>NC_088893.1:10022500-12745000 GCF_037157495.1 Lathamus discolor | reverse complement strand
TTCACTCACTAATAGGATGTTAAAATTATGCGCAACTTCATCATGCCCCTTTTTACTATCTTCCAACTTTCATCAACATTTGCCCCAATCTTCTTCAGAAAAGATGTCCTTTAAGAATCCAGCAACCACTTTAGGAACTCTAAGGGTTATCACACCAATTTAGGAAGAGGATAAACGAGGCAGTAAAATGCCTCTAACCATGTGACTACAGCAAGATTAATCATACAATGCAAACAGTGAAGTTAAGAAGTCCTGTGACTAGACCACAAGACCATACTTCCCCTGGAGATCTACTATTCCAAAAGCAGATAAACTGGCATTACCCATCTGAATATGTGAAGGTTGAACAAGGATAATCTGGATAAGTAAATGCTAGCCTAAAACAAAAACTCACAAAACAAATCTTCCATTCTGAGGTTTTGGTTATCTTTTGCTACATAATATAATGAAGGCAAGTTAGTTATTATTTCATATGAGAAATAAAGACCCATCTTAATGAGGAAACACTTCAGCTAAACCATAGCTAAAAGTTCCTAGTGCAATCTCTCATTTTGTTCATTCACACAAGATAGGAGAGTTTCATTTAATACAATTCTATGTTCTGTAGTGGGCAAGACTGAACCATCCACTAAACAATTAGAAACAACATCAGGACCTTACCAAAGGACATACCCACAGGTTGGACACAAAAATGCCTCTATTTAATTCTCCATAACTTGAATGGGAAGCGTAAATATTATATTCTCCTGGCAGTGCTTCAGAATTATGATGGCAAAGAACAATTCCCAGCAGATGAGACAAAATATCTAATAGTACATATGGAAAACAACTGAAGTTTGGAAGTTTTTCCCTTGGGCAATATCAGTAACCATTCTATCAAATAGGACCTATCTATTGTTTTATTCCTATTATCATGGCATCCAAGAACCACCATCATTTTCTCTCCTTAGCGACTAACACTGAAAAAACATAGCACCTCCAATGCAGATTTTAGTGACATAAACCCTTCTGGATATGGATGTAAATAACAAATTTATTTATTCATATCTTTAAATATTTTTTCTTCATTATTTGCTAAGCAAAGAAAATTAATTATTTTTAACCTGCTGAGGTTGGGAAGGTTGAAATAGGGCAAAAGTTATACAAAGTTTTGTCCCAAACAAATGAAAGCCTTTGAGTGAATTATGGTCTGACTAGTTTCTTTTTCAAGACACATCAAGGCATTTCAGTATGTGTCAATAAAAGCCCACCTGGAGGAAGAAATTACAGAGCACTGGAAAGAACGCCAAGATTACTCAAGTCTTTGTGTTTTCATTTGTTTTAAATCTGCGTGTTGCTAAAACAAATGTAGAAATTAGCCATATGGAAACTTAGTTTTGGTGCAGTATCTTCATCTGTCACCGCATTTGGAAAAAAGCACACACACAACAAGATCAGTGGCCAGGGAGGGAGGGTGAGAACAGCACACAAGGAAACAATGCTGAACATATGCACAGGATTTCGACCTCGCAGCATGGTGACTAATGATTATTTCATAAATATTGAAGCTGTGATGGATTATTATTACTGAAACGGTGCATTTTTAAAGATCACCTAACAGTTATTGTATAGAAAGGAAGCTCACATCTCTCACTGGGACAACCTGTCCTTATATGCAGTGTTTCTTACCCAAATGAAAACCACATACTATTTTCAATTCAAACCTTAGACCAAATCCACATAAGACAGGGGCTTAATAGCTTTCCAAACTCTCATTTGGCCTCAGTTATACAACCAGCTGACACTGAAAATAATTAATGCCCTTTAGGACTTGCATCTGCTCCTATGGTTCCATGTCAAGGTTTTTAATTGGGCTATTTTGGCATTTGGAGACAATGGCAAGGTGAAATAACCTTTCTTTAATATTTCTGAGGTCAGAAGTTAGTCCTGCCAAAGGTCATCCTTCAGGTTCACAAATGAGTCATTTGTATCACCTAATGCAATCTGTGACTTGCAAATTGCACTGGGAGATGTTATAGTGCATTAATTAGTCCATGTGGTGAATACTGAATTCATCATTACCAGTGAAGCCTGTGCAGGCGTGCCAATACTCGTTTTGGTGGGTTGCAGTAGCTGATTATATTATATATTCTCCTTCAAACTGTGGCATTTAATATAAGGACTTGTTTGCTGCTAAAAGCAAAGATAAGGACAAACTGGTACTCTCCCACTGAACAGTGCAACCTACAAAACATACATGTCAAGAGTTCCTTGAGTGCACAAGAAGCCACCTCAGCCCATTCATGCGGCTTCTGTTTCACAGATACTGTCACCTAGTACACCAGCTGACACCACTGCTGGACTGTACTCAAGTCAGAAGACTAGTTGAAACTTTAGGAACTGGGCTTAGCTGTTCTCTCTGCTCTTCTGAGAGTAAAGAGTAGCTTTGATTTTTCTTTTTTTTTTCTTTTTTTTTTTTTTTTTGAGTTTGGCTGGTTGGCTTTCTCCATCGTTGTGGGGATTACAAGCTTTAAAAACAGACAGGCATAAACAGTAATTAACTGCAATTCTCAAGTGACTGCATGTCTACAAAAGCAGGGCCCTTTGGAAAAGCAGGATAAAATTGCAAGAGCAGCACTAGCATCTTCAAGTGAGGATCTGGTTATCAGTCAAATATCCCAAGTTTGCCAGATTTTATTTCCAAAATACAAAAGATGTATTGCTATCATCTTGTACAGGGCATTGAAAATGACCTAATGTCTCCAGCAGCTTGGCACAGGGCAGAGACACTCTTCCGAAGCCCCAAAGATCTCTCCAGAGGCAGCAGTGAGGCCACTCTGTCATCCCACAGCCCTCCATGCCCTAAATCTCCCCCTGCACTGATGCTCTGTGGCTGGTGCTGTGTTTCCTACATTCCTTGCAGCAGCTTGCCTTGCAGCCCTTCAACATTTAGGGTCCTTCTGACCCCAAAGGTTATTGAGCCCCAATACCAATCCCAAGCCCACTTTTTAAAAATCAACATTTAGTCAAGCTTCCTTGTTGCAAAGAAACCTTGCAGAGAATTTCACCCTAAGTCACAGTCTGATCTTTCAGCTGGTTGGCAGCTATTGCCTATAATGAAGGGATTATTAATTTCTGTTTCAAAGGGATAGGAGATTCGGATATGGACACGGCATGACTGTACCATCTGTGCGGTTGACATATATTGATTCATACCATCTTCCCATCTGTCCTTGACACTACAGAGCATCAGAGGTCACAATCAACTCTTTGCTGGAATTCCCCCAAAAAACAAGTTTCATCCAGTTCTCTGTCAAAAAAACCACTTCAAACCACTTTTACAGAAAATGGATCATCTCTTCAGTGTATTATGGAAACTTATACATAGCCTACAGTTTGACTTTCTATACCTCTTGTGCTCTATAGTACACGAGGTATAATAATGCCCAAAATTATCAAGCAATGACAAATAGGAGCTTCAATGTCACTTAAGGAAAGGCTCAGGCTAAAATGTTGCTCTTCAAACACTAAGGGCCTGAAGAAGCTATAGAAATTACTAAAGCTCTAAAAAGATTTACACACGTATATTGCACTAGGTACAACAATCAACTGGAGCACAAGGCTGAGAAACGTGAAGTTCGGCTGCATGTGCCTATGTTAAGTGGTGGGGGGAAAAAAATGAAAACCTGCAACTTAGTAAGCCATGAAATGCATCAAAGTCTCTGGAGATTACTTTGTTTTGTTTTCATGATAGGTATCATTTTTTTCCCTGTCATCCTATGCAAATTGCTAATAGCTAAGAAATTAAAACTTTTGAAATGGCCATTTCTGGCTTTTGTTAAATATTTCATCTGACATAAGCCACAATATAACTGGAAGCACTGTGTTTAATCTGGGCTGTAACACAGTACTCAAGCGAAACTGTGTTTTCAGTGAGTTACAACTGTCCCAAAACAGCCTTGGGTTAAAACATGTCATGCTTTTTTCTCACTCCAAAGAACTGGTTGAAGAAAATCCAAGCAGATTTGAGCAAGCCTAGAATTTTTAAAAGTCTGTGGTAAAAGGCATGGAATTACACAATGATTTTGTTGTTGCCATTGTCACAGAAATGACTGCACAAGTTAAGACTCATACTTAATAACAAAATTCAGTCCTCATGCACTGTTTTCTTCTTCAAGTTTTCTTACCAAGCTGCACTAAGTGAAATCACAAAAACACTCACACCGCCCTTTTTACATTTAAAGAGGATGGCAAGAGGACAGCACGGTCTGCCTGGGTATCAAACCTGAAGTTGTACACCCTGGTTTGATTCATGGCCATGGCTAGCACTACCAAACTCTACTAGTAGCAGTTTCTCATAATCTGAAATCTCTCTACTGTTGCTGGAGCGCAATAGCAAGTAGAAGCCACAATGAAGGAACTCGTACTGAATCCAACTTGCAGTGCCAACATGGCAACTTCACTTGCTCTGCCAACACAAAGCATGCTCAAAAAGCCATGGATCTGGCCAGCTGGGAACTCTCAGGTGACAAGAGCACCTTGGCAGGAGCATCTCTACCTGGTTACACATCCCCATTGCCAGGACAGCCCATAGCAGCCAAGGACAACCTGACATATTTTATAGCAGCTGTGTTAAGCTCAGAACCCAGCCAGCTCCTGAAACTCAGTGATCACAACACACCACTGTCGTGGTTCATACCTGATACCTCCCATTATGTCAGCCGTGCTCACCCAACTGATGAATTTCATGAATTAACTTTTGAACACATCTATCCAAAACAGGTGACAGTGCACTGGAGTGTGCTGGCCACCTGCCCTCATTTTTGTCTGTGCCAGACATGTGCTTTTGCCCCTGCCTTGCCTGTGCAGGGGCTATGCCTACTGCTTCATGGCAGCACTGCACATTATCCCGAGCTCTGCCATGACACGGCCACCTCATGCATGGAGCTCAGGGATTTGTGACAAGGCCAGCAGCCACCCTAAAAACTTGGAAGTCCTGTTCACCTGGGGCATTTCTGCTTTTGGTGGACTAAACAGCAGAAAAACAAGGGGGAGGGGGGGAGGGAGGAAAAACGCAAAGCACGGATATTAACACAGAGAGAGGGGCAAGCAGCAGGCGAGCAGGTCACAATATGGCGCCTCAGCCAGGCCCCAAGAGAGGCTCCGGTCCCCGTGACCAATGGGGCAGCCGCGGCTCCAGTCCGCACTGCGCTGCCACCTGGCGGCCGCCGCCGCACACTGCGCCCGGCCGCTCTCCGCAGGGGGCCGTGTCCCGCGCTGACAAACACACACACCTTTAGTCACCACAAAACAAAGTCATTTCTGGCATCCCTCCTTGGTGGTGAGGGCTGGCGGCATTTGTGCTGTCCTGCCATCTTTCTAGACAAGAGAAAAAGACTGTGAGCATGGCCGGGTGGGCACACATCAACCCACATTTAGCCCCCAAGACCTCGGGGACCTTGCAGTGCGAGGTGAACATGAGGTAATCGCATCAATATAAGGTAAAATATTGCCACATTATTGTTAATCTCCTAATAAATGCATTGGAAACTGGGCACCATCCTTTAATAGATGCCCACGGGTTGGGATATTAGCAGAGAAGATTTCTCCATTTTAATTTACTGTGACCTATTCAGATAGTAAAAAGGATCTAGTCAACTCGCAATCCAGTCAGCTTAAAACTACACACACAAAACGAGGGTTTGGGATTTACAGTTTGACTCCCTGCCAGCTGTTGAGATTTCACAATCGTGTTTCTCGTGTGCTTTTTTTCCTTTCCCAAAAATCCTTTTTTCCTTCTGTTCCCACTGTGGTGTATGAAAGAAGCATACCAAGAAACAGGGAAAGGGAAGCCTTGGTCCATCTCCCATGAAAGCTCTGTGTAATAGCAGACGCTATATAAAGCTCTGCTTGTATTAAACAGAGAACCTATCTAAAATGAAGCCTTCTGAAAGTACTAGGTGGTTAAGTACCTTGAAAATTGCATTTCAAGGGTATATCAAGGGATTTGCCTTTGCTGAAGTGGATGAGAAGCCAGCCCTTTCAAGATATTTGCTGTAGACATCACAAGAAATCAAAGTCCTGGAGCCTATAGGAGATGCCATAGTGACTGATCAGAGCACAGGGATTTACAGTCACAACAGTAACTGACAACGAATTGTAGGTGCTCTGCAAATCTCTGATGAGCAAACAGCTGACAGACAAGTAAAGTACTGGGGCTGCCCTGAAGTACAGTGCTAATGAGACTGCCTGAAATTACAGCAAATAAACCAGTCAAATAGCAGAGAAACTAGTAAAAAGGGGTAAATATCTAACAGGTCAGCTGCCACTATTTTTCATACCTGTCTGAGTCCATGTTATTTCATTTTGTAATAAAAGGATAAGGAGATCTTTGTAGTTATTTTACTGAGGCCACAGAGGGTGATGTGCATCTTGAACAGCTTTCCTAACCAAGCAGCAAAAGCCTTACTGTTCAGCTAAAGGCTCACCAGAAAAGCTTCAATTTTATTATCATTTACTTCCGTAAAGCTGTTACAATGCCTGATGGTTTGGCCTAACAGTTTGGGTATAGCTTTTACCTGTTCCTATGTTTATTCTGCAGATGTTCTGTTCTATCTCCTTACTGCAAATGAATGTGTTTATATAGGTTTTGTTGTCTGAGGTTTTTTTTAATGAAATACATAAGTGTGAAAATACAGATTTGTGTGAATATTGATTCACTTTACCTTTTTCTCTAACTTCAGAGTAATAGGGGAATCCAGGAACCAACTATCACTTACCCCTGTAACTTCCTGTAACCTTCCTGTCTGGGCACAGAAAAGATAACCTCTGCCCTAGAAGGCTCACAGTCTAAAATGCTAAATGTCCCATATAACCTCATTTCAGTAACCCTTTCTGCATCTTCCTTCTCCATCTCATTGTCATGCAATCTTTAGGAAATAATCCTAAACCCTTCCCTACTTTCCTTTTTATCTATTCAAAGACTTTTCATGGTCAACAAGTGAATGCAAAAGAATCACAGTACCTAATACTTGCAGCTAGGACAAAAAACACCTCCAATATCTACCTGCTTGCTCTGAGCCAAGGAGACATTCCTACAGCATCTCAGGAGCACTGCTGCAGAAGACAACAAAAGCAGTTAACACACGGCTCCTGGTAAACCCAGGACAACTAGCCACAAGCAGGCTGAGCAACCACAATAATGTTTTGCCTCCTGTGCAGACCTTTGAGCAGTTGCAACTGGCAGCAACTAAACCACATTATTCTCTGTTAAATAAGTTACCAGAAAATAAAAACAGATAGAAGCCCCATCACTTAACATATTCATCCCCACATCTGGATGATAAAATATAATTCTTATGGCAAAATATAATTTTTAGGCGCTATGTTCCCTATCTGCAATTACATCAAAATCACATTAATTGAGCTATAACACTGTCAGGCCCGGCAGCTGGAAGGCACATCCATACATTCTAAAGAGGTGGCCATTAATTCAGTGCTCCACAGCGTGGCAATGAAGCTGGGATGTCCGTTCCCCAACGTGATTTACTGTCTTTCAAGCTGCTTAAGTGGGAACCTCTACAAAAAGATTTAAGTTAAGTGACTCTTATGCCGAGCTGGAGCTCATTTATTATTGAATTAAGTTTTCATTTCTTTTAAAGGGAAAGAGAAATATAGTTTTATTTGAAACAAGGTAAAACAGTTCAGAGAAATCAACTACTGTAATTCAGGAAGAATGAATATATGTCTGTGGGTCACAGTGGCATTTTGTTTTTATATTGGTGTAAAGGGAAATTAAAAATTTACACACGTAATTATAAATGTGCATATGTATATGGCTTATGATGGCTTTTAGGTATATATATATTTCCAGATCTGTATGCATATATCTGTATATAATTACTAATGTAGGTACAGGTTACATATAACACATTTAGGAGCCTAGATCCTGAAACTGAACATACTCTTAATTTTAAGGTTATATACGCCTGTTACCTTAGCACCTTTTATCATATTCTAGCACTTCTTTCTCTAAAATGAATGTATTTAATCAATTTCTATTTTATAGAACATATTGTTCTATTTCTTTAACAGAAAAACAAAACAAAACATAACCCACCAAAACAAAAAAAACAGCCACCACACAACATAAAATACACCTGACACACAAGCATGTTACTTAAATGGGGCAGAAAGGGCAGGTGTTGTTTGAGTCCCATACCAAAAACTGGGTCTGAGAGAGAAATACAGATTTATCCTATTCAAGCAGCAGGTACACAATTTCTGCCCCAAAATTAGAACATTAGAACAGCAATTGATGCGATATTTGGCCTCTGTCCTCTGACCACATGAAGGAAATATATTGAGCTAAATTTTCTGCCAGCTTAATTTTATTGAAATTAGTGGAGTTTATCCAACAAAATACTTGGCATCTTGCATTTGATGGGGAAAATGTGCCAGTGCAGGGAAAGGGATTTTGAGGAAAAGCAGTTCCTCTGCACGCCTAAATTGGCTAAATATTTCTGAATAAAATATACTTTAAAAATAAATAATTAAAATTTGCCAGGACCCCCATAATGGTGTCATTTACACTCCAGTCACATGAGTCTACAGCGCAAGACCCTTTCGTAATTAGGAAAGTACACTATATAAGGTCCCTCCGTAATTAGCAAATTATGTTGAAAATAGCATCTTGCTAATTAACAGTTATTATGGCATTTCTGAAGCTGAAGCTTTAATTATCACCAACCTAATGATTGTGTACAGAAAAAAACAACTTTTTTCTTAAATTATCAATAAGGGCAGGAGATTATTATCAGGCGAATCTGCTGACGGCTGATTAATTTGTTTGATGCAAAGTTGCTGTGTGTTTCATATTATTTTATCGGAGTTGCAGGAAAAAGGTACATAATTTGGTTTCATTAGCAGCTACTGCTATTTATCACTAGAAGATACCCCTCCCTTTTTTGTTGTTTGTTCAATTCCCTCTGTGTTTTTGCCTGCACCAGCATCAAAGTCAAGAGCAGGAAGTTTTAATTAAGTGACACTAATGAGGTCGTTGAAAATGATACTTCAGCAATTCAGCATGCTGTTAAATGTGTTTATTCTATAATGTCATCAAAGGTGATTGTTTTCCCTTGTAATAGATAAAATTCATTACCATAAGCATTGTACTTTTTGAGTGTTAGAGATACAAAATGCGAGTTAGTCAGGTGTGTCTGTTGTACATTTCATCTCATCTACCTCTGTAAATGAATTTGCATCTGAAACTATCCCTTAAAAAGGAAATGTAGCATGAGCTGTAGTTGTAAGGGGCATTTTGTTTAGAAGTAGCTAGCTTTGAGTAATCTACTCAGTTATGATGATTGTAGCCCTGCTTGTGTGGCTGCCAACCCATTCACAAGTGCATCCCCAAATTCTCTGATTGTAGCCTATTTTGCAAGTCCTAATCAGACGGTTTGAATGAATCATTTCCAGCTTACAAAATAACTGTAAACTAGTGGTACAATTAATACTACGATTATGCAAATCAAAGAGTAGGTATAGGGCTGTGATCATGAAAAACTAAGCATATAGTAAGTCAAAGCTTACAAGCTTATAAGGAGAGATTTTACTCTATTAGACCGACTGAACTAGACAGAAGAAACACACCCTTCTTCGGGTCTGAACCAGGAGTAGCTACTCAGTTCAGACTCAGTTATGAGTCTCTACTGCTGTCTCCCTCACTGGGGATTTGACCATGTAGATATTCTTTCTTTGGCCCCACATTTGTACAGGAAAAAACTCAAGGATATTTTGTGGGTAATCTACAGCTCCTACAAACACACATACATACAAAAAATACCAATCTAGCAGGCAGAACTAATGAACAGACATACTCGTGTCTATACAATTTGGCATGAGGTGGGGCTAAAATGCACAGTCCTAGATCTTCCTTTGGAGACAGGCATTGTGGAATGATGACATTTATACCATGGTAACACCTGGTCTGATCAATCCTCAAATTGTTTGATTCCTTGACAGATACATCTCAGAAGTAAAAAAAAAAATACAAAACAAAACAAAACAAAAGAAGTAAACAAAAAAACCCCACCAAACAAATAAAAAATAATAATTTAAACAAAACAAACAAAACGAAAAACCAAAACACACAAACCCCAAAAAACTAATTTTGCAGAACTATGTTCAAAATAGCAGCTGATTTAAGTAGTAATTTCAACATAGTAATGGAGCAATAAGCAGACTTAAATGGGCTTTATCTATCCTAAAGCTTTGCAGTAGGTAGACATAGACATTCAGCTTTACTTAGCATATAGTATAGACCACAGTACTTCCTGGCAACCTGCTTCAACCCCAAAATTTCACTCATATGACTAAGAAGAAGTTCAAACTGTTACTTTTCTGCTCTGTAGGCTAAAAAATAAGGAACTAGGCACATGTTAATACAAAGGTAAAAGTACTGCCCGTATTTTCAGTGAACACGTTCCTTTTAAGCTACTACAGTTCTAAGATTATGAAGTTTTCTGTATTTAGAATAGCATGAAACTAAAAATCTAGAGAAATTAATTCTATGGGAAAAGTCTCCTATTTCATCCCTGAAGAATGGGGGCAATAACTTGTTTCAGTTTAAATATTTTTTTGTTTTTTTTTTAATTCAGGTTTTTTCCAAGAAAATTTTTTAAAAAGTCAGATGTGTCAAAACCAAACAAACTCCAAATTATTCAGAAAGCCAAACCACCACAAATATTTTTCAGTGGTGAAAGTCCAGTGTTTCCAATAAATATCATTTGGTCACTGCTCAATTGCTAAGTGAAATACAGCATGGCATATGCATGCTTAATACTGGAAATCTTTACTTACAGTTCAAATTTAGAGCTGCTATTCAAAGCTTTGGTCTCTAGTCAGATCCCATTTAAACACCTGGCCCATACTCTATTGTTTTCCATCTGGCTGGAGAGAGAATGCTCTCAAACTTAACCAGCATAAAGCCACCAAACTCACCTCATCCTTTTGCCCTTCCCTGGAGGGTGACAGAGATGGCCAGGGCCATTTACATCTCTCTGTCCATGTGGAGCCTCTGGACAACCCAAAGAGTACAGCACTCCCTGATGTGATATTGCAGAGAGATGCTTCATCCTGGGAATATAATTTGTGTTTTACAGTGCAAAGCCACTCACTTCCCACAGTTATTACCCCTTACATTTGCCAACACTACAATGTGACACATCAGGACATACTGGACATAAAAGAGTCTCGTCCTTCCTCCTC
Organism: Lathamus discolor; assembly: GCF_037157495.1. Classification (NCBI taxonomy): domain Eukaryota; kingdom Metazoa; phylum Chordata; class Aves; order Psittaciformes; family Psittacidae; genus Lathamus; species Lathamus discolor. The sequence continues at coordinate 12,733,753 of NC_088893.1, read as the reverse complement.
TATGTCACTGGCAAAACTCCTATTGATTTCAACTGGGGCAGGACTAGACCTTTAACAAGGAATTAACTGCCCCAAAGTGATTTTTACAAATAATAGTTACAGTGGTACCATCCAACCATCACAACTTGTTTGCAAGACGTGAAAAGAATTTTTACTTTACAGTCTGGAGCAGGGAATTAGAAATTGCCTGCAAACTCACCCACCCCAACAGCAGGAGCCATAAATCATCATTTTGTCCACACAGAGTGAAAAGCAGGAATCATAGCAAGATTCAGGGAGAGCCGCCCTTCATGTGGACAGCAGGGGACACATCTGGGTCACATGCCCCCTAACCTTATCTTTATTTTTCCATCAGGCTCTGTGACATTTGTCCTTTTTCATTCAATAAGATGCAGGACTATTTGCCATTTTCAAGTAACCCCATTATACAGTATTTCCCACTGACAGACGCGTCCCCTCAGCGCAAGGTGCTTTAACTCTTTCTAATAGGTTTCTTCTTGGCTTCTGTTTCTCAAGTGGGATTTTATGTTTTGTTTGCTTTGACAAAAAGAAGAAAGAAAAAAAAAAGAAAGAAACATACCCCCTAGGAAAGTTAACCTCAAAACATAACATTTCTAAAGCAGGATAAACCACTGCTGTAACTGCAGAGGACAACATAATTACAGGCAAAAACATAGAAAAACAGATGTACTGAGCAAGCAGCCTTGGCAGTCCAAAGTTAGAAGGTCAATAGGTTGGGTTGCCTAAATTGCACGGTTTTAAAGCAGGCATTAGTTTCTTTCTGCAAATTAGCCACTTCAAGATCTATATTTTATCTGAAATCACAGGCACCTTCTCATCCAAAAATCCAACTACTCTAGAAATATAAAAGATGACATAAAACTTTATCTCATCTACACAAAGTGCTGGGGAGAAGCTGCATGTAGAAACTAACAGGTTGCATCTCCAGAAGGTTTCTACCAGCTTCACAAAATGTTATCTTCTAGTCTATAATCAAAGCTTTGAGCTGCATTGTCCTACAGTCTTCATTCTGGTGTCAGCCTTCCAGCTGGGAGAGGACATTCCCTTGTCTGCCCTCTGCAAATCGGAGTTATCCTCATGGGGCAAACCACCTTGATACTGAGCTCTGACACATTTTTTTTGTTGAAAGCTGGAGGATGAATCTACCTTCTCTTCCTATAACTCTTAAAATTTTCTCACCAGCCCTGCTTATCAGCAGTGCCACTGCCGATTTCAGCAGACTGTAACTAGAAAGGAAACGCTACTCTTCCCATTCTACTGATAAGAAGTTGAGTGCCAAGGAAACTGTGTAAAAGAAGGTATTCTGGCAAAGCATGACTTTGAAGAGGACTCTATTCAAAATTGTAAGTCACTTAGCAACTTTCCTCCACATTAAACGTGCAGCCTCCCTGTACATAGATATTGTTCATAAGCCATATCAAAGGGGACAGACCCAGACTCTTGAACATAAAACAAGACAAAATATTTCAGGCAGATCCTTTGGTGCCTGTTCTAATGAGTCCAAACCATATCCTTCCTCATAGTTGGTGCTCAGCTGCTCCTTCAGGATGCTGCTGGTAAAAAACAAGAACAGTGGTACATCACAGACATGTTTCAAGGGAATCTCCAAATCACTAAAATATTTTTAAAACTCCCATGACATAAACATGCTTATTGTATTGAAGTCATGTGCTCAACCTCTCAGGTAAAGTCTGGAGAAAGGATCCCTTTTTCACATGTCACAAAACCTGGTGGAGCAAAGGTGCAGTTGGTGTCCACAAACACTTGAGAGCACTTCATTGACTCTGAAGGGCTAAGTGTCCTCTAGCCAACACTTAGCTCCATTCCAGCCTCACCTTTACATGCCACCTCCACTCTACTGAGAAAAGGGAAAAGCATTGCTGCGCAGCCTGCATGACACAGAGGTGCATTCACCACAGTTAGGTCTTCGCCCACACACACAGTAACCATGGGTCATGAAGGAGCAGGATTTCAGCCTGAATGCAAATGTGAGATGTTGGTCAAGAAAATGCCCCGCTGGGCTTTTTTCCCATGTGATTTTAGGCACATTCAGATTCTCTGAGAAAAATGACGCTCTGTTTAGTCACTGCAGGGAGGAAAGCACCACTGGAAGCAGTGTCACTGGGGTGTCCAAACCACATCTTCAAAGAGGCAGAAGTTTAGTCATTTGTAGCTGCCTTCTAGCATATCACTGTGCTCATCTGAGTGGATCCACCTCTGTGGCAAAAATCAAAGGCAGCCAATTCTGGTTCTGTTCTTTCCTTAGCTTATATTTGGCAAATGGCAGTCTCAAATGTGAGCTTACATCGTGTACAGTAAGTATGGTAACACAAGAGACAATGACAACCATGGAAGAGGCTGACTACAAATTGTTCATGCTCATTCTGTGCCAATCCATCTCTGTACCCTCCTGAAAAGTATCTGATTTGCAGTAGCAACAATTCCAAATGATGACACCAAGGTAAACATGAAAAAATAAATACTAAGAGAAGCACAATTCCAGACCATGATACCAGTAAGTAGAAGGTTTCTATGACAGCACTTGGTAGCAGCCCATAAATACATCCCAAGTGATAAGTACCATGACATTTTCTGAAGGGCGGTTGTTGCATATGTACACCCAGTTGTCCCTACCCAGAATGACTGTCAAGCTGATGACTTCCAGAGGAAGTTCTGTGATGCCATAAGATCACTACTTTTGGTGAACAGCAAATTAAACATGTGATACAGTTACAAAATGATCAGTGAGTTAGAGCCTTTGAGATATACAAAGGTGGCACACAATGATCAAAAGACACTCATAGGTGTGCATCTACAGCACTGTGTTTTCCTTAGGACAGCAAGATTAGCCAAGAAATACTGGCAAATTTGAGAGAGATAAGAGAAAAATGACAAAAAAATCAGTGCTATTCCAGGAAGAAAAAAAAAGAAAAAAGATAAGGTACCAGATAAGGTGTAGACTCTTAGGCATTATTTATTTTCTGGCAATAATAATTGAATTTGTAGTGTTCTCTTACAATTAGAAAAATAAACCACAACCATAAAAGCAGCAGTTTCATGAGAATGGAGGCATCAATATACAAACCTTTAAGCAATGTTGGAGCTACTAAGGAAAGTTCTCAGAGAAAGACTGTAAAATGTTTATCCTTATAATCTCTGTCTGCAGTTCAGTGGTTATGCAGCACTGCAGAGCTGACAACCTGCAGCCTGCTCTCAGGACTAGAGCCATGATATGTTCACCAAAGTAGTTTTCTACCACAGAAGAATCTTGTATTCTTGCATTTTCTCAAAAAAAAAAAAAAAAACAAAAAAAAAAACACCCAAAAACAAACAAACAAAAAGCTTATTTAAAGCTTCTTTTCCCCCTGAAATAGAAGAAAGTTAAATAGAAAACCATCATATCTTTGAAGACTGGAATTCTTGGTTTTCAGTAAGCACTACTGAACTTGCACAGTTGAGTCCAGCCTTTCCAAGGACTTCTGGAAACAGCAAACCTTCAGTTCCTGTTGAAACACTTATGACCCTATTGCCTGAAACCTACAGTATCAGACATATGCTCAAAAACACACAGCTTTTAAAAGAACATGGTACCAGGCATGGCTGGTGAGTCTGTACGGAAGTTCAGACCCACCCATCAAAAGAGTATCGCAATCTAGTCCCTAGGCCAGACATGGCTGACTCCCATTTAGGTGCTTTTTGTCTTAATTTCCTGTGCCCCATTTTCAAGTTTTATTTTCTCTCAACTTCCTGTCATGTGTTCTCAGCTTGCAAAAGACAAACTACAAAAACAGATTCACAAACTACAGGGAGATATTTACTGAACTGTAAAAGTTACTTTGTCTGACATTATTTTGAGTGTATCAGCGCTGGGTCAATATTCAAAGTTGAAGTCTATTCTACAAGTTGTTGTTTGGCCCTCTATTGTACTTGGTCTCCATCAAAGAAAAGCTAGGCCATAGGCTGGAAAGATAGAATCTAATCAGTATATCAAAGATATGAAGAAATTCAAATTACTTCAAATGGGAAAAGTTTTCAGATATGAAACATACATTATGAAGTGGTCAGTATCCATGTTTTATTCTTCTTCATTATTTTTTTCAGACTTTAAGACCAGTGTTGCACTTATGCTGTAACCATGCTCCATTTCCACAATTTCCACTTGCGTTAACCTTACTATATGTTCCATCGATTATCCACCTAATGCAGCTGTGTTACTAATCCCCATACCTCATAGTCCAGATGCACTGCATGCACAGCACTTGGCCATAATGACATGTTTTTAAAAATCATGGACTGTTAAAAGTGGAAGCTTGCACAAGACTTTTCCAACATTAAATAACATGATTTCTAAGGGTTTTTTTTCCATTACTATAAGATCTAGAAACTCTTATTTGTAAATAAGGGTTGGTAACACTGCAACCAAAAAACTTCTTTACGGTTTAGCAAAAAGCAGATTTTATTTTAAACTGAACATTCAGTACTGATAAAAGGTGTTCTCTGTGACTGAGAGCACCAAAAGTAAGAACCTAGCATTTTAAAATAACTCTTACAAATATGGGTTGTGCTTCAGTGGCTTGAAATGCCTTATTTGTATAATTTTTCCCACTGGGTGAATACAATTTTAAAAGGAAATGAAGCATTTTAATAGCTACACTCCACCTATATATACCTTATGCTTACATGCAGGCATTATAAATATCAGTAGCAAAAAATAAAGCAACCAATCCTTTTCCAAAGGAAGACTTTTTTGTTTCGTTCTTTCTTGATCTATTGTTGTGACTCTTGCTTTGATTGGCAGGTGGCATTCTTGTCGTTATGGATGGAGAAGCAAAGCCCTTGATGGTTATCGACATAAGGAAATGTCATGTCTGACTGTTTCAACAGGACCTTCCCCTCTTTCCCCCCCAATTCCTGCTCCTTCCCCTCACTTTATTGTATTTAATGCCATGAAATCTGTCAAATACAATTTCATAATCCAAATACTTAATTGCAGTTGGGAACCAAAACCTGGCATTTAATTGCCATTTAGTATTTAAAGTCACATTTGCAACAAAAGTGTCCTTATAGGAGAAGGTTGACCAAGTTCCCTTTTCCTTTGCACTTATGCAACCAAAGAGTCTCTTGGCCTTAAGCCTGCAAGACGGTGGCAGAAACGTGCTATTGAGTGACAGGAGAAGCTCTGTAACTAACACGTTGTAAGTTACGCATCAGGTGTAATTCATTCAGAAACCAAAAGCAAGTGGGTGGAAGTGGTAAAATAGCTCACTCTGCACTGGGCTGGCACACAGTGTAAGTGCAACACAAGGGCAGTTCGCTCAGATGTGGTGCTCAGTGGCACTGCACTCAGTCCTTGCAAAAAGAGGTACCACCTCCGTTTACATCCAAAATAACTCCCTGACACTGTCAGTGTGAGGCCTGACTCCACGTCAGGGCTGAGTGCAGGGCCTGAGGGAAATCCTCCCACAAAGCTTTGGTTTGGCACTTTATACCAGTGACACTAACCAGTTCATGCTATTAGTTCACCTCTCTGTTCCTTCTGCCACAATATATCCATAATGCAAACCATCCTTGCTGACCATGGTTACCCTCCACACCACGCTACCCCCAGCAAGACTCAATGCAAACATTCCTTGTTTAAAAAACACTGTTCCTACATGCTATGCACATTCAGACTACATTCTAACACTTGTCCTCTTACCGTCTAACACCCTTCCTCTCCTTGGTTTGTCATATCTGACATTAATTTGTTATCCTCCATCTCAAGCAGGGATCACATCTTTTTATCTGCATTGTAAAGTGCCCAAACAGCAGAAATATTATATCTTTGGTGATGTCAAATAATAAATAATAACAATAGGGCAGTCTGGGAATACTTTGTCTGGGATAATGCATCATTACTCTCTCTACCATGACCCTAATTCATCTGCATAAATTTCCACATGTTTTATATGCATTAGGCTAACATTTTGACCACTAACCACGGGATGAAGAAATTTAACATAGGAGCTGGTTTTGTGCAGCCAAAAATAGGTATCTAATTAAAAAATAAAGAACATGAAACTACTCCCCAGAACACCTCTGTCCCTGCAGGTGGACCTGTGTCCCCTTCCAGGTGCAGAACCCAGAGGCATGATTGTACCTATTACTCCATGAATGGCTCAGGTCTTGCAATGAGCAGATCTTAGCCTAGTGAACTGCCCTTCCTCTGCCGCTTTTGCACAGAGCTTGACAGATAGGTAAATGTTCAGCTATTTTCAAGCAAAGCTCTGTGTTTTGCTTCTGTTTAATGGGCAGTGTTTTGGGGTCTAATGTGTTGCGGATGGTTCTCTATTGTGCTCGGCAATAAGGGAGCCAGTCCTTCACACCAGTCATCAGCAGCTGTCTAATCACCAAGACATCCTGCAAGGCTTAGCACACAGGTTAATGTTTCTTTGCATTGCGTTACCACTCCTGGAGAGCAGATGCTGTAGGTGGGATGATTATACCTATCGAAGTTTCTGAGCACAACTTAAGTGTCTTCCCCGGCTCGTTGCCATGTATTTCCCATCTTTTCAATCCATACGCTTTCAGGCATGCACAGGGCAAACTCTTCCCCCAGAAGACTGAATGAAGTTTACCTAAATAATGAATTTTATTCCTTTTGGTCTTCTCAGCCATTGGATTCAACCTCATAAATGCAAAAAGAACATCTAAGAGCAAAAGAGCCTGCCAGCCTTTTTCTCCATAGTGGGAGGGAAGAAAGCAAGTTCAGACTCAGATTAAGCCCAGCCTGTTACAACGAGCTTGCCAGAAGAAGCCTCCAAACAGCAGAACAAATAGGGAGAGAGAGTCCTGAGCCAGTTCTGAAACAATTACATTAGTTCAGTTGAAGGAGTATTTGGGAAGACAATCACATGCAGCATGCATGAGCATTTCTATTTCTTCTAGTTAAGTACTTCTGGTTTTCCCTCATCTTGTCACTGAATGCATTTCTACTCCTTTATAGTCAGCCAAGCTATAAAATTCAGCATGAGCTTGAAGTATACTACATGCTAATTTTGTATTGCCCTAATAATGTTCAGATTTACTGGGATCTATTCTCTCACTGATGCATATTTGTAAGTGCTATTAACGTTAATGGGAGTTACCAACTAATTAGAAAGGAGAACAAAATCTAGGCTATGGGATGCAAATTAGAGTAGTGCCTATGTCACTTATCTTCCCGCTGAGGAATCACAGAGTAGAGCAAAATCAAGGACAGTAGCTCTAAATTCTGTTGACTATTTGCCGGGCATTTTACACCCATGAACCCACAACAAAACATTTGAAGGTAAATAGCTAACAAGGTTGTTAAAGTCTATTGCATAATAGTAAAATCTCCAAGCTAGTTCTCAGAGAGAAAGATTTGAAAAGTTCTATTCTGGCTCCCCTAAGCACACTCGGCAAAGAACGGCAGCAAGGTATAGCTAACAATTAATATTTTTAACAAGCTGGTCAAGAGAGCGTAGCTCAGTGAGTCTGTGTATTAAAAGGGCATTGTTAGCACACTGCTTGGCTTTTATGAGGTGAAACAATCCAAACCTACTTCAGCACATGGAGAGGTTTGGAGAGGTTTTATTTTCATCCTTAAAGTCCAGGGTGGCTTTGGCATAATAAAGGTCATATCTCCTAATCATGGTAATGTTCACACACAGCAATATGAGCTCATTGCACAGAGCTCCAGCACTCAGAAATCCCCGGTTAGAAGGTGTCACCGATTAAACTATCGCATTTCAAAGGCTTCTATACAGTAAATAGGAAAGAAAAGAAGAAAAGGAACCGTGGCCTTTTGTTATTCAAAAAGCTACGGAGAGCGATAATTAACCCATTTTTGTTGAGAAATCATTTGGACAAAAGTCAAGGGATTGCCACCCTGTCAATTGTTAAGTCTAGATAAGGACATTATATTCCACTGTACAAAGAGTGACTGAAGATAGTGAATAGAAAGTAGGCCACTACTATGACTTTCCCTAGTCCATCGAAAAAGAGGTCTATTTTTTTTTATAAAAGAGGTAATATAGGTAATATAGTAAAAAAAAAAAAAAATCGCTTCCTACATTAGAAACATAACTACAGTGCTTGTTTTTGCATTTTGTTAAATATTCAAAGGTACCATGCAATTAGCATGTCATTAATGAATAATTAATTACTGCTAAAAGAGCCTTCAGATTTTTTTTGCAACTAAATTATTTAAACAGCAAATATAACAATGGACTGCAGCTCCCCCCCCCACACACACACCTTTAACTCTGTATTTTCATCAGTGCATTGCTTTGTAAGATGAATAGGGATTTATTAACTAAGAGAAAAAAAAACCCCAACAAAAACCAAACAAACGTATTTTAGAACATGGAAAGATTCCAGTTTCCCTTCCTGTTCTGCTGCCCTTACCCCCTCAAAGAAACCTGAGGACAAAAAGTGATGTGGTCCTTGTTAGCATCTGCTAGGAAGGCATTATTTAAAATATCCAAGATGTGCTTCAGGATACAAGATTTCTACATTTCCTGAAAAAAAGAAACAAACAAACCCAAAACCAGCAAACTGTGTTGCAGACTACTTCTACCAGCTCTTTGCAGCAGCGTACCCAAAGACAGCAAGGGCAGTGCATTTCTGTTAATCATTCGTCATCAGCTTTAATGACAGTTTCTGTATTATTAAAATCTACCCCACTATACAGCCAAGACTTAAAGAGAAAGTAATTTGTTGCCACTTGCAGATATACATCACTAGTAAGACGTTAGTTTATATTTATCAGCTGCACATCTGTGAATCAGTTGGCCTACCCATCTGTTAACTGCACCAGTAAACAGTAAGTCTGTGAGCTGCATATTCCTGCATCCATCACAAATTCTTTCTTTAATTGTATGTTTATGCAACAAACCTCCACTTAAGTGTATTTGAGAATGTTTTGAGCAGTGATAATTAGTTTTTATGACTCAATACTACGCTTCCTAACACTGATTCAATACTATTATTTTTAAATAGAGACAGCACTCTGACTCCTCTGACAGTGTCAAAGCAGGTTTTTACCATGGAGCAGAATTTGTGCCTACAAAGATACTCAGGGAAAACAAATCTCTTCCCAGAGGTCCCAAGCTACCATTACAGCATGTAAATGCGATTCTTCATCTTTTAGTAAACTTCTCTTTTAGGAGTTGGTCCGTGAAATAAAATACATTAAGAGCTATCAGCTCGCCACAAAAAGTTGTGAAAGAGCTTGGATTGAACTGGACTGGAGAGCAGGGGATTAAAATGGTAATTTTGGGCCACATTCAGCAAGGTGCAGTACAGTTGTGAAGACATGTCTATCCGTAAGCTCCTGAGTCAAGGAGATTACTCACCTGTTTAAAGATAACTGCTTACACATACTGCTGATTCCAAGTGCTGTTTCATTTCCAAGCAGGTTTATGCTTGGGTACTTCACCTAATTTCTGTAAACAAAAAGCTAATGGAGAAAAAAAGGAGCCATAAAGTTATACCTCTTACTGAATCTCATTTTACTCAGGAAATATTGCATGCACCTCTTTGCATAATAGGGGATTTTCACAGTGGTTTTCTTCTAATGGCTTTAGAGTGAAGCTGTGTACAATATGATGTTCAACTTCATAAGGCATTTAGTTACAGCATTTATTTTGTTTGAGGAACTGAAAGCACACTTATCTATGTATCATTGTGCTGATGCAAATGGCAAAATTTTCCACATGATTAAACATCATTTTCTCAGGGTATTCTGTGTCCAACTGCCTGCTACTCAGTAAATGTTTAGATCAATGCATGGCTGATCCCAAGTCTTGCAAGCCTAAAATCCTTCCATATCTAAATAAACACATAGGTTTACTTAAGGCCAAAAAAAAAAAAAAAAAAAAAAGACTTAGGCAGGATCTGGAAAGAATCAGCTGGGTAAAAAAGAAATAGAATCATAGAATAGTTAGGGTTGGAAAGGACCTTAAGATCATGTTAATTTAAAAAAAATAACACACATATGCTTGCGATAATATTTTTAAACTACAGGTTACATTTATGTGTATATCCTTATTTGCTTCTTTCCAGAAGAGTCTTTCAGTTAGTGACTCTTGGAGCTAAAAGTGAGCACCAGTGAATGATGGTGCTCCGCAAATATCACCATTGACTGACAGTAGTGACGCCTACTGGCACTGCCGGCCCCAGTTGCTGCCAGAAGCTCCCCTGTAGTTGGTCTTCAGCCACCAAGCTGCTCACAAGTCCAGCATCTGTTCTTTGCTTAACATGACTGGGAGCCGTATGGACACAGTCCTCCTCTCTCATTCCTAGAGGCAGATGCCAGCATGGTCTTATGTCACATCCAAGAGAAAAAGTCCTGACCTACACAGTGGCTGTCTGATGAACCAGGATCCTCAAGAACAACAGGCTTGACAAACTGGTAATAATTTTTAGAGTGTGTGGCACCCTAAAGAGATTTTTCTCAGTAAGTATTGTGATTTTTTATGATTATTACAGTTATTGAGAAAAGTCAGATCAAAATAAACTTCCTGATGATATGCAAAAATAAAGAGAAGGAAATAAAAAAGAAAAAAGGGATCAGTCTGTTCCTATCTCCTAAGTCCTTTGCCAGTCCAGCACTCCAAGTCCACCAGCCCCATACACCAACAGTTAAGCTTGGCAGGTCACTGGAGCTCAGTGATAAAAATCGTGCAGTCCCCAGCTTCCCTATGAAACTGATGACAAGGGCATCAAATTGATGCTTCTGCCAGAACTGGCCAGAGTACAAAACCTCATTCCTGAGCAGATGTCAGGTAGGGCAAACATTCAGTCTCCACAAGGCTTGGACAAAAATGTAGGACAGCAGCACAGAGGTGAAAGAGGTTTGGTGAAAAGAACAGACCCCGAGTCTCCAGCCAAAATATTTCAAAGCAACTTCTGCCGAGAAGACACAATCAACAATTCCAGTGAGAAAGAATGTCGGCTTCGGCACACACAAAAAGCCTTCCACTAACGTCTCCCAAATGGAAAAGGTATTATAAACAACATTCACCTCACTCTCCTCCCTCCCTGTCACAGAAATGACCACAATTCTTTACAACATACCTTCAAAAACAGTCCTTTGCAGATGAAAAGAAATAAAATCTAACCTTAAGAAGTACATTCAGAGACCCCCTTTATGCCACCACTCTGTGTTACGGAAAAATGAAGGTAGAAATCTGTTGAAAAACATTTCCCTGCTGTATTGTGATTGACATCTGACAGTGCTCAGTGGTGTCCTAACTTGGATGAATTTAAATGACAAGCTTTCCTTTATAAGTAACAGAGCTCCTTTTACAATAGAACAGCACGATTACTTCATGGAAAGGAAAAAAAGGAAAAATCAAAGTTTTTTCTTCAAATCCCTGGGGGCACCCCTGACCTGTCACCAGGCTATGACCTTCCCTCATTAATCTATGCAAATCAGATGACTCTAATTTGTGGCACCGATTGCTTTGCCACACCTTTAAATTCAGAGATCAGCCATGGGATGATACCTACATCACAGGGAGTTCAGATCACCTTCATGTTGCCAACATTTTTAATGCCATGACAGATGACTTCCCCACCATTCTGGGACAAGGCAGTCCACGTAGCCCTCCAGACTACTTTTTGATTAACATCAAGACAAAAGCCAGCAGTGTTTTGCCTCTTCGTTTGTGAATTAGCAGCATTGCTGCCATAAGCATTCCTAAGCAAGAACCCCTGGGAAGAGTATCAGATCCCAGGTCAAGGCACAGACTGCCAATATCACAGCTTTGCTAACAGTCACCCAATAGCTTTTATGGACATGAAGAAAAAATAAAAAAGAACAAAAAAAAAAAAAAAAGTTTTTCACTGTAATAAGCACCAGTTCCAACTGAGAGATATTATGTCAGACTCTAAGGCCTGTTTCAAAACTTTCTCCATTCACGTAACTTAATACACTTTGTAAGCCAAAGAGGGCAATATCACAGAAGATGCTCTATGCTCACCTTCCACGTCACACAAAGGCCATGGTAGCTATTTTGTCTGGGTTTAGAGTGGTATGGGAGTTAAACTTTTTGCTTTAAATTGGGTCCTCGTCAAGGATACACTATTTTTCATTTAACCCTAGCCTACCTTATTTTATCCCTAGTTTTATCCCTTTTCTCATGTGAGACTCTTGTCTTCATAGTGCTGAAAAAGTGGAGATTTTCACTTAATAGTGAAAAACTTGTTATTTCTATACATACATATCTATCCACTCAGAAAGTTACTGGAGAGAAAACATGAAAACCACATCCCTGAAAACCGAAAAGCACATGGGAGTGTCATTAATAATAAAACATTCAAAGAATTTAATACATGGCCTATGTGATTCATCCATTTAATGCATCTAACAATGTACCCTGCACAATAATCTTATTTGCTTATGCTTTGCAATTCTGACAACACTCAAAGCTGTTAACCATCTTTTCAAACAAACACTGAAGGTTGCCAGTTGTGACAGATTTGGACTAATGTTGGTGGTAGCATGGGAGTTAAAGTGATTTGATAAGCTTGTAACAGCTTGAGGGGTGGTATCATTCCAAATATGTAAACAACATAGTCAACAACATAACCCATCAATAAATGCAGTCTCTATCACACAGAGTCATCATTAAAATTAAAATAACAACAATAATAATGGAAAGCAGGAAGACAGAGGAAAAGAAAACAGTTTCTCTATCCATAGCCACAAATCAATGACACAGAGCATCAGGGTTCACTGAAACACTGATAAATGTGTCAGGACCACTTGTTTTTAGCATTACTGTATTCTTTACAACTATTAGGAGGCAAGTACAAGGTTATTATAGTCATGAAGGCTAAACACACAGTGACATACTTCACAAGCTTACTCGTGCTTTGTATCAGAGCTTTCACTTACTATGCAAGTGGATTATCCTATTTTCCCCATGCTGATCCAAGTGATCTCATCACTTACAGAAGAATCCTGGCATACAGGGATCACTTTGCCAGCCATCATTTACAACATCCCAGCAGACTCCATTTTTAAAGAAAAACTCTCATATTTTTTTTTCTAATGGCTCTTCTATTGCAAGAAAAAATAAAAAAATTAAAAACTGAAAATAGCTTCCACAGGGATTACAGCTTCTGCCACTGGGGAGACCAAATGCAATTATGGAGCCAATATTTTTTAACGGCTCCCACTCTGATGGCCAATAAGCAGCTTGGTATTCCCCCGTCTTCATCCCTCAAGCAAATTGCTATATATATATATATATATATATATATATATATATATATATATCCACCGGCAGGCTGCCAGAGACTTTGGAGGCTCTGCAACACAAGCATGCTCAGTGAATCCTAGCCATCTGGTTAGCTGGCTAGATCCCTCCTTCCACGATCTGTGTCTTCAGGCAGGACCTGGAGTACCTGAGTATGGGCAAGAACCATTTTAGGGGACAGTCTGCCTGTGCTGATTGACAAGTGACCCATTCCTCTGCTACATCTTAAGAGCTGTTATCAGAAAGTGGATCCCAAAGGTCTTTTAGTGTCCTAGAAGCCCTTTCCATAAGGTAGGGATTTCCATAGCAGACCTCAAGAATAGACCTGTAAATTAGTGGGGGAAAGTGCTTTAAAATAAACAAAAGTTTCCAAAGCAAACCCTAAAAGCATCTATGCCTCTGTCCAACAAAACAAATGCTCATGTAGCTCTAGAGAAGGAAGGCAACTCACCAAATATGCACAGATGCTTGATAGCCAGATTTCACTATTTCACAGACTCATCTGTAACCTCATAGAAGTGCTTCGAGCCCTACCCTTCTCAATTCCAGCCCATGTTTCATTTCCTCCAGCTGTAAAACTGGGAAAGTCATCCCGAGTTTCATCATTGTAGATACTGTCTTATATGTTGGATGTTTATCCAGTGACCAGATAGTGGAGTCATGAATTACACAGAGATGCTTATACATTTAACTACATACTTACAGTCTCTCCCTTAAATGCATGAACCACCAATCAAGTAGATCCCTTCGCTTCAAATTTCATTGAAATTTCTCCTCCAATAAAAGTTTTGCTGCACTCTTATCTCTCACGGGGCATTAAGATATTATGGCTAGAAGAACTGGTTTGGGAAAAAACAATTTTTGCATGCTTTGTCTAACGGGCAATCCTCAAATTCTGTCAATGTTTAGGATGCTATGATGTGGTTCAAAGCTAATTTTAGGGGAATTAGTCCTTTAAATTCAATTCAAGGGTCTTTTCACTAAGGAAAGAGACCATATTGGTTTGCCTTTTTCAGATGCAATGAGAAGTCTTTATTATACATTCACATATTAGAGGAAGACTGATCCTGTGAGTTTTCAGAAACAACAGCTTGGAAAAAAAAAAAATTCCAAAGGGCTGGCTGCAGTGCTATTAAACATTCCGAGAGGAAGATCTAGGGAACTGCCCTGAGATTTAAGAGATGTAGAAGAGGATCCTCAGCTTAAATACAGAATTCTTTGGGAAATTGATTTTATCTCTCCTGCAAGATCTCAGTAAAATACCATGTCACTACTTCAGAGAACACATAATTACTAAAATATCTCAGGTAGACTTTATATTAAGCTGAAATAACAGGTGTTTCATCCATGATACACTCACTTTTTCTTTTCCTGATTTGCAGTCTACCCACACTCTGCCCAAACTGGTATTAAGGTCACCTGAACAGTGCAACTATAGGATAAAGACATCTGTTAATTCAGAAAAAGCATAGAGACTACTACTGCCATAACAGACTGGTTACTCTAAACGAGACAGTTCAGGCAAAGCAGAGCTCCGCACCTACGTTTGCCAATCCATACGTAGCACAGCCTCCAACAACGACCACAGGGAGACAGAAACATGCAGTAAAAGCCATCCACGCAACTGAATAATGCTGCCTTACACAGTTGCCAAGAACTACTTGAGAAGAGGCAAAATTTACCATCACAGACTGGTGCGACAATGCCTATTTCCTGTAATTAAATTATTAGTCTCACTTCCAAGTTAAGACTGCAGCCAAAGCACTCACATGGCAGTGCAATTCCAGAGAGCAGCCTAAGGGGCTCCATGCAGCAACCACGGTGCTTCAGTGCCCCCCAGCACCCCACCGTCATGCCTTCTGGTAGTGAAGGTGAAGGGCTGAATTTCACAGGAACCCACAGTTAGAAACCATTCCTGGTACTAGAGGTATTGCTGCAATCTACACATTGAAAAGCATTTCAATTTAAGCAGTAGTGATTAATTGATATGAAACTGTGTTCATGCCCCTCCCATGGCATCTGAGATCTTACTTTTGAAATAACAAGGGGTTAAGGTTTTCCATGAACGTACCACCTCCATTTTTAAGGTTATAAAAATGGGATGCTTACACTTTTCCTAACCCCTCACCAATGACCAGACCCATATGTAAATTTCACACAGTAGTATTTAGTAGCATAATTAATCCCTACTTTATGTTATGAGTAATATTTCCTATTCCCGACCCTGCAACGTCCTTTAAGAAGATCCATGTTCCAATTAGACTAGCCCATCGGCACTCTTTTAATGAGCAGATTAATCATTCAGATGGGTACAATGGTGTCATCACAGGTTTTAAATATGATAATCTACATCCTAATGGTGCTGCAAAAGCCTTGGCTCACAGCAAAAAAAAAAAGGTAGGCAAAAATTGGTGATACTTTCTTTTTTGTTCTCTTTCTTTTTCCATATGACACAAGACATGGGAATACTTGGACAGTGCAGAGAGTGCAGCAAGAAGACAGCTCAGAAAGAGGGACTGCTGAGCAGCTCAATAATTCAGGTGCAGGAATTTTTTTGTAAGGATACAGAGATCCTCTGGCCCCTGAAAAACAGTCTGCCATAATGGAGAAAAAATTCAGCTCTGTCTTGTCAGGCTAAGACATCAGCTCTGCCCTTACAGCCTTTTCTCAACACTTATTTAAAACACATCCAAAATATAAGACTGTCATTCAGAAATTCATTTAATTTTAATTAAAATTAGATCATGTCCAACATCACCATTTCCAAAAGGCAGCAGGATATTATTAAAGCCAAAGAGAACCTGCTATATTTATTTAAAAAGAAAAAGAAAGGTGTGAAAAAAAGGGAAAAAAATGCATCCAAACTACATTATATGGGTTTAATGCCATGCAAAAGAAGTGGGTATAGATGCTCCCATTCAAATGCAATCCATGAAAAGGCTCCTGCAGTAATAGCACCCTCAAAACAAGAAGTGCCAAGATTATAAAGCCAGGACCATACTCCATCCCTACTCTCAGTGTGACAGTTAGAAATCTTATGTGCTGCACCACTCGTTAATTGTGGCTTTGTACTCATAGGACTTGTTTTAGCAACAGGTAAAAGTTACATCTGCTTTTCCACCTCTTGAGTTTGTCTTAGTAAGACAAGCCCTGCAGAACACCAGCTCTTTTGCAGACACAGAACATTGATTTACACTGTGGTTGATTTTGATGTAGCTAGAAAAGAATCAGCAACTGTTAATTCATCTAGAGGTTGTCTTTTAAACCCAGCAAGAAAAGGACAGTAGTGGATACTTGTCTATGAAAACAATAGCTATAAACCATGACCAGTTCTGAGGAATGTTCCCTTGCGAACAGTCCCCATGAAGTCATGACCAAAGTCTGAGTAATTCTTTCAGCACTGACTGAGGAAGAAGTGAGTAAGGGATATAAAATTTAGACTTATCTCTAATATACCCACACATAATCTATGTCAGAAGACAACTGTAAATTCTGTCTCAAAATGTCTCAACTTCTTAAAATATGTTTCTGGTACAAAGGAATCTTTATTTCTTATAATTAAAGCAAAATCTCTTCTTCAGCAGCCAAAATCTACTCTCCAAAGTCACTGTCAACAGCCTGATTGTATTTTTCAAACTGCATTTTTCAGCTATTTGTTGATCAAAGCCTCCTCATTTTACTCAGATATTTAACTGTAGGAATCAGTCATGCCACTCAATTAAATCGTATCCATCTTGGCCCTTCATCTCTTAGGATCTGATCCAGCTCTCCTTGACTACAAAGATGGATGGATCAGAGCCATTTTGCATAACTTCGGTAGAGGATTAGGTATTTCAGTCAGGTCTTCAGGTGTACTGGCTGAACTCAATCTGAAATTGCCTGCGTCAGATAGGCCACTGCAGAAAACTGTTTGCATACAGAAGGAAGCACTGAAATTATAAAGAGCCATCTTATGCACATGCACTTGCTGGGCTAGGAGACATTATTCTTATTAATGCACTTTTGCTAATGTCCACATCACAGGCCTTTTTTTTTTTCTTTAGCATAACACTAATGTTAGTTGTCCATTATGCTATCTGGAGTCATAATGGGCAAGGAAACCCTACAGCGAAGAAGTCAAAGGAACACCATTCAGAAATAAATTCCTATATTGGTTATGGGAATACTGTTTTAGCAATATTTTATTATTATTATCATTATTTAGAAATGGCAGTGCATTAATTTCTGCTCAGTTTGGAAATTCAGGAGATCATTCGCAAGGCAGCCTTTTATAATCACGTAGGAAAACCAGCATCAGCCATGAGGTGGTCCCTGAAACGGTCCTCATAGAGGATGCCCCCACGCCCACCCTCGCTTGCTTTTCTGCAGCCCCCACCCTGGTGAGAAGCATATTCTTCTGCACCTGACACAAGATTCTGACTTTGGCTGTCACTCTTTGCTGAGGCTTTAACTAACACTATCTGTGCAACTCTAGAAACCACATCAAATTGCAGTTTTCCCTGATTTTATAGTAATTTGCATAATAGGTCACCGTTAACACACTGTGCTGAAGGAGAAACAGCTCAACTCAAATCTACCTTGAATGTTTCCATTAAAATATGCTCAATTTTTTCCTCTCTACACTCAGTTCTGTCAGGTCAGGAGTGAATTAAGGAAATACATATGTAAACAACTATAAATAAATTCAAAAAATAATTATAAAATTAGTTGTAGATGCATAATCCAGTGTGATTCATGTTATGTTCCCACCGTGATCCCAGTTCCAGAAGAGTTAATCAACCATAGCAACCTTCTAATCAGAGCAGTGAACTAATGATCCTATTTCTGAGTAATACCAGTCAGATAAGGCTCTCAAAAGGTAGTTAACATCACTTTGGTGGAAAGGCATGACAAGTGCAAGTTCTAGCAGTGAGTAATGCATCATTCATGCCCCCTCTCGTTCTGACATTTTAACGTTATCTTGTTTTACTGTGTCGGCCTAACACTGCCACTGCTGGCAAATTAAACTGTGAACTTACAAAGTGGGTGGCAATAAATACAAATTATGAGAGTTCAAAAGATGTCCCTGGAGGTGTACTGCCAGACATGGAATGTCTCTGGCTTTTCTGTCACATAGCGATAGACAAGACAAAGTGTAGCATGAGCTGAAAAAAAAGAATTAACTGCATCATGGTGAAAAATGAGATGAAAATGAAAAGAAAGAAAGAAAAGAAAAAGGAAAAAAAAATAAAAAGGGAGATGTAAAGGCAGGACAAGAATGAATAAAAGAGCATAACCTTGAGATATAAAACATTACTGTATTTCACCTTGCAAGGAAAAAAAGCTATGTAAATTAGGAAACAGCTAATGCCTCTTAGAAACACAGGCAAACTATGAAATGTTGTCAATGTTATTACAAAAGTAAGCAGCTCCTCCTAAAGAAACGAACACACAAATACAGTAACAGGATGATGCTACAGCGTTCGTATCTCTAGCAGAAATTCAGAATATCCCACTGCACTGACCCACACCAATAAAGATTTCACATTTTGCACTGCCTTAAATACAAGGAGCAAAATCCTGTTCTCATAGTCAGGGTTAAAAAAAAAAAAAAAAAAAAAAAAAGACTGAGAGAACTGCCCAAGGTGACCACAAGGCAATCACAAAAAGCAAAAATTCCTTGTACAGACTTTGCTATTTTGTGTAGGGAGATAACAGGGGCAGTGGGGTTCCTCCTTGTACTCCCCAAAAACTCTCAGGGACTGGTGACCTCCTCAGTCCCACAGAGACAGAGCGCAGTCAATCAGTACATCAATCAACCAGTACACCAATCAACCAGTGCATCAATCGTACTGCAGATTTACCACAGACAAAAGAGGAAAAAAGTTTACATTTCTTCCTTCCCTTGGGAAGATAAAACTTTACATGCTATTAACAGGGTCAGAAAAAAAATGATTTTTAATATACCCAAGCCATGAAGCTTATTCAACTTGGTCTAACACCACTAATGAATCTTATAAAACATTTTATCTCCCCCGCCCATGTTCACAAACCACTCACATGAGGCTTGAAAATCACAATAATATCTTCCCAAAGTGCAGATATCACTCACACCATATGCAGCACAACTCTGTTTATTTTTCCCTATAAACCACTGGTTTCATTGAAACTCATTAGCATCACCTATGTTAATTACACTAGCAAACCAATCAACAGCTCCTTCTTAATTAGGTTTTCTTTATTAAAGCCGGAAATTACCAAGGAGACAAAAGTCAACTGGGGAAATTATGTGAAAAGAAGTGTTTATGCCAAATTACCATACAAAATATAATAAGGAAAGGAAACTCAGTTTGTTTACAGGAATAACAAACAATATTAATTTTCAAGGTCACTGGCACAGTTATTAATTACCTCTCTTACATTTTATTGTGATAGTTTAGTCTGCTAAGGCAGAGCTGGCTCATAAAAAACCCCTTCAGACTGTGGTTGTATCGCACTTCAGCTGCCACGGTCGCTGCCTGTGATGTGCACAGTGTCTTAGGAAGTTACTTTCATGAGCATTTCCCAGATGGGTTGGCATGATGGAAACTCTGTTAAGGTGCACAAAAAACTCCGAGGCTTGACTGCTGCCTCCCTTAGAGAGTTCCCATGAGAAGAGAGAATTCAGCCAGTGGAATCTAGGTTGCTCATCCCTGGTGGAAGACGTTTTAGCATCCAAGAAGGTACCTTGAGAAGTGCCATTGCTACTGATCCTAAGACCTCACAGAATGCCACGCCCCCTCCCTTTACATCCCACGACACCAGTTGAAACAACTCCCACAGCTCCAGGCAGCGTTGGCACAGACTGAGGAAAAAGCCCCACTCAGCGTAAATGGGTTTCCTGAAGTTCAGAGGGGAACCCCATGAAATCAACCCTTCTGCAGAGGAAATCTGGCAGACCCAGCTTCTGCCCCTCCACTGCCACTAACAGGTTTTCAGGCTTCATTTGTGCCCTGTGTCTCAAGAGCCAGACCCAAGAGCATCCTGCTTGGTGGCGTCAGCACCGGGTTGACGCCAAGATGAGGTCAGGGTGCTGGGCTACAGAGCAAACTCTGTGGCTGTTACTGTAGGAAGTTTGCCAGCTGCTTTCTCTTTACATGCCCACCTACCAGGAGAGTCCCCTTTGAGTTTCCTTTACCACACTGTACCTTCTCTTAAAGTATTACTTATGTGCCTACACATACACACATTCACCCTCAACACACAAGTTGGTGCAACTACTCTGTAGCTCCACACCTCTACCAAGATCCCCAAAGAATCACCAGATGTTAACATCAAAGCAGTTGTCTATTGCCAAGCCCTCAGACTAGCAGCCATGATGAAACATTTCAACACATACTGTATCAGGAAAGTATCATGTGCTAATGTTTTGGGTCCTCTGAAGTTTCATCTTCTCTCCAGACTAAGCACCTTGCAGCATATACTGATTTTTCAGCTGACCAATATGAATGTCGATGCTTGAGCTCTGAATTCTTGACCTGAGATGTCAAAGGGAACTATGGAAATAGCCATTCATGAACTGTAGATTATCTGCTCTCAGTTCACCTGGAAATCCAGGCTCAGCAGCCTATTATTTCTAAGTTACTTGCTGTGCTGCACAACAGTTCAGTTTCACTGTCTAAAACTGAGGTGACTCTTCCTAGCCGTGCACTTTGACATGCCTGTGGTTTTACAGAACTTTACTTTGGAAAGTCTTTACTGATTCCATAGAAAGCTGAGATCCTGCACCATCCTCTTCATCACACTATGCTTCCTAAATGACCATGAGCAAGTCCTTTCAAAGTTTACTGAAGTCAGTTCAGGGTAACACACATACATGCTGTTGGTACATTATGTCAGATTTTTTTGTTGTTTTGTTGTCACTTCCAGATTTATTATGAAAGTATGTCTGACTTTTAATTAAATCTGTGTATTGTGTCCTAATATTTCGGTGCATGGGCCCTTAGTTAATCACAAATCAGTTCTTTTCAATCATGCCTACACTTACATTTGGGAAGAATAATTCCCTGTGGTGTCACAAATATCAAATGCTTGAAAAAAAAAACAAACCTAGTCTACTTCTCAGAACTGTTTTTTTTTTTAACCCCAGTTATCTACTATACTGCCGACATCTCAGTCTGCAATAAGTCCATTTGTTAACTGTTCAAATGCACATACCTTAGCTTTATTGCATAGATCTATTACATGTTGGGCAATTATCTCATTTCACAGATAGTTGCTTGTAAACTAAGATAATGTGATTTTCACATGAGTTATTCGTTATTCTTTTATGGATTATGGTGGGTTTGATTTTTCTGTGGCTTGATCTTAAACTTTGCAGGTACCACTGAAAGACACAGCAACCACCAGTGCCAGGACAACTGCTTCATCCGCTTTCTGCTTGTACAACATCTGGCACACCAGGACCTCAACACTCATCTGGGGTCCCGTGTGACCGTAGTACAAATATTTCATTTTCCCCAACTTCTTTGCAATACCACTTCATTACATCAAAATTTGGAAGTGTTACAGCCCTTTCTACCCAGCTCTGCAAGGACTTTTTCCAAACTGGCACTTCCTTCGTTTCCTCTCTGAAGTAGGTAATAAAGATGTGACACAGATTCAAGAGGGTTGGTGAGAAATGGGGTTACCTCCTGGTTTCAGTCAACTGATGGAAGAAAGAAAAATGTTATACAAGGTTTCAGGCCTGACTCTTCAGAAAACCCTGTATAAACCATAATGCTCCCATAGAGGAGTACTGGCAGGGAAGTGACTGCCCTGGAGGTTTCTGTATAATTGAGGACATCTCACACAGTCTTTGGCAGGAGCTTTCTCCTCTCCTCGCTGCCTGGGAGCACTTTTCCTTAGCTCATCCCAGTCCCTCCTCTAACGCACTGACTCTAATGAAAGCAACACCTAGAATCTGCATTCAAACCACGTTTCCTGGTGAACCAGGATTCAGTCAGATGACATATCCATCCCTGCTTTGATCTCCACCCATCGAATGCTGGAGAAGAGGCATTTTCCAGTCATTCCCTGAGTCTTTCTGATTCTCAGAGTACAAGAATAAAGCGGTCTGCATAGAATCATAGAATAGTTAGGGTTGGAAAGGACCTTAAGGTCATCTAGTTCCAACCTCCCTGCCATGGGCAGGGACACCTCACACTAAACCATGCCATCCAAGGCTTTGTCCAACCTGGCCTTGAACACCATGGATGGAGCATTCACAACTTCCCTGGGCAACCCATTACTGTGCCTCACCACCCTAACAGGAAAGAATTTCTTCCTTATATCCAATCTAAACTTCCCCTGTTTAAGTATAGTATATGTCAAGAAACTGGCTGGAAGAGCCCCACAGGTGAACGGCCAAACTCTGGAAAAGCTGTGGTGGCTCTTCAGGTCTTCTTCACATTCTGCCTTATGAGAGAATAACTTGTCAATGCAGAGAAGTCCTTACTCAGCCTCCTCCACCCAGTGAATGCCAAAAATAACCCAGAAATAATGAGATGTTGCCTATTATGTCACCGGCTGTACCAAGCTTTTGCAAGGTATGTAATGTCATGCAATGTGACAAAGCTGTCTCAGGAAAGAGTTATACATCAGCTGCCCTTTAATATGGACAATTTTAGAAAAGCATATTGCACCCTAAAAGTGGAGTTTCCAATCTGTGGATCATTTAAGACAGACTATCACATCATGGTTTAGGAAAAGAGAGGAATGTGGAAACGTTCCTTTCTTTTATGTTAGTTGGGGGGAAATAGCCCAGAAACAAAATAATCCCCTGTGCTAGAAATGCATCACGGTTACAACAATTCCAGAATGGGTATTTAAAAGACAGGGTTTTTTTAAAGTGTATTATTTCCCTGACAAACCATAATGGCTCTTTAGAACCCATCATGGTCTACTATAAAAAAAATCATATTTAAAACACTTTTACAATATGTGTTATAAAGACATTTTTTAAAAATGAACATTATTTACCCAGAAGGCCATAATGGCTCTGAAATGTATTCTGTAAATCTGTATTTGGGGGCTTTTTTTGTTAAAAAGAATTTTTTCTTTTGGCCCAAGAGATCTTAAGCAGCTTCTATGGAACTATCACAATTTATTGTTTTAATAGAGCTGAACTGAAGTTTGGAACATGTTATTGCACATACAGCAGCAATGTTTTTCAGGCAAAAATGAGAAAGAGGGAAAAGGGAAAAACGGAAGTAGAAGTGGAAGAATGAAAGGAGATTAAAGAGGAACAAGAAGAAGGGAGATGAGAAGGTGCCCACGCAGCTAAAATGCACAGGCACAGAAGAGCCACAGTCCTGGTAGCAGATGTAGTGAGGGGCTGGCCTAGAATTCCCAGAAAACAGGGAGGGAAGTATTTCCCAGCTTAAGGCAAAGCACTGCTCCCAGACTGCAGCATTACAACATGCCAGCTCTGACGGAAATAAAAGAAATAAAACATTGATTTGGGTGAGAGCTGAGAGCTACCGCAGGTAAATACTGTAAATGCTTGCACAACATTTTGAGGTTAAATAACAAAGGCTATTTAAAGAGTCTTCTCCTGTGTGCCCGTTAGGCAAACCCAGCCCACATGCTGGTCCATACTGCAGACTAATGATTTAAGAGGAGAAATGTGAACAGCCAGAGTGAAGCAACATGGCCAGCATCCTACTTGTGCCTGAGCATCACCATCAGAAGCCATCTCTGACCCACATCAGGTGGATCAAGGAGCCAGGGTATCCTGTCCATGTCAGTGGGAAGAGCTTGGTTCACACTTTTCAGAAACATTCTCTGGCTGATGTAGAACAATCACAACAATTCCATGGTGTTTCCTATCTTCCAAGCACAGTGCCAGAGACATTAACCAATCTGCCTTCAAAGGCAGCCTCCAGCACACCCTCCAAAGGAAATTATGAAGGGGATAAACACCCTCAAAGAACACCCAGTTGTGGCTGCACAAAAAAAAAATGGCAACAAATACCAAGCTCTACACATGTGCGCAGGCACATACATACACACACACTACGATTTCCAGGAGCCACAGTTAGTGTTACCACATGACTCTGAGGCACTACTTCTGATTTTTCTTATCTCAGTACATTAATTCTCACTTGGGAAGAAAATACTGTGCCTGGAATGATACTCTGGGGCTAGGAGCCAGCTATTTCAGTACAGGTGAATCAGAATCTGGTTGAAACACCAAGAAACAGTTCTCAATCAATGCAGCCTTTCAGTGACAAAACCAGCTCTGCCCTACTTGAAGAAGCTAGAAATCAAAACATCCAGGAGCCTGCTGACTTGCATCTTGCTAAAGCTCCATGGCTCCGCAACATCAGCGTAGTTCTTGCTTCACAGATGTTGTGTGCCCACAACTGTAACACCACACTAGGCACAGTATCTGCAACCAGCGCACTGAGGAGGTTCAGCCACCAAACTAAATCTAGAGCAATTCTAAAATGCTAGCTACCATCCTTACTTTTTTCCTTAATAACTGGAATTATGTACAAACTTGGTTTGTACCATATCCTGCAAATATGTAATGAAATCCAACCTCACAATAAGCCTGCTGATACTGCAAAGGACATTAGTTTGACTAAACTAGTGCAAATACCTAACTTAACATGTTCAAAACATTTCAATCTATGTCTAAATGAGATTTAGACATGAAGGCAGGACAGCTCTTGAATTTTTTTATGCAAGCTATAGTCTCTTCTGAGTTAGATTAACCATAACTCAGTGTAGTAAGAATTTCTGTGCCTGATCCTCTTCTCGTGTTAGTGTATTGCCACCGGTGAGGAGGAAGTCACCATTGGTGTACAGTGATAGAAATGACACTGTGGAGTCACAGCAAACTCCCTCACACAGGGAGTCCAGCTTACCCTCCCAAGAGGGGGTTTGGTTATGTGTTACAGGCAGGATGCAGTAGCAAAGGGGTGAGTTTCCCTAGGGGCTGCTAAGCAGAAAGACTGTATCATCTGTGGTGTCTTCTGGACTCCATTTCTCTTCATCTGCAAGTCAGGATAACTGGTGTCAGTGAATGAAGCTTGGAGTGCTCTGCAACCAGAGACCCTTGCTCCTTAGGGAACAGGGGAATGTATGCCTGCAGAGGGGAGACTTCTTTGGCCAGATGCAGGCTATCTGCCTTAAATTTACAAAAGATAACTTTTGTCACCAGTCTTCCCCAGAACACTTCAAGAGCTTAAAGTATACTTTGAGGAGGGTTTCAAACACTTTGTCCTCTCAAATCCATCTATGCTTATTCACTGCGAATTCCAGAGGTATGACCTGGATTTCCTTGCACACTCTCAAACCAAATTATATCAGTCCCAATTAGGTCATCTGCTAGCTGCACCTGCAGCTCAGGACTGCAAAATTTCTTCCTCTATAGATCTCTCTGTAGTTAAGGCTGGGCAGGGAAACCTGTGTTAGAATAACTACTATAAAACCATATAATACAGCCTAAAAATACAATTATAATTGCAACACCAAAAGCAAGACAGTCAATATTTTCAAGATTTTAATAGTTTCAAGTACTATTTTACCTTAACAGTCTCACATCACAGTACTGATTAAAGAAACGTTTTG
Source organism: Lathamus discolor (assembly GCF_037157495.1). NCBI lineage: Eukaryota > Metazoa > Chordata > Aves > Psittaciformes > Psittacidae > Lathamus > Lathamus discolor. The sequence continues at coordinate 12,707,885 of NC_088893.1, read as the reverse complement.
TCTTTTTATCTGTATTCAATGGAGAGCATAATCACTGGAATGTAGAGACCTAAAATATTTATTAGGAAGTATACATCTCTGGTCAGGCAGCAAAAGTCAATGCTGAAGTGGTGAGCTGCAGCACAGCTTTCAGTCTAATTCGCAGACCCCATCCCATCATCTCTGTTGTGCATGGGACAAGCTACTGAGTAAGCTGTGTTGCTGCTCTGTTCCTCTGAAAAACACTCTCAGAGAGATCCCCCTCAGGAGCTTAATTGGCAGCATCACTCATGAAAGAGGCATTTCTATTTGGCTAAGTCAACAAGACACACGCATGGAGACAGGATACATAATCAGCCTCAAATGTGGAAAATATGGTGGGTTTTTAAAAGTAAACGAGCAAATCTGCCTTTCCTGAAAGTAGCACTGCTCTTCATCTAGAATTAAAAAATAAATGAGGCTATGCTCCCATTGTTGTACTGATAAATTTGTTTTCTCTTTTTGCCTAATTGCTTAACAATAAATCCACACACACTCTATTATCCATAGCCTATTGCAATATTCCTCAGGGCACATGATCAGCAATCAGAAAGCTTGAAAGATGGCCAACATAATCTTAAATATCCCAGTGTATTACCAAATCAGTATTTCAAATTTAGTGGACATACTCAGATATGTTTTCCTCTTTGCAAGAAGCATCATGTAAGTGGCAAACAAGATACAGAAGATCGATTATTTAGCATAATTGCGCAATCTAATTGTATGGATTTTAAATGGAACAAGGAGGAGAAAGATTAAAATCATACAGCACAGCAGTATACTTTCACAGAGTGCATGAAATAGATTTTCCCCAATTAGCGGACCAATGGAAATATTTACTGTCAATTCAGTGAAGATATTCTGAAACAAGAGTCAAGCAACATCCAGATCAGCACAGGGCAGGAGCAAATCATTTTATCATTAATAGGGGGGAAAAAAAGCCCAACAAAACACCAAAACACTGAAAACTTACATGTTCTGCTCAAAGAGCTGTGCTCCTGGGGTGATGCTTCATTTCAGAACCACATTTGGGGGATTATGAACAGATTGTGCTGACTTCCCAGAAGAAAGTGAAACATCCACATGAATGAATGTGTTTTATACCCACATGCGCCCATATCTGTGCAGGCACATAAGTGCATGTTCACTCATAGCCCTACTCCTGCGCATTTCACCACTGGTTACCAAAAACCAAGGCAGCACAGTATATTCTGCAGATAAAGTAGAGGAACGGGGGAAGCTCCCTTGTCTCAAAAATTAAGTGAAAATGCTAACCTTGTCATATTCCCTGGGCAAACAAAGGCAGGGGCAGTGCGGCTCTGCTCAGCTGTACCATGGGTTAACTGGCATTTCTAATACTTTTCACCTAGCCTGGCTTGACAGATGCCTAACCTTCACTGGAAGTGGAGACAGCCTGATGGGCCTGGCCATACAGGGGGAAAAATTTTGATGCTTCCCACTTATGACATGATTGATTTTCTTTCAGCGGCCCTTCACTTCTGGATGTGGCGAAGGCTGCCTGCCCGAGCCCCCGCACGCCCTGACCTCGACATATGGCCGCTGTGAGGCTGAAAACTGATGACGGCAGAAACCTAAAAAATCAATAGGCCCTGTCAGTCAGTGGGGAGGCAAACGTCTTTTAAAAACCCAATCACGACACGTACTTGCTGCACGGTACGGAGCTCCTGCACACTTGAGAACACACTGCATTTCCCGAGGTTTCTATTTATTTAATTATATAGTTCTTTTACTCCTGTGTTAGCACACTGCTTACCTGTTTATTCCTTAACCTTTTGTGCAAGAGGAAAGTGAAAGAATAGTCTTGTTAGGATGGAATCTCCATGATATTAACAAGGAAAAAAAAAACCCCTGGAAACTCTCTGGGAATAGTATGAAATAAATAAAGAGCACCTTTCTGTTGCCAATATAAACACTGACATCATTATTTTTGACATTATCTGGAAAGAATTTAGATATAAGGAGTTCTGGAGTTTAAACTGAGCATGAAACTGTTTTAATTTTCTTTGCAGGGGGTGAAGTATTGTTTTGGTTAGTTTTGATTTTTTTTTTTAACTTTGTATCTAAAATATGTAAGAAATAAATTGAATTCACTATTAGTTATACACTTCACAGTTCTTGTCATCTCCTGTGCACACTGAAAAGGGGAAATTATTAGGGCCACTGATATAAGCTGGAGGTGCTGGTGTTTTGTAAACTGCACTGGGCCATTTGTACCCCACAGGATTGGGTCAACAGCATCCAACACCATCCCTTTACTCTTGCCAGCTCAAGAAATGCATTTTATAAGAGAGATGAGCAATATAACATGCAGTGATTCAATTTCTATATTTTGACTCCGAGACTGCCTTCTATAACTCTGATATAAAGCAAACAGCCAATCACAATTAGAAAAATAAATATGTTACTAGTAGATAGAGCCTGTTACACTTTATCACCTGCAATCAAGAGTGCAAGTCCCAAACAAGCACTGCCCCCGAGTGATTTACCTAACCTTGCTGAGGTTTTGGAGGGATAAGCATTATTTCAAAACCATGTCTTTGTGCACTAAAGAGAAAAAGAAACCTGAAGGAGATGTTGGCTGCAAAACCAATGCGTTACCAGAATGCGTTTTAGAAATCCACCAAAGTGAGAAAGATTTTTAAAAACTAATAAATCACCCAAATAAACAAAACCTAATGCTGAATTCCCAAACTAAGACCAATTAAAGCTTTCTTTATGACTGCAAACCTGACAAGCTTACAATTTCACCCTGTTGCAGTGGTGTGTGTGTGTGTGTTTTAATGTAATATTAATGAGCCAGGATGGAGGGTCATAAAAAGTGATAGGTTTTTGCGATGGTAAATTATAAATCGGTATTGATTTTTCCCGGCACTAATGCAGCCAGCTTATTGTAAGACACCACAGGCAAAGTGCACTTTATCAGATTAGACTGGAGCCTGGTATCAAATATACATGAGAAAAAGGATGCATTTGTGACTTAGACTAGAATTTTTTTTTAATGATACATGAAATTTTTAAAGAAAAAATGTCTCAAAATATTAAGAAATTAAATACCATTTTAAAAGATCTCAGATGGTAGCAAATAGATATTAATGTCACATTAGGGTAATTTGTTTTTACACTGATGGAATATAAGCTTATGTAGGAATATAGGAATAAGTACGTGAACTAAATCCTGTTCAGATTTAACCATGTGCTAAATCAGTCCAATTTATGATCATTTCAACTGCTCGTGATAAAATAGTTCCTCATTCACATAACATGCCTGAAGAATCAGGCATTACATCTGCTTATGACTGTAGGTAAGACCAAGTCACACATATACGTCTGTATGGCAAGTGTTGATTCTCTGTGTGTTACTTTTTACATCCTACACTGCTTTGAAGAAGTTGTTCAGTTTTCCCCCATAGACGTACTACCCCGTCATGCCAGCCAAGGACTATGAAAGAGCTTTTCCTTGTAGTACTTTTATTGCTTAAATGCTGTGAAGCTTTTCTTTCCCTTTCATCTCAAAACGCATTGGGAGTTGGCCACGCCGTAAAACTGGGCGTTATTTTTAAAATCAGCTCTGCTTTTCATCTCCCGACCTTTCCGCAGTCGGGATTTCCTCATTAAAACATTTCACTGACGTGGATAATTGACAAAAAAATTGAGAGGAAGAAAGAGAAAACAACAACAATAAAAAGCACCATTACTTTCAGCAAAGTTGCTCTGGATGGGCAGCAAACCAGCATCACTTTCACTCCACCCAGGAGGGCAAGGGAAAGGTTTGCACAAAAGCTCGTGCCTGCATCCCCACGCTGGGTCTGGGGTACTCTGCCATCACTGTGTGCCAGCACTTCCAGCCTCAGAGACCCTTCACAGCGCCTGGCTCTTCTGCTGCCCAAGAGGCTTCTTCTCAACCCAAACACCCCAACAGCTCCCTGGAGCAGAGCTGTCACCCGTCTCCTGCTGCCTCGTTGGCCCAAGCAGCCTGTGTGCAAAACTCACTGTTTTTTCCCCCAGACCATATGTTAATTGACAGTTCATTAACAAATAGCCCCTGCACAGGCTGCCTGTGAAGGCATGCACCAAAGTGAAGGAGTGTGAGCCCAAACAAATAACAAGGTGGAGGAGGATGACACCAATGTGCGTTTGGGGAACCATTTTCCACAGGGAAGATGTGTGTGGTTGGGAGATGTGGAACCCCAAGGGCATATGAGCCCCTTGGGAGGTTTGAATGGAGGAGCACTGAATACAGTCCTTCACATCTCATACAAATGGGCAGGGGCCCAAGGAACCCCCCATGCTAGGCACTGAGGAGGGGTCTCAGTGGGGGCCACAGCCAGATGGCCCCAGCAGAGCATCCCTTTTCAGCCTCTTTGTATTTTAGCCACTGGAACTAGTGCTTGGCATTGCACTTTCAAAACATTTTTGAGGGTATTTACCCTCCTGTATTCTGATTTTATTATTCTTGTAAGCAGACTAAGGAAGAGATGAGAAATTGGCAGAGGAGAGGGAGGGGAATGCTGCTCTTTCTTTCTAGTAGGTATATACAAATACTCCTGAACAAAGAGAAAACTGCAAGCCATCACTGGAAACCCAGCTGGCCCCTCTTTCTCTGCCCAGCCACACCAACCACCACAGATTTCAGCTTACAGAGCCAACCCTGTGAAGCACAGCACCCTTGACACCAAGGATCAAGCCCACAGCAAGTTACAGGATCATATAAAAATACTTATGATAACAACAAAGAAACTCAAACACAAACAGTCTCATTAGCAGATTGCCAGCAGCCCTGCTTGTCCTGCAGTGATGCATTGTATCACAGGATAAAAATCTGAGGCCTGATCTTAAGAATCTTTTCTCAGACAAAATTCCTATAAACTTCAATGGAAATTTTGCCCATCTCAGGACTGACTGGGCTTTTGCCTTGCAACTCTTCATATGCTGAAGATAATAAGAGGAAACTTTCCTTTTTGACAAGACCTCATCAGGTAAAACCTAATAAAGCTAAAAAGGAAATTAGAAAAATGGAAGGTACTCCCAGAGCAGTCTGATCCCGCCTTGGCTAAAGCCAGTGCTGGAGCCCCCTTCACTCTGAATGAGCCAGATTCCCTCCGGCACGTCTGCCCAGCCACCAACCATGTAAATCAGCAACACACCAAGGGCACGAGCCAAGGATGTGACAAACCAAGGGGTGTTTCACATGGGTCTCGCTGAACAGAACGGGACAATAAAACACAGCATCAAAATCTGGCCCAGGGAAAGAAAAAGCTCCTCTGCCTCAGTGCAAACTCGTTGCCCTTCCAATCAAAGCAGCACTTTTAAAGTTATTGCTATAAATGTTATTAAAGCGAAACAAGCCATTTTTAAAATGTATGCTAATTCCACTTTATTAGTGATGCCAAAGTCCTCATTTACATTTTTCATAAAAACTATGTGGAGGGTTTTTGCTGCTTTAGGGATAAAACTAATAAACAAATACATAAATTAGTATATTTTAATTAAATGTTATCCTGTGAAGTAATATTGTATCCCATTGTCTAAAAGAAAAAAAAAAAAAAGAAAAAAAGCAGGAAAGAAAATCTAAGAAAGCACCTCTAACTTGGAAATTTATGTTGTATTAAAATATTATAACTCATTAAAAACTAATTTGAAAATCACTTTACCTAACAATCATAAAAGTTTTGAATTCTGTGTTCTAATATGCATTATTTGTTTTGGTACAAGAGATTATCACTTTAGCATGCATTACTATTAGAATGTTAGAAGAATCATAATGCCCCAAGTTCCTCCTAGAAAACAATGAAGTCAGGTACTACCTGCAAACGTATCCCCATTTCCATCATAAATACTGTATTATTTCTATTCTCCAACACCACAGACTGTACAACAGCCTACACAGACCCCCAGTGACACACGCGTTAATTTGCTCCTAGGTCCATATATCACACCTGAGTGTGTAAAAGTTATGTATGATTTGGGGATGGGATATTGCATGCCATTATTACTTTAAAATGTTGCTCAGAGTACAATAAAAGGGACCATTTAAGCAGTAAGGTGTGGCTGGAGCTGCAGGGGGAAGTCCTACAGGCAGAAAACAATCACATTTTAATTTAACATTTTAAAGTAGTCTGCAGAAATAGCTTGAGTATTAAAGAATCGAATGTGCATTAGAACACATTCACCTCATTAGAAGGTTTTCCATAACCCTGCTTTCCCTCAGAAGAGACAAATAGACCCAGACTCCACATTTTCATTGCTCTCTATCCTCATTGTAATTTTTTTCTAAATGTAAGATTATTGCTTTCAAGGCAGGTATTTAAATGAAACAAGCACTCTATTTGGCATTTTCACTGAAAAAGCTTTGACTCTTACTTGGTTATGTTTCCTGGAAAAACGAAAGATTAAAAGAAAAAAAAGGAACCAAAAGGAAACATGAGGAGGTTTTGTGTATATAAATGCACTTTCTGAAAAGGTACATTCATTTATCAGTCTTCCTGAAAGTGTAATTGACTGCATATTCCTATTAAAACTATCTTACACTATAACCTGAGCCACTCAGAGGCCATACCTTCAGGTATCTGTTTCCAATATCAGTGAGCGATACTGATTGCACAGTGATGGGGAGCAACAGGACAAAGCTAAAGTAATTAAGCAGCAAGCTTGATAACTCCCCATCTCAGCACTCTTTGAAGGCACATTTAATTATTGTGTGGATGCAACAACATGGAGCAGTACATGAGACTCAGAAAAGATGGACCACAGTGCATGGGTGGGAGGATTGAGACTCCCCACCACAGTTAATCCCTTTGGATGATCCAAAGGAAGCATATACAGAGAAGTATTTAATCTGTGAGGAGAAAGATCATGCAAACATGAGGATTTCTCCATTGAACTTAGGGGTTTCTTATCTGCCCCAAAAGAATAATTTCCTGGAACCTTAAACTCCCTGAATCTTCTGTTCTAGACGACATCAAATATTCTCAATAGGGGAATTTGGCTTTCTAGTGGTACAACCAAAAAGTGAAAACCTCTAACATCCAGTTCCCTGCCAAATAGCAATCAACAGAAGGCAAGCAAAAAAAAAGCTGTCTCCTGAACTTGCCTGGGCACTTTAAAGGCTTTAGAAATATATTCAAAGTGTTCTTTTTAAACCAGTAAGGCTCATAAGCCACTGAAAGATTAGTCTTAATGTGGAGAAGTGACTCATCTGCAGTGACATCAGAGAGAGTTCAATGTCCTCTCTCACTTTACAGTCAGCCTTATCACCCCCTTGTTTCACCCCAAGTCTTCTCCATAAATATTTAAACAAGAAGCAAAGTAATATATTATGGATATCATATTCAAAACCACCTAAGTGAATTGCTTCAATCCAAGGTCTATGAAGGATTTAGATACCTATACTTCATTTTAGATCCTTAACTTCCCTTCCAAAGCAATGGAAAAACAGGCTCCTACATAACACCTAAGATCCATGTATTCTTGTGAATCTGGCATTAGATTACTCACTAACACAGTGGTCTACATCCTTACCATCATCTCTGGAGCTGTGAACAGATGGACTAGCAGCATCAACTCAGCAGAGGAGGTGCAGCTACCTAGTAAAGTGGTGCTGGAAGATACATTAGAGAAACTTAGCCCCAACCATCTGATGCTACTAAAAGCCTACCCCGGTGGAACTGACTCCTGAATTTCCTCTCCCCAAATGCAGTACAGCTGGATCAGCAGCCACACAGCTGTCTGGCATCAGAAACCACCCCCCACAGCTCGTCAGGGTGGAAATCCTGGATCACAGCTCAACACTGCTCCAGAGAGTTTTATACGGAGGAGCTCCTAGGGGATATGCTGCTTCTCACAGCAGCTACTCTGAGGTGGCTAGGTCCCCCCAGAGCCTTGTGAAGCTTATAATAAGAGTGAGGATTGCCAGATTCTTGACGGTAATTATAAGTTATCCCCCATTTCGTGCACAGATTTCATGCTGGCAATCTCCCCCTTTTGTCTGCCTCTGTCCACATGTCAGGGCTTTGGGGCCATTATCTCAGACAAGGCAAGAAGGAAAAGGCTCTGTCTCTGTCATTGCCACCAGCATGTTCATTTTGCCACAAACTTCCTGAACACAGAGTAAATGCTCAAAGCTAGACATCCAAACCAACAGCTCACTTTTCCCAGGCACAGAAACTCCTACATCTCTGCTTAATTACAAGATTCCCAAATATTCTTACATGACTGATGTCACTATAGTGTTACAGCACCCTTTGTTTACTTTGTTGTATCACCTTCTGCATCCCCAGCAGACACTATTATGACAGTGACACTATTATGACACTGACACTCCACAAGCTAACCAAAACACCCTCTGTTGTGTGATAAAGAGAAGTTTCAAAGTCTCAGGAGCAACTAATAATGAATGATAAGAGCACTGAGCAGGCAATCTGTGTGGGAGTTTCAGCAAGAAGTCTCCTTCCTTCTTCTTAAACCCCCGCTGTGGGATCATTTGTGCACTTGGTGCTTGCTGGACCACTGTGTTCAACTGTGTTTGTCATCAGCCCCAGACACCAAATCTCAGTGTCAAGGGTTGGCACTGAACCTGGGAAAATGGACGATTAAACCATCCCTTCATCCCAGAACCATTTATGTTAAACTGCGCTTTTTTTTTTCCTAAACCAAAAAGCTTTCCATCAAAACTGCAGCCTAACTCAGCAGAGTCCAGTGTCCTCAGATCCTTCTGACTCTAAAACCAAGACACCAGGCTCACAGCAAATATAAACAGGCAGACACTTCAGCAAAGGGAGCATTTCTCTTGCCATCAGCATGAGGCTGATTTTGTAATCAGTCTGGAAGTTTTATTTTTAACTGCTGTACCAAGGTTTTACAGAGACACAATTGTTCTTTTGAAACCTTGCTAATAGGTCTGATCAGTAATACTATTACTATATACAGAGCAGAAAAGCACAGCACAATGAAACTGTACTGTGAGAAACTATGAACGAAATATTCTTTCTGTAGAAGGCATTTTTAATAAAACATGCAATGGCCCCAGAAACTGCTCATCGTACTCTGATTAAGAGACTGTTCTTCAGTCGGTGGGTGCTCAAACCCTCCCCACCTCCTCAAGGCCCTCACAGCGCTATTATCCCCCTTTGAGAGAGCACATCTGGCAAAGTGAAGATGGGGATTTTTCCAAGCTACTTTCATGTTGACCACACACTTTAAAACACTCAGAGCTTGTTCCAAGGAACAAAGTGAGTAGAGATACTCTTTCAGTGACTCTTAGGTCAATGTGATATACTGCAGATGCATTTAGGTGTTCTGTGCAGATTGCTGTGATACATAAGTTCAGTACAAGGATCAGAAATTCAGCTGTGGATATCCAAAATTTTCATACATCCCCTGCAAACCATCGTCCCTCTAAGCACGCTACCTAAAAGCTTGTTTAGAAAAGTAGTTATCGATACAGCATGAACACAATGGTTACAGCCAACAAATGAACATGGATTTCTACGGTGGGCAGTCATTTGAGGAAAGTCCATAGTTTCTCCTTCCTGAGAAGTTTGCTGTTAAGGACCCTCTTAAAAACTGAGACCTTTGGCTTTTCCTTAAAACACACAGAAAAAGCCAATTACACAAGACAGAGTCCTCTGCTGTGTACAAATTTAACAGCGTGGACTGCTTGGTCAAAAAGGGTCAGACAAACCCTCTTGTCCAGTCTGCAGGCTTTTGGAGTGACAACTGAGAATTATCTAAACAAATTACACTTCCTAACTAACTCTAGGGAACAAGAAATAAACTAAAGGATCCCAGCAACATACTGACCAATCTTCCATGGTGCTTGAAAGTGGTAGGGTGCTCCTCTTCCTGAGCAAAAATATTTGCGCTTGGCTCCCTATAAGTATTTTTTCCCTGTGAACTTTATAAACTTACCACAGCTTGATCTTCTAAATCTTTCTAAACATTAAGACACTTGTGTGTATATGGCTCAGCTCCTATTCCTGTGCCTTTTTAACAGCTTAGACCGTATCTATATTTTTTCCTTGTTACTACTGTCTAAAGTTATCTGAACAGAATAGTCTTTGCTGCCAATTCAACGTTTCTTAGGAGTTTAAAATGCATAAAAAGTTTAAAGTCATTTTTAAATGTAAAAAAGTAAAATGTAAAAAACACTTTTCAGACATACTGCACAATTTAAATCCTTTCATAGATTTGGAATATCTTTCTAGGTACTTCTCTGATCCTCTCTGCTGTGCCATGCAAGCACTTCACAGTGATTATTGGATTTTAACCTCATAACAATAAGGTGGAGGCACAAAACAGATTGAACAACTTGCCCATGTCCATGCCAGGATCCTGTTGCAAGGCAGTGACTCACAGGCAGGACAGTTAAATTCACTGTGCTGTGACCTATCCATAAAAGCAATGTTTCTTGTCACAGAATTAAGGGATTTTTCCAATTTATATTGGGAAGGGTCAAGAAAGAAATCTTATTATTGAGCACAATTGTAAAAGGGCGCAGTCTGTGACCCCAAAACTTGTTGTTGGGTTTTTTTTAAGTCAGTAGATTTTAAATCTGTATTTATATATAGAAATCATCACAGATACAACCCATTAAAAAAGCACCCTGTATTTGCCACTGTTGTCTTTCGAAAGGGGGAAGAGGAGAAACAGACAGAATTGTTTTGTTGTCAAGAAAAATACATCTAGCATAAAATGTTAAGGTTGCCAAGAGATGACAGTATTTGGCAGCATCCTAAAATGTTTGTCATTTTAAAAGTATTTATGCTAAGGCAGAAAATAAACTATCCAACATTTTAGTCACTTTAAGTGATTAAAACAAGTCATCAGAATTTTGGTTTAAAATACTCTTAGATAAAATTTTCCCTTACCTAGCTAGCCAGAAAAAAGCTGTGTGCACTTTTTGCTCTTAAAGCTTGTGTCTTAGCTCTAAGTGCTCTGGTGCGGTGTAGGTAAAACAAAATGAGGTAGACTTTGAAGATCATTTTCATTTTCGTTGGAAACATTTTCAATTACTGCACTGCTGAACAGAAACAACTGGGGAAAAAAGGTTAGGAAAATTTTAAATGGCCACCAAAAATGCAAGAAATTCTCATTACGAAAATATAAGTAGGTGAATTCAGTTGTCTAAGTTTATGTTCTAACACGAATTTGCACATTTTCCTGAAAGTGACTTGCCTTACTTCTATTTATTGTACCATGTTCAACAAGTATTTACAAGTGCACATTTCTCATGAAGTTGGAAGTAAATTTGGATCTATTTTTTTCATTTAATAATGACATTGATGTGTTTTTTCTGACATGCCTCATGAACTCAGTCAATCACAAGTCTTTCTTAATGGAAACCACATGTCTGCCCAGAACTGTGTAATTACAATGCTAGGATTCTTGGCACTGCCAGGAAAATGGGCATTGTCAAACCAATTAGAGTTTATTTATTTACATACCATTTCTGGATGAAAATGTTCTTTCTTTTATGCTGATGCTGAGAAAACATATATTTTCTGGAGTAGTTGTAATTTTCGCTAGATACTGTTACATTTTGTAGCAATTACAACTCTAGTTTTCAGTTACTTTCCACGTAAGGAAACTTTCCTTTAAATGAAACAGCTGGGAATAGCATCATGAATTTTATCAGCCCAGTTTTCATTTGTTTCAGATGATGAAGGAGATGTGAGGGCGGCTGTTTCCCTAAGCTCAACAGAGTCGGTATTTCCACCCACTTCCACCCCGCGATGAGCTTTTCATTGTACAAGATGCCTTACTTGTACATTCGTTCGCCTGCAGTACTACCCTTTCCCCACGCCTGGTACACTGGTACCTGCAGCCAGCCCTGGTGAAGCAGCACAGAGTGTCTCAGAAGGAAGGAGCAAGGCTCCAGAAGGTGATCTGCAATGGCTGCTCTAAGGTAGATCCCTCCGGATAACATTAAAAGGAAAGTTGCATGTCTCAGGAAAACCAAATTCCATGCAGCTTAGCACTGGGTCCTCCACTGAGCCATGCGTGCTGCTGCTGGAAGGTTACAAGCAACCAGAAGAGGCTGTGTGGTGGTAAATTCATTCTGGGGGCACCAAAGGAAATCCAGAACCTGAATGCTGGTGTACCATGTCTCCACAGAGCTCCCTGCACACTGTAACCTGCTGAGAGTTCCCTCTGCTCTTTCACAAGCACTGCTCACTGATTCAGACCTTCTCCATGGGCTGCTAAATCAAAAAGAGCCTTTCTAACTGGCACTGGGTTTGTCCTGAATATCAGTACAGCTGCAGCATAAGCATGAAAAGGGAAAAGGTTGCATAAGTACTGATCATTTCCAGGAATAAAAACAGGGGTATAAAAACAGGGGTAAAGCAACAAGTTCAAACTACAAGTTTACTGGACATCTTTCACTTCTCTGTGTTGCTCCCATCTGTCTGAGATGGACTGTGTGCTTTTCTGACAGATGCCTTTCCAGCTCTCTATTCCTGCAGTGCCTGAACACCCAGCCATCCTAATTTTTCCAGCCTTTAATCTTACCCTGGAAAGTTGCAGCACCTCCACATTACGAGGGGAAGCAGCAGAGAGCATAGAGGGATATGCCCAGGACCCAGCAGGACAGCTGTGGCTGAGAAGGGGATTGAAACCCAGTCCCACCAAGAGCCAGACAGGGTTGTGCCAGGCTCATGCTCAGGGTTGACCCACAGGAGCCCTCTGGGGATCTTCCTAACACAGAAATAGTCCTGTTTTGCACAAATCTGCTGTGTGACATCATCTTAAACTACCCGGTGTCAGCTGGCCAAGATAATCTCCTTCCATGGCAGAGGATATCAGAGCCTGCTCTGTGAGACCATAAGGTATTTAGTAACAGAGAGATGTTGGCCTAAAACCTTCCCATCTAGACCAAGCCACCCTAAAGGGATGCTCTCTGGTCACAGGAGGCACCTCCTACCCTGAGGTTTTGTTATGCTCTTCCACTGAAAACACAGAGGAAGGGAAACAGCTGTAAAAATCTCCTATTTAAAGCTCCTGAAGCTTCAGAGCCTTCTATGAAATCCCTTGTATGGGATTCTTTTTTATTTTTAATTTGTTTTTAATTGCTGCTCCAACCTTTCATGACTTCCTCGTCTTTGGAAAGTTCCAAAGCATTAAAAGGAAACATGAAGTTCTGACGCCCTCTGACATTATTTTTCAGTTTAATCATTTTTCCCCATTTTCCTCCTCTTTCTCTGTGCTGAGTGAGGGTGGGAAAGACACAATTAAGGGAAACTCAAAACTCTCAGATGTTTCAAATATGAAAAAGTTTAATAAAAGTTTTCCCACACATCAGCAGAGAAGTAGGAAAAACTGTTTTCTTACGGAATTCGCAAAGCTGAAATGACCAAAACATTCCTGGGTTTTGTATTCACCACTCCCTCCCCCATTTTTTGAGCCAGAAGTCTCTGCTTTATCTTGCATTCATGCTTGTGTGCATGTCTGTGAGAGATAGAGCCCTGCCCTGATGATCGTACAGTTTATAGTAACCAGAGAGATGAGGGGTGAGGGCTGAAATGTGGCACAGAGAGGGGAAATGACTTGCCCAAGGTCATGCAGTGGGGCAGTGACTCAAATGATTTCCAATAACAGTCGTTTCTATAAAGGCTTTAAAGAAATGGTGCTTGATTCACTGCCTCACGCCGCTGCTAAGGAGAATAACACAGTCCCAACAGCTACAGGGGAGTTTCTCGTCTCTGTGGCAGGCCAAGTGTTGAAGCAAAAGTTGGCTTTGGTTCAGCTGGGAGTGGAGGAGAGAGGGAACAGATACATGTGTTTTAAACTGCAGATCCTGAATAAGAGAGGGACGCTCCTGAGGTAGACATTTATGTGGCTATTTTAAGAGGTGACAGAGGTAACCCATGTCTTCCATAAAGAGCAAGTGAGGATGAAAATGAGTTTACAGGTTGGGCAGTGGACAAAATACTCTTTTTCTGTTACATCACAGCTTTTGTTCCCACTGTGGTCCAGGTCCCATGACACCTAGCTACTCATCTTTGGACATTCGCATCCCTCCATCCTCCATAAATCGGGTGGCCCATCACCCTTCTCACACAGCAAAGCAGCTCAGAAAACCTCTCGGCACCAGCAGCCCTGTCCCAGACACAGCCAGTCAGCAGGAGGAGGAATCTGGCAGCTTCTCCTTGCTACGAGCAAATGGCACAGAAAGGAAAGAGCAGCAAGAAAAGAGTGCCCACGGGGAGGATTTACAGCCTTCACAGAGCAGGAGAGTCCAGGGAGAGACTGGATTATAATCCAAGTTGTGTTTTCATCTCTGCTCTATTCACAAGGTGCTGCAGCCCTTGGGTGAGCTGTCTCTTGGCTACTGAAGCAAAGTTCTTCACCTCTTCACAAGAGATAGGAAAAACCCTGCCACCTTGCAAAACAAACCCATGAAAACAATGCGGTAGTGACTGGTTTTCAACGCTAATTTCAAATTACAAAGCACAAGAGCAACTTTCCACATGCAATTTCTGATTCTGCTTTCTATTCCTGTCGAGCTGCAGCCAGAGCTTTGCCAGTGAAAAGTGCTATAAACAGCCCTGGCCTAGCTGAAAAAAGCAATATGCCGTCAGTCTGACATCTACCTCGCTTTTCCGCTCATTGTCAGCACTTTGATTGATGGTGTTGTTCATTAATGTGGGACGATTGTCAGCTTTTCCTGAATAAATATAAAAAGAAACAAAGAAATCCCCACCCTTTTCAAGCCAGAGTGAATTATTTCCTATTTTCCTTTGCTGAATTCAGGCATGTAACAGTACACTGCCCTCAAAATATTCTGGAGCTTTAACCACAAAGTAGGAAATTGGACTTTGGATAGAGGAACCAAAACTTTACTTAAGTAGTAGGTATGGTAATTCAATTTTTACTATTATTTGTTTTCCAAAAGGAAAAAAACCAATGGTGTGCCCTAAAGGCTTCTGCTTTAATACAGTACTTCAATTTTGTGCAAAAAGCTAAAAGAAATCTATTTGGTGAAGACTAAAATGACATGTGTAAAGCACAGGCAATCACTAGCACTGTGAAAGATAGGCAGAGATTCAATTTGGTACAAGACTACATCTTAATTCACACTGGGGAGAAAGGGAAAAAGAGATGTAAAAATTTGCATACACTTAAAGTATTTAAAAGGTGAGTAATCTTTGTTGGGCCCTTTGTATCCCCAAAATACTCCCCATGATATCTTGTCTGATCATTAATCTTTGAGGTTTTATCATGTTGGACATCCTCATTGTCTTCTCTATATTCCCATACACCAACAATTAGAAGAGAGGGAGACACCATAAAACCCATCCTAAACTCTGCCTTAACATTTGCCATTTTCACTATACATTCTACCTCTGTGAGTTTGCCTTGCACTGGCACCCTTAGCTTTCTGCTTGATGGAGTCTTTCTAATCAGGTCATTGCTTTTATAGTTAGCAATAGGGTCATTGCTCAACATCTTTTTCAAACTGTACATTGCATCAGTGTGTACAAAACACAATAACAACAAAAACAACGATTACAAAATCATAACTGGGTGGGACAGGGATAGAAAGGGGAGAGGCATGTAAATGGGTGACCAATGATTAATTCAGCAAATTGTGCTTTGGCACAGATCTGCTTTAGAAACAACATGTTAACAATAATAATATTCTCCACAAGCGCTACATTTGTAGAGTTGAATGGCAAATTATTTTGAATACCTCTGTAAAGAACAGGAAACTGAGAACTGTGGAAAAACTGGCATTACGCCATCAATTGAAGATTCAATCTGACTGTAATAGAAGGTGATTATTGGGGACTAGCAGGCAGATGATGGATGATTTCCTCCTAAAATGACAGCTCTGCTGTGTATCAGCAATCCTCAAACAGCACAAATGTACAGGTCGGCTTTTGTGGCTTTTTAATTCTTACCATTGTGGGAAATGGATTTCAAACATGTGGCAAGCTATTTCAGGCTGGCAGGGCACATTTGGATCACCCCTGTCTTTCTCCCCTCTCTCTTGGACTTTTTTTCCCCTATTTTGCAAATGTAACGAAAGATGCTCACTGAAGTTTCCAGCCATTTATCTCAGGCAGCTGAGGAACAAAGAGCAGAACCATACTGTCCTTGCTCCAGCAAACCCCCCACTCCAACCCAGTAGGAGCACTCCTGGGAGAGCAGAGCAAGAGGAGCAGAGCCTCGTGGCAGCCTTCCCTCCCCACTGCTCCCCCCATTCTAGAGTAGCCTGAACATTAAAATACCCCCCAAGTACCCAATATCTCATTTATCTTCCACCCTTATCTGCTTTGGTGAAAACACACACACAAAGTATAATTCATGTGCTAGAATCTGATACCCTGCACAGTGCTTTGTTTCAAAAATACTTGTTAGGGTTTCCTCGAGAGCACGGGCAACCCACCACTAAAACTAGTGACTGGTACAGCTGCAAGAGCAGCACATCTTCCATGTCTTACTGCAGGAAAAAGGCAGTCCAGAAACTCTAACAAGGTCAGGACAAAAAATATTTTCAGTTCTTTGCATAAAGCTATAAGCTTTGTACAACCCTTTGTTTGAAAAGACAAGCTAATCAATAACCCCATCTTTTATTGCTGTGCCCCTCCATGTACTCCATTAATGGTCACGCAGCACTTCTAGTACATTGTGAACTCATACAGAACAGTTATAGGAATGGCTGCCTTCAAGGAGGAAAAAGTGCCATCCAACAAAATCCAGGCCCTTACTCCCTGTCACAGTGGCCTGGTGTCTAATGACGCCCTGGCTCCCTGGTCCTCACCGTAAATTAGTATGGACATATGTTCTGCTGTCTGTCAAGACCCAATCCTGACACTCTGCCAGTCCTGCACCAAAGGACGAGGTAATCCACAAGAACAGTAAATTTATCAATCAAATCCTGAAAGTATCCCTCTCTGATAACACCAGCCCTTTTTCGAATTTAACAAGGAAGCATGATCCAGCTCAGCAGGACGTCACAGGCATGTTCCACCTATGAAAACACCACTGCCACTCTCCTGTCTGCAGTCAATCAGATGACGGACTGTGCTCATTCACTTGCTTGTAAAGATGGGAAGTTTCTACAGCAAAGACCAAAACAAGCAGCTCTATACAGCTGGTTAATACTGAGCCTTTTCTCCAAGTAATAAAAAAATAATCACATTCTGGCCTTTATTTAGGTCTCAGCAATGGGCAGGTAATTAATTGTTAATTTTATATTTGTGTCCAATCTGCATAATTTTTTTGCTTTAGAAATGCAATTAGGGATGATGGAAAAAACAAGTAGGCCAAAGACACTGCATAAAAACCGTAAATTAAAAACGATGCATCTTTGCTTCTCTTGTACTGCAGGTTGCAGGCACTAACTTTTGTGACAAGGCAAATAATATGTTCTGCTGCCATTTGGAATCACTGTGTTGTTGCACAAAATGATATCCCAATAGAAGAGCAGCTAGTGTTTATTGTAAAGTAGAGCAAGCTATTATCAGTATGTGATGTCAATTTAAATTTTACTGGAACAGAAACCTTTTGACCCCTTCCAAACTTGATCCATTACTAGGTTTATACATGAAAGCTTAGGAGAGAATTAAATTAGAAGGAACACTGCAAGAGAACTGTATTTGCATCTATTGCACTTAAGACTGGAGATTAGTTGACCTTTGGAAAAGGGGATTAAAGCAGTTTCACCATCAAGAGAAGACAATCTGTGTTCTTAAGGCAATCAGATTGGGAAGGGTAACAACCTCTGAAAGATGAATAGAACTGAGGAAGGATCCATGCTAATTTGCATGGTTTACATGTCACTTACAAATGAATTTTGCAGTGATTTCTGTAAAAGGAATTCGACAGTATTTGAATTATTCCACGAGCCCTTCAGTGCTGGCATGTAAATGTGGAAACTCTGTCCATTTTTACAATCTAATTTTACAATAGATTAACCTCAGAAAGGGTATCAGTAGATAGTAAAGGTGCTGTGCGGTGCATACGCCTGGAACAACAAAATGCAGTCACCAGGAAGTTTCTTCTTTTTCCATGGAGGAAAATGTCAAGAACAATAATCACCAAATCACAGCGTTGCAGAAGTGACTGCTCCAAGATAATCCAGGGCCAGGGAATAAATAACACCCAGGATGGAAGAAGGCCTAATATGGGACATAAAATGGGGCTTATCACATAGGCAGCAAGCATATCTTGAAAAATATATGAAGCTGTACACATCTGCTGACAAAGTGGTCCTTATGAGTGATGGAGCAGAATTTTAAAAAAAGAAAAAGGTGGAATTATGTTCTCTATTAAGTGTCATTAGCACTGTGGTTATACAGAGGGAAAGTCTGTTCTTTCCCCAGGTCAGGAAGATACCTGTTAGCTTTATTATCTATGCCATGAGATTTCACAGCAGAGCTCATCAGTTAAAGCATAATCGCATTCTCATTGAAAATTAATGACAAATATAATCCAAGTTGGGCTCTTCCTTACTTTCTAATAACCAGGAAAAAAGAGCAGTGAATGCAAATTTCTTACAACCTTAGTGTATCTCTGCAAAGTTACAGCTCTTCAGACTCCAGTGCCACGGAGAAGCCTCTGCGAATGCCATAGGATTGATACTATTTTCTATCAACTGTATTTTAAGGTTTGGAGTATAATAGGCTCTGAAATGATCAGTGTCAATACAGTTTCCGGGCAATCATAAGAACCAAGCAATGAGGCCACTAAATATGATCCCATCAATGCTATAAAGTGATGCTGCACTCATCATCACACAAATCAAGACAGAACAGGGGTAAAGAGCAAGAGACATGCAGATCTCTTGGGAATCTTTGCTAAAAGAAAATATCCCCATTTTCAGATATAAAGACACACACAACCAAACATGCTTAGGAAGCCATTTCCCAGCATAAAGCTATTCGTCAGCAGGCTTTTAAGAAATGTGGCAAAACTTTTCATGCTGAGTATTTATAATTTAAAGGAGCATTTTGCATTGTCTTACACGCAATTGCACAGTTCCATGTCCATAGTTACAAAACCTCAAAAATAACATCAATAATCTGGATGACAATAAAATTTGCAGCTTTGCATCACAGAAGACATACATTCTGTCTGTGAAATTTGGGTAGCTTTGATTGAGGAAAAGAGCAGGATATATTAGGACTACCCATCTTCTGCACATCTCAAAGCAAGATATGGGTCAGAAAAGAATTTCTTAAATGCATTTTTCCCCCTGAATGACCAAATGGCCATTACATTGGTACCCAAGGGAGTACCTAAGCCAAAAAAAGAGCAGAAGCATAGAAGGAAACATTTATACATGAAAGAGGAAATACGCTTAAGTGAAAAAACAAACAAACAAACAAAAAAAAAAAAAAAAAACCAAAAAATAAATCTCATTTTTAACATCAAAAAAATTTACTTCATTAAGTAAGGATGCTGTGGACATGCTAATTTAGAAGGTAATGTTCCTGTGCAAGCTGAACACAGCTGGGAATTAAACAGTTCAGGTTTGTTTGAACTTTTAACCATAGCAGTCCTGGTTTTTAAGGAGAAAAGTTGCTGAGACACAAGTCACTTGCTGTGCACCTGAGCAAAAGACTGACGCACAGAGATGGGGATCTGGCCGGGAGACCCATCTTCTCTGGAATGCAGCTGGAGTTGTCTCACCCCAGGACATCATTCCAGACAGAGGGATGAATGCAAGGACAGGTTTCCAACTGCTCAGGCACATCAACTACCTCAAGCCTTCAGCAATTCTCAATACTTTCAGTTCCTGACATTTTCAGAAGAACTTGGCATCCAAAATACCGATTTTTTCCCAGTAAAACCTGGGGTCAGCCACCTGAAGCATAGCAGAGAAACTAGAGCTGTAATTAGCTGACATCTCCAGAGTCAAGAGTCAGAGTCCATCCCATGTCTCATCTGTTGTTCCCTTCCAGCAAAGATTCACTCATTGAAACATTCTGCAGTGAGGGCACAAGGATCAGATTTAAGGGAAAATTAAATCCCATAATGCATAAACCACTCCAGAACCACCACTTCTATTAAAATGACTCCCATCTTTTTCAAATGAAGTGCCCATAACTTCACTCTCAAAAAATTTTAATAGAAAACAGTTAAGAAAAAAAAAAAAAGAAGTATAAATGATGTTATTTTAGAAACCCAGGAAGCAGTGGCTTTCTCATTCTATTTAATAAATTGTTCTCTGAATGCTCAGAGAATTCACAAAAAGGCACTTGGTCATACTTTGCAGTACTGGCCTCTACATAAGTTTTACAGCAGCTGCAATCATACAATGAGTCCAGCTCCAGGCCAACCAAACAAACAAATAAAATAAAGATGCACCCCTAGGCTGTGTCTGACTTTTCCCATATAACTATCTCCAGGATGCCACCCCTAAAAAACCTCAATGTTTCTTTCATATTCACCTGCAGAAAGCCCCTTCCTCTCCCTTGCATTAAAGATTCAGCCTGCACATGGAGACACACATAAGGCTCACACACACACATACGCTGTGTTAGGAGTTACTGATTTCCACCGTGGTAGCAGAATGGGCTTAGGCTGACACTTTCAAAGGACTTGGGAACCTCATTCCTTCAGCCTCCTTGGAAAATCACAGCAACATCCCTAACAGCAACAACACACACTTGCTCAGGACCCAGAACTGGTTATTACACTTGGAAAACAGACTCAGGAAACCAATTAAAAGCCCAGTTCAGCATCCAGGTAAAGCAGCAGCAGCAAACACAGGCTCTGTAGGTAGGTTTGCATGTCAGCTTCTTCCCATGGGAAAAAATTATAAACTTTAAGCACTGCCAACTGGCCCTTGTTTGTGGCTGATGGGTCTCAGCTGAGGGACTGGGAGCTGATATGGTGACTATTTGCAGTCCTTGCACAACAGTGATGCTCAAGGAGGGATCTGCAGGGGCTGCTGCTGATGGGGTTGGGAGCTGTGCGTGGACTGGGACTGAGAACCTTAGCCGGCGGTGTACCATCTGCATACCTCATCCACGCCTGCCCCAGCTCCTCCTTGTTGCAGCACATCGCAGATTCATATAAGCTAATGCTGAGGAGGTGTGCATCTCTGAGGATGGGCAGACGGATGGATGCTGAAAACAAAGATTTTGTGATCTAGATTCTTCACACCGAAAGGAGAAGACAATCAGAGTTGCTAAACATGAGCTAAAGGGGGACAGTAATCCAGCTTGTACTGCAAAAAAAAAAGCCATGCCAACTTTCAAATCTGCTTTCCCTCTCTGGCAGCTTATTAATTAAATGCCCTAAATACCAACAAAATCCCTTTTCCTAGTATTAGTTTGAGACCACCTGGAAGTGCAGGGCTGTTGCTCCCACAAACTAAATCCTCTATTCCTCTCCCATTCCCTCTCACCTCCTCTTCACCTCAAGATGCAATCAATGCCTTGCACCCTTTTGCACACCATTGCCAGCAGCTTCAGCCGCATGTGAAGCCGACCCCGGCAGCTGGCGGCACAGCCCCCTGCGCGCTCTGCAAATCTGTGCCAGAGATCCCTAAGGCTGCGGTTTGAGGCTAAGCACCTAGGAGATCACTTTCACTCCCAATCTGTCAGCCCATCATTCGGGATCAGCTGTGGCCCTCTTGTTAATTGTTCCCAGCTCTGAGCAACCGGGGATGGGAAACAGGCCATGGCTGATACATGACTCCTGGCTCTGGAATGCTCTTTTACCATCAGCCCTTTGGAGACGAGTTTGTTGAGTTTAAGTCTCAGCTATTTGCCTAAGTCTAATTTTGGGGAGAGACAGAGGTTTGACTGTTGTATTTTATCTGCAGATGGGAGCACATGGGTAGAGAGCTGTCAAAAGTTATGCTTGTTGTTTTAAATATTAGCATATAAGAGTATATTGGGCACATTTACATTAATTTCTGATTAAAACGAGGAAAAAAGGGATTTAGCATTTCTAAAAAGACAGCATGTCTGGATCCACAAGGTAAACTTCCCATAAAAGAGCATTCAGTGCCTGAATTTAAACCTTTGCATATTATTCCACTGAACATCTGTTGATCATGAAACTTCAGATAACCAACATTAACATATACAGGCTGTTTATTTAAAAAAATTGATTATTCACACAGAATCAGTAAAGCTCTTAAAGAACTATTTTTCTGCTGGTTGTTTTTTTTTATCCCAGCAACATTTAAAAGGGGAAAAAATAAAAAAAAAACTTTTATAAACAAGAAATTTTTTTTAATGTATGAAAAATGAGACTTTTGGACTAGAAGTGGAATTCCACACAGCATTCAAGATTGCGTTATCAGTTTTGTAGCACCCTATTAATCTGTTACAATAAAATATGGTGGTTTTTTTAAAGGGAAATTGTCTTTCAAGAAAGGAAAAGCAAAAGGTCCAACCTTGATAGTAAAGCTCGTGCTTACTGAAAGTAACAGGAAGATCTGTGTCATCTGGCCAGCTAATTGAAGAAAGATGCTAAACACAGTGCAGAACTGAGTATAATAAATGTGATTTCTTTTCTAGCTGAGTGTGGAAATGTTTTATAGATTTTTTTCCCTCATTTCTGTAGGTGTGTGTATGCTTATGTAGACGTATGTATCTATTTTTTATAAATATTATTTAGCACTTATATAAAGCTGTCAAAGAGCACTAACAAACCAGCAGGATTCAATTAGCCTGTGCTTTTTAAAAATGGCCCAAAATCACTAAATGCTCCAGCTCCACCCCAGCAAATTTTCCCAGCGCATAATTTCACCCTGTGCTCGAGACAGAACACGGCTTTTATAAAAGAAAACCTTAAATATTAATGCATGTTTGGCTAAGGAAGTGGAAGTCGAATCAACTTCCTGATACCCCGAGTATCTGATTTCTAAAATGGTCCAACACTGATGATCGCAGCCCCTCCAGATGTGGGGTGAAGCGGTGCAGCGGAAGCCCAGGTTTGCAGCCCACTGCTGCGTCGGACGCAGAGCTCAGCGGACTGCATCCTCTGATAGTATATTTTTGTTAGCTGGCTGCCCGGAAACCCTCCACTGCTCGATTTGTTTTGTGATCCTACAAGGGCCTTCCCGGTGCTGATGACAGCCCTGAATTCAAGAGCTTGTTTGCTTTGGTGGGGTCGGGGACCAGCAAATGCCTCGCCATTTAATTTATCCTCTTCAAGAGGTAAGGGGGCCTCGTCCTGAAGGATGGAGTCTATTTTGAGAGGTTCATGCTGTAGCCTGTTGTTCACCACATACCAAAAAACAATGCCTTTTTGTTACCGATCCCGCCTTCTTTTATTGCTTTGTTTATTGACATTTTCAGCACAGGACTTTTTAGGAGCATTTCCTCATACAAGGAGCAAATGTCACAAATACCAAAATTTGAGTGAGGGAGAGAGGGAAGTCCCAGGAGGACTACTGATTTCATTACCTTCATTTTGGCAAAGAAATTGGAAAATAAAACTTCTGCATTTTACTTCATTTTGTCTCCTGCCCTCTCTCTACAAAAAGTATTGGGGGAGAAACAGAACAAAAAACGCAACAATGTTTTCTTATTCCATCCAAAAAAAAACCAAAAACATTTTTAGGACTTGGAGAGCAGAAGAGGTGATGTCCATAAAAAGAAAACAACGAAAAAACCCAACAACCAACTGTCCCCATGCCCCTTCTCCCAGTTTGGAGCTGAAACACAAGCCACTGCTAGAGGGAACAGCCTGTCTGCTCCAGAGATAATTACCAGTGCAGCAACGTCCTGGCAAATTGGCCCATGTGTCAGGCTGGAAAAGGGTGCACACAGTCCTGCCTGACTTTTCACTGAACTGTGCCTTATATTTCATGTTTTAACTCTTTTTGTGTTTAATCGTTCAATGTTACCACATTTCACGCACTTTGCTCCCAGAAGACTGAGTCCCAGTTCTGCAAATATTTTCTCCTTCCTCAGTTACACAGAAGTTACTGAACTTTTATTTATGCAGGTTTTTTCTAAGAGTTAAAATGTGTCATTGTCAACCTAAACATTTCTGATGCCGTTAGTGTTATTTCTATGCAGTAACAATGTAGGAGCTCATTAAAAAGGATCAAATTCTTCTTCCCATTTTAGCACACTCCCCAAGCCCTGCAAAGCTGAGCCAGCTGCCTCTGCAGATGCTCAGCCACCCATCACACCAGAGCACCCACCATCACACTCAGAAGCATAACATTTTGGGGTGCACGTGATCTATCCACGTGCTGACCTATCTACTAGATGAATGCTGGGTGTGAAAGGCTGGCAGGAAAAGCTACTGCAAGAAGAACTTGGGGCAAAATGTTTCATAGCTCACGTCTAGTTTTGTTCAGCCCTACGGAGCGTACAGCAGAAAATCCCTCCCCGCTCCTCTGTATCGTCTGACTTTGCGAGATCTGGACCTCTGTGTGTGTAGCTATCTATCTTTCCACCTCCCTTCCACAGGCATGATTCTTTTGCTTGGCAGGAAAGATAGTAATCAGCGTAAGACTGTATTCCATATTCACATGTCTTGCTCCATAAATACTTAGGAGTGAATGCCTCCTCTGGTTTCCAGAATCCTGAAAGAGAAATAGCGACTGCTCTTTCAGTAATGCAGGCTGGATTTTGTCATGTTGCAATCTCTAAACCCAACATGGTTCCAGCTGGTTAAAAGTCAATACATGAAATGACACAGCAGTACATGGCATGACAACAGAATCCAATTTAACACAATGTAACATATCACAAATGTAATTTTTTCCTTTTTCAGATTGGCTGTCTGCTGGCATTTCAAGTATCAAATAGCCAACAAAAATGTTTTTAGATCTGGGAGCTGTTCCATTAGCATTGTCTGCAGCACTTCGATAGCCACTCACCGCGGCGCTCCTGCTACTGACTACATCAAGCACATGTGCATGTGGTCACTGCTAATATCAGTTTCAACTTCCAAAAGAGAGAAGAAACCTTTTCCAAACTTTTGTTCTTTTTCAATGTAACATACAAAGTAAATCTGTTTAGTATTTCACTACTATGGCTTAAATAGACTAGATTTGAACAAGCTGTTCATATTCTCAGCTAATAAACTCATTTAAACTGTAGTGAGTGCAGTCCAGAACGCATGCATCTAAGGAAGTCACTGATTAATAAGATAACATATGAACAAACCATGTATTTCAGATATTTGTTCAAGTGCCTTCCTGAAACTATTTAGCATGTGGAAAAATATGGACCTATACAGAACTACAGATGCAGGAAAACAGGCTATCCTTGTTTACCACTAAAAAGTACTGTAAAATTATAGAAGTACAATAGGAAATCCATTGGACCACCAAGGCTAAAAGGCTTTTGCTAGTTTACTAAACCGACAGATCAAATAAGGTCAAAAAGAACTGAATTTTCATAGTGTGTCCAAACACACATCAATAGCGAATGGGTAAATCTGTACATACTGACATACACACACAGCCTGATCTTTGCAGCCTTTTCCTCAGCCCTCACTGACTCAAATGGGGTATTTATTGAACGAAACATTGAGAGAAGCATACTGTGTATAATTTGGAAGAATTTGGAGCATTTCCTGGACTACTACATACAACACTGGAAAGGTACATTGATTGGAACAGCACTTCAAACAAGATTTAGAAAGTAAAGAAGCCAGGACTAAGTACCCATTTCTCCTAGCATCATCGTTTTGTACACAAGTCTCATCTGTGGGACCTCACTGGACTTACACCCATGTAAATGGTGATAGTTTCCAGTGGGGTGAGGAAAACAAAGATCTGAGCAATATCCTTAGTACTGCATAACTACTTAAAGACTGACTTGCATTCCTCAGACCAAAATAATTATAGCTCTTCCACTGCTCCAAAAATGCACTTTATTAAAAACTCATTAGGCCCCATTCATTTATATTTACCTAATTCTCCTACAAAAGCATTAATCTTTGCACAATTCCTCCAAGCATTTACCAGACGAATGTTTAAAACAGGAGATGTCCTGTGACCATAAATGTCACGTTTATTTGTGTTCTATAACTAATTAATATCTCAGACTTCCTGCGCGTATCTGGATAACAGTACTGTAAATATAAATGGAAAATAAGTAATAATTTATGAAATCCGATTTGCATTTTCAAATATAAAATGTGCAAAATCCAACTAATTAGCAGGAGTGAAGGCCAAGATGTTTCTATAGCAACTATAAAAATGCTCTAAGAATGTTTTATATGAGGCTCATTAATGTTTGTGTTCCTCACTTGTTTTGTGGGTATACCCTCAGACACAGATACCGCTTTGCTGCTAAGTTCTGATCACTAAGTAACATTTAATACGTTTGGCAGAGTGCTGGTACTACTTCTTTATGCTGACATTTCTGTCACAGGCTTAAAAAAATATTTGGTGTGCAGTACAAAAACTTATAATTAGAACAGGATCCAATGGCACAGGAAAAATAACCCAACCAAACTGCCAAAGAACAGAAAACGATGCAAAACAGCCCTTGAAATTGCTTTCTTTCTCCTTTCTTCAAATTCACTCTTTTAAATCTGACCTGCTACATGCAGTAGATGGACAAAGTTTCTGAGAGCTTCCCCCCCTGGGCTGGTGCCAGGGCTATTCCTAGCTCAGCACACAGCATCACCCATCTCAAAGGCCATGCTAAGGAATTCAGATTTTCCCTTCCTAACCCGCTCCACCTCCTGTGCAACTTTCTTGCTTAGTAAATTGAAAACGAGACTCTCATTTTCATCCACAGTGTGTACATCTCCCCAGCAGATTGATTTCTGCAAGAGAGTGAACAACAATGCAGAAAAGGCGGCAAGATCTACTGTACCACCAAGAGCCTTACTCAGCTGATACCTGCTGGTTGCCACAGCCTGCGAGAGGTAGAAAGGTGACGAATGTCCTCATAAAGCTGGGAAAGGGTAGACAGGAACAAGTCATTCTTCTTTGGTTTAATTACTGAAAATCATTTGAAACCTAGAAACCCATCACTTCTACGCCAGTTATTTGAATGCAAAATAAACTTATGCTGAATGGCATAGACAGAGGCCACCAAATGGCATTTATTTCCAAGCTGGCTTTAATCAAACGCTAATTCCCAGCTCCTCTGCTGAGTATTAGTAATATTTTATGAAAAAGTACACAACATTAGGTCTAAATTATCACAAACAATTGAGATATTCTTGAAGTACAGCAGTGTTGACAAAAAAGCATGCACAGTGGCTGCTCGCAGTTATGGGCATTAATTTCCAATGGCACGTGTGCAATCCCTATAACAGTTTAATACCATTAGGCTGCATTGCAACTTTAAATGGCCTTAATGGACCCTGAAGTGTTTTTTGATTATGGATACTGGGAGAGGTCTAGTCTGCTCCTGTTACTGCTTCTAGTTGTAAAATACTTGTATTTTATATACCGAGGACATTAAAACTAGTGTCTTTCATTAACTTTCCCATCTTGAGGGTGCTTACTAGAGTACCCCCTCATTTTAACAAGGGCCTTTTCTACAGCTCTATTTCAGTGGGCTACTGCGATGCTGAAAGGTACCTGATCTGCATATGACTTTTGCAATAAAGCCCCCTTTTCTTTAAGAGCTTGCTAACACAGATCTTCTCAAAGGCTTTATTTTGATAGCTGCTGAATGGAGGAGCCGTGCAGCTCAACTGCAGGCAGCAGAACCAGCGGCAAAACATGGTTCAGTGGCCAGGGGCTCCGCCACTTCCCAGCTCCCCCCACTTCCCACAGGATGAGCTCTGAGTGACCAGCTGCTTTCCCAAATTTGACACCAGGCATATGGAGGAAAGTCAGGCCTGGGGGTAACGAGCTGGGGCGAGCTCCAGTGAGCAATCAATTAGGAGCAACAGCTCTCCTTCCTCACTGAGACCGCAGCAGTTCCCACTGCCCAGCCGCCCCACCAAGCAGTTTGCATGCAATAAAACTTGTGGGGAACCAACTCAAGTGAAAGTCTTTAAGATATATGATGAGGATTAGCCGTAAAACACTAATTAAGGATGGGCTGAGGAATTAATAGGAACCTGTGAGGTTCTGCATTTTATTTCCCCATCTAACAGCATTGCTGCTCTCCATTTAATGAAAAGAGAAGTTGACCAAATGGATTTGGGTTTCTTCCCCTTATTTTTTTTATTATTAGTTTTTCTTAGCTTATTTGGTAAGGGCAGGTCATTAAAGAAGGAACAGAGCCAGAAAAATCTCTTAGTGAAGGCTCATTACATTTTTCAAGCACAAATAAAGTGTCACTTTAAAAGGAAATCCAGTTACTCTGAAACATTTGTCGCTTTACTTCAGTGCATGTGAAATGAATACAGGGCCCAACGCTGCCCTCAGCTTCTGTAATTTCCCAGCAGCTAGACTCTCAGAGAGAGTGCTATGTAAAAATATGTACATTGTTTAATTTATTGCAGTACGTTACCATTTTTCTCATGAAAACAAACAAACAAAAAAATTCTAGCAGCTGGTTCCAATGCCACCCACTTTGTTTAAATTTATAGCAAAAACTAGCAGCATCATTAAAAACAAACATATTGCTCCCCTCCAAGCATCCTGTAGTGCAGCTCACAGAGAGATGTGTAACTTTTGTAAGAGGTCCAGGAGACATCAGGCAGCTTGGATCTCAGATCTGAACCTCCAGTTGGGTTTTCCAGGACAGAAACAACTAAAATTTTATTCATCGAAGTCGTTTTCTGGAAAAGAACGTTTTGGATAGAAAGGAACATCTTAACAGAAAATTTTCCATTTGCTGAAATGTTCCAATTTTCTGCTGAAAACTAACAATGATTCTTGTAATTAAGTTTAGGAAGCGAATGTGCTGAGGGCTGCCCTCCGACTCCTCTCCCTGCTCCGCCGTCATTCCCTTCCCGCAGTGAGGAGGGGAAGACTGGAGTACAAAAGGATGGACGGAGAAGGGAGAAAAGGGAAGCAAATGAAAAAAAGCATGGTTTTTCTTTTCAGTTCCCTCCCCCTAAACCGATAAATTATGTGAATATTTTCCAATGCTCTTTCAGTTGTATTATCAATCAGATGTCTTGGAATGAGACAGATCCTCAGGCTCCTTTGTGAAGGAAATAAATATGATCTGTTCCTCGTTCTTTCCTTACTGAAACTCCCTCCCACTGAGTCAATCTCCCTGATCAAAAGTAAAGAGATAGTTTGGACAAAGTGGTTTGGGATGGGGACGGTATTTTCCTACAGCTGCAAAAATACCCATCATTCTGCAAGGCCCCTACCCTGCCAGGGAGACGGCCATCAAAGCGGACAACCTGTGGGCTCCCTGCAGCCTCGTGGTCCCAACAAACGACAGATGAGATCCAACCATTACCTGCCTGCTAGCAAACCCAGCAACCTAAAAGCCATGTCAAGACTCATTACACCTTTTTTTCTAGTGTTTCTCAGCTTGACATTTGTCTGCTGATGGTCTGCAAGTGACTGCGAGAGGACTGACAGAGGGTTTTCAGAGAAATAAAAACTATCTGGATGCTTTTGCAGGCACGCTGACGAGCAAATAGAATGGGGAAAATCGAAAGCAAAGACAACTATTCAAAACTTAGCCTGGTTAGTATTTGGCTATGAATAAAAACATTTTGGCAACAAACTATTGGATGGTCTTTTGGACTAATACTTTTTCCAGGCAAGACAGGTGGAGCTACAACTAGAAGGGCTGAGGACCAGTTCTTATGCAAAATAATCTGCTGTCCAGCTCTTTACATTTGTTATAAACAAAACAACAAATCCATGAACCTTTCCAACAGAAGCGGTAACTTGCTGACTGCATTTGCAATAGACCGCTAGATCACCCCAAGAGCAGCCTGTGAGACCTGCCAGCAGTTCTACTAAAATGAAAATGCCCACTGAGATCACAGCTAAGCATTTTTGCAGTCTAGTAGCTCTCTTCAGCCTTAACTTTATACAAGGCAATGCTGATCTCCATGGAATAAATGAGCTCACAGAAACTGCGCCTAAGGATTAAGGGCAGCGTCCATGTAAGGACTTCCAAAACTCGGGCCTGACTTTTAAAACAGGTAGAATATCCCTAAGGAAGAAAAAAAGCTTCTAACTTTCTTCCTTAAGAATGTTCTTGCAGGCCAAAATTAACACAAATGCTAGAAATACCTTGAAATAATAACATGTCATAAGATCTTCAAGGTCTACTTTTTTCTTGTTTAAAAAATTGCAGATATTAATTGCCTTGGAATTCAGATAAAAAAATCCCCACCAAAGTCCAAATCCACTCAGAGTACAATGTCAAAACATAGTTCATGCCCAACTTCAGGTGCTTTGCTCCTATTCCTGGAATTCTCTTATTTACTTGGTCCGTGTATGCATTTATTCACTCATTTGCACCCTTCCATCTATATTTAGAACATTGAGGGGATGCAGCTACATCATTTTTCCCCCCAGATATCTGTGGAAAATAGGGGGATTCGGCTTGGCTGTGCGGCATCACACACTGCATGAAGTTAGCCATGTCACTGACACAAAAGAAACAACACGGCATTATCCTGCTTCAAATTTCTCCAACTGCTTTCCTCCCAGGTTATGACTTCAGTTTCCCCCTTGATATGCCATCCTTTCTTTATTACAGCATATTTATCTGTGGTCTTTTTTTTTATTATTGTTAGCCTGCCTTTGCTTCTTCTTTAACCTTATTAACCCTTGCGAGTATTTGACAGCTTAACACCCTCCATTATTCTGCAACATTCGCTATAAGAACTGACATGGAACTAATAGCAGCCTTTTTATATCCAATCTACGAGGTCACATGAAACTGCCCTTGTCTGAACCCTGCAAGATTTCCTATAGGTGGTTCTCCTTTTCTGTGGATTTTCTACTTAATATGTCTCTACAGGTCTGTCTGAATGTAAAAAATGGAATCAGATTCCTGCTAACTTTAGCTACTGACAATGTACACCTTAGAATAGGAGTAAGTCTTCCCTTTAACGAAAGCTCCCAGCAATGTGATTTGAAACAATTTTGTGATATTCTTTTCAAGCATTATGTATCACTTTTTAATGGCATACCCACAGATCTTCCATTTGAAGGGATCTTTGATTTCCCCAGCAAACTGCCAGAATGGCATGGTCAGATCCATCCCCTGAACCTCAGCGCTGAGTGTAAGTAGGACATTAAAGCGATAGCATGATAAGGTTGAGGTGTCTAGCTCAGTTATTCAGCATGGGTTGATTAAATATAATTAATTTTGGTCTCTGACTTCAGGGGACACCGATCACGCTGCACTGTACAATACCAAGCTGTTGTTTATCCTCATGACTGGATCTGCTGGAGCTTTCCCCTAGCCTGTATAGTTGACTCTGCACTAAAATCCATGACAAGATTCTTTAAAAGGATGTAGTCAATCTAGCAGTGCAAAACAACTGCAGTACTGTGTGGTTTGACAGAAACCAAGGGAGGAAAAACGAATTGCTGGGGTAGGATTGCTCAGAAGAGATGCAATGAGAACACCAGTTGCTTCTCTAGATTTTTTCTAATGGGACCTGAGCAGCAGGAAAGAAGGGTCTTTTTTCATGCATTTCTCCCTTGCAAGCATGAGAAATTAACTTTTTTGCTACAAGAAAAAGAAAAGCACAATGAGCTCTATAGTGCTGAGCAAAGAAATACATGGAGGACAAATTGAAATTTAGAATAGGCTTTAACAGCCTTTCTTGCAGATGTAATACCTGCTTAGACTAGTCTACAATTACCTATTTCAGAATTAAAAAAGTTTTCCTTCTGTGCAAATCCATCATTCTTATTATTGCTATTCTAAGTGCAGCAAAGACCCTGGGAACTCAGTTCTTCACTTGAAACTTTTTTAGGGAACAGTTTTTAGTTCAGGAGTCCACCATTTCCCCCACCCAATTTCAATTTAATACCATCTAGAGTGATATAGTGGGAAGAGACAGACATCTGGTAGAGCTAACTAGTCATTTGCTGGTTCTGTGAAAGTTTGTGCTTCCCAGTCAGTGTCACATATGAGAAATACAGATGGTCCTAAGTTAGAAAAAAAGAAGTGTTGAAACATATACAAATGTTATGAGGACTTCAAGTGTAAAATGTTAACCAGCTGTGAATGTGACATCTCTAGTTTTACTAAATCTGCTGAGATATACCATTACCGCACATGAAATCTATATACTTTCTATACTGATGGCAATTCCCTGTTCTCCATTTGCTTCTAGTTTTGGGCCAAAACCAGGCAGATGACAACATTAAAAAGAGTCCAGAAAGAGGAAGAAAAGTGGTCTCCATTTCTAAGGGTTGTTTGTAACTGCCCCAATAATTTCCTGTGTTATAAGCTGACTGTTTATTGGGAGGAGGGTAGAAGTCACAAACATCTAGAGTTAAAAATAATATATAAATGTTAAAACAAAATCAAAAGGTTACTTATTCACACAAAGTCCTAGAGATTTAGAGTCATCCATTCTATATACAGTTCAGCAATGCGTGGAATGCAAGAAGACATTTAAACCACAACACAGCAGTGATCTTGCCCTGTTGCTGGCAGTATCAGTTGTTTCCCACACAAGGGCCTAAATCTGACCCTTTTATGAAACTTTTACATTTGCAAAAATAGAACAGTTGGGAAATCTTGGGCACTTCTAGTTAAATTGCAAACAAAATAACCCTCTCTCTGCTGCTGCTTAAGCTCTAGATAATCATCACATATCAAGACAATTACTTCTTCCCCCTATATGAGTTGTTTTGACAGAGCTTTTCAAAAGTTATGTACAATGCAACTTAAAACGAAAAGAAAATGTGTATTTCAGGATGCATTAAAGTGTATGAGCGGGAGGAGAGCCAGGGAAGGAGACAGGTTCCCCTCCCTTTTCCTTGGACAAAAGCTCCAAGTTGCCAGGTCTGCCTTTGGCATCTCACACCGATATGCAGCATCATGATTGACACAGGCCAAAGAAATCACCCATGAAACAACAGACAGATGCATAGTGACCTGTGTGGGGGAATAGCAGCTATAGGGAGTCGCTGGAGACATACCCTGTGTGCATGGTACATTCCCTATCTTGCCTCATCCCATCAAAGGCCTCCTGGGAGAAGGGAAATGGAAAGGATCTTGTATCTCAGGGCAGCGTTGTCAGGGTAGGAGCACTCTGCAGGAAGGTAGGACTGCTCCTCAGTCTTCCTACCCTCTCTACTCTGCCTGGCTGTAAAGATGCTCCTTCCCCAGGAGTGGGTCACAGTGAGGCTGGGAGCCAGTTTGGGATTTTGTGTTTGTTCTTGCTAGTAGTGGAGCAGCAGTGGCACAAAGTCAGATTCCCTTCACCCCTTCCTAAAATGCAAGTGGGAGCAGGGACCAGCCCCCCTCACCCTTGACTGCCAGGATGCTTTTCTTTCCTAGTTTTGCTTTTCTTTTATTTTCTCTCCAGAGAATTCAGGCAAAACCAAAAAGAATCTCCAGTTTTAATATAAACTGGCAAAATGTTATACTTCTTGGTAGAGTTTTACACCCACCTTACATATGAATGGGTGACTGCACAGCATAGACCCCCTGAGCCAGGACCAGGACATCACCACTTTGGAGTTAGTGATGAGTGCAAGAGTAGAATACCTAGAGCGAACAAAACTGGGAGCTCAACTGTAGTGTAAACCTCCTTTCCACAGCGGACAGGGCTGCTGCTTTAGGATCCTCTTACTAGTAGACTGTTTGCCTGTTATTATGGACTTTATTATGACATTAGCTTGCTTTAAATGTTATTTGTATAATTAGCTTTCCAGAAAAG
Source organism: Lathamus discolor (assembly GCF_037157495.1). Lineage (NCBI taxonomy): Eukaryota > Metazoa > Chordata > Aves > Psittaciformes > Psittacidae > Lathamus > Lathamus discolor. The sequence goes on along the minus strand of NC_088893.1, from coordinate 12,674,171 downwards.
AATGTTCAGCTAACATATTTCTTTCAAAACCCACAGCAGAATTATCTTAGGATACCATCATAAACTTTCTTTTAAACATTTTCCTACTAATTTGTGCATCCCAGCTAGGAAGGTTTTACCTGAACAAAGGGATGGTAGCACAGGCAGGCAGAATTGACTTTGTCTTTTCCTTTCAGAGATGGAAAGATGAATTTTTTAATCCTTCTCTCACTGAAATGAGAGAAGTAAAAGACACCAGTCAACAGGAGAAGACAGCATTAAGGCATCCCTTAGAGGAATAAACCCCTTTAATATAAAGTGGGTCTAAAGCAGTGGCATAAACACATCAGGCAGAATTTGTATGCCTGAAGTTTAGCTAAAGGCCAAATCTGTGCAGGTATTTAGGCACCTAAACACAGGGATGAATGCCTGTCAGGGTGCTCCCACCTCTAGCAACTGCTCTGAAAGCAGCATCAGCGCTACCAGCTGCTACATCACTCTCCAAGCTTCATGCACAGGCTCAGCTCCTGCCAAGAGTTACTGGCTGGGCTTAGCACAGGGAATAACCCTCACTGAATTCAACAGCCCAACAGGACACAGTTGGTGCTGATGAGCCTTCACAGACACCTAGCCCTGGGAACACGAAGCACCCCATTCTATGTTCCCCAAGACCAAGGTGCCATTCACAGCCGCTCCTGCCTGCAAGGCAGATATATTGACTCCCCGGCAGTTCATTGTGTGCACGCACTTTAGCAGGCATGTTATAAATTGAAGGTCCATGTGGATGCAAAATTATCTCTCCCCTGCTGCCATGCCTTGCTCCAGGTTAGGATGTATGCCCAGGTACCCCACATCCCATGGTGCTGGTGACCCCAGGCACAGCCTGGGATGTACAGTGAGGTCTCCAAGTTGAAGGGTCTGAAATGCTGTTAAATACTATCACTATCACTCCATGCTCAGGACTCAGGAAGCTGGCCACCTGGGTAAATGTTAGAGGATCTTGTACATATTATATCGCCATTATTTTCTGACAGACTTTTCCTTCCATTATGCGATACAGGAAAAGAGGTTTAGTATTATAACACCAAGAACGCGGGTTTCGAGCTCCTGCTAACTGTAAGCTCAGATCCTGGATACAGACACACACAGCTATCAACAAACACAAGGTAGCACTGGGACCCCATTAGGTTTTTCCTTTACATTTCATTTAAAAAAAAATACCAAAAAAAAAAAAAGGAAAAAAAAAAAAGCTTCACATAGTTTCCTCCTCTTGACCTAACACAAATTCCATCAGACTTCAAAAACAATACTTTGGGATGCTGGAGGATGCAGGCCGGAAACTGAGGAAAGACTTTACACAAAGTTAGGAAATCTTTTTTGGAGGGAATACTTCAAGCTACTGAACAACTTTATCTAGATGACTAGATCTTATGGTAAATGAGTATATAATTAAATTTAAGAGCTACGCTATTGTGTTTGAGATATATCAGCTCATCAACAATAGAACGACTGTTTAGCTATGCTAAAAGCAATATGTAAATACTATCCTCTGATAAATAATTGATTATTGCCTTAATGTTTGACAAAGCCATAAAATGCCCTGCAGATTATGTCCAAAACATTTTAAGGTGATGTGAAATCATTTTTATTGTAATGACAGTGAGCTGTCCATGGTTGACTGGTTTAAATTTTATCTTTTCATGTTAGGAAAGGTTTCTGTTTTCTTTGAGAATTTAATTATCAGAGGGTGTTTAATATGATAGGAAGATTTATGGCCTTCAGGAGCTATCCAAAAATAATGCTATAAAAATGGACTAAGATCCCATCAGAAGCAATAAAGCTGTTATGCAGGCTTGATGCTTGCAGTGAAAACTTTGCGTATGAATATATTTTAGTACTGTGCATAAAAGTTCACTTTGGAGGATTTTGAGTTTTGACCCTGAAATGTGACCCGAACTATGGGGTGAGGAAAAAAAAGCCTCACAAAAGACAGCCAAGCTGTGCTAGTACGGATGTGTTAGTGTTTATTTTGGAAAATGCTCTTCACTATCCATAAATATTTCTTTCAACTTGTTGCCATTAAGATGCAGCAGGGACTAAGTTTTCCAGGAGGAGATAAAAAGAACAACAAAGATACACTCCTATTGTGTAATAATCAGTCCACATTTCAATGAATAAGTAATATTTCTCACAAGCCAAAGTTGGATGGTGGATTTATTTAACCTCTGAGGGTCAGGTAATAAATACTAAGTGAATTATTCAGACCAATGGCTAATCAATACTATTCAGTGATATATTTTTTGTGTTTCATAAAAGGTTGTACGCTAAAGGCAGTGAGCAATTATGGAAATTGGGCCCGAGCGGCACTCAATTCTTCTCTTACTTGAAACCCCAGCACCACTACCTTGACAGCAAATCGATTAGTGTGCTAGTGAAGCAGCTCAGCAACCTCTGACCCCTTCCAGCTCTGTCCAACAGCCTGGAGAGTATTTTATATTTATTTTATTGAATTAACCCCCTCTTGCCTGCACTCTGTTTTACACATACAGTAATGCCGTAGGAGAAAAACGACAGGCTTCTTTCATTTCTGTAGGTCTGGGTAAGAGCAAACCTAACAGACTCCTTTGTTCTACCTTCAAAACACCAATTTTTGCTACAGCACAGGGGTTTCAAGTCCATCCCAAAACTAATATAATTAACAGGATGTGAAGAATGTCCTAAGTGTACCCCCAGACACTGAATCATTCCCATCCATGCCTGTCTTTGCGCACGGCTACCTACTTTATACAACGCTCAAGTCACTGTTTTGCACCAAAAATGAAAGCTCCTCAATAAAAGTGAGTTAATATTGCTATAGGTATAATATCCTGTTTTACACAGTGTAAGGGAGAACACTAGAGATTAACAGCATTTTCCACCAGGAAATTAAAACTAACGTAAAGCCACATAAAGCGCTGGACATTTAACTCTATAGGCACTACTCCTGTTTCTTTTGCCCACCAGGGCTCTGTCTGATCCCAGTGGGAGTTTGCAAATATTCAAGGCAATGCAGGAGAAGACAATTTTAGGTCTAAGACCTGCAGGCTTTTCCTTTGCACCATGCAAAGTGTTCAACGCAAATACTTTTGGCAGTGCCATGGAACAAGAGCCCTTACCCAGCTACTGCCAGGTGTCAACTCTCCACTATCTCCTGCCTAGACTTCCAAGTGGAAATGTAAGCCACGAAAAGAAAAGCATCTTCCTTGCCCAACGAGCATTTTCTCAATACCACAGCTGCCTCATGTCCCCTTTATATACATCACCACCAGGCTTTGGAAGTGAGACACACCTCTTCTACCAAAAAAACTAACATAAGCACGTAAAAAAGGTGCTGTAACAACAGCCATCCTACCCAACCTCAAGCATAGGAATAAAAACATGACTTTCTGTGCCTTCAGCTGGAGACATGAGCATTGCAGCCCCACAGAGGGCCCTATGTGAGCCATCCTACACCAAGTATGCATCTGTTTGTTTTTTCAACCTATCCACAGGAATAAGCAGGAGTTGCAGCCATCTGAATGCACTCTATATCACATATAACTAATTCCCCTGGTTCTAGAGAATTTATTCCCCCTTTACATTGGCATAGTTGAGAGAAGCTTCAGACCCCAAAATCCCTAAACCACTTTCTATTAGTGTTCTGATACTAAAAAGATCTAAACAACAGGTAAATACTCCAAGACTTGCAATTATTGCATGCCATTTCTATTAGGAACTGTGAGCTAAAAAATATAATAGTGAGTTGAATGCAAATAATAGGAGATTTCTCAGGGAGAAATCAATCACCCCCTGAAAAGTGAAGACATGATGCTGTTCCCATTGAGGCTAAAGGGAACCAGATTAGATTTCCACGGTAGCTAGTCTGTTCCACGCCAAAAAATTATAATCAAAGCAAAAATGGCATTAAGTAAGAGACCAGAAGCTTGTGTGCTCTGTCTACAGGTCATATTCTGTCACTTCAAGGCTGAATAAAGAATGCATGCATGGCAGGATACATCACTTTTAATAAGACTACTTACAGAAAAAGGGACCACTCAAAGTTCGCCACATCTGACCATAAGCAGATACATGGGCTTGAGTAGAGGCTCGAGCAGTGTATTTTATAAAACCCTTATATGCTTCCATATAACACTGCATTGAGCTCTGAATTATTCTTTTCGTCTCTTTTGCTCTCAGAATCCATACAAAAGTGATTACTTCAGTCATTTTTCAATATTACTTTCATTCCTGGAAAATGCATTTTCAAAAGTTATTTATTTTTCACAGCATGGCATGTTGTTATATTATACTAGTTAAAATAAAACCACTGTAGACTTCGGCATGCATTTATGTTTCTCTTCCAACGGTATGATGTAGGATTTTCAGGTTTTATGCTGAATGTATTCTACATATTACATTATCAGTCCTTTATCTTAGGTTTGGTGTAGATTGAAAGAACAAGCTGTTAAATCAACTTACTGAAGTAATTGAGCTATAAAATTCCCTTCTTATTTATAATCACCATTTCCTTTCAAAAAGGAGTTTTTAAAGATCAGCTGTGGTTTCTGTTATGCAATTTTTTAAACAACTTTATGCCATTGATACCACTTAAAACCTAATTAAAATAGTGGAGAAAATGTATGTTTCCTACATACATCTGGATCAAAGAATGGGCTTTACTAGCATATTGCAGGCTGGGACTACCACTCACCCTGGTAGGTGGGAGAACCTCTCCTGGGCTGTAGGTGCAAATTGGGGTACAGTCTGGGTCTGAGTCTCTGCTCACCTCTTACCCTTGCCTCCAAATTCACCCTAGGAACCCTTTTCTAAAGGTTTAGTTCTGTTTGTGTTTCTTAATATCTAATCCTAGGTAACGCCGGAATGCAGAAGAGCAATATATCTGAGTGTAAAGTGATCTGAAACAGAATTTATTTGAAGATTCATCCTGTGCCTGCCCAGCTGAGAGATAACTGTAACCATTGCGCTATTTCTCAGTGGCAACCTCTTTGCAACCGATTCAGTTCAACATCATGGAAATGACTGTTTATCCAGCTGTTTGCCCAAAAAAGCCTAAAATCCTCTGACTCCACAGGGTGCTACCTAAGCAAAGCATGACTGCCTGGCTGCTCCAGAACAGACTTTCCTGAACAGGAGCTTGGGGCCCTCTTGCCCACCTATGCTGCTGGTAGATACTGCCATGGCACCCAAAGCTTGGGTGCTGCTGCCCATAAACACAAAACAGTTGAAAATCCCACATCCACAAATCCATGATTTCTTCAGAGTGAGCAAAAAGGGAGAAACACAGCTGGCTGCATAAGGAAATGCCAAAACAGGGGAATCCAGCACAAAGGTGGCCAATGGAGGGATGAGACATGGCCTTGATGGAGCAGCGGGAGCTGTGCGATGTTTCTGAGGCTGCCAAGGATCCCACATCACTGCATTGTGACACATCTTACAGGCTGCGATCCTGCTCCAACCTTCTGTCCCCCCTCCAGCCAAAATCTCAGCGTGACCCTCACAGTCCCTGCGTCACCCTTCTCACGCAAAGAGGGCAGGCAGAGCAGCAAGCCCACCCTAAACCGTCGATAAAACGTAGCTCTGCTACGAAGGCTCATCCTCCTAAAAAGCGCATCATCAGGCACTAGAGCAGCTGAATACCTTTTAGAAAATCCTGCTCTCCTTGCGGTGTGGCTGAATTAGAGGCAGGGAAAAGAAGGGAAAGCTTAAATATTTAATGAACAGGTCCACAAAACCTGAGAGTGCAGCTCTGAAAGCGCTCTCTGCTCTACACCCACAGAGGTGGCGGGGAAATGGCTGAGGGCCAGATGACAGGGGACTTTTTCTCTGAAATAGCGCTGGCAGAGGCCTATCAGGAAATCTTTCGGAATTGCTTTAATCTTTCATTTTAGTTTGGTCTCTGGCCACACAAGTGCGTCCACCCCTCACAGACCCTGGAGGTCACTATCTGTGAGTTTTAAAAACAGGAAAGCCATTACAGCAAAACCAGAAGAGTGAGGGAAAGAAGTACTTGCTGTAAATATGTACGTTCTTAATACAACAGAATGGCACTTGCATAGTTTTTGTTCTGCTATTGCTTTCAGCTAAAAAGGAAGGGAACCTGGAATGTTATAAACACCTCAGAGTTTTTAGCTCCCTGCCAAAGAATTATCTATTAAACACAACATGAACTATAAATCTGAATTTCAGTTCCTGCTCACAGCATATGAATCTATTTTCCCCTTTGATGCATGTGAAGTTTTCATTGACATTAAGAGGAGCTACACATGCTTATTACAGGATAACTAGACCTCTCAGTGTGAATATATACTTCTAGACAGACAGCTCTGCTTAAGTTTAAGGAAAAAAAAATGGGGAGCAAAAAGAAGATACCAGTGGTGGGGGGAAAAATATCTATTATGGGTGCTCTGCAAACAGAAGTTCCATTCTGTGTGTTTCTGATCAGGCAAAATAGACAGCTATAGAAACATGCATAGGCATGGCACTGCATACGTGTACATCCCTCCAGTATTCAGGGATGCATTTGAAGACGTGCACAAACATGTATGCACTTGTGAGGAAGAGTCTTCACTCAGTCCCCCAGTGTTCAGTGCCAGTGCCAGCCTCTAAGCTAGTGTAAATCAGCTCAGCTCCATGGTTTCCACTGAACTGCCCAATTTACACCAGCTGAGCGGGTGACACAGGGTCTATGGGAGTGCTGAAAGCCTGAGGTCTCTCCTACAGCATCTGTGTAAAGTAGCTGCTGTGCTGAATGCTAATGGGTACAGGAGCGCAGAGCACTGGTATCGGAGAGTTATTTCTTTTATGGGAACATTTCTTTAGATGTGTATTTCATTTTTTACCTTGCTGGCTAGAGGTGTTCCCAGGGACAGCAAATGAAGAGGGAGAGTCATGTTAAATTCATAAACATACACTGTAGAAACTAAGTGAGCATATAAGGATTTGGTGGGTTGACCCTGGCTGGATGCCAGGTGCCCACCAAAGCTGCTCTATCACTCCCCTCCTCAGCTGAATGGGGTGGAGGGGAATATAACAAAAGGCTTATGGGTCAAGATAAGGACAGGGAGAGATCGCGCACCAGCTTCCATCATGGGCAAAACAGACTCAGCTTCAGGAAATGAGCTTAATTTAATTAGCAATCAAATCAGAGTAGGATAACAAGAAATTAAACCAAATCTTAAAAACACCTTCCCTCCCTACACCCCATCTCAGAGCTGGCTGGTATTGGCTCTGTGGGATGCTTCTAGCATCTTCTACAGAAGCCACCCCTATAGTCGGCTGCTGCCAAAACCTTGCCATGCAAACCCAATACAAAGGGTAAAATATGAGTGCATATATACCACACCTGCATTTTTATAGCACAGATGGCTCTGTATGTATCTATATACACGTACGTCTATACACGTGTGTCAAAATATCAGCACCTACGTAAAATTTATAAATTGTCCAACCAGACCAGATATCTTCAGCATTTTATTTTTTTAATCAAGAGCTTTTACTGCAAATATTAGTAAAGGGTCAATTCCTTTCCATGCACTAAGTGACATTTTTGAATAACCGTGTTATGCACAGCGCCTTAAAAAGACTTATAGGGCTGTCACAATATTTAACTACTCATTTTTGCTTGCATGATTGTGGTTGATATGACCACAGAATACAGATCTATCCAAAAGAGAAAAATTATAGAGTGGAACAGTGGGATTTATGAATGAGATATCTTTGGCTGCAAAGCAGTCCCATTTATAGCACTCAGCCACCACAAAACTGCTGTGTAATTGGAAGAGAAATTTTTCCCATGTACTGAAGCTATAGTCGAACTGCCAAACAATAAGAGACAGCCTTGTCTGAATTAGAGGAGTCGCATACCTGATTTCTCTCCCACTCATTTAGAAACAGACCTTATTTCCCATCTCCACTCCTCTTATGCTGAGACTGGGGGTAGGAAATCTGTGTTTTGTGAGTGCCAGAACAGAAAGTTGGTTCCATTTAAGCATCATATCAGAATAAATGTGTGGACAAATCAGCAGGACTAGTCAGAGCTGCCAATTTTAACTTCCTGAGTATCTGCATGTGAAAACTGTTATTTTCCCAAGGAGGTACATGGGCTTTTGTTATGATTATTTATTTGTATTATAATAGGCCAAGGAAGCCACAGAGAGGACTCTGTAATGTGAGAGGACACACAGACACAATGCTGCCCCAGGGCACTTGGGAGGTGAAGGGATGCTCCCAGGATGGACTGACACTCCCAGCACAGATGCACACTTGCCTTCCCGCTGCCTCCATGTGAAGGATCCAGGCAAGTCCCCACCGTGCTCACATGGAGCTTGCTGCAAATCAGGAACGCCAGGGCTTTTACATAGTTCATGATGGCAAACTCTGACAGCTTAAACCACCCATTGCACAGCTCCACAGCACTGCATGGGTGGATAGACAGACACACGGAGATGCCCCTCACCCTGCAGAGCCGCAGGGCAGTGCCCAGGGTGCTAGGCAGATGCCCTTACAGGACCAGCTATCTGATGAGCCACAATTAAGAGCAGCAGCTTGAGACTAGGCATGAAGTAACCATAAAACAGTTACATTTCTTGCTATGGAAATCAGCAACCTCAATCCTCATCTTCACAGGCAATGCCACAGATCAGTGGGCACCCATGGGCATGGCTCTTCTTGGAGAACTAGATTGGGCACATTCCATGGGGACAGCACAGTATCACCCCCTTTGGAGCAAGCAGGACAAGCTGCTTTGACATCACTCCATGGTGTGACCCCTTTTCTCCTTCCTACCCTCTTCATATTCCCTTGGGTGACCTTTACCCTGGATTGCTGCTGGCAGGGAACAGATAACTGTGCCCAGCCAAGCTTTCCTCTCCCTGCCTGACCTCTCTGCCCAGGGCCACCACAAGTTCCACGACAATACCCACAACAGCCACATAACAGCACAAAGCATCATTTCTACATATATTTTTGCAAAAGGAAAGTTCTCTGACAACCCTTTCCATGAAAACTCCAGGGCGGAAAGCAGCACAGAGTGAAATCTCATCATGAGCTCATGCTGGGAAGCACACGGAAGGCGCTGCAGAGAGCACAGTCTTACAGCCCCATCAGAGAGTAGAAGTCAGGAAACAGGTTTACTTGCATCATTACAACATGATTGCTGCTGCGAACACCTTCCTGTCAAGGTCCCTCCAACCACATTGCTAATCACACGCACTGCTGAGGATGCTGTGCAGGACCCTCACATCACAGCACTGCAGGAGGCGAAACACCAGTGGCACTGCTCCCTGGTGAGCAACAGCCCAGCCAGAGGGGAGAGAAACAAACACCTCTATGAACTGACTGCAATGATAGTGGGGAGCAGATACCATCCTAGAGTGGTCCAGGTGGGGTTCCTCCAGGAAGAGTTTTGTACCATTCTGGTGGGGTTTCCCAAAGATGTTTATGGCTGCTTCAGCTTTTACACCTGCATCTCTGAGTAGATAAGTTGCTTTGGAATCTAGACTGTGAAATACTGAGCATAGGAGTTAAATCTCTGCTCTGGAAACCAGGAAACCCCCTGAGAACCCAAAGCTGGATACCCCAGAAATTGAAGCCCCCTGATCATGACTTGCTCTGGAAGTTCAGGACATTTTCTGCCAGCGATCACTAAGAGGGGTCAGAACAGCTTTCTCCAACTGCCAGTATGTTGGGTCAATTTACATTTTCTTTTTTCACACCATCCACAAAGAAAATCAAAATGCCAAAGTAAAGTTGTAACACAACTGAATGCTTTAACGGGTTTCATTATTTGTCTAGAGTTTTCTAAGCCATTTCAAATTCCCTCTTCATAACAGGGTTTCTTCTATTTTTGCATTTGAACTGTGGGTGATTAAACAAGAAGCAGCAGAAAATTAATATGTTAAATTCAAAGTCACAAAAAAGCCAGATAATCTCATTGTCCAGTGAGAATCCCAGGAATCCTTGAGTTTCCAGGAACACAAACTACAACTCAGTCAAGCTTGGGTCTGAGCAGACTTAATGCTGCTCAACAGCAAGCACTGATTGATTGTGGGGGTTTTTACTAACCTCCAATACAGAACTTAACTAATAAATAAATAAATAAACCTTGTTTATATTTAAAGGAGAAAAAAAAAGATTTGAGAGAGGTCACATGTGTCGCAGGAAGCAATGAATGCGATGGATTCAGAACCACATCTGAAAACCTCTTCAAAGTCCCCAGAGATAACCACAGGATACTTTTCTGAGTCCCTGCCCCCAGCCAGGCAAACGAGAAATGCGAACAATGACTCTTGTTTTTCTGCTAAAATGCACTGGGGTTATTACTTTGTTGTGTTCTTCCAAAGCACACCTTGCACGTAGGATCCCCGGTGTGGTCTCAATGTGCCAAAATCTTTCCTCCTCCTGTTTAGCAGCACACATTGATACCGTAAGGGAGTTTCAAGGACCTGGCCAGGATCCTCTTACTGTAATAAAAGAGTTTTCCTTTGGACAATGACGCTGCGACCAGACCTTACTGATGGTAATGCAGTAAGTACATGGTTAAAACTTGGAGAGACGAGGAGCTAAAGGAGCTCAGATGCTGACAGAAGTGGTGCCAACTATTTATTTGGGGTAAAAAAAAAACCAAAACAACACAGAACTCTTAAAGAGCTTTGGAATTTCTGTCTCTAGAGACTCCCCCTTTCTTGAGTCCTGAGCAGTCTTCCCTCCCACAGTGACCTATCAGTCCAGAGGGATTTGGGGGGAAAAAGCATACAGGAGGCCACTGATCTACCTGCCCATAGCAATTTGATCAGGATGCATTCCTGTTACTGGGTTGAGAGAAGCTGAAGACAGGGATTTGCCAATGACAGAAGTAGGGAATCCCATATTCCCTGGGCAGGAGAAGACAGCAGCACCTAACACATGTCAGGGGCAGCGGCATCTCTCACACATGCAATGCCTGAACAGAAATACATAAAGACAGGGCTCAACCAGCCTGCGGACAACTAATATTATCATTGGAGCAGTCTTGTATCTCCTGCTTTAAGCCAGCCCCACCATCCATAGCAGCAAGGCACAAAACCACCAGCCAAAGCAGTAACGTTCCTACATTTACATACATATCCCTTGAATGCCCTACTGATGGCCCTGTGAGAAAGGACTGGGTAAAACACTGCAAACTAATGATATAAAAAGCAAAATACATTCTGCATTGCATAGTTTAAACAAAAAAATAGCCTCAGAGGGGGAGACATGAAGTAACAATATAAAGGCAGAATGAAACATTTTGATCTGCTGAATGCCTTTATAAATATTTGAGTATCATTTATTTATGTTTTCTTTCTTTCATTGTAAAGCAAGGTTTTCTGACAAAAGCCCTCATTTGGAGAACACTGGGCTTTATTATTTAACTTCCTAAAAGCAACATCAAAGGTTTGAGTTTAAAGCTTTAAAACAAATGAACTATTTGCAATATTCTAAAGATTTAGAGATGAGAAGAGCAGGGGTTCTCCACAGCTCAGATCTAAAGGCCTCTGTGTCTGTGCTGGGCAAGGAAGACACCACAACTCTGCCAAATACTGGGGAACAAAATTCCTGGCATCCTTTTGCAGGCATCAGCTGTAACATGTGCCCAAGGCTGCCAAGATGCTTCATGTTCAGTCTTCTCCTTCCCACCATTGCATTTCACCTGCAGTCACCCTCCTCACCTCTTCCAGCCTTCCTACCTTCACTGTTGGGAACTATGCATGGGTGCTGGGAGTCACCTGAACCACAGGCAGTGGTCCCCAGCAAGGACAGTTTGCATCATTCACATTGCTCAGACACTGATCCATTCCTGCCCACCACTGCCATGATCCTGCCAGAAGAAAATTAGCCTGTGCCAGGTCTGGCACCTGCACGTGTCCTGGGAACATGTGGTTGTTGCTGGCATTCACACAGTGGATAATATGACAAATTTCTCTACTTTGCAAGGCATTGAGACAAAATCTGGAAGATCTGCTGAAAGGATCATCCAATCCCACCATGATGGAGCTGGTCCATAGTACAAGGCACAAGAAGGGCAAGAAAATGTGTTGTACCTCCAGCATGCAACTATCTCATGAAGCATTTTACCCTGGGAGCTCAGTGGGAATGCACCCAGGAGATGGAGCATGCACTTATCCCACCTCAGTCCGTTGGAGACTACTTCTCCAGTGAACAAGCTTTGCTCTGCAATACAGACTGCCATGCAGAGGAAAACCACCAAGGTTTCTACATGTGGAGGCAAACACAACACAGCCCCAAGCACCCCCAGGATTTCCATGGCCAGGGCAGGCTGGCTTCTGTTGCACATATCACATTCAGACCTCAGGATCACTCATCAAGCCTCGCAGCTCATAAAAGTACAAGAAACAGAATGTGACTTTTGGTAACACTATGGACCACAGCCACGGTGAGTGTAAATCTGCAGAGCTCCACCAGCTTCAATTTTATGTACAATAAAAAAAAAAATAAAACCTTCATTAGGTGCTATGCAGTTTGTAAGAAAATCCCTAAATGAAATTATCCTGGGAAAAAAATCTCTTTAAGAGAATATTAACTTTCAACCCAATGCCAAGACCATTTCCTTACTGGTTTGTTCTGAGGCAACCTAGTTTAGGTCCTACAAACTTAACCCCCCTCAAACACAGTTATGGAAATATTAAATTCCACTTAAACCAGCTGAAATTATGCAGGCACCTTTAAAGAAAAAAAAACCAAAACACAACAGTTTGCGTTTTAAAGCAGAATGGACTCAGCCATCCATTAAATATGACAAGGTCTGCATTTTATTTAGACATTGCCATTAATAATGAAATGATGTATGATTTCCATTCCTGCAGTTCTTCCTTCCCTACACAATCAATTATGCATTTAAGAAAATATTTACTTGATATAAAAGTATTCTAATTAAGCATTACTGGTATACAAATATGAGTTTGAACAAATCAGGAGATGATCTCTGAGATGCATGAAAGAAGAAGATACTCCACTCTAAAGAGGCATTTGTTCCTGTCTGGCAGGAAAAAAGTCCCTAAAGCAACGCAAGGTTCAGTGCAGTGCTGCACCATCCTTTTGACCTGAAGAGGCAAATCCTCCTGTGAGAGGGTCCTTGGGGCTGCACATTGCTAAAGCAAATAGAATTTGACCCAAGAAAAATCACACGTGAAACTACATGGATATGAACGTCAGCAAGGAGAAGAAAGATCTTCCCGAAGACTCAGACATTTCCAGGTTGTTCCTGGGTGAAGAACAAGATCCTAAAAGTAAATTTAAGAGAGGTGGCAGTGACCAAACTCTCTTGAGAGTGTGAAGATCATTGCTCTCTGGAGAGTACGAGATGGAGCTTAGGGCTGCCTCTCATCTGCAAGGTGATGATCAGGAACACCTCTTGAGTTCTCCCACTACAAACATAATTGCCCAGTTCCTGGTTAACTGGTGCAAAGGTGTTTTATGGTTGGCAGGGAAAACACCCCAGGGCAGCCAATTGTGCAGATCATCCAGCCATGCCCCAAAGTGCTAGCACAAGGAGCAAGCACACGGCTTTTACAGCTCCTCTCTGCTTCCAGGGCTCACTGGAGGCCCCAGAAAGCAGAGAATAAATCACAGCAAGCTTATGAAAACCGTTCAAGCCCATGCCAGGAGAGCAGCACCCTGCCCAGCTGTAAGTGTATGGGGGGGCTTAATCCTGGCTCATGAAGGTGGTGTTAGAGGTAGGAAAGGAAATAAAGTGGCTGGAGGCCAGAAAGCAGCAGCCAAAGAGATAGCAATTAGGATGCAGAAGCAGCCAGAGATATGGCATCACCGGAGATTTACTGTGCGTACACACCTCCCTCTCTGCTCCCAATGTACTCGCTCTTTCTTTCTGTCCATATACATACAGTAAATCTTCAGTGACTCCTTATCTCCCAGCCTGCTTCTAGATCCTAATTGCTATCTATCTCTGTCTGCCTGCCACTTCCAGGTCTCCCAGCCTCTTCTCTTACAGCTCCCAGCCCCCAGCAGCCTCTCTGGTTTTCCCACCCCCTCCTCTTCCTCTCCCTGGAGGCAGAAGGTTTCTATATAGCATTTGGCACCAGCAGCCAAACTTCCCCCTTCTCAACTAAATATTGCACCCCAAAACATGCAAGAAAACACCCAGCTCTCAGCAGCACGAAGCCACCTGGGCAATGCAAAGGCTGCTGCGCAGAAAGAAGAGCTTGCAGAGGAGGAGCTGAGCTCCACTCCTGCCACACCAGCCTCTTCCCTTGGCTTCCCCACACTACTCAACCACCCTGCTCCTTCCCTAGCCAGCAGCCTGATCCCATTTCCCAGACAGACACGGCTCGGGCAGGCGGAGGGAGCCTTCCGCCAGGCTCAGCATGTCGCTCGCCTGATTTCATTTTTATTTACTACTATTCTTTACTACTATTTATTTGTTCATTCCTATTTTTATTTCATTTTGAACATGCCCAGCTGTGTCATCTTGGGTTTGCTGAAAATGTAAACAAAAAAAGCAGCATTCAAATGCAGCCTTTCATTGCATGAATACATTTCCCATCCGACACAGCTCCAGAGCTCCCACCCTGAAATTAAAACTTAAAAAAAGGCAACACCATCACTGTACGATGCATCTATTCCCCCGTTGTTGTCTTTATTTGTGCTATTTATTCTTTTTGAAAAACAAACATATCAAGAGTTTTAATAGCCAAGTTTGCTCCCTGCAAAGCAGGAAGAAAGAAATAAATGTAAATAAAGCTAATTTTATATCCCATATGGTAACGAACCTGAAAGCCTCTCCTTTTCCCTAGCAAAACATCGAGCCTGCTTTTACAGTCTATGACAGAACTGGTCACCGGGTGGGTTTTTTTGAGCACTCAGTTCAGTTTTTGTCTTGCGAAATGTAACTTTACTCTAGTGATCTCTAAGCCTGAGGTTTTTCAGTTTGGCTTAACAGTAATTATATGGATGTTGAGAAAGGGAAGAAGCATTGTACGTTCCTTACACTTCACAATTTTTCCATGCTTCTCTCAGCAACGAAGGGATATTTTCTCCTTCTCAAAGATGACGACCCAAAAGGAAGATACAGAACATACTGTGCAGAAGAAAACACCCCCAAAGAATGCTGTAAACCGCAATGCCAAAGCCTCGTTTGTAATTCTGTCTTTGGCTTTTAGCAAGGGAACAATTAGAGAAAGAGAGGAAAGATAAAAGAGGAAAAGAGTAGAAAGGAGAAGGTGAAAGAAAAAAAGAGAGGAGAAAGACAAGAGAAAGAAAGGATAAGAAGAGGAGAAGAAAGAGAAATAAAAGAAAAAGAAAATATAATAGAGACTAAAAAATTAAAAAGAAGACAAAAAAAGGGCAGAGAAGAAGAAAAGTGAAAGATGAGAAAGAAAAGAGATAAATAAGAAAGGGAATAAGAAAAGTGAAAGGTAAGAGAAAGGAAAGAGAAAAAGAGAGCAAAAGAAAAGAGAAGGGAGAGCGAGAGAAAGAGGCAAAACGAAAGCGGGGAGAGGGAAGCGAAGAAGGCAGCAAGCCCAGAGAAGGAGCACAGAGGCAAACCGAGCGGGGTGGGGGGGGTGTGTGCCTGTGGAGCGGAGCCGCCCCCCGCAGCGCCGCCGCCCGGCCCCGCTCCGGCTCCCGCAGCCGCTCGCTGCCCGCGGCACGCGTCGTCAGCGGGCGCATCCCCGGGGCCACGCCGCTCGCTCCGGAGACAGCCCGGAGCCGGAGCCCTGCCGCTGGGGACAGCCCCAGCCCCGCGGCCCGGGCCCGGGCCCGGCTGCCCCGGCCGGGGCTCGCAGCCGGGGGGACCCCGCTCTGAGCCCTCATTCACGGCCGCTGCCCACAGTGCCGCTGCCGAGAGCCGGGAGCGGGGAAAAAGCCAGCGACACGGCCCCAGTGCTGCTGCCCTTCTGCCAAAACCCTCTCCCGGTCCCTCTGCTCAGCGCACCGCCGGGTTTCTCACGCAGCGCGAATTCAGTATGGGGCGCGCTCCCAAATTAGCTTTACCGTAAATCTTTTAGGCTCTTAAATAAACAAATAAATAACGTTGCTCTCTTTTGCTCTCTTTTTTTTTTAGCTTGCAGCTCTTCATCAGCCTCAACCCATTGGACTTCCCTGACAGTGCCAATAGGAGACCTGTTGAGTCCGGATTTTGAGTTTTCGGGTTGTTTGTGCTGGTTTATTTCTCTCTCAGCAGCAACATGCTACTTTAAACTTTGCACAAGGCTTTTGGCTTGTTTGTTTCCCTGCTTTCAAATGCCATTATGATTTTAATCAGAAAGGACTGGTTTCTGGAGAAGGCCAGAGCAGACCGGGACCGGGAGGCAGAGTGCTTGGGCGGTTTATAGCAGTTCAGGAGGTTTTGTAAACAAACAGAGCTCGGAGGTAGAAAAGCAAATACAGTGGGTGAAATCTTGGCCTCCTCCAAAGGCAATGGCACAGCTCAATGGGGCCAGTATATTCACATCCACACACGATTTCTCCTCCAACAAATACAAAACCAACAGGTAATAGAGAAAACAGCTCCAAATCCTTATTATTATTATTATTATTATTGCCTCATCAACTTAATGCTGTCAGGGCAGAGCAACAGAAATACAATGGATGTGACTGAGTTTGAGGAGCAAATGTCCTAACGGGTTTTCTGGCTAACAGAGTCCTCCTGACAGTGCAACCTCCCCTGAGCATGGGGCAGCACCATGGCCCCCAAGCCAACACAGGAAGAGTGCTCTAAGCAGGGTCACAGCCGCCCTTGGTGCTGACCAGGGCTCCTGCACACTGAAACCTCAGAGGAACCATGGTCACAAAGGTTTAGCAACCTGTTATCCACATTGTTCCCTCGTAAAGCCTGGAGGGGAAATGGGAAATAGGAGAGAACTAGAGAAAGGTGCAGGATTGGCTCATCTGGGGCAAATAAGACAGAAAATTCCTCTAGAGTCAGTGATACCCAAGTGAGGGCACCAGAACACAAAAGCGCACCTCTGGCCATTTCTATGGGTTGTGATTTCAGTGAGGAGCCGAGGGCAGAGCCAGCGGGGCTGAGCTGCAGATAGGACCTTGCCCAGAACACACAGACAGGCAGCGCACTGAGCCTCTGGTCTTGCAGGTGCAAAGCCAGAAGCAGCTGCAGTGCTGTCATGCTACACAGAGGGACACCCGAGTGACAGAAAGAAAAAGCTTCTCCCAGGAGGAAGAGATGCACACTCTTATTAAAAGGTATGAATTAAAGTCCCTCTGCTTTTCATAAGCCTGTCCCATTTATTTTCCACACCACCTAACTGCCCTAGGCAGTTCTTGCCTCACTTTTCTCCTGCCAAAACTGTGGGGTAGACCCTGCCAGTGCTTCCACAGCATGGGGCCAGCACAGGGAGCTCCTCCTCGAGTCTTTCTGCTGGTACTTGAAGGCTAGGCAAGCTGATACTTTCAGGACCTCTCAAAGCCAGGAAGACCCTTACAGACAGGGAGAGCCACCACATGACAGTTTGCAGCATCAGAGCCGTATGCTCCATCTACCTTAGTCCCCTCCTCACTACAGCACAAGGGTGTCAGATTGGGGAGGAAAAAAAAAAAAAAAAGAAAAATCAAAGGGAAAACATTAATAAATAATAATCAAGATCATCTGCAGTTTTAATGATAAGCTATTTAATGAATTATAAAGTACCTATAACTCAAAGTATGAGACCGTACATTGTCAAAACTGGCATTAAAGTGTATGGAGATAATTAAGCAATAATGACCTCCACAGAGGGCTTTTCCTGGGAATTAATGACCAGTCGGGAGGAGCTGATGGCTCAAGGCACAAGCAAGGGCCATTAACCCCAGCTGGTCATTAATACCCAGGAAACGCCCATCTCCGAGTCTGTTGTTGTGAGTATATGATAAACTAAAGGGGATCAATTATGAATATCTGAATTTGGGGTTTGCTGGGAAAGGTGATGTTGGCAGGTACACGAGTTCATGCCTGACCATCAGCCAGCCCCACTACTTCCATTCCAGCTGCTCTCAGGAGCATTCCCCTGACACAAACCCACTCTGGGCCCTGGACACCAGTGTTTGCCAGCCAACAAGATATATTTGTGACCTGAAAGAGTAAAAACAAAACATCCTAAAAGCAAAGCAAAACCAAAAGCTTTGTTTCAACCCAAATTTTGGATAATAAATCCTGATGCTATTAGCAGTTCCAGAGCCCACATCTCAGGTTTGTCTGTCTAAGCAGCACACCATATAACACACTTTCTGGGACCATCACAGCTAAACCCAGACCCTGGTGCAACCCTTGACACTGCTTGCAGTGGGATCCCCCTAGGCTCCACCCAAAAGCAGAAGGGCAGAAGCAGCCTCCTTTCAACCCAAACCTGTAGGCATCTCTCCCCAAACTCCTTGTCACTTCTGGGGGACCTGGAGTGTCACATTCTGCTGAGGCAAAACAAAAGCTAATGTAAAGCTGACCCTATACACTGGACTCGCATCCTTCCCACCAGACGCAGCACCGCAGCAGTGGGGTGGCATGAGTTTGGAGCCTTGGCTGGGCAACAGAGACCCTCACCAAAGTTTCAGGGACAAATACCAAATCTCTCCTATCCTTAGGAGGGCATGGAAGGATTTGGGGAGATGGGCCCCTGCGATAGATGCCCTGACAGACCCCTTCCCATTGTAAACAGAGGGAGAAATTAGCATGAGCTGTTTTGCTGGGTAATGAAACCCAGCTGCCCACAGCTCCCAGACTTGTATTTCTACTAATCTCCCCTGTCCCCGTCTCCAACACTCACCAAGGAATGGGGATTGTACCTCTGAAAGCCCAGAGTTGCCATTTACATTTTCCCCCAGCTGGGGAAGGAGGGAGGGGATGTCCATCCCTCAGGCTCATCATACAGGGAGGTGGGAGCCCAGCGCCCGCCCCAGCTGCAGTTCTCCAGCTTTGCTCTAAATAAACCCATGGGGGAGCGAGGGGACTTGGATTTTACACTGCAGCCCCTCTGGTCATTTGTTTACCCCAGTGCCATATTCTTGCACTGCAAACGCATCGACGTGCTCAGAGGTGACAATCACAGGACGTTTTGCCCTGTGGAATCACAGCATATCAAAATTGTCATCTACACGAACAAACCCATGATGGCTGTAAATATTTCCAAATGATTCTCAGCAGCAATCGGCGCTGATCATGCTGTTTGTGAGAACATAGCACTGACGGTTGCTGGCAAAATAAAGGCTCCCTTTAAGTTTCTTACAATCTGGAAAGAAACCTAGAGCAGCTCCTCAGTCACAGCATTTCTCCTTAACTGTTTACAATTGATCAGAAGAAAAAGATTAAGTATCCCGCTGGCAATATAGGATTTCCAACAATTATATGTTAAAAACAGCTATCGCTTAGCAGAGGAAAATCACTACATGAGGAAAATTAGTGCTTGTTAGTACATGTAATATTCAGAATCACGAGCAGAATAAAAGCAGCAATGCAGAAACTGTTATCAGCAGAGAGAAAATTATTCAAGTATGCATTTGAGTAATTCTGCATTTTAATTTAACCCTTTGAAACATTAATCAAACCGTGGCTAATTATAGGAATTAAGGAATTAAACGATGGAATCTTCTAAAAGATATTATTTAAAAGGCAGTTTATACAATTACTTGTATAGATGTTTGCTTTAAAGAGGGAAACATTTCTACTGTAATGAAAAGGGTCTTAGAAAATTAAATTAACAAGAGGGGACCAGGCTGATATGAAACTAAATTAGCATCAAATGCAAATTACAGGGTACTTAATGGTAGAAACAGGTGCAGAGCAGGTCCCTAAATGAGATAAATGAATAAAACATCCCTCTGCACAAATGTGGAAGCTGACACAAAGTCAATGATATGAATAATTCAGCAGCCTCAACACTGCTGTTGGGGTCAGCTTTCCTTGACCTTTGAAACAGGAAGTAAAATTCTGTCCAAATTTCAGCGACTGGAAATGCAGCAGTTATTTGTTGGGGAAAAAAATAGAAATGGAAAACCCAGATAATAAAATAAATAAATAAGAAATGCAGACCCACGGTATGTGGCTGTGTATATACACACATATAAGATGATAAATTGCAGCACCGAATAAATGTATCAGTAGAAGAAAACGTGCAGAATTGGAAAACCCCCAGATGTTAGAGCCACAGTGGCTGCAGAGTATTTGTTTCAGCTTAAAACTCTAAAACAATGTGTGTGTGAGAGAGATACATGAGAGTATTTAGGACGTGGTGTGATCTAAGCATGTTCAGAGCTAAATGGTTTCATCTTTCAAAAAATGATTTAGTTGTGGTAAAGGGGATATTAATAGAGTCAAAGTCATTATATTTCAGGCATTAAAGAAATCAAATCGTATAAAAGGATCTATTCAAAGCTCACCAATCAATCGTTTTCTTTGCTACAAACTTTGTTTAAGAAAGGAACTGAAAGACTTCTTTTCTGGACGCTTTACTTAAGCTCTTGATTTAGGCACTATTGTTGCCTTAATACGGGTGGAATATCTCCAGATTTACATCCTTATGACTAAATTAAGAAGATTTCTGCTCCTTTCCACATGGTAAAATAGCTAAAAGCATAGGTCATATGATTTCTGATTAGATATAAAGTCCTAATTTCAAATTGAATTTGGCACTAAAAAAGATTAATAAGGTATGACAAATAACTAATTTTTCCAAGTCGGAAAGAAAGGAAGAACATCACCAAACACAGCATGTCTTCTAGAGCAACAAAAGATAAAAGGTAGCAGAAGTTAGCTCGGTTTGCTGTATTCATCTTTCTTTACCTGCTTACCCATCACCTGTGGAACACGTCTGATATAAGATTATCAAGTTTTGGGGGTTCAATTTGACTTTCTACTCTTTGGGCAGGTAAAGCCCAGGAACAGAACCGCAGGGAGCACCTCTGCCTCCAGAAAGCTCCATGAAGAGTAAAATCAAGCTCTGACAGCAGCCACCCTGAAGATGCATATTAAGGAGATAAACAAAAATCAGCCCCAATATTGCATAATCCCATGTGGCAAATGGAGAACAGGGAATTTGGGGGTTGAGTTCACGACTCCGCTCAGCACCGGGTTTGTGTGCAAAGTGACTCCCTCCAAACGCCAGCTCTGAGAACCCAGCTGGTTCTCATTTCCAAACAACCAGTTTCTCTATCCCCAAGTGCTAAAGAAAATAATCCCAGCAATCCATGACTACACGCTTTCACAGGGACAGCAGTGAGAATTTGATTGTAGAGATAATTAAAGTCATTCCTGAAACTTCCAAGGAAAAAAAGCCGGAGGGGGGAGGAGGGGGACCAAGGGGGCCAACGATGCTCGTGTTTAAATTGAACTAAACAACTGGTTTGGCTTGGAAAAGGAGCAGGGATGACAACACTACATTAAGGGAATTAGTTTCCCTGAAAATTCTCTCTTCTGCACTCTAATAGTTATAATATTTGCGAAGACAATGTAATAGACTGTGGAGAGTAGGAAGATTACAGTGAGGTTTGGAGACTGGATGTTCCTAATTTGGCAAGAGTATCCAGAGGGAAATGCTTTTGCATTCTGGTAAACTTGAGTAAAATTATGTACAGCCACTTCGATTAGAAGGGTTTAAAGGGAAATGATGCCATAAAAGCAATAAAACCAACTGCTATCTGCTTCAAACACTGAAAACATGTTTTTAAAATTAATGTTTCCTGCAGCCCTGCCATGAGTTAGTCTGAAATAATTTTAATATTAACAGCACTCGAGAGTGGGTCAATCCAGAGCCAGTTACATGACTGGATTAGTCCTCTATATCTTTCCAAAACACTGGAGTAATTTACACCACTCCGGCTGGTGTAAATCATCAGGGTGCCCCTGGCATCAGGAGAGCTGTGAGGCTCTGGCCACACTGAAAATAATCATCATGATGATTAGAAGAAAACCAAACAAAAACAGCTTGCTCCCAGCAAAGCTGAATTGTACAACCCCCATGTCACATGTCTACTGTGGCCCTCCTCATCCTGAAATCGGTGTGAAATTCAGAGATGGGGAGAAAGAGTTTAAAGCGCTTGTAATCTCTCCGTCTGCACTATCTGCCTTGAGCAGGAAGGAGGGATCCGCTCAATGAGAGCTATTCAGGGCCTCTCAATTAACCTGATTAGTTCAGCACGCTGCTCTCATGAATGACACCTTATCTTGGAAATGAAGGAAAAAAACTTCCTTCCTTCTGGAGATAGAGGCAGCCCCTAAAGCCAGAGCAGCAGCGCCCATCGGGGCTGGCTCCCCCATCTCATCTCCCCGGGGAGCTGCTTTTGGGGTGGCAGGGCCAGGCAGCCCAGGTGGCCCAAGCAGGGAGGGGGTCCCCCTTCTTCAGAGCCAACCAGGCACATGATGGGATTTTCTGCAGGGATTAACCCTTCCAGCGCTGCACAGAGCCCAGCCCGGACGCTGCCTGCAGGTAAGAGGTAGAGCAGCCAAGGGGGTGAACCCCCTGGGAACGCTGCCTTGTTTAAGTGTGTTGTAGTCTGGAACTTGTTTCATATGTGACAGATTAATGAGCGATAACTGGGTTACCATGGCAAAAAGCATTCCCAAAATTCTCTTTTGTTTGCCCAAGAACAGCCTCCCTTTCTTCCCCCCCTATCCCGCAAATCATGCCGCTTTACAATAACACAAATATTAACTAACAGCATGTTATTCTTTCAAATGTGGATGGCTGCGAATGTCAACAAGGCTGACTGTTACATACAAACTCCAAGAATTAATCAGAGAAAATAGGTGTCTCAATTGCAATTCTGAAAACTCAACTTTATGAATGCCCAGCCAGCTTTGAAGGCATTTATTAGAAAAACTCCAATGACTTTCAAAGTATTAATGCACAAATGACACATTAGGGCATGATGTATTAACGTTCTTGTAATTTCTGACAAATTGAGTTACCATTGTCACAGCGGGGCAATCCCTCAGAAAAAACAGCTCGTCTCTCCTGCCATGCGTTGTTCAGCAGACGACAATTTGTGTACACATAATGGGGTTCAGCAAGAAGTTTTCCTCCTACACCGCACTGCAGTTTATTCTGTTTTTCAGAATGCCAGGGCTATTACAGCACCCACTATGCTTTAAGAAAAGAAGGTAGATGTAGCCTAGGGATTGTCTTGCCTAAACAGCTCCTTAGGGTAGAGGCTCTCTCTGTGCCACTGTGCATTCCTAAGAGCTGGGTCAGCCCAATGGAGCCCAGAGACCCCTGGAGCTCAGTAACATTAGACCACAGTGCCAAGAGGAAACCAAAACCCCAGAGATTAAAAAAAACCCTAAATTTTTCAGAGCTGCCTTTAGCACATACACTGCAGCTTGAGAAACAAATTCTGCCCTAGACCCCAGAAGAGTCCAGGATTACCCAGGGTGCTCCTTTGTAACACAGTGGGAGTCCCTTGCTTTTATTTAAAAAGGGCCAAATCAAATCCTGATTCCTGTGGGGCAGCTACCACAAAACTTGTGCAGGTCATTCCCTTCTCCTGCCTCCAGAATCCCCAGCAAGACATGTGATGGGACATGCTCCCATCTGCAGCTGGATGTTGCTGGACTCTACAAGCAATGCAGAGGCACATAGAGCAGACTGGAGGAGATCTTGCCATCAGACCTTAATAGCCCTGAGCGTGGCTGATTTCCTTCTTCTAGAGCAAAAAACTTTTTAATGAATACAGAATACATTTCTTGTGTCATCCTTCTACACAATCTGAACTAGGTAAAGTGGGTTTTAACATCCACTAATCAAAGTGACTTAACAACTGGGAAGTCAGCCAATGGTTATGTAGTGGTGCAGATGCCAAAAAATCCAACCGAAAGATTATATTCAGGGAGATTACAGAGAAGCCCTGACTCAACTGGGTGGAAGCGGATAGTTATCCTGGTCAGGAAAGCCTGTCAGTCTCCCTGCAAAATCATGAAGAAAATTAAGGAAAATTATGATGTTTTTAACAGCTTCCTTTTAACCCATTGTAGACACTGGCTGTATCCCGTACAGATAACTTTATCCAAAGGCAAATTCTGGAATCAATGGATGAACAGCTTGGCGAAGTCCAAAAGCAGATGAACGGTCTCTGACAGTCATGGAGAGAACACTAACTAGAGGAAGATCATTTTTTTAGTGCTAGATGCTCACAATGAGTTATCAGTTCTTTCTAACATTTACTTTATATAAAATTTATCCCTTCCAGGGTCACAATTGTGACGTCACTTTGGGGATGTCCTTTTTCTTTTTTAATTAATCTTTGAAAAAATGACCTAAACATTCAGCTGATTGCGTGACGCTGAACAGTTTGCAACTCTGACTAGAAAGTCAAGGTGGGAGGAGAACTGAGAAAATCCAAGCCTACAGCAAACCTTAGGCCCCTGGCACTATGTCATTATAGTATCACCTTTTTTTTTTTAACCCCATTTTTCATGTCTTTCTAGCCCAGCATGGCACTGGAAGAGTTAAAGAAAACAATAAAAGAACAACTGAGTGTACAGGGGAGGATTTACTGGCATTTACTTTTAATTCTATGGTCCTTTGCTCTGTGGCTTATCAGCCCTATGTCAGCCCTTTTTCCTCCTTTATATTTCATGAGGAGACCCACATGCTGGTACTGAGAGACAGAGCCCAAGTGTCTGTAAGCTTTTTGTCAGGTAAAAAGAGAAGAAAAAGGAAAGGAACAAGAGGAAAAGCAAAGCTAAGAGGCATCTATTAGATGTCACTAGGCTTTTGTATTCATGTCAATGATTCAGGATTAGAGTATTTGAAATAATCTTATTGAGAGAACTCAAAAGCCCCACAGAGGGAAAGCCTGCTCGGTAGCATATGGCAGAGCAGCAGACAATATCTTATTAAGGATGTGTTAGCTAACACCATTACTTTTTATATTACATTACTGAACTATTGTGCCTCAGCCGGTTAGCGAGATGGCATAGTTGTGGAATGCCGTTTTGGACGTTTTACCACGTCGTTACAAAACCAGAGAGATTTGGCTGGGCATCCAGCCCCAGCCCAGCGGGAGGTGGCAGCAGCGATGCTGCTCTCTCAACCCCCCTGGACCGCTGGGATAAGAAACCACCCTTCTCCAGCAATGGGGAAACGATGTCCCCAAGCCCACTGACGGGCACGCTGCTCTCACACCATCCAGTGCCACCCATCCTTCCCCACCTCACTCCCCCCCAAATTCAGGTCATCATCTTTCAGGTCTGGCTGCTCACCATTGCAGAGAAAAGCAGGGGTATAGAGGGTGGCTCCTGCTATATCTCCAACAAAAAAAACCCAGACTATTGCCAAACTCAGCCTCTTGTCAGATGAAGGGAATTTAATTTTGTTATAGTGAATGCTGTTAGTCTGAAAAATCTTTCTTTGCTCTTGGACAAGAGCTTGTAATTGGAGAAATAGCTCTTTTTAAAGTTATCTTCATCTGCCTACACCTTTAGAGGCAGCAAGAAACCAAAGACAAAACAGTACTGTTCATAGCATTTCAATGATTGCAGTGAAAGGCTCTATATCTGGGTCACCTTATTACTGTCCGGTATATAATTTCAGTGACTTGCTATAAAGCCTTTTAATAACTCATTTCACATAATTCACATATTAACAGCACCAGAAAATTTATTTTCACCTTTCCTATTTTCAAACACTATTTTTAAAAAGTAGGTAGAAAATTATTCATTCTGCTTAAAAAAAAAACCCTCTCAAATAGTGTCCTTAGTAAAAAAGTAAACATTCATTTGATACAGTAATATATTCTGATCACAAACTACCTATGCAAAGTTGCTAATGCAACACACTGGGAACTCTGTATGGCTTTTCTGTACTTTTCCAGAACTGTTACAGAAAAAAAATACCCCATGATGCTACAGGGAAAGAGAAAAATTCGTACCAGTATTTACCACTATTACTACAGAGACCTGCTGCTGTCCGAGGACAGCAGTAAATCCATTTCTAGAGAGTCATCTCCATCATGATTTACACAGAAACCTACACTTGTTTCTTATTCTCTTTTAACTTTATTAGTTAGATGTTGTATTAAAATTAAATACATCCAAGCAGGCAGAAGTGAATTTGAATTTAGCACATTTTTTCTGTAGATGTGGATGATTACTTGTAAGAATATGTTTCTGTGGCTACAAGATGCAAACATTTATGACTACTCACAGGAAGAAAACTACTCACAGCCCCAGCTTCTGCAGAATAAAGCTTGGGTTATGTTTTTACCCAGTAAATGCTGGGATAGAGCTAAGATACATTTTTCATGTTTGGAACAATTTTAGCTAATCTGCATTAAAACTGGGGATGATCTTTGCAAATACATTTTCCTATGACTCTTATTCATGTGTGCATTCCTACTGTGACAGCAAATATGGAAATAAATCAGGTGTTAAGATGGGACAGGATATTTATCCACACCAGAGACTGTGTGTACGTATATATTCATATGAGAAAAAGCCACTATCTTTTCCAAAAAAAAAAAAAAATCATTACTCTTGAGAAAGAGAACTGACACCGAGCTGCATGGAGCCCAGTAGCCCACTGCGCCGAGCATGTCCTCCCTGCTGCAGGACACACTTTGAAGTAGGAGCTCATATGAAGAAATCAATAAGTATGAAAAGCACATTTGAAGTTTTGTGACCAGAAACAAAGGACAGATCCCCCTGCCAGGCCCTGGGCTCCTCCTGGGACCAGTTGAGAACACTTGGAGCTTTCCTGATGCTGCAGGAGGTCACTGTACAGAGGCAGCCAAACTTTTTTAAGCACCTCTAACCTTGGATGCTCAAACCCTGCCATCTGAATGGAGCAGCAGAGTAATCCCATTATACCTCGGGCTACTCCTCTGCATAAAGAAAACCCATAGGGTCTTCAGGATGGACTTTGAGGACTTAAACCAGTGCAATCTCCTAAAGCTGTCAACCCTTGCCGACCAAGACTGGGATTTTCAGAAAGAGCCCAAGGGACTTAACCAGCTGAAAGTAGTAAGTGCAGAGCTGCACACCTCAGGCTCACCACCTACCCAAGGCAGATCAGAGCTATACAGACACATACTGGTCTTGGAGCAGCAGATCCATCATACCCCATGTGTGCACTCAAGTCACTTTTCTAGACTGACAAGTGGCCAAGCCTCAAAGGGCTGTGGGTGAATACCAAGATGATAGTCATATGCCAAAAGCAATAGAGTAGGCTGTTCTTCACTTTCCTCATCCCCAGGATATTCAATACAAGCCTAAGGTTTTTATTCTTGCCAGAAAAATCTCGATCTCCATTTCCAGTCTGTATCAGAAGAACCACTTCTCTTTGGGAATGGAATCATCTACCTACCTAAAGGTTACAGAGTACCTGGCACAATACACCTTCTTTGCAAGAGGAGCCTCTGTTTTATCACCGTGATATTAAATAGTAACTATCAGGCATAAGATCACAGTGAAAATCAAGCCCAAAACACTAGCTGCAGATTCAAAGGCATCACTGAGAGAAGCAAGCAACTATTAGAGTAGTGTGAAATGTTTGCAGTGAAACCCAAAACCACATAAAACTTGCCTGCTTTGGGGTTTTATAACAAACTGAAAACTCAGAACAGGTTTGCTAAGAAAATCACAAACCTCCTGAGTGAAGCTAAGACCAAATTAAGGTTTTGCATAATAGTTTTGAGATTATACAAAAATTCTTATACTTGGAGGCAGAGGGGAGAGAAATCAAACAAACAATAAGCAGAAGCTGTTTGACCCTGACCAAGTTCACTCAACGCCAAGAGCAAAATAAATGGATTTTGAAGCAGCAGGCTGAAACCAAGAGATTTTTACAAGAATCCTTGCAAAGTTACCCCCAGCTCTAGTGATTTCATCACCAGAAAGAAGACTGGCACCCCATGTTTGAGGAGTGCTGGTAGAGGGGCAAGCTTTTATGTCTGAAACTCTGTGTGAGAGTCATCTAGCGATCAGAGTCTCCCATTTATCTCACAAGAGCTCAAAATGCCTTTGGCTGCCGAAGTCATGTGGGAAATGTTTCGGGTAATGCTTCTCAGCTGCATCAATCACAACTAAACCCTCAAGGATGTGTGTTTCAGTCCCTCCCCTCTCAGAAATGTATGGGTTCAGAGGCTCTGCGAGCTTGCGTGAAACGCTCAAGGCCAACTTTTGGCTGTCTGAACGCCCTGCTTAGATGCCCAGAGACAGCATGGGAGACATCTCTGTGCAGTGCTGGGGGTAATCTTCTGTCACCCAGTTTCTGCTCCCTGGACTGCCTCCCTGATGGGATCAGTAACTCCCATCTGGCTCTGGAAGGGGTGGGTACTTTCCAGTACAAGACTCAAGAGAACAGCTGAATATTCAGGCCCAGGAGTATTTTGCACCCATGTCTTGAGATCTGTTAGAACATGTCATGCCTGCCCTCCTGCATGCAAAGTCCACCCAAGGATCCAGGACGAACTGAATCCGCAGCCTCCTGCAGCCCTGTCTCCAGCATGGGCAAGGGGGGAGCAGGACACCAGCACAGAAACCTTTTGCTGACCCCACACAGCAAGGTTCCGGTACCTCATATGGTGAGGGGGACCAAGGATATGACCAGGACATGTCAGGAACTGGGGGCCCTGCAGAGTGAGCACTGCCATAGTGCCTAGCATCTTCTGCCACTCTGCTGTGACACCACTGCTACGATGAGCACATGTCCCTTTAGTTTGGCTGGGGATCAGCTGCGGCACTGATCCCATCCCCTGCAGCAAAGCAATCCTCTGCAGCTCCCTCCCAAGCAAAACCGACCTCACCCTGTCACCAGCACCTCTCCTAAAGCTGGCCAGATCTGCCAGCCCATCCACATCTCCATCACCCTCCCTCCAGGCATGGAAAGCTACTGCAAAATGCATTAATCGCCACATCTGCCTAACAAGTGTATTTGTGGGGAGGGTGAAGTGAGCGTGGTACAGTCCTCTGTGTCATTTTTCCACCTGCCTGGTATTTAGGATGAAAAGATCATCAGGCCCGTAGAATAGAATCCACTACCTGATGACTTGTGAAGCAGTAAAATGGAGACATTGAAAGTCATTCACTCCTCTTTTCATGTCATTGCACAGTGAAATTCTACCCACAAACACAAAGTTTTTCAGTTTAAAGGCTGAAAGATTTCAAAACCATATGCAGGTAAGTTGGCTCCCTCCACAGCCACAGCAGCTGGGTGTGCTGGGGACAGAGGACTGAGAGCCTGGCCGAGCACGATATACAGCAGGTGCCAACAGTACACAGGCATTTCAAACACTAGTAGCAGGTCATGCATTAAAATATACCTTGGTGTCATCTGATAATAAAGCGTAGAAGATATTACAGCCTCCAATCCATGAGTCCCCACTCTTGCTCCATGGACAAGAGCTCTGATTGCACTGGAAATGCATAAACCACCTCTTGAAAGCTAGAGTGAGCCTCATTGCTCAGAAATTGCATCCAAAACAGCACGTGAAGAACTTCAGTATATTGCCAGGCAAGGGCCAGAAAAGACCCTGTTCATCACCATGCTCACCTGCCACCTGAGGGCACGCAGTCTCTACCCGGGGGAGCTCCAGCGCAAAGCCCATTGACTTACACCACAACTAAAGCTTCTCTATCCAAAAGATAGACAGAGGTGAGATTTCTTAACTAGGTCTCATCTGTCTTGGTAAATCTCAGCAAAGCCAATTTCAGGTCACTGTCATCTGCCTGCTTGCGTACTCTGGGAAGCAGCAAAATTTGGGATGAACCAGCAATTGCCAAATGGGTTGGTTTCAGCCCTTTTCCCATGCAAAGTCACAAGCTGGAGGTATATATATAGATATAGGTCCTAAATGCTGAGATTTTTCTGCCACTATATTTGGGATTGCAGCGATTAGTCCTATTTTATCAGTCACTAGGACTCCTGTTTACTGAATGCAGCCATAAAAGGTAAAGAAGGCCCAGCAGGCACAAGTAACACCATTAAATATCAGTCCTGTACTGGTAAATTGGGTTTAAAAGTTTGGAACAGAATGCAGAGAGAAGAGCCTCTTTCCTGAACCAAGGAATAATATAAAGCCTCACTTTCTCCCCTATGTGACTTTTGTCATTATCATCTTTTCCGATTCTTACAAAGCAAACCTAATTAGGAAGCTCTCTCATTAGTCTTCCAGAAAAATTAGCACAGCTTATGCTAATTACTCCTGTAAAATTTAATAAACTCGTTGAAATGGGAATAGTCTAATGAGGTTTTATTTATTGAACTAAGATAACTGTAAGGAAAAAGGTTAGGACACCAGGATATCCAGAGTGGCAATAAAACTACAATTTATTAAATTTCTTCACAGGAATTTTATTGCAAACCTTTTAAATTCAAATATGAGTTACAATTTGAAAGTTAAATCAATCTAGAATTTAATTTAATAACAGGAAGTGCTCTCTGTTTTCTTTAAGCAGGATTACAATACAGCCCTGCCACTGCACTTGTAGGAGGAATTGTGCATTTGTATTGTGACAATAATATCCCTTTTAAAATGAGTTCCTGTTCATCAGATCTTCATCTCAACACATGTAACTGGATTAGTGATAAAATATACAGGCTATGCTAAGAAGATGATTCAGACATACACAGGTTTCCAAGAAACTTCCCTGAAATGACTGCTCTATAAGCATAATAGGTTTATTTTGTTCTCCAGAGAAAATTTAGATCACTACATGAGTATAAATTTCTCTACGTCCCTTTCACTGCTGTATCTGCTGATACTATAATAGAGCAAAGTATAAAGCAATTTTATAATGGATACAGATATCCTGTTTCAAACAGACTTGGGTTTTTTTTTAAATCCCACATTTTGAAATGTACGATTTACTTTTCATATCTAGGGTTTGAAAAAGAATACAACACATGTAACTTTGAAGTTGCCAAACAGCTTCTTTGCCAAGTTCACTAAACCACCACAAAGACAGAGTTCTCTCTATCCCAAGTTTCTCTAACCTCATCAAAGAGAATTAATCAATCCAAAAGAGTATTGCAGCATGTAAGAGGAGGATAGCATTTCCATGTAAGTACATATGTCAAAAATCCCATGGATAGATTCTACGTTAAGCTCTATGTTAGGCCAGAGTCTGTGGATTCACAGGATTTGACGCAAGAGTTAGATTAAATCCATAGGCAAGACTTTATCGGAGCGTAAGGCATGTGGGAGTGCTTTAGCCCAAATGGTAAATGAATTCTCTAAGCTCACATGCAAATAAAAATAGCTAAATATGGTTTTGCATATCAATTGACATAATAGTTCAAAATTGCATGCATGGAGAAGTGACAATGGAGTACAATTAAACACATGTTCTGGCTTGTGCAGGCATTTTAACGTTAGGACAATTCTAAAGGACTCGTTTTAAGGTAAAAAGGCTCCATATAGATCACTTCATCCTTTCCAAACCAAAAGGGAGACAAAAAATGAATAGGATAAATGTCACAAGAAACATCACTAAAGCCACTAACTGTATAAAGCACATACTTATTTGGCCTAAATTGTTTGAACTAGCCCCAGCCAAGAAAAGGTTTTAAGTACCCTACTGGGACAGATGCGAAGCGGCAACAATAGAAGCCACACTAATGCAATCCAGGTAACACAATCCTGTTTCAAAAACACGGGGAGGGCTAATTACAGTACTGCTGAGTCAAATTTCTTATACCACTGCAACCCACAGGAACAGGTCAAAATCAAATGTTATTCAAACCACAGTCATATCAGCCTTCTGTATCAAAGTCACAATTTAAAACCAAGTGAAGAACTTAAAAGCTTAACCCATTCACAAGCCAAGCGTGATTCAGCGCGGGTGGTGAGGTAGGGCTTGTATTATCATCTTCAAATTATGTTTAGCTTGCCTTTTGAAAATAATCTTCAGAATTCATTCCTTTTGCATCAATTTAGGTAAAGACTGAGAAACCGATCACTGCTAGGAGCCTAAATCTGTTTTTTCCATGTAACAGTTCTCCTCATTTTGCAGGAAGCGTGTAACAGACAGCATCTCTGGCTTTCATAATCTAAAATTATTTGCAACTAGTAGTTTTGCATACTAGATAGTTAAACAAAATATTTCTGTAAACCTGCCATTAGCATCTTAACATCTCACTTTCCAGTACAATGAAAAATTCATGTGAATTTTGTAGCTTTCATGTTGCTCAAAATGCCACTCTAATACCATGTTTATAGTGTTCAGCTCTGTACCATGCTTATAAAACACATCTCCATACAGATTTCACTGTGAATTTTTCCCCACACACACTTTCTCTGCTACTATCTAATGCACACAGAAGATGAAAATACGCCTAGTTAAAATAGATATACCTTCTGAGATTTAAACACTTTCAGGATCACTTATTATAGCTAATCAAAACACCTCATATAAGCATCCAATATATGCACTTTCTTACCAAATTCAAACAAGAACTGTAAATCTGGATGAGCACAACGCTAGGCAAGGCCCTGCCCTATCCCTGGACCATTCTCTGTGTGGGGCACCCAACACACCGAACCCTCTACACCCTCTAACATGGATGCCTGGCACAGAAAATACTTTAAACTGAGTATAGCAAACCTTAACTCAGACAATAATGCAAGGAGAAGCACACTATTCTACACTCTTGCCCCTATACGTATAGGTAGTTTCCCTTCAGGCTCCCTCTATTCACAGATTACTGCAAGGGTATTGCTTTCCCCAGGCGATGACAGACACTTTCAGTACTTCATGACCATTTAACTCTTCTTGAGTAATGCTGCATAATAACCAGGTTATTGCACATGGCTTTGTACAATGAGTTTGGACAATTAAAATCTAAAAATGACAATTTGGCTACCATTTTGCATAATTTGCAAGCACAGAAGCTATGCATGGCTCAGAACAACTAAAATAGATATATTGTACTACAGTGATTTACATGGTGATGTCAGATTAGTAATATGGATCTGTTTAAAAACACGGCAATTAAGACAGGCAAAAATGAATTGATCAGCTGACAATACAGTCAAAATAGTATTCCAACCACAGAAAATAAGAGGAGGAAAAAAACCTTACTTTGCAGATCTATTTTTTAACTGGTTTTATGCATAAATAAAAACCTTAAAATGTAGATGGATTGCATCCAACAGAACTACTGTAGCTAAGTGATAATGATTCAAACATTTTTCAAATAAAAGTTAAATATTTATAAGCACCCAACCACATTTCATAAATCACAAACTATTATTATTTTATTCCTGAAGCTTCCCTGGCATAGCATGTGAATTGAGCCACAGAAAGTCAGAAAGAAAAATCTCCTCTTTATGCACATGAATCAGTTACAAGAACTGAAGCCCTCCAAAGAGCAGGTCACTCCATTATCCTCCATATGGCCCTTCCATGGCAATCACAATTGCAAAGCACAACTAATTCAGTATCAAAAACAAAATTTCATCCATACATACTCCTAATTCTTCCCCATTAGCAACACAGGGCAGGTGTTTCATTATAATGAGGAGGGGGATAAAAAAAATGGAAGGAAACAATAGCAGTCCTTACCTGTCAATTATCACTGGATCTGATGGAGTCTCATTTCTGTTGCCACAGCTTTTCTTGTCACAACAGCGGCTACAGAGCAAAAGCGAAAGGATTTAGTGCAACCATTACACTGTAAAATCATCATTACGAACATGGTAGGTTCAAATTGCCGGCTAGAGTTACCGCTCGGTCCCTGCCTGGAAATCAGTCAAATGTAGTGGGTCACATATGGGTTAATTACTATGTTTAACTTCTTGCACAGCTGGTTGGCAACGGAAAGTATAAAAAGAGAGGGGTTTTGCCCCTTTCACAAATAATATTTCAAGGGTCACCCAAAACAGGGAGAGCTGCCTATTCGTAGCCTCTTTGCCATGGGGTTGAGCAGTTGTGCCACATACGCTCACACACAAAATTAGGCACCTTTTTCCCTGCTGAGCCTAGTTTTTACATTTGCTTAACGCTTACGTTACACATCCACAAGATGTTCCTACTTCTACACAGTTCTCAGCTACCAGAAAGCCTCCCCCTGAAATCTGAAAATACAATTATTCTCCAAGAAACACTGCTGTTAATGGAGCTGAAATGCAAGTGCCATTGGCAGCAGCTCTTTCATGCTCGAGCGTGCCTGTTTCCCCAAGTTTTCTGAGCATGTTAACGATCCCTAATGCCATGGAGAGCACAGCTCCAGCGGTTGGTGCCCTGCGTCAGGTCAGATACAAAGCAGGCATGTGAAATATAAGCTCTGTCTCCCAAAGCATTGCTCCATTGCTGACCTCGAGGCTGGGATTCTTTTGAAGTAAGGTGGCTCATTGTTTCCTAAGAGAAGTTATATTGTTGTTTGTGACGATTCCTTGTCAGGGATTATTGTCCATTAGGAGCCATAGATATACTGCAGGTAAGCTCACAGGCAGCATATACATTTCTGCTCAGGGTGGGAATCCCTCCTGGTGCATCTAGAGCTGTGGGTGACATATAGGCTGCCCTGCTCACCCTGCAGCCCATCCAAACCCATGAGACCAAGTCATGGCTACACAGGTGACCAATCCTCAGGCTTCCAGCCACCCCAGGGGGGAAACACCCATCTAGCAAGGAAAGTTCCCATTTGCTGATGTCTCTTGAAACAAAATCCCCCACTGAAGTCAAGGCTTCAAGGAATAAAACAGAAAATTAATCAAGAAGCTCCTGGTCTTCTCAAGCCCTCCTTGGTCCCTCCCAAAGAACTTCTGGATCAAGCTTGGGCAGCTCCTATGCGGCTGCAGGGACCCCATCCCACAGTGACACCAAGTGACAGGCAGCAAGGACCACTTTCTTTGCTCTCCCTGGCCAGACCTGAGCACATGCCTCTATTCAATAAACTTTCTGGTAAACCTCAACCGCACACAACCAGATCTTTGGAAACCACCAAGCTTGTTCCTAATGGTGTTCCAGGGACCTGCGCATTGCCCTTATTTCAGCGGGTGGCTGGCAAGGGCAGCTATGGCTCCCCCTCAGATGAACTATTTTTCTTTTCCCCAGAAGGTGGAAGAACATCAGGGCAGGAAGAAGCCCACAGAAGTGCCACGCTATATAAATAATCCTGTTGGGAATATGACAAAGGTTCTCTTGTGTTGCTGAACAATAGAGTGAATAATATACAGTTACCCACCAAGATTAGCAATAAAGCAAGTAACCACACTAAAGATAACAAAAAAAAAAAAGCGGGGGGGGCCTTTTACAAAACCAGCCTGTTTAAACATGGCTTAAAAAAAAATAAAAAATTTTGTTTTCAAAGAGAGGAAAATACATAATTCTTTTCACCGCAAAAGGCTTCAAGGCAACTATTCAGGGCTGAAACTTTTCACAGTTAACACATGTGCGGTATCTTCACTTCGGTGGAAGTTACATTGTCTAGGATTGCCAAAAAAAACTGCTTAATTTTACAGCACAATACCACAATTGATCCACCAGAAAATGCAGGAGTCTTGGCACCCAGAAAGTATTAAAATTTAGGAAGGAATAAAATATGCTGTAGGTAAATAGTCATGTGGACGTTCGGGGGGCTGTTTTGCCTATAAAAGGACTTGTCGTTGGAGTGCAGCTAGAATGTGTGGGGTGAGAAAATTTACCCACAAACAAGGCAATAAAAACTGCTAATCATTTTTAAATGATTAAAATGTAATTAGAAACAGAGTTGGCACAAGTTAAGACAATGCAGTTCTTGTGACTGAAGCAAATCAGGGCTAGTCCTGACATTCTCACAGCAGACTGGAGGGACAGAAATTGCCACATTTACTCAGGCGAGCAAAGGTTCCCAGGCTCCCAGCACGAGATGGGCAGATACCACCATCCACTTACCACAAGGCTCAGAGGCCAGCACCTTCCTGAGGCACTAACCTAGAGGGAGAAGTGGCTGCAGGGGCCTGGAGATGGGGACACCTCGGACTCACCTCCTGCCACAAGCAGGATGGAGTCAGGCACTGGCCAACGGGGACAACCCAGCTTCAAGAACTGAGTAAAGACTGCATTGCTCATTGGATATCCACCCCATTTGGGCAGGGCTTCCGGAGAGTGCACCCCATAATCCTAAGCAATTGTAGGAGTCCTCACTCCTTGCACTGCAATTTGAGGGTGGTGTGGAAGAGATGCATGTCTGGCACATCCTGCTCTCTGAAAGGAGGCTCCAAATGTTCTTTCATGTTCTAGATAATTAGTTTTTAAACTTTAGCTTGTCTTTGTGGTTTTATCTCCCAACAGCAGAATTGAAGGCTTCCTCTACCCTAGTTTCTCTATGCAGAGAATTAAAACATCATGCAAACCCCGAGTCCGAGACCTGCTTGCCGGAGAAGTGCTTGCCTCAAAAGTTTTACTGCCTACTTAGCACTTGGAAATAAGTTCCTAAATATTCAGCGCTCTTTCTCTTTTCCCTGAAGGAATTTAAAAATTCCCAGGAGCTTCTCCAAGTCACCCAGAACCCTCCAGCTCCCAGCAAGGCTCTGAAAAAGCTCAGGAAGAGGTGCTGAGTGCCAGCTCCTTGCAGCCAGGAGGGCAAGGCCTTGTCCTCTCTGTTCTTCCATGACACCTCTCCCCAAGTGGGGCAAGGAGCCAGGGTTCAGGCACAATGCCATGTTGGCCAACAAAAAAAGCCTACAAAAATTGGTATGTTTGGGGGCAGCTCACTTTTAAAACAAGTAATTCTAGACAGTAATGCAACCTCTTCCCATCACAACCTCATCCTGCTTCTGCATCCCATCTCTGTCTACCCCACTCTAGTTGCCATCCTTGCCATCCCCAGGGCTCATGCCCAAGCCCCACACCATCCCTGTCCTACCCCTTCACAGGCCTCCCCATCTGCTGGCTGCCACCACCACTCCCAGCTTTTATTGCTGCCTTTGTCCTCACCCCAGCTCTCTGGGGACCTGCTGCCTTCCTGCCGTCTTGCTCCCTATCTTCCTCTTCGCTTCCCTGTACTGGACCATCTTTAGCCTGCACTACCCAGCACTTCAGCAGGCACACAGGAGATGGCCTCCTCACCCCAACGTCTGGCACCCCTAAATCCTCTCATCCCCACCCTGGTGTAGTGGGCAGGAGCATCGCTAGTGAGAGGAGCCCTGCTTTGTGTATCTGTGCTTGGGCTTTCTGTGGGGACAATAAACAATGAGAAATGACGGCGCAATGGCATGTGGCCAGCGCAAATGCGACTTTCCAATCACTTAGCTGCCAGGCTCTAACAAGTCGTTAGCAAGTCCATGTGGGAGATTTTGCAGGAGCTCCCAGTGAGGTGGGTTTCATCCTGAAGATGATGCGGTCGGGACGAGCCCTGCCCCAAAAAGGCTTCTCACCCTGAAGCGTGGAGGTGCGGGAGATTCTTGCCAAAACGGCTCTAAGATTGTATTTTACACAGACAAAACCCATATTTTACTCCAACCTCATTCTCAGAAGTCACTGAACCATTTTAGCTGAAACTTTCCAAAGAAAGTCAGCCTGAGGCTGACACCCTGCAAAGGACGTTTCAGCCAGAACAGTTTAAGTTTGGCAAAGCTGTAAGCCACTGAAGGTTTCATAATGGAAATTGTTGAGGCAATATTAACTATAGATGTCCCTCCCCATGCTGCCTACAATACTAATAAATTCCACTGAGGCTGTGAATTCTCCCCAGCTATTAACATTTTCGCCAACAGTGGTTTTATATTTGACAAAACACAATGAAATCCTTTGAAATAAACCACTACCTGAAGCAAACATCAGCCCCACTTTCCTACCACAACCAGGATTCTCCTATACATTTGAATTCTTTGTCTTATCCGTGCCATAGTTGTCGTATACTATAAATACCCAGCTTTGTCACATAAATGCAAAGTTTTATTGTGCAGTTAGCCTTGATAGAAAGCACTGCTGAAAGTTGTTTAGAAATTAAATATCTAAAACAAGCTATTTTAAAATACAGAACCCTCACTATTTCATGTCTGAAATGAAGAAATTTCATCTTAGGGAGAGCAAGCTGTCTTTCACACCATATGGCTAATGGTAGTGCATAGCAATTAGCTGGGCTGATTAATGGGGAACAGACTCTAATTTTATGCTTATAATTGAGGCTGCATTTGCACCCCTGGTGCAAATTCAGCACATCCCAACTTCCACTTACAACAGGCAAGAAATCAAGAGAAACAGAATGGTGTGGAGAGAGGGGTTTTTTTTCTCCTTCTAGACCCCTAAAGAGCATCAGATTTGCAATTTAAAAGAGTGTTAGCAGCACAATAGATGACAGATTTGCGCAATAGGGTCAAGCGGCCTGGTAAACAAACAGCACCCTCTTACACATGTATAGGCAGAAAAGGAAATGGGTAATATCTAATATGAGCTATAAGACATTTGAATATGTCTCCCCCACCCCGTCAGGCACACAACATTTGCCTACTATGGTCAGATTATTATTTCTTTTACTACTCCTCTACCTTTTGGTTATGAAACACAAGGCAGCAGCTAGCAGCAAACAAATAGAAGGAGAAGAATAAACCTCCTGATCCAGTCAATTTTTAGAACAAAGAAAGTGTAAAGTGCTCTAATAAAGGGAAAGACGGCATATCTTTCCACATTCCCAGAATGGAAATAATTTTGTCTCAGTCAAAGTATACTGAATGTCCGCAAATCTTTGATGTGGGTATTTGCTCCTCTGGTGAGAACTCAGCCCTCCATAGGAAGTTTTAATTTACTTCTTACTCTTTATGTTTCTAAAGTGTTAGTAAGAAAATTAATACGTTGAAGTAGGCAGTCTTTACCCTTGCATGGATGGCTCAGAGTGGCTGGCAGATGTAGTTCCTACCTCAAAAACCTTATTGTTTAAGTATGAGGAACGAACAGCAGTTTCAGACCTGACACTGCAGGCACTTGAGCATGTGCTTAGTTTTACTCACATGGACGGTCCCACTGCTTTACTGGTTTACTACCAGAGAAAAGCTAAGTACACACTTCAGCCTTATCAGGTCAGGGGCCTCCTGTAATATTTCCATGAATTGTTCCTAGCTAGGTATCTAGTGTGAAAGTGGTGCTAATTGGGCCAACGAATTTTAGGGCAATTATGAGTCGTCGGCGGGACAGGGTTTCCATTGGGAAAGGGAGAACTGGCCCAGAGTCCTCAAGCAAAGCAATACTGCAGCTCCCAACAGTAGCAGAAGCTCTGGCACCCCTTGGAGATACCCGTGCACTCTGATCGTTCTTAGACTGCAATGGGATATCTCTGGTTTCCTGGAAGAAACCAAATCATGAATGAAGCAGCCTGGAAAAACACAACATGGAAACTGAAATCCCCAAATGCTGCAAGGAATAATTTGGAGGGGCTGTGTTGGGTTTTACCCAGGCTGGCAAAGCAAGCGGAGCAGCTCCTTCCCTGCTGGCATCGTAGGGTATTGCCCTGCAGCAAGTTTTTATCAGAGAGAAGCTGCCATGGAGGATAAAAAATGCAGCTCCCCAAGACAGAAAAGAAATAATACAATAATAAAAAATAAAAATAAAAATCAACCAACGGAGAAGTTTCCATCTGAATACTTTTTTCTAAGTCTGTCCCCCACCAGGAAACCCTCATCCAAGTTTCTTCTCTTAGAAGTGGGTACTAGTTTTTACCCTCAAGTTACTCCTTTTTAGTAAATGCATTTTGTAAAAGTTACAACGCATGCAATGGCATTTTTACAGTCTTAAAACAACTGATTGTAACAATGAGCTTATGCAAGAACGCCTCGTCTTCCACAAGGGAATTATTTTCTGCCATCAAATAACATGTAACAAATGATTTTTTCAGACATTCAAAAAATATCCACTAACTTTAATGGGACCGCGAGGTCAAGCTCTCCTAGGTGATAGAAGGTTCTGTGGGAAGATGCTGCCTTCTCTGCAGTAAAAGGGAAGTAGAAGAGGCTTCACCTATTTCAATCGTCCACAAAAGAGAACGAAGCAGCTGCAGAAGTACCGTGTTCAGGAGAGAAGATATTTGGCTGTCCTGAATTCAAGTGACCAACCCCAGGCAGGCATGTTCCGGGGTAGAGAGCACAGGGCAGAGCCAAATCTGCACGGGGGCTTTTATAGAAAACCAACAGGAAGACATCTTTTGCATGGAGGAGTATCACCTGCCCCGCTCCAGCTGAGCAGGGACCTTGCATGAGCAGCAACTGGGACAAGACTGGCCCTCCTGACCTCGAGTCTTCATCACATCCAGAGAAAAAATACAGAAATTACTATTTTGTCATTCTACTGAGGAGGTTCTGTTGGGAACTGGGGGCAAAGACGTTTATTGCTAGAAGACTATAATCGACTGTTAATTTTGGTGAGGAGACCTTTTATGGGCTACAATGTCTAAATGAAAACCAGTAGTGTTCTGCGAAGAATAACTCTTTATAAATAATTGAAAACTAGTGTGACGGCTGAGACCTTGCTGCTAATTACACAAACCGAACTGGGTTATTTTGGGATTGTTTAATGCAAGAAAGATAAATTTAGGTCCGAAAATAGCTGCAGGTTCAACCTAGATTTTGAGAGACAGATTCATCTTCTCATCACTAATTAACTGAAGAGGGGTATTTCTTACCTGCACATTATTTCATGCGTGAGCAGAACTCGGCACATTTCTGGGTTCTTGTCTTGGCCTTCATATACTATCGCCTAGAAACAAAACACATTTTTAGCTGTGCATCAAGTTGGTTTTGGAGTAAACAAAAACACATCACTGTAGCCAAAGGCACAGCCCAGAGTTCTGAGCCACGCTGCAGGCTAAAGGGACAGTGTTTCCACTGAACCTGCTCCGACGACTTGCAGTTGGAAAACAACAGAGTGCAAGTACAGCTAAATTCCCTCCTCTCCGTGGCACATCTCTCAAGCAGTGTGTAGGAAGGGGTTTTTTAGTAGTCAAGACAACCACAATTTTCTTTTCAATTCAGAATAAAATATAAACCTAATAGCATTAAAAGAAAAAAAAAAAGGGGGAAAAAAAAAAGGCAAGGCTGGGTATACTTTGGGCCCTATTCATTAAAAAAGAAATAAAAATAAGGACAGAAAAGAGAGTGCTCATGTATTTTTAATTACAAAAGCTGCACAGCCCAAGCATTTTCCTGGTAGCTCCTGAGAAAGCGCCTGGGCCTGATTCTCCCGTTGAACCTCATGATCCACCACTTCCCAGAGAGCGGCTCTGGAGTTACAGGGATATAAATAAGTGAGAAGCAGGCCCTACCGGAGCAGAGGATACCAAAACAAACCGAGGATCAACCGGCTTGGGAAATTTGACTCTGAGACAGCACAGGGAGAATCCTTAAAGTTGAAACTGTGGAAACACTGCGTTCACATTGCAGGAAGAGTTTACGTTTGCAATGCTTCCAGCAGTAGAACCAGCAGAGACAGTGAGGGATCGGCATACACACTAAGTGGATTAAGCGCTCGCAGCCCGCCCAGTACAGGGTTTCCATCTGATCATGACAGAGTGATATTTTCTAACCACCCCTGGTCCCAGGCACCACCCCCCCAGCAGCAAAATGAAAGTGTAAAGAAGTTGCCTTTACAACACCATCTTTGGATGGCCTTGAAGAGCCTAAATCTTTTAGGGTGCCACTGTAGAGATAGGATCAATGGTTAGAGCCCCAGACTTGGAGGGATGACCACCCCTACATCTGAGCATCAGCTTTACCCTAGACCTTTTCAGTTTGTAAAATACAGACTGAAACAGAAGAAATTGGGGGACAAACTCTGCAAATAAAATTATATCTGGTATGGGTATACATAATGCTAACTATAAACTATATATTGAAAACAAAACCCAAAAGTATGCTATGTGGATGAAATACATTTTATGGAATGAGACCACTTTGAAATGGAAGTGTAGAAAACACTGAGGAAAAAATAAGTTATCTTATTTGTGCAATATGTGCTGGAATAATATCATACAAACTGCTTCCCCAGTCCTTACAGATATAACCCACCAAGGGTAAGAGGTGCTGTACCTGCAAAGGGGGCACAGATCTCAGGACATACAAATCTGAGGAAGCATGAGCTGATTCTTGACACCATTTTGATAGTAACAAGCAATATTAATATTATGCATTATAAAATTATTTAATGATTAAAAAAAAAATCAGGAATGGGGCTGTGTTAGCTTTGCTAGCTCTAATTTTTTCATTTCTGTTTTGCTACACCCATTCCCCTGAAACCTGAGAGCCAGTGAGTTTTTTTGTTGATAAAACAGAGGCCAGCGGTGTCATTGAAGCTAAGAAGTAAAGAATCTCATTCGACTTCTACCCCCTCATTCCCACCAGTGAGGCACAAATCCTGTGAACCCAGCACTCATATAAAGGGGACATAAAAATTGTCACAGGATGAATGTAGTCACTGCAGCACAGACACCAGCAAAACCCCTGACACCAGCTGGGACCCCATGTCCCTGCTCAATTGCTCGCCCACACCTTGAGGCACTTCCACGTCAGTGCCCAAGACAGCTATAGATGGTTTGCAAGAAGCCCTGGAAGATCATCCGTGTGCTACAGCAGGAGGTGAGAGAAACTCTAACAATCCTCATTTCCTGCATGAAAGGGGAAGATGGGCAGAAGCACCTTCAGCCAAAACCGGGGAACCAGAGGAACCAGCTGACACTTGATGGGGTTGGTCAGTAGGGACACTGCGAACATCCCAGAAAACCCCAAAATCAGGTCCCCCTTGGCAGTTGGACAGGCCAGGCAAGGGAGAAGCTCATGACACTTTTCGGACTTAATCAATAATTAAAGAATAATCTGCCTCTGAGAGTGCAGAGCATGTGGGTAATGAGCAGATCTACCCCTGAGGCCACTAGTGGAGACAAACACCTCCAGTGCCCATTCACCTCTAGACAATCACAGCATGATCAGTGCCTCAGAGAGGACTGCTCAACTCGGCCCGCACTTCTTAAAACTTTAAGAAAATACAATAAATTTACCCACTATGGGTTATCTTGTTGCCAGTGAAGCCAAGGAAGCGCTAGAAATGACAAACCAGACCACAGCATTTACTTTCTTTTTTTCCCCTCCCCTCTCCCTTCCTGCTGCTATGCTTACTTAACCTCCAGGTACCCACTTAAATAACTCAACTAAATAGCAATAATGAACGGGCAGAGTCAACACTGTGGTACATAATCACCTTGTCTATTGTGTTTAGCATCAGTGATCCCTTTCTTTGCGTGCATGACATTCTTCTGCCTTCCTCTAACGTTACGGATTTGCTTTTCACTTTATTTGCATTTAATTACCGATGTTGCACCCATCCACATTGTGTTTTCTCCGCATTATGCACAGATACTCCTGCATACCCTATTCCTGCTGGAATTCTTAGGGAATTCTAGGAAGCAGGAGGAATTGCCGAGTTCATTTCCAAGCAGCTCATCCCCAATTCCCATTCCTATGCCCTAATTTACTTGTGCGAACGGGTGTGTAAAGCGCCAACTGTTTACTTCCATGAATGGCTGCCTGAGAGCATTGCAGATACTCTGCACTCTTGCAAACTGTGTTGCTCTAAAGCACTAATTCTACAATTAGTTTCAAGAAGGAAACAGGAACTGCTAAAGTTTCAGATCGTTATAGCTGCCAGGAGTATTTTTACAGGAAGGGTCTACAACGTTGTTGTTGTGAAGATTTTTAACTGCAAAATCTGAAAACCTGCGCTATTTAAAAATACATATTTTATTATTATTGTTATTTTTTTAAAGTTCAGTCTTTAAAACGGGCTGATTGCGGCGGGATTCCTTGTCGTGCTGACGCCATCGTGATTTTGTCAAATAGGGATCACATTAATGAGAGATAAAGTGAAAGTTATAGTGTATAAACTTAGACCGTAGCAGAGCTAAAAATAAGCCTGCAAATACACACCAGCGTTGCACAACAAAACACCAGAGAAGGAAATGCACGACTGTAAACTTTGCTTTTTTCTTTTTGTTTACTTTGTGTAGTTTAAACTCGGTGTTGTTTCATACGTGGTGCAAAATAGCGTTGCTTCTCATGAGCAGCTTAAATATTTCCCCACAAAATTCATCTTCCATTTCGGTAAACCATTACTCCCCCAAGTAAGCTTTCTACAAGAAGCCCCA
This sequence comes from Lathamus discolor, assembly GCF_037157495.1. Classification (NCBI taxonomy): domain Eukaryota; kingdom Metazoa; phylum Chordata; class Aves; order Psittaciformes; family Psittacidae; genus Lathamus; species Lathamus discolor. The sequence continues at coordinate 12,630,132 of NC_088893.1, read as the reverse complement.
GTGAGTAACTATAACTCGGGCACCAACCGACTTAAAAAATGAAACCCCGAAAAATTAGCGTCAAAATAGAAGGCTTCTTCACTTCCATTTAAATAAAGCGGCATAAAAAGTTGAATCAAATGCAATTCACTGCTTGCCAGCAAATGAAAATACTAAACTGAGCCCATCGCAGTCACTTCCAGATGACAAGTGCGTTCAATGGTTTGCTTAAACTTTACAGCTATGAAGTTCATTAAAAAAATATAATAAAATGAAATAAAAGGAAGGGGGATAATATAAAAGTCAAGAGCACAGTTCTCATTTAAGCCACTTTTTCCCCAGTAAAGATGGCAGGATAGAGCAATAAAAGAGTTGATGAATAAGTTGGAAAAATATAAAGCCAGATTTTGTCCTTAACTATTCCTGACTAAATCCAGATTTATGCTGATACAAGTGAGGCAGGATCATCTCATGGTGTCAGTTTGCCAGTCAAGCAATCCTGCTTTCCGAACTGGACGAAAAACAATCTTGAAGGAATGAGATCATGGTCATTATATTGTTCAGTTATGGCCTTGATTTCAAAAGAGTAAGAGAAGGAGAGAAATCAGCAACGTGCACCGAAATCCACTTGCTTTCAAATTCCTCATCTGCTTCACAAAGTAAAAACTATCTCCATTATTGAAATAAAGGAGAAAGAAAAACTTGTTTAAAATGAGGGTCCTTTCGAAAACAGAACTAGAATGATTTGGAATGACGTATACAGCCATACACACAGAGAGAAAATAAAATCCTGGCCCCACCGAATTCAATAGGAGCTTTGCAATTGACTTCAGATGGGCCAGAATTTCACCCAGAGAGGATTAGGCTTGTATCCGCTATATATCTACGCAGAAAATACTGTGAATTACATTTATTTGGCTTTGAATACTTAACCCTTAATCACCCAAGCTTTTATTCTTTCCCCAGGCAGAATTTTGACTCATCCCAGTGAGGTTTATCCCAGACAAGTAGCACAGCCCTCGGTCCTGGGCGAAGACAGTTAGTTCTTGCTGTCTCTTTCAATGCACAATTCAGAAGCATCTAATTATTTTATGCAGGCTCCCTCTGCCTTTGATACACAGCCTGCTTATCGACGTATTCACACAAATTAAATAAATTTATCTCTCCTAATATGTTCATTTTTAATGGTTTTCAAACATTCACATGGAAACAGCTCTAGCGTAAATATCCCAGAACAAATGGCTGTATATTATACAGGAGGGAGCAGTTGGGCTGCCAGACTGGGAATGCACCAGGCCATCTGGCTCAGGCAGTCTCTCCAAAATCCTCAGCTTTGTTTTCACCCTCAGACTCCAAACAACACATTTTCCACTGTGATGAGTTTACATTTTCCCAAACACAGGTCCTGATCATGCATGCAAATTCCAAACTTCTCCATTCCTCTCTGTACAAGAAAATTAATATCACCTGCGCTTCTGACATCTCACCAAAGGCACAAGAAAGCTGCTAAAATCTGGCGCAACGTAAACTTTCCCCGGCACAGGGGTTAGGTTTTGTTTTATGTTTGTGTGAATTTTCTCCGAGTGTGCTGAGGCTCCTCTGAACTTATTGATAACATTTTTTTTTCCATGCGTGTAGCTGCCAAGAAGGGCCGTGCTATGCACAGAATAGAGAGCTGATCAGATGTCTGCAGACATCAGAGAATGATAGAGAAGTCAACAGAAAAAAACATTTGCATCCAGAGTTAAAGTACTGGGGAAAAAAGCAAAATATAAACAGAGTCGAGCTCTGAAGGAAGGATTTTGACTCATGAGGACTCACTGCAATAGACAATAGCTATCGTGCAAAACTTATGATTTTTAAGATGCCTGAGCCATATTAGCATCCGTTATATCTTATGGATGAGAACGGCTGAAGAAAAAATGGGAGGGGAACAAGTATTGCAGATTTATTTCCTCCATCTTTCCTAATAGCGAAATATATCAACTTTATGAAAATACAGCTGAAGAAATAGAAGGCATCTCCTCTCTGTAAATACATTAAAAATCCTTAGACTGGCCTAAAACCTCCGTTTTTATTAGAGCAGACATATTTCACGTTTTTCAGACAATTTCAAAATGCATCATTGTTAGAGCCAGACCTACTGCAGTAAGAGCTGCTGCTTTACGGAAAGCAACAGCTATAAAGTTTGGGATCCTACAGGGTTTTGAGCACATTAGGAATGCGATCCCAACATAAAATGAGGTGCCAAGATAACATAAAAGAAAATGTAATTAAACCAGTATTGACGCTGAATATTGTTACTGTAACCGAAAAGAACTTCCCTGCAACAGTAACGATATGTGCGTAGTATTCGCAAATTTTAAATGACAGGGACACATTCTGGGAATGTAGCGAGACCCCTGAAAGACACGGAATTCCTCCTGTCTTACCCAACACTGCTCTGGAGCCATCACCAAAGGCTAAGCACGTTACCCCCAATACAACTCGAAATAATGCACTCTGAGACCGATCCTGCCCGAGTTTCCCATTCGGAAGTCCCACAGCCCAGGCTACCATGAAGCGGACATGCGGCAAGAGCTCATGTTTTGCGGTAGCACACACAGAGGTCACACCTAGAGCCCAGATCTGCCCTGGGATGCGGTTCATAACACAATTCTTGGTCCTTTCAGTCATGCCACTCTCTAGCCCTGCTTCCCATACCGCATCACTGCAGACGGAGAATAGACAAGCGCACACCAGGACACATAGGTCTCTGTGCTCCACCTATGAAAGGGCTCTCACCATGAGTTTCTTAGTTGGGTACAGCCACGCAAACAAATCCCTGACTTATTCAGATCAGGAACATCTATACATACACAGCATCTAGCACAGCAAATCCCTGCCTGTCTACCTGCAGTTATAATACATGCTGCTAATGGGATATTTATGTTAGATCTATGAATAGCGATCCTCCATACAGAAATCTGGGTCTGATTTGCAGGATAGGTTTTATTTTATTTTACCTAACTTAATAATCCACGATACAAAACCTTGCAATTTATAGCTGCGAGACAAAGAGAATACATTTAAACCTGATGTGTCCATGTTTAGAAAAAAATGCGTATTTAATATGAAGAGCCACGAATACTTTCCTGTATGTTCTGGGGAACCTAACTCACCCAAGCTTTGCTTCTGTGGCATTTTTCATTTGCCACAAGAAACCTCAGAGTAGCTGTAATTTCAGTCTGAGAATTTACAATTACTGAGTGTGTGAACGTGCATGTGAGAGTATCGAGAAGATACTTGCCAGATGAAACATGTACGCTTCTGCAACAGTTTCATTTAAAAGTAATCATTTCATTATCCAGTTTGTTCTGAGCGTCATGCATTAAAATACTACACCTTCAAGTAGACTGACAACACATTTAACTTTCATTAAAAATTAAAGAATTTTCAGACAGTCTTTGCAATATTTAATTACAGTTTGATGATTTGAAAGTTACTCGAGATCTTCTGTATAATTCACTGTCGTGAACTATAAATGATATATTCAACGTTTGGGTGAGCTTCTGTCATGTGTTGTACTTCACTTCCTAATAAGCATTCATCCACCAAAGTGATCCCAAATCAGAAATAATTTCGCTTTCAAAAAAGGAAGAGTTAAAAAAGAAGAAGAGGGAGAATTCAGCCCCTGGCCCCCCAAAAAATCTGGGAGCCACACATGCCACAGTTTTGACATGACAATGCCCTATTTTTCATAAGCAATTATAGTCCTGCCTAATGAAATTATATACATGAAATTACTGCGTAAGCAAATATGTTTGTGTCTAAAATAGCCCTTCACTCCCTGTTTCCTAACCTGAGTTCGGAGAGCTTTTGTCCATAAATCCTTCCTTCTCAACCCCACTGCACTTTCCCCAAAATCTGTAATTGGTACTAACTTTGTTTTCCTAAGACTTCCTGAAATCAGACAGACTTTTTTCCTCCCTCCTTCTTCATTGTGAATGTGCTTTAAAGCTACATGGTAGGTTTTACAAATAAACTGTATCTCGGGGTTTTTTTCCCCCTTTCTCTCCAAAGACCCTCTGATGACTTGATAATAATGAAAGACCAAGAGGTCAAACAGTGCCTTAGGATGAACTCTTCATATGCAAGATGCCTTTGTTAAGAAAATTATTTTGAATCCGCTGCTCTACATGAGTTCAGGGCTCTGTTTTCGGCAGGGTTATGAGCAGAGGCTTTTGCATTTCCGTAACGATAGGAGAGCTATTTCGAGATGATATTTATTGATAGTCTCTCTCATATGAAATACATAAGCTCCAAAAGGACTAAGAGTTCATATAGCAGGAAGATTTGTTACTTTTAGCACAAACGAACCAGTTTGTGCCTGAAAAACAAGGAATGGCAGCAAATGCTTTCTCAAGATTTGTTATGAAGAAGAGCATGTTGCTGCTGTTTTAATTCCTGCAGGGAATGGGCTGTGTTTGGAAGTGTGTAGTTTAACAGAGTTCAGACACATAGCGGATTGTCTGGTAAAATTCATCCAAGTTCCCTTTTTCTTTTTTTTTTTTTTTTTTTACTGTTGAAAGGCAATCTTCAATAGCAGGAAAAGATGTTTTGGGACCATCAAAGAGAGTTTTCTAAAACAAACTCAGCCCTTAGAGCTTTATGTTTTGCTGTAGAGAAGAAATACAAGCCAAGAGTTTTTTTCCCTACAGACAACATACAGGGGCTGACTTTTCCTATCGGTACAGAAAAAGCTGGATGTTTTTTCCTAAATAAAATTAAAGAATTTTCTTTAACAAGTACAACAGATTAGGAGGGGGGAAAACGTATCTTAAGGATTAAAAGGCTTAAGAGCAACCCCAACTATTTAAAAGAAACAGAAGAAGAAAATGTTCTGACAGAAGCAGAAGAATACACTGGAGTAGCAATGTTTTTAAAAAAGGGAGAATCGATTCCTTTGGATACTCCCTTTGTGAAAATGCTGTTTTCCTACAGGAAAGTATATTGTACAGGTAGGCACACGCCGGAGGCGAAGCTAAGGAGCAACTTAAAACTAGGGGTAAGCCACTGCCGGGGTCTGACGATCCGCAGCCCGACACGCGTTTCGGGGGGGGCTGTTCCGACAGGCGAACGTGCCCCGATCTGATCGCTCCTTTCACCCGGGGCCCGGCGGAGGCGCGAACACAGGACGAACGGACAGACAGACGGAGCCCCTGCGCCTGGGCAGCGGCTGGCGCTGACGGAGCTCGGTGCGCCGGGGGAGCCCGCAGATTAATGCTTATTAATTAAGCTGTAAACTCGGCCCCATCCTGAACAAGGGCGGCTGGAGCATCGCCTTTAGGAGCGCCATTTTTCGGAGCTCCCCAAGCGCGGCGGAAGGGAGGGTCCAGCGGGGACCCTCTGCACAGCCCCATCACCGGGGTTGGCCCCGCAGCCCCTGCCGCTGCAGAGCGAGGACCCACTTCCCCGCAGCCTTTTCCCCTCGGTGGCAGGGCCACTCCGCTCCGGGGGCCGGTTTCGCCTCCGCGGGCCGCCCCACTGCATTCCCTGGGGCCACCCCGAAGGCTGCCACCTCCCCAGCACCCCTCCGCGGGCGTTCCGCAACACCTACCTGCTTGGTCATGGAGTCGATGAGTCGGACGTAGAAATCCTGCTCCGTCCTGATCCCTGAAACAAGGCACAGGTGTGAGGAGCGGGATCGGCCGGAGGCAACGCACGAGGGCTCGCCAGAGGGCTCGGGCCCGCTGGGGCTCCTGCTCGAGGCTGCCCAGGTCCCAACAGCGCTTGGCCGAGGCCGCAAGGATGCGCGGGGCGAGGGGAGTAGTGGGAAGCTGCTTCCCAGCCTCTCGTGGGCTCTGCAGCCGAGGAGGCAGCAGGAGGTGATGGGGCTGACACCGGGGGCTCCCAGCCCTTACCATTGCTGTAGAGCAGCTGCAGGCGATAGTGGATCCCGTTGTTGGTCTTTTCGCTGTTGGCTTCCTGAAGTCAAAAAGGACACGGGAGGCCGGAGGAAAAAGGAAGAAAAAAAAAAAACCAAACATATGAAGCTTCTCCATCACTCACACGTCGGCTGTCCCCAGGGGTGGATAGGGCGGCTGTCACCCCCTCTTCCCTGCCCCGGGCATAGCAAGGGATCAGGGAAACCCCCTCCCTGGCTGTCCTTCGGGACCGGGCAAGAGCCAGGCGCCAGGGACGCGGCCCCGGGGAGCAGAGTGGGGAGGGCCCTATGAAGGCGGCCGAGCCCCAGCGGGGTGCAAGGCTACTCACCTTCTCCTTCTCCACGAAGCCCACGAAGGCGGTGCGCTCGATCTCCACGGGCTGCCCCTGCCGGTCGTACAGAGCCAGGACGAAGTGGAAAAAGTTGGACTTCCTCAGGTTGGAAGGAGGCTGCTTCTCGAAGTGAGCCCGAGCCAGACCCACTCCGCTGGGACCAGAGGGACGCGGGTTAGCGGCAGCCCCGACGACGCGGCCTCACATCCCCTTCTCCACCCCCACAGCCGGCTCCCGGTCCCGTGCCTTCCCCCGCCGGGCCCGGCTGGGCTCCCCCGGGGCTGAGCATCCCCCACATACACAATGAGTCCCCCCGGGGCTCTTCCCTCCGGGCAAGAGGAAAGCCGTGCGTTGCCACACTGAATCCCTTGTGCGGTCGGGAGCGCGGCAGAGCCCGGAGCCCATCCCGCCCTCCGGTGATCCCCGAGCCGCCCCCCCAGCACCCACCACCCCTCCCCGGGGGCCGTGCCCGCCCGCCGCCGGCCCCGCATGGAGAGGAGCCGCGCTCAGCCCCGCCGGCGCGCTGCCCCGCGGAGCGGCATCGCTCCTGCCACTTCTCAAAGTCGGCTCGGAGCTGTCAGCCCAGCGCCCATGTGCCTGATCTTTCAGTTTCGGTCCTGCGAGCTTTCCCTCCCCTGGCCGGGCGGTGGGTAAACAGCCGAGGAGACAACTTGAAATATTTCAGGGTTGTCCCTGCAGAAACTTTCCCTTCCTTAGAGGGCTCCAGAGGGAGGGGTGCGGGGCGAGGTGGGAGACACCGGGAGATGTCAACATTAAACTGCTGCCGGCTCCAGGGCTCGGGCTGCGAATCCGCATCGGGGTTTCCTTCTATTTTTTTCCTTTTTCTTTATTTTTATTTCCTTTATTTTTTTTTTCTTTCTTTCTCAGGGAAAAGGATGAGGAAAAGGGGAAATGAGAGAAAGCGAGTCTGGGCACAGCTTCGCCAAACCTACCTCCTCTTTAAAAGGATTTCTTGTTAAAAATCTAAGATAAGTGGCAGTGGTTTTACAAAGGGACTTCGAATTAAATTTCTCTCCGAGAAAGCTTTGCAAAACTCCAGCTTATCGGAGGAGGAGAAGGGAGGCTGTTGATTCTGGATAGGATAAGAGAGAGAGGTAGGGAAATATATTTTGGATACCTCCGTGCTCAAGTCGCTGCTTATCGGAGGAGGAAAACGTTATTTGGAGATCTTCAGACTAAATCAGCAGCAAACATAGTTTTGGAAACTCCTTCCTCCCCGCTAACACAGTGGGCTGGAGAGATTAAAACACACCTATTCTCACCTAGCGAGGCTGGCTGCCTCCTCTGCTGTCATTATCGTCATTATCTGGCAAAAAGTCCTTGCTACGGGACAGGAAGAATAAATATTTAACTGGCCACTTCTACGCGAAGCTCCCTGCTGTTAGCAGAGCTCCAGAGCCGGCTTTTGGGCTGGTGCAGGGGGGAATGCGCTGCCTGTGGGGAGCCGCGCTGCCGGGGCGCGGGCGCGGAGCCTGCCTACCTCTGAGCGGCCGTGCTAGCGTCCAGGACGCCGGCTCCCTGCATCCACGTCCGCACCGCGTTCATCCCCGCGCCGAGGGGCTCTTCCTTCATGCTGCTCCCACTCCGCTGGATGCTTTCCTGAATCCCAAACATGAATCAGAAACAACAGCGCAAATCTTCCTTCTTTACTCAAAAAACCAAAAAAAGTGATGAAATCGCCAGCGGGCTGTTATACAGGGGTTTTGCTCTCTTTCTCTCTCTCTGCAGCTGATCTCTGGAATCAAAGCAAACCAGAGAAAGAGAACACAGGCACGCACATTAAGGAGAAAAAAAAATCCAGAGGCAATCAGAGCCCGGTTTTGTCGCTGCTGTTCGCTGCGTGTGCAGTTTGTTTGGGTGCGTGGAGGGGCTGGCGGGGTGCTGGGGGATGGTTGCAGCGCTCGCAAGCCGGAGGAGTACTTGAAGTCCCTTTTGTATGAAAACCCCCCTCGGATGGCAGCAGGCAAAAAAAAAAAAAAAAAAAAAGGAAGAAGAAGGAAAAGAAAAAAAATCTCAGATGCAGTTTAAGAAACAATAGGACGAACGGGAGCTGCGGCAGGCTCTGCTACATCAAGTGTCATTTTCCAGTGACAAGAGAGGCAAGTTCCCCCCCTTCCTCCCCTCTCTCTTTTCTTTCTTTTCTCCCTCTTTCTTCTCTTCTCTCCTCTCCTCTCCCAGCCGAAGAGCTCGCTCCTCTCTCCTCCCTCCTTCAGCCGCGCAGGAAGCGAGTTGCCGGAGCCGGGCGCACGCCGGGAAGGGAACGAGAGGGGCGCACCCGCGGCGGCGGCGCGGACGGACGGCCGGAGGGAGACCCTGGGGCTCCCGGTGCCCCCTCCCTCTCCCGCAGCGCCGGGCGGACTCGCCGTCTCTCCCTATGGGAGCCACTTTGACTGTCCCCGCCGCCGAACACGAGCCCCGCAGCCCCGGCGGGCGGGGGGCGGGGCCGCATACACCACGCCCCCTCATTTGCATCGCGTCAGCGCTCCACCCCCACGGCGCAGCAGCCAATGGCTGACCGCAAAGAGCCACCGCGGGGGCGAGGCCACTCCCGTCTCATTAGCATAGCCCCGCCCAGACGGCCCGATCGGCCCCGGGGAAAGTTGCCCCGAAGCCCCCCCGGGGCGGGGGGGGGGCACCGGCACTAACGGGATCTCGCCTTTGTTCATGGATGAGGCGGCGGCGCTGCTCGAGGGACCACCGGGGCTTGGGGTGCGGACACCCCACTCCCCGCACCGCATCCCCCCCACAGCCCCCGGGGCCGCCCCTCGCCTGGAGGGCTCCGCTCTCCCGCACAGCCGCGGGGACAAGCGGCAGCGCGAACCGAGAGGTGTCCGAGCTCTCCCCGCTCCCCCCGGGCCGCCCCCCGTCAGCGCCAGGCTATCGCCCCCGAGCCTGACCGCCCAAAGCCGGGGATGCCCCGCGGCCATGTCCCATACAACGGGTTATCCCCAGCACCAGCGCCGCTGGAAACACGCGTGGGGCCGGACCCTCCAACTTCCCCCCTTCAAATCCCCACTGAATCCACCACCCCGCTCGCCCGTTCCTGCCCCACTCCCGGCAGCGGTGCACGGCTCTGCAGGAGCAGCACATTTCCTAACGGGACAGCTCAGGAAGAAAGTCCGGGTTTGGTTTTTTTTTTTCCTAGGGAAAATAATAACACCAGAACCAGCTCCTGCCCTCCCTGGGGAACCGCTGGGTTGGCGGCGTGGCGACGCAGCGGGCGCAGTGCCCTCACCCCTCCGCGGGCTCCCCTCATCAGCCTCCATAGCCCCTGCCACACAACTCGCATCCTCGCCAGCCGCTCCAGTAGCCGGGCTCTGGCCACCGCCTCCCCTGCGGGCTCCTGCCGCGGAACGGGGTGCGCTGCGAAGGTTTTATCTCCCCGAACAAGGGCTTGCGAGGAGGTTGCACATAGAACGAAACAAAACACGGCGCATCCTGGGCTACCGGCCCCCCGCCATGGCGATGTCAAACCGCGGAGGGGTGACAGGGACCCCCGGACCCAGCCTTGGGGCTGGTAATCACTGAAGTGCCTGGGCTGTCTCTGCCTCCTTCCGTGCCCCGCCTTTCTCCTCCGCACCGAGGTGCAGAAGATGCTGCCTGGGAGCTGCAGGGGGTGGCGGGGCGGGCTGCTGCCGACCGCCCCTTCCAGGGCCCGAGCAGAACCCCGCTGGCCACAGCTAAGGGCCCCGAAATGGAGAACAGCCAGTCCAGGTACCACACGCTACAAAAGCACCTGGGTAAAGCTCCGTAGACACCCTAAAAGCAGTCTGACAACTCTCTAGGACATTCTTCCAGTCACCTGTACACCACTTTGTTTGCGGCGGAGTCTGAGCACACAGCTAAACCTCAGCCAGAGATACAAAGATCCCCAAAGCAGGCACACAATCTACTTCCAGCACCTCTCTGGCAATGCTGAACTGCGGCCGAGCCCCAAAGCCGATGTGGCTTTAGGAGAGTCCGCACACGAAACATCCACATCCCAAGTATGCTGCGCTCTCACACAGGAACCGTTACAAAGAGCAAGTTTTCACATTCCCTGCAGATGATATTTGAATCTTCACATAATGCTACTGTGTCATATCTCAGGGATATGTGGAAGAACACAGCCATACATGAATATTTACGCCATAGGTATTGCATAGAAATAGTTTGGTCCCTGCAGTGCTCTGGCTTATTGGTTTTCCTCAGGCTGCTGCTCTATCACTTGTATCATATTCAGCAAAAATGCCTCCATGGTGAGATACATTTTGCAATTAAAAGCTATTTGCACCTGCACTGATTGCTCCTTTCCCAGGATCAGGATCTGCCCAGGGAGGAATAATGCATTTGAATCAATACACCAAGCAGTTGGCAGATTTTGCCCTTCAAATCTGTTCAGGGGATCAAGGGACCGTTTCCGTGCCTTTTCCTGGATGCTGCAGGGAACACCATCCCAGGAGCAGTCCGAGGGCACCTCCACCGGGCAGGGACTGCCGGCCACGACAATAAAAGTGATAAGTTCTCCACTGTGCTCCTCCTTGCACACACATACACATGTCCCTCTGTGCCCAACACGCAGCCAGCTCCTGGGGGCTCCTGCTGAGGCTGGGGGGATGTCGCATCTGGGTCTTAGAAAGTCTCAAAGCCATTAACCGCTGCAAGGAAGAAAGAGTTAAACACTGCTCGACCCCCACAGGATGAGTGTGAAAGAAAAGCAGGGCTGAAACAAGGAGGGGGTGAGAAAGTCAGGACTTTTTAGGGGGGGAAAAAAAGTAAAAGAGAGAAAAATAGGAGCTGGCAGGAGACAGGAGACTTCTGTGCTCCATCCACCCACAGGGGCCAGCCCCAGGACACCGGGGCTGGCATTTTAAAGAATTCCCAGTTGCCTTTAGCACCCCACGCTCCTGGGTCCCGTCTCTGGACCAAAACCACTGCACTCTGACTGCAGCAGAGAGGCTGCTGCGTGTGCACTGCTGCCGGTTCTGAGGCCGGAGGGTGTTTCACATGAAAGGCTGGGTTTGTCCTTCCCTCAGCATGGCAAAGGAGCCGGAGGATGCTTGCAGCCTGCCATGGGGGTATTCCTGGTGGGCTGCTGGGGCTTGGCACTGAGCTGGTTTGCTGCAGAAGGACATGGGGCATGTTGCAGAGAGGTTCCCTGCAAGCGCGAGTGAAACGCTCCCAACATACAGTGCAGAATTAAGCACACACAGGCTTTGCAGGCTGTGATTTGCTCCCAGGGGTGAGGAAATGCTTCGCTCCCAAAGCAAGCAAGAGCCACACAGCTGAGCTGTGGATTTTACCCCAGCAATGCAAACCCATAAACGGCAGCTTTGCAGCACAGGCAGGAGCAGTTTATAAACAGGAGGAGGACATGGTCCCTAGGCATGACAGATAGCAGGGATGGGGTGACACTGGAAAGGAGGAGGAAAGGGCCAGTCCTGGCTTGCTTGTCCTATACGGGAGAAAACAGGGCTCCTGGGGACCAACTGGTTTTGAGGCCTAAATCCAGGAGACAAGCACAGCCCCCGTGAGGCTGGAGGCAGAGGTCCCAGAGCACAGGAGTCCCCTGCATGGGGAGAGGCCTCTCCCTTGCCCTGACACAGTTTCCAAGTGGGCCCAAGGCCCCTCTCGCCTCTGACCTGGAGTTTATCCCAGACAACTCCCTCCTCCTGCCTCCAGTCCCTCTCCCTGTGCCACGGGCCTCCCGGCACAGTGGGACAAGGCAGGCACTGCCTTGCTCTGCCCAGACCCTAAGGGAGGAAAGAAGTGGTTGGAAATAGGAATTTCCAAGAGAAAAGCCTCTGCTCCCTCCTCTCTGACCTTTGCAGCTGGATGAAACACCCCCAAAGGGATCATGCTCCTTCCTGCTCTTCTCAGAAGGAGGCAGATGAACAACAGAGCTGTGCCGATCGGGGGAAAGGGAAAAGCAGTCTCTCCTCTCAAGGTGGGACCCAAAGCAGAGCACTCTGAGCACATACCTGCACTTTCTGCTGATGCAGAGGTGAAAGGGGCTTGGGGGTTTGGGAGCAGTTCACCACATCCTCTGCAGCAAAGATGCTTTTCATGACTATTTTCCCTACGGCAAACAGGTTCCTGGTTTGATTCAAAAACTTCCCATCCACAGATGAATCCAATGTCCACCCCTTGCAGGTGATGGCACCGTTCAGCTACACGGGGTGTTTTATTCCTTATTCCTGGCTCGCTCCTGAGGAGAAGGAGAAGAAAAAGCCTCAAAGGACTGAGGTCTGGGATACGATCAGGAGGAAGGGGCCTGGCTGTCTCTGGGGCGAGGCAGAGAGTCTGTCACAGCACGATAATGACAGAACCCCACTTTTAACTCAGCTGCCTTGAAGCATCGATAGCAGGTGACCAAGATGGAAACGTTTCTACATGAGGTTTTCTCCTCCTGCCCCCCTGCCCCTTGGGGACCGGGGACCCCGCATTGCCCTGGCCGGGATGGGGCTCACCTCTCCGCTGGCCCGGGCAGAGCTAACTCCCGCGGGTGGGAAGCAGCGGGCACTGGGGGAAAGCCCTTCCCTCCTGGCCTGCAAGAGGCGGCAGGAAACGGGGACCCCCCTCGGGGTGCCCGGGCCGGGGGGTGCGGGACGCGGTGCTGCACCCTCGGTGGAGCTGAGTGTGTCGGGGCCGTGGGGGGGTGGCGCCGGGGCGCCGCGCCGTGTGGTTATGGCGCCACCTGGTGGCCACGCCGGGGAACTGCTCCCGCCGGCGCCGCGACCGGCAGCATCGGGGCCGGGGGTGCAGCCCCCGCAGCGCCTCCCCCGGCCCATGGGGACTGGCGTCTGACACCGAGCCGACCGCTGAGCGGTGCGGGGCAGGGCTGCCCGCCCGGGGTTGCCATGGGCCACCCCAAACACTGCCGGTGCTCACTCAGCACGTAGTGCTGCCGCTCCGGGGCACGAGCATCGCGTCCCGTCCAGCCGCGAGAGTGTTACTGCCGTTCCGGGGTCAGTAGGGCCGCCGGTGGAGCGTCAGCAACGAGGACCCGACGGCCTGTTCAGAGAACACACCATGAGAGCTTCCTGGAGGCCCTAAGCACCCCGAAGGGGCAAACCCTCTGCTTTCACTCGTCAAAGCTGTTTTGTTAGTTTACCAGTGGAAATTGCACTACAGCCAGGTGAAAATTCCCTCTCCCCCCAGTACTCACACAACCTTGCAATACGTTCAAGACTAGCTTGTACTTATTTGTTTATGCCAGTAGCCACTGGGCAGATTACAGTTATTTTATCACACAAAACCCTATGATTTCTTACATTGTCAGTTCAGCAAAGCATGTAAACATATAATGAACTGCTATTGGCTTCAGGGAGATGTAAATACATGTCTCCCATCTAAGAGGGAAGGAAGAAGCCCAAAGACATGTACTCCTTCCCTCCAAGAGGATGAGTTTAAGCACATTAAATGTAATGGATTTAAATATCTACTAAAGTTGTCACACGCTTTGCTGAATCAAGACTGAATATTATCAGAAGTATTTAAGTGACTCAGGAATCTGTATCGCCTGTTAAATGCTTACATAAACTCTGAAGACTACATCTTGGGATTTTGACTTTAAAAGGTGCACAAGCTCTTTTGAAGGGCATCCTCCAAAATCTCAGGCTCTTCTTTCAAACAGGGGAGTGATAGGAGAGGCAAAATGCTTGCTAAGGCAGCAAGGTCAGTTCTTTTTGTGTAGAACCCAAATGCTCGGGATTTGGCTGCTGTGTATTTTGTGGGCCATTTTGAAACCTGTTTTCTTTGGTGTTCATGGTAACATCATAAGGTTTTAGTTCTGTTTCTGCTGTAATCACACATTCGTCATCTGGGCTCAGACGTTTTGCCTGGAGCCAGAAGCACACCTTTGACCAGGGAGATTTTGCCAGGGCACAGCACTGAGGCGCTTTAGTTGCAATGACATTTAAAATAGAAAAGATACTCACTTCCATATGTACTTCCCAGAGCTTTGGACAACTCAAAGTTCAAGTCTCCACTTTGTGTGATCTACAACAGGGGATTTCTTTGGGTTTATCTTTGTCCAGGATCTGTGTGACTTGAGGAAAACCACTTGGACTTTTCATGCCCCTTCTCAGGACCTTTCTTAACTATTCTGCCTGTGTGAAAAAGCAAGAAAGGTGAAGAGAAAACCAGAGAACAACCTATTGCATGAGGAAAAGCACCACACTCATTAGGAACTTGGGTTATCCTCTGTTAGAAAATCTGTACCTGTTTTAAAGCCTGCATTTTATCAGCACTAAAGTGCACTTAAACACTCTCCCGAGCAGAAATTCTGTTGGGAGCTGCTGTTTGCTACCAAGTATTTGTGCAGGGAATGAGGCAGTGCAGTCTTTATTCACACACAGCTTGCTCTGACTTGCTTAGGAAAAGGGCAGCTCGTCTGAGCAGGCATCTGTGTGCATGTGTGCCTCTTCCATATGCACACACATTCATTATGGATGATATACAAATGCTGTTCATGCTTCCTGAGCAGATTGTTATGGAAAGGTTCCCATCCCACTGATCTCACTGCAGGGCTCAGGAAGCATTCAGAAGCCTCCCAAAAATGTGTTACGATCAATGTTAGGGAGAAATTACTTCCTCCAGCACTGAAACAGAGTCATTGTCGTGGTGTGATGAAGGAGCTGTTAAACAGACACAGCAACAACACTGGAGCTGGATTCTAGCCAGGGTATTTCAAACAACTTGTAAAAAGTTCACTGATTCTTTAATGACTCCACCTGGCTAGAGCAGGACCTCTGTTTTATGTGCCTTCCAGAAGATGTGTTGCAAGAGAAACGTGTCGTAGATGATATGAATCAAGCCGGTTCCTCTAACATCATGTTGGTCTGGAATAGCTGTTGACCTGATGGAGTGTTAATGGGAACATTTATTTGTTTCTTTATCACTACAAAGATGTCATATATACTTACCCTGCTGCTGCCACTGTTCCCAAAGGGCTGTCAGCACAAGAGCCATTATAACATGACTGCCGGAGGTAATTCTTTTTTCCCCCCTCTCACACATTATTTCTTCAAATGATTCTGTAAAGAGAGAAAGAACTTGGATAGAAAAATTGCTGCTAAAAGAACAGTGCAGTGTGACGTGAGCCAAAGAAGCTTTTCTGAACGCCTGTCAGTCTCTGCTTTTATTGCTTATGGAGAGCAACACACACACAGCCCGCATCTGTCTTTGCACAGGATGTGTGTGAGGCATGGCGAGGATGGGATGGGATTTGCCACCAGGATTCTCCACCACTCTCCCCAGTCAGGGGGACAAATGGGTGAAGTTTACATGGCACTGCAGCACTGTGCCACTACTCTCTGCAGAGGGGCTGCACTTGGATGATGTACCCAGCTTTGTACTTCCTACCTTTTCCTTTGTATTTGTGATTCCTTACATGAGAGCATGAAGGCTTCAACACAAAATGTTTTGGTAACACAGTCATTAGTAAATAAAAACTAGGCAGAAACCCATTGCCCTTACCTGTGGAAAAAACCAAACCCATCACATTTCATTCCTGTTATGCAAAGACTTGACAGTTTAAGGAAATTGCTAATGGGACCTTTTACTGCCAGGTCACTAGTTCAAACCTGGCTCTGTCAGTAATGACCAAGAGTATCTGATGAATGTTTGATGATGTGAGATTAAAATATGGGTCTCAATCCATTTATCAATAGAAAACCCCTTCAACAACTTGAACCCCCTGAAGCTAATGCCTATAGGAAAGCCTGCAAGGCTGGAGCGTGAATGAGCTTTTGCAGCCCTACAGTAGATCAAGGTCAGGATGGGGGCATGCAGATGGAAAAGCTTGCAGCAGTGATGTCTGGGCAGAAACTTTCTGTGCCTAAACAAATCTATTAGTTAGTGCACAAAAATACTCCAGTAACAGTACAGTATGAAAGTGCCAGATCCGGTATTGTTCTCAAAGGGAAAATGAGAGGAAGATGCAAACATTAGGAAATCCAGGATCAAGAACTGGTTTACACTAGTGCCAAAACCTCAAATTCGTAATTTTGCAAGCTGAGAAGCTCTATTTGAATTTCTCAATATTATAACACTACCATAGAGTTGAAACTCAAATGTCAGGGTAACGGGTAAGGAGTTAAATGTCTTTATTTTTACGAGACTGCCAGGAAAATAAGTTATCACCTAATTCACTGCTTCCCAAACTGTCCCTTGCTCTCAAAAAGTACAAAGCATCTCTGGCAGCATCTGGCGGCTGCTGACAGGCAAAGACCAAGGGCGAGAAGCAGCCACCTGCCCCTGGAGCCCCGTTCCTGGGCAAGGTACATGTGTTAGACATGGTCTGTAACACTCATTGCAGGGTCCTGCTTAGCAACGTTTCCAGCTCTGCACCCTCCTGAAGTCCCTCAGCGCTTCTCCTTCAGGACTCGACCTACAGAGCCAGGAAAACGGGGGGACCACCGAGAAAGGCGGGGGAAGGAGGCGGGGGTCGGGCCCTGGCAGCAGTCGGGACTCCGCTCCGCGTGCTCCCGGAACGAAGGGACGGGAAGGCTCGCACCCCTTGGGCATTCACCGAGCGCCCGCAGAGCGCCCGCGGCCGCTTGGAGTGAAATCAGAAGCGTGAGGGCCACCTGGCGGGAGCAGGGACGGGGTTGACTTCACCTCATTGTTCCCCGCGATTTCCCTGCGGGCTACATCCAGCTGCGGAGACCGCTGGCCGGATGCGGAGAAACTGGGGAATGCTGGAGGGGCCGTGCTGGCATCGCCTGCCTCCGTAACGTGCCCCGCACCTCAGAACATCCTTTCCAAGGGAATCCTGTCTAGGAGGACTCGGTCACCGCTGAAAGGCAGCATGCTTCTGCCAAGCGCTTCTGTGTAAGAGACGGAGCTGCTGGGGCTGGTGCACAGGACCTGCACATGAGCACTGACTGCAGCCCAGATACCACCAGGGATGGACGGTCAGGTGCTGCAGGCAGGGAAAGGCTCCTCTGCACTATTTCCAGGGCTGGAACAGGATTGTTTCTGCTCAGTAAGGCTCAGCACTAACTCACTGAAATCAGCAGCATTTACTTGACCACTGGATACCCTGAAGGACAAGGACAAGTGTGAGATGGCCCTGTCCATGACAGGCAGGTTGGAACTGGGTGATCTTAAGGTCTTTTCCAACCCTAACTATTCTAAGTCTCAGCAGGTACGGTGCATGCTAAGTATGAGCACTGGAGCTACAGATCCCGGACTATAGCCTGCAAACACCAGTCCAACAAGAGTGTTCTCTCACAACTGAAAACAGAACTGGCAGCCACCTTCTTCAGGGTGCACAGAAATTATCTGCCCCTCCTGAGTGCATCTGTTATCCATAGCTCTTAAGTATCATTTCTCGGAGAAACAAACTGTATCAGAGAAACCCAGAGCATTAACTACCACGTGATGACACCTTGCCAAGGACAAAGAATCAGTGTCACTGAGAAATAACATGAACTGCTACCAGTAGCCCTGATCCCGCTCCACCTGTGCTAGTACTCACTCAATACACACTGTACAGGCTTTTCAGACCAGAGAGTCAGCACAGTGAAGCCTGTGCCAGAAGATAGCTTCATACCTTAATATTTGGAGTAGTCATCTTTTTGAACTCAACACCTTCCAGGTGGAAAATGAAAAAGGCAAACCATTTTTCCCCATTATGCCAGGAGTCTCAGGTGTGGTAGGAAAGTGCTGGACAAACCCACAGCATCTGTATTGCACAAATAACCAGCAAACACACAGCAAACATCACATACAATACTGCTGTTGAGCTGCACAAGGTGCACCTCACCCAGATCCCACCCCATCAGCTCCACAGCTTCAGAACAAAACAAAACCCAGAGTTAAAAAGGCTCCTATAGCCCTTCAACTATACCACTTGGCATCAGCAGTCTCCAAGGCTTTGGAGTTGCAAGTATAGACAATTATATTCCAGTTCTAGTATTTTTCCCCAGTTGCACATCATTTTATACATTCCTGTGCTTCTTTACCAATTTGATCCATATCGATCCACACTGATCCACATGCACTTCTTCTAGGATCTTTTAAGGCTACAGAAATGACCATTTCTGCACTAGTAACAAAATAATTACCCATAATAACTTAATAATGAGCTTTCCCTTTAAATTATTAACACGAGTAGCTGAGGAAATTGTCAATTTTAACAAGTTTAAATTCAAATGATAAATGCCAAATCGGTGTTAAATGAGACCAGAAAATTAGCAATTAAAATATTTATGCAAGAAGGCAAAAGATACTGTATCCAAGGAGCTGAAGAGCACTCTCCCGTCGGAGTGTTCGACAGCGGCATGTGTTTGGATATCCCAGCTCCAAAACCCTGTGCAAAGGGAAGACGAAAAAATATCTAACCCCATAATTGAAGCTGAACAGCGTTGACTGGTGCCCAGTGGGATTTCAGCAGAATCCAAGCAGTTCTCAGAATACCCTTGGGTTACATTGAGCAGAAATCCTGACCCCAATCGTATTATTTCTATCATATAAATCTTTATCTGTGGGAAGCTTGGAAGAAAGAAGTTGCTTCATGGCACCTAATTGCTTTGTCACTGAGAACAGGGTTGATACACTGTCTGCTTTTTAAGGAAGAGGAGGGAAAACCATCTTTCAAGCTGAAAGTGCAATACCAGTGTCCGGGGAGATCTTGGAACCCTGTAAGTGCAAATCCCACTTTTCCCAGCTAACTTTGCAGACACAAACCATTCACAGAGCACCAGCATCACAGGAACCTGCTGCACCACGGCTTCACTCCAGATTCAATTGGTGGATTTAAATATGGAAATAATTATTGTTTTCCCTGTTTCAGTGTTCTCCGTGATTTCCACCTGCAGCCCGAGTGACAGCACCCCCAATCCCGGCGCTTCCCCACCACAGGGGCTGCTGCACCTGGCCCCAGGTTCCCCCTTCCCAACCTGACCTCCCAACTTCATCCTCTTCATCCCGCTCCTCTGCCACATTGAAAATGAGAAAAGTGAATCCTTTGGAAACCAACTCCAGGCTCTTGGGAAGTTTGGAATCCCGTTGCACAGGGCTTAATTTCATCCAGAAGGGCCTGAACATCTTTTGGACATGTGTTCAAAGGTCTGGATCCCCAGGAGGAGTGAAGCACAGGTTGAGGGACGGTTTTCTGCCCAAGGAGAAGTTCGAGAGCATCATCAGAGGAGCATGAACCTGTCATAGCCAGCGCCACCCTCTGCCTGCTAAAAGCATAGCACAAATATGGAGCCCATTTGCGTCTGAAAGCAGAGGGAACAACTCAGGACTCGTCAGAGCACAGGCAGACCCAGCCAACAAAACCCCACGAGGGCAAGACTTGTATTTTCTGTTGAGAACACGCCTGGGAAGGAGATTGCACAACCCACCAGCAGCCGCACATCAGCCCAGACCTAACACCTGCCTCCACGTGAGGCAGTTTTCAGAGCTCAGTTTCTATTCCTTGTCTATACCAAGGCAAAAAGGTGACCCTGCAGCTTCCTTTATCCTCCTCTCCAGCTCCAGGCCCTCAGAATAAAAAGCTGGGGATCTGGAAGCCACCAGAGCCATGTTAAATGCAGCTGTAACTGATGAGCAATGGCTGTGTGGGCCCAGGTTCTGTGAAAATGCCTCTGAGCACTTCAGTCCATCCCCATTGCCATGTAGTACAGCTGGATACAGACACATGCACAGACCTGGGCCCCCAGCTGCACCCACAGAGCTCAGGAAGGGGCTGACACACTTGGCTGCATCTTCTGCAGTACTCAAGATTAATATTTGAGCACATCAAAGTGTAATAAAAAAATCCTACTAACAGTCAACGGTTGGGTTTGGGGTTCTCCCACTGATTTCCTACCACCAGTGCAAAGGAAGGTCATGACCAAGCCTTTTTCCACACATCAGCTATACCCAAAACTCCATCACACACACGCCAAGGATTTCCAGCTTGAGAACAAGATGTGTCTTCACAGGTTACAACTTTTCAGTTTTATTCACTTATCCACATGTACTTTCTAATATGGACGGGCCTTTGAGAAATTAATTTCCATCTGAAAACAAACAAGGTCTGAAGCAGTTTACAAAGGAACCCATCTTTCAAGGACATTTCCTTTAAAATTGCACAATGTGGCTCTTAGCAAGGAAAATAAATAAAACTTAATCCCTCTGCATTCCAGCTGGCATTTTTTCCCCAAGCTAAAAGCGAACAATCAATTTAAAGAAAACTCAGCCTATGGTCAATTAAGGAGCTGTATATCATTGCATTTATAAACACCAGGTACCTATTCCATTGATTATTTTGATCCAGTTAAGTCAGTTTTACCTTTTAAATTCCTAAGAATGAAGTCATTTTCCCACATTGGAGTCCTGGGCTTTTCACATCTGTTGCTGCAAAATTCTGCAGATCGGCTGGTCTTTGGCTGTAGTACTCGCCAAAAGGGTTTCAGCTACCAGATTTGTTTAAGGATGGGGATTATAAGCCGCCAGGAAATGGCAACCACTGGGAAAATTTGTGTCTAATTACTTGTAACACATAGAAATATTTTTCCTTTTTTTTTTCCTCTTTTAAATCTTTTTTCTTTTTTTTCTTTCCTTTTTATTATTTTCTCTTTTTTTTTGTTTCTAATTTGGGTTGGTTGCTTATGCCTATAAACTGTTTTCATTTTACATCTTCTCTCTTTAACCAGGATGGGCAGCCTTATGTTTATGTGTGTGCCAGATAGACTCTTCTCTTAGCATTGTTTAATCCCCTGCCAGCACCACCCAACCTCTGCTTCTCCCCAGGCTTTCCCCCTCATTTCCAACCTCCCTTCTCTTCGTGACTTCATCCTCTTTATCTTGGTCATCTTTGTCATTGAAAAGGAGAAAAATGAACCCTCTGGAAAGTGATCCCCGTTCTTGGGAAGGTGTAGAGAGCTCACCAAGTTTGCAGGCTACCTTTTTCTCTAAAAGACAGTGCTTGTTCTCAGGAACATAATCAATACCTCAGAGCCACAGAATACATTTGCCTAGCAGTTTATCAAATAAATCATAACTTTCTTCATGCAAGCAGATGGAATTTCCTTGGGCAGAGTCTCCACATTGCCACTTGGCATTCCCAGGCACAACCACTCGACAGTGCAGCACTCAACTGCATTGATGAGAGGAGTCACCACACCTCTAGGCATGGACTCCAGCAGCATGCTGGTAAGTACAATAGCCCTAGTTAGAAGAAACAGGCATTGCCGAGGAGAAGAATGGTACCTCTGGAGTGTGAGGGAGTGAGCTGTGATCCTTGAAGTGATTGCACACACATATCAAAAAAGTGGGGACCAGTTAATTTCTAAACTCAGTATTGTAACACTGAAAAAAATTGAGTCTAAAATTGCATTTATCTTTATATGTGCAAGCAAAGCCAAAGGGATTAGTAGGGACATGTGTTTGTCAGTCTTTCCCACAAGTGTTTTTGTGGAGTGACACCACAGGCAAGACTTAGAATAAGCAATCCTTCCAGGACAGACCTAATACGCAACAGCTCCAGATGCTGTGGAGACTGAAAAGTAGCTCTGAAAAATCATTTAAAGGTCTCTTTTGTACACATGTAACATGCAGAAGGAAAGAAGTCAGCACCAAACCACCGCCACCTCCACAGCCTCAGAGCAGCATGAACCAGCAGTGCTTCCTTCTTGACAGGGTCCAACCCTGTGATCCAGTGCAGTGCTGTGACATCCTGCTTGCTCCTAACCAAGCAGCTTCTGCCCCAGCAACAGCAGCTTCACTCTGGTTACTTTCATTCTGAATGCAGCCGGCTTCCCAACAGCACAATGTGCTTCAAACAGCCAGTTCTCCTTCCCAACATGGATTTTTGTTTCTAGACACTGATACCAACTTTTTTGTATTTTATATCTTATTTGATAATTTTAATTCTGACCCAACTGAAATCAAACTCCTTCACTATCCATGCCAGTTAGCAAAAATGTTACAGGTCTGTTCTCAAACGTTCAGATAGTTTGAGCCCAAACTGGTTGGTTTGAGGGGAAGCATTGAGTTAACTTAGAAACTGAATTTAAAATTAACCAAGAAAGAAGGGGACTCAGCATGAAGAGGTTTTCCCAGGCTGGAAAACCTTGTGCATTTCAAGAACTCTCTGTCCCGGCATAAAGTGAAGCGCTTCCCTAGGAATGAGGAAGGAAATAGATTCTTCCACTGCAAAACAGCCAAAAATCAAGGGAGCCACAAGCAATGCAATTCAAACTAAGGCTTTCAAATGAAATTTCTTAGCCGCAGACTTGTTTGCTCATCTCATGGAGACATCTCACCTTGCAAATGCATTTCCCTGAGCCCAGAGCAATGGACTTGGTAAATCAGCAGCCCTGGGATACTCTACAGGACTAACTAGACACACACTATCATCCCATGCAGTGAAGTGCTTCTATTTCCAACAAAAACCACCCTACCATAAAATTCCAAACTGTTCCCATTATATCACCTAGCTGGAAACATCTTTTTGAGTCCAGATGTTCGTCAATCACACCACCATCAGAAGGAGTCCACGTGAAAATGATTTCAAGCCTCAGCCTACACTTGTACCCCGATCATAAACACTCAAAAAGCATTTTTTCCCCATTTACTCATGCACAGCTGCAGAGAAAAAGAAAATCAACTCAAAGCAAGCAGCGTCCAAGAGGGAGTTCTGCACCAAACAAAGCTCAGAGGTCAGGATCATTCACTCAGATGCTCTAGAGAGCATCAAGACATAAGGCTCATTTAATTTCGTTCCTTACCTCCCTGCTCCGCCAGAGCAGCCTCCCCCTTTTCCTCTTTCCCCTTCCGGTTACACAGTTCATTTCTTCTGCAAGATCTAACTTGGCGCGAGTTTTGGCAATTCTCACTTCATCCCTGAACTTCCTGACCCATAACATACAGCCTGCTTGGCTTATCAGTATTTATTTCCCACCCACCCCCATTCCTTGCAGGCTTCTTTTTAAGTTCCTCCCAGAGCTCGCAGTCCCTCGCTTTTCATGAAATTGTGTTCTGTCAGGATTCCGAGTGGGTAAAGAACACAGCCAAAAAGCAGCAAAAAAGAACACACTCCCATATCCCTCCCCTCTTAAACTTTGCAGCCCAGCAGATTCCAGCACCTGGTGAGCTCTGCCTCATGAACCCTGCACAACATCCACACTCCACCTTGGCTGGCTTTTACACAAACAACTCTTTGTAATGGCGGTGGCACCTAACGTAGGAAACTCCCATCTCTCAAGTGAAGTTCTGTTCCTATGAGCTCCCCAAGCCAGCAGCATCCCCTCCTTTTTCTTCTCTCCCTCTTGAAAATAACCTTCTCACAGTAAAGAGGTGCAGTTTTCATCTCCTCCAGCCCCTCTTGCCAGGATGCTCAACTCCGCTGATTGCTGGAGCCTCCACACCTTTGAGCACCTTCTCCAGCACAGAACAGTTGCTTTTGGTTTACTCCAGTGGGAATCTCGCAGCATCATTTCTCCTAAGAGCCAGCACATAACTTCCTATCCTGTCAGGCTCCTTTCCAGCATCATATCCATGTGTTCAACCCGCAGTCCTGGATGACACTGTGGTTGTTGAATCTGCTGTGGGACTGCTGGTTCTCAGCGAGGAGTCTCCAAGTGCACTTATCTCTTACCAGGGGTGGTGTGAATCCAGAGTCCTTTCTTCTAGCTTTTGCATAACCAGTGAGCTATGGACAACTTAGGGTAGAAATGGAAAGGTTCATTGCCAAGAGGTCAGGCTAAGGAACAGCTTCTCCGCAGAAGCCATGAACACAAACCTTATTCTTTTTTGCTACTTTCTCAACACCACTTCCTGTATTTATTAAAGTGATGACATGACACAGTGTGGGACATGGAGGAACTGGAGACAATCACCTCTGTGATTCCCTCCTGCCCCACTGCCCGCATGTGAGTCCTGTAGGTGAACACAAGCTCCTCTCCTTCCTTCCCTGCATTCACCCAAGGTATCTGTAGAGCAGTTACAACCCCTCCAACCTTTATTTCACAAGACAGACCAAACCTGTCTTTTCTCTCTTCCTCATCATTTGGGCATCACTTGCCCCCCACCATGTGAGGGAGATAATCATACAAAGGAAAACCTTTCCATTGCTCACGTGAAGAGCTTCTGGGATCGTTTTCCTGCACCTAGGGACAGCAAGCAGAGTTTCACAGGGCATCCTTCAAAAACATGTTCTGTGAATTGAGGGAAAGTCTTTGTTTCGCAATACTTCGGAGCATCCCGTAACATTGCTGCCCCCCAGACCCTCCATTTCCTGCTTCCACAGGCTTTCAAATATGGCTGGAATGGAAACAGTCTAAATCATGTAGATTAAAAACTTGGACACATACACATCATTTTGAGAGAGATTCAATTCCACAGAAATGCAGGTGTGGAAGAGCAGGACCCAAAGCACTGACTAACAGGAGTGAAAAAAGAGTTCAATAAAAAAAGCCTCACAATTTTCCCCCCAAACACACCCAAGCTGTTAATAAAAGCTCTGCAGTGAAGCACATGGAAAATCTACATTTCTGATTAATACACAAGAAAACAAAATTGAGATACAGAATCACAGGATAGTGCAACTGATATTCCCCTCCTATCAGGTGAGAAGGAAATAGGTTTGGGTTTTGCATGATATTCAGCAGCAGCAGTCACAGCCTCTGGGAGCAAACAAGCCCCAGTGTCCTGTTATTGTGGACAAGATCTGGTGGCAAGGCCTGGGGGAGGCCAGGAGGTATCACCAGGACACACAGCACTGAAATGGAAATGGGAGAAGAGCATGTGCATCAGAACTTCCACTGAGCTCCAAGGGGAATAGAGAGCTGCGGTTGCAGAAGAGCCTCTCAACACATACTTAATCGATGGCATTTCAGTGCAAGAATCACATAACCAGGTGTAAAAATCTTCAAATGTAATTTATTAAGACATTCAGCTATGTCTGTCAGTCTACATCCAAATTTACTACTAAAAATAAAATAGTATCACATTTCACATTAGGAATACCGACTTTGAAAAACACTTGAGTCAAGCCTATCGTATAAATAAGTGACTAATTTCTCTTCATATCAAAATTCACATAAAAAAATTGCCTGCTCCCTACTCCCACCTATTCCCCCACCCCAGTCCCTAGTTCTACTTGAAGCCATGATGAATGTAAAAATTTAAGTATGGACATGTCCTTGTCAAAGAAATAAAGGTGCAAACCTATTAACAGCTTTAAAAGTGGCATTTGCGGAGTCTGATCATACACAATAATGTACTCATTCCCAAAGTGCAAATATCGCCAGAGTTTAATACTGTTTTAATTCAGCTGCAAGAATTAAACATTACACAGCACAGTACTGCAAGGCCTCTATCTGTGCCCTAAAACTCATCCCACTTGCCTCCTGCACACGGTAGCAGAGGTCAAAGCGTTCATTAGAGCTTTAGTTTACTTCACTCAGCCCAGACTGTGCCCATTATTAGCAAAAGTTTCATATACAACAAAATATTTAAGACTCCGTCATAAAAGTCAAGAGTCACTATAGGTTACATGAATTCAAATGCAATTGCCCCACCAAGAACACCCAAAGCATAGACATGACGTATTAAGAGTGCTTCCATCTTCTAGTACAATCACTGCTGTTGTAGCTTTGATTTTTGCTTACGTGCCACAAAAAATTGTCAGTGACCAGAGACTGGCAACTTGCTGCATTTAACACCTCTCAGGTAGCCCGGGACACAGCTGTATGCAATACCCTCGTCCTGTCTGTCAGCAACCTCTCACAGACCTCTCGTTCCTCTTATCCCTCACCTTTGTCTTGAAAACACTTTTTCACTGCAATTTGTTTCCAGACATCCTTCCTATGCCCACAGTTCAGAGAGCTTCTGGAGTCATTTCTACTACATCTCACTGGAGTTACCACTACCAAGCAGCCCATAAAAATCAGCATGGGAGATTACATTTTGACCAGCATTAATAGCTAAACTTCTTTCACAGCTGTGGAAGGACAGATTTTCTTCTGAGTCAAACTTGGATCTCTGAAATGTGTTTGTTCCTGTGTCATCCTTTGTCACCTTAGAGCTGGACACAAACCCTTGGATCGGGAGTGGGGCACCCCTCTGGAGCTGCCATTAGTTCTGCAGCACAAGCTGCTCCCTGGCTGGCCTCACATGGGCCTGTGTCACTGTCCATGCTTTGAGACCCCACCAGGCCATCCTGTCCACCAGTAACCTGGCCACTGCTCTTGCTAGGGCTGTCTTTCACATCTGGCCCATTGTCAGGTTCAGCACCAGGTGGCTCAGCTGCATCTCCAGGTCTGGTATTCTGCTCTGCATTAGGATTTGGCTGTTGAACTGGCTCCGGTCCCAGCCCCGGCAGCTGTGAAGGGCTCTTAAGTTGGCAGTGGCACAGAGGGCAGGTTTCTTGCACATACAGCCATTTCTTAAGACAACCCGCATGAAAAAAATGGCTACATGGTGTGATGACAGCAGTTTTCATATCCTGAAAGACACAAAAAAAGAAAGAAGATCACATTATTTGCAACTCCATTCCTTTCCTCTCACCCCATGTATCTGATGGGTCCATCAGCCACAGAAGAGACTGAAGCAGTTTATAGGCAAATAAAAGAATGTTCCTTCCTTCATACCAACACGCGTCTACATTCGAATACAAACACAGGCCATATCTGGCTGTTTATACCACAGGGATTAGAAATTAGGAAAAAAAAAAGCTTTTTTTTTTTTATAAGGTGTTAAGAGTCACAGAATTAGTTGGTTTAAGAAATAATTGTGCATGTCAAAACCTGCACACTTAGAACATGTAACAACAACAAGCGAGAAATTAAGTAACCCCTGAACTTTGTCAGCTCAGACCCACATGTTACTGGTCTGGTGTTTCAAACACCCTCATTCAATCTGGCACCCACAGTTTTACTCTTCAAAGAGCATGGAGTATCAAGTTTGGAGTCACTCCAACTGCTTTCCAACTACATGCTCTTCTCAGGGTGGTTCTTTCACTGTCATACATAACTACAATTTCTATCCAAGAGAAAGAGACCTTGGAGCTAGAGGCGTGATAAAGACTACTTTCAGCATTGATTTCTAAGGTACTTGCATCTGCTGGCTTACATTAGGAAGACTTGATAATTAGGTTTCTGTTATAAAACTGAGATTGCACATGAAGTTGAAGTAGCGATGTCTGTAAATACTGGGCTATTTCTATGGAATAACAACAAATTAGTTATAGAGTACACATTGTCTTTCACTAACAAAATCTTTCACTAATGAAGAAAGGGCACATTTACTGTTACTTTTGAGACCAAATCAACCCAAATATAAGAGGTTTCAAGGAAGTCTTTTGTGTAACTTGATTGAAAAAAAAGCAATAAACACTTCCAAACTATCTCTTTATTCATAAAAGACTCTGTGGGTGACAGTGCTCCATATCAATTTACACAAAGCAGAAAACTGGGTAATTCAAGTAATTTACTGAGCACATTACTTGTTAAACATGATTCAAGTAACTTATTTTACTAGTTGCAGACTGAACTTGACAGTATAGAGGTGTCTAAATTAAAGTCAATCTTCTGACACTTTCATTCTTACCTGGTAGCAGATGGCACAGATATCATTGTGTTGCTCCAACTGCTCTTTTGTGGCAACAGGCAGTGATTTTATCTTATTCACAGCATCTCTACGAAGAAGGAAACTCTTCCATCCTAGTTGGGCCCGCAACCACACATTGTAATAGGAGTGAATGAAGATGATCACAGAACCCATCACAGTCCATTCACCAAAGATTGTCTCCGAGACACCATATGCCACCACACAGAGAGCGACGAGGAATTCCAGCAGCCGGTATGTACCATTCACATAATAAATTACATCATCCATATTTTCGACAGGTTCTTTTCTGAACTCCTCCACCATAAACAAAACATAAATGAAAAGTGTTCCAAGCACCTGTAACAGTGAAAAGACCATAAGCTCAGCATTCAGTTCTGAACCAGAGCTTAAGTCATCCAGCATTGTCCATTGAGCTCTGTACAAACCAGAGAGAGAGGAGGTGAGCCCCAAAGGAATAAAACTGTTGCTGAGCTTCAAGACCAATAGAAGTCACTCTTTCTTGCAGAGCATGTAAGCTTGTTCCCAAGTACTTCCCCTTCCGTACTTTTCTCAGTCCAGAACATAGCTGAGCTGATTCAACAGAAGTGCTGAGCATCATGAGCAGCAATTTTATAGTGTTACAACAAATATGCTTAGTAGAAAACATCTGCTGTACTTATACTGCTGTGTTATGAACATCAAATCACTTTCAAAGAGCCATAGCCAACTAACAATACATAGATTAGTACTCTGGGAGGCAAAAAAACCCAACTTTTTTTACTACGATAGTTATGGCTTCAAAAGCCTTCTGGCTTTACAATTTGAAATTACTTTCATTCACCTGTACTCCTAGCCCTTAGCTTCAGATACAAGCTAATGAAAGAGACTTTATACCTTATCTTGTACTTCTGCTCTTCTGTCATCCCTGGTCTTTCCTCATCATGCATATCCCCCTCTAGAGTAACAGGATCACAGGTTAATGCAGGGCTTCACAGTTACTACAGGGCTAGCGTTCTTACCTGAAGAGAGGTTAGAATACTGCTGGAAATAATGATCAACAGCCAAAAATCCATGTGGAAAAACTGACAAATCATGTAGGCCATGTATGCAGGGAACACGAGTAAGAACAAACAGAGGCTGACTGCTCGGAAGTGCTTCCACAGACTCCTGCAAACAACACAACAGGGTTTTATTTTTTACATCAGGTTTAAGTGTCAGGATAAGAATAGGCTGCCTGCTCAATGTAGGCACGTTAGATGTTTGCTCAAGGCTTTAACTTGTTGAAAGGAGTTTGTATTTGACCCAGGCATAGTCTCATTCCAACCATGCATGCCTATACCACACAGAGTATGAAAAGTTCCTTCTCATATAGCCTTTTCTGTTTTCAATACAAAGACAAAAACTATGGGCAAAACAATTCACCCACAGTAATTGCCATAATGGGTCTGATCAGTGGTTGGACAAATGAAGTATCTGAGATACTGAATGTGTCAGATGAAAGACCAGAAAAATAAAGAAAATGACTATGCATGTAACTGTTTGCATACTTTTCCATATAAACAGAGTTTACCCACATTATATACTGATTACAACTCTTCTGTGTCTTTCTGCTAATACGCATGGGGCAAAGGTATTTCCTTTCATCACTAAATTTAACCCTGTTGCCTTTAAAAGCGTATTTCCCAATTCAGACATCACAAAAGAAATGTAGCAGGACTTGAACATACATCTCTGCCATTCCTTACTCTGCTCCTATAATTTCTTCTTCCTCAGCTCCTCCCCAACCTGAATACACCAATCTTTTTACACCCACCCATTTGGAAGGCTTTCAGGACATCTTCAGTAATTTACTATACTACCTCTGCATGTTCCTCAGGTATTTTAACCTCATTTAGGTTAAAATGTGGTACAGGAATAGCAAAAGGACAACAGCAGAAGCTGACTAAGAAACTATCTGAAGAGAACACTGCTATGAGGCATGCAAGTCTGTGTCTGTAGGTGAGGGAGAAAGGCAAAGCTGAAGTGGAATTTATCCTGATTTTAGCCGATTTAGAACTGCCTGGGAGATTTGGCAGAAGAGAGTTAAAACTCACTATCACCACAGACTGCTTATTTAAGCTGGGCAGATGCTCATATCCTGGCTCTACTCCCTCCCCCTGTGTTACTATATTTGAAGTTAACATTGCTGCAGGCAGAACATGCTGGCTATAAGTAGCCCCTAAGCTAAACAAAATCTCTATCTCCAAACATAAATAAGCTTTCTCTTTCATTTCTTCACTTACAGGTTACAGAAAAAAACACAGACAATTAACAAAGATACAAACAGATTAATACAAGAACACCAGATACCAAGACAGCTTTTCAAACCAGAAACTGAACTTAAACAACAATCCCACATCATCAGAACATCTGGTGCACTAAAGCAAGCCTTCCACCTCTTATTTTCTGCCAGTAAACCCTCTCATTTTGGGATCAGTCTCACAGAAAAAGTAAAAGGGTTTACAATATTTAACAGGAGGTCACTCCCAGAAACTTCCCACCCTGAGATCTCACAACTTCTCAGCTGTCTGAGATCACTGCATAAGAGGGAAACCTACCCAACTGCAGAGGAGGGTAAGCAAAACCATTCTGCAAAGCCACACAATGGAGGGTGGGTGGGAAGAGCACTGGAGTCCTGGATTTGCTTAACTGAGACCACAGTGCACTGACACTCTTGCTAGGGAGAATAATCACTGAACAGTGCCATGGTCGGGGTGGGCAGCCAGCAGCTGCAGAACAGCATGGCTTTACAAAGGCTGGACGGATGCAGTCCTGGGCAGGAGCAGGTGACCAAAGTCACCCCTGTTTGCCAGCACACAGCATGAGGAAAAGTAGTATACCATGCACTCTTGAGAAAGCAGGATAGGGAGGGAAAAGCTAGAGAATTTAGACTGGAAAAGAAATCTGCATACAAAAGACAGGGTAAATTTACAAGCTACTAAAAAGCCAAATCAGGCCATCGATTACTAGTTCATCACCTCCTAAACCAGCACTGCGTAAGTTTCGTTTTAGGAAACCAGTCTCTTACTTGTCCCTTGAGGCTCCCAGTGCCAAGACAATGGGATCAGCGATTTCCAGCATGGACTGAAGTATGGATGCCACCACGATGAAAAGAATAATACTGAGCAGGAACGCCCGATGCACAACTTGGAGCTCAATCAAACCTGTCTGCACAGCCAGGATGAGGAGTGTGACGCCTTCAGTCATTCCCCTGCAGATTAACAGAGTCAAAAGAACAATCAATCACATCTTTCTGTGTGTCAATGCTGGTTCAAAAATACATCTAGAAACACCAGGAAATAAGCTCTTTCTGCCACAATCCTTCAAATGTCTTGTTTTAGCTTTTACTGATGTCCCTGCTAAGGTTTTAATCAGAGGAGTGTTTTCAGAAACACTGAAGTGCTAGGGGTTAGGAAGCAGATTTCAGACTGCTCCTGCCTCAGTGTGTGGGCTACATGCAACTCAGCAGGCACCACCCAGTAAGAGAGTCCTCCCCCAGCACAAAGCATTGTAAGGACCCATGCTGTGTCTTAAGAGGAGGAACCCACCACCTCAGTGTTGCCTACACAAGCCCAAAGCAACCCTGCTATGTCTACATTTGGGCACCAGTCAGCCTCATTCCTACATCACCACGAAAACACCCTCTGCCAGTTACATTTTCCCATCAATACCCTCCTGTCTGTTGTTTGGCCCAGGGGAAACATCCTTGGCTCAACAACCCACCCAGTGACCAGGTCAGGCAACCAGCAATTTAGCCATTTTTCAGTTTAACCTCTCTGTACCTACACACTGTCCTCTTCTTCTTGGCTTGGAACCTCAGATTGAATATAATACCTCTGAGTTCCACAACTCAGCACCAGTATTTGACACAGTTAAAGAAGAGATCACCCAGAATTGCATTCTTACCCAGAAGATACTTTTAGGTAGGCTACTCCTGGGCACCCCCAATTTATACCATTTTCACTTCCAGATCACAGAATCCAAAATGTAAAACACTCTTTTGCATATGGTCTAAACTTTCTATAGAGTTAAGGGCTGGAATAACTGAGAAAGGTACTATCATACCTAGGATCCCAATTTCACATTGGACAAGTTGGGACAAGTGTTAAGAAAAGGCAGTTTCCATATTTTGTCTATTTCCCATAATAATTTACAGGCAATTCATAAAATGCTGTGTTTTAAGCCTCACAGATTAGTAATGTTTCACACATGACTACAGGGTAAATGAGGAAATGGAAAGATGAAGTGTTTAGATTATCCAAGCATGTGAAAATTTTCCAGTGACTCATGAAAATTAAAGCACTAAGACAATCCAAATCCCAACTAAAAGCCCTGAATTTATTACAGAAATTAACCATCTCCCAAGAAGTCTGTGACAAGCTGTATTTTCACATCAAATCCATCCTATGCACAAAGATCGGCATACAAAAAGCCTGTCAAGGATACCCAATAGTTCGTAAGTTAAAAAACTGCAAAACAACCTGCACGTTTCTGTATAAGTCCCTTCTTTTTAGACCTCAGGCACAACAAGGCACTTACCTGTTCATAGCAGGATCATTCATGAATGCTCGATAACCCTGCAAGTAAAACTTGCAGAGAGTCAGAACTCCCAAAGCAACAAAAGAGACTGTGAAGACCAAGCCCAGGAGTGAGTACGGAGTGCTACAGCATTCGGCAATACTGGAAGGAGAGAGGGAAAGAAACAAAAAGAAAAGGTCCATCAATTAAAAGCAGTGTGCTGAGCTCTCCCGTTGTCCTGTTAACTGTGCAAGCTGCTTTGAAAGGAAAAACTGGATTGGTTTAATGAATATATTAAAAACTCTAAACCACCATGAAACGCTTCTATAAAAGGAAAAAGATGAGATGTATTCTGTTACTTCTTCCCAAGACACAATTTCATCTCAGCTAATGCTGCTGTCAGAGCTGTGCTATGGTGTTTCTCTGGTCCCTCTTCAGCGCTGTGCCACACGGTGGCACTGTCCTGCTTGTGCAGGGTTTTCATAACCTAAAGTCAATCTGACAAACACTATGCACCCAGGTTACCTGCTGAAATTTCTGCCAGCTACCAGAAGCAGAGTTAAAGCAGATGGATTCACGAAGGCACTTTCCACTCAGATCCACAATAATGCAAATAAACATCAAAATGATAAAATTCACACCAGGTTCAGGTAGGCAATGCCTGTCTTTCATACGGCTGAGCCAGAAGCAGCAAAATAAGACAGCAAAGAGTATTCTGCAGGAGGCTTCTTCCTCTCTTTTGCAACAGCAATGAAGTCAGAGAGACTGAGACCCCAGAATACATCTGCTGATGCTGAGAATAGCTGCATTACTTCAGCTCCCTCACCTTCTGTTGATTCTGGCACTGCAATGTTTGGAGCAGCCTAAGCCTCAGAGTATACTCTGGCTTCTGAAACACAACACTGTCAGAACAAGGGGAATGCAGTGCAGTGCACCACATGTCCCAGCACTACGTAAAGAATCAGCTTACGGAGAACCAGAAATCCCTGTCAACAAGGGATTACACATCTGAAAATCCTCACATATATTATCCAAGGTAATATACACTGACACCCCCATTCACAAACAAATAAATAAAATCTTCTCTTGCTCACCAGGACAATAGTCTTGTGGGAGCAAATATGGTGGTCAAAACCATGTCAGGTTAATTAACCAACTGAAGAGTGAACTAGTCCAGGGCTCTGACAAGACTAAAGGACTTTGAGGAAACACATGCCTCAAAAATAAACAAAGCTTGTCCAAGAGACATTTAGTTTGTCTCTTTTAATGACCACTTTAACTGGAAAACTCCTTTGAAAGCCATTCAAAACAGAAAATGTTGATGTGTTTACATATACTATTTGCAGGGCTTCTGGTAAGCCTTCAAATTCTGCCTGGTTACCAAGCTGGGCAGGGCCAAAAAGGTTTTCAAATATTCCTGCTGCACAATGGTAGTGAGAAATGAAATATTTAAAGCAGCTATTTCTGCAGGATACTTGAGGAACTCTTTAAGTTTTCCTTCAAAATATATTACAAGAAATCAAGACTCTGTCTTTTCTGCCTGATTCTTTTTTGTCAATTTTAACACCTTTAAACTTACTTTCAGATGATCTAATAAGCAAGGGTCCCAGAGGAGATTAAGAGCTCAAAGAGAAGCCTGGGGAGCTCCGAGTGTTATATTTATGTGTCAAGCACGTGTTCATAAATTGTCCTAAAGAGCTGAACTCCTCAAGGCTTCTCAAAAATCACAGCAGTTACATACCCACAGAAAGGATGTTGACAGGAGCAAGGACAATGAAAGGTAGGGAATGGTTTTTAAATAGCAAACATGCAAGCAAGAGCTTTCCAGTCTGGGAAGAACAAACTTACGCTACTCCCAATTTTAAAGAACAGAACTGTATGGTATGTTGCTCTCCTACCCCCATACATGAATCGAGGAGCACTGAATGAAATTGTATGGATTCAAACTATCAAAACAGATTTTTCTATCATGCAGACCAAGCTGAGCTGTGAAACTCTTTGCTCAGCATCTTTCAATGATGCAATGTACATGGGTTCAAGGGCAGCAAGCACAAACTGATGGAGAAGTCCTTTAGAGGGTTACTGGATGCATATTAACCATATCCAGCTAACGCAGCTTGACAGCTGAAGCTGGATGCAGGACTGGAAGAGTACTAGGAAGTGTCCTGTTTGTCACATGATGAGTGGGTGTTTTTCCAGGTATTCATTTACAGGCACTGCTGGAAACTGGATCCTGGGTTAGACAGTATATAGTCTGAGCCAGCACAGCCACTCTGATATTCCTATGAGAGCTGGACACAGCTGTTCTGCACAGCCCAACTGCTCTCACCTGAATTACAGCTATAATATTTCAAGAAAAGGAAGAAGATGAGGAATTCACTCAACTCTCATGGAAGAGCACATCTTTTTTTCCGTTTTGTTGAATAGCCAGCACTACATTATTAAAAGCCCTCACAAGGTATTTCAGCTCCCTTCTACGGGTTAAGAGACTATTGGCAGTACTGGGTTTTTGCTTTTGAGATCAATAAGCATTTATAACCTCTCAACTGCAACAGGGCTGAGAATATTTGCACCATTTTTCCATATTTTTCCACTTGCAGGGAGAACTTCACAGATCAACTGGTATTCAGGCACTTACAGATCAAGTCAATGCAACCCTGCAAAGCAAGTTCCCTGTTTTGCCATGAAGTTAACAATTTCGTGTAGGAATAAACTCAACTTATTTATAAGGAAAAGAATCACTTCCCCCACCTCTAACAGCAGTACTCTGTTGTAACAAAGCTAAAATTGCAGCAGAGACGAACAGGAGGAAAAACTTCAGAGACCAATGGTTTAGTAAACAACCAGGTAATATGTTACTTGGTAATATGTCCAAGTAACATGTCAGCACTTTTACATAATGCAGTGTGACAGTGTAAGCAACTGTAACACTACATGCAACAAAATTTCTGGCATATCTCCTTACTGATAGTGAATTTTGACAGCTTACACTATTGCACCACAGATACACACACAGAGAGGCAAGAAAAAGGTAACTGTAAAGTCTGATTGGAAAACTGCAGTGATGAGCAAGTTACTCAATTTGCGGCCCAAACAGCAGAACTAATAGCATATGGTCTCTAAAGAGTATGTCCTGTGTTGCCTTTGTGTTTAAGCAACTATTACCTCTTTTCTTCCCATTCCAGTATTACACTATCTAATTTGTGTAACTGATCCTTTGCAACACACCCAGTTCCTCTCTGCCCCACTCTCCCACTCCCTTTTGTATTCTGTCATTTCTAGTTAAAGAACAGCCAGCAACGGCATGGAGGTTCCAGTCAGAATCCCCCAGATGCTGCCTTTCTCTCAGAAACAGCATGAACACAGGCCTCTCCTTTATCTCAAAGTTTTTACAAAGCTTTTAGGAATTTGTTATCCAAGATCTACACACCTCTGCCAAATTAACCACTGGACTCAAAAGTCCTTTGGGAGTGAGGTACTTTGGCTTCTTGGATGAAGTCAGGAATGTGTCCCACACCAGAATGATGAAACAAGACATACAAGGCTCAGAAAGCAACACAATCATGAATATCACTTGGACTGAAATTCAGCTGAAATATCTCAGCCTTAAATCCAATCTCTATACTGAAAACAACTTGTGGACCAAAGCTCTAATTATAGCTATTTCCTCATCAAAGGAATATTTTGCTTTCTCTGGGAACTGTCCCACAGTTTTACTAATGCTGTCTGTTCTGAATGGGATGCATGCCTCCAAAGGACAAGCTTAAAAGGGTTTACACGTGTGGTCGCTGCAATAAGGACAAGTATTTGTTTGGCATCCAAATGCAATAAAGCCAACCTACATACTCAGCGCCTAAAAAAGCACATTAATTTCAGAAGACAGTAACAACAGAAAACCTTTTGCAGACTAGTTAATTACCTTGTCAGGAAGAGGAAGAGGAGCCTCTCTCTTGAGGCAGGCTGGTCCCGTGTACTGAAATAGGAATAGATCTGAAGAGCAAACAAGACAAGCCAAAACACCATGAAAAGAACCGGGACGACCAGCTGGTTCCACAGAGACATTCCCAAAGCCAGGAGACCATACACCTCCACCACCTGGGCAAGACAGAAAAATGCAGTTTGTTACTGGTTCACAGCACCCATGATTTGGTATCAAAAGCACAATCAAACAATATAGCCACAAGGAAGCTAAGGATAATTCACATGGCATTAGCCATCCCAAAGAAAAGGAGATACATAAAATTACAGTCTGACAAAGGGAGAACCCAGATTAAGCAGCGAGATATTACCACTATCTAGAAGAAGAGAGAAGTACCTGACTGTGCAGCAAACTATCAGAGCAGCTGAATGCATCTTCCTACCAAAAACTGGCTGGGAGCTGCTGACTGAAGCCCGCTGACAGCCAGAGGGGTGAGGGAGCTGGGTCTCTTTAGCTTGCAAAAGAGGAGACTGAGGGGTGACCTCATCAATGTTTACAAATATGTGAAGGGTAGGTGTCAGGATGATGGAGCTAGGCTTTTTTCAGTGATACCCAGTGATAGGACAAGGGGCAATGGGTGTAAACTGGAACATAGGAAGTTCCACGTTAACATCAGGAAGAACTTCTTTACTGTAAGAGTGACAGAGCACTGGAACAGGCTGCCCAGGGGGGTTGTGGAGTCTCCTACACTGGAGATATTCAAGGCCCGCCTGGACAAGTTCCTGTGTGATGTACTGTAGGTTACCCTGCTCTTGCAGGGGGGTTGGACTAGATGATCTTTTTAGGTCCCTTCCAACCCTTGGGATTCTGTGATTCTGTGATTCTGTGACATAGGCCTCTAGTTAACACACAACCCTTTTGGACCTTTTCGTCCAGCTTAAGTCACAGCAATGTTGTTTTCTCTGTAGGTACTGCCAAGTCACTGAACTCACAGGTACTGAAATAGGAGCCACATCACTTCAATACAGTAAACCTCCTTTGCTGACCTGTTTTAAAGGAAAAACTTAATGCCTCAGACATTTTAAGTATCTCAAAAGGAACATGGTACCAGACTTCTGACTGCTCCTAATCTACGAAGTATTTTGAAATTAATGCTTAAGAGTTATTTCAGAAGATTCTGCAATACAAAAGACATTTGAGCTTCAAAGCCTAAATTACAGTGCAGTCACTTCCAAGAAGCTGGAACTTCATATAACTGGACTTAATACAAAAGCTCAAGAGGAAATCACTCATAACTACTATTTCCTCACCACCTGCTTCCCACAGTGACATACAATCCATAACGGCTAGCAAATTTTAGCTAAACAAAAAGCTGAAAAGGCTGCCTACCTAGTCTTTCATGACAAGCGTGAGGGATATTATGTTCATAGGACCTGCTGCAGTAGGTACTGTGGCCGATGGACAAGCATATGCTGCTAGCAGGGATATGGTGCCAAGTTCCTGCGTTTAGCTTTGCACACAGACATGTGAAGGAAGTGTACTAGCCCTCAGGAGATCCCCCCCGAGCTCTCCCTTGGCATGGGACCAACACAAGCTATCCTATGCAGCTCCTGGCAGAGTGCTTCACCACATTGGAAAAGGGTCATGCTACGCTCATAATGTAGATTCATAACCATGAAGTATTTCTGGCATCTTCTGCTACAAGTAAGCAGCCAGGGGCTGGACTTCCTTTTAAATTATACCATTAGGCACAGCCTGAAACACACACAAAGCAGCCTTGCCCCACCTTTTACGGCTGTCTCAGAAAACACTCCTGGCGATTAACATCCTAATAATCATCAGTTTTGCCATTGGTATCAAAATAGCACATGAATGTATTTGCAATTAAACACTCATAAAATGTTGAAGTGTTTTAAGCACAAGTGTTCCATTAAGAAAAACAGATACAGTACTCTCAAACCTACACCCAGTTTCAGGAAGCTAAATGCTGCATTGTTCATGCACATGAAAACTGGAAGTGCTGGTTCCAATCTGTTGCAAGTTTTTAAGCTGTAAAAAGACATGCAATTGGCTTATCCCAAATGCTGCCACAGTAAGTGAAGAGTGAGCATGACTTTCCTATTCCCACTGGAAAACAAAGATACTGAAGCTTTGCCAGTTAGCTCCCAAAGTAGCGTTTAATCAGCAAATCTACAAGCCAGTTATGGGTGAGATCAGACCATGGTAGGTGCTGTACAAACAGAGATAATCCTGCTCCAAAGACCAATTACATATAAAATAAATAACCAAACAGTAATGATCAACATGACAGGCCAAGACCTTGGCACACTACACACCTACTGCTGCCAAGTTTTTGTTTGTGTATGACAGATATGACAGCAAAGCAGAGCTTTACAAGAGCTTAACAAGTTAATTTTTCAGACTGCTTAGGGACTGAAAAGCAGAAGTCAGAAAACAGTGGCTTCGTTTCAAAAGAATCCAGAAAGTGGTTCAAGCAAGCATCAAGCTTTATATGTCAAAATACACAGAACTATTCATAGAATCATAGAATAGTTAGGGCTGGAAAGGACCTTAAGATCATCTAGTTCCAACCCCCCTGCCATGGGCAGGGACACCTCACACTAAACCATACCACCCAGGGCTTCATCCAACCTGGCCTTGAACACCGCCAGGGATAGAGCATTCACAACCCCTGGGCAACCCATTCCAGTGCCTCACCACCCTAACAGGAAAGAATTTCTTCCTTACATCCAATTTAAACTTCCCCTGTGTAAGTTTTAACCTGTTACCCCTTGTCCTGTCACTACAGTCACTAAAGAAGAGTCCCTCCGCAGCATCCCTATAGGCCCCCTTCAGATACTGGAAGGCTGCTACGAGGTCTCCACGCAGCCTTCTCTTTTCCAGGCTGAACAGACACAACTTTCTCAGCCTATCTTCATACGGGAAGTGCTCCAGTCCCCTGATCATCCTCGTGGCCCTTTTCTGGACTTGTTCCAACAGTTCCATGTCCTTTTTATGTTGAGGACACCAGAACTGTACACAATGCTCCAAGTGAGGTCTCAAGAGAGCAGAGTAGAGGGGCAGGATCACCTCCTTCGACCGGCTGGTCACGCTACTTTTAATGCAGCCCAGGATACGGTTGGCTTTCTGGGCTGCAAGCGCACACTGCTGGCTCATGTTCATTTTCTCATCAACCACCACCCCCAAGACATATTCACATACATTTTATTTTTATAGAAAAAATGGTGTGATATTTCTGTACCATTAACAAAGTGTCTTTTCCACTACATAGATATTAGATGTAAAAGTGTTAACAAAATGGATACATGTCAGATCAGTCTCCTCTGTTTCTGCTAACTCTTTTGTTCACGGTCTCAGCAATGCTGCTGTTCTAAAGAAAATACTACATACTTTTCAAATCACTGTCTGCAAGTTACAGATCACTGACTGCAAGTCAGTGATTATTAGAGTCAAAATGAGCTTTAGTGTTACTCCCACTTTAACACTACTATAATTATAAACGCTTTTCATACAGAAAGCATCTTCTGAAATGAACAGCTACTACAATTAATGCATGGGGATTACTTTGCTCACTTAATGAGGCTTTAAAATCCCATTCTGTCACAACCTTGTCTTGTAGCCTGAATTTGGGCAGGACTAAGCAAAGTCCAAGCAAAGTGGACACGCTCAGCTGGCCAGCAGCATAATTCTAATTAACATCTTAACTGCTCATCCACACAAATTATAAGCTACCATAAATTAAAGAAAGAAGATGCTATAGATAAGAACATATTTGGTTTGCTAAGAAAAAGGAACACACACACAGTTGCACACAGAAGACAGCCAAAGTATTCTTCTCTTTCGTTTCCGCAAAAAAGGCTCAGGACAAGGAAAATGAAATCGTTACGTTCACTGTCTTACCTGGACAAGCTCTCTGTATGCAGATTTTGCCAAATTATAGGGCACCAGAAGATTTGATGCCAGAAAGTAGAGAACTTCCAAACCAGTGAAAATCATGGCAAATTTGTTGATGATGACGATGGTTTCCAAAGGGACCAGGCAAAGTCGTGCCAGCAGAGGGAGCATGTGAGCAGAGAAAAGCCAGATCTGTTTTGTTTTCATGACGCAGGAGCAGAGCGTACATACCACCAGCTGACCTGGAAACGCGACACAGTATTTTATAATCAAGCTGATTATCCCCTTCAGGAAAAAAAAAAAAACCATCTTTTAATACGTTATGTTTCCATAACGCAGTTATCAACATCCAGCATATTATGACAGTTCTAACTAGGACATATCTGTTATGAAACCAGGCTCCTCCGCATCCTTTGCTGCCCCACACCATTTTCAAACTATGTGAAGTGCAGGCTTTTGCTTTACAGATTAATGAGATGTAAACCCAAAACACATGCAGAATCATACTCAAGATTAATATGAAGTCCCAGGAATAACATTATGCACAGGATAACCCTGCAAGTCATCCCTGTTCTTCCGTAATGCCCCAGTTCAATACTGGTGGGATCTGTATACATGCAGTTGCTTTTCTGAAGCACAGCTATACTACTCTTTCATTCTAATCTATGCAAAAAAAAGGTAATCAGAGGTCCCAAATGGATTTTAGAGCAACAACATTTCTCCTGTCAAGAGGAATTATTGGCCAAGAAGAGTAACAGGAGAACAGCCAGGTCAGCAGCTGAGACTTCAATAATTTCATAGTGCTTGAGGCAGTTGCACAGACTGAAGCTTGCAAGTGACAGGTAATTAATGATTAAATTCTAGTTAACAGTTGGCAGGGACACCAGAACATCTCCCACACACCCAGCGATCTGAAGGCTGGTATTTCCAGAGCAGACCACTCCAGTGTAACTGCTCCCATGTGCAGTTACATGAGACTCACTGGAAGTTGTACCCTTTCTCTAAGAGGAAACAGAAGGGTGAGAAACCCAGAAAAGGAACAATTCTCACTCATCACTTTGCAGTAAGGAAAAAGTTTATTGGATATTACTTAAAAGCAGAACCTTGTTCACCACCTGTGTTAACTAACATCTTAAAGCCACAATATGTGGTTCTAAACCCAAGTGCTCATCCTGTTTTGGAGCTACCTCCACCAATGTTTGTATCTCACAGCTTTTCCCAAAACTGGGAATTAGCCTTAGTAAAACAGAGAGTAACAAAATCAAGGCTGCTACCATCTCTAGGTCACTGCTAACTCCACATGTTCACATAAGCTTACTGACCTTGTAAGCCCTTCCGGATGAGTTGGGGAGGAAAATAGCAAGAGGAGAAACAGCAGTAGCAGGGTTTTGCTTTCATTCTGCTCAGCTTCCCCACCTAGAAAAGGACTTCTGCTTTCAAAATAACTGCAACTGAGCTGAAAGGAATCTCTAATCTCTACTACTTAAGTACACAAAGTTCTTCCTCCGTCACGCTGTCCTCTTTCAAGTTGAAGGCCTACCACCAATTTGCTAGATGTACTTCTGAATTAGCAGATTTCATTTCAGAGC
The DNA here is from genome assembly GCF_037157495.1 of Lathamus discolor. NCBI lineage: Eukaryota > Metazoa > Chordata > Aves > Psittaciformes > Psittacidae > Lathamus > Lathamus discolor. The sequence continues at coordinate 12,588,363 of NC_088893.1, read as the reverse complement.
AAGCACCCTTGCTCTCAGCAAGACACTACCAGCATGCTGGGGCTTGTAAGCCTCAGAGAAAGTTACTTTACTCATCTTTTCAGAAGTTCAGCACACCAGCTCTGAAGCATTCTCCCTCTACTTTGTTGTTCTCTGCCCACACACACATTGCTACAACCCTATTTAAGATACCACCAGCACACTGCTGTGCTGTAATATTCAGGAGCCTGGCACAGTCAGCTTGTGAGGATTTCTGCGACTCATGGTAACTAAGGCAACCCAGCTCCACACACAAAGGGATACAAATCCCAGCATCCAATATGTTCTTGGGTAAGCATGTTATCATCTGAAATAAAATATTGCAACAACATCACATTAAGCAACCCAGTGCTCTTTGGGATGACTGGAGCTCTCCAACCACAAAACAGGACCTCCAAGTTCAGCTTCATCTCATGCAACAGCAAAACCTGCCTTCCTCCAGCAGTGATGTGCCGAGTATGCTGGTCATCCCTGCTAAACTCTCTGACCCTCCCACCTTTTTTAATTCAAACTCTGATCAAATGTTACTTGTCATGGGAAGGAGAGCTGTACACCATCAAAGGAAATACATGGAGCACTTTCTCTGGAGGTCCCAAAGTTCTTCCTGAAGTCTGCACCTTGTCAATTCTCAGCCCCTTCACGAAGAGCCTGAAAATGCCTCCAGTGGAGCTTTTAATGACTGGTACTTCCCATTTTAAACTGGGGTAGCAGTATCTTAGTTCAGGACAGTATCTCTCTGCAGTAAATCATAGTTTATCTCCAAGTGGGGCTGTACACTGTCAGTCTTCAACGTAACATCACAGCATCAGAAGAAATTAGCTTGTACCTCTTATTGAGTCATAGAAAGATTCTAACACTTCAGCTATCTGCTAAGATCAGCAAATCCAGCTGAATGTCTGCACTCCAGAAACTTAAACACCATGGACTGAAAACTGCCAGACACAGCTAATGAGCCCGACAGCCGGAAACCTCCTGCAGGACACCAGGCTCTTCTGCTAGAGAATGAGGCAATAAGGAGAAATCTATTGCTTAAGTTTCTGCCCATTCTTTTCTTTTCCCAAAACATCCACAAATACATTAAACATTGTTGACAGGTAGCCAAAGCTCCCCCGCTCATAAGCTAATAGAAAATGTGCAACAAGAAAGCCTATGTGGTACAGCCACTGTTCCAGCCACTCTGTATGGAACTGTATTTCATTCCCAGTTTTAAAAAGCTGATGCTAACAAATGCCCTGGCTACAGGGAATGCTACTAAATTAAATGCTACTAAACCCCCAGGATATATTATTATATATATATAAAAGTAAATATCTAATCCCATATTGTGCACTAAGAAAAAGCAAGTCTTCATGGTAGCATCCAAAACCACGCGGCTTTACAACATTCACAACCGACATGCTTACAAAATAGCACATTCATCCAAGGGATGGTCTTCAAAGACATTTATTTCTTCCATCCAGCACTTTGGAACGTTAGTAACTCTAGTCAACAGTCATCAGACTGAATTAGATGCAGGGAAGAAATGACTAGGAGAGCCCATTCAAAAAGCACTAATGAATAAAAGCACTAACAAAGATGAAATCTGTGAAGCAGTTGGCGTACTGTACATCATCCCCTTAATTCTGACCAGGACTTTAAGGAACAACAGCTGGATCAGCAGCACCATTACTTCCCCAGATACCCGCCTTACTGCCTTTGTCAACAGTGCTGCAGCACAACATTGAAGAAAAAGATGGAACAAAGCAGCTGTATATTCATTTTGCTGTGAAGATGACAGTTCAGCGCAGTATACTCTTGAGACGTGGCAGACTGAACTGGATAAATACCTCTGTATGTAACAAATCTGAGAAAGTATTTCATATATATACAAAACATTGTCAAGTCTCATAGCCCGCTTGTGCAGGTCTTCCCCAAAGACAACTGCTTACATACACATTTGCTAGTATTGTCAAGTACCTACTTTTAAAAAATCATTACAATATGGGGACACTTTAGTCTGACCCAAAACTGTATGGGGTACAAAAAGTATTATCTTTTTCTCACTTCTTTTTATTCCATATTAAAACCTGGATGAAGCAGAATGGGCTTGACTCTTGGTTTAGTTTCTGCCTGTGAATGACACAACACCTCCCAACCTCTTCCTGCCTAGGCCTGCCTCATGCTTTGTGAAGCTCTCTGAGGGATTCTGCTTTATAATGGGACCCCACATTGCACCCAAGATTCAAAGGGCTAATTACAAACATTTGTCATAGAAACACACTAAAGGCTTTAATTGTACTTTGGTGTCATTTGACAAGACAGCAAAATGTATTTAGAAATTCATGAGAGTAAAAAATATATCTTAAGTTTCCCTTTCATTGAAAAATACCAATGTTATTTCTATTAAAAATATTAAAAACAAAGACAAATGCTACATTTGGAAGTAAGGATGCAGGCAATCAGGAGATGTATATATTCTGGTAGACCTAACACACTAAAGAAGTAAACCCATCTATATCTGCCAGTAACAGCTGCAAGTAAACAGAAAGCAGATGAGTTTTGCCAACCATACATGGCTGACTAAATCTGTCAATAATCTGATGAAATCCATAGATCTTCCTTAATTCCTTTCACTAAGATTTTTCTTCCAAGATTGTCTCAGGCTTAATTTTAAAATACACATGGAGTATGTGTGTATTCCAATATCCTCTCAGTAGAACATATGGTGTGGTGTAGCAACCTTAACACTGAATTTATTCTCTTCCTGTGAAAGTTCAGAGGGTAAGGAAACAGTCTAGAAAATCCAGTTCTTTTGGGTTTTATTTAGGATTTTTACTTAGAGAAGTCATCTTTGTCATTAATCAAACACAATTTAAATGTAGTTTTGACTTGTTACTCCTTACTGTAGCTGCGTGCACACACCCACAAATACGCATCACCATTTTTTTTGTGAGAATGACAGTGCTCACCTGTAAGGCAAATGAAGAATACTTATACAACACTTTCATTGACAAAAGCCCTACAAATACAAGTTATTGAAATGTCCAGAGTACTCTGCACCTAAAGATTATTACAGACCATCCAGTCGCCCTGAATCAGATGGCATGTCTGAGAAGAATGGAGGGGCACAGCATGACAAACAGACCTAGAAAATACTTCAATGCTGCAAGTACAAGAGCATTGGTAAATCAGTGTCATAGAAAAAGCCAGACAGGATACACCTAGCTTCCCATGCTTCTTGCATATTAATGGCAAACACAGCTACAAAAAGTGATGAGAGATTTGAAACCAAGAGGTAAAATGTGCATAGGTTTCAATGAAGAGAATTAGGCAGAACTCCCTCCTGCATCACAAATATTTAAAGCACTTACCTACTAAAGCAGTCATGAAGCGATTCATAGAGAGAGGTTCCAAGTACATTGGCCCTTCATATCCTGATTCCAATTCGCTCCTCACATAATCCCTAAAAGAAACCCACCAAACACTATTAAGATCCATCCGATCAGACAAGAAGCAATTTATTCATTCCACACATATGCAGTTTCAGTGTATGCCACAGTCAACTAAATTACACATAGCAATATTAACACTACTGGTACAGCAGCCTCACTGGTATAAGTCATGCCTCAGATCCTTAAGTGAGACAAGTATTAGCTGTAATTAGACTCACTGGCATAGCTGTAAAAATCCTTTGGGATATCCAAGCTGTTCTTAAGAGCGTGGTCTGAAATTGCTTATTGACAAAGCCTCTTAAGCACCATTCCATTTTTAAGTATCCTTATTAAGTGTTTTTCTTCCAAATAGTAATGGCTTTTCCCCACCAGCTCCACATGAACAAAAAAAAATTAACTCGAGAGCTTGACAGAGAGGTCTTCCAATTTCATGCTTATTGTATTTTGCACCTAACAACCTCTTTGCAACAAATTAAAAAATAGGTATGAAGGAAAAGTGATAGTCATAGACTAGTCAGGAACAGAGTTGCTACATAATCCTTTTACCCAACAGAATTTAAAAGTTTAGCTCTATCCTGGGAAACTTGGACAAACCATATACCCTCAAACTGATAGACACAGGAAGGTAGTCTGAAAATCTGACAGGGTATTTGTAATTTCTCTCAGAAGTTGTATGAGCTCAGGCAACCAAAGAACCCAAAGACACTGGGCATTTTTCTGCTGTTGGTGATTACCCATCAGCTCTGCCTTCAAGCAGGCTAACATATCTAACAGCAGTATAACTCAAACATGAACTTCACAGTAGGATCAAGCATTTTACACTTTCAGAAGGAGATCCTGGAAGAGGACTGCAGTAATTGTCCAGCGGCTCCTTAATGCCCTGCCACAACACAGCAGGAAATACTCGTGAACCTTTGCATCATGATCCAATACTCCAGCCCCTTTTTCTGCCTTGCCGTGTGACCCTTCCTTCTCCACTCCTAGGAGAGCTGCTGCTCCACCCTTGTTACTACACGACCATTTCTGCCAGCAGCAGCACAACTAAGCCTGTGCTCCAATCTGGCCGATATTGTCCAGTCATTTATGTGTACATACTTGATCTGATCCTGCATGGAGGTAGCAGACTTTGTTTGCTCAAGAGACATGGTATTTCATTTACTATTTATTTATTTGTATCAGTGAGGCAAGCCACACTGGCTGGGAACAGATGCAGTCAATGTGATGCAAACAGTATCGGAAACCACAACCAATACAAGAATTGCTCTTTTGATTTCAGTGCAGAAAAAGATGCAACTCAGGGCTCCTAGCAGCAGCATTCACTTCTCCCCAGAAATGTGGAAATATACCCTTTTAGTTAAGGTATTCACATTTTCATTTGCAAAAAATCTCTGGAATTGAAGACATAAATCTCAAAGTACTAAAACAAACACTTCAAAGCCTGTTCTTCATAGCTGACAGCCTTCCTACTCACTGCAGCTTTTCAAGTGTCATAGTATATGCGAGGTATGTTGAAATGGGTTCTTTAGACTGTAACCTATAATTAAAAATACATGAGGATTGAAAAGCCACTTAAAACAACTGATTCTAGATAGAACTTTCTTCTTATTATCAAGGCGTAGCTAAGCACAAGGGTTTTTTCTCCCTTCCGGCATCGGTACAGATGTAATCTTGGGGGCAAAGTTGATTATTTTAGTATTTTTATTTCACATAAACCTGCAGAAAGCATTTCCTGAATGTGCTGGGTTCAGCATTGAAAGCATTACCAACAAACATGATAATCAGAGTTACAAAGGGAGAAAACAGTAACACCATTTGCAACATGCTGAAGATGGCTGGATTAGCAATATTATTCTCCATCCTCAAATTTAGAGTGAAAACAGCGGCTATTTGTAGACTGCTACAAGGAAAACAGTGAAGACATGAAGGTTCTTCTCTGTTAAGAAACAGGTTACAAAATCATCCAGCATACCAACTGTAGCAAGATGACCTTACACAACTTAGCAAAGACATCTCAACAAAGCTGCACGTAGAGCTGCTGCTTCAACACCAGGAACGTGCCTGGAGGTTACCCAAATTCCTTCAAGCTACATGTCTTGTCATTGTCTAGCTGAATCAGTCACCTGCACAGAGGTCTGTACTTGTCTTAATTCTTTAAGTAACTCTCACTAATTGAGTTTTAGGCTTACCAGCTTGGAGAAGCAGTGTTTGAAGACCTCCTAATTTTTTTAAACAGTATTTGTAGATGGTGTCTGAATAAAGGAAGTCAAAGCAGTGATTCTCTTATTACCAGTACAAACACAAGGATCTTTTGGCACAGACACCAATCAGAAGATGCCTCGAACAGCTGCAGTGCCATACAAGATGCTGAGAAGAGCAAGTGCCTGCACTCAATTTTGATCAATTAAAGCTGTATTAAGCTGCAGCTTTTACATTTGAGAATTGTTCACTTTACTGCAGCAATGTAAGAAAACAAGAATGCTAAAATCATTATTTACAAGTTAATGAAATGACTGAAACGACATTACTATTTTAGAAAATTAGGATGTAAGTGTAAAACTTAGATCAGATTGCCAGCTATTCATTCTGCAAGCAATGCACTGACAGCTTCATATAATCAAACTGCTGGACTGTTAACATAAACTCACGCACAACCAGACTAACATTGCTCTGAAAAGGTAAAGAGATACAGTGCTTCACACATGACCATTTTTTTTGTTACTGAAAGTGCAGAAAGGTCTCCTGTTGTTAAAAATATGCTTTGCAATCGACTGACACAAAGCACGATGGTTATCTGACCTAATTGACTCATATAGCTGACATTTACCTTGGCTGATTAATCACTGCTGTCAACATCAAACACATTCTCATAAGTTTTAAATGTCTAAGACAACCTCAATATTAAGTGTATTTTAAGTTTATCTGTAAGAAACGATTGAGGTTCCTACTCCCCCCCCCTCATTCTTAGCTCTATGAGACTCGATGCTTGGAATACAATCAAAACAAAACTGCAAAACTTGAAATAACACTATGATGCAGATTCTTTTTTTTTCTTTCTTTAACATTATTAATTGCATTGTTTCTTTTCTGCATAACTGCATTGTTTATTTCCCCAAGTTTTATTACTGGAAATGGGAAAATGTGATCCTTTTAAGCAAGCCATTTGTGCAGCTACACATCAGCTAAAAACAGCATTCATTTTCCTTGTCAGGAGCAGCAGGATTTTGGTTTTTAGAGCTGACTTCTCCTTTTTCCATAAACAGATGGTGTATTATCTCCAAATTGCCAGGTTAACACACTACATACAAATGTAGCATCTTCTCAAACTCTCCAAGCCTTCACAAACATTAGCTAACCAATCTTTACACACTGAGGTAATTACCAGTCTTGCAGATAAGGAAACAAACACTTAAGAAATCAGGGGACTTGTCAAGGTCACACAGACCTGGAAATCTGAAGTCAGAGCTTAACTGTAAAATTCGGATCTTCTTATTCCCAGACTTGCAGCTGAACCACAGGCTATTTCTGGGATGGAAAAAAAGCACTGAAAGCTGAAGTCTTTCAACAGCTCAGAATTTCCAGGACACTGCAGAGTCACAAGTGCCAGCTGATTCTGGTCTGGTTCTATAATTTGCACTAACCAAACTGGCCTCAATATGAGACCTCTTCATCTGTCTTAAATAGCATCCCAATTGGTAATGCTTGCAAGGAATCCAACTGGAAGTTTTCAGCTCTAAACACAGTTATTAACAAAACACATTCAGGAACAGTTTGCACATGTGACTACTGTATGTGTTGTTATGATCAGTCTGCTAAATAAAAACATCAGCTGGAATTGGGTGGCTTTGGCAATAAAAGGAATAGCTCCACTAACATTGTATTTGTGTGTTACACTTCACTATTTTCAATATTAAAACTAATGGGATTCAAACATTCTTTTGAAAAGCTAATGCAACCGTCACTCCCCACACCGTACAAAGGCTGATGCTGAGAACCCCTTGCAAACCAATTCTAGGTTATGTCTATGGAATTGGTAAGCTCACTCAAAAGTGTTAACAACTACATTTGCTTTGCAAAATAGCTAGGGAATACTGCTGGACTATTTGAATCCAAGACATCTTTTAATTAAATGTATTTTTTGGTGCCTGATGATGCAAGATTTAACTGAAGTCTTTATTAACTCTCTCCAATAATACCAAATAGAGAAAGCTTAACAAGAATACGCCAAATAGTCCACATAATAATTATCTAACATGTTTCAAGAAAGCCTGTAAAAGTCTCAAAACTTCACAAAGCACAGAAGTCACAACTCACATTACACAGAATCACAAAGAAAAATGTTATTAAAAACCCACAGTGCTAGACCATAATGGATCAACCAAAATCCATACCATCTCTCTCTCTCAAAAAATGTAAAGATCCAGAATGGCATAAAGATCTCTAGAGGGTAAATCCTCTGGAACAAAGCCCTGTATCTGATTGGAATTTGTTACCAGCTTCATTTCAACACATGTTCTTAAGTAATGTTTAGGTTGCTTTTTCAATAAGTAAACCTTCAACCCTATAAGAAACACCCCCAAACTATATCTATAAAAACTGAGGACTCTCCTGAGGGTGATAAAAAAAAACCTCTTTCCTTCCTACCCAGGAAATAAGAGCCCATAATTCCCCTATTGCACCCTCGTCCATTCAGGAAATCATTAACTGCAACTGACAGCCGTAACAGTGACATGCCAAGTCACCACAAAACCTTCATTAACACTCCCCTGAACAGCAACATACTAAGAAAGAGAGTCCTGCAAATGCTTTGGAACAACAATTTTGATGAAGAAAACAAACTTATCTCTTTAATCAATCAAAACCACTTTTTAAGTGTTTCCCATGGGCAGGCACCAAAGCAAGGCAGGCTCAAGTCTGTATTTTCAAAACTTCCCATGTAAAGCCCTTAATATGATGGCACTCGTTGGTTCCAATTAAGCATCTGTCAGTAAGAGTTTATACTGGCTTTCAACAGATTTAGCTGCAGTCAAACAAACGAGGAAGGCTTTGTCTTGCCCAACCTGGAGTTCTCCAGTCTCTTGCTTTGTGTTTTAGATCCACAACACCTGTCTTTGTTTTCATTGTAAAATATATTACACAAACAAAGATGAATTAAAGAATAAACTCCACTATTACTTTACTTTTATGATCTTCCATATCACTATTTGCTCCCATCCTAGGGGCCAGGAAACTAAAAGTAACATCCTGTCCACTTGCAAAACCCGGCAGTGTTGAAAGCATGTTAGTTGAACCACTGACTAACTCAGATTAGTACATCAGAGGCCAGATTTAATCTTGTGGTAAGTCCTTTCTCTTCTCAGATGAGTGAGCATTATACTCCACAGAAAAGTAGCTACAAATGACTTAAGTCAACGAAAATACACCAGAGCTACCTGACTGCATATTTATTTCCATAATTTTTTTCAAGACAAAGAACAGCAAGATGTATTTATGTGTCTGGCAGAGAAGAAAAGGCCTCCACAAAAACAAACCTACCCCATTTATATCAGATATTAACAAAATACCAGTTATTTTCATAATCCCCCAACCAAACTATCAAAATTAATCAATTTATTCTTACCTGGAAATTTGGTGCCCAGCATAAAGCAGCAGTGCAGTCAAAAAGTACAGGTAAAGCTGAACCAGGTGTTGTCTTGGTAAGGTTAGGAGCACAACACTCAAGATGTAACCTGTAACAAAAAGCAGAGTTGAAATTTCAAAAAATGCTACCTGACCCCAAATTTCTTAAAATATGAATTAACACTCGTTCAGATTTCTTTAACCACCTTTGTATTTGGTTTTATAATTCCTGTACCTACATTTTCCTGTCATCAAAACACAGAAAGACCACCACCTCTTCTTTTATTTCCTTCTGAACAGAAATAGTTTTGCTAGCTTCTGTAAAACCACATCTAGAGCTCAAGAAGTAGACTTGATCCACAGTATTTTAAAGAGATTTAATTAATATAACCTCTGTAAGAAAGAGAAAACAGGCCTAGGTCTCCCTCTTCTTCCAAGTGCAAGCAAGTTTCAGTGTAGCAGGGAAAAAAGCCTATCCAACAAGCTCAAGTGATGTAAAAATCCTTTTCTTGCAGCAAGAGACACACAGAACACTTTTCCATGCCGATGAGCATTATACATTTTAATTCTTCCACTGTATCTTCATGGGTTAAAGACACATAATTAGAGATGAGGACACAAGTGCTATTCTCCATACTAGTAATATTAAAGCACATTCAAACTTTCAGTGTTGCATAAATCTAGGACAGGACTTGGCACAGCCCAGGATTTGCAGGCATTTACACTGGCAGTTCTTTCACTTCTTGTTAGGATTTAATAAGACTGTTGAAAGACTCGATGCAGGTACAGCTTTACTCTCCAAGACCACAGCCTGGGTGCTTAGCAGCCTCTCTGTCAAGCAGTATACCCGTATTTTTTTTCATACCTGCTTTCATTAGGATACTTAAAGTAGTGCTTTGAAGTTCACTTCACAAGTGAGTGGTACATGTCCATCTTTTTTCCCAGACAGGCTGCAGGTCAAAAACCCAGCACGTGGTGCCCTGAGTAATCTCTGTTTCCAGCCTCTCCCTCACAATGCAGTGCACCCTTCTGCGGGTCTCTACATGCTCTTTCTGAAGGTCAGCTTAAGTATCTGGCACTGAAATCCATTTAGGGGAAAAAAACCCACCACAAACAACAAAACAACTGCAACAGCTAACAGCTTCCCTGCAGCTAAGAACAAAACACTACAGAAGAACTTACCATGACACTTAAGAGCTATACTAGTCACATTACATTTAGACTTTCATCCATCTACTCAGCAACACTAAGCACAGTGTTTTTAAGGGAGTTAATTTATACTTGAAGCTTTTAAAAAAATACTTAAAAAATAATGTAACTCTAGATGAAGCACTCATAAGTAGTGCAACAATCAACTTGAGAACACAGTATGTTCCAATAGTTGAAAAAGACTTCAGAGTCAGTTGGTATTTATGTAGAAGCATTTCAGGGCTGTCATCCTCAGTAAGTTACCTCTAAAATTCCATCAACAGTCAGGTCTTCAAGAAGGTAACTCACAACATGCTCCTAGAAAAGGCCCACAGGTTGCCAAGCAAAGATCATTTCAGATATGACAACAGGATTGATACAGACAAAGCAAGCCTACTTACTTACCTTTTTAAAAATACAAATATACAATATACATATTTAGCATTAAAGAAAATTTGTCAAGTACTTTCATAAAGTCAATGTGACAAGTTGCATATCTCAGCTTTTGAAAAGGTATATCCTAAACCAATTGAGAGATTCTTTGATTAGAATCAACTATAATACAAATCACAATCACTAATTCCTGTACAGTATCCATCTGATCATTTACAAAAGTGATCAGAGGGACAGAACACCTCTCCTATGAGGGAAGCCTGGGAGAGTTGGGGTTCCTCAGCCTGGACAAGACTCTGAGAAGACCTTACTGCAGCCTTTCAGTACTTAAAGGGGGCTTAAGAAAGATGGAGACAGATTTTTTTAATAGGACCAGTACCAACAGGGCAAGGGATAATGGTTTCAAACTAAAAGAGGGTAGATTCAGACTAGATAAAAGGAAGAAATTTTTTACAGTGAGGCTGGTGAAGAACTGGCACAGGTTGTCGAGACAGGGGTGGATGCCCCATCCCTGGAAACGATCAAGGTCAGACTGGACTGGGCTCTGAGCAATCAGATCTAATTGAAGATATCCCTGCTCATTGCAGAGGGGTTGGCCTAGATGACCTTTAGAGGTCTCTTCCAACCCAAACTATTCTACAGCTCTGTGATTTTTATTTTGAGCTTTCTAAAGGGGCCTGAAACACAGCAGTACAACAGTTTCCTTCTAGTAACTGTTTTATACAGAATAGCACACTTTAGCTAATACAACACAGATGTTCTACATCATCTGTTTTCTTAGCAAACGCGTGTCTTATCATATTCATCCTCTTTATTCACCACCTTCCTTCTACCAAATACACAAATGACAAGAGGAGGAACTCCTCAGCAGAACCTCCATGAAGACATTTAACTAATTTGCACCACACCACAGCATCACAAACCAGCTCCAGCAGCTCTCACACCATCTGCAGACATTCTTAACACCTCATCTCTGCTGTACTCACCACCTTCCCTTGATTGCTTACTTAGGGACAATTCTCTCTGGGAACAACCCACGTGGCACAACCATGTATCATTCCAGCACTTGAGTCAAATCTCTAAATCTTTCCTTCTCACTGTAGCCCATGACTCACCTTCAGAGAATTAAACGGAGTTTATTATGCAGTCTTTTATTCCTCTAGTACTCTATAAATAGTCTAAGAATACCTGTTTACTGTATCTGCATTTAAGCTCTGCCATGTTCTTTACCTTATTCTATCACATGAAAGTTTGCTCCTTGGCCACAGGATGATGTACTTTTTACTGTAAAAGGAAGACATTTTAGAGGGCAGTAACTGCACTCCTAACACAGCCATGTTACACATGAATATTTTAGAAGTGAGTGAACTAAAATACATAAGAATTCACTGAAGTAGTGAAAAAAAAAAAAGGTCTAAATACAAATCACATGATGAGAAGATTACTGTCACATCTGTGCCTTTAAAACAGAGGGCTTCCAAACAGCACAGATGGTTATAACACTGCACAGGGAAGCAGCACAAGACAGCCAAGGTTACTGCAGAAGCTTGAGCAATGAATTCCACTGTTCCTGAGTTTGGGCTGGAATTTAAATGTTCACTTTGAAGCAGTCGTTTGCTCTAATTGTTGGATTTTGAAGAGAGGGAGACTGAGAGACATTTGAAGTAGTTCCCTTTCACTCTTATTTACAGTTCTCTCTTGTGACTTGATAAGAGAGAGATTTCAACACACTTCATACTGCAACATTTGCATTTTTGCTGCAGAGGCCCTATTCCCGAAGTGGTTCCAACCTCATTTTTGTTGACAACACCTTTGCAAAAAAAAAAAAAAAAAAAAAAAGGCAAATAATTCATTACCAAACCATCTCATTGCCTAAAAGGAAGACAAAAGCTCAAAATCGGGCATACCAGCAGTAATAGTCTATTCCCTTTGTTCTTGCCCAAACAAATGATATAATTAGTGCATGGTATAAATAAGATGCCACTAAAAAAAAAAAAAAAAAAGAAAAAAAGACCAGGAAATGAAATTTCTCACAGTGGCTTTCTGATCTAAATCATTACATTCTGTTTTCATTTGCACTTCCTCTGTCAGGAAAAAACATTATGTTGAGAACATACATCCCTTTGGGGAGATCCTCCACACACACTCTCTTGATAGTCTGAGAAACAGTCATCCTTTTGGTTAGCCTTCAGCAGTGGGTTAACAGTAACTAACGCCCACTTCCATCCAAAGCTTTTTGAGCTCTGTACCTACAATGAGCACTCCCCTGATTTAGGCTGCGCTTGCTATTTTTGCTCTTGGGACTTGGTGTATTGTCCGTTTTGACTCACCAAGTACGTTTCTGTTCAAGTGTAAGCAGAGCAGGCTCAGTGAAGCCCAATTCCTGCCCCAGTAAAGAAACCATTCTAATGCATATTATAAAAAGATACAGACAAGAGAGAATAAACTCCTTCCTGAATACAGTCACAGTGCTCTAATGCCAGGCCACCACCAAACAGAACTGTACCATTATGCTTCAAGCTATAAGGAGCCCAATAGAAGACATTCTGCCAACTTTACGAATATACAGCCCCCACAGAGTACCTATTCAAGAGCACTAGGACGCAGAGAACTTCTGCTGCCTTTTGTGTAAGATGTTAGATTTAAGTCCCACTGAATAAACTGTGAATCACAAAAGCACAGAATGGTTTGGGCTGGAAAGGATACCAAGACCATCCAGTTCCAACACCCTGCCTTGGGCAGGGACACCTCACACTAGACCATGTCGCCCAAGGGTCTGTCCAGCCTGGCCTCGAACACTGCCACTTACCACTTCTTTGGGTAACCTGTTCAAGCGCCTCACCACCTTCACAGTAAAAAACTTCTTCCTTATGTCAAACCTGAACTTCCCCTCTTTAAGTTTAAACCCATGACCCCTTGTCCTATCACTGCAGTCCCTGATGAAAGGTCTCTCTCCAGTATCCTCTTAGGCCCCCTTCAGATACTGGAAGGCTGCTATGAGGTCTTCACGCAGCTTCTCTTCTTCAGGCTGAACAGCCCAAACATTCTTAACCTGTCTTCATACGGGCTATATTGTAAACACAGTAATAAGTACAAAAGCTAAGCTAAACATGCTAGAACACATGTATTAACTAGCTCATGACCTCATTTACAACTTGTTGATTCAGCTACATTAAAACCTCTCACTGTGCAATACTCATTGTTACTGTAAGCAGCAACTCAGACTGCCTTTCAGCAATCTGTCTCCATGTATCTACCACCAAGGTGTTTCCCAGCCTCTCTCACCCCGTATTACCTCTTTGCAGACTCAGGTGTCTGAGTTTTATTGACATCCTCCAAACAATGGAGGCTTCTGGAGCAAAGTTGCAACCCATCCTCTTTATGAAACATTTTAGTGCTCATTTGCATGATTACAGTTCCCTTGTGTCCACATTATTACTCAGCTTCCTGCAGGTTTAGTCTAAAAATGAGAACTCTGCACATGAAAGAGTTCATAACATTTCTTAATAAAACCACACCATCTCCTGGAGTGCCAGAAAGTAAGGCACACTAATTTAGATTCTACCAGGAAATTAATTTGGCAGGCCCTAACTTCCAACTCACCCATATCTTAAAAGGGTAAAGGGTCGAGCTTACAAGAACTTGCAAAGCAACTCGCAGTGAAGCAGCAAGTCGTGATCAACAGAACACCATCAAAACTCCTGTCTCCGTGCAGGATCAATGCATGACGGAGTGATTCCGTCTCAGCCTAACCTTCGACTGTCCTTATTTCAGTTAATTCAGACAACTATTTGGCCACAACATGAAAATACCAATAACACAGGACAGACTTCTGAAAGACTATTTGATATGGTAAAAGTATTAAAACAACAACTGGCACCTTCATTTTCAGTGTGTTTAATTCTCAGGATAACCAGTCATCAGACTGGTCACACAAGAATTTTCACAGAGATTTAATGTATTGTTTGTCTAAATCATCTGTCCTGAAAGCAGATGATTATTAAGAGATTCACTTTAGAGCACACTTTAGTTAAAGACACAATGCAGATGTTACTAGGAACATTCTGTGGCCTATTCACCAGAGGGCAGCTCAAGCCTAGAAAAAACCCTAACTGCCAGTTATTTTTAAGTTGTGTAAAACAAGAGACAAAAAGCTCTTGTACATCCTCAATTCATACTAAGCATCCTTTGCAGAATGACTCAGCTAAAGGCAGTCTTCTGAACTGACTGGAACAGCTATGCTAGACTTCTGAGAGTGAGACTAGATCTTCATCTGCTCTGTTACAAAAGGCAATGTCATGCAGAATGTCTGCCACTGGGCAAAATGACCTCTCCTGTGTCAGAGGTGGCTCCAACACACAACTCATGCAAAAGTCACTCCACTGAAATCAACATAGAAATAAGCTGTTCAGAGAGCATTAAGTGCTCTCAGTCTCAAGCAGCCACTGAGGCACTAGTACTACCCCACCATAAAGCGTAGCTTTCATCTAGCTTGTCTCACCACTGTCAACTGATACCTGTTCAAGAAAACATAAGCATAGTAGGACTTAACATGTATAGCATTTTGGGTGAGTGATGTTTTTGCATGGTGATGCCAAGGCACAGCTCTTCCTTACCCTCCCCCTCAGCTATAGCTGGTCGAATAAATGTTAACTCACTCTAAGTAGTTCCACACTTTGAATGTGCCCTTCAGAAAATGTTGAAAAATCAGTTCATATATAATCATATAACAGTTAGGGTTGGAAAGGATCTGAAGATCATCTAGTTCCAACCCCCCTGCCATGGGCAGGGACACCTCACACGAAACCATCCCACCCAAGGCTTCATCCAACCTCAGTTCTGAACTGAGAAAGCACACATCTAAACACACTTACATACAAGGAAATTAGTGTTTACCCAGTCATGGCTCCGTGCAACTATAAACAGAGCTCAGAAATCCTGTTATCAACATCTGCACATCTCAGTGAAAATAATGCCAACAAAACAATTTACTCATTACTGTGGTACTGTCATCAGTCCCAACAGCTGTTTCTTTAATTTTTAAATGCATAACAGATCGGGCACTCTGAAGTATAAATAATCCAAGAACTGAGCTCCTTACAGGGATTTGCAGTATTCTCTAAACAAATCAAATGGACTTCTAGTTCTGCCATATGATTCAGGTAGTGTTCCTGTAACATCGCACATCTAATGATCAGAATTCTAGGCCTAAATACAGCCATGGAAAACTTGGAAGAGCACTGGAAGACAACACAGAAGTGGAATCATAAAAACAGAAATGGTCACAATGTATTCTAAATTGCAAACACAAATTGCCATGTTGTCATGAGACTGGTACTCAGAGTCCACTGAACCTCAGCATTTTAAGTGCCTCCTTTCAAGCAAGCCGCTATTGTTAAACAAAAAGCGATGAAGGTTGCCAAGGAGAGATATCAGCTTAATACAGAAAAGTTACCTGCAAGCATCCATATGCTGAGAAAGCTGTTTAGTAAAAGCTACGACACTAAGGCAGCAGTACATGAACTGGCAGTTCCTAGAGTTGGAAAGAGGAAAGAAAGGGTACACTGTGTTTTAAGCACTGCGTAATCCCTACCCAATTCTGTGTCTACCAACGGCAGTATACCCTGCATTTTATCTGAGAATATGAAGACATAGCAAGTAATTTTTTAAGAAATGAAGACCAACTCCATGTCATAAAATTGCAATGGATTAAAAATAGCTAGAGTTTAATATAGTAACTCTCAGAAAATAGTTCTACTAACCATGTATCTAAACACTGCTGGCAAGAGGAAGATAGAAGACATGGCAGAGCAAACCCAGAGATGCTGAATCTGAGCAGTATCTCTCTCATCTTGATATGCATTAACTGCATTTACACATCTAGTCATGCATCCTCTTCTCACAGTTTTGGAAAATTTGTTTCTGGAATGAACTGTGACTGCTTCTTTATTCTCAACACTGAAGCTTCACATGGCACTTCTTACTGTGTTTGTATTAGAGTACTGTATCTTTCCTTTTAAGACAAAAGGCATCCCAGAAAAAGCAATCCAAATAAAGTATCTTCTAATTAATGCACAAGAGCTTAAAGAAAAGTGAGCAGACCAAAGCAGAGAGCAAACAGCAAACACAATGGCAGTAAGCTCTGTTTCTGACCCCCCTTTCTAAAGGCAGCATTTATAATAAGTACTTCACACGCAGCAAGTGATGTGACCAAGCAACTAAGGTATTAACCTTAGATTCTGCTCAAGAACAGAGTTGTGAAAGATGACACACCTTACACCTAGTCCAAGTTCTTAAATAGCCCTTCACTTTTTTCACTGAGAATTCCTTTTTTGTGTGTGTAATGACAAGGAATATAATTCAAGATAAATCGCTCTTATTTTTATTCTTTGGTAGGAAAACACTATGAATTTAGTGCAATTCTGTGCCTCTAGCTTGACAGTGACTTAAACTCTAAATCCGCCTATGATTACAGGTTAAGCTTGTGATTCTTCTCTTCCCATCTAGCCCAGAGTGTTTACCAGTTAGCACAAATAGCATTGCTTTGCCCTTCACACAAGGAAATTACATGGTTTCAACTGTTTCCACCTTCTTCATCAAAAGAATGGAAAAAAACAAACCAAAACCCCAAAACAACCAACCAACCAAACAAAAAACCTGTCTTCTCAGAGCCACTCTACAGTGCAGAAGAGAACACTCAAGTCTGGCAATAGAATGTGTTGGTCTCCCCTACGCAGAGGTTTGACATAAAAGCCATTTTAGTTAGCACAGATCTTTCCTGAAGCAGAGGCTATTCTAAATTTATACAAAATTATTTTAATGAAATCTTAATGAAGCCACATTGTACCTTTAACAGCTATGGACAAAGAAGTTCATTTGCTTTCTAAGCTGCTTTCCCTCCAGATCCTTCTACCTGGTAACAGCCTATCAACTAGCAGAATTCTATCTGGTAATACAGCACACTGCATGCAATTTACCACAAGCTCTCTCTACTGTTTGCTTTGCTTTATACACATTAAGTTAAATTTCCTGCACTTGAACCCATGGCTGAGTGGTTACCAGCACCGAATAGTTTCCCTCACTGAAGTAGATAAGGTCTGTTTCATGAAAAGATATGAAAGGGAAAAGCTGTATCAAACAACAAATTGCATCCTGGAGGCTTTTATTATATTCCCAGTGCTGCTGGCTGGAATGTGAATCACACTCGCTTAACAAAAACAACTGGCTTTCCCAACTTTAAGTCAAATGGATGGAAGAAAGTAAGTGCATTTAAACAGAAAAGATATCCCTGGTAACCCCCAGTGCTGAGCTAATTTCCAACTTTGTATCCTTAGTTCCAGGAAACGGTTCACTATATCAAACTTGGTACGGTTTATTGATTTTTATGGCTCTCTAATCAAATCATACCTTGAGCATCTGCCCAAGATAGATGCACCCAATTTTCTAAGGTGCTAGAAGCACTTCTATGATATGGTATCTTACACTGCCTATATAAGAAATTCAATGATTGTTTGGTATTGCAAAGGGCACTTGCTGATACTGTGTTATATAACTGCAAATATGAACAGAGCATTTTTTTCTCCTAAATAAAACAGATTAGCATGTTGAAACATATCCATGTTAAATTGTTATTTAAATTACATACTGGCAGTTAATTTCCCTCAGTATATCTTCAAAGAAGCTTGATTTCCCAAACTGGTGAAAAAGTACTTTGTTTTCATTACAAATCACATTTATATATTCTGATGTCATTTTAATTAAGGTTATACTGTAACCTGATGCAACTAAATCTATATAAAATCATGTGTAGGCATGCAAATTGATTTGTCCCAGCCTCACAATGACACAGCTTAAAACCACCTCAACACCCGGGAACCATATTGAATCAACTTCATTTTAAAAGTGCTAGCAAAGTTTTGTCACTAAAAATTGCCTGAAAATATTTTAAAACAGGTAACTTGTTTGATGATTTAGAAGCCCTTCTTGGTCAGTTGGAGCAGTAGACGTACAGACGCCCAATACTGTAAAAGCAAAAAGCAAAACAACTGTTGAGTGATTGTGTACCAGCACAAATGCACCACTTATATGAGGAGCACAAAGTCAGAATCCACTAGTTTAGTACTAAAATAGCATCCAGGTGAGAAATACTTTATTAACAATACAGCCATCAAAAGTGCCAGAGAGAGAGAGTCATTATCTCAATGGAATTAAGGGAGGACAAGTTTGTCAACTGGCTATAGAGGGGTTCTGTCACAGCTGGAAATTACCACTGACGTCTTGACAGCCTACTGCACAACTGTTAGTGCTGTGCTAGAAACTGATTTCTATAAGATACTTATGGGCATACAAGCACATGAGAAAGGCAGCCCACCACAGTCCTGTGTCACACGCACCAGCAACAAACAAGTATTCTCTCCACAAACATATGAAAACAGCACAGAACTGTAACACCAGCTTTTTGCACCAGAAGTACACTTCTATTCCAGCATGAGAAAGTGGAGCCATAACAAAGAAAGCCCCATGTGTTTTTAATGGCAGTAAATAATTTCCAGAATAAAGAGTCACATGCCAACACTTAGGAAATCAGGATTAAAAACATGGATGGGCCACTTAAAAAACACACAGTCCTCCAACTCCTTAAGTAAAGGGTGTTTTCTTTACCTGACTCCAGTATGTCTTTATCCTCCAAAGCTATCTACAAGTAAGAAACACCACAGAGTGGGAAAATTATAAGCTAGCCGTTTCTCTCCAAGCTAGGCAGTACTCATGCAGATGTCAGTGGCTATCAACCTCAACAGCCTGGATCCAATCTCTAATTAACCCCATGTGCAGATGAATCACATACCCACCTGGAAAGCAGGTCCCAGAACATCAACCCTTCCATCTCCCAAAATCAGATGTCTAGCATTCCAGAGCTAGACTTGCAGGCCACGGTTCAAACCTCAGCTCCCTGAGCTGTGCTAGTAATTTCATCCATTTATCTACAACACAAGGACTTGTTACCTGCTCTAATCCACTCACAGCATATATACAGTTCATATGGTTCTAAACTGAAGAGCTGTATCCATGCAGCAGTGAAAGCTAACCTTCTGGTGCTGTGATCACAGTCCAAACTAGGCAACCTTTTCCCTAATCTCTTGTTTGATGACAGTGATATAAGTTACAATACTTCTTGCCTGCACAGCATTTCACAGCAGCTTTCTCATCAGACACAGGGCAAAGTCACTGTGCTATTCTTTCAGGGCACAGATCCTGTTTCCAGACACTATCTACATTATCAAGGCTAAACATCAAAGTTGAGTAAAACACCTTAGACAGGATTTTTACAGCTAATATAAACAGACTCAAGCAGAACTGTAATGAATATATCATCATGCTAATTGTTGTAATCAATATATTATCACACTATT
This sequence comes from Lathamus discolor, assembly GCF_037157495.1. Taxonomy (NCBI): domain Eukaryota; kingdom Metazoa; phylum Chordata; class Aves; order Psittaciformes; family Psittacidae; genus Lathamus; species Lathamus discolor. The sequence continues at coordinate 12,568,307 of NC_088893.1, read as the reverse complement.
ACCAAGTTCTTAAAATTCTCATAGTAAGCAAACTGGTATTTACTACAGCAGTGTTTTCTCTCAAACACACGTACACTTACCCACGTAATGCATATTAAGGGCCAGGTACTTGTACTGGAAGAGAGGGTTGTTGTGCAGGCTACTTCTTTGGATCTGCTGGAAGAATGAGCTGACATCCCATCTGTACAAGACATCCAACAGCATGATGCTTGGGACCCTTAGGGCCACATTTAACACTGCCTCCAACTTCTCCTTTGCAGCCATTCTCTTCCCTTTCTGTGAACTGGCAGCAGACTGTAAATAGCGCAAGAGAGAGAAGAGTAATCAGATCAATCTCATTGTACAAACAGCTATTAGGCTTTGTGATCATATGAATGGGGCTTCCTGTGTGGCCACAAATGACTGAATGAATCAACTGAGTTAAATTCAAATCCAGACAGGACAACTTCTATTTTTGCTATATAAAGGTCAATTTGTTAGCAATTTTTCCATGGTAATACTATAACATAGGAGGAGATTAATTTCATTAACATGGTCAAAGGGTATATCCTGAATAAACCTTCATTCTTATTTGCAATAATTTTGCATTCAAAACTTCAGCCGAAAGGCACCAATGTATTAGGTATTACATAAACATGAACACAATAAGCTTTAAAAAGCAAATATCCAATAAGCTTTAGAAAGCAAACACCAACAAAATTCAGACGCTACCTCTACTTAGCTTAACTCTATGCCTCTCAAATGAAATAACGACTAAGTAAAGAGTTTTTAAAACATTTCAGCTTCGCTTCCTCAGTGCAAACTAAAATAAATAATTTCCCAATATCTAAGCTTTTAAAAAATAATTTCCAGCATTCATTAACATCTAGTTTATGTATTTATGGAATTTGAGGGCTGCATGTTTTAAAGATTAGGACCAACAATGCAACTATGCTACTCATTTTAACATAATTTATACAAACAAAAGACCATCTCCTCACTCCACAGTACTAGAAGGTAATTTAATTTTGAAGCTTGCTATCAAAGATAGATGATGTAAGACAATGAAGGGTGCTCCTTTTAACAGGAAAAAAATGCTGGTCCACAACAGCATCTCTAAAGAGATCTAGTCACCAACAGGACCATTCTGAAGAGCAAAAGGATCAGTTTCTACATCTTGTCAGGGTACTACTTTCAGCTGAGACTGACAGTTGTTCCTAAATGAAATGTGGTGTTCTTGCCACATGCCACCTTCCCACCCTAGGAACAGAATTCACCCCAGGCAGTAGTTGGAAGCCACCAATTATATACATTCTACTACAGAAGTGCGGTTGAAGTATTCAAGGCCAAGGTGGGTATGATCCAGCAAGTTTTTACCCACAAGCAGCCTTTCAAACAAGTAAAAAGAACTACCTGCAGCACAATCACTCCCTCAGTGAAATCAGAGTTAAAAAAGGCTCCTGATCCCAATTATTAGGGGGACAACTGGAGAGAACTGCAACCTGACTAAAGAAACAGAAAAATCTGCACTTGGAAAAACACTTTTAAAATAAAGTTTCGAAGGACTTTATTCATATTGTCCTTGTGTAAGTTCTAAAAGCTTTTGCAGTTATGCAAGTTCTACACTAACAAGCCAATGTGGAAGTTCTGCATGAAATGAAACCATGCTAACAGACAGAAATGAAACCAAAAATCTTCCTTCTTGTACAGGGACACCCATGCACTATCCTCATGTGAAGTTTTATTTGTGTTGCTATGGCCAAGATGACACCATAAACTGACCATGTGCACACCTAAGGCCACATTGACACTTATCAAGGCATGATGATGTAAAATTAATTCAGCTCAGGAAGTCAGGACAGATCAAAACTGAGATATGGCTCAGTAAACCACAGGTTACAGGGCTGCTGCTTATCATTGTTTAGTCCACAGTATAACCTTTCAAGTTATGTAAATGCAATTTTTATAGAGCTCTTGCAACAGGTCTATAAACCCCAAAGACAGCACTTCCTTCCTCTCACAGAGGAAGCGCATCCCCACTGCATCAGACATCCCACACAGTACCAGCATTTCACAGTGCTTCCCAAAACTAATCAAAGGATCAGCCAGAGACTACATACATTCACAGAATGACCAACCAAAACCACTGCCCAAGCAGCTACTACAGAATACTCGCATTCATCATTTAGTGTGATTAAAAGATGGGGTTTAAACGTATGGTATTGTATAAACAAAAGTTGGGAGCTACACAGATTGTGTACACTGAGTTTTGCCAGGCTGAGTACTGAACTACAAGCCTATGCTCAGCACAGAGCTTAAACAACTCATATGCAAATATTTTAAATGTCCTGGCATTCTCAAAAATCTTTGGGTTTGCCAAGTTTGCAGAACTCATTAAAACTTTTAATTTCATCTGCCTCCTGTAGGGCTCAGGGTGGGCGGGAACTGACTTACAGGTTTTCACTCTGTCATAAAATACCCATGAAAAGCAACAGGCAGCACCTAATCTCAAAATACATTATCGTAACTGTCAAACCTTTTCCAGTCATCAACAACAACCAAACATGTAGGACAGGAAGGAAGTTTTCACTTTCCTTAATTACTCCAAATGTAGAATTCTACAGACAACTTCTAATACTGAAAGCTAATTGAGGTTCAGCACATCCAAATTAGGCTGAAAAATGTTACCTCCCAAATTCACAAGCACATACTTGAGAATGGAAGAGAACTGGAAAGGACAGCATTTATGTATCTAATAAAGCCATCCAAATTTCAAATCCTGTTAAAACAAAAGCAAAACAAATTCTCAAAACCACATTATGTCGCAATGGATAGGCCATGAGAAGCAGCCACTGCAGCATATTCTGTCACTGACTGACAAAGCATCCAATACAAATAAGGAACCCTTTAAAATCAACTCCACTAGAAATGCGGATGTGTTAAATAAAGCCTCGGTTGTAATTGCTGCCAAGCTCTAACAGAACATAGTACAGGCAAGCAACAAAGTCCATTGCTCTAAGCTCATTATATTGTAAAGAGCTCTCACAATACATTATTTTGATTGGTATAAAAACAAACAAAACCCCAAAACCCCACCACAACGTTAAACCTCTAAAACCTGTAGATAAATGATGATGACAGGAGTTGCCGGATGCTCAGACGTTAGGAAAAAAATAGGTCACTGCTGTACATAGCCAAAAAATGGACTTAAGAGCAGGAGTGGGAAGCCAGTTATTTGAGTTTCAAAAATGTTTCCCATGTTTTCAAACATCTCCTTGTTCCAGATCACGATAAGAGAAGGAAAAGTCTTAGGAAGAATGTCTTTGTTAACCTCAGCTGCCAACTGAGTACCATGGAGCTGGTTGCTCACTTGCACACAGCCCCACCCCCCGTAGTAGAATGGGGAGGAGAATCAGAAAAAAAGTAAAACCCAGGGTTGAGACAAGAACATTTTAATAACTTAAATGTAATAAAATATAGTAACTGTAATGAAGGGGGGGGGGGGGGGGAGCGGGGGAAGAAAAGCCAAAACCCAAGACAGACAAGTGATGCACAATACAATTGCTCCTGGCCAACTCCCCCCAGTTTCTATACTGAGCACGATGGGCTACAGTATGGAATATCCCTTGGTGTAGTTCAGGTCTGCTGTCCTGCCTCTGCTCCTTCCTGACTTCTTGTGCCCTGCTCATTGGTAGGGCATGAGAGACTACATAGCAGCTACTAAAACATTAGTATGTCCAATGCCGGGTTGGACAGAACCTTGATTGACATAGTTTAGTGTGAGGTGCCCCTGTCCACGGCAGGAGGGTTGGAACTAGATGATCTTAAGGTCCTTTCCAACCCTAACTATTCCATGATTCTATGTTACCAACATTATTCTCAGACTACATCTAAAGCACAGCACTGCATCAGCTACTAGAAAAAAAATTACCCCAGTCAAAACCAGAACAAAGAACTTCAGGCTTCACATCCTATGTGAATGCTAGCATAATTGTGCTATTTGACCAAAATCACCTTTTAAAAACTCCCCATTATAACTGATTGTTCATGGAAACATTTTTTGTTTTAACAACACCGTCCTTTACAAAAATCCCTCCCTCATCTGACGTAGCCTTTTTGTCAAAACCATACTTCTAATTAGCTTTAAACAGCAGAACTGGCAAAGCAAAATATTTATAAGTGTATATATATATATGTTTGTATAAAGCCACCATAAGCCTGTCCCAGCTCATTCCATTAGCAAAATAGATTAGCAGAAAACTCAGAGAAAAAACAACCCAAAACCTCAACGATAACACACGTTTTCTTTTTAACAAAATTTTCTTTCTGAGGATTTGTCATCACATAAAATGTTACCATTTCAGCGGAAGCTGTGAATTATGCCACTTAAACCAGCGTAACTGTTGTTTATGCACCAACATAAATAGAAATCTATTGCATCACAGGCAGAAAATACTCACTGCTAAAGCAGTACAAGAGGCTGCACAAAATCTGCATCCATTTATCCAAGCAGGTGCAAAATTACATCAACAGACTAGAGTTTCTACATTTAGAAAAGCATTAATTGTAAAGTTATTTACTAGTTACAGACATACACTGGAATACCTGCAAATTTAAGGGTTATTCCAATATTATGACCACCAAAAATCACCATGTAAAGATGCAGAAATTCCAGTCAGGATCAGAACTTCAAAACCAGACTTGATTCTGCAACTTTCAGCCTAACATCTGTGAACAAAGTGCTCATTCTCCTACAGGACTGGAACCTAAAATACTTGGCAAGATTGACTAGAAACCAAAAGAGACAATTTCAATTTCTGCTCCTCACATCTACGAAATTCTAAGTACTTCATTACCCAGCAGACTTTGATCTGTAATCCAGTTTACACTTGGAATTATTTTTCAGTGATACATTCTGAAACTAAAAATGTCCTAGCTAAAGCTTTTTATTTTCCTATAGGATAAACTTTGCTAGACAGATCTTAAAAAGGATGAAAAAGAAAAAAAAAAAATAAATTCAACCCAAAATATATAACTCCTACCTGTAACTATAGAAAAGTTCAGCGTCACAGTTCAAAAACTAAAATTAGCCCTATCAGGTGGGCTGGATTCACGTACTCCCCAGAACCCCTCCTTCTATATGCCTGTCCTGTTCTTGGAAGGAAATTTAAAGGAATTTGAAGTACAGAAGAATCCCATTCTTCAGAGCCATAGATCTTTGTATCATCAGTTTGGGAGAGAGAAAACAAAGAGAATAAAAGGGAAGGGACAGGACAAAAAGGTCTATCAGTTACGCACTTAGAAAATAATTTCCTTGTGTGAGTCTGTATCAAAAATCCCCTAGAACTCCAGAGAGTATGTGAGTCATGGAGCCATCAAAACAGCTCCTTCCCATGCAGTCAGCAGGAAGGAAAGCAAAAGATGTCTTGCTCGCATATAATTTAAATTGGCTAACAAGGATAACTCTCTAAGATTTCTGCTGAGAAGGCCAGATACAGTGAGCATACCAAGTGCACTAATGAAACAGTGAAACATTGCAGACGTGTGTGGTAGTACTGTCATCAGCATCCGGTCAGCATTTCCAATACTACTCAGGTTTGTGGTTTACACTAGAGTAGTTCAGTAATTTCAAATAAACAGAAAGTATTTAGCCCTCAGTTTAAAGATTTAGAGAGAATCAGGCAAAGACTCCTCGATCCTGCTGTGTAAGAAATTAACAAGAATAAACTTTTTTTCCTCCTTTTTTCCCCCATCAGGTCTAACAATACCTACTGCTGTAGAGCTGCTGCGGTGGTGTGACTGGAGAACTGTTACTTCTACCTAGAAAACAAATTAATTCCTCAATTCCTACTCACCCAAGACTCATTCCATTGTGAAGTGTGACACAGGTAAGGTTAATCATTCTAAACTAATACATAACATACTTTGTGAAAAACAGCTTTTACTGCAAATCAAATTAGTCAACCTCTTATCTGTCCATAGGCACTTAAGTGAACATGCATTCACATTAAAGACATATGATAACGAACAAAACCAACTAGAGATAGTTAACGGTATTAGAAGGAAAAACTGCATTTCCAACTTTCATTAATTCTAGCAAGTTTTATATGAGAGAGAAGAAAATCAGTTTAGGAAACGAGGACATGTATCACAAAGCTGTTAAGTTCAGGTTTTCTTTAAAGATTTATTTCTGGGGTACACGGATACGCTGTGAGCAGTTCCAGTACACTCAATTATATAGCAAATGTATAATTTATAGTCAGCCTATAAAACATCCCATGTCTTTTATTTTTCATAATGAGCAGGTAAGACCAGGCAGCTGAACTCATGGGCCGACACGTTAACAAAGGTTAACAAATCCACCAGGTACGCAGCAAAATCTCTCTGGATTCCTACAGAATTGTCACTCTGCCTGAATATGATCAGTTCAAATACAGCCACACTAAGAGGGATTGCTTGTAAATTTTTAGATGACAAACTTGCATTGGGCACCTGAATGACAGGAATCCAATTCATTAAAATAAAAATATAACTAATCATATCTTTAACTAAAATAAATCTTCAGGAAAAAAACCCAATCTAGATCAAATCGACAAACTGAAGTGCTCTGAGGTCCTTTTTGACTCTACAGTTTCTTCCCAGTCCCAGGTTTGGTTTATTAACTAGTTATTCAGCATTTTTTTTTCTGCCATCACAGCCGTGTTTGCAAGCCTACACCTACAATCCTGCCTCACCACATTTGTATCAGCACATTCTGAGAAAATCTGGGCAGCAATCCCAAAGCGCCTCTGCAGAGGAGAGAATACCCAGAGGACCTGCACACAGAGCACTAATGACAGCCCAAGATGATGCAGTCTGTGAGTGACAACCCACCCCAAAGAATGGATTACAGGAAGACCAGCCATAGAAGTGAAGCTGGCAGACCCCATCAACCTCACAAAAAACCCTGCAAGCCAAATGTGTTACCAGGATGAACTTACATGACAGGATGAAATATGTTTCATTATCCACAGTTGCTCATTTAGTTTTTAGCCATTTCAGATACAGACAGAGCCTGTGCTTAGAATCGGCAATGCCAAGACTAGTTAACTCACTGGTAAGAAGTTAAAATACAAAATAAGACTTTCAAGACTTTTCTAGGTCAATAACTGATAAAGTTCCCATTGCTGGTGCTGCCTTAGCTATTTGAGGTGTGTAAATAAAGAGCATCAGCTTCTAGGCCTGTGAAACAGGCAGCTTAGCTTCCTGCAGTAACAGACTCCTGTGACAGAAAGATCAAACAAATCGTAAAAATACTGAGAAAAGTCCCTTTTAACACATTCAAACTCAAGACATGCAATCAAAAAAATTTTCCAGAAAAACTCCATGAGATGAAGTACCCACTTCTGAATGTTCAAGTATGCAACTAATTACAAAGCAGCAGGGCTTCTCTGAAGTGAAATGAAATGTCATAAAAGCAAAGGCAGGGCAACTGGCACTAATCTCTGAATCATATTGAAGGCACTAGATATGAACATGCACTTAAAAAGCAAAACAACAGTAAACTGTCCACTCTATAACCACATCAAACACTGCCAGGTGTATCTGGAGCTAAAAATGGATTCAGGGAGTAAATCACCATACAAATATAAACAGATCCAGAGGACTGGAAGAGAAGCCATCCATATGTCTGTGTAAAGGAGGAAACCAACTCAAGCTGAGACAAGAACTTAAAGAATGTTTTGAGAGCACAACACAAAACACTAAGCAGGCTTATAGCTCTTTCCATGGCACACCCATTTGTACACATCTTGGCACAACGTGCCCTTCTGTATCTGCATCATGGAGCCCAGCTGTTCAACCAGAGTGAGATATTTATCTCTTTCCACCATCTCCAAAGGAAGGAATTACCCTGTATTTCTTCCAACACATCACCTGGTTCATACCTCCATCAGAACTGGGGTGTTCTAATATCAGCAGCTCCTCACAAGACTGACATAAACAAGGTGAATCCTGTGTTTTGGACAAGCAGTAGCTCTATGTTTTGACAATCCTTCCACATAATGGTGGTCACAAAGACAACTATTTCCAAATGCTAATGAGTTTAGGAATTAAAGCCTTTCATGACATCATGGTTCAAACACCAGCAGCTGAACACAATAGTTACTAAGGCTAACTAGAAAAAGAAAAGAGTTTCTTACACAGCTCCTTATTTAAGGTAACTGGCAAAAATAAGCCAAGGTTACAGATAAGCCAAAGTTACAGGTGCAATAGTTTAACAGCTCTCACCTTAAATAAATTTCAATATTTGAATCTACATTCATTAACCTAAAAAGTGATCAAAGGCAGTAATTAAAAATTATTTCCCTCTTTCCCTCCTAATTTTGGTCTCTAGGGGTGCATTACACACACAAAAAATCCTAACACAAATTTAACTAAAAGTATTCAAGTCCCAAGTCCTCAAAACAAGTTAACAGAGAGTCTTGTACTAAAAATTGAAGAAACAAATATAGCAGTGCCTTCAGAGTTTTTTTAAAAGGGACGTATTTTGAATTAGATCACAAATGGCTAATATTTATGAGTCAAACACATTACCAGAATCTCCATTTTCACTGGCAATCTTCTGCCTATAATGCCTGCTATTCTCCCTTATTTACCAATATCTACATGCATTAAACAGAAAACCCCACCTTTTTTTTTCCCACCTTATTCTCCCGATCACATTCTTTATGCACCAGGCCCACACACACCCCCAAAAAGGGAAGTGCAACCAAGAGATAAGAATCCCTCTAAGCGCAAACATGTCCCAAGCGTACTTAGTGCCCAGAACTACTCTCGTTCACAGAAAAAGAAATGAAAATTCTTATCACAAACCTTATTTTAAAAGACTACAGAAGGTCTCCAAAAAATCGCCTAACATGACATAGGTAAGAAAGATAGCACAAGCCCCGTTCTTTACGCCACAGAGGCTGGTTCTTACATAAGCATTACCATATGCTCCAGGGCCCGTCTCCAGCAGGCAATGGCCGGGCCTCCCCACTGCCCGCCCGGCTCCCAGCACACGGCACCGCTCCGCCTCTCACCCGCACGGCGTGCAGCGCCGGGACACCAAGAAAGCGGTGTGGGAATACCGACAGCTGGCTGCGGGAAGCAGAAAGCAAGGCCAGACCCCAGGGAGGGAGCGGAGCACCGCAACATCCACAGCGAAGCGAGCACCTCGGTCACGGCTGCAGCACCGAGCAACTCATCCCCGGGGCCCGAGGCCAGCCGCGCCGCCAGGCCGAGCACACGGACATACAGGCTCTACGGCCACCCCTCCGACGCCCTCCACACACCCTCCCCTAACGGGCGACTTATTTCCTGCCCGCCGCCAGCGCGGCGAAACCCTCACGTTCACCCCCGGCGCTGCAGAGAGTCCCTCGCATCCTCCCCCGGGCCCCGCGCAGCTCCGCCGCCTCTGAACTCTAGTAACCCCCGCACAGCTCGCTGCGAGGCACCGCCGGCGGAGGGAGGGGAGCGAGAGGAGGAGGATGGAGGGGAGAGGTGGTCACTGCGCGCAGGAGAGCCCGGGATGGCCCCGCACACGCGTGAAGCACCGGGGTGCGTGCAGGGGCGCCCTGAGGCGGCGGGTGGGGAAATCACCTGGGCCCGCGGGTTCGCCGCCTCCTCCTCCTCCTCTTGCTCCTGCTCCCCGGTGCCGCGGCGGAGCTCCGCGCCTCACAGAGACAACTGTGGCGGCGGCTCGGTGCCCGGCGGCAGAGCAGCTCCTCGAGGCACCATGGCAGCGCCGCGCACGCCTCAGGGCGCCGACACCCCACGGCCCTACAGACAGGCAGCCATTGCCTCGCTGCTTGCGCGCGCGCGCCCCTCTCGCTCCGCGCATGCGCCCGCCCCGCCCGCAGCCGTTGGCGGTGGGCCGTGGTGGAGCTGTAAAGGGCAGCGCGCGGGGTCCGTTCCTATGTTACAAACGCGCGTGGGGAAACGGGGCAGGCGGTCGACAGAGCAGAACGTGATTTTTGAGAGACAGGCACCGGTCTGGGGCGGAAAGCGCCCTTTGGGGCGTACGAATGTGGCCAGGGAGGCTGCACCTCTAGTTGCCCCTAATGCCGGCTACCCCCGCCCCACACTGTTGAAACACCCCCCGGAAAAGGCAGAGGGTTGGGGTTAAGTTCCGCGGGGAGAGCAGTGTTTGGGTTCTGGGTCCTCCCGGGACGTGAGGACTCGCCAGGCAGCTGCGAGTCTGGAAGATGACTCACAAAGGCCGGTCAGCAAGATCTGAGGTAGCGTCTGGGCAGATGCTTAAAAGGCAGCTCTGCTATTTTAATAATACTCTTCACTGGCCTTATGGAACACAAAGAGCTGCATTGACTTCAAATGCTAAGGTTGTCTCTCTGCTTTTTTCCAGTGGTGTACTGTGGAAGTTAGTCACCTTTGGTATGAGATCAAACAGAGAATACCGGGCTTTTTGTCCGTCTGCACTGACATTTTCAGCTGAAGACCTGTGCTGGGGCAGCTCCAGCAGCTCAGCTCGCTGTTCCTCACACCCTGTACTCACAGCCCTTGCAAGAAAAGTCCCTCTGATGCAGACCCATTCTGTAAAGGCTGTATGGACAGCCCACAGCATACTAAGGAAAAATCATGACTCAAGAGAAATAATGTTTTTTACCCTAATATTTAAAAAAATTACAAAGCCACATTGTCTGGGACAAGAAAAAAAAAGCTGCAGTGAGGAATGAGGGAATACACTGAACTGGAAAATCCTGTAGTTCACAAGGGTTGGGCCAGCCAACTTTGTAATTGCTTTTTTCCATCCATCTCTAATGAGAACTGGAACATTCATAGGCGTGGGTATTAACAATGTGTAGCCTCAACATAATGTCTTTAACTGTGTGAAGTAAAGATACTAAAATAAGGGGGTTGGGTGCCCATCCATGTTCTGCTTTGCAAAATTACCCTTGACTGAATACCCAAAGCTTTTCCAAACACCAGAAGAGAAAAGCAGTTTGAACGTGCCTGTGTTAAATTCTACCAAATCCAGGATTAAGCCAGTACCTGTCCTCTTCCTAACTCAGGTCAGGCTGGAGTGCAGCAGAAAGGAGCCCAAATGGCACAACTGACGGGAGTTTTCCTAGACATAAATCTTTGCTCCAGCACCATAGGGGAGCTCAGCTTATTGATACAATTCTTCAGAAGCTTCAGATTTACGTGTTGTTTTTAAAATAGCAGGCTTTTATATTGTAAAGCTTTTCATTTAAAGCTATCAGTTCATGCATTGATTCCCTGGATTCCCTAATTAAGTAATTCTTCTCTTTAGACAGAACAAATACGCATGTTCAGCCAAACTAAGGACATGCATCTCCATGTGGTTATTGCTCACAAGTACTCTTTGCTCTGGTCAGGTGCTTGAGGTTTATGGAGACCCTTCTGCACAGGGCTTCTCTTGCTCTCCTACGCAGTTAGCTTCTTCCTTTGTCACTTAACAGGTCCCTGCACTACAAGTGCTTCAAGCTATAGTTTTATGCATCTTTTTATTAATGTGCCACTATCACCTAATTCTTCTGTTGTATCTGGGGCAAACACACTGCTCCAAACCCTGGACTCCTGCAGTCCATGGGAAAACAATGGCTTCACGGCCTCCAGCCGCTCCATTGTTCCTGGCTCTGCTGCAGCACTGCTCACCAGCACCTGCTGGTACTCTGCTTCTTACCACAGGGACCCAGCTGCCATACCAGGTGTAAGAACTGCAGCTTTATTTCTAGGGCTTGCTTGTCTTCTCATGCCATACATGGAATAAAAAATCATGAGTTGCTTCTTTTCTGTTCTTTATGGACTTGGTTCAATGCCAACTGAGGTCAGGGTGATGGTGCAGGATCTGCAAATTCCACCACCTGTGTGCAGTACTATTTCTCAGGAAAAAAAAAGCAAGCAGCAGAGAGACACAAATATATATTCACAACTGCAGGCAGCAACAGGTACTTAGAGGAGATGGAGTGGAAACCTCTTGCTATTTTAGAAGTAATTATGTAATGAAAATATTGTAGCAAGTCACCAAACTTCTCGCTTCACTTTGAAAGCAAACAATAAGAACTGAACCCCACCTTTACTTCATGTTGTCATCTCTCAGCATTTAACTGTGAAAATATGTTCCTCCACAAAAGCACAGTTTCTCTATTGGGCAGAGCAGGTATGTGGTGTTACCACTGGCTTGTCAGGTGTGTCTTTTCAAAAGCACCTCAACTTTCTGCCTCATTTCTCTGGAATTTTAAAACCCTTTCCTCCATTTGACACTGGGTGGCTAAGAATTCTGAACTCAATGACTGTTTATTTCTCATTATTAACAGAGGCATTTGGATTCCAAACATTCAGTGATCAGCACCAAAGACTGACTGGAGCCACTGTGGTGACATCTCATTAAAACTCTCAAAAGCCCTTCTCCAAGTTCAGATATTGTGGAAGCTTCATTTGTCCATGTGGATGGACAAATGCCAGCACCCCAAACTGCTTGCAAAGAAAATTCGTTGTAAGAATTCTCAAAAGCAGGAAAATAGGCTGACATAGGACACTGCATGCCTAAAGTGGACAGTAACATGGGCAGTTTTATTTGAAGCTTTTTACAAGCCATTTTTTCAAAAACAAAAAATCAGACATACATATGTATAAGCAAAGGAACATCTTAACAGGTAGGTTATATTGCATCAAGTCAGACAAAAGTTAAATAAAACAAGAATTAAGATTGCCTGCAAAACCTAATCTAGTGCCTCATGCAGATGCCTTACAATGGTGATGGCAACCAGCCCCCAAAGCCTTTGTGCTCTCTTCTTGCAATTTTATCCCATTCACTAAATGAAGGAACAAATACACTTTAACTGCTGTAGAAACACATACCCGGACACAGGCATTGGGAGCATTACTGGGTCCCACAAGGGCAAAAGAGCTGGTGCATCTCTTTCTCTGATTTACCTTCTCTCACTCCATAGCCCCATCTCAGAAATTCCCCAGCTTTTTCTTATCTGTTACCCTATTTCCTAAATTTCTCCCCATCACTTAGCTTCTCATCAACTCATTTTGCCTCTCATTCTCACTGCTTTTCAGAGCTTTTTCTAGCCATTCAGCTAGTTTCTCAATTTCATATTTATTTTCACTCTCTTCAGGAAACACTTATGCAGTATCTTTGATAATTATATATCTCCTATGATTACATACATTTTTACCACTTTTATAACACTGGAAAGCACTGACTCCAAACAAATGAACAGCTGCTGTGATTTACAACTTACCTAAAGGGAAGCCATACCAATCTCTGTGTTGAGATGCTGGAGAGCTGGGTGGTGATGTAAGGAAAGTGATGAATCAGGTTTTGTTCGGTGAACAAAAGCATCACAGTTCTCTCCCGAGATCCCTTGCCAGTGAGGCATAATATAAAATACAAAGAATTGAAGTAAATAAAATAAAAATAATTAGGCTGAATAGTGGCAGAATAACAGTTGCATTCAGAGAGTGGAAATCATTTGGTATACTGGTACGAGCATGTAGTATTTATAGCATCTCACAGGGCCAACATTAACTAAATAATCCTGAAAAACCTGCTGTTATGAAACTATATAAATATTATTCTAACCTTCACTTTACTGATAAGGAAGCTGACACAGAGACCTACTGTATTAGGGATAACTTGAAAATGAGTTTCATTTCAAACTTGAGAGATTGCTATGTCTCTAACAGAGCTGCCAGCTACTAAAGCACACATTACTTAACACTGGAAATTTCAGCTCTTGGTGTTTGCATTCCAAAGCTACATTGCTAGGGCACAGTGATGGCAGTGTGCAGTAAACCATGCTGCCTGGTGTGGAACACTGAAGTGGTCATAAACAGCACAGGCAGCTCACACATGCATCTGCATTGGGCTGGAACCACTTGGACAGTACAGACTTGAAGAGTCTGACATTCTTGAACATCACTGCTTTTACTGCCTGCTTAGAACAAATTACGAAAGGAGAAGAGAAACTGGGGAAAAGTAAGAAAAGTATTGTAGGAAATAGAACCATAGAATAGTTAGGATTGGAAAGAACCTTACGATCATTTGGTTCCAAGCCCCTGCCATGGGGGACGCCTCACACTAGACCACATTGCCCAAGGCTCCGTCCAGCCTTACTTTGAACAATGCCAGGGATGGAGCATTTACCACTTCCTTAGGCAACCTGTTCCAGTGTCTCACCACCCACACAGTAAAGAACTTCTTCCTTATATCTATCCTGAACTTCTTCTTAAACCCATCACCCCTCATCCTATATCTACAATCCCTGTTGAAAAGTCCATTTCCAGTACCCTTGTAGGCCCCCTTCAGATACTGGAAGGCTGTTATAGTAAATAATAGCAAAAAACAGTCAAGAGAGGAAACAAAAAAGCATAAAACAGATTACAATACACTGGTACCGCAGTGTATTTTAAGGATTCTTCTATGCCTAGTGGAGAACATGGGCTCTGCTCTAGAATTTTTCCTAACATGGGTTCAATTTAGAATTGCAGTAGAGAGACTGGAGTATAGTCAAATGAGTTTTCTAAACAAAAAAAAAAAAATGGGGAAAGGAAAACAAAAAAGGTGCAAAATCTTGAAATCTGGGATGTGGCTCATTCACAGCCTGTATCACATTACCATCTGCACTGACTCCACCATTAAAGTCATATAATAGAACAAGTATTTAGCATCTCTCAGCCTGGCAGTGTCATCATTGTGTGCTTTCTCACTCGTGAGATCCCATACAGATGTGACAATCTTTCTCTTAAATCTCAAAGCAACTTTTCAATCTTTCCATACAGTTTTCAACTTTAAATGATGATTTTAAAGGATTCTTACCTATTATCCCCTAGAGTTGCTAGTAGGAATTTTGCTCCTACATGCAGCATGAATAGAACTTTAGGAGGATGAGCTCCTGGGCTTCAGCACGTATGCACAGAAGCATATTCCTCAAAACACTTGCTGTGAACATGAGGTACTGGAAGGGATCCAGAAGGCATCAGTTTGACATGCATTCGTTTCATTTCACCCTGGAGCATCCCAGGACATAATGCACATCAAGGTGAAAGGCAACATGCATTTGCTTTAAAAGTCCCCCACTACTTTTCCTTTCTCCTTGCTCTGCTACATTACCACAGTGCAAACCCAGAATACCACCATAAAACAAACTCCTGAGTACAAAGAAAAGATGATGCTGTTTGGGCTCTGAACTATAATTACACAGCCTTAGTCAAATTACTGTACCACTTTGCCCTTATTACAGTTGGGATTGAGCACCACCATGTGTTTTCACAGCTAAGTAAAAGGACATATCTGTGCCACATGAATGTGGGCAGGATCAGAGCACTTTTCAACAGTACCTAGCACAAGGAAATCCTAGTCATAGCTCAAGATACTAAAACAACAGTATCATATCAGAAATGAAATATGCATAAATACTTATACTTCTTCATATTACTCCTCAAACAGGAAAAAAAAACCCAACCAAACCCTACTGCTTCCTCAAAAGAGCTTTTTAAAAGCAGAAAGTAATTAAAAGATATTTTAAAAAGATTCCAGGGAAGTGGTAACACTATATATCATTTTCATAGCTTGAATTTTCAAATAGGCCTGGAGGGTGCATAGATTTATGACAGGGTGCGACTTTAATTAGGAGTTGTAGTTCTGGAAACTTTCCAGCACTACTGTAATGTGCTGCCTCTGTGCAGAGGACAACTGTGTACCATTAAAGGAAAAAGCAAACTCTTCATGACCAAGATATGCACATAGTGACTGGTTTCACATGGATTTAAGTGCAGTCAGAAGCTAAATTTGACATGAACAGTCACTGCAGCAGTCTCCAATTTGTACCAGTCGTTTGGAACCAATGTGCTTTTATGCTAAAAACTGAATATAGAACAGAACTAAAAATATATATCCTGACAGGAAATACATTGAATTTGTATCAACTCAGGGAAGAAATCAGGCTTCTATGCAGTTTTTGTTTATACTGTACTTCTTCACCAAGATTTACTTACACTAGGAATAGCTCTTAGAAGTTACAGACGACCTTCTAAAGGAACTTGTACTTGGTGCACAGCTGTTCACCTCTGCTCTTTTGTTCCCTTCCCTATTTATTACCAAATGACAAAGAATTATCTAACCTCTCCACTGAGCAAGACCCAAGATGACAGAGGACCTAAACTTTCACTTCCTCAAATTTAACACCATCTTTACTGATACCAAGCAAGACTGCAGTCTGCATCATTTCCACTTTATTTCCCATCTGGAAGAAAAGAGACTTCACTGCAGAACTCTTTTTTCCTTCAAACTATTTCTGCAAAGCAGAATACCGAGTACAGAAGGTCATCTTTGGGCAAAACGTATTTTTCCTTTTTCATGTCCATGCACAAAACCACTGCAGCTGAAGCCCAAGAATCCCAACACAGCTGCGCACTGTCCCTTGATTCAACAGACCCAGTAAGACAACATGCCTATAGACTCGACTTAGGAGGTAAGAGCACACTGAGTCAGGACCCCCAGCTGCAAAGAAATATCCTTTCAGTTAGTAATGAGAAAAACACACGGAGGAGCAACCGCCGTGCACAGCGGCCCCCTCCACAGCCCTCTCCGGCGGCCTAGACCATGCTCTACCGGGCTCCAACCGGTTCAGCAATACAGCGGCCGTGAGGAGAGCACGGGGGCCCCGCCGCGGCTACCGCGGATTTTACCTCACAAACCCACCATTTCCTGCAGGAGCAGCCCGAGGAGCTCTCCTCAAGCGGCCATATGAGGTGAAACACCCCCCTCGCCTCACCGCCTGCCCGCTACAACAGCAACAAGATCTCTCCTCCCTCCCCGCCACCACTCGGTCAGCGGGAAATCCGCGCCCATCCGGGCCTCCCCCCTCGCCGCTTCCGGTGGGCGCCAATTCCGCTTCCGGTGCGGCGGATCGCGGGACGGTGCCGGTTCCGTTGCCAGGGTGAGGGGCCGCATCGCGCTGCCGGGGGCGCGGGCAGCGATCGGCAGCGGCACAGCGACCCGGTGGGCTGCGGGAGCGCCGCCGCGACCTCGATCGCCGGGGCGGTCCGGTGGGTGTGGGCCCGAGCCCGTCCGTGTGCGGCGGAGGCCGGGCTTTACTGGGCCGGGGTGAGGCAGGGCCGGTCGCGGATAGAGGGGGCCAAGCGCAGGCGCTTGTTTCTGCCGGGTCGATAACCCCATAATGTCTGCCGGGCGGGAGCGGCTTCCCCGGCGCCGGCAGCAGCGTGTGGGGTTCCCCGCTCGCTTCGCACCGTGTCGGTGCCGGGAGAGCTCCGAACCGGGGCCGGGGGCAGCCAACCTCATCTTGTGAATTCGCGGGTGCTGTCCAGGGACGCGGTTGCGGTGGTGGCTGACCCAGAGCGGCTTCGATTCGAAACCCCGTCTCTCCACCTGTTGCGGGGTGGTAGAAAGTGCTGCGGTCCCGCCTGCAGCATCGCGCGTCCTGTGTCTGGGGTTGTTATGGTTATGTTTGATGTTGCTTAGTGAAACTGAAAGATGGGGATGTTTCTCTTTTAAATATTCCAAGACAAGTGGCGTAACGCAACAATTTAACCACAGCAACACAACTGTCACACTTTCTCTACCCAATGACCTTCCAACCCGCAGGCTGTTGGTGGTAAGGGCTCTGGAGATGTAGTTAACCAAACCGACCTTCAGTTTTGCATTGCATCCAACCCAGATGGTAGAAACTTTGAAAATCCCTGTGTCTTTCTCTGTTCCTCATCTGTTTTCCTCTAATCATCGATTCTGGTGATCACACTTAGTCCCTTAGCATTTTGGCATTGAATAAAGGTATCATTTCTGCTTGGTGTTGCTGATAACGTTCATCCCAATAGGACTGTAATTCAGTAAGGACAGGTATTGGGCAGGTGGTCACCTTTGGAGAGATGATCTTTTCAATTTAGCACTGGACAGAGACTTGAGAAGTCTTCTAGCAGTTCTTGCCCTGTGCATTTTCTTGCAGAATGATTTGAGGTGTGTGGTATCAGTAAGAAAACAGACAGTAAACTCTTCTTGTGTAAACTTAGTCTAAGGATTATGGAGAGGGGTAATTTATGATGATCAACTTGCTTGACACTATGCAGTCTGAACCTCCGATGAATTTCTTGGTACTTCTAAGACCCCTTTTTTATGAGTCTGTTTTTTTCACTGGGTAATACCAGGTCCCTTCTGAGTTGGGAATATTGGGGGGGGGAGGGGGAGTGAGAAAAAAGTTTCATTTTTCTGTTATGAGTTTTCCTCTTTAATTTGTTTTCAAGGCTCTTAGAAGGAATAGTGTAGAGGTGTGGCTTGTAGTGTCCTCAGCAAGCAGTTTTTATCTAGCCGTCTGTTTCTCATCTGTTCTGAGCTTCATGGATACACCTGAGTTCTTACTTGTTCATTTCTAATAGGCTGTACTGTGTGAATGAGAAGTATTTTGTCTGAGAGCAAGTAATGTCTGAGAATACAATGCTAGAGAGAGAGAGGAATCAGATTTTTGGATTTGGATTCTGAGATTTTTCAGAATTGCCAAACCTGTATTTCTTGGTGTGTGTGTTCCTTGAAGGCTGATAGCCTCGCAGCTTTATTTTCTACAAGTGTGCTCTCTCTTGTTCTTGAATACCAGTCTTTTAAGGACAGTCTCACCATTAGTGGTGCAGAGGCCTTTTCTGCATCCGTTGGCAGTCTGTAACAGACTTTGTACCTTGCTATCTCCTTGATTCTCTGTTTCCAGGCTTCAATAGAAAAAAACACATTCTTTTTTCTTCTGCATAAAGCTAGAAAACTTGGTTTTCTGCTGTGTTTAACATAGGACTAAACTATTAAATACAGTTTGTATAAATGGTGCTGTGTGAGTTAAAGACGGTATAATTATGGTTGTTTTGTCAGCACTGCAATGAAAGTGCAGTTCTTATAGTGTAATGCATTGTGTAGGTGTGTATTTTGGCTTTGTTTTCAAACTCCTACTTTGATATTGCTACAGTGAGATGTGACCTGGGGCGTGTATTACTGCAGGTATTGCACAGTGAAAGTGATCAGAGAAAACCAGTGCTAAAAATGAACTGTTGGCTTCAGAACTGTGTTTATGGGTTTATATATTTTATGTAGTTCCCATTTGCCATTTGTTGTTACACATGTGAGGATAGCCATGGCTGGTTCGGTTGCATAATTATTGCAGAGGACATTTCTGAGCTTTGAAATGACTTTTATGATACTGCAGTACTCTGCTTGGGTGCTGGTTATGCAGTGAACAGGCTGTACCTGCACAGAACACACAGCAAATAAGCATATGCTGGAGCAAATGGTGAATGTGACATTGCTAAATACATTGAAGTGGAACTCAGAGTCCCAGTTTTAGTGCTGTTCTTTCTCCCTTCGTTTCAGCATTTAATCAACATGTTTATTATCTGCTTATGCAAAACAAACAGCTCTTTGATGTACAACATAATGAAAGATCAAAAATACTTTAAATAGACTGTATGGTTTGTCTCCTGAAAAGAGCAGTTCTCCTGTTTCCTCCTTACATGATCGTTGTATTTTCCTCCTGCAGCAGATTTTTCAGAAAATAATACTGAACATTTGCTTCCAGGATGTCTCTCCCTCTCATAATAAAATGGGGTGGACAGGAGTATACAATAACCTCTCTATCAGAAGAAGACACAGTGTTGGATCTGAAGCAGTCTCTTAAAGGCCTTACTGGAGTGTTACCAGAGCGTCAAAAACTACTTGGACTTAAAATGAAGGGTAACTATTCGTATTTGCTATTTGTTGTGGATATGCCTGAAATGTTCAAGGATGAACATCCTTTAAACCTAGCCAGGACGTGTATACTTACAGGTCATCTACCAGAATGAACATGAACATAGAAATGTTATACATCACGAGATGTAGTTTATTATTGATACATCTACCTGGTCATTTTTTGATGGCTGACATGGAAATGCTGCAAATGTATGTTAAAAAAAGTTAAATTGCTGCATGCCAGACCAGCAATGTATCTGTATATGGAAGAAGATGAAAATACAGCTTGGGGTGTTCTGGTGTTTAGAGGGGTGGCTTGTTTCAATTAACCATGAAAAGTTTCAACAGTTTTCTAAAATCTCTCTACCCCATTAAAAAAGAAGCAATTATCTGCTTGCATTATAGGCAAACCTGCTGATGATGATGTTAAGCTTGGAGCTCTCAAGCTGAAACCAAATACTAAAATTATGATGATGGGCACTCGTGAAGAGAGTTTGGTAAATATTTTAATTGTTTATTAACTTAAATGCCTATAGGTCTCCTAGTTATGATTATTGGAATATTCAAAATTTAACATCAGTTGAAAAATGGCATTACAGTAGATTTCTGTTGGTGTTTATTTTTCTGCATAAAGCTTTTCTGCAGAACTCTGCTAGCAGTGTATTCCTGAAACTCCTGTATTGTCCTAGGTTTGAAGAACAAATCTATTATTATGATACTGGCTTCTCAAATCTGAACAATCTTTGGTATATTTCACTAATTCTTTCCACTAATAAAATGAAATAATTTTGGTTAAATAGTACTTTTGTCCTGTAATGTGCAGTAATAGGAACTTGATACCCAATGTTATTTTCCTTCAGCAATCCTAGTTATCTCTTATTATTATGCCTCTAGGAAGATGTCCTTGGGCCACCTCCTGATAATGATGATGTTGTCAATGACTTTGATATTGAAGAGGAAGTTGTGGAAGTAGAAAACAGGTTAGGAATTGTAGCTATTAAAAGACAGCCCTGTTATTGAATGTTCAGTATGCATTTTAATTAACTGGAACTTTCTGCACTGTTACATTAGGGAAGAAAATCTACTAAAAATTTCCCGCAGAGTTAAAGAATACAAAGTGGAAATTCTGAACCCTCCTAGAGAAGGAAAAAAGCTGCTGGTGCTAGATGTTGATTATACACTATTTGGTGAGATTTTATGCTACTTGTGGGTTTTGTTTAAGAGGTCAGTTTATTTACCACTTCACATTCCTTGATTTTTTCTTTACAAATCTACTTAAGTAACTTCGGTATGTGTTGTACTGTATCATTTCTGTTTTGTAATATTTTGGGGTCTTCTGCTCATATTTTAAAAAATATTGGGCATTTTAAGCATTGCATATTGTTGATTTTAGTGCAGCAACCATTTACTTCCTGCAAGAAGACATAAAAAAGTAGTGATTTCGTGTTCTAGCCAGATAATCTCTCTTGACCAACTCATATCTTGGACATCACAGTGACAGTGAGATATTGTAAACTAACATTTCTGTCTGTACTTGATTGAGTCCATTGCGGGGGGGGGGCGTGGGAGAATAGCTTCAAATTTTATTTCCACATTGTTACTAAATGCACAAAAACATGTTTTACTTGAAAATTCTGCCAGACTGGTTTCTTTGGAAGCCAGAATTTTCCTTATGACTTAATTTTCTGGGTTTGTAGGTATGTCACAGCAGCTTGACTATAAGCAGTAATAAGCTTGTCTTATTCTTTTTCCTTAGCTTTCCTTTTTGATGAGATCTGTTTACAATCTGAAATCAATATTCAACCTATTAGTGAGTTTAACATTTTTATTTAGAGGTCTTCTGCTAGCAGAATTAGACATCAGTTTTCTAATTGGAACAAGCAATGTTTGCATGTCTGAAATAAGCTTGATATATGTTCACAAAATTACTGGACTAGGTTTAAAGGAATCCTTTTCATATCTCTTCTAAGTGCACAGATGAACTAGTTGGCTTGGCTCTTCAAAGATACTCAGACCCACAGATCTCCAATTTAATTTTTAGCTGAGCCTTCAGATACCTGTAAGGATCAAAGACCTGCAAGATAAACATCCCCTCTGTTTCTTCTTTCTACCTTTAAAATGGGAATGGTAGTTTGCTGTGAGTTCCTTCATAATTTTAAAGTGCCTCAGTGCTTCCTTCATGAAACCTTTAGGTTTCTGGATAGATGGGAAAGTAAGAATGAACTTTCATAACTTAACCTAAACTTCAATAATGGATTGCTTATCTATTACATTCTATTTAGATCACAGATCATGTGCTGAAACTGGGGTAGAACTGATGAGGCCATACCTTCATGAATTCCTGACATCTGCATATGAGGATTATGATATTGTAATTTGGTGTAAGTTTTATATTCAGTACTTAAGATTTTATTGTAAATTGTCAGAGCTGAGACTCCAGGAGGGAATTTTTTATATTGCTTTTTAGAGTGAATCACAGTACATGAATGTTGAGTGTTAACATTCAGCAGGAATGTTCACATAGCTATTAATGCTATCATAGAAAAATAGTAACTTTTATGTAAAAAAACACCACATATTGCTCATATGAATGGCTCTAATCACAGTATAAAGCTCAACATCACACTAAGTATGACTTTGTACAAACAAACAAGTGCTTGAAGTAGCAGAATTGCATAATCAACATTCAAACACTGTTTGATAGCTATCTTTACAAATAATCTGAATCTAGACAATAAGTAGTGAATCGCCAAATGAACCAAAGTGTCCTGTCTACAGACTTTGCATACTGTTTCACTTCCTGTGTACAGCTGGAGAGCAGACTTGAGCCAGTGCAGGATTTACACAATATTGAAATTGTATTACAGAATATAATTTCTGTGGTCTGAAACAGTGGTTCCACAAACCCTTAGATCAGTGGGCAACGTTGTCACTTTGTTCTTTCCAGGCGTTGTATATCCTTATCATTGCTTCCAGAAGAAAATCCTGCACTGGCAGTATGATTCCTCAAACCAAATGTAGCCCACTTCTTACAGTCCTGCAGGCTGTAGTTAGTAACAGTTGATCTAGAAAATGGTTTAAATGCATGCAGTGCTTCATCTAGGTATTCATTTGAAACATAAGCTTTTCCAAATAAAAATAAACTTCCATGAAGGAAGTCTGGCTTCAAGGCAATGAACCCTAAAAGCTGTAGCAAGGATGAATCTTTCTGAACTAAAATTGTGTGTAAAACATTCATATGAGCAGCTTCTTGGCTTATTTCTTTCTTCCTGTCAGTGACTTGATTTGATAAAGAATTCTGTTTTCTCACTTTTGTTTCAGCTGCCACTAATATGAAGTGGATTGAAGCTAAAATGAAAGTAAGTTGTTCTGGAAATGTGTAATTTGTTTCTAGTCTGGTTAGCTGTTCATGGAGTTCAACTCATGCGCAGCGTTATAGAGCAGCAACTGGTCATATGGATCAAAACCTGAGGGTTTTTAATCTTCAGTCACTTTAAATTATCTCTGTCACAAAACTAGATTAAGTCTAATTTTAGAATTCCACACAAACTATCAGCAGTAGATGCTAAATTTAGCAGAACTAAGCACAAGTCACTACTTGGTGAAACAGATTAGTCACATAGCATTCACAGTTGTTTTCATCTTTCCTCTAGAGTTCTAATCCTTGAGTGTAATATAATTTTCTTTTTAAAGGAGCAGACAGATGTGGCATGCTGGAATAGGTTATCAAGAGGAAACTCTTTTCATATTTACCTTGTACCTCTTGCAGCTGTGGGGTTCTGTTTCTTCCTCTGTCTTATTAAACATCCGTAAGAACTGCTCTTTCAATCCTAGTTTCTCCGTACCTAAATCAGGCAAGTAGCCAATTTTGCACAGCTGACACAGTGATAAACGTATTTACAGTCAGGCTTAGCTGTAAATCTAATGAGCTTGCTAAGAATTGCTGTATGCTTGGTTGGTGGGGTTTCTTTAATGCTCATTAATCAAAGTTTGTTTCCATTTCAGGGAAAACTTCCAAATCTGAGCTTTTGTATCTCTATTCTTTGTTACAGACTAACCTTTTTTTTTTCAGGTTTTAACAGAGCAAAGCACATTTTCAGTGTTCTCTTCCTCAAAATAATGAATTGCTACATTTTTTTCTGAACAAAGGAGTGATCTCAGAAATGAGAACCTTTAATCACCCATGAAGTGGAGCTAGCTCAAGTAAAATTGGTGTTGAGCCTTGCAAACATTGCACTTCTTGTGGCAGTTGCATCTCCATTTATGTCGTGGCTGTCAGTGTAGTGCTAGAATTCAACCTTGTGGAAAACCATTGTTAAAAATTTCCCCTGCACTGCTCGCCTCTCTAAATTTCTAGGTTGCCTTTCCAGCCCTTTCATGTTCTACTGAATCACAACCTTTCTAGGCCTACTCCAGCATCCTGATGAGTTGAGATTCCTGCCACTAGAAGCCAGCTGCTATTTCTCCTTAAACTGATAGCACCAGGGGTGCTCACCTCTAAAAGTTTCACTTTTTGTCAGAAAGCAATGGTTCCAGCAATACTTGTTTTACACTACAAAGCAGGAACAGCATTAAAAAAGAAAGGATTATCAGATAACCAAGTTTCATCTCTCACCATCTATTTATGTCAGGAATTCAGTCTAGAACAGCAAGTTTTTTCAGTGTAACAGGACACTGACCCAGGTAGGCAGCTCTGTTCATTTGCAAGATTCACTTTTTCATATACAAGCAAATCTGTTAAGTGTGGCTGGATATTTGCAAGAGAGCTGTTGCAGTGGGTATTTTCTCCTTGTTCTGTAGCTTTGCATATTACTGCTGCTGCACACACCAGAAATTGTCAGCACTATATGTGTTATAACATGTCAGCAGATTTTGCTATTCCTTTTCAGCTTTTGAAAGGATTTGAGATGGAAATGGTTCTCTCCCATCTAATCAGAGTTTTTTATTTCTGAAAATGATGTTTTCCTTGGAGTCTTTATTTCAGGAGCTATCAAATCTTTAAAGTGCAAATTGGCAGATTTCTGATACATTGGTTATCTTGGACACACTTAGGAGGAAAGGGCAACAATGAACTGTTACTGTATATTTCGCCTTCAATTGGGCTGTGACTTACTGGAAGGAACTGTCCTGGTTTTGGCTAGGGTAGAGTTAATATTCTTCCTACAAGCTGGTGCAGTGCTGTGTTTTAGATTTAGTATGCGAATAATGTTGATAACACACCGATGTTTTAGTTGTTGCTATGTAGTGCTTACCCTCATCAAGGACTTTTCAGTTTCCTGTGCTCTGCCAGTGAGCAGGGGCACAAGAAGCAGGGAGGGAGCAGAGCCAGGACACCTGAGCTGAACTACCCAAAGGAATATTCCATACAATAGAATATCATGCACAGTGTAGAAACAGGGGGGAATTGGCCATGAGCCACCAATCGCTGCTCAGGTTCAGGCTGGGCATCAGTCAATGTGTGGTGGGCAGCTGTGTTGTGCATCTCTTGTTGGGTTTTTTTGGCAGGTTGTTTGTTTGGGGTCAGGTTTCTTCCTTCCCCTCTCTCTGTATATATACACTTTTATTATTTTTATTATTATTAGGTTTTATTTCAGTTATTAAACTGTTCTTGACCCATGGGGTTTTTACCTTTTTTGATTCTCCTCCCCATCCTGCAAGGGGAAGTGAGGGGAGTGAGCAAGCAGCTGCATTGTACTTTGTTGCTGTCTGGGGTCAAACCACAACAGGAACAAATAGCAGACAATACTCAGGTGTTGTCTTTGCTACAGATATTTAGTGAAGTTGAGGCATGCAGAACTCGTGAAAGATTATGCATGAAGGTACAGGCAAGACCTCTCTGTGTTTGCCTTTTCTGCAAAATTGCTTTGATTTATGCTGACAGTTGATAAGTTTATGATAGTAAACCCTGAAAAAAAAATCCTATTAGTTTTTTTTCTCATGATAGAATGCTGTACTTTTATGATTCTCGTTAGGTAAAAACATTTAAAACTTCCAAGATGCCTATTTTTAGTGTGTCTCTGGTGATCCTCATCAACTCAGGCTTTGACAAACAGTGTATTGTAATTGTAGTTCCAGTTGCACTGCAGTAAAACTGTCATAATTAGAAGCTTTAATAATAAATCTGTGTGATGCAGGAGCTTGGAGTGAGTACCAATGCGAACTACAAGATAACTTTCATGTTGGACAGTGCTGCCATGATAACAGTACACACTCCTAGAAGAGGACTTATAGATGTAAGTGCCTATTTTTTCCTGATCTTCTACATTCAACCAACACGTTATCATACCTTTTTCAATAATTCAACAATAAAGTTGTGCTGGAGTTTTCATGCAAGAAAGCTAAGAATCTTGGAATTTGGGTATTTTTCTATTGAAATTCTTGATATTTTGAGTAGTACATTTGGATGACACTGCTTTCAAATCAAATAGGAAATAACTGTTGCAAGGAGATTTAGTACCAATAGAAAGGTTTTCTTTGAGGGGTTAGGGGTGGATTTACTATGTTATACTCTTTCACGTCTCTTACTAAAGCCAAACTACCTGATAATTTTTCAGTGAAAGAATGTTAAGTGTCCATTCAAGTCTGCACTCAAGTTTGTATAGACTCGTATTGTCATCTCCTGCAGATCTAATTTCCCTCAGGTACCTTGGTTGTCTTATTTTTTCAGGTGAAGCCTCTTGGTGTTATCTGGGGAAAATTTTCAGAGTATTACAGCAAAAAAAATACTATAATGTTTGATGATATTGGCCGAAACTTCCTAATGAATCCACAAAATGGACTCAAGGTAATTTTTAACTGGAATTTTCATTTACTTCTTTTTCTTATACTTCAAGCAGCACTTTCTCATACTTTACTGTATCATAAAGAAAGGCTGTTCTTAACTAGCAAAGATGCATGTTGGGGTTTTTTTTTATTTAGATTGCCATTTGTCTGGACTAATATTTCCCTGACGTTAGTATTAAACAAGCTTTGTCTCACTATTAAGTGAGCTTTGAAGAGGCTATTGAAAATCAAGGAAAACATGATTTCTGCTTAAATTACGCCTGTGAACTATAATTAAGCTGGGCATTGCTGACAGGCACCATTGAAATACGCAGTGGTCAATCTCAATAGTGGTTATATTCAGAAAATAAGTATCTCACTGGGAGAGGATTATCCAGAATGCTTGCTCTAGCTCAGATTTGAAAGGTGTTTGTCAAAATGTTAACAGAGCTGCAGACAAGAACATTGAATCACTAAAACAAGGCACAAGTATAATGTATTCTAAGCTGAAAACAGTTGTCAGATAAGCTTTATTTCTGACATCTCTTTTCACAGAAGCTATGATTGTAGTCGAAGGCTTTTTATTGAAAAAAGCACATCTGGTTCCAGTGATGACACACAACTCAAAGCAGAGCTGAAAGCCCCTCATGTCTCCTGCAAAAATATCTATGAAATCATATCACAAACTGTGGCAGTCCCTTCCAGATCATTTTATCTTTCTGTCTGACTGGAAGGGAAAGGCTTGAAGTGCAAGACAGAAGAAATTTCTTCCTTGTGGGCATCTCTCTACAGTCCAGTTTGCATGAATAACAAGACAAATCAGATATGGCCACTAGTGGAAAAGGATTTTCTTCCTCTTACCCAAGAGAAGTTATAATTTGGAATAGTACTGAAAATATATTTTAATCAGTTGGTAAATGAAAGAGAATTGAAAACATTTTTCTTACTTTGAGCAAATGGTTATACCCAGTTTATTTATTTTGTATAGATAAGACCTTTTATGAAAGCACATTTAAATCGGGATAAAGACAAGGAGCTTCTAAAGCTCACTCAGTACCTCAAAGAAATAGCAAAATTAGATGACTTCTTGGAGCTGAATCACAAACATTGGGAAAGGTAAGAATAAAGTCAAAATAATTTCTTCCTTCCGTCCCTGACCCTACTGTGTTTTTCTTGAGATTGTCTGTACAATGATGGGAAACATCTGAGCTGAAGAACTTTGACATTGCTTACAGTTATGAAGGTCCTTTACTTTGAGTGGAATTTTAATAAGGCTATAGTGTTTGAGCTGCTTCCCTAAAACGATAGGATTTTGACAGAATGGAGCTTTTTTTTTTTCCATACTTCTCTACCGTTCAGGTCTGAAGATAGTTTTCATTTGAAGCAATTATGCTTCCTAAAGGGAAAAAAAATTTGAAGGAATCTGGTCCCTGGAAATCTCTCTCTTCCCACCCTTACAAAGTTAGGCTGTCGGTTCACATCTCAGGTCCTTTGTAACAAGGCAGTTTTTCTGGTGGTTACTTCAGAGATTTGGGGTGTTACTGAGTGACTCTGAGGCCCTATCCATGTTGTGTGGTGTTACGGTATTCATCAGATCCAAAATATAAGTTACTGTGTTATCAACAACAGTTTTCAAATGCTTAGGGCACCAGTAAGCATCCTAATTCTTGCTAGAGAATGATTAGCTACTGTGTTTGTGCAAAATTCTTGATGGTTTCATGCAACAGCCTGAAGTTATGACACATGCAAGAAAAGTGAGTGCAATATGCTATTCAAAAAATGCTCATTCACTGCTTAAAAGAGCAGCCTTGCAAACCTGATACAATTTTCTTTCTTGTTTCTGATTAAAACAGGAAGTCAATTGTTACACTTTAAAAGCAGTGAAATTCACTGGATGTTTCACACTGTCAGTTGAATTGGTTGGATTTTTTGTTCTGGAGTATTTGCAAAGACTTCAGTGTCACCACATAAACCAATTGCTCCAGCTATAGCAGTAGCAGAACTATGAGATCAGAAAACAAGCATTTTAGAGTAACTCAGATCATCTAAAGAAGCTAGTGGAGAGCTATTCTTTTCAGGTTATTCCAGATGACTGTTCATTCAGGTCTTGAATGTATTTGAAGGAATGCCATATCTAATGGGCCTTTTTATCTTCAAGGATAATAGCTGATTTCCAACTGATGTATTTTCAACCTCTTAGAATAAAACATGTTTTCATTTCCTTCTTCCCTTTTGCTAAAAAAACAAAAAAAAACCCCAAAAAAAACCCTTAATAGAGCCTAACTCTGTTGCAAGAACATTGAAGTAAAATAAAATCATAAGTAGTATTGATCACATTTCTATTTTTTTGTTATCAATAGGGAGATTCCTAGTGAGAAAAGCAAGCAGATTCATACTTGGAACTTATAAGATGTACTAGATATATTTGTGCCTGTGAAAAACTGTACTTTTGTTTCTTTCAGGTATCTTTCAAAGAAGCAAGGACAATAACATTAATAAAATTGTGTGGCACTGAATTGAAGGGAACATAACTAAGATCATTGGACTTTTCCTTGCTTTTACGCTAGAGTATAATAGTGCTGGACACTGGATCCAATGCCAGAATGACTGCTATACTTGGTCTTCCAGTTGGTTGGTTATGGGTTGTTTTGTTTTTTTTAAAGATCACAGCAATAAGCTCAAAGTGGGAGAAACAAGTCAGTTACTTTTCCTTGCATTCAGTTCTGGTGTTACTACTTAAAATACTTTCCTCTCCTTTGCTGCCGAAGTACAACCATAACCATTAAAGACCAAAACCATTCTGAAACTAGAAAAACAAGTATTTAGGCCAAAAAAGTTGAGTAAGGAGCCAACCTTGGTGGTGTATGACTTGTATAAGCCCTCTATTCCCTCCATCTTTAGAAACAGTCTCCCTCTCCCATTCCAGTATTTAAGTCTATAAATTACAAGTTGTCTAAGTTTGGTATGTATTAGTATGTCAGTGTTTCTCTGTGCAAGACAGTAAGATGGGAAAATACCACCTCTGTGGCGAATTTATCCCAGTGTGTGAACTTGTACTATAAAGCAGTGTTTACTGGAAAACAAAAGATTGAAGTTTGAGGGAGAGAAACCCACTCTTATTTGGTAAGTGAAAAGCAGTCTGCCTGAAAAACTCTCATATGTCAGATAAAGGGTTTAAACTTCAGATGGGAAAGTCACATTCCTAACAAAGCATGAACAAAACCCTTGTTCTCTTCTAGCTAAATCTTGTCAAAGTGCAAACACTGTGTTTAAATACAATATTCAGCCATACTGTTCTTAAAATATCATTTACTTGCGCTGCTTATGCCTGCACTATAGAAGTGTGATGTGACTGCTGTTTGGCATTACCAACACTTGTGCATTATGCAGTTCATGTATTTGAAAGAAGACTGACCCTTTCAAATAAAAATGGTATATATTGTTCTTAAGGAACTATAGCAGTTGTGTAAATAATAAATACCTTTTTCATAACATGTGTCTTGTGCTGTCTTAGATATCTGGTTTGCATAGTAGAGAAGCTTTTGATCATCTTCATTTTGGGCAGTGGGATTGAGGAGGTTTCTTTGGGTTCCAGAGACACCAATTTTGCAGTTCAGTAAGAGACTGGTATGTGCCACTGCAGATTAGAGCAGTGGTGTCAAACACTGAAGCGCCTCTGCCTCCCAGGAAAGAAACCTTGACAGCAAATGTCAGAATGCCAGCACAGCAGACACAAATGAGGTGAGCATGTTAGGCTCCAGCTCAACGACCTGTCAGAAAACATAGTTTCTTTTCTGCTGCTCTTTGTGATTTAGGGTCATCCCAAAACGTTTTAAACTAGTAAACCAAACCTGATGCATAAAAGTCTTTGTTTTAGGTAAGCATAGAAAGTGAATTTCCAAAATTTTGTTTCCTAGAGCTGGTTTTTGGACTGTAAGGCTGGCTCATTCATGTATGTAACAGGGCAGATCAGCCACTGAGGTTAGAACAGTGATCCTTTACCTAGGAAAGCGGCAGTAGCATAGATGCTGGGATACAGGACTGATATGTGGCAGACAGAACACCTTTAAATTTAAGCAACTGAAAGAAGTCAAGGTATTGCACTTGGATCACCTACAGAGTTTGTTGTGTTAGAGCAGAACCAAGGGAATGTATTTCAACATGTGCCCATATCTTTGCTCAAAGCTGGCATACAAGCAGAAATTTCACAGTGAATGAGTGATACTCCTTTCTTTCGCTTTATACAAGGAACATTCTAAAAAAGATTTTAATTTAATTGACACTGGGATTTCATCCCAGAATTTCAAAGTACAAATAGATGTGCACTCCCTTTTCAAATATTTTATAAGCTGAGCTGGAATACATGAGAGTGGGATCTCAATGTGATGGTAACACATAGCTGTTGCTGACAAGTCATTATGTCTTTTATGACTAATGTTGTTTCCCTTACCAGATTGCATGTTTGAAGACTAGTCTTGCAATCTGATTTTTTCTCCCACAACAAAAAAAAAAGGAAACATGTATTTTACCGGCTATCTTCTGAAAACACTGCAGTGATTTACTTGGCTGAGACATGATGGAGCTTTGAGCAACTCAGTCTAATGGAAGGTGTCTCTGCCCACGACAGAGGGTTGGAGCTAGATGAACTTTACGATCCCTTCCAACCCAAACCAGTCTGAGATTCTATGATTGAGATGTATAAAATCATGAAGCTGTGGATAAGGCAAGTGCAAAACTTAGGTTCATCAAATCCCACAATACTAGGGGGTGAGGGGTCACTCAGGCAAACGGGAGAGTGGCTTAAAATTAAGAGCAGCAGGTCACAGTCTCCTGGAATTTGTTGCCATGGTTTGTTTTGGAGGCAGGTGGCATCAGCAGGTTCAGAAAGGAGTTAAACAGCTTCATGAACAAGTACATCGTCAGATGCTAAAGGGAGTGCGCTCGGAAGGCCCATTATCTGTAACACAAGAATTGCAGGTGTGCAGGAAGGTGGAAAGCACCTCTGTTGATTTTCTGTTCCTCCTTTCTGATATGGAAGGCAGTTTCGACCTAGTTGTATTTCCAAAGTGTAGTTGATCATTGGGAATAGCTATCAACAGCAAAGTTTAAAGCCTCGTTCCCTGTTAACATTTAGTTTTCTTTTAGATTCTGTTGAGGTCCCCTAGAAGCATTTGATCCATGGCTTTCACAATCTTTGTTAAAAGAAATATGATTCAAGCATAATCAGGGGGAGCATGTGCCTTAGAGTTTGTAATTTAGTGTTCTGAAAAACTGGAGAAGCATTAAATGGAGTCTGAAATATTCCAAATATTTTCATGTGTCAGAGACTGTACTGGGCTCCCAGTACATGTCAAGCATTTTGTATATTGTTCTGTCCGATTATTCATATCAAAAGAGACAGTCCATTTTAAAATGAAGTTATTTCTCTAAGCTCTGGATATCTGACAACTCTAATGTCTCACTGTGGCATGAATGCTTATCACTGGAGGTACATGGAGTGACAGCTGAAGCCAAGAACTGAACTGCACATTCAGCTCCACAAATCCTCCTGCATGACTGTGAAATCTACAGCTAGTTGCCAATTTTTATTCCTGACTTGACATCCGACTGACAGCAAGTGGATGCCAAAGGGTTTAAGACAATTTTCCACTCCGTCTGTTCAGGATGTATTTAAGACTGATGGAAGAAGTGCTGAATACTTTCTATCAATAAGATGAAGCCGTGGTAAAAACTGTGTTCCAGAGGGTAAAGTACACAGTTCTTCTGAGTCATTAAAGCTGATTAAAACAAGACATGCTGGCTGAAGAGGTGTCAGAGGGCAGAATCCCCTGACATTTCACTATTGACATTGCAACCCTCATGGTGGATGCCAGCCATTATTAGCACTGACGACCACTACATCCAGCATAGGGTGGCTGATAAAGTGCTTTGGCTGGGGGATTGATGGAGAAAGATTTCAGTGAAAAGGAAATGTTGAGAGAGAGAGAGAATTACAGGACTAGAAGAGAAAAATACTGATCTGTCCTGGAGAAGACAAGGTACATCTTTCAAGTGTTATGAGTTTCTTGTGTAAGTAATATTAGCAATATCTTGTGACAGCCATAAGTTACCCAAGTACTATACTGACATCTGTGGTCTGAAATGGCTTCTCACTAATCAGGACATGTTTTATATATAAAACGACTCAAAAGACTCAAGGTCTAAAGGGATTGCCTCATGGCAAGAGATGAACAATTTCTGTTCAGTTAGGTTTTCCTAGAGAATGGAGAAAAATGGCTTTGATGGCTTACAGTGCTAAGTGTGACTCTGACTTTATCTGCTGGACCTTTATTTCCCAGCCCAGCTGTATTTTCCCTCATTATCTCTTAGATCCCCAATAGCCACACAGCGCCTCAACCTCACCATTGATACATCAGCCCTTTCCTGATGGTGTTTTATAACAGAGGATTTCAAAATTAACTCTTTATATACCTATGAGCTTTCTCATACATCCCTGAGCATTATTTATGCTAATTTATGAAGTCTGCTCATTTCTGGAGATCCTGTGATGCTCCTTTGATATTGCAAGCATTTTGATGCTCATTTAGCTCTCAGTAGTCTGTGCAGAGCTTCGCATGTTTCCTTGCTGCACAGACACATACAATGCCATGCCATTAATTTCTTTGTCTCTCCTAGCAAATAGTTTTCCCACCAATTCATTTCTGTTGAGAACAGTGGGTACAAGTCAAATGGAGCTTGTTCTCAAATTGCATAAAGCTCTTGGTGTTATGGGTGGGGTGGTGGGCGCAGCAAAGAGAAGTGCACCACTAACACTTGATTGAAAATTGTGTTTTGTGTTTTCTTTCAGCTGTCTAGTTGAAATTACACACCCGCCATTTTCCTCCAAGGTGTTTATATCAGGAAAGAGCAGCTCTTACAATTTTCACCATACCAGGGGCCAGGGTTGGCTGTGTGCCTGGGACTGGGTGACCTGGAGCAGAGCCTGCATGGTCACTGATGCTGAGCCGTGTCCCCTCCTTCCCTTGCAACACCCCAGAAGATTTTGACTTCCTAGAGCAAGCTGAGATGGCTCTAGAATTGTATTTAGCAAAGCTTACCAATTCCTTACCCTGCTTTCTAGATTCAGTCCATGTTTCCTGACATACATGGGTATATAACATCTCATCTATGAGTAATCAAAACTGCAGCACCAGTTTCATATGTGAGCACGAGCAGAGTTTGAAATACACACTTGAAGTGCAACTGCTGCACTTTTGGGTCCCTCTGCTGTCCTAGTGATGGATATTCCTTGAATCAGGACCAAAATGAGCATGTTTTTGGAAAAGTTAAGTGTATTAAACTGCCTCAGAGATAAAAATGATAAAGTGATGTGGGTTTTTTAAAATCTGATTAGTCCCTTACAGATGCGACTAAGCAGGAACACTGTTGTAAAGCCTTCTCCTGTAAAAGAGTAACAAATTAAAACAAACAAATGATTTGTGTCTGACACTTGGAAAGAAGGAAATTCTGAGCTCCAGATGCATGTGGCTTTGTAATTACAACTGAGCAGTATTCCCATCAATAGGAAATTATTTGAGATAAACATATTCAGAAGCTATTAAACTGAGTTGGTTTGGATCTAGCGAGTAGCTGCAGCTGGAAGAAAGCAGGCAAGTAGTTGAAAATTGACTCTTTTAATTAGAATCAAAATATTGCATTTTGTATGTGCATTTCTACTTTCAAGTAGTCCTAAATTTTAAGAATTTAAGTAACCTAAAGTGATTTTTTTCTTCTGAAATTATTGGTTTTGTTAGTTTACTGAAAAACACCCCGCTAAAAAGATATTTACTTTAGATAGACCAAAACTGAGTAAATTTAGGTAGATTTGGTTGTGAAACTAGAAAACTATGTAATAACTGGTTATATGGAACTGAAGTGCATACATGTAGCAATGAGATGGAACTATTGTCACTAACAAGACCAAATTCATGGCTTTTCACTTACTCATTACAGCAATCCCTGGACAAGTTACACAACAGTTTGTCTGGTTTTCAGCTTAGAGATGCTATAAAACAGTTGTCCAGTTAAACTCACATCACTGATGCAGAACCATTCATTACTCTCCGATGCATGGGAAGATGTGTTGAAGCATGTACACTGAGAATCCCACAGCTTGATGCTGGTCCTGAAGCTTCAGCTGGATGCTGGGAGCCCGACTGCACAACTGGGGGTCAAAGATACAAGCAAATTAGGGGGAGACAGGCTGGTAGAAATGCTTGTCTGTATCCCTGCCTACCCTGCAGTTAACCCTGCACAATGCAGGCAGAGGGTATGGGCAGCGGCAAGATGAAAACATCAAAATGAGCAGTCGATCTTGTGAGATTAATGCATCAAATCCCTTAATGGATTTTCAGGTAACAGAGGTAATTACAGATCCACAGAGCATGACTCAGTCAAGTACAGGGCACAATTCCAGAAAGTATGAAAGGAGAAGAGCTGCAGTATTACTGTCAAAGAAACTTGAATCAAGCCAGGGACCAACAACATTACTAAGTTATCAGCCTATTTAGGCAGTAAGAGGGCAAATGGAGACTTGTGGGCAGTGTTTCCGGTACTGGTCCATCTTCCACAAGAATCAGCTGAACTTTATACCTGCCTCCTGCCTTGCCTTCCCAGAGGGTTGAGCAGAAACCTTGGGCCAGGCATGGGACAAGCACGGTAGCAGAAGGCTGGGAAGGAAAGCAGCCAGGAGCTTTTGAGCTAAAGCTTCTGCCAGAGCCAATTAATGTGCAACTGCTGGATTGCACCGGCTTTACAGAGGTGGGAGACAGCCGAGTGACCTTACCTTACCTCATAAATAAGCATAAATAATGCTTAGAGTGGCTTTATATATGTGTGTGTGTATATACTCAGGAAGGCAGAAGTTTAGGTATCACCTAATCATTACACTCCAGAAGCTGAGGCTTTGCAGAAAAGCCGACAGCAAGAATCACGGCCCGCTGCCAGAAGCTCTCAAAGCTGAACTGCGCGGAACTGACACGGTACCAGTGCTAAAACCAGCCGGTCTGTGGCAGCATCCAGTGTCCACCGCAGGTACTGCACTCTCGCCCCTCCATCTCCCTGATCTGCTCACAAGAGCAGCAGCCTTTTTCCTGCTAACCCTTAGAGAGATAACGCTGAAGCCTGGACCGTTCCAGAGGGTTATCAGGATCTGGACAGGCCACCAAGACACAACAGCAGACAGGAGAGCACTCTCAGGAGCAAAAGGTCCTCCGAGATCCTCTCAGGGTAAAGGATGCTTGCACTAATTCTATAGCTGTGCCATGGCATGCCATAGCTGCTCGAACGCAGGGGTGGGCAATGGCTTTCTCCTTTGTCACAGCATTAACAGAGGAGAAGTACTTCCCAGAGACAGAGTCCAAGCCTCAGCTGATACTAAATCTCACTATCTGCATCCAGCTACCGCATAGCTGAAAAGCTTTTCCCAAATCCTGGAGGTACAAAGCCCAGCTCATCTCAGCTGCATTTCTCTGCCCCCAGACTTCTGCTTCTGGTGTCTGCGGGGGAAGTGAGCAATCCCCTGGGGAAGACAGGAAGTTGAGTGGTCTCAGGCCAAAGAAGTCATTGATGAGAGACACCTTCTATCTATTATGTCAAAGGGACATGCTAGGACTGCACCCTGTGCCTGAGCTCTTCCGTGAGAGGCAATGGGCTGTGCAGGACCACAGAAAACTCATTCAGAGCACCCTGACCAACATCAGCTGCAGGATATGGGGAGAACAACTGCCAGGAGGGAAGGCTAAGGCACAGGGAACAGACAGAAGCAGTTTAAAAGGAAGTTCAGAGTGCCAGTGCCTCCCTGCATGGATCTCTTGGTGTAACTCATTACAAAAGCAGCTGTTGTGCTCAGCAAAAATAGGCTAATGCAGACACCCAGCCTGAATAGAGGATGGGTGCTGCAATACAAGGAATTTCTGGGTCTGTGAGGGTAACTGTCACTAGCTGTGCCCAGCCCTGCTATGGGCCCCTCAACCTAAATTCCAACAGGCAGAAGATGCTCTGTGGCCGGGTGGTGCCCCCGCAGAGGGCAGGGGCCGCAGGTCGCTCACCCAGCGTTGCTGACCTGCTCCCGAGGCTTGGCACGGGAGGACTTTGGGCCCCCCCCGGCACCCGAGCACCCTCCGCCGCCGGAGCGGCCGCAAGAGGGAGCCCGGCACCCGGGAACCAGCGGCCGCTCCGGGCGGTACCCCCGCCCCAGCGATGACGTCACCTCCCGCGGCCCCGCCCAGCGCCTGCATCATCTGCATCATCCGCATCATCCTCGGGCAACGCGGGAGCGTTCGCAGGCCGCAGTGACTGCGGATAGGGGTTAAGGGTACGTCTAGGAGCGGGGGATGACAGGAGAACGCGTCACAGGGCAGGGCCCGGGCAGCTGATGGCTTTGTCACGGGTGACTCCACAAAACCACCCTCCCAAAAGCACGGCATTCTTTGGGAAGAAGGCCGAAAGTGTCACAGCCAGCCCTTGCCACCGCACCAACACTCTGTTCACTCCTAGTTTATTGAGCAATTTTAGCTCAGAAAGGTGAGCGCTGTATTGCCCAGCACCAATGGTCCCCACGACCCTTGCTCCACAAGCTGGGTACTAGGTCCAACCCTACCACAAGCACTACAGCCATTGCTTGGGACCAGCCTCAGGCTGGTCAGAGCATCCCACCAGACCCAGCAAAAGCTCAGTGTTAACCTTATATTTTAAGTTCTGATTGAGGCTCTTCCAAAGTCCTGCTCTGATAAAGTCTCTGCTGACCTTATTGAAACTCTTAACACTCATGCACGATGGATGGCAAAGCTTTAAAACAAGCAACTCTTTACATGGCATCTGCCTTTCTATAGGGATATTTATTATGCTTCCCCCCATTTTCCCTTTATGTGTTGTGGTAACTCTTGTCTTCCATGTGCTTTTATAAGCCTTCCACAGCATTTTTAGAGCAGGTTTATAAGACACCATCATCAGCCACAATGACTGCAGCTACTCCTATGCGGAGCTCCTAAAACACACTGCTAATTTCAGCAGGGGGCATGGGGAAAGGAATCAACAACAAAACAAACCCAAAACAATCCACACACAAAACCCAGCTAAACAAAGCAAAAAACCCCTCACCTAAACCCCCAAAAAACACCAAACACCAAACACCAAAACTCTCACAGCACAAGCAAACCCCTCACCTTCTGTGCTCTGGAGTCAGCCAAACACTTTTCCTGGGCTCCTACTTAAGCCCTTCAGCAGCAGTGGGGTGGGGGAACTGTTGGCAGATTCCTAGCATTTGGGAGCCATTTCACCCCAGAGCAGGCTCAGCTGCAATCTGATCCTTAAAGGATCCAATACACCTGACACCGTCCTGCTGCTCCCTGAAGCTGTCAGCATCTACATCTTTTCAATCCTTTGCAATACTCCTACAGTTCTCCCAGCTCCTCTCTGAGCAGTCCTTTTACATGCCCCCATAGCTCAGCCTTCCCTCCTGTACTCAGTTTTGGGCCCCACCACAGTACAAGAAAGGCAATGAAAAACTGGACTAAGTTCAGCGAAAAACCGCCAAAAGAGTTGGGGACTGGAGCTTTGCAAGAAGAGGCAGGGGAGGTGGGCTTGTTCAGCCTGGTGAGAAGAAGGTTGCAGGGGGACATAGGAGGAGCCTGCCAGTTAACAAGCAGGTTAGAGAGCACACAGATCCAGGCTCTCACGATGGAGATGAGACAATTGAAAGGACAGAGACTGAAACCAGATACAAGGAAAATTTTCTTTACCATGATGACAGTGAAACCCTGGGACAGGTAACCCAAGGAGATGGTGCACGCCCCACCCTGGGAGGTTTTCAGTTCTAGACTGGATAAAGCCCTGAGCAACCTGATGGGACCTCAGAACTGACTCTGCGTGAACAGGAGGTTGTACCAAAGTGCCTCCCAACCTAATCCAGCCTGACTTCTCTTAGGGAAAATGGGGTGAAGCGAAATGATAACCAAGTCCAGAGCTTCCTCTTCGGCAGGGCTGGGGGAACCCTGCAGTCAGCACCACCACCCTAGGATCATCCCATGGCAGCTAGAAAAGCCTTGTCAAACACTGTGAATGTCAAGGGAAAAAAGTAGGACAAAGGACTCAACTGAGTTGCGACAGTAACACGTGCCTGTGCTGGGGGAGGAGGAGGAAGTGGTAGAGCACACAAGTTAAATGGGCCAAGAGCCTGGACACAGTAATCTATCAGCTGCATCACCAGCAGAGCGAAGCTGTGAGATGGCAATACATCCTTCCCCTTCTGCCATGTGCATAGCCTGGTCACAGGAGGGTGCTCAGCTGTGAGCAATGGCTTCTTTCAGTAGGAGCAACCATGCACAAATTGAATTGTTCCATTATTTTAACTGCAAGAGGGACTGAGCGAGCTGCAGGGAGCACAGGGCCCTCGTTCTACTGCAAGAGGCAGTGGCTGAAATGCTGGGCCAGGTCCCACCCCAGCCTCTGTCCCTTCCTCCCTAGGCAGAGAACAAGCTGTGAAGATGCTCGTGTTATCCTGTTATCCAATTATCTTTCACACACCTTTCAAAGCTGTAAAAACTCCCCAACAAAACCCAATACAATTTAAAAGGTGAAGGAAGGAAATCTCTTGGCCTCTCCTGAGGAAGAAGTATGGGAAGTTTTCCCGACTGGGGGAATTAATTTCCTCAAAGGAGACTACTCCCATTCTCCACTTCCCTGCCACAGATGCAGGAGATAGCAGTTGGGTCTGTAGAGGTACATTATTTGCTATTTGATCTGAAAAGCAAAATACAGGATGGTTGTCAAGTAGTGAACTCCTGGAGTTTGTGTTCTCTTGTGATCTGTCCTTGTTATCTCTGCCTCCTCCAGATTAAAATGGATTCGATACAGGAATATGCTGTGAGCCACTGAGGGTCATCTCAGGCGTAAAGATGTTGCATACCCCCTCACTCATTAAAATGTCACTTTCCATCTTAAAAATGGGTGGGTTTGCTCCTGTACACTGAATATGGTGCTGATCCAGAGCCATCCAACATAGTAAGATCACCTAAGGATAAGTCAGTAAGGAGAGGACATGCAGAGGTCATCCTGCTCCAAGCGAGAAGAGGAAGGCCCTCCCACTTTCCCAACATGTCTTTCATGACCATTTGTCCTTGTGCAGGAGATGCTGCTTGCATTCCCTCGATCTTGTCCATGTTCTGGAGGTCTTGCTGTTGAATTTGCCACTGTAACACCTCACTGTGAAACCAAGCAGGTGTACTTCCCTTGGCTGTACCAGCTGCAATACAGAGAAGGTAAGCCTGCTTCCAAGAAAACATGGAAGATTTTGCAAGAATCCAGTAGGCTGGGATGGGAAAAACATCAGGATCAAAGACAGCTGGTCCGAAAGAAGCTCTAAACCAGCCAACATGGAATTTTGCTTGAGTGGTTTAACCGCTGCCGCCTGCATCCTGCCTGTAAAGTTACCAAATGACAAAGGATTTGCCAGAATTGGCATCACAAATGTGAATTATCAGAAGAGAAGCCAGCATTAGGTGTGCTGAGAGCTTTGCTAAGACCTCTCTTTTTAGGCATTGCACACCAATTGAGTTCAAAGCCTGGATTGTGGCATGATAGGCAAACACTCCAGCTCTGTCCAAACAAGGTCCAGAGGTTTAGATGCTCAGCATTTAGGTGCTTGCAAAACATGTTGACCCCTGAGGCTCACGATAAAATCTAAAGCTCCCTTTGAAATTTAAGTGTTTAACATGAAGGAGCTGGTGTCCCATTGATCTGCTGCCAATGTTTTAACAAGGGGATGCCACAACTATTTCCCTGTGTGAATTTTGCTCAGTGAATGGGGAGAGACTATGGAATTCATTTGCTCATGTTTGCACAATGGAGGAATTTTCAGCCAGCACCAAGAAGAGAGAGGGCAGCAGTGTAAAATGTAAAGAAAGGAATAAAGCCTACGTGCACTAAAAGCTGTAAATAAATACAAATACTGGTGCCTGGAAAATCAGGGTCTGTGTACGATGCAGGGGGAGTTTATCCTAGAGGTGG
This sequence comes from Lathamus discolor, assembly GCF_037157495.1. Classification (NCBI taxonomy): domain Eukaryota; kingdom Metazoa; phylum Chordata; class Aves; order Psittaciformes; family Psittacidae; genus Lathamus; species Lathamus discolor. Next base: position 12,527,785 of record NC_088893.1, on the reverse strand, counting down.
GGAAGGAAGCCCACAGCTCTTCTCCAGGGAATATGTTTGGGGGTTTTTAATTATTGACACTTTATGCTATCTAGTGCTCTTCTAAATACAGTTTTATTAGCATGAGAAGCCAATGGCTGCAGGAAATTAATGCTGGTGAGTTCAGCTTCCAAGACAAAGCGTTCTCTTAGAAGGAAGAAGAAAGAGACCGATTTGGAAAGAAGAGCCTTGCAGCTTCTGCCTAAAACCAGCCTCCACCTGCCATCTTCTTGTTGCAGGCTTAAATGGAGCAATATTCCCTAGTCTCAGCTTGCTTGTCTCTGGTTTCCAAAGGAGATGAGGCATATGCAGTCACGCTGTTTACCAGCTCTCCTGTCACCCTCCCACAATAACCTCTGAGAGAGGAAAGAACATGTCTACGGAGGCTGGGTAAAGAAGGAAGGCGCCCGCTGTCACCCACCCGCTGGGATGGGGAGAGCTGGGCAGGAACCCATGAGGTGATTGCACTGCTTGGCTGCCCAGCAAGCGTGTACCGATTTGCCAGGCAGGATGGGACAGAAGAACTGCTGCGGACAGGAGGACACAGCCCATGGGAGCCGTGGGAATCACCGCTTCGGCATAGGGAGCGCCTTGCTTCCCGGGAGGAGGGTGATGTAATGCCATGGTATAGCAAAGCCACGCATTAGGCTCCAGCATGGCTCTATCAAAGCAGTTTCCTGGGAATTGCAGAAAAAGGAATCCAGCCAAAGAATTGTGCTGAGCTTTATTTTATTGAGCAGAGATGGCGGAGATGAGGGCAAGCTGCTCTCCTGCCCGTGAACAGGCATCTGTGGCTGTTGCTGATGCGGGGGGTCAGCTCTTGCTGCTGGGTGTCAGTGAGGACTCAGCATTTCCCCAGGTGCTTCAATCTTATTTTCCCTCCACTTCTCCTGTGAAGGAGCAAGACAGTCTTAGACAAAGCAGTGTAGGACAGACGCAGCAGTGTGGGACAAGGGGCTCATCCCTCTGAACAGGACCATTTGCCTGACTCATGCTAGTGTACCCTGGTGCCTCACAGGCAACATTAAGCCATTTTCTCCTCTCCTTACTCCTCTCAGATTTCCCCTAGGATAAGGCAGCCTTGAGTGTGCAGCAAAAGTTAAGGACTTCTAAGGAAAACTCAATATTTTTCAAGCACATTCAGTCCAAGCATGTGGCTCCAATTGCATCTTCTTTAAAAGGTGACAGAGCTCAGCAAAAGGAGAAACTCAGGTTCCTCCGCTGAGATTTTGTGTCTTGTTCCACAAAGTCCATTCAGACTTTTCCGGAATAATTTGGCACAGCTCAGCTCCCGCATTCCTCCCAACACTTCTCAGTATCCAGAAGAGTGGGCAGTGAGAGTTGCAGCCTGTGGCATATAGTGGGAAATGTGCATCAAATTAGTGTGTGCAGAAGGTACAGGCAGGATGCAATTGCCTCCCAGGCCCCGTGCTGCCTCTCAGCATGGCAACCAGCAGCGTGCAAAGCCTAGAAATGAATTTAAATTAACTTGCATTCACACAGCTTCATTCCAAGGAGGAAATATTCCACTTGCATGATGCAGGGGCTGGTCCCTACAAGAGGAGCAGCCTGGATGCAGGGCATCCCCTCCATAAAGAATATAATTACATACACGGAAGGAGCTAATTCTCTGTTATTTCAATCCCCTCTACTTTCACACTTACAGCACTGCCTTGCAGAAGGCACACTTGTTTCCGTATGTGATGCCATCCGTGCCACAGTGAGGGTTGGACTCCCTTGTGCAGTACACGCTTCTATTTACGAACTCTCTACAAATCTGCAAAAGGAATAACAAAGCACCCTTTCAGGACTCGCATAGTCATTCTTTCACTTTCCAAAGTGGATAAAGGTCACTAATACAATGCCTTTTCTGCCAAAAGGACTAAGGCATCAGTGATGACACTACCTATTTACTGAAGGAAAAAGCCCTGTCAGAAACGAGCAGAAGCAGTGTTTCAGAGGATCTTTTGCCCCGTATTTGATGAGGGAAACTACAGTCACCCGAGAGAAGTCTTGATCTCCTGAAGACAAGAGTGGATTAGCCTAGGCATGTAGGAGAAGAGTCAGCACGGATGCTCTTTCGGGCATTTGGCGGCAAGTTAGCTCGATGCTGTACGGCTTCATGCACCTTGCGAAACCATGCACTCAGCGTGGTGCTTGCTGAGCTTTCTGCCTTCCCAGTGAAAGGAGAATAAAACCATAGTCTATTTGGAATCAAAACTGATGTCCATGAAATATACAGGTACTTTGTCTCTGGACCTTGTTTGGAGGGGTAGAACACTCTCAATAGTCCATTTGTTTCATGAAAAGATTGGGCAGTGGAGCAAAGCAGACAAAAGTGGTGCTGTGTATAAACACAACCCTGTGCAAGCACGCTAGACCTAATCATAAGAAACATTTGCTAAACCAACCATCTATTTCCTTCATCTACTTGCTAATGTGGCCACGCATAACATCTCCGGTACAATGGTGGACTCCCCAAACTGTTGGAACTTCTTGGAAGCACCCACCTGCTCCCAGCAGATATTAAAACCTCTTTACCATGCACCAAGATCTTACAAACCCATTCCTCCAGACAGTGCAGATTCAGTAAGCAGAGAACTGCGCTAACCTCTTCAATGTCTTGACCTGCAACATCTGGAATAAGAAAAAAAAAAGAAAAAGAGAAAAACAAACAGAGATTTTCCATTTCAGCATTATTTTCTAATGGAGGCTGAACTAAAGCCACAAACCCTTTATGCAAACAGTGAAACACACACCAGGTTTTTCCTACTCTGTCATTTGGTGCGGTGGAGGAGGGGGCAGGAAATGCATTATCTGAATTGCTTTTCAGTATTTTGCTTTTTTGAAAAATGTTACTAAAATACCATGTAATCAGTCATTCAGCTGCTAACTGCACCTCAGACACATAACCCAATCTCCTGGAAGGCAGCCACTCCCGGGAAAGTGAGCTGCCATATCGGATCTGGAGCTGCACTCAACAGAGATTTTAAAGCTATATTGACTTTTAAAGCTTTTAAGCTCCTGCACCTCTGAACAATGAAAATGGCTGGTACTGCTAATGAGAGGGTACTGTGCAGAAGAATGAGACCCCCCATGCTCAGCTTTACAGCCATCCTCAGCACAGCACAACCCAGAGACTCTCCCAGAAACAAGTTCATCCTGGGCAAGATACAAGGAGACGTCATGGGGTGATGCAGAGCAGAACAGGCACTGCTGATCAGTAAGAGTGCAAAAATACACACTGTAAGACTCTGGGCTTGAAGCCATTCAGTTCATCCTCTGTATATTTCTGCACTGCAAAGACTGCAGCCAGATGCATATGTTGAGTTCTTGTTGTGAGACTGAGCAACCCTGCCATGTCTCTAAGGAGGAACCTGGTGCTCAAGGGTGGGTTGAATGCAGATTTGCAGAATTTGGATCACAACACTGGGGAACAAAGAGCCAGCATCTCATACAGGAACAGAGATTCAGCAGTGAGGTCACTGTGCACTGTGATGGTGCTCTGGGCAGGAGATGGGAGGAAGCTCTCCTACACTTGGGCTCCCACAGACTGGAAATCCCACCCAACCCAGTAAGCTAGAACATCATCACCCATCAACCCACCTGACTTCTGCTGGTTGTATTGCTCTTTGATGTTTTGTCCCTGGCGCTGGTGTATTTATCATGTCCCCAGGTTAGGCTGGGCCGGCTTAATTGTAAAGTCACTGTTAGGGCTATCTGCATATTATTTACAAAATAGCTCATTAGATAGTTTTTATAAATATTACATGTGGCTACAGAAGACTTTGTGATGATGTCTCTTGACATCTGTTTATTTTATAGGAGATCACAGAATTTGCTGCTATTCTGCCTGGCCTTGGAAGGAAGCTTCAGCACTCTGACAGAACCCAGACCCAATTAAAACTCAATTAGAGATAGATGAATATTTCATAATGAATAATGTGTACAAAGCAATTCATCTCTTTTCTCCATGCACAGCTTGCCATTTTCTCAAGTGAATTCTTTATTCAAATTATTCACAGAAAAACAAGTAGGAATAATTCTTGTTCTGCACGCTCTTCAATAACTGTCACCACAAACCTTGCAGAGCTGGGTCAGCTGGACATAAGTAATTGATAACACTGACGTGACCTATATGTTCAAAAACCATCACTCAGCTTCCCCAGATCATCAGAGAGAGGTGTAAATCTCCAGATAAATAAATGCTGGCTCCTTTTAATTTGCCCTCTTTGCTCTGACTCCTTGAGGACATTCGAATTTAATTTTAAAGCTTTTCTCTGCCACATAAATGAAAGCTGAAACTTTCATCTAATTACGTTTCCCCATCTCCAAGGAAAACACCAGTACCAAGACACTTTGGATCAAAACAAGAGCTGATGACCCTGAGGTGAGTGAGTTTCTTCTCTAACTGGTTCAGCAAAACTCTCCAGTGAACATTTGCACCAAAAAAAACTCATCATTACGCGCTGCTTCAGTACATTTGTTGAAAGAGCAGCTTAGGATTTGCTCGCTGTGTCTCCCAGTGACACCTCCACTGCGTTATTCACTGCGGAGGCACACGAGGAGCGGAAATATGTCATACGAGTGAGCAAGTCCCGCGGATATTTTCTACTTGCTCAGCTTTATCTTCAAGCCTGTCATCCAGTGATCAAGGCTCTCTCGAATTTGCTGTTGTCAGGAAAGGTTTGGGATCTGTTTTTCTTTTCTAGGCTAGGGAAAACATCACTTACCCGAGAAGAAAGAGAGCAAAAGCAGGCTGAGAAGCACTAAGGCACCTGTTGCCTTCATGCTGCAGGTAGCTCTTTAGTCCAAGCCAAGCGATGTGTGCAGGAGGTGTTGTCTCAGCACTGGAGGCCACAGCGCACACACAGACCTGCCTTTCTGTGTATTTATGCGCCCATCTGTAGCTGTCCTCGTTCTCCACCTTAATTGTGAGAACTTCTGCACTTCATTTCTAAAGCCATTATTGGTCCTGGCCTTGTTTATGGTGCTTTAGGAATGCTGCCCTGTCCACATCAAACCTAGAAAGGGATAATTATATGAGTGATAGATGGGCTTGTAATATCTTTTCTTTTTTTTTTTTTTTATCTAAATAGTCACAGGATTCTCACAAGGGTGAATTTTCAAAGCAGTGATTCATCGGGGAAGCTGGTAATTTTCATTCTCTGGGCCCTCACTGAATGCCAGCTCTGAGGCTTTGAGTGCGGCGTGATGACACTCACTAGACGTTACGAAATAAATCACACCATGAGAATGTGTTGTCTGTGAAACCAATTATACGTTGTTCCCTGGCTATTTTTGAGGATGGATCTAAATTTGTTGGGTTGGGGTGGAGAAGCGCTCCAGTGTGACATGCTCTCATAGCTGTGTGCACAGTCCCAGATAGGACTGCTGACTCTCCCCCCTGAACTATTTAAACTCTAGCTGTCAGTGTTTTCCAGCTTTCGCATTCACAAACATATGTTAGGGCTCCGCTCCCACAGCAAGCGGCAATGCGGGGAATTTGATGGGGAATTAGGAGACTGGAGATCTGTTTCCAGCTGAGTCTGCTTGAGGATTTGTGTTCAGCTCCACTATTTGCAAAATATCTGTCCAGATCAGAATAAGCTTTCAATTTTAGTATATTTACCTAAGCAGACAAGGCTTAGCAGAGCATTGAGTATAGATATATCTGGTTATTATTTTCCCCAGTGAATTTTGAATCTGCAACTAATTCCAACCATAGGAGTAAAAAAGTAAGTAAAAAATACATTCCAAGACATTTTTCTAGCAACAGAGGAAAGATGCTAGTAACATCTTCAGCCAGCAAAGGAGAGAGATTCTGCGTGAGATCAATGTTATGAATGTCTACACCTGGGGAAGCATTACACTTTGCAGCTTGCTAGACATCTTAAAACCCACACAGCAGAGAAACCGTGACTGACAGGTGAATTCTCAGATGTCTATTAAGGGTGAGCTCACGACCCAGCCTCTCATATAATTTAGTTATCAAGGCACTCAGCCGCAGCGCCGTTCAAAACCACGCTCAGTTCTGCCGCTCACAGCACTACTTGTTTGCCTTTTCTCGTTTCATACGTCACCGCTCACGACCACAGCCTTAGTACCTCAGTCCTTTATCTACCCAAAAGTTTCGGTTGCTGCAGTGTAACCAAGTGGCTAAAGCCTCAGCACACGTACCACAGGGACCAATCCCTTCCATGCTAAGGAAAGAAAGGGACTAAATTACCAACCAGGTGATTATTGTTATTACCCCTTTCCACTTCTTTACAGCACTTGAAACAGGCTACTTGCTGGCATGGGTGAGGGCATCTTTCTGTTCCTCTGACTCCTCTGAAAATCAGGGATGGACAAGGGCATATGTACCTTGTTTTGCAGACCTAGAGGTATAGCTGGGCAGAGTCTTGCTGGTGTCAAGCCAAGTACTTACTGTGCTGGGTAAGTATTATGTGATACAACCTTTCCATCTTCCAAAGAATTCTTGCTTAAAGGCTCTCGAAGCATCTTGGGTACAGCCACATATCCAGTACATACCTATCTGCCCTCCCTGTCCAGTAGATGAGCAGCTGCTCTTTGGGCTTTTCCAAAGTCTTCTGAGCTCCTCAGCCAGTATCTATCTTCCTCAGGCAAAAGCTACCACTGCAGAGGAGGTTCATCATAGGATATTGCTGTTGAAGAAAGGATTTTGCTATAGCCAGAACTCCACTAGTCTGTGGCCACTTTATAAACCTCATGGCCAGCAAGAAATTGATGAGAGATGTCTTGACATCTCTCTGTTCACATCTATTAGATACTTAGACTGGTTCTTCACTCTTTTTCATACACAATACCAGTGTGAACTCTCATGACTCTCAAGCTTAACTTTTCTTAAGAGCATGCACAAAGACATGATGTGATTTGTATAGCCTGTACTAACAGAAAAATACCTGAAAATGAGAAGTCCCATCCTTCTTCCCGGGACAGAACACTGCTCTGATCTAGTACTAGGAGAAGGACATACAAAATTCCCAGTCAGGAAATTATCTACTTCAGGAAACAAGAGCTAAAGAAAAGGCTTAGAAATCACAGACTTTGCCCTAAATATCAGCTTTAGCAGCAGATATTCTTGCTAAATATCAAGAGAATGGGAGGTGGAGAAAGGGAGTGTGTGAGCTGTGGCTCTTGAGAGTTTCTGCCTCTGATGTTTGCCTATTAACAGCTTGAGTCACCCAAAAAGATGGCACATCATCATGAACATTCACGTATATCATTGCTCCTCCAGTGCACCCTTTAGGCTTCACAGAGATGTTATCTCCATACCTCTTTTCCCAAGATAGAAAGCATTTTGGAGCTACCAGCACATCTTCTGGCCCTTCTTTCCACAGATTAGTAAATCCAAGACGTTTTCTTGAAGGGTCCTTTATCCTACCCCTACTTCCCATACCCCCAGCACAACTTTTCACATCTCTCCCCCCAAGAAGCTGAAAGCCTGAACCCAGTCTAATTTCTCCTCAGGTTCTCATTAGGCTCATTACAGCCTTACCCAGCTTGCTGCAATTTTGTGCTGATCGACACAGTCTTGATAGGCACACCCTTCAAGGAAGCAGCAGCTCCTAATTTTCTTTCCTATGAGATAGCCTCCTCCCTTTGCCATAAGCCTTTCTATAACACACAGCCAGACCTGTCCCTTGCCCAGGTCTGACAGATAGGGCTGACTACAGCCACCTTTCGCCTTCACTCTTCCCCAGGGACATCACTTGTGCCAAGGACCCTAAAAGAACCAGTTGCCCCAAGACTCAGTGCTGATGCAAAGACAAAACCATTTTCACTCTATAAGACACGGAAATTGGGAAAGTGGCAGTAGTTTATAGCAGCTTGGTTTCTCTTCTGATGGTTCGGTATGGAGTGACGTACGCGTATGAAGGCTTGGGCTGGTGTGTGATGGGTGTAACGCTTTGCTCTTTATTGTGGTTTGTTTCACAACTTCTCCTGACTGACAGGTAAGTACCTAAAAGCCTGAAGACCATTACCCCTGCCCCGGAAAAAACAAACAGCAAACCACCAAACCAAAAACCAGTCTGTGGCAAAGAGAGTAGTTGCATTTAATTTATTGATCAATCAAAGCAGAGACCAATGAGCAACAGTCAAAGGAGCAGGGAGGATCGTGTGTGTTCTCAGGATTTGTAAGGGAAAAATCATGGTGAAGGGCACAGCTCCAGTGCTCAGCATTCGCCACGGTACCTGAGGAACAGACCTTCCTGGCTCGATCTGAAGAGAAACAGGGAGAGCAAAATTACAGACATGAATCTCAGTTTTATAGTCTAACTTTATCCAAATAAGCCAATGCTCTCCAACTTATAAAGTACTTCACTTGATGTTTCCTGATTCCCCAGGTTACACGCTTTCTCACGTTAAAGAGATTTGAGGAAAAAAAACCCCATAATTTCAGACACCTTTTACAGTTACAATTTAAATCACTTTGTCAGGGAGGGAGTCAGCAGTGCTATGAACCTGCAAACGGGGATCTGGGTTTAATTGCAAGGGAAGTAGAAGAGTCACTCAGGCTTTAGATCTGCAGTGCCCAGGGGATGACAGAGGAGTGAGTGTCAGGAGAGGAACTGGAGCAGGGATGGATTTACCGAGGGGCTAACGGGAGCTCCAGACCTTCCACACCAGCTGCTGCTGTTGTGTGTATGCTCCAGCTCCTCTGGTTTCATGGCTATATGGTGAGCTCCATACTTACAAAGCTGCATTGCAGAAATGGCACTGGTTTCCATAAGTTCTGCCATCAGAGCCACAAAGGGGGCTATATTCAGGGGTGCAGACGAGATTGTCACCGTTCTGTTCGCTGCAGTCAATCTCCTCCTAAAAGTGGAGCAACAATGGAACAAAAACAGGTTTTAAAGCTTTTATTCCCTGTCTTTTCCTACATGAGTGCTTTATGTTTATTTAATGTTTATAGTATGGTAAAGCATGAAAGCACTTTTCAGGTGCAGGGCTCTGTTGTTCTAGCAATTCTGCTAGCTCAGAGGCAGAGAACATGCTTGCATGGAGCATCCTGAAGCAGGGAGAAGGCAGGGGCCAAAGAATCTAATAAATACTATTATACATAACACCATTCTATGAAATAGTGAGATAACCATGCTGACGTTCCCAAGCTGGCCCTCTCACTGGCTGCTCTGGTTCAGCGGGCTAGCAGAAGCAAGTGGACAGAAAGTGGACAGTCACAAGCCACGCTGAAGAAAGCATTCCCACCTGAGAAATCACCACTACTAATAGTGCTGGCAGTACACAGCCCTCCCGCTCTCCAGCAGAAAGGATGAGACAGCACCTCTTGCTCATGCTGTTTCCTGGTACATGTAGGTGTCAGCACCCACTGACTGCTGTGTTCCCAGGTCAGAGGGGCAGCTGCATATCTGAGCCATGGATTTGATTCAAAGCCCTTTGACACTGGCATATTTTAACTCTTTTCCTCAAAGCCTTTTTCCAGGCCAAATGCACAAGGCCAGTGTGGGCATTTCTATTACTTAGTTAAGATTCAGTGAGTTTGTGTTGTAAAATGTACTGTAACAGCAGTGTGCCGATTCCTGCTCTTTACCCTGGCGCATTCTCCAAGATTGTTCAGGTCCATGTCCAGTCCGCTCCTTTGGGAAGAAAGCGAGTTGAGAATGAATGAGCACAGTACAGTTGCTTCATGAGCCAAACTACCTCGTTACACTTCAAATACCAACATGAGCACCTACTGATCCAGACCCCGCTCCCATGACCCAGGCCATCCACTTACATCACAGCATTGCAGAAGTGGCACTTGTTTCTGTAGGTAATCCCGTTGGTACCGCACATGGGCATGTACTCCATGGTGCAGGGGTTCATACGGCCCCTGATTGGTCTCAGGTGGCCACTACAGTCGAACTGAAAGAGTCACAGAACAACATTTTAATCTCTGCTTCCTTTTGCATTAATAATGGAGCAAAGTGCAAGAGACATCTTCCCCTCTCTCCAGAGCTGCAAGGGGAGAGCAGCCCCAGTGTGGCTGGAGGAGTCAAAGGAGCCTAAACCATTGAAATCCTGCACATGGGTACAGCAGAATGCTGGAGGATCTGTTTTTTTTCCTGTCCTGAAGTGGGCTGCATCCCTATCATCTTGTCTGTTTTCACTGTGAATGCCACCATGAAGGATCTTTGCCTAAAATGCCTCCTGCAGCAGCAACTTTTGCTGCGAAATGTCAGTGCCACTTGAAAATGGAATTTACGCTCACCCCGGTGTTTCTGCAATTACTCTGAGTGTACTGAAATGGAAGTCGTTGTATTATGTTAAATTGCACAGCCAGAGTGTTTCTTTACTTTCTCTCTCTAAACTAAAAATAGAGATGCTTCTGCACTTCACAGTAGCTCCATACATTGATAAATAAAGTTTATGTTAAATGTTTTGATAGAGTTGTTTTTTTCTGTTACAAAATTACCATTTAATCAAATTCCAAACTTCCTCTGGGAATTTCTTGGCTTCAATGAGCCTCTAAGTCTAAGTCTGAAGAAAACTGGTTGGATAATGCTGAAGTGTTATTGAAAACAAAAGCTTCCATTCTGAAGTCTGGTTTTACAGAGAAGGTAATGTTTTAAAACTCATTGAGTTTAAGAGTTCATACAAAACGTAAAAGGAATTTTTGTAAATCTGAAATTCTTGTTTTTCATTCAGCTTCTGACAGTTTGAAATTGTGTGGGTTTAACACAGAATTAATCCTGGGCAAGGTTTTTGTCTAGCTCTCTGCCATCGTTTCACCCACCACTGCTCAGTGCACCAGGAGAAGGAGCTGATCTGAGACCGTACCTTAACACATCTTCCATCATGCTTCTTGTCGATGGCTTGGTTACGGCTAGAGGGAGAGAGAGAGAAGGAAAGGAAGAATTATTCTGCTCATACCATTCAGTCATCTCACTCACTAAATCTCTCCACTCATAAAGCCCCAGTAATTAATCAGATTCAGGAGCTCTGACACAGAAGATCGCGGGCATTAAGGCAGACTGAAACTTACAAAAAATCTAGTCCACCCCCTTATTAGTCACAACCCCAAAGGCTTTTGTCTGCTGCTTGAATTGGCATTGTAGGTAATCAGGAGACCTTATACTCACAAGATTTCTCTGCAGAGGGAGCACTCATTGGGGTAGGTCACACCATCAGTCCCGCAGATGGGCTCATAATCAGTGGGACAGTCAAACTCTGTCTCTCCAGAGAACGGGTACATGCCGCAGGAGGCCTGTCAAAGAGCGCTTGTGATGTCTCCAGATGGAGAGAAGGGTGTGCTAATGTGGATCCTGTTTTCTCTGCTTTGGGAGACTACTGTTGGTCTTTTCCTTTTTTCTCTATCCTTCTTCCATGGTGAAAAGAGAAGGAATAAAATCTACCGTGTTTCCTACAGCATACAAAAGCACCTTTTTGCTATTAAGGCTTAAAGTACTTTCTGCAAGAATTGCAGCCAAAAATTATCATTCCCTGGGGAATCAAGACAGGGAAGATATTTAGGCAGTTATTCAATAGCTGTATAGATTTTCTGCTGGCACTCTGTGCTGTGCTGGCTCTCACTCTACATTATTAATCGCTGTCTTTTTTGTCACCAACATGGGAAGTTATCTTTCTCTGACAAAGGTTATTTCTTATTTTGGGGAAAAGAGGTGGCGTAATACTTAAGGGCACTTTTCTTCTTCCTTTCTGTCTCACTCTCCTTTTTTGTTCTCTTTCAGCCTTTCCTGGGATACAGTAGAAGTATGAATTATTCATCTAGGCTTAGACATCAAGGCTAAATGACAAAGAAAATCTACTACTCACCAGTCGTTGAGCAATAACAATATCTACAATAAAAACAGAGATTATAAAATATAAAAACTGCACAATGTCCTTGAATAAAATTCCCTTGGAATCATCAGTTTCCCAACAGAGTAGCCAAATAGACTTTCTCATTCCTGAGAAGTGACTTTTTGCCCAAGTTTTATCAATTCCAAATAAACAAGAAGTTATAAACTAAGATTAAAAAAATCAATTATTTGTGAAACCAGAAGTTTTGGCTCACTAAAGAAGAAACAGGATGTAAACTTTTCTATTTTTGCAGCATTATTATCCACACTAAGACACATAAGCTTAAATCAGACAAATGCATCCTGCCTATCTATAGTATTTACTGGCACAAGGATTAATTAATTAAGTTCATTAAACAAGACTGTTTATCATCACATCTCCAAAAGGCTGAACTCTCCTTTAGGATATATATGTAAGGGCAAAGGCTCAGCAGGACTAGAGATACAAGCATAGCAAAACCGGCTTACCAGAAAGGCAGCTGAGAAGCGCAAGCCCAAGAAGGGCAACACTTCTTGTCGTCTTCATAGCGGAGACGGTTGTGTCGTCTGTTACTTGCAAACCTGTCGCTGTTGAAGTCAGTGGATGACTCTCAGCTTTCCCTCTCTGCACTATATATATACATTCCCTGGCCTCGTGAAGTCAGCCCAGAAAGTAATTATTTGCTCTGTAAACTAAAAAAAATGTATTGATTATTGAGTTGAGATTTAAAGAATACTTGTTTGTTAGAGATGCCCAGAAGAATTAAACAAAAGCTACGCCAAGCTTGTTAACAAAGGCGCCCTGCTGTACAATGAGTGATTTGTACTTTCCAAACAAGAGCACTGCCTCAATAGTAGATGCTGTGAAATTACATATGGAAGAAAAAAACTCCGTTTATTGAAAGCATTTGAATTTATGCCCACCATAGATGGTATTTGGGTTCCAGGATATTTGCATGCTACAGGAGAGCTGGGGAAACAGCAACATGGGACAGTCTAAACTTTTAGAGACATAAATCTGGGTTTTGGCAAACATCAACACAGTTTAAAGATACTGAGGCCTCAATGAATCTCTCCTTACTCTCTCCTGTAGTTTCCTGGTACGCTGGACTTCTCACCAACAGGACAACATTACCTAAAACTTCAGAAGTTTAAAAGATGCTTCTATGTAGGAGCAGGAGTTATTCATCCTTTGGCTGTGGGCGTTATTAAGAAATCATGAGAATAAGTAGCCTTAAATCTGGACTTGTGTAATGTCTCACCTTAATGGCAAGCAAGTGGTATTCTGTGCAGGTAAAATGGGCTTCTTAATACCAAAGACATTCAAGAAAAACTTGCAGCAGCTGCTAACAGGAGTAAGTCCTTAGGCTTCCTCCTCCCCCCTCTGTTACATGGCATAACATTTAGAGAGTCAGCTGAAAGTCGTTATTGCAGAAAATAGGTGAAGAATAATGTGCTAGGCGCTGTTAAGTGGTTCAACTCTATCAAAAGCATATGGAAAAACAAATAAGGAATATTGCATAAAATAATACACTTTTGATTTAAGGCAGTCACGGAAGGAACTGTGGGACAGAACATGTTTGTGCTTTAAAAGAAGCCTGATTCATACATGTGGCTTAAATGCGGCCTGAGTTTTAAATAGAAAATATAATTGGTTTTCTTATTATCCTGGGAGATGTTCAAGACTTGGTGGGCAGATAAATCATAAAAATGTAACTGAAAGCGCGAGGGAACTGTAGTCATGGAATAGAGCTTGCGGGATTTGGCCTGTTTATATCAGTGAAATCGTTTTCCTGAAAAATAAATGAATAATGCTATTTGGATCTCATTCACAAATACCACAAGTTGAAGGGTTCCTTTGAAAGCGGTTCCTGTTGTATTCTTAACATCCTGAGTAACTTGACTTTCAGATTCCTTGAACTGATTGTGAGCCTATTTGGAAGGGAAGCAGTAATCACAGAAGGATTAGTATTGATTATTCTCCAGGGACAAGAATGACAAAGCCTGAAAACAAGGCTTCCTCAGAACTTGCACCAGCCGCTGATAGAGATGGCATTTGCCAGCTCTGCAGTGGTCAGCGAGGCTACAGGAACATAGTCTGTCCCCTCCTGAGGCCTGCAATTCCAAGCCTCTCCCTATCCACCTCCACATCTGAGATCCCCAGTTAACCAGAAATTGTGCTGCTTCTCCAGTTTGCCTCTCCTGCCTGGCTGAAATCATGCTGGTCACTCGGGAGTTGTGAATGGCAAGGTATCTGTTAGTAAGCAGCTTTGTTCCCGTGTCTGACCAGCACCTACCCTTTGATAGATCCACTGGGGAGATCTCCCTCTGATCCATGTGCTGCTTCTGAGGGGCTGGGTAGTCAGCCAGGACTGCTCCAAAAGCAGCTCTTTTTCTCCAGTAATCCCTGCCACTCCATAAGACAGCAGGGAGAAAAAGAGAAACAAGAAAAAAGGCCTTCTATAGGATCCATGGGAAAGAATGGGAGCTAACTGGCAGCAGACAGGGCAGGGAGAGCTGTTGTGCTAAATGTGATGTGGAATTGCACGAGGAACTCTGTTAATAAGAAATGGAGGGAATGGGACAGCAGTAATTGTGTGGAAGCAGGTGGGTTGAAAACAGGCATTAGGAGCAATCAAAACCAACTTGTCTCCATGCATTTGGAAGAGTGGGCTTCGGGAAATGTCATACACATGTTGCAAATGGGAAGGGCAGAGTGGACCCACCTGGCAAAACCCCTCTGTGGTATTCAAGAGTATCTTGATGGTGGGCTCAGTAAAGTGACTTTGGGCATAGGAATATTTTAGCATTTCTCCAGATATGTGCTCCGCAGAGAAGTTTAAATAGAACTCTTCCTGCTATTTCAAATTCTTAGAGGGCAAACATTCAGGAAAGTTATGGCCACGGGGATGCGATAAACATTGGTAGTCATATGATGGATCCTTTACTATTAAGATAATTTTTCAATAAGTCTGGAAAATCTACCCAGTTTCTAATCCAGCACTGTTTTTTCCCATAGCAGTAATATTTTCCTGGGAATCTTTTCCTCTGGCTTTGAGACTCCCTATCTCAAGTAAGTCCATAATCTACCGAGACCTAAAAAATTCTTCATTTATCCTTGGTTTAGTTAAAAGCTTATCACAGGCTTCATGTGGCTGCAAAGAGAAATTATACTTTTTTTTTTCTTTTTCAAATAGAAAAGGTGGATGTGTGCATGCAAGACTACATGTTGTTATTCCAGAATTACCATTGTCCTTGTTCCTGTATCCTGCTGTTACACACCACACTGTAATCAAGAACAAAGTGGTTTTATGCTCCAGTCTATGCTACTGTAGGGACAAATGTAAAATGCGTTTCTTTGCCATTGACTAGCAATGTGGCACACTGCAAGAGCTCCAAAACAGGTTGCTGTTCCCAGACCTCTGCACAGGGGGGCAGAACTGGATCTTCTATGACAACATGGATTCAATTTACAGCAAGCAAAGCCCCTGCTCTAAGCCATACTCATCTAATATTTCTCGTTGTAGTTCAGCTATCTGATTGCTGTCTGCATATCACCAGTCTCTTAAGCAGAGATGAGATGATATCACAGGCAAGGGTGTCTGGAATAATTTGACTATCTGGGAGCCACATACTCGCAGCAAAAGGCTGAGGATCTGGCCCTGCGCATCGCAAACACTCAGTAAATCTCAGCTCTGCCTCACTGCAATAGCTCTGACACGGACAGCCCCCAGAAACGATGTCTCCAAGTAATTTTCTTTTAAAACATCATTTTATTTTTCTCTGCATCGAGAAAGAACGTAGTAACAAACCGATTATCTTGAATGAAGCCTCAGAGAGAAACTGCATTAGCAGAAAGGTCTAGACTGGCCTGAGGTATATTTTGGCCAGCAACAAGTAGAACAATACACTAAAACAGAAGCATTGATATAAAATAGAGCAGAACAAAATAACTACATGCAATGTGTTAATCAGATTGTGGGGTAATTGAATGGCATTTCCTAAATTCACAAACATCAGATAATGACATAAAGTGCCGAGGTACTGCTTAAAGAATGGTACCATAAAATACCTCGGCAGGCAGACAATGTTTCCTGCCTTGCATTTCCTGGAGGGAGAGTTAGATTAGTAATGGTGAGAGGATTTTGTGTTGTTGTGGCAGGATTTTATTGAGCAGCAACAAAAAAATTATTTCCAAAGAGGTGGCCATAAAAGAGGACTGCCTTCCTCTCCACCCTAAAGAGCTGCCCCCCTGGGGCAGGGAGCTGGGGATGCGGCTGGGGTCCTGCTCTGTCTTCGGTTCCTCCTGGGTAGTATACTGTATAACTCTGCATCTGGGTGGAGGCTTTGTTCCCATACATTTCTACTCACAGTTTCCCTTCAATTGCCTGGTGGACTTTCCCATTTAGTGGACATGGGAATGGACCCCTGGAAGATGCCCTCTGAGGACCACTGGGATCTTGAGTGTGATCAGGAGATCTGCTTGTCTCCAAGACATCATGGCTCCTGGGGCCATCCTCATCCTTTCTGCTGCTCTCCCGGAAAGACAATAGGTGCTGGAGCTGGTGTTCTCTTAAACCTGACTCCTTCACTCAGATGAGTGGGGCAAGAAGGTGCATGAAGCCCCCGAGCCACACACCCTTGGCTCTACCTCCCAGAGCCTCGATTTGTCTTGGTCCTAAGAAATGGCATCCAACAATGAAATGCCTTCCCATACACAGACCTCCCTCTCACAGGAGGGACTTTCCAGCCCTGGGAAGGGACTTGGCACTAAATGGTTGTAGAGAGTCATGTCTTTTGGAAATAAATTGCCTCCCTTCAGAGAGCTGCTCACTCCAGTCTCTGGGAAGCGACACATTGTCACTTAAGATCATTAACTATTTGACTGGGAGACTGCTGCTGTACAGCATCCCTCACTGCCAGCGCTTTGCTGTTAATGAATAATAAATTAACGCTATGACTCTGAGCCTTTCCTTTCATCAGCCGAGGTTTCTGGAGGCCGAAGAATCTCAAAGGATCCTCTACAAACAAGGACAGTCGACGTAATTACCTACAAGCAGCAGCTAAGTGGTGGGCGAGGTGCAAAAATGGGCTGCAATAGCAATTGCTAGCAGTCCTCGGAAGATCAGGTCTGTTAGGACTGACTGCCCACTAGTTTTCTGCAATCTCCCACAGTGATGAACACTGCAAACACGAACGTGGGCAGCCAGGTATCTGCCTGCCCAGAGAAAACATCTTGTCCCTTTGCTTTGGGAAGCTGAGCGGATTGCAAAAGAGCTTTTCTCACCTAAAGGTGGTTTTCCAATCCTGCTTGCAAGAGGAACAGATGCAGCTGGGAAACTGCCCTTATTCACATAAGAAATTAGGGGTAACACCTGAAACTGAAACAGGGTTGAGCAGCTCCTGGTGACAGCAAGATCTTCTGTGCCTGCATGGCTTTTGAAAAGCAGCCACAAAACACCCCCAACTACAACAGTCTTGGGACTGCCTCTAACTACATGTATGTTCAGGCTTGCTTAGGGTCTCTTCATGCTCCCCAAGTCTGCCACATAGTAATGCAAGGGAGAGGCAGCAGCGGTTAGGGGAGCACAGTTCTCCTAACCCAGAGAGTGTCTGTCCGAGATGCCTTTAGTGGAAGAAATCATTTGGACTATTGCACCAGGATGCATCTCCAGCCCTGGTTTTCTTTTGGAAAGCTGGATGACGGCAGATGCCCTCAAGATCTACCCACTGCCTTTGTGGTTTTGTCGATTTCTTTATAGAAACCTCTTCCCTGTAATTTGCCTGTTAATATCCGCAGCCCAGGATTGTTGCAGTGATGTAATCATGCAACATCTTAGGTAAAAACAGAATGAGACATATTATTAAAGCAAAACATAAATGCTGATGGCTTTTTTATTAAGCAGAGGTTTTCAGGATTCAACAGGAGCTTTCAAGGTTCAGGACAAGGCTTTAGGGGAGCATCTGCCGTGGGGAATGGCGCCAGGGAGGATTCCTCTTTATGAGCTGAAGCCTGTCAAGAAATTAACACTTTCGAAGAGATCTCAAGCGAAGAGTCCGGCGGCTTCTCCTGCGGAGAAAGAAATCAGTACCTCAGAGACGGAACATCTGGGCTTTTACTGTTTGCCTCTCCCTCTGGTGAAAGATATATCATACAGAGGCTTAAACAAAGCAGAAAACTTCTGAATGCTATTCCAGCTATTTCCTTTTATTACTAACATTCAAAGACAAGATGAAGACTTAATTTAAAGGAAGAACAAATAGTCTGCATGAAATAGACTTTCTTTGCTGAAAGAAAGTTCTTCAGCAAATTACCTTAGAGGGAAATGCAGAACTATACTAAATGGTACCTCTTTATACATGAAAGAGGAATTCTGGCAAATTCTCCCAATAAAAACTGACCCTTGCTTTTAAGAAAACAGATAAACACAAAGTAAGAGAACTTCAGCTCTCCAACCAGTCTCCAAGACTGATTAGTTAGTTTAAGCTAATTTGTTACTCAGTTAGGGAAGAGACTTATATTCATACTTACAGGAATGCATTGCAGAATAAGCATTTGTTGCCATATGTTACACCATCAGACCCACAGTGTGGGACGTATTCCATAGTGCAGACATTGCTGGGTACCACATTCCTGCAGTAGCCCTGTAGATAGGTGCAATCTATGTTCACGAAAAAGTTCTCAACCACAGATATGTAAGAAAGGTGACGTTAGGAGACCCCACACGCACCCTGAGCTCCCCCCAGTACTGGCCAGAAGCAGATGCTGAGAAAAAAGCCCAGGAACAGGGCAGGAGTACAGTGGTGCATTGCCTCCAGCAATGACCATCGTAAATGCTGCTGCAGTAACTTAGGCAATAACTCGGACATGAACTGAATACTGCACTATTTGTTGAAACTACCACCCGGTGAAAGTAGCGATTTCACCCAATAATATCTGTGGCAAATATTGCTCAGTCAGCTGAATGGCTCAGGATTTTCAAATGCTTATCACAATGTGATTAGTAAGGATTTAAACAGAAACTGTTTTAAGTAAAGAAATGATGGAAATTAGAAAGATCCATCCCTTACCTGCAGTGCACCAACATCTGTAAAAAAAAAAAGAAAAGAAAAAAAGAAGGAAATATGATACAAATGCAATTCATGGGTTCTGTTACAGTTAAAATCTGTGAATGCGTGCCCTGAATATACTACTTTCAACTCACTGTTAGCAAATTACTTCCTAGACAAAAAGAATGTCAGGCAAAATGCAGTGGTTTATTATATCTTTGCAACATTGATTCTGTAGAATAATGTTTTTTAATGAGAGTTACAGCCAAAATGGAAAAGGGCGTACAAGGTGAAAGAAGAGAAAAGCATTTTTCATGGTCCAAAGGATGGAGCAAGACATGCACTCAAAGCTCAGCAAGTTATTGAGGCTAACAGGGTCATAAAGATGGCAAGTACTTGGAGGTAGCATCTTACATGCATTGCCACAGTAGTTCTTAAATACAAGGAGTATTTAGTGAGATGTAACTTTTATGAAGCTTCTACAACTGTTCAGGCTCTCGGGTTGCATCTCAGCTCAGGATGACTACAAGAAACATTCTCTCTCATTCAGTAAAATAATTTGTGTTTCTGCAACATTTCAGAGGTTAAATACTGGATGTCTGAGTCTCTGGGTTATACCACGTACATGTCACTTCTTTCATTATGCATAAACTAGCGCTGAGAGTAGAGCTGTTCCCACAGTTGTTCTTACCCACTCAGTTCTGTTGCTAAAATATTACCCCATAAGTGATAGTCTTTGATGTCAAGTCTTTTCAACACTATCTTTCTAGGAGTAAATAAGTCCTTGTAGAATGAAGCTCTTTCCAGTCTGAGGATGTTTTTGTGGTTTTAAAGACAGCCAGCACTTACTCAAAAGCAGAGCAGGAGGCAGTAAAGCTACTCACCTGGGATGCAGCAAAGGGCTAGAGCAAACAGCAGCAACACGCCTGCTGTCTTCATGGTGGCTGGAGCGTCTGCGTGCAGCGGAGCCTGTGTTTTGCTCAGTAAACATCACCTTAATTCTGCCCTCAGGTGGTAACCACGCTCTATGTACTCATGTATGCACATGAGTCTCTGCACATTCGGATTTGGCTCATCCACCCTTATTCTGAAGTAACATTCCTGGTCGTTTTTCAGGGTGGCAGACTCGGCAGAGGTAAGCCGTGCTGCAAGCCAGGAAGAATGCTTCTTCATCAACAGGAGTCACAAGAAGTTTAGATATGTTTGATACACCCTCTGTGTGGTTATTTTAAGTGAAATACATGACAAGTTCCTTCTGAAGGACCATAGAAAACTCCTGCAGGCAAAAAAGCAACTGTACAAAGCTCAGCAGCAGCTGCTGTCAGATTTCCTCTGTGTGCACCTATCAACGCCTATTCATGTGTGGTGCTTTTTCAGGAGCAAAACAGTGAACGAACAGCTTCCAGAGTGGAAAGTCTCTACTTGTATTTTCATGCTTCATCCCAGTAAAGCATCATGAAGCTATAGTGAAACCAGGAAAGCAGTGAACTGGGAAGGCAAGCAAGAGGGTGTCCCAGACAGTGAAGGGAGTCTTTGGACTGAACAAGAGATGGAGCAACTTTTATAGGCGTATGCAAAGAATTTACAATTGTTATTTCCCCTAAAAGCCACTAGAATTGTGGGTTAGATTTACCCTAATGAACTGATAGACCAGTGATGACAGAATGGTGTGAGACCCTCGCCTGGATCCTGGAAAACTTGAACCCAATCTGGAAGTGGCTGCTTCATCCCTCTGCCCATCTCAATATAAATCCTTCGTTTTACCACCAAAGCATTGTTTTTTTGGATGACCTCATTCCATCAAGGAAAACAAGCGTTCTCCTCCCTTCGGCTCCCAGGAGAAATGCATGTGGGAGATAATACTTTTTAGAAGGAATATGCCCAATTCATATATGTTTCTCTTGTGTGGATCAAACCCCCACCAATTCAATAACCAAACAGAGGAAAAAAGCAAAATAAATTTCATGGACAATACACCAATGACAGGTCACACTCTCACAAAAGAGAAGGATATTTTGTCCTTGGATTGTGAAACACTGCTGAGATACTCCTTGGGCTGGCAAAGAGTACAATGCTATTAAAGACTAGGAGAGGAGACAAGTAGGCAGGAGTAGGAACCATCCTTAGAATGGCATTTATCTTAAAACACTTGAAGGTCGTTAAAGGAAATAAGTCACTTGTTGGACCCAGAGACATAGGCAGTGTCTGAAAAATACAGGCTCTGCTAACAGACTGCCCTCACAGGGTGCTACACTTCAGGTGAGGGCTGTGTTCAGGAGGCCAGGGATCAATTCTTAGTGCAGACACCACCACAGCCTGAGTGGGTTTTGCACAGGGAAAGTGCACCAGCAAGTGCCTTAGGGGAGATCAGCTGGTGTCATCACTTCAGAGCAGCATTTCAGCTCTTTACAATGTCGAACGTCTGAAAGGGCCTGAACACTAATGTAGGCTGACTATCATTGATGTGAAAAGTCACACAGCTCCGAGGTTTGTGCATCTGTATTTAATTTTGTGCTTTTTATGAGAGGGAAGGGAGCAAAATGCAGTTTTTGTTATATCCCAGAGCTATCAGCACATAACCTATTCAGCCTGGCATCATCATTCAACAAACCAGAAGAAAATGTTTCATGAAACACATGAAACAAGACAAAGAAATGTTGCTGATTTAGTTTATTGAGAAAGAAAATAAGGAGTGAGCTGAGTTCCCCAGAGGGCAAGATGAACTGAGGTGAGATTTTTAGTTGGGATTTGCCAGTGGGGATCCCGTGGTGAATTCTCTCAGCACTGATACTCAGCATTTTCCAAAATGGCTTAAAGTGAGAGTCCCATTGCTGTCCCTGGAAGCGAGGAGAGGAAAAAATTGATTAGACAGAGTCCTGTCTGCTATAATCTGTCCATTCCCTTGGCTCCTAGAGAAGGCAGATAGGATCCTGTCCCAAAGACAAAGAACCTGCAGATTCATAGTCCCATTAACTAAGAGATGAGTGAGACGATTTAACCCATTCTTAAGACTGAAAATACTTTTTGGGAAACTATGATGAAACTCTGAATTTCATTTCTTTGCAACATGCAAGAAAAATTCCATGAAGATTAATGGTGTTCAAACAATTCACGCTAACAAACCAGACACAGCTCTTTGTATGCTCCAATGGAAACAAAAATGAATGGTTGGCACGATGGCTGGTGTTCTCTCCTGACCTGTATTCCTACTCAACACTGGTCAGCAAACAAGAAAGTGGCAACTGTGCAAACTCGCGCTTATAGAAGACAACTGGTAACAGGAATGTGATCCATGTTTGTACATACACGACTGCATTGCAGAAGCTACAGTTGTTGCTGTATGTTTTGCTGTCAGAGCCACAGACAGGCGAGTATTCAAGTGTGCAGACGGGTTTAGGGTAGTCACTGCAGTCAACCTGGAAAAGAAAAAGTCTAATATGAAGGATTGTGAAGCAGTCACCAGCAGAAGGGCTTGAACCCCTCACTACAGCTGCAGTGCTAATGATAAGAATCTAACTGAAAGTAATTAACTTCCTTGCACAATCTGATATAAACGGAGGTGTCAGTTCCTCCTATGCCAGAGAATTTTATAATATAAAAATAGATCATAATTTCCTGTTTGAAGAGATGTGTACGATACGCTGGCCATAGCATTTCCAAGCAGCAACAATTCACTCTGTGAATGTGCCATGCTCGTAATCACATTGTACTGTGTTCCCAACCAGGCCAGGAAATTAAATGGAAAAACCCTGCTGTCCGGAGAACTGTAAGTGCTGATGTGCTGATGCCTGTGTAAGTGTCCAGTATCACTCCTGTATTCTTAAAACAGGAAGATCAACATTTAGCTAGGTAGGGTGAGAGAGGGATTTTGTTTCTTATGCAATGAGTGCTACAGTTACTGAGTATTGTAATGCCAAAATGTGCTATGGGTCCTGGAAGAGGCTGAGGAAATTAATGGAGAAGAAATCTATCAATGCTTATTGACTACACGGAAACTGCAGCTAGCTGAGGTCCATCACCCAAAAAATAGCTGGAGGTTGGAAGAGGAGAAGTCCCATACATCATATATACTCACTCTAACCTTACTCTCTCCTACACAGTCCTTACAACCCCTTCTAAGAGCAGGCTCTGCATCAAGCCATCATGGTCATGCTGGACCATTGGTCTGACCCCAAAAGGCATTATCTGTTCTTCTCAGTTCTGCCCTGATAAATTATTTCTGCTACTACTCTTTTACTCATCCTTTTCTGTGCAGTTACCCTCTTCCTTTCCTGTCATTAGTGTGGATAATTTGTATTATGTGTGGAAAAAGCAAAATCTTCCCTGTGCTGAAGCACAGCAGCAGCTACATTCCTGTGGGATGCTACTGGTCTGCGGGCTGCTGCAAACACTGACAGTGCTTAACCTGACATCAGCAGAACTGAAACATGGTCCGTCATCGCAGAGTTCACTTACTGTAGTGTCTTCCTTCTTACATTCACCGTCATTCTTCTTGTCAACACTGGTTCCAGCCTCTCTGGGAAAGGAAGAGACCCACATTAAGGAGTGCTGTGAGAAACCTGCTCTGCTGAATCCCAGGACTGCTGATCAGCCTCAGGTATAACAGACAGAATACAGGAGACATTCGACTTAGGTTGTGTCCCCATGGCTCTAGATTCCAGTGCAGGTGGTGTCACAGCCTGCCAGAGTGCTGGTTTATAGCATGATGTGAAGGAAAAGGGAGCATCCAGGGCATTAGGGTGAATGACGATGTAGGTTGTGTGACAATGGAGATGCACCTTAGGTCAGTTGCAAGGCAGCATCTACCACATAGACCCTTTTGACTTCGTAAAGAGAAGCATTCTGTCCTGTGTTAGATCTCCACCCAGCCCTCTACTTCTCTCTCTAGATCAAAGGCAGTTTTCTTTCTATTCACAAAGGAAAACACGGTCTGGTTACCAGGGAAAGAGGAGGGTCAAAGTCCAAGCACCTTAGAAAAAAGACCTTGGTGGAAGTCCTGATATTCAGAAAAGCAGTTGCCGGGAGCGCAAAGCACTTGTTGTCCCTCATAGGATAGCTCTGCCTATGCAGTACTCACAGATTATGGGCACACAGCAGGCACTCATTGTCATAGGTGACCCCGTCAGTACCGCAGATGGGGCTGACATCTTTGTTGCAGAGCAATACCACTTTACCTTCTTCATCTGTTGTGTTAGGATACTTACTGCAGTCCACCTGCTGAAGGAACACACAACAAAGCACTGGTGAAGGCTTACTTATAAGAAGCAAGTAGATCTGGTGAGTGTGTCTGGCCACCTAGGATACTACCACGGCAGGAAAAATTGTTTTCTCTGTGTCACTATGATGGCAATTCACTTGAAGATGACCAATGCAAGATTTTGACATCTCATATGTCCTCTTATTTAGTGTTTGAATTCTTTCTTGGGGGAGTCAAGCAGCTCTGGCCACTGAGAAGCAGGACGTGGCTCTTAGTTTCCCCTTGGTTTCACTTACAGGGACAGCTTCCTTGCATTTTCCATCGTGGTCTTTGCCGACATTGGTTCCATTTTCTCTGGAAAGACAAATATTAGGAAGTTCAAAAAGAAGCCTTGCTACATCCTAGGTTCTGGAAATATGTAACCAATACAAGGGAAAACTGACTCTTTATCAGTCAAGCTTATATATAGCTATTTTTTGAGAAGGTAGTGCCATCCTCCCTAACCAGCTAGCACTGAGTGGCTGTCAGGGACATAAAGATGCCAAGAGCTTTAGGACCATTTGGGGCACATCAGAGCAGGGCATCTCTCCATCCTTTTGCTCTGCTTTGCTGTGATGAGATGTGCTCTAGGGGCTGTCATCTGGCTTATCCTTGAGCTGGAGAAGAAAAATAAGAATGAATTACACCAGCAAGAGAGAGACAGTCACTAAAGCAATGTCTAGGAGATGGAGTGCCATGCAGTGATATCCAAGCTCATTTTGAAGGAATTGACATTAGTGACATATGTCAGATCACTGTTTGTCAAAAAGTAGTGCTTCCAGAATTCCTAAGACTTGCTGCCTATGCAGTACATACATGTTGTGGGCACAGAGCAGGCACTCATTACTGTAGGTGACTCCATCGGTACCGCAGATGGGGCTGAGGATCTTGGCACAGACCAACACCTCTTTGCCTTCCTCATTTGTAGTGTTGGGGTATGTACTGCAGTCCACCTGCCAAAGGAATGTACAGCAACAGGGTGGAGAAAACATTTTACATTCACCACTCTCATCTGGCACGAGACAGTGACCAGGTACAACCTGCAGTGGGTTTTTTACTGCCACTGCACACACTTGTGCTGGTGGGTCAATATGGTAACAGGCAAATCCTTCCTGCAGTGACCTCCCCTGCAGAGACACAGCAGGAAAGGAGGAGGAGGAGAGGGCTACAGCCATACAGCTCCTTAGATAGGGCAAATCAATGGTGGTCTCTCATGCTTACCTGGCATTCTTTTACAAAGGCTATCTGTACTGTTGCTCTCTCATTTTTATATTCTTGTGGCACCTCCAGTGCACTTCTGTTATTACTCTTTCATTATCAAAACACTGATTATGTTTTTTATTCAGACAAGCAAGGCTAATAACATGGTGCATGGAATCTGGAGTATCCTGGTAGTATTTTATTCTTCCAGCAGGCTGCTTTCAGGTAGTTTCTGATACCACAGCTTATTCCTGTCCTTTTAAAGCCAGTCATATATGACCCAACTTACAGCTTAAACAAGTTTAAAGTTGGTGAAAAATGAATTAAGAAAAATTTTATATTGTTACTACTGCTACTACACTATTAACATGCAGCACAGATGTAGAGCCAAGGACAGTAAAATTTAGTGTTTATACTTTGGAATCTGATTACAATGACACTCATTTCACGCTAACTGAAAAACAGATAAGCATCTGCAGTCCTGAGGTTTTTCCTATTCCTTCAGTTATGTCTTTACCAAGCCACATACCTGAGAAAAGTGACAGAAAGAAATCTTCCACTCACCTCAACCCCAAAGGCAGCATCTGGAAAAGAAGAGAGAGGCAGAAACTGTGAAACAAAGCCAATATGATAAGACCTCAGTTAAAGCTGGAAATCTAGATGTAAAATTCCTGTATGCAGGACCAAACTGATTTCCAGTGATTGGTTTCCTGAACTAAATAAACTATGTATGATTTTTTTCTTTTCTGTGTTCTTAAGTATAATAACATTGCTTATTGCTGGCTGTGATGAAACACGTTTTTGAACAGCTTTGTTCTTTTGTATTTCAAGATAAGTAGGCATATTAGTTGAAAGTAGAATAACTTTTCCTTCCTTATCTTTCTACACACCCATTTTGACCCTAAAGAGCTACTGTTGGGTATCTGAAAAGAAACCTGAATCAATACAGGTAAATGTAAATGCAAATAGTCACCTACAGGATAAGCAAATACATACAGCATCTGTTGTCAAGCTTATGCATTTTAAAGAAGCTGAGTGTGAAAAAAAAATTGTCTTTGACTTGATAATTTCATCAGACAGAAATACGCAATGACAACATCAGACCCTGGCTTGTTTTCATCTCTTGTTTCTCCATTAACAGAAAAAGTATTGCACAAAAGTTGCCAGACTCCTGAAAAGAACTTGCTTGTGCCATTGCAATATTTTTGTGATCAGTTACTGAAGGCCTGCATACCTTGTTACAGCCTTGTTTCAAGCATGTATCCACTTTCTGTAATTGTGGAACAAGTGTAAGCAGTGTAGCAGTGTTAAAACAACAGTGTAAAAAGCATAAAAGCACTAGTTCCATTTGCAGTTATTTATATTTATGACAGACAACCAGCTACAACAGTGATCCATTTAAGCCTGTCCTGAAATCTGCTCCCGCATCTTATGTGATGCCAAAGCACCAGGGCATCCTACATCTTTGCAGGAGAAGATTTTCTCTCCTTGAAGTCACTCCCTTATCTTTTTAGAGACAGCCAGGACTCAGATGTGAAGCCTCTGTGGTGCCATAAGAGTTACTCACCTGGGAAACAGCAAAGCACAAAGGAGAGGAGCACAAAAACACCCGCTGTGGTCATGTTGGGAGTATGTCTTGAGTCTGCAGGCTGACTGCTCCTGCTCTGATCACGAGATGGCCTCTCAAAGGCTGACTGCAAATATATACAAATGCAATGTCTAAACTGTTCAACTGTAACATAAAACAACCTGCAGAATCTGTCACCAGCACAATGAGGCTGGTAATATTTATTGAGGTCTTGACTTTCAGGTAATGGTCGGCATCTGCTACGCAATCGATTTTGGCTGGACATCTGGTTAATAGCTTGAGACAATTATCACACGTCCTCAGTGATCAAAACCAAACAAACAGCCTTTTAGACAAAAGAAACCTCTTTAGGATTCAAGTAGAAATGTAAGAAGCACAAAATACTGAGGGGAGTAAACAGCAGGTCCTTCGTGTGTCTCTGCAGAGCAACATCTCCCATCAAGAGCAGCTCATGCGCAGCATGCAGTACTATCCTGATGCAGATCAGGCTAAGACTCTCTGCTTGCTTGCTTTTGCTTTGGGTGGGGATTTTTTCTGCATTCCCAGATATTCCCCTCTAGGTATGAACAAGGGTCAGGTGTGGCTTTGCCATCAGCAGAACTGGTTAAGCTTTGCCATAACTGGTTAAGCTTTGCCAGGTGAGTCCCGCAGGACTGTGTCTAACCTGTGCAGCTAATGGTATTTAGCACTGGTGTGGTAAGTAAAAGGGTTTCTTGACAGTTTCACTTCAGCAGACTTGAAAGCAGATTATATTCTGTCAAATGACACCAAAAATGTCACTTGGACCTTATCACGAGGGAGCACTTATTTACGGACCTAGTCACAATTAAACACACCGACCAATTCAAAGTGTTCTGCCAAGTCATCTGAAGAACAAAACACATTGAAGGTTTGGGAGCCTATTTACATAGCACCAGCTATGTTTGCAAGTACAGTAGGTCCTTTCCCCCTACAGATATTTTAGAAAATTATACTTAAAACACAGATCCTGTCCCAATTTTCCTGTCCGTCTCGCACCTCCAGCCTTCATGCAATCCCCAAGTCTTTCCTTCCTAAGAGGAGGTCTGGGCCTCTGCAGCTTTAGTAGGAGTAATTTTGCACAAGTGGGTTCTGCCTTTAACCTAAGTTTCTCACCATGATCCCTTTCACAGGTCTGAAATGGCAAGAATGGTTTTCTGCCATGGGAGCTGAGTACTGTGCTTAGGATAGACTTCAGCATTATTGGAGCGGCAGAGTAAAAGATCTTTTACAGATGCTCCCTTGAACAAACAAGGCACCACCCATTGATCAAATGAAATTCAGTTGAAATCATTGAAAATTAGCCCAAGAAGTTCTGTTGGTGTCTGATACGTCACAGTGGTCTACAGGATATGCTTTGATCCTTTAAAGTATACATTGTATGTATTGTATTCATGCGTTGTATGCATGGAATCATCTATCTTGGGCAATGGTGAGCTATGAAGGCAGCAGCATGGCTGTATGGATATATGGGTTACATTTTTACCTGGAAGAGATGGGTTTCTTCACAGGGAGAAGCATTAAAATAATTATGCTGCTGGATTTATTTCTATAAATTACAGAGAGCATGCATGAATATTTTAGATGGATTGAGCACATC
This sequence comes from Lathamus discolor, assembly GCF_037157495.1. Taxonomy (NCBI): domain Eukaryota; kingdom Metazoa; phylum Chordata; class Aves; order Psittaciformes; family Psittacidae; genus Lathamus; species Lathamus discolor. Next base: position 12,499,268 of record NC_088893.1, on the reverse strand, counting down.
TTCAAGATATATTGCCCTAATGTGCCTTGTGGATGGTGTCTCTGGAAGCCAAGTACTTTCTCTGAGCGTGCACAGAATCACACTGAGGCTGCTGTCACACACCATGCCTGTTGCCTTCATCAGTTCTCTGATGAAGAGACATGCAGTCTCTGCACAGTTGGAGGGAGGTGCATCTTTCTGGGTCAAGCATGAACTTTGGTACAACCTTCTCCAGCCAGGCAGCAAGTCCACTGTAAATCATCCTCACCAGCCCTGACCTGACAGCTCTGGACAGGTTGTCTCCTGCCCGGTGCCCACAATGCTGCTGCTCCCTGCTCCAGATGGTGCAGTCCTCTGGGCAAGGTGGACCTCTCCTCTGATGGTTGGAGAGCACCTTCCTGACAAAGGCTGGTGTGCATGGCCTGTATACACCAGAATAAAATTTTCCACTGCAAATGCCGGGTTCAGCACCGGGTCTGGCACTTGCCCCAAGCAACCCAAATTCCCTTCAATCGCCACAACACCCATCTGATGTTCAGCAGATCCGTTCCTTCACTCTCCCACCTACAGACGTTCTAGGGAGACTCAAGTCTGTGACAGTTGTCACCAGTCTCCTCTGAGCCGCTCAGGTGCCCCTTCAGGCAAGCCACAAAAACAACACCCAGAAGTCACCAGGTTTCAGACTCAGCCAGCCAACATCCCCAGCTCCAGGTTATCCTGCCTCTGATAAGGGCATGGAAAAATCCCACATCTGGCTCAGCTCATGCTGTGGGACAGGTTGCTCAGCACTTAGCTACTCTTGGAAGAACAGTTAAAAAGAGGATTTGCCCTGCAGTCCTGCCGCTGATCTTGTGCTGTAATCCACTTCATTACGGTCTTCTAATCCTCAAATTCAGATGCAGCATACGGCTGATGACCGTTTTGCTAATGGAAAATCCTCATCTATGCAGAAGCCAGCACATAGGCAGACGTCTGCTAGCAAGCAAAGGCAGTACCACATCTCAGGGTACCATGTGTTAGTGCCTCAGGGCACCAGGGGGTCTGCTGGCAGACACCAGGGCAGGATTTGGCCATTATACAACATCCTCTCTCACCTACACAAAGACTTCCTTGGTTTACATTCTCCATTGAAGTTTTTGCCAGTATCGATTTCATATTCTCTGGAAGAATCAAAACCAATGTGGGAAATTTTCCTGGGCAATATGTGACTTCTCGGTGTAAGTTATACCCTGATAAATGAATGACAGATTACTCAATACATTTTCCAAACATTCCTGGGTTTTGTCACGTTATTTAATTAACAAATAGCTGTTGTAAAAGTGGGAAATAATAATAATTAGTTGTAGCTGTTTCATGAAATTGCCTCTAATCACTCCAAACGCCTGCTAAATACAATACAGACTGCAGTTTCCATCTTTGTCTTTCTCTTGGCCACAGTACGGTCAATAACTGCTTGCACTGAGCCATGCGCCCAGAGAAACTGATACAGAACAAATGGAAGATCTGCCTCTCACCTAGTGCCCAGAGGTATTGTTTGAACTAAGCAATAAAGCAAAGTCACTGATACGATTAAAACATATCAACATGGAAACGTATCCAGGTGTTTATGAGCTTATTAAATACAGCTTGATTCAGGTAATGCCGGTGAATATTTTTCTGAACTAATAGACCATGTGCAGAACTTTGTACCCTGCAGGTGAAGGCTAACATGGTGTCACATTAGTTATACAATGAATTAAATGTACTTGGCCCCACTGCAAGGACAGATGTTGACACATAGGAACAAGTCTAGCCGGGGCCACCAGGCTGGTCAGGGACTGTAGCACAGGGCATTTGGGCAAGCTGAAGGAGCTAGAGAAGAGATGGCTGTGGGGGATCACTGCTGTCTGAAGCTCCCTAATGGAGTTCTATAGAAGACAGAGCTAATCTTCTCAGAGCTGCATAGCAAAAGGATTACATTCGGACAAATATGAGGAGTTATTCTTTGCCATGAGGTTGATCAAGCTGTGGCACAGGAATCAGAGGAGGCCATGCATGTTCTTCCTCGGTGATACTGAAAACCCAGCTGAATAAGGAAAGTCTTGAGGACCCTGGGCTGCCCTGGACTTTGGCCTTGTTTTAGACCTCTAGAGAGCTCTTCCAACTTGAGTTATTTTATGTGTATGGTACTTATATAATGCTCTGTCTTATGGATAGATTTTATTAATGAACATAATACTTCTCTATGATCCAGGAGAGCAGCTTCAAAGTTTTCCTACCACCTAAAGCGTAGCAGATAAGACCTCCCAGACACTTTTAGAGGGATGACCAGTAACATGTACAACAAAAAGAGTAGCTTGTAATTATCATTAAAACACCAAACACACTATTCAAATATGAGAATGTTATTAGTTTGTGATGATTTCAAAGTCTCTCCATTTCTGCAACAGCCCAGGCCCCCTGCCATCACAATGCTTCCTCAGAAGGGCATCAGCATTTGAACCTACAGCAGTTACCTGCACCGCAGAAGATCAGCTGCCAAAATAGCAGCCACTTCACTGCTGTGCTGTAGCACCAGCTCTGAGCACATACCTTCAATTCTCGCCACACTAGCTCATGCTGTGCTTCAGCCCTGGGTGGTTTCTGGATGATAAGGATGTCAGGTCAGGTCTCAGTTGCACAGGACAAGAGTTACCCACGTGAAAGTAGGAAAATGCTAGAATGAGCAGCAGAAAAAGGAGGCACTAAAGAGCAAAACATTTGGCTGCACAGTGGCCCCGGCTATTGCTCTTTGAAGAGAACATACTGCAGGGAAGGTGTTTTGGAGGTAATGCAGGAGACATTATTCTGCAGCCGGTCAGAAGGAGAGGAAATCATTAGTTTATTCAGTTTTCCTGACACTCCAGTGACCTCAGCTGTGCCTCAGTGAGTGCTCGTTTCATCTTTGCCACAGCCTAAGCAGAAACAATGAGGAGGTGGCTGTGGGAAGTTACAGTCAACCTGGGATTGACACCATTCATGGCTGGCTGGCAGGAGAATGTTAATGTGGCAGCTTCATTGCTAAGGCTGGGAAGGCCTCCTGCAGTAGCTGGGGTCAGGAGAAAAATCTTCCAAAGGCAGGAAAAAAAAAAATAAAAGGTCAATAAATTCTTATCTGCAAGGAGACGTTATTTATAACTCAATGCACAGTTAAAATAGAATGAATAAGCATTTCTGCCATGAAAGCAAATTACTTTGAGGTTATATAAACCAGGGGAATAGTTGAACACGTCTCTAACGGACAGCAGATGAGGCATTTTCAAGCTACCAGGCATCTAGCAGCACACACATCATCAGAATAGCACACGACAGGGGGATCGTGGCTGTGTCTTTGGGATTCCAGACAGCTACATAAGCCACCAAACAGTGTCATTGCCACGAGAAGCTTATAGGCAGAAGATATTTTAATTGAGTAACTATCAGGGCTGGAAAAAGTAATTCAGTATGGTTGGGATGAGCAGTTGCTGCATGGCACTGAGCAGCAAAGAGGAATATGAAAGCTTCAAGGAAGATCACTTGATCCCTGACAGCTGCAATCAAGAGCTTGTTTACAGAGGGATAAGCATCCCAGATGCAACTGCAGTACGAATGCTGTGGTAAGGCTGGCTGGGGAGACAGGTTATAGTCTCCTATCAAGCACAGGAATCACCTCTTCACAGTGAGCTGCCAAGCCTCATTAATTTATCATAGGAACATGCCTTCAGTGCTCGCTCCCCTCAGTTCTGTTTCCTAAGATTGACAGACATGTCTAAAGACCACAAAGTGTTCTTGACAAGAGGGTAATTAACCTTCGATGTTTACATCTCCCTCCTCTTGGTAAGTAAAACACCAAGTCTGTTCATTTTGAGGAGGTCTGGTTGTAAACAAGTCATGGTTTGCTTTTATGCTCTTGATCAGAGGTCAGGAGGACTAGAATAGCAATTTTTCTGAGCTCTATCTGGAATAGTAAGTAACTGAGAGTAAATGTTCAAAGCCTTGGACTCAGGGCTTTTGTACCCTTTTCACAGCCCCAGGTCTTTGAGTAAGATCCCATGAGCCTGTAGCTCCACAACAGTTTGGGCCAGAATCTGGAACCTTCTTCATGCAAGCTCAGGACAGGGTGAGCTGAGGCTCTGTCCAACTTGCGGGAGCTAAAGAGGAAGAAATCTATGCACAGCTAATTACATGTATGAGAGAGAAATTATTCAGAAGTGGTTTTTAAGCTAAACATTCCAAGAGTGTGTCCCCATGAACAAACCTCATATGGGAGGAAACAACAGGGACAGCAAAGCTGTCCCTGGAGGTGCTCATCCACTGCTGCTACAGTAACCTGGAGGCATCACTGCCTACTAACTGCCACAAGAAACATCAATGTATTGCATCCCCAGGCAAAGTTTTCTTTCCAAGTGAAACCAAGGGACAAGGCAATGAAGAAAAGGAGCGAGAAGAGCATCAAACAAAAACATGTTCCCAGATCTCGTCAACCAACAAACTAGCAAAAATTCATACAAGAAACAATGTTTGGAAAAGGCAAATGAAGGTGGTTGCTTTCATTTATGGGGAGAAAACACCAAGAGCAACTCTGGGATTTGGGAGGAATGGTGGTTTGCTTTTTAAGACAGATCTTGCAAATAAAGCAGCAAGAAGGGATTTTGTTTCTGAGGCATAGGGGTGCAATAGGCTGAGAATGAAAATCTACTGCTCTCCCCTATGGGAAAGAAAGGGAGAAGAGGGTGAGAGACGGAATGCATAATGGTGCTGTAACTTGAAAACTTGGCTGAAATAGGAGGTATTGGATGGAAAGAGTTTCTACAGCTGAAGGACAATATTAGCATCATAACCACTGAGCATTTTTTCCTTCATTATTAACATCAAAATAAAGGGCAACAGTTTCATTTATTTTGCAGAGTTGAGCTTTAATGAGACCACTGGCTGATGCTTTGCAGCTGGACATGGGTGAAGTAGCGTTGGTTCTGACAGAAAGCAGCATGCTGCCAAATTACAGGATTTTACTATTTCACAGAAACTGAGGTAAATAGCAGGACTTCTACCACCTCTAAGCTATTACACTAGCAAAGTAATGCAGTTATTTACTTAATACATGATCATATGGCTCCTACATCCCATGGCTTGTGCACCATGCCCCATTTGCAACCTGACAAAAATTCTTATCTCAGGAGAGCAGAATGCACTGATACCTGCAAATGTTTGTGTGTCTCCTTTTCTGGTCTTGAAACAGGTTATGCTGCACTGTCCTGATGCTGTCAGTGAAGGTTGCTTGTGCATGCTTGCATAGCAAAGAAATATTTCTCCTACGTGACTCATGTTTTGCATCTTTTTGCCATCCTTCTCTTCATACATTTGAATGCAGCCTGTGGAGAATGGCACTATTAGAAAGCTAGCGTTAAATCCCTGCCAAAGAAAATGTCAACAGAAGGTATATGCATCACTTACGTCCAATCGTATGCTGCCTGCTCAGCATCCGACTGACATTATTTGGGATGATGCCACAGAGAGCAATGGGAGATCAGGCTGCTTCTTACTTCGCCTGACTTCTTAGCCACTGGGATGACTGCTGTTTCTTGAGACTCTGGGTGTGCCATGTTCCCTGAAGAAGGAAAAGTCTGATATTAGAGACAGGATGACCATTTTCCCAAAGCGGGATGGGTGCTGGGAATGTAAATAAAACTCCCGAATAATGCAAATGAAGGAAAGCTCATCTGAGTTAACCATCAACAATGAAGTGGTTATACTGTCTCTGGCTATTATAATCCTACCAGTCAACAAACCTGTACCATCTGAATATACTGCATCATTCAGATTTCCACTCCAGCTACTTTCTTTGACTGGTTTCTCCACTAGATCTTCATGATTTCCCTCCAAGCACAAACAGCGAGTGAAAAGAGAGAAAAAGAGGATAGATTGGAAAAGGACAGGGAGAGGCCAGGGGCTAGGGGACTGTCACTCGGAAAGCACGTTCTTTCCATCAGACTGACACATTATGGGCACATATCCCACATTCACTGGTGTAAGTGAGACCATCTGTGGCACAGATCTGCTCCAGCGCCTGACCAGGGGGCCCAGACTGGCCATCCTCAGCAATGCCTCCAGGGCTGTGCTTTAAAGGGAGAAGAGTAGAAGAGCTTAAAGCAATACATTTCCAAACGTTCCTCATTATTCAGGGGGCTTGAATGAAATTCAGGTTTTACTTCTATGAAAGTAAAATAGGCAGGAAGCACCACGCTATGTGAATGCTCTTTGTTTGCAAATTCACAGTATGTTTAAACTTACGGGGCTGCACCTCAGCTGGTGAGAATCTGGAAAACCCTCCTAAACAGAGTGGATGTCTGCCAGCTGGAGACAGACTCCTTTCCACGGCTGCTGTCTGCTTTTCTCGTATCTACTCATTGATCAGCAGAGAGCACACAACCAGAGACCAGAGCATGGCAAAGAATCAAATAAAATTGTATCAACCATTAAATTACAGCAAGAGAATTGACATTTCTGAATGTGAATGCATTGATGGATGAAACAAGTGGATACCAGGATTATATTTCTTTAAATATAGAGGTCTGAGGAAATCTTTGCGGTTCCCAGAGTATTTTCTTTGCTATCAGACAGTTAAATAGACCTGTGCAACTGACACAATGAGCTTGTATAATTATTTCTGTATTTCTTTTGTTTTGAGAAACATGGAGTTACAAAAGTGGTGAAAACCACCCCACTTAGATATTCTTCTGAAAAAAACAACATTAAAAAGTCAGTGGGATGAGCCTTGTCACTCTCAAGCACCACTCAAGAGGTTGACAGAGTATCCAGGCACATCTGCATGCCTCTCCAGAAAAAGCAGCATATGAAAAAAAAGCTGAAACAAGGTAAATCAGCAGACATAGTTTTGAAAGGCATAGAATTTTTTGCTACAGTGTTTGACTGAAGTTTAGGTACAGACACTATCAAGGAAAAGTTGTTGTTTGTTGGGTTCTTTTTCAAGTCACAGATAGGCGAGTGCTGATAAATTATGGAAAAAATCTTTTGGCTCAATATGAAAAGACTAAGTATTGTTTTCTAAATCCCACTTATCAATGAAGATTTCAATGATTCACCTCATTCTTCCTCCTCTTTGTGCTGCAAGAAAAATGACTGTAGATTCAAAAAGACACTGATAAGGCTATAAAGGTAACCAAGACAAACAAGGAAGGAGAGAGAACATTTATATTTTTAAAATATTGCCTTTGTAATATGTACCGGTGCATTCCCAGGTCACGAATCCTGGGGTTGGACCTTGGATGAAAATACAGCAAAGTTCATCAGCCGTTGACGTGGCTCAGGAGCTCGGTCACTGCTATCCAGAGCTGCAGTAGTGGCTGCAAGGCAGTGTGTGGAGCTGAATCCTTCCCTGCAGCCTTGACTGAGGATATAAGACTGCACCTACAGCTAGTTCTGTTCATGAAAAGAGTGCAGAAAGAAGAGTTCACTGAAGCAGGACTAAATCCATGCTTCTGTCTGATCCTTTTAGTGCCTCTTTCCAAGTTAAAATACAGGCTTTCCTATCATGAGAAGTGAATGGGTTTGGAGAGTAACCTGACCATTTTGAAGCTACTCAGGCTTTTGCCTGAGGTGACTAAGAAAGTCAGCCTTGGGGTTTTGCAGCATTGTGCACCCAAGAAGCAACGGAGCAGTGGGCTAAGAAGCACCAAAGCATCCGTCAGCTTTATAGTGGAGACAGTTACTGAACATATTTGCAGTCTGGCAGGCACTGAACTCATAAGATGACCTCTTGGTGCTCCCCAGCACAGTAATCTCTATTTGTCCATCTATCCAGCCATTCCTCTAGCTATGAACAAACAGGCATCCAACTCACTCAACCATACCTCAAAAGCACCTTTCAAATCTCCTAGTGGGACTTTGAACCTGGCATTGTCCTACCTCTCTCCTAAACCACAAAAATTCAGCTCTTCCTCTTGAATGTGCTTGTCTTTGCCTGACCCTTGCTTCCTTGTCATAGAATCCATTTGCATTGGAAAAGACCTTTAAGATGATTGAGTTCAACCATTAACCCAGCACTGCCAAGTCCACCACTAAATCATGTTCCCGAGTGCCACATCTACACGTCTTTTAAATACTTCCAGGGGTGGGAACTCAACCACTTCCCTGGGCAGCCCGTTCCAGTGGTTGACACCCTTTTCAGTGAAGAAATTTTTCCTAATATACAGTCAAAACCTCCCTTGGTGCAACTTGAGGCCAGTTCCAACACAAAGCAGAAAGAAATCATCTAATTAGCACACACTCAGTAAGTAACCCTGCAACAGCTGGAAACAACTCCAAGGCACAGAAAACAGCTCTGTCCCCAAGAAGAAGGCTGCCCTACTTTTGTAGAGTTATGTTGCTTCATAAAACACCCCTTGAGCCTGAGGGATGTTTAAACTCCAGTGTCAGGCTTTTCTCATTTTCTGGCCCAGTTTTAGTGATTTATTCCATTATGTGCTTTTACATGAAAACTACTGGTGAATACTGCATGGAAACCTCTGTCTAATGACTACTTTGGCCTCTTCCCTGGGTTGCTCTGACTTAGTCTCAAGATTATGCCTTCCTGAGTTCATGTTTGCCTTTGGTGTCATCAGACAATGAGCTCCACAGAGGAGTCTTTGCCATGGCTGTGCCGAGCTAATGTCATTCAGTTGGATCTTGACAGCTTTACTGCAAAGGCTTGCAAAAGCCAGCAGTCAGCACTAAGTCCAAGTGAAAGTCTGCCAAAGTCCACAAGAAAAAAATTACTCAGGTCTTATCCCTGAGGGTAACCAAGTAACACTCAAACAAGACTAAAGCAGCATGTTCTGCAAAAACAACTTGACTGAAAATGGCAAAAAGGTTATATAAACCAAAGGAGTGTTTGCATTAGGACACAGACCCAAGAGAAGTACAATAAGCCATTGTTAGCCGCAAATCGTCTCAAAAAGTACATGCCAGCCACAGACACTAACGGCACAGAGGTACTATGGCCTCATTCCCTGGTACAGTACCCACAGTATCTCCAAGTCAGGAACACTTGCCTTCAGCCTATTCTTCTAGCCCAACAATTCAAAGAGTGACTTTCCAAACCAATCCAAATAATCATGTTATTCTCTGGTAAACTACAATCGACATTGAATCAGGAAAGCATTAGCTGTAGTCCAGAAGAAATCTTTTAATCCTGAAATACTGGGTTTGTAATAGCTTTGATGACCTGTTGTAATGCTACTGGTAGTAGATGTACCTATGCTGCCAACAGATGAAGGGCAGCCCCTATATCCCCCTAACTCCCTGACGTCAATACAGACATCAAAGTGACATCAATTATATCACCAGGTCCTGAGCTCCTTGGCCTTAAAAAAGTAGACAAAACATGACTATCAGTCAGAACCACTTTCCTATGACTTGTTATATATTGAGATAAAACTGGTCACGAGTGAACCTCTGCACTTTTTTACTTCCCTAATGGCTTTAGAAGTCAGGCAGCTGCACTGATGTTACAGGGCTGTCCCCCACCCCAGGTGTGTTTTCTGCCCACCAGTCCTAAAGGTATTCTGTTGCATTAATAAGTCAAGATATTTTGTGAATGGACACTTCTGCTGTCCGTGACCCTGGAGGAATCTTGACATTCCCCTCCTCTAGATTATATCCTATAACAGCACTTGACACTGACAACAAATTCAGTGGAGAGAGGCTGCTGCCTCTTCTATGAGACAGGCTGCACAAGCAGTGGAAGCCAGGACCAGCCAGGCTCCCTTTCTAGCCCACAGCAAGAAAGGGCTCTTCCTGAGAGTAAACCACCACCCGCATCCTAGACATTGCCCTGTGGAGAACGTGGACCATGCCCTTGAGTTAAACACCTCCTTGCACTATGAAGTCCATGATCAGGTCAGACAGAAATATTAATGTCTGGATGAAACTAATACTGACAAAGAGACTCTGAAGAGTAAGGAAGTGCCTGGGAATTCTAAGGGAGGTCAGGCCTTCACCAGAGCAGGGATTACACTGTCACATGCAGGAAAATATTTACCCACAATGTTTGATAGAGCAGGATATCAATAGAAAAATACATATGCACCACTAGAAGTACCATGTCAGGGAAGGAAAGGGGCAAAAGGAATGAGCCATGGAATTAACATGGAGAAATGTTGCAAAGTGAGTTTATTGAAGAAGTGTTTTAGGAGCTAAGGAAATGAGACCAACTGAAGGAAAGCTGTTGGGGAAGATCAGCCTGTAGGAAGCCACATGCAGGGGAGTTTGTCTTCCTGGGCTGGACTTCAGCACACACTTAGCATTCAGCCATACTCATGAGGTTCAGAGTCCTATTGCTTTCCCTGGTGAGAAAAGGAAAGAGAAGGATTAGACACAGAGCATATTCAGTGAAGAAACCCTGTTCCTCACTCAGTGGCCCAAGTGTTAGCTTAGTATTGACTGTAGATAAAGAACAGTCTCAAAAGCCTTTTCATTATCATTAAAAGAAAGATGAATAGTTTCATACATTTGATACAATCCAATTGGTTTGGTGAAGTACTTTCCATATGCCCTGATAAGCTTGTGGGGAAGATTACATGCTGATGAAAATGAGTAAAATATCTTTTAAGTTAACAAACGGGAAGCCACATACAGATCACAGAAACGGGCCCTTTGTGTTTTCCCTTAAAATGCAAAACCACCCATGCCCTTGAACAAGTCATGGTGCATCAGAAATATACAGTATAAGCCCATAAGCAGTTAGTCAAAAACCCATTATGAAAACTGCCCTGCACTCATAGCAGGTATAGGAATTGATAATGAGAGGAAGAGTTTTACTCTTGTACGTACAGGTAGGCATTGCAGAATAAACATCTGTTGCCATATGTTTTGCCATCAGAGCCACAGTGGGCCATATATTCCATGGTACACATAGAAGAGGGCTGTTGGAAGTCCTTGCAATGCTCCTGTACACAGAAAATAGACGAGTCTACCTGTGAGGAAACCACATCCAGTCCCGTCCCCCCCCAGCATAAGGAAAGACACCCCACTGAGAAATTAAACTGTAATATCATAATAGCAAACTCAGTTTCCTCCTGGTGGCAGATGCAATCTTTTACTATTCCTGCTCAGTGCCACATCTTTTCCTGCACTGTTACAGAGCAGTGGGACAGACATTAGTTATGACCAGTAAGCACACCACCGCTACCCCAATTCCTAACGCAGAGCAGAGGACAGTCCCCCCATGAGTGTAGCAGGCACTTGACCTCACTCTTAGTTCCCATCCTTTACCACTCACTTTCGTAATATCCTCTTCACAGCGTCCGTTCTTTCTTTTGCCAACAACGGCCTGATGTTCCCTGAAGGAAAGAGAAACCATTGTTAGCCACAACCTTCCCCATTACAACCACAGTGCAACAACAAACCTCACTCCTACATAGTGCACACAGAAGATTTTCAGATAAACTAGCTTAGCCTGCCTACACATCACTAACAAGAACATGCCCTTATGGACCAGGCATGTGTCTTCTGGAATAACATTCTTCCCAGCTGATGTGTCTCCTTTTGTGGGGCTCTGGGGTTGAACACCCATGTCCAACCCCAACCAGGGGAAGCAGGAAAATGGGGTTTGACAGACAGGACCAATCTAGCACAGGGCTTTAGGGGGAGCCCTTGCACATTACTTGACATTACAGGTCCAACCACCGCCACTGTGAATCCCCCAGGGAGAATGACTACTTACAGGTTGTTGGCGCACAGTGTACACTCGCTGGCGTAAGTGACGCCATCAGTGCCACAGATGGGATCATAGATCATGGTGCAGGCCATCAGCTGTCTGCCATCATCCAGCGTGGAAACTCGGTACCGGCTGCAGTCAAGCTGGGGAACAAAGACACAGGCTGAGCTCTGTGTAACCCCCATGCTTATGCCTCTGCCCTTTGGTGTCTGCCACAGGACAAATTATGGTTATACATTAAGTCATTCTTCATGGAAAACTAGCAATTTCCTTTCATAGTCTTATGCTGGAGAAGACTGAATCAAAGCTTGGAGATAGACATTACTCATTCAGCTTTGTATTTATCTTGATGTCCCTATACTTCGCTGAACCAACATAATAGGATATTGCAAAATGCAGCTCAAAAATAATCTGCAAATCAAAATGGCATGATTTATGTACATCCTGCAAGAGGGCCGACTGTGACCAAGGTGTTTTTCATGGCCCACAAGAATGGATCAGATGTGTTGACAGGCCTTTTGTTGCAACAGGATGGCTCCTAGTGTTGAAATCTGCCAACAGGACTGACAGCAGCTGAAGCTGATTTACACCAGTTGCAGAACTGGCCTTGTATTTAGCACTCCCAGTTTCTCCAGTGTGAGCTCTTCCTCCCTGATTTATGTATCTCACCCAGTCTGAGCACAGAGCATACTCAGGAAACAAAGGAATGACATTTCATAGTTTGTTTGTATAGAAATGAAATATCTGACTCAGGCTGTTGACTCTTTCAAACACATGCTAATGAGATGGTTTTGTTCTTCAATTCCCCAGAGAGTGTAGATAGTTTAGAGCTGGCCAAATATAGTTAAACTGGTATTTTTATGAAACTCATTGTTGGTATACATTAGATTACATTGCATTTACAATAAAAACCCAGAAAGGGGTTTGAATGCCCTGGTACATTAGGTATCAGAATGCAAAACACAGGCAGTTTTCTAATCTTTGCAGAACATCCTTTTGTAAAACACAAGCTTCCAGAAGACACCAGATACTGTGGGTCCTCTGCATACCCCTCCTGTATTGCCAAAACAGACTGCTCAGTTCCGGTGGCAGCTATGATAGACTGCTGTGGGAAAAGGATTTCTTCTTGTAAAGCTTTAAATCATTTATGCTGCCTGTCTCATAACTCATTCCTCACCTGTCCTCTCCCGTTTCTGTTCTTGACTGCGTGCAGGAAGCACACAATGTTCCTACTGCTGGGAGAGTGATATTCACCCTCAGAAGGAAGGGCAGCAGAAGCTGTGGCACTGGGTGAAGGCTACACCACCAAAACCAGCAAGCATTTATTGAAGTTATGCAATCAGCCTCCACTCAAGCTCTTAGTACCTAAAGGGCTACACCTAAAGTATCTCAAGGGGTATGCAGGGTATCTAAGTGCCTAAAAGGGCCCTCAAGAAATAATGGAGAGGGACTTCTGACAAGAGCATGTAGTGACAGGACAGGGGGGGAACGGCTTTAAACTGAAAGAGGGGAGATTTATATTAGATATTAGGAAGAAATTTTCACTATGAGGGTGGTGAGGCACTGGCACAGGGTGCCCAGAGGAGCTGTGGCTGCCCCATCACTGGCAGTGTTCAAGGCCAGGCTGGATGGGGCTTGGAGCAACGTGGTCTAGTGGAAGCGGTTGGAATTAGATGATCTTTAAGGTCCCTTCCAACTCAAACCATTGTGTTATTCTTGTTTTTCTTTACATTTTACTTACTTGGGGAACTTCTTCTAAGCACCTTCCATCATGCTTCTTTGCAACATTAGCTGAAAATTTGCTGGAAAAGAAAGCAGAATTAGAAATGCTCAGCAAGTCACTCTGTTGAGATCTCAGGGATGACCTCCAGGCTTACGCATTATGGGCACACAGCAGACAGTCATTGCTGTAGGTGACACCGTCTGTCCCACAGATCTCACGCAGGATTAAGGGGCAGGCTGCAATGGCTCCCCCACTTTCAGCACCGCGCAGGTATCTGCTGCAGTTAACCTGGAGAGAGAAAGTAACAATGCTGGGAGATGGAAGAGTTCCTCATCTGCAGTCTGTCCACCCTGATCATCCAGATTTTAAAGGCTTCTGCCAGAAAATCAGAGGGGTTTCAAGTTCAGTCTTCCATTATAAATGAATTAAGTAATTGTATCTGGGTTTGGTATTGTCTGCTAGCAGAGGGAGGAAAGGAACAGCTGGCCAAAAAGATTATTTTCCCTCCAGTAGTTCACATGCAAGTTTTAAAACAATCAATCATTTAACCCAAAGAATCTGATTTAAAATGTTTGACATTAAGTCACAGTTAACCAAATCTGAGATTTTGTTTCAGCTTTTTCATAGCAGCAGCAAGAACTGTTTCACCAGAACCTGGTGAAATATTTAATTTACGGTATATAAAGTCTAACATTTTAAATATCTGAGGATAAACAGACAAACCCATTGGAAGTCAGTCTACACGAGCTAAGCATCACTGACGCTTCACTGTCATCTTGCCTAGTTTCTCCAGTGCTGTGTCTCTTATTACCCATATTTCCCTTGTGGTCCAAGAGCAAATTAAAGACAGCATCTTAACAATGTGTCTTTGGTATAGAAAATATATTGCAGTCCCTCAGGATGCATGAAATTATTTTTGGTGCTTTAGAGCTGCTCTGCATAAGCAGAATAAGTGTGTTGAGATATTATCAGCACATATTGTTACTGTGCAGGATAATAAAGCTATTTTTGCATCCATACCTGAGAGCAGATTTTTCCTGGCCAGCCAGGGCATAAGGGATATTTTAACCTGCCTGTCCAGTGCAATGGGAATCCCAGCACCGAATGAATACAACGACATCCAGCACAACCTTCTGTCTTCCTTTCTTACTGTGCTAAAAAGGGCTGCCTCTGATGATTTTTGTGCAGGGATCTGCAGCACTGGGACATTTTGTTTCTGAAGTCTTGGCTATTCCCGTTCTCTCTTGCCCTCATGTACAGAGCATTGGCAGCAGCCACTGTGGTCAGGGAGAACCGCAGCGCCATCATGAGCCCTGTGCATCACCGTTAGGTGCACCCAGGAGCCCTGCGGCTGCACTGAGCCCAGACAGGGTCTTTCGGAGGCTGGAAAGGAAGTAGCAGACGATGTGTATTTTACAGCCAGTTACACTTACAGGAGTACTTTCTGCTGTGCACCTTCCCTCACGGCTTTTCTTAACGTTAGTCCCATGTTCTCTGAAAGGGAGAAGTTGATGTTAGTGTGCTCACCAGCTAAGCCTTGTGCCACAGAAAGCAAACCAAACTCATAATCAAATATATATGATAAAGGAAGCATCTGATTGCCTAATGAACCAACCTCTCCAGCTCATTAGTATGCACAATCCTAAGCAGTAACAGACCTATCAGGTCTTCTCAGTGTGTGCTATGTAGCAGCCCCATCCACTCTTTTCTCCACCCAAACACCACCGCCCTCATAGCATACCCAGACTGAGAGATGGCTAGCCCACAGCTTTCCCAAGGAGCACAAACAGCATCAGGAAAAAAACCCAGGGTGACTGGGTCTTCACGAGGTGAAAGATAAACAGAAACACACATACAGCTATGTTGGTATCAAAAGAAAAGCCACCTGAGCACTAATCATGCCTAGTGACTCCAAAATAGAGTCCTAGGTACAGTACTCACAGGTTATGGGCACAGACGCCACATTCATTGTCATAAGTGTATCCATCTGTGCCGCAGACTGGGAGCAGGATCCTTGGACAGCGTATCTGGGCTTTACCACCCTCATACACTCTTGATGGGTACTGACTGCAATCGATCTACAAAAAGCAGGAGTGTCAAACCCAGGGAAGTCTTTGTTCTCTGAGAAAAACCACCACATAACCTCCTGCCAGGTCTTTCAAGCTGGGATGCTGAGACAACACTAGTGCTATGACTCAGTTCTCTCAAAAGCAGGCTGAGTCAGTTCTGCATGAATCCTGTCATGCACAGAGTGGACTGCACAGCACTGCATAGTTTGGGAGATGTGAAATCACTAGGGTGGGTATCTCAGTCAATCCCACATGCAAGATATGCCAGAAAAGCAAAGAGAAAAAGTCCCCTTTTCATTCCACACTATAGATCAAAACAAAACACCAAAATAATGAAGGAATTTGAACTTTGCTGACAATGCATATGAAGAGCATCCTCAAAGGAAGATCTTAAGCTCAAACTGACCAACTTCCACATGTATGTGCTGCCATGTTCTAGACCCCAGCTCTGGAACTTCTCTGCAATACACACTCAAATCAAAACTTCAGGTGTGCTCCATGTACCAGAATATATCCCCACCCCAAAGGCTGTAGGTATGAACTTGTAATGAAAACTCTGCACCTAGCTCCCATGCAGCTATTTGCCAGGGCTGTGCAGGCAAGGAGAGCCCAAAGGACACCTGCCCCAGGACAGATGGGATCTGTAGGCATCCTCAACACAAGGTGTTGACAAGACTTAATATAAGGGGAGAAAGCCAGACTTTGGGCCAGCTCACTTTCAGAGTAGAGGTAGCCTCAGGGAACCTGTCAGTTGATAGAACTGAAAGGAGAAATATGCTTTATATTGAATACTTACCTCGGAAGTCTCCTGTCTGCATTTTCCATTATGCTTCTTGCTAACATGGGTGCTGTGTTCTCTGGAAGAGGGAAGCAATAAAGTTGAGGAGCTAAATATTTAACCTTTTGTTCAAAGTCACATACAAAATGAAGCAAACCGCAGCTTCTAACTCTTTAGGAGTGTATCAGAATAGCTTCATTACTTTAATCATTAACAAGCTTATCATGTCTTCTCATAACATGCAATTTAAAGCAATATTCTGAATTATTCCTTCCTCAACTCAGTCACTGCCCAGCCCAAAGACTAATCCAAGGAGCTGCTGTGAGGAGCTCATGAGGTTTCCCCTCATGAGAACAAAGAAGGTACCATAAGGAAACTCAAGGTAAATCCAGAACCAATCCAGTTTCTGAGACCTGAAGAAATAGGGATAAGCAGAAATAGAGATGAATGGTCTCAGGACTGCAAAGCATTGCTGGCTACTTAGGAGGAGTGCTCTGCATATTGCACTTACCCATTGTGGACACAGATTCCACATTCATTATCATATGTAACACCATCTGTGCCGCAGACTGGACTCAGGATCCTTGGGCAGGATACTAATACACTGCCATCTTCATTGATTATTGTTGGGTACTTACTGCAGTCAACCTGTCAAAATAAGGAGAATTAGCTCTGTTTGAGCCCTTGCTATGCAAAAAAAAAGTGGATGTTAAACTTTAACCTTTGACCTTTTCATTCCATATCATAGTCACCATTGTTTCTGCAACAGGACGAAGCCCTGATATAGTGAAGCTAAATCTTCAATCAGAAAGGAGTTTTCTGAATATTACCGTACTTCTCTAGCAGCCAAGAAGGACTATGTTGGAGAAAGGATCCTTCAGGCAGAAAGACATGTACAAAATTTCGGGCCCATTCTCATGAGAAAAAAAAGCTGTCTTGGATTTAGGGGGAAATGTTTTTCACCAGCTGGAAATCTGACTAATACTGTTGTGGTTTGTGCTGGTTTTCTCCCCATTTCTCCAGTTCTAGAATTAATTATTACTTTGGATTCCTTGTAGTTAAGCACAAAGTTTGGAAGTATATATAAAATATGATTATTTCTAAGTTGGGGAATGGACTTTCTACATCCCAGAATTTTGGTGCTGATACAGAAGCTTCTCTTCCTGAGGCACCAGACTGTGGATCTCGTATGAATATAGAATAAACTATACTCCATAAATATGTATACTTAGTGCTCTTGTGAGTCTCATTATGTCTGTGAAAGCAGCCAGCATGGGAGTTCTGACTCCCTGTGCAACTCCTGTAATCTCCTGTAAAGACAGAAAACTGACAACCTGCACTGCATTTTGGCAAGTGAAATCTTGGGCCTCCCCTTCTGCTGGGCACAAAAGCCAGTTTAGTAAAAGAAAGTATGCTCTGCAGCACTGCAGCTTTCCATTTCATACCCGTCTCCTTTATCCTCCATCATTTTGGGGGTAATATATATGGGGTGACGCTCTCTTTGGAGCGGGGAGGGTGCAAAATCCACCCTCACTGTGCAGAAAACCAAAACGTGGATTGGGACCCTAGTAAGCCTTGTCGTATGGTCCTCTTTCTTGCTAGGGAAATCTGTGGGGTTATCAGAATTCTATCAACAGCCCTAAGAGATGACTTCTATTGCACTTACAATCTCAGGCTTGCATTCTCCATCATACAGTTTGGTAAGGTTTGTCTGATGTTCTCTGAAAGAAAGGAATGCTTTGGTTAGGAAGCCTTAAGAACAACTTTCCCCATAACACTCTAGGCACTGGGACAAGAAAGGAAGGTCCCACCTGCCTTATGGGTCACTACAACTGCTTGACTTGTCTGAATGCACCACATAGATGGTATCAGTAAATGCACAGTATTTCCGTATCACACAGTAATAAAGTGCTAGGAGTAATTAGGTGTTACAAGTAACACTCTGATCTGTTCCTGGCTCTGCTGGTTGTTCTCTGCTTCTTTTGTGATTCCCCTCATGAGCACAGACAGAAAATGTAGAAGAAAACTCGGGCTGGCTGGAGAATTACAAGCAGCCAGCTCCAAGGAAACCTACAG
The DNA here is from genome assembly GCF_037157495.1 of Lathamus discolor. Lineage (NCBI taxonomy): Eukaryota > Metazoa > Chordata > Aves > Psittaciformes > Psittacidae > Lathamus > Lathamus discolor. The sequence goes on along the minus strand of NC_088893.1, from coordinate 12,480,930 downwards.
AGACACTTGCCTTAAAACAGGCCAGTGTTTTAAAGAACTGTTTCTGAGAGCCTTAACTATCACTGACTATCCACAAGGACATTCTATGCACAAAACTTACGCATTATAGGCGCAGATCCCACATTCATTGTCATAAGTGAGGCTATCTGAGCCACAGACTGGTGTCAGTATCCTTGGGCATGCTACCAGGACTTGACCATCTACTACACTGCTTCGGTACTTACTGCAGTCAATCTGTAAAAAGAGCAGGAATAGAGAAAAAATAAGTCCACATTTTTGGTATAAAGATATAACACTCCTACAAAGTCTGCTTACTCTCCCTCTGCCTTTGGGAACCAATCCAGCATCAAACTAATTCCACTAACAAAAACAGAAGCCAGAGTCATGGATGCATGGAACCAGAAGTCAGGAATGCTCTCCTGCTGAAAAAAAAAGGCACAGCCATCACTGTGATTTGGGTTTTGTGAGGCCCTACATAAGATACTGCTAGAGCTATTCAGGTGGTGAGATCCAGCCCTCAGACAACACAACATTTTTGTTTCATTCCCAATTACAGAGGCTAGAAGTCTAAGTTAGAAAAGCACAGAGACATGGTACCAGATACCCCATAAAAAACCCTCTCAGCTTTGATTATCATCAGATGCCTGTTCCCCTTGGGCTATACAGACTAGGTGTACATGTTCTGTTTTCCTTTTGTGTCATGTTTGAACCGTCCCCTTTTACAACCAGCTGAAGACTTCCATGGACTTCATCTTACCGTAGTAGATTTCTGCTCACATTCTCCATCATATGCCTTCTCCACACTGTCACTGTGTTTACTAGAAGAAAGCAGACCTGTGTCAGGGATTACAGAGCATCATCTTGAGGCCGGTAGTGTCAGCACCCAGCTTCTAACTCACACTCTCTGCACAGTCCACCTGTGGTGTGTGAAGCTGCCATGTTTACCTTGAGCCCCTCGCCCTGAGGCTTCTGCTAGGTTTCCAGCAATACTCACTTGTTGTGGAAGCAGATCCCACACTCGTTGCTGTACGTGGTACCATCAGTGCCACAGACTGGCTTTATGTTCCTTGGGCAAGCTACCCAGACTGTCCCATCCTCACCAACGCCATTAGGAAACTGGCTGCAATCAACCTGGGGAAGCAGCACAGAATCAACCCCAGTGCTGACTCCCTCAGCCTCCCACCACAGCCACAGCACCCGCAGCTCCTCACACAGGGTAAGTGAAAGATGTTATTTTGAATGTGCTCAGGCAGTCAGGAGGAGTGAATCTAAGGAAGTTTCTGATTAAGCTTTCCTGCCAGGTCTGAGCATAGAGGAAGGATTGCTGTGGGTGAGACAGTGCCTAACGAAGGCAGGTGATAATTGGGAGCCCAGCTGTATGCCAGAGCCCCTCAGCTCAGACTCTGATCACTTCAAATCTTGCTGCACTCCCTGGTGAGTTATAGGAGTCTTGTAACTGCGTGGGAAGAACCTACAGATAAATCCATCGCACAGACCCTGCTGTTTTCCTCTCTGTGACGTAGGTACAGGAAACCTATGCAGGGAACACAGTTCTGCAGGTCTTACTGCGTAGCAAAAATGATCAGAATCAGTGTTTGACGCTTTCGAGCATATCATCTTAAGGCAGTATTCCTCATGAGGAGGTAACCTTCCGCCTTTGGCTTGGAATAATTACATTCTGTCTAAGAGTTAATATAATAGGATTGTATAATTACTTCCCAGTTTCTTCATTTTATTTAATGAACTGAAAATACTGGGGGGGGGGGGGGGGAAGAGAGATTTGGGGATATTTCTCTTGAAATTTCCAATAGCATCCAATCATGGCAAATATTATTTGAACAATCGAATTTTCATTAGATTTAATCCACTTGCTCATCAGATATTTACACACTGTTTCTATTTTGCCAGAAACTTGCAATAGAAGAGAATAAATAACTCTGTAGCTCACCTGAACTCCAAAGGCAATCTCTGAATGAAAATAATGGAAAAAAATAGAAAATAATCATGTTATTGATATGCAGAGAAGGTCTATGTAAATCTTTTAATTAAACTGTTAAATTCAGTGACTGTTTCTGACCAATTTATTGGCTTTAGTAAAACATGGAGGTTTACATTATGCCACTAAACAGTCACAGCATGCATTAAGAGTTACTAAATAAAGTTCCATTGTACTTTCGAAGGGAAATAAAAGAGGGGAAAGCACACATATTAATCCATCCCTAAGATGCTACAGGGAAGCTATACAGGTACTTTAAGTTCAGTACTCTTAGATTTTTAACCCTTTCTAAGAGACTTTTTATATTCACCTTCAAAAAGTTTGGACATTTGTGTTTAAGATAACTGCTGACCACTGGCACTGTCCATCTCCGAACACATCCTTCTCAGTTACCAGGAGTGGGCATAGTACACTTAGAGAGGAATCCTAGAGGTTACAGTTTGCATTTGTATTGGATAATGATGCCGTTTTTAACAGTTTTACTTTGCCCTCATACACAGTACTCCCATGTACAAGCTGCTGCCCTGCACTAGGACTGCCTCTTCAGCAATTTGCTCTTACAAACCAAGAAGATGAAAAGTCATCTGTATGAAGTTTGCTGAAACCTCATTCTTGAAGTCTAACTTTTTGCTACAGTCTCTCAGGAAGAATATTTCTTCATGGAATAAAGGCTCTCCTCCACATTACAAGACCCAAATACTTTTACAGAAATGAAACTTCAGCTCTGATACAGCCATATCAATCTCTGCAATATCCCAGGAAATACTCACCTAAGCAGCAACAAAGGGCCAAAGCAGCCTTCACGAAAACCCCTGATATCTTCATGGCAGACAGAGATACCTCTCCACTGCAGCCTGCTAGCTTTCTCTGTGGGAGAGGAAGACTGCAGGTAGGAACAGGAATATATAGCATGCCACGATACCGAGTGGTCCCACCTTATTAGGTAATGCTCCAAGCCTGTCATCATCATCAATCAAAGCCAAAAAATATATTTACCCAGCCCTAGATTTCTAGCTAATGATTGACACAAGCACATGTACCAGGAAGGGGCCTTTTGTGTGACTTGAGGGGAGTGTGGAACATGCCAGGATGCCTCTCCTCCCGAACAGGTCTGCCCCATCCCTAGGCTGCCCCTTGCACAGCTTCTGCACATGGCAGGCTCACATCGAACCTGCAACTGGGTAAATGCAATTCTCCTCCTCTATAGTTTTCAACTGAGCTGCCAGCCGATAGCCAGACCCCTCATTACTTAACCTCAGAGCATGATTTTGTACTCTTCGTTGCAGTATTTGATCCCAGTTTGAGCCCAGGCAATTTCAGCCCAGAAGGTCACCCTGTGCTCTGTGGGAGAAATCCTGCTCTTCTCCTGTTTTAAAAATCTCAGCAGTGCTCTGCCAGCTTTTTCTGTACTACAGCAAGGAGCAAAAATAATAAGTTTGTTCCTAAAATCCATCTTTTTTGGCTGTTCCCTGCTAACTGTCATGGTACCCTCTGTTCACCTGCTGCCACCTCCCCCATGGCCAGTTCCTGACCCACCTTGCCAAGCTTAAGTGACGCCATCCCACAAGGCAGCAGGCCAAAGGCTTTTGATGTTTGCATAGACTAGATGTACTGTATTTCCTTTATCTAGGAAGTCAGCCAGCTTTGCAAAGATTGATATTAGCCCATGCATGGTTTCCTTCCTGAAAATTCATTGTGTACATTATCCCTTTATGCTTTACTTCTTCAGTTTTCTTCAAACTTCTCCTGAAGGTTTGCCCACTATTAAAGTAACGGAACTTAGATTGGTCCTGAACACCTCTTTTTTTTTTTTTTTTTTGTCTTTATTTAAGGAGATTTTTGACAATTCTTCGGATTGGTCTCAATCCCAGGTTTCTTAATCCAAATCCTAAATTCTCCAAATATCTCACTAACTTTTAACCTTTCAAATTCTGTACTTGGTAATCAAAATCCTTACTTACAGACCTATTTTTGACATAATTTAAACACAGTGAGCTCATGTTGAATCATCCCAGTTTTATTTTCTAGGAGAAGGGCATTTCCAACACTTTTCTTACTTGAAAAGTAAATCCACAATAACACGATTTTGGGGATTACCTAGTGGAAAATTTGATTTGCTTTCATACCCAGGAGGTCTGCTAATATTAGTAGTTTGCAGTGTGCATCTGCAAAACTGAAGTATTCCCATATACCAGCATTTCCAGCTATGTTAATCTCTAGTGACATTAGAAAGATCTCTCTTCATCTATTTTGTTTTCATTTCTTCTCCCTGATATTCAGCCCCAGTGCCTCCAGCCCTGTCCCTTATTTCTTTTCCACCAAGTGTCAAGGACTCCAGACCTTTGGACCAATGCAGGCCTCACCTATAAGGACCTCTGTTCATCCTGATTACAATATCCATCTCTAAGGACTTATTCCAGCCAAGACTACCATCCATTAATGCTTCCTGGCTGAGGAAAATGTATCTTGACAACTTAATTGCCAAACTCTGTAAAAGCTGTCATGGTCAAGCAAATTCCTGCCAGTGTCCACAAAGATGACACCTGAACCTTATCAGAAAGGAGATGTTATTTGTAAACCAAATCTGCAGTTAAAATAGATTGACTCAGCATGTTCTGTCAAGAACAAAGTCATTCTCTTCCGGCTAAATTATTAAATTTGGGGAACAGTTTGCAATAGAAGACAGATTAAAGGGATGGAAGAGCAAACACCTGTCAAGGATCTAGAATACATCACCACAGCTATAGAATGTGCCTGCTGTCCCCCATGTTAGCCAAGGCTCAGTTTTGGGCTTCTGCCCTGTGCACAAGGAAGATCAATGCTGTGACCCTACAAGCAAGTCACCCGCTCCACAAAGAGCAATTCAGCAAAGTTTTTCCCACCAGCTGTTTGTCCATCAGAACAGAGCCTTTCAGGACCAGAGCACAAGGTGCAGCATGTCCCTCCCAGGGAGGACGGGGAGCTGCAGGAGAGAAACACCTTCGGTTGTCCCCATATAGAATAGAATAGTTAGGGCTGGAAAAGACCTCAAGATCATCTAGTTCCAACCCCCCTGCCATGGACAGGGACACTTCACACTAAACCATCCCACACAAGGCTTCATCCAACCTGGCCTTGAACACTGCCAGGGATGGAGCGCTCACAACCTCCCTGGACAACCCATTCCAGTGTCCCACCACCCTAACAGGAAAGAATTTCCTCCTTATATCCAATCTAAACTTCCCCTGTTTACGTTTTAACCTGTTACCCCTTGTCCTGTCACTACAGTCCCTGACAAAGAGTCCCTCCCCAGCATCTCTATAGGCCCCCTTCAGATACTGGAAGGCTGCTATGAGGTCTCCATGCAGCCTTCTCTTTTCCAGGCTGAACAGCCCCAACTTTCTCAGCCTGTCTTCATACAGGAGGTGCTCCAGTCCCCTGATCATCCTCGTGGCCCTCCTCTGGACTTGTTCCAACAGTTCCATGTCCTTTTTATGTTGAGGACACCAGAACTGCACACAATGCTCCAGGTGAGGTCTCACAAGAGCAGAGTAGAGGGGCAGGATCACCTCCTTCAACCCGTTGGTCACGCTCCTTTTGATGCAGCCCAGGATACGGTTGGCTTTCTGGGCTGCGAGTGCACACTGCCGGCTCATGTTCATTTTCTCATCGACCAGCACCCCCAAGTCCTTCTCTGCAGGGCCGCTCTGAATCTCTTCTTTGCCCAGTCTGTAGCTGTGCCTGGGATTGCTCCGACCCAGGTGTAGGACCTTGCACTTGTCGTGGTTGAACTTCATAAGGCTGGCATGAAGCGTGTCAAGTCCCTCTGGATGGCATCCCTTCCCTCCAGCATATCAACCGGACCACACAGCTTGGTGTCATCGGCAAACTTGCTGAGGGGGCACTCAATCCCACTGTCCATGTCAGTGATGGAGATGTTAAACAAGACCGGTCCCAACACCGATCCCTGAGGGACACCACCCGTTACCGTTCTCCAGCCGGACATTGAGCCATTGACCACAACTCTTCGTGTGCGGCCATCCAGCCAGTTCTTTATCCACCGAGTGGTCCATCCATCAAATTGATATCTCTCTAATTTAGAGAGAAGGATGTTGTGTGGGACAGTGTCAAACGCTTTGCACAAGTCCAGGTAGATGACATCAACTGCTTTACCCTTGTCCATCAGTAATATGTCCATATGTTTACACCTTTGTGTTTGTGCAACCCCTCCTGCAGTCACGCTGTGTTAACATCTACCTGTTTATTTACCCCTCACCAGCCATGTCAAGAGAAGGAGGCTCTGCAAAGCCTATCATCTGGCCGAGCATCCCTGGGCATGAGCACTCGGCTCCCTTCTGCTGCCTCTCCAGGTTACCTCTGGTACCCTCTAGTGAATCATCTGTCACTATTTCTGCAGAGTTCTACTGGCACTGGCCAAGAAAGGGAGCAATCCCTTTGAGGCCAGAATGTAGTAAAGCCGACTCACCTGGCTTCTTAGGAATATATGCAGAAATTGTCCACGCTTCCCATCCTCAAACCAACTGTGTGTTTGTTACTAGCCCTAACACTAAACTGTCTCTTTAGGGACCTTCAACATCAAGGATCTGGATTTGTAATTTGCAAGTAGTTACATCTATGTCTATTTTCAGTGGATAATTTGAGTGGAGTTGCTCATACCTTTACGCAGTGGAAAGCGTTGAATGTTCTTTTGTTGCAGTAGCAGTGAAAGGGATGGGCAACAGGAGGGCTCATGCAGCAGACTGGAGCAGGAAGATCCCAAGGAAAGGGACCAGACACAAGCTTCCTGTAGCAGGGACAGCCTTGCAGGAAAAGGCAGATGTGCTAACAGATGCCAAACAGGAGCCATAAAGAGGAGAGAAAGAGACACCCATTCACTAGTCCCCAGGATAAAAGCATATGGGCCATAGAACAGAAGTTGTGATAATCAAGGCAAATAATGCTAAAACCCCCAGGTACTCCTACGCAGCAATTACTTAGTGGGATTGAACATCATAGGGATTTAGGGAGAGCCAGAGAAGAGCTCTACAGCAGTCCCAGAGTGGCTTTATAGAGCAAGTGCCATCAGGCTCTCATGTCACAGCTCGGTTCTGAAAGAAGCAAACGCCTCCAAACTGCAGGATGTCTGGCACTGTGTACTGTAGCAGATCACGAGAGCTCCCCTGGCCAGAGCACTCACGGGCTCTCCCTCCACCCTGGCTGTGAGACCAGCAGGGATTTGGTGGGTAGAACCACCAGGCTCCAAATAGACAAGGCTGCAGAGGACTGAGGAACACCACAGTGAGTTCAAGGTCTGCCGAGGCACCTGCCAGAGTCAACAACCTTCCCTGTACACCACAAGCAGCATTTGCACGTCCTGAAGAATAGTATAAATAGCCAACACTTTTCATGGGAGAGAGAAAAATAAGCAAAAAACAAAGGCAGGAGACTCAAGGTCCCTGCAGAGAACAATTTAGTTCAAAAGCCAAGCATGCAGAGAGGCCTGGAGACCAAAGCTCTTGATTCATAATGCCAGTTCTGCAAAACCTCAGAAACTTCTGTGAACCACATGAGGTCTGTGGTTACTGGCAAAAGATGCCCTTAATAAAGCATAATTTACAGCAAACTAAAGAATCCCCAGAGTGTTGGTACCTTTCCAGTTTTGTAAAGGACTCTTTTGACCTCATTACTGTATTAGAAGGCAACATAAAAGGTAACCAAGAGCAAATGGAAAAGAAAAGGGAATAAATCCCCAATACACCTTGAGCTTTTGCCTCCTCCTCCCCAGGAACCTCATGGAAATAACATGTGGCATCATTCACGCATTGCTCCACCGCACACAGCGCTGCTCAGGACAGACATTATCGGTGAGCCCTCAGAGCCATCTGCAAAAGGAGGTTGGAAGCAAGAAGGGACTGACCAGGCAGGCTGCTGAGAGCAAGAAGGAGTTCGCATTGTTGCCTCTAGTAGAGCCGTGAACAGCAGCAGTTTTAGGTAATCAGGGTCCTGCACCACCTCAGCAGACAGGTTTGGAATCTGATTAATGATCCCTTATCACCAGCTGTGATTTTTGTGGAAGATAATTTCTGCTGGCAGCAGGAGAAACTCAGAAGGTGATCAAATACTGATACAAAAGGCTAGTGAGGCACCTTCTTCATCAACTCATTGCTTTCGGAACACAGTTAATGCAGGGTTTATGAGTGATTATTTCAAAACTTAAATGCTTGAAATCACTACAAAACATAATAGCTTTTGAGTGCTCTGATTTTCATGTGCAAGAATTTAGCCGCAAATTGTGCACTGCTTTGATAAAATCATGTAGCTGTCCCTGCACATGATTTTAGCAGGAGTCAGCAAGCAGAAATCATCACAGAACGTTTTTACTGTCTGATAGTCATCATTCTCAGGCTGCATAAATAACATTCAAGAATTTACTTGTTTCATCATAGCTCAAAGGCAGAAAACCTTCACATCCACCAAAACAGCTAACCAGGACCAAACTGGTGACTTTGACCCTGCATGACTGTACTTAACGAGGGGATTTTCCACGTAGCAATAGGCATTCATAATTTATTTCTAAGTCATAATATTTGCTGACATTAAAAACCCACAAATAAAATATTAACACCTATTTATGTTGGTCTGCTGATAATAAAATCCAATTTTATTATCAGCAGAAATAAAGTGTAACAGGTGTGTAAGCATTTTGAGAGCTCAAAATCAATTCTCATTAGCTGCAGTAGAAAAAAAGGATTTGATAACTTAATTGAAAAAGAAAAGTACAGTCCATGTCTTTGGTGGGAGCAAAATTAATTGGTATTAGGTAAAATCATGCCAAAATCTGAAAAAAGTCACTCTAGCCTTATCTGCAACAGAAAGTGTTTACATATCAGGTCACAGGTAAAATGGACTCAAACACTGTCTGTGTTCATTCAAGGTCTTCTAGAAATGTTCTGCCATAAAGTTTACACAAAGAAAGAACATATTTGCTTTAAGTATCAGCTATAAAGTACAGGAAATGCGTGCAAACTGCCAGCAGATTTCTGTTAACCCACCGTCACAGTCTTCTGGCTCTGCAAATCTCACCCCATTCTCAGATACGTTGTCCCCAACAAGCCAGGGGAGCCCATAGCTCAAAGACCTGGCTCCATCTTAAAACAGTTTCAGATATAAATGACTTAGAACTGTCTGTTAACCAGTTACATCTCAAAACAATGATACTTTGCATTAAACAGCTTAAGTCATTCAACACCCTGGAACTTCCCACTTCACCTCCCCCAGCAGCAGCAGGACCCAGGAGGAAGGACCTCTCTCCCTGCAAGATGGGGGGGTGAGCACTGGCTGAGCCCTTGTGCCCACAGGGTCTTGTCTGGCAGAGGAAGTTCAGGCCAAAGCAGAAGGGTGACCAAGAAGTACATAGTGAAGGTCCATGGGCCTCCAAGATGGCTGAGGTTTCTGCTTAGCCAGCACTGCCTCAAGGACATCAGTACTCCTGCACCCTCAGAGCAAGAAATCCTGCTGGACAAATTCACACCTCCGGATCCCAGAGACCTTCCCGGCTGTGCCTCCAGCTCCACAGGGGCAGGACTCCACACACCATCCCGCATGATCCGTCAAGGTGTATATACTTCCCACAGCTGCTCAAAACAAAGTGGTCTGGATTTCCCAAGTGCCTCAGATGAGCATGCTGGAAGAGGACACTTACTGCAACAGCTAAAGTGCCAGCCCAACCTCTGTAGTGCTTTTAAACCAATTTTCCTCTGCGAGTTTCAAAATGTAAACCAATCAAAATCTCAAAACAACCCTCTGAGGTAGGTAAGTATCTTTTAATAACTGTTTCACAGACAAGAAAAAAGTGCTGAAAGGGCGGTGAAGTGATTGACCCAAGACCACACACTGATTTGGAGAGAGCCTGACCCCTGGTCCCTCCTCACAAAACCCCAGACCATGCTCTTCCTCCTTGGGTCCAACATCTTCACTGGGTATTTACAGCAGCTGGTGCACCCCAGGGGCCTCTGCACTTACTTATTGCCTAAGGGACATGCAGTGTAAATCTGGAGGGGGGACTGGTGTGTCCTTCCCGCGGGACTCAGTGAAGAAAAGTGACATGAAGATGCTGAGTTATCTTTATTGTAGAAGCACGTTAAAGACACAGCGAGGCAGCAGAGACCGCGACGGCACGCGTGGGGCAGATCTGGGAAGACACCGCTGCATCCCCACAGCCCTTTGCCCTCCACCTGAGCGAGACAGGGCCCGTTGGCCACAGATGGGGATGAAGACAGCTCTGGCAGTCCCGGGGACTCGGCAGCTCTCCTGATGATCAACATCACCTCTTCCTTTACTTGCCCTAGGGAGACAGGGGGAGACAGTTTATTACTATAGTGCCAGAAGGTGGAGGGACCAGAAAGGACTATGAGAAAACCTTAAAGCTGATGCTTCCACACTCTGTAGGGGTTCTAGGCCACCCCTGCCTCCCCATGATGGGGGACAGCAGCATGCTGCTCTGCCAGTGTCCTTCCCAATCATCAGGGACTGAAAAAACAGAGCAGGGTAAAAGGAATGGGTAGGGCCCACCACCACAGCACTAGAGTGTTTGCATGTTCCCACGGGCTCAGCCCCACCATGCCCTGGTTGTGATAAGAGGGAAAAGCACTCTGCAAGAGCCCTTTGCACCATCCCTACAGCCTGTCCAAGCAAAGCAGGACACTGCAACCCTTGTGAAACACAAGCCCCAGAGAACAGGCTGGACAAAAGGGAGTAAATCACTGCCAGTCTCAGTACCTTTGGTCACAGCTGATCCCTGGTGTTTGCTGGCAGTCTGAGCTCCATTATTTCTGGAAAGAAAGAGCAAAACATAAGTCCACCCCCAAGCATGACCACTTCTGTGTGACACTTGCCAAGCATTAGTGTCAGTGTGACAGCCCCTCTGGCCAGCTCAGCAGCCACATGGAGCTACAGCAGAGCCTGGCACCAGGGTAGGCAGGCTGGGTCGCTGCCAGCCTAGGAAAACAAGACTGATTTCAGCCTGAAGCTAGGTGCTTTCCACACCTACTATATGACTGGGAAAGGTCCTGCTTTGCACCTACTCCCCCCTTTCCCAGCCCCCTTTCCACCATCTGAAAAAGAAGCATTACGAAACAACAGGCATTGTAAGAAAACCGGGACTTGCCCACTGCGAACCTGGGAGTTGTCTGTTTGTTAAAAAACAGATTGTTTTAAAACAGAGAAACTGGATATTCCCTTTGTTCCCTGACCTATTGACCAATTGGTGACTATCGCATGGATGGATCGCAGAAAAACCTTTGAACAAATACAGGAACTGCAAGATATGCAGCATTGAAAGTGAAATGCGCTGGAAAAAAACACAATTAGTTCATCCATATGACATAGCACTGCAGGACCTCCCGGTCAGCTAGCTTACCAAGAAAGATATCTAAACCCAGGACTCAAACCTACATTTATCTTCAGTAAAGCAGAACAGGATCAAAGGAATTTGGTCATGGCACAGACCTCCCAAGGAAGGTGGTGAGCCTGAATTCTGGCCAGCCTGAGGCCCCGGGGACTGGATATCCCTGCATGCAAGGTTTTCCACCACAGTACTGTACAGATACACCCTTCGGTGTCAGATCTCTCCCAAGCCCCACTCCCCTCACCCTTTTCTACAAGCATCCCCCCTGAAGGCAATGTGTTCACCAGGAAGGTAGTGTGGAAATCCACCAGTAGGAGCTTTCCCCGCAGGAATGGATGCAGACACTGAGCTGCAAAGGGACGAGGTGACTTGGACACACATTTTGTCAGGCAACTCAATGCCCTCAATGGATAGTTTCAAAACACAGCTCAAGGAAATATTACATTTTGGAGGTAACAACTTCTTATCTTCCTCCAAAGCTTAAAGAGGGGCCCTTTGCATTTTCATTCTGCACACTGCAACTGTCTAAAACCATTTCTGATGCCAAAAGCACTGCTGCAGCTGGTTTCCTCTGGGTTTTAGTAGCATATATTAAGTGCCTGACTCTTCAGCAGAAAGAATAACTCATCATATTGAAAGTGACCATGAATTTCAGCGCTGAAAATAACATTGCTCTGTTTGTCATTCATAAGCTTCTATAAATTTCCAGTCTGATTCTTCAGGTGACATAATACACCTAAGTAAAACAAACCATTGTGCACAGGGGTTTGTCTTTTCTTGCCCCAAGGAAAAAGCTTATCACTTTCCCTTTTAATTGCATTCAAATCTCCTTGGGATACTTAACACAGCTACAAGCTGTCTGACTTTCAATAAATGGCGTATTCCTCTAATTGCAAAGGCCGGAAAGCTGTAACAGCTTGGTAAAACACAGAACAGCACGGAATCCCAGACCAAGCACAGTTTTGTGGGACCCCCCTCTGGTTTTCAGCTGCAAAGTATGCCCAGCCTCATCTGTCTTGGGCAACATGAGCTACAGGCTTGTGTAATGCCTGGTCTCCCTGTGGCCCCAGAACACACAAGCCAACAGTGGCTCTATCACACTAAAGGTTGAAACGTAAAGGCCTCCACTATGATCACAGGCAAAATAATTTCTCTCTGCACTGCAATTTATTCAGCTTTCTCAACAACAGGGAGCACTCTGCTGCTTTACAGAAGAGGGGAAGAGGAGCTGGGATGTTTACTTTCTAATGTTTCAGGGACCTGCTGGCATCCTGACAGCAAGCAGAGGAAGGCATGACCCTATGCATGATGGCTACCCCACAGAAAAGCTCTTTGTTGACCACAAGCACTTTGATAGCAAACTTGTATTCAGAAGCAAAAGCTCCCATCCAAAACTTTACAGAACTTCTCTTTGGCTGGCTCAATGTTTTGATTCTCTTCAGGGAACAATATTCAGTATTTCCCTCAGGATTAATATTCAGCTTCTCAAGAGTTCATGCCAATACAGAGGATGCTCCTCCCAGAGCACTGCAGGGCATCCCACACACTCAAGAGACACAAACTGGGAAACCCTAGCAGCAAATCAAAGGGCTGGAGACTGATGAGCTTCCATTGGTGGAAAGACAAAGCACAACTGATAAATGTTTAACTCATCTGCTCTGTGGGATCACACAAGATGTCAAGGCTCAAGACCTTTCCCAAAAGCATGCCACCTAGTGAATAATTTTCATTTCCCAGCCATCTCCCTGGGTATTATTTGGGAAAAGAGTTCTTTATGGTTCACACAGTTCTGGTCTTTCTGTCCTCACCAAAGTCCCAGGAGGAAAGCCAGATGTTTTCTCAGAATTGTCACACTCCTACCGTACAGCCCAGGCAAAACATGGAGATTATGCCCAGGTTATATATTAAAGCCAAGTCTGAACCTGTATTTAAACCTCTGGACCACAAGCATCCCACTCTTGGGACTCTAATGATCCCACTGCAGGTGCAGGGATCAGACTGGCTCCCTACCATGCACTTGGAGTAAGAAGCGGGGTGCTATACACAGCAGAGATGCACTTTGGTGATAGTTTTCTCCACCTCTCAGCAACATCTCGCCCCAGAAGAATTAAAAAAAGAAAGAAAAGAGGAGATGGGGGGCTCCAATGCCTTTGGTACAACAGAGCCCTCACAGCATGCAGGATGCCCTGAGCTGACCCTGACAATAGCAGAGTGCTGCACCAGGTGGCTGAAGAGCAGTTGCAGAGCACAGCTTTAACCTGTTAGTTCAGTAACTTGCTCATTCAATTAAACCATTGGTTACCCTGCCTGCAGGGTCTAGGCCTGACAGCTACTTCTCGTTTTTCACTCTCCATTGTGGCTGCCTGGATCAGGTCCCCACAAGCCGAGACAGTGCCGGCAAGAGAGTTTCACAAGGGGAAAAAAAGAGATTGATGTTTCCCCAGCCCAGCCATGGCATGCTGCTTACCACTTCAGGAGCAGGCTTTTTGCATTCACCTCGATAGTTTACCGTGATGTAGTTTGAAGCTTTCCTGCAAAGTGAGGACAAGACATTGCTTATTATTCATTTGCAATGCCACAACACTCTGCCATTGGGATGACATTCCTCTGTGGGCTCCTTAATACTTTGATGCTACTTCCAATGTGATGGCATTTATTAGTCCCCAAGCAATCTTATGATCGGGCAGAAAGGGAATAGGGGACTCTGGAAACTTGTGTATCTTAATTAGCTGTCATCAGATTAATCTCAAGCATTTTGATCTATGTTTGCTTAACAGCAAGGCACCAAGGACACACTTGATAATGAGTCATGATATATCAAAACAAACACTGTGCTGCAAAAGACACTCGGGAATGGTGGATGGCCCTGTATTACTGAAATCTCTCCGCCTACTCACATGGCAGCTGAACACAAGTCACATTCATTTTTGTATGTTTTCCCATCAGTGCCACAGACTGGTTCTGAGGATTTGCTGCAGAAAATCCTTCCACCCTTTACCCCGTGCAGAATTCGATCACAGTCCAGCTGAAGAAAGAAAGAAATCACATTTGGTGCTGGTTCACTTGCATGACCCTCCTCTACGTGACTTAAAAGCACTTACAAACCAAGCCTTTCCATGGGGCCCCTCTGCCCTGCAGCAGGTCCAGCACTCCTCCAGCAATGCCAGGCTTGTAGAAGATAGCATCTCTTGTCAGACTGGCCAGCCAAGCTTTTAGGGACAGAGCCTGCCCTGCCTGGCATGGGCCCACTCATCTGATTCGCCTTGCCCAGGGCAAGTGTATTTCTCTCACCAGGGATCCACAAGATGAGAACTGCTGCCTGACCCCAGTCCTCACCAGGGCCTTGATGATGTTTCATCCCCAAGAACAAAGACAGAACCCATTGGCCAAAATTAAGGAAAACCCTCTGCAGCAGCCTCGCGCTGCCTGAGGGTGGTGAGACACGCAGCACAACTTCTGACACCCACTGTATGAAGAGACAGAAGCAGATACAAACAGCTATGACTAATTAAGGGTGCCCTCTTGTTTCCTCTTGAGCACGACGATGAGAACATTTAGACACAGCTTTCCTTACAAGCCACACGTGGCACAACCAGGACAAACTCCAAGAACAAAGAGCCCCTTAGGGACCCCAAAAAGCCTCTCACACTTAGATCTCCATGCTACAAGCACGCCCGGATGGGTATTGGCAGAGTCATTGCAAATTTCAAACAGCAGAGGTCAGAGATACTGCAGCCTGGCACACACACAGCCCCTTCCTCAGCCTGGTCACCCACCCCTGCTCCGGGTGTTGAAAAACAGATCAAGGAGGACTGACCAATGGGTTTCCATCTCTAGGTGCTACAGAACATGGTGCAACAACTGCAAATTGTGCAATCAGAGCAGAGATGCATCTGGGATGGAGAGGACATTCCTCCTGTCCCACCTGGAGATGCCGCATTTAGCTCAAAATGATGGCTTATCAGCAGTGCTACAGAGCAGGAAGCCCCAGAGGGAAGGAAGGTTTCACATCAGGTGGCATAGGGAGGATGGGGATGTTGGGATGCTGTGATAGCACCTGCTAGTTAAGCATCACTTGCTAATTCCATTAATGTGTTGCTTCCTCCCTCATCTGGGTAACTATGGATGACGTGAAAGCAGACAACGCTGACCTTTGCAGTTCTCTGCTAGATGCCTTCCTACGTGCCAGACACTGCTGCTCGCAGCATGACCCGTGTGCCTGCATTACTGCCCAGGGCAGGCGGCCACCCCACCACAGGCCAACACATCATCGATCCCAGCAGCCAGTGCCACCACCCCTTTGGCACTTAGGAATTCCCGTGACAAAGCCCACAGGTGGCCCTGGAAAGAGGAGAGGAGCAGATTTGCTCTCTGAATCACTTCTTGTCAATCAGGCTCATCAGCATCCACTCCCCCTCCGGTGCTACCAGGAAATACCACTAAGCGCTTAAGTACACTGGCATTGTTACACCTCATGCCTCCTCTGGAATGCACCAAAATTGCTGTACCTGAAACACCTACCAGGGTTTTTAACTCAAATATCCCTTTTCTATAAGTAGTCAATGGAAAAGGCTTCAGAGAGCGTTAAGGCAGTTTGTAGTAAGGTCCACAGAAACGCATTTCCACTCCCTTCCAGAATGTTAATTAAATCACTCTATGCAAATACTAGAGGGGTTAAAATATCAGGTAATATTTTTAGTCATCCTAGCCCTTGACAACACCCTATAGCAGTGAGATCCATGGTTTAGTCTCCCTTTTGGTGGTAGCTTATTTTTTCTTATTAGTTTCTTGTTTTCCACTTTTAGCTCTGTTGAAGCTATTGCATTTTCATGGAGACAAGGGACAGCAGACACCCCCATCTTCCTCCCACATTATTCCATACACAGGCATCATCTATCACTCAGTGTTTCCCCTTTTAGCACTCCTTCCTTCTGCCAATCTTGTCCTCATCCCCTGGTCAGCTCCATCACACTGCTCTGGCCATGGCCTTTTAGTCAGCACCTTTTCAACATGTGGAGAGTGGCACTCATCACCCCACTTTCACTATGTGTGGGGCAGGCACCCAGCCTGAGCTCGAGATCAGCACCCATATAGCTGATTTACTTCCATAAGGAGCAAAGCCCAGAAGCAAAACTGGCTTAGGAGGGGTCCATATGGGCACATCCAGCCCCACTCCCTTTGTTTCTGTACTGGGTGATATAGGAGCTATCATTGGGATACAGATGCTTCCACTCATTCAAACCCTTCCAAGAATCTTTAGGGTCACAACAAGAACCTGAGGAGCTGCTGGGAAAGAAGCTGGCAGGGGCTCAGCACCAGCAGAGCACCCCATGGGATCGGTCCCCATTTCTGCCCATGCAGATGCCACCCGAGATGCAAGAGGTGGGATTACCAGCCGGTAGGCATCGGTGTCCCTGCTCTGTGTCTTGCGGCCGGGCGCCGTCTTGCAGTTCCTACCACTCTGAGATGCATTTCCTTGTGGGCTGGAAGGGAGGAAGAGCAGAGAGACAGCTCATCACACCACCCGTCCTGAACAAGGGGAGCACAGTGCAAACCCACCCTCCCCACAGACCCCCACAGGGAGCTGCTTGCACTATGGCATCCACACACTCACTGACACAGGAGAGGGCGAGAAACCCCCTGGCCACACGCTAACAGGGAGGCAGCAGGACAAACCTTGCCCTGTGCTCAGCCCAAGTGCCTCCCCTCCCCAGGGCTCTGGCGTCACTTGGTGGATGCCGAGACAAAGGAATTGCACCAGCCAAAAAGTAAGAAATTTCAGAGCTCCCCAGCAAAGGCTCTGAAAAAAACAGCAGCTGGGTCCTGCTCAGGTCCAGCAGCTACAAAACGAACAGAAGTGCCTGACCAGTGCCCAAAAAGCACGTGGTACACCAGGCACTGACTCCAAGCCAGCGGGTGAGGGTGAGCCACGGCCAGGCAGAAACGTATGCTCTGCCAGGAAGCAGGGCTTGCTGGGCAAAAAGGTGTCCCAAGAGGGATTTTGAGCACAGCAATCACTGGTGCTTCATACACAGGCAAGCCAAGGCCAAAAAGGAGCAAAGGCTGCATGAGAACATGCTTCGCTCTATGTGCCTCTTCCCCATCACCAGCTCAGCCAGTAGGGAGAAGTTCCGTACTGAGCACCAAACACCAGTGTTCAATTCTCTACCCCAGACAGTGCTCCTTGCGTGCTACTGAACCATGCTGGCTCACCTCTAGGCAAAAACACGTAGGTGGAAGGGGACAGAAACTGGTGCCAGGGCTTGTGGTGTGGCTGGGGGGACAGGCTGCCATACCAGGCACTGCTGAACTTACCCTCTGCTCGATGAGGAGGGGCGTCTCTCATTCGTATCCTGCTGTGACCCTGAACCACTGCAGCCCTTCTGCAAAAGGGGCAGGATCACATTCAACAACCAAACGCAGGAACAACTTTTACACAACTAGAGAAGCAGCAAAGCTAAAGCAGCTTCTGTCCTCCCCCTTCTCCTCCCAGACCCAGAGATTTATGGGGCTGTTCTTAGAGAAACAGGTTTGATGTTTGCTCCATACCCACCTGTTGGCTTTAATACCCATCAAATGTTATCATCTGAGGTCTTACAGGATTGCGGGTGCCTGAACCTGCCCTTTATCTCTCATATGGCATCACACCACCGAGAAAGTGAGAGGGGCTGTTCCCTCAAGTCCAGACATGCCCACTTTGTATGCTTATGCACAGGTTCATCCCACAAATGAGGGAGGCTTTGCAACACAACCTGCTTCTCCCCCATCGTCAGCTGGTTCCAGCATCCCAAGCACCCAAGCTGACCACGGACAGTCACTGGCCATCAGGATCCCAGACTCTCACCAGCCCCATTCTCTGAGCTCTGTCTCACCTGGCTTGTATTCCCTGAAGCTTGTTTGTTGCGCTGGCCGGTTCCACCAGACTGACCTCCTCTTTGGGCTTCCTTTTTTCTAGAAGAAGGGGAGAGGAGGAAAAGGGATTGCTATGGCAGTGCGACTGCCACTAGCACCCAAGGCTGCCCTATAAAAGCTAGTGTCGTGACATTAGGCACCACCTCCCCGTTGCAGTCCCTGTTTCTGGTGGTCCTGTTCCTAATTCCCACCCCTAAGCCTTCTCCCTTCTCCTCACCATTCCCACTGTACGCTACATCCTGGATCCAGGTGGTTGCTTTCATATCAGGGCTGCTGCTGCATATGCTCTATGGGAGTAGAGACAGAGAGCATCTGGAAGGCAAAGTACACATGTGGGAAACTCCTCAGGAGCTGCCCATGCCCAACAGTCCCCTAGGAAAGGGTTTCCTCTCTATCAGCCTTGTTTCTCCTTCTCTACTCCACGCTGCTTCTCACCTGCCCCTGGGCCCTTTGTGCTGAAAGGGAAGTGGGAAGAGGGGCAATGGCTGGAGCCCTACTGCCAGAACCTCTCTTGAAGGGCCACTGGGATTCAGGACTCTCTCCCAGGCATGGCCCTGGTGCAGCTTCAGAGGCAGAAACTGCAGTTTTGCTGCCGGAGGTTTCCCTCTCTGCTGCTGTGGCTCAGAGGAAGCTGTACTCACAACTTCTCAGCGCACATGAGACATTTGTTGATGTGCTGCTTGCCAGAGGAATCCCGAACAGGGTCGTTCTCCCTTGTGCAGGACAGTCGTCCACCAGCTTCAAACTGGGAGCGAAACTCACTGCAGACGTCCTGCGGAAGGAGGGCAGTGGTTAGGGTACCCTGTCCTCCTTGTCTTATTGATCCAGTTCCTAGAAATCTGGCATTTCCTGCCAGAAAAATATTGCAGCATCACAAATGCATCACAGGAGAGCCTGGGTGTGGGCAAGAGAAGAGGGTGTGCAGTAGCAGTCACTTAGTATATAAAAGAAGAGTGAGTCAGAAAAATTACGGGTCCTTCTGCCTGCACAGCACGTGTTGGGAGTTTTCTACTAATTATTATTCTCCAACTAATTATTATTCTCCTTGCTGAGCTATCCAAAGCATGCCAGTGATGTGACTGATATGGTATTGAAGTCCCTCCCACTTCTCCCAACGTACTTAATACACAGCTACAGCCTATTCCCAGATTGTAGCTCAGATAATAACTTACAAAGCAAGTAGTATCCCCAAAACCAACCACGCTTTGGGCCATGTCAATCAAGAAGCAGTAGTTAAAACACAAAAGCACAATGTTAATATACATAATAGTCTAAGAGCAGTGGAAGTCTGTTTGCAGAATGGATGATTAATTTGTTCCCTGCTCAAAATCACTGCACAGAAACCATGTTAATTTTCCCCTGTTATGTAACATGGGGTTCAACCTCCCTAATTTCAACTGTTTCAGGCACTGCAATAGCTGATTCCAAACAGCAAGTACAAAGGATAAGTAACTGCATCCCACTTCCCATTTGTTGGTTTTTTTTTTTTACAGGTAGGTTTCAACACTTGTACTTTTCTGCCTGTTTTGTGCATAGGAGAGCATTGGTTAGACTGCAGTAAGGCCCTTAGCGGGCCACTGGCCTCATCCTTTGCTTTGCTCAGAAGCTTCCAGCGTCTCATCCTCTCTGCCAGGGGAGGATTTCCCCAGGATTGTGTCCTGCATCCCAGCCAGGGCATCTCAGCTGTGCTGAGACTGGACTAACCTCAGCAAAATACCCAAAGCCCCACAGTTCCCTAGAGCCAAAGGAGCCATGAGGAGGAGACACATGACCCAGCACAGGATGACCCTGCTCTGGTTGTGGCCTGCAGCCACCTTACATTGCTCCCATCAGAAATAAGTATTGCACCCCAGTTCACGTCCCTGAGACCCTCACCGCTTCTTCCCATCAC
The DNA here is from genome assembly GCF_037157495.1 of Lathamus discolor. Classification (NCBI taxonomy): domain Eukaryota; kingdom Metazoa; phylum Chordata; class Aves; order Psittaciformes; family Psittacidae; genus Lathamus; species Lathamus discolor. Next base: position 12,460,746 of record NC_088893.1, on the reverse strand, counting down.
CAGCCTGTACTCACATCCCCGTGCAGCTCAGGCAATGCTTTCCCTCCCCAACAAGCCCACAAAAACTCTTCCAGCCCCTCTGTGCCTTATTCCCTGGGACAAACGCAGCTCTGCACCCCAATCCTCTGCCTCTAAGACAGCTCTGCCTTCCCCTAATAGCCTCCCTCAGTCTTCCTTTAAATTAGCATATATGGAGCTCTCTTAGCTTCCTGACCTCTGCTGCAAAAACCTTGCTGCGTACATCCAAGACTTGCCTTTGGCTTTTTCATGGCATGTCACGTGCCTGACCCACTAATAAATGAAGGGCTTTCTTATCCTTTGTCACTTCTAAGTGACAAGCAGGAATTCTTGTTAATCACTGACTCTGTGATCTCACAGTTATTACATTTTATCCTGTTTCTATTACTCCAGGCCTCAGTGCTATCCAATTAGTCGTGAGTGATCTGCTGATCCTCTTCGCTGATGCTGCCTCCCAGCTTTGTCATCAGCAAATTTCACTTACACTTCCAAAAGTCATTAGGAAAAGCACTGAAACAGGATTATGCCCAAGACTGAGGCTCAAGGAGACTACTCCAGTCCCTACCATAGGAGAATTCAAAAGGTAAGTGTTGGAAAACAGCTTTCTCTCCCCTTACAGGGCTTTTACCAGGAAAGCATCAGTGCACAGGAACATGGTGGCTGCAGGGTTGTAAAGATAAGGTGGCAAACAGCAGCACCAAAGTTTCCAACAAGAAAAGCCCCAAGTCCATGGAGACAGCTCAGGGCTGAAATCTCCCAGAATACAAGGATCTTGTGGGCTTCGCAGAGTTCAGATTTAGAGTTTTTCACCCAGGTCTCTCTTTTTCACCTAATTAGCACCTTCAGCAGCACTGATTCTCCACCCTTGAGCCAGGTTCTAGGACAGCGCAGCACACCTGGTTTCTTATTCTGATGGAATTTGCCTGTCCCTAGATCCACAGGTCAGCAGGATAAACTGTAAAGTTCAGGCACAAGTTATTCACTTGGGGGATTTGAGAATATGAACAAGAAATGAGGGAAAGGAAAGTGGATCTCAAAATGAAATCAGTGGAGAAAGAGCAACTGAGTAGAATAATGTTGCCTTTTCTCTATCTTGGGTGAAAATCCAATAAAGTTTTATATTGACCTGCCTAATACTTTAATCTCACCTTATCTTCCTTTTGTCTGTTTTTAGATGACTCCTGTCCATTCTCCCTTTTGCTGGAAGAGAAGCAAGATAAGAAAGTGAATATCACGGGGCTCCAGGGAGCAAAAGGCTTTCCTCACCATCGGCTGCAGGAGGGGCAAGTGATGCCAACCATTGGCAGCCATTGGCAACCATTGGCAAGTGATGCCAACCATTGGCAGCAGGGTCCCTCCAGCAGCTGCTTTCTCAACAGAAAAGGCTGTGGTTTTCCTCTACTCACAACTTCTCTGCACACATGATGCACTTATTGCTGTGCTGCTTCCCAGATGAATCCCGGACAGGGTCATTTTCTCTGGTGCAGGAAAGTTTTCCTTTCTTGAACAGGTCCCGAAACTCTCGGCAGTCATCCTGTGGAAATGCCAGGAGTGTGGGTTGACACAGATACGCTGACAGCGATGCATCTCCGACAAAGCCACAAAGGATTATCCACCCAACAAATTACATTTCAAACACTATTTTGTTTCCTTGAGGTGTAACTAAGTGGAAAATCGTAGTTTGCCTGATGTGTTCTCTTAAACTATAGCATGCAACATAAACCAAATGAACTAGTATGTTTAGATGAGCAGATCTGTCTTTTGCAGCCAGGGCAGCCTTATTTCTATTCCTAATAGATAAGACATGCAGGAGCCTGCCTAAGGGACCTAGGTTCTGCTCCATGAATAAAAGCTGTGATTTCCCACTGAATTTTGACTGAGGAAGTAATTTTTCCCATCTCTCATGGCTGAACACAGTACCAAGAATTTTGAAATCCACACACAGTAAAAAGATGAAGCTGCAGGCATTAGAAATAAAATAAATCCTAGCACACCTGGCATTCCCAGGTATGCTGGAGTAAGAAGTGGGTATTTTTACCTTCCACTTAACATGACATTATGTGTTATGTGAAGCAAAGCACCCTTTTTCACCAGAGGCTTTTGTAGCAAAACCTGCTTAAGCATTTAAACCTGGTCTTTGTTTTCCTCTGAACAGCTTTTCTGTAACTTTCAGGGCACACAAGCAGTTTTGTAGCAGAAGAAACATGCTATATGTGAAGTCTTTAGGTTCTTTTATGCAGCACTTTAAAGGTTATCTGCCAAGCGTATATCCGTAATACATTATCTCCCCCACACACACACACAGTGTGTAGAGGAGATGGTTTGATAACTTATCCCAGCTCTGCAGATGGGGAAGTCAAGCCCAGAAAATTACTTGCCAAAAGCCAGACAGAAAATCTATGGTTGAACAAAGAAATTCAGTGTAGGTCTCTTCCTAGCACTGAAACTGTCCTTCTGCCTTCAGAATCACACTTTGCCATGTCAGGTGTTTAAAAAAAAAGATCTCCCTTAGGACAGCTGTGCTTTACAAAGCTTTTAAATTGTCCAGGCACACAAGAGCTAGAAAGCTACCCTGCTTAACCAGATGTGAAGAAAAAAATAAATCCTGCAACCAACACTATCTGATGGAAACCAATTCACTCCTATCTAGAATAAAAACCCAAGGCTCAAAAGACAACTCCCTCCCCATAAAGACCTGCTATCTAGAAAAACAGCTATGGGTAAAAGAAACCAGCCAGGTGCATCAACAAGATAAACAAGGGACAATTAGAGTCAGCCTGCTCCCACACCCTGCCCTAGTCAGAGCTCACATATATCATCATTGCTATTAATTATTTGTCAGATGCCAATGGTGTACCTTATAAACAGGCAGGTATCCTCCTTAGCCTGTGCTCTGGGTCAGGCACGAACCATATATGCAATGTTAGTAATTGCCCGAAAGGGACCAGATTGCCTGCGAGGAGCCCTGAGGAGTTTTGGTTTCTTTTACGTTCGTGGATGGCACAAAGCCTCGTGCTCCTTTAGACCCTCTTCCAAAGGAAGAGTATATTTACCCTGCTCCCATTACAGGTACATAGCTGGGACCTTCCCCATTGGCCAAGCCAGCATTTCCCACTTCAGACAAGGAAATGCACTCAGCAAGTGGGTCAGAGGAAGACACAATGCCACCACCTTGTCCTGCTCCCAGCATTCCAATAAAACTGGCTTTAGTAGCAATGTTTCACCTCACCTCTCCCAAGGAGTCCGCATTCCTGTTCACCTCTTCACCACTCCCTTTGTTTTTTGAGTTTTTTTCCCTGCAAGAAAGGGAGGCATGAGTGACAGAGCAGCATGCAGTCTTCAGACTTAAAACCAAAACAGCTAATGTTTAAAGTCCAGTCCTGCCAACCCCACCTCCCAGTTTACGCAAGGCAGTGGGATGGACCAGCACTGGGGCTCTGGCCCAGCGAGACCTGCCCAGAGTTTTTAGCATCTCTGCATTGGGGGCATTTTGCCATCCTTTCTCTCTCCCTAACCTCCAGGTGTTTCCATCCTACTAAACACCATCTATGGGAACAAGAAACAAGTGTTTTCACCCTGGATTTGCTCCTCACACCCTATGTGAGGAGCTAGAGAGAGCTACTGAGGTCACAGGTTTTCTGAAGAGCTACTACCTGGTCTGTCTAGCCCAGAACTATGACTTTACACCATGGACTAGAGTTCTGAGAGTGGGCTCATTGCTATGGGAGAGGAGGACATGTTGCAGATGGGCAGTGTGGCCACTATAGCCAGCGCGAGAGCCACTGGGCAGCTGGTACTCACAGCAGCCTTTGGCACATCAGGCACTTGTTGAGGTCTGCTTTTCCATCCGGGCTGCTGATGTGCTCCTTGGTGGTGGGACAGGAAAACTTCCCACTGCGCAGAAGTGACCAGATTTTCGTGCACTCATCCTGAAAAGCACAGGGAACAGTCAGTGGAGGCCCCCTCAGAGGCCATCGAGATCCTGAGAACAGTTTGTTTAAGCTTTTTTGGGTTGACTATGTGCTTCTCAACACAGTTTGTTAACACCAGCCCTGAGGCTACCACACTCCTCATCCCTGTCCCTCACCGCACACCACACGTGGTACAGGCAGCACCCAGAGCCCTGCTTGTGACTCCCAAGGTAAAAAAGGAGAAAGTTCAAAACATGTTGAGAGGCCATTATTCATGGGAAAAGGAATACATATTTAATTTGCATACAGCTTCAAATTGCTACCCGCTGCAGGGGAGGAATCCATGTTATAAAGTTAGTCAAGAGTGGAAAATATAGCCCTAGAAGTTCCAGTGGGATGCAAGAGTAATGAATCGACCAGGGTAACTGAAGAGCAATTCAGGTGAAAGACTGAAGCACAGAAAAGGACAATCCTCTTAGGAAACACAGCTGCAGCAACCAATTGCCTCTTCTGCTGGGTAACCGAAATGCACGAGAAGGAGAATCAATGAAGCATTTAGTTATTTTGGGCTACTATGTTTTCCAAAGGGTCTTTACTATGGAGAGACAAGCTTGTTTGATTAAAACATGAACAGAGCTGACTTCTCAGTCATTGGATCAGATAATTTCCTGAGACTCAAAGGACTTGCCTTAATTCTTTTAATTATCAAACTAGGAAATTATCCAGCAGAAACCTCAGCTTCTGATCAGAAGCAAAATCCTGAAATATCATTAGAAATATCATATATGACATTTCTAACTTCATCTCATGAGATTTCCAGCTCAGAGCTGTTCGGATATGTGCTCAGCATAGTGCACCAAATATGCACTGTCAGCTAGAGCCATTGCTGTATTACAAAAGTATTGTCTCTCAACATGAAGAAATTCACTGCTTTTTCCACCATTGAAAAAGCATTATGATATCCAAGATTAGTCTGCCTAAACAGCTTTGCTCAGATCATGCATTAAGCAGTATAGCTGGCAAAACAAAAGGACAGTAAGAATAGAAAAGGTTGGACTTGCCTTAATCGAAGCTTGGCTGGCAACATCTGCAACAGAAAAAACAACAATGAGACCATACAAAAACCTTTGAAGGGAAATTTTAAACCAAAAGCATTTAATTAAAATACTTGATGCAGTTTCCTAATCCACCCAAATAGCCTCTAGATAAGAGCTAATCCAGTGCATTATTGCACACTAATAGAAAGGACTGGGCATTAGAGACTTTCTGGAACATTGCACTTTTTGTCATTCAAATGCAAAAGCACATCTATTTGTTGTGTCTTTGTGCCCTCCTTTACTGTGTTACTTTTCTCAGGCTTAAAGTCCAAATTCCAAGGATGACTCACTGTTTATTATTATATCCCACTGCCTCAGTAGTTGTATCAACCTTACCCAAATTTTTTTGGCTTGCTTTGTCTTCATCCCTTAAAATCAGGATACCAAAGCTAGGTCATATCATTGTTGTTTGTCTAAAACTTCAAGTTCCTTTTCAAGGCCCATTCCATTTGCAGTACCTCACATAAATTGCCAAATTAATAATGAGTCAGCAGGTAAGCAGCTGATATATGTTTCTTTTTACTAAGCCACTTAGAGCCAGTATAATACATTTCATCCTTTCCTCTTGCATCATCAGTAGCATCACAGGAAACCATCAAGAAATCCTCCACTAGCTCTTTTTCAACAGAAACAGGCAGTAAAGACCATTGCCTCAAGCTTAAACTCCTGCTAAAATCTCTATTGTAGGCATGCTAAAATCTCTATTGTAGGCATACAAAAATGGATTTCTTAGTAAGTGTGACAAGAAATTCCTGGCTTTCTGAATTTACCAAAAATTGCATTACACTTTTTTCAAAGTCAATCTGGTTGGAAATTTGTATTCCTCCACTTACACAACTGAGTTTGTTTGTTCTTAAGCTGTTACATCTACTAATAATAGATACTCTCACCTATCAATAGAACTTTTCACACTCAAGAGAAAACATTTTCACACACAAGAGAAAGAGCTGTTACCAAGAATGTGTTATATCAAATCAATACAAGTAGTACAGTAAGAAATTATGGTCTTCCGGTTATGTCACTATGCTTTTTAAAGAACAAGGGCTCTCTAATCCGGTGTCTCACTGTCTTTATGGGAGCTCCCACGCTGTGTCCTCTGCCAGTCCCACATTCCAGCACAGAGAACATCAGAAGTTACTAACCTGCGAAGAAGCAGAAAAACGCCAGAGCAAGGACCACCGAGGCACCTTCTATTTTCATGGTGAGGGTGGCAGCTGTTTGCCTACGTTGACTGTATTAGTGCATTGCTCAATGAAACCCAAAGAAAGGGCTCAGGTCAGATCACATATATATAGATGACCAGATTCTCCGCCTTCATTATGACATAATCTTCCCAAGAACCGTCATTAGCTGCAAAAACCAGTTTGATGACAGTAGTTCTAAATTCTAATGATCCCATTAACACAATTAATTTCCATAAGGATGGGACATATTTGAGTCACTCCCTGTATTTTGTCAAGGTAAGAAAACTATGAATAGATTATTTTAGTTCCCCACAGCCAGAGGAATTCTTGCCATTTTTAGAGTGGTTCATAAGACAGAGGTACCCCAGTTGACATAACACTAATACCCTTTTTCATCTCAACAAAATAGCTGAAAGGGTTTTGTTTTGATAACTTGGCTCCAGCAGAGACAACAGGAAGGCAAGATCACTCAAGGCCTCTGGAAGTCAGCCTGCTTTTAATAAAACACCTCAGTATGAACCTAAATAGTAAACTTTCAGGCAAGGTTGAAAAGCATCAAGTAAGGAGCCTTGTTGAAATTCTGAGTTTGATGCTATAGTTCACATAGCAGCTGTGCTAACAATAAAACCATACTGCCAAATTCTCATCCCTTTCTTGTCTCTCCCTTGTCTTCAGAAGGGACCACAGTGTTACTAGTGAAAAACCTTTGCTCAGCCCAGGTGGGACCTGGCAGACCATACAGATACTGCTCCAGCAGATCAGCGCTCAGAGGTAGGTTGCTATTGATGCTAAAGGGCCCAGCACAGTAGCCCTGCTCAGCTGTCTCTCAAAGAAGCGATAAAAAGAAAGGTTGTCATCCTGCGCAGGGTTTCTCAGAAGACTTGAGAGAGGGAAATAAAGATGACATCAAAGTTCTGGAATGTGATTTACGTGGGAAGAAGCTATGTGCCTTGTTGTCCAGTTAAAAGAGAACTGGGAAACAGAAATCATTTGCAAGGTTTGAAACATGTGGACAAGTGAGTCAAGCAGAGCAGAGGGATGAGGGATTCAAAGACAAGCAAGCAGGCTGTGGCTGTGCACAGAGTCAGCTCAGCTCCACCTGAGGAAGAAAACATACTTCTGCATGACATATGCATTCATCTGGACTGGTCAACACAGCTCAGTATAAATCCTTCTGATAAATTGCTGCCACATGTTTCTCAGATCAGAATAGTTGTTAGTAAAGTCCTAATTTAGCCAAGTAGGGTCCTAATTTAGCGTGTGGTCATCCCTAACATTTTTTTTTTACTCCAAATTAAGCTACGTGCAGGTTCACAGTGGAGATTTTGGAACAGAGAAGTAAACTGCCTACGGTCATACAGATGGTTCGTGGCAGATCTGAAGAGCTGCGTGTTGCCCTGAATCATGAGATAATTTCTGTATGCGTATTTGGGCGTGGAATTAGAGGGGAGGCCAACAGGAAGAGAAGAAAACTAACCTGATAGAGCACGTCTTGGTAAATCCTTGGGAGAAATTGGAAAATATCTGGAATGGAAAAAGCAAAAAATGAAATGTGCATGGTAGCTTGAAAGTGGATAGAGCTTGGAATCTGAAGGACAAAGCCAAACAATATTCTTTGTTACTGAGGCATCTTCCCATGATGTCAGTCATGAGGTAGAGTTTGGGGAAGAGAAGGTGCATTTTTTAATTGGTTTTGTTTTTAAAATTTTCTTTTCCTTCAAAACGTCTATTCCTAGGACAAGTGACACAATCCCCTGATTCAGAACAGCTGGCAGTGGGTACCAGACCTGGTCAGACTGGCCAGGTGAGAGCAGCTTTCAGCCTGGCAGTGTAGACAAAGTCAAGAAATGAGAGAGAGATTAGACACCCAGGTCCTGACCCTAGATCAGCCCTGCAACCACCACACCTCCCTCCCATCATCTGACTACTGGAGAACACTGTCCTCCAGCTATACATACACCAACATGTGGGAGATGCTCAGAATGGTCCAAACACACCTTGATACCAAAACCATGTTCAGTACCAAAACTCAAAAGAGAAAAAAACAAAAAAACCAAAACAAAACAGAAAGAGAATGAAGAATTTCAAATGAGAAGGATTTGAAAGCTGGAGAGGGACTTCTTACAAGGATATGTAGCAACAAGGGATAATGGCTTTAAACTGACAGAGGGAAGATTCAGATTAAATCATAGGATGAAGTTCTTTAAGAGTGGTGGGACATCGGCACAGGGTGCCCAGAGAAGCTGTGACTGCCCCATCTGTGGCAGTGTTCAAGGCCAGGCTGCATGTTGCTTGGAGCAACCTGCTCTAGTGGAAGGTGTCCCTGCCCATGGCAGGGGGTTGGAACTGGATGATCTTAAAGGTCCCTTCCAACCCAAACTGTTCTGATTCTATGATTTCCCTCCCAATTATTACTGCACAGCTACACCACCAACAGTATGAAATGTGATGTCAGGGGATGGGAGACCCCTGAAAAGCCATACGGTTTGAAGAATTTGTTCCTGTGTGCTCGAGTTACACAAACCTGAGCAGAATGAGGGATAGCAGCAAGGGTGTCTTAAATATAAACCTTACCTGACTCACTTGATTGCCTATATTGATGGATTTACACTTTATTGATGGATTTACACAGTAACATCTCAATCCTGCACTGGAATCCAGACAGCCCATTAATTTCCATAGGAGATCTGTAGAAGAGAACCTGTGCTTCAGCAGTGGGTTTATTACAGCACCTTGCTAATCTTAATTCAAAAATGATGCCAAGCAGCTGCAGAGCAACATGCTACAGGGAAAAGCAGCTAAAGGCAAGAAGAGATATTCCAATGACTCTTTTGTTCATGTCAGTTAAAATTTTGGAAGAGAAAACAGCATATAAATGATGCTATGCCTGGCAGGACAGCTCTCACTGGGTCCATTTTCCAACACATTCTGCTAGGAAAACAGGAAACAGGATAAAAATAATCATGGAGGAGCAACTAGGAAAATGAGAACACAATATTAAATTTAGGCAAACTCTTGTCAGGTGGAAACCGGAGAAGTCGTGAGGAGTTCTAGGGACAAAGTCCTACAGCCACCAAGCTGGGCAGGACACAGCCACAGGGACATTCACCTCTTCCCTCTTCAGGGTCCTGAGGAGTATGGGGAGGGGAGTCCAATAAGCAGCTAAGTGATTCACACCCCAGTTAGTGATGACCATGCTCACGCTCCCTTTCCTATGATGTTTCTTCATTTCACTCCTTCATAGGCTGCGCCTGCACAGGAATGCGTCTATAGATACATAAAAATAAATGAGATGCCTTGTCCACTCTGAAAATTGATTTCCTTCCCTTTTGTGGCATGGCACTGTTTTGCAGATGGGATCACCTCCTGCCTAATGGGTTTAGCATCACCTAGGAATGGTTTTGGCAAGGGAAAGCTTCCTGGCAGTATAACTGGCTGGGGGCTTTTTTTTTCAGAGCTGCTGGGGGCGGTGGGAGGGAAGGGGAAGCTTGTTTGTGGTTGGGGTGTGGATGTATGCGTAAGGACAGTGAAGGTTTTGTTGGTTGGTTGGGATTTATTGTTGGGTTTTCAATAGCTTTTCATTGTTTGAATGCCAGTCTCCAGGCTGCCCTTAATGCTCAAGAGCGTGAGCTTGTGCAGCCCATTCTAAACTTAGAGGAAGGCAGCATTTTGGGTCAGGTATCCAGAGCCACCACAGCAGGACAAAACAAACCCTGATACAGATCTGCAGCCCACATTTTACCTGCTTTGGCATTGCTGTGAAGGGGGGAAGGAGGGTGGCCAGGGACAGCCCCCTTTCACAGCACTGTTTGCCTTTTCTCCTACTGGAAAACACACACCTCTGCACTCACTGCTGTAACTTCAGTATTATCAACATAATTCAGCAAGCAAATGGGACTTTACCAGGCATCACCACTGGGTCCTTAGACCAGACTGGGAAAGCAGCACATGCTTGTCTCTGTGCTGCTAGCACTGCTCACTCTTCCTCCTGCTCACCAGCCAAGCTCACACCACCAAAACCTTCAGAGCACGTGCTCTCAAGTGGTGCCCTCTCCAGGGGTCCCGTTCACACAAGCACAGACAGCCTTCAACGCTAGGTCCCATGGCCTGCTCTCCTTTCCCAGGGAATTAAACTCCATACCTAGTGGAAAGTAACACTAGTAGGAAAACTAAATCACACGTATTTCCAATAAAACTACAGTCATGCCTATATTCCCACCATAGTTGTCCTTTCCTGTCCTGATTGACACACTTTTTACTTCCCTGCCATCTCTTCCCTCTCAGAGGATCCCCATCACCACCACTGCTTAACTCTTGATTTCTGAAACATTGAAACTTCTCTCTTTTTCCGTTGACCACTACAATTCTCTCACAACCCAGAGATTCTCAGGACTAAAAGAGAAAAGGAATAGTTGTTCAGCCTACTTAACAAAGGAAACCCAGACTAGATGGTATTTGGCTTCACAGCCAGAGACCAGAGCTCTCAACTTCATCAGCGTTTCATGAGTTATACCTCCAAAGTGAGACATTTCACAATGCAGGGACTGAAGTCACCCATTTTTAATCAGTTTCTGAACATTATTACACTTCAGGTTCGGAGCCAGCAGCCCCTTGCAGCTCACTTTGGGCTCATCTGCAGCTGTCAAATAAGAAATATCAAGGGTATGTAACTGTGCTGCCAGAGTTGTGGTTTAACCCCAGCCAGGAACTATGCACCACCCAGATGCTCACTCACTCCTTCCTGGTGGGATGGGGGAGAGAACTGAAAGAGTAAGAAGTGAGAGTGAGAAAACTCGTGGGTTGAGATGACAGTTTAATAAGTAAGGCAAAAGCCACACACACAAGCAAAGCAAAACAAAACAAGGAATTCATTCACCACTTCTCATCACAGGTAGGTGTTCAGCCACCTCCAGGAAAGAAGTGATCCATCACACATAGCGGTGATTTAGGAAGGCAAATGCCATTGCTTGGAACATCCTCCCCTTCTTCCCACAGCTCTGTATGCTGAACATGATGCTCTATGGTACGAAATATTCCTTGGATCAGCTGGGGTCAGCTGTCCTGGCTGGGTCCCCTCCCAATTCTTTGTGCACCCCCAGCCTCCTCACTGAAAAGGCCTTGACTCTGTGCAAGCATTGCTCAATAGCTAAAACATCCCCATCCCCAATTATCAGCACTGTTTCCAGCACAAACCCAAAACACAGCCCCATGAGCTATTATGAAGAAAATTATCTCAGGCAAAATCAGCGCACACATTAACACTGTGAGCTAACATAGCTTTTTGGGCTGCATCTGCATAAGCGTGGCCCAGAGGTCTGCTCTGCACATCTTCAGGATCTTTAGGATTCATCTCTGTTAGCAAACAGAGAGGTCTTCCAGCCTCCCACAGACACCCAGTTATGCACCCATGGTGGGTTACACAGCTGCAAGAAGAACTACAAATCTCACTGATGTCAGCACACCCTGGGAGGCACCTCATCCGTGTAAAAACATGGTATCCATTCCATGCAAGAACAAGGTTTATGACAGTGGACAAGCACTTCTGTGACCAAAGCCCAGCTGCTGAGCATCCAACCAGTTGAAGGAAATTAGTTGGAGTCTCTAGACTGCAACTGTCCCAGAGCTCCCTTGTTTGTACCCACTATTGCTGCAGCTCTGGTGAGTGCTGCCCAGATCTCCAGGGAAACAAGTCTTGGGTCATGCTGAAGCCCCACTGCCACTGACCAAGGTCTACACCGTGGTCCTTCCCCTCCAGCCAGGATGAGCTTCCCGAGCTCTAACAAGAGTTCCACCGGCCTGACCCAGGGACAAGCCCATCCCAAGAGGCCGCTCATTTCCCACCGTTGTGTTGGGAATGCAACCCAGCTCACCAGCACAGGAGCTGGCTCTCCACGCCACCTGGCTGCACCGCTGCGAATGCAGAGCGTTAACTCGCAGCATCCCGGAGCACGATTCCCTGGCGGGTGACCAAGGAGGGGAACTGCTAGAGGCCAGGAGAGGAATGACAGGAATTCCCCGATTGCGTCCACTTCTGGGAACCAGGTGCGCAGCGAGTCCCATGCATCCCAGAGTCCATGGAGTGGAAGCAAAAAGCGTTTCAGAAACATGCCCAGAGCATGGCAACAACCTTTACGGAATAATGTATAATAATGATCTGTGTCAAGTGGACTTACTGTATCAAAAGGAAAGGATGTAGATGAATTTCATTTGGATCGGTTGCTTTGCAAATCTTTGCACCCAGACCATCTACCAATTTCCCCTAAATCCAGCATCTACTGCATCTTCTGGACTCAGTGTCTCATGGGTCATGCCCTTCCCTGTCATCAGGTTTCCTCCTGCCCAAATCTACATATAGCTCTGACCTAAAATCCACAAAAAGCACCTTGGGTTATGAACTGCCTTACATGCCATCAGTCCATCCAGCACAGAAAGTCCTGGGTCTCCTTGTCAAATCTGCAATGCAAAGACAGCAATTTCTAGCACTCTGTACTTGAAGCAGAGCATGGGTCTCACCTTTGCAACCCTTCCCAGACCATGAGCCACCATGACATGTGTCTGACTGCTCTGGACAGGCCTTTGCCCTGCTGACTTAGCTTGAACTGTGTCAGGGAGGAGGGGGAAATAAATCAGGAAGTGAGCAACAGTGAGATGTGTATGTCCAAAAGGCAGGGATGAGGCCAACTTTGGAAGATCACAATAACAGTGTGTAACACATGCCATCTTCAAAGGACTAATGAATCCTTACAAGGTTCCCCTATTATTATTTGCATTTCGCAGATGGGTACATTAAGATGCAGAAGGCCGCATTATCCTCTTGGTCATACCTATTTTAGCCTATTCATCCCTGGTCTTATACTGGAACTCATCCCTGTTGTGTGAGAGATCCTCTCACAAATCAAAACAAGAATGCTATCTCTCAGACAGGCCTGGTACAGGAATCCATGGCCTGATTTGCATGGCACACCAGACCAACTGGTCCTATTTATGTCTCCTGGCCTTGAAAACAGATCAGCTTATCAATTCTTCCCTCTCATGAGGCTGAATGGTACATGAAGCTCTGGCTTACTGCTGAATTAGATTTATAGATATATATATATATATATACACACATACACTTATCTTTTTCTGTATGTGAAATATAAGACAGAGGAATCCATAGGAGAGATACATCTTAGTGTCTAACACACCATCAGGCCTCATTCCACCTATTAGTCTCAGTCTGGCCATGGAGAGGTTCCACCTTCCAGCCAGGAGCCTCCCCCAGCTCAACAACTTTTATTCACAGAGGAATGCAGCTGCCTTGGGAAACTGTGCTCACTGGGAGAGCAAAGCTGCTCCCCAGTCTATAACCAAAGCCATGTGGGGCTGGGGTTGCTGGAACCAGTCTCTACGTTCAGAGGGAGATCCAGTGTCAAAGCAACAAGCTCTCCCTGCCGACCCCAGGGAAGCAGCCCGCCATTCCTACTGTCAACACTTTCTAGGGCGGTATTTGCTTGTTGAAAAGCACTAGGCTGGAGATGGCAGGAGTTGGGTTTTGATCTACAAAAGGCCACAGCAAGTAACATCTGCACAGTGAAAGGATTTCCCATGGCAAAGCACCACGACATCCCACAGAGCTGCAAAGGACTTGCAGCCTCAGAACGTCACCAGAATCTGCGCTTTGATGGGCCTTACCAGAGCAAGCTGATTTTACTGCAGTTAACTGTATCTTAGACAAGGGTAATCAAAATCTCATCATTCAGGGCATAAATTGATCGCCTGCAGGGTTTACAAAGGAATTTCACCTCGTGTGCAGCATTGCATAACCACACAGATTCATTGTGGGTATTTTCCGGCCTCGGCTGAGCACCAGCTATGGGCCACAGCTAGAAGCAAAACGTGGCACACAGGCTGAAAAGCCAGAGCCATCATGCAAAGACACACAGCCCTATTGTTTGGGAACAAAGTACAGTATTTTTCTGACTCTGGCTTCAAGTCACACATGGAAATAACAGACAATGACTGTCATTGGGCTACTGAAACAGCAGAATTTCAACAGAGGAAATAAAATCTATCCCAAGATTGTTTTCCAGTGGACAGCAAGAAGGGTGCCTGGAGAGCCTATGAGCACAGTGCACTAAGGACTACAGAACAGAGAACAACCATTTTGAGCAATGTTGCCCCATCCTGTGCTGCCAGTTGGACCCTGTAAGTGCTACTCCGATGAGGATTACTATAACCTCCCCTCAAGCAAGGACTGAGCCCTTCCATGTCACCCAACAGCCTTCATCACCAGCCATCCCCACCTGAACAACAAGGGACAAGAACATAGTGTTTTTCTCTCTCCAAAATTATTATTTATGTTTTATCAGTAGCAAAGGATCCAGTGTTGGAACTGGCCGCAGGGTGTGGTGGCCTAAGTGCCAGAACCCATCGCTGCAGTAGCAGCAGGAGGCCAAAAACACGCCCCGTGTGGGTGTTGGTTGCTCTTAGATTATAGTATCACCGCACCCCGCTCCGCTAATTGCACTGTGAAACTCTGATCTCTACCCTATCCCTGTGATGGCAGGTGCCTTCAGCCACTCATGTGATCCTTCAAGGCATGAGCTGCTTCTCTGAAGTTACCTATGGGAAAGACAGTATCACAAATTTCTCTGCCTTGTAGACGGGAACTGAGAATAAGGCATTCTGTGCATGGATGTGAAAGACCACATTGTCATTACTAGAGGCATCTGCTGCCATGGGTTGTGACTAGAACTGTATGCCAAAGGGGATAAATTCAACAGAAAATTATCAACTTTTCACTAAAAAACAAGCAACAGCAACTGAAAGTACAGAATGTTTGCATGAGAACTACAGATTTGCCATAATCTTCTGTTTCTTCTTTCATATCCCCCAAATTTAGGAGCAAGTATACAACTGACATGAATATCTGCATTTGGTCAAAGCTCCCTATTGTTAAATTGAAAGCCACAGAATGTCTTCATACACCCGTAACTATTACTTTACGGCCACTGTACACCCTCCCCACAATGTGTTGATGATGTGGCACTACCTAGGGAAAGACTTGTCCCTTAATGCGAGATGTAAAAAGGCTTAAACACCTTCCTATGGGAAAGGGAGGCATACTATCAAGTAGCCTTATTACACTCAATAGCATCCCTCTGGTTGCTAAAGAACAGTTCAGCCTTACCAAAGATAATTGCACAGCCCTTGATGCTTCAGCAGGGAAAGGAATCACTAGAAATGCATTAGAATTTTGGGAAATTACTTTAGGTCCAACACACTTAAAGAAAACAACTCAATTCAGTCCTTAATGCTCAGCTGTCTCCACTCACACATCAAAATCTAAGTTTCATGAAGGCATTAAATGGGTAACCCTGGAGATTGCTCCTCTGCACGGTGGTCAAATACTCCAGAGTACAAGTCTGCAGTCACCAGATTCCTTGCAAGTTTGTACCTGATTTTCAGCTAATATGCTTGCTACTGAACTGATAATCCCTATGCTCTGGTGGGAGTGTTTGCCAGGCCCTTTTTGGCAAGAGTACTAGGATACCATGGCAAACTCCAGCTAGCATGTCTTCCCTTACCTGCAAACATGAGACTTCTGACATTAGTGTTCCACAATAAAGCCCTCTTTAGTATCTGACACCAGGACTTGTCTACACAATACCTTCTAACCAGACACGAGCAACTCTGCTCATACTGAGCAGAGAAGAGGTTACTCCAGCTGCGCTCTGAACTGCACAAAGGCTGAAGGAACACCCCATCAACATCAGTCTACACGGCCAGTAAGCTGGGGCACACCATGCCTAGGAAACATGCTCTAAGTTCTGCCTAACCCACAGGTCCAGCCTGCCTCTGGACTTCCCTACAGGTATGGAATATGCCTCCCAAAAGTAGTGCTAAACACTTACCAAGTGGTGATCTGAGCTAAAGGCACCTTCCAGCATCTCCAGCAGACATGGCTGATTGCCATGGCTGTCTTGGCCTTTTGTTCCAGCTTTTCTTCTGGAGGAGAGAAAAGAGAGGAATGAGCCATTTTCCTTCTCTACATCACCAGGGACTGCACCTACAATGCGGCTCCTCTGCATCCTGCACTTCTCTGGCCTCTCACCCTCCATCAAAGAGGGGGAAAAAACCCTTTCCAAAGTGTTTCTGAATCTTTTTGTCTCTTTCATCCTGTTTGGTGCCATCTGAAGCATTCCCTCAGCCACTGCAAGCCATCCTCAGTCCTTTTGTTTGCTACAGAAGCACAAGCACCTCATGGGAGTTCAGCACACCTTTAACCCAACCTGCTTCCCCAAGGACTGTTATAAACCATGAATTTTCCACAGGCACTCACCCACAGAGCTCTGTTATCCCAGGAATGCACTCTCTATATCCTGAGGTTTACCTGGTTATTTTTAACTACCTGTTCACTTGCATTTAATAACACAGTTTAACACAACACACTAGCCTATGCACCCATATTCGACTTAATAAGCACCCCATTGCAGCCGGGTTGCCAGTCTAATGGTGAAGCAGGTGAGCTAACAGAGGCCTAATGTTAGCAGTGGGAAGCAACACATTCACCATCAGTGACTGATTAGCAAATTGGCTATTGGGAGTGGCATGTGGCAGACACCAACAGCATCCCAGTAGCTAAAACAAGGCCAGGGAAAGCCCCAGATCAGTGCTACTTCAGTTTTTTCAAGGAACATCAAGATCACGATCTGGCCCTTTTTTATCACCACTCAGTGCTTGGCAGAAGGGTAAAAAAGCAATAAAACTTCAAACAGGCAGTATGCAGCAAAGGACCTCAGCTCCTGATTGTTTTCAGCTTGTCCTAAAATATCCAGGGTCTGAGCTGAACATACTCCAACTGTTTGCCCACAGTGGTGCTAGACCAACAACAAAATTGCCTTTCCTGGTGGACTGCTGGGATTTCCCAGCCTGTGATCCCTTCCAGTGAATACAATCCCTTCCCTGATGGGATTGGACTCACTCTTTGTTTCCTAATGGAAAATAAGGCCATAATCCAACATTTGGACTACAGGAATGGAGCCCTCTGAAGAGGATTTAGTAAGTTTGCATAAAGCTTCTATTTGCACCTTTTGTGGGAGCTGGTCAAAGAGCTGAGGATGCCACATACCAGCTGTTGCATGGGAGTACATCTGTACAAACATGGCTACACTTTACGTACAGTGTTAACCGAAAAGGAGATCTTCCCCTTTGCAGCACTGAAACAGGAAGCTCAGCGATAGACAGAGCGCTGGGGCTGGAAGGCAGGGATGGAGCTGCTGTCTCAGGAATTCCCCCTTCACTTCAGTAAGTCTATGCTTGTAGCAAGGTAAGTATCCTGCATTTGCAGAGTCCTTTTCCTTTCTCTCTGCTCTGAATCTGTCACATGCAAACTAGATCTGCTCTGCTGCCTGTCCTACCATCCAGCTGCTTTTACTGCAGAGGTTCATCCTTGTGGGAGTTACTGGCTGTCCAGAATGTCTGTCCACTCATCACTGGCTCAGGACCAGATGCAGCATACAACTCTATCAGTGTCCAAATACTATATTTTTATCCTCTTGAATTCATTGCCGTACATGTTTGGTCCCATGGGCTGTTTGCCTGGTGTGCTGATATTAGGGAACACACTCTACCTTGTTAATCACAGCTGTTGGAGCCATGGAGCCTGCTTCCAAAGATGTAGGACAGAGATACATCCATGATTCACTCTGGCATTAACACTGCGCTACTTCCATGGAGCAGAGAAGTGGAAAGGACCTCCCAGGTCATCAAGTTCATCTGCCTGTCTTCACTAGTAACCACATCACTAGATCAATTAGGAGATGTTTGATTGGCCTATCACAGCTAATGGGCTCCTCAGTCTGGCAGAGGAATAACAGGAGTCAAAGGCTAGAAGCCACAACTAGCAAGATCAGGCTGGAAACAAGGGGTGACTGTTTAACAGTGCCTGAGTCTGTGCAGGAGAAAACCAGTCCAGAGCATCCCACATCACAGGCAAGTTTTCATCTAGTCTGAATGTTTTGTCAAGACGATTTTATCCCCTGGCTTTCTGCCCCAAATCCAGAAGTCTCTGGGAATCTCTGGACTGCTGCTACATGGTTTGTGAGAGGTAACAAAGAGGAGTTGCCATCAGCTATGTAATAATACACTTACTGGGATTTTTTATTTTGCATCTTCCCTGTAAGACATCTAGAGGAATCCACAAACTGAAAGAAAAGGTTAAAAAAAATAAATCACTGCTTAAAGTGAGACAAGAATTAACTCAAAACAATCGCCTGGCTGCAGCTAGCTGGTTTAAATCCCGCCCTAAGAGCTACATCCATCGTCACGTTTACAAAAGCAAGCAGTTAAATGCAATTTAGTATTTGTTTTCAAGGTATGGCATCAAATAAAATTGAAAAATACCATATCCATACGCCCTAGGCATTTTCCCACATGCTTTTGAAGCTGCTCTCCTAGAGATTAGACTGACATCTGAGATAATTAACATACCTTCAGGATGGAGATTTAATTAATAACAAATAAATAAGTCTCTCATTTACTAAGAAACCTGGACAGCTTTTGTTGTAATATTTTCTGTCTGAACACACACACTGCACCACGGTTATAGTGGTACTAGTACCCACTTTGTGGACACCATCAATTCGGGGGGGTGGGGGGGTGGGGGTGTGGAGGGGAGGGAAGGGAAGAAAAGTTCAGGTGCAGTTAAAAAACTTTCAGGCCCACTGTGAGGTTTTGCTTCATTCTTGAGCTTTTCTACACTCCACATACAATCAAAATACCTCACTTTTAAATTATGCAAATCACTGCAACAATGACTGCAAGTCACTGCAGCATCTCAGACACATTCAAAATCAACACTTGCATTGCATGTGGTTCTGTTTCACATTTGTGTGGGATGCTTAGACTACGTGATTTAGTGCAATTGCCCAGAATTCACAGACCATTTTTCACAAAGGATGCTGAATTTGTGATGAGAATGTAATGGAAGGGATTTTGAATCACTAAGTGACAGGATATTACTTCATCTTGCCATGGAGCAACAGAACAGTTAAGTTCTTTTCAGGAATGGAGGATACCAACAAGAAGCTGGTGTCCTCCAGGGGTATTTGTAGGACCTCTCAGAAAGCATCAGCTTTGGAAAGGTGCAAAGATCCTATGAAAAGAAAAAATGTCTAAGTATTTACACTTGATTATAGCACTGTTCCAGGGAATAAATTACTCAGTCTTTCCCTGTTTAGTGAATGTTTGAAACCCCTTTCAGAGGATTATCCCATTCAATCTATCTTGATGGGATCACAAGGCCTGAGCAAAGGATTCATGTCGAGGATTTGAGCTGCATTAGACTTGTTGCACATACTCAGCTGGACAGGGCTGGTCATGAGGAGATCACTCAGGTCTGCACATTGGGAAGGGCACCCATGGACATTAAAGTGCCAAGTCTTGCTACAAGAACAGCCAAAATAGACATCTGCTGGGATCAGAGTGATAGCAGTGACACATTCAAGAACACCATGTAGCACTCATGCAGACCAGCAGCTCTAAAAAGCTGTCTAAGGAAGAGGAAGGGGTATTCTTTCATACTAAGGATATGCCTCTGAAAACAGTTACTTCTGTCAATAGGATGAAAAAGGTCAGTGCAATGGAAACAGACAACTGAGGACCAGAACATCAATTGCCTGCTGGATGCTAACAGGGTGGTCTCACATCTGGACTGCCCCCTACTCTGAGCTGGCGAAGAACTCATGGTGTGGTCCACATGGTCACCACCAATGCGGGATGGAGAGAACAATCTTCAAGGCAAGATTTAGCTAGAAGCTACCAGGCTAAAGGCCAGGATCAACTCAGTAACAGAAATGCTTCCTCCAGTGCCCTATAATGAAATCCAGAGTCATTGCAAGGTTCAGAGTATAGTACCTTGAAGTCAGGCTTGAATAGGAAGAACCTATACAGTAAAGCTCCAAATACTAAATCCACATAAAAATGGATCAAGGCTATTGGCACATAAAAAAGGTCTTTTAAACTAAATATTGTGGGAAAACCAACAGTTTGACAAGACATGTGGTTTGGGAAAATGTGGTCTCCAGTGGAGAAGTCATGAAAAATTTGTATCTTTGAATAAAAGGATAGGAGAGAAGCCAAAAATCAGTCAGGGAGAAAACAGCAGCCTGCAGCCCCAGCAGACATCCCTCTCTGGCCTGCAGAGAGAAAGAGAATGGAACGAGACACCATATGTGCACTTCTATCCAAGCACCAAGGGTTTAAAAGCAAGGTGAATGAACAGCAGTGCCCTGGTTTCAGGTGGGGCTATTAACATACCCAGCACCTCAGAGATCTGGTGGAGGGAATATAAGCAGCAGAACACGGCAATAAGCGGGCACAAATTATGCAGGAATGAGAGTAGTCTGTGCAGGAGGAGGAGCTGAGCAGCAAGGAGCCGTGTAGTAAGGTATACATTAAGACAAGCTCAAAGAGCACAACCAATCTAACTGTATCAACAAGTGCCATAGAGTCCCCAGGATTGCAGTCCCATGCCCAGACATTATAGCATTAAAGTTACTCCATCATCCACCCATCCAGAACAGGGCAACAACTGCAAAACTTTAAGGGAGAGGAGTGAGGCTGTGATGGATATAAGAGAAGACAAGCACAGACAACAGAAGATGCCCATCTCCATTTACAGACAGGATAACAGACAGCAGTGAAGATGTCTACATTTAAGACAGGAAGCTACTGCTCCCTCCAGCAGTAATTTATGACATCTGAAGCAGAGAGCCTCTTTTTTAACACATCCTGAGCAGCACCCAGGAACTAGGAGGTTTGATTTTAGGTATATTGTCTGTGGTTCTTTGCACCCTAAAACTGACAGTCTCGAAGGCAGCCTTGCAAGCCTGTTACTCCAAGTTTAACTTGGGTAGGGAGTCACCGAAAAGCACAGACACTTGTTAAAGTTAAAAAGGAAAAGCCAGTAAGGAAAAACACACCCAGGAGATGGGAAAAAGTCATTAGAGTTAGCATGCATCTCTTAAAAGGGAAAAAAATTAGAGTAAAGCTTAAAGTAGGACTATTAACAGTAAAATAATGCTTTCTAAGTAGAAGCACTGTCCAAATAATAAAAACATAAAAACAAAGACTGAAAAGTAAGACCTGCAACTGTGCCAAAATACACAAAAGATCTGAGCAGAATTTTCCAAGTCACAGTCACTAATAACAAAATACATTGAAGAATCCGTGATCACAGGGCTAAGGGAACCTCAAAGGAAGATAGCTCCATGGTAGAAAGTCTAAATTAACTCTTATTCACAATAAACTGATAAATCCCAGTGATGCAGAGCAACAGTCAGGGATTAAATTCCCCCTGCAGCACTAAAGGGGCTCAAACACGCCATCACCCAGCTCAAGCTCTATAGTGCACTTTTGGGGGAGAGGAGGGAAAGCTCATATAAACAGAGCAATGACGTACACAGAAGAGGAAGACTGGGGAAGACTCATCACAGGTTTTGGGGAGGCAAAAAAGAGTCTTTTTCCCAGCTCAGAGTGGGGGTCAGTCCAGATGTGAAACCACACTGTTAGCATCCAGCAGTCCCTTACAGTGCCCCCAGGTGCAGGAAAGCAATGGTACTGCTTGACACAATGATCTTTTGTTTCTAATGAACCCATTTCAATATCCTTCCTCTAAAGGCTTCTGAAGAATGCAAGGGACCATAAAGGAGCAGCTTCTTTGAGTTAAAAATGGTTAAAATTGAGAACAGTCATAAGAGGTGGAGGCGAGACCCAACAGGAATTTCTGTAGCTCAGCTTTTTGTAAATGACTCTGAAAAGGCAATTAGCAAAGGGACAAATGGAATGATTCAGAAGAGTTCAAACCTGCAGGTCAACTGAGAGAAAAGCACAAGTCACTCATGACACAGTGGCTGGACAAGAAAGTGGCAGACATTTCAATATTGAAAAACAGACAGGGGAAAAGGCCAGCTGTATTATACCTGCATACACAGCTCTACTTTAGCAATCACTGGCAGGGGGCATATTAAGGAAACATTGTGGATAAGGTCACAAATAAATGTCACCTCATTGTTAGGCAGCAATCAGAAAGGTTTAGCACCTGATAAGAGCTGTTAAGAAACAGGGACAGGCTAAAACGAATCATTTCTATCATGCAGCTGTACTATCATGCTGGGTCTGCTCAGCTGCGTCATTCTGCACAGTTGTTGCACCATGGCCTTCATCATTATCACAACAGGGATGTGGGGAACTAGACAGGGCACAGAGATTCTCCCTCTCCTAGCCAGAGAGGGCAGAAATGGGAAGGGCTTTTGTCTAAACTCACAGAATTCCCATAGTGGAAAACAGGCTACAAAGGAAGGGTATGGTTAAGGCAGAGTCCACAAAATCAGGAGTGACCCAGAGAAAATGAACAGTAGATGTTGTTCAGGATTACTCATAGCACTAGAATTAAGGGATACTAAATAAATTATCATATAGTAGGCTTAAATAAACAAAAGGAAGGTTTTTTTCCACTCCCCATACAATCTAATTGCATTGTGGAACTCATTGCCCCGGGATGTTGTGGATGCCGAACACATCAAGGGAGTCAAAAGTCAATTAAACACATTCATGGACTGGTCCATCAGTGGCTATTAAACATGATTATGGAGATGCAGCCTCTGGCTGACAAGTCCCTAAGCCACATGAAGGTTTATCACAGGAAGAATTACTTTGTGCTCGCCCTGTTTATTTCCTTCAGCATCCAGAGCCAACCATGGTCAGACCCAGGGCGCAGGTACAGGAGTTATCCCAAGATTGTGCAGGCTCTAAGAGTTCATGTAGACATTCTCAGGTCTCAGCACATGCCAATTCTGGTCTAGAGATCTGGACTGCTTCTTTGTCCTTGTCCCGAATTGACACTAAACTTTCTGAAAACAGGGTGGATTGCCAACAACTTGGGCTAAAATTTGGGGGTTTAAACCTCAGAAGATTCCTAGGACATGAAATCCAAAATCACACCCAGATGTCAGCCCTTTGTTTGGATGTCATGATTTATATTCCAAGTGACACTTCCTCTTCTGTCTCCCTAACAATGACAAAACAAAGAGCTATAAACAAATCCTGGCTCCAGATGTTCCTTTGCCCTCAATTAGTGACCAGCTTGGCTAATGCTGTTTCATCAGCCCTTTGTTTCAGGGTGGCAAGCCAACATCAGCAAGTAGAGGACACTTTGATGGGCTCCCCCCCTTGGGATGCAACAAATTCCCAGGACACTCCTGCCCAACACTCACTACAATAACAAGCATGGGGCTGAATTACTGCCCTCGACAATGGTTGGTACGTGGAAAAACTTGTGTTTGCTAATTACCACGATTGCTCCATATAAATCACCCTCAGGCAGCCGCATGCAACCCCGGTGAGCCGCAGCCCTGCCCCTCGGCAGCCCGCAGCAGCAGCACAGGTAGGGATGATGTTTCCTCTCTTTGAAGAGCCTCCCCAGCGTCGGAGGTGTCCCACCCACTTGCCAGATCTATTCCTAGACGTATCTGTTTCTATTTATTTTCCCACTAACTGTTACGCCGGTGCAAAGAGAGAACGTTGAGAATCAGTCAGGCCAGACACATACGTATGCTACAAAACAAAGATTTTTTTCCTCTTCCTTTGAAGCCTACTATCCATTATTTTTGATAAGAGGTGCAGCAGATTTATTTCTCTGGTTTGAGCACTCCTAAGCCTCTTCACTAAGCCTGGCAGCCAGAACCTCAAAGCAGATGCCAAACCCTGCAATCTTTTTATGTATGGTAGAAATAATCCCTTTTCCTACTGCCTGGAGGAGCTGAACCCTGACATTCACACAAGCCATGATGGACTGGCACTCAGGAGCTGAAACAGAGGCAGCAACAGGGTCTCTTCTCCCTACAGAGCACCTTTTCTCTGCAGCCAACCAACAACCACACACTTTGCTTTTGTCTAAGCTCCACCCAGAGTCTCATACTGAGGTCGGAAAGAGATACACAGATCTTTCCCCGGAGCCCATCAGATCTCCACAGGGACATTTCGGCAGTTTTCTCCCTGCAGAGGATCCTTTTCTCTTCCTCCTTCTGCAGTTTCATTTCCACCTTTAGAAACCTCCTGAACTGAAGCATAGAGCCCAAAGAAACCTTTGTAAGAGGGTAATGCAGCCTCCATAGTCACCCATAGTTCCAGATAAACATGAGCCAAGCTAACAAGTTCCTTTTGGCTGGCTGGCTGCCTTGAGCTGATGAAGTCAAACTACACGAGTCACAACAGCATAGCCAAATCCCAAGTACCAGCATAATTGCCAACATTTTGAACTAGAACAAGCCACAAGGGCAGAGGGAAGCCAATAGGAAAAGGAGTAAGTCAAGGGGAAATACTTGGCACTTCACTTTTGGCAGGGAGGAGCTGATCAGCTTTTACTGTGGAGGAATAAGGAGGAGCAAGAGAGGGAAGATCCACTTTCACTTCGCTCCCAGGATGCCCAAGGACTTTCACATTCCTGCACAGAGAATAGCTGCTGTAAGTCTTTACATTTCATAATGATAGATTCCTCATTTAAAAATAAATCAGTGCAGCCTGGGATGCATGCCAACACATTTCCCCAGTTTTCCCACATCCTACATTTTAAAGGCAGCTGATGAGTTCCATCCTTCCTGATCCCTCATCCTTCCTTTAATAACTCCCCATGTTCCCATAAAAAAAACCCAATGCACTGCACTCCTCACCTTTACATTTCCCCAGACCTGCAGCCCCCTGCTTTGGCTGCTCTTGTTCAGTTTCACATCACATTGCATTACTGCTTCAGCACTAGCAGTCTTTGAAGTTTTCGGTAACTTCTCCCATAGGCATCACCACTGAACCCTTTATGCACCAGGTCTAAAAAAACACCTCTACTGAGTTTATCTCCAAAAATACAGACAACCTTCAGGTTGATATTGTTCTCCAAAACTTACATAAAGGGACCCAAGGTTTGCAAACAAGGTGCTCAAACACACCATGCTGTGCAATATGCGGGCTATCAAACCTGGGATCTCATTACACCCTCTGCCTCCCACTTGGGGTTATGTGCCCAGGTCATATCTTGTTTCAAATTAGACTGGAAGTTCATCATGCCAGTGGCAGTGGCACACTGTGGCACCACTTCAGCAAACAGGATCAATAAGCAAGACTAAAGACAGCTCTCAAGCACAAAAAAACAGAGAGGAACACCCAGAGACGTGGGAAAATCTGTGCCCCTGCCCTGAATAAAGAACAACTCTCAAGATGCTTGAATAACTTCAGAACATCCATGAACCTGACTCCTCTGTGATGAACTTCATTTTTCACTTCTAGCCTCAGCACTTCACAAATTGCATGAACCTAAGTGAAAAGATGCTTTGCAGTCTGAGATTCAGTTTTTTTAATGTTCTGTTTCATCAGCACAGCTCAAAGATTTAACTGGTCCATTCAAACTGGGTCATTTGTGTTGTAGACAACAGGGCACACTCAGCAAGCAGGGATACAAGGATTTTGAGTAGTGAGAAAATAAACAACCTGTTCTTTCTCAGCAGATTGTTCTGTGGCAGCCCAGAATCTCACACTCCCCAAAGCCTGCTTTTACCAATGTCTTACTCCCCTGACTTCTGTTGCAGGACTTACCTTTGCACTTAAGCTATCCCTCCCGTGATAACGCTAATGCGGAGGTGCTGTCTGATCGGCTTTTCAGCCAGTTACACCCAGAGCCGCAGGTGCTGCCCTTCCATTAGGGCATACCAAGACCTGCCGTTTATATAACTGCCCATCACCTCCCAGGGTCTTTAAAAAAACTGAATCATTTTTCCAATAGCCTGAAGAAGCCAACCTGGAAGTCTGTTGTTTATCAGCTGGGCTATAGGGAATGGAGATATTTGCCACTGGCCACCAAACAAGTCAGTGGTTAGGTAAGACATTCGCCTTCCCTGGAGCTGAGGCTGGGGTTCAGTCCACTATCCCCCACCATCTCCCCACACTCATCAGCTCAGGTCCATAATAACTGCAGGGAGGCTTGGGAGGTGAGGTAGCACTTACATTCCACAGCTACTTCACCCTGCTACAGCAGTTTCACCCCTCTTCACTGGACATGATTTCTGTAACAAGAAGCTTTCAGTAATAGAAATTCCCAGCCCAAAAAGTGTAATTCTAATAGTTCAGGTACACGACAGAGATTCCCTGCTTCACAGGAGGCCTTAACTCCTTCCTCCCCCTGCCCACCCTTCCTAAAAGCATAATCTCTGGAGGTTCACCTTTCCCAGGCCTAGCACATGACCACTGGATTTTCCTTCTACAGGAGCCACTGACACCAAAAATAAGGCCCAAGAACTGGTTCTGGTGATTTTGTATAAGCAGGCATAATGAGACTACCCTATGGCACTGCCAGTTTCAGAGCAGCGTGTCATTGGACAGCATTGCTGTCACTGGCAATACAGACCTCCAGAGATGGTGGCCCTCAAGGTTAGAGGGGGATCATGCAGTGCCCACAGAGGTGAGCACACTTATTCACAGAACACAACAGCACTAGAACGCAGAGCTGTCATTCCATGGGAAATCCCCAGTTTCAGACAGGATTAGCTTTGCTCCTTTAATCATTCTCCATCCAACTGGTGCTCAGGACAAGGGGACTAGCAGGAAAAGCTTCAGCCTCCCCCTCTTACCCTTTGGTTGCAGCAGTAGTTACAAAGACCCGCAAATGAAACCACCCTATTTGCATGGCATTTAACTTGGCACTACAGTTTTCCTGCTAACAGGAAGGGTTCCTCCAGCTGGGTGGGGTAGGGCTGTCCAGGAACAAAACCCTTTTCTACAGAAAAGGAGGAAGAAGTTAGTTGTCTCCTGCCTCATCCCAGAGCTTTGGAGTGAAGGCGCTTCTGGCAACAGCAAACAAGTGCTCAGCAGCACTGCAGTGATGTGGTTTAAGAAGAAAATAAACTTTTTTGAGCATGGAGCTAAGGAGGCCCGAGGCAGTAATGGGTACAGGATGAATAATAAACCCATCTAAGCAAAAAGCATGAGTCAAATGCAGATGAAGAGTTCCTCATATTTCCCCCCTGTTTTCGGCTGTTCCTTGGAAAACCCATATGTTTTATGGATACCCTCATAATGAAAACATTTGGCTGCTTTCTTGAACAAACCTTGGATAGCCCAAAACTGGCTGTGTGGGCTGAGTCCTCAGCAGGGTACAGTAACCAAAGCAGAAAGAAACCTCCTCCGGGGCTGCTACAGCATTTGGAATGGGGGAAGTGGAGCAGAAATCTTTGCAAAAAGGCTATTTACATCTGTTTGACCCTTGTAAGACAGGTCCCCAGGCTCTTCCCCACTTGGAGGCATTTGGATCACAGACTGCAGCAGCAGTTTGATCCTTCCCAGGGGAAAGAAGTGGTGCAGAGCAGCCACAGGTAACCTCCAAGCAGCACAGACAACCTGTGCAGAGCAGCGGATGCAGACATAGCAGTCCCATCTGCTTTGCAAGTGTGGATGGGGACCACAGCAGGCTCCCTGCAAGGACCAGGGTGCTGTCTGCTGTGCTGCCTTTTGGCTCACAGTCCCACATTTGCAGGAGAAGCCAATGAAAGTGAAAGATACCTGCGCCTTTCTCCAGACTCCACCTTGCCACCCCAGCCTTCCCCAACAGGCTGCTCCTCCCTAGGAAACTACTCATCTTCTCCCACTCTGATCCCTTGATCTGCTTGCCAAAGCCCAGCCTGGTCCAGAAGGGTCTGGCTGCCCAGATACTGACAGTCACTGCAGTGCTGCAGATCAGCTCTGGGTTACCACAGGGCTTCTTTGCTTTGTCCCAAATGCCCATTGGAGGTCCACAGGTTCATCCATCCCAGTACCACCTGCTTGGCACAGACCTGAGAAAGTCAATCCCATGGAGGGTGTCCTGGGTTCAGCTTAAACCACGACAGCAGGTCCCATGTACTAAAAACAGCAGAGTATAAAACAAACACTTCCACTCTTCCTGAAACTACTGTGGATGCACACAAGTGACCAATGCATCCAGCAGCCAGGCACAGCCCTGAGCAGATCCTGCTGCTGGTTTGAAGCCAGGCTTACACAGCTCACTGCCCTTGTTGGCCTCCACATTTGCTGCCCCATCCCTTCCTTACTCAGAGGCCAGCACCATCTCCAGTTTTTCCTGGATCATAACAGGGACAGAAACAGGACTGTGAAGTTTGTCTGCTTGCTAGACCACAAACAGTGGAGAAATGGGACAAGGAGGGCAGACTGGCATGGTCCTACATCCAGCAGACCATCAGCAACTTTGTGCTATTGGAGGTAGACAACAGGGTCCACAAGAGGTAGCAAGTAAATGCTTTGCCCTTCCAGAAGGGAAGTTTCAAGTGTGGTCTCATTCAGGACAGCACTGACAGGGTGTGATAGGAAGCTCTGCTGCTGGCTTCTGTCACTACTCCTCATCCCACAGGATGAAGTCTTGCCCTGTCCACTACTTCAGGAAGTGAGAAAATAGAATTTGGCCCCCTCTTCCACTGTGAATGCCCTGCAGCACATGGACAATGCATGGCACACAGAGGGCTTGCCTTAAGGGCCAGCACACAGACCCCAGGAGTGCTCTGCCATAAACCCAAACATTGTCTGCCCCATGGCAGCTCCCTTTCCCAAGGAAACAGGACACCCCATTGTGGCTGGGGCTCCCCACCAGGCTCAGCCAGCACCATCAGCTGCCAGGCAAACAGTGCCTCCTCCTCCTTCTGCCTGTTGAGCAACCACACCAGTGGGTGGACACACACCCAGGCTAAACACAGCTCCGGTCCCACCGCCCCCACCTGCCGTGGCTTATACCCAGGTCTCCAAACACATTCTTGCTTTGGGTGCGCAAGTTCTCACGCTCCTCCCCAGGAGGGAGCCCGCGTTGCTCAACCCCACTCTAGCTCTGGTTTCCCCTACGCTGAACCCGGAACCAGATTCCATTCATCACAAAACGTGCCGGCTCTTCTTGCCCACACAGCTCTGTCCAAAGGATGAGGAGGATGCGATGCTGCCACTTCTATAACAAGAACTGGCCGGCACCTTGCCATTTGGGCTGCAGCATGATGGCCTGTCCCCGCAAGCAGGGGTGCAGGCTGGCCCAGGACTTAATGGGGAGGGAAAGGTCTTGATGTTGCAACTACCATTCTCTCTAATCCCTGTATTTGACTGCCTCTGAACATAGGTCAAGTCGTGAGGTGCCCGACATCTGAAGGACAGAGGGCTTAAGACTCACAATGCCTACTCAGCACAGCCTTTACCTCCACATGACACATCCAGCTTTTGCAATCCAGGTTTAGCACTCATCTGCCCTATTTCAACTTCAAAGCACTTCACAAACATTAACCAATTAATCCTCTCACCACCCTCAGAGGGAGGTGAGCATCTTTATTTTTATCCATTTCCCCATCAGTGAGAAGGAGAGAGTTAAGTGCCTCTCCCAAGGCCATCCCTAGCTGACTCCCAGCTGACTGCACTTGACTCCCAGCCCCAGGCTGGGGCCCTCAGAAGAACAAAAGCAGTACACCCCAGACAGCGGAAACACAGCAGAAAGAGTCACAGCCACCTAAGCAGAGCTGTCACCAAGCACCTTTTTCTCTGTGCCACACAGGACTCAGCTACTTGAGTACTTTATCAATGACCTGCAAGAAAAATGATCCAAGACTACTAAGACAGAGCAGGCCACTGATACACAGCAACTAGAACCAGCTGAAGAGCTATAGGAGCATATACAATAAATGCTTCTAACAGGCCTATAAAAAGTCCTACATCTTGCAATAAAAAGCAGAGGCCAGTGAGGATGATACCAGAGCATGGCAATAAACTTTGATGTGACTGGAGCCAGAGAGACAACTGAAACACAAAATAAGCTACTGGCAGTGCTTAGCTTTTGCTATAAACTGGGACAGAATATTCCGGCTCATTCTGCACGTGAAATCACACATCTCCTCCAGCTCAAGCAGAGCTTGGTTTAGGGAACACCACAACCCTCTGAGGCATTAGTGAGGGCAGGGAGCTGGGAAGGGAGACGGCCTTTGACTGGGAGACTGCGGGAAGTCAGCATGTGTCACACCAGGGTGGTGGCACCTCACTCAAGGTGTGGGACATGTCACCAGGAGAGATGCTCCCCCTCAGCTATCCTTTACGTCAGTCAAGGCTCACTCAAACGCTGCCAAGCAAGCAGCATAGCACCCACGTTCACCAGGTCCATCATGTACCTCTAAGGTGTAACCAGCCAAAAAAATGTATTTTGTCACCCAAAATGACTCGTACTTTATTGAAGACCTCAGCTGCACTCCTCTGTCACCACACAGGCAGGCAGAGCTGCCATGCAAGGGCATTCACATACACTCAGTAGAATAGAAGAAAACACCTTGGTCCCCAACAGCCCTGAGACAGGGGGCTGTGAAGAGAGAAAACAGGGTGCACACATGCACAAGGAAGGGTTGCACACCAGCACCAAACCCCACCATCAGCAATGGCTGCATTTATCATAGCATTCTCACAGATTCCACTACTCAGGAGAAGCAGCCTCCTGAGCCGCAGGAGTGCTCCGGCTCTTCCACAATGCCCTGGGACAGACCAGGCAGGGCT
This sequence comes from Lathamus discolor, assembly GCF_037157495.1. Classification (NCBI taxonomy): domain Eukaryota; kingdom Metazoa; phylum Chordata; class Aves; order Psittaciformes; family Psittacidae; genus Lathamus; species Lathamus discolor. The sequence goes on along the minus strand of NC_088893.1, from coordinate 12,429,951 downwards.
GGGAGGTTGCTCCCAGCTCCCTTTCACTTCAGCATCCATTTCTGTCCCCAGGGTTCCTTGGAGCAGGCAAGTGAAAGTCTGCCTGCTTTTGCAACATCCCTGCGCAGAGTGGGACTCCTGCTCCTCCTCCGCCGCTCGGGTGGCAGGGAGAACCCACAATTGCAGGGTTTACAAGGAAGCACCGCTTCATTTTTCTCACCGTTTCCCATGGCTGTGGCTCAGAGCTAACTGCTGACAATTATTCATTACCACTCATCCTGAGGTCCCAAATTGCTCACTAAATCCTATGAAGATGCAGGGATCCCAAAACCCTTTGAATGGAGAGGGACAGCCTTTAAATAAAGCTCTGCAACGTCAGATCAATACTGGAAAGAGCTGAAATCAGTCCAGCATCTCTCTCTGAAGCAGCAGGAGAATTTCAGGCAGACGAAATGCAATTCTCTAACTGCAGTTATTAGAGGCAGCGGGGGTAGAAGCCTTACTTCTGTTATAGATACAGTACCATCCCAAAGGGATGCTTTTCTTAGCATCAAGATTCACTCTGAGCACCCATTTAAAACAGTACAAAATGTGCCTTAAATTCCTTTCTAAGCATAGACCTCAAGTCAAAGTAGCACCTTAAAATGCCAGACTTACCACATATGCAGGGGGAGTCACATCTGTACCTACAATATGGTTGGAAATGGGCCCCAGGGAGGGGAGGACAGAGGTGTGGCTCCCCCAGGAGCACCCCAAGGTGCAGGGAAAGCCTGGGGCTGGCTCACAGCAGACAGTGCCATCTGCTGACACCCAGTCCCCTTCCCATCCCCTCCTGATAGGGCCTCATGCACCTTCGCAGCTCAATTACCTCCCATGTGCTAGTCAGACCCCAAAAACAGCAGTAATTCTGCATAATATTCTTGGATGCTCGTTGGTCCATTCACCCTTTCCATGTGGTTGTGTGGGGCAGATGCTGAGCTGCTGGATGACCCACTGTCTGGCCATCAGTGTAGCATGGGATTTTCCACCACATGCCAAGACTGCTCTTCAGTGATAAAGGCTGTGGGGTTTAGGTTGACCCGGTAGTGAAGCAATCTCCTCACAAAAGCCTTACAAACTCCTTCTGGCACCATTTGCAGCATGGTCCAAAACAGAATAAAACACAGAATCACAGAGTGGTTTGAGCTGGAGGGACCTTAAAGCTCATCCAGTTCCAACCCCCTGTCATGGGCATCTTCCACTAGACCAGTTTTCTCAAAGTCCTGTCCAACCTGGCCTTGAACACATGGAGCCAAACCACCAAGTTCAGCAGGACTCTGGGGCTCTAAGGGACTGGGAAAGCCCTTGACATTCACTAAAAGAATGTTTCCTAATGGATTGGTGCATTGTTAATCATATTCCCAAACTTATAAGCCTTTAACTTGCTCTTTTTTTAGTTAAAAGTGGCTGGAAAATAGAATTCCCTTCCCCAGCAAATCCACTTCATAAGCAATTTTCAAGCCCAAACTTGCTATCCCATTAAGTGGCCACCAAGATCCTTAGGCTACAACTTCATTCCTTGACCAACAGTTCATTGACCTTTGTTTTCTCTGGGAAGTGAAAGAGAGGCCAAAGGATTCACCAGGACAGATACTTAAACCGACTTACAAAACGAAGTTCAAGCTAAAGGGAAAATCTCCAGAAATAAGAGTGTTGGCATATTCTACCATTATTACTACCATTATTACTGATTATTTACCCTGCAGCAGTCACTACAAGCCTAGTGCCATTGTGCCATGTACTAGATAATATGTACATGTTAAAAGGCAATATTCTTTTCTGTAGAAACTACAGAGGGAAAAGACAAAATGTAAGAGAGCATTGTTCTCATGTGAAAGCAAAACCAGAAATCAATTGACTACCCTATGTTATATAATGAATAGCAATACTGAGGCATACTGTGCACACTAATTTGTCTATAAAACATGCTTATTAGATATATTAAAGGCCTTGGGACGCTGGTATTGGTCTGTATAAACAGCACCAAACTGTACTACTCAATTCTCACTTACAAAGCATACCCCCAAATCTTCCTTCCTCCTGCCCTGCCTTCCCCTCACTGATACTCTAATTTTAGAACTAATTAAATTAAGCCTCTGACTCACCCCAGCTCTCTGATTTAGGCTTACATGATCTTTGCTACAAGAGCTTTCCATGCACTTATTTGGCAGCACTCCCCCAAACACAGCCGGCTCTGCCTCTTCCGCAGCTTGGCTCTGATCATCAGCTCACAGGAACATACACAGGGCAAAAACTAAAATCCAAAGACCTCTCTCCAAAAAACACCCAGCCACAACACTATACACCCGTGGTCGGTTTGCACATAACACAGCAGCACTGCACTGCCCTGACTACATGGGAAGGATGCTTAAGGATTTAATTAACATGCAGGTCTCATTCCAGAAACCGGGAAGACAGCATCCAGAACATTCTGCTGTTACCCAACCACCTAATGTTCAACCAGAGACTGCAGCCACACTCTGGATGTGCCCAAGAAGGAACAAAACCCCAGATTCTATATTTCTCACCGTCAGCTTGCAAGGAGTGAATGGAGCCCACTGCCCACAAACCCCCTTCCCAAAATCTTTTTCTAACAGAAATGCTACTGACACAAAACGGAATAAAGTGACCCGTTTCTAAAGAGCACACTCTGGCTCTCTTGCTGTGGGAATTACTGGCAAGCACAAAAACCAGCGCAGACACCAGCCTCATAAGCCTGGCACGCACCAAAAACCTGTCTTCCCATGAGCAAAAGCAGATGCACACACAGCTCTGATGGGAGAGATTGTTCCTGTGGCCCATCTGAGAGAAGTCCACCCTGGAGGAAAACCACATACTCAAAAATCACTTTGCTGCCCACAGCCCCCAAACATATGTTTTTGAAACCAAAAATACTATCAAAGATCACACACCAGCTTTCAAGCAAAGCCCTACAAAAGCAGGACAATCCCTTAGAACATACTTAATTCCCTGCTACCCCAAGTCTCATCATTACATGGAATTCAACTTAATTTAAGAGCTCACATTCAGCCTGCAGATCACCCAAAGCCCAATTAGAGCAGGATGTGCTTCTTACCAGTAAGGTACCAAAAGCATTTCCCAGCACAATCCCACTGCTACCTACCCAAACCAGCCAACCTCCTTTCAGGTGCAGGAGAGCACATATTTATAACATCAGGAGCAGTGACCAGCCCTGGGTCAGCTGAACTTGTTTCACAGACTTTTTCTTTTCAATCTCCCTCCTTCAGCCTAAGTGCTAAATGGCACAGGATTAGTAGCAATTAAGCCCATATTGGACTCACGGTAGTGCTCTTTAGGCCTGGAAAAAAACTGCATGTCACTGCAGCAAGATAAGCAGCAGGTGATGCCAGAAGCTTTTAATTTCCAAGGAGAAAAATTGGTTGTCTTTCTGCAAGCCTCCTCCTCCTCCTCCCCAATCAGAATTTGGCCCAGATGGAGCCAATTCCCTTCCAGCCTGTTCCTACCTCAGCCCTGCTCTTTGCACATGAGAGAGCTCAGCTTCCTCTGAACACCAGTTACAGGGGCTGAATAAACCATCTTATAGCAGCTCCTTTGCTATGTCTGTATTAGAAAAACCCAACCCTGTCTCAGAGCATGTGTGGGAAACAGCAGGGCACTTCGATGTGAAGCAGAAGTTCCCTTTAGTTTGCTTCATCTTGGATTTGCTCATGACAGACTAACCCCAGTGTGCAGAGAGGCTCTGAAAAGAGGACCAGTCCCAACACTCCGGGATGTTCCCACTCCTCTGCCAGATCCTTTCCCACACAGGGTCCATCCTTGCAGGCAGGCAGGGAATGTCACTCTGGCAATTCATCCTCCGGTCTCAGCCTGTTATCACAGCATCTCACTGAAGTTATTTTAGCTACAGAGCAGCTCTCTGGCTTCCTGTGTTGTCCCTCAGTGTTCTTCCTAATTGAAGGCTTTTAACATTAACAGCATCTAGCAGCTGTTCTTCAGGACTGGGAGGGGGAGCATCAAATCTTTTGGTTAAACTTCTGTAAGGAGTGGAAATGTGCCTAAGTAGATGTCCTTCAAGTGACAAGCCATCCCCACTCTTCCAGGGGCTCCTTTTAGCCATGGTTCCCATAAATTCACCAACCATACACCATCCCCAAGAGCGAATCAGTGATCTCTGCTTGAATATTTCCTCCAGGGCCAGTCAAGGGGTTACACACAGTTTGGTGGGAGCTGGAGGCACCCAGGTCTAGTGCTGCACCATAGAATCATAGAATAGTTAGGGTCGGAAAGGATGTTAAGATGATCTAGTTCCAACCCCTGGCCATGGGCAGGGACACCACACACTAAGCCATGTCACCCAAGACTCCCTGCTGTGCCACCTGTGGGTAACATACTGGACAAAACTGGGTAGCTTCACAAGGGGCTCCTGCCCATGGAGAGGCAGAACACATCCCTGGCCAACAAACAGAGCAGCAGCAGCTGGGAGCTGCGGGGTCCCACCTTGGTGGGTCTCTCTGCATTGCATGGAGAGGAGCATGCTGTGAGCAGCAGCTGCCAAGCAAAATGGAAAATGGGATGGGATGGTAGCCAGCGGGACACACTGTGCTTTGTGCCTGCAATTTCTCTCCAGCCAGGGTGGGATCTGCACAGCAAAAAGCTGCCCGAGTCCTCAGAAGAGGGCTAGGATTTACTTTTGTCAAGGGCGTGAAAGTTCTGAAGTCCAGAGAGAAGCAAGAAGCAGCATGCTCCTCCAGTGCCCAGGGGAAATTGCAACAGAATCACCAGTCAAAAGCATTCAAAGATCACAAACCAGACCCAGATGATCGTGAATCACAGCTTAGAAACCGCAAACGGTTCTTAAGCCTCTTCAAAATTATGGCATTTACCAACAGGCTGGTTTGGGCTGGTTCACATCTCCAGCCTTCTTCTGAATCCAGGAGAGAGAAAATGGGCTAAAGCAAAAGGAGAGCTGGGGTCCATGCACATGGGCGATCCTGGGACTTCAGTCAGAGCAAGACCTATATCCCAATAAGGTCCATCTATAAAGCTCTTAGGTGTCATCAATGTTTTAATCCCTGTTTTAAATATTAATATAACTGCAGAGATAAAAGCAGTATCCCTGAAAGCACAGGGTTGTCCAGTCCAGCACCCTATCCTCAGAATGGACCCAGAGACTTCCTCCAAGTTTTTTACCTCTCCATTCCATTGCTGACTTTCTAAATTTCATAATGTTAATTCTAGTTTATAATAATACAGCATCATAAAAGCAAAGCTGGGCATCATGATAATTATTTATGACTTATGCTTCTGGCCGACACTGAGTGTTTCTTTAGAGGCTTTAATTATCATTTATGCATCTTTGTTCCTCATCCATAAAAATCCCAGGGCTCTGTATGGCTGAAAGCTGAATTTATAGGATCCTGGAAACACCAGAGCCTGGAGTCAGTGAGAAAGGCTGCTCCTAACCACCACGATGCCAGATCCTGGGAAAGAACATGAATGTCAGCAGGGCACAAAATGCAAAAATGAAGCAAAAGTGATAGTCCCAACAGGTGGAACTGTAGCTCGTGGAGTAAAAGAGTCTTGTGAAGGCTGCATGTGATCCATGTCTGCACTAAGATGGAGATTTACAGGGACAGGTCTCTGGATCTGAGGTCCCAAGTGGGCAAGAGGGTGCCAGCACATGTATTTGGGCTCAGGGACACTGGCACCTGGTGCACCCTCCCTCCTGTGGCCCACAGGGTATCTGCAACCACAGCTGCCCAGCCTTCCGCCAGCAGTGTCTGATCACCCTCCAGGTAATGCAGGAGGATGCTTAGGGAGAGCCTGACCTCATACCACCAGGCAGCTCTGCAGCTCAGCCTGAGCAGAGGAACAAGCGCAGAGCTCAGGGATGTCTCAGCTAAACCAGCAGATGCAGGACAACATAATCAGCATCATCGCCTGCCTCCAGCCTGTCACTGTCTGCTCCTGGCAAGCACTTCAGTGCTGGAGGAAGGCTGTCCCAAGTCCAGGCACTGTGGGGCTGCATTGAGCTTGAAAGCAGGACGGATTTCTTCTTCCAAAAAAACAGAGAGAAAACTTCAGGATGCAACATCTCTGAATATTTCCTACAGAAACCACAGCATAATGTGGGAACCTCAGCTGGCTTTTAACAGGAAAACCACATTTCTTGTCAAGTGGGGCTTGAAACTATGAGCCAGGGGCTTCCAGAAGCTCAGAAAATGGGAAAGAGTGAAGAAAAGAGGATCTTGGCAGGGATGAATAAGGGTAAGAAGGAAAAGCATACTGCAGGCAGCAGCCACAGGCTTTGGCAGCCACTTCCTCATGTAGAAGGAAAAAAACCAAGTTAAAAGCTGCTTGGGGAAAGGAGGTTCAGCAGTGGATTATTTCATCTCCGTTACCAGAGCAAAAGCACTGCTGCTCCTCATATCCCTGATGGGCTGCAGACAGTGCTTTCACTGCAAAGCACCTCACTTCCACAACCAGGCTGAAAACATGCAAGGCATCAAAAATAATGTCATACTTATTAGGGAAGCACTTCAATTGCAAAGCTCACAGAGGGACATAGGGAGCTGACTACATGCAGAAATCAAAAGGAAACCCTTGATCGAAAGGAAATGTTTAGCCACTATGTTCAAAGGCTCCCTAAAATCAAAGACAAAATCCTTCTTTAATCAAGGCCATTGACCACAGCTGAAAGCACACAGAGCTGCTAGCAGTGCCTGCATCATCACCTTTCACAGCACTGCTACAGGTGCCGATACTCTTACACCCCAGCATCTTTTCACCAGTATCCCATATCTGTGTCCTGGGAACAGTTCTTGGAACTTGAAACGAAGCCCTGTTTTGTAGGGACAATAAACATCAGCCATCAGCTACGGTCCAAAACATCACAGTGTCCCTAGTTTAGCTTTAAAATGTCAGCCTCCGTCTTTGAGCTTGAGCAGTCATTAGGAAAAGAAGCAAGAGCTAATTGGGCCTTATCTAATCTCAGCCCAGCCCAATGGTCAATAGCAGTTAGCTAAAGTTTATCAGCAGTGTTTAACCATCATTTATCAGCTTTGGGGAGATTTTACTCAGGCAGGTGTGTGTCATGCTGACGCACAGGCGGGGTCAGGGAGTATTGCTTTTCCACACCCCAGAGCAGATACAAACGATTAACACAACAATAAGGACACATTTGTTGTGGCTAAAGCACCCAGCGGTAGCATTGGATGCTGCCGGGGTAAGAGTTCACCGAGAATAAAGTTCAAATGTAGGAATGAACTTTCCAACTAACGTGGGTCTCATGGTTCCCTGTGGCAGCGGCTTCAAGAAAAAGCCATCTCTGGAAGCATGCTCAGTGTTTTCACCTCTGAGCTTTTCCCTCCTCTTTTTGGCACACTCTGGATCAAAGTCCAACAACAGAAACATCACCACAAGCTCTAGCCCACCTCCACTACTTTTTTCCTTTTCCTCTCAAAATCTCATTTCTATCGGTCTGTGAAAGAGTGCACTTCTCATTTTAAAACCTCTCCATAGCTAACAGGGAGAAGTGTTGTCAGAAATGAAAGACTTTTTTCATAGTTTGCATTACTTTTCCCTTCCTTTCCACACCTTTCAATTTTTTTTAACAGCCAGTTTTTCCCATGGAGCTAAGCAGGCTGAGAGCTCTCTGCTGGAAAAGTCTCTTCTCCCCTAATTGGAATGGTACAGTGAGATGGACCTAAGAGTTTCATCCTCTTCTAGCCACATATTTCATTGAAATCAGAAATACAATAGTGTTTTTCAGAGTCTTGGTAAGGGGACCTAAAGGCAACAATAACTGGAGGCAGACGGGCTCTTTTATCCAAACAGGACAGGGTAATAGAGATCCAGGATCCTTATTAAGAGTGCTTAACACCAGAGCTCCTTGTTAAGTTACCCCACGCACACTTCAGAGCAATGTCCAGCCTTGGACAAGGGACATGTGATCCCTGGGAGCAGGGGCAGAGGTGGTCTGAACTATGCAGAAGGTCAGAATAGACCAGGTCATTTTCCAGGAGTCTGTGACACTGGAAGGAGTACATACCATATATTCTATGATTCTATTCTATGATTCTATATGCTTCCCATATGAATATTGCTGGGTGGTAGAGGGAGTGGGCAGGGAGTGCTACTTCTAGTTCAGAGAACAGGGGGGTGCCTTGCTGGAGGAGACTGAAAACTCTGTTTGCACAATTATCGGCCACAGCACTTAGTCACTCTGCCCTGGATCTCTGACAGCCTCAGGGGCAGTCAGTTGGATACAGAGGTGGGAGGCAGAAAGGATTTAATAAAGAAGTGATTTTATGAAAGAATTCTTTGCTTTTGGCATTTTCTGTAGGAGTGGGTAACACGATACTTCTTCTCCAGTGCTGCCAGGGAAGGCAAGAAGAGGAGAGCTCCATATTTCAGCTCCTGGGCAACCAACCCCATGTGCTCCCACTGGAGATCCCACATGGAAGCCTAGGAGAGGGGTACAAGCAGTAAGAGAAGTCTTGACAGGAGCCAGCACCCGCTGCATTGATCCTGACCTGGGATCACTCCCAGGTGCACAGCGGCAGCAGTTGTCCCATCTGTAAGGGACAGAGCCCGGAGGCCACCACTGTGACCAGAGTACACCACAGTCCAGAGGTATCCCCACCAGCCACATGCCACAACCCAGTAAGCGACAGCAGATGAGGGAAAGGTTTCTGCAGCCTGGGTCCATAGGGTTTGGTATCAGGGCAGTAGTGGAAGAGCACAAGGAAATAGGCCAGGAGCAGGGATGCCAGGGGCCAGGAACTTGCCCCCACACCAGGGAGCTATGCAGTCGCACTGCAGGCAATTTCAGCCAGTAATCCCCACAAACACATCACCTGTCCTTGGTATGTTCATCCTCTTCAGGAAGCATTTGATGGGCATTCAGGCACAGTCCCTTCTGAACAACCCAACAAGCTATGATTTATGTGGTGCCTTTGTCTTCAGATACTGCTGTCAGCAATACCCATTCTCAGACAAAGCTGCTGATGACTACATATTTCCGAAGGTCACTGTCATGGACATGCTGCCCTTGCGGAAGGTTAAAAACAGAAGCTTTAGTAAAAGTAGAAATGATAATTTGATGATTTGTTAATTTTCTGCTGTGGCTAACTTCAGCCACCTCCCCAGAAACCAGAGGCTCCAGGGGCAATGTTTCCAGGACAGAAAACAAACATATATACCATTCTGGGCTCTAAAGACACCTCTACAGCTGCAGAAAAGAAGTGATATTTTCACAGCAGCTACTCACAAGATCCCTTTTCCCAAACTGTCAGAGAGTTCAATACCTTCCATGCACCCAGAGCAGTAAAATAGCTTTCCCAGCATTAATGGGAAAGAATCAATGACAAAAATCAGTACAGACCAAACTATGGTTGGGTTTGGTTTGGTTTTCTGCAGGAAAATCAGTGTTTGATCAGTATCTCCTGGGTACAAGAGCAGCTGATCACTGCACACTGGCTAGCTATCACCTTCTGATGTAACAAGTCTTGAATGGATGGTGCCTGAATGGATTCAGCTGCACCATCCCCTTTCCTCCAGCCAACTTGCAGAGATCTCCCCATGGGCTCCTGCATGTGGTGACGACCTCCTCCTCTCTATGGGCACACCACTGCACAGGGCTTGCTCTTCTGCACTTTCTGCGCCGGCTGCTTTCAAAACCATCTCAGATACCATAGGCAAAGTCCTGGGTACACCTGCAAGCTTCAGGCCCGGCAAACCCAGCAAGTAACAGAGCTTTCGGAATTTTTAGCCTTTAAATCCAACACAAGTAGCTTTTTGGACCCGAGAGAGCTTTGAGCATCTTAGGAGCTGTCTTTTGTGACACCCTGGGCTTCACATTTGCATCAGCCTTTCTGCAAACTTCACTCATCCCACTCATCACAGGGCAGAAGCAAACTCTACCTGACTTGTTAACCATCCTGAGCACAGGATCCTCCTACAGGTCCCCAAAAGTGCCTTCTTTTCCTGTATCCAAGAAAGATCCCTACAACCTCCACCAAGGGATGCCACCAGCACAGGGACGTAGTATGGGTTTTGGCTGCACAGTCACTCCTTGGTGGCAGAGCACAGGACCCTGCTGGCACAAGGCTGAGCGGTCACATCTCATTTGTACTCCCAGCCCTAGCGCCACCAGCCAAGTATCACAACATCTCCGTTACCACCCCAATTCCCAGAAGCTGGGACTGCAAGAGGAGCTCTACTTTTACTTTAGCCCATTTTCTCTCCATCTCAGGTTCAGAAGAAGGCTGGAGAATGTGAACCAGCCCAAACGAGCCTGTTGGTAAATACCATAATTTTGAAGAGGCTTAAGAACCGTTTGTGGTTTCTGAGCTGTGATTCACGATCATCTGGGTCTGGTTTGTGATCTTTGAATGCTTTTGACTGGTGATTCTGTTGCAATTTCCCCTGGGCACTGGCGGTTTTTCTCTCTATATAAAGTCTTCAGAAAAAGCAAATTCCAGTCTTGGTACAACAAGTGCTCCTCCAGCCTGTCATAGATGGGCCATAGCAGGGAAATAAGTAGGTTCCTAAATTCTATAATCCCTCATGAAAACAAAACGTTTTCATTTCCCTGCAATGCAATTTTTCATTCCTTTGCAATACTTTCCTATTGAAGATAAAATGCAACTTGACAGTACTCAGACACTCATCCTGAAGGAAAATCACCTCTTCCTGCTGATCCACCTAGACGCAGACCTGCCGCTTTACCCACCGCCCCTTCCCTGCATTCCTGTGTGTCGATTTCCCCTACAAGTGCCTTGCAGAAGCCAAAAGACACCATCAGCAATAGCAGTCTCCCATCCCACACTGTGTGTGATAGCCATCACCCAACAAGGCAACCAAGGCGAAGCCATCCCATAGCAGCACCAGCTTTGGGGCCTGCTTGTCTTCTCCATTTCTCCATGGCAAGCGCTGCGCTCGGCGAGTCCCACCACACGGCTGGCAGAGCCGCCTGACTCATTTTTCTCTACTCCTCCAGCTGATGTGTTCAGAGGAACACGCTGCTCTGACAAGGTGACACATCCTGAGAAAGCCCACACTGATGAAGACATCTCCCTGCTCCTTCTACCAGGAGCACCCAGCGCAATAGCAGTTCGCAGCTCTTTTTCATTCCTCCCCAGTCAAATCAGCCCCAAGGCATCTCTGATTTTCATGAAGGATATAATATAGATGTCAATCAGGAGAGAGGAGCCCTGAAATACCACGTTTTTGAAGGCATCTCATAAACACACAGATGTCAGTAGAGGCACTTGGGAAGGAAGAGCACCTGCTAACGGAGAAAACTGCATTAAAAACCTAGTGTGGCTGCTGTTGGGCTGCAGCAGCATTAGCAGCCTATATGGGAGGCTTCTTTTGACAGAGGGAATTGACCCTGAATCAGTTGGTTTGGCTCTGTTTGTGGCAGAATAAAGTTCAGTCCATCGTACGCATAATCTGGAATTTCTTCAACCTTCTTCAGTAGTAAAGTACTTCATCTATAGCTCTGAGAGGGGTTACAAAGATTAAGTCAGTGCAAATATTTCAGGAACCCAAGCAATAAGAGGATAAAGACAGAAGTGTCCAGGAGGTAAGGGCTGGTCAAGAGCCTGTCTCTGCTTTGATGCTTCTGACTCGTGAAGGAAGGACAGGAGAAAACCGCAGTGTTGTACACACTTCAAATGCCCCAGGAGACAACGCAGTTCCCATCTGCAGAGCAGCTGTCGTAAACACTGAGGGTTTACCCATCAAATTCAAGTTTGGAAATGTGCCTAGATGTTTCCAAAGAACCTGAGAAAAGATGTTTCTGTTTCTGGACAATCAAAAGTATCACATTTCCTGGCTACAGTGAGGATCTCTAAACTGAAAAAGGTGCAAACGTGTTTTACCAGGAGTGGGCACATCCCAGACAGGGGTAATCAGAGAAACTCTTTTCAGTACTGCTCTATTTGCATGTGTTACAGATTGAAAAGCAAAATCTTTTCCCCAGTTTTCCTGGCATATAACCATCAACACTCTTGCTAAGTCCTCTTCCAGCTTTGGGAAGTGAGACAAAAGCACCTATTGGCACCTACTTGGCTTTACTTACACTGGCAGGTGTGTTGGAGGAGTAACAGGGGACAGTGTTGGATCCAGATGAACCTCTTTCAGTTATAAAAAATGATCATACCTCCCACCCTTACTCCTCAGAGAGTGATTACACCACAAGAATCTTTATCCCAGGCACACTAAAGTACTATGCTTGCTCACAGAGATCCACTCACACCCAGCCCAAATATTCACAGCTTTACTCTCCTTGTTAATAAAATAATAGATATCATTAACAGCAGTTCTTTCAGCCTCATGTTGCAGGTCCCCCAGGGAGAGCAGAAGGAATTCCTGATGACAGCAGGGAAACTCTCCATCACCTCCAAAGCAAACTCACAAGGGTTGTTTATGGCAGAGGAAAGGATCCTCCAGAGCCACATTTGGACAGGGGTCTCCCTTGGACAGTGGAGGAGCTGCCGATTGAGCTGAGATTTCTGTCTCACAAACAGCTCCTTGAATTGCTCTTGGCATTGACTTTTTCCTGTTCAGCTAATTAAAAATCTGTCTTTGAGTCATAAGCCACCATTAGTAATAATTTGCTTTGCACTTCTCCAGTGATTTATGGCCGAGATATCAAAGTGCTTTAGAAACATTAATTAATCCTTTAAACCCGAGGGACTGATGCACTCCCCGCAATGCACCATTGATGGAGTAAACGTAGAAAATCCCCAGGGTTTACTCCAAACTGCAGGCAGGGAGAGGGGAAGGGAGCATCATCCGACCCAAGGAGCTGGTTTCAGCTGCCTGCCTGCAATCAGATGTGCAGTCAAAATAACAGCACCGAATGTGCACCCACAAGCGAGCCTGACACCTCCAAGCTCTCTGCTCTCCCATAGCCGTTCTTGCTGCTGTCCCCATTTGTCTGCAGAGAGGAGCTGCAACACCCCAGTTCTTTCCTGTGGATCACACCAGGAAAGGCATGCGTGGACCAAATCCATCTTCACCCAGAGCTCTGCAAGTGGCAGTGGCAAGGCTGTTAATCAAAGCCACACTCCTCATGCTAACACATGGATTTTACTTGCTGTCCTGCCCATTTCTCCAACCTTCTTGCAAAAAGTCACTCTTTCCCGGCTTGCAGTGCAGACCCAAGGCTGTCTCCCACACCTGAGATGCAGCTCCAGTCCTTGCCAGCGATAAGGATCCTTACCTCCATTGGCTTCTGAGAAGCTTTCATCCTTGCGCACACCAATGAGCCATTTGCCACCTGGTATTGTCCCTGTGATTTCAGTGTTGTCACCACAAGACTGCAGGGTGCAGCTGGCCGTGTAGCGTGGTGCCAGAAGTGGGGAAAGGTATAAAGGTGCCAGCACAGACCGCCGGAGACAGGATCTTTAAATGCCTGAGAAGTGTCCCGTTTCCTCTTTGCTGTCCCCAGCAAAGCATCACCTTGACTATGAAGGCAACTGGTGTTTTTCTGCTCTTCTCCCTGGCGTTCTGCTGCTACCAAGGTGAGTGCAACAATTTGCTCAGGAGCCATTTCCTCTCCTTGCTAAAGCTCCCACGTCTGCTTCATGCGGAGGTGAGCCTGGGAATGCACCAGCCGGTGCTGGGACCTTGCTGTGTCCCTGGGCAGGGAATACCAGAGAATGCTGCAATGGCCAATGTGGATTAAACCAGTGGTCTGTGAGAAAACCTAAAGCAAAGGGTTCAAGAGGATGCTTGGCACCTACTCTCAAAGCTGAGCAGACCTCCCAAAAATGGGCTGACACTCTCCCTTCAGGGCTAGGGCTCGGCCTGGAGCTGGTGATTTCTAGAGCAATACAGTTCTTTTGGAGTGAATAGGTGCTGTTCTGGTTTTAAAAAAGCAAACTCAAGAAGACAGGAAACTCATCTGTGCAAGGGAAAATGCAGCTCTCATTACCAAAGTCATCATTTAAGCCAACTGTGTTTTCAAAATCCCATATGGTGCAGAGGGGTAAGAACATGAGCTGCTGCTGCTCTTCAGGTCTTGCTCACCAGGGATTTCTGAGTTAGTGGGTTCGTTTGGAGGAGGAGGGTGCTTCTGAAACAAGTCCTCCATCATCCTATTTACTGTGCTATTGCAGAGCTGTCTCAGCACAAAATCTGCACTCATTTCAGATGAACTGAGCATGTAGTGAGCTCCTGGGTCTGGACCAGTGCTAGGCCAAAGTGAAATCCCTGAAATATTTGAAGTGTGGCTATCCAGTCTTCAGCACCAAACAGTTTCACTGTACAGACCCACTGCTATTGGACCACATTGGCTAATAATACAGATAAAGTCTAAATCCCCCATGTAGCTGACTTCTGGATCCATAAACAACCCAAAGTCCTGGCTTGTTCCCACCAGCTTTGGCACAAGACCTCAGGGTCCAACCATTTCTCCTTCTAATAGATACCTTCAGCAATTTAAATTTTGCTTTGCTTCCCTGTGGTACAAACCCACTGACACCAGAAAATCACCCTGGATTTATTCCAGCACTCATCCAGCTTCAGCAGGAGTTTCTTGGTTACCCATGAACATGTCATAAGAGATGACAAAAGCCACCTTTGCTCCCTATCAGCTGGAAGGGAAAGTCGCTGGAAGTATGCATCTGTCATCAACAGGGCCTTGCACCATCATGGTGCTTCTGCCAAGGGAAAGAGGCAGATGCAGCTGGGAGGGATCCTAATGCAAATTAGGGGAGATCCAAGAGAAGAAATTGTTTGCTGGGATAAAGGTGTTTGAGTGAAGACACGGTCTTCAGCCTAAAGCATCTTTACTAGGTCCACCTTCAAACCAGCCTGAGTGATGGGTGTTAAATTGCCTTCTCTCTTCACTCTTTCCCTAGGAAACGCTGAGATGCATGGAGCTGCTGGCAAAGGAACAGAGGTGAAGGCTCCTACTTTCGTGTAGCACAAAGATATGTCCAGCTTTAGTGAGGCAGCACTAAACCATACACTGGGGAGCCAAGATGCTAAATACAGTGAAGTACAGTGAGCTGCTGGGTTGGGAGCCCAGAGATGCCAGTGCCTGGGATCCTCCTTCTACCTGCTATGTCACAGCAAAATCCCAGAGACAGTACTGGTTTCTCACTGCATTTCCTCACACTCAGTGGGAAAAGCTATTAATAAAGAGCTGAATATTGCTGTTACCTGCCAAGAAGATAAGAGCTTCCCTTTCTCTCTGGTTTGCAAGTGTGAGGGAAGGTATTGTTGTGGCATAAAAATAAAAACCGTGAAGAACATGATCAGGCACCTTCCATGGAGCATTACTCAATATTGTTACTCCTAAGGCTGTGCAGCAGTGCCTGGTGGACTTCAACTGGCCACGGGACTGGTGACAGGCAGTCACAGTGGTTTTGAAAGCTCAGAGCAGAGCTCCGGGCAAGTAGTGATGGGTTATTAAGATATACAAACTATGTGAATGCAAAGGTCCTCTGGTAAATTGAAAGCATGTTTAATATTTCCAGCATTACCCTTTTGTGTCTCCAGGCAGCTTGTGGCAATTATCCCCTAAGAAAGGGTTGTGCAAAGATCTTCGACCCCATCTGCGGCACAGACAACCTCCTATACGACAACGAGTGTATGCTGTGCTTTCAGAACCTGTGAGTACCTGGACCTCCTGCACATCTAAATACCACACAGGCGAGGGCCACTACAGATGTCTGGGATTTCCTAGAAAGCGAGCTGTTTGCATGCAGCTGGGTGGAGCATGGGCAGCGAGCCTGGCACATCTGGCACGGATCTGGCTTCCCACGCCGATGCTGCACCCGCTGCTCCAAGCACTTGGACTCTGCCTGTGAAATAAGTCCCACACGAGCTGCCCACGAGCAGGGACCACACAGCCAAAATCTCCCCTTACCTGCGGCTGCCAAACTGCAGGGATTGCTCAGACGGTGCTGGAGGGTGCCCAGGAACTCAAATAACAAAGTCCTCAAAGCCTGCCCAGATCAAGCGTGCAGGCGGAAAAACGTTTTTCCAAGTGACCTCAAATGTGTGGTGGCTGAGCAAAAACTATGGTTTTTTGCCCCAGTAACTTATAGCTGAGCTCTGCTTTCTGTTCTCTGCATATGAAAAGGTACAATTTGGGTATTTTTAAGAATGAGCCTTATATTTAATCTGTGCTGGTGCCAGATTGCACTGTCTTAGCAGAAGGCCAGGTCCAAATGCTAGCAATGTCTCTGGCAAGATTTGATTCATTTAATCTGGCTTGGGCCCTAGCTAATTTTGAGTATATTTATACATTGGGAGTGCTCTGTGTCAGACAAGTGAAGGAATTACTTCCAGCTCAATGCTATTAGGTGGTTTGAAAATCTCTGTTGGGAAGATTGAGTCTCATCTGTAGCCAGCTGCCCCAGTCTGTGAGGCTAAGGGAGCTTCATCCTTGACTTTACCTGGTGGAGGCAGGGATTTGGGGTGATCAGGCTCACACACCCATCTGCCATCAGCAGAGACATTTCTAACAGAAGCTCAAATTCCAGTTTTTCAACCCCTGGATGAGTGGGCTTGTGGAGCCAAATTCTGCTTTTAGGAGCAGCTCTGCGGTAACAAGAACGGAGTCCAGATCACCAGGAAAAAAAAAGCTTGGATAACAATTGTTGGTCTGGTTGTCTCCTCTTCCCTTCATTAAGCCAGGCTGCTGCCCCATATTCTGCTTCTGGCCTGTTCAAATGCTGGGTTTGCATTTATAAAGGATGCAGTCAGGCAGAGACATGCTGAGTGGGATCTCCTGAACAAAGGCGCCATGGTTAATGACCCAGCACGCATGGCAGGGTGGTAATGACCATGCTGGAAGCCAGCAGCCCAGCACCAGCTGCCGGTTGTATTGTACAACAGATGGGGGTGGGAGGTTCGTCAGACACAACATCATTAGGACTTTGGCCATGAACCAAGAGTGGGGTAAAGAGAGCAAGGAAGGCTTTAAAGCCAGCTACACAGGGAGTGAAGTGGCACTGCGGATGCTACATCCCTCCCTGGTGCAGAGCCAGAGGTGGTCACAAGAAGGAAAGTCTGGGGTATAGAAAGAAAAAGACTGAGCCGGTGATGTATCCAGAGCTGGCCAGGAGTCGGGGGAGGAAAGCTGGTGCTGACGCTCACTTTGCATTGATAGGCACTTCATCCCCGTATTTCTTCAAACTCCCATTTGAGCAAGCTCTAAGGAGCTGCAACTGGAAATGTGCTGCTCCTGCGGGTCAAAGCCCTGAGCTTTGCAGCTCCCCTGTAATGTTCCCAAGAGAAGAAGTTTTAGGGTTAGGAACAGCGGCCGTTTGGTCTCCTTGTCTGGGTGATCTTGGCCAGGCACCAGGAGTTTGAACCTGCCTGGCACCAAATGTCTCAGGGGAGAGATAAATGGAGCATCCTCATCTATAAAGCTTTAGTCCATGGGGAAAAGTCAGATAGCCAAGAGGCAGATGAAGTGTCATTTGCAGTTCTGTGTGTGCAGCCAGTCTGACAAGAGCTGGAGGCCTGCAAGGAATCTGGGAATAACTACTGAGAGAGCATCTGGCTGGTCCCTGCAGCACCAGTGTCTCACTTGTCGCCTTTGGTCACTTCATTGTGACCAGAGTGCAAAATCTTTTTGCAAAACACAAAACAGCTTGAAAATCATCCAACCAGCATTTCTCTATGCACCTGAGACATGGGTTTGTCTTTCCAAAGAGAACATCATGATTCCACATGAAAATGGAACAATTCATGGCAATTAGGTCTACTACATGGTAAAAAATAACAGCTGTTTTTTTGCAGGTGCCTTTTTAGTATTTTCCTTGCTTTTGCTGTGAGGCAATTGGAGGAGGAGGCTGGGAGAAGCCCAAGTCCAAGCAAGACACAATGGCAAGCATTAGCCTGTAAAAACCTACAAAACAAAACCACAACCTTTATCATCTGCATCCAGACAGAGATTACAGGTGCCTTAGTGCTGTCCTACAGCACAGAGGTGAATTATTCTGCCAGGAGGTGTCAGAAATCACCAGCTCTTGAGCTTCTTGGAACCAATTAATACATGTCCATAGCAACAGTGAACTCCCTGTCAAGAATATGTGGCCTTACTGACTGTGAATATTACTTAAATGATAATATAAGCAGTACTTTCCTTCCTTTCTTCCTTCCCTTCTCTCCTTCTTTCCTTGTACTCCAAGCCAGGGTCTTCTGTGTATCAGGGACCGGAAGGCATTCTCTAGCGTATTTTTACATCTCTTCCAGGCAAAGAAACACTAATGTGCGCATAAAGAACAGGGGAATGTGCCAGAAGCCCTCTCCTTCGTCCAACTCCACTCAAAACTAAAAGGTACAACTGTTCCAGAGAAGACAGCACAAAGCTGTCTCTCATCTGTACTCCTAATAAAACAGAAGCATTGCCATGTCTTGCACTGGGATTTCTTTCACACATAGCAGCCCCCTTTCCCTGACATTTGAAATATCTTCCTAGAAAATACAGTTTGTTTTGGTAATGGCCATAGGAGCTGAGAGAAAATTACTGGTGGAGCCCCAGAGACAAGGCTAAGACATGCCCAAGGAGAGAGCCAGGCTCCAGCATAACAAAGAGGCTCTTCTTTTGCATCAAGAATTTCGATTTCCTTTCCAGCATCCAAGCAATGAGAGATTTTAGCATTCTCACGACTTGCAGTTGTGTTTGTTAAATAGAGGGCATTAAAGCCCTTGATCCACGACCATTTGCCAGGAGGAGGAGTCCAACAAGCCACCTCCATGCCGACCTGTCTCCAGCCTGGTCCATACACCAGCGCATCACACGGTCCCTGTACACTGAGAGCCACCAACCTCAGACTCGTCCTGCAGGTCACAGCTACCCGGTGCATCGGAAAAACAAAAAGGCTCGATTTTTCCAGGCAAAGCCCATTTGTCTCCTCTCGCGGCCCCGGTGAGCTTTGCTGCTGGCACCCATGGGGCTGCGGGCCGGCGGGAGGGGCGATGCGGAGCCCAGGGCAGCGGGACGCGGGGTGAGGGATGGAGAAAGGGATATCTCGGCACTGGAGGCCGCTGTTGCTCCGCCTGAGCCGGTGCAGGAGCCGATCCCGCAGCTGGAGCTCGCGGCTGGAGGGATGCGCGGCCGGGGCAGGCGGGGAGCAGCACAGAGGGGTGCCGGTGCCGCCGCTTACAGCCCTGCAGCGATCCGAGAGCCGCTGCGGTGGGTTAGCGGAGGTGCTCAACTGAAACCAGCCTGGGACAGAGCGGTCGGGGCTGGGGGTTGAACACTGTTGAGGTCCCCCATGAATTACAGCCCTCAAGTAAATGGCTATTCATACTTTTGGACAAACCAAATCCTTAGCAAATGCTGAACTTAGCTGTGGTTAGAAAGATGTGTTCGAGTTCTCTTTATGTTCCTTGAAGAAGGGGCTGAAACACACAAACCTGCAGGATCAGCCTGAGAGAAAGCTCTAGCTCTCGCTTGAAATTTCAAATGCAACCAGCTGCAGCGGGGAGGGAGGGCAGCACGGGCTCCACATCCCAGATCTGCCAACAAGTCTGGCTGCGGTCGAGGGAGAGAGGGAAAACGACTCACTTTGCCCATATGTAAAATTAATGCACTGAAGGTGGTAGCCCCAAATAGGCTTGAGACTGTAAATTGCCTTAACATCTTTGCATTAAGGGGATCCTGGAAGCGTGCCTCCTGCAGCTGGGATATTTCTGATTCTGCTGCATCATGAGAAACAGAGCATAGCTTTTAGCTGGAGAGGTCTCTGCAAGTGGGGCTGGCAGGAGGGGAGGCTGAGCATCCTCACGCTGTTTGCTCACTGCTTTTGGACTTTGTGGCATGGCTAAACCCAGCTTAGCTCCAAACTCATCCAAGTTGGCTTCTTCCACTCAAAACACTGAAGAGAATGCACCGAGGCCAGCTTATGCCAAGCAAAACATCTTTCCTGTCTGTGCCATTTCTGGAAAACATCACCCTGCATTAGCCAAGAATATTTCTTTGATGAAGCAAGGTGCTGACCAAGCTTGCAAAGCAGCAGGTCGGTCACGTCAGTTGGATGGTTGAGTGCAGACTGCATCCCCCCAGGCACTGCTCTGACAGAACTAGTATTCCTGCTAAATGTCAGCCACATCCATTCAGCAGCAAGGTCCACATCAGGCTTGAGATTATGGGAGGCACCAGATCAAGGGCCACCCTGTAGGTACCGCACTGCTGGGATGCATGAGGCAGAACCAGCAGCAGGTTTCCTGGAGGGAACGGTTGCTGTCCATATTCTGGTTTTGGCTTGACCAAGTGCAAACCTGAGGAAGCTTTAACAGGTGCAAAGATGTTTTACCAACCCCTAGACCAGGTTTAGTTTTATTTATAGGAGACTCATCCTCAAAAGCCAGTCTTCTGCCCCCATAAAGATCCATCCCTGAAGCTGAGGAGAGAAGAACTTCATCTCAGCTGCTCCTCCACCATCTGATCACCAGCAGAGCCTGGAGCCATCCTGCTGGCAGCCAACATGACTTCTCTGAGACACCAGCTTGCTTCCCTGTGTCTCCTGATGCTGTTCCCAGTGCTGGTGAGTTGACAGGGATAGAGCAAAAGGGAGAGTGATGGGAGGAAGGGTAACGGTTTCAATTCTTTTCTTCATCTGTCTAAATAGCTGCAGCCTTTCAGGCCACGTTCCAAGGGCAGCACTTCTGGCAGTGGGTGTTTGGGAGAGCCATGAGCACATTTCAAATGATGCAACTGGGGAAAAACAGGACTCGCCAAAACACAGGAAGAGCTCAGCCATCCGCCTCCATCCTCCTTCCCTTCTGATTGCTGCCAGAGGGCTCAGCCAGGCCAGTGGGAAAGGCCAAGGGGTTCACAGGCACACAGTGGATGAGAAGGACCCCAAAGGATGGTACTAACAGGGGGGTCAGCATTTATTGCCTGGGAAAATGAGGGCACGGAGCAATGCAACGTCAGCCCCACCACCACATTGCTCAGAATAACTGCTTGAATGGCAAAGTGGGAAACACCAAAAATAACCATGCCAGTTGCAGCAACCAGGAATTCACAGAGCAAGATACCCGTATGGCCCAGCCCCACACCAGCTCCCTGCCTGCCCACCCTGGGGAGCACCAGCACATCTATGTAGAGGAGGAGCAGGTGGTTTGCACAAGCAATGCATTCCCTCCTCCTGCCATACAGGGAACATCCCTCCAGCACTCCTTTGCCAGGATTTGCTGTTCAGGTGGAAGCTTTTCAAAGCAAGGTCACATCCTGCTCAATGCCTCCAAAGCAGCCCTGGATTCTGCCAAGCCTCAGGAATGTCACAAGAGTGATGAAAACCAGACAGCAAGGACAGATGGCCCAGGGGAGCACTTCCTGATCACAAAACCATGTTTCTTTAAAATTGAAACTTTTCTGCTGGTAAAAATTGCTGTGAAATTCAGCCAGGGAAGTTCTTCCCCCTCCGCCTCCTGGAACACTCAACTGAAGCTCCCGTATGGAAAGGAACATCGATGTCCATTGAGGTGTTTTTTGACTTGATAACGCCATGATAGCAGACTGAAGTCAGGATTAGAACTGGACCAAGAGACTTTAGTGGCATGCAGGGCCCACAGCTGAGAAGCATCTCTGGATTTCTGGCAGTTTTGAAACACTCCCATTTTCAGTCCTGTTTGGAAGAGGCAGCATTTGCACTGCCTTCACCCACTGCAGCCTTCCCTGACCTTTCTCCACTAAGAAAGCTTCTATTTTAGCCACATTTTCAACATGAGATTTGTTTTTCTAGTCCTGGAATAAGCAGAGGCTTCCTCAGATGTGCTGCAGCTGCCAGAGGGTACTTTCCATGGGCTGTATCCCAATTCCAGGAGGCTTTTTTGGGAGGGAGGTGCATTAAGCCCAGTTTGGCCAGCTGGCAAAGAGAACTTCGCATTGCAGACACCGCATGGGCACCTGCCAGTGAAAGGCTCTGTGTGTGCTGCCACGTACCACCTCCTGGATCTGGCCTTTTGCAAAGGGTACAGACAGCAGTGTTCCCATGCCCAGAGCAGAGATTCTGCTCTCCTTTATGGGACCTACATAATCACTTCAGCTGCTGCTGTTGCCACAGCCTCAACTAAAGATGTCAGGGATGCCAGCAAACACAGTTTTATCATTGTGGAGAGATGGTTGCCTGTCACAGTGCAGCAGCACTATGTTAACAGTGTTATGCTGCCAAGCTTGAGACGAGAGAAGGAAATACTAACTTGTCCCACCTGAGTAGGAAATGATGGTGTTAAGTCTCTGCAAAGCAAAAGTCCCACCAAAATGGAAGGATGCTTTTAAACTGCAAATTTCCTTTCATCTAAACCACAGCTTAGGCTATCTAGATGAAAAGCTGTTCTTAACAAATGCATGGAAATGAGCTAGAAGTGGATCTGTACCAACACAAACTGTCCATGGGGCTTAATATGGCTGTAGCAGCAGCATCACTAAAGAGTGGACACTTCTCACTGGTGGGCTGAAAACACCACAATAACCACAGACAACCACAGCCACAACTAGAGCTGCAAGTCTGAAGGAAGATCTCAGCCTTTGCTTTCTAATGTCTTTCTGAGCTGTTACAGACAAATCAAATGACAGTAATAGTTTGTAGTTCTATCAAAAGACAGTAAGCTTCCAGGAATGATGAGCATCTAAAGTGCTCTGCAGCCAGTGCAGACATCAAGGCAGCCCTGCTAATGTTTCCACGCCAGTTTTCTGGCCTCCATCCTACATCACGCACACTCCACTTATGCCAGAGGACAGAGGGGCTGGAAGTGCCAGGTCCGCAGGGTGCTGGCACATGAAGCTGGATTCCTCACACTCTGCATGCTGTCGGAGACCTCCCAGCACTGCAGTTGGCATTAGCATTGTGGGTAGACTCAATGCTGAGAAGTTCTGCTTCCTTCCAGCTAAGCACAACTCCTGGAAAGCTCCCAGGCAGAGGGGTCCTGTCCTTCACCTATGCCAGAACAATAACCTGTTGCAGCATGGCTCAGCAGGGGCAGATGGAAGGCTCTTCCCAAAATCTTGAGCACTTTGCTAGCCACAAAATGATGCCACAAATAGAAAAATCACATGTGCAGTTTAAACCCCTATAGGGGTTGCTGGCCCCTGGGAGAAGGTCACGTCCTTCCTGTCCCATCCTGACACGGAGCAGGTGAAGATCCACCCCCACTCCTGCTCTGCAGGGTGCTGGGAAGCTCTCCTTTCCTGGCAGATGGTGCTAATGTGGCTTGAAGCCACAAAGACATTAGGTCAGTGCAAGTGTCCTGCTTGCAGGTGGACACTTGCAGGACACCAAGATGTGATGCATTAATCAGATACCCCCTATTAGCCCTCTTTTCTGAAGTCAGTATGCATACAGAGAAACATCAGCCTTCCTTATGCACCCTATCACACACTCTGGGGCACTCTGTCCCCCACCAATGCCCTCAAGGGCATAGACTCTGTTTAACTCCAGTGGTAGGATGCCAAATCCTGAAAGCAAAAGCCAGGACACCACCAGTTGGGTTTATCAGGGGCTGGAACACAGTGGGGACTGAAGCAGTAGACAAGGCACAGCAGAGGGAGAGAAGGACATCCCACAGCCCTTGCACTGGTGGTCATGTGCTGGTTTGACAGCAGGGGATGAGTTAAACAGGGATTGAAAGGGGATGAGAAAGGGGCTGGCCAGATGTGACTCTCCCCACCTCTGCAGGCCTTCCTGGCTGGTTCAGGACACTGCACCTGCATCGCTGCCAGCCAGCAGCAGCGCAGCAAAACATCTGAACTAGGGCTCAGCTCCTCTCCTCCAACCGCCAGCAGAACCTAAGAGGATATAGTGCAGGGCAGGAGGAAAGCATAGGTCTTGGCCTGCCATTGTGGATAGAATGCTTTAGAGAATGGCACACACATTCACCCTATTTGGGAGGCTCCAGGGAACATGAAAGACTGGACTATAATGTCATAAAGCAAACCAAGTGAAAACAGGCAGGGACAAACCCACTGCATTTCTGCCCTGCAAGCCTTCCCTGACTGCCCTAGTGCTGTTTGCTCAGCCACCCAATTCAACAAGAGCTTCTAATTTTGGTGCCTAGAAACAATCACTAACATGCCTGAGCTTTCCAGTCTGCCTGACGGTGCAAAAGAGATGAATATAGCAAATAAACTACGAGTTCCAGGTCAAGGTGTTCTGGAAAAATTGCTTGAAAGATTAAGCATAGACTGATTCAGTCATAATGAGTGCTCTATTGTTTCTGCTGTTCCTTCTTACTCCAGGGCCACAAATATCCCCAAGTTCTTGGCAAAGGAAAGCAGCTATCTGGTTACAGTTAGCTTCCCCAAAAGCCATTAAGAAAAATTCAGATCACCACTGTAGACATTAGGGCAGACAAGCATCTTCTGGTTCCAGCTCTGGCACGTTTCCTATCCCAATCCAACTGCTTTTAGAAATAATTCCTGCCTTGGAGGCAGCTAATTGTCTGCAGAAGCATGTCCATGCTTTTCCAGGCGAAGTGCAGGCTTTGGCCTAAATAGGACATCTGGACAAGGAAACATATTTAGAGTTGCATACTTGAAGTGCCACTCTCAGGAATAAAGCTCATGAGAGCAAAGTCACCCCCAGTAACCAGCTCTGCCAGCAGAAGCCCTTTCCCATGCAAACAAGTTCCTGTTAATGGGGGCAGTAGATGGTATGTACAGCCTCCACAAGTGACGCAAGATCACTTTTCAGGATCTTGCAGCTAATCTAGGTCCACAATTCTCACTTGCTTCTGGAAAACAGTGCTGCGATGACCCACGAAAATATAAACAAAGGAAATGAGCTCCAGAGCTGGGTCTTCAAAGACTGCAGCTGGAGAACGTACGTGCTGGAGACAGTGTGGTTACAATTCTGAAACCCATGAAGGCTTCCTCATCCAAAACCCTGACCCATATGTATAATAGCTTCTAATATACATGCAATGGCCAGAAAGGTCCTAATCAAAGCGGAAGATGGAAAATGGTACTTTTGTCACATTATCCTCAGGTAGCCCAGCAAACCTGCTGCCATACACCTGCAGGGTCATCACACTTGCTTCCACGCTCCCTCTCTGTTGCTGCTATTCAAAGCATTGAGCTTGAAGAGTCCTTTGAGAGAGCCTTGGCTCCTGGTCACCAGCCTGACACACACACTCTGTGCAAAAGGGTCAGCACAACTCCGTGTCCTCACTTGCTTTGCACACGTTTGACTGCACCATGAGAAACGAGCCAGAAATCAGACCAGAGCACAAAGAGTAGCCACACAGGCTGTTTTCTTTCAGCCAAGATAAAGCTGGAGACAAAAATGAACCTCAGAGGAAAACTAAAAATATCACTGCAAACTCGTAGCCTGGCAATACGCCTAATTGGGCATTGCCTGTATCATGAGGAGATATTCCTGTGAAAACCTGATGCTGGGAAACTCACTGGCCAGTCTGTAGATGGGATCTTGCACTAACACCTGCCTCTGGAAAGCCAGGAGGGGAAATATAACAGGAAGCGGCAGGAGGTGTATAAATGTAATTTTCTCTTTCTCAGATGGAGCATGTTGAAGAATAGCTTGCCCATGTCAAGACAGAGTGTGAAAACCTCCTTGTCAATAGATAGAACCCATGAGGCTGTTGCACCAGTCAGGGCAAGAGGTTTTATTTCTAGACCACCAAGGGAGAAATAATTCTTTAGAAAAATCAATGAAATTTAAATGAGTACATAGGAATGGCTGTTCTAGCCCCAAAGGTCCATCTAGCCAAGCACTATACTTCCAGCACAGTATGTCTTTCATCACAAGAACATACTTGTACAGTTCCCAGGGGCACCATGAACATGAAGAGACATGTAGATATGTGAACTGCCACACAGGGACTGCCATCCACTCTTATCTTCCCTGTCCCCCTATAACCCCCCTAACATCTGACCTCAAAATTGGGCTTTTTGGGTAGTTTTGCTGGCAGGTCTGACAGCCTGGCAGTCCACTGTGTAGCTTTGGTCCCTGCCAAGCTTGGTCCCTGTCCAAGGACTCAGACCACGTCCCCATCAGCAGAGCCAGGCAGGAGTTATGTTGGCAAGGAGCTGCTCCTTGAAGGAGGGGGTCCCATCCTCATCTCATGGCTGGATACAGAGGATCTTAAACTGTCCCCAGAGACCATGTGGATCACGTCAGCTGAGCTGGAGGCCTTGGTCACAATGTGCCACCCCTCCTTGAACCAGGAGTCAGAAAAAACTGTATGTGCCCAGCCATGTTGAAACCAGTGAAGTGTCTGGTTTTCCACTCATTTACAAGCAACCTAATTAAATACCAAGAGATGCTTTTCTCTGTTCACAGCTTCTGTTTGCTACTCGGCACTCAGCCACCAAGGTCTGAGGTCTCAGCTCAAAACTTTGCCCTCAGAGCTGGCTCTGGCAGTGTTCAACTCTGCAGCTCTGGAGGTGAATCTCTCTAACTTCACAGTGATAACTACAGATTGATGCACTCATGAAAAATAAAGCTTGAAGAAGCCCAAGGAGCTCAAAGCGCAACCAGCTGTATCACGTGCCTTTCCAATTTCTTTTTTAAGACTTTCAATAACAGCCTTCTACAACTTCTTCAAGAAACCGTTTCTCAAATCTGTGTCTTTCTGGTTTGGCTTATGCTCATGGCATCTTCCCCTAGCCATGACAGAGAAAAAAAAGCTTTTTTCTTCTCTTTTCTGTAGCTTTCACACATTTGAAGAGCTTCTCATTTATTCCCTTTTGCCTCAGTCTTCAGTAAACCATTTTATTTCCACCTCTCCTGCTAGGTCAGATTTTCTATCCTTCTCCCTGTTCCTACTGCTGTCTTCTATTCTTACCCTAATCCAAACCTGAAATCTATGGCTGATGCTGAGCCCTTTCTACCAGCCTTCTCACAGGAGGCTTTGACCTGCAAAGATCATTCATTATTCAGAGCAGTTCTTTGGCATTTCTGCTTCACTGGCACACACAACACAGCACTGATCGTTTCACCTTTATAGCTCCCAGCAATGCCTGTTAAACCTCAGCCTGGCTCACAACTACTACTTTAACATCCTGAAAGCGTCCAGAGCTCCTCAAAGCCTTATGTTGAGACTGGTGACTTCTTGCTCATCCGGCCCTAACTACTCACACTTCAACTTTTAAGACTAACAATATCACTGCAAAGGAGAGGTGAGAATTTGCTTGCCCTCCTGCTCTTTAATTGCTGTCCTTGCCCCCTGCAGGCCTGTGAAGCCACCAGCCATGACAAAATCCTGCATTTCCCATGCCTGTAAATATTTTCTTAAGTTATATTTTCTTCTAAAGACTTCAAAAACTGGGCCAAAAAGAACAAGTGGGATATTTAAGAATCGGATCTGCCTTTGGCTTTTTTGATCAAGGCAGCTTTTAATGGGTTCAGCTGTCAACATCAGGACAAACTTAATAATAAATGTCTGACATTTCAGTCATTATTCAGAGTTTTTATCCTTCCCCTCCCTCCTGTGCCTGCCTGTTTAAAGATTCACTCGTGTTGCCATTGTGGGCACAGGAGCTGAAACAGGAGCAAAGCTCCTTGTAAACACCCAGCAGCCTCTCCCAGTCAAGTCACTCACAAAGGTCAGATGGCAGCAAGTACAGAGGAGAAGCGGATGTCCAGGGAGGGCAGTGCTATGGGAACCTGCTAGTAAACCCAGTGCAGCAATCATGGCTTGCTAAAGCCTGGGCTGGCCGCCGCATGAGAATTAGTGCTAGCGTGGTGCTCCATGGGAGGGTAAAGCGACAAGCTGGGCTTTGCTGGTACAACAGCCTTTGGCTCTCTTTGCTCTTGTGACTTCCTACTTCACTGTGCAGGCTGTTTACCTCTTCTTTTGGGCCCAAGGAGCGAGCCTGCTCTGCTGAAAATCTCAAGCTCAAGAGCTGTCTGGGGGTTAGCAGAGCCTGTCAGGGCCAGGGACCTGCAACATCACTCCAGAGTGAGATAAGACAAGCAGGAGGGGACTGCTGCAGCTCCAGCACCTCTGCACCGCGAGTCATACCTGCAGGTGTCAAACCACGGGAACAGCCGGCACTAGGCCATTAGCTTTCATAAAGCACGTAATAAATGTTCAGGTTGTTTAAACTTTCCTCTCTTACTAATAAGGTCCTGGCTCAATGTGTTCTGTGTTTTGGGTTGGGGTTTTTTTCATGTTGTATATGGCAGCCTAATTACAGTCATTACATTGCCTCAAACTATTTAAAAGTAGTTGCTACATATAATTATGTGCATGTGAGAATAATGCCATGTCTAATACTGCGGGACTCCATCTACACTGGAAGAAGCAGTCCATGCTCTCCCACCAGATAGATACCTAAAAAACTTAACATCACAGCTTGCACACAGGGCACAGAGCAGGTTTCCAGCAGCATACCAGATCAGTTTGTCCATCATCTCCACCCCATGACACGTGTCATGCCCTAGGTATTACTTGATCTATTTAACAAAACTAAACTAAATGTCCCTGCAGGCAACGGTAGCACGTAATCGCCCACCCCACCGGAGCCACTGCAGGCCAATCTCCAGCAGACCTGCAGTGTGCATGTTATCCATTCAGGAGATGGTGAAGAGCTAAATTCCTGGAAGTGTTTCTTTCAATTGTCTCAACTTGTCAATCTCACCATAGCCTAAGAGGCTCCCACCTTTTCTAATGAAAATTAAGTTGCATGCTGGTGTAGCTCCCATCCGCTGCTTCCCAGGGGAGCCCACGTGGCTGGCAGCACCAGGCATTTGCAGAGACACATTTCCCTAGGTCAGGCTGTCACAGCTAGCTCACTGTAACTTCAGCTTATTTGGCTGATCGAGATCTGAAACACCACATCAGGCTCTGGGTGTCCTTCAGTAATCACAGCACCACATCACACACCCAGGCCAGATACGGGTTTTCGGAAGGGGGTGCACAGCTTGCTTAAGGATGAGGATGATTGCATGGCCAGATCCATCCATTTACCTCTGTGACCAAGATCTTTCTATGGTGGAGACTTAAGCACCAAGGTCAGATCCTATTTTCACAGTCACGAGCACAGTCCCACCATCTTCTCACTCTGCTTCTCCAAGTGGTCAATCAGCTGTGGCAGGGCCTCACCAACTCCTCAGCTGGTTTGTTGCTGTTTGCCTTGCTGAAACTCTACCCTGCTTTGTTATGCAAAAGATTGTACAAAGAGTCCCTTCCATGCAGCAGCAACACAAACATTTCTAAATGAGACCAGCCAAACCCAGAGGCAGGTACTGGTTCAGTCTATAGGGAGATGCAAGTTATTCCACCGCATGCTTGACTGCCAGGAGGAGTTTTCCAAATGCTTTAATGAAGCCTGGACTGCACCAAGGCAAGGATATCAGAAATTAATTCCTGATGTTCTCCAGTACTGAAGCAGTTCTTCATCTCTTTTTCTGTCCAATTGGTTTTATTTGGCTTCTTTTCTCTTTAGGAAACAAGTGAATAAGTAATTACACAGACAGAAACAAAACCAGTAAAAAGAATACAAGAAAACACCTTCAGCTGACTGGTGGGAGTTGAGGCAAGCAACGGCTGTAAGGAGGCAGCCACCTCACGCAGCCAGGACTCCCAGGGCAGAGTTTGGTCACTTAGAGCTTTACCACAGCAGACTGACTTAAAAATACATAACCCAGCTGGCCCTGAAACGCCTGTATTCTGTATCTACCCGCTGCTGACAAACACCGGCCATTTTTACATGGCCTTAGGAAAGCTCATTCTCTGCAAATCATTAGTTTATGCAATTACGGTTTTCTGTGTTGAATGTCACATGTGCAAAGGTCATTGCTGGAGTTAGGGAAGGAGCTTCTGTTCCCAGAACAGGCCAAATTCCACATTTGGCCAGAACAGGAGATGTGCTTGTCCTTTGGCCGGCAGAACATGTGTTCTCCCACACATCGCCTGCCTTTGGCCGTTTGCTTTGCTGTGGCCCCTCTCCCAACAGCCATATGTTCTCCCACTGGGACTCACACTGGGACTTCAAGAGAGAAATGTGATGCCGTTAATAAAAGCTGCTTGCACGACTTATTCACATGCCTGGAAGGTGTGAATGGCATCTCAGCTCCAGTGGCCCAAGCGTTAAGTAGCAGTCATTGGTTCCCCCAGAACCTTAGGCGTCTTGGTAGCCTACTTTGGGACCAAAGAGTGAATGTACCTCCTCCAGCTCTATCAATAAGATACTTACACCAGACTGAGATTTAAATGTTTGAAAAATCAGGACAAAGGTCCTGCTCTGGAAAAACATCAAAATCAACCGAGGAGTCAAAGATAAAAGCATAAGGACCAGCCTTTGGGATCATGCTTCTCTAGTTCATGGAAGTGCAAGTGAGAATGTGGCTGGACTCTAGGCTCAGAACACAGTGCTGAATCTTTCCTCCACGTGGGACACTGAACAGGGTGAAGACCAAGACCAAGACCAACAATCAAAGAAGAACTGAGCAGATACAGCTCCTTTAAAAGCTTTACCCAGTGCTATACTTGAAAACTGGTGCTGGCCCATTCCTTGACGGTGTGTCCCACCAAGGCCGTACCCTTTTTTTTCTCTCATTTAGCACTCCCAATGCACAACAAACCAAGTAAACATCTTCCTGCACTGAGTGGTTTAAACAAGCTGTGCCTAATAGACCATCTATCTCATTGCTATTTGTTTTGGCATCTTTGACTATTTTAAATCCTACTTAAAGCTGTCTAACAACCAAGATTACTCCAGTCACAACTTCCATACAAACATTTCTGTTGCTATCTGTACATTGGAAACACCGTGATTTTTTTTTTTCCCCTTTACTTTTGCTAGTACAACACTGGCAGCAAATCACACCAAGGTAGGAGGGTGGGGTGTGATGATAATTATGATGACAGAATCCATGGTATGACACCAACATCGCCTGCTGGTACCAGACACTGTGGAAGCCTGTGTAGGCTTGTAACACACAGGCATACTGAGTAGGATCTACAGGTACCCAGTTTAATAGCTATTGCTCAGCACTGCCATCCAATTCCCCTCTGAATAATCAGACATGCTTGGCTGGTGCCAGGCATAACAGACATCGCCTCTCACATCAGACTCTGCTGAGACCAGCTCCAGAGGCGCCCGACCTTCCTATACAAGGGCAGGATTTGAGCTATGAAGAAAAGTGTCCAAAAGGATTTTGACAAAGTGACATTTAAATAAAGGCTGAAAATCCATCCAACCATGTTGCATGGTTGCTGCCCGTCTCTGGCTGTTTCCAGTCTCCTGGATGCATGAACAAAGCTACCCCCAATCTCCAAAAAGAGCAAGGAAGGTTTTTGAGATGCAAAATTTGGGGCCGTGAGCCACGTGAGTTCGGTTGACATGTGTCAATGAAATCATCTCCTTGCAAGCATTCCTCTGCCTGCCTCACACAGCCCTTCCCAGCAACTCCCCAGCTGCACAGCTTTTCACAGGAAAAGCTGTTCTGCAAAACAGGGGTTTTGTATAGAAATGCTTTGATTTTGATGATATCTCCAGTTTACTTCTTCAGAAGTTTGTTTGTAAAAAATGAATTTCCCCCATCAGTTTCCCATTTCAAAATTATTCTGCCATGTATTTTACCAATCTTATAAATGAAAAGATTTGGCTTAGATTTAGATTAAAAGGTTTAAAAAAAAAAAAACAAAAAAAAACCCAACAAAACCAACCCAAAACTTCCCAGATTTCATTAAAGGAAGTAGCTCCTTTGAATCAGCATCCAGGATTTCCTTTTTAAAGAATTCCTAGGAATCTCTAAAATGGGACATTTCCTGCCATTTTCACATCAGGCACACTCTGACCTCCCAGACTTCAGACCAGAAAGTGCTCCAGCTCCTCCCCTGTTTTACCACAATACAGTCCTCACAATTGCTCTGTTTCAAACTGTTTCAGGACACCCAAAGCATTTGCTCTGCACAGGTGTGAATGCACAGGGATGCCTTGCAGAAGACTGCCAGCAGCCATCACATAAATGCCTCTACCTCCAGGCTGACATTCTCCTACATGAAGGAACCCAGGGGATCACTGAAGAAGGGACTGGGGAAGGAGATGCACCCAGGGCTGCCCTAGAGCATACATAGCAGCTGCCAGATACTCGCTTCCCAGCTTGTGCCACCAGCATCTGGCCTACAGCATATAATACAGTTTTCCCAGGAATGTGTGAACCTGGCTCAAAAACCCTCAAAACCACCACCACGTAAGGTCTTGTTAGCTTTGCCTTTACCAACAGCACAAGTTCAGACCACAGGAGCCAGCATGTGGCTTACAGCACACCCAGGGCCCTTTTTTCCTTTTAAAAAGCTCCATCTCTTTGTGTCTCAGCTTGCTTGCTTTGCTTTGTGGTTGGTTTTTTTTCCCTACCTAAAGTCAGGACAGGAATTCTATCAACCTCCCAGCAGTTTGTTTGGTACAAAATACAGAAGGAAACATTTATTTTTCCAAACTAGTATAGCAC
The DNA here is from genome assembly GCF_037157495.1 of Lathamus discolor. Classification (NCBI taxonomy): domain Eukaryota; kingdom Metazoa; phylum Chordata; class Aves; order Psittaciformes; family Psittacidae; genus Lathamus; species Lathamus discolor. Next base: position 12,397,549 of record NC_088893.1, on the reverse strand, counting down.
AAAACATCTTCTCAGTTTTACAGCAGACACAGCATGACGTCAGGTTGGTTTAGACCCCTCTTTGCTCCTGGGGACAAGGACCAAATGTCGCCAATTCCCCCTGCCTGACAAATCCAGGCAGAGGCTGCCAGAACCTGCACACTCACTTAGGAGCATAGAATAATAGAATTGTTAGGGTTGGAAAGGACTTCAAGATCATCCAGTTCCAACCCCCCTGCCATGGGCAGGGACACCTCACACTAAACCATGGCACCCAAGGCTCTGTCCAACCTGGCCTTGAACACCGCCAGGGATGGAGCATTCACAGCTTCCCTGGGCAACCCATTCCAGTGCCTCAGCACCCTCGCAGTAAAGAATTTCCTCCTTATATCCAATCTAAACTTCCCCTGTTTCAGTTTGAACCCATTACCCCTTGTCCTGTCACTACAGTCCCTGACGAAGAGTCCTTCCCCAGCATCCCTATAGGCCCCCTTCAGATACTGGAAGGCTGCTATGAGGTCTCCACGCAGCCTTCTCTTCTCCAGGCTGAACAGCCCCAACTTTCTCAGCCTATCTTCACATGGGAGGTGCTCCAGACCCCTGAGAGCACTTGCCCGCTACAAGCAGGGTTTGGGACGTAAAGGGTTAGTAATAAGCTCTGCACCACCTCAGTCAGTCAGGAGCTGCAGCCCCTCAGCATAGAATGAGAGCAACACGGCTTGCCAGGAAGCACGGAAGCCCTCTCTGTGTTTCCAAATAAAGCCCATCTCTTCCAGGCACTGATGCAATATTTGATGAGCTCTATGTGACTTCGCCACCTCCAAAAACCACTGCTGTCCAAGAGCAGTTGGGAAGTATTTGGGAATAATGAGCAGTCATGTCCATCACATTCAGCAGTGCTGTGCTGTCACCAGCACACTACGTGCCAGGAGCATGGTCATATCTCAAAGAATGTTTCCCCTTGAGTCCCCAGAGGAAGAACTCAGCTTTTCTCTACAAAGTGAAGTAATCCCAATGCTCATAGCCCTGCTGTCACAGGAAAGAAGTTTATTCTATGTTAGTCCTAGATGTGACTAATCCCTGCCCAGAAGCACACTCCTCTTCACAAACCTCCCTTGGACCCTGAGATATGCACCCATCATTTGAAACCACTCACACCCCAGGGAGATGCTGCAACTGAAACAACACTGTGATCTCCCAGCCAGCTCGCAGTGACCAGAGTACCAGTCCTGTCCCAAACCATTGGTGCCTTCCACCCATCCTGCTCCATACACACAAATAGCTGGGCTATTCAGCCTCCAGAACAGACCAGTAGCATCACTTAGGTCAAGAGAGCAAGCAGAGGTTTCCCAGCCCACCTTCCTCACTTGTAATATCCATCAATGTCATGACTGCAGCTCAATCAGCAAAGAGCAGCTCACCAGCCTCACACCTATATCTTGCTTATCACCATGGAGGCCTCTGGTGTTCATCTTACCCTCCTCTACTTCCCTGTTGTGGTTTAAGCCCAGCCCACCCTTAGCACATATCCAAAACCACAAAAACACTGCAGCAAACACTGTGGCCCATGCTCAAGAGCTCTTTCTTTTTTATGTATACACCCCTGAGCTCAAGACACACACAGAACAAAACCCTGCTTGCTGTGACTGTCCAGGGCTGTGGGAGGGACAGTTTTTATTACTTTTCCCAGCGGTAGATGTTTGGTTTATTTCCATAAGATGTTTCAATGAGGCATCTCTCAAAGCTCCCTCCCCCACAAGAATCCCACCTGCTCCTTGCTTTTATTTCTGTTAAGAAGGAAACAAGACCTGCTAACACAATCACTGTGCTTACTTGCTTTGACATCCACAGAATCAGAGGACATATGCCTGCACACAACGCCAGCACTACGCAAGAGCCACTTCCAAGTCATCTGCTTGGGTGCATATTCCAAAGTGTGTTTGGTTTGGGTTTTTTTTTTTTGAGGGGGCTTAGAGTACAGATGCTTTCAAAATATGCCCATGAATCCCTGTGGAGAAGGTTGCAGAGCAGGTTGTTCAGACACATTATAGAAACTGTAATCAAAGGTGTGGAAGAAAAGAGCCAGAATTAGGATCCTCAAGCCAAGAAATAGCAGAACCCCACGCCACTGCTGCCTCAGTCTCTGCAAAGGCTTTACAACCCACCTCGCCCTACAATGTGGTGAATGGTGTTCATCATTCTGCTGTAAGGAGCCTATCTAATGCTGCAGCTCAGGCCAGTTCTCGCGCAGGAAACCCAGTGTCTGTAAACAGAGCATCAGGATGAAAAATACAGACATGATGCTCCAACACAAGGGCTGGAGCATCACAGCGTATAGCTGGTGACTTGACCTCTGGACCAGGGCTTGCCATGGCAGATGGCTAAGGAATAGATGTTGGAGAGTGATGAGCCCCTGAGCACCTCCTCTGCACAGCACCAGGCACTCTTGTGCCTTCACGGTAAGGATCCTCGGTCAATAAAAGGTTAAAAATCCACTTAAAAACTCCAAATGCCACAAGACAGCGAAAGTCTTGATGCACAACCCTCTTGTGCAAGAAGTACTCAAGGCTAAAAAAACTGAGAAAGAACCAAACCACAAAGCAAACTACAGCAAAGGTGTGGGGTTTTTTTGCATGAGCTCCTTCAAACATTTTTATCACAGTTTCTTTTGCCCATATATTTTGAGGAAACGGCTTGTTGATTCTCTCACAACCAGGAAAGGTCCCAAGAGCAAGGGTAAGCAGCTCTTCAAAGCTGCATTTTTTAATACTACCTCTTGTCTATTAAACTGCCAGATTAGGCTCATTCTCAGCAACACACCTCAACCCAGTCCAGACAGAAGCAGGTAGTGCACTGAGATCCCTGCCAGACCTGCTGCCAAAAAAAAGCCGAGAGGAAACTGTAATTTTGCAGCTGGGACTCTTGACTGTCTCCCAGAGTAGCATTAATCCACCTTACCTTCCTAAACTCCACCAGGAAATAGCTGCGAGGAAAGGGGAGGAGGAGGAAAGAGAACCACTTATGAAGCATCAGCTGCAGTCTAATTGGAGCTATTAGCAAGCTCTTAGTGGTGTTTATTAGCTTTACCCAACGTTGCTGAATGAAGCAATCCTGACATCAGCCTTCTGGCTTGGAAAGCTGTGTTCCAACCTCAGCTTGAGGAAAAGAAGCATTCAGAAAGGTCAAACTGGTTATAATCACAGCTGTAGCTCTTCTAGCCAGCTCTGAGCTTGTTTTGAGTTCATAGAAACTAATGTCCCATATAAGCGGAACCACCCTGCATTGGGGAGGAATAGGATCTTCCGGTCAGAAGTCCATCATGGTACTTGCTGAGATGGAGGCCTCTTGCTCTGAGTTACAGCTATTGAGTCATTCTCAGTTGATGGCATCATGCTGCCTCTGTCCTTCTGGGAGCTGGGGATTACCAACCGCCTGCCCTGGTGACTGGGGTGAGATGCACTCAGAAGACAAGGTAGTAGCAAGCCATAAACCTGGCTCATGGCAAGCTGGCCATGAGTCGAGCAGGATTGAAATGAGATTTTCATCTTCTGATGCACAAAACATTCATCACTGGCTGCTGTTGGATGTCTTCAGCCTGCAAACAGTTTGTCTAACATGAGATGTTTCTTAAACCTGTCATGCCTTTCAAAGGACATGCAGTCAAAAGCTGCATGCCTCAAGCAGGGCTTATCTCCCTGGTGTCTCTTATAGTAACATATTTCAATGAAGCTTATCATATAGAAGGGACATTTAAAAATATATGAATGTATGCTATAAATCAGCCTGTGCTGGGAAGGAGCAGGAGGAAGAAACCTGTGGGATTTAAGAAAACCTTAGAAATAATTCAATGTGAAGCAAATTTTTGTGGAGGAATCTTAGCTATGGGTTTGCCACAGCTAGTAATATTTAGCATGAGTGGGGCCAAAAACCACACAATAAATGAAAGCACTTGGTGAGTTTAGAACATCCTTAACCAGAGGAAACACTGAACTCCTATGTATCTTTCTTAAGTGCATACATAGACAGGTAAGATCTTCCACATCTCTGTGCTGGATAAGCTGCCTTGCTTTTGTGGTCTAGCTACCACAATTCACAATCTATACAACAATTTCATTTCCAGATAAGCAGAAGCAGGTCTTTGTCATCTCTATAGATGGGTCTGTCTGACATGCCACAGATGGAGGAAACCCAACAGAAAGTCTTAACTCACCCAACATAAAGCCTTAACTTTTAGGGCTGACTGCCAGATCCGTACTTGAAAAGCTGAGCTCTGACTCATTCCCAATGTGTGTAACAAACAACTGCTCTGGTCACAAGGTTTTGCAAGACAAACATGTAGTCTTCAAAGTTTGTGGTTACAAAGAATTGCAGTTTGCTTTTGCAATTGCTTTGCAGAATGGTGTTGGTGGACGCTACCCCTGGGACCGGGCTGATGTGACCACCTACTGCAGGCTGTTGGTTGACTCAGGCCTTAACCACCCAAAACAACAAAACTTGCAGTGTTAGCAGCACAATTTCCCCCCTTGACAAGTGAACGCTGTGCACCATGAAGGTGTTGCCGCAATCACAGCAACCTACAAGCAGCAGCAGCTCTTTTGGAAGACAGAATGTGGTGAAAGGAAACTATCTTTCTCACAGCTCCCAAAAAACAGTCATGTTCAGCAGAGAAAGTCTGTGTCCAAGCTTTGCTCTCACCATTTCTTTGCACATCCTTCAGCCTGCAGATGCTGTCATACATCAGGACACAGTGATGGAAGGCAGATCCAGCCTGATGGCTTATGCTCACCAAGCAGCTCTGCCAAGGGCTGGTGGGAGGGAGAACCTGATACAACACTCCCGACCATGGCCCTTCTGCTGATCCATCCTGAGCATCTTGGAAGGGAGACGCCATATTCCCTGCTCCAGGACCAAACATCACAGAGGTGCTGGGGAGGGTGACCCACCAGGAAGGAAAGCGAGTGGTCTATGAGGAAATCTTGCTCCAATCACCACCTTGGGTACCACTGCAGAGGTCTCAGACCACATCATCTCATCCAGCCCTGGGCACAGCAGCTCTCTGCCTGTTAACACTTCAGCCCTCTGCAAACCACCCTGCCCTGCAAGGAAGCACTGCTGGGTATCAAGGATGCCTGCAGGTGATGATGTGAAATGTGAATAAGGAAAGTAGTTTATGCAGAAAAGTAATGATCCCTTCGGGATCTTCCCAGTTTATATGCAATTATATCAAGCAGCTAAAAAGGAGGAGTGCTCAGCAGAGAAGGGAGGTGGATAATCTGCTGGTGTAAAGCCTCACAACTCCCTGAAGCAGTAAGCAATGTAAACCAGAGCTGACATTTGAGGATTCACATGATCTTCTAGTTTACGTGTGTCAGGACATCTGCTACCACAACCTCATACAGATAAAACTATCTATCTTCACCTGCAGTTGCTGCTGAGTGTAATGTAGAGTAACTCATTGAGCTGAGCCTCACGCAGGGGTTTCCGCTCCTTCATGCCAATTTATAGCCAATTCAGGATTTAAGCAACTATTATTTATCACCAGGGCTCCCTGCTAACCGTTACCACATCAGTGAGGATTTACTCAAAATGAGTTTCCAAATTAGCAACTCTGCATTCATTTCTTTTATGTTCGTTTCAGTTTATAAGGAATGTCAGCAAATCACAGGATCCCACTCAGGGTAAATTACCTGGGGATTTTATGCATGACGGTTCTGCTGAGCTGCAAAGGCGGTGTGGCAGCGAGCTCGTCATGCTCACAGTGCCTATGCCACCAGGGAGAAGGAGCCCAACTGCTTCCAAAGGATGAACAGGTTGGAAAGATGAGTAAAACATCTTGCAAGTATTGATGAGGCTTCCCCGTGCAGACTAGAGCATGCCCAGGCTGTGCACCCATCTCCCAACTCCTGCAAGTAATTCCCCTCTTCCCAAATTTATCACTACTGAATGAGAAAGGAAACAAGAGCCCACTGTCTTTCTGTCTGACTTTATTCTCTGAGACAAGAGCTTTTCTCCCTGGCAGAAAACAAACCATGGTTCGTTTTGTTTAGAAGTGAAGAAATAGCAGGTCTTGACTCCATAGATTTCTGGCAACAGTTATGCCTTGGAAAAACACTTGTATTGGCAGAAAAGTGAAAGACTCCTGTCTGCTGCAGCAGCCTTTGGCCTCTGTGGATGTTTCTTCTGATCCCAGGCAAATGGAACACGTGTTCTACCCTGTGCCACTCCATCAATTTCTTCTCCTGGATCCCTGTGCCAAGTCACATTGGCCTCATCAATGGGACAAGAGTCAAAGCCACCAGTTCCCACGAAGAGGGCTGGGAACAGGAGCTAATGCGCAGGCAGCAGAGTCAAAGATGCCAAGGGATGTCACTTCTCTTTGAAGAGGCGGAGGAATAGGATGGCCAAGATGTGATGACGAGGACCGGCTGCTCCATCAAATCAGAGTGGCAGCACAACCATCAGGTTTCTCAGGATGCAGCCTGAAGGTGGTGGTCCCATGCAACAGCATGGGGTATTTTCAAGCTGGGCTTTGAAGGACAAGGGCTGTCTGTTAAGGTGAGAGACAATGCAGAAACACAAGGCAGAAAGACCAGAACTAGATGTTTGCTCCAGGTGACATAGGTTAAAATGAGATTGTCCCTGGCCATGCCCAAAGGTGTAGATGAGGACATGGCAGGGATGGAGCACCTCTTTGCTTTTCTTGCAGTCCTGGCTGGGATGTGGTTTAGCGTCCAGTACCAGAATGACAAGTGTCTCGCTGGTCATGACCTAGCAAGTAACTGAGCTGAGCATTGCACAGCAGGGCACAAGCAGCTGCCCTGTAACTGCTTCCATGACAGCAGAAGAGGAGCCAGCATAGACACAGCCAGTGGGATGGCTCTGGATGTAGGGAGGGAGGACAGTGCTGCTGGAAGAGCTCTGCAGCCCTCATCCTTTCCAAGGCAGAGACACTAATGATTTGGGTAGGACGCAGCTCCAAATACCAAGATTGGCCTTCCCAAAACTCTGGTGGTTTTTCACAAAAGCTTTGGCCTTTCCTTTTTTTCTTCCCTTTTTCCTTTTTTATTTTTTTGTCATGTAGCCAACTAAACATTCCCATCCAGCTGCCTTCAGCCTTGTGTTACCATTCCTTCCCTAATGAATCTTTTGGGACACACAAGCCCCAAATCCTGCACAACTCTCATGCTCCCTTTCTGCCCTGCAAGATGGCTGCAGCCAGTTTTCATGTTAAATTTCCCAGCTTGGAAACACAGCAGCACGAGGAAGGGCAGGTGACGTTCCTTTCCATATCCACCTTCAATGTAAAAGCAGGGCAAATCTTGCCGAGGAGCCAGAGTGGAACAGCCACCATGCTGAGGCTCTGAACATCGCTCAGTACATGGTTGTGCCCCAGAAACAGAAGAGTGCTGGAGACAAAAATAAACCATTAGGACTATTTCTCATCTTGATCCTTGGGAATGAGGAATTTCATTCCTTGTGGTCCTTATTCCACCCCTGTGCTGCTGCTGGGGCCCTCAGTCCCAGCCCAACACCATGCTGCTGGCTGCACTCCTGATGGACTCTGTGTTCCTAAGTATAAAACCAGCTGCTTGGTGAGTCTGGAGACTTGTACGCAGATGGCTTGGAGTCTCCTTTGGTGGTTTTGCACCTTTGATCTCTGGAACATGTATTTCAAGACCAGAAAGGGCTTTTGTGCTGGCCAAGGAAATCACTACATAAAAGGACAGAGAGAGCTGATAAGGAATGGGGTAAAAGGATTGTGCTGCAAAGGAAAAAGGCAGCCTACTCCTATGCCTTGAAACGCCCAAGACATAAAGTGAGAACTGGCAAGGGTCAGGCTGAATTTGCTCTTGCAGAGGATGGCAATAACAAGAGAAGTTTTAGCCATCTACATCAGAGGAAAAGGGAACGAGAAATGGAGCTGCTGTACAGAAAGGATGGGTTCAGACAAATCAAAGTCAGTTCAAGCATGAACCAAAACTAATGCATCCTTCTAGTGCCCTGTCACTGTGCAGAGGACATAAGGATAACAGGAACAAGGAAATGGACATGGAAATGTCACATCCCTCCAGATAAAGAATCAGAGGGCTGCAGGCTCATGTCACGGGCATAGCTGGTTCCTATCCCCTAGTACTGAACACCTGACACTGAAACCTTCCCATTAAAACGTTCACAAAGCATAGGGAAAGAAGAACATAAAATTACTTAAAAGAGGGAAAAATGCCACTACACCAACTACAGACCATTCAGGTGTCCCATGCCACATGACAGGCATAGAACAAAGTCCAAGGAAAGGGGGAATTGGAGCTCAGAACATATTACCCGGTTTTCCACTCCCCCAAGGGTGCCAGATAGCCTGATAACACTCACAGATAAAATATTGCCTCTGCAAATGGGAGAAATGGAGAGCTAATCTACTTCAACAGCAGCAAAGTGTTCGCTAGAGCACCACACCACTAAGTCCCCAAGAGCCTGGGGGGACAGGAACTAGGTTATGGGCTGTGAGATACCAGCACCCAGCTCCTGGATCAGGCTTGGGACAGATTTATGGATGATGTCAGCCCAAAATCAAGTGGGCTCACGGTGTTCAGAAGCCTGAAATATCCCAGGTAAATGGAGAACCAGAAGCAAGAGTCTTCAAGCATCGATGTGGGAGTACCCCAGCTTCAGGACTTGGGACCACTTTTGGTCTGAACCAAAAATGCTTGGAGGAACATCTCATTCTGTTCAACTCCTGCCTGCCTGCAGCATACACGTGAGTACTAATTCTCCTTCCCATAACTGAAGCACTTGACTTGCCACCTGATTTCTAGACATTTCTAGGAAAACCCCAGCTCTGCTAGGCAGAAAGTCGCAACTGCAATGTGCCTAATCAGAAATGCTAATCCAACGCTGCTGCACAGAGCCAGCACACATAGCTCCCATTGCTAGCAGGCTCTTGCTGCGTAGCCCAGCAGCAGCATCAGTTTGTTTATTTGGAGCGATTTACCCTTGAATTTCTCACCCTCCTTCCAAGAAGGTGGCACCCCCAAACACAAATTGCCCCAGTGCACCTACCAGTGCCTCTAAAGGCTTTGGAGAGGGTTGTGAATCAGGCTGGGTGCGGGGGACTCAGCTTGCAGAGGGCCGCAGGGGAGTACTGGAACAACAGCAGCTCTAATTCAATTTCTACCCATTTTCCATTTTGCCTTCACTTCATTATAGATTATTATTTTTAAACTGAAGCAAACAAGAGTTGATTCTGCTTCCAACTGAACTGCCCACAGACTGGCTCCTCTCCTCCATCCAGCTGATAGAATCTTTACAGCAAGCTTCTTCTCCATGGACCTGCAGTCTTCAGGGAGCAATGCCTTGGTTGAGGACAATCTCTTGCCTTTTACAGAAAGCAGCATTTAATTTCCAGTTACTGGCTGTTTCATGCAGCTTTTCAACTAGATAAAAAATGGCATCCATGCACAGACTTAAAAGAGAGTAACTCCCAGCTTAAACTGGGACGAAAAGTTGGGACCTCAATATACTTCGCAAGCAAGGGGGGTTATTTCCTTTCTGTTTCCAGCCTTTTCTACAGCCCAGTGTAATTGTTATGCTGCAGATGAGCACAAATTTCTAAATAAGTTGTTTCAAAGCAAAACCCAAACCATTCTCCTTTGAGAAGTGTCAATGTGAGACTTCACAAAGATTTCTAAATATAGATACTTCAAAAGAGTAAGTGCAATAAGAAGACTGGTCAAAACGTATCGTTTTCTGCACAGACTGGCAGCTTTGAAGAACTCATGCTTTCTGATGGAAAGATACTAAACTGCAAATGTTCCCTGGGCACATGCACAGCCCCAGCTCACCCACTGAGGCTGCTTGTCCCAGCACAGGGTACTGTGCTAGTCCTGTCCATCCACTAAGCAATGATGACGGCCTGACAGCCTCTCCCAGGCCCATCATGGCTCTCTCTCACTTTCTTCACTACCTGACTCACAGTTTGGGATCCCCCTGTGGGGTATATATAGGTTGTAACAAGAGGAGTGCTGAACAAGTGCAGGGCTTGGCTCAGCTGCCCAGCCAGGACCTCTTGCAACTGCTCCATCCCTTTTTCCATCTCTTGCATAACCTAAATTCAACGGATCTTCGCAAAGGGTGGCAGATCACAGCTCTGATCCCATCACCTCCTGGAAGGCTGCAAATTATGTTACTTTAGGTTCCCTTAAATCTCATCCCCCGCATTCCCTTGGACATCTCACACTGCACTGGTGAGAGCCCTGCAGGCAGGGTGTCAGCGCCTGGGCAGCAATCAGCAATGGCGACGGTCCTGCCTTTCCCAAGCAAGTCCAGTTGAATCTCACTAAAAGATTTATGAGTGGTTTTGTACTGATTTGAGCTGTTCAGGAGCACTCCCTGCAGACTCCAGCCGGGTTTCTGGGGAGGACGTGCTCTTCTGAGATGTTTCCTATTTTTGACAGCACGTTGAGCATAGCCCCTAAATTAAAATCTTCTATTTCAAGTCTATTTTGATCAACTCCACTTCCTTCAGTTTAAAAGATACAATAAGAATAGATGAGCTCTTACAAATTAAAAGCCTCTCTTGCTTAACAAATTGTATCTCTGCAATAATTAATTGTCTGGAGAGAGATTCCAGCCCTGTTTTTGGCCTCATTCCAGGCTGTGTAAGGGGAAAGAGAAAAAAAAACATATATTTGGGCATTTGTTGCCTCACCAAGCCTGCTCTCATGCTTCCCATAGAAAGCAGGATGGGTCTGACCAGTCCACATGGGGTGAGCCCATCCTGGGCACAACAGCGTCTGCTCTCCTCCATCAGCATGGCTGTCACCAAGTGCCTGTCACAAGCCTCAGCTTGTGGTTTGCAGGGAGGAGGCTTCAGGCTCATTTCACTGCCTGCTTTGATTTTTTTCCATAGGTGATTATTAAGACAGCAGGTCTTCTGCTGTGAGCTACTACCGCTGTTCCCAAATTGATGGTTCCCAGAAGCTGATGGTATGTAGGAGTTGTATATATGGAAGATGTGAAAGCAATGCATGGGTTCTGGGGTGGCTGCTGCTAGTGATGCCTCCTGCCAGCTGCTCCAGGACTTTGGGACTTTGTCTAACCGAAACTTCCTTAAGAAATTCCTTCCAGTACATGAATATCCTTATGATGAGTAGGTCTAAATTAATCTTAGTTTTTGCAAGCTAAGTCCTTAGCTGCTGCTTCTCCTGCCATACGGTAGGGAGCTTCTGCCTTCCTTCCCTATGGCAAAACTGCAAATACATGCAGGTTGTGACATCTGCTCCTTCAAAATCTTTTCAGTCTGTTCCCACAGGACACGTCCTCCAGGCATCTGTCTATCTTGTATGCTCCTCACCCTTGAGGCTTCTCAGCCAGAAAAGCCTCCATGAAGAGGAAAGTTGTAGTTGGCTTGGCTCACCCTGGTAAATGCTCCAGGTTCTCCTACACACAGGAGACAAGGGGGAGGCTGGTATCAGTCAGGACTGTAAGAAGTACCACCTGCAGCAGAGGACCTTCACACTGTGGGTCAGGACAGAAAGATCCTCTTTTTCTTTACCCCATTCAACATGCAGCTGCCAGGGAGCAGCATTCTACAGCCACATCTCCCATTTTTACAGTTACCTGCAGTGGGACATGAGATGGAGATTGCAGCAGTCTGGCACAGAGGCACAGCAGGCTGCAGGCAGGGTGTCACAGTCTCTGTCCTGGCCTGGCTGAGCTTGCCCACACCACTGCAATGCTGCTCCCTCCCCAGGTGCCCTCACTGTTGGGGTCTGCGTGCAGGGACATGCTGGTGACGCTCATCCACACTGGTGCCCAGCTCTTCATCTCATGCTGGGAGCAGCTCAGCACTACACTGGCTTCAAAGAATCATAGAATGTTTGGGCTGGAAGGGACCTTAAAGCTCATCCAATTCCATGCCAGGGACACCTTCCAGTAGACCAGGCTGGTCAAATCCCCATCCAACCTGGCCTTGAACACTACCAGTGATGGCGCAGCCACTTCATGGTCCCTCTGCAACTCTTGGTCTTTGCAGGGTCTCCCCATGCCCCGTCTGCCCGCACTGGCAGGTCAGGCAGGATCTCAGCAGGGTCCCGCTCAGGGCCCAGGCAGGGTGTGAGCTGGCAGCAGCAGCCGGCAGCCTGCCTGGGCAATGCCCGTGTCCAGTCCATGCTCTGAGCTTTGTGCTCCTTGCCAGCCCCATGGCGGTCCCGCTGCAGGGGAGCGTTTTGCTAATCCTTTCATTCCTGCCCCCATGCCCAGCAGCACAGCCTCCTGCCAGCTTTGCAGGGAAATGCTTCAGAAGCACCTGGGGCTCAAGCAGGCAAACCTCTCTGTGAAACAACGGGGCAGGAGCTGGCTTCCAGCCCTCAGAAGTCCTAAACCACCGAGCCAACGTCAGAGCAGGAGCTTATATACGCAGACCGGAATCCACTGGCCCCAAGCTAAAACCTGATAGCTCATTCCTGCAAGCACTGGCAGACCTTCCTGACACAGGGCCCAAAAATGCCAGGAGGGATGTGAGCAGAGCTGCATCCCAAAGCATCCCACCTTCCCACTCTGCTCCTGGACTGAGTAACCCACAGCTCAGCCTCCTCCACACCCGGAGGGGGCAGCAGCTTTGCACAGCCCCAGATTAACCTGTTGCCACAAGATATCACCCAGGCCATGATCTCAGCAGCGTTTGGAAGAGGATTAAATATTTATCTGGAAAACAAGGACATGTACAATTGCATTTGGCAGGATTAGTGCTAAAGCCCATAAAAGACCCACTCATCGGAGCCGTAACTGGTTGCTCCCTTCCTGGGGACATCTCACGCACACCGGTGGGTGCATGCTATGCCAAGGTTCCCACTGCCCTCCCAGCCTCATGGCCTCGGAGGAATGGCTGTCACCTCTTCCCACAGACCTTAACCTTTCCTTTTCCTCTTTAGAGGGCATCAGAGAGATGAAACCTCCTGTACTGGTGTTATACAAACTGCTCTCTCCTCATTCTAGGAGTTCCAATGAATTTAGTACCCTCCTTGGCCCTTGGACACACTAGAAAACATGTGAACCCTCAACTGCCTGAAGGAGCAACGTGTGAGTGTGAAGCCAGCCAGCACCTTCCAGTCCTTGTTAGAGCTTGGAGAGCTTTGCATAACACAGATAGACTGACAACCTGGAAACAAACCTCTAACATCCTCCCTCTGCACTAGGAGAAGCTTAAGAAATACATGACAGGTTGTGTCTATAGTCTAACACTGTATCACAGCAGATGGGGTCCTGCTAAGCCTCCTTGGGATCAGCACTACAGCAAACAGAGGGGTGGGAAAGGCTCAAGCCTCATTTCCTTCTCCAGTACTTGTCCCTGCCTTTGGAAAGAAACATTCCTGGAATAGCTAGGGTTTATGGCATGCCAAAAATACACACACAAGCAGGATGTTGCTCTGGACCTCAGCCACAGCACAGCGAGGGTCTCCCATCACTGTGCTGAGCTGCTTGGTCTGCAGGCAGGAGCAGTTCCTTGCACGGTGCCAGGCTCCCATGTTGGACTCGCTGGAGCTGTTTTACATGTCCTTCCCTTGCAATATTTATTTCCCACAAGTGTGCTCTTGCTCACAGAGCCCCAACAGGGAATATCAGAGATTTCTGTCATAACTCACCAGTTTGTCCAGGACAACATTTCACTGCAAAGTATTTGTTTAAAAAAAAAGCAGCAGGTTAACACGTTGGGAAGGTCTCTTATTTTCACCAGGTACATAATCCACTGGAAATCAAAGTCTTCAGATGATTTGAGTAAGATACTGGCCTCTCCCATCCAGCCAGGAAGGGCAGCAGTCTTTCCACGGCTTTTTAGGTTGGATTTTTCCAGAAGAAACAACTCTGCACAAGTCCCAAAACCCAATCCTGGATCCTCTGCCAGAGTTCACATAAATGTCTCTGAAACCCAATGGGACACCCTGCAGCTCTGCTCAGCCGGCACTGCCCCAGGAGCAGCTCCACAGCCAGAGGCTGTGTGCTCCAGGTATTTTCTGCTCCTCTTTCCCTTCCTCCTTTGGCTTTTCCAAACCCAGCCCAGGCTGAAGAGAGCAGCACAGAGCTGCCCTTCCGAGCCCTGCTCAGAGCTGAACTGCCGTATGTGGGCATAACTTCACCATCTGATTTCAGGAGCTCCCATGTTTGCCAAATCTCACATCCCTGTTCTAGGAGTCCCGGAATTTCCATTTCTCTTGTACTTCCCCACCCTCTAGCATTGCTAAAGCCTGCAATAACTGCTGCTTCACACACACATAGGACATAGAAGACCTTTCCTTGCTATTCGCTGACTCATTACTCACTCCATGCCTCAGCACAGCCTGCCTGAATATCCCAGTTACAAGTGTCTCTGGTTGCTGCCCACTCCATGCAGCCCAGCGAGCCTGGCCAAGGTGGCCACGCTGCCAGGGCGCGCACTGTGGTTTGGCCGTCAGGTCTGATGGGTCTCAAGTGTCTCCTTCCTTTTTGGAGCCTGCCACCACTCATACTTTCCAGCCACAGCATACACAGGTATTGCATCTGCCACTTCCCAGGTTGCTTCTGTAGATGTGCAGAGCACAGTGGTCTGTGCCAGCAGGAATACTCTTGCACAGCTCCTTTTGGCTCTAGGTCCAGCTGCTTTCCTGCACGTCACTGCATGATCTGTGCAGGCTGCCCTTCTCACACCTCCAGTGCTACACTCTCCAGTTAACTCAGACCTAGCACACCAGGCCGTACAGCCCTCAGAAGCTCCACGGCCACCCAGCCATTGCATAAGCTCAGAGCCCTAGGACCTCCTGTGCTCAGGGGGTTCCAGAAGTGTTGGGTTCCCCCACGACCCAGACAGCCCTGCATGCCTGAGGCTGCTACACCACTGCACCCCCAGCACCCTGCATGCAGCATCCTTCTGCAGAGCTGGGACCAATGGATCCAGCCTGGGGACAGGCAATGGCAGCCTTGCCCCAACACCAGCCACCAGCCCCACCTCCAGCAGCTGGAGGAGGCAGCAGGGACCTTTCAGTGGGAGGGATTAGGGCAAGGAGGCTGGAGAGAGGATCCTGCCCCGATGACCAGAGACCTTTATCCCTACATGGCACTTCCCATCCTGACACTTCCAAATGTAAGATCACTCCTAGAGGAGAGCCAAGCAAGGGGGCCTGGAATAAATCAGCACCCCAGCAACTTGAGCTGCTCAGACATTCCTGAGCAGATTTCAGCCTTGTTTTGCAGGAGGGATCCCTCTGGGGCCACACACTGCACACACCAGCCACTTGAGAAGCTCCCAGCAGCCAGTCCCCAGTTCTGGTACCCAGACACATCGCAGGCTGCTGATCAAGGGAAAAACTCTCCAGCACATCATAAGCTTATTAAAGATAGATCCATGCTTTGGTCTGCAGAGATAAACACATCAAAGGCATTTTGGTCTGTGTGCCAGTGCCACCAGTACCCCCATTTGGAAGAGATGGAGGCTGGGATGTGTTTTCCATTCCCAGCATAGGACACTGGGGGAGCTCAGCCCAGTGAGCGAGGGAGCAGCAGGACCTGTCTCTTTCCAGCTTAGGGAGCCCAGGGCCACATTCAGGCTGTAATAATTCAGTCCCTGCTATTTGCTCTGAGGACTCAGAAGTGGCTGGTGGGGACTGAAGCACCTCTCTCACAGTGCCTCACTGCCAGCACTGTTGTCCCCAGGCCATGCAGAGCCAGGGGGGTGGCCAAGCTTTGCTGGAGTTCTGCTGGCAGCCTGGGACCTGCTCAGCTCGAAGCAGAGAGCTAAAAGGGAAAGCAGGTCCTCACACAGCTGGCCCAGCAGCTGATGAAAACAGTGCTTTGAAACCCACAGATGAAAGATTTGAGAAACATAAAAGGCTGTCACTGCCTGTTTATCGTTTGGTTTCTTCCCTCTCTGCCATCACACACGTTCAGGGGACAGTTTTCAGCAAAAGCAAATGCAGCCTTGTAGGAAAGATGCCCAGCCTGGAGCATCCCTGCCACTGATCCAGCACGAGCTTCTCCCCACCGTGGCACAGAACCCCCAGTGTGGTGGCATGGGCTCCTCCTGCCACCTTGAGTTGCACAAGAAGCAAATTTACACCCCAGCATTGACCGGGCTCCAGTTTTATCCTGCTTTGCATTTACACCCCCTTTTTCATAATCTCTCCCCAATGCAACTCAAGAGCCTCAATCCCCCCTGCGGCCTCTCAGCCATCTCCACAGATTTGGCTTTCTTGCTCTCAGGGTGCTCACACCAAATGCAAAGTCAGGTTTGCACTAGGAGCAAGTGATGGCATCAGGCATCCTGGCAGCACGGAAGTTTGTGAGTTTGTACCTGCAGCCACTCAGGAGGGAGGCTTTGCACATGGCAAAAGGGCCCTGAAACCTTAATGTTAGCGAGGAAGGTGACGGGCATCACCCAGGGAAGCAGCAGCAGGAGGCAGCAGGCATCCGACCCGGCTCTGTGCCTGGCACAGCGCAGTGGAGCCCGACACACTGCGTGCCCCGAGCACGGCTCACTTCCAGCATTTCAAATTTGCCGGATGATAACCTCAGTGTCTGAGTTCACAGCTCTGATCCCACCCACTTGTGGTCTGACTCATGTTGCAGTCACCGCGCTGCCTGGATATTGGTGCGAGCAGGGAGGGAGGAGAGAAGAGGGAAGGAGGCAGCATCCCACAGCACACGCTTCTGCCTTCATAAACTGAGCCACACACACCGGGGGAAAGTTGGAGGCAGCAGAGCCACAGGGGGCTTCCACCGGCTCAGGGTGGTGGGAAAGCAGCATCTCTCCCAGGTAAAGCTTTTGCCTTACTTTTCACTTGGTTGTTACATTGGTAAATCACTTTCTAGGTGAGATCTCAGAGGGGTTGGTGGGTCCTCACTGAGGTTGGGGTGTGCGATGGGATAGCCAGGTCAGAGCAAGAGGGTGTTGCTCATCGGACCCCTGTGCTATCATCATCCTGCTGTGCCTGGAGCAGAGGCCAGGTTGGGGACTTTTGCCGGCTGCTGCTGATGGGACCTCTGAAGCAGAGAACAGCAGGGTCAGAGGGAGGACGCGGGTGGAGTGTGTCCAGGCCCTGCCCAAGCATCCATCAGTGTGCAGCACCTCTGCCCAAGCAGCCTCCCCACGAGGTTTACTGCTAAGACAACTTCCTGCACTGAGCTGCCCGAGTCCTTTCTCTGGGCACCCCAGCCCCTCCATCCAGCCCTGCACACCCTGGCAGTTGGTGGGAATCTGCCGGAGCAGGGGTTGCCTGTCCATGGGCAAAGCTGGCTCTGTGGTACAGGGTATTCCTGGGGCAGGGCACCCACAAGCTGTAGCACGGGCACAGCAGGGTGGATAGTCCCCAGGGGTGTGCAGTGCTCACCATCCCCTGGCCAGAATAAGCTTCAGCGGAGGCTGAACCGTGGGACTTCTGCTGGGAACTTGTGCAGCCCCAAGCACGCCCATGAGCCCAGCACCTCTGTTTTCAGTTTTTATCTTTTCCAGGCGCCCTCCGAGTACCTGGAAGAGATAAAGTGCTCTCTGCAGATAAAACTTCCAAAATGCTGACTGCTCTGCTGGTTTCTACGTACCCCTTCAGATTCTCTGCTTTCAGGGGCCCCAAACTCCCTCTTACCCACTGTCCTAGGGAGCCCTTTTTCTCCTGGGGAGAACAATGGAGGGCTGGTGACTGTGTTGGGAATTGCGTTCTGCTTCCCCCAGCCCCTCTGCTCATGCCAGAGACAGTAACTGGTGCTATGTATCAGTCAGGGTTCAGGCTGGGATGGGGCAGGCAGAGCACCAGGCTCCAGCCGAGACCAAGGAACAGGGAGAAAAGTGGGGATGCAGCCAGGCAGGACCCCGCTGTCTTCCTGTAGTCCCAGAGGTGCAGAAAGGTTGCAAAAGGGGCCTGCAAATATGAGACTGCAACTGTCTGTGTGTACCTGTACGATCACAGCGTACACACTCTGTCTACAGACATGAATGAGAGCGCAGGGCACCTTGAATGTGTGAGCACCCAGGAGCAGCACATCCAACAGCCCTGCCCCAGGGATTAGAGGGGAGATGAGCAATTGCAATGAAGATATGGAAACAAGGGAGCAAAAGCCTTTAGCAAGTGCAAGGACAGAGGCATGCTGAGGGATGCTATGGGGTGCAGCACCCCATGGGAGGCATGGAGAGGAGCACAGCCCCTCCAGAAAGGCTGCTCATAAGTAGAAACAACCCCACAACCTCACCAAAGCCCTCCACAGACAGCAGAGCAAGCCAGTTACCACAGCACTCTCACGTTTGTCCCCTCTCACATCGCCTTCAAGCCCCAACTCTGGCAAATTCAGTCTTGTCCCATTGTGAGGCAGAAGATCAAGACTGCCCTTTGCCAGGGTCCCTGCAGCTCCCGGCCCTACCCGCTCCCCACCATCGAACCCCAAACATCCTCTTTCAGACTAGGAGAAATTCCCACCCTCCTGCCCATCTCAGCCTTGCCTGAAGTACATCTCACAGCGTGCCCGGATGGTTAATCTCAGGAAGCACTTGGATATAATTTTAGAAAGGGCCATGATGCTTTGCTGCAAGCTCTGCAGGGCCAGGGAACGTGCTTCTCTCCTAAGTGACTTCTGCAAGCTCTTTGCTCAGAAAGAAGCTAAAGCAGAAGGCAAAGAAACATTTCAGGTCTGCCTGAGAGCAGAACCATCCTGGACAGCTTCATGCGGAGCCTCTTCTGAGCCCACAACCATTGCTCTTGGTGCCCTTTCAGGAAGCAGGAAATGCTTTCCAAAGACACACTGCCATGTTCAGACACTCGTCGAGTGCTCCTTTCTGCCTATGTACCATGCTGATGTACCTAGGCTTTTAACAGATTTTAAACAAACCTATTTATTATAGAACCAGAACTAGAAGCACATGAATGGAGAGCAGCACATGTATTACCTGCGCTGCCGGCGCGGGTGCTGCATCCCATTAGTCTTGCAAAAATGCACAAAGGGCTGAAATAAACAATGCTGAAGGAAAGGATGCTGAAAGACGGGGAGGAGGAAGGCTAAAAGGCTAAAATGCAACAGAAACATCCCATGGATAAATCACAGCCCCCTCCCCAGAGGAGATAATTGCCATTTCAAAAGGGAACACAGTGAATCAAATGTAACATGGGCTGCAACAGAGCAGAAAATGTCTATTCAAGCAGGAGAAGGCAGGAATTACTATGAGAGTTATAAGGAAGCTAATGGGGAGACAATAGTACATTAAAATGGGAAGATCATTAATGCTCTGAAGAAGGCTATTAACAGAGTTCTTTAAAAATCAGCCTAGAGATAAATTTTATTTAATGGTTTTCATTGGTGATCTTGGCTCAGAAAATGGGAGTTTGCGTAAGAAAATGCATTGGTGGGAAACCTGGGAGAAGTTGTGAACAGGACAAGGGACTAAGTACTATAGGAGAAGAACCAGAGGATCCAAACAGAGACAGAAACACAACGAACTGGCAAGAGTTCACATGCTTAGGGACTAACAGCAAAAATTGCTACTCTAAGCAGCTGAAAACACCATAGGAAAAATATGTGGCTTTTAGGGAACCCCAGGATAACCGCAACAAAACAAATGCAACCTGACAAGTCCTCACAGCAGAGATAGCATCCATCAGAGCACCAGTGCCACCGGAAAAAGCACTGGAAGATGACCCAGAAGCAGTGCCCTGCTCTGCTCCCCCAGTGTCAGGAGGGTGATTCTGAACCAGGAACAGGTCCAAGCTGTGATAATGAGGATAATCAGGTAAATGTAAAGGCTGCCTGGTGAGACAGGGCTGGAAGGATATCGCTTATTCAGGCTATTACTAGAAATCCTGCCATGGGAAACAGCTGCTCCGCTCATACATCAAGGAGGAAATGAACTTGCTCTGCCAAAATGCAACAGGAGCAGAGGACACAGGACCTGGTATTAAAGGTGGTGACCTGAGCAGAAAACCAGGAGGAGATGCGGAGTCCAAGAGAGCCGATGCTCCACGAGAGAGCCCCAAGCTAAGTGCATTGCTGCAGGGACTGTGCTCTCATGTCAGTGGGCAGAGCCACAGTCTCTGTCTGCACCAGCCCTCCAGGCTACAAGGCCATGTCCAGAGGCTGTGATCACTCAGAGGAACGTTTCCATGAGATAATTTGCCCAAGGGACACAGGAAAGTGTCCCATACCCCCGCCACAGTTCGGGTTGCAGCATCCCACGTCTGAGCTGGCAGGTCCTGCCCTGTCCCACGGAGGAGCAAAGTCCCAAGGGTTTGCAGGCAGCCGAGCCCTGAAGCCCACATGTGCACCTTGACAGCTAGTCCTCTGCAGGGATGTGGACACCTCTGTCCCCTTCATTTAGGAATCACTGCTCCTTCCCTCCACAGCTCAGCCCAGTGGCTCTCTGTCTCACTCGGGAATGCTTTTTACCCCCTGCCCTGAACAGGGGAAGATGTGCCCATTCCTTGCCCTGAGCTAATTAGAAAAAGTAGTAAGAAAGCTATTTCTGGCCAGGTGCGTGGCACAGGGCTGCCTCATAGCACTTGCCTGCACCATGGCAGTGCCAAGTGTGCCGATGCACCCAGAGGTGGGACCCACCAGCAGAGCCCAGGCTGAGCCCTGGCATGTGAGCTGCGAGAGTCCATGTGAGCTGCGAGAGCTGGTGGCAGGAGCAGGTTGTTGATGTGTGGTGAAGCAGCCACGTAGGAGGCTGTGATCCACCCACAGCATTTTCTAAGTGTGCTACTCCCCCTATAATTTATCCTGCCATTTCCACATGTTGGGAGCAACCAAAAAAACATCCCTTTCACTTGGAAATACCGTTCTCCAAGAACAACCTGTTCTCAGCGTTGCCGTCAGTGGGCAGGCAGCGCTCAGCTTGTTCCACGCTGCTTTTGTGCAACGAACAAAGAGCTTTCCATGGCAAGAGCCTGCGCTGCAGCAGGAGGTGAGGAACCGCTCCGCATGCTGCCGCCGCAGCTGAAAGTATCACAGCCCTCTCCCAACAGCCTTTATCCCGGCACCCAAATTCAGAGGACCCCCTGTCTGGCAATGAATTTGCTCTGCTCAGCAGAACGCTTCCCATGGGCCAATTCATCAATTGTCATTCACTTTTAGTTCCTTTAGAATCAGCAGGGCTGCAGGTATCATCTTTAATCTCACAGGTCCTCAGCTCTTCACCACATGGCTCCCTGCAGCTGGTGGCTATTTACTCATGCAGTCTCCCTGGTATACTCTCTCCCTTGGCCCCCATGCCTTTAACCTTGAATCAAGGACATAAATCACCTGAAGAGTATTTCAGCCTGTTCCACATCCTTATCTTGTTCTTGCAAGGTGAGTTTGACTTTAAAATCTCACCCTGCCCTCTGCCAAGACTGGACCTATTCCTTCTTCTGTTTGCTCCACCATTGTAGCTTATTGTACCCTGTAGGGAACCTGTTTCACCTTCCTGCGCAAGTCTGTGCACCACCAGGGAGGGCTTCACCACCCCTCCATGGGCTATGGGAGCCTGGAGAATGGGGTCCTTCATCACCCATGGGGACCAGGGCATCTCTCCCCCACCAGCACAGCAGGGAGGATGAGGAAGACCTATCACCTTGACTAGGAGATCACAGCTACAGCACAGGCAGCTCCATGGGGGTCCCAGCACAAGCAGTTGGACTCCTCAGCCTGCTCCCAGCCCCTATCCCTCTTGTCCCTTCAGCTGCAGGGAACAGGACCTATAAAGCTGTTGGAGCCCTTTCCAGCCACCTCCTTCCCAGGACATTGCACCACTGACAAATGGGCTCCTTTTACCTCCAGGGACCTGAGGAGAGTGAGGATTTCCTCTTTGAGCTGCACAAGCCAGCACAGTTGCTGATGGTAGGGACCAGCACAAGGCATGGACTGCTGCAAAGTGCAGATGCAAAAGCAAAGTTTAACAAGGCTTACAGCCACACGTCTAAATTACACAGTTGTGACTGATTTTGCTAGATTGCATAATAAAAGCACACTGCTTTCTCAGGAAAACTCTTTCCTTGTCCTCACAGTCCTCATTTTTGTCATAAGCTTGTAGAATCTTGGTGCCTCCAGAATCCCTGCCCTTCCCTCAGCATCCCTGCTTCATGTGGGCACCCCTAGGGTTGGGGGGATGCAGCTGCAGAGACACGAGTGCCTGGCTGCCAAAGGGCTTTCTAATACAGGTTTAAGTAGGCTGAAGCATCCAAGGGAGGTGCAGGCATCCCATTTCTAGAGGGGTTTGAGGGAGAGCTCAAATAACCTTCACCCGCTGCAGCTCTGTGTCGGTGCTTTCTTTGCAGGTTGTCCTCGGGAAGTGGCAATGCTCTGTCCCAGCTGCAGCACTGTAGACCGCTGTCACCAACCAAACATGCAGAGCACATGAGACCCCTTGGTTGCTCAGAGGAAAGGAGAAGGCAGCAGAGGAAAAGGGAGCAGTTGAGACCCACCAGCAGCTGCCATGGGAGATTGACTCCAGCACTGACCTCGCAGATGGGGCCAACAAGCACAGGCAAGTCACAGGACCACATCTTTCCCTGGGTCATGTCACTCCTAGCATGCAAGGAGCAAAACCGAACATGTGAAGTGACTCTGCAATGTTCTACAAGGTCACTGTAGGCCCAAGGTCACTTTGGAAAGGGCTCTAGAGCTGCCTTGTAGAGGCTCACATCAAGAAGATTTGGAGCCAGTGAGAGCAGGACAGCTCCGTCCATGCAACTGCACTATGGATCCTTGTTATAACCATACAAGCTCTCAAAAAAGGATGGACTTCCCCCTGCAGCTGCTGGTTGGGTCCTGCCTCACCATCCTCATCGTGATCACTCTCTGTGGTAACATCATCGTCTGCCTGGCCGTCACCCTGGACCGCCGGCTCCGCAGCCTGACGAACTGTATCATTGTCTCCTTGGCCATCACCGACCTGCTGCTGGGCCTCCTGGTGCTGCCATTCTCTGCCTTTTATGAGCTCGCCAAAGACTGGCCCTTCGGCAGCACCTTGTGCAACATCTACACCAGCCTGGACGTCATGCTGTGCACGGCTTCCATCCTCAACCTCTTCATGATCAGCCTGGACCGCTACTTTGCTGTCACCACCCCACTCCGCTACAGCCAGCTCGTCACTCCCTCCCGGGTGGCTGTGGGCCTGGCTGTTATTTGGACCGTTTCACTGATGGTTTCCTTCCTACCCATTCACCTGGGCTGGAACACCAATGGCACAGCAGTCCAAAACACAGTCCCCAGCTGCAACAGGGAGTGCACACTGGAGGTGAACCCTGTGTATGGGCTAGTGGACGCGTTGCTCACCTTCTACATCCCCCTGGTCATTATGTGCATCACCTACTACCGGATATTCAAGATAGCAAGGGAGCAAGCCAAGAGGATAAACCACACATGGTGCTGCAGCAGCAACACCCACATGCCGCCCATGGTGAGGGAGCACAAAGCCACCGTGACACTAGCAGTGGTGATGGGAGCGTTCATCGTGTGCTGGTTCCCCTATTTCACAGTGTTCACATACCGGGGGATGTGGGGGGACAGCAGGGTGAAAGGCACACCCATGTCCATTGTCCTCTGGCTGGGCTACGCCAACTCAGCCCTGAACCCCATCCTCTATGGGACACTCAACAGGGATTTCCGGGTGGCTTACCAACACTTGCTGCACTGCTGGAGGACTGGGGGGCCCAGGAGCTCCAGCCTGCGTCCCCCCCAGAAGGCCCATTCCAGGGGCAGAAACTGCAGGCAGAGCCAGGGCAGGCAGGAGGGTAAACCCCTGAAACTGGAGATGAGGAACGGAAAGGGGATCTTGCTGATCGATGGAGCCCTTAAGAGGTAAGAGCCTTCTCATACGCGGGGCTTTGATGGTAGGTCCATTCTCAGAGAGAAAGGGGCAGAGGTGGGGACCCCACGTTGTCCATGAACTTTTAAGCAACAAGCTGATGCCCCAGCAGGAAAACCCTTGCCCAGGCAACTCTTGCTCTTTGCAGTCACTAAGAAATTCAGCTGAGCATCATCATTCAGCACATCCCTCCATGCTGGCAGCACAGCTCCAGCTACTCCAGCTTCACACGTGGCTGGCTACTCCTGTAATCGTCACCCATTCACAAGGAACACAAAACATCCCTGGTTTTGTTGGGTAATGGGGACAGTTTTGCCATCAGAATTATCTGTACAGAATGGGCACAGCCATTAGCTGCATCTGCTCCCAAAAACTGGACATGTCCCACTCTCTGCTGGTAGGCAGCCAGCAAAGCCTGGGCACAGAGCAGAGCTTGGGAAAGTGACCGCCTGTCACAGGGACCAACAGGGTGTTAGCCATAGGGCATAGTCAGGCTGCAAGTCCCTGCAGGAGCCAAGATCTGGGTCTTCAGCTCCCTGCTGAGCAGCTCAGCAGTTCCCTTCCCAGCCGAGCCACACACCCTTAGCATTTCGGCTGTCAGTTTGCATTAGCAGCAAATTCGGCCAACAGCAAGTTCCATTCCCATCTCTGGAAAGGGGCAGAAACAGCCAAAATTAGGTTGGCAAATGATCTAAGAAATACAAATACCCACGTAAAGTTAGAGCCAAAAATTCCCACACCATCATCCCAAGCATGTCACAGGGGTCAGGACCTGCAAGGCGAGCAAGCTCTGTGCCAGGCGGTGGCACCAGTCCCCTCGGGGCTGAGCCACCCGCACAGCACCTTGCTCAGGAGCATTCACCCATCTGAGCATAAGGAGCACGGAGGAGCCTGCCATCTGCCACAGTGCAAACTGCTGCTCCCGAGACTTTAATCGAACTCCAAGGCAGTGCCTGATAAGCAGCCCTGAAACTTTCCATCCATTGATAAGGAGCCCTTTGAACTCCCTGTTCCCCATACACCAACAAAGGAGCCGTGCTTGTGCTCTCCTGCAGCACGTGCTCTTGATCTTGTCCCAGAAACACAGTCTCAAGCCACCGAAAGGAGAACGTAGGGAGGTGAACCAAAGGGCAGAGCCATCCAAAAGGCTCAGCCGGCATCATGCCTCCCCTGGGGCTCAAATGTGACTTACCCAGGGCAGATGGGCAGCTTTAGACAGGAGTCTGCCCCAGGAGACACAGAGGGATGGATGAGTGTGAACAAATACAATAACACAGCTTCTGCAGCTGCTTTTTCAGTTTCTGGGAAACTAATAAAGGGTGCAAAGGTTTAGCATTTGGTAAACGTGGTAGCAGGCTGTATATAAAACATATGGAGAGCACGTGCCTGGCATGGTAGAGGTACTCCTGCAGACAGAGACAAAGGAGGAGCTGTGCTGTCTACTCACACAGAAGTGCAGCTCCTGGGCAAACCAGGAGCTCACGCACTGCTGCTCTGCAGCCAGCCAGGGAGAGCTGCAACAGGGAATGGGGCAGTGGGACTTCCCTACACAGCCGAGAGGGACAAGAGAAGGGAAACATCAGTGACTTCTCAAAGAGCTGCCTTACCACAAAGGGAGAATATGAGACAGAGGGAAAGAAAAGGGGAAGAAAAATAGGTTTCTTCTTCCCCAGGCAGAGGTCAGGGTCACTTCCTCCAGGCTTTCCCAGTTAGATAAGGTCCCTGGAACCCTGGTTCCCCACAGGGCCTGATCCTGCTACAAGACTTGCATTCAAAGCCCACACTGAGGTCAGCAGCAGCCAGGGGACCTCCGTCCTCAAGCTCTGAGCATGCTGGTGCCTGGTGCCAGCAGAGCAAAACCCCCAGGGCAGAGACCCAGCGTGGGCCTCCAGCCTGTCCTCACCCTGCGGGTGAAGCTCCCCCACTGCTCAACTCAGCCCCCATGAGCCTCCCAGCTGGATTTGCCCCCAGGGATGCAGGAGGCTGGAGGGATGGTGGTGAGCGGCAGCCGGAACCACAACGGTGCAGATACCTGAGAGATAGAGACCACAGGGAAGCGAGAGAGGAAGACTCAAGCACGGGGATGTTTTTTGACTGTTTTAAATCCAGAGATCTCCTTCCTGTCCCCAGCATCGCTGCTGTGGTTTCTGCTCGCAATCAGATAAGAGTTGATTGAACACTGAATGATCAGTTAATGCTTTTAATTTCTCTACTTCTCAACCTGCTCACTTGCACAGAAGTGATGCACCAAGGATCACACGGGGCCCCTTCCAACCCTTTTTTCCATAGTAATACATACAAACATCTGCTGTTGGCAGATGATCTGGATCAACTAATACCACAGAAGACAGGTGGGCACAGGATTTACCTGTACACCAAAAGCCTGGCAGCCAGTTTCATCCCAAGCACCAAACAAGCTGGTTCCTCTCTCCCCTTTCCTTCTGCAGTTTTCCCAGTCACCTGCTCTGGACGTGTTAACAGAAAAAGATGAAAATGAATCACTCCACAGACTCATAACCTCCCGCATAAGAAGGGCCAGAGTTAAGAAGAGCTCTGCTCAGAGCAGCTCCACAGGGTCGTTCAGGGGAAAGCACAACCAGCAGTATTTGAACCATTGCCCATAATAACAATGTTCTTTGCTGTTATGAGGCATAGAGAAAAGACCAGCAATCAGGAGTGGGAATACTGAAGAACTGCAGCCAGTTTCAGGGGCATCAGGAGCAGGAACAGAGTGAGAGTCATCACTGCTTTGGAAATCAAAAGGCCACAGCAGCAGCACAGCCATTAAGGGGCTGGAGGCATTTCCATGGGTGAGAACCAAGCAGGGGTGCAAGAGAAGACAGCTGCTCCTATCTCCTCACCAGGTACTAAAAAAGCAAGGCAATTCACTTTACACAAAACCAGGAAAGGAAAGCACTTCTTGCACGCACAACACCTGATGGACCTCAGGAACCTGCTTCACTGCAGTGGCACCAGACTCTGGGGAGGACGCTGAGCACTGGGCAGGACTACAGGTTGTGAGACCGGTCCTTGGGGTCCAGAGAGAATAAAAGACTGAAGGAAGGAGCATGCAGAACAAACAGGGAGGTATTGGGCAGAAAACACCAGAGCTGAGCAAGTGGCTCTGGATCACCCTCTTGCACATATCAACTGTGCTCAGGGGCAGGACGGGGCCCACAGTGAGAGATGGCAGTTTCCACAGGGAAGGACCAGTGTCCCAGCCTGCCTGCTGGCCTCAGGGGGGTCAGACACCAGGCAGGCAGTACCTGGTGCTCCACAGAGCAAAGCCAGGCTCGACCAGGCTGGCACTGACCAACTGATCTCTTCTTTTTCTCTCTCTTGTTTCTGTCCCCATGTGCAATTTAACCCTTTCCAGTGCCAGAGCTTTCCCGTGAGCCTTAGCCAGCCCCCTGCCCTGGGACCCCATCTCCCAGCCTTCAGCTCCTGGCTGCCTTCTTCCAAAGTCCCGTGAGGCTGAAAGGACAGCACTCAGTTTTCCTCAGGGAACAACTCTACAGCAGAGGCGAGGGCTGCAGGGTGAGTATGGGGCCGCGGTCACTGCATGCAAAGAAGGGGAAGGGGCAGCTCTCCCTGCTGTGGAACCCACTGCGTTTTCCTTGATGCAGCCATCCCACTGCAATGGTACTTGACGCAGAGGGTGATACTATCAGAGGTGCATTCTCACTCCTCATTCCAGCACCATCTGCTCTCCAAACCCAGCCGCAAGCCCAGGGTAGGTGCACAGGGCTGTGGAGGTGCCGGCTCACACAGCCTCCCTGCAATGCCCCAGTAGATGCCTGCATCCTGCCTGTCCCCCCACACGCTGCAGAGCAGCTGTGTTCAGACCATGGATTTCCAGCACACTTCATTTTCATGCAAGCCTACATCGGCTCCACATAAATTGCAGCAGTTTTCACAGGGACGCTGGCAGATCTCCCATGGTGAGGGGCTGATGCTGCTGCTCTCTCCCAGCGGTGCTGGGCTGGAGGACATGGCTGGTATGCATGGAGATGCCTCTCAGCTCCAGAGAGCCACTTAGTGCAGCTCTTCTCAGTGAAGAACCAGGCAAGGTCACCCTGACCTCCACATCCTCTCCCTCCAGTGCTGCATGCTGATAACCTGGGCTCTCCTGTATTGACTGTGCCACGGAGGGAGAAAATACAGCCACTCACGTGCTGGAAGCTAGGTACACTTGTCCTTGCTGCACACTGAGCACTTCCGAGCTTATCCAAGGTCATGGTGATGGTGAGAGCTGGTGCTGCCTGCCTGCACGTGCAGATGGGGCTGCAGCAGGAGAGCACAGGGTCCCCTGCCCTGGGGCACAGCATCAGCCTGCACCTCTCAGAGGGTCTCCCCATGAATCACCCTGGAAATGTCATCACCCGTCAGTAGGAGAACCAGGGGCTTAGAAAGCAAGGAGCAGAGCAGTGAGATCCCCATGGCCCCATTAGGCCCTGCTGGGCTGCAAGTCCCACAGTGCCACATACCAAGGCACAAGCATCACCCAGCAGTGCAGTGGCTGCTCCCCGGGGTGGCATCAAGGAGCAGTGTGAAACCACGAGCCTGGAGGGCACAACAGCTCATAGAGAACCTGCCAGGCGGCAGACACGGTGCTCACCCCCCCCCAGCAGCGTATACACAAGGCAGAGTCATCTCTATTTGCTGTCATTTCCCAACAGCAGGGGCGGAGGGGATGCCAATTCCAGCTCTTCTGCTTCATGCTTTCCCTCTCTGTGCTGCACATATGTTCCGAAACACATTTAGTTTCTGCGAGGCAAAGGCAAAATACCAGCCATCCCCTGAGAGGCTGCTAATCTAATCAGCAGAGTAAAGCAAAGGCGGTCTGGGGAGAGGCTTGCAGGAGATGTGAGGTCCCAGTGTGACCGCAGATTTCCTCTCTGCACGACAGGGGTGGGACAGGAAATGTCATCTTGCCCAGGGCACCAGCCCAAAAAGGTCCCCAAGACATCTACAGGGGCAGGGAGAGAGGCCATGAGGAAAGGAGCACCCAGGAGCACAGCACCACTAACCCCAGGACATCTGCTTTTGTCAAGCTGCTTGCAGAGGAGAAAACCCTGCCACAGCTGGGTGGCCCAAGCAGATGACAAAGAAAGCCACAAAGAAAAGTGATGTCACTCAGAGGGATGCCATTCAGTGGGTCCTGGAGTGACATGAGCCTGCTGAGCACTGCCCAAATGTCAGCGCTCGGCATATAACCATGCTCTGAGAACATCCTCACAGCATCGCACCACAGTCCCTCCCAGGCACAGAGAGTTCTTAATGCAGCATCCCTTATGGTGGGGAGCAGGAAAGAGGACAGCAGGGAGAAGGACCCACATGCACCCTGCAAAGCTATTGAACCCCCTCTCTGTTCCCTTGCAGGATCCCTGCTCTGGCGAACAACATTTGCCCCTTCCCCAAACACTGCTGAAGAGCCTTCACCTGCCCAAGGGGTTGTGTTTGAAGAGCCCTTGGAGGAGCTGCAAGAGAGCCTCTCTCCTGCCCCACTGGGGCCGTGACACCTCCAGTGTCAAGCCGCATGCCAGCAGGCAGTGGTGCCCAAGGAGCTGGGTCAGCAGCCAACACATATCCCCAGCAGGGCTGGGCTAGGGGTGCCCTCCACAGACCCCCAGGGCAGTGGGTCAGGCTGAGAGGGCACAGGAATGGGAAAGGGGCAGTGGTCTGTGATCAATTTCTTGGTGCCAGAGACACCAACCTAGGATGGAGAAGGGAAGCACAGGCACTACCTTCCCTGGTACCTTGTCCAAGGGACATACCCATCCCTCAGAGAGGACAGAGGTCCTGGCAGAAGTGGGGATGATGTAGCAGGAGGGCTAGGCATGGTGAATGTCGGCAGCTGTGAGCGCTGAATGTCGTGCCGCATCTGTACTTGGGTAAGACTGCCTCCCATGCTGGGGAGGTTTTGACATGACTGATGCTATCCCTGCTCTCTGTGACTGCTTTACACCCCTGTTCCAGCCCCACTGCAAGAAGAGTAGCCCTGGAGCCTGCTGGGAGACATGAAGCAGCCAGGGTTCATCCCTGAGCTCTAGCTTCCCCAGCAGGATCCAAACCAGGATGTTTCTGCACCAAGCCTGTGCAGAAGTAAGCAGTGTTGTAAAAATCTTTTTAACACAGAGAGAAAATGGGATAATTGATTTCTTTGAGCATGTTTTGTCCTGGAAAGATCTTGCCCACCTCTACCCCACTGTGCCACCTCCCTCCCTCTGCTGACACAGAGCCTGGACACACAGAGCACAAATTCCCAGGTTGCGGCTGCCCCGGGAAGGGCTGGCACACACATACACACACAGCATCTTGCCCTGTGGGACCAGTGAGAACACCCCCCCACACACCCCCATATACACAGAAACCCCATTCCCTGAGCTCGTAGGAAGAAGGAGGCAGCCGGCATCGAGGACTGGGTAGGACTTGAACGAACAACGACGCACTGCCGTGCTGTAAGAGCTTTCCCCCTGGACCTGACCCCCCTCACCCGCAGGCACAGTGCGCTCGCTCCGCACCGCACGGCATCCCCAGAGCGCAGCGGGCGACAGGCAGAGCCCTGTTTGCAGGATGCCCCCGGGAAGGGAGGATGCTGACCTGGGGGGGTGCAGGAAGGGGCTCTCTGCACGGCGCCAGGCAGGAACGGTCCCAGCTCCCTGAGTGTCCGGACCCGGATCCCCCCGCCCGCACCTCCCGGAGCGGCGTTGCCAGGGCCGGGCCGCAACCCCCGAGGAGCGGGGCTCGGAGCGGCGGCAGCGCAGGCTCGGAGCTCCCCCTGCTTGCTGCCGGGGACAAGCCTGCCCGCCCGGACCGGACACGGAGGAGCGGGGCCCCGAAGCACCCCCGGCTGGGGTAGGGTTGCTTCCTACCGCCACTGCGGACCCTCTCCACTCCCCGAGCCCCCGCAGCAACCACAGCGTTTGGTTTCGGCGCCGAGCAGGGATACCCAGCAGCAAGAGGATGCCCTGCAGCAAGGCGATGCCGTGGCAGGACACATCCCCTCCCCAGAACCCCCCATATGACCTCAGGACAGGTTGCTAAGAGACCCCTGTGGAGAGGACCCCACCGCAGAAAGAGAAATCACCTCATCAGCACTTTCCATTGCAAAGAGGCAGGAAACAAGTCGCTACAGCAGAACAGGCAGAAGACTCTTCTTCCCCAACCCAACCAGACAGGAGCAGGCCTTTCATCACCTGTAGCATCCACGTTTCATTCCAGCTCAGGGAGGAAGAACTGGCAAACACACACCCAAACCCCTGCCACCTATGATAACAATTAGAGACTTATCTAATTGCAAAAATAATTGCAATTGAAGTGTTTAATTACCATACTAAGCAGGAAGAGCCGCTTCTGACTGTTCCAGTAGCACTCCTGATCCATCAAACAAGGTTTGGGGCTTGTTTGGGTGCTGAGGTTTTTTTTGATTATTAGATTGCAGCCGTGGGGGATGAAGAGATTTGCTAATTAGGGTCTTGGAGAACAGCTACCAATTCACAAACACTTGCTTTTAATTTCAATACTAATGAGGCTGGAAAGGGGAGAAATCCAAAATGCAGAACATCTGTGGCAGTTGCTGTCTGCTGTCAGTGCCCCCAAGCCCCTCATGGGGCTGGCAGAGGCCTGACACTGCTCAGTGCATGCACCAGTCTGGAGGCCACGGGGATGGCTTGGCTCAGTGCTAGCACAGGCAGGGTGAAGCTGCTGCTCCAGGTCGATGCTGTCACTGCAGCCACCGTACAGGCTAATCCCAGCATTGATCATCTGTCTGATCCCCCCAGGGACCATCAACCACGGTGGCTTTCTCAGTGATGTGCTAATCCCCATCCTGGGGCATCCGTTCCAGCCCCTGGGGGTGCAGCAGCAGGAACTTCTTCAGGTGACATTTGGTTTTGTTCTCCCTTAAACCAACAACAAAGGAGAATTTATTTTCCTCTCCAAGCAGCAGTTCTGGGAGGGAAGAGAAACTGCTTAGGAAGCTCCTACCCAACATCTGCTTTCTCAGATAGGAAATATCCCCCTGCTAGCAGTGGGAGCACATACAGGGACAGCTGCCAAGAGCACGGGAACATCCCATCCCCCTGTCCCTGCAGGGCACAACTGTCCTGATGTACAGGATCCCATCCTCACCCTGTTCCACCAACCGCCCCAGGGACCAGCAGTGCCTGGCTGGCCTTCTCTCACCAAACCACCTTTCCCGTCCTTGCCGCAGCTCTGGGTAGGGTCCAAAAACATGCAGAGAGGAGACACAAGGAAGGGGAGAGGCACATCTGAGACAGGAGCAGCCGCAGGGCATCCAGGCATCCCTTCCCAGAGGAGCGCAGCTGAGGAGCGGTGGCTGCTGTGGGCTGGAGGCAAAGGAGGGTTTTATGTCTTTTATATAAAAGGGAAACATCAGTAGAATGAGAAAAGTGTGTTGGTTTTTTTTTTCAGGCTGTCGTGTGTTTAAACAGAGCAGACAGAAAGGCAGGGGACAGCCCTGAGCAGTCAAAAAACGAGAAACTTTGTGTTAGAAAACTCAAGGTTTCATTTTCTGGGATAAAATTAGTTTGGGGGCCACTCACCCAACAGTTTTAGAGGAGGATCCAAGACTCTGGAAAAGATTTTGGGATCCATTGCCTCCCCCCAGATATAAATCTTTCCATGCCAAACCACCTTGAAATCAAGGAGAAGCACTCCCTTCCAGCCTGAAGAAGATGACCATGAAGACAGCATCACATGGTGACAAGATGCCCTCCTGGCCTGGTCCAAGTCCTTCTCTCCCATCATTGTCACCACCCGTGAATGTCAAGGCTGACCCTGGGCACTGTGGGATGGTGGCCAAGGGACCAAGCACATGGTCATGGCACTGGGATGGTGGCCATGGGACGGGAGAGGGGACAGAGCCACTAGAGGGCACAAGTATGATAGAAACATCTCCCACATCAAGGGACATCCTGCTCCCCCAGCACGGCAGTTCCAGAGGTCCCCAGAATCCCCCATCACCCCCCATCTCCAAAAAGCCCACCCTTAGCTGAGGTCCTCCTGGCCCTAGGGCTCAGTGTCCCCCAGTGCCCCAACTGGGCCTGCACCTGGACACGGAGACATGTCCAGAGAGCATCATCCCAGACAGCCCAAGCCCCACAGCCCTGTGTGGTGGCAGCCCATGCTGCATGCAGGCCATGCCTCCAGCGTGGGACACCCACCCAGCACCAGCCTGACCCTGCACACCAGCCAGCACCTTCTCACACCCACAAAACACATCCTCTCCCCACCAGCAGCTCACCTTCTCCTGGTGGCCCAAAGCCCATTGCACAGGTCTGGCTGCAGAGAGCCAGGTGCCCCTGGCCAGGCAGTGAGACACAGGTCCTGCAAAGGAGCATCTGGCCACCACCAAGAGCCATGTACAGCATCCTTCTCCCCTTCTCCTTTCTCCCCCAGAGCATCCTTCAGACAGGCGCTCCCATCCCTGTGCCTCAGCCATCACCACTTACATTAATGCTCCACCACCAAACCAAACACCATTTGTCAGACACATGCCAGAGCCAGCTCTGCTGGAACAGATGCCCCTGTGTGTCCCACATCAAACAAACATTGCAACATCCACCTTCCTGGTGTGCCACACATACACATGTGCACACATTCATGCTGCCAGTGGGGGATTGCTGTCCACAGTGCACAATGGGGCACTTGGTCACAGGCCACCATCTCCCAGGCTATAGTCCTGCTCCCAGCCAAATGGGCACCCTCGGACTCCCTTGTGGGTGTCTGAGCTGCTCTAAGCACCGGGGCTGCCCTGTCACATCCCAGCCACCATCCCCAGGCAGGGCTAGCAAGGTGCTGCTGCCCCAGTAGTGTTTGCTCAATTTGGCTTCCGGCCTGATCTGCTCTCCCTGCTTCCAGCTCCTATTCCAACAACAGCAACAGATCTCTCTGTCGGCAGGAGCCCAGAGCCGCTGGAGGCAGAGGCAGCAATGCCCTCCAACCCCAGGCACGCAGGGGCTGATGCTGATTATGTGCAATGCCGGCACTGATAATTAATTTCTCGGAGGCTGAATTGCTCAGGAAAGCTCCAGAGCGAATGCTGTTCTTCCTACCACACACACTCGTCTCGTCTACTTGGGTTTTAAGAAACTCCCAGCAAAGGGAGAGGAAAGAGCATCCCCCAACGAACACCCTACCTGGGCCTAGGGTGTCTGCCAGGGTTAGGATCTCTGCTGGGGCTGTTCCCTGGGGCCATGCAGATGTAGGCAGAGCAAGAGGACGCACTGGCACTGCCTGTGTCCCAACAGTCAGGAGACACCCAGCACCAGCTACAGTCATTGACCAAACCCCCTCCAGCAGTTCCATATGCCTGTGACACAGCCCACATCATGGGGATCCCAATCTCCCTGCCCATCAGACCATTGGGACCTGCCCACCTGCCCTCTCCCCAGGCACTGCCCACCATCCATGGGGTGAGTGAGGGATGTGGCTGTGGGGCCAGAAGCTCGTCCCCTCCAGCCCCATCTCCTGCAGCAGCACACGGCACGTCTCCGCTGGATGCTGGCACAAGGCTGTGCTGGATGCAAATTCGGAGCAAGAAACCCCTGCAGACAGCACTATTATGCAGGGCTCTCCATCCCTTTTGCTTAATGGGAGGTATTTTTCTGTTTCATTTCCCTTACCCTCGGAGCTGAAACAGCCTTTCTGCAGCAAAATGCGCCAAGCCAAAGAAATCCGTCTCTCTTTCCAGCTCAGAAACTCTCCTCCCTTCCTCCTCTACCAGCAGAAATGCCCATCCCACAGGCCACCCCCTCCTTGGTGCATGTCACACTGCCAGAGGGACGAATGGTCCCCATCCTGTGTCCTTCTGTTGGCACCACATCCCTAGGCTGCATTTGAGTCATTCATCCTCATTCCCCAGGGTGAGATGTGCATCCATCCTGTTCTGCAGGAGAGCCAGACCCCTGGAACCCCACAAGCACAGCAGCGGGGACAGAATCCCTCTCCCCAGGCAAGGACCCATGAGCAGGATGATGGGACTGATGTCCAGTGAGGATGCAGGGGGACACCTTGGGGACAACAGGACAGAGGTACCAAGGGGGCTGCAGGGTTTTGTTCTCTCCATGTATTAATCTTGCAGGTATTTGCATACATCACAGAATGCAAAGCATGCCCTCAGCCCACCTCCCCAGTCCCTCCCCCAGCACGCTTCACTTGCTTGGCCTGCTTCAAGGCTGAGCTAAGTCCACCATTCTTTACTGGGTAATTAAGCTCTTAATTAACAAGCCGGTTTCCCCTCAGAGCCCTGCCAGCATCCCTTGGTCCCTCTGGCAGTCGCTCCCCGACAGGGCAGATGCTGTGGGGCTGGGGATGGCTCCCAGGCATTTTTCCCACCTCCTCTGCACTCTTTCCCTGACAGCTTGGCCCTAGGGCACCAGCCTGGAGGCAGGAGCCTGCTCTGAAAGTCGCCCTGGGCACAAGCGAGGCTGACACATGCCTGGGCTCAATGTGATACCCTGGAAGACAGCGGCAAACAGGGGTGAGATATTACAAACTTTTCCAACCTTGACCATTCTGTGATTCCCACCATGAGTGATGCTAAAGCCTGAAAACTCCAAACCAGAAAACACCCCAGCTTACAGAGATTTTTTAAAAAATCAATATTCAAGAAGTTTCCTCCTAAAGGAAAATATCTCTCAGTAACCTTTGCTACCAGCAGGTCCCCTCAGCCCTATTCCCCCTGCTCCAGGACTGAGTGGGGAAGGAAGGCAGCACTGCTGTGCCCCAAACCCAAGCTGGCCGAACCGTAGGGTATAACACAGGGACCCTGCCCCAGGCTCCCCAACCAGGCTCCCCAGCACAGAGAACCACAGCAAACCAGCAGTGATGAGCCCCTGTCCTCGGTGATATGGCAGGGGCTGCTCTGCAGCACTCCAGCTTCTGTGTGTTCGTTACATGTCCCCTTAACCATGAAGAGAGGGTGATCCTCCTGCCGGGGCAGAGCCGCTGTCCCATCCATCCCAGTGGGGTTGGGGATGCAGGAGGTTGGCACCAAACAGTCCCCATCCCACCCCCAGGCCAGGGTGGCTGGGGAGAGGCAAGTTTGGCTTAATCCAAGTAGAAGCTAATTGTGTTTCATTGAGGTTTTATCTCTGCAACTGGCAACGCGCTCCTCCAGGAGATTTAGTGGGAAGTTGTCTGGTCCCTGCCAAGAAGGCTGATTTTTATTTTTTTTTCCCCCAGAAAGCACATTATGCATCAAAGCTGAAATTCAAATCCCTTTTCCTCCATTCCCAGAGTATATTTCTGAAGCTCCAGATATTCCTCGGTGCGCTGTGGTTTGCGGGAAGCCCCCAGCCGCTGCAGAGCCCGGAACCAGCTGAAAGAGCTGCTCAACTTCTGGTGCTTTATGATTTTCCCATTTTTGCTTAAATTGTTGCTGGGTTTGTTGCTGGGGACCAGGGGCTGGCAGGGAAGAAGCTGCTGCCTGTGCATGGCTCCCAGGCTGGGGAACACCCCCAACAGCCCTCCCAGGGTTTTCCCACCTGGAGCTGCTTCTCTCCATCCCAGCACTGCTGCACTTTACACACCCCCAGACCCCTAAGTCCCCCCATCCCCTAAACCAGCTGCAGCCTGGTGTCTGCTGTCACATCCTGGATGGGGTTGGCAGCAAATCCAGTGTTTTTCCCTACAGGTGCTCTGGTTCTCCTCCCTTTGGGGGGGTTCAGCAGATTTCAAGCTCAGCCACTTCAGGAGGTGAATCAGCCCAGCCTGGAGCCTGCACCCCTGAGCAGGGATGGGCAAGGGGGGGTCACCTGCAGGAGTGAAGAGGGGCAAGGCAGGACTGGAGCCTTCTCTCAGCCAAACTCCTTTGGATGTGCACCCACCCGGTTTGCTGCAAGCAGGTCAGGAGGGAGGATATGGGAGGCTCCTTCTTCCCCCCTGTGAGATCCCAGCTCAGTTCATCAGGACAGGCCCAGCATCTGCAGTGGCTGGAAAATCGCACTCGGTTTCCAAAAGGGAATGTAAAGTGTAAATCTCTGCCTCTCAGACACCCATTTGCTCCTCTGCAGTGAGAAAAGTGGCGAAAGCTTTAATTTCCGAGCTGGGAGGGAGAGAGACAATGATCCATCAGCAGCAGAGGAGGAAAACAGCAATTCTGGGATTACACCAGCGGCCACCGAGATCTCTCCCTCCCTGGCAGAAACGCCGCAGGTTTCCCTGCCGGCCCCGCAGCTCTTACCTCCGCGCTGGGCTTGTGGGCAACTCGGAAGCCTTCATGGTGATGAGGATGGTTGCCGCAGGAGTGTTTGCCCGGAAGTGCTGGGCTGGGGGGGGAGGCAGTGATTCCCCCCCTCCGGCTGGATTTCGCATGCAGAGCGGGCTGGCCGCGGCGCTCGGCTCTCCCCAGAGGTTCCCTTCATAAGAGGGAGTAAATTCCACTTATCTATCCAGGGGAGATTTGCATTTTAAATATCCCAACTCCAAATGTCACCCAGTTTGATCCCCTAAGCTGAACAAATGCAACGGAGCAGGGAGGGGGCCGGAGGCAGCTCGCTGCCATGGGCTGCCGGGAAGAAAGGAAAAACCCAAGGTTAAAAGCATGCACGGATGTTTAATATGGGCTGAGGTTGAGGATGGGAGCAAACATAGCAGTGACCCTCCCTCCCTCTCTCTTCCAGTCTCTGTTGGGCAGGACACATGGGAACAGGTATCAGAGGTTTCAACCACTGAGGATTAGGGATTTCGTGTTTGAGATTTTGTTTACACAATAAGACTTCAGACTGCATGGAGTGTAGGTGGATTCTCCCTGATGCCTGCAGAGGGATTAGTGCCTATAAGGCAGCCAGAATGAGCTAAAAATTGGAGAGATCAAAGTGCGGAAAGAGGAATCCCACATTCTCAGTGGTGGGAGCGGAGAAAGAGGCCAGTGGTCGAGCCCAAGACAGTTGTGAAGCTGGCCCAAGGGAGTGTAAGGAAAGGCATGGAGCGTCCCTCACCCTGCAGACACAGGGATGCCAGGAGGCACCTCAGGTCGCAGATGGAGCCCGGGTGTTTTCCGTCCTCTCCTTGGGCTGCAAAACCTCCCTCTCCAGCTCTAGCCTGCAGGAGAGGTTTGACCCCTGCGCTTCCCGAGGTCCCTGCTGCCATGGGACCATCTCAGCATAGCAGAAGAGGGGTGTCCAGCCTGAACCCCCCACTGCAGCGCTGGGGCACAGAGCGAAGCTCAGTGCCGTGCCCTGCAGGGAGGGGGCCACCTACCAGGTCCCCCATGGCCCCCATGACACACAAGGAGGGGACATGCTTGCCTGGACCCGGGAGGCTCTGCCAAAGCCCTGGACCCACAGTGCCCAGCCAGCTCTCCTGTCTGCCTCCACTGCCCAGCCTAGTAAATGAGCCTTCTCTTCTTATTAAAGCCATGAGCTGATCCAATTAAAGCAGGGCACCAACCCTCATCCCCAGAAGACAAATGGGATGAATGTTTAAGGCATTAAGTTTCTTGTCCCCAGCGCCTCATCAGCTATCCCAGCACCCTGCACACAGGGCACTGCACCCTGCCAGCTCCCTGCCACAAGCAGTAGCTGCCTGCAGCTGGGAACAAGTAAGTTCACGCAGGGTGCAAGGAGGATGTATCAGCCAGCCCTGCACAACTGCATCTTCACTCCAGGGATCAGGAGCTTTGGGGGGTCTCTGGCCACAGCAGCCTACAGCAGCAGAGCTCACTTATCTGCAGGCAGCCCCTTTTCCTCCTTGGCATCTGCAGTGAGCGAGTTTGCTCCATCACTGTTTTCTGAGAGGCAGAAGATGCGTGCACCCACCCTGCATCCCTGAGCTTATGCTGCACTCACGCATGGGACACAAGTTTTATCCTCACCCCCATCTCAAAGCCCACAGGCAGGCAGGCATTTCTTCACTGCAAACTGGTCTGAAACGGTTCAGAGAAGGACTAATTCCCTCCCTCCTTAATGCACGGAAGCTTCTTACGCTAAATCTATACAGACACAATTAGCATTATTCATATTCCATATGCTCCGGTCCCTTGTGATGAATATTAATCTGTTCCTGCTCCCAGGCATTAGAGATAACGGCGTTGCACCATGCTGCTCTGCGGTGCAGAGGTGGTCTGAAAGAGGCATGCTGCAGGTGAAGACTGTTTCATTCCCACATTGAGAAGGGGAGGCTTTGCCTCTTTTATGGGTGGCTGGTTTATGGGGCTGAGCCAGGGCATCCATTCTGCTCCCACTCTGGGCTGAACTGGTCCCCATTGAGGCTGCCCCAGTCCTCCCTGGGCACAAGGAGGGGCCAGGCAACATGAAACCCTAACCCTCTTTGCACCTTCCAGCTCTCAGCAGCTTTTGGAGGTGGGACAGGACTCAGCCAGACTGTCCTGCCTCTGCCAAATCACATTCTGCAGACTTTCTGTGACCGAGAAGTGGCCATGGGTGTTGCAGGATCTAAGCCGCTCCCCTTGGTGTTCCCCAGAGCACAAGCAGCTCTGCCAGCAGCCCAGAGCATCCCTGCTGCAGCACCCAGGGGGTCCCTGCCCCAGCCCTGCTCCCACCTCTCTGCACAACATCTCCCTTAGAAAAGAGTCACAGGGCAGCAACACTCACCAATGCTGTGAAAGGAGCACAAGAAGAGGGGCAGAGGAGATGATGCAGCAAATGCAGCTCGCCCATGAAGCCACTGCTATCTTGCAGGGACACATGGAGAGGGTAGAATTTGAGGAGCTTTTTCAAACCAGGGGCCAACCTGCACGCAGGCAGGGCTGCATGGACCATTCCCAGCCCCGTGTCCATCTGTCCATCCTTGCCCTTCACATGTGGCTCCAGGCCAGGCCGGGGGATGCTGTGAATTGAAATGCCATACGTGTGGTGGGGGTGGAAAGGATACAGGCCAAGAGGCACTGCGTCTCTATACATCTATTTGCATGCTTAATCCGCTGCTGGGGAGTATAGCGTCAGGTCCCCCATCTGCTCCGCAGCTCGCATCATTAGCTGGCTGGTTTCCGAGGCGGCTCTGAGCAGAGGTGGGAGTGGAGCAGAGAGGGGAGAAGAGAGGCTGGTCCCAGTCCCACGCACCATCACATGTTGGCAGCCTGGGGAGCCTGGGGGGAACCTGCCCCTTTGTGAAGCTGGTGGGCAGCACATGGGGGGCAAGGAGGGGTGTAAGCAGAGGGGGGTTGATTCCTATGGCTTCTGGGGCGTGATTGAGCTCCAAGCCCCGCTGTGGGCAGTGTGAAGAGGACAAAGCTGCTCCTCGCCTCTCATGGGTGCTGCCCACACTCCAGCTTTGCCCAGAGGGGTGCCCAGGGCAGCAACAGTCCCTATAGCTGGTCCCTATCCAAAAGCGAGCCAGGCAGCACCCACAGCCACCAGCCCACACACAAAGGAGATCTCAGCTCCACTGCACGGATCCATTCACATCAACCGTTCCCACCAACCTGGGGTGATGACACTGGGACACAGCCCCTTTAAATCCCTGCACTCACAGACCAGGCAGGACACCGTAAAGGGAAAAATAAGGGAAAAATGATTTTCTTCTCCCCGGCAAGCCTGGATTGCTGCCCGTTCCCGGCAGAGCGCTGCCAGCACTCCCACACACCGCGTGGCACAGGACTGCAGGGGCCAGTGTGGGATGGGGGATGCCGGGGGGCCGGGGTGCAGTGAGAGCTCCCCATGCCGGACATCCCTGCTGGGATACCACGGGTGTGGCAGGGCCCACGGGGCCCCTCTCACCCTGGGGTGCACAGCACAGCCCTCTGCTCCATTACCTACCCCATCTGCCCCATTCTCCAGGGCAATTCCCATCTCCGAGCTCTAAAAGGGCTCAAACTCAACCAAAATCCCTGCTCAACTCCCCAGGCTGGGGCTGCAAAGAGCCAGCTGTGCTGAGCAGATTGGGATTTCTCAGCAAGCAGCAACGAAGAGGGGGTCAGAGGGATGGAGGGGCTGGGGGTGGAAAGCCTTACACCCCCCCAAAGTCACTCTCTGCCTCCGCTTTCACGCCTGGCTGGGTTGCTTCATTACTTACCCAAGCTGTAAATTGTCTCATTTGGAGCACACCATTTATCCCTGATGTGCACTTGAGCAGCCAGATTTTGTTTTCAGGTGTGTAATTAATTTTTTTAACGTGATTTCTCTCCTAGGAAACTGCAAACAAACAGTTCCGGCTTCCAGGGCTGGGCAGCTGGGGTGAGCGGCAGGGCAGGAGTGGGCAGGCAAGGAGCCAAAGCCAGATCCTGCAGGATGTGAGG
Organism: Lathamus discolor; assembly: GCF_037157495.1. Lineage (NCBI taxonomy): Eukaryota > Metazoa > Chordata > Aves > Psittaciformes > Psittacidae > Lathamus > Lathamus discolor. The sequence continues at coordinate 12,356,558 of NC_088893.1, read as the reverse complement.
AGCTGGGGTTTTGCTGAAGCTCCCCATGCTCTCACTTTCCAGCTGGAGCCTCATCCTTCTGCACAGCCCTCTGCTTCCTCCATCACCACCACGCTCCCCGCGGGCACCGGCAAGGCCTTGCAAGAGGAAGCAACAACCGCTTTCCCTGTTCCCAACTCAATCTGCTGGGAATTACCATTTTTATTAAGACCTAACATGCCCTTGGCTGCTGGGAATGTGATTTGCTCCTGGAATGAGATTACAGTGGCTCCTAAGGAGCCCATAGCAGCAGCTGCCCCACCATGATGATGCTCCCATCGCTGGCTAGAGGCACTTCCTCTGCTGGATGCTCCGCTGCTGGGAGAGGCTGTGCTTGGGCATGCTATAGGGAGGATCCCTGTGGATGCACCACCCCAACCTCCTTCCCCTGGGATGTTTGGTGTTCAAGGATGATGCTGGGCTATTTTTGCATTGCCCATCACCTCTCACAGGGCAGGCACGAGGGAGGAGAAGCAGCAACCGAGGGTGAGTAACCTCTACCCTTGCTGCGCATCCCTGTGCCCAGCTGGGTGTGGGACGGGGATGCCTGAGCACTGCTCTGTATCCCAAGCCAGAGCAATCCTCCTTTGACAGGCAGCACAAAAAATCACCTGCTATGAATGGCAAGCACATCTCTTCACCTCTCTTGCTGCCAGGGAAGTTGTGATATGATTTTTGTCAGTGTTTTTTTCCAGATGAAAGGAGGTGAAAATCACCTCCATTAGCTGGAAAGGTGGGAGAGTCTATGGAGAGTGCACTTTCACTGCTGACTTCGTGCAGGTCCCAACCCTCTGCCCTGCAAGACCCCTTGGGCAAGGGGTGGCAGCTTGGGGGCATGTGAGATGTTGCTGTGCCATCACCACGTGTGGACTCAGCCAGGGCCAATGCTGCAGGAGTTTGGGGGTGGCTGGTGCGGAGCAGCTTTATGGCTCTGCACCAGCCACCCCCAAACTCCTGCAGCATCATTCCCAAAGACGCTCTGCTGTGTGCAGGCTCAAACACAAACAAGGCAGAGGGAGCTACAGCTGGGGACACCGCTGGGATGGGTCCCCTGCTTTTCTCTGCTTGCTGTCTCATCAGCCACAGCAGGTCCCAGTGGCAGCAACTGCCTGCAAAATAAAGCCATGTTGAACCCCCCCCAAGAATGATGCTCCAATAGATCCCCCCCAAACAGCAGATGCCACCATGGCCACTATGAAACAATGACCTCCTGAGGGGAGAAGCCACTGCCCAGACCCCCTGGACCTGGAATCCTTGGGGATATTTTTTCCTGCATGTTTAAGTCACTATTGTGACTGTCCGGGGGGGCATAGGAGAGGGCCGAGTGCTCTGCTCCAGCGTCCTGCTGCCCTTTTTGCTTTCAGATTGCCTTCCAAGGAGCTGCTTAGCATTCGGAGCAGGCGCCTGCGCTGTGTCAGGGCAAAAAACTCTCGTTTGCCTTCAAAAACACATCGATCTTCTGCAGTCGGCCATGAAGGGCATCATCTGCCCTCCAAAACAGGACAGAGGGCATATGGGGGCCTGGCTTGGCTTTCCCAAACACAGACAGGATGAAAGGGCCTAGGTCCATACTCCATCCTGCAGCAGCACCCCACCGTCACATCAGAGTCCCTCACCTATCACCACCCAGCTCCGCCAGCTCCTGGGTTCAAAGGGAAAGGCATCAAAGCCCTGATTTCTTTGATTTCCCTTTGCTCCTTTTTCCCCCGGCTCCTCCTCTGGAGGAGTTCAGTTCCAGGTACTGCCTGCAAAGAAGCAGAAACGAAAACACCCAAGAATTCCTGCTGTCCCTTGGAAATTCCTCGTGGGGGTCCCTGCTGCTGAGCTGATGCTGGTCACCCGCTGCCCCAGGTTTGGTGGCTGGCAGGACCATGGGCTGGCTCCATCCTGGCTGTCCCCAGCATCCCCTCCATCACCTTCTCACCAGCAACCAGCACCTTTTCCCACAAGGTCTGGTGCCATGTGAGGGTTTTAATCTTATCTGCCCAACAGGAATGGTTGATTATCTGCCTTCTCCCTTCTGATAAGGGCCTGGCTGCAGGCTCACCGTGTGGAGGAGGCAATACTTAAATAGCTTATTTTCTTATACTTCATGTGGGGATTATTATGCCTGTCTTGAGTCCCCCTCCTCTGCTGCCAGCATGGGAAAAATCCCCGCAGTGGCACCATCTGCAGCACTGCCATCGGGCAGGATGGGACCATGTCCTCTGGCACCATGGGATTCCTTCCCCTACCTGTGCACAGTGGATATGTCCTTCCAGTCACCTGCAGCAGCACGGGCAGAGCTGTGGTGTTGAGCATCTCCTCTTGCATTGCACACACCAACACAGCCACTGCTGACTGCCATGAAGGGTGAAACGTGTCACCACAGGGACAAGTTCCTGCACACCAGGAGTCCAGGGACCTTTGATCCGAAGTGTCTGCTTGCATCTAATCACAGCTACCCCAGCACCAGCACCCCCAGCCAGGGACTGGTGTCTGCTGCCCCTGCAGCCTCAGCAGAGCTGCTGCCTCCCTGGCTCCTGGTTGGAAAGCTCAAGGCTTCTATATGAAAAGTTCCAGGCTCCAGATGCAAAGGAGAAATGGGTCCTGTTCCAACCTGCCCATGGCCAGCTCCTCCTGGCCACTTCAGGGAAATGACAATGCTGGTGGCTCCCATTAGCCCGGTGAAGGCTGGGGAGAAATACAACTATTGATCAGCCCTCCGAGTTCAGCAGCGAGGCACACACAGCCCACGGCTGCAATCAATAGTGCCAGGGAGGCATTTGCTCTCGCTGTTGTTTATGTGTCCGTTCAGGGCTCCAGGACAAAGCCTGTGCTATGTCACCATCCAGCACAGCTCCTACATGGTCCTCTGTGGTCCATCCTCCCCCAGGCTCTACAAGCCCGTATTTCCACCCACAGGAGTCAGGAGAGCAGGGATGCTCCCTCGTGCAGGGCAGTGGTGAGCACACAAAACAGCCCTCCCATGGCTGGAGCATCTTGGCTCCCATGCCAGTGGCATGGAAACAGCCCCAGGGACTCTCTGCCAAAGGACAGGGTGACAGGCACAGCTTCCTTGGTGTCAGAGCCCTGTGGGCTCCCTTCTCAGCCAGGGATGCTCTGTGCACACAGGCTCCTATCAGAGCCATGCTCCTGACCCGCTCCGCATGCCTAGAGCTGGCTGCTCTGGAACCTCATGGGACACCCAGAGTTGGCGCAGGGGGAGGAATGGGGTGAAAATCCAAGATCTCCATCCCTCCAGAGGAGGATGTCAGCAGGGCAGGCAGAACTACACTTCCCAGCGTGCCCTGCCAGCCGCCGGGGGGAAGGCTGAGACACCCAGCCACCAGCTCCTCCCTGCTCCTAAATTATTCTCCTTATTATTTATTTGTGGTTTTTCTGCACTTAACCGTCTGCCTCGTCCACTTAATTGGGGGATTACTGCCACTACCTGCCCGGCCGCCAGAGCCCAACTCATTACCGGGGCATATTTATTAGCAGTGAGGCAGAAGAAAGGCACCCTGCAGCTCCCTCTCCTCCTGCGCAGGCAGCTGGAGGCGATGGAGGAAAGCGAGCAGGGGCCAGAACACAGCCAGTGCCAGTGGGCATGGGCACCGTTTGGCCAGGACCATGTCAAAACCAGCCTCTGCCAGGCATGGAGGCATCACAGCAGCCTCCTCCAGCATCTGGCAGCAGCCTGGGACACCACAGCTCTTGGCAAAGCATGGAAGGAGCAGCGAGAGCCTGGCTGCTCCTTAAAAGTGCTCCTCGAGCTCAGGAAAGGTCATTTGCACAGCACTGTCCTTCTGCTCGCAGCAAGAGACCTCGTCTCCTCAGCACAGTGGTGACTGAGTGACAGCCACATGGCAGGGCGATACCAATGGCTTATGGAAATCCATCACGGGGAGGCGAAGGGGACAGTGCCCCCCAAGCCAGCAGCACCTCACAGCTCCTCTCCAAACCGGTGCTCCCATTTCCAGGCAGGAGAATCCAGGAAGAATGTGGGACAGCAGGAGGGAGCCTGCATATTGAGTGCTTTGATAAATAAAACATGGCGAGAAGGCAATCAGAGCTGCCCACTTGGCTGCAGGCAGCTCTGTCTGCGGCGGCTGCATGGGGGGAATTCACAAGCGGTGCCACCCTGGCCGTCAGGACGCCAGCCCCGGCGCTGCTTCTCCGCTCACATCCAAGTTTTGCTGCCTCAGCACGGAGGGGGATTGATTTATTCATCAGCCTCTCCATCCCGCAGCAGCCCTGCAAGAAGGAGTGGTGCAGTGAGCTGCTGTGCGATGTGATGCGTGGCACGGCAGGGAGCAGGGAGGGCTGACCCCAGAGGTGGCTCCCTGCTGACCCACGTCCTACCTGCCATGATGCTTGGATGAGGAGGGATTCCTTAGGGTGGGAAATGAGAGCAGCAACCCCCTGGGGCCACACTGCTGAACCCTCCCTAGGCACTAAGGCACAGCCGTTCTGCACCCCCTTATCAGGGCAGAGAGGCAGGACTCCATTTTTCAGAAAACAATTGAGATCCCAATGGCCAAACCAACAGCAAAGACAAGTTGCAACACAAGAAGCCAATCCAAGAAAGCACCAACCCCGCAGCAACTCCAGGGCTTGGCAGGAGCTGTTCTGTGCACCCACAAACCCAAATGAACCCAGTGAACTGAGAACTTTGCCCCTCCTGTCAGTGAAGGGAGGGCAGCAGCTTGTGCAGAGGGGCTGGGCAGGGAAAGAATGAGTCCCAGCAGGGTCTCAGGAGCCCTCTTGGCCATGCTCTGCACCAAGGACCAGGCCCTGAGCCAGAGTTTTGACCTGTCTGTGAGCCCTGTGGACCCCAGCAGGCTTCCCAGCTCATCATCACCCCTGTCCTCAGGATGTCCTGCAACAGAGCATGGGCAAAAGCTTCTTCAGGTGCAATGGGAGTCTCCCATTTGGGTAACACCACTGGCACACCAAGACCCACAGAGCTGCCCTGTTTAGAGGCTTCTCCTCGGGGTGGCTGGCAGTGCCATGGGTGGGGAATCACTGACTCGGGGAGAGAAATGCTGGCTCCCAGTGGGGAGGATGAATATGGGAGGGCATTGCTGAACGGCAGTGGCCCGTGGCAACACGGGCTGGTACTGCGGGGCGGCTGCTACAGGTGCTGAAGGTGCAACTGCTGGGGCTCAGGGGCATAGCCAGGTACCAGGAGAATGCCTGTGTAAGAAGGAGCAACTGCTGGGTGCTGGGGGCAGAGCCGGGTAGCGGGAGGGGGATGGTCGGATAGCAGGGGGGCAAAAGCGGGGTTCCGAGTGGGGCGGCGAGGTCCCGGGGGAGCGATTACGGGGAACTGAGGGGACCTGCCGGGCAGCGGGGCAACCGCCGGGTACCGCGGGGGAATTGCCGGCTGCGGGGCTGGGGGCTGCCGGCGGGGCGGGCAGGAGGCGGGTACGGAGCCGGCCCCGCCCGGGAGGCCGTGCGGCGGAGGGGGAGCCAGCACCGGCGCCCCCCCCGTACCGCTACCGCTACCGCCTCCCTTCCGGCGGCGGCTCCTTCCCTGCGCCGGGGGCGGACGGGGCGCACCGGAGCCGCGCCGAGCGCAGCCAGGTGGGTGAGGGGCCGGGCCCGCGGTGCCGCAGAGCCGGGGCGGGGGGGGCCGGGCACCGGGATCGGCCCCGATGAGCCTCCCGGGGCCGCCGGCTTATGTAACGGGGCGGCGGCCGCGGGGATGCGGGATGCGGCATGCGGAGCGGGATGCGGGGAAGGATGCAGGTGCGGGATGCGGGGCTGAGCGGCGCGCCAGGACTGCCCCTCCGTAGGGATCGGGAAGTGGGGGACTTCGATGTGGAGGGGATGGCGTTAGAAGGGCTGTCACCCCCGGACTGTGCTTTGCACCCCCCTCGTTCCAGCCCCTCCGTGCCTGGCCATCCACTGCAGAGCAGGGAGAGGAGGGGACCTGCTCCCCCCAAGCCCCTGCCTGAACCCAGGGAGGCTCCACACAGCCTTCTGCTGTGGGGAGCTCCTGGTACCCACTGGGCTCTTCCCACGCCTCCCCATCACCGGCTTCCTCTTCCATCCTGCTCCCAGTGGCTAAGTCCAGCCACTCGTGGAGCGTTCCAGCTGCACAGTCCCCAGTTGCCGGGGCTCCAACCACTCTCCCTGCTGCACCGTCCCTAGGAGATCCCTCCCGTACCCCACTCTCCAGCCCTTCTCCCAGCCGTGTCCCCATCACCGTGGCTGCAGCACACGGGGCAGGTGGCTGCTCTGACCCAGGCCTGGCAGCACGCAGTGACACTGCCACCCACATGGCACGAGCATGACCGGGCAGCCGCTGCCCGAGGCAGGCAGAGCGGTGAGTCAGAGCAGTAAAGCAAGGCTGGTACCTTTGCTCAGGACAAGGCTGATGGCTCAGAGCTTCTCCGTGCAACCAGACGGGCTCTGCGCACGGTGACAGCTGCTGCATGAGGTTGGTGAAGGAGCTGGGGTGATTCAAGCCAAGCTGAGGTGCTGGGTTTGGCAAATAGAGGATGAGGAAGGATGGGCCAGGCTCAGGGTGCAGAGAGGTGTCCTCCTTGCCAAACCTGCCATCATCCCCCCACAAGGCTGCAGGACCTTGAGGGTTGCCAGGACAAGCTCCAGCATGGCCAGGAAAAGCAGAGGGCTCAGCCCCCAGCTGGCAGCACCACTCTGGGTGTGCAGCCCTGGGGAAACTGGGGACAGCTCAGCTGAGACAAACCGGCACAGAAAAATGTCTAAAGTTTTCCTTGGCCGTGGGCTGAGTGTTTGTTTCTCTGGTATCCTGATGTGATAACAGCAGTATTGAAATGACCCTAGCAGGCAGAGCTGTGAACACCCCACACCACTGGAGGGTGGCTGCGGTTTGCATCTTGGCTCTTCCCTGCAGCCTGACAGGCCCGGTATCTCTTGTTGGGATCCGAGGGGATCCCTGTTGGTTTGCCCAGCACAATTTAAGCACTGGAACTGAGAGGTCCCAGTGGAGGTCAGGTACTGCAGGGAAACCCTGTGGGGGAACAGATGGTGACCACTGGCACAGCTCCACCGCCACCACTGGGCCCCACCACATGCTCCCATGGCCCAGAGCTCGAGAAGTCTGCTCTGGCAGTGATCATGGTCACTGCATCCCAGGCTGCCGCCTTTCCCACCAGCACAGAGCCAAAACCCTCGGGCATCATGTGCTGCCCAGCCACGCAGGGCCGGAGCCCCCTGCCTGGAGCAGGACCTTCCCAGTGACCAGAGGATCCCTGCTCTCGCCTGCAGCCTCTGCATGTTCCTGCCCAGACCTCCCCATTTGTTCTTATGCCAGCATCATCCTCGAGTTTAAATGATCCTTCTCCCTCCCTGGTGTTTACTCGCCGGGTGTATTTATAGAGAGCAATCAGGCCTGCTCAGCCAGGGTAAACAAGCTGCGCTCCTGCGGGCTGCTCTCGCGTGAGCACTCTCTGCTCACTCGTCCCAGGAGCTTTCCCTTCCGCCTCTCCTGGCTCCACAGAGCTTTTCTGGCCATGGAGACCTGGGCCATCTGACCCATCCAGCCATGGGCTTCCTGGGCCATGCCTCACAAGGTCACCCAGTGCCTTGCCAGGAGCCACGGCAATACCAAGATTTATACCTTAAAACTTATAAACACATGTCACCTTTTCTGTGCTGCTCTGCACCACAGGTACCTGCTCCTCCTGCAAGCAGCCAGGCAGCAGGTCCACTCCTCCTTAGCTGGTGCCACCAGCTCCTCCTGTATCACTCACCAGAGGTTCAGCAGCATTTCATACCTCAGCCAAATCCCAGAGCCCAGTGATGCTGTGACCCAGACCTGCCCCGTCCCATGGCAAGATGAATTCTGCATGAAGATTTTTGAGGCTGAGGGTTTGCTTTTTGAAGGCAAGGCAGTTTGGGTCAGGTACAGGACCCCAGCTGGGAAATGGCTCTGGAGGTTGCCCAGTCCAGCATGGCACCCCAACCCCTTTGCATCCCTGTGTGAGAGCCAGGACAGTGCACTGCCAGTGCTGCATCCAGTTTGCAGATACTCCCCCCAGGCAGCATGGCTCTGAGCCTTTCTTCTCACCCCAGTGCTCAGACACAGAGGTGATGGCAGCCCCAACACGTCTAAGGGAGAGCATCTCCCTTATGCAGAAGGGCTTTGAGATGTGGCCCAGAGTTTCCCAGCCCCAGCACTGCTCCCCTTCCCCAGCCCACCCCCCTCCACAGACATTTGCACCAGCTCAGATAGCAAAGCAGGGTGCCAAGAGTTGGAGGTGCCAAAGCAGAGCTGTGGACTCGCTAATGCTGTCATCTCGAGCATCAAGTTTTCACTGAATGCTGTGCCTTTTGTCCAGACCTCAGCTGGATAAAAAGCATCCCTGCCAGTGCCTGGGGACACCACAGTCCCTGGAGCTGGGGAGGTCCTGGCACTGTTACCCTGCTCTGTTCTTCCCTGTCCTCTGCTCTGGTTGCAGTTGTTTGGTTGCCTGGACAGACAGACTGAGCTGTCCAGGTGGGATGCACATTCATGGTACTGGCAGGCTCTGCCCGTTGCAAAGGCAGGGAAAAAACCACTTTGGTCCTGCTAAGATAACAAATACCCTGGAGGGATCAGAGCAGGACCCACCGGACCCTCTGCATCCTCTCAGGTCCCTGTGCAGGGGGTCCTTGTTCCACCCTCTGCAAAGGGTGGGAAGGGCGAAGAACGGCTGATGCACACCCCAGGCCGTGGCTGGCGAGGCGAGGGACTGGTCCTGTCCCAGCCCAGCTGTCTGCTTGGCACAGAGCTGTCTGGAATCCAGCCACCCCCCGGCGCACATCCCTGCAGCGCTCCGCAGGCTGTCTTACCCCACTCCGCAGCCTTCCCACAGCCTGAAAGAGGCAGCGGTTGTCCCCAGCAAAGGTCACCTTCACGCTGTTGCTGAGCCCTTCCCAGGCTGAGCTGGTGGCTGCATTTCCCAGGCAACAGTCACCATTATGGGGCCTCTTCGGGGGTCCCTCTGCCCCTTCCCCGCAGCCCCCAGAGCTTGGGGTCACTGGGGTGAGGCTGAACCCTGCTAAACCCAGCACTATGCCAGGGGGCTGGGACCAGGCATCCCTGCTCTGTAGTGCCTTTAAAAGGCAGGCTTCATCCATCCATCCATCCATCCATCCATCCATCCATCCATCCATCCATCCATCCATCCATCCCAGTCCCAGCTCCTCCAGTGTCGCTGTTTGCCTGTGTTTCCCCCACCTCCCCTGGCTCATATATTTATCTCCAACTTGCCAAAGCCTCCCTCCTTCCCTAGGGTGGAGGAAAAGCCTTTGCTCGAAGTCAGGATGAGTTTGTAACTTTCCCAGGAGCCTGCTCCTAGACTCACACAACACAAATCACACTCATGGCACCACCCGTCACAGTGGCACCGGCAGCACTGCGGGGATGAATCACCCCCGAAACTCCAGCATGGCGCCCAGCACCCTGGTACCTGGGTGTCTGCACAGCCCCTGCCCATGCCAGCATCCCCCTGGAGCACCCCTGCGTCCCCCTAAGCATCACAGAGGGATTCCGGGAAGGGACAAGGTCCCAGAGCAGAAGCTTCCTGAGATCCTGCCGCAGTGGGGAGCCCAGAGCAGGCCCAGCTTTTCTCATACTGCAAAGTCTGAGCAAAGGCTTTTGTTCGGCAGCTTGTTTTAACTTGCCATTATGTTCTCTGAAGAAGGAATTCATCATCTGCAAGCTGAGGAAGGCAGAGTTAATGTGAAATTTTAAAACCCTCGAATAGTTGAGAGCCCTTTCAATATTTAATGAAAGCACCAAACTCCTGGGTGCCTGCAGAGATGGCCAGGAGCCCTCTGCCAGCAGTGGAGATGATGTCCGTGATCCAGGAGAGGACCAAAGACCCTGATGGGCTGCCGCCTCCTGCAGCCTGCCCCTCTAGGCTCCCACTCAGGTGACAGTGCCTCTTGGCAGCAAGTTGCTCCCATTCTTGGAGGTGGGGTGTGGGAAGTGCACAGACACACCGTGGGAGGGTGAGCGCTGCAGGCAGTGGTACGCTGTGTCAATCACCCATCAAGTGATTCTGCTTTGTCCACCCCATCCAGTCCTTGGCCCCAGCGTGGAGCTGATCCTGTCACTGTTGGTGTCTCCTGCAGGCCCTGTCTCCCTGCGATGCTCAGCCGCCCCTGCAAGGTCCTCGTCCCCCTGCGTTAGGTGCGGAGCCTGCAGACGCCTGGCACTGCACACACCAAGGTAGGCAGCGCTGCCCCGGCTCCTGGGTGGAGTGCACTTGCTCCGTGTGGTGTAGTGCAGCCATGGGGGGGGGGGGTACAGAGCCAGTCGGGTCCCCCAAGGATGGGGAGGTCAATCACGGGCATCCTTGTGAGACCCCATTGCAGGGCGAGAGGCATCTGGACCATGAGCTAAGCCCATGGGAGTGTGGAACAGCTCAGGCTCTGGGGTGGATGCTGGGCATGGGGACCGTGGCAGGTGACGGTGACTGTGGGGCTGACACAGGGCCAGGGTTTTTTTCTTTCTCCTTTCTTTGCTTTTGAAAGCCCCCAGATGGGAAAGGTACGAGCCAAACCCCACTGCGAGCAGCCAAGAATGAATTTCCTGGCCAGAGCCCCAGCAGCTCTTGGAGCGGCGCCGGGCCCGTCCGGCGTCACGCTGCAGCGGAACCCCTAGTGCAGGCAGGCTGGGGCAGGTCTCAGCTGGGGTGGGCAATGAGACCTCGACCCCTCCCCACTGCCCCCCACTGAGGGGGTCTCACCCTCCCAGCACCCCGACTTAGGGCAATGTGGGCTCATCCTGCTCCCACCAAGCTGCAGCTTGGATGGAGCCCAGTCACCCAGATGTCCCCCCCACGCTGCCACAGAGCACCCCACCATGCAGCCATCTGCTGCCATTGAAGGGCAGGGTGTCCCCGGAGCTGTGGCCTTCGGACGGCTCTGTTGCCCATGGCATGGGGAATCTCAGCTCCCAAACCTCCCCTCTCATGGGATGCAATGGATCCTTCTTACCTGGAAAGGCAGATGCTGTCCCAGGGCTGGATTGGGAGTTTGGGTAGAGCAGGACCATCCATCCCAGTGTCCCCACTCCTCCGCCTCCCACTCCCCAGCCTCAGCAGTGCAGAGGGGTGTTAAAGCACCTCAGGCTCCAACCTCATCTCAGGAGCCCCAGGGAGCTCGCAGGATCTTTGTAAAACCAACTCGTCTCTCAGCACAACAGAGAGCAGCACTCAGGGGCTCAATTTTGAGGGTGTCTTGGCTGGAGTAGGGGACAGGCAGGGATTGACACTGCTCTACTATGATCGGGATGCCCAGTCCTGAGCTGATCGTGCCCTTGTCATTCGTGCCTTTACCCTGCCAGTGAAATGAGGGTGGGTATAACCCCTGCAAGGCTTTCTGCAGCGAACGGGTGCCCAAATCCCATCCTGACACAAAGCCAGGAGAGGACCTTTGGGCATCTGCTCCCTGCACAGTCCCAACCACCTCCATCGTCATCACCTGCAGGGCACTGCGGGGGATCCCAGGGCAGCAGGGATGGAAATCACTGTGTGCCCAGGCTGGCTCCTTCCCTACAGGCTATGGCTGGGGCGATGGGGAGGGACAGGGAGGCAGTGGAGGGGTTGGGGGGGGCTTTTGTGTGCTCCCCAAGCAGTGCCTGGTGTGCTGCACCCAACTCCGCACCGGTCCCTGCAGAGCTGTGCGGGTGTGCGTGCCTGCCATAAATATTGATGGGGTGGACGCAGCGCAAGGGTGTCTTTATATACAGCGATTGGGATGTAAATGCTGGAAGTACCTGCTGTGTGGGTAGGAGAAAGCGGTGTAGGTAATAGCACCGAGGCTGAATGCACAGTGGCTTTTTTACAGGGAGGTGAGATCCATCCTGTATAGGTTGGGGAGGTGGGAAGAGCACGGGTGAGTAACCCCCAGGGTCATAAACCTGTTTGGGAAGTCAGCCAGGCCCGCAGCAATCCTAAATCTTCCATGTGAGACTGCAGCGAGCCACCGTGGCTCCCACAGCCCGCTCCCCGCACAGCCACACCAGGATAAACAGCGAGGGGCTGCAGTGCCTCTGTTTAATAATGCATGGCACAGAGGCACCGGACGCTTGCTGAGAGTCGGGAGCTGCGGGGACAAGGAGTCACCACTGCAGCACTCAGATGGTGGGGTCCATCCCGGCATCCCCTGGATGTGGAAACCTTGGGGCTCTGGGTGGCCCTGAGACTGGGGCTGGGGAAGCAGAGCTCCCCGTCGCAGGGAACAGAGCGGCAGCAGCAAAGCCGAGGCGCTTGGTCATGTAGTGGCTGATAACCCACCACACTGGATGCTTCTTAAGTGGAGCCTGGAGCTGGGTCCCTGTCCCCTTGGGCACTCTCGCTGGGAGGTTCAGCCCCCCTGTCACTCTCTCGCACAGATGTAGGTGTAGATGGTCTTTTGGGGGAGCTCTGGGAGCATCTCTCCCTCTCAGGCACCGTGCTGGGAACAGCTGGCAGCCAAGGGCTCAGTGTCCTCCTCGCCCCGTCCCTCCTCAGCCACAGTCCCTGCAGCTCACACACTGGCTGTGGTGCCCAGGATGAGCATGCTTGGGCCCTGCAGGCACCAGTTCACAACCAGCTCCTGCAAATGGCCCCTCCGGGGGATGAACACATCCCTTGCTGCGCATAGTGCCATGATCCAGCTCCACCAACCATCTGCTGCAGCAGCTCCCCGACACCCACTGCCTGGCCCACGCTGCACCCCACAGCACGGAGCTGGGCAGGGATGGGCTGGGGGATCCCCACAGGCAGAAGCAGACAGATGGGTCTATGGTAGCAATGCCGATGGGTCTGCAATAGCGGTGGTGATGGGGCTGTGGTATTAATGCAAATGGACCCATGACAGTGATGCAGAAGAGCACAAAAAGCCACAGCATCAGCAGACAGCAAAGCCCAGAGCCAGGGAGACCCTCAAGGCATGTGGCCAGCAGAAGTTATCCTGTGAGGGTGGCTCCAGAGGTGGATTTTGCCCATTTTCTCCATCCCTCTCTGGTGAGCTCAGGGCCCCCCGCTGCGATGCTGCTCCCACTGTTGGGCAGAGCATTGCGGCAGAGCCAGGATCAAGCCATGGCACCAGCCACCTCCCTGCCCACCATCCCCACGGCTCATGGCACATTCCTGTGCCAATCCCAGAGTAAGACCTGCGTTCAAACCCATGCCTGTCATGGGGGGATAACAAGGAAATGGGTGCTGTGGGGCACGCACGTGTGCTGGGGGGGCTGTGACTTGCTGCAGGGCAGAGCAATGGCTCTGGCACCCCAGGGGCTGGACATAGGCAGGTCTTGAACACCTCATGCTCACCCTGGCCACAGCATAACAGAGTGACCGCGGGTCCCCCTCGCAGCAGCAGGAGGGACAGAGCAGTCCCTGCAGCCTGTGCTCAACCGCTGCGCTGGAGGGTCCAGCTCCAAACTGATGCTGTAGCACAGTGCCGCCTGCCCCCATCCCCGTCCCCACCGGTGCCAGCCCCGAGGGGCCAGGGCTGCTCTTCAGAGGTGCAGCTGCTGCATGTTCTGTGCTGTCTCTTCCCCTTCTCCCCGCTGCTGTTTTTGTTTTGTTTAAGAGGCTGGGTTACGAATTTTAAACAGCCTCCTGAAAAACCCAATTACCTCCAGAAGACAACCTGATAAAAGCTGCCTAAGTGGCACTGTGGAAATCGCCTTGTGCAGCAGTGGAGGGAAAACCAACATAATAAAGCCTTTGGAAATGGAGTTAACCACTTTTAATCCCTCGGTGCAATGAGAAGGACCAATAATTATTTTCTGCAGAGATGGGGGGGGATAACTGAAATAACTGCCCTGTGGTAATGGGTGGCAGCAGGCTGGGCTGGCAGTGCTGCAGGGATGGGTGCAGGTATTCAGGGTCCCGCTTCCTTCTGCTATGGAGCTTTGCAAGAGCCCACAGAGGCTGTGACCTTGCAGGGTGCCCATGTGGCTGCGGGGGCTGGGGGTGATGCTTGGGGCAGGCAGGTGGTGGATGCAGTGAGTGATGTGGCAGCCAGCTCTGTGTCTTCACTCCAGGTGGGGAACAGAGCAAGGTGCTGCTGGGGCCCTGGCACCCCTGGTGGGTTGGTCCCTGCAGTGATGCCCCCGTGACTTGGCAGCGCTGGTTGCTTCCTCCTCCATCTGCCCACAGCTGCCCCCCATCCGTCCCATCCCACCTGTTCCATGCCTTCCTGCCTTTCCAGGCAGCCACCCTGCAGGTGACACTGCCCGGGATGATGACAGGGATCAGCTGTGCCCAATATGTGCCCATGCTGGGCACAAGTGATCTCCCATCGCCAGGAGCATCCTCCAAACACCAGCCAGAGCCAGCTCAGCTCTGGGGCTGTGGCGGTTCCTATGGGCCATCCAGGCAGGAGGGGTATCCGCAGGGGTTGCAGGGCAGGAGGATGGAGGTGGTGCCCTGGGCTGGTGATGAGCCTTTGGCTGCCCTTCCCATGGGATCCCAGCCAAGCAGGGCAGACTTGGACACCCGCCAGCCCGTCGGCTGCAGTTGTGTGCCGGCACCAGGGCAGTTTGGCCACAGCTCACGTGAGCTTTGTGCTTCCCACAGGAGCAGGGATGGGGCTGCTTCACCCACCTTGCACCCTAGCTGAGGTCCCATGCTTGGGGACAGCATTCCAGGCCACCAAGTCCCATGGAGGGCAAGCCCAGCTCAGCGCTGCGCACCGGCACAAGCGGCAGCCCTGCTGGCTTGTCCACTGCTCATACTGGGAGCAGTCCCTGGGCACACTGGGAGCTACTGGGGGAGGATGTGCTTAATGAGCCGAGGCATCTCCAAAGATTGAAAGACTCAAGGACCCATCCCAGGAACAAAAGGAGGCGTTTGTCAGGCGCTGAGAGACGGACGCGTTAATTCCTGCTGGCTGTCACACTTATCTGTAAGGAATTTGTGCTCCGCTGTATTATTTTTAATACAATAGGAGCGGTGCCGCCCGCCCACCGCCCGGCTGCCGGGAGCGCTGACGTCAGCGCCCGGAGCAGGGCTGCCGCAGGACGGACGGACGGACAGACAGACGGACAGAGCCTGTCTCGACACCACCCTCCCACCTCGCTGCCCACACGCAGGGCACGAGGCCTTTATTCCGTGGAGGTGGAGAAAGGAGTTTGTGGTCAACGAAAGGAAGGGAGGAAGGAGGCTGAGGGCTCGGGACTAGTGGAGATGGAGCGTGCCAGGGGGTGTTCTGGGGAGCGGGGAAGGGGTGAGGAAGAGGGCGGTGTCCTGGATGTGTTGTCCCCATGCTGAGACCTGTCCACAGCAGTGGACAGCCGTCAGGGCTGGAGCTGTCGGTGCATGCACATACAGTCGGTGCCGTGTCCCTCTGGAGGTGTTGGGCTGGCTCTTGGATGCTGATTTTGCCCTCCTTTTCCCCAGCAGCAGGATGGCTCCCCACCGCTGCCCCACATGCTGTATCACTCCCATCCCCCTTGCAGCAGCACTGACAGGTTTTGGGGGGCATCTGCAGCCTGTCCCAGCCCCTGCAGGCTCCCACACACAGAGGTCGGGGGTCCCTGAAATGACCCCACACCCAGACCCTCTCCGGCACTCTCCTGGGCTGTAGTTACATGATTCCCCGCAGGGCTGCTCCTCCAGAGCCTCGCCATTAAACACCAGCGATCCCCAGAGCCCGGCTCTGAGCACCACTAATCTGATTTGCAAAAGGCTCGTCTGGTTTCTAGTAACCCGGGGCTGGATTCATTAGGAGGTGCCGGCTGCCCCTGTGCGTGGTGGCAGGGCGGGTGGCGGGGCAGGCGCCTGTCCCCGGGGTCTCTCCATGCATTCGGATGAGGGTGGGAGGCCCAGGAGAGCCCTGTCCCAAAGGCGGGGAGTGGCTGAAAGAGCCCCTCTCTCTTTGGGCAGGCACAGAGGGCCCGGTCAAGGTGATGTCCCCCGCTTCCTACCTGGGAACCCCCCTGCTGAAGGGGGTCCTGAGCTCGGTGGGCATCATGGTTTTGACGCCACTGCGCTTCCCAACAGCATCCCCTACCTGAGCACCCCCCAGCAGCCATGGGACACCCCGGGAGCGGGCAGCACCAAAAATCCAAAGCTGGGGCCTCTGAGCAGTGGCTGCCGGTGGGGGTGAGATGCTTTATCGGGGACTTTCAACTCCCGCAGCCACCCTGCACCGCTGCAGAGGGGACGAGGTGCCGGGCGAGGGAGCAGGGGGGTGCGGGACTGGGAGGGGGGCAGCTCCCCGGTGGCCCCGGCTGGTGCATGGATTGATGCCTCGTTTCGCCCGTTAATTGCCGCGGAGGTGAATCATTAGCCCGGCGCAGGACGCGCTCCCCCATCCCTTCGCTGCGGGAGCGCGGGGAGTGGGGGCCCTTTCGCATCGAGTGGAGCGGTGCGGGGCTCCCCGGGACGGTTCCCCGGGGGTCGTGCGGCGTTAACCGGGGGGGGGGGGTCCCGCAACCCCTCCCTCGCGGGGCCGGGTTGCGCGGTGGCGGGGGGTGTCGCCCCGGGCGGGCCCACGCGTGCCGCCGGGGGCGGGCGGGGGCCGGGCCGCGGCGGGGCGGGGCGGGGCCGGGAGGGCGGAGCGGCGGCAGCGGAGAGCGGCGGCGGAGCCGGTGAGTGCCGGTGCTGAAGGGACAGCGCCGCCGCTGCGGCACCGGGCGGCCCCGGGCGGCGGGCGGGGCCCCGCGCCCCGCATCCACCGGGGGGGGGGAGGCGGGGGTAAGCGGCGGGGTCCCCGCGGCACCGCGTCCCCTGCGCGACCCCACTCCCCTCCACGGCTTCCGCCCCCCCCCCCCCCGCGTCCCCGGTGTCCCCTGCGCCCCCCGGTGCGTGTCCCCCGTCCAGGGTCCCTCCCGCGTCCTCCGTCTGCTTCCCCCCCCCCTCTCCGCGGTGTACCCGCGGGTTCCGCAACCCTCGCGGTGCCGGTGTCCCCCGCATGCTGGGTGTCCCCTACGTCCCGTGTCCCCGCTGTCCCCCCGCCCTCCCGGCGCCCCCCCGTGTTCCCTGCGTCGCTGCAGCCCGTGCGGCCCCGATATCCCGGCGCCTGCCGGTGTCCCCCGCTTCTGCTGTGTGTCCTCCCGCTTTGCCCGTGTCCCTGCGCCCCCCGGTGTCCCCCACCGTACCCCGGTGTCGCTGTGCCCTCCTCATGCAGCCCCCGTGTTCCGGTGCTCTCGGTGTCCCAATGGCCCCCGGGTTTCCCCTGCATCTTCCCTGCAGCCCCGATGTCCCGGCGCCCCGCGGTGTTCTCGCGGCCCCAGTGTCCCCCGAGCCCCCCCTGCAGCCCCAGGGCTAAGCACGGTACTGCCTGGAGAAGCCCCCGTCCCCGGTGCTGGGAACAACAAACTTCCCTGGTTCCCGGTTTGTGGAGCCCCCCCAGCCCACCGCGGGGTCCCGGGGTGGGGGGGGACGCTCAAGGCTGCGGCACCCATTGGGACGTGCACACACACACACACGCTGCAAACTGCACCCCCAGACTGCAAGCACAGCCTTGCAGCCCCCCCAGGCACAGAGGGCATGCGGGGGACATGAGCAGATACCCTCCTAACACCCCCCCGCCCCGGTGCCTGCAGCCCCCTACACACACACACACACAGAGCATGCAAACAGCCTGCAACACCCCCACACGTACACACAGTCTGCAAACTGGTGTGCACCCCCCTGTACAGCCTGCAAACCCACGGCCCGGCACACGCAGCCCCACACACACACAGTAACAGAGCCCGCAACCCCCCCACGCAACGTGCAAACACACTCAGGCAGCACAAACACACACACAGAGCGCAGCCTGCAACCCGTGTGCTCACGCTCACCCGTGCGAACCCTCACACGCACATCCGCAGAGCTCGCGGACCCCGAAACTCATGGGTGCACACGCTCAGAGCTTGCAAACAGGCTGCCAGCCCGCACACCGTGTGGGCACACGCAGCTTGCAGCCCCCCAAGCTTACATGCACACACACATATGCATGCACACCCCCCGTGCACACACAGCCTGCAAACACACCTCTTGACCAGGCGCATGCAAAGCTCCATCCTGCACACGCAGTACCCTGCACGCTGTCACCCATCCCCAGCACCCGCAGGGATCACACACACAGGCACAGGCTGCTGCCTGCAACCCCTACAGCCCCCAAACACCCTCACAACCTGCCAACAGCCTCTTCCCCATCCCTCTGCAGAGCACATGCACTGCGATAGACACGCATGCACATGCAGCACCCCGTGTCCTGCTGTGCCGCGCTGGCAGTCCCAGGCAGGGTCTGACACCCCATACACCAAAGCTGGGGCTTGCAGTGGGTGACGGTTCCCCATCTCTCCACCCCCTAGCAGTACCCCAGGGCTCCTGCTGCCCCACTGAGGGCAGTTGTGAGGTGGAAGGTTCCTCCAGGATCCCTGCCTTGGTACCTCCACAGGTCCCCAAACTAGTGGGGATGCAGGGAGAGGGCTGAGGGGAGCAGGCACAGCCAGCAGGCAGATCTGCCCGTCCTGGGGCTGGAGACGCAGAGGGTTTCGCCACACCTGGGCAGGGTCCCCAACCATGTCCCTCTCTGCCCATGCAGGTGGCCCAGGTCAGCAAGCCCGGACAGCAGTGGATGAGCGCTGGGCACTGGCCTAGCCGCACACACACTCCGGCACCATGGACTTTGTCATGAAGCAAGCACTGGGCGGTAAGTGGCTGCTGCCCCCTCTCAGGGAGCGATGCTGGCTCAGCACCCCAGGGAGCACGGTGGGAAGGACGTGGTGGGGGGGACGGAGCCATGGGGAGAGCCAGCAGCAGTGAGGAGCTGCCAGTGGAACCCTCAGGACTCCCAGTCCCAGCGCCGGCAGTGCCAGGCTGGGAAATCCCGGCTCTCCTGCCGCTAAGTGGGATTCCCTGGCGGGTCCCCTGGGTGCCAGCACCAAAGGAGCTGCTGGAGTCTCCCCCAGCTGACGCTGAACTAGGACAGCACAGGCAGCCCATGGCAGTCCCCATCCCCAGAGCCTCCACAGCCCATCTGCAGCTGGCTCCATAGCCGGTGGCCCTGGGGATGTCCTGGGCTGTCCTTGACCAGGGGGGTTGCTCCATGTCCTTCCTGCCTATACAGGGGCTTCTGCAGCCAGCACCAGGCTGCAGCACCCTTGGGGACCAGCCGATGGTCTTGTGCTGTGCAGGGGCCACCAAGGACATGGGGAAGATGCTGGGGGGTGAGGAGGAGAAGGACCCCGATGCGCAGAAGAAGGAGGAGGAGAGGCAGGAAGCCCTGCGCCAGCAGGAGGAGGAGCGGAAAGCCAAGCACGCCCGCATGGAAGCCGAGCGGGAGAAAGTCCGACAGCAGATCCGCGACAAGGTGGGCACTCACCTCCCCTGCACCCACGCCGAGATGGGGCTGGGGAGGGCGGCCTCAGGCGGTGGTGATGGGCACAGGGCAGAGCGTGGGCAGCACCCACCGCCTGCCCTGCTGAGGGCCTGCGTCCTCACAGTATGGGCTGAAGAAGAAGGAGGAGAAGGAGGCGGAGGAGAAAGCTGCGCTGGAGCAGCCGTGCGAGGGCAGCCTGACGCGCCCCAAGAAGGCGATCCCAGCGGGCTGTGGGGACGAGGAAGAGGAGGAGGAGGAGAGCATCCTGGACACCGTCCTCAAGTACCTGCCCGGCCCGCTGCAGGATATGTTCAAGAAGTAACAGCACCACCAACCCTGCCATGGGGTGCTGGGGCACGGGCGCACAATCCCCTCCCACCCTTCCATCAGCTCCCTTGACCCTGGGGGGGGGGGGGGGGTGTCCCACACTCCCTCCTCATCCCCTCCTGCCCTTTTCCCTGGACCAGACCAAACACCCGCCCTGTCCCGTCCAGGCAGGGCCCCCCCCACGCCAAAGGGGATCGGCCCTGGCTGGACGAGGCGAACCGGGACCAAATGCACTGATGTAACCTCGCGGCAGGCTGGGGGCACTCCAGGCCCTACCGGCCCCCGGGGTGGCTCCCCATGCCCCTAGCCCTGCCCTTCCTGCCCTTCCAGAGGACCCCGGCAGGCCTCTGCTTGCCTGCCCTTGTCCCCAGCACTGCCATCCCCCTGCCCCATCCCGCCTTGGGCCATGCCCAAAGCACAAAGCCAGGCGCCCTGCCCGCAGCTCCCCCCATCCCTGGTCCCCAGGCACGGGGGTCCCCTGGGGCTGCCCGGTGTGTCCCAGCATCGGGGGGGTTGGAGGGGACCCCCCCACCCCTCCCTGCATCTCTGGCCCCATAGTTAAAGCCATATCAGTTAGACTGCAATACTTCAGCACCGGCAGGAGCGGGCATCACGCTTCGCCAACCGTGTACAAAGGCACGTGTGGGGCAGGGACCCCCCCTGCCTCGTCCCCCCCAGCCCTGTCCCTGTTGTCCCCACCGCTCGCTCGTCCATGTCTTGTCCCTGCTGACCCCTGTTCTCGCGTTGGTGTCTCTGTGCCAGGGTGCGCCCCGTCACTCCATGCGTCCTCGTGTCCGCTGCTCACACTCCCACCCCGAGTCCCCCCTGTCCCCGGGGCCACCCGCAGCGCTGAGCCGAGAGCCCCACACTGTGCTGCCGGGGGCCCCCGCTCTGCCCCCTGCAATAAAGCCAGCACAGGGCTGAGGGCTGCCTGACCAGGAGAGCCTGGCTGCTCCCAGCCCAGTGCTGGACACACAGGTCCCCTGGGTCTGGGAAGGGATCCCTGGGCAAGCATCCTGGGTACGTCCCAGGATCTGTTGCTTGCACCCCAACAGAGGGATGGGGGGGAACAGCCTAGCCCAGCCCAGCCCTTGCCGCACCGTGCTCTGCTCTCCCCATGCTTCCTCTGCCACAGCCCCCAGCTGCTCACCAGGGCCCTCCCCGGGAGGAGGCGGGCAGCTTGGGGCTCCACAGACGTGCTGTGACCATCCTGCTCGAACTAGTCTTTGACAAAATAATATAATAAAAGGATTTGTACATTGCTTCTTTTCAGTCATTGCTCCCCTGAGGTCCTGCGGCAGCTCCCTCGCCCCTTCATCCCCCTGCGGGATGAGACCTGTCAGCTCATCACGTTACAAGAGACCACAGGGCCCCAGCAAGGCCATAGATGAAGGGAGAAACCACATACAGCCCCCAGAGCCCTGTGCAGTCCAGCTGCCTCTACACACCCCATCCACCTTGCAGGCACCTCTCCGGGGTTGGGGACAAGGCAAAACGGATGGGTGCTGGTGGGCATGGCAAGGGGCTTGTGCCCCTTCTCCCTGATTCTGTGACTCCCCTCACAGAATGATAGGGGATACACCTGGGGCACATAGGCTGGTTTTGGTGGGTCACAGCCTTCTGCCCCATGAGCAGGGCACAAGGCTACAGGCAGACCCTTGGCAATGGGGTATGCTGCACCCCACACCCCCCCCCCCCAGACCCCTGGCAGTACCAGGAGACCTCCATCCAGAGCCAGCCTCAGCTTTGACTGATTTGCCATCATTTACCAGCAAAGAGCTCAGCTGTTACGCAGGCGGCATCACCAGAGTATTCACCTGGAAAAGCTTCTGTCAGAAAAAAATACGAGGGTAGGAAATGATAGAGATCTTGCCGGCAAGGTCTCCATCACAGGCAGGCTGCACCCACTCCTCTGCGGTGACTGCCTGTGACCAGCGCGTCAGCACAGAGGGAAGAAAAGCCCCACAGGACAGCCGCTCCCTGTCCTGGAGAGCGGGGACAGAGGACACACCACTTGACACCCCCGGCAGCGGTGCAGGGAAGGGCTCTGCCCACAGCTGGCGGCCATGGCATGGGACAGGCAGCACCTTCTGCAGGGTCCACAGCCCCGCTCCATCCCACGCTGCTGGACAGGCGCGGGGATACGGAACAGGGCAAGTCCCTGCGGCGGCTCCCATCCTGTCCGTGCCGCTGGTGACACCTGCACCCAGCGTGGGGGCGCAGCGCCCTCTGGTGGGGTGACAGCGCAGGACGGGAGACAGCAAGAGGGGACAAGGACAAAGGGGACAGCCTCCCCACACAGACCCCTCAGGAGCGCCCTGCCACGGCCAAGGGGAAGGAGGCAAGGAAAGGGAGAGCAGCTCAGCACCCGCTTCTGCCCCCAGAGCAGCCACAGGCACCTTCGTTATGGAAGAGGATTTATCAAAATTAGAAAAAACAACCACATACATTTTAAAAAACCCCACAAAAGAAACAAACAAAAATGACCCACATGGGGAAACATCCCCCAGTTTACATCTCCCCACCCTCCCCTTGCTGCCCCAGTGCAGGCAAGCAACATGGGACATCTGGGAGGTGAAGGGACAAGCTGTGCTCCCCAGACTGCCCTTGCCACCCGGCCTTTGGGGCCAAGGGGACATCACATAGCTGGGCACTGCTGGGGAGCCTGGCCTGTGCAGGTCTCCTCTCATGGGAGGCTCCTCAGCAGTCACCTTCAGTGACACAATTTCTTTGGCCACCTGTCTTCGAAGCAAACCCCCACCCATGTCCCAGAGAGGAGGCAGCAGCCCTCAGAGGGCAAGGGGGGCCCTGTCTGTACCCCCCATCCTCCCTAGCACGAGCTGCTTTTTCACCGATGCTCCTGAGAACAGAATGCGCAGAGCAGAGCCTGAGGCTGCAGCACTGCCAAGCAGGCAGAAGAGGGGAGCCATTTTCTTACCCTGACCTACGCTAACTAAGCACCCTCCCATCAAGAGGGCAGGCAAGCCCTGCCTCCCCCAGTGCAGATTCATTAGGAATCATTGGGGAGCCCAAAGAGCTTGACAGTTCCTGCCTCCCTGCTGCTGTCGTATTTGCCATCTTTGTCGTCACAGGCGAAGGCCAACAGCGGCCTCTTCGGGTGCCAGGCCACTGTGAAGGTGGGGGACTCGCACTGCACCTCCCAGAGCTTCTCTCCTGCATGGAAAAAGGCCCATGTTAGCCTGGAGAGCCCGAGCCCTCCGCTGCCCTGCAACACACACCAGAGCCAGGCGCCCACTGCTTCCCTGCGCGGGGCTGAGGAGGAACAAACGCTGCTTCGGTGCCTTTTAATCACCTGGTAACAAGGCACAGACACGACACGCATGTCTGCCACCGACTAACAAGGTAGAGGCTCCCCCTCACGGCGCTCTGCTCTGCACAGCGACGCTCTCAGACTGATTCTCCCGGTGCCCTCCCAGCTCCACCAGCACTTCTCCCTCCTTGCTGCTTCCCAAAAAGAAACCATTACCTGTCTCCACCTCTGCAATGTCGATGAAGTGATCTTCTGATGCCGACGCCAGCATCTTCCCATCATGGCTAAAGCTCAGCGTTCGCACGGGCCAGTCGAGCCTGCAGCCACAGAGCGAAGCAGACAGCAAGCCTGTGGCATCATCTACACAGGCACCAGGGAGGGGAGGCAAACAGCTCTGGGACAGCACTACCTACCGTGAGAAGCACCTCACGCACACCAGTTCATCCACGTCCCAGAGGCTGACCAACGCATCAGCACTGCCCGTGGCAAAGTACTTCCCCATGGGATCGAACTTGATACAGATGCAGTTCGAAGGATGGGCGTTGATGGACTGAATGGGTTTCAGCTCTGGGTAGCTGTGGAGATAGAGAGGGCAGGAAGCAGTGAGAGAAGTGGAGGGCTCGAATACAAGCAGGGCAGGCAGGAGGGACACTGGGACAGACTGTGAGCAAGCCACCAGTGCAGGGCCAGGCTCTTGGAAACATTGAGAGAATGAGGCAAAGCATCAGGGTTACTCTCAGAGAGCCCAGCCGAGAACTGGAGCAACCTCAGCTTCAGACAAGTTCATTCCCACCCCAGAGGGCTGGGAATCACTGGAGTGTGGGGCTTAGGCTCCCCAAAAAGCAGCAAACGGGCTTGCAGACTGGTATCTGCCACAGCCATCCTAGCTAGCCATAGCACCTACCTGAGAATGTTGATGCAACCGTTCCCATTTGTGAGGAAGAACATGTTGTTATCGTTGTTCCAAGAGATCTCATTGACCTCAAACTTGAACTGCTCCTCAGCTTTAGAGCGATGTGTCTTGGCATCAATGAAGGTGACCACGTCATCCTTGTTCCCTACTGCAATGGTCTGTCCATCAGGGCTCCAACAGATGTTGATGTTCTCCCCTGGAGGGACAGAAAGGCAGCAGGTCCCACAGCCGCTGTCCAGCAAATAGTTATTGAAAACTAAACTTAACAGGACTGCAACTTCAAGCTGACGTGACTACATCACGACCTTTTCCACTTCATACAAAACTGTACCACAGCAACCTCCAAACAAGGTCAACTCAAAGATTCTCTGAATCCAGTGATCTTTGAGATCCAGAAAACACATAAGCCAACAATAAATACCTAGGTATTTGTTGTTAACAAGGGTAAGAACAAGGCAGGTTGCAGTTATGCCATCTTACAATGCCATTTCCAGCCCCAAAACCTCAAAACTGAAGCTTTCCAAGGACAAAGATGGTATCTGGGTTAACCAGCACATGAACTGAAATAACTGGGGTTTTCGGAATCCACAAAAACTTTTACTTCCACGATGGCTCTCTGCAACTTTGCCTTTCCTCAGTCTCCAGCCTGGCAGGAGACAAGTACACATGACATTTTAATAGCCAGCAACGAAATTCAGCAGTTTCTCCAGTCCAGACATCAGAGTACATCAGCCCTCAGCAAAGACACCCCAACCACCAATACCCACAAGAAGGGTCCATAGCGCTGCATCACTGCCGAGGGGTCCGCCACAGAGGAGGTCCTGCTGGGAAGGTAGAGCCTCACCTTTGGTATTGACAGTGGCGATGCACTTGGTGGTGCGGACGTCCCAGATGCGGATGGTTTTGTCCCCGGATGCTGTGACAAAGAGGTCAGGATTGCTGGGGTGCCAGCAGAGCTGGTCCACGCTGTCCCCATGGCCCCGGTAGTTGTTTTCCTTAACCTGAAGAGAGAGGACAGCCAAAGACAGAATGAGCCTGGTTCTGCCCCTCTCCTGTCCCAGGATGCTGCACCCTGTTACCGGACGGGGCAGGAGCCTAGCCCAGGGCCCCACCACCCTGCCCGTCACGCCCTGCGTCCAAGGCCGGCCGGCACGGAGCAGCCCTCCCTAGCCCGATACCAGCTCCAGGCCTGGCACCAGCCTGCGGCGTCCTTGGCGACGCTCCCCTCCCGGTACAGACCCAAGCACCTGCTTGGACGCCTGGTACCGACCACCAGGGCCAGCCCACCACGTCAAAGCGGCGGCTGCGCGAGCGGCCGGGACCGGAGAGGGGGGTCGGTGCTACCGGCCCGAATCGCCATTCCCAGCCCAGCGGCTCCCGGGATGCCTCGGCACCGACCCAAGGGTCTGCTCCAGGTGCCCCCCCCCCGGTGCCGGGGAGCTCACCAGCCGGTCCTTCTCGAGCAGGAAGACGCTGGCGGTCTTGTCGAAGGAGCCGGACGCGAGGCGGCGGCCGCAGCAGCTCCAGGCCACCGAGTGCACCTTGGCACCGTGCGCCGGGAACTCGCGGCTCCGCGTGTTGGCGCGGAACAGCTCCTGCATGGCCTGTACGTAAGGCGACAGCGCCATGGCGCGACCGCCGCCGCCCCGCCCCGCGGCCGCCGCGACTGACGCAGCTTCCGCCGCCCCCTTATGCCGGGCCGGAGCGCTGCCGCCGCCGCTGCCGCCGCTGCCGCCGCGAAGATGACCGACAGCGTCGTCCTCATAAGCGACCAGGACTCGGAGGGCAGCCGCTCGCCGCCGCTCCGCCGCCGCGCTCGCCGCCCATCGCGGCCCGCGCTGCAGTCCCCTGCGGTGAGTCCGCGGCTGCCGGGGCGGCGCCTCCCGCGGCTTTCCCTCACAAAGATGGCGGCGCTTCCGCCGCGGCCGGAGGGGCAGGCCGGGTACGGGAGCTGCGTGGGGACAGGAAGCCCCGCGGGCCGCAAGCCCGGCCGGGTGCCGCCAGCGCCGTCCGCCACGGGGCAGCCCGGCCGCATCCCTCAGGCGTCCTCAGCCTCCCCAGGAGAGATCGGGTCCCCTCGGCCGCCTCCCGCCGGCCCGGGCCTGGTCCCCAAGTGTGTCCCCGCGGGGTGCCAGGCCCCTTGGCCATGTGGCCCCTGGAGGACCCCGGTCCCCAGCCTTGGTCCCTTCAGCTGCACCTCCAGGAGGGGTCCAGCCCCCAGCCATGGCAGCCACCACCCCCCTCACCTGGGGCACCTACCCCACAGACTGCCCCATCCCCTCAGGCTCTGGTTTCTCTTCCTGGGCTGCTGCCACTGAGACCCTCTCGCCCCTTGAGCTAGGGTGACAGTGCCACAGTGCAGAGGTCGTTGGCAGGGGAGGACTAAGGCACAATGACAGTGCTGCCTCCTCTATCCCCACAGGAGATCATCGATCTGACCTGCGAGGACATGAGCACAGACCCGGTGCCGTGGACGAGCCTCACCATCATTGACCTGACAGAGGACACATGCAGCCCTCCCCACAGCACCAGCCAGGCTGACCAGGACCCTGGGCAGGCGCCTGCTTCCCCAGCAGCACACACGTTCCACCCCTGGCTCTTCTCCACCCTGAAGCAAGAAACAGAGGCAGGGTCGAGCCCTGCAGCGCCCTGTCATAGCACTCCCATGGAGCCCAGTGCCACCACAGACACAGCAGAAAGCACAAACTGTAGCTGCATCTCTCCCACCCCCAGCTGCTGCAGCTCCTCCAGCAGCCTGGAGCAGAACTGCAGCACTACCACTTTCAACAGTGACTTGGGCTCCCTGGCCAGCATGCAGCTGGACTCAGACCTGCTGTCCTTGTCCCCCTCGAGCCTGGACAGCAGCAGTAGCTGGAGAGCCAGTGGCCCAGAGGAAGAGACTGCCCATCTCTGCCAGCAAAGGGAGCTCCCTCCAAGGCTGAGCCCGGTCCCAGCCATCCCCACAACCCCAGGGAAGGCCCAAGGGCCTTTGCTGGAAGCAAGTGATTTACAGCCACACAAAGCAATCCCACAAATTACCCCAGCCCTAGCCAGGACCAAGGCTGAAAACAAGGTCTGGCTGAACAAACTGCATTATTTCAGGAGGAGCGGAGTCCAGCACCTCTTCCTCCAAGGCATAACACCCAACAGGGAAACACAGCAGGTAAATGATGTTCAGAGTAGCTGCTACCAAGCCAAGTTGGAGCCTGCTTATAGCAGCCCTGGTGATAGAGAATGGAGCAGGGGTAGCCCCAGCTCTGGTTCTCTTGGGAGAAGCTTTGCCAGGTACCTGCTATCTCTGGTTGTTGCAGTTCCCTTCGTGGTTGGCCCCAGGTCACAGCTGGGTTCCCTTGTGTCGGGGGAGCTGGCTTTCACCCATTGCCTTGCCTTATACACAGCAGAAACCTGAGCTCATGCCCAGTGGGAAGCTGAGCATGGTCCACAACACCATGGAGGAGAACTTTGTGGAGGCCACCTTGCATTTCCTGAATGAGTTCATCTCCTACCAGCACTGTCCCCCAAAAGAAATCATCTCCTACTTGATCAGGCAGATCCTGTTGAACAACCACAGAGGAGAGATCCTGAAGGACACCTACATGCTGCTGATGAAGAGCCAAATGTACGTGTTCCCTTTGCCACAGTGCCCTCGGGCTAGCTCGGTTATTCTCTGTGGTCCTCACGCACAGAACAGGGAGTGATTTTTCTGTAACCCAGGATGATCCTGTTACAAGCACAGGCACATCCCAGGCTGTCTGAGGGTGGGTGAGGGACAGCCTATGACACCAGAGGACACGAGTGTGTTTGCCTTGTTCCTGAAGTGCAGATCTCATTCTTCACTGCTGTGACATGGCAGAAATGCCTTCCCTGAGGCCGTGGCTGGAGCGGTTCCCTCCGCTGTCCTCAGGGATCCCACATAGAAGCACAATGTTTTGTGAGGCCACAGGGCCAGGAGTCCATGGAGTGCAGCCCCAGTTAGGTGCTTCCAGAAAGTGAATGTGGTCCGGGGAAGAGGAAGGGAGAGGACAAAGCTGGAGAGAAAGCAGGGCAGGCCCCTGAGGAAGCAGGGCTGGGAAGGGCCAGGGGCTGCTGTGCCTCCTGGCAGGAGGTTGGGCAGTTCAGCCCAAATGGACATTGCTGTCCTTGCAGGCTCCATCCAGCCAATGCCACCACAGTGGGATGGGACTGGACGCTGCTGAAGTACATCATGGAGGACAAGGTACTTGGCACCATGTGTTACATTGAGCAGGGATCATCCAGTGTAGAGTGCCTGAGGGTAAGTATTGCCCCAGGGCTTCACATGGCAATGCTCTGCTCCAGAATGGTTTGCAGCTGCTAAGGGCAGTGACTGCCAGTTGGGTATCCCACATTTATCTCATTTAGTGCTCCCCAACCTGATGCACAGCTCTCATCTGCAGAAGGCACAGCAACAGATAAAGCCCCTGGGTCACAGCCCTAGCGCAATTGTAGAACAGGTCCAGGAAGGCCCTAGGGCATTTCTTGAGGCTGGCAGCCCCTCCTGGAGCTACTCCTCATCCACATACATCAGTCCATTCCCAAGACAGACAAATTCCCTGGTGCTTCTCACCCCACAGCTCCACCAGGCTCATACTTTCTCCATCTGCCCTCAGGAGAAGCCCCATGGCCAGCTCCTCTTCCTGCAGTACGTGGTGCAGACCCTGGAGGACGACTTCCAGCAGAACCTGAGGTTGCGCCTGCTGCAGAAGTCGATTGCCAAGAAAGTGCTTTCATGTGACTTGTGCTTCAACAATGTCAAGTAAGGGGCACCTCCTCCTCCCCGTGCTCTAATCAGATGCTAAGAGGCAGAGCTCAGAGAAAGCCTGTTGAGACTCCAGATCAGACTTTCCAGGAAGCAGAGGGAGACAGGGAGTGCAGGGCCCAAACATAAAGAACAGGAGCAAGTTCACAGAAGCAAACCACCAGAGATGCTGCGAGGCATTTCCAGCTGCAATCTCACAGGCTTTTCCCTGGAATGGGCTCAGATTTGCATTGCCCAGGACAGAACTGAGATGGAGGCAGTCCTGTTGACAAGCACATAAATCCACTGCTCAACAGAGCTATTCCCTAACCTGTCCAAGCATATTCTTCATCCTTGGGGTCTTTCCTCAAGTTCCAAATGGATCTAGAGGTCAGAACACAACCAGACTGGGCCTATCCCCACTAAAGCTCCTGTTTCTGTTCCAGGGAAGTGGTTGAATGGTTGGTCGCAACAGTCACAGGAGTCTATTTGTCACGGCCCCAGGAACAACCACAAGAAACTACATCTTCAGCAGAAACAAGGGCCGAACACGGCTCATCTACACCATGGCTGGCCAGCACTGACCAGGCAGAGGTGGCTCCACCAGCTTTCTTCACGCAGAAGTAAGTCCCAAGTCCTGACTCCCTGCTTGCATTATCATGGGGCCCAAGCCAGGGAGAAACCAGAGTCTCTCTCTCTGTCAGGGCAGGGAAACCAAGCTGTACCTGGGACCAGTTTTGGTGGTTCTTCTTTGGGTAGACATAGACTGGGCAATCAATAACTTCCTCATGTGGTTAGTAACTGTCTCAATAAGCATCCTCCTCCTGCATGTAGCATAAGGCTGGAGCTAGATGCCATCCCCACTGCTTTATTTTGCAAGCCAAGGGGTAGCATCTCCTAGTGTTAACTGCTTCTTTGACCCAGGGTGACCCTCCTGCTCCAGCGGATGTTGTCCATCGCAGTGGAAGTGGACAAATCTCCCAACTGCAGCTCCTGTAAGATCGCAGATGTGATATTCCCATTTATACTGAATATTCCCCTGAGGAGCCAAAGGTGAGACAAATGTTCACAAAGGCAGATGCTGCCTTGCACAACAGGCTTATTCCTAATTTACATCCAAGTCTGGATGCATAAAGTACCCCAGTGTAAAGACAGGCTCATTTATGACCTAGCCATCTAAAGCATGTTATCTCCCATGGAGATACACCACCACCACCAGCTGTACACATCTACCCAGCTGGTGTGTTGCTGAGGACAGTTGATTCTCACTTGCTGAAGTTGCAGGACCTTAAAACTGTAAAGAGGGTCTGAAAAGCAGCACTTTGCACCAGGACAGCAAAGTACTGGCAGACACATTGCTGATTCCCAGAGGCAGCTGGGTAGCTCATCAGAAATAAGAGTTCCTACAGCTTTGCCTTTGCATCCTTTTGATTGCTTCTCTAAGAAATGCAGTATCTGAAGCCAAAGCACAAGGGCCTGACAGGCTCTGTGTAGACATGAGACCACTAAACTCGCAGACATTTAAAACCCATGCCTGCAACCCCAGCAAGCAGAACTCTCTCAGAGTGCACAACAGGTCTAATCAAGCCAAACTGACTAACCAAGCTATCATTCCACCCAAGTCAGATGTCCTAGATCTGGCTGGCCACACCTCACTTGCTTGGCTGTGCTCCCTGCAAGTCAGCAGGAATGGGCAACTGCTGCACGGGCTGCTGGGCAAGGTGAAGTGAAGCAGCTAAGCTGCTTGACAGACCATGCCAACCTGCAGTGGCCACAGGTCAGACCTGAGAATGTAAACATAAGGCATAGCAAAGGTCTCTATCACATCTGGCAGTTTTCCTTCCACTGCACTGCTGCGCAGCCCCTGCAGTCATCCCACATCTGCACTGGATCAGCACTGGTGTGATACCACGCTGGAGCAGTTGTCCCTGGTCAGGCTGCGCTGTCTCCCCTAAAGTGAATCCCTTTTGCCTTCCAGGGAAGCTTTCCTAAATACCATGGGGAGCCAACTCTTGCGTTGTAAACTGCTAGAGCTGTTGTTCCAACATAGCTGTGATGTGCCTACAACCTTGCCTTTGTCTCTGGCCAAAATCCTTTATTTCCTGAGCCACTTCTCTGTGCTGCTGCAATACCAGGTATTTAGTCTGACCTCTCCTTTCCCTTTTGTCCTAAGAAATCCTCTTCTAATAACCAAATACTGTCATCTGTCATAGGATGAAACAGCGATATGGCAAAAATGGGATGAGATGCTGGAGTACTTGAGTTTGCTGCTGCTGAGTTACCAAAATGTAATACTGGGTAAGCAGCCTGTTTTGGCATTAACAAACATGATCTTATCAAAGAGGCTGCAGTAGAACAACCAAAGTACCCTTTTTCTCCTCATTTCTTACCATTCTTGAACTCATGGTTACTGAGTATTAGAAAGATAATGTGCTTCCATTCCCCAGGACCCTAAACAGGTCAGGCAACCCATTGTGTTACCTCTCCTCACCAGCATTTCCTCTTGCAGAGCACTTGCGGAGCTCACTCACTGAGCGGATGGATTTGATCATTCAGAAGGCCAAGCCCAAGTTCCAGGACAGCGATGACATCAGCCACCTGGACATCCATCTGAAGATAGAGGACTTCATCAGCCGAATGCAGCAGGTCCTGGGGGAGCCTTTTCCTCTGCAGATCATGGAGAAACTGAACATGCTTCGGGAGTTGTTCCTCTTTATCACTGCTACTTGATGGAGACATTCACTGCAGCAGGGGGGCACAAAGAACTTCACGTTTCCTCTATAAAACCCCATCAAAACCCCCATCTCGTGCTGCAGTGTTAAGTGTTGTACATCATGAGTTTGGTTATACATTTCTTTGGGGAAAAAACTAATGTCTGGTTTACACGGTCTCAGTTTCCTTGCAAATTTGCCTCACTCCACGGTTTTACCAAGCACTCTGTACACTTTAAAAAATAAATTATTTTTGTTATGTGCTGAGACTTTTCTCTTGGGGCCAGCCCTGCTCAACAGAAGCACAGACTTCTGGCAGCTGTACCTTCGGATAGCATTAGACTAATGCAGGCACAACTGACAACAGTTTGCACAGCAAGCAAAATATCAAAATACCATTCAATATTTAGGAAAATATGGTATTTTAGAAAATACCAAGCATGGGATGCAGTGAGGGCATTCCCAGGGCAGGGATCCCCAAGCCACGCTGGTCAGACATTAGCAGAGGAACATTTCTGCTCCAGATCAATCTATGTGACTTTGCCCAAGGGGATCAGCATGTCAACAGGGAGGACTGGATAGCAGCATCAACTGAAAAAGACTTGGACCTTTCCAGAACACCAAAGTGTCTGCAGTGCAGGCAAGCATGCGTGCGATGAAGATGAATATTGAATTCAAATCCACTGCCATCAACTCAAATCACAACTTAAGTCAGAGAGCAATTAGGCATTTGTGTAGGCATTCAAAGGCCATTCAGAGGCAACAGAAGCTGGGAGTGGAACTCTGGTAGAGCTGCTGGCCCTCCATTGACAAGGATTTTATTTTTCTTGTAACAATAAAAAAAATAAATCATACACATTAGAGACATGAATACAGACAACAAATAAATTAATGTCAAATGAGACTGATTGCCAAGGTGCAAATGAGTGGTGACAGTGACAACTGCTTGGTTGGGTGGGAGACTTGGAACACAACACATCATCAGTAGGGCTGCTGAAGCTTGAGAGGAACCAGAGCCACAAAACGTGCTTCTTCAGAGCAGACAGCAGCCAAGTGAGCCATCCCTGCCTCACCCTCCAGGAGGCATGTGTGGTTTACAGAGGCAGAATCCACAGAACTCAACAATTACCAGCTGTTAAGTAACCTCTGTAAAATGTCCAGAATCTTCCAGTACCAGATGCAAGGCTGCTGCTGCCACCTCACCACTATGGAAAGCCTGCTGCTGGCTGAGGCAGCTTGCAACATAATTGTGAGATAAAGAGGAGACCCATTTGCCACAGGACAAGTGAAGATTAGTCCAACACTACCTCTAATGCTTAAGGAATTAGATGGTAGCCAGGAGTTTCTGCCACTTCTCAGGAAAGCAAGCACTGGCTGTTCCCAGTAACTGGTGCTGACTAGACCAAAATTTACATACAGCAGTACCACAGCAGGGAGGAATGTTTAGCCTTGATCTGTTTCTCCAGCCCTGCAAAATGCATTTAATGCTGATGAAGCAAAAAACCTAACTGAGAAGTGTCCCAGACCTACACAATTCAGATAAGATGGGGGGTGGGGGGGAACCACAGCAAACAAATCAAGCAGCAGCCAGACTGCCAGAACATCTGCAGGTCTGTTGTCTACGGCAGGACAGTGTTGGTTCACAGAAAGAGAGGAAGATTACTCATTTCAACCCAAACCAGCTCTGGTCATTTCCACCTTTCTGGAAGAACATGAAGAGTTGGAAGAGAAGCAATTCTTCCTCATTATTGCCAAGCCCATTAGATTCTGCTCCCTGTCTTTCTAGTAATTGCATCTTAGAATGGTCACTGTTCCTCTTTTCTTTAAAAATATACAATCCAAGGACAAGGAATTACAAGGTGTCAAAATGTAAGGTCACATTGGATAGTAAAGGGAGCACCACATCTAAAACTGACCCTCCACATTCCCAGAGCAACTTCCTCCTGGCAGTTAATGGTCCAGTTTTTAGTCTTTGTTTCCATCATTTTCTGCTGGTGTTCTGCACATGCCACACAGAACCACAGTCCTCCCAAGGGTACTTCAGCACTGAGCAGGACAAGACAATTAGACTACATGTAGCCAAGCCAGCCTGCTTGCACACCACATACAGCACTGTCCCACAGCATGATTCCAGGTTCTAATGCAGTGTAGTGTACCAGGAAGCACAGCTAGTGCAGCCTAGCAGACCAAACTGGTGCAGCACAGCAGACAGGATGGTTTACATTGGTTTTATACTAGTGCAGGGTTTTTTTCCAAGACTGGCTTTAGGAGGACATTCACAACTGTGCCCTCTTCTGAGATGAACTGGAAGGGACATTTTCCTATTTTACTGCAGCACAATGGGACAAGGAAGCAGAGCCTAAGACACCCTGTAGGATGCTAAAGACACCAGAAGCATTCTTCCTAGAACCCAGTGGGTGCCAGCACATTCAAATCCCGAGGTTTGATATTATGGGACCGTGGAGATTGTTTCCTCCCTTCTGTGACTGAAGTGTCCATTTTGGGTGGCTTGAAGGTGACTGGATCCTCTGACATCCTAGTAGCCTGAGCACGCATCAGCTCCATTGGGGATGGTTTCTGGGCACCCTTATAGGACTGGATGGTAAATCCTCCTGATAAAGAAAATAAACCACAGCAAATAAGAGCTAGGAAAACCATCCAAGTCCTCTTTTCCACTGCTGCCAGGAGTGAACAGTGTCACTGATGCTCAACACTGCAGAAAGCCTATGCAAGACCCAGCAGCTTCAGGTCATCTAAAGCTTTTCCCACATCAGTGGCTGATGCTTCCAGTTCTGGTTCCACCAGATAGAGTGAAAAGCTGCCACCTTCACACCCTGCCCTTCCACTGCAGCTCAGTGCAAGTTATTTCTGCTTCCAGGTAAAACCTATACCAAGGATCTAACTGCCTTATATGTAAACACAGAAATGACATGAGTAGCACATTCACAAAGTGGTCCTAGAAAGTAGCAAGACAAGCAGGATAAGGCTCCAGAAACAGACAGCAAGTTTGTTGTGTGACAGTCCTCCCCCAGCTCTTGCAACACAGGAGATTTTAGAGGACATACCTGGATCATTGGTGGATTTCTGGATGGTTTTGGGTCCAAAAAAGCTCCATCTTTCAGATGGCAATTTGTCCCCACCAGTTTCCATAGTAAAGTCTAGACCAGTTAGAGAAGTAGAGGATCCCTGACTAAACCAACTCCTAGGGAAAAATCATTGATATGTATAAAACACAAGAATACTTCAAGTGGCCCCACTGTACCAGGAACTTTATAGGCAGTTAATCAAGTTGCAATTTAAACAATCTTAATAGCATTGTTACCACCCCTGTATCTTGTATCTGCAAGTTCAGCAAGCTTTCAGATCTATCCAACGCAAGTCCACAGCAGGGTCTGAATTTCACCCTTTAGTCCCTCACTGGACAAGGTTATTTGTAGCAACTCCCACCTCAGCAGCCTGCAGGAAACCAAAGGAGGCAGTGGTCTGCCAGGAAGAGAGTACCTGTTTTTATGCCTGGGAGAAGACTGGGGAGTGCTGCTTGGAGTAGACTGAGCAGAAGAACTCTGCTTGTCATCTTTTGTCATCTCTCCATTCTGCATTTTTAGCTTCTGTTCAGAGAAATGCAGAAGGAACAGAGCTTAAATACAACACATAAGGAACAGCCAATTTTATTGTCAAACTGAGCAGCTGTTTGCATCACATGTGATTAAGGATTTGTCACTTCACCCAAAGCCACACCCAGTACTTCCAAACACCCCTTAAGCTTCTTTCCACACAAGATCTAAGCATTTTGGAAGTCCACTATGCTCAAAACACATCCTCCAGGCTAGAGGAAGTAAAACAACACCTACAGCTCACTCCAGTTCAGAGGCAACAACAGCAACGGCCTGCTTCAATACCAGCACTAACAGGGAAGCTGCAGGCGTAGCAGACCTGGCTTCATCCCATCAGCTCAGCTCCCTGGTAGTAAGTCAAAAGACCAGAGCAATCATCTGTCTCCTGGATTTTTCAGAACAACAAAGCTTTCAGTCCCACAAGTTCTCTAATGAAGGTGAGACCAGACCTTGTACAGAACATAGAAGGTTCTGTACAACCTAGAACATAGAAGCACTAAACCCTAAGAAGTAAACCCCATACAAGAGCATGGAAACACTGCTCTAGAACATTGCAATTAACAGCATTTGAAGAGCACAGCCAAAATAAACAGGAACTAGGTGTACGCAAACCAGGTTATTGCAAGTCCTACAGTACAAACTGAACTTTGAAGAAGTCACTTGAAGGGCAGTTATAGTTCACCAACCACACGGGCACTTCTCAGGATGTTTCCCATGCCTACCCAAGCCACACTAATGCAGTTCAAAACTGTTACTGAAACTTTGACCTTGTGGGAGTACACTAGAACAGTTCACTATTAAACTCGAACCGCAAGATTATTGTGGGTAACTGAGCTCATCAGAAACATGCTCATTCAAGCCCTTTGTCTTTATTTGCTGTCAGAGACAAGCCCCATTTCATTTGGTGAAACACAGGGTTTACAAGTTCTCTTGGGACAAACAGTTCAGCAGTCAACTGCAGGGCACCAAAGGCACAGCAAGAAACTAGATCCTGTGTAAGGATGTCCTCACTTGAAAGATGACTGTGATAGTCTGACATATTTGTGGAATACAACTATCTCAATGTTTCAAAGCTATAAAGGCTAAGGCTAACTTTAAAATAAAAGTGGGTAACCTTTTCTACACAATCAGCTAAAAGCCTTCAGAGGAAGCAGTTTAAGGAGAGCAACATACTCCAACAGATCCACCATCAAGCATGTGTTAAGGCAGTACACAACCCACACAGAAAAAGCCAATGCAAAACAAGCCTTACATGGACTGCCTCAGCCACTCGATGATACTTGGTCTCCTCAGTAGTGAGGCCTTTGTGGGGGGTGTAGCCAGCTTCCCTCAGCCCTGCCTGCTGCTCAAAGCGCTGGATGCTCTCCTGAGTCTGCTCTGGAACAGACAAAAGCACATATTCAAACACAAATGCCACAACAAACAGTTCTAACAAACAAAGGCACCTTCAGCAACCAAACACAAGACTTTTTTTCATCATTTGTACCTACACATTGTGATGAGTTGATAGAGGCAGCAAGATGAAACTCGTGAGATTCTGACTTGGAAACTATCCTGAGTCATAAGGCTAAGTCAGATGAACAGTGATTTGTCCCAGATCACCAGCTGTATTACAAATGCAACACCTGTAGTTATATCTATCTTGCCCAAGAAGCTGCATCACTCCCAATCACAACTTCCTAAACCTAGGAGACCCCAATAAGCTGGTCATTTGAAGTGGCCCTTTAGATTCACAGGATTTTTTTGGACAAAAAAGATGAAGTGTTCTGAAAGTCTGCCCACATGAGCTAACTGACAATCACAGCCTTGCAGAACAGCTGGGAAGGATTCTCAGGGGTTCTAGATTAGGCAAAATAAGCTATTTCAGCCAAATACAGAGCCAGCATCCAATACTGTGATATCAACTAAGAAAAAAGTCAAAAGGAATTCAAGCACAAAGATTACTGGAGAAGCCCAGTGTCTCCTTTAAAACAGGCAACACTTCCCATGTTAATCTTGGTTATTTACAGGGACAGTGCACTGCATATGAGGAATCCAGAGGACTTCATTTCCAATTTGTGATTGAAGTTAGCATCTGGAAGGTGTAGGCTGGGGCTTCTGACTTCTCACTACAAAAGAACATTTTTAGGCCATTATTGTTTTAGCCAGATTAGCATTTTAGCAGTAGACTAGAACAGAAGCTACTTTCCAGGAGGAAGTCCATATTCCTGGGTGTTATTTTCTGATGTGTGGGTTATTTTTGAGCCAAGACTTAAAGAAGTGCAGATGTACAGCTATTCCAAAATGCTGGTCTGAAAAGCCTAGAAGTCTTTGGAAGCACTGCTTGGAAGAAAAGATGAAGCCGAGATCCCAGCTGCTAGAAGAAGAGGCATTAGTGACAGATTAACTCTTGAATAATTCCTCTTGTTGCAAACTGACCCAATTTCATTTTAAAGCATCTTTATTTATGAGTTTGGGGGCTTTTTAAAGACAGCAGCTGCTGCTATTAACTACCAGAAATGCCAGCAAGTGCCTCATTAGCACAGCATGTCAGCTCTCCACACCACTTTGGTTAATTTTAAAGCTCTACCTGTCATCCAGAAATAGCAAGTTAATAAGCAAACAGCAAGTAGCAGAAGCAGCCACCTCAGCAACAAGACGGCATGGACTGCAGTGTCCTATCAGCAGATAACATACCCTGCACCCCTCCCTTATCACCCACCTCCACCACCTGGAAACAGAGGCAGTAAAAGTGTGGCTTATTCCCTAGCTCCTTCTAGAAGCACCCTCCAAAAACTCTCGTACATAGGTCAAGCACGGAGCCAGTTTGAACCCCCCAGCTGTCCAGGAACTCTGGTAGTTACCTTGAGGCATTACCAAGCCAGAGCATGCTCAAGTGCTCACAGCCCATTACCCACCACATTAGAGGTGAGAGTTCTTACTTGTAATGAGAGAGTTCATGATGATGTGAGTGGCCTTGGCCTTCACCACAGGCACCTTATTCACACTTTCAGTAGACGATGATGGAGTTATGACAGATGCATTCATGTTAGCATCCCCCTCCTCGATCTGTGGGGAAGCAGCAGGGTACAGTTTAAAATGAGAAAGTATCTCAGCACCTTGCCAGGACACATCTCTAACTACTGAAACGAAACACAAGGCCAAGCTGCTCTAGTAACTAGCCTTCACCCCTTGGAATAAACCCATACACTGTTCTCACTACAGCTGGGAAATGTTTAGAGCTTGAACCTTACAATTCTTAGCAATGAACAAGAACTTGCATCCAGTATTTGGAAACATGCAGGGCTTGGAGCCAAAAAGGTGTTAGTCTAAGCACAAAAGATCAACAGGAAAGAAACCAGAACATATCTACTTCCATTCCCATAACTGCAAATTGGACTTTAAGGTCAATTGGGCAAGAGCACCCTTCCAGAGACACCTCAGAAACAAGCTATTTACAGAACAGCAGGCACACAGATTAGAGGCTGGTGTTTAGACCTTGCTTTCCACCTCATTCCTTGTATCAGTTCCCTGTTCAGTGTACCCAGCAGTCATAGCTCTACCACTGACCACAAGACCCAGGCAACAAAGACCAGACAACGAATGCTACAAGAAGTTCTGTGAAATAAAGAAATCCTCCTCTTAGCAGAGGAGTCACCATTCCCGAACTGGGCAATTTGCTTTTTGCGCCAAACCACAACTTCAGGTTTCCTTCCATGAGATTTTTTTTTTTTTGTTTTTTTTCAAATGAGGTGAAAATCCGAGGTTAAACTCTAAGGGATACAAAGTTATTTGCTTCCATTCAACCACAGTCAGTGCCACTTCAAGCTGGGAAAACAGCCTCTAAACTTAAAAGAGCTGGTCCTGTACTCAAAGCCCTCCCACAGTCACTTCATACAACAGTTTGGGCTGGAAAGCACCTTCAACGACGGTCTGGTTTAGCCCACACTGCAGGGTGCGACATCTTCCACTAGAGCAGGTTGCTCAAAGCAACGCCCCACCTCCCTTTTAACACTTACAGGGATGCGGCATCCACAGCTCCTCCGGACAACCTGTCCCGTGCCTCACCACCCTCTGCATGAGGAATTTACAGGCCGGCCCAGACCTACCCCTTCGCCCTGGTTTCAGCTCACAGCTTTAAGCCCATAAACACCTCCCACAGCGAGGGGACTCCCCAGACAGGCCCATCCCAACCGTACCGCAGCGCTCCCACAACACACAGGCCGCAAAGCCGGGCTCCTGTCCCCAGCGCCTCCGGGGCTCTGCTGCGGAGGGCGGGGGCAGCTCCCCCGGGGCGGTGCCGCGCCACCGGCACCGGGAGGGCTGCCAAGGCCACCGCAGCAACCGCCCGTCCTGTACCTTCGAGAGCTCCTGGTACTTGCGCTCGGGGATGACCGGCTGCTTCCAGAGGACGCTGGCGCACAGATCGGCGGGCGGCGGCGTCATGGGCGCCGTGTCCTCCAGGCCCTCGTCGTAGCTGAAGGCCCGCCGCGGCACGCCGACAGGCAGCGACATCTTGCCCGGCCGGGGGCCGCCGCCCTGCTCCAGCGCTGCGGACAGAGAGGGCAGCGCTCAGCGCCGCCGCGGCGGGCCCGGGCCGGCGGGGAGCGCTGAGGGGGAGGCTTACCGGGAGCGTCCGGCTGCCGCGCACTCATGACGGCGGCTCGGCTTAGGCTAGCGAGGCTCGGCGGGGTACGGTGGGGCAGGAACCGGCGGCGCCATGGCGGAGCCGGCGGGGAAACCACCGGCAGGAGCCCGGCGCTGCACCGGTACCACAGCGGCACGGGAGCGGAGGGACCGCCCCCGCGGGAGAGAACTTAAAGGAGCGCAAATCTCGCAAGCTCTGGCTGCTGAGCGCGGAGCACGCTGGGAGATGTAGTTCGGGATGGGCGGGGCAGGGCGGGGCCGTGCTGACGGGGCGGGGCCGAGGATTCCCCGCGGCCTGACCCTGCCCCACCCTTGCCGGTTCCTGCCCCTCACCGCAGCCCCGGGTCCCTGCCCGGCCCCTCCCCGACCGCGCTCCGGCTCTGCCGGTGAAGCAGCTCGCCCCGCCCACGCGGGGCTCAGCCCACCCCGGCCCCGGCAGCTGGGCTCAGGGCCACGGGAGCCGCTCACGGAGGCTCCAGGGAAGGGCCAGCAGCCGCGGGACCTGGCCCGGAGCGGGGGTGCATTGCGCCACCGGGGTGGATTGAGGACATGCGAGTCCCGTGGGCAGCGGGTGCATGACACCGGGCGGGTGTGAGGCCTGGGGGCAGCTCATGTCAGAGGCCTGCCCGCCCCCTGCCCCTTGTCCCTTCTCCCCGACGTCCCTCCCTCAATCCCCACCACACTTCCACCCATCCCTCCATCCATCCCTCCCTCCCTCCCTCCATCCATCCATCCCTCCATCCATCCATCCCTCCATCCATCCATCCATCCATCCATCCATCCATCCATCCCTTCCTTTCTCTCTCCTTCCCTCCCTTCCACCTATCCATCCATCCCCCTGCCGTCAGAGCGACCCCTTTAAGCGCGGCGGTGACGTCAGAGGTGGGCACATCTGGCGCGCAGCCCGCGGGCACATCTGGCGGGGCTCACACCGTCGAGGCCGCGATCTGCTGGTGCCTCATGTCTGTGTCCGGCGCCCTCCAGGCCCTGGCGCTGACCGTCGGGGCTGCTGTGTTCGCCCTCTGTTCCCTCCTCTGCATCGCCTGGAAGATCTGCGACACCGACAGCGGCACCGACTGGGGCGGATGGTGGGAGCAGGACCTGTGGGAGCCAGCTCCCTCCAAGGACGCCGTAAGGAGGGGACGGACCCCCGCCGGCACCCCCGGCCCATCGCGGGTGGGAAGGGCTCAGGGTCGGGATCTCCCGGGCATCCCCTACACCGGGATCCCCTCACTGGGATCCCTCCTGGTTCCTCACTTCTCCCCCGGGACCATGACGCTGGAGAAGGGGCAGGGTCGGGGCTGCCCCTGTGCTCCCCAGGCTGGGGAAGGTTCTGGGTTGCCAGCAGAACCCACACAGGGCTTGGGAAGGGGGCGCAGGGCCAGGATCCTCACTGGGATCTCGCACTGGCATCCCCTGGAGCAGGTCAGACTGGATTCCCCAGGGTACTCTTGGGGTACAGGCCATGGGGTACACTCCTGAAGCCCGTCCTGCCAGGGGAGGGGTCCCCAGCTTGAACAGCCAGTGGAGCCCACCAGCATGGAGGGGAGGGTGAGAGGCCAGCAGGACCCCTTGCTCTGGCCTCATAGCTCAACCATCCCATAACCATGCAGCTGCAGGTACTGGGACCTGCTCCCACCCGCCCAACACCCTCCTGTACCCCCTCAGCTGGACTGGCAGCAAGTGCTGGGGCTGGGGCTGGATGGAGCGGGGAAGAGCAGCATCCTGCACTACATCTGCAACCAGCCAGCCAGGAAGTGCTTCACACCCACCCAGGGCTTCAACTGCACCCAGCTTTCTATTGAGGGGCTGGAGATGGAGCTGCTGGAGGGTAAGACTGGCCTGGCCCTGCATGGCCTGGAGCATTCCCCCCACCTGGAGCATCCCCCCTGCTGACACCAGGCTGAGGGTAAAGAGCATCCAGGGTGATGGGAGGTCTGGTTGATCCCCACACTGGTGCCTGATCCTCTCTGTCTCCCACAGTGGGTGGCAGCCAGAACCTGCGAGCGTACTGGCCCCACTACATGAGCCATGCCCACGTGTTGGTGTTCGTTGTGGACTCGGTGAACAGGTCACGCCTGGTGACGGCGCGCCAGGAGCTGCACACACCGCTGGCCACAGAGCCCCAGCTGCTGGCCACAGAGCCCCAGCTGCCTCTGGTGGTGCTGGCCAATAAGCAGGTTGGTATCCGTCTGTCTGTCTATCCCCACAGATGCCTCTGGGCATGTTTCCAGTGAAAACCCTCCCCGGGGCCCTGAAGAGAAATCCTGATGCCCCAAATCCACCAAGTCTTGCAAAATCCGATCCTGGGACAGTCTCCTCCAGTTTTCATTGGGAGGCGTGGCTGCGGTTGCCAGCGCCTGGCTAGTGAGTTTCAGGAGAACACCCAGGCAGCACATGCCAAATCCTGGATGGGAAACACATTTCCAGGCAGTTGACCAAGCGCATGCCTCGTGCTGCTCCCCATTAGCTTGTGCCAAAGCGACTCCAGTGCAAGAAACAGCCCTGCCTGCATGCGATTCCTGCCAGGACCAGGCTGCTGCCAGCTCCAGGTGCTGCTCCCCTCCTGAGCAGCCTCTTCTTTCCTCACAGGACAAGAGCGACGCTCTGAGCACGGGAGAGCTGTGGTTGGAGCTGGCCCTACTCACACTCAGCAAGCAGCAGGAGGTCTTCGTGCTGCGCACCAGCGCCACGTGGGACAACCTGAACACTGCCAACAGCATCCTCCACGTGAGGAGCCTGCTGGTGACACTGCTCTCCCAGACCCTGAGCACTCTGCCGCAGGAGGAAGGCAGCCAACCCCCCCCCCCCCAGTTAAAGGATGAAATCACCCTTGGGATGGAGTCACGAGCTCCTGGTGAGCAGGAACATGCAGCACAGGGCAGCGCCCCACACCTTCACAGTAGCCCTGCAGGATATTAAATGAATGGGGCTGGAGAAGGAGTCCTACTAGTGCAGTGCACACCAGCAGGAATCACCAGCTTGGGCTGTCCCTCGCCAGTGCTGAGCGCAGTTCTCAATTCCCCCAACTCTGTACTTAAAAGCCCTGTTGAGGAGAGATGAAGGCAGGTATTGGGCAGCCCTTCACCCTGAACAGGGGCAAAGATGGGCTGTTTGGTAGGTGCTGCACCCAGCGGGCATTTGCCCCCCTGCCTGATCTCCCTCCCTTTCAGCTTCACCAGGTAACAGGGGATGAAGGAAGCCCTGCCTGCAGGAAGGAGGCTGCTGGGTCAGGCCACAGGGTGCTGGGTCCTGGAAACCCAATCATGTAAGCTGGGGAGCACCTTGGGAGAAGGGAATACGCTCAGCTGATCTCTGCTGTTAAACCTTTTGTATTGTCACTCCTTCCTTTTGTCAATAAAGGAGGTTGACCACTCTGCACTGCCCTCCAGCTCCTTGGCAGGGAAGGGCTCTCCCAGCCTGCAGGCAGGAAGGTCACTCACAGGGGAAGAAAGCAGCACATGACTCTGCTTCAACTTCTGCTGCCTACAGGGAAATCAGCAGAGGTTCCAGTGCTGCCTGCACCCACTGCTGCAGAGGGTGCCATGTGCTCAATGCCCATGTCCCACCATGGCATTGGGAGCTCTCAA
Organism: Lathamus discolor; assembly: GCF_037157495.1. Taxonomy (NCBI): domain Eukaryota; kingdom Metazoa; phylum Chordata; class Aves; order Psittaciformes; family Psittacidae; genus Lathamus; species Lathamus discolor. The sequence goes on along the minus strand of NC_088893.1, from coordinate 12,313,460 downwards.
AGCAGGACTGTGCCAGGCAGAAGCCCGTGAGTAAGACACTCACACCACCTTGGAAAAGCAATTTATTTTAACAAGGCAACAGGAGCACTGGCTGCCACGCACAGGAGTGGCACAGCACACTCAGTCCCAATGCCACAAGCCACAGACAAGAAACTTTCACGCCTGGTTATAACTATCTCTGCCTAATGAAGGTCCTTCCTCTATCACCAGAGGCTTTGCATAGCTCAGCTTGCAGGCACAGGCGATGTGACTGTCACCTGTCTGTCAGTCCGTGCTCAGCGTAGAAAATGGTTGTGTCAAGCCTGCACTTGCAGGCAAACCTGAGGGAAAAGGGCAGTCACTGCACCTCCATCTTCTCCTGCTTGAGTGATGCAACAAATTCCTTGTACTGCTCGGGATAGAAATTCTTGTACACGTTGATCTTTCTCTTTATCTGCTTGGGAGTATCCTGGTAGTAGTTCTTCTCATCTCGAGCCATTTCCTGAGACAAAGGAAAGCATAAATCAGAGGGATGTCCCCAGGAGCAAACACCAAACCAGCCCAGCCACACTCAAAAGACCCACCCAGGCCGGCTGTGACCACTGTCTGACTCAGACAGGGATCTGGCCAAGGTTCCTCTTAACCCAGCTCACTGCAACACAGGAGCCAGGACAGAGAGGATTACTGGTTCCCATTCTGTAGAAGATCCAGGAGAGAGCTGCTCTGGGTGCTACTCGCTCTGGGACAGCCAGTACTGACCTTGTAGTTCTCCCCGTGGTTCTGTATCATGTACCGCACGTAGTCAATGAGATCTCGTGAGAGTGTGTTTGACTTCTTCTCAGGCAGACTGGCCTCATATTCCATCTCTAGGCAGAGAACAGAGACACCATGAAGCAGGGGAGGGAAGCAAGCACCATCTCAGAAGTCCCCAGCCTCTTCCCAAGATCAAGCCCTGCTGCACAAAGGAGGTGGCTTCCCAGCACCACCATGGAGAAAAACAATCAACAGTCCTCAGCACAATGTGCAGGCATCCTGCTCGCAGCACAAGTGGAACTTTTCTGCCCAGGCTGCAGTGTGACTGTTCAGAGCTGCCCAGTCCACCACGGAAACATGCAGGATACTGCAGCCTCAGTTTGTCACCCTGGTGCCACAAACCAGCCCGTTTCAGAGTCACAAGAGCCCTCTTGGGGCTGCAGGCAGAAATACTGCAAAGAAGGCAGCAGAGGAGGGGAAAGGAAATTCCTGAGCCAGAGAACACACAGCAACAGCAGAGCTGCTGTCCTGGCTCCCACTCAGCTCCAGCCCGGCTGGGAATCTCCAGCCAACTGTTGCCAGGGGGGTTGCTCCTCTGCAAGCCTGGAGGAGAAGTAACACCCTTAGGGCATAGCACAGAGATGAGAGATAAAATAACCCAGAGGGCCTTGGCAGAACCCCAAAGGCAACAGCAGCAGCTGCTTTTGGGGGTCAGCAGGAAACCGCCAGGGCTGGAGGTGCTCCTGCGGTGGGCAGCAGCAGCACTGACCGTTCAGCACATAGGGCTTCCGCACTTGTTGCTTTCCTTGGTCTTGTCCATTGCTTTCCATTTCCATCCCCTGTGTTGAATGAGAGAAAAAGCAACTCAAGAAAAGCCCATTTGGGAGAGAGCCGTGTCCTGATACATTGCTCCCAAAACTCCAAACCACTTACCCAATGGCTGCAAGGACAGAGAAACCTCAGCTGGCTTAAGAAAAGCTGTTACTTGTGCCATAAGCTAGCTCAAGGGCAACCTTGTCACAGTGTGGACACAGACAAGCAGCAAACAAGGTCACCCCTGTTTATTTTTCACGAGTGTGACGTTTTGTGGGGCCACCTTCTGCCTGGAAGCGTTGCCCACCGGTGCAGGCGGGCCAGCCTGGTGCTACTGTACATACAAAAGCTTCCTTTGCTACCAGGAGCAAGTCGGCTGCTGTGCTCCCAACCCCACTTCTCCCTGGCAAGTCTCAAGGAGACCGACTGACATCATTTCTAGCGAAGCCCATTATTTATTCTTAAGTCCATTATTTCTCTGTGGCACTGGAGCTTGTTCCCATGCCAGGATCTTGGCAGCAGAACAACATCCATGGATAAGAAACCCATCCACCTACAGAGACCGACCCAGAGCCACCCGACCCGCGCCCAGGGCAGGCTGCTCCTTCCCCCCCGGCTGCGTGTCCTGGGGGAGGCATCTCCTTCCATCCCCCACAAAGGAGCAGCCGCAGCCGATCCCCCCGCCCATACACTCACCAGCAACTTCTTGGGGATGGGGACGGCCTTGTTGGGATCGCCGGCCAGGCCCATCTCGGCCAGGTTCTGCGCCACTGACTTGGTGGGGTCCCATGCTTGGCGGATGTGCGAGCTGCGCGGAGAGAGGCACCGGCATCACGGCTGCGCTGCGCTCCCCACACACAAGCGTCCCCCAGGCACCCACCGAGGCCTGCGGCGGCCCCCCCGGGACACCCGCACCCGGCCGCCCTGCCCACAGCCCGCGCCCATGCCGCGGCCCTCACCATGCGATGCGCGGGGCGGCGCGGCGGCGGGCGCTGCGGTACAGCCGCTTGCGGTTGAGGTTGTAGGAGTACTTGTGCCGCCGGCTCTTCCCCTTTGCCTTCGGCATGGCTGCTCCACGTTGCTACCAGCGCCGCACCGGGATGGGCCGCGGGGCACCACGGGAAGTGTAGTCCCGAGGCTGCAGCTCCACCTGCTGGGTTCTGCTAGTTGCGAACTACAACCCCCATCATACCCCGCGGTCGGAGTGCTCTCTCCAACCCTTCCTCGCTACGGCGGCCGGGGAGGGTCGCGGTGGTCACCTTCCTGCGGCCGCAGCCATGGCGGCGGAGCCTCCTCCTCCGCCGCCGCCGCTGGAGCCCATCGTGCTGCCGGTGTTCAGGGAAGAGGGCTTCGGCGACAAGTTCCTGCGCAAGACCCGCGAGAACCCCCTGGTGCCCCTCGGTGAGGGGAGGGAGGGGGGTGGCGGTGTGGGGCTGCGGGAAGGGGAAGGGTCGGCGGCAGTGGGGCTGCTCTGGGGGTAATTCACAAGCCGGCAGCGCTCAGGTGCGGGGGGAGGCGTGAGCTGCTCCTCAGAGCCCCTGCCCGCCAGGCATCCCTCCATCCCTCCCCTCCGCAGGCTGCCTCTGCACCGTCGGCGTCCTGACCTACGGGCTGATCAACTTCAAGAGGGGCGACACCCGCAAGTCTCAGCTGATGATGCGGGCACGTATCCTGGCCCAGGGCTTAACCTTCGCGGCTCTCCTCGGGGGCATGGCAGTCACAGCCATGAAGTCTAGAAAGTGAAGTCAGGGGAAAGGGGAGCTGCGGTTGTGCCCCCGCCAGCCTGTGCCCGGCTGGATTCGGGCTGCGGATGGAGTTTCTGAGAGACAGTTGTGATGTCCTGGTGGAGCCGGTGCCGGAGAGGCTCTGTGTTCCAGAGCTTTGGAAACTGGCTAATACAACTCTGTGAATAACCTGATGTTTGGACCGTGGTGTTTTTTGATCCTCTGAGGGCTCGTCCTCCTGCTGCACTGGAGGCTGTGTCTCACTGCGGCTCTCCAGCCCTGTCAGAACAATCATCCCTGCTTGGTGCTGTCACACTCTGTTAAAATTGTGTCCTGGGGTCAAGTTGTGTCTTTATTCAGGCGGTGCACCAGCATTTGAGAAATGAGCTGCCCAAGAGGGAAGCTCTGTTTGTGGCCTGGTCCTGCAGGACAGAGTTCATAAGCAGCAGGTGAGTTGTCTGCGGAGAATATGTAATCTGTTTGGTTGCAACCAGTGAGTAATAAAGTGAATTGCAGCGAGATTCTGACTGATACTGGGTGGCAGAACATTGAGAGGCCAGAGAGTAAACAGTGTAGGAAGGAAAGGGAGCAGGCAGAGCTGCCTCACAGCTGCAGTGATGCAAGCAGGACACAAGATGCAACTCCCTGTGAAAACTAGTTGGGAACTCAAATTTCCAAAATGGGGACTTGCTGCATTCCCTGGGTCCTGCTGCTGCTTTTGCTAGGGAGTCAGTTCCTGCATGGCTCAGTTCTTCACATGAGCTGGAAGCTGAGCTAGAGGGAACTGTACTCCCTGCGTGGTGACAGACATCGTTTGGATCACACCAGGGGGGTTTGATGAGCAACAAGACTGCTCTCCCATGTCAGGGCTGCAGGGCTGGGAGGACATGGAGCTGTTGGCTCTGTTTGCTCCATGGCTGCTGCAGCTCATATCTGCAGGGGAAAGGGGCACAAACACCACTAATGTGCTGTGGTGTCTCCCACACTGAGCTGCCTGGGGCATTTCCAGGCACTGAGTGTCTGCATGTTGGAGCCTGTGCCCTGGCCCTCCCTGTCCTGTGGTGCCTTTGCAGCTTGTGGAGCCCACTGTGCCTTCATGAGCTTCTCTGGAGGAGAGCCCCACCTCTGGGTGACAAGGAACCCACTTCTGCTTGCAAACAAGCAGGGATAGAGGGGAAGGCTCTTGCCCACCAGAGCCAACTTATGAGGTATGAGGGTGGGCAAATGAGCTATTACCAGCACTGAGCAGGGTGAGCCCCACCAGGGAGCCCTGCACTTTGCCTGCTTAGCATGTCTTCCTCAGAAGCTGTGTCTGGCTGGCTCACTGGCACTCACCAACCCAGCCAGCTTGGGGCAGGGCTGTGAGAGGCAGTGGGTAGTCAGATCGGTGAGCACAATCTCTTGGCAACCTGGATAGGGTTGGCTGCCACTGCTTCTGCCCCAGCCCAGCACAAACCATCTGGTCCTTCCCCTTGCTCCTGTTTCTTCCTGTAGGATGTGGTTTTCCTCCCACCCTGTCCTTTCCCCAGGAGGCTTCTGTGGGGCTGTGTGTTCTCCTAAGCACACACGTGTTGCTGAAGCAGAAAGATGACAGTGCCCTGTAGGACTGGAGATGTGGGTTTATTGTAACAGGTAATTCAAACAGTCACAGATACCAAAGCCAGGGGGATGTAGAAGAGCTGTGGGCATGGCTCCCCGGGAGCTGGCTGCCCTGCCTGACATGGGGGCACAGCTGTCGGGGGGGCTGGTGGGACAGAGCACAGCAGGGATACTGCTTCACTTCCCTCTGCTCTGCAGTGAGAGGCAGAGGCAGACAGCCAACCCCCAAGATACCCTGTACCAGTGTCCATCCTGCACCACAGCAGAGCTGCCTATACATGCTGGAGCACAGTGGGACAGAGTAGGAGCAGCAGCCCTATAGACAAGGTGCACAGTCCCAGCACATAGTGACACCCAAGTGACTCCCCACACACCCATTCCCCTTCCCAGCTCACTGCTGAACCTGTGCCCCTGAGCCAGGGGTGCCTGGCCACCCCTGAAGAGGTGACCTTCCTGACTCCATAGCTGCAGGGCAGGAGAGCTTTGTGTACTTGCTGTTTGGCTGACAGGGCTCTGCAGTGATGCTCAAACAAATGTTTTGTGGGCTCTGCTCCGTGTCACGGGTCTGTCCCTCTCCTGCTAGCCGGGAGTTGTGCAGGTTTCCAGAACTGGGCCTCCAAGCTGGAGGGGCTGGTGCTGGCCCTGCCAAGCAGAGGAGAGAAACTGGGTGTTCGGGCTGGAAAGTGTCTTGTGGGGTGGGGTGTGGGAGTGAGGCATCTCCCCATGCTGCCTTAGGTGTATAAATCCAGCAGGGGCCAAAGAAAAGCCACGAAGTAGCTGCAGACAGATGTGCAGGTTTTTCTCCAGGGACAGTACAAGCACCAGCACCAGAACTCTGCCCAGTCCTGCTCTGGGTCCCTGGATTAGGGAAGTGGGGGTTCAACCTTCCTACCTCCTTCCCTGCAACCACACAGCCTCCATCTCCCATCCCAGTATCAAGGGAAGGAGCAGAGCCAAGGGTCCCAAAGCCTGGCACCCACATTCCCAACTGCTGGTTGCTTTGCTGGAGAGACAGAAAACATCCCATATACTCACCCCATGATACCATCCCAGTGCCCTGCACCACCTCAAACTGTCACCAGCAACCCCACAGGATGGATGGGACACAGACACTGCAACTGCTGCTTGGAGCCCCACCAGATTTTTGGGACACAGAGCCAGGCTGGGGAGGGTTCTGCTGGGCTTGGGGCCTTCCCAGCCCAGCCTGGGTGCCTGCACTCACATTCCTCGGCCCAGCAGCATCACGCTTCAGCCATGCTCCTGCAGAACTTAGCAGTGCGGAGCTGAGTAAGGGCTGTTCCTCCACCTTCCCACACCAGCTCTGCTCTAAACCCCTGGGAAAGGCAGGTGACAACCCTAGGGTCCCACTGGGATCACTGCCTGGGTCCCAGGGTCAGACATAGGGCTGCCATGCCTGGAGCTGCTCCAGGAGAGCCGCACGTGGGTTTATTCCCAGTGCAGGGGTGAGGAGGGGAACACTAGGGGGATGTTCCCCCTCTCACTCAGCCAGGCCTCTGGGCACAACCTCAGCCCAGGCGGTTGGCTCCCCCGCTGTAACTCAGCTCTGCCACCCAGTGTCGCTTCCCGGGGAAATGCCACAGTGTAATAAATAGGTGTAAAAAGAGACCGATGCACCTTTTAAGCAAAGGAAAACCATGGGGAGAGTTACAACCAGTGACTCGAGCACAGCCAGGAGCAGGCAGGATGAGGCCTCTCTTTGGGCTTGGTGAGCCCAGCCCTGCCTGGCTGTGCTCCAGCTGTGCCAGGCAGCAGCTAACGGGACAGGGGTGTCTGTTTGAGGGAGATGAGCACCGAGCGCATCCGTGAGACATCCTTGCTCTGCTTGCTGCTCTTGGGATTGAAATCACAGAGCTGGGCCACCTTCTCCCATTCGGAGCCAGGGGTTTCCTCCTTGGACTCCTTCAGGAATGCTTCCTCCGAGGCCCTGCAGAGACAGGGAGGGTTGTTACTGGCAGAACCCTTTCAAAGGAGACCCTCCCCTCTGTCTGGGAACCCCTCATGTCCCTGCTTCCTGTCCCCATGCTCCAGCTGATGAGCTCAGCATCCTCTGGGATCCAGAGACACATGATGCTCAAGGCTGCTGTTGGCTGAACTCACCCAAGACATCATTCATCCAGGGGCACTGGAGTGTCTGCCTGCTCCCAAGACTTCTCCACTCCCAGAGCCATCCCCCAAAAGGCACAAGACCCCAAGCTTTGCCTCTTCAACAGCCCCCACAGAGGCATTTCCAGGAGCTCCACTTGCCTCCTAAGACTCCACCATCTGAAGACAAGGAGACACTCAGCTGCACTGTCCTCCCTCTGGGACCTCACCATGGCCCAGTACCTCCCAGCATCCCCCCTTCCCTTGGCTGGGCAGCTCCAGGACCCCCAGACCCCGCGGGGCAGGATATGGTCCGTAAGAGGCACATACACATAACCGATCACATCGGCGTCCGGCTGCTGGTAAAAGGCTTTGTCAGCGATCCTATAGCCCCCGAGGCAGAAACAGAGAGAGAGCGCAGAGCGGACAGGCAGGCAGAGGGTTAGAGAGAGAGAAACACACAGGGGGTTAATGTCCTCCCAGAGAGCGTGACCCACTCACCACAGCTCACACAGCACCAGGACAACCTGCACACACAGTGCCCCAACCCTGTCCCAGGGTGAGGCCCATGTGGGGGGGCAGGAGGCACCAAGATCCCAATGTGGTCCCAGCCAGAGCAGCTCTGCACAGCCACTGGAGCCACTCACAGCCCCTCGCCTGGCAAAGCTCCATCCCTGCAGGGCTGGGCTCTACTGTGGGGAAGGAGGCCCCCAGACATCCCAGATCCGGCTGCACAGCAGCTCCCATTGCAGCCCTCGTGGCCATGCTGACCTCAACATACCTGTTGTTTGCTCGGTTCTTCTCCATCTGCTCATTCTGACGCAGGTTCCACTCCTCCAGGTCTTTCTTGGCCTTCTCACGCCATTCCTGCTCAGTCACCTTCGATGCTGCATCTAAGGCCAGAGCAAGACAGACCCCATTAACCAGACTATCATGCACTTATTCTGCTGGGCAGCTCCCCAGCAGGCAAGACAGCTGCAGCTCCCCAGCCTTGTCCCCAGTCCCTAGTATTGTCTGAAAGGCATCACTGCCCCAGGGATAGCAGACCTTTGGCAGGGGCACCCACACAGTGTGGGCCATAAGACACCTTTCTGGGATGCAGTTGAGTCACCTCCAGGTGAGGGATACCATGGGACTCGACTGCCATGAGCATAGCCAAACATGGCCTCAGGTCTCACCCAGCTCCTCCAGGCGCTTCTTCTGCTCCTCCCTCCACTTGCGGATGCTCTCAGGTTCCTGGGTCAGCCGGTCAGCCTTGGCTATGGCTGCATAGGCATCGGTGGGACCATTGGACTCCTGCAGGACATGAGCACCTCACCATCAGCACTAGCTCTTTCCACAGCCACCTCAAAGGCCCACTCAGACAAAACAAGATAGGAGGGAAGGAGGGTGACAGCCTCAGACATGTGGGACAGAGTCCCCAGAGCACTCAAGCTGCTGTCCCAGCTCCCAGGCCCTGTCACACAGAAATACTTCCCAGCTTTTCCCTCCCTGACTTGCTCCTCTCACAACCCCTGGGCAGCCACCAGCTTTGTGACATGCTCCTATCAGCACCAGGCTCCCGTGACCCTGACTTGGGCTGAGGCAGCCCCAGGACTGAGCATTGTTACAGCTTGGCCACAGCAGACAGGGAGAGGCCGATGCCTGGACACCATCCCACAGGGAAGAGCCTCTCTAGCTCCTCTGAGCCTAGCTCTCACCTGGCTCAGCACCATGCTGGCTCAGTACCTCTCCTAACACCTTGTGCTGGCCAGGATTCCCAGCCTGACACCAAGCTCAGCCATGGGATTACAGCTTTACTCCAAGATCCCCAATCTAATTAAGCCTGCCCAGTGTCTGATGTGATTATCACCCCCTAATCTAGGCACGGGCAATGCACATGCCACACGGCTGGGCACTGAGTGGGGTGAAGGGCTTGTCAAGTGCTGGCACAGCTCCTCCTGCAGCCACCAGAGCTGGCCTTGGGGCTCCCCAAGAGAGCTGAGACCCCAGTGGGTAGCCTCCACTAAAAATCCTTGGCCATAGGGCAAGTGAGTTTAACAGGAGATGCTGCTGAGTCAACAAAGCAAGTGTCCTATGGCAGCCCTGCCTTGGCTCTGGCCTCTCCAAGAGAGGCTTCTGTCTGCCTCCAGGAGCTATCAAGGCTAGAAAGATGGGGCACTCCTTAACAGCACAGGACACCTGCAAACAGATTTGAGGCAGGTCATGGCAGATGGAACCAATCTTCTCTTCAAAAACAGATGAAAATGGAGCAGCCGGGACAGCCCATGAGACACACACCTTTCCAAAGTGATTCTGCATCTGAATAGCAAACCGGGAGCAGAGCAGCAGAGTGTTTGCCCCATACCCACCCAATCCCCCTTAGCACCACTGGGCAAGAGGCTGAGCTCTCACCTGGAAGACATCTCCATTGACAGTGGTTGCTCCATTCTGGAAACCAGCTAGGGAAAAGGGAAGAGAGAAAGACAATTACAACTACGGCAACTGTAGGTGATCCCAGGTGACCCGAGCTGAAACAAATCTGTCCCTGGGAGTTTGTTTGTACCATTCCCAGCCCAGCATACCCATCTGCAACAGCCCCATGGTTTTCTGTCCTTGGTGGAATTCAGCCAGCAAGCACCTCTCTATCTTCCAGACAAACCGTTCTGGGTATTTATGTCTTTACAGTGTTTTCACTAGTGTTTTATCTTATCTGAAGATTAGAGAAGCTGTTCCAGGCACAAGGCTGGACACAGGCAGGTGCTTTGACTGTAGGAAGACAACCTCACCAACCCCCAGCTGCAAGCAGCTAGGCAGAGGCTGCCAACGGATGGCTCCAGAAGCTATTAGCTGAATGCCCAGCAGTGAAGGACTGTGAAGGGACAGTAGCTCTGCCAGGGACAGAGCCCACAAAGACACTGCAGCATGGTCCCCCAGCAGAGGAGGGCATGCATGCATGCTGAGACCCTTGAGAGCCCACTTTGGGTGATGCCCTTGGGATGAGCTGCAAGGTTAGAGCTGGGATTGAGGCACCTCTGACACCCACAGTTGGGGTACACCCCTATATGCCTCCCAGCCCCAGAGAACACCGAGAGCTGCACACTAGGGTCACAACGCCAGCCCCATGCAGCAGTCTCGCTGCTGGGAGAGAAAAGGCTTTAAGTAGGCTCCAGACCCTGAGTTCTCCCCAGTGACAACCACAGGCTTCTACCAGCAGTCACAGGCACCCACATGCAGCTCAGACAAGCACCATCCCAAAAGCGTTCGCCCCCATGGTGCAGCTCTGGCTACACCCAACTCCAGCCTGTCTGACTGCATTTATCACCAGGGCTGACAACAGCTTTCCAGGCCCAGATCTGCCCCCACAGCCCTGTCTGCGGAGAGGTGAAACACAGCACAAAGAGGCGCTGTGGGCCTTGGTAAGGGGAAGAAGCCAGAGTACTGTGGCAGCAGTGTCCATGCAGACAGCAGACCACCGAGCCCCTGCAGACTAGAGGTACGAGATCAGGATTAGCACCTTCTACCTGCAGGGCCTGGGACCACGATGTTCCCAGTGAACATGCCTTCCATTCTGCACCTCAGAGGGCTCTCCTCTCTGTGGGGACAGTGACAGGGCTATCATTGCTCCTCAGCTTCACCTAGATGCCTCTCACATTGCCCTAACTGGGGCCACTGAGGCAAGGAGATAGGTCCAGCCAAGGAGATAGTCCATCCAACGCAAGCAGCCCAGCCTGAGCATACTGGGGGAGAAATCACCCCATAGCCTTCAAGTCCCAGCTCAGGACTCACCCCACATCCTCAATTTTGAGAGGGAACCACAGCATCAAGCACAGGCCCCAGGCAGCCCTTGCTGGGATGCAGGCCTGGCCACTGGGGAGCCCATTCACCCGCCGGGGACGCTGTGCATCCTGCGGGGAACACAGTCCCACGGGTGGGGGTGCAGAAGGAGCGATCCCCCTATCCCCCTGCCCTCCACAGTGCTCCTTTACCCCCTCCGTGCCCACACCCAGGCGGCCCCTGGTCCGCGGCGCTCACCCGGTTCCGGCTGGGCCGCCTGCCCGCTCGGGGCGGTGGCCGACTCGCCGTCGGTCGGCCCGAAGCCCTCGTCGTTCTCGATGCCCGCGATCTCGCTCTCCTGTTGGGCCAGGAAAGCGGCGGCCGGGTCCTCCTCGGCGCCGGCCGCCTCAGACGAGGAAAAGAAGCCGAAGTCGTCGGCCATGGCCGGTCCGCCCCGCTCCCGCTGCGCGGCTCGGCTGGGCAGGGCCTGACGGGCACCGGGCGGAGCTGTCACTGCGGCGGCGGGCGGGCCGGCCCTGTGACATCACGGGGGGCCGGGCCTGCCTCCCGGCGAACAGCTTCCTTCCCCGCAGCGGGCTGGAGCCGAAGCGGTCCCACTGTGGGCATGGGTGGGCGGAGCAGCTCGGTCCGCTCTCCCCACGCTCGCAGGACCGTGGTCCCGGGGCGCCTTCACCCCCCAGGCGCGTACCCGTAGCTCCGCGGGGCGGGAGCGGGCGGCCCCTCACAACCACCATCTTGACTGGCGGCCGCCATCTTGGGTGGAGTCGCCGCCGTTGTAACCGTCGGCGGGGCGGGAGGTGCCCGGGCAGGGCCCGCCGGGTGGCCGGCAAGCCGCCGCGGTGACAGGCAGCGCTCGGGGGGCTCCAGCCCGCACCCCCCCCAACCCTGTCGGGCTCTTAAGCTCCACTAGCGGGACCCGCTCCCACAGCTAAAGGCAGCCACCGCCGTCCTGCCCGGCCCCGGAAACGCCTGAGGGGCTTTCGGCACGTTTCGGAGCTCTTCGTGCGCCCGTCGGGAACACCCGAGCGAGGCCAAGCCCCGTTGCTGAGATTCGGGCATTTCCGGATAGGTCTGAGAGCGCCTCGGCTTCTCCGGGCCGCGCGCGAGCGTTTCCGGTTCCTACAGACAAAAGGCCACCGGCTTAGTAACGGCGCCGGGTGCCCGCGCGCTCCCTAGAGCCGGGGCGGAAGTGCGGGTGGTGGTTAGACGTCAGTTCCGGAGAGTGACGGAGCGGCGGGTCAGAGGCGGCAGCAAAATGGCGGCGCCTGAGGAGCGGGAGCTGACGGCGGAGCAGACCGAGAAGCTGTTGCAGTTCCAGGTGCCGCGGCGCGGGGGGCCCGTGCCGGCTGGCGGGAGCGGAGGAGGCGGTGCCGGACCAGTCCCACTGGCGCTGGGGGTCTGCCGGCCTCCGCCGGGCTGGGGGAACGGCGTTCAGTGAGAGCTGGGGCAGGCCCAGCATGGAGCTGAGCGCGGGGTTGTCGCGCCGGGACCGGGTGAGGGGCGAGAGGAGAGCGTCCGGCGGTCCCTGTCCTGGCGGAAACTCCCCGCGAGGGCGAGCGGAGCTCCTGTGTCGGGCTCGGGCTCTGCCGGGCTGGGGTTTCGCTGAGGGGCGGCCGGTGCTATGCGTGCCCTGGGTGCTTCGTTAGGAATGGTTCTGTCACCGGTAACTGGGGAGGCAGGAAGTGACTGCTGAATAATAAACCTCATTAACTGCGCACGGCAAAAATGCCTTGGTAAATACCGGGCATTTTATTTAGGTAGTCTGAAAAATTCTCTTTCCTGTCGTCAGTGGTGAATGGAGGAGCTTTTTGTGGAGCCTTGAGAGGGTCAGCCACAGGGTTTCTGTGCACTGTGGTTGCCCAGAAAATTGTTTTCAACCCTCATGGTTTGGTAACGTCCCTGCTGGGGGGAGGCCCCTGGGGATTGTAATGATCTAATCATGCTGCCTGCTGAATTAACATGGGCTGGGTTGCTTAACCTTTGGCTTGCCAAGGATTCCGGGTTGTTCAGCAGCTGAATAATTAAAACAACCAATCTGTAGATGTGGTTTATTGTGGAGAAGACAGTGCTGTGGAGCTGGAAAACTTCAGGCTGCTCAGTGAGAAGTGATTGAACATGTGAGTAATGAGAATGGTCTTCAGGTGTCTGGGGTTGGTTCTGAATTGTAGGGCATTGTGTGGTGTTCCTTGGATTGTAGAGTTCTTTTACAAGCACAGTGCTGACTTTCAGGAGTGTTTTGTCTCATTTTGTAGCTTCATATTAATTTTTTTTAAGACTCTAGTTTGCAGTGTTTTGGTGGGATGTGACTATAGAACTACAGGGCTTAAAGGGATTTGAGAGTTATCTAGTCCTGCTGCCCTCAGCTGAGGTAGGTGCAGGTTTCTCATCATTCCAGACAGATCTTACCAAGCCTTTACCTCCAAGCCAGGGGAATTCATTAATCTTCAGAAGCAATCAGTGTGCTGCAGTGTTCTTTTGTGACTGTAGCTATGAGGAAACTTTTTCTTATGGATACCCCCTCTAAATCTTTACTGCAAATTAAGCTGTTTGGGCAATCTTAACTTGCAGACTAAGGAGACAGAGCAATGTTAACATTGCTTTCAGAGTGCTACCTTTTCCGTGGTAGGTACAGGAGGTTTGAGCCCCTGCCTTATGCTGCACATCTCTGTGCAAAAGCTGTCCTCCAGCTCCCATTATCTCGCTGTATCAGTGCTCATTAATCTCCTGAATGTGGACAGATGGGACCAGCTGCACTCATCAAGGTCCCTGTTGCTATTTTCAAAACCCTGTGGGCAGCTGTGAAACTGAAGAATCCTGTTTCCGGGTGTTACCTGGTGTTGCCATGGGCAGCAGGCTGGAGGGGAAGCAGGACTCAGGAGGAGAAATTCATGTTTTAGTCCAGCTCCTGTTGAACCCTGGTTTGAAGTGGAGGGAAATGCTCCTTAGACCACAAAGGGAAGAAAATCTTTAGTTAGAAGACAGGTGTCATCCACAGCCTGATGTGAAAGATCAAGTCCAGAAGGTTTTTTATCCTTGGATCCTCATTCCTCTGTGTTGTGGTGTATATGGGATTAGCTTTTCACTGGGGCTGTGCTAATGATAGGCTGCACTGGTGATTCCTTCTCCTTTGGCACTTCCTTTCAGCCAGGTGTGGGCTCAGCCGTACTTGTTTCTTTGAGATGAGATAGAATAAATCAGCCCACCTGCAAAAGATTTCTTATTTCCTTTAGGTGGACTCTGCTAAATAATGTTTGCTGTTTGGAGGGGGTGGCTAACTCTCACTAAAATCCTTTGTACATTGCCATTGCTGCAAAACACTGCTTCAGGTGGCTTGTAAACCTTTCAGGGGTTCCTGTTGCCTTTACAGTGAGCACTCAAAGTATTTTCAAAGACAGCTTTACACGTATGTTGTGCTGCACCATTGTAAGTGATATGTACAATAGCCTGTGGTGGCAGAGCCTGGTACTTCTGCAGAAGGTGGCATGCCACTGTTAAGTGAATAAAGCAGGAGAGGACTAAGAGAGAATGGAGTGGGGATAACAAAGATGAGGTGAGCCATAGCAGACGGCCCTCACCAGTGCTACACTTAAATGGGAAGCCTTGAGCAAGAGCTGTAGACTGCCATCCACCCAGCAAACAGCTGTTCTGGGTGAAAATCCTGTTGCCTTATACTGTTTATTCTAGTTCTGCTGGAATTACTCCTCCCAAGGCAGAGAGGTAGATGCCTGCTGGCTTATCTGTTGCCAGAGCTGTTGGGGTTACAGTTTGAATACCTGCTTTTCATGAATCCCACTGATGTTTGCTCAGTGTGCTTTGGTAGTGCTCATATAAGCAGCTCTGCTGGCAGAAGGGTGAAAGCAGCAGCTCTCTTCCTATGCATGGGGCTGGATTAAGGCAATTGTCTGGCACCCTGTGACGGCAGGTTAATGGAGGGGGAAAAGGTACCACTATGGAGAGATAATTGGGCTAAATGTGAAATAAAAGCAGCAGAGCACTCACTCTTGCCCCCTTTCAGGCTCCCATTTGCTGCCAAAGCTTTGACTAATGTAAAGGAATAAAAGCATCTAAATTTTTTATCTGCCAAGATTTGGCTGTGTTGATATCTGTAGAGAGAAACTTGATGTGAACAGCTCAAGAAAGCTGTGGAGAATCCAGCTCCATTTGGGAGGTGGAGGAAAAGGCAGAGCAGCAGCAGTAGGATCTCATTATTGATCTGTGCCCATTAGGCTTGGGCTGATGTCTGATGTTCTAATATGCTAATGTAAAGTAGTGGAGTGTTATTCACAAAGGCAGAGTTAGCACTCATGATACCATCTCTGACTTCAGCTGGGGAAAACAAAAAGCTCAGGACTGAAAACATTTCTAAATTGAAGAGGAAGGAGGGAACGAACTCCAGGCATCTTTCCTGTTCAGTGTATTGTGTATCGATCAAAACCCTCACAAAGGCATTGGCTGTAATACACAAGGAGAAACCCCTCAGTAAAGGCTTTCTCCTGCTTGAAGTCAGATGTTCTTTACCCCTGGAAACACAATTCTCTGGTATTTGGCAGTGGGTTGGGAGTTAGGAGCGGTGCCCGTTACTGTCCTGTGGATTTGTATCTCGGTGTTTCAACATAGGAGCGTATCTGCAGAGGGAAGTTTCCCAAGTCCAGTTCACAACCTTTGTCTGCTTTGTGTGCTTTTGAAGCACATGGAGTTTCATTTTCCACTACGTTGTTGAGAAGATTGCAGCATTCTCAGCAGTCTCAAAGGTGAGAGATGCATTTATTATATTCAGCAGCAGCTTCAGTATGTTTTAAGGTAGCACTCTGCTTTCAGAGGTGTTTGAGATGGCAGTGTTGAACTTTCCTGGCATTTGTAGTGCTTAATATCTTGTTTTCAGAATATTATCCACTTTCTTGAGCTTGCATCTTCATTTATTTGAAGGCATGAGGCTGCTAGCTTAATGGGATTAATTCACCCAAGGGGGGCTTATCTTTTTCTTACTATGACTAAGAGATACAGTCTTTAAGATACACCCTTTAATGAGAGATTACAGTCAGTAGGAAACCAGTAGCTACTGATTTGAAGATACTGTTTATTCTCCTAGCCTTAGTGATACTAAGGAAATGCTCCTTTGTCTAATGTGAATAATGCAGCTTGCAGCTACCGCCAGAAATGCTGTAACTGGTGCAGTGGAAGTGATGCGGTGTTTTAAGTCTCTGATCTGTGTCTGTGGCTAAGGTGAAGCAGTGGCTGTAGAAGGTGCTGAGATAACAGTATAAAAGGTCCTTAGGGATGATAAGGAGCAGTATCAGTGCTTCCCAGCAAGTGTTGTTGAACTGACAGTTGAACTGTCTTCATGCAGTTCCTTACATTGGATGCAAGTCATTCTGAACCCATGTGTCTTCCAGAGCAGGCTGGAACTGTAGTGTGTCTTATGATGCATGTCAAAGTAACATTCAAAAAGGTGTTCAGTTTAAGGTACCTTTACACAGGCAGGTTTTTCCCTGCAGTGTTTGATTGTGCGGCTTCACTGATCAGAAGAGGCAGGAGCATGGGGCATGGTGCTGCTGGGCTGGTTCTGTCTCTTCTGTTCCTTGTTGAAAGCAACTGTATTGAGATGCTGAGGGGGGAAAAAAAGAGTAGATTCCCCTCCACAGAGAACTGCCATTGTCAAACTCTCACCAACAGTGTTCCTGTTGCTGTAATGATGATGGGGAAGGGGTGAAGTTTGCTGCCTTGTGCTCTGTTTCAGACCTACTGAGTAAATGCTGCAGTGCTTCAGTCCTCAGTAGGTGCATGTTGATAGTTCTGCCTGGCTGTTGCTTTGGTGCTGCTTTCTGACCTAAAACTGCTAAAACATTTGCATAATCTAAAAAGGAGAGAATGTTCAGCCATGAAGCTCTGTTGTTAGTTTAGAAACAAAGGTGTGAATGAGGTTCTGGAGCTTCTTGTTGTGATTTAGACCCAGCTGGCAACTAGGTACCATGAGCTGCTCACTCCTTTGTTCTTCCCCTGGCGGGATGGGGAGGAGAGTCAGAAAAAGGTAAAACCTAGGGGTTGAGATAAGAACAGTTTAATAATTGGAATAAACTAAAATGTAATAATAATTGTAATGAAAAGGGAGACAACAGAAAGTGGGGAATGAAACCCAAGAAAGACAAGTGATACACAACACAGTTGCCCACCCCGTGCTGACTGATGCCCAGCCTGTCTCCAAGCAGCGACTGGTGGCTCCCAGCCAACTCCCCCCAAGTTTCTATACTGGGCATGGTGGTCTATGGTATGGAATATCCCTAGGGATAGCTTGGGTCAGCTGTCCTGGCTGTGCCTCCTGGCTTCTTGTGCCTCTGCTCACTGGCAGAGCATGGGAACCTGAAAAGTCCTTGATCCAGGGTAAGCACTGCATAACAACATCTAAAACATCCGTGTGTTACTGGTGTTATTCTCCCACTAAAGCCACAGCACTGCACCAGCTACTAAGAGGAAAATTAACTCTACTCCAGCTGAAACCAGGACGCTTGGAAATCCTGCAAACACCAGCAGAATTTCCAGGCTGTTCAGGAATGTTGATCAGAGACTTTCAAGGCTTTGAAAAACATAAGATTGTGACTGTTGTAAAATCAAATTGAGTAAATTGTAGGTGCCTTTTAAGATGTCCTTCTACAATCTATTGTCCTTCTACCAGAACAATGAAGTGCTTCTGTAAGAGTTTGGGGTAAAAAAGGAAGTCAGAATGCAAAGTCTAAATTTTACTCAGTGAAGCACATCCTTAAAGAAAGGCAGTTAAACTAAAGCCCTAAATCATGAAGCTGAGCAATAAGCAAAGGTGTTCTGACAGCAACAGCCGAGTTCCTGAGCTTTATTTCTTCTGTGGAATTTACTTGCAAGGTGCTCCCTTGCAAGGACTTATGTTTTAATACATTGTTATACACCACCAGGCAGTGACTTGAAGTGCCTTTTTCTGGGCAGCTCCAATACCGTAGTGAATGTCAGCAAAGCTTTGAACAGTCCAGTTCTGTACAGCAGAATGAAACAATGGTGTTTGCCCAGTAGGCTGGGCAGAAGGTAGAAATCTGTGGAGACTTCATGAAAAAGAAGCCAAGAAATGCTTAAAAGTTTGAACTGAGCCGAGAGATTGAATAGCCCATTTGTCCACTGCATTACTTGGGTGGAAATAGCATGTGGAATGTATGAATGGGGGTAGGGAAGGGAATAGATGCACCATCCTTCTCCAGCAGAAAAAAACAATTCAGTGCATTCTGAAATGGTCAGTTTGTCCAGACTGCGCCGCGGGCTTTTGAACGGAGCAAGGAATGAGGCAGATAAAGAGCGGAATTTAATAGGTTTGCTATTGCTAACTTTTCTTGAGCCATCCAGAGAGCTGCAGCTTCTGTAGGGTTACACCAGCTGCCTGAGATGGTGTCTGGAGAGAAATCTGCCAGGTGAGAACACAGAGTGTTAAAAATCTGTGGAGTTCTCCTGTCAAAAATGACCTTGCTGGAGAAATAGTCACATTTCAGCACTCTCCTTCCATCACCAGCACGTTTTTGTGTTGAATGTTACGCTGCTTGTGACAATTATTGTCATTGGTTGCACCATCTGAATAGGTGCTTCTGAAGGGAGTGCTGTTTCCTTGGCTTTCTGTAGTCCAGTTTAAAAAAGAAACCCAAACTTAGTTTAATTTAAAATAAAAGCAGTTTCCTTCAAAATTGCAGCACTCTTGATGGTGTCACCTGCAATGAGCTTTCACTGATGGGTTCAGAGAATTATTGAAAGGGTGGCATCACATTTGTGGCTTTCCCATGGAAGTGCTTTGGCTCTGTGGCAAGAGATGGGGTTTACGGATCTGAAATGTCTGTTCAAACACACCTCACAGCGAGTGGTGCGGGGGGAGATGTGTTGCTGTGGCACAGTGACAGAGATGCTCACTGCAGCAGAGATTTGTCTCCATTCAAGGGGTGCTGACGAGGTTTCCTGTAATAACAAACACTGTTGTTTGATCTCTTGCACAGAAGTTCTGATTGGCATGGGGTTAAAATGCACCTTCCCAAACACTGGTGTGAGAGCCCAGTGTCTCTGAGGTCTGTCAGTGTTTCTGGACTGTGTATTCTGCTTTGGGTCCTGTCTGTGCTGGACTGGATTTAAATGCTTTTACTACAGCATGCCCTGAGATGTGGGAAAACTCTTTCATTGGTGCTTCATTTTGGGTTTAGTCTCTGTTTGTGGTTGTAGTGAGTGAAGTAATGGTCATCTTGGGTTTTTAGAAATGCTCTGCCTGTCTTTTATGTTGATGCTTTGTGGTGGTGTTTGAGGGCATATCCTTCCAGAGCGAGACTTGTGGGTAATGTTACGTTAGGCTGGGCTGAGTGCATTTGTAGTAACAGGCCTTGGGCATTGCTAACAATTGACTAATGCTGGAAGAGTGCAAAGGCCTGCTTGAGGTCTCTTGTGTGCTTATGGATTTGGGTTGGCTCAGGTTGCTCTGCTCATAAACTGAGAGCGGAGCACTTTAGAGTATTATGGCAGTGTGTTGCAGTAACTCCTGTCTGTGCTCATGTGTTGGAAAGAACAGTAAAAATGCAGCACTTCCCTGGCACTCGCCTTAGAAACAGGGAATTGTTTAGGTTGGAATAGACCTTTAAGATCATTGAGTCCAGCTGTAAACACTACCATGGCCGCCACTAAACCTGCTTTTATTCTCCTCCTTTAGGACCTAACTGGCATAGAGTCCATGGACCAGTGTCGTCACACATTGGAGCAGCACAACTGGAACATAGAGGTACCTCTCCAGAGAGGATTTGTAGCAGTTTCCAAGTCCTTGGGTTAAGTAGGGAATTCTGTGGGGAGGGGGAGCCCTAGTGGTAAGCTTTAATCTGTCAACCCCTGAATTTACACTAGTAGCTCTTTATAACAGTATCTTGATGCTGGTTTCAGGAACCACACACACAGCGGAGTTATGGCTGTGAACAGTCACTTGACTGGCATATGTCCTGTAGCACTGTACAGGCTGCCATGGAGAGGGCTTTCCATCCAGGGAAGAGTATTGGTGGTTATAGTTTGTAATGAGTTGTGTTTATCCAGTGCTCTGGGGCTATGGACAAATCATACTTGCAGTTAGTGTCCAAAGTATAAAAAAACATATTTTCTGCCATCCTTAAATGTCTAAAACCTCCCTTTGCTCTTTCTTGTGTCAAAGGCAGCTGTACAGGACCGACTAAATGAACAAGAGGGTGTCCCAAGTGTCTTTAATCCTCCTCCATCCCGGCCGTTGCAGGTCAATACAGCTGACCACAGGATCTACAGCTATGTTGTCTCAAGGCCACAACCAAGGGCAAGTTATCTTAGAGTGGATTTTGTCCAGATTCTTGAGTGACTCTGTGAACAACAACTTGCAAGCAGGGAAGGGAGTTGTTTTTGTTGTATGCTGTTAGCTCCTTTCTAAATATGTTACCTTCTGAAAACAAAATGTAGAGCTTCAGCCTCTATTACTGCTGCGGGCACTTTCTCTGTGGTGTGATTCACACTATGAAACAACATTCTTTGTGTCATAGAATGACTTGCTGTGCTGTAGTCAAGCTTTTTGATCAGTTCAGTTGGAACAAAGGACTGTCTGCTTCATATGGTAGAGTGATAATGGGGGTTTTATCTTTTAGAGCCCCCTAAAATGTATATTAACTTCAATACAGTATCAGTGACTTGCATTAGTGTTTCACGAACAGATTAGCATGAGTCCTCTTAGACTCAGTGCTGTTAATCCCTTTGTACAGTTAAGAAAATTAGCACAGAGCAAAAGCATTGCTGCTTGAATAGTGCTGCTGGTTTTTAGACATGTCACGTTAAATTCTGCATGAACCGTGTCTGTCACTTATATGATTTGGTGTGTCTGAAGCCATAAATATTGCTGAGCTTCTTTGCAGTGGTTGGAGCACTGATGTTCCCATGTGTGCTTGATGCTGGGGGACAGCTTTAACAGGTCTGTTCCTGGGGTGGAGACTGTTCTGATCCTTTGTTTGTAATTGCAGGGCCTGTTAGGATGGGGTTACTACTTCATAATGCTTCCATTCCGATTCACCTATTACACATTACTCGATATATTTAGGTAAGTAATTTTTGTGCTGACTCATGTACTGACTGCATCAAGACACACAGGCTTGGATTTGGCTGTACCTCTGTGACTTGGATGTTTAATGGCAGATTTTTCCATTTATTTGCTCAGCTGGACTTATCTGTAGCCTTGTAAGGTTCCTACACTGTTTTGTAAGAAATAATCTTTATTGCAGAAAAATAGAGCATCTTGCAGCTCTGTACATTAAATATTGAATTGGAGTTGTAACTCCATATGGCTTTACAGTTGGAGTGCCATACAAATGAAATGCAAAACAGGATCAAACCATCCAGTGTTCTTGGACAAGCAACTTGATGAGAATGATGTCCTGTTGGGCTGGGCTGCAGGTTAGCCTGCCCTAATCCCTGTATTTGGTAAAACCCAGACTGTAAACACCTCTGGGTTCCCCTTCAGTGTCTGTTGCTTCTTCCCCATTTACTGCCCTGAAGGGCAAGTTCATCCTCACAGCATTCATGGAGAGAAAGGGGAATGCTGACATGTGGTAAATATCCAGCAGTCCCAGTCCTGCCATCTGCATTGGTTTGGCCGTTTCCTGTGCTGTATTACTTTTTTTTTTTTTTTTGCCTTAAAGACTTTTCTGAAGTTCAGTGTAATTTCTCCACATCAGTAGAACCAGATAACATTCATACCTTCCTTGCAATGAAACTTTTTCCAGCCTTGGAGGAATGGTTGTTGCTTCTGTGTGCATTGGACTCCTCGTGTAATGTTCTCTGTCTGCAGCTCTTTGCATTCTGGAATTGTTAGTCTTGGGACAGAAGAAATGCAGTTTTCAAAGTTACCTGGACAAAACTGTGTGGCTTTTAACAGCCCAGCTTTGGCTAAATTCTTCAGACCTTATAGTGTTGGTGTGGCTTATGCCTGATGCTTCAGAGGAAGTCAAAATTGTCAATCACAGAGAATTCAGATATACACTGATGGCATGAGATGCTATTTGCCTGTGGGATGGTTTTTGTAGCAGTGGTATCAGTTTGTAGCAGGTGGCAGTTTAGGTTGTGATTATAAATGTTCAAGGGTCTCAGCTGTGACATTTTTCCTCTTTTATGAATACCAGTGGCTCTGTGGAAAAGAAAACCTGTTCTTCAGAAAGTCAGTAAGCTGAATTCAGTGTCCTTTGCTTCCTTCCTAGGTTTGCTCTGCGTTTTATACGCCCTGATCCTCGTAGTCGGGTCACTGACCCAGTGGGGGACATTATTTCGTTTATTCATATGTTTGAGGAAAAATATGGGAGGATACACCCTGTCTTCTACCAGGGAACTTACAGCCAGGTCAGTGTCACATGTTGGTGCGTAGATCCTGGGGAGATGGAGAGTGGGGATTTTGCCAGACAGTATCAGGGCCTACCTGGCAGAATCACTTTTATCTAAAAGCTTAGTGTTTGTCCCCAGATTCTAACAGGGTAATGGAGAGCTAGGGAACAAGTGTATTGGAAAACCAGTGTCTGCCAGGCTTGATGGTATGCTGAGTCTGCAAAGCTGGAAAGCAAAGCTGCTCTGAGTGTTCCTCAACCGTCTGTACAGCCCTGTAGCTGACAGCTATTCTTTGTAATGCCGCCTTTGTTTTCATAAACTGATGTGGTATGCCAAAGCCTGTCCTTCTGTTCACCCAATTGGGATTGACTGCCTGGGCTTGTATTACAAAGCAACTCCAGAATCTGGGGTAGAACCTCAAAATCGTGAGAGGGAGACCTGGAAGAAATTATGGGTGGTGAGAGTTCTGCACGTTAGACCTGGACTTATGGTGCCCTCTGTAAAAGAGGGATGCTCAATGGGTGCTGCCTCTTCTGTAGCTTCTCTCAGCCTGGCTGAGGGAAGGGCCTCCTGCCACAGTGCATCCCAGCAGACAGTTGGATCAGCACTGCTTCCTGCATGCTAGGGAGGAATGTGCAGTCCGTATCTGCTCCTCACTGCACAGTGATGGAGCACGATGCCTCCGCAGCTCTTCTGGCTCCTCTGTCTTGCTTGGAATCCAAACTTCAACAGTCATGGAATGGTTAGGCTACCAAAACTCAGTGCCAGTAAAACAGGGAGCTTATTGTGCACTTATCCTGTGGTCTCATTAAGAAATGGTCTAGTTAAGAAATGGGTTTGTGGAATCCAGAGACTGTAGATGCAAAAAAGGGTTTTCTTTTGTTTGCCTTTTGCTCTGTTGGGGACTGCAGCATTATTAAGTTATCTTTTTTTAGTAGCATATTCATTTGATGTTGTCTGAAGATTGTGTTCTGTAAGGGCTCAAGTGGAAAGCTTATCCTTGGCTGCTGGGAGACTGAGAGATGAAGGAGGGTTCTTCACTGCAGCTGGTCTGGCAGGGCAGTGGGGGGTGGTTTTGCTCTGAGTTGTGTTCTCCAAAGGCACCTCCTGAAACAAGTGAGGGAACACAGCTGTAGCCCTCTTAAATGAGGGTTTAGTCAGAAGGGCTGACAGGTTCATCCTCCACTGTTGCTTCATTAAAGCCATGTTAATGGCAGAGTAATGGCCCAGGTAAATGTTGTGGAGCTGTGTCCCACATTGTGGATGCTGCTTTCCCCTTGCCTAGAGCCCCTGTAATGTTACCTTCTCTGCTCTTCTGCCAAGGCACTGAATGATGCCAAGCGGGAGCTGCGCTTCCTTTTGGTTTATCTTCATGGAGATGACCACCAAGATACGGATGAATTCTGCCGGTAAGTAGGAGAATGTTAGAACCAAAAGGTTATCTTGGCACTTTAAATGCAGCTTCACTCACACAGTTTCTTCTCATCCCTTAGCAATACACTGTGCGTACCTGAGGTGGTCACCCTCATAAACACCAGAATGCTCTTCTGGGCTTGTTCAACCAACAAACCAGAGGGATACAGAGGTGAGTGTGTCCCTCTTGGGCTTTACCTGTCCCCTCCTGACAAGTCAGATGCTCTTTGACCACCAAAATGTGTGTGAAATGCGCTGTTGGTTTTTGTGCAAGCAGACAAGAGATTTCAGGGTTGCATGGGGAAGTACATGCTTGGATGCCAGGGAAATACCCTCTGCTCTTTGCCTCCACTGTCTGTGTGTTTCCGGGCAGTCCTGGTGCTGTGCTCTCTGTTGTGGGCCTTCAGGTTGCTTTCAGTGCCTTGTTAATGGGAGTTAGTGGGTGTGTGCTGAGGATTAAACTGATGCAGAAACAAGTATCTGGCTAGCTGTGCCCTTAACACTGGCTGGTGTTATGCCTGAAGCCAGGAGTGACTTGTTAGGTACATTCTTCCCTTTCTGAGGCAGACATGTTTACTCCACACCCAGTCTGTCTCCTCGAAAGTCCTCAGTGAGGTCCTTTTAAGTACTGTCTTTCAGAGCTGTTGATGCCTGGCCTGCCAGTGTTCTGGTAGGGTTTTGCTGCAGATGGAGCCCTTCCCAAGTTCTGTTCATGTCTCCTGTGTTGCTTCTCTCCTGCTGTGAAACAGGAAGGGTCAGGCCTGGAGTTCTGGAGTACTAAATCTGGGTCATTCTCGGCTTCATAGTTGAGCTACCAGCTAAGGACTCCTTGAAAGAGTGGCTTTCTAAGGAAACATTCTTTTACTTACTGCTGTTTCATTGCTGCAATGCTTCGGAGTCATAGCCTAGAAAGCAGAGCTGGAAGGGATTGTGGCCTTTCATTTAATCCATGGGGTGCTCTGGTTTCACTTGAAGGGCTCCACTGGTAATCACTGCTCCAAGCTGCATATTGTGCCATGTGTGTTTTGAGGAGGGGGTGATCAGCAGCCATAGGTGAACAGTACCTTAAAAGCTCCTGAACTGCTTCATTCCCTGTCCCAAGAGAGAGCCCACTTCTGGCAAAACCAACTTGGATTTGTTCAGAAATGTCCAGGATGGGCACCGTCATCTGCCCATGATGGTGTTTTCCGGAGTCTGGCCACCCTTAATCATCTCAGCAAGCATTTCCCTGTGCTTGACCAGTGTTTCTTTTCCTGCAGTTTAAGCCTGGGGCTTTTTGTTCTGTTCTGAATGGAGATTCAGAGCAGTTTACTTCCTTCCTGCTTGAATTCAAGAACCTTTTTGGTCACTTGAAAGCTTATTTTTTTTTCCCTTCAGTCTCTATGCTCCAAGCCACTTCCTCCCTTTGCTGGTTTATAGGGTTTAGTTTGACAAAATAGAGGCTGAGGCCTCCTGTGCCTTGATATAGTGGCTGTAGAAGCTGCTTTGGTGATGGGAAGGCCCTTGGTGATGTAAAATGCTTGTGCTGTACGCCTCGCTGGCCCTTCTGGATGGGGCAGTGATGGTCGTGCCTGTTTCCCAGTCTCCCAGGCTCTGCGAGAGAACACATACCCATTCCTGGCTGTGATCATGCTGAAGGATCGCAGGATGACAGTAGTTGGGCGGCTGGAAGGCCTTATCCAGGCTGATGACCTAATTAATCAACTGATGTTCATCATGGATGCCAACCAGACATACCTGGTGTCCGAACGCCTGGAAAGGTATGATGGGACCTGAGCTCCAGTTATGCATGCCTTGAGAAGGCAGGCTCTGCTCTGGTCTGCCCGCCCTCCCTCCAGGCACCATTTGTAGGCAAACAGATTGTTACCTCCTGTCCTGTAACATATCCCATGGGCTCCCCTCTTCCCGGTGGGATCACTGGTCCATAAATTTAGATCGCCCTATAGCCAGGGAGCTGGGTGTGTTGCCCACAACTGAAAGGTGAGCGTGAGTGCTCTGCTGCTCTCTGCAGCTGGAGCAGACCCTTAGCCTGCTGGAGCTTTACAGGTAAAGCTCAGATGGTAGAAGCCAAGCAGGAGCGAAGGCACTGCAGCCAGTTGGTGAGCAAGAGCTGCTGGCTGGGATGGCTGTCCTGAATTTGCACTGTTTCTGGTAGTGCCTCACAAGCAGGAGCTCCAGCCCCTGATAGCTCTGTAGGGATGTGCAGACTTTGTCCAAAGTAGGGTGCTGCCCTATGGTCTTCTGTCTGCCCCTCTGCCCCATGCTTTCTGTGGCGACCCAGTAACGTTTTGATGCCTCTGGTTTCTGAATTGTGTGAAGAATTAGGCTGAGGAGGTAAAACCGTGAAGAGTCTCAAGCAGGAGGCAGAAATCCTGGGCACTGTTATGTGCTGTCCACTCTGCCATGCTGCAGTGGGTGAGGAATTGTCTGTGTTCAGTTCATGCCAACTCAGTGGAGGGGACATAGTTTGTGTGCTGGGAATGTGGAAACCCTGCTTGCCTTTCCAGAGCTTGTGGTGCTCCTGAGGCATTACCTGATGTGTGTGCTCCTATGAGCTTGAGGCTGTACTTGCACCCTCGGGTCTGCCATGAGCCTGCTAGCCCTGACTGCTCCCTGCTCTTCTTTGCAGGGAAGAGAGGAACCAAACCCAAGTCCTGAGGCAGCAGCAGGATGAGGCATATCTCGCATCCTTACGTGCAGACCAGGAAAAGGAGCGCAAGAAGAAGGAGGAACGGGAGATGAAGAAGAGGAAGGAGGAGGAAGTGCAGCAGCAAAAACTAGCAGAGGAGAGGCGGCGGCAGGTGAGAGCAGAAGGAATGCTGGAGAGGCTGCTGTGCCCTGTGGGATGCTCACGCTGTGTCGGAGCAGTGCCTGCAGTAGGGCTTCTCTTGGAGCTGCTTGTCTTGCTCAGGGCTTGAGTGTCCTCAAACCTCCTAGAGTGGCTGTGCTGCAAGGGACAAGCACAGAGGCCAGTTCAGTGCTGCCCACTGCCCCTGTCCGTCTCCTTTGCAGACGCTGCAGGAGGAGAAGGAGCGCAAGTCGGAATGCCTTCCCCCCGAGCCACATCCCGATGACCCAGACAGCGTCAAGATCATTTTCAAGCTGCCTAATGATTCCAGAGTGGAGCGGCGATTCCACTTCACACAGTCCTTGACGGTGAGCTTGGGGCAGAGCTGATGGGGCTTCCCAGGGTATAAGAGGGTCAAGAGATTCTCCAAGTGACTCAGCAAAGCTTTGGTTCCATTGGACTTTGCCAAATGGTGACTTTTGCCAAGAGCCTCAGCAGGCAGAGTTGTTCCTGGGTAGGGAGGGTATTGTGGGGCCTGGACCCACCAGCTTGAAAGAGATTAGAGGGGAAATGGAAGAAACTTTTTCTTCTCCTTGGACTCTGGTGGTTCTTTATTAAATAATGGAGTAGGGAGAGCCAGAAACAATGTCTGGACTCCCCAGGTGCTCTGAGAAGTCCCGTTTCACACATGCTAAGAAAATGGCTCTCATGTCTGCAGCGCAGTGATGGTGCAAATTTGGTGCTGCTCCCCCCATGAGATGCCGTGGCTGCAGCCTGGCTGTGTCATTGCTCCCCCCGCTGGCAGTTATTCCTGTGCTCCTTTCCCAGGTGATCCACGACTTCCTGTTCTCCTTGAAAGAAAGCCCTGAAAAGTTCCAGATTGAGGCCAACTTCCCTCGCCGGGTCCTGCCCTGCCTCCCCACAGAGGAGTGGCCCAACCCACCCACATTGCAGGAGGCCGGACTCAGCCACACGGAAGTCCTCTTTGTGCAGGACCTCACGGACGATTGATGCTTCTTTCCAGCAGCCACACCATGGGAAGAGGAATTCATATTATTATTATAATACAATATTTTTTTTAAATGACTGCGTACAAAAGAGGGATCAGAGACCACGTGGCCTGTGCTGAGTGTGTGTGCACTGGCGAGAGGAAGTGTGTGTGTGTGTGCGTGGCCTCACACACCCCCGTGCACAGCCATCCCCTACACTTGGAGGGCAGAGAGGGAGGGGAGCTGGTGTTGCCCCTCCGACCTCCCTGGGGAGGACCAGGAATGGCAGCTCTTGGGAATTCTTGCTTTTATTGACGACAATAATAATAAAACCCCCGACAACCTGAACATCTCGTGAAGATTTTGATACTGCTGCTCCTGCCAGCCAGAACCCCGGGCTCCTGAATGTGCTGGGAGTGGGGTGGGAAGGGCTGGACAGAGTCTCTTCAGCTTCCCTCCATGTATAAATATCTTTCCTTTTAATATTTCTCTTGCTTTGTAATGACCAAAGGAGAAGGGGGTTGACTGTAGTATTAACTTTTTTGATAAAGAGCTGGTTCGATTCTTACCCGTGTGGGGTCTTGCCCAGGGTTCTTAGCCTGCGTAGTGTAATAAACTCTGCCTCTAGCATGTCTGTGCCAATGCTGTCTGCCTATGCCCCCTGCCCCAGCTGGGCGCCAGGGAGGGGGTTCCAGCTGCTGCACCTCAGCTGTTGGCCTTGAACTGGTCCTTTTGTTCTGCGTGAGACAGGAGTGTGCATAGCACAGGGGAGCCAGTGCTGGGGTTGCTGCTGGCCTGTGGCAATGAGCTCTGGGCTGAGGCTGGGGAGGAGGGAAATGGCCCTTCCTCTGCTTGTAGGGCTGGGTCAGCCCTTCTCGCTCAAGTCTGAGGTGTAAAAGATTACATGCAAAGTGGGTGTAAGCCTGGTGCCCCTGGGACTTGGTCATGGTTGAACTGTGGTGCTGTCAGCCCCTGCCTAAAGGGAAAGGGGTGTCAGCATGTCCCTTTCCTACCTGCTGGTGCCCTTTCTGAACAGGCAGCCATGTGCTTGTTCTGCATGAAGCACAGAAGGGAGCAGGGAGCTCTCTCCATCCCACTGTTTCTGCGAGCTGTAGTAAATCAACACTGCTACCCTGGCATTTTTAACATTGAGAAGGAACTTTTCATTTTCCTCCTGAAGAGCTCTTCACCATTTCTGGCCTTCTGGAGCAGTTTGGTCTGGGGGGTAGCAGCCTTGCTCTCATCCTTGAGGAGCTGGAGCTCCCGCCCTCCTGTTGCTTGAAGTGCCAGCCCGGGGCTGCTGCGGTTGCTGGGGCCAGCCTGGCTGTGCTGGTTGGGTACCCAGCCAGGGTGTGCAGGGATCACCTGGGTGCTGCTGGAGCCACCCAGGAGGATGCGCTGTCCCAGGGTGGCAGCTGTGAAGGATCTCCATGTGAGAATGAGGGTGTCCTTTGTGCTGCTGGATCAAGACCCCTCTTTTGATCAAGCAGCAGAGGGGCCACAGCACAAAAAGGATGTGGAGCTGTTGGAGTGAGTCCAGAGGAGGGCAATGAAGATAATCCAAGGGCTGGAGCACCTCTGCTCTGGAGCCAGGCTGAGAGAGCTGGGATTGTTCAGCCTGGAGAAGAGAAGGCTTTGGGGAGACCTTACGGCAGCTCCCAGTGCATAAACGGGCGACAGGAAACCAGGAGAGGGGCTTTGGACAAGGGCCTGTAGGGACAGGCCAAGGGGAATGGCTTGAACCTGCCCGAGGGGAGAGCGAGATGAGCTCTTAGGCAGAAGCTCTTCCCTGTGAGGGTGCTGAGGCGCTGGCACAGGGTGCCCAGAGAAGCTGTGGCTGCCCCATCCCTGGCAGTGCTCAAGGCCAGGTTGGACACAGGGGCTTGGAGCAAGCTGCTCCAGTGGCAGGGGTCCCTGCCCGTGGCAGGGGTTGGAGCTGGAAGAGCTTTAAGGTCCCTTCCAACACAAACCTTTCCATGATTCTACGACCCAGCCAACTCACGCTTCCACCCTGGGCTCTCCAGGTCTCCCCTCCAAACCCACTCTCTGGGGCTCTTCCCCTGCTAAGTGATGGCCTGGGGACACCCATCCCTGAGCAGACCATGAGCTCAGGCCTCAGCCCTCCAGCCCCACACAGAGACAAGAGCCGGGGCCCAGCGTGTTGGTATACATCATACATTTATTAGTGAATATCCCTCTCAAAATCAGCCACAACATTAAAAAAAATAATGATTGCACTACTTGGTCAAGCAGAACTAGCAACTTTCATTTTAAAAAAAGTACAAATCTGTTAAAAATTTCAATCAGTATAATACACATATATATAATACAACATACTAGTTATGTTAAATGCTACAAAACCAATATGATTCCAATGGAATGGAAAAAAAACAAACACTTTTAGAGCTTTTAAGAACCTTTTTTTTTCTATATATTAGCCTTTTTTCAAATACATACATGGGAAAAATGAGGTAACTGTAAAATGTGCAAGTAACAGAGCAAAAAAAATTATATATATATATTTATATATATATATATATATATAAAAACTTTCTAACACAGAACACACGTCCTAGCACCTTCCGGGGAGCCGCGGGGGCCGCGGGGGTCCCACCGGAGGGCCCGGGGACTGGTATAATAGAACAGTAAACAGTCCACTATCCCACCACAGGAAATCATTGGTAAACAGTGGTATCTACAGCGCAGTCAGCAATCACAAACACCCTAAATAATTGTTTTTTAGTATTTTTTTTTTTGTCATTTTTTCTTTTTGTTATTTTTTTTTTTTCTTAAATGATACTTTTAGCTGCTCATTGGAATAAATTCTGCAGCACACGAGCTGTGAGCTTTCGAGTCGCCGTCAAAGGACCGTAAGGCTTTCCTGGCTCCCTGGGCACCGCGAGGGCGGGAGGGGAGGAACGGGGGGGGGACGGGGGACACGGGGCGTCTCCGGGGGGCACGGGGACTCCTTTGGTTATCAGTCACTGAGTGAGGGACGGGGAGGGGGCCGGGGTCCTGCCCAAGGGGCACCGAGCCCAGCGGTGCCAGTGCCCGCGGCGGAGCTGGTGGCGTCAGGACGGGGCCATCGGCCTCGACGCTCCGCACGTGGGACCGCCAAGGCTGGGGAAGGGAGGCAAGGGGGAACTGGCCAATAGCGACACGCCGCCTGCCGTCCCCCCCGCACCCGATTGGCTGAGCGGAGACCTCCTGATTGGCGAGAGGCCCCTCCGGACCAATGGCGTGGCAGCGCAGGCAGCGCGGTCCCGCTCCCCTCCACACGTGCCCCCGGCCTCGCACCGGGCCGCTGCCTGGGGCCAGCCCCGCCGCCGGCCCCCCGCCCCGCGGGGAGCGGCCCCCCGCCACCCTTGCACACGCCGCCGCCTCCCGCTCGGAGGGGCGCAGGCCCCGCGGGGACGGCCCTGAAAAGTCTCACGGTCCTGCTGTGGCGTTGCGGACATGTGCAGTACAGTGCATGGCAGTATCAGCTGAGCACAAAAACCCCTCTCCCCACCCCCCTCACCCCACAGCCGGCTACACGTAGCCAAGACCACGTTCCAAGCTGGTCAGACATGCATGCATATTTGTGAACATTTACATAGGGCTGGCGTCCGCTCGGAGGCTCCCAGGCGTCAGCAACGTGCGCCGCGAGGGCGCCTGTCACCCTCCTCACTAAGGAATCATGCAAAACCACGGCCACGCGGGATGGCTGGAGCCGGGCGGCGGCATCTCTCCTGGCCCCACACCGCCCGGCCCCACACGGTTATGGGGGAAGATATGGCAGCGGGGGGATGCTCACAGCTCCCCCCCCCCCGCACCGGCTGGGGCAGAGCCGGGGGTAGCACTGAGATTACACCACGAGGTTCCGGACAAACCCCGCCCCGTGGCCCCCGGCCGGGCTCCCCCGCACCGGTCGCCCAGCCAGCAGGACGGGGCACGGGGCTATTCCAATCTATGGCAGCGGGATAGAGAAACGGCAGCAGGAGCCGCGGGCCAGGCGGACACCTCATGCCCATGGCTGCAAGGATGGGGCTGGGTCTCCCCACTTCAGGCATCATAGGACGCCAGGGCCCAGCCCCAGGAGCTGTGCTGCGAATGGGAGAATGAACGGGGAGAGGGGCCGGGGCTGTGCCAGCACCATCCTCCCACTGGCTAAGACCCCAAACAGCCACAACGCTCCGGGGCTCCGCTGGGCAGTCGAGGTGGGAGAGGGGCTGCGTGCGGAGCGGGGATGGAGGCGATCCTGCCCCGGCCACGCCGCGAGGCTGCTGGTGTCCGACCTCGGCCACCTCCTCCGGCTGCCCCCGGCCCGGCGCTGCGGCTCGGGATGCATCAACCCGCGGCGCTCCCTTCTCTCTCCTCCCCGCGTCCTCCATGAGCAACGCCGAGGGGAGGAGCCGCCGGGGCAAACGGCCATGGAACCAAAAACGCGGAAACGGGGGAGGGGGGAAGCAAACTACCATTAAAAAAAAAGGTGACAAAGGGAAAAAACGCTAATTCCCTAACGGAGTACAAAGACCTGGAAAGTGATGGAGCAACAATAGCGTCTTTGGAGCGCGGAGGGCACGGCCACGCGCCTCCTGCCTCCAGCACAACACGATTCGGGGCCCCGGGAGCGCAGCCGAGTCCGTGCCCGGTGGGGAGGAGGAGGGCTGGCCGGGAGCCCGGACTGCTCAATGCTCACCACATCCGAGGAGAGGCTTTGGGGAGGGGGGGTAAGCACAGGGTCAGGCCCTAGCAGCGGGCAGCGGCCCCCACCCCTGGCCCGGCGTCCTCGTCCTCTAGCGAATTGTGCGGCTCAGCACCCGCCTGCCTCAGTCCGCATCCCGCTGCACCTCCGACGCGTCCGCCCGGCAGATCGGGCACGTGCGGTTTGCCTGCGGGCACGGAGAGAACAGGGGTGAGCGAACGGACGCCCCAGAGCACCAGCAGCACCCAGAGCACCCCTTGCACCACCACCACAGGCTGGGAGCACCCCACAGGGCGTCACCTCCCGGGACTGCCTGATCCACCCTGGCACTGCTCCCCGTGCATCCTGTGGGAAACAGCAGAGGCCATCCGAAAGACAGCGCCCTGCACCCCCAGCACCCCAAAAAGCCGCCCCGAAAAGGCACGGGCAGTACCTTTAACCATTTGTCGACACACTTGGCGTGGAACTCGTGGTTGCAGGGCAGGACGCGGAGAAGCTGCCGGGCCTCGAAGTCACTGAAGCACACGACGCACCTGGGGGAGGCAGCCGTCAGTGTGACCCCACCGCGGTAACACAGCCCCCAGCCACCACCAGGCACCCCCGTTCCCCCACACCAGGCACCCCGCCTGTGCCGCAGGCTCACTCACAGGGTCTGCTCGGACTGATGGCTCTCGGGGTTGAAGCGGTAGGACGGGAGGTGCTCGATGTCTGCTTTGGTGAGTCCCCGCGGCTTGGCCTCCCCCAGCCGCTCAGCCAGGTTCAGCAGCGCCTGGAGGGACACGCAGAGACTGGCTCAGCTCGGCTCATGCCCCGGCACAGCACCTGTCCAGGCTCTCCCCACCCTGGCAGAGCGATCCCCAAACACCCTCCCCCCAGCTCCCCCATCCCACTGCCCCACGGAAAGCTGGAGACGATGGTGAGAACGTCTGGTCAGAGACAGGGAGACGCCTGCCCACGCACCTCGTAATTCTCCATCTCCACATCATCCACGTCCAGGTCCAGGCTGATCGTAGGTCCCACGGCTGTCGGCGACACAGGAAGCATAGAGCTGGGGTGGGCAGGACAGTGTGATCAGTGTGGAGCCACAAACCCCAACCTCCACTCTGGCATGCCCAGAGCCACTTGTGCCAATGCCATGCCACTGTGTCCCTCATCCTGGCCCCCATGCCCCCTTGTATCCCCCCCAGTACTCACAGAAAATAGGGCAGGAAGCTCGGGTAGTACGGGGGGGGTGGCGGAGGAGGCGGTGGGGGGGGCAGCGCCTGCTGCAGCCGGTACCGCTGGGTGTTCAGCCGCCGGGGCATCATGTGGGGGTATGGCTGCAGAGAGATGGGGCGCTCAGAGCCGTGCCAGCCCCACGGCATCCCCCCACCCCTCCACAGGACAGGCACTCACCACGCCGAATGGCAGTTCTTGGTGCAGCGGGTCGTGGGGGAGGTAATGCAGCGGCACGGAGGGGGAGAGCGTGGGAGCATGGTGGGACGGGGGGTACGTGAAGCCCGCGATGGGGTGCTGCTCCCCTCGCAGGTCCACGTCATTGTCTATCCTCTGCAGAGGCTGTGGGGAAAACAGTTAGGATGGGGGAAGTGTCCCAAATACACTGCCCCATCATTGCAGGACAGAAGCACCACGGGCATCCCACCCATCACCCCAACTCAGACCCATGGGGGTTGCAGAAGGACAAGCCCCGCAAGGTGATCTTTCTTGGGCCACAGGATGCATCGTGTCCCCAGCCCATACCCGCACCCCAACTCACCATACGTGGATGCTGGGCTTGGAGAGGTACAAACTGCCCCAGGGGGGCCATGTGGGGTGGCTGGTGGGGGGGCACTGGCGGTGGTGGGGGGTGCAGGATGTAATGGTCGCTGGAGATGATGGGGGGGAACGTCTGGTAGGAGACGGGAAGCTGTTGCATGGCACATGCCTGGATCAGCTGAGGGAGGGAAGAGAAAAGCAGAGGTCAGACACCATTGTGAGCATGGCTGCCCCCTCCCCAGAGCCTCCCATGCCCCCAGAGCCTTGCACTCCGGTGGGGTTGGGTCCCCATGCGACCTCTGGGCACCCACAGCCCAGGCTGTCCCCTGAGGGTGTCCCCACTGTCACTCACCGGGGGGGGGAGGCAGCAGAGTGGGTAGTGCTGTCCACTGAACATCACTGAGCATGCTGGGAGCTGCTGGGTGCTGCACCCAGGGATGTGCTGGCCGGTGTGGATGGGGAAGCCTTGCGTCGTGACGGTGGTAACCGTGTAGGAGAGAGGGACAGGTCCCTGGTGCACCTGAGGACAAAGCGCCGAGGGCACGGTCAGGGTACAGCCACAGATGAGCTGTCCTCATCCTGGCAGCAGGATGGCAGCAGGACGCTGAGCACCTGGCACTAGGACACAACCACCCAGCACCACTGTCCCAACGGTGTGCCCAGAGGAGGGGAACTCAATGCAGGTTGTGTTCCAGGTGGGTTTTGTACCCCTCTTTGCTCCCCATGGCTTCCAACCCAGCACTGCCACCAGACGATGGTGACAGTTGTGACATGAACACTATGAGAGGACAGTCCCCAGGCCCTGGGAGCAGGGACCACCCCAGGTACACCCAAATTGGCAGAGGGACCCCGGGGTTTAACTGCTTGCAGGACACTTGGCAGCTTCAGAGCTGGGTGCTCCCAGCAGCAACCAACCATCCTGATGGGACCTGATCTTGAGACCACTGCCCCGGGGCCACCAGAAGATCACCTTTGGGACTGGGGGCTGCAGCACGTACCTGGTCATGCAGATCCACCATGAATGGGTTCTGGTGGGGCGGGTGAGCGGCCGGGTGAAGCATTCGTGGCGGCGTGCTGGGGAGAGCGTATGCGCGGGGCTCATCTACAGGGCCGTGCGGCTGCTGGGGGAAGGCAGGGTGCAGCTGGGGCTCATCCTGGCCCAGCAGGGCTGCCAGAGGTCGTTCGCGTCGTCCCCACTGACGCCTGGCAGGGGGGCTGCGGGGCCACCGCGGGAGAGAAACAGAGCAGGAGTGACCCCCCGGGCCAGGGGCACCACAGCCCCGGGCAGGGCGGCCGCGGGCAGGGCAGTGACAGCTCGGCTCCCGGGCTGAGGTGCTGAGGGCATCGTGCCACGCCAGGCTCCTCGCCTGGCTGGGGAGCTCCAGAACCGGCTCATGTGCTCACCCTGCACGTGTCCGCAGCACAAAAGGGATTGCTGCTCCCCAGGGACCCATGGGCCGGGCTGGGCCAGGAGGATGCGCTTCCCTGTCAGTCTCCCCCCCAAGACCCCCAGGAACCGGTGCCTTGCCCCAGCAGATACACGGAACCATCCCCGGGTCCCCACACACATGGGTGACAGGGCCCCGCGCCCCGTACCTTCGCCGGAGGTGGTCGGGGCTGCTGCAGGGTCCCCCCGAGAAACGGCGCTGGTTAAAAGGGGCAGAGGGCGGCCGCCTATTCACTGCCAGTTCCCATGGTCGCATTGGTGACGTCGGGAAGCGGATGGGCACGCGGGACCTCAGGCTCCAGGCAGGGCGAGACAGCAGCACCTTGGATCCTGCGAGAAGGACACGGGGTCACCCCAACCCTAGGGCTGCCGGAGCCCCATATCCTCCCCACGCCTGGGCACTGCAGCCCACTCCCCGCTGCTTGCTTTGGGAAAGGGAAGGGCGGAGAGGCTGGGGCAGTGGGATGGTGTCATGGATGTGCTGGAGCTGCAGCGTTCCTGGCTCCTGCCTGTGCCACCTCCACACTGGGAGCCAGGAACCCTTCCCGTGCCCAGCACTGCCACCTGCACAAGTGACTCTGGGGCACTCCAGTGTCACTGTCCCTGCATGGCTCAGCCTGTTTCCTCCAGTGGGGACAGCAATGCCAGTGAAAGCTTCTGCTGCTTAGGCACCTAGACCTGCGACCATGCTGTCTGCTGGGGCTGGATGCCGCCCTTAAGGGCATTAGGAAGAGCCTGTCTGCCACCCATTTACTATCCCCCCCACTGCAAGGCCAAAGCCACCCCCCATGCAAGACACAGACACTGAATGAGAGAGAAGCGCTGTTTTTTGTGAGCAACGAAGGGCCCTGCGGCTGCAGCAGCATCCCAGGTTGCTCACCGGCCCACAGGGAACCTGAACCATGGCAGGAGTTGGGGTCCAGCATATGCTTGGCCATGCCAGGCTCCAGCGCTGCTCTAGGGGCTGCTCTCCCTTGCTGGGCTCCAGACCTTGCCGCTCCAGACTGATGCTGCTACCCCAGTGACAGGCACAGGGGGACAGCGGGACTCATGGTTCTGCTCTGGCTCAGTCTGTCCATGTCAACTCTGCTGCATCCAGGGCAGAACCACACATCCCCATGGAGGGGGCACAGGGACAGGCTGCAGCTAGAGCCAGGCAGGCAGCCCTGCTCCCCTGCCAGCCCCACCGGCAGCAGTCTGTGGGCACACAGCCCCAGGCCCTGCCCCACGGCCCCTCCTGCCCCCAGCCTGGCCTGTGTCCCCATGCCACACAGGTCACCCCCCAGCCCCAGGGAAGCCTGGCACTGCACACGGGACACATCTGCATGGGGGGGGCTGTGCTGCCCCATGTGTCCAACCACCCGCCCCAGGCATCGTCCTGCTGCTCCCCTGCCAGCATCCCTTGACCTCCACAGCCATGGCCTTAGCACTGCAATCCACACACCCCTAAATCCTGCTCGCCTGCAGGCTGCTGGTGCCCTCCCAAAGCAGCTCCTTCAGTTCCACATCCTCTTCCTCAGTGCACATGGCAGAGGCACACCAAGGCCAGAAAGGGCACCCTGAGCCCGGGGAGCACTGCTCAGCCCCAGGAGGAGGCTGGGGGGGTCTCAGCCCAGCAAGGAGAAGCCTCAATGTCACATCTGGGTGACAGGCATCACACCAAGCATGGCAGAAAGTCACCGGAGTGAGCCCTGTGCCACATGGAGGGGTCTCAGCCTCACACCCACCTACCAAACCACGCTGAAAGCTGAAAGCAGATTCTTCTCTCTGTTATTTTGGAGGGGGACCCTAAAATCCACATGCTGAGACCCCCAGGAGCCTGCCTGGGATGCTGCTGGGGAAGGGGCCACACTCAGGGATGGGGTTTGCCCCACAGGTGCTTTATTCTGCCCCCAAACTCCTGCCCACGTGCCCTGTGCCAGCAGCTGGGGCCTAGGTGTTGCAGCGGTGCTCCAGGGATAACCCCGCTCCCCAGGAGCCTCCGAGGTGCTGCTGCTTCAGTTCCACATCCTCACTCTCGGAGCACACACGGTACCAGGGCACCTTCCAGGCCAGACATCACAACGGCGGGCTCGGGGACGGGAAGTGCCTCTCTCCACACAGGGGACACTAAAGCCACGCAGGGGGCCCCAGCACGGCACCCCGAGCACACGTTCCCCGCCGCTGGGACAGCCCCGACTCGCGGGCCCCATCCTGCCCCAACCCGCACCCGCATGGCGCACACCCGGCTCCCGCCCTGCACCCGCAGCCACCCCCGGGCAGCGGCACCGCGGCCCCGGAGCGGAGGGGCCCGCTCGGCGCGGCGCGGGGCGAGGCGAGGCGAGGCGAGGCGGCTCCCGGGCCCTGCCGAGAACAAAGTTAGCAGCGCGCCAGCGCTCACGCCCGGTGCCATCTGCTCGTGCAGCACCGGGCTCCGGAGGAGCCGCCCGCCCGCCGCCGCCTCCCCGAGGGTCCTGCCGCCCGGTACCCCCCGTCGCCGGCTCCGTCCTCGCACCCCGGGCTCCCCCGCACCTCCCTTCCCCGCCAACACCCCCGGGAGAGGGGTCTCCGCTGGCCCCGCCGCACCGGCAGCCCCGCCTGAGGGCCGGGACGCCCCGCTGCCCCGAGCCCAGCCGCGGCGGTCTCCGGGACGGCGGCACCTCCCGGAGCCCCCCGACGGGCGCAGCACCCCCCCCCCCCGCCCCGGGGCGCCGCAGCCAGCAGCACCCCGGCGCCCGGCCGGCAGCCCGCGCCCCCCGCCGCAGCCGCGGAGCGCCGCCGGTGCCGGGCCGGGAGCTGTGGCTTTAAGAGCGGCCGCTCCGGGGCCATGTGCTCGGCGCTAAACAAAAGCAATAACAAAGGCGGGCGCCGGGCCCCGCTGCCGCC
Source organism: Lathamus discolor (assembly GCF_037157495.1). NCBI lineage: Eukaryota > Metazoa > Chordata > Aves > Psittaciformes > Psittacidae > Lathamus > Lathamus discolor. Next base: position 12,275,410 of record NC_088893.1, on the reverse strand, counting down.
GCCCGGGGCAGGTGCCGCCGGGGTTCCGAGGGTCGGTCCCCGCCGCCGCCCGCACCTACCTGCACCGCTGGCCTGGGCCGCAGCTCCGGTGCCGCTGCGGCGCCCCCGCCCCCTCTTGCCGCTCTTTGTTCACCGACGCCGGGCCCGGGCCTGCCCCCCCCCCCCCCCCCCCCCCGCCCCGCCGCCGGCCCTCCCTCCCCTCCCACCCTCCCTCCCGCCCGCCTCCCGCCGGGCCGGCCCCCTCCCCGCCGCCGCTGTTTCCGGTGCCTCTTTGTTTTCCGCGGCGGGGCCGGGGCCCGCAGGGGTGCCTGTCCCTTTAAGAACCGGCGGCGGTAGCGGAACGCAACGGACCGAGCCACAACACTCGGAGGCCCCGGGGGCGCGCGCGCGGCTGGCGGGGGGGGGGGGGGGGGGGGGTGCGCTGAGGATGCGGGGGGTGGGGGGGGGGGAGGTGGGGGGAAGGCGGTGCGCGCGCTCCCCACGTGACCAGGCGTGTCACGCTCCGCAGCCATCTTGGAAGCGCGGGGCCGGGCCGCCACGCGGGGCAGCGACGGGCTCCCCCCCCCCTGCCCCCCCGGGGGGCGGTGTCTTAGCAACGGTCTCCATGGAGAGGGGGCCCGTAGCAACGGGGCCGGCCCCGCAGGACCGACCCCCCCCCCCCCCCCCGCCGCGAGCGGGAGCACCGCGCACCGGGACCGGGACCGGGCGCGCCGCCTCACCCCGCTGGGACGGGCACCGCGGGGGCACCTTACCTGCGCTCTGTCCCGCCGCTGCCGCCGCTCCCGGCCCACTAGGTCCCAGCAGCTCCGTGAGCCCGGTGGGCCATGGGGACAGCAGCACCGTGTGCCCGGGCAGCACATGCCATGCTCCCGCTGCCAGGTGGGAGGGAAAGCCGGGGCAAGGGGGAAGGCGAAGGCAGGAGCTCGGCTCCCCATCACCCTGCTCACCGGCACGGGAGCATGGAGGAGCTGTCCCCATCCCACCCAGCACTGAGACCTCGCCTGCACCCACCGCCTGCCGGGCACACGCAGCTCTCCCACGGTATCTCCACACGGTTCAAGCTTCCAGGCACCAGAGAAGCCCCCTTTGCTTCAGAAAAGCCTCCCGCTTTCTCCCCTGGACTAAACAAAGAGCAGGGACCCCTCAGAGCATCCCCTGCAAGCGAGCAGAGCAACGCCGGGAGCTGCAGACCGAGGCTGTGCCCCCGGCAGCACCGCTCATCCCCAGTCCAACCCCTGCGCTGAGGAGAGCACATCGCAGCAGCTCTGCCGAGAGCCAGATGCTGCATCCAAGGCAAACTTCCCCGTGTTAAAACGCACACTTAGAAATTCCCAGGTAGGCGAGCGAGCCAGCCGGCAGCCCTGATGTAATGCCTATAAACCAGCCCTCCCCTGACAGCTGGGCTTTAAAGTGCTAACAACCGAAAGGGAGCTAATTAATTTGTAACATCACCCCTTTCAAAGAAAACCTCAGATCCCTGGCAACAATTTAATGATTCAGCAGGCTCATCACTGCCATGAGCAGTTGGAGTCTGGTTTGCCCCATCCCAACCCTGTGCCCAGCTCTATCTGCCACGATTGGCAACAGCACCACAGCCAACTGCTTCTGTCCCCCCGGGTAGGGTCACACAGGACAGGAAAGCAGCATGCCAGGGTATCACGCAGACCTATGATGGGGTCCAGAGCCATCTGGAGCATCTATGATGGGGTCCAGACTCAATCATCAGTGCAGATCTGAACAATCACCCTGAATGCCTGCACCACTACAGCCTCTTTGCTTCAAGAGCTTGGGATTAGAGGGAAAAGGAGGAAAACAGCACTCTGCACTTTGAACTTGTCACTATTTGCGGGCAGAGGCAAGCACTGCACCTTTGCAAGGCTACCAGGACATGGTCTGATCCTGGACAGAGCACCGTCAGCAGGCAGAGGCCATAGATGGTGGATGCCTGAGCAGACGCTCCTTCCAGACCCACTCCAGCATCACCAGCTCCCCCACGGCCAGCAGCTATTGATGGCTTCAGGATGGTGGCAGGAGAAGCCATCAGTGGAGCACGGCTCACCTCCCTGTGCTCTCTGCCCAGCCAGGCTGCACAGTCCCAGTCCAGCCAGGCTGCAAAGCCAGGTCCAGCCACATCACGTGCGGCAATGCAGAGCCAGCCTTGCCAGCTCCACTGAGGATGGGGCACCGCACATCCAGCCACAGGGCTACAGCATGTGCGAAGGGTCAGCTCACATGCTCTTGGGAACAGTCACCAGCATCACACTGCCCCAGGTCTGGGATCTCTGGCTGGAAGAGCCGTGTGAGGAGCCCACGCGATGCCCCTCTGATGCTTCACCAATACAGCAGCACTGGTCAGTGCTTCTAGGCCAGCACAAGGGGTCCCCAGTCCAGCTACCGAAACCTGTGACACCCCAAGTAAGCAGAACCCCCCATGCCAGACAGCCTTAGAAAGCTGTCGACTTGCAAGGGCTGCTCAAGCTGAATCTGGCTGCTCTCTAGCCAACGGGCAGCCCATCCTTTCCCTCATGAGAGCCAGGGGCCAGCAGGATCGAAGCCTCCCCGAGCCCAGGCTCTTTAAAACACCATCTGCTGCCACAGACATGTCGCCTCCCCTGCCCCATATATAGGTCAGGTCTGTCACAGGATTAGCTGGGGTGATTCGAGTGGTGTGAGTATGGCTCTCACTGGAGGTATGCTCTGCCTCATCCTCTCCCCAACACCCAGCATGCCACAGCTCACCTCCATGTTCTCCCCAGCCTCTTCCCAAGTCTAGGGAGAGCAAGAGGCCCTAGATCCTCCTCTCCCCAACGCCTTGAAAACAAGTGGGAAGCAAGCAGCACCAAGAACCCAGAAGGCTGCAGAGCAGAAGAAACGTCCCTGCTCTGCCCAAGGCCCAACACAAGCACCAGGGTCCATGGGACACCGCAACATGAGCAGGTAGCACAGGGTGAAGCAGGGGGGGTGAGGCGCTCCCTCCCTGTGCCACACAGCCCCGAGCAGCCGAGGCAGGACGCCTCTGCCGCGATCACACGCCTCCCACTGCCACCCCCGGGCTGACAGCACTCCCATCAAACGCCTCCAGCCACACACACGTGGAGGATGCTGACATGAGGAGCGAGTAGCTGCACAGGCAGCGGAACTGATAACGCCCAGTTTCCTGTCGATCTCTCCCACGTGGATTCTCTGATGTCTAATAGCATGGCTGAGCTGCACTGCAGAGGGAGAACTAGCAGATCTTCCTTCACAAGAACCAAAACGTATAGCAAGCCAAGACCTTTGAGACACATGCCACACCTGACACCATCCAGCAAGTTCAAAGCAGAAAGGAGAAGACGTACAAACAAACACTAAGCTTGCACAAGCCTTCGTTTCCTCAAGACAGGATAAATAATCTACAGAGGTATCTCCACCTTCCTTTGTTTGCCCTAGAAACACTAGCACTACCTGAATAGCATGACCAGAAGGCTGCTGGTGCAGCAGCCGGGCCCACCTCAGGTCCCTCTGTAGCTCAGTGGCACCAAGCAATGGGTCATGTCCTCTGCTCTCCTGGATGGACTCTTCTCCCCTTGTAACAGCACATGAACCATGCTCACCTCTGTCTGTCCCAGCATCCTGCAGCAGTCAGTTCCACAGCTCAGCTGCACGTCGGTGAGGGGAAAAAAGCAAATGCTGCCACGTCCGTCCCCAACCTGTTGCCTGGGCAGCCTTCCTGGTCCTCCCCTTCCTTCCTACCACAAGACACCGCAGTTCAGGACTCCATCCTCCTTTGCCCTTCATGTTTTAGTTCCCCTTTCATACACTTCTTTCCTGAAACAGACCTAAATCTCTCCTTGAGCACAGCCAGCCCAGGCAGCAGGGATTTAGCCCCTTCCCTCTCCCCACACAGCATCCCTGGATGTCCCCAGCTCACCTGCCACCTCTCCACAAGCATCCCTCTGAGTCCAGCCCACTCTCCACATGCTGTGGACCGTGTTAGCATCTGCCGAGCGAGCAGTGAGGGCAGGAGGGGCTGGGCTGCAGACAGCTTCCCCACTGCTTCGCAGGCTGGGCTCAGGCAGAGCAGCAGTGGCTGGAGTGGTGGCTCCAGGGAAAGGATACAGCAGAGCCAGAAGTTGGTGGACAGTGAGGAGCAATTTCATTACTGCTCACTAACACAAAGCTTCTCTCGGAAGCCCCAGTGACCATCAGGAAGTTGGGCTGGGTGTTTTGGTTTGCATTTTATGAAGCCTGCAGAGACACCAACAACCTGCAACGAGCATTCTCAGAAAGGAGCTCACAGAAATTCCTGATTTTCAGCAACCATTTACCCTCTTTTGTCCTTAATATGAAATTTACCAACAGGCTGCTTACCAGATGCACCGAAACAGGCAGTGACCACAGCCTTAAGCATGAAGGAGGCTCGCTGCCATACCTCCCCAGTACATCACTCACAGAGAACCCCACACCAGCGCCTGGGGATGGTTTTAAGAGCAAAAACATGACTTCCAAGCTGACAGCCCCTGTGCACAAAGTGCAACTGTGCAGTGACAGCAGAGCAGCCTGGGGCACAGGAGCTGGCTGACCTCTGCTACAGCTCTCCACGGCAGATCTTTATTGTTCACCACTTCCCCAAAGCACAGGCATGGACAGAAAAGCAACTAAGACACTCGGCTCAAAATGCAAACGCAGCCAGAGAGCCCCAGCAGCACAGCAGGGAAAAGACAACCTGCCCGAGGGGACCGTGGCTCAGCACTGCCAGGCTGAGGGGAAGAAGGACCAGAGCACAAGCCCTCCCTTCCCAGAGGTGACAGCAAGAGGTGCTGGAGCCCTTGTCACCACCACACAGGCTCACCCGAGAGGAAGCAGCTGCTAACACACACCACTGCAGGCCACGGTTGAGCTGAAATCCCTTGTCCTGCTTCCCGGGGTAGCCAAGGAAAGCCCACGGCCGTATCTCCACAGCCAGCAAGGCCAGGTCTCCAGGGACCAGGCTGCAGCTGGAAAATAGTATTCCCAAGGCCTGTCACGAGTGCTGCTTGCTGGGGACACTGCTCACCTTACCCTTTGCCATGCACACAGCTGGAAAGGATAAGTGCCCTGGGGTGAATTTGCTGCTAAGAGAGTGGGCAGGATGGTTACCCCCAGCACCCCCGTGAGCTGACAGCATGGACCCGCACTGCTCTCATCCAGATCTGACCTGGAGCCACCCAACATTCTCATGCAGCTCTGTGACCACAGGGCTCAGGGGCTGGCTCTCCCAAATTCCTGCCACGCCGATGTCAGAGGGCTCTGGGAGAGCACCAGCAGCTTCCTCAATGTTTTAGCAGCCTCTGGACGCATCAGACTGACACCCCATGGACTATGTGCAGACACCTTGGCCAAGCATTCCCCTGGTGTCAAACCATGTTTCTCCAGCTCACCCCAAGCAGGGAGCCGAGGGATTGTGAGAAAACACCATGGACCAGCTCCTCAACTCAGAGATTAAAACCCAAAAGCATCCAAAAGCTCCACACTCTCCTGCCAATCCCAGCACCACCTCCCCAGCCGTGCCCTGCGGCCTCACGTGACAGTGAAGTGGATGCATACAGTAGGAGTGACTGGAGTGACAGTGTTAGAGCTTGTGTCCGACACACAGCGAAGCCCAGCGAATCCCAGCAAATCCCAGCTCTCATTCACAAACCCCACACGCTCTGCACAGGTACTGAGAGCTCAGTGCCCACAGCCCCAGGGAAAGCATACCTGGATGGAGACAGCCCAGCGAGCACAGGGCTCCTGGACACGCCGACGTCCACCAGCACAAGGCCCACACCAAGCTCTAGGGATGAGCAGAGCTCTTCCTACAGCAGCCCCTGCTTAGCTGGGAGCCCACCTCCCCAGCACCAGCCCCTCTGCTATATGAGCACTGGGGACACAGGGACACCTGGCAGGACAAGCAGGACTTCACCCATCCTGCTCTGCTCCCAGTGACTTCACTCCCCACCACGGCCATGGGGTGACAGGACTTCACCAGCCCTGCAGACACCTGGAAGAAGCGCTGGGAGCTGAAGCACGGGCCCTACCTGCCAGCTGCTATTTCATTCCTCTAACGGGTCCATAAACCAGGGATAATTAAATCTCCCCTAAACTCTCTTCCATTTAAAATAAAAATCTATAGTCCCTATTTCATTAGCTGGCTCTGGGTTTTACAGCTTGATCAATGCCCCTCACAGAGCCCCGGTCCCAGGCAGGCAGACGCAAACACACAGCAGGCAGCTTCTACCACGCGAATCAATGGGGACTCACAAAGTCTCCTCTCCTCGTCCTTTGTTCCTCACACACCAAAGGGGACCCACACAGCACAGCAGGTAGGGACAGCGTGTTTCACTGTTCCAGGGAACACTGCTGCCATGTGTGGTGGCTTCAGAGGTCAGATTTAGCACCCGGCAAGAACTGAAGCAGTGGCGATGCTTCCCCTCAAGTGAAAGGAGGGCCCAGCATGAAGCCCCCAAAACACAGCCATGACCCTAAAGGTGAGGCAGCACGTGGGCTGGGAGATGCCTCTCCACTCACTACAAGGTGAGGAGGGACAAGGCTCAGCTCTTGCAGCCCCTCCACAAGCATCACTGGGAACCCAGAGCATTCACCACCATTCCAACCTCCCCACTCCCAAGCACACACTCACCATTTCCTACCCTTCCCAGCTCTCCACTGCTGCCCTGCCACACACCACCTTGTCCCTGCCAGCGTGCCAGGCCGGTGGCTGTAGCAGCCGGGGCTCCAGATGGCTTTCACCACCCCTGCAAGGCTCTCCCTCTGCTGCAGCAGGGAGCTTCCAGCTCCTGGCAGCAGATGGAGGGACCACAGCAGCAGCGAGAGCTGCACAGGCAGCGGCCGGGCAGAGTGCCTGCCTGCCTGCAGAGTGGAGCCCAGCACACTGGGTCAGCACCCATCACACCAATTCCCTCTGCTACAGACACACATCCCTCCCTCCCACCTTTGCTCAGACAGAAAGGGCAAGATCCCTGCCTGCTGCTGCCAGGACACTTCGTGGGGGCAGTCCCACAATGCCAGTGACAGACAGACGACACGACCTGGGCCTGAACCCTCATCTAGACCAACCCACCTGTAGGCAGGCCAGCACGCTGGTACCATTCCAGGATCATCGCTATGATGCAGGAATTAGCCACCAGCCACAGCACCCAGCTCCAAGCAAGGCCGGTGGGGACAAAGCCACACCACCCTCTGCAACTCTGTGCATGGCAGCATGCAGGGGGGTGACAGCAGAGGCTCTCAATCACATCCACGTGGCTCCCACCTCACCTCCGGTGGCAATACCTGCCCCAGCTCTACTGCTCAATGTGGACGGGCACAGAGGGGTGCTGAGGGACTGCAGTTCACCTTCTAAACCAAACCCACTGCCTCAGGAATGTGACGCTGCAGAGCGTGGCTCCCACTGCCGGGCCAGCCTCGAAGCAAACACCCATAGGTGACAAACAAAGGCACCCAGCAGGCGCTCTGCATTAGCAGTATTTTTAGACACCACTATGGAGCCGGCCTTATTATTTTCATTGCAATGTGCATAATTACCCACCATGCACCGCAGTGACATCAGACGCAGCTCCCCTCCGACCGCTGCCACGGCCGGCGCCCGCTGCTCCTCCGGGGCTCCGGGCCCTGGGGACTGACCTGTTCCCCCGGGCTTTGCCCTGCGCATCTCCCCAGGGCGGGAGTCAGGGTCCTGAGGAGCCCGAGCCGGCAGCAGAGCAGAAGCGGGTGAAGGTGGCAAAGGGATTGAGCAAGGCGGTGACACAGGACAGTGAGGAGGGGAGCGCAGGGACACGCTCCCGAGCTGCAGACACGCACAACCAGCTGTGCTGGAGCACCGGGCCATGCAGAGCTTGTGGCCGAGATGCCAGCACAAAACCAAGCCACACTCGTGGGAAGAGGGGCTGTCCCCATCTGCAGGGACAGCACCAGCCTGGCCACAGGCTGCCCGCCGGGCTCTGCTTCTGCCCAGGAAAGCAAACCCCGGAGCACACCCCAGCTGCACACAGCCCGGCCCCATGCATCCTCTGCAGGACCCGGTTGCTGCGGCCCCACACAGGGGTCCCCCCTGTCCCACAGCCCCTGTGCCATCCCCACCCCGTGTTGCTCGGGGCTCATCCCTTTCCTACCTCTTCCCCGCGTACAACTTCCTGCAGAGTTTGGCCACTTCCCCTCCCGCACGCCCGGGGTCTCGCCCCGAGCCCGGCCCTGTTCACCGAGCCCGGGGCAGGCAGGGGGGCCTGGGGCTCCGGCAGCGGCGGACGGGGCACCCGGGGCCGCAGAACCGGCCTCAGGCCCGGCAGGGGAACGCGGGAGCCCTCCGAGACGGGGCTGCGGCCGGGGCAAGCCCCGCTCTGCTGGCGAGGCCCCGAGGGGCGGCAGGGCTCTGGGTCCGCCGCCCTGCCCATGTCCCAGGCAGCCGCCTCCCAAAAGGGGCTCCCCGAGAACCGGGGACTCCTCCCACCGCCGTGCGGCTGCCGATGCACCGGGCCCGGCTGCCCCACACAGCCATCACCCCCCCACACCGAGCGCTGCGCTAGGCCCCGGCCCCGGCGCACCGAGCCACGCCTGCCCCGGCCATCCGCCCCCTCCGAGCCTCCGCACCGGAGCCTGCCGCGCACCGGGCCCCACTCGCTCCTCCGCCCGCCGCAGCGGGCTTCGCAGGCTCGAGCATCCGCCCCCCTCGCACCGGCCCCTGCCCGCTGCCCTCCCCCGGTGCACCGGGGTCGGGCTCCCCGCCCTTCCGCACCAGCTCTACCCTGCTCGTCCCGCAAGCCCCAGGCCCTGCCCGCCGCCTATTTCCCGGTGCACCGGCCCTGCCCCGCGCAGCCCGGGCCTGCGGCCGCCGCCTCACCCCGAACCTACCGGAGGCGCTTCCCTCGGCGTTCGCGGGCCGCTCGGTGCCTGCCGCGGCCCTGCCCGCCGCTCAGCCCGCTCGCATGGCGCGGCGGCCGGGCCCGCCGGGCTCGGTGTCCGTCCCGGTGCCGCTCGCGCTCCGGCCTCAGCCTGGCTTCAGCCCCGCCTCATGGCGCCCCCGCGCCCGCCGCTCCGATGGAACCGGCCGCGCCGATGGGCGCCCGCCCCGCTCCGCCGTACTGCGGCCAAGAGCGGCGCCACCCGAACCGCGCGGCCGTAATGCTCCGTGCGGCAGCGCACAGCAACGGGCCGGGCCGAGCCGAGCCGAGCCGGGCCGAGCCGAGCCGACCCGAACTGTGCCGAGCCGGGCCGGGCCGGGCCGTGCTGGGGAAGGTGTGCCAGGACAGCCCGCGGGGGTACCCCGGGACAGATGGGGGCAGTGTGCAGGGGTTGTCCTGCGCCACCACCGGGAGGCTCAGGGGCCTCCCTTGTCATCGTGGGACAGCCCGGGGGGGCTCCAGGGCTATCCCCAGCAGCCCATGGGGTGTCTGTGGGGTGCCCCAGGGCAGCCTTCGCACGCCCTGGGAGATCCTGGACCAGTTCCGGGGGGGGGGGGGGTGTTGCTGGCGCAGGGTGCCAGGCTGGCCCCCTGTACCCCTTCTCTGGGGGGTCCCTGACCCAGTAGTGAGGTGAGATGGGGACCTCGGAGCATGCAGGGTGTCTGGGGGGGATCACAGAGCTTCCTGGGCGTCCCCAGGGAACAGGAGTTTGGGAGCCAGGGTAATGGAGGTGGGGGTCCCACAGGCCCAGGGATGTCTGTGCCCCCCCCGCCCCGCCACATCCCAGCCCTCTTCTGCCTGAGCGGAGCTGCACAATCCGCCCTTGTCCCCAGCGGGTCCAAAGTAGGTCAGGGAGGCTGGGCCGAGCCCCCAGGGAGGGGAGCGGGTGGTAGGGGGGTGCAGAGGGCTCCAGGAACTCACCCCAGGAGCTGCACCACGGGGCTGGTGCCCACCCCTTGTCCTGGTGAGACCCCAGTGTCCCCAGCCCAGGGGATGCAGGGCACTTCCTCAGCCCCTCTCCAGTCCCCTGGGGTGGTTCAGGATCCCTCCACATCCCCACAGGCTCTTTATCCCTCCTGGGAAGCAGAGTCCCACCAGTGAAGCCTGGGATGGCTGAATCCCGGGGGACAGCACGCTCCTTGGGAGCCTGGGGCTGGGGGAGAGCATGGGGCTGGGCTGGATGGGAACTGGAAGTGAGCACAACCAATAAGAAAGGTGAGAGAGGGATTTCTCACCCCTTAATTGCAGTTAATAATTGATGAACTCGTTTACTGCAGGAGGCAAAGGTCTCTGTCAGTGTCAAGGTGCGAGTGCAGAGCAGCCCGGCCAGCAGCATCCCCAGTGACGGGGCCACAGGTAAGAGATGTCAGCCTGGGCCTGGTCCCCCACGGGTGCTGTGGTCCATCGTGGTGGGAGATGGGGGTACCTGTCAGCGGGGGTACCTGTCGGCAGTGATACCCGTGGCACAAGGAGGGGGACACCACGGTGGTGTCACAGATTGCTCTTGGGCTCTAAGCACTGCTTTGGCCCCCATGAGCTGGAGCAATGGAGCTTCCAGCCATGCCCAGAAGAGGCTCCTGGGATCCCCAAGCACCGCCATGGTCTCCAGCACCTGAAGGCCCACCCTGTCCCCCCATGCCATGTCCTCAAGAAGCCTGTGCCCACGGGTACAGCACGGAGCCTGGTGCTTGCTCACCAGCCTGGCTCAGCAGAGGTGACAGCCCCAGCAGGGTCCCTCCTGCCCCAGTGGCCTCACCCCAGGAGGGGTTTGGGGGGGCTGGTGGGAGCAGGGACACTCAGCCCCGAGCGCTCATTCTCTGGTGTGTGCCCGCAGGCTTGCTAGCAGGATGGGATGGCGATCGCTGGTGGTGCTTCCCTTTCTCCTGGCAGCAGGTGAGGACTTTGCTCAGTGGCAGGCATGGGTGGATGGGAGGTGTTAGAAGTGCTTTCAGCCCCCAGCACTTGCTATGAATTCTCTGAGGGCATCTGGGGCCCCCAGAACAGCTGCCCACCCCACTGGCACCTTGGAGAGTAATTTGTTACCTTGCTACCCCAGGACAAGGCAGAATGGGCAGGGAGCAGTGGGGATAGCATCCAGCACAGGTGCTGCAGCTGGGGGACAAGCATGGTCTGGAGGTGGGAGGTGTGGGATGAGCATGAGGAAGGTGAGAGGTTGTGGGTGTCCCCTGCCTTCTCTGGAGACCCAAACTGCAGCTGGGAGCTGAGGCTGGAGATAGGTGGACATGGGGGTGTGGGGTGCGGGGTGCAGGAAGAGCAAGGCACAGACGTGAGTGCTCAGCACACCTCCTGCTTGTAGTTTCAGGCAACACAGTCCCCTTCTTCAACATGACTATCGTCCATGTGCCCGAGGACCTGGAGCTAGGTGAGTGGGGCAGTCTTGGGAAGGTCCTGGGGTGCAAGAGGAGTGGCCGAAGGTCCTTGGGCAGAGGCTGACCCTGCCTGTGCCCCCAGGCCAGGAAGCTTTCCAGCTGACAGCTACTGACATAGATGGGGACCCACTCACCTACAGCATCAGTGGGGAGGACGCCTTCTACTTCTCTGTCAATGCCCAGACAGGCATTGCGACACTGAAGAACTCCCTGGACCGTGAGGTAAGGGCAGAGACTGAGCTGGGGGGTCTGGGGTGACAGGGATGGAGGCAGAGCCTAGAGTCCTGTGGGAGAGCTGCTCATGGCAGCTCCTGTGGGTCACTCCGTGGCCTCAAAGATCGGCTCCAGGGGGAAGAGCTGCCTGGGAGCAGCGTCACCTAGGGGTGGTGGGTGACAGGGTGTTAGGGCTCCCTTGTCCAAGGACTGAGCACCTCCTGGCCCTGACCACGTCCTGCCTTGTGTCCCCCAGGTCAAGGCCAAGCTCACCATCACCGTGGAAGTGTCTGATGGGATAAACAACGCAGTGAGTGCTGGGGCACGGGCTGGGGGCTGCAGCGGGTGATGGGGATGGGGGCAGGGTCTCAGTGGGGCTGTTGACAAGACTTGGTGGGGAAAGGGCTGAGGTGGGCTTTGGGCAGGGGTGGGTGATGCTGCTGGCTTTGGAGCCAGAGTGGGTGCTGGGTGCCATCTCCTGCACCCATCTTATGCCCTCCCTGACACCTGGTAGGTCTCCAGAAAACTCACCATCATCGTTGACGACCGTAACGACAACGCTCCAGTGTTCCAGTACCTGCCATATGAAGCCTCCATCCCTGAGGTACCAACTTGGGACCCCCAGTCTCCCCAGGCAGCAGGGCAGGGGTGCTGGGTGACTCCTGTGCCATAGGTGTGCTGGCAGCAGGACACCAGTGTGCAGGGAACAGGCGAACCCACGCCCAGGTATGATGTTGTGCCTGGGCGTGGGGCACAACACACAACGCTCCATCCCAGCCTGAGGTGCCGATGCACGGCTGGGACTCTGCCCTTGTGATGAGTTTCTGATCAGGGAGTGCCTGGCTCAGGCCAGGCCAGGGTGAGGCAGATCAGGGTGCAGATGGGCTCAGGGACTGGCTGTTGGATGACCCTCCAACAGCCAGGGAGGGTGGCAGGGGGGGATCCAGCCTCTGCCCAGTATGAGCAAAGGCAGCAGCTCACCCCTGAGAGTCCCATTGCACTGGGGAGGCCCTGGAGCCCTGCAGAGCCAGAGCACCACAGAGCAGGGCTGGCCGGGCCAGGCTCAGTACCACCACCCCAGATCTCACCCCCTCTGCTCTCCTGCGCAATGCCACCACCACCCCACCATGTACCCAGAACACAACATTGGACAGCGTCATCTACACCGTGTTTGCCAATGACAGTGACACTGGAAATGCCTCCAAAGTCAGCTACAGCATTGAGGAGGTGAGCACAACACACTGCAGGGTGGGGCATGCTGTATCCCATGCCACCCCCATGGAGCAGAGGTGCTGGGTGACCTGGCCAGGGGCAGCCCGTGGCTCTGTGGGAGAGGTGTGTTGGGTCAGGAGGGCTGGTTCTGCACCCTCTGGGCAGCGGGTGCAAGGTGCTGATCAGTTGCAATCTGGAGATGTAGGGGCCAAGCCTGGCAGAAGGATGGGGCTGAGCCTCCATCTCTGCTGGGGCACCTCTGCTCCCTGCCTTGGTGACACAGAGGGATGTCCCCTGCTCAGGTGATCCCAGACAATGCAAACAATTACTGGCTCTTCTACATCCGGCCCAATGGGAATGTGGTGCTCAATGGTTCACTGGACTATGCCAAGAACACCTTCTACCAGATCAAGATCCTCGCCAAGGTGGGCAACAACCAAGCTGAGGGTGCGGAGCTGCCAGGTAAGGGGGCATAGGACTAATGGTGCTCTGGTCCCCAGGATGGCGGGGGGTTGCTGCACAACGTGATGGTCTTCCAGAACAGCTCAGCCTACCTGTCCCTGACCATCACTGACGTGCCCAACCTGGACCCACGGTTCCTAAATGAGCCCTATTCTGGCTCCGTGCCTGAGAACTGTGACCTGGTAAGGAGCCTGCTGGCCGCAGTGGCATGTCCCCAGGGTGTCTGGGCCACCAAGCACAGGGGTGGCTGGAGACATCATGGGTCCTGCCCTGATGGCCATGTCCCTGCAGGGCACCAGTGTGCTGACTGTCACTGCCATGGACAGAGACACAGGGGTGAATGATGAAATCTCCTACAGCATCACCAGTGAGTGATGGGGCAGGGCAGCATGGGCAGGGGGTAACCAGTGGCAGGGTGGGATGGGCAAGGTGGGGGATCAAGAAACAAGGGTCACCACAGTGAACGGTTCTGGACTCCCAGGCACTGCCAGCCTGCCCTTGCTGGCAGAGAGAGGTCAGGCCTGTATTTCCAGTGGCTGTAGCGGGTTCCTGCTGTCACCTTGCCATAGATACCAGCATCCCTTTTGCTATCAATGCCACAACGGGCACCATCACTGTGAGTGCGCCCCTGGACCGTGAGCAGCTACCAAGTGAGGAAGTGCTGCTGGAAGTCAGGGTGAGTAGGTGGCAGCAAGGGGAACCCCATCCTCTTCCTCTGCCTGGGCCCCTCCAACCCTTTCTGTCCTCCTTCCCAGGCACGTGAGAAGAACCTGGACATCTATGGCAAGGTGGCCCAGGCCAGCACCCTGGTGACAGTCACAGTGATTGATGTCAATGACAACAAGCCCCAGTTCTACAACTGCTCCCTCCTGAGCTGCAACTACTCCACTGATGCCCAGAGCAACTTCATGGGCACCATCATAGAGCACTCATCCTCCAGACTGCCCGTGTCTAACCTCAACATCGTCGCACATGACCCAGACAAGGTGGGAGTCCATCCAGGAGGCTGGGCTGGGCTGCAGGAGTTTGTGCACCCTCACTCCTGTGTGTCTCTCCCCTGCAGGGCATCAACAGCAATTACAAGCTGTACCTGCAAGGTCCAAATGCCGACGCCTTCACTGTCTCCCCCACAAATATCATGGGCACAGGGGAGGTCCAGATCCTGGTGCAAGACCCGGTCGCTGTGGACTACGAGATAAGCCATGTCATGGTGGTGCAGGTGAGACCCACAGGGCTGGCTCACCCTGGGGACAGTTCTTGCTCCTTGCACATGCCAGGGTGCAGCAGGGACACAGCTCTTCTCCCACAGGGTTCAAAACTCAAAGCAGAACATGGCTGTGCCCTGACAGCTTCTTTAGTGCAAGGGGAGTTGGGCTGGAGTATGACATGTCTCTTCAGGGACCCATGTGAGACACTGTCCTTTCTTTGTCCTGCAGATTGTTGCTAATGACACAGGGAACCCCACGGACTGCTGTTCCACAGCCACCGTGACCATTGACCTCATTGACAGCAATGATCACATCCCTGAGTTCCCCCAGAGCATCTACAACCTGAGCGTGATGGAGAACAGCCCTGACGGCACCATCATCTCCCCAAACATCACGGTCAGGCACTGGGCAAGGAGTGGGCAGGGCTTACATCCCCCGAGCAGGGTGCTGAGCGTGCCTGGCCCCACTAGTGCAGCTTGCATTGAGGGCACTGGCCTCTCCATGTGTTTTTAGGGTGCTCACTGCCTATGGTTGGCACCCCAGATACACCACTGCTCTGGCGGCTGAGGCAGATGCTTCCTTCTCTCTTTCAGGCCTATGATCCAGACAGTGGTGTCCTGGGCCAGATCACCTATGAGCTGCTCCCAGAGAGCATGTACGTACGGGCACAGCCAGCCACAACAGGGGCACTGTCCTGGCAAGGGGCCTGAGCCCCGGTAATGTCTCTGTGTATGCCGTAGCCGTAACACCTTCATGGTTAATGCCACGACCGGGGCAGTGCTGGTGCGGAACGGGAGCTTGCTGGATCGGGAGACCCGCTCCATCTACTATGCAAACCTCCAGGCCAAGGATGGGGGCAACCTGGTGGGCACCACGGTGCTGGAGATCACTGTGCTGGATGCCAACGACAATCCACCCATAGTCATTGGCTCCTACTTCATCTCCGTGGAAGAGGGGCTGAACGTCAGCACGCAGATCCAGGTATGCACAGACAGGGGTGACGGGTGGCTGCTGGAGAGGAGCAGGGACTGTCCCCGAGGGGCCAACAGCCATGTTCCAACCGCTGACCTTTTCAGGCCATTGACAATGATGAGCCTGGCAACCCCAACAGCGAATTGGGCTTCAAGATCTTACCAGGACCATTCAGCGACAACTTCACCATAGATGCAGTCACAGGTGAGATGCACAGCAAGGAGCCGCTGGACTGTGAGGCCTTGGAAGATGAGCGGGGGCAGATGGTGGTGACGGTGGAGGTGTATGACCATGGCATGCCGCAGCTCAGCACCTTGGTGAACGTCACCATAACTGTGGGGGTGAGTCCTGGGCACAAGTGGGGACACACTGGGGCAGGCCAGGGCTTGGAGCTGGGATGGATGGGCAGGGAGGGGATGTGGGATCCCTGGCCATGGCAGAGGCACTGTGTCCCCTCTCTGTGGAGGAGGAGGGAATAGTTGATGCAGGGAGGCAGGAGAGGGCAAGTGTCCAGGCTCCTGTCCCCAGCCTGCTATGGGGGACCCTGTTTCCTGGAGCAGCTACAACCATGGCTTTGTCTCCTGCAGGATGTGAACGACAATGCTCCCGTGTTCCTCAACCAGTCCTACGAGTTCTCAGTGTTTGAAGACTCTCCAGGTAGAAGTTGTGTGGCCAGGATTGTGGGACCAGTGGTGGCCCAGAGTGTGTGCCTGCTGGTCACTGAGTGTCTGTCTCCACCTGCAGGGGCCCTAGTGGGTGAGGTGGAAGCCACAGATGCTGACCGGACAGAAATCAATTCCCGCATCTCCTTCCTGCTTGAGAGGAGCAGTGGCTCTAGCAACTTCTTGATCCGCTCATCCCGCCTGAAAGCAGGGCACTATGTCGGGCAGCTGACCATAGACCCCGACGTGTCCCTGGACTATGACACCTTGCAGGAGAAGTTCTTCTCCTTGGTGGTGGTGGCAGAGAACACGGCCGCGTACGACGTGGGGGACAATGCCAGCGTCCCAGTGGTGGTCCACATCCTAGACGTCAATGACGAGCCTCCCACCATCCAGCCGGTCTCGCAGGACATTCGCGTGAGCGAGAACGGCACGCAGGAGGGGCTGGTGGTCACACTGGTCGCCTCTGACCCAGACAGCAATCACTCGCTGGTCTTCGAGGAGCTGGCAGTCACCTGCTTCAAGGATGGGAGCAGCGCCGGGGATGTGTGCTGGGACTGGTTCCTGCTGGCACCCAACGGCTCCGTGCTGGTGAACAGCTCTGACATCGACTACGAGCTGTGTGACACGGTGGTGCTCATGCTGCGGGCTGAAGACCTGTACACTGAGAAGGGCAACCGCTACAGCCAGAATGGTAACAGAACCCACTGCCCACTCCTCCCACCACCACTGAGCATGGTGGCTGCTGGGACCTACCTCTCCCTGTGGGGAGCAGGGTGGGAGCTACATGGTTTGGTGATGGAGAGAGGGTGTCCCCAGCTCTTTTGGACTGGAGCCTGCTGGGAGGATGGGGCTGTCACAGGAGCAGGTGATGGTGCTGTAGGGCTGCTCTGTTGGTGACCAGAGTTCTGCTTTTGGGATATTTGCAGAAACCCTGAGAATCCTCATCACTGACGTGAATGACAACGCACCAGTCTTCCTACCTGCCACAGAGACCTTTGGTGAGCAGCTGGGGTTGGTGCATCCTGTGCTCTCCTCCCTGCACTCACACATGCTCTGACACACTGCCCAGCAGCAGGGACCTTCTCCCAGCAGGGAGGCAGGGCTGAGAGAGGTGCAGGGGTTATTCAATGCTTTCCATGAAGGCTGTGGGGCTTAGGGCAGCAGGGGTATGCTCAAAGCTCTGCTGAGCCCTGGGGCTGTGGGGCATGGGGTCTGCAGCAAGCCTGGCTGCACACCAGGGTGAACACACCATCTGTCTGTCTTTCCTTGGCAGTGGCTGTCCCTGAAATCTCCCCTGTGGACCTGCAAGTGGCTGTCGTGAAGGTGAGGATCTGTGTGCGTCTGTTGGGCTCACCCATCCACACTGCGGGCACGTGCTGGCCATTCCTATCTGGGCTTCTGCCACGCTTTGTCCCTGCAGGCCACAGACGCTGACTCGGGGCAGGGGGGAACCATCAGCTTCTCCATCATCAGTGTGGTGCTTGTGGAGGACAATGGGGTCAGCCGGCCCTTTGAGAACCTCTTCAAGCTGGTGACAACGACTGAGAAGGACATCTACATCGGGAGCATCCAGTGAGGCCATGGGGCTGGGCTGGGCTGGAGAGAATGCAGCAAAGCAGAGGTGCAGGCAGGGCCAGTGCAGGCTGGAGAGGGGACAAGGCCATCCTGGGGTCCTGCCCTGGGCAGGGTGGAGTCTGGGGGATGACAGGGACATCCTGGGGGCATCCTGTGCAGCCCAGTGTGATTGTCGATGTCCCTGTCCCCACAGGGTGGCCAGCAACCTTGATGGCTCACTGAAGGGGCAGTACCAGGTGACAGTGGAGGCTCAGGACAATGAGGCACCAGTGCACAGAGTACAGACTGTGCTGACTGTGAGTGTCACCCCTGATCTCCCTGTCTGGGGACACCCTGCACCCTGCCCAGCCACACTCACCCCTGTGCTCCATGTGCAGATCTTCACAGTGGATCAGAGCTACCGCATTCGCCTCCAGTTCGTGACAACGGTGGAAGAAGTCCAGAGTAACATCCAAAGCATCAGAGCGTAAGGGGAGCCAGGCCAGGCTGGGGAGGTTGGGGTGGTGGTTGTGCAGTGGGGGACACGAACACGCAGGCTGTCCCCACTGGAGCCAGGGGCTGCAGGGGGCTGAGCTGCTTCCCATGCCCAGGAGTGGAGCAGGATGCTCAGCCCAGCCTCCCTCCATCCCTCCTGTCCCTAGGGCCCTGACCGCCGTGACCAAGGCAGGAGTGTACGTGGCAGCAATCAAGAGCATGGAGGACACCCGCGCCTCCCAGTGAGTGGGGCCCTGCAGGCAACGGGGAAGAGGACACTGGGGTCGGAGGTGTCACCCTGCATCCCGCTCACCCCATCTCTTTGCTCCTGCAGGGTGGTAGCCAAGTCAGTGATGGAGGCGTACTTCGTCTACAGCAATGGCACTGCCCTGGATGTCAACCAGCTAAGCATGTGTGTGCCGGGGCAAGGGCCACGCATGGGCACTGCTGCACACCCTGACTGGCCCATCTACTCCTATCTCCTCTTTCCTTGGCAGGCTCATACAGTCTGACCCACTGATCCTGGCTGAGCTGGTCAGCCTGGGCCTGGCCATCATCGTGAGTGGGGCTGGGCGAGGGGCACAGGGAGAGGGCACCAACCCCTTGTGAGGATGGGAGTTGGTTCTGCTGGCCAGGGCTATGCCCTAACCCCTGCTCTGCACCAGGGCCCCGGGGAGGTGGTGAAGCCCACCAGGGAGACAGAGCTGATCGGCATCATCGCAGGGCTGGCAGCATTCCTGCTCATCTTCATCCTCATCATGACCTTGGTCTTGGTTCTCACCTCTAGGAGGTACCGCACCACCCGCACCCCTTCCTGCCTCCCCTCACCACCCTCATCCTCACCAGCACCCCCAGACTCATCCCTGCCCTCCATCCCGCTCCTGCCCACCCCATCGCAGGGCTCAATTACCCCTGCCCCTCTCACCCGCCCTGTCCTTGGATTTGCAGCTACAAAAGGAAGCTGCATGCAATGAAGGCTCTGAAGGCAGCCACAACGTTCAGCCCTGCCATGGTGCAGCAGGGTCCTGGCATCCCCGGGACCAACCAGTACAATGCAGAGGGGTGAGTATGGAGCTCCTCCGGCAGGAGGGGAGAGCCCAGACATGTCCCCCCAGCCAGGGGCTGCAAGGCTCGCTGCGCACCCCTCCTGCCCTGGGGACACGGCTGTCCCGGCCTGCCCCGTGGGACGGTCACTCACCTGCCACCTATCCCCGGCCAGGGCCAACCCCATGCTGAACCTCTCGCTCGATCCCTCACACGACTTGGGCTTCCACGAGGACTCCAGCTCTGTGGCCAGGTGAGCTCTGCAGGCAGGTCCCAAAGGCCACAGGGCCATCACCCTGTGTCCCCACCCCACCAGTGCCTGTGCCCTCTGCTAATGCCCACCCTCCACTCTCCACAGCATGAATTCCCTGGATGAAAACACAGTAAATGCACCTGGGGACGAGAAACTCGAGGCCAAGGTGAGCGTGAAAATCGCTACTGGTGCCCAGCAGGGAGTCCTGCCACAGCACCCCGAGTCCCCTCCTCTCTGCTGGCTCCCCAGGCTCCTGTCCCTTCCTCTTCATCCCCTTGACAGCCCTCAGTTCCTGGGAAGATGGGAGAGTGTCCCTTCCCCGGGACTCTGTCCCCAGCCCCTCTGAGCACACTCTCCTCCCACAGCAGGGCAAAGAGGAGCTGACAGACCCCTCTGACAGGGAGGCGCTGGTGGCTGCCCTGAACCTGAACCAGCCCAGCAAAACAGCGTACATCAACACCACCTTCACCACCACGGACTTGTGAGCAGGCATCTGGGGTGCAGCTGGGCCAGAGCAGGACTCAGGCAGCTGCGCTGGTGATGTGTTCAGAGGCTGGCAATAAACCCATCCCACAGCGGTCACAGTGTCCTGTGCCCATCAGAACATCTGCTGGGGTGCTCAGCCAGCTCGGGGGTCATCTCTCCTGGCATAAGGAGGGAAGGCGAGTGCCACCATGGGGCTTGGCCTGGCTTCTTGTCCCCAGCACCCTTCCCTGGGCTGCCCCACTGTCCCAGCTCAGCCCCTGGGGAGGGAGGTGGAGGCAGCCCCGCGCAGAGGTTTGTGCAAGGTTTTATTACCCAACATCCACATTGACACATTGGTCCCCCCACCCCTTCCTCCCCCCAACCCCCCAAAAAGAAATGAAGAGGAAAAAAGAACAACATGGGTGATGAAGCCGCAGCTCGGCAGTGAGGGGCTGGAGGTGGGGAACAGCCTGGGGCAGGGTGGCAGGGGGATGCCGCAGGGCTCCTGGTCGTCCCTGCGTGGCCATAGCACTGCTCCCGCAGCCCAAGGCACTGAGCAGAACCAGGTCCAGTGAGTGCCGTGGCACAGAGCAGGCACCAGCTGCTCACTGGTGCTTCTGCGAGTCCTTCACAGCACTCCCCCCACCCCGAGCAGAAACAGCCCCTCAGGCCCAAAACAAGCCCAGGATCCCCAGAAGAGATTTGGGGTGCGGGGCAAGACTTGCCCCTTAGAGAGGAGAAGCGGCTGCACTGGTGACCCCGGCACCTCAAGCCCTCGTACAGCTCTGCCCAAAGGGGATGGTGCAGCTCCCCAAGCACCCCCTGTTAGCAGCTTCCTGCCCATCAGGTGCTGGCCGCCCTCGCTGTGGCACTGTGGGGCTGGTCCTCTCCACAGGGTCAGGACCCACGTCATGGCTGGATGCTGCGGTGCAGCCAGCCGAGGAGATGCTCACCCCCTGCAATCCCACCCTTTGCTCCCGACGCAATCCAGCAATGTAGGAAAAGTGTTTGAAAAGAGGGTGACAGCCCCGCAGGACCCCGGGGAGCAGGCAGCTCCAGGCGGGACACACACGGCTCAAAGAGTCTCTTAAAAAGCTCCAAAAATGCAAACACGGGTCAAGAAAAGCCCCCTCCCACCCACCCTCTAAAACCCCAGCTGTAAAAAGTGGCAGCGCGTTGAGACCATCGCATCCCTGGCTGCTGTTGGAGGAGAGCTGGAGGGACCCCACAGGGACGTGCACCCACATCCCAGGCACATGGGGCCTCTCCAGCACTGGAGCAGCTGGATGGGCCCGGCAGCAGGGCAGGCCCCATCCCCACCGCCAGCCCTGGTGAGGATGTGATCTGGGCAGGCCCCAGGCAGGGGGAGCGGGGGGCCATGGGGACAGACTCCTCACGTGCCTCCAGCCACAGTGATGGGGATGAGCAGCTCTCCATTAGTCACGGTTGGCCCCAGTCTCTCCCATTTCAGTCCCAGCGCCCCATGTGCCTATGTCCTTCCAGCTCCAGAGCACCCACAGCACACAGTGGGGCAGAGGATGGGGCTGTGGCTGGGATGAACAGGGCTGGATGGGCAGCCACAGGGAGCTGCATGTGCATGGCCATGGGCTGGTCAGAGTGTGGCTGAGCCCTGGGCAGGCAAAGCAGCGGCACGGGAATGCACCAGCATCTCTCCAGCATGGGGAGCGATGCTGCTGCCTGGGATGTGAGTGAGGCCAGAGCTCAGGGGAGCCAGCAGCACCCTGCCCATGCCCATCCTGAGCCCTCTCCAGCCCTGTGCCATGGGCAGCTGCCTCTGGCTGGAAGAAGCCATGTGCTTCTTCATGCTGACAGACGCCACCAAGCACGGAGACAGGGCACCAGCGTCATATCCCAGGGTACCTCCATGGGGCTAGGTCGGCGGGGGGACCCCCGGCTGGCAGGGGGACCCCCAGCAAAGGAGATGCCTTGCCCCAGCATGTAGTGCTCCACCACCACCTGCCCCAGGAGCCCTGCACACTGGCAGTGGGTGTCTCAGGATGCCAGGGCAGGGAACCCCCTCACCTCCCACAAGAAGCCCCATGGCACCCCCGCCCCAGCAGCAGCAACTCACTCCATGGCGGGGCCGCTGCGGGAGCAGCACCGGGGCCGCCGGACGTTCTGCAGCAGAGCCCGAAAGACACTGGGCTGCCTCTTGGACTCCTCGCCTTTGCGGGGGTCTCCCTTGACGGAGCCGGTGCGGGTGCTCTGCGGGGGTACCACCACCTGCCTCTCCTCGATCTGCTTCTCCAGGTGCTTCTGGATGGCCATGCCCAGCACCTCCACCTCCATGGAGGCCCCGTACACCTCCCACGTCATCCCCTTCTCGTCCCAGCTCACCTCCCGGATGGGCTCTGGAGTCTCCTCCACCACCGTCCCCTTCACATGCACCTCGGGGTACGAGGCCTGCGGGGACTTGGCCACTGGTGTCATGGGGCCAGTGGCCACGGAGCGGGTCTCCACAGGCATGGACACCTGCATCTCCGCATCCTTCTTGGAGGGCTCCAGGCGTGGGGCGGCAGCAGAGCCCAGCTCCCTCTTGGGGAAGGTGAAGGCAGCAGCCCCGCCTGGGGGGCTCATGGGACTCAAGGCCACTGACACCAGGGATGCTCGGTTGTCCACTTGTGTCCCCATGTCCTGCGTCCCGGCGTCCTGCGGGGGGGTCACCTCGAAGGAGTAGGACTCGCAGAGCAGCTTGCTTTGCTGGGGCTGCTGGCTGCTCCCGGCGTCCGCACGCCGGGCTGGGCCCTCCTCGGCTCTGCCCTGGCCTGGGGTAGTGGGGTTTGACCTTGACTCACTTTTGCCCTTGCTCCCCGCAGTGCTGGTGCCAGGGGGGGCTGCTGTGCCCCCCTGGGGGGTCTTGGGAGCTTCACCACCCCTTGGCTGGGGTGCAGTGCCCAGGGATGTCCCTGTGACACCCTGGGGCTGCCCCTGGCTTGGAAGCTCCGCTGCTGCTCCAGCAGCCATGGTAGGCTCCACGAATGCCACGTGTTTGGCAGGAGCCGGCGCACTCCCCACATCCTTGCTGGGTGCCTTGAGGCAGGGCTCGGGCAGGGCAGGCACGGAGGCCGTGTTCTTCTGGGTGCTGAGAACCCCCATCCCTGCAGGGCCACAGGCTGGGGCAGTGCCACTTGGTCCCCCGCAGCTCCCTGTCATTGCTGCCACGCTTGGCTCTGTGCCGGGGTCCCGGAGAAGCGTGCTGGGAGCTGGTCCTGTCGGCGATGGCACCTTCTCCACCACTGTGCTGGCCATGGCGCCCTGGGCCTCTGGTGCAGCCACACAGCCGGTCCTCACAGCACGGCCCCCTGCAGCACAGCCGGAGCCGGGCAGGCACTCACCCACCGGAGGGCAGCCAGGAGAGCTGGCACCGGGCTCGCAGGTGTCCTCGGCCCCGGCCTGGCAGCTCAGCAGCCGCAGCCCCTCGGGCTCCTTAGCGCTGCCCATGCCCGGAAAAGGCTTCTCCCATGCTAGTCCCGCTGTGGGTCTGCAAGAGAGAGGATGGGGCAGTGAGGAGGGAGCAGCGCATGGACCCCCAGCTCCCCTCGGCTGCCAACTGTTTTTCTCCATGCCATCCATGAGAACAGGTTGGGCAGCTGCCTGCAGCTTCCACCGGCACAGCCTGTGTGGTGGCACCCAGTGCCCAGCCCCACTGGAATGGAGGAACTGTGTTGGCTGCCTACCATAAAAGCCAACCTTCTCCCGGCACAGCCGGGTTGGGACCGGGATTAGGATCCAGGCGCTGCTGCGCTTGCCAGAACAGGGGGACGTGGCACAGGCAGAGAGAACGGCAGCTGGAGCGTGGCCCCGGGCACCAGGCTGAGAGCCCGGGGGGACTCGGCACGCCCCACTTGCCAGTGGGGAGCTGGGCGCAGCATGGGGTGACAGCAAGCTGGGCACAGGGAATGAGAGGGGCTGCAGAGCACAGCCAGGGCACGGGGCAGCCCAAGCCTTTCCATCCACTCACCGGGACCAGCATTCCCAGAGCTGGGAGTGATGTGTATCCCCCAGGCACGGGAACCCCCAGCTCAGCACCGACACCACAAGCTGTGGGTGCACCAATCTGCCGGCCATGCCCCCTCAGCCCCCCAGGACAGCCGTGTAGCAGGAGCACGGTGGGAAGCCCCAGAGAAGCCCCCAGCTCTGCCGATGCCAGTGGCTCCCTCCGGAGCTGGGAGCACACGAGTCCTGGCCACGGTCACTTTGGGTCCCGAGAGGGCAGAGCAGAGCAAATCCCCCCAAGGGACATGGCAGGAGCAGGAACCAGGCTGGCACCGACCCTCCCCAGGAGCACCGGGGCCTGGAGGCACGGACCCCCCGCCTCTGTCTCCCCACGCAGCACCCTCCATACCCGGGGTTCATGCCACCGCGCACCCCGACCTGCTCTGACAGCAGCCTCCCCCCCGGCGGGCTGCGGGTGCCCGACCCGGTGCCGCTGCTCCACGGAGAGGCTGCGAGGCCCCGCACACGCGTGTGCACACGCACAAACACGCACAAACACGCGTGTGCACACGCACAGGCACGCACACGCCAGCACATGGCCACGGGCACACCCGCACGCACGGACACGCGTGTGCACGCCCCGGTTCCCCGAGCGAACCCTGGACAAACCGGCTCCAGCGGCAGCCCCGGACAGGGGGAATCCGACACCCCCCCACTCCCCCGGCCCCGCCGCCCGTCCCTGGGGAAGCCGGTGCCGGCCGGGCGGCGGCGGTAGCACCGGGATCGGGAGCGAGACCGGCCCCGCCACGTGCGCCCCGAGGCCGTCGTTACCTGCGGCGGCGGCTCGGCTCGTCCCGTCCCGTCCCGTCCCGTCCCGTCCCGTCCCGTCCCGTCCCGTCTCGCTCCGCTCGGCTCGGCTCCGGCGCGGTGGCGGCAGCGGCGAGCATGCGTGGGGCGGCGGCGGCGGGGGCGGTACCGAGCCCCGGGCCGCTCCCCCCCGGCTGCCGCCCGCCCCGGAGCCCCCGGGCAACGGTGGAGAGGCGAGGGAGAGTCGGCTGCAGCGGGAGGGGGGGGCAGTACACACCCCCCTCCACTCGTTGTCATGGGTGTCACCCCCCCTGCCCCCCCGGGAGACCCCATCACCCCCTGGTATTCCCCAGCATCACCGACCCTGTCACCCCGGTGCACCCGGGCACAGCAGAGTACATGTCGGGCACAGGCGCGGTCAGGGGGTCCTCAGCTCTTAGGGGGTCCAGCGGGGGGGGATGACAGTGACAGTGACACCGAGTCCAGTCCCCCTCCTACCTGGTGATGGAGACGGATGCTTCCCTCCCAGGCATCACCGGGGAGGGGGGGTAGGGAGGGGGTGCTGTACCCCAGGCAGCCCGAGGGACCGGGACAACGTGTCACCGTGGGGTGACGGAGGTGGGCTCCCGCGCACCCCTCGCTCAGGAGTGGGAGAGGACGGGGAGGGGAGATCGTCCCCGTCTCCCTCCCGGCAGCGCCTGCCTCTGCTCCGAGGCTCAGGCTTTGTCTAACTCCTTCCCACGCACTCCCGCTGCGGGGGGAAGGCGGCCTGCTCGCCTCCCCTCATCTCTGCATCCCCCCAAGTCCCCCCAGAATCTCCCCAACCTCCCTTGCATCCCTCCAAAAGCCTCCCAGTATCCCCTCAAAACTCCCCAGCTGCCCCCCGGTCATCCAACCCCTCTATATATGCCCACATCACCTTATAGGATTCCCTCCCTGACCTGGGGATGTCAACAATGGAGCAAGAGCTACAGATTTATAGGGTCAGGGGGTGTGTGTGCTAATGTTAACCCCAAGGCAGGGTTCTCTCATCTTGGTGTTACTGTTAACATCCCCCTACCCTATATCTACCTATCGATATAAATCTATAGGGTGAGGCTGGGTGATGGGAGCTGGCACACCTGGTTGCTTGGAGACAAGGGAGGTTGGAAATGCTCCTTCCAGTAAACAGCCAGGCTGGAACAAAAGCCGAAGGCTAAAAATAGGGAAGCAGGATATGGAAATAAAAAGCTTTGCCTCTCCCCTCAACCCTGGGGCAGAGTGGGGCACCCCCATGTCACCAGCACGCACCCCATGGGTGTCTGGTTTGAGGGTGTTTCCCTGCACACATCAGCGCGTTCCCCCCTCATGGTTTTTGTGGACCCATGGTCCCAGTCCTGCAGCAATGACTGGTCCCAGTTCCCACCTGCAGGGTTGGGGGAGCACGGGGTGGGGGACAGGTATGGTTTCACATCCCGTGCTGTCCGGTGTGGGCTCAGACCCAGCCCTGGGCACACACTGTGGGGGGACAAGGGACACTGCGGGCAGAATAAAGTCCTGGCAGAGGAGGGGACTAGAATGTCCCCATCCCTGGGCTAGGACCCTGCCTCAGGGCAGGGGGCTTTGGGACCACATCCTGCTGACATTCCCTTCCGCTGCCACTCTCAGCCCTGCTGGCAGCCGCTCTCCCCATCCCCATCGGCATTCCGGAGCACATCATGTCCCAGTGGTCAGCGCGGGTCATGGGGGGCACCCTCGCGTCCCCCCCCCGGCAGCCTTCATCCCAGGCCGGATGCCTCCTCCTCCTCCTCTTCCCACCCGGGCACCTCGAGGCTGGCAGGAGAACAATAGCGAGGAGGATGAGTAAGATGGTCCCCATTGCCTTGGCAACGCACTCGCGAGGAGCCAGGCGCTGCCTGACGAGCGCGTTCTGCCTCGGCGCAGCGGGCGCAGGTAGCACGGCAGCCCCCTCCCTCGCCGCCGCGGCCCACCTCCCACGCCGCACGGGCAGCGCCACGTGAACGCGCCCGGCTCCCCCACCGCCGCCGGCACCCGCACACGCCGGAGCAGGCAGCGACAGGCACCCAGCACCCAGCTCGGGCCGCGCTCGGCTCAGCGCCGCCCGCCGCACCCGTGCCTGGCTGTGACCGGGGTCTGGCCGGGGAATGGGCTCCTCTGGTGCGGAGCTGGGGGGCTTCCTGCGGCTGTCCGTGCCATCTGCAGGCAGGGAGCCGGCCTCCGGGTGCTGGCAACTGGGAGCTGAGGGGATGCCTGCGGGCGCTGGGCTCCCGTCACCGACTGACCGCAGCCATGCTGCCCCCCTGGCTCCCCTCCCCGGGATGGGTCGTGCTGCAGGAGGACCCTTGCTGTGCCCAGAGCTGAGAGTGCTCCGGGATGACAGGGGTGTTTGAGAGATCAGGAGCAACCTGAAAACAGCGCTGCCTTCGCAGCACCTTGTCACAGAGGCGCTGGGGGGAAAACTGATCTGCACCAGCACCTGCTGCCCCGGGTGCCCCAAAGCACAGCCTGTGGCTGGGGTCAACGTAAGCCAGCCCTGTGGGGTGGGAGGGCACTGCGGCTGGGACACCGCAGCCGGGTGTCTGAGCACAGCGCCCTGCATGCTCCTGGGCGCAGGTAGAGCTGCAGGCGCAGGCAGGGACATGGCCTCAGGGGTCCATGCTGAGTGGCACAAGAAGGGATGGGGGCACAGGGAGGCAAAGCCCCCACTGCTGGCATGGCGGCGTGGGGCTGCACCAGCCTCAGGAGGTGGGTGGACATACCCTGAAACCCCACATCCCATAGCCCCACATCCCATAGCCCCACATCCCCATGGCCCCACATCCCATAGCCCCACATCCCCTAGCCCCACATCCCCATGGCCCCACATCCCATAGCCCCACATCCCCATGGCCCCACATCCCATAGCCCCACATCCCCTAGCCCCACATCCCCATGGCCCCACATCCCCTAGCCCCACATCCCCTAGCCCCACATCCCCATGGCCCCACATCCCCTAGCCCCACATCCCATAGCCCCACATCCCCTAGCCCCACATCCCCATGGCCCCACATCCCCATGGCCTCACATCCCCTAGCCCCACATCCCCTAGCCCCACATCCCCATGGCCCCACATCCCCTAGCCCCACATCCCATAGCCCCACATCCCATAGCCCCACATCCCCATGGCCCCATCCCTGCCCATTCCATTCTCCACAGCGCCCCCTCACGGCCATCCGGGCAGGGATCAGCCAATCGGAGAGCTGTTTGCTGCAGAGCATGCCCTCAGCACCATGCCGTGTGTGCGCGTGCGGTGCGGCGGCTGGTGCCGGCGGGCACCATGGCGGGCCGGGCGCGGTGCTGGGGCATGGCGGCGCGGGCAGGCGGCTGCCTTCGCACCCCGGGGCTGCTGAGCACAGCGGAGACCTTCTTCAGGTCTCCCTGGCAGGCTGCCCCGGGCGCGCGGGGTGCTGGAGACCATCCGGCGCTGCAGCTTCCTGCTGGAGGTGTCCTTCGCCCTGCACAGGGGCTGCGGCACCTGGGAGATGGTGCAGGGACGGCGGGCGCAGCACAGCCAGCACCGCCTGCCCTGCAAAGGGGGTGAGGCGGGGAGCATGGACCGAGCCCTTCCATCCCCACCCAGCCCTGTGCACGGGCTCTGCTGGAGCGGGGTCCCTGTGCTAACACGGTGGTGGCTGGGATGTGTGCAGTGGTGCATGGGAGGATGCCATCCTCGGGTGCACCCCGCAGGAGGATGAGGGGTGCATGGGGAAGGTGTTTTTGTCAGCCCAGTGCTGACACCGGAGCACAACAGCAGCATGGTGCCCACCGCTGTGCGTTTGACGCCTCATCCTAAGCACCATAAACTTGCTGCCCCAAACACACCTCAGGGCCTGTTCTGAGCCTGAGGGTTCTCAGCCCCACATCCCCTTGCCCTCAGCCTGAAGCATTTGCCATGCTGTTTGAGATGCTCACCACAGCAAGGGTCTGTGTCTATGGGATGAATGGCTGGTAGGAACCAGCTTTCCATTCCATGGTGCTCTGGAGAAATGGGTCTAGCTGAATGATTGCTGATCACCTATTGCTGTTTCAGAAGAGCCAAAGCCTTTCCTACAGTGCCACTGTGCCATTTGTGGTGAAAAGGCAGTGACTCTTCACTTTGCTCCTCTCCCAGGGGTTCATTTCAGCAGCTCAATCAGTGCGGATGAAGTAAAAGCCCTGGCTGCATTAATGACATACAAATGTGCCGTAGTGGGTAAATACAAAGGGAACATGAAGCACATGAGGACCTGGGCATGGGACGGGCCGTGGTACACTGAGTCAGAAGAGCTCGTTAGATGCTTTGAAAATCAGAAGTGCTCTAGAAGTGCAGGATGTTCCTCTGGGCACGGATGTGCGAGGGCACGGCTTGCTGCGGCTGCAGAATATGCCACTGGCAGTCCAGGATGTTCGTGTTAATCAGGGAGCATCAAGCACTGTGCTTCTCAGAAGAAGTCTCCGTGCCTGGGTTGTCATGGATTCAGCTCTGGCTGGTGGTTGTGGCAGGCTCAGGGTCTGTATCCCATCCTGCCTTCGGCTCTGCTCCACAAAGGCCGTGTGTGTGTGGTGTTGAGGGGGGAGCTGTGTGTGGCATGGGGAAGCAACGTCCCCCTGCCTGGGTTCACCAGCAGGGTCCTGATTGCCGCAGTCACCTCCTCTCCTGGGGAGCTGGCAGAGGACATCTGTCTGCCTCATCCGGGCTTTTCCAGATGTCCCTTTTGGCGGTGCCGTGATGGGTGCGAGGATCGATCCAAGGAACTACTCAGTGAGCTCACTCCTTCCCCCGCCGACAGCCTGTTACTCACAGTCCAATTCCACAGCCCTCCCTCTCCGTGCCTATCACAGCGATGCTCTCTCACAAGCCGGGGGAGATGTTTGTAGTAACACTCACCCAGTGACTGTGAAAAGCAGCTTGGGGCTGGGAGGGGGGCTGTGAACTCTGGTTTATGGGTCAGTGCATCTGGGCAGAGACGCGCTGAAGGAGTAGGGGCACTCCTGCTGCTGCCCACTTTCCATTGGAGGAAGATGCAAACAAGAGGGGTTGGAAGGGCAGCGAGCAAAGGGACCAGGAGTTCACACAGCTCTTTTTGAACCCAGGCTCCCCTGATGCTGTGAATTACCTCCCTGGGGACATCAGGGTGAGCACTGTACAGGCAGGGCAGAGCGGAATGCAGCTCCGTGATTTTTCTTGGGGCCTGTAGTAACAACGGTGTTTTGCTATTTTTCTTGTTTTGCTATTCTCATGCAGGAACATGAGCTGGAGATAGTAACAACACATTTCACTGTAGAAATGGCCTAGAAGGGATTTATAGGTGAGTGGTTTGTCCCGGTTCTGCAAGCAGAGGGTGGTGTGCAGGCAGGGGAGCGGGCAGCGGCTGCCTGGCTGGGCAGGCACAGGGGCTGTCAGCAGCACTCGCTGCCCTGGTGCTCGGCTGTCTGTGCACTGCTTTCCTCTGCCTGCGCTGTGCATCTGGAGCAGAGGGAGCCTCCTGCAGCACCAAGCACAACAGAGCTGGCCCAGGCTGCCTCCCAGCTACTGCCGTGCAGGGGCTCACCAGGTACTATCCTCCATTCCCACCGGCCTGTGCAGGCACAGGGAGGAGGGGAGGTTTCTTCTGCCTTAGTGTGCGATTGGTAGCTCAGTGGGTGCTGGTCACAACGCACACCTTTACCTTCTCTCTTTACTTGAAGTACTGGGAAGGAACAAGAGAAAGGCTCTGCAAAAGCCAGGGTTGCTCATGCCCGAGGGAAGCTGGGGAGACCCTGGGGTATGGACAGTGCCAGGGTATGGTCAGGGGACCCCTTGGTGTGCCCAGGGCCATGACCAGCCGTGGAAATCACCTGGCTGTACACATGCCATTGGCTGGAGTGGAGCAGCCGAATCGCAAAGGCAGGATTTGACAGATTTTTCTACCTCTGCAGGGCCTGGGATTGGTGTGCTGGCCCCTGATGTCCACACTGGGCAGTGGGAGAGGTCCTGGATAGCTGACACCTACACGTACACACTGGGGCACGGGTAAGCTCCCACAGTGCTGGTGTGGAGCCCAGGATGCTATGGGAACTGTAAGGGTTTGTGCCCAAAGGTCTGTGCCAGTGAGTTGCTTCAGGTGTAGCTGAATTTTAGGGCAGTGTGAGGGAAGCTGAGGCTCAGGGAAAGTCCCCTCTAGAGGTCTTGCACCAGGTGAGACCTTAACCTTCCCCCTGCCCATCCTGTCCTCGCAGGACATCAGTGCCCAGGTGTGTGTGACAGGAAAGCCCATCAGCCAGGGAGGCATTCATAGGTGATGCTTGGCCTGGGCATGGGTCCTGAATGGCATTGAGAACTACCTCACCGATACTGACTACACGGACTGCATTGGCCTGAGCACCACCTTCCCTGGCGCGACTTTCGTGCTGCAGGTGAGTGCTCAGCCCAGCTACAGCTTTGAAGAGGACATTTTCTCAGGACCATTCTGCCTTTCCTTTCAGTCTCAGCACCTGCAGCGCTCTCTGGACATCATTTTCAGACTCTTTCATCACCCTATGGGAGCTGGTACTCATTTGAGCAACACTCATCTGAGCATTTCAGACCTGCTGTGGGTGGATCAGTTTCAAGAGCCGATTGATCTCCTGGGGACTTGAACCAGCAGGCCAGGGGTGCTGCACTGTTCGCTCCGCACCGTCATTCCCAAGGTTTCCCTGCAGACATCCCGCCTGAACATGCTCATAAAATGGAAGCTGCTCCTGTTGCATCAGGCGGAGTGGAGAGATGGCAGGACACAGTGAGCTCTGCCAGGCTGGATGGCAACAGCCAACCAACTCCCGTGATTTCTGTCACCTCCAAAATAGCCACAACGAGCTGTGATGCTACCTACGGCAAAGGTCCTGCTTGTGGGTGCTCTGCGGGTCTGGACCTTGCCTTGCCCAGCAGCCGGGGAGCTCGGCGGGGCGCTGAGGGTGCCAGCCCCGCGTTTTCCCCTCGCCTCCCAGGAAGGACGTTCCGTCCCCTGCAGCCCAGGGCCTGCGCACAACCGCGGTGAGGTGCTTCCCCCTGCTGTAGGCTCAGGAGCTCCAGCGCCGGGCCCGGAGCCGCTGCCCCATCAGCTGCCCGCTCTGCGCGGTTTCTGCCGAGCCCAGCGCTCTCTGCAAGGGAGAAATAACCGGCGGTGGCACAGCGAAGCCTTGCCTGCTGCCAGCGCTCTGCTTCCTCCGAGCCTCTCTCCCCGACACAGGTCCCTGCCGCGGGGAAGAGGCGTTGAACCGAGGCAGCGCCCGGAGGTGTATGGGGCGTGCCCTGGCTTGCTGAGCCCTTTCCTTTCCACGCATCCTTCTGCTCCACCGATGCAGCAGCGAATGAGAGCGCTGCTCCCTGTGCGTGCGGTGTTTTGGTGTATTTTGCAGCCTCAGGAACCAGTGGTGCTTTTCAGAGCTGTACTAAGCTGGCAGGCGCCTTGCTGCAGACAGTACAAACCCATCTGTTCCCGTTAGAAGAGCTGAGCTCCCCCCCGCCCTGCCCTGTGCCGGTGCCGGGGCAGCAGGTCGCACCCCTCAGCGTGAGGGGCAGCAGCATTGCTCAGGCTGTGCCTGTATGCTGCGTGGTGCCCACCGGGGGGGGTGTGTTTCTCGCTGGATCTGTTTTCTACCGAGGTTGGTTCTTAGAAGCTGAAGGCATGCTGTGCTTGGAGCATCACAGCTCTGGGGGGATAAAAACAGGTTGAGCTGAAAGCCCTTATCTCAAGCGTTCTGCTTTACACAACCCTCTAACTAACCAAGGAGATCTCTGTCCTGCCGGGTCCTGGTCTCCAGCCAGCCAAAACACTCACCAAGAACTACTAGGTCAGGGGGTCTTATCTGTGCTCAGCTCAGGCTCCTGAGAGGGGACTGTTACCAGCACAGCAGGTCAGTGTCCCCACGGCTTCGCTTTCCCCAGCATGTCTCTTCTCTGCGTTGCTGCAGGGCTTTGGCAATGTGGGGCTATACATCATGAAGTACCTGCATGAGTATGGAGCCTGCTGCATTTGTGTTGAGGAGAGAGATGGAGCCATTTACAGTCCCAGAGGGATCGACCCAAAGGAGCTGGAAGACCGTAAGCGGGTGAGTTGAGCCCAGTCAGCCCAGCCCCTGTTCTTAGGAGTGGTGGTCAGTGCCTCCCTCTGCCATGTGCATGGAGAAGGGGGCTGCCTTTCATCTCCTGCAGAGCTCAGCTCTGAGGTCAGTGCCCAGCACTGCCCGGGCTCACCCAGCAGGACTCCCTTTTCTCATTGCAGGGCCACCATAGTTGGCTTCTCAAAAGCAGAGCCCTATGATGGCAGCATCCTGGAGGTGCCTTGTGACATCCTCAGCCCTGCCGCTACTGAGAAGCAGCTCACAAGGGAGAATGCACCCCAGGTGCAAGCAAAGGTACAGACTGGTCCCAGGAGGCCCTGCCTCAGTGTGTGAGTGACAGCAGCCCAGGCAGACTTTGGCTTTTGGCACTCAGCACCCCAGGGAGGTGTTGCATCACTGCACTGACAATTCGTCTGCTCTGCCAGAGGGAGAGCGTGTGAGGCAGAGGTGGCAGGTCGCATCACTTAGGGGAGCAGGATAGCCCAAGCCCCTTCCTTGGCTGGCAGGGAGCTAGGATTGACCTGGCTGATTCTTCTGGCAGCTTCAGTCTTCATTGCTGTATCAGGTCCCCCCTGCAGGGCAGAGGAGGTGATACCCTCGAAGGGTGTCACAGCATTGACACTGAAAGCCCCAGTCAGCAGATGAGAGGGAACAAGGCAGGGGAATGCTACAAGTGCCAGTTTCCTCCCTTCACTGTGAGCTCCGGGGACTAAAAGGACATGGCACGCTGGCTCCTGGGACTCTGCCACAGCCAAGGCCTTTTGCAGCCGGAGCCTTTAATCATTCTGTGTGAAACATCAGCTGTGAGCTTCTGCTCATCCCGAGCAGCTCTGGGGGGGAGAGCACCCAGACCCCTGCCACCAGAAGTGGCCTGAGAGGTGGGGGTGGGTCCCAGCAGCAGGGAGAGCAGCCTGGCACTGGTTTCTTCTTTCGCTCCTTCCACCTATCTCCCCTCTGCTCTGCTTGTGCTCTCAGATCATTGCACAAGCTGCCAATGGCCCCACTGCACCAGCAGCACGTGATATATTCCTGCAAAGAAACATCCTGGTGATCCCAGTATGTCCATCCCCACATGCACAAGGAAGTGACGTGCTCACAGCTATGAGGGCCACTTAGTGTTATCAACTGCACCAACGTGGACCCAGCTGGGCTCTGCCAGGCTCTGGGTGGTGTTAATGGTGCTGTCTCAGTCAGCCTGCTCCCTGCCTTGCCCTAGCTCCTGAGCACATCTCAGATGCTGGTTTCCCTTCTGAAAGCCATCATAGCTCTAGGATCTGGCCATCCAAGTAACCTCAGGACTGTTCCTGATGGCAGAGCCCAAAGGTATGGGGAGGGACCTAAGGCAGAGGAGGAGAGACCCCCGGATCTGTCATGGGCCTTGGGGTCACTCTAAGCAGCAAATCTGAAGCATGAACTGCCTTTGAGAGGGCATATATACAAATGCAGGTAGTGTGACCATATCCTTCTTTGAGTGTCTGAAGAACCTGAACCACATTAGCTATGGCCTCCTCAGTTTCAAGTACGAGCAGGAATCCAACTACCATGTCTTGCAGTCAGTTCAGCATAGCCTGGAGCAGTGGTTTGGCAAGGTCAGAGGGGAGATTCCCATCTTCCCATCCCTGGAGTTCCAGGCCTGTGTAACTGTAAGTCTACAGCCATGGAGGGTTCCCTTGGATCACTTGTTTCTCATTCCCGGACACTCCTGTCTCCCTTGCTATCAACCCATTGATGAAGGGGATGGGGTGGAGATACTGTGCATGGAGGTACAGCTAAGAGTGCTGCTGGGTGCTGCAGGGAGCTACTTGGGAGCCAAGCAATGTGGTGGAACCAGCTGCAGAGCTGGCAAGCCAAGCTTGAACAACCTGTGACGATGCTGTGCCAAGCAGAGGGGCTGTGTTTGATAACTGGGTTTAGGGGAGCCAATCTCCAGCCTCTCCCACAAAGGAGACAAAACTTCTTCTCCCCCTCAGTCTGCCTCAGAGAAGCACATTGTGTATTCGGGACTTGCCTACACCATCGAGTACTCAGCCAAGGTACCACCAAGGGCTCTTTGCCTCACTCATCCCTGCCTTTGCTTTGCTGCAGAGGTTCTGGGCTGTATTTGAGGAGTGCTCACCCACAGCACCCCATCACCACTGCTGCCAGGTCAGCACAAGGCCTGGGTTCATCTTCCCAGTGGTGGCTGTACCCACCCTGTGGGTAAAGCCTCGTGCTTGGCAGTGACCCTTGTTGCTGCTGGGTTCTTGTCCCTCTCTCTGTTAGAATCATAGAATCATAGAATAGTTAGGGTTGGAAAGGACCTCAAGATCATCCAGTTCCAACCCCCCTGTCATGGACAGGGACATCTCACACTAAAGGACAGGGACATCTACACTAAAACAGGGACATCTCACACTAAATCTGGGTTCCTCCAGACCCATGTGCCCCATCTTCAGGGTTGCTTAGGTGAGCTGGGGGGGATGCAGTGCTGGGTGGGGGGTGTCTTGTGCCACCCCTCAGAGAGGTGCCTGCTCTGTGCTCAGCAGTGTGAGCAGTGTGTGTGGAGCCCACCCATGGGTACAGGGTTTGTCCCCAGGGGAGTGCTGTGGGGCAGCAGTGGGAGAGCATCTCCAGACCCACTTGTAGGTGACTCCAGGTCTTACAGAACAGCCCCTTGGTCACTTGGTGCAGGGGTGACCCTCTCCCTCTTGGGTGTTCACTGGGTCCTCTGCCCCCACTTGTCCCCAGACCCTCTCAGCACACATCAGCCTCACAGCTCTCCTCTCTGTCTAGCAAATCATGGCCATGGCTGCAAGGTATAACCTGGGCCTGCACCAGAGAACTGCTGCCTACCTGTGTGCTCTGGAGAAGCTGCTCACCATGTATTGATGGGCCTGGCTTCACCTACTGACACAACGTCCATCAGAGCTGGCACACGCATCCCTGCCAGTGCACAGTGAGGGTCACAGTCCTGCTACACAGGGGTGCCCAGGACACTGTGCTGCACAGAGGGGACACCCTGGTCTCTATAAATGGTTGCTTCAAGCATATTTTCTCTCTGCTGCCTGGCTTTCAGCTCTCGGGGGCTTCTCCCTCTGCCCCAGCCGCTTTACAGCCTCCTGGGTGCTGGAGGAAGCCATGCTGGTGCTGGTTTGTGTCTGCTTGCCCCCGCCTGGCAGAATTGGAGAAGGGAAGTTAGAAATGCAATGAGGCCTAGGGGAGGGGAGAGCCCATGGCACAGCCAGCCCTGGGCACAGCTGCTTGGTCCATTTAATAACACAGGGTGGGTGCTGCAAGCACCGCTGCAACTGGCGCAGCCATGCGGAGCGCAGCCAGCGCGGGGATTTGCAGGCGTCAGCAAACCCGTTGTGTGGCTGTGCTGACTGCTGCAGCTTCCCTCTTCGCTGGCAAAGCTGGCGAGCAGCACGAGGTGGGGATTTAATCTGGGGATGTTCGTGGTGGAGAGACTCAGAACAGCCTCACCCCGGCGCTGCAGTTGTGGAGCGGAGGCTGGCAGAGGACACGGGCTGGGCTGGTGGCCTTGCCCTGGGGAGCTGAAGGAGCAAGGACCACGCTCTGGAGTGGGCACAGGAGCCCCTGCGGTGGACATCACTTGGTGTGTGGCACTCACCTGCCCTTGAGGTGGTCACACTGCAGCCACAGGTGCCAGCCCCCTGAGGGGAGCAGGGTCACATAGGAAGGTGGGGCAGCAGAGGAGAGGCTCCCCTTTGCTCTGCACTTCTGGCACAGGATCGGGATGCCTTCCAGGGGGTTCCTTACAAACAGCAGCACATCCTGCTGAAGGGGGAGATGGGGGAAGCTTGCACCCAGCACCTGATCCCCTCTGCCAGCACAGCCAGCATCCTGGGAGGGAATCAGGATGTGTCTAGCCTTATCCCAGCTTGAGGTCCTCAGCCCATAAGGACCCCTGTATTCACCTGCAGACACAAAGCCCTGTAGAGAACACACAGGCAGGTGACATGGGGACACTGCCTGCACCAGAAGCGTGGCTGGTGACTCAGGGCACAGTGACCTGCTGCTCACACAACAGCAAGCAGACAGGGAGACAGCTTGTCCTCACAAGAACCCAGTCCTGCCCACTCCCCCAGCAGGAAGGGGTCAGTTAGTCTGCCCCAGCCCTTCATTCCTCTTCCCAAAAGAGGAATTTTGATTCCCCAAATCACTCCTCTCTCCTCGGAACCCACAACCAAGCTTACAGACAAGAGTTGGCTTTATTCACGGACACGAGGGCAGCTGTGTCACTGGCAGCTGCCCTCGTACTGCACATCCAGCGACAGGAGCGGGGGGATATCCATGCCACGGCACAACACAGCGTCGGCACTACGGGACCTCAGGGAGGGCGCGGGCACCGTCACCACCCAGCAGGCTGGGGAGCAGGCTTGGGCACCAGGGGTTCACAAAGGCAAAAGACCCGTCTACCCATAGAGATAGAGATATATATATGTAAAAAAAAATAGTTCCACGATGACCAGAGCAGAACCACAGGGACATGCGTGCAAGCCAAATGTACAGCAGCCCGCGAGCAGGTAAACATGCGTTGTACAGACACAGACACGCCGGGATGCAGCCAGGGTTTATGGCGCTGGGAGGGATACAGAGCGATAAACCCGGGCTACACGCACGCACTCACACACGCACACACACCAGCCCCTGCGGGCAGTGCCCACGGCTCAGGGATGTGCCAGGGCTTCGGGGCTTGGACACAGCGGGGGTTTGTCACTGCTAGACACAATACAGAGACACGGACACTGTCCCTTGGAACGGAACTGGAGGAAGAACTCGTGAGCGAACAGGGCAGAGGCACCGCTGCTCCTCTGCGCGGAGGCACCGGCCAGGGCCGGCTGGGGAGGAGCAAGGGGCTACCGCCAGTTCGTTGTGCTGCTGGTGGAAGAGGCGAGGATGGGGATCCATTATGCCTCTGGCTCGTATTCCTGGTATTCCTCCTGTGGGGAAAGAAAGAGCCCTTGAGAGAGCTCTTGGAGCCCTGCTCCATCCAGACCCACACCAGCCTGCCCACGGGCTGCAGAGCTGCAGCTACCTCGGAGCAGGCGGGTTCCTGGCTTTGCTCCAGACAGGGACGGTCACTGGCACGCTGAGCACTTGGCACCGTGTGCCCTCTGCGGTGCCATGTGCCCCATCCCCTCACCTGCGGGGGATCCTCGTAGTTCTCCCCCTCTGGCTCCAGCAGCGGCTCGACCAGCGGCTCCTCAACAGCCTCCTGGGCCACCTCCTCTGCCTGGGGGTGAACCGGGAGTCAGACACACACACAGAGCTCCACACACCACACCCACCCTCCCTGCCCCTGGCACAGACCAGCAACACGCCCGGGATACTGAGGGCTCCACATGGGGGGCACCAGTGGGGCCCAGTGGGCACCCACCAGCCCACCTAGCTGGGAGGAGACAGGCAGGGGGCCATGGGAGCAGGGCTTAGGTGTGCGTGTCCCTGAACGGCCCCCAGCCTCATTCCCCAGCAGGCGATGGGAGCTGGCACCATGTGGTTCCTAGGCGCTGGGAGCATCCTGCATCCCTAGCAGTGAGGGCGGTGCTGGGTAACCCCTCCCCGGGGCTGGCAGGAGGGAAAGGCAGCAGCTGATCCCCCCCAGTGCAGCGGCGCTGGCCTCATTTCTTCAGCTGATGCTATTTTGGGCTAAGCTGGAAGCCGGCAGCTCGTGGGGGTGGCGAAATGTCCCTGCCCGCCCCTCCGCTCCCGCAGCTGTCAGGTCACCTCGCAGCCGCTGGAGCAATGCTCCGCGGGCCCCGCACCGCCAGCGCCATGCAGGAGCCCGCACACGCACACGTCCGCAGCGGCATGCTCGGGGCAGTGACGCCCGTGTGCCCCGGACCTCTGGGACCCTCCCGCAGGGCTGGGAGCAGCCAAAGGGCTCCCCACTGAGCCTGTGGACATGGCAGCATCCCCGTGGGCACGGCAGTAGCCTGGAGGTCTCACTCACCTTCAGGTCCGCAGGGAATTCCTCCTTCTTTACCAGCCCGGTGGCTGCTGCGATGTTGCCCGCGCCCGAGAATGCTGCTTCACCCAGCTGGGACGCCTGCTCCTTTGCTTTCTCAGCCACTGCAAGAGCCGGGGGTGCCCATCAGTGTCCCCCCCAGGCCAGGGAGAGGGCTCCAGATGCAGCTCCATGCCCCGCAGCACCCTGGAGGGCTGGTTGGAGAACTGCTGGCAGGATCAGACCCTCCCCACATCCCTACCCTGGTGCTGGGGAGGGGAGGGGGCAAGGGCGCTGCTCTGCAGCTGGGCAGGGAGTGTGAGGAGCCACTGCAAATCCTTCCTTGCAGGCCCTGTTATACAAGAGGCTTTAGCTGGGTGACATCAGCCCCTCAAATAGCCTCTGATCCTGTTAGTACAGCCACACTCTTGGGGCCAGAGGGGTACCATGGTGGGGATCCAGAGGGGACCATACCTGAGGTGACACCTTGCACCACGCCTTGGGTTTTACTCCCTGGGGGCAGAAAGAGACAGAGACAAGGTTAGAGGTGCTGCAGCTGGACTCCGCCATGTGCCGTGCCTGGGATGCTGGTAGGGCTCTTTGAGCTGGGGCTGCATCCTGCCCTGCACTGGGGCAGCCGGGAGCTGAGCACCTGCACAGCTCCCTGCAAGGCTTCCCTGATCCCTGCAGGAGCCTGGCCTGGGGCAGCATGGGGCCCAACGCTGTGCCAGGGCAGCCAGGCAGGGTGCACACCGGCTGTGCTGCTGAGCAAAGCCTCCCACTGGAGCTGGGATGCGTACTCAGAGCTGGGGCCAACATGGCACGGGAAGCTCACAGCCGGAGCAGCCCAGGGCTCGGCGCTGCTTCTGGCCATGCCACCCTGCCATGCTCCGTTCAGGTGGAGTGACACAGCCCGCGGATGCTAGGACACCCCGCGGGCTGGGAGCAGCTGTCTGTGATGGGGAAGGCAGGGGCTGGACAGCTGCTGCACGATGAATCCTCAGGGCGCTCCTGGAGCTGCTGGACCCTTCCGCAGCACGCACCCCAGGGCAAGCACCCACCACTGCCCCGCGGAACAGCTCCGGGGCCTCAGCCCTCCCGCAGAGCTGGTGCCCTCTGGAGCGGGACGGAGCCAGAGAGCTGCGCTCTCCTCCCGCTGCAGGCAGCGCGGCCTCAGCTCCCTCCCGAGAAGCCCACCGCCACCGCGGGCACACTGCCTGCCCGGAGCTGCCTCCTCCCCGCCGGCCATGGCTTCGAGGATTCAGCCCCGAACAGACCCCGGCCCCGAGGGGCAGCGCGGAGGGACCTCCCCCAGCCGCCGGCGGGATGCAGAGGAGATGCTGGCAGAGCCGTGGTGCGGGATGCGCTCCAGGACACGGCCTCTCCAAGGGGGACAAACGTGTTCCCAGCCCCCTGCTCCAAGGTGGGGACATCCCAGCACAGGGATCACCACCTCCACCACGGTCCCTCTGCGCTCCGGCCCCAGAGCATCCTCCGTGAAGAGCCACGGGGCCCTGGGGCTCAGACCACCGGGAACCAGGATGGGTTCCCGCGGGTCCCATCCCCTCAGCCTGGGGACCAGCCCTGACACTGCCCGTGCCCGCGGGGCCCAACCTCCTGCTTGCACCCGCCCTGTGGGCAGGGCACTGCGGGCACCGGCTCCTGCCCCGGGACACCCCGCCGCAGGCAGGCCGTGACGGGGGGAGCGGGGCCGGTGACAGTGGGGCTGCGGGGAATGAGCAGGAGAGCGCAAGGGCAAACGCAGGATCCGGCAAGGGCAGGCAGAGGGGACCGGCAGGAGCGTGCAGGGCAGGAGCACGCAAGCCGGGATGGGCAGGGATTAGCCGGGGGGCTGGCAGGGGGCTGGGCAGGGGGCAGGCAGGGGGCAGGCAGGGGGCAGGAAGGCCGAGCCGGCCCTTACCGACATAGAGGACCCCTTCCTTGGTCTTCTCGGCAGCCTCGGCCACCCCCTGCTTGGTCTTCTCGGCGGCGGCGACCACCCCCTCTTTGGCCTTGGACAAGCCCTTCATGAACACCTCCATGGCGGCTCTGCGGGGAGAGGCCGCACGGCTTCACCCCGCCCCGGCCCGGCCCCTCTCCCGCCCGCCCTGCGCATCCCCGCGCATCCCGGAGCCCCCGTCCCCGTCGCCCTCCCGCCCCTGGCCCCGGTCCCGCCGCCCGCCCGACCTGGCTCGCTGTCGGCGGGGACGGACGGGCCGGGCCGAGCCGAGCCGAGCCGGGCCGGGCTGCGGCGGGGCGGGCTCAGTGCGGCTGTGCCGGGGCCGCGCCGCGCTGCGCCGTGATGCGCGGGGGGGACCGCGCGGCGCCGGGCTGAGCCGAGCCCCGCAGGGCCGGTCCCGGCTGCCCCCGCCCCGCACGGCTCGGAGCTGGGGGACCGTCGCATCACGTCGCACTTGCTCCCCGTTCCCACCCGCCCTGATCCCGTCCCGCGCTGCCCCCACGCTATCCTGTCCTGGTCCCCACCGTGTCCCATCCCCATCCCTCCCTCTCCCATCTCCTCCCGGTCCTGGTCCCATCCACTCTACAGGCTGTCCCTGTCCCATCCTGTCCTCATCCCACCACCTCCACGTTCTACCCTCTCTCTACACCATTCCTGTCCCCCATTCCGCCCTGACCCCATCCCCTCCTCATCATGTCCTCTTCCCATCCTCCCCGTCCCATCCCCACCCCTCATCCTGACACTACCCCACCCTATCTGTGGACCACCCTGCTCTACCTCAAGACACACCATCTCAAGCCCACCCCACACTGTCCGCACTGTACTTTATCCTTCCCCCCATCTTGATTCCATCCCACCCTGACCTCTGTCCCCCAGCACCCTGCCCTATGGTGGATCCCCCCAACTCCCTGTCTCACAGGAGGGGCTGGCCTGCCCCCCCCTCCCCACCACACCTCCCTCCCGCCCCACCAGTTACAGCTGGGGCTGCCTCATCGCGCCCGCCTGTGGTCACTTAAGAGCCGGGGGCTGCTGGGGGGAGCCTGTGCTGTGCACGATGGCTGCAGGAGAGCAGGTGAGTGTTCCCTGCGGGCTGGGCCAGGCGGCCGAGCCCAGGCAGCCCTGCTGCCCCCCTGGGGCTCCTGTGGGTCCGTGTCACGGTGCGCGGCTGGCCATGGGGCTCCTGGTGCTGTCCCTCCTTCCCCAGCGCAGGCAAGAGGAGCGGCGTCGGAGGAGGGTTCAGCAGCAGGAGCTGCTCCTGGCAGAGAGCCTGGGCAAGCACCCCCTGCAGAACAGGTATGGAGGGGCCTGGCTACAGGCAGCTCCTCCCAGCGTGATGCTGGGGCTGGAGGGGGCTCCAGCAAGGCTGACGCGCCCTCCCCATGTCCTGTCCCTGCCCAGGTGGGCGCTGTGGTTCTTCAAGAACGACAAGAGCAAGATGTGGCAGGAAAACCTGCGCCTCATCACCAAGTTCAGCACTGTGGAGGACTTCTGGGCGTGAGTGTCCCACGGGTGGGCAATGTGTCTCCTCTGGAGAGGCCCTGGGTAGGGGTGGCTGGGCCGGAGGACTACGCTGGGGGCAACTGAGGCACCTCTTGTCGCCTGCTTCTGTGTCTTGTCTCCATCCTGTGCAGGCTGTACAGCCACATCCAGCCTGCTAGCAAGCTCTCATCTGGCTGTGACTACTCCCTCTTTAAGGTACAACATCCCCCCTGCTGCAGCCCCCTCTGAAAGCCCCTCTGCAGCACCCAGTGTTATGGGGCCCACTGAGTGCCAGTGGGGCTGGCAGGCCACCGCGGCCATAGAGTGGGAGGGGAACCCTGACTGGGTGCTTGGTGCACCCAGTCATCCCCTTGCCCATCCCTAGGATGGCATCGAGCCCATGTGGGAGGACAGCCAGAACAAGTGTGGCGGGCGCTGGCTCATCACCCTGGCCAAGCAGCAGCGGCACACTGAGCTGGACCGTTTCTGGCTAGAGACGGTGAGTGTGGCCCTGCTTGGCTGCCTGCGGGGTCCTACCAGTGGTGTTCCCGTTCTCCCAGCACCAAGCCCTCATAGAGACTGTCCTGGGCTTCATTCTCCTCCTGGCAGCTGATGTGCCTCGTCGGGGAGATGTTTGATGATTACAGTGATGAGGTGTGCGGGGCCGTCATCAACATCCGTGCCAAGGGGGACAAGATTGCTATCTGGACCAGGGAAGCAGAAAACCGGGAAGGGGTCATCCACATCGGGTAATGCAGCTTCGTGGGGTGGGGGTGGGTCTGGGGAGAGGGGGGTCCCTGGGCAGGGAGCTGCTGGGAGAAGTGATGCTGCCCATTCATGCATCTCCTTCCCTCCTCCAGGCGCATCTATAAGGAGCACCTGGGCCTGTCACAGAAGGTGGCCATTGGGTACCAGGCCCATGCAGATACAGCCACCAAGAGCGGCTCCCTCACCAAGACCAAGTTTGTGGTGTGACCGCAGGGGGAGTGGGGCATTGCCCATGGGGTCCCCTGTCCAATCCCACAATGAATGGCTGCAGATAAGCATGGTCTCTGTGTCCAGGGTTCTGGCATGCTGGGGTGGCTCTTGCTTTGGGGGTGGGGTGTCTGCTGGGAGGGGGACTGTGTTGCCATATCCTGTATCTGCCTGCTGAGTGAGCAGGGCCAGGAGCACAGAGCTGCCATCACCCAGGCACCGCTGTGGGTTTGGGCACTCTGTGATCCCTGCTGCCCCAGTGCCCCTCTCCCTGAGGCTGCAAGGGTATCCCTCTGCTCTTGGGAGCCCTGGATAGTTCCTGGGAGGATGGTGGATGCTGTCCTCCCCTGGTTAAAGGCACGGGCACAGCTCATTGCCCTGTGCACCTGGATGTGGGAGGGGGGTACCAGATCCCAGCTCCTCTGCCTCATCTCAGCTTGCTTGCTGGCCTCCATCTCTCCCAAGAGCTTCACATAGGTAGGACACAGCTCTGCCTGTTTGAGCACAGCAGTTCCCTGCAGGGTCAATGTCAGGGCTGCAGCACAGCGTGGTCCTCAAGCTGCCCACCTTGGGCTGTGTTTGCCCACATCCCCTCTTGTAGGCACTAGCAGCACAGGTGATATGAAGCTTATTTATTTCCCAAGGGTTTACTGGTGTCAGACCTGCAGGTTCACAGCACCAAGCCATTGAGCCCTGTAAGTCTGGCTCCTCCTTTCCCTGGCCCATGTCCTCTGCTGTCCTTCTGGCTGTAGGTCACCCCCTTACCCCAGCCCAATCCATGCTCTGTCCTTTAATGTTTCATTTTGGTTTTGATTTGGGGCCTGTCCTTCCCCCATGATTACACAGATTCTTGAGGTGGAGCTGCCTGCTCCCCTCCGGCCAGTGGTGGTTGTGCTTCTGCCCTCACTGCAGATCTCCTTCAGGAGGAGCCTCCTCCAGCAGCACCCCGGCAGCTCCAGCTCAGCCCTGACTGCACCCTGTCCCGGGCAGCACATCCAGCCCATCCCTGCCTCCCGGTGAGCCCAGGGCAGGAGCCACTCGGCCCTAATGCTGCGAGGTGCCTGTGCTGGCTCAGTGCTGCCCTGCCTGCTGCCGGGGCTGCTGCCTGCACTTGGGGCTGCAGAGAGCTGGTCCCACAGAAGGGCAGAGTCTTGACAATGTCTCTGCAAGTGCAATGGGCGAGGCGTGTCCGTGCCGTGCCAGGCTGTGTCCCCATGTCCTTGCATCACGTGCTGCCCCTGGGCCGCTTCTCTGCGCTGGTACAACGGGGACAGGACCCTGCTGCCCTCCTCTGTAGGGCAACCAGGCTGGGGTGCTGCCGGCAGCACTGCCCCCAGGGCAGGCAAGGAGGGGGGGATAAGCACTGTGGGGTGTCCAGCACCCCCGGGCTGCAGTGGGGAGAGGAGCCGCGGATCCGGCTGAAGACTGCGGTGTGCGCGGCGCACTCCTCCCGCACCATGCCCGCACCCGCAGCCCGGGCTCTGCCTGCACTGCCGGCCCCTCGCCACGCGATGGTGCCGCTCGCCCGGCCTTGGCCATCTCCGGCACAGCAGGGCTGGCAGCCTGCCCTGCCTGCAGTGGGGCACCTCCTGCCCGCCCTGCCTTCAGTGGGGTACCCTCCACTCTGTCCTGCCTGCGGTGGGGTGACAGAGCTGCCCCTCACTCCCCA
This sequence comes from Lathamus discolor, assembly GCF_037157495.1. Classification (NCBI taxonomy): domain Eukaryota; kingdom Metazoa; phylum Chordata; class Aves; order Psittaciformes; family Psittacidae; genus Lathamus; species Lathamus discolor. The sequence continues at coordinate 12,230,665 of NC_088893.1, read as the reverse complement.
CGGTGAGAGGCAAACAGGAACCACGTGTGGGGCACAGGCTGTGGGGCTGGCAGGGCTGAAGCTGGAGGGGTTGATGGAGGAGCGAGGGATGCATGGGATCCAATATACGGTTAATGGCCTCTGTTTGTGACCACCACCGCCATCAGTGGCAGCATGAAGTGAGTGAGGGCCAGGGGCTGCCTGTCCCTCTGCCCCTTCAACCCACTCCCCTGCCTACTGTGTTCCCCCCATAGCCTCCCACCTGGCTCTGATGCTGAGTCCCACCCCAGCCGCTCTGTCCCTGTCCCCTCACCCCCACACCGGGTGCAAGGGGGCTGTGCTCATAGCGTGCTCTGTGCCCCACCATGTGGGGAGGCTAAGGTTACTTGGGGGGTGGTGGCAGAGGCTGCTGCGTGCTGCTGCAGTTCATTGCCATTCGCATGCAGCTGCGGTGGGATTTCATTTGATTGGAAAAGTAATAGGAGCCATTTATCTCTATGGCTTTATGGGCTCCCGGCAGCCCTGCAGCCCAGACAGGCTGGGGGGCTGGCAGTGCCCGCCTGCAGCCTATCCTTTGGGGACACAGTGGCTTCTATCCTCAGCTCCTGCACCTCAGGGTCCCTGTCTGCAGGATGAAGGGTGATGGCAGCTCAGGGACTCCTGGGTGGGTGCAGCGGTTGCCAGGAGCACCCAGTGAGCACAGCAGTGGCAGGGCTGCCCCAGCCTGTCTCACGCCGGGCAGATGTCCCAGCTGGCAGCCGAGCTGGCAGGCCTGTCAATAATAATAATTAAAAATTAATACTAATCAAAAGGGAGAGGCAGATGGCAGCAGACATGCGGCAGGGCTGCGGGGGGGGGGGGGGGGGGGCGAGGGGCACTGGAGACAGGGAGGCCAGCAAGCATGGGGATGGGAAGGACCAGGGTGCGGTGCGGCAGGAAATAGAGGTCAGGGTGGTGTGGGGCACAGCAGGGATGGGGGGGTGTGGGGCCAGGGTTGCTGTGGGGCACAGCAGGGATGGGAACAGCAGGACGGCACAGGAGGGGATGCGTGTCCCCCTCTCCTGTGTGCGGTGCAGGGTCACCTTGCCGGCAGCTGGCGGGCAGCCCGTGCCTCAGCTCTGCAGGCTGCCAGCACGGCCTCTTCCGGCACCACCAGTTCTGACGGCTCCGGCAGCAAGGACAGATCCTGCCCCTGACATGCACCCAGTGCCAGGACGGGTGCGGGCACCCATCTCATTGCAACCAGTGAGTGCTGCAGGGTTAAAATCCTCCAGAGTAACTGGGGAAGGAGCTGGCTCCATGGCAGAGTGTGTGGGCCGGGAAGAACAGGCAGCGCTGGCTCACCGTGGGAGTGGGCAGGCAGCGCGGCTGCGGGCGCTGGGACTGTGCCACGGCTGTTCCTCCAGTGCCTGTGCCCACCTCCCTGCCCCATCACCCGCACTGTGGCCAAAGGGATGCTCTGGGACCTAGAAGGGGGCACCTGGGCAAGCAGGAGTCCTCTACCCTTGAGCTCCGCCAGCATTTCTGGGTGGATAGGACCCTCGGAGGTACCCCACGACCTCCATACCCACCCTGCAAGGCCCTGAGCTCGCCTTCCATCTGGAATCACCATGGCAGGCAGGGAGGGGTACCCAGAGTGAGGGGTACCTACAGTGCACCGTTCCCATGACAACCTCCCTGGAGACAGCCTCCGGTGCGGGAGATGTGGGAGGTGAGGGGCCGTGGACCCCTCTGTGCTTGGGCTTCTGCACCTGGCAGGGCAAAGGGGGCTGCACCCGTGGGTCTTGCACATGGCCTCAGGCTCTGCCTGCCCTATCCTGACCCTGCAGCATGGGGCAGGCAAGCATGGCAGTGCTGGTGCTGTCTCCCTGTTCTGGGCTGTTCTCCTACAGCTGGGTTGAACAGGGGGGTGGTTGCAGAGGAGCTTTGCATAGTGGGGTTTGCAAGGAGGGAAGGGGTTAAGCGCCTGCAGGGCCATCCCCAGTGCCAGTAGCAGGGAAGGGGGAGCTGAGGACAGCATCTCTTGCCCTGTATAGTGGGAACGTGTACCTGAAAAGGGTCCCTTGCTGTCACTTCTCATCTGGATGGCAACCAGGCTCTGCAACACGGCTGAGCACTCTCCTTCTCCGCAGGGACGGGCTTGTGCTTCCCACTTGGCAGAGGCAGGCAGGAAAAGGGGGGGGGCTCCATTAGCACCCCCACATCCTCCCAGCATGGCACAGGGACCAGTCGCTCTTCAGGCTCGGAAGGAGCTGCTGCCAGCCCCAGGACTTCTGGGGCCCAGAGCAGACAATGGGCAGTGCCCCCAGTGCCCGTCCTTTCCCTCCTGACCCTGTGCACCCTCGTGTCCTCTCACGAAGGGCTGGTGATGCTGAAGCCCACAGCCACCCCCGTGCCAGCGCCCAGCCGCGGGGCTGCCCGGCTCCCTGCCAGACCCCCATCCCTATCCCTGCCCAGCCCCACGGCCCTGCCTGGGAGGGCTGGTGTTTCCCGGGCGGTCGATGCGCCCATCGATCCCGCGCAGCTCCGCCGGCTGCTCTCCCACCGCCCTGCTAATTAATTGTCTGCTGCTGCTGCTGCAGGAGCGCTGGGCACCAGGGTGCCGGGGCTGCCTGCGCCCTGCCCCGCCTGCGACCTCACCACCCTTGCCCTAAGCATAGCCACTTTCAGCCCCAAAACCTGCCCATGTATAGGGCATCCTCCGCTGTTCGCAGCCGTGTCCGCCCCAGCCACATGTGGGGACAGGGATGGGGACAGGGACGCTGCCTTTGTGCAGGGCTGTAATGAGATTTCTGCTTGGTTGCCTGGGTAGAAAATCCCAGTCAGAGGATGTGAAAAGCCCCTGGGAGCCCCATCAGCCTCCTGCCCCTGCTCAGCTCGGGGTATACGGAGGTGCCCCAGCACCCACAGTGCTGCTGAGGGCATCAGCACCAGCTTCAGCCCGGAGCACCCTGGCTGGGTAGGATGCACACTGGCTGAGAGCACTGGCTGGGATGTGCAGGCCAGTGGCTTCGCTGCCTGTCCACCCCACTCCCCAGCCCCACACTGCCACTGGTGCAGCCACCCCATGCCTGGGCTGGGAGAGCCAGGCCCACCCTTGAAGACCCCATGCCATGTGCCACCTCTGTGCCCACCCTCCCGCCCGGCACTGCCACTCCCTGGCACTGTTCGGTGAGGTTCTGGCACCGTGGCACTGCACGTGCAGGACCCACGTGTGCAGGGTGGCACCGCACTGAGCCCCAGCCCCTCCAGCCACCCCCTGGCAGCAGCAAATCCTTACAAAGCAGGGAGCAGCTCTGTGGGTGCTGAGGGCTGTGAGGAGTCGGCTGTGCTGGGATGGGCTTTGCCATACGTCTTAATGGAGCCTGTCCTGCCCCTGGCACCGCACACGTTAATCTGCTCTTGCAAATGGCTAATTTTGAAAATCCTCTTATCAGAATTAGGTCCTCAACATCCATATTTATTTACTTTTTATTGTCACAGGCTTCCTGCTCCTCATGTGGCTGGGGTTGTTCTCACTGCCTCTGTTTCCAAGCATCCCTGTGCAGGATGAGGTGTGGGATGCCCCATGCCATGCTGTGCTGTGCACATGTCCCTCACATGTCACACATGTTCCCCACACCCTTGGCTCTGCCGTGGACACCAGCAGTGCCAGTTCCTGCTCCCCACCGGTACCCTCCTGTGCCCAGCACCACACACAGCCCAGTCCGTGCCTGGCGCCAGGGGCCGGGCCGCATCCTGCTTGTGGGGCCATGCATTATGCATTGTTTATTCGTCAGCACCTTCCCCGTTTGTAACTCAATTAAGCAGACGGCGGTTTTGCTAATACAATGGTGTTTAATATTCGACTTCCTTAAACACCACAAATGGATGGGGAGGCAGAACACGGGTGATCCATTATACATGAGCTCAAATATCTATTTAAATATTTGATGGGAGTTTAGAAAATCTCCGGGCTGGCCTTGACCATGGCTGCAGGGGCTGGGCAGGAGGTCAGGAATGGAATGGGATGGTGGATGGGAGCTGCCCTGGCTGGATACAGCACCCAGAGCTCATGGTGAGCAGGGGACGGTGCCAAGGTGGTGATGTCCACAGGGAGATGGGAGCTGCAGCCCACAGAGCCGATACCACCACTTGCTCAGCAATGTCCTCCCTCCATCTCCACCCCAATCCAGTTTCTTCCAGGAGGAAGCCCTGGCACAATGGCTGTAGCATGCGGCTGAGCCGTGACCACGGCGTGCTGGAGAGGAGAATTAATTTTTAATTCCATCTTAATTAGTCTGAGCAATAATCCATTTACAGCACCCAGTGGGGCCAGCACTTCTGGCATCCCCCCGGGGCTCTGGCAGTAATGGGAAACCCAGGCACCAAGCACCCTGCACTGGGGGCACTGGGCTGGCACTGCGCTCCCCTCGTTGAAGTTCACAGATCCTGTGACTCCCCACATGCTGTTGCCCCTCATGCTCCCCTGAGTGGTGGTCAGGGGTGCTGGGTGCCCCCATGGGCACAAGCCAGGCTGGCACAGCCCCTTGGCAGGGCTCAGGGCTCTGGCAGCTGCGGAGCAGGATCCAGCTCATCCATCCCCTCATCTCCTCCTCAGCAAGAGGCAGAGCAAACAGAATTGAAAGTGATCTCCCCAATCTGTATTAATTAAATTCTATTAATTCGTCAGTGCACGCTGTTGCTTCCCCACAGACAGCCTGGCCATGCCAGCCCATGGTGCAGGAGGTACATGCTAGGTGAAGCAGCGCGGCCTTGGCATGGCACCTGTGTGGCAGCATGCATGACGAGCACATGGCAGGGGAGCTGGACGAAGCCAAGGCAGGACCAGGCAGCACCGGGACCCTGGTACCTGGGCGGTGGGAGTGTTGTTGCTGGCACCACCGGCGCAGCGGGATCTGGAAACCATCCCGGGAGAGCAGCGCGAGGAGCAGATGGGGCTGGCACCGCAATGGGGTCCCAAGCCCCCTCCCCAGCATGCTGCCCGAGGGAGGCACCGTGCTGGGTCCCCCGCACAGGTGCCATCCGCACAGGGTACTCAGGCCTGGCAGGGGGTGCCGGGCTGGGGGTCCTGGCGCTGCAGGGGAGCTCACCCTGGTTCCCATGGCAGCCCCCCGGGAGCTTGTGTGCAGCGCAGTGACTTCAGCGGGAGCAGATGGAGCCGCGAGAAGTAGAAACATCCTGTTTCCATGCAAATGCCATCAGTAATAGGGAGCCAGCCTGAAGGAGGGTGATGAGCACTGCACCACAGCTCTGCCCACGACGGGCCGGGGGTCCCCTCTGCCGGCTGGGCTCCCACCAGTATCCGTGCAGGATGTGCCTGGGGAAACATGGTGGGATGGGAGTGGGTACCCATGGGTGCCCTGCACATGCACTGCCCTGCCTGCACACATGGCCGGTGCACAGGCATATTGGTACGGGAGGCCCCCGGCAGGGGTGTGATGGTGGGAGATGGCTCTGGCTCACCCCGGGGCTGTTCTGCTGTGGCCTTGGCTCTGCCTGGCACTGCCGGTGCTGCGCTGGGGGGGATGGAGGCCGCAGCACAGCCGGTGCCACCCGGGAGAGCCGTGCTGGCTTCGCACCCACTTCAGCTCTGGAAGGCATCAGAGCAGTTGTTAATTGTTCCTGCAGCTGCTAATGAAATTATCTCTGCGTGGCGCTGGGAGCTTCTGCCCAGCCCTGCCCTGCCTGGTCCCTGCTGCTGGGGGCAGAGAGCTGCCCGGCACTACTGGCATGGGCTCTGGCTCCCACAGGGAGTCCCTCGGGTACCCCAGTGCAGCCTCACCCCTTTCACCCTATGCCCATACTGCGGTCTGGCTGCTGGTGATGGTACCTTGGCTGGGTGCAGGGGTGGTGCTGGGAGGGAAGGGGCCGCATGCTGCAGCAGGTGCAGAGCCAAATCCCCTGGGAGAGACCAGCCTGGCTGCGTGGGGGCTACTTTGAGGACAGGGCCACGCGTGGGGCAGTGAGGTGGGTCACTGCGGGTGGCACATGGTCTCACCAAGATGGTGGTGTCGCTCCCGTGACATTGCCCAGCGTGAGCTGTGGCGGCCGGGCAGGGTGCAGGCAGGACTCCCTTCTCCTGGGGTGCCCCCCCGCACCCATCCGTGGGGCTCCAGGTTCGGCTGGGAGACCCCTGCGCATCACTTGCGCAGGTCTGCAGCAGGGATGAGGGGCACAGCGGGGTGCGTGGGGAGTGCCGTCCCGGGGGGGATGTCCCGGGGGATGATGCCGTGCCGTGGGGGTGGCACCTTGCCCGGGGGAAGCGAACCAGGGCTGCGGACCCCCCGCGCCTGTCCGGGGCGGGATGCGGATGGGAGATGCAGCCGGGGGGGTGCGGTGCCGGCGGTGCGGGGCGGGGGGCGGCGGCGGGGGCGCGCCCAGCTGTTGCGCCGTCCCTTCCGCGGGCGGGTCCGCGCTCGCCGCCCCGCATTGGCGGCGCCCGGGCGGAGCGGAGCGGCGCGGCGGCGGGCGGCAGCAGCGGCGGGGCCGGGCCGGTGGCGGTGGCGGGGGCCGGTGGCGCCATGGCCCGCTGAGGGCACCGCGGAGCGCGGCCCGCCCTGCTCCCTCGCCCCGCAGCGCTCCGCGGGGCGCGCCATGGGTGCGCGGCCGCGCCGCCGCCGGGCCCCCGCCGCCGCCGCCGCCACCACCGCCGCGCCGGGGCCGCTCGGTGCCCTGCTCGCCGCTGCCCTCCTCGCCGCCGCCGGTGAGTCACGGCGCGCCCCCCGCGGGCACCGGGATCTGGGCGGGATGGGGGGGGGGGGGGGAGTGCGGCGGGGAACGGGCACCGGGCGCTGGACAAGGTCACCCGCGGAGCGGCGGCGGCGGCGGCGGGCGTCCTGCGGGCAGCCCGTGCCCTCCCGAGGGTCGTTCTCTGTGCGGGGGGCCCGGCCGGCTGCGGGGTACCGGGGGGTCCGCGGGGTGCCCTCCCGGGCGGGGGGCGTGCCCCTGTCCCGCGGCAGGCACCGCCGCCCCCCCCGTGCCCACGGACGGCCGCACACCCGTGCCCAGCCGACGCTGGATCGCGGACGCTGCCCGCACTGGCGGGGCTGGCGCTCGCCGCCTTGCCGGGAAGGCTCCGCTCCCCCGGGGCCCTGCCAGCCCCGGGCACGGATGTCCACAGCGGAGCTGCTCCGCGGATGGGGTTCCAGCCCCACGCACGGGGACTCTGCCCCACGCACAGCATCCCTGCCCCCGGCACGGGGTCCCTTCCGTCCCCATCACCTGGCCGGGACACGGGGGACCGTGGTAACGGGATACTCTGGAGAGCTGCTGTTACGTCGCGGGGGTGGCCGTTGCGTGGGGGGGTTTGCGGGGCTGCATCGGTGCTGCTGCAGACGCGGACGGTCCGGAGCCCGGCTGCCCCCCGTTCCCCCTCATCGGGCAGGACCCGGCGGGTGGGGGAGCTGTTTGGCCGGACCCCCGGGGCTGAGCTGCACCGGCTGCCGGGCCGGGGGCCGGGGGCGCGGGGGGTGCTCGGGGCTGTCGGTTGCGGGCAGGTGTCACGGCAGCCTGGAAGTGGCGGCTGCAGACAAAGGACCAGGCTGGGGGCGGGGAGTTGCGCGGGGCTGGACGCGCGCTCTGCGGGGGTCCTGGTGGGGACACCCCGTCTTTCACCACCGGAGACGTCTTCGGTGCCTGGCCTCGGTGCGCCGGGCGGGCACCCAGCGGGGCCGCATCCCCCGTGTTCCCCGCACCCGTTTTTCCCGTCCCGGCACCCCTGGGGACCCGTCGCCCAGCGCTCCCAGCATGGCCCCGTCTGCAGGGGGACACTGCAGAGCCGGCGCGGTGGTGGGCACCCCCCCACATGGAGGGTGCTGCTGGTACCGACCCCCAGCATGGAGCGCTGCTGTCTCCATGGCGCTCGCTGGGCCGCGGGGATGGATGGAGCTGGGGGGCAGCGGGACGTGGGGTGCACCACACTATCCCACACCGGCTCTGCGGCGAGAGGTGTGGGGGTCCTGGCGGTGCCAGAGCGGTTCGGGGCAGTGCTGTGCGGGAGCTGGTTCCCGTCGCTTGGCAGGCAGCTCACAGCCGGCCGCGGCGAGACTGAGCCCAGCCACCGGCGCGGCCGCTGCTCGGCACGGACGTGCCAAGGCTTGGGCCTCTGTGCACCAGGTGCTGCTTCAGCCTGGTATGGCACGGCACGGCACGGCACGGCACGGCACGGCACTGCATGGCACGGCACAGCACGGCAGGGACCCCTGCTTCTGGGGGCACTGATGCACAGGTTGGGCACAGGGGAACCTGGCTGGCCAGGCGCAGGGCCCCTGCCTGCAGCTGTGGAGCAGCATCCCCTGTGTGGGCTGCCTGCTCTGCTGCCGGTGCCCGCAGGGGAACGGCAGTGAGAGCTGAGGCTCACCCATGGGCAGCAGAGCAGGTTGAGCACCCGAGATTCAGTGGCTGCCCCTCTCGATTGCTGCGCTGGAGGGTGGGCACGGGTAGAGGGGCAGGGTTCTGCCCCAGAGCTACCCCTGGCCCAGTGCTGCCAGATGCCAAGGGGAAGGCCCTAGAGCATCTCCTGCCTCCAGGCTTGCCCCTTGCCCCCCCACTAGCTCCTGCTGCAGCTCTTCTGGCCGGGTCCATGTGCTCTGCTCTCACTGCTCTGCCACCAGCTTCACCACGTTGCTGGGGACCCTCAGGCTCCAGCAGGCAGCCCCCAACCACTGTACCCACAACCTGGTGCCCCACAGCCTGGCACCCTGGTCACTGCATCCCATCAGCACCCCACACCCTGTGCCTGGCTGGACAGTGGAGCCTGTGCAGGCGAGCAGGAGGGCAGAGGGTGATGGGCAGCGCTGGCACTTGCTGCGTGGCTGGGAAGCCGCTGTGCCGGCTGGCAGCGCGAGCACGCGGCAGACGCAGCCTGCCCAGGGCTGTTTGTTCTGGCCCAGTGCCACGCGGGGCTGGCACTACACCAAACCGTGGGGGGCCTGGCAGGTGCTGGCAGCAGGCAGTCGGGGCGCGGGTGGTGCTGGCAGGGGCTGGGCACCCCCAGAGCCACCACGGAACATCACAGCCATGGGTAAAGCTGATGCTTGTCCCACCTGAGTGGACAGCGGTGGCCGGGAGTACACTGGGAATGGTGCCAGCGTCTGAGGGACGATGGCATGGGGACGGTGCACTGTGCATTTCCTGCACCCTCGGTGTCAGCACCAGCACTGCTCCGTGTACTGTGTGACTGTCTGTGGGCAGGCTGAGGTGGGCTGGCTGCAGGCTGGCCACACAGGGACCCCATCCTCAACCAGTTGTCAAGTACCCCTTGGCCCTGCAGCCTGCCTGCTCTATGAGTGCTGCTCCCAGATGGGTGTCAGGCAGATCACAGCTTACCCTGGCCCCCACAAACCCTGCCCAGCCTGGGGCTCCTGCTCACAGAGTGGGAGTCTCAGGTCCCCCTCCAGCCAGCCGTTGCTGAGGCTGCTGTCACCACTGCGTGCACCCATGGGTAGGAGGGGAAGAGGCTGCAGGGCTGGACCTCAGCACCCAGGGCTGTTGTGTGGCTGGAGGGGCCTTCCCAGCACCCCTACCATCTCCCATCCCTGCTCCAGCAAGGACACAGGGCTGAGGGTCACCTTGACACTCCTCCCAGCGGGGCCAGGGCTCAGCGGGAGCATTTGCTCTTCACTGTCAGTTAAAGGAGAGACAGGAAACCACTCGGCTCCCCGGGCTCAGGACCCCAGCATGCAGGTCTGGGCCAGTCCTATTCCCCCCACCCCATCCCACTGCCAGGCTGGGCTTGGGGCGCCCCCCATACCCCACTGATCTGGAGCCAGGACAGGACCCTCTCCCCGTGCAGTGCTGCTGATGGGCTGGCATGGCTGGCACAGGTCCTGTGGGCATGCTGGGTATGGGGGACTGTGGGGCTCAGCAGGCACCCAGGACTGGTGCAGAACAGGGCTCTGTGTGTTCTATAGTACCAAGAGGGGTCCTGTTCCATGGGTGCCTGGGAAAGGGTGCCCAGCACTGGGTGCCAGGGCCAGTACCCCTCAGGCAGGCAGAACTGCTCCCTGTGGAGGGGCTGCTACCCCCGGCTGCCTTTGCTGGCACCATTGTCCCCAGACCCTGATCACAGGGTAGCGTGGGCATGGCTGGGGCACTGAGGCAGGGTGAGGGCGCAGGGAGCCCTGCCTGCCCCAGCACATGCTAATTGCACGCAATAGGGAGAGCGGTATCAGCTCAGATCCGTAATTAGGCAGCTCCATTGTCATGCAAGCCCGCCCGACTAATTCATTCATAATGAGCACTCACTTAATCAGCGCCCAGACACTGCCATGCGCTCACTGGGAGACCCGCACCCACCAGCCCCACCGCCCCTACCCAGCCTCTGCCATGGCCATGGGGCTGGCACACGTGGGGCACACACATAGGGACCAGGACAGCATCTGGCTTGAGGGGACACACTGGGATACTGTGGGCATGGCCCTGGGACAGGCGGGGGCACTGTGGCTGTTGGACATGGGGGACGTGTTGGCACGCTGTGCCCATCGTCACATTGTCCCCAGAGCTCGCCACGCGCCAGACTGGCCGGGAGCCAGGCCCTGCTGCCCGGCGCTGGCATCCGACCCTGCTGGCTCACTGCCCAGCTGGGGCTGGCACTGGCACCCGCCTGGCGTCACCGTGGGGCTGCATGGGGTGGGAAGGTGGGTGCAGTGGGAGCGTTCACCTATGCTCAGATGCTCCAGGTAAGTGCTGGAGCAGTCACAGGCAGCTGAGCAGTGCGAGGCAATGCTGTGTCCCCTGTTTGGGGGTCTCCCGGGGGCAGCACCAGTTCGTTGTGGCTCGGAGCCAGCCTCTCCTGGCAGGATGGTGGCCGGCTCAAAGCCTCAGACAAGCTTTATGATTGCAGTGAGTTGTGCCAGCTCCTTTTCTCTATGCTCTGCGGCAGCAGGGACTCCTCGGCAGGCAGGGCTGGCACCCACAGCTTCCCTGAGCACAGCCGGGCATCCTCTGCCCTCCCCCTGACACCCAGCCTGCCCTCATTTAGGCCATGGCAATCAGCAGCAATTACTGCTTTAATCACCTGCTGCCGGAGCACAGGCCGGGCACTGGGAAGCGCAAGGAAATCTTTCACGTTAATGGTGTGCCAGGTCTGGCGCGGTGCAATGGATGAGCCGCCAGCTGGGATTGAACCTACCGGCTGCAAATCCCACAGGGATTCAGGGGGATCCGCAGGAGGGGGCACAGCCGCGGAGGCAGGTGCTGGCATCAAGGTCCCAACCCCGCTGTCAGGACCCCTGAGGTGGCCGGCATCAGGCAGGTGGAGGCTGGGGATGGACGATGTGCTGGGCTCGGCTGGGCAGCAGCATTCGGGCAGAGCCGAGCCATGGCAGAGCAGCTGCCCGCTCCCTCCTGAGCGGGCACACACTGGTGTGCCGGTGCTGGAGCTGGCACTGCTGCAGCCGCCCGCGGGCAGCCTCTACTCGCCAAGAACACACTGACCTTCCCGGTGTCTCCCCGCGGCAGGCACCGAGGTGCCAGCATGCTGCTCTCAGCACTGCTGGGAGTGTGGCACCTGCACCAGGGGCAGGATCAGCCGCTTGAGAGGGACCAGGCTGCTGCCCAGTGAGTCCTGGCAGTGCCCCATGCTGGGCAGTGCAGTGTCCTGCAGTCTCTCCCTGCCCAGTAACACCAGTACACCTGGTGTTTCTGACGCTGGGGGACCCAGGTGCTGCAGTAAGGGGCTGTTGGCCATCTGGGATGCCAGCAGCTGCGGAGTACAGAGAGCAGGGGTGTTCTGTGCATGCGGAGGGAGGCCGGGAGCTGCGCGGGGTCCGGCAGTGCTGGGGTGAAGGGGAGTACTTGGAGCCCATCACAGGGTGTCCCCATCCCCTCTGCATCCCGAGGTGGGTGCTGCAGCCCTGCTCCCAGCCCGAGCACCCTGCCCCTTCGGCAGGGCTGCTGTTGCCCTCATTAGCCCACGTGGGCAAGCAATAATTGATGATAAAGCCCTGCTTAATGCACTGGCTTTACCGGCCGTGATTTATCAGCACTGGAGCAAACCGCACTCCCAATTAGCCCTCCAGCTGCTGCAAGAGCCCCCGGCCAGGCTGTGACCATGTCACGGCGCGGGTTCCTGGGGCTGAGTGGAGCCCAGCGCCCTGCCACCCCCCCAGTCCCCGTCCCCTGTCCCCGCCGAAGTTCCCGGTTTCCTTTGCCAAGGTGACATAAGCATCTTGCCTGTTTCCATGGCAACGCAGCAGCAGGTGAGCATGAGGCCGATGCGGGAGCCGGCACACGTGGGGGGCCGCTGCCCACGTTTCCGGGTGCCCACGCTGCGTGAGGCGTCTGCGGCGTGGGGGGTGCCCACACTGCATGTGGTGGCCATGGCGTGTGGGAGGACCGTAAGCCATGGGGTGTCCATGGTGCATAGCATGGCCTGCAGAGATAGGGGCATGTATGGGGTTTGGGGTGCCCGCAGCATGTGGTGGTTGGCATAGCTGTGCTGCATGGGATAGCTACAGGGTCATGGGGTGCCCATTGTGCATGCAGTGCCCACGGTGCATGGGCTGCCCATCACAGATGGAGACTGTCATGGATGGGGTACCTGTCATGGATGGGGTGCCTGTAGTGCATGGAGCACTCAGACCACAGCCCTTCCACTCCCTCACCCTGGCTCCAGACCAGCTCCTGCCTCCCAGCCATGCCATGACCACACCACAGTGTGGAGCCCCAGTGTCCCATACAGTGCCCAGCAGCAGGATGGCATCTGTGGGGGTACCTGGCAGCCCCCCTACTCTGATGCTCACATGTCCCCAGCTTCATTTGCTGCCTGTGGTCCCACTTTACCCAAAACACCCCCAGTACCTGGTTGAGTGGGTGCTGGGGCACTCGATGAACATCCTGCCTCCTCCACCCCTCGCTGCTGGCCCCCACTATTCCACGGTGATAGACTCACAGCTCAGCGACTGCTGTACTCATTTCATGTGTGATTACAAGGCCAGTCCCCAGCACTGCTCCCCCGTTCACGTTCACCCAGCATGCCCGAGTGGGAGGCAGCAGCAGCGCTGTGCAGTGGTGAACCTGGTACTTAATGGATAAATTGGATTGTCTTTTTCCATCTCAGCCCCTGGCTGGCACAGTGTGGAGCCCCACACACTAGCGTGGACACCCAGGGATGCCTGAGTGGGAGGCACAGCAGTGAGAGCCACGGGTGATGCGCTGAGCCGTGCCGCAGCCGGCACCGGGCCCTGCACCACGCTGGGGACCGCAGCGCCTGTCCCTGCCGTGACCCCCAGGCCGGCCCCGGGCTGCGTCTGGGGGGGTCGTTAAACCAGTGAAATATGAAATGCCTCTGTATCCCCGACAGGGGTTTTAATTAAATTAATTGCCAGCGACATTGTAAAAGTGCTGATGGGGTAATAACCGGCGCATTATGGTTGCCGTTTATCTTCCCCGTGTAAATTAGCTGCCGCACCTTGCCCGTCCCGGCGGGCACCGCGGTGGCTCGCTCGGCACCCGCTCCCTGGCTCAAAGGGGCCTGAGCTGGCTGCTGCGAGCAAGATCCTCCACCGGGGTGCTCAGCCAAGGCCCAGGGACCTCTGTGTCCCCCATGGCCCCTGTGTCCCCAAGTCTGTTGTGCAGGTGGGAGCCAGCCTCGGTGGGCACCATGGGCAGTGGGGGTCCCGTGGGTTAGTGGTTGCCAAACGAAGGCACTTAATTACTGCGCATTCCATCCCATTTAATTGCTTATTAAATCCTAACCAGCCAATTAGCAGCAGCAATTACAGCTTCATTCAGTGACACAATCGCTATTTTATCGTTTGTTAATCAAATGCTTATTTAGGGCCCTGGTTTATTAACTCTTTCTGCAGCAGGCGCCAGCAGGGTGAGGGAGCGGGGGCACCCGGCCATGACTGGGCTGGAGACGTGGGCACTGTGGGTCTGTGCCGCACGCCTTGTCCCCAGTGCTTCTGGCCCCTGCTGCATGGCACCCACAGCCCCCAGGCAAAGCTGGGCGATGCCCGACGCCCCAAAGGATGTGTGTGCAGCCCAGAAACACAGGGGACAGCCAGCCCCCGTGTGCCATGCCTGTGCCCGCTCCCAGGTGGGTGCCAGTGTTCCCAGGGCATGGGCCGTGCAGCCCTGCGCTCACTCTGCATCCTTGTGCCGCTCCAGGGCACCTGGGGCAGGATGCGGCCCCTGGCCTGCGCTTGCAGTGTGCCGGGGAGCGGTGGCAGTGGGTGCCCTGGGAGGCGTGAGCGATGGCCCTTGTTGGTCACACTACATTTCCTTTTCATTAGCACTAAGTGTGGACATGAGGGATCGGTGCGGGTTCAGCGGGCGCAACCACTGTGCTGCTGCTCTCCCTGACGGATGGCAGGGACAGGAGGGGGCTGCCGCATGGCAGCAAGGGGGGGACGGTGGTGAGGCACAGGGACACGGGCACAGGGACACACCGGTATGGGTGATCACCCAGCCTGGGCACACTGGAGGTGCCCGAGCCCCCATCTCCCTGCAGGTGCTCAGCAAAGCGCGACCGTGGCCAACCCGGTGTCCGGCGCGTCCCCGGACCTGCTGCCGCACTTCCAGCTGGAGCCGGAGGACGTCTACATCGTGAAGAACAAGGCAGTGAGCCTGGCCTGCCGCGCCACCCCCGCCACCCAGATCTACTTCAAGTGCAACGGCGAGTGGGTGCACCAGGGTGACCACGTCATGCAGCACAGCACCGACCGCGGCACCGGTGAGCACCAGCCCAAGTGATGAAAGCAGCCCCGGTCATGGGGACATGTGGGGGGGTTGCATGGAGCTGAGTTCATGGGGATCCCCCCCGGTGTGTTGGTGCTGACACGCTGCCCACTGGTGGCAGGGCTGCCGGTGATGGAGGTGCGCATCGAGGTCACCCGGCAGCAAGTGGAGAAGATCTTTGGGCTGGAGGAGTACTGGTGCCAGTGCGTGGCCTGGAGCTCCTCCGGCACCACCAAGAGCCAGAAGGCCTTCGTGCGCATTGCCTGTGAGTGTCTGTGGGTGCCTGGATAGGGTGTGGGGCGCTGGCCCCAGTTCCCCCACTTCACCCCTGTGCCTCCCCAGATCTGCGCAAGAACTTCGAGCAGGAGCCGACTGCCAGGGAGGTCTCCATCGAGCAGGGCATTGTGCTGCCATGCCGCCCTCCCGAGGGCATCCCCCCGGCCGAGGTGAGCCCCTGCACTCTGGCAAGGCAGGATGTGGCTGAGGGTGCCCCTTCCCCACGGGGACACCGAGGGGGTGACCCAGTGATGTCCCCATGCCCCACAGGTGGAGTGGCTGCGCAACGAGGAGCTGGTGGACCCGGCGCTGGACGCCAACGTCTATGTGACGCCAGAGCACAGCCTGGTGCTGCGGCAGGCCCGCCTGGCCGACACCGCCAACTACACCTGCGTGGCCAAAAACATCGTGGCCCGTCGCCGCAGTGCATCCGCTGCCATCACTGTCTATGGTACGGCCCCACCGCGCCTGTCCTCACCGTGCTGCCCCAGTGTCACCCTCCCCGTCCTGTCCCTCCCCGTGTCCCCCATGCCGGCGGGGCGCTGACGGGTCCCTCTCCACCCAGTGAACGGCGGCTGGTCAACGTGGACGCAGTGGTCGGGCTGCAGCACCAGCTGTGGACGGGGCTGGCAGAAGCGGAGCCGGACGTGCACCAATCCCACGCCCCTCAACGGGGGGGCTTTCTGTGAGGGCCAAAACGTGCAGAAAACCGCCTGCACCACGCTCTGTCCAGGTACCCGCTGCCCGGGGCATCGCCACTGCCCCCCCCATGCCGATGCTGCACTCCCCGCTGCACCCAGCGCGGTCCCTGCCCTCCCGCCCCAGCTGTCTCGTCCTCACACCCCCTGTGTGTCCGTGTCTGCGGCCCCCGGGCAGGGGAGGGGATGGCGGTGGGGCGCTGACCCCCGGCTGTGCCCGCAGTGGATGGCGCCTGGTCAGAGTGGAGCAAGTGGTCGGTGTGCGGGGCCGAGTGCACCCACTGGCGCAGCCGGGAGTGCTCGGAGCCAGCGCCGCGCAACGGGGGCCGGGATTGCCACGGCCCCGAGCTGGAAACCCGCAACTGCACCTCCGAGCTCTGCAGCCACGGTGAGTGCGGCGGGGGCGGCGGGGCTGTCCCCTGGGATAGGGGATGGGGGTGCCGGTGCCTGCTGACGCCCTGCCGCACCACAGCTGCCTCTGGTGCCGAGGACGTGGCGCTGTACGTGGGGCTGGTGGCCGTGGCCGTGTGCCTGGTGCTGCTGCTGCTGGTGGGGGTGCTGGTGTACTGCCGCAAGAAGGGGGGCCTGGACGCCGATGTGGCCGACTCCTCCATCCTCACCGCTGGCTTCCAGCCCGTCAGCATCAAGCCCAGCAAGGCCGGTGAGTGAGGGCTCCAGGGACGGGGCTGTGCACCCACGCCAGGACACGGAGTCCCTCAGGACCTGGGTCCTCAACCTGTCCCCCCCATACCCTGTGCCACGGCCCCTTGCTTTGTGCCGCAGACAACCCCGGCCTGCTCACCATCCAGCCCGACCTCAGCACCACCACCATGACCTACCAGGGCTCTCTGTGCCCCCGCCAGGACGGCCCGGCCAAGCTCCAGCTGCCCAATGGGCACCTGCTGAGCCCGCTGGGCGCCGGGCGGCACACGCTGCACCACAGCTCGCCCGCTGCCGAAGGCGCCGACTTCGTGGCCCGGCTCTCCACGCAGAGCTACTTCCGCTCCCTGCCCCGCGGCACCAACAACATGGCCTACGGCACCTTCAACTTCCTGGGGGGGCGGCTCATGATCCCCAACACAGGTATGGGGGGGCTGGAGCAGGGTGCCAGAGCATCACCCGGCACAGGCGGGTCCCCACGGGCTCACCCCTGCCTGCACCCCGCCACCAGGGATCAGCCTGCTCATCCCACCCGATGCCATCCCACGGGGGAAGATCTACGAGGTCTACCTGACCCTGCACAAGCAGGAGGAGGTGAGGTAGGTGCTGGGGCTGCCAGGGCGCGGGGCCGCTGGGCTGGGACATCCCTGCTTCATCTGCCCCGATGGTGCAGGCTGCCCCTCGCCGGCTGCCAGACGCTGCTGAGCCCCATCGTCAGCTGCGGCCCGCCTGGGGTGCTCCTCACGCGCCCCGCCATCCTGGCCATGGGGCACTGCGTGGAGGCCAGCGCCGAGAACTGGAGCATCCGGCTGAAGAAGCAGTCGTGCGAGGGCACGTGGGAGGTGAGCGCCTGCCGGGCACGGGGGGTTCCAGGGCGGGCGCTGGAGGGGGGATGCCCACGGCCGCGGTGCGTGTCTCTGGGTGCCGCAGGACGTGCTGCAGCTGGGCGCCGAGCCGTGCACGGAGCTGTACTACTGCCAGCTGGAAGCGCAGGCCTGCTACATCTTCACGGAGCAGCTGGGGCGCTTTGCCCTGGTCGGGGAGTCCCTCAGCATGGCGGCCTCCAAGCGCCTCAAGCTGGTCCTGTTCGCGCCGGCCGCCTGCCCCTCGCTCGAGTACAACATCCGCGTCTACTGCCTCAGCGACACCCAGGACACCCTCAAGGTACCGGGGGGTCCCCGTGTAACCCTCGCATACCCCGGCTCAGAGCGAGGGATGTGCTCTCAGGGTGCAGCAGCCGCTGCCTGACCGCTGCTGTGCCCGCAGGAGGTGATCCAGCTGGAGAAGCAGCTGGGGGGGCAGCTGATCGGAGCCCCCCGGGTGCTGCACTTCAAGGACAGCTACCACAACCTGCGCCTCTCCATCCACGACATGCCCAGCTCCCTCTGGAAGAGCAAGCTGCTCGCCAGTTACCAGGTGGGGAGCCCGGCTGGTGACTGGGGATGGGGACAGTGTCTGCCACTCTGACTCCTTCCCACCATCATCCCACCACAGGAGATCCCTTTCTACCACATCTGGAGCGGGCTGCAGCCCTTCCTGCACTGCACCTTCACCCTGGAGCGCCTGAGCCCCAGCACCTGTGAGCTGGCCTGCAAGATCTGGGTCTGGCAGGTGGAGGGTGATGGGCAGAGCTTCACCGTCAACTTCAACATCGCCAAGGTGAGGGCAGGGCTGGGGGGCTCCTGGTGGTGACCCCAGGATGGGCTCACATCACCCCCCTGCTGCTCTGCCCTAGGACACGAGGTTTTCGGACTGGCTGGTCCCTGACAGCGAGGTGGGCGCCCCGGCCCTCGTGGGCCCCAGTGCCTTCAAGATCCCCTTCCTCATCCGCCAGAAGATCATCAGCAGCCTGGACCCGCCGGGCACCCGGGGAGCCGATTGGAGGATGCTGGCCCAGAAGCTCAACCTCGACAGGTTGGTTTGGGACGGGGACAGGGCTGGGGATGAGGTGTCCTGGTGGACAGGGACGGGGGATTTCTGGGCTCACCCTGCAGCTATGGATGCTGGAATGCTGCAGGACCCTGGGAGTGGAACGGTGCCCAGGGTTAAGCCAGCATGGGGCTGGTCCTGGGATGCGGAGCTGCCCCTCTGCCCTGACGTGATCCCTCTCTTCAACCCCCCCAGCCATCTCAGCTTCTTCGCCTCAAAGCCCAGCCCCACAGCCATGATCCTCAACCTGTGGGAAGCGCGGCACTTCCCCAACGGCAACCTCTCTCAGCTGGCTGCCGCCGTGGCCGAGGTGGGCAAGCAGGACAGTGCCCTCTTCGCCGTCTCCGAGGCCGAGTGCTGAGCGTGGCGGGGATGGAGGCGCAACCCCGCTCCTGGGGGACCACCGCCATGGGGCAGCGGGGGCCTCGGCCGGCCCCCAGGCTCCCGCTGCCCCACAGCCCACCGCGAGGGCTGCCCGGTCCCCTTGTGAGACAGGGATGCCCGCGTCCCACGGCAGTCAGGCCCGCCCAGTGCTGCGGCCCTGGGCATCCCACAGCCCAGTGGTGGGGGGCCGGGGGGCACTGGGTGTGAGTCGAGCGTGCGGTGCCGTCGTGCTGTCTGCGTGTGGGGCCCCGTGCCGTGTTGTGTAAAGACCGTTTTTTTAATTCTGTATTAAGTGCATTCAAGTATTTACACTTGGCCTTATGTACATAGCGGTGCCGCGGGCGGGGGGGCTGCCGGACCTGAATGTAAATAAATTCGATATATATTGCTACGTGGGGCTGTGCCCGGCCGTGCGCTGCCCCCAGGCCCTCCCCGGGAGCCCCAGGAGGCAAAGGTGTGGAGAGAAGCCCTTTATTGGGGTGATGGCAGTGACAATGGCATCTGTCCCTAAGGCCCAGCTTTGCGGCAGGCCACGGCCGCCACGAGCGCAGCCCCTTTCCCGGAGCCATCGTCCGAATGCAGGAAGGTGACGGTGCACTTGGGTGCCAGGACCTGCAGCGTCTGCTGGAGGTTCTGGGAGAAGCTGGAGGGCACAGGAGGGAATGGTGAAGGCCGGTGTCTCCCACCCCATGCACGCCATGTTCCCCCACACCCCTGCTATAAGGCAAGGGTCCCTGGTGGGTGCCTGCCACCCGCAGCCCCACTCACTGCGGGTGCATCTTGTACAAGGTTCCGTCCACGCCGACGGTGACAACCAGCTGCTCCAGGCCACGGTTCTCCCGCATCTTCTCCACCACAGCGGCCATGCCGGCGGCGCAGAGCTGGGCCGCCCGCAGGGACACGGTCTGGCACACCTCCCGCACCAGCACGCTGTCCTCAAAGCTGGCGTGCAGATCCAGGTCCCGCAGGATGGCCAGTACCTTTCGCAGGGCCAGCCCATCGCTGCCCCGGACCAGTGGCACCTTTAGCACCACTGTCCCCATCACTGTCCCCATCCCACAGGCAGGAGATGGCATCACCTGCATGTCACATCAGTGCAGTGTGGCCCCCCTCCCTGGGCTCTGGCTTCACACACTCCCACCCCGGGCTCAGGAAACCTCCTGGAACCCAGCACTCACATCTCGATGGTGGAGAGGAACTTGGTCTGGAAGATGTCCTTGGTCTGCAGCTTGGGGCAGGGCTTCCCACGGAACAGGACCTGTTTCTCCACCATTGCCAGCAGGATGTAGCGCACGATCTCGCCCAGGTACATGCCGCTGATGAGCTTCTCAAACCTACCCGAGGCACAGGCTTAGCTGAGCACAGCAACCCCCTGAGTGTGCCCCAGGGCCTTCACCCACCTCTGCTTGCCCGGGTTGATGGTTTTCTCATCCACCATCCGGTCAAATGTGGTGATGATGTGGTCCAGGCAGCCGTTGTCCCCAAAGGCACCCCACTCCATGTTGATGCACATGCGGCCGTCATCCCCCTCCACAGTGCCCACGTTCCGCATTTCCTCCATGTAGCAGGCATTGGTCCCTGTCCCTGGGGACCCCGTGCTGGTGTCACCCCCACCACTATGGCCCTGCAGAGCTGCTTGGCACCTTGCGGCCATGCCACACGGGCTGAGGTGGTGATAAGGGGATGGGAGACCCCTGAGTGCAGCAGTGCTCCTCACCTACGATAAGGCCAATTTCACATTTAGGGTCATCATAGCCACAGGACATCATGGTTCCCACTGTGTCATTGACTACGGCTACCACGTTCAGCGCAAAGTTCTGCCAAACCAGAGATAGGGACATATGTGGCTTAGTGGCACTGCCTGGGTGCAGGGTGACACCCTGGGGACAGACGACTGTACCCAAGCCCTTCCCTACCTCTTTGCGCTGGGCAGCATCCCTCAGCAGCTGGACCACGTCCTGCCCCACACAGCCTGAGGCGTTGAAGCCTTTGGTCCAGTTCAGCAGCACTGCCTGCAAGGGAGGTAGGAGCAGGCGCTGGGCAGCTGCCTTGCACCCTGGGGCCCTCCCCATCCTCAAGGTCTGGAGCCATCCCCTCACCTTATCCAAGCCCAGCTGCTGGCAGGGGAAGGAGAAGGTGAAGCCAAGTGGCAGGATCTGTTCCATCAGGTTGTGCTTCAGCTGGCAGTCCATGATGCACTCAATGATGTAGTTGAAGAGCTGTGGAGAGGAGCCGTGGTCAGCAGGGCCCAGGCTGGGGTGATGCCGCAGGGGCTCTCCCAGCCCCATCCCAGGTCCATGGGCAGTGAGGGGGGACGCAATTCCCACCCCCTCGCCCTCTCCTTGGGCACAGATTCTCAGCCTCACCGCCACACCAGTGCCCTGTAAGATGCGGGTTGGGATGAGATAGATCTCAGAGGCCACGCGTACGCTGCCCTCCGCCGCATGCACCACCAGCACCCGGAAGTTTGTGCCTCCCAGGTCCAGCGCCAGGAATTCACCTCGCTCTGCAGGGCACCAGCACAGGGCATCAGCAGGGCCACGGCCACCTTGCACCCCCTTCCCCAGGCCCCCAGCCCTCACCAGTGCCATCAGGCGTGGCACGGACATAGGTGGGCAGCATGCGGACAGAGGATCTGGCATTGGTGTCTTTGCCCAGCCCCAGGTCCATCTCCTGCCTCATGAGCGCCTGGACGCGCTGCAGGTCGGAGTGGCTGAGCCGCAGTGGGGACAGCACCCGATCCACCTCCCGGCGCTGCTCCGCCAGGCGCAGAGCCACTGCCGTCACGATGGCTGCCCCGCGCCCGCTCCCATCCACCGAGGGCAGGAAGGTGATCGTGCACTCTGGGGCCAGCAGCCCCGTCACGCTCTGCAGGATCTCCCCAAACCTGCCAGAGGAAGAAGAGGATGGCAAAGGCCGGGTGTGAAGCATCCCACTGGGATGGGAGCCCCGTGTCCCTCCTCACCTGGCATGGTCTCGGTACAGCTCGCCATCCACCCCGATGTTGACAGAGAGCTGCTCCAGCTCCCGGCTCTGGCACATGTGTGTGAGGATGGCAGCCAGCCCCGCGGCGCAGAGCGCGGCAGAACGGCTCACCACCGCCTGGCAGACCTGCTGCACCCGGCAGCAATCCCGCCTGCTCGGCCGCAGTCCCAGAGTCTCCAGCATGCTCCTCGTCTTGGCCATGCCATCCTCATGGCTGCGAGGGAGGACACAGTGCTGGTTATGCCCTCCCCATCACCCAGCCAGAGCAGCTCCTGGTCCCCAGACACTCACTTGATGATCTCCAGGACCTGATGGGTCTTGAGCACATCCTTGTTCCTCAGGATGCCAGCATTGCTCCCAGTGAAGATGGCTTTCTCAGCAGCCAGGGTGATCAGCACGTGCCGGACGATCTCTCCCAGATAGAGGCTGCCCACCAGCTTCTCAAATCTGTGTGCAGCCAGCATGGGGGTCAGTTGGGCCCCACCTGGCACCTCTCGGCCCCTTGAAAGCATCCAGGAGCAGCGCAGAGGGCCATGTGCTCCTGTTAGTGGGGCCTGACATGCCCAGGGATGGACAAGGAGCCCTGGGGACCCTGCCCTCACTGGGGGTGGGAGCACCTCTTCTTCCCGGGGTCGGAGGATTCCTTGTCCACGCGCTGGTCATAGGTGGTCACGATGCCACTTAGGGTGGTATCGTCCCCGAAGCAGCCCCACTCGGTGTTGACACACATCCTCCCGCTGGTCTCCTCCACCATCTCGACCAGTTGTGCCTCGGCCATGAAGCAGCTGTTGGTGCCCACGTCTGTGGGGAGTGATGGGGATGAGCACTGATGTGCTCCCTCCCCCAGGACCACCCCCTGGCATGGGGGATGCCCACTGCTCACCTACAATGACGGCAACCTCACAGGCCTTATCATTCCTGCTGGAGGTCATCATGGTGCCCACAGTATCGTTCATCAGAGCAACAACATCCACGTAGAGCTGGCCAGCAGCAAAGAGAGAGCATCATTAGCCCCTCCATGGGGGCAGCCCCCAGCCAGGCCCCCTCACCTTGTGGCCCCCCACCTCTTCCTTGTTGATGGCTGACTGCAGCAACTGCACAACGTCCTTCCCCTCCACATCAGTGCACTTGAAGCCCTTGGACCAGGAGATGAGCTCTGCCTGTGGAGAGCACATGGCTGAGCTGTTGGCCTCCAGCACCACTGATGTGCTGGGCAGGAGGTGGCCGCAGGCCCGGGTCAGGGTTATGCCACCCACCTTGTCCAGCCGCGTCTGCTTGCAGCTGAAGGGGAAGACAAAGCCCAAGGGGTAGCGACGCTGGAGGCTGGTGAAGCCGGCCAGGAACTGGCGCAAGCATTTTGCAATGAAGCTAAAGAGCTGCAAAGGCATGGCCAGGGGTGACAGGCTGCACCCCTTACCCAGCACCCAGGCTGCGGGAGGCAGCCCTGGAGCCCTGCCAAGCCACCATGGTGCTGGGCAGCCCAGCACCAGCCACCCGGTGCCATGGCCTCCTCATACCGCTTCCCCCTTGCCCTGCGTGATGGTCATCGGTAAGTCAAAGATCTTGTACATCACTTGAGGTCTCTGGTTCCCGTCACCAAAGAGGGTCACAAAGAGGGTCCGGACATAGTTCTGGCACAGCTCCACCACCAGCAAGTCACCCTTCTCTACGGGGGAGCAGAGGTGGTGTCAGGCAGAGACCTTTGCTGGGACAGATCCCCTATAATCTGCCCCTTAACCTGTCCCAGGGACAGTCACCCACCCATGGGGGAGGCTCCTGAGAGCCTGAGACCACCACAGGAGACAAGAGAACCAGCTCCTGGCCTCTGGTCCTGCACCAGGGACTGGCAGAGGCAGTGCAAGGGCAGCGCATGGACCAGAGACCAGCGCACCCCTCCCTAGCACCCCAGAGCCAAGTCCCAGGAGGCATGTGGGGCTGTAGGTAGCAAAGCAGCCCGTTGCCAGGATGGGCTGCCTTACCGGTGCCATCGGGCATGGAGCAGATGAAGGTGGGCAGCATCTGCATGGTGGCCTGCGCATGCATCTGGCGGCTCAGCCCCTTGCGCATGTCCTGCATCATGCGGCCCTTCAGCACCTGCAGCATCTCCAGCGGGACGGTGAGTGCCTGCAGGGCTTTCTGTACCTGGGGACAGTGAGCCTGGACCTTAGGGCAGGTCTGAAGGGCAGGGGATGCCTCTTGCTGGGCGTGAGGCAGGGATGGGCCTTACCGGGGAGCCGGCGGAATTGCTGCGCTGGCCCGGCTGTTGGCTCACTGAGGGCCTGTGTGGAGGGAGCTGGTGTCACACGTGGAGCCCCAGCCCGCAGGGGGACAGGGCTCCGGCCTGCCCAGTCCCGAGCAGGGTTTTGGGGCCCATCCCCGACTCTGCCTCCCACTTCCCCTCCGTGTCCCAGCTCCTCAGGGTCACAGTCTCAACAGCATCGTCTCTTTGCAGTGTCTATCGCAACTGTGACCCGGCAGCCGGCGGTGGAGGAGGCAGCGGTGCCCCACGACGCCGATGGGGGCCGGAGCATCAAAGGGGCTGCCCCTGCCTCACCCTGCCCGCCTGTCTCCTCAACCTGCGGGAGGCCGGAGGCTGGTCTGTGCCCCGCCCGGAGGGGAGCCTGCTGAGCCCCATCCCCGGCCCCAAACGCGGCTCCCCGCCTCCCGGCGCCCCTCACCGGCGCACGGGCAGCCTGCCCCGCTCCGCCGAGCCCAAGGCCCGGCGCTGCAGGCTGCGCGCAGCGCTCTGCTCCTGGGCGCTCCCGGGCGCCCTGCCCGCAGCTCCGCGCCGCTCCGGGCTGCCCATGGCGGCCGGCCGGCGGCAGAGGACCGGCGGTACCGTTGGCAACGCCGCCGCCGTTGCCCTGGCGACAGAAACGGCACCCTCGGGAGCCCCGGCCCGCCGAGCCGCTCGCGCCGCCGCGGTTAACGGGCAGCCCCCCTCGCGGCACGGGCCGGCCCCGCTCTCCGCGGGCGAGCCTCGGCTGCCGTCAGCGCCGAGCTCAGAGCCCAGCTTTGATTCGCCCCGCGTTAATTAAGCAGCGCAGTAACGAGACATCCACCCGGTTCCTAGCAAGGGGCTCTACCGCCGGGCGAGAGTGCTCCTGGGGAACGGGGGACAATACAGCCCAGCCCAGGCTCCATCCTCCCCGCAGGCAGCGGGCTCCGGGCACACGGCAGCCAGGGAAGCCACCAAGGACACAGGGACACCGCTGTCACACTTGTCTCCACATCCGCTGGCTGCAGCGGGCAGCAGGCACGGAGGTGTCCTTTCCCCACAGTGCCCGTCCCCACAGAGCTGGGCACTGCAGCCCCCTGCTCAGGAGGGCCCTGAGCTCACAGCACCCCCCCAGAGCCCAGGGACAGGCTGTGGAAGCATGATTTTGGATGCACAGTGTGCCGTTCCTCCTCTCCTCCCTCCAGTGCCTCCCATTTCCCCAGAGAAAGACAGCACAGCTCCTCGGTGCTGCTGCAGTTTCATAAAAACATACATAAATATATTTCCATTTCTTTAACAGAGAGCAAAGCTGCACAGGCACCTATGAAACACAGCCACGGCTCCACCCAGCGCTCCCTGCACAGGTCGTACAAAACATAGAAAAGGGGGGGTGGGAGAACGGGGCTGCGCTAGAACAGGGACACGGTGCCATGGAGGGGACCTGTTGACCCCGGTGGCCTCAGAACTTGTGCTTCCTCCGGCGGCAGCCTTTGGTCTGCTGCTGGCTGCCCAGGCGAAGAGCCGCATGCGGCTCCAGGTCAACCACACAGTCTGTGGCTTCCGAGGAGATGCTGGGTTTCACAGGGGAGATGGTGAAGGGAAGGTGCCGAAGGGAGCTGGGGCTGTTCTCCACCAGCCCCCTGGCTCTGGCTGGGCGACCAGGAGGGGACTGTTGGTCTCCTAGTCCAGAGAGGGGGGTCCCCGCATCAGCACCTGCAACAAGAGCACATGTCAGCCCTGCCTGGCTGCCCTCTGTCGTGAGCCATGGGCAACGGAGGAGGGTGCTGCTGAGAGCATTTCCCCCTGCTTGGATCCATGTAAGGAAGCATGAGTGTGCAGGCACGGACAGCAGCACCCTGCCGCCCCCTCCCACCCCCCCCCCAGGAAGCTGGACATCTCTTGGTGCAATGGCTCAGAGCACACCCCTAGCCCTGCGAAGGCTCTGGGTGCTGGCACCAGTCCAGCGGGCAGAGGCAGGGATGTGTGCAGCCAGCTGCGTGCTGCTGACAACCAGTTAAGCCCCAGCCTCATGCTCTGTTCAGGAATTATAGACCCCTTCAAAAGGAATTTGCTGTCACAGCACAGTCCAGGCTGAGCGGGACCTAACAGGGAGAGCTGGGAAAGGGCAGCCCTGAGCCAGCCAGGCACAGAGAGCAGCTTCCCACCTGCAGACTTGCTCTCCGAGAGCTCCAGCATCCTGAGGAGTCCCCTCTCCTGTCCCCCAACGCCCTGCCAAGGAGAGAGAAACACAGTCACAGTGCTGCCACGAGGGAACCCCAAAGACAGGGTGGCCCTGTGGCCACACACTCCCCCAGCCCACGGGGTCCAGCTGGGTACAAGAGGGAATGCTGCATTTCCAGGGCTTCCAGATGAGCACAGCTAGTCACCAACGGGAAGGGCACTGCCCCATTCTCAGCCTGCCCGGTGCCTGATCAAAGGCAACCAAAGGCAGATAATAAAGCAGAGCATGGTAAGGAGGGAGGCCAGGGTGCAGGAAGCCATCCCCAAGCCCAGCCAGTGAGCACAGGGCTGTCACAGGAATGTGAGCACCAGCAGCTCTGCCATGGCTCTGGCACATCCCCAGCGCTGCACTCCGAGGCTCCATCCTGCTCCGTCTGAGTGTGTAGGGGCTTGGTGCTGGAGGAAAGGGCCTTCCTATAGGGAACAGCCAGAAGAGGAACACACATCCTGTGCTCCCCCTCAGCCCCTGGCGAGACGCAGCTGCTCTGGTCACGCAGGCTAAGAGAAGACCACTTGGCCTGGCTGCTCCCCGAGTCCAGCAATGCTCTAGAAGGTACAGGCATCCTGGCTGGAGGGTAGGGGCTGCAAAGCACCCCAAAATGTGCTGTGGCAGGAACCTGCAAGGCCAACAATGCCACTAGGAAGCTTTCTGACAGCCCAGCCCATGCCCAGCACGACCTGCTCCCCTGGTGAGCTGCCACTATGAGACAGGCAGGGCCAGAGGAAACACAGAGCCTTGCTGAGCTCTCCCAAACGGCCACCCAGCTCCAGCACCTTCCCCCATGCCCTGTGCCCGTGCCTGTGCCTGTGTACAGGACCCCACACACCAGCTGGCTGTGGGGCACAGGGACAGAGCCAAACACCCCCCACAGAGCTGGTCACATGCAGGAGCAGCCGTGCCCTGCAGTACTCTGAACAACAGCACTTGGCTGTATCCCAGCCAAAATCACCCACCAGAAATCTCATCATTTGCATCTGAATCCCCAGAGGGCTGAGGCCTGTGATGGATTTAAGGGATTATATGAAACTAAGACATCATGTTGCATCTTCATGCTGAGAATCACATTTCTGAGCGCAGGCAAAGCTGTGGCACTGGGGCTTTGCCCGCAGGAACCAGCAGGAAGGCTTGGAAGGACCCTCTCTGTACTCCATTGGGATCACCAAAGCGGAACAACACGGTGGGGACCAGCACCTGATGAGTGCCTGTGAACAAGCTGCTACCCATACTCCTACCTCCCACCTCCTCTAGAGAGGCACATCCCACACACCTCCATGTTTCCCCTGGGATACTACAGTTTGCTCTCCGCACCGAGCGGTTCCCCCTGCTCTGGCTCTGAAGCCTTCCCCACGGGAAAGGGCTTGTGGATCAAGTCAGATATGCCTGTCACCCTGACACTGCCCTCCATCTATATTCAGCCGAGGAAGCCTGCAGGACTGAGGCGTGCTGTCTGGCAGCGGGACAGTGCTGGCTGTCTGCCTGCTGGAGAGGTTACTGGCAGCTCTGCCGGATTAGCTCACCCCTGGGACAGGTCCATGCTCTCACAGTGTCGTGGGAAGGAGGGCAACGAGCTGTCTGGCCACAGCAGCCCGCAGAGGCAGGCAATCCTACACCAGGTCAGCTCATCCCATCAACCAGGGAAACAGCTCCAGCTGCCAACCCAGCCCCAAACCCAGCGCAAAGCAAAGGAGATGGTCTGCAGGGTCCCCCCTCACCTTGGCTCTTCGCAGCCTCCTGGTTCCCTGAGCTTGCCTAGCAGCCTGAAGGCAGCTGTCCACATGCCTCTGATACTGCAGCAGTGGCACCAGTGACTTACAGAGGTAGCACTTCTCACACCTGCCAGGCAGCAAAGGACAGAGCACCACATTAGGATTCACCCTGCACTGGGCTCCCAGCCACCAGCAGTGACTTTCCTCCTCCAGGCCACACCACAGAGAAGACATGTCACCAGATCAGGCCTCGCTCAGTGGGGTCAGGCCGGCACCAATCACAAAGACTGAGTGATTATCAGTTTTCCCTGCCTGTTCCCCTGTATCCTGCTGCTGCAGCAGCGGGACAGTAATCAAATCTGCTCATCTAACTATCTCAAACACCACTGATTTCTCCCCAGACATAAAGCACCCTGTCAAAATCCACAGAAATGAAGTGCAAGGGCTTTGCAAAGGGGAGTAAAATTCTGCCTGAAAAGCAAACCAAGTGTGTTAAATCAGAGAGACATTTTACCAGGGCTGGATGAACTTGTCTGACTAGTAAATCAAGTCTTTCTCTGCACTGTCTCCATTTTACATCATGCCACACTGGGAGAGGAATGCAGAGCACTCGCTCCTGCTGGGGGGCTGGCACAGTGTGCTCCTCAAACCCATTAATTTGTGTAGAAGATGCCCAAGCTCATGCAGGACATCCCTGTCCCCCCTTCCCAAGTGTGCCTGGGAACAAAATTATCCTTGCTGAAAGGAGATGAGGGTCAGGCACGGGTTTACGTAGCTACACTCGCTTCCACACTGGCTCTCGGCAGGGACTGAACCGTGCAGGAGGGCACTGGTTCTTCAGGAAGGGAGTATCCAGCCACGGAGCTATTCAGGAATGGACCATCTCCAAGAACAGACAAATCCCCAGGGACCAGCCCCAGCAGCATTGTGTTCAGTTTGATGAGCAGTGCTCTCATAGTAAAACTCACCCCAGGCTCTGAAATGCTTCTGGAGAGCCCCCATCAAGCAAAACTCTGCAGTACTTTTCCTGTATTTTCTTTCCAGTCAGTGCTGATTACCCAGATAATGTGTCTAAACAGAAGCTGTCCTCTCTATAATTAGCCTAATTCCATTAGTGATGTTGCCATCCACTGTTTGTAACAGCAAAATTGCTTCCATAGCAGGGATTTTACTGTCAGATCCTCTCTTATGATGCTTTGTGTGGGTGGCAGGAGGAGGGGCTGCATGGAAAGACATTAAACAAAGCCACTGCTATTCTGAAAGTCTAATTTAATTAAGAATATCACTACAGGTGCCATATTGACAGCCTCCCTGTCCTAGCCCCTTCTTATCCCAGGGTTACCAAGCTCAAATCTCCCATTAGAAACTGGCTGAGTTAGCACCATTTTAGCTACACAGCTCCCCCAACCATGGCCAGAGACCATGTACCCCTGACCTGCCACGGATTGGGCTGAAGGGAAATCAGTGCAAAAATAAACAATCTGAGAACAGCAAATTCCTCTTGCTTCGGTTTAAATATAGCCACACTACAACAGAGGCAATGAGGGAAGGCAATTTCTTAGGGAAACACTGCTGTAAAGCCAACGGCCAGCAATTCTACAGAAATAAAGACATCCACAGGCAAGCTAGAATGGAAGCACAGAAACAATCTTGGAGAGGCAAGCATACCTACTTACTTGTCAATGTCTAAGGATGACTGGCTGCTGTCACTGCTGGCTGCTTTACTTCTTGCCTCTCTCTGGCGCCGGGTGAGCACTAGAAGAGAAACAGGAAGGGTTGGTTAGCTGCCATCCACCCCAAAAACACCCCTACACCACACCTGAATGCAGCAAGTTTCAACTACTTCCACTCCAAGCTGCAGCAGAGGTGAGGGTAGAGGCAAAGAAATACTGCGCTGGGACAGGCAGGGTCCTTTTCCTGCAGAAGAGGTAGCTGGCCAATTCTCCTTTCTCCAGGGGGGATACTGCAGAAGTACCCCCCTCATACTTCTTCCTGGGAGCCAGGAGCCATTTCACACTGTAACTTGTCTTCTGCCAGAAGCAGCTGGATCAACAATATGTAGTTTACAGTCATTTTAAAGCTGACTGCAGCAGGGCAACAGCCTGGGAGGAGAGCTACACAGCTGCTCCAGCAGCACAGCCCTGGCCCTGGCAAACTGAGCACCCTGCCTGCTGCAGGAGGGAGCGTGGTAACTGGCAGCTAGGCAAGGAGAGCTGAGAGGGGCTGTGCAGAGGCTCAAGACCCTTCTGCAGGTGTGGCAGGAAGAGCTCATGCTGGAAAGGGAAGGTTACAACAATCAGCCTGCACTCACCCATGTGAACTGGGGGTGATCTATTGTCTGTGTAGAACTCTGTGGGGCCTCTGGGTGAAGATCTCTACCAGGGCTGAGCATCAGCAGTGCTGAGAAGGGAAAGGCCAGCTCCAGCACATGTGGGTAGCTAGCAAGATCCTGGCTGACCAGCATGATGATGGGACCAACAATTTCTGTTCCTTCAGCAAGCCCCAGCAGTCTTCCCAAACCTGCTCTCCAGGCATCTGCAGGGAGCATGCCAGAGTGTTGTCTCTTTCAGTTGAATTCCTCTCAGCGTATTCCTGTTGACATGCCACCAGCAAAGATCCTCAGGGAACATATCAGATAGCTTAGCCTGCCTCACCAGGGATGTTCAGAACTCCAGTTCCAAAACAGCTGTCACAGTAAGTACTCTTGGGCAAACTGGCTAAGGGGGCAATGCAGGGAGCTATTTTACAGCCCAGTAACATTGCTTCCCATACTCTCATTAGGAGAAAGGTCTGAATGAAAGGTATAAGCATGACAAACCTCTTATTGTTGGCATATTATCTGTCATAAAGGAACACACAAGATTTTGCAGAGAACAAAGGGAATCCTTCAGAGTTTTAGGAAAACCTCATTTCTAGTGTTAGACAACACTAATATCTATCCATGATGCTGATACAACATGGCCTATCCCTTAGGAGCAATCACTGATCTGCAGCCACGACAAGCAAATGCACTGCGAGATGCTCAGGAGCTGTTGGGGCTGACGGGAGACATTCATGCTGAAGAACGAAGCTCGAGGGTTTCCTTGGACGTGGGTTTTGTCTTGTAGGCGATGACCGATACCAACAGCTCATTTCTCACAGGCACCAAAGCGGACATTTCTCTTTGACTTGGCCTGGCCCAGATTTGAAGTGGCAGCCTGACACGGAGGACTGATAACAGCAGCCACCCCCCAGGCCCCTTCAGCCTCCCAACAGCCCAACTCACATGTGCGTTTGACAGGGTGGTGAGAGCTGCTCTCCAAATCAGCGTGCACTCGTTAATGTTCGTTTAACACCGCCTCGGGAGCCTCATACACCAGCTCAGGTGCTAATCAGTTCTAGCTCCTTCCAAAAGCAGTGAACGCATCTGGCATAATGGCCCCATCAGAGATGTCTGGGCCCAGCTCTGCAGCTACCCATGGGAAGCCCCCCAGCTGTGCTGCTGGAAGCAGAGGCACAGGAGAGAGAACAGGGCTGGCTGGTGAGACACAACCCCTCACAAAACACGGTGCTCACCTGCAGGAAGTCTTCAGAACACTGGAGAAGACATGCCATGGGGAAAATCCCCACCACAGAGCGGTGCTGACCCACTGTGTGACAGAAGCCTTATAACTCTTCCGGTGCAATGCTCTTTGCTGGGTCAAACACACTCTGTAGCTCAAGAACAACCTTCTCCATGGCTTGGCACTTCTGGTTGACCCACCAGGTTCCTCCTCACTCTCACCACCAGCCGTTCCACTTTCTGTGCAGGATGCTATCACAGACAGGCCCACCAGCATCTTGTCCCTTCTCAGAAGTGATGAAGCTTTCTTCTGCATCCCTTCTGTTACTCTTTCTGTTGTGTCAGTGCCACTTCTATTGATGTCAGGAGCTTTTCAACAGCACCAGTGCTGCTGATGAAGACTGACATCAGGTTGCACTTGAGGCTTTGGGAGGAAGGGATATACCAAATGCTCATTTTCCTGGGATCACTTGGGAACTAAGAGGTTGGAGCATGTAGATGAAGGGCAAGAGGAACAGAGCATGTCACAAAGCTCAAGACCATTTGCTGTACTCAGTATCAGCCAAGACTCACTTCCAGACTGAGACCAGCAGATTCCTGCTTGGCAACAGCAGCAGATGCAGTGACTCCAGCACTCCCATGTCACACAGGCGAGCCCCTCAGCAAGTGCATGCAGGAAGAGTGAGCTGGCACAGTGCTTCCATGGCTCCACTCCTTCACTTGGAATTAGCACCAGTCACTGAGCTGGAAACCTGTGACCCGAACCTCCCCTAGCCTGCTGCAACAGCAACAGCAGGCTCCTCTTTGTTGTTTACTCAGACCACAGGAAAATGGAAATTCATGAGCAGATTTTCATCCTGCCCAGGTATGTGGTGCTCTGGGCATCTGGCCAGCACAACCATGTACATATGTGAGGGAAACAACTCCGACTCATCTTGCCCAGCTACCTCATTTGAAAACCTGTCCTTAAATATCAGCCAGGCTGAGCTGGCCTCCTGATAGGTAACACTGAAAGATTCTGGTGCATGGTTACAAGAGGGATGAACAGAAGTAAAACCAGCAAGGACCCATCCTTTTGTAACCATAAAACAAAGCCCACTGACAGCTGTAGTCTGCAGGACTGCACAATCTGCCGTTCTAGAGACACCAGGACTAAATCCAATTAGTAAGTCCAAAGACAGACCAGGCACCCCTGACCCTGTGCACACTGAAGCCATCTTTTCTTAACAGATCAGGACATGGCTTAGAGGGCAGAACTTTGACTCTTCTCTCACACAAGGCTGTTGCTGTGCTCTCAAGACACCAGCAGCCAGCCAAGACCACACAGCACTGCAGCAGTAGAGAACAGCTTCTGGACCCACACAGGAGCTGGCATTTGCTTCAGGAGACAGCTCTCCCACCTCTTTTTTCTCCCCATGCATTAGCTTTTCCTATGGATTTTGTGCTAGTGATGGATGCCAAGGTAACAGCGCTGGAAGCAGAGTCCTTTTGTACCTGCACAGCTGTGCCAAGCTACTCTCTGGCCTCTGCTCAGAGCTGAACATCAACCCTGCCTATTGAACTCAAACCCCACTGACCAGCCCGTCAGCTGAGACCTCTTTGCGTGACTGTTGCCTTTGTACAGGCACTTGGAACTGGAGCGAGGTGCCCCACAAGCCAGGCAGGATTGTGACCCACATTACATCCTGCTCCAGGTCCAGGAAGCCAATTGTCCTGCAGACAGCCTTGGCGCAAACAGCCCTGGCATCACAGACTGTTATGGCTAATAAAGCCTGGTGTCTACAGAGAAAATACTAGAATAACTGGCAATAGAAAACCCAAATTACTGTGATTTTGTCCCCAAACCATCACTCTGCTTAGAACCATTGTTGCAGACCAAAATCTCTTTTATTTCAGGCTGGTTTTCTTATGGGTAGACTGTTCTGTACAAGCCAGAACAGCAGAGTAGCAATTCCAAATTAACTACCCTTACAAACATCCCCAAGGAGACCAGTCTGGAAGCAGAGTGGAAAGGCCAGCCTTGAACTCTGTCCTGTGGAACACCAGCACCAAAGGAAAGAACAAATTCCCTCACACTGCCACAGAATTCAAAGCCTTTTCCTGATCACAGTGAGGATTCCCCAGGATCAATGGATATACTCACAGTCCAGCCACACCAGGGACCCGATTACCACAGGGCCAAAGACATTCCTGCTAAAAGGCATACTAAAAATTCAGCTCCATTTTCTAGCACAGATAAAACCTTTATCACTGTTGAGGATGGGAGAGGAACTGTGGTAATTTGTGATCTGCTGGAGCTGAATACTTGCATTAGCAGCTGGTTTGTGCCTGCAGAGAGAACTCCCCACCAAAACTAAGCACCAAGCAGTATCAGCCACTACTCTGGCTCCTGTGATCTTGACAGGACCTATGTCATATCCCAACAGATTTTGTGTAACAGGAACCTCATATTTTAAAACTACATCAACTCTGCATTAAGATTACACGATGAAACTTCTTCCTGCTAGAGGAAAGCAGAAGCCACAGTTCTTGTACTAGCTCTGATTTGCTCAAATTGCTTAAACATCACAGATTCAGGTTGCATTTAATAACCCAGTGTGTAACTGAAAATTATATATTCACAACCTAAAAAGTTAATCGTATTACAAGCTATTACTTTGATATTACGTGACATTGTGCTAGTATAGACTTTACATTTCAAGTAGCAGTTAAAACATAACTTACTATGTTGATAACCAACCGGTGTTGTTTGTTCACTTAAGCTCTACAAAGGTTGGCTATGGAAAACTGATACAGAGAAGACTGAAGAGGATTAATATAGGCATTCTGACTGTGCTTCTATGCCTCACTTCACATGAAGGAGAAAAATCCAAGCTCCCAGATCGATAGCTATCATTCTGCAATTTTAGAGGAACAAGAGGGAAACTTTTCTGCAATCTCTTGCAGCTGAACAAGCCATTTTTGCACACACAAATGTCAGACTTGCTGCAGAGCACAGGCCATGCTTGGAGTGGCACAAAACACTCTCTCAAGAACCCTGGAGGATGCTCATCCATGTGGCTCAGGAGCTGCCATTTTCTACCACTGGCAGGTTCTCTGCAGGTCCTCGATAGAACAGACAATAGATATGTCCTATGACATCTAGCCTACTGCCTGATGCATCCAGGGCTAGAACCTGTGGTTATATTCTATTTGTACACTTTCCAAGGGACTAATAATGTAATGAATTATGAAGTCAATCAGAGAGAAGATGTCTCTGTGCAGGAGACACTGGAAACACAAGAACCTCTGATAACACTCTCCTGGCCAGCCTGGAGATGGAACAAGCCAGAGTGAACCTCCCTCCATGCCAGGGCATGCCCCAAACATCCCGAGAGGGACAAGACTGCAGCATCTGGCTGCAAGTAACAGGGAAGTGGACAAACACAAAGAGCAACTCTCTTGGCAGACCTGGGCTGTCCTTGCCAGCCTCCTGTCCCACGACACCGTTGCAGTACATGGCATGCGGCTCGATCTCTGCAGAGGGAAAGCCTTGATCACACATGGGGCACAACACACGGTCAGCAGTGGTAGGACTGCGCTCAGCCACGGTCTTGTCAGTGTCTTCATCTCCACCAGCCTAAAGAAATAATTAAGCAGACAGTTAATTGTGCCATTTCTCTTTCTTTTCTACAGGTGCAGAGCTCCATGCTGTCTGGGAGTCACCCTCCTACAGACTCAGTTTTTCTTGGAAAGTTTTATTCTTCCCTCATCATACACTGGTCAGAAATAACACCACTGGCTGAGTAAACCGTGCAGCACTAATAACTAATTCTTCTTCCAAAGGCAGTATGTCCTTCTGAATCATCGTGAAGCCTCCCTGCACAGCCATGCACACCATTTAAGGCAAACATCACCTGTACTACCACGGAAAAATGGCAAAGCTTCCATTAATCAGGAAAGCTCAGAAGCGAAACTGATGGAAAATTCATGGGGCAAGGCAAGAGTTCAACACCTGAGTTGTGCTCTTCAGTTTCTGGACATGATCCACGCTACACAGGCAGCACTGTCTGGGAACACAGCTTTCCCCAGGATGAAAGGATGTGCTCTTAGGGAGTCTGGAGTGATCACTGGGAAACTCCTCCTCTCTAGAGGAGGTGGCTGGAGCAGTCACCAGAGGGGGCACACATCAAGGAGAGAGGCAACACTATTAAAAACCCATGTCACAAAGAATTACTAGCAGTAGCTTTTCATCAGGGCAAAGTGACAGCCCATGTTTGTTCTCTGGGTGCTGTTACCAGTCACCAATACTCTCTCCTGCACTGGTTACACAGCTGCAGAGGTGCTTCACTACCCACCCGCAGAGGTACAGCCTGCTCCCTATGCTGATGTTCCCAAGGCGCAGCAGACTGCTGCCATCTCATTCGTAACTAGATCTCTGCCTAGTCAGGCATTCTACAAGACTTCTCCACATTTAAGAAAGAACCTTTACCTCCCTGCAGTGATTTTAAAGTTATTTAAATATTAACCACATAGAAGAAATCTATAGGAGAATAATACAGGAGAGTTTTCTGTTAGGGCTAAGCAGTGACATGTAGACAGTGTGCAGCAAAACTGCTGTCTGCTTCCCTCCAATGGTATAATTTCAGGGAAGCAGTAATTGGGGTCAGACAAGATGCTCGGTGCCACCAGAGTGCTTTGTCACATTACTCAGTTTATTACTTGCCTTTCCAAATGAGGGTCTGATCCTGATTTTTATGTCTTAAAGGGAACGAAGGTGGTTTGTTGTCTCAGAACAGCTATGCAAAGAATTGCAGGACTGGGCCTCAGAATAAGAACTGAACCCACAAAATGCCTTTCTCCCAGACACTGGCTGAAAGGCCACGGGACTGAGCTCCAGGAACACCTCTCTCATTTCCAGGGAGGCTCTTTGCCCTGGATTTCTGCAGAGGAGCTGCCACATGAGTTCCTCCAGCTGAACACAGGATGCTGAAGTACCTCTCTTACAGCATTAGCACTCGTACCTTCCTCTAACATCTCAGCGTCCCTACATCTTGCAAAGTCCTCACCGTGGGGCGTCACACAGAGGAGTCATAAAAAACAAGATGTGTCAGATATGAATGATCAGATCAAACCTGCATTATCCTCATCAGACAACACACAGAAAAAACATGATGGGAAAAGCAGCAGGCACTGCTCCTTCTAGCTGCCATTTCTAAAGCAATCTTAGGAGATCTCTGATTCTGCACACCCTGCCCGCCTACATTTGGTGGTAAATTACTAATTTTAAATGGAAATGCAACATTCTGTAACAAAAGACACCACGGTCCCAAAACTGCTTGTACAAAACAGTGCTGTAACAGTCTGGAAAACCTCAACTGCAGAACCAACCACCCCTGTCAGAGGCTGAGACTGTTGCCTCTCCTCTTTAGCAGAAGAAATTGCTTACAAGACATAGCACTTCCAGCCAACAGTGAGCCAAGAGCAGTGCTAGAGGCTGAGCTCAACAAGAAGACTCCTGCGTCCTGGCTCAGCATCTGCTAGGAAGAAGTCAGTCCCTGAGGTCTGTGCTCACTCCATGCTAACTGCTGATGCACTGAAGCTGTTTCTGCTGTCTTCCTGGAGGGCTGCAGGCTCTGGAATGATACCTCCTGCCAATGATAATGCTGTCAAACAATACCTAGGAAGCCCCACTTCACCACTTCCAACACTGTGCTGATCACCTTCTACTGTCAAGACAGGGGTGTGAGACCCAGGCACCCTCTGCAAAGCACAAGGCACAGGGAAGCATTCTGGCCACAGCCAAATGGTCATGAACATGCTTCTGTGGCTGCCCAGTTCTGCACAGACCTGCTGCCTCCCACTGCTGCAGTCTCTAATTGACTAAACAGTGCTTAGAGATACCTGCAGAATGAAAGGCACACAAGAGCAGAAGCTGGTTTATTAAGAGGCCCACGACTATGAGACATCAGCACCGCAGACGCACTGTACAAGCTGCAGACTCCCAGAATGAGCTTTCCACAAATGAGTCCTCTTGTTGAGAGCTGTACGACTCTGTATTCATGTACCCTGCCAGAGGAGTACTTGGCAACCCCTTTGATATCGCTCTCTAAATTAATAGACAAAGGGAGTTTTATCAGAAGCAGGAACTAAAGTCAGACGTCGGCACAGCGGCAGCTGCGAAGCAATTGCTGTGCAGGTGTGACAACGGGGAAAGGAGCCACACAGTGCACATCTGCATCTGAGGTACAAGGATGGCCCTGCCAGGACTCCCTGTGAACTGTTCCTGCACAGAAAATAACAGTCCTGGACTCAGGTCATTCTGCCTGGACTGCAAACCACCACCATCCCTCAGCACTTCAATGTCACCTTTATCACATCCCAGTCTCTGGGTGAACCTCTCCTTTACCAGCCTCTTTGAAATGGCGCGTGGAGAACATCAAAGTTCAGGTGACTGTAAAAGGGAAAAGCACATCACAACACAAGTGACTGAGGTGTTGTAGGACTCCCCTCACAGCTCCTGGGGTCCCTTTGCATTGCTGTCCATCACAGCACTATTATTTCTGAGCATGGGCAAGCACCAGCACTGCCACCCCCACTGATGGCATCCTCCAGCACAGCAGTCTGTGTGGTATAAAAGAACAATCTGGGATTTATAACAACTCTCTCCAGCTACAAGACTGAAAGGCTCCAGAAGCAGCTGCAAACAGCCCCCAGCCAAAAGGGACTGCAATTACAAAGCAGTGGAGAAAAAGTGAAGAGGCAACTGTTTGTCAGGATCCCAACAGCAAAAATCCAAGCTCCCAGCTGCCCAAGGGGAAACACCACCACAGCTCTGCTGAGTCAAGGTCTAGAAGGCAGGACTGGAAACAGGACCCTTCCCCAGCTTCTATGCCTTTTACCTGCATAGGTGCATCTCCAGGGCCTGAGCAGAGCTCTTCTCCCTCCACCTCAAGAGCTTCCTGTGGACTTGTCTGGGTCTCTGCAGAAAAACACCTCCACGTCAGAGCCAGTTTGCAGCCCCCAAACCACATCCTCACTTGTGGATGCAACTCAGCCCATTTCTTTACAGCACTTTCACAGCTTCAAAACATCTTTTTTAGACTTGCCACCTATGTTATCAGACAACGTGCAACGACACAGCTGGATGAGGGGTTAAAGTCACAGCACGATGGTGTGAGGACAAAGCCACCTCAACTTCGCGGCTTCATGGGGAGTGAGACTAGACACAGGGAAATTGCGTGGGATACTTGCTGGGACAGAGACAAAGCAAGAATAGAGCTCTCGCATCGAGACAACAGAGCTTCCCTTCTGCAGCCTGCCTCGCAGTCACACCTCCTTTAGACCTCCACGTCTTCCTTAGCAACAAAATCTGCCTCCAAGCACCACCACTACCCCTCTCTCTCCAGCTGCTCAGGAACAGGAATGGGCTTTTCATGTATGTTCTCACTGAAAACCCTGAACTGGAAAACCTCAAACATGGTAGGACAGAGCAAGGAAGAAAAGCTTGTTGGTCCCAAACACTTTCCATTAATGTAGTAATTTAAGACAAAAAAATCATTTCAGCTCTCACACTTTACACGTTTTGATACTGAAAATCTTGACTGCACTAAAGAGACCATTCCTGACACCTTGATTTGAGTGATCCCTCCACACCCATTGACATCCTGGTGTCTCTTCAGCAGCAAGTCCCCAGCAATCTCTGGTCACAGAACCATCTTTGAGGAAATGGGTCCAAAACCAGGGAATCAAATTAAAGTACCTGAATAATTTCAGTCCTGACAAATGAGACTGGGAAATAAATCTCCGTTGGAATAACCTGAAGTTTTTCTTCTTTTCTCTGAATTTTAAAAGTGTGGAACTTTCAGTGCAAAGTTCAGAGCATTTTCAAGTGCCTCTTACCTGGGCAGACAGAGATCTCTTCTTCAGCAGAGTTTTCTGGGCTCCTTTTACTGCCAAGTGGAGTCAATACAGAGATGCTGTTCAAAATATAAATACAGTATCAGTCTCCAATCCAGTAGGTGTGACAGCCACACCAGCCTGCCTCACGCA
Organism: Lathamus discolor; assembly: GCF_037157495.1. Taxonomy (NCBI): domain Eukaryota; kingdom Metazoa; phylum Chordata; class Aves; order Psittaciformes; family Psittacidae; genus Lathamus; species Lathamus discolor. Next base: position 12,191,331 of record NC_088893.1, on the reverse strand, counting down.
GCTCAGGACAGCAGATGATGCCATAATTTCCAAGCAGTCAATATCTGATAGCCAGAAATAGGATAGTCAGACCAGGCTAACAGCAAAATATGGGTATAAAAAGCTGTCCTAAGCAAAAAACCCTAAGGGAACATTTTTATCTTCTAGAAGCCCTTGACAAAAAGGCACAAAGGGCCACTATCGCATGTCAAGGGAGCAAAAATATCTGCTCACAACTGTGGGACACTCGATTCTTTCTACTCTTGGAAGATTTGAGAGCTGTGCAGGTAGGTATCAGCAATGTGCTTCTTTCTATCTAGGGAAGGAAATCCCCAGAGAGAAAAGACACAGAGTTGCTTTATCCCACCCTACCCTCTCCCTCCTCACACTGCTAATTTTCTCCCTTATCACTGTGCACAGCAACCAGAAGCAGCAGAGACAACAAAAGACAGGGCTTCCCTGCAGCAAAGCCCTAACAGCGTTAGTGTGGCGGTTCCTCCGGGCAGCACCAGGTACTGCTCCTCTCGTTTTGACCTTCCGATTCCTCCTTTTCTTCTCTCCCTCCCAACACTGCTCAATGTCTTTCTGGAACAAGCAGGCACTGCTGAGTAAGTCTGGCACCCATGCTGACACGCACCGCGCCTCGCGTGGCTCTCTGATGAGTCTGATCAAGTATGCAAGAACACACTTTAAAAACATGAATCCCCATACTGACAAATAGAAAATTTATTAAGCTCAACCACAGGCCTTGGAGAGGAGAGAACAGCCACTGCTGATTTATGATAAATAACAAAATTCCGATAGGAAATCTCAAGTGGCTTTTCTCTCTAAATAAAGCATCTCAGAGCATTTGTTATGAATCCAGGCTGAGTGTGTTTTACTCCGTGTCTAACATCAGGGCTCACTTCAAAAGAAGTCACACAAAACAACTTGCTATGACATTTATAAAATGGGCTAATCAATTTGAAGTCAAACCACATTTCTTGCTACACCAACTATCTCCTGGTAACAAAGCCTATAATCATTTATTAAAACCCCAATGTACCCTGCTCCACACAAAGTGTAAAACAATCAGGCAGAGCAGCCCACAGAAAGCAAAGCAGCTTCTTCCCACTGCTCCACTTCCTAAACTGCTTCACTACCTCCAGACAGCTCCGAGCCGTGTGTTGCTGTGAAGTGCTGCTGAGGGCAGCTGGTTGGGGTGCCTGAGCCTCACCCGAGAGAGGGCTGTGCTGGCAAATTACCAGGAGCCAGATGGCAACACTTAATGTGCACAAAACTGCAAAGGCTGCAGCCATTTCTTGCCTTGCTGCAGATGTGCCAGCTGCTGACAGAGGGGCCGCAGCACCCAGCTGTGCTCAAGCCCCAAGAGGGGCAGCCAGGAGCTCCTGGGCAGGTTGGGGAATGTCCCGAACTAACCCCAGCAGCCACCCCAAAGAGCTCTCTCTCTCTTCCCATATACAGCCCTGGGTTCTTCTGCCTTAAGGAGAGGGCAGCGCTGCAGAGTGCACACCTCAGTGCCTTCCATGCAAGCACACGAGCTCAGACCCCGGCTGTCACAGACTCATCATCCTCAGCAGCAATGGCAGCAGCAGGTCCCTCCTGCTCCCCAAGGAGAGCTTTAAGCTTGTTAGAAAGGTGCAAGCAGGAGGGATTTTCATACTCTGCATATTGACTGCTCAGGCCAAATGCTGTTAGATCAGAGGACAGTTGGCAGTTCTGTTCCAAAGCAGGTTTAAATTATAAAACCCAGCAAATTAAAAACATGACATTATCTGGCCTCTCTTGTAACTTGCTCCTTGAATCTTCTCCCATTTGCCCTTCTTCTCCCACAGCCTTCGCTGCAGAATTGCATCCCACAGGAAGGAGAAGGAAAAAACGGAAAAGAGGAGTAGGCTTAAATCTGAAGAAAATCATGTTGACTTGTCCCACACCTGTCATCTGCTGAAGTGGCTTTTCTGGAGCACTGCACTCTATCTTTGGCTGATAGGCAGTGCCGTCTGGCTTCCTCCTCCCTTCTTTCCTCTTCAGCAGTAAGGCAAGAACATAAAAATACACACAGAAATCCAGTAAACCCTCCACCGTGCTGCCTATGTGCCTTCCCAGGCAGACCACGTGATGGCATCGCTATAACTCACCTTCAGCTCACCTCCCCATCTCCACAGCTCTAGGGCACCATGTCACATTAGCTTCAGAGGGCAAGGATCAAGTCCTACTTGTACGAGGATGCACCTTGCATGTTTTATAAAGTAATAAAGGTAACTGATCTCTTCTCCCCAGTTGTGTCCCACCTCTCTCCCACACTGCTCCAGATCCATGGATTTCCAGGAATACCTGACAGCAGACAGCTTTTCCGGCAAGCCCTGCAGTGAGCCCCAGTGCGACTGCACCCCAAAACATTGCAGGGAGAGTGGCAGGGCCCCCATCACCAGAGTGAGCCCGTGAGCCCCACGTTCTGAAATTGCTGTCCTCACCTCTGTGCAACTTGCATGGGTTCCCCTTCCTCACGTGCATCGTCTGCAGGGAGCACCTGGGAGGCCTGGAAAGGAACATTCTGGTGTTATGCAAACAACATACAGGGCTAATGAGGACCTGCTGGGTCTTCAGGTTCTGTCCCTGACATCACGCCTGGTCTGTCATGTACTTTTTTCTGTAAATGGCCAAGTATCCGTCCTGAACCAGGCAGCTCTTCTCCTCCATCACTCCTTTTGATAAGGTGTTCCCGCAGCTCCCTGAGATAATGCCTGGCACTACTTTTTGTTGCCCTGTCTAGACATGTTCCTGGACATTCCATGCCCATCCATTCAGGTCAATGTTGCCCAGCACCTTCCACACCATCTGCCTGTTCCTAGCACCTATCCTGATGCATCTGCAAGCAGCACCCACAGCTCTTCTCCTTCTCCATTTGTACTGAGCTAGGCAGCCCATGGACTTTAGTGTCCCCTCAACTCCCTCAGCTCCCCAGCAGCCCTCACCTCCTCCAGTTTAAAATGTATTTGGCTGAGCCAGGGTGACCTGATCAACTGGTACAGCCCATGTCTGAGCATGAGAAGTGCTTCTCTGAAATTTTGTGTAGATAACATCTGGGGCATTTTTCTTGACTGGGAATCAGCTGTCCCATCAAGGAGAGGGAACAGATTAACCTGCACAATCTACAGCTGGTAAATCCCTGTGCATTTATCCCATTTTTCATTGAGCTCTATGACTTACTCTTTCCTTTAAAATTTGTTCAAAAGCCGTATGCAGTGCCGAGGTCAGGCTAACATGCCAGTCATTACCCAGCTCCCTTTCTTCTTCTCCAGTGTACATGTTACACTTGCCATTCTCTAATCAGATGGAATTACAACGGTTTATTAGCAGTCCTTGCTGTCAGGCCTGCAATTTCTCATGCTAGTTCTCAAAGCAACTCAAGGGGTTTTCCTCCCCCTTCCTCGAGTCTATTAAACTCTCTGAGTTTGATTTCTACCACAGGTTTCAACTTCAATCAGCTCCACTCCTGGATGGCTGATGCACTTCCCCAGCAAGCCCCAAAACAAAGCCTCCTGTCAGATTTCCCTAAAGTGACTCTAAGCCCCCAAATATTCTGTTTTATCTACACTGTTCTGCACTTCTTCACAACCTACCTCATCATTAACATAAAATACCACACCTCCTCTTTTATTTTTATTTCTCTTTTTTCCTGAACTGTGCATATTTTAATACCTCTGCTCTGGTCATGAATACTGGGCCAAGCTTCTGGGTTTCCTACTACATATAAGACATGACATGAATTCACTAATTCAGGTCATCAGACTAACTCTCCAGAAGGGAGTCTTTTCCCTCCGAATCTCTTAAAGACCAAGTGTCCCCATACCTAATTTGAAATATGATGAAATAATTCATTCTATTAGCACTGAGGTTTGTTAGTGCAGGTTCCCAGATCTCCTGACAAGAGCATTGGCTCTGTGCAGACATCCCTGTCACAGCAGTTGGGCACTGCCAGGGTGGAAGGTCTCTGCCCACTCCAGGGGAGGGTTTCAAAGCAGAGGTACAGGCAGCCCCCTTCAAGCACATCCCTTGCACCTCCACTTCACTGGTACAAGACACAGCACGAGGCTTTTTCAAGGACTGCTTTGAATCCCCAGCCTAAAATCACCAGCCCCATCAGCAAAGCAGCCCCAGGGGCACTGGGGAGCCCCAGGGCAGCACAGGCGGCAGGGTCTGCAAGCGATGCAGCACAGCGGGATCACGACTGCTCTTAGCCCCTCCTTTGTCACTGCCAGTGGAATCGTATTTGATAGAAGGAAAAAAAATGGAGACAAGGCACAAGCAAACATCAAACATATTGATCCTGCAAGTAAATCACCTGCACTGGCCTCGGTGTGCGACGGCACAGAGGGGCGAGAGAAAGGAGCAACCGCTCAAGCTGGGTGTGATAAGGTAGATGAAAGGGCATTTGAAAATGATTTCCTCTCAAGTAAATAGAAGACTGGCAAGGGGTTTGGGCAGGGGTTGGAATGCTGAAGTCTGCTTCCCTTCCCCCTTCCTGATTTTTTCACCTTAAAAATACCAGAAAGGCTGCACCTACATACACATTACAGCTCTTTGAGCTCTTGTGGTCAGGATGAGTGCATTACAAGTTCCCACTCAGTGCCACTAAACCCTCTTTTCTCCCCAAGTATTAATTAGATATTAGCATTAAACGGATAATATAAAAATAAAATACCCCACAATTTTCAATACTGATTAAGAGTGCATGCCCTTCCCAGCTGCTGCAGCTCTCCGAGGGCTTTAGCATACACCTCCACAGACCTGCAGTCACCCCAATCTTCCAGATTAATAACACCTCCCATTTCCACAGGAAAAGACAAAGAATTAGAGAAAGCAGTTTGCCTGAAGAACCTTCCAGGTCTTTTGTACCTATCTTAAATAAATGAAAAAAGGCACAAGTCAGTTTCTTTCCTCTGCAGGTCACCTCTAAGGCTTGCTTAAATCCGTATCTGCTAAACCCAAGCCAAAGCACTGTCACGAAAAGTCACATTTCAGCACAGGCTGCTCTGCTCTTTTTCTGCAACCAGAAAATGCAGACATGACGTTTTTCCTAAGTGCTCAATATTACAAGACAGAATATAAATATCACAAAACAAGTTAAGTATCTTTCTAACACCAGGGTAAATGATCAAATACACTTGAAAACAGGAACAACAGAGCTGAGGCTTCAGTCACAGAGAAAATAAAGTTATACAATGATCCGGGAGTGAAGTCATTATGAAAAATGAGGGTTGGAAAAGGCTGACACAAACCTAAAATACAGCAGTAATAAATACTTCATCTGACTAGCAATCTGTTTAAACTTAGCAGTGACAGAAAGCTGCCTTCCGCTCCAACAAGAGCCCTGATGGAGACAGAGGCTGACACCTAGCGTCTAGCAGCCCCAACAAGCAAGCCGAGGAGAAGGTGCCCAACCCCACAACAAGGACGATGAGCACGGCTGCAGTGACAGATCACTCGGGGCAGGCAGAAGATGCCTGTGAGCAGGCAGAGCCTTGCCGGCCACAACTGCAGGGCCACGAGGGAAAAAGAGCTCTCACAAGGGTGAAGCACGGACGGATGCAGATAAGCATGCAGGTGCAAAAAGGAAAAGCTACACTGCAAGGACAAAAGGCACGTTTCTGTCTGTGAAGGAAAACACATGGCCATGGGTTTATAAGCTGTTTTGCCAGAAGTGGTGGTCAGCATCATCTCTGTGCTCCCTACCCTCCCTGACACACTGCCAGGCTACACCCTTTGGAGAGGGACAACTCAGCTGCAAGTCTTTGTCTCAGTGGTGCATTAATGGACAACTGCCAGGCTGCATGATGGCCTCTGCCATTTGTGAGCTGGGCATCAGCCTCTACACTTCCCCTCTCTCTTTCACAGTAAGCTGTGTGGCTAGGGGAGGAAGTCCCAACGTTTAAGGGGAGCATTAAACAGCAGTGCCTACTTTGCAGAAGGGACTGAAGCCTAAAATGGACAGAAGTGCAGGAATGTTCAACATCTGCTCAGTGGTGAAGCTCTTACCTGGCAGTAGCTGGTGGTTGGTTCATCATCAGAAGTGGAGGTCTCTTCTTCCATGCTGTGCCCTGGACTCTCTGCCTCCCTCCTCTTTGAAGGCAGGAGCCAGGTCATGCTCTCAGACTCCTGCCCATCTGGATTTCCATCTTCTGTACCATCAGCAACCCCATTCTCTCTGCTTATGTGCTCTTCTTTCCCAAGCTCATTTCTGCTCAAGGAAGGACTGGGCACAACTGGGTTACCAAACTCCTTCTTGTGCAGTAGCTGCCTCTGAGCCTGCTTCAGGCTCTTCTGGTAAACCTCCAGCTGACACAAGATGACTTTGGTGTACTGGTTGGGGTCCACCCCTTTGGGGCAGAAGGGGATGCCCCAGTAGTAGTGCACTGTGTCTCTCGCCTCCTCCTGCTTGTGCTTCTCCTCTGCTGCATTCAGTACACAAAGCTCAGGGGTACTGTCAGGCACCTCGTTCTCCTCTGCTTGCTCTGCGGAAGCACAGACTTTGGTGGCATGCCTGGGCTGCGAGCCGTGTTTGGTACCTGTTCCCCCACTGCTCTCCCTGGGGCTGCCACACTGTTCTGCAGTCCCACTCTTGGAGAGCATGGCTGAGCTCCCAGCACTAGCTTCTCCCACAGAATGGCCAGTGCAGGGCAGGGGCTGCTCTTTTGGTTTGTGGCCTGTTGTTCCAGAAGAGCTGGAGGAGCTCATGAACAGTCTCCGAGGTGTCAGTTGCCAGGAGCCTGAAGTCACCCTCCCAAAGGTGGGACTCAGAGAGATGAGGTCCTCTCCAAGAGTGCTGGGTAACATGTTACTAGAATCACTTTTCGCTGGTGAGGAAAGCTTTTCACTTGACCTTGTCACAGGCTGGCCCTTCCCCGGAGACACGATTATGCTGGATACTAGTGAGCTTTCAACAATTTCCTGGCTTAACCTCTTCAACACTACCAGGGGGCTCCGGGCGACATCCATCTGTCCATTCCCATCAGCTCTGGTGCTCTGTGAGTGGGAGCTGCACTCGGAGCGAGGGGTGTCAGGGCAAAGCGCCAGACCTCCCAGGATCTCAGAGCCTTCCTTCTTGGCGGACTGGCTTTGGCCTTCTGCACACAACTGAGGGGTTGCATCAGAGTAGTCCGAGGACTGACAGCTCTGAAAAACAAAAGGTTGATTCTCCAAAAGGCATGTACTCTATCAGCAAAGCACACCAAGGGCTGGGCTGCAGACCCCGCATCCTGATCAAAACCCAAAATAGGGTACAGCTGAGGCTCGACTTTATATGCCACACTCACTAGGAATGCTACAAAACATCTACTCTGCAACTACTGCAGTTCCAGCTCATGCTAGAAATAGCTAGGCCCCCACCAAAACCTTGTTTTGTGCAGTGTGGCAAAACAAGCACACAAAGCAGGAGCTGAAGAACCCTAGTAAGCCTCTTCACACAAGCGCACTTACACTAAGGCTCTCAGCAATGGCCTTCCTCAAGAGCTCCTCCTCTTCCTCTTCCTGACAGTTCACTTGTCTGGCTTCTTGCTCACTCATTTTCAGGGCCAGTGCAAACTGTTCCTCTTCAGTCATCTCTACAGCAGAAGAATAGGAAAATGTCAATTCACAGCTGCAGGTGTATGCAAACAGCCAACATACACCCAGCGTGCTGGGAGAAATGCCCAAGGGTCCCACATCTAAACCTCAGCTCTCCTGAAAAGGTGTCATCAAAACCAGAGCGGGCAACACGAAATGAAAAAGATAACCCAAGTCAGGAACTTCAGCTAGGATATCTACATCAGTATAAGCTCTGACTCCCTGGTTATATTAATTGCAGTGGAATATTTTATTTGCCCTCATCAAACAATGCATTCTACAGCTGCAGAACATGCGTTCAAGGAGAGGAGAAGGACGGATTTCCAAAGTGTGCTCTTTTTTCCATCGGGTAGGCTCAGCAGCAGGGCAGGCTGAAGAACATATCTTCTTTAATACACTTTTCTAGCAGCCAAAAAGCACATCTCGCTGCCTTCTGACACACAGATACCTGCAATACCACAGGAGACCTACCCGAGAGAGAAAGAGCTGCACGTTGTTCACCCCGAGCCGCAGGTGGAAAGCTCAGTGGAGGATAATGTTCCTTGTTCGGTGGTATTATGGAGGATCTTTCACATGCATACATCCCCCTTCTGCTCACATCACCACTCCACTGCATCACTAAGTCAGTCATGCATGGGGAACAGGTTTCCTACATTTGTAACTGCTATTTCAGCAGAAAAATCTTCCTGAAACAGTCAAGAGCAAACCAGAAGCTGAGACTGGCTATTTAGAAACAAAGCAGTTAGTTACTTTGGAAAACACTTATTTACTCAGATTCAACCCAACACTTCCACTATGCTTAAAATATATAATGCCTGCAGAATGGAGTGCAGCTTGGAAAACAACTCAACAGCACTCTGAGGAGCTGCAAAATACATCTTCTCACTTGAGACAAATTGACAGATTTCCTTCAGAACCCGCTCCCTCCTTCAGGCAGAATCCTGCACGCACCATCTCATGCATGAAGCAAGAGGCTTGCTTCTGATGGGCCACAAGATCTTTAAGACACACGATTTGAACAGGAAGGCCGCCCAAACACAAAACATGCCTCCGCTGCAGCCCATTTCAGGCACAGACGTTTCCCTGGATAAAGATGCATTCTGAAGTTGCAGGCTCCCATTTTCTAACCCATCCTTTTCCTACCAGCTGCTCCCGAAACCCAGCAGCGCAGCCTCCCTTGAAGCAGCCTGGGATTGCACTGGTCTGAGCACAGCCTGTGCACCACGGCACTACTGCATTGAGGTGCATCAACACAGCAGCAGGCTCTGCTTTGCCCTTCCCCCAGCTCTTTGCTAATGGCAGGCTGGTTCTCCCCCTGTCAAGCAGGATTTGAAGCATTTTTGGACTGTTCCGATTCCTTTATATGTCCTGCTAAATCAGCACTTAGCTGTAGGTTGGGGCTTTGGTGTGGGGGGGGTAATTTCTTCAGTTTTAAAGAAAGAGATTGAAGTGAAGGCAGAATGCAGTGCACTCAGGGCTCGTGGGGCTCTTTTGTCCTTGGACAAAGTCATTCTGTGATGTTACAGCCAGGAGGGACCAGGGCAGAAAAAAAGCAGCATCCTTTAATGGAAAGCACACGACAGTTCAGTGTATGAAGAAGGCTCCTGTCCCCAAGAACAGCAGTAATACACAGTGTTTCCACTATACCAAACACCTCCCCAGCATTCAGCTGATTTGTTTCCCTGCCCAAACCATCACAGCAATCATGCCAGACCCTTCAAACTCTGCCATGTGCAAGAAAACAGATTCACGTGATCAGTGCCCCACAACACAAGACTTTCCACGTGCTTAAATGAAAACAGAGGGCTGAGTGTTCATCAGTTCAGACTATCAACATCCATGAAGCTTAATAAAAAGAAACATTTTTTTGGCGAGTTACTACTGTACATTTTGTTTTCTTCTCCCTCCCTGGCACAGCAATTTCCCCTCTGGAGACAGGGAATGTGCCAGACAAATGCTGCCTCTGGCAAAGAAACCAGTGACAAACAAGATGCACTTAGTGCATGTTCCAGTTGAGTAGGTGCTCCCGAGATGGGGAAATCTCAAGTTTAAATCCACCTGGCATTACGGTAGGGAGAGCAAAGAACAGCGCTGCTCATGCCTTCCAGGAGACTTGACCTGCTTTAAGCTGAGTGCTGTGGAGCCGATGGGATTTTGTGCTCCACATCTGATCCTTTCTCAGTACCGTGTATTTTATTAAACCTGATGTTGATTGCGCTGGCCATAATTTACCATGATTAGGAACCCAGAGTGCTGCATTACCCCCGACCGACCAGGGTGTGCAAACAGAGCACTGGAGCGCTCCGGGGGCACGCCGCGGGGCCGGGGCTCCGCAGCCCTTGGGAGGAAGGACCCCTCTCCATCTGGACAGACACGCTCCATTATGCTCAACACATTGCTCCCGCTGCTGGAAAGGGAAACGCCAGCACCTCCGGCTGGGAATTCTGTGTCTCACACTCCAAAATCCACTCCCCACACGTCTATGCCAAAGCAGCAGGAAATCCCAGCGCCTCTCCCGGGACCAGGGCATCCAAGAGACCCACAGATGGGAAGGAGGGTCAGGGAGAACTGTTTCAAAGCTACTGCAGCCCTAAACAAATTAAACCATTTCAGAACCTTTTTAAATGCTAATATGGCAATTTGCTAAGCGATTTATGTTCCAGCTCAACGTTTGCAAAGTGAATTAGATGCAAAACCCTACTAGTTGGAGTTTTAGCACTTACTAGTAACAGATTTACTCAAAGATAACAGAGATGCAGGATCTCAGTATTTCCACATATCCAAAGTGCAATTACAATAAAAACATTCAAATGTGCTTTAACACTCTGGCTTCCTCCAGGAAAAGAAAGAGAGACTTCTTTAGGTTTTGTATTTCCATTTATCCTGTCAGGATGAAACGTCACAGATACATTTAAGTTATGGCTTTAGGTTAAAATGAATAAAACCACAACAAAGCAAAAAAGGGAGGATACGCTTTATAACTAGAGCCTACAAGTAGCTGAAATGTTCCAGTTTTGAGGAGAAAGATCGTGCTCTACCCAGAAGCTCCAGATCTTTACAAAAGACCAATTTGCCTCGCAATTCAAAGAATTTATTTAAAGACATTGGGAAAAATAATTACTACTTCAAATCTTAATTTGCCTACAAGCAAACACCAGAAGTCTAATTATAGCTTCCAATAAACGAGAGAATAGACCCACCATCACACGCACTTAAACAAAAGACCTCCCTCGACCAAGTGGCACCAGACGCCCCCAAACTCCTCCGCTTCGAGGAGACACACACACCAAAGAAAAAAGGCAGTTTTTGCCCCAGGAAGAGAAAAACTATTACCAATAATTTCAACTTCTAGAAATGCAGCAAAACTCCTCATTACACAATGGCTGGAGAGCTGTCCCTGTTTCCTGTGGGTTTTCTGGAGCACACCAAACACCTTCAACACAGCATCAGCACACTCAATGATGCGATGAGGACATCCAACTTCAGCAACTCCCTGTTCTTAGCACCATATGTTTGGTCACATCTTAACAGGATCTCTAAGGGGGGGTTCAGTGTTTATTTGGTATTCTGTTTCTTTTGGGAGAAAAAGAGCAAAACAAACTAAAGGACTCAATCTCTCCCCATCTCTGCCTTTGCTATCTTACTTGTTCAACCCAGGACATGCACAGTGGGTTTCAACTCCCACAAAGAGCCAGGCTGTTTCCTGCTATGGCCTTAGGCCTCTATTAAAAACAATTTAATTCACACAGGCCCTGTGAGGACTGACAAGCCCAACTGCTGCTGCTTGTGGAGCACTGGCTGGCGTGCTCCATTTTGTTCAGTGATTGCTTTGGGTTTTGCAGGAGACAACATCTCTCCCATTTTAAAACGTTCTGAATTTAACACGCTAGGTGGATGGCTGCCTTGTGGAGTGCAAGAACATGAGCATGGATCCATTGGGACAGAGTGATGTCCAGCTGCCCGACTGCTGTAACAAGTGGTGCTGTACAGGCCTGGCTCAGTGGTCCCTTCTGCTTGTACAACCCCAGCATTCAGAAATGCTGCTTGCAGAATACAAGCAGAACAGCCCAGCCTGATCCCTCTGGCATCTATTTATTGACCTATTGTCCATGAATGCATTTAATCCCTTATTAAGGTTGCTGATGCTGACCCCTTCACAACCTCTTATGACAAAACTTCCAGGAGTTCACTACATGCTGTGTGAAGCATTACTTTCCTTCACCCATTTCAAACCTACCTATCTTCTGCTATTTCCACCGACTGCAGCCTGGCTGTAGGAGCTGCTAAACAACAGCTCTGTGTTCAGCTGAGGCATCGCCTTCCTGATGTGAACTTTGATCCCACCTTCCTCCCTTAACACAGCAGCCCCAGGCTTTCCAGTCTCTCCTCATAAAGCAGCTGCTCCATCCCCTTTATGGCATGGGCTGCCGTTCTCTGGAGCACCACCGCGTCCTTGAGATGGAGAGACCAGAACTGCACACAGCACTGTTGATGTGGGTGCACCAACACTTTATATAACAGCAACATGACATAAAGCAAATCTCTTGTTCTTAACACCCTTCCTTGTGTTGCCCAATGCTGCTGGCTCCTCCGGCTGCCTACGAGCCCATGATTTCAGAGAACTGTCAACTGCGACTCAGATCTTCCCTGAGCTGCGACTGCCGGGTCAGAGCATCGTGATGTTTCAGGGAAAGACAGCAGCAGAGGGGCCTGAACAGGAAGGCAGTCTGTGATTGACAGTGCTTTCAGATCATCTTCAACCGAGTCTGAAACCCGGTGAGCAACCAACACCCTCGCACACTTATTTTGGAAGTGCACCAGTTTGTGCCTGGAGAGAAAACAAGTGACAGTGTCTATTCAGAAAGGCAAATTTCACCCTTGAGAAGGGTCTTCTCCAGGATCTGTGCTTCCCCCACCACATCACAGCCCTTCTGCAAAGGAAATAATTTCTAGCACGAACAGCAGAAGCTGCTCAGCACCAGTCTACTTCCCCAGCCCCACGCTCGAGACCTACGTGCAATTTTTCTTTTAGCAGCAAACTTCGTTCTCTCCAGCTGCTGTTTTGTTCTCTTCTTTTGCAATCCACTCTCCTCCTTTGACTCCTGCTGTAATGGAAAAAACCATGGTGAGTGCATACAGCATGTAAGAAATACTACCAGCTCCCTCCCCCCCACGACTCAGACACAAACACTGGTTCAAGAACAAGCCTCTATTTGTGTGAAATTTGAATTTCAAACATAATTCAAGCACATTCTGTAACTATTAAAAGCTGTGTGATAAGCATAACGAGCAAAAAGAGTTACAGACTGACATAAACAGAGAAGTAGGAGAGACAATAGACTTCATGCCAGTCACCACCATGCACTGCACCTGCTGCCCATGATTTTAGAGAGAATTCATTTGGCCTTGCTAAAACATTAGTATTTGTCAGCACTCAAAACAGAAAAGCAAAACGTTTTTATACCCGAACATCACACACCTCAAAGCTGCGACTGTTTCCTTCCATGTAGCTTCTAGTACTTTGCCCAAACAATTTCAGGTGACCCAAACTAGAATCCTAGCTATTTTGGGGGACCCTGAGGGCAGGAGAGCCAGCTGTATTTATTCCTCCTGCTATTCTCTCATTGTATTTGCCACAAGTGTTTAATTTTTGAAGCTTGAGTACTCCGGAAACCTGAAGTCTCAAGGCCTCCTGGAAAAATACCCCCATGAACAACCTCAGTGCCTGCTGCTTTAAGCACACGGACTGCCACAAGAATGGTCACAAGCTGAAATGACAGACATTTATGCAAGTTGCTGTCCTAACAGCTTAAGTGAGGCCATACACATTACCAAGGGCTGGCACTGGACCTCTTCCAATTTGACTCTCTGTATCATGTAGAATTAGAATCAAACCCAGTGTTTTAGGCAGAGACCCAAGCATGGCCAGGACGGGGCTTCATGCATCTCCATCTGTGCTGGTTTTGTTCTCCGTGAGACTCCTGCAAACTGGCCACATGCTTGTGCCTCATGCCACCTCCTGTGCTAGGACAGGGCTTACAGATGGGGCATGTGGCTGGGGCTACTTTAATGCAAGCAGATACACTGCTTATTATCAAGTGTCATCAATTCCTGCTGCCCATTGTCTGTGTTTCTGAACCTGTGAAGTCCTTTAGACTGTACCTCTACGCTGAGTTTTGTTCCAGCCATCTCCAGTTTAATGTTATCTGTAGATTTTATTAATGTATGTACACCACTTGCTCCCTCTTACAGATCATTAATGAGGATGTTAAAAGACACACAGACCTAATATTGATCCTCTTGGCCTCAGCTTTACATCTCCCTGAAACAAGCCTCTCTTCTGTTCATCACCAGCCTTTGCTCACAGTCTTTTAGCAGGATTTCAATCCAACAATGTTACTACCTAGACCAAATTGAATTATTTATCCAACTAAGATTTTGCAAGACATACTATCAAGCAGTTTCCTGAAAGCCTAATACATTACAGCTTCTACATGCCCCAATACCTACACCATTCCTCACTTCCACCAATTTTAAGAATCAGCTCACAACAAGGCAGGGATCGTGCTTGTCAAGTCCACACACACATAATCATGCTTGCACCTAACGGCTTTTCCTTTGACTTAATCCTCTTCCTCACCCAGCCTGGTTTTGGTACCCTGTGTCTAAAATCTGCTGTGACTCCAAAAGGCTGCCTCACAGCCAGATTCTCTCTTGCTAGAAGATGGATGCTCACACACAGCAGGTGAAATCCTCTCTCTCCCGGGGCCCTGCATGTTTTCCATAAGGCAAAGGTTTTCCTGTTCCAAATCACCCTGCAGTGGCAGCCCCATGGTGGGGCTTGTGGGCAGCTCACACCTAAGGGAGTGCAGAATGGTCTGTGGGGCTGCACCAGGATCATGCTAGGATTATATGCCGGAGAGAGTTCAGCAACAGCTCTCCTGCTGTCCCCCAAAGCCCTGACTAACAGTGCTAAACTTACTGCAGCTTAAGACAGGGGCAACTTAATCCTAGGCTCTGTAAATCCCCAGCTCTTCTCTCTGGGCATCAATCTTCCCCTCATCACTCTTGCACTTGCCAGAAGGTCAACCCTGACACTCTCATCTGCAGCTCTCTTCCAGGGCACAGGATGTGATTTACGAGCACACCAAACTTTCCATGGCTGCCAGCGTCTGCTCTGTGCACAGAGACACACCATTACAATATGCACCACAGGACAAGACGGGGCTCAAACACCTCCAGGGCTTTGGAGGAGAACGTTGTGCCTGGTGGCAGGCAGGCTGCCCGGCTTCACCACACAGCCAAGGCCGTGCCTCAGTGCTGGGTCCTGAAGAACCTCCACATTTCCAACAGCGGCAGGAGCAAAATTATTGCAGGACACGTGCTGTATGAACCTCATACATTTGAGAAAGATGTTTAAATTGCTCAGCAGCATTCTACCAAACAGCTCCAGCACAGTGAAGCGCTGAAGCAAATCCAATTAATCCTGATGGACCAAAATATACACACACATCTCAATTCCAAGAATTCTTAAATCTTCTTTATTTTTAAACCCAGAAAATAAAACATACCTTTTAATTAGGATTTATGGCTGTTTGCACCTCTGCTGGGAGAGAGCCCCGCAGGCCCCAGAGTGCTCTGCATAAATGCAGGCATGGATGGAAGAAACAGAAGGAGCCTAGAAAACTCAGAGAAGACAACAGGGCTTGCTCCTTCTGACCCAACCTTTTTAATGCTCATCTCTCTACAAGGATAATAGGAACTCAGGGGGCCACTCAACCAACTGCCTTTCTAATAAGATCACTAGTCCAAAAATAATCTTAATCAATTAAAATATTCCCAAACTGCAGCCAATACTTAGTTACAAGGTCATCTCCAACACACAACTTCCAGGGGAAACTAATTATTCTAAGCGGAGGCGAGGTAGGGGCTGTGCACCTCTGCTCAGTGCCAGCCTGGAGAGCGTCTCCCCTCCTCTGCCATCAGTTTAAAGCATAATGGCCAGAAGGAATCCAAATTCTCTTCCTGTGTATCAGGCTCTGCAGTTTAATTTATGACGCTCTCCGATGAGCAATTCCACTGTCAGCATTGTACACAGATGAAGAAAAAGACAGGCTTCCAAAGTCCCCTGCACGTTTAGTGGAAGGCAGCCACTATTCTTCCTTGGGTTTTTTTACCCTGCTTGGTTTCACCAGACAGCAGGAAATCAAATTCCCATTTTAAAAAAGCTTTTGCACATACTTAAGAGAACCTGACGCTGCCAGCAGAAACAGATAGAGCTCCACTCACTTCTAAAAGCCCATAAGTGGAAGCCAGTAGCCAGCCTCCCACATCCTGCTCCCTCCAATCCACATCATAAACCACAGAAATCAGCTTCCACTGACTCAGGGAAGGAAAGGCTACAGAAGAATGCCTCCATAGCTAACAGCGCAGGCTGCAAAGTCAAAAGGTCTGGGTAGTTTTACTGCTCAGTAGCAGTTGGGACCATCTAACAATAGGGCACAGCCAAACACCACACGTCCTGCATGGGAAATACACAGATGAAAAACGGACTAATTTATTTTTTAAAGCCAATTAGATGTTGGAAGTGCCACGTTTGGCTCTAGCCAAGGCTGCTGCTGCTGAAATTAATATCACACCCTACTTTATTAGTCTCTGACTTCAGCTCAGAATCTGTTTCAGCTCTGCTCTGTCTTTCAGCTCATTAGAACAAACCTGCTGGAAGTGGAGACTTGAACAACAGACACAACGGAGCTTGTGCCAGACGTGTAGTTCCTGACACACAGGAGGGAGGCCTCCGCAGGAAAAACAGCTTTCACCAGGCTGTGCGGAGACTGGATTCAGACAAACCTGATTTCTGAGGAGAAGGTACAGCACAGCACATTCACACTGTGTTCTCCTCTGGGAATTGGAGTCCCTCGGTACCACAGCAGAGCCCCTGGGGACAGGAGGGTGCTGCAGTGATACTCCTACATGGCTCTGCTTCACTCGGATTGCGAGTGGTGTGAGAGGGTACTGCCACCCTCACGTGACACTGCCAGCACCATCTTCACTATGAGGGTGCTGAGGTGCTGGCACAGGGTGCCCAGAGAAGCTGTGGCTGCCTTATCCCTGGCTGTGTTCAAGGCCAGGTTGGACAGGGCTTGGAGCACCCTGCTCCAGTGGAAGGTGCCCCTGCCTGCGGCAGGAGGTTGGAATTGGATGAGCTTTGAGGTCCCTTCAAACCCAAACAATTCTGTGATTCGATGATCTTCTCCATAGCAAAGCATTCCTCAGGCCACGCCTGGTCCTGAGACAAGTGTTCTCTGCCATAGTTAACGGAGAACAGGATAGGGCAGTGGCTGGGTTCCAGCCAGTGTCCAAACACACCTCCCTCTTTCTACCAAAACCAACATCTGATCTAGAACATCAGTACATGCTGCTATTTATCCAGAGTGCGAATATCTCCAAACACAGGGATAATCAAGCAAAGGAATGTTCCACACCAAAGGGAAGAGGGGCCATGGATACCATACAGAAATAGATGGCACCGTCACCATGGAGTCTTGTCATATGTTCCCCAAGGGCTGGCAGAGCTGATGAATCTGGCAGAAAGAGCCTGTGAAACTTCATGCAGACTCCATGAGCAAAGGCAGGTACTCTCAAAGCTCACAAAGGATCTACCCAAGGAAAAAGAGTCCCACAGCTGACCAGCAGCATTTTGGGTTAGGGTCAAAGAGGTTAGCACAGCTACTGGGCCTCTGCTGGCTGACAATCATCTTTCATACATGGCTTCGGAACAACTTGGAGGTCAAAGAGTCTCTACAAAACAGCCCAATTCACGCAGGAGGCTTGTGAGCCAGCCCAGGAATTGCTATGCTTGGAGAGAGCATTGCTGGGCACTATCTGAAATATTGTCTATTTGTGACTGACCGCCTGTATTCTGGCACGGGCAACTGATTCCCTGCAGGACTGATCAGGATCCCCCTGTCAGGGGAGACAGGAGCCACTTTGCTCATTCGTCACGTCTGCATTTTCGCAGGCACAGCCTGCACAGAGAAGGTAATCTCTTGTTTCCACAGAGCCAGAGAGACTGTTCTTATTTTGTCTGACCCTTCCCAAAAAACCAGAGAAGCATTCCCCAAATCCAGGATTATATATAGCAGAGATCAGAAAGCCCCACATCCAGAAAACTTCCTTCTGATGCAGCTCTGCGAATGCCACAGCATAGACATGAGCAAAGAAAGAAAACTTGGCAAAAAAAACCAACCATGGATGAGCTTGATAATCCAGCATGACTGAAAAATTCCTGGGAGAGGCAGTCTGCCAAAGATCATCAAAAGTGAGAAGCTGGAGGCTTTCCAGGTGCAGCTGCTACAAGATCTGCTGGTCTGGAAGCAGAACTAGGGACTTGTTCTATAGATACCTGCCAAGAGACTGCCAAGGAAGAAAGCCATCGAATCAATGATGCCCAAATTGTCCTTGTAGCTTTTGATTCATAAGGAACCATGTCCTAACAGATGCAAGATTAATTGAGAATGTATTGTTCTCTAAAATTGCTATTGATCTGAGCTTCCCACACCTCTTCTTGAACACATAACAAGGTCTTACTAGAGCAAGAACAACAGTTGCAAGGTTTGAAATTGAAATTCAACTTGATGTACACTGAAGAGCTGAGACAGTTACAGAAGCCAGACAGTTATTTTTTTGAGATCCCAAGTAAATCACATTTTTGGGTTTGATTTTGCAGAAAACAACACGACAAGAGACTGTGGCACCGGATCTGGAAGCTGATGACTCACAGAAAGAGACTGAACTGAATAAATCCACTCATTCAACTGACTGAACTGTTGTCACTTATACAGAACCTAATTGGCTCTTTAACGGCCTCTCTGAGCATATCCTTTTCTGTAATATGACCGATTATGCCATCAGAATTTATTGTTTATAGACAAACTTACACAACAGTCAGGAGCCTAACCTTTTTATAGATGTCTTTTAAGAGACGTTTGCTTCCCCTTTCTCAGATACGTGCACATTGAGATGAATAATTGCAGACAATAACAGGTCCTGATCTTTTATGTACTGCAGCAGCTCTTATAGCTGCTGATTTCTTTTTCCTTATAGGTTTCACAATAAAGGCCAGTGATGCAGCAGACATCTGAAGTTAACTTAGCATATTGCAGAGCTAAGGGTTTAACCCCACTGAACTATTACTGCCATATGTTCCATTTCTTTCAGGGAATTTCCCAATGGGAAAGAACTCAGACAATGTGAAGAAAAAACATCCAATATCATTTGCCCTACAGCTTCTTACTGTTTATTTCTGGTGCTTTTCCCCTCCTCACATGATAATCGCCTTATTGTAGAGGAGCATGCTGCAGATGTGGGAGCGAAAGGGACTTGATTTAAGATCTGCAGCTTGAGAGTAAAATGAAATGCTTCTGAAAATGGTGGATCCCAAACACCAGCAAGACAGAGCAGAGCCTCAATAGTCATACACAAAAAAAACGATTCTAATAGTTTCCTCTCGTGTACCTCGGCCAGCTGGGGACAGTTTCTCAAGCTCTGGGTTTCCCCCAAGCAGGAGTTCCTGCACTCAACCCAACGTCAATGTGACAGACACAGACATTTCAATCTTCTAGGGTAAGGCTGATGTTTGCAATGAGGGATCAAGGACCTGAGCCTTTATGTCTCAGTGAGGCACTCCCACGCCACAATTCACCTCTACACCCTATGGACGTGGGTTAAAAACTCAGGCTTCTGTAATTCAGGATCAGTTTACCTGACACCAGCTGTGCCTGAGCTACACACAAGCCCATGTTCTGAATCATTTTCTTATCTATTTGCACATAATACAGAATCATGTTTCTAAGGTTTAGCTGGAAATCAATCAAATAAAAATTATGAAAAAAAGATTTGTAAAGGGATTGAGGAAAGGTTACTTTGAAATTACGTTTCAAATTCAGTTCTGAGAGGATCTGGTTATCAAATCCCAGACTCATAACTCACCCTCACGAAGCACACCATTCATTTCCTAGTCAAACAGGATTTGATTCATCTCATACGTAAGAAAAGGAATGGCACAATAACCCCTGCACAAAGCCTGACCCCAGCACAGGCAGTGTGGGGTGCTAGGGCTCTCTCCTGCCACAGCAGGCCCCGGCACAGGCTCTGGCCAGCAGAAGGTGATCACTGACCTCTCCATCACTGTCAGATATAACAATGAATGCATCCACAAAGCTGCGCTTCTTCTTGGTGTTGGCTGAGTTCCTCTTATCTTCCTCCTCTTCCTCCCCATCCTGGCCTCGAGAGTCCAGGCCCTCTGTGGGCTTCTTCTTCCTCGGCATCCTTCACTCTGAAAGAGAGGGAAGGATTAAAAGCCATTTGTTTTCTTCTGATTTAGATTTCCCCTAACAGCCATCCTTTTTTTTTTTTGCTATTTTTAGTCAAAATGCTGCAGGCATCAGAACCTTTATTACAAAGCGTGGTGGATTTAGTGTTACTGGGAGCCACATGTACAAGTCACCACTCATCTAGTTAAGAATTCTTTATTACGGCTGATTGCTAAAAAGGGGTTTCAGGGGAACAGCAACACAGAAGCCACTGAATGCCCTCGCTCCAAAGTAATGAGGCTTTCCTCCTAAAGCTCATCAGCAAACTCCACCAAAGCATTGCTTCACAGCAGGTCTGCTGCCCTTCAACACAACCCCAAACATCCCCTCCTCAGCCCCACACCTTCATTATCCTGGTGCAGAACAAACCAGGCTGTGGCTGCGGATCAAGCTGGAATTTGTGTGCCAGAACAAGAAGCCACCACAGCAGAGCCATTTGTCAGCTTTTATATTCAACAAAACAAGGGGGAAAGGCACGTTCTTCAAAGGAAGCTGTTTTGCTGTCAGCACAGCAGCTCAAAGGAAGGCTGCATCAGCACTACAAAAAGGGAAAATGCAGGCGATGGCAGTAGGCAGGTTGGAAACAAAACAAAAGGTTTATGTTGCAGCCTGGATTTCTCAATGAGCATCAGGCTCCGGAAGTCCTCTGCGCAGACATGCCCAAACCATTTGTATTAGAGAAAGCACTTGACAAGCAGCGAGGAACCTGCTGAGCATTATTAGTGCAAACCTGAGTGCTCTACGAGCAGCACAATTGAGGGCAGGTGCCCACACAATGCAAGCTAGCACTTCAGTGTCTCCTTTCCTTGCCAGCCCAGACTGTTGGAGATTGATGCACAGCAAGTGTTAGCTGCTGTGATCAAAAGGACTCAGACGAGAGGATCAGGAAGAGATCTCGGTGAAGGAGAGCAGCGGGACGGCACACACAGTTAAACCACCCTTTCCCTTCTGTGTTTGCTGTTCGCCAAACAACCCGACAACAACATTTGGTGCTTCCTGAACTGTGATGTAGAAGAGGCTCGCAAAGCAGGCGGAGCACGATCAGCTCTGTTGAAGTTAGAATTCAACGTGTGCGGAGTGGTTAAGCAACAAGCCCCTTGTGTTACACACCAGAAAACAGCAGAGCTGGAAATGTAAGTCAACTTGGCTGGTTCCCAGACCAGTGTCCTTCCACAGGATCATTCTGCCTTCCTTCAAGATCACTGAAATAGCTCAAATGTGCTGCTTAGATCTAAAATAAGAGTAGGAGACGATACAAAAAGGACCCTAGGTTACCCAATATAGAGCCAAACCCTTCTCTGTAACACCACAAAATTGCAAACAGCAGCTTTGTGTAGAAATGCTAATGGAGAAGCTCAGAATGCCTGTCAGCGCCAGGAACAGCAGCGCACTGCTCCACCTACAGTCCGAGGCAGCAAGGTGAGGCTGAGAGAGCAATACACGCGTTCCCTCCCTACTATCTGCAGCCTCCAGAAGCTCTTGTAGCCTCTCAGCCTCCCTTCTTCTGCAAACCCATGCACACACATGCCTAGAGACAAAAGATGATTATCCTGGTGAGTCACGATCTGTACTGAAGGTTTGCTGAGCCCTTTGAAGACGGAAGGCTGTACAAATGGCATGCACAGCACTAGAAATGACTGCAAGGACCACTGCAGTCCACAAGTGTTTCTCTGTTTAGGAAAGGCAAATAAGTGCTCCTTTCGAAAGAACAATGGCTTTTGCTAAACAAAGCTGTTTTGCTCCAGCCGAGCCCAACTCTGGTCCTGCTGGAATATCATCATTACACTTCATCCATTTCTTATCTTTTGCTCCAAATGGCCTCTTTGCCCTCAGCCCAGAGAGATGAGCCAAGGCTCACCCCCAGCTGCTGAGACCTGCCCCACAGAGGGTGTCTGTGGCGGTGGGGAGCACTCCTTTATCAGAAGGAAACCACTTACACAGACGGTTTAGCACAGCGATGGGGAGCGAAGCCTGGGCCTCCGGTGCATGAGCCCACACAGCCTCCCCCTGGTTTTGAAGAGCCAGCCTGGAAACCTCTTCAACCACCAAAACAAAAGCATGTGCCATGCTGCCTTGTTTTTAAGATCCATGCTGGTATCACCAGCTCCCCTCTGACTCCACAATGCATCTTCTGCTTGATGCACTGTGCTAAATAAGAGATCACTGAGAAATATCAGCTGGAGTTTTGATGAGTCACCTACCTTCAACATTTAAAGGGAAGGGAGGAAAAAAAAGGAGATGTAAGAGATGTAACCACACAACTCCCACAACGCTGCTGAAAACGAAGGGACTTGTGGCAAAGAGTCTCTGTAAATGTAACTAAGGGAACAAGACAAATAAGAGATCACTTGTAGCTGCGCTAGTCTGAGGCTATGAGTAGGAGAGCGAGATAATAGCTTTTATTAGACAAGGTGGTACAGCTGAGGGAAGAAAACACGCATCAGAGCACACCCCCCCCTCTTCAGGTAGGGAAGTTAAGCTGCATTTTGCTTTTAGCACTCTGGGAAAGGACAGTTGCTTGTACCCAAGGTGATGACACCTGCTTTCAGGCTCAGCAAAACCAGACTGAATTATCTGAAACTACCCTTGCAGCTTTGCTCACAAAATCATCCTCCAGTCATCCAGGTTTTTTCCAACTCCGAATTTAACAGAATGTCTTTGTAAATGCTGACAGCAAAGGTGACCTCCTGACAAGGGACTCGCACATGCCACGCTTCTCCAGTCACATTTTAGGGATATCCTTGAAGATCCCCAACTTGTGATTATTTGTCATTTTCCCCTCTCATCTATCATTTTGATGAATCAGAAAGCAATTACCAACAGAATAATTCTAAATCTTGACACTGCAGCTACAGACCTGCCAAGCTGTGACAGCTTGAAAAATGCTTGAAAATGAAGCCAAAAATGAATGACTCTCATCCCCGGATGAGTTTCTGAGCCGTTGGAGACACAGGCTGTCGCTTTGTAAACAACTCCCCCCACCTCAGGAAGAGGAGGCTCCATGCTCAGGCAGGTCAGCACCACATGCCTCAATTCAAATATCATCCCTGAACCCCCAGCTTGACCCATCACGCAGCACCCAGCTGATGCTCTGCAAGCAGCAAGATATAAGGGCTCAATGCGCCTGGGGGAGAGGAATTGTTCACAAGATTTATCCCTTTACAGAGCTGGGTCTTCACAAGAAGGGGCTACAAAGGCCACACGGGTCCATCTGCAAATGCCACTGCGCTCTCAGGAGATCCAAACTGTTCCACTGCCCAAAGCAAGTCCCGCACACAGCACCTCTTCCTCCTCCAAGGACAGGCCCTGCATGGCACGGGGAGAGCAACCCTCTCCCTAGCACCCACCTGAGGTCCTCAAGTCCCCAACCTGCCGCTTTGGGGCACGGAGGGCTCTGCACGCAGGCTGACAAGGACAGGGTTGGGGCTACTCAACAAGCATCACCCCGGGGAGGAAGCACGGCGGACCCCAGACGGGATGAGGGGGAGTTCGGGAGGAGGGGATCAGCCACGAGGAGTGTGCTGGGGTCACCCCAGGAGGGGCCGGGGGACAGGAGAGGCAGGGGGCTGGCCACAGGGCTGAGCCTGGGAGATGCCGCAGGGGATGGGGCCAGGGCAGAGCGGGGGGTCGGGTCTGGGGAGCCCTCCCGACGGTAGTGCCCCATGAGGGGTCCCAGAGTGTCCCCAGAGGAAGGGACACAGCACCGGGGACCCCTCCAGGGCCAAGGAGTGGGAGCAGCCCCCGAGGGGGATGATACCGGGTGTCCCCCCCAGGGAAAGGCTGGCGCTGGTGGCCGGTGCCCCATCACCGGGGCGGAGGCCAAGGGCATGCCTCGGGGGTCAGACCCGGGGCAGCGCCAGGGAACGGCCCCGGGGGAAGAGACGGCCCCGAGCGGGGAAAGGGGATCGGCGCCCGGCCGCGGCAGCCCCGCGGCGGATGAGCCCCAGGCGAGCCCCGGGGCAGCGGGCCCGGCGCGCAGCGGCAGGCCCCGCGGGGCACAGATACTCACCGGGACCGGGCCTCCCGCGGGCCGGCGCCCAGCCCTCGCCGGGCCACCCCACCGCGCCGGCCCCGGTCGGCGGGCCCCTCACCCGAGCTCAAGTTGGCGGCGGAGGCCTCATTGCCCTCACCCAATATGGCAGCGGCAGCTTCGCGCTACGTCACGCGGCCGTCGCGGCGGTGAAGCGGCAGCCGCCATGCCGCTGGCGGGCAGTCGGTGGGCCCGGCGCCGAGGGGCACTGCGGGCCCCGGCCCCTTGGCCCGGGGTGCGCCGGGAGGTGCAGGCGCTGCCGCTGCTTTCTCACCCCGGTACCGGGTGCCGCAGGCAGGGCGCTGGGAGCCGGCGGCCAGCGCGGTGGGGAGGAGCACCTTCAACCCTGCACCTGCGAAACCTGGGTGCCTCACGAGCCACCGTCACCGCAGCGACCGGCTGCTCCGCTGGCCCGCCCGCACGGGCGGGGAGCTGCCGGTCCCCGCCACCCTGCCCGCAACCAACATGGCCGCCGCCGCCTCCCTCCACGGTCTCGCGGGAGGACCCCTTGCCGTGGCTGAGCGCAGGGAGCGGGCGGCTCTCGCGAGAGCTGCGGGAGGCGGTGGCGGCGACGATGGCGGACGGGGCGGGTAGCAACGGGGACGCCGCGGGGCTGCCGGTGGGCAAGGAGGCGGGTGAGGAGCCGGGGGACGAGGCGGTGGGGTTGGAGGTGCGCGGCCTGCCCGGGCTGCTGACGCCATGGCTGTGTGTGTGTGGTGGCTGTGTGTGTCCCGCAGTGGAGCGCCTGATCCGGGAGAACGGGCACATCTTCACGGAGGCGCAGTGCAAGGTGTGCAGCGCGCTGCTCATCTCCGAGTCCCAGAGGCTGGCTCACTACCAGGTAGGGAGCGGGGGCCGCCGCCCGCCGCCGCCGGGCACCGCGGGGCGCTGAGCAGCGGGCGGGCCGGTCTCTGACTGCTTTCCGCAGAGCAAGAAGCACGCCAACAAGGTGAGGCGGTACCTGTCCATCCACGGCGGGGAGGAGCGCGGCCCCGGGAAGAAGATGAAGCTGGATGCGAAGCAGGTGAGGGGGCAGAGCTGAAATACGTGGGACCTGCTGCGTTAGAGGCTCTTGGACGGCCCCGGCACTTTTATAGGGTAGATTTGGATAAGATTTTAGGCAGAAGCTCTTCCCTGTGAGGGTGCTGAGGCGCTGGCACAGGGTGCCCAGAGAAGCTGTGGCTGCCCCATCCCTGGCAGTGCTCAAGGCCAGGTTGGACACAGGGGCTTGGAGCAAGCTGCTCCAGTGGCAGGTGTCCCTGCCCGTGGCAGGGGTTGGAACTGGATGAGCTTTATGGTCCTTTCCAACCCAAACCATCTTATGAGTATGAAAACACTCTTGGAAAGGAACCTATGATAAGTGGAGAGCTTGATGGTAGGTGTGTTGCTGGGCCTTGTCCTAGCGAGCAGAGTTCCTACTGCCCTTCCCATTTCAATAGCCTCTGTGAGTATGCCTTCCCCAGTTAAACAAATACATGTTGCCTTTTATTGATAGTCCTGCTCAAAAGGGCAGGGAAGAGCTGAATGGGAGCAACAGCTTGTCAGGAGTGTCATTGCATAACCTTTACTGTGATGAGAGCATGTTGGGTTCACTGTCTACTGGGACTCTCATTCCTGAGCGATCTGGTTTATACTTATGTAGGTTTCCTTGGCCAGTAGCTGGAGCCTGTTGGTCAGTAAAGGCACCGCGTTCCACCCGGCCATCTGTCTGCCCCGTGACTCACTTGGGAAACAGATTCTACTTCTATGATTGCTTCAGCTTTAATCCCTAACTCCCCAACATTTGCAGGCCGGGGGGGTGGAATAAAAGCAGATGCCTTCTCGCATAGTGTTAGGCTTAGAAATGACTGCTGCCGCCTGCTCCGCCGGCGTCGTGTTGCAGATGACCCAGCTGATAGCGGTGTTTGTGTTGCTCAGTTCACACCTCGCAGAGTAAAAGGCTGCCTGTTCCAATTCTAGCAGCCACAAACTTAACCTTATCCTTAATCCATCCTGCTCAGTCGCACTTCTTTAACTTAACACGGGTGTCTCCAATTACCTTGTTTATTTAGACCCCCAAACCTTAGTGTTTCTTCTTAGCACAAGAAGGTTGGATGAGGTGGCCTGCAGAGATCCCTCCCGGCCTCAGCCCCTCCCTGGTTCTTTGCATGCAGGATAGCAAGCAAGAAGGCAGCAACGGGGAAGACAGAAACAAGTGTTGTCCCATCTGCAACATGACCTTCTCCTCACCAGCAGTGGCAACGTCTCATTACTTGGGCAAGACTCATGCCAAGAACATGAAGCAGCAGTCTCCCAGACTGGAAGGTATGACTGTCTGCAGCACCTGCAGATTGTACTGAGACGCTGTTCAAGCCATATAAAAGTCAAGAGGCTTGTTGGTCCCCACGTGTAAGCTCTTGTGAGGATGTGTGCACTCTTTACTGTGAAGCAGAGTAAGCCAGCAGTACACTTCCAGAAACTTGGCCTCTCAGAAGCCTGCTTGGTGGGCTGGTGTTGGCAGAACCTTGTGTGTTTTGCGTTGCTTTGTTGAGGAGAAATGCAGCTTGTGGCAGTGTTGTACCCATCCCTGTGTGTAGAAATGTTTGTCACGGGTTACAATGCTCACTAAGAGCTTACAGGGACTGAAATGATGGGTGAAACTTGGATACAGCAAATTCATCAGGGCTGATGAGCTACAAAGATGGGAGCCTCTGGAGTTCAAGACTTGTGAGCTGCAGATAGCTGGGGACTGGGCGAGTGTAACTGGGAAACATCAGTATGTGTTTGTCCTGACCTTGTGTTTTTCCCACGGCACCTACCGCTGGCTGCTCTCGTGACGGGAGACAGTCCAGGCAGACCTCGGGTCTGACCCAGTGCAGCTGCCTTTGTGTCTCAGACAGAAGAGCCCAGAGGATGGGGGGGAGACCAGCTGTCCAGGGCAGGAAGTCAGCCAAGAGCTGGGGTGCTGTAGCTGGTCAGGATGGAGGAAGAGCACAGCCTTTGAGTGCACCTGAGGGTAGCAGCTTGTGCTAGCTCTGAGCTGGGATCTTCCAGGCAGATGCTGTCCCAGGGTGTCTTCATGCCTTTGCTTTGTGTTACGCAGCGAAGCCACCTCTGGGGTCAGGGTGGCCCATGGGAATGAGCAGAGTGTTCAGGAAGGGGAGGAGGTACGTGAGCAGTCTGGTGCGTACCTTCCATTTCGGCATGAGCGGAGCTCTCTGATCCGTAGAAGGTTCCTTGCACAGGTCTTTGTCACCTCGTAATGAGAGGGTGCAGGTTTCTCCATCAGACAGAAGGGCCGTTCTCCATGTCAGACCTGGCCCATTCATGCTATTTCTCAGGCAAGACTCCTCATGGTTCAGGATCCAGTCCTGCAGCTGCACCATGTTTCCCAAAACATTCTTCTCTTTGCCGCACAGGGACTGGTACCTGTATTCTAACTGGGTGGGGGTAAGAGAAGGTGGAAGCTCCTTCAAATCAAGAGTTTCTCGAATATAGCCATGCTTGTGTTAAGGAGAAATACGCAAATCTGCTGGGGCTTTTTTAACCCTAGAAGTTTTCCTGGCCTACTCTTGTCTTACCACACACCATTCAGTTTTGCAGTGTTAAGGGAAGAGGTAGGAGCAGTGTGAATTTTATCTAGATGTCTTACGTTCTCTGTCTGGGTTTGGGTTTTAGGTGCAGTGGGCTGATTTTTTTAATGTGGGTTTTAGGGAAATAATGTGACTGTTCTTTACCTCTGAGTTCTGTGACTGACCAGGAGTCTGGCTTCACTCTACAGAAGCAGTGCCCCCACTGAAACATCCTGCGGCACTCCCCACCTCTACTGCGTCTTCTAACGAAGAGAACAAGGACATTACTGATCCAGACAAGTTCTGTAGCCTCTGCCACGCCACTTTCAACAACCCCCTTATGGCAAAACAGCATTATGTAGGCAAGAAGCACAGAAAGCAAGAGACCAAACACAAGCTGATGGCACACTATGGCCGAACCCCTGATGCACCGGCATCGTCCTTCATGGGTGAGTTCTCAGCAGGCAGGGAATAAATAGCTGAATAGCTGGAGAGCAGCGGTATGTGTCTGACAGGTCTTTGGATGAGAGTCTGTGTGGAGGGAGCAGGGGAGAATTACTTATGATGAGGATCTTGATTATATGCCCTAAGATTGATTTGGTTGATGTTCTAACCCCCTGGCAGCAGGAGAGGTTTTAGATTGTAGCTACTCATGACAAGCTTCGCACTGTATTTTGCAATGTTGTGTAATCAGGGATGTGTCCTTTTCATTTTTTGTCTGGATAATCCAGGGATTTTGGCCAGTGCTCTTTCCAGCTAGGTGATTGCATCCAAAATGGAAAGATAAAAGTGGCATTTGATGCTTCAAGAAACATCTTTGGAGGGGACTTACCAAAGGTGGAAGAAATAGGTTTAACTGCACCTGCTGCTTCAAAGCACGTGAAAGCCAGAGAGATTTCTCCCTGGATGCTTTTCTGCCTCTGTGTGGGCACTTCATCTGATGAACTAATGCAACTCTCTCTGCAGCAAGCAGGAATGTGGGGGAAAAAATAAAAAAGAGCTATTAAGGAGGAACTTTAGGCAGAGAGTTAAAACTCATTTGGTTTATGATCTGCTGCTTATGAGCACTTCTACACAATGAAGGCCCTTAGAGTCCAGTAAAAGCATTAGGAGCTCACAGTAAACTCCCTTGTTCCTCGCAGCAGCCTTCTGTTGGGCCAAGAAGTCTAGTACCTGCTGGAGGCTTGAAGTAAATAATAAGCAGACAAATCATCTTTAAATCTTCTTTGAGGGCTTTGTACTCTGTTGTAAAAACCCACACAAGCAGAAGATTAATTATTCTAATTCTTTTCAGGCCACCTTTAGATACCAGTAGCACTTATGAGAAATGAGACTCAATTATCCAAGTAATATTCCTTCCCACCTCATACAGTCGTGTGGGAGATGGAAGGTGCTTGCTCTCCAGCAGTACCCATCTGCTCTTTACCTAATTAGAGAGCTCTGATGAATGGTTCCAATCAGCGTGAGTCAGGCACTGACAGTGGCAGAGCCGCAGCTGGGGCAGGTGGGCAGTGTCCTCACCTGCCTGATGGATGTGTCCCATCAAGCACCAGCAGAACCCCAGTACTTGAGGATACAGCTTCATGGACCTTTGGCCATTCAGGAGAGGTTTTGGAGTCAGGGGCTGCTTGGATGTGATGGGCTGCAGTCAGAGGTGTTTTCTTCTGCTCTCTCTGCCCACTTTTGTGTCCTGACAGCCATGCCTGTCCCTAAACCCCTCTCTGCTGGGACCTGTCTGGCAGCACATAAAGATGTGTTCTTTGCAGTGCAACACAAAGGTATTTGTCTGCTTAAAGCTCCTCTAGGAACTGCCTGTTTGGGGTGCAGGGGGGCAGTTTAGACAACTCTGTGCACGCTGCTGTTTGCCAGATTTACAACAGAGAGATCCTGACTCAGTCGTGCAGGGCAGCAGACCTGAGGGCTGTAACAGCTCCTCTGGCCTTTCCTGCCCAAGTCCATCTCTGTTTTGAGAGCTGAATATCTCACTAGAGTCTCAAACCTTCCTGAGGTGTAGCAGATGAGTGGGGAAATGTCTGCTACATCATGTGCTGTGCTTCTCACTCAGTGATTATGCTGCTCTGCACCCCTGGGGTGAGTCTGCTCTTTCACCTTAAGGAGCTGTTTTCCTTGCAAGACAGGCAAGAGCCCTTCTCCAGTGAGCCCAAATGCAGGAGCACTTAATGTCTTGAGGACAACTGCCAGGATTTTCCCCTGTTACAGACTCCTGTTCTGAGCTGTGCTGCCATGCTTGCCTGGTTGGTATCTGTGACCTCCTGAACTTTAATTCCAGCTGGAGTTGTCATGTTACACAAAACCATTGATCTGTCTGGTACTACTATTGTTGGAAACCTTTTTTTTTTGGCAGTTAACTGATACTCTGAGTGTAACCAAACTGCTTGAGGAGAGAGCTTAATATTCTCAGTTGGCACCTGAGCAAGGCTTAGCAGAATGCTGCACTGTGGAGCTGGACATTGTGTGTAATCTCCTCTGGCTGCTTTTTTTTATTGAAACACTACAAGCTTACAAATGATCTTCCTCCTTTTCTGTTTATGAGACGTACAGATCAGGACGAGTGGGAATTTGGAAGATAAATGTTGTTGCAGTGTATCGTCAGGGTTAGTGTCCTAATGCTGAGACTTTCACTATGTCTGATACTCTGAAGTGTTTATAGGAAATGTGTCTTTGCTTTTATAGATAAACAAATCCATATTCTGACCAGGAAAGCATTTCTGGCCTAGGGATTCTCTCACAGTGACTGGCGGTGAGGTGGGGTAGTGGGATTCAGCGACCTCCCCATCTAGTCAGGCTCTTGATTTGCTCTTTGTCTTTGTTTAGCAGTTGTTTAACACATCAGGTAATTGATTATCTCACTTGTTTCTAACTCAGGCACCAAGTTGTTGGCTACCTGTGTGTGCTAATACTGCTGTCTGTTTCAGCTGGGAAGGGGTACCCCTGCAGCACATGTAACATAGTACTGAACTCCATAGAGCAGTACCAAGCTCACATCAGTGGCTTCAAACACAAGAATCAGTAAGTAACCTTCTTGTCTAAGAGTGTTTGCAGCCTCACTGTTCAAATCAGTGGCTTAAATATAACTTAAAATGCAGTTTTCATTGCATATTTCCGGCTGACTTGTAAGCAGAACGGCAGGGTTTGTGCAAGCTTGTGCCGTTTGTCCTGAAGCCGGTTCACTTCGGCAGCTCCCTCTGCAGACAGCTCCGGGATGCTGCTGAAGTAGAAGTGCCCTGCAGTTGATTTTGGTTCTTGATAGCTCAGCACAGTGTGGACCTTTGCAGGGAGCGTGTCCAGCCTGACACCCATTAAACACGGTTTCTGTTACAACTGAGGCTTTAATTTAATTAAAGCCTGGCTCGGGGGGGGATCTTTTTGCCATTCTAATCTCTCTTGGGGTTGCTCATCTTAAAATTTGGCATGTAGTCAGAACCAAGCCTATATTCCTGAGCTTGCTGTCACAGTTGGTGAGTTAAATAATGGCATCCCTGCATACATGATTAATAAAAAAAGAAAAATTAGGCTGCCAGATGATTAATACGAAAAAATACTTGTTCTGGACCCTGTCAAAGTTCAGATCTCTAATTTCAAAGCATTTCCTAAAAGAGGCTCAGTAATGAGCTTGGACTGCTTAGAGAGGAGCGTAAAAGAAAGTGGTATTGGGAAAATCCTATCAGAAGCAAGGACAGACTCCTAGACAAATTTCCCAGAGGACAAGAGGAAGGCTGGGATCTGTTGTTGCCTGTCTGTGGAATAAGAGCCCCATGCTCCCTTGGCTCTCTGGAGTACTTGATTGGAAGACACGTGCTCCATCTGTCAGCCCAGGCAAGTTTTGGCTCTTGAATGGCACAACTGGATCAGTGAATAGCAAGTATCCCATTCTAGACAGATAACACTGAGGATGTTCCCAACACACACACACGCACATAAATGTTCCCTTTAAGGATATGGACGTTGTCTGAGTTTCTGCAGCCACACAACTGCCTTTTGGAACACTGTTTCTGGATCCAACTTTCAGCCCTGCTCCAGGCCAGCTCCTGCAGCCTGAAGAGAGGCAGGACACTCGCTCTGTAATGGAAGCTCTATAACAGTCCTCGAGCTGTGCACTAGCTAATTCTGCCATGCTAAAGGTATCTGTTTACACACAGGCACAGAGGGCAAGCATGCACTTGGAAGCTGTTTCTGGCAAGTTGTTTACTTGGCTGCAGTAGGCTGTTGCTCCACTGACAGCCATGCCTGCTGAGCAGTGATTGCAGCTGGCAGGTTTCAGAGCACTTCTGACATTGTCTCCTTTTTTTCCCTTGTCTTCCTTTCGCTCCCTTCGATGTCCAGGATGCCAGGAGCAGTGTCGGTTGTTGGACCATTCCAGCCCCAGCAGTATGTCCGGGAAGAGTCAACTGCCCCAGGAGGCTACAGTTATTTCAGCCAAGACTTCTAGAGCAAGTTGCAGCACTGTTCTTGGAGTTGTTGGTGGCCCAAGAACGCACATCCTTTGCCAGCCCACAATGGTTTCATTATCCCTCTGGATAAGCAAAGCCCTACCCTCCTGTATGCACCCGTTGAGCAGAACGGGGACTGAATCTGTCAGGAAAAGGATCCAGCTGGAAGAGACTTGCTAGACAGCAAATACTTCACTCCCTTAGAGTAGTTTTCATTGTGTAATTGCTTCCTGTGAAGGTGGGTGCGGTGTGAGAGGAAGTGTGTACCTGGTTAAAGGAGGGTTTGGCAAGAGGCTGGTAGTGGCCACCTCCTCCCTCACCAGAGCAAATAATGGATTCCTGCACCTGGAGGGCAGCATCCCATGCTCAGAGGTGGCTTTTGCTGAAGGAGAGCTCCTCTAGACTGTAGCGAGCAGCATGGATGGGACACGGTGCAGGCTGCTTGGCTTTGTATAGGTTAAAGTAGGAAATAACCAGTGTGGCATCTCCTTCCATGCCTCCTCCAGTCAGGTTTCTGTGCAGGGTTCCATGAGTCACTGATTGCCATCAGAGCCTTTTGCAGCTGCTGGTTCTGGAGCTGGGTTATTTGGGTCTATCTCACATGTAGTAACAACTTCTAATGTGTAAACTGCTGCTGGTGGGAGTGCAGGGCTGCAAGAAGGGTTAGAGCTTCTGGCTTACCCCAGCCCTCTGCTCTGAGGGTTTCCACGTGGAAGGAAGTAACTGTTCAGCCTGGTTTCCTATGGAAACAGGTGTATGTGATCATTCACGGTGTGTGTCTTTATCCCCTGTGACTTAAACTCAGCCAAACTTGGCAGCGGTGGAGATCTCCAAGGTCTGAATGCAGTCAGCAGAGGAGGGTAGAGCAGGGTGGGTTCATCTCTTAATTCTGTCAGGGTCTGCATGGAAGTGCAGCATTTTCCCTGCTGCTACTGAAATACTCTGGGGAAGGAGGGTTTTAAGGGAGAAGAGAGAATAAATCTAGATGCAGCAGAAGACTATAGTATAAGGTAGTCCATTCATGAGCTGGCTAAAAATCCACAATCTTTGGTAAACCTGCCTTGGTTAGTCCTTCATTAGACACTACTTGCTCAGCTCTCTTCAAAAGTTCTTACACATTTCTACCATCCCAGAAAAGGGGTGCTCTGTATTTCAAACCCAGAAATTAAGACTGATGGTCTCTTCATGGTGCTAATGTACCAGATCTGTTAGAAAAGGTCCCAGAAGGAAGGGCAGCACCTGAGACCCACTGTGTGTTTTGGACGAGTTCGTTAGATGCTTTGCTTTAAGGGTATTTTAGGGTATTGCCTGTTCTCTGCTAGCCCACCACAAGAGTCCAGGCATTGGAGTGCCCTCATGTTCAGTGCCAGTGCTCTGAGTCAAGCATCCCATGTCCCAGCATGCCAGGGCCGGCTGAGCCAGGCTGCTGCCTCCTGCCTGGCCCCAGCAGCTGCTGGAGGACCCTCTGGGCCCTCAGCTCGCAGGTTGTGTGCCAGGGGAGCAGCTGAGCCGCGCTGGAGAGGCACTTCCCAAATGCGCTGGTCAGGTTAAGTAAGGAGAGAGCGAGCTGTTTGCTAATCTCAGTGTTTGGAGTGCCTGCCTTCCCTTCCCCACTCTAGGCTGTGCATGAGCTTTGTTTTCCTTTACCCTGCACAGAATCTGCCATCTTCCCTTAGGACAGGCTCCTGCTGGTCTGGGTTCGCCTTCCTAATGTTTTCCGGGCTTGCTCTGCTGCTGAGGCGTGACCTTAATCTCCTGCTACAGAGGGGAGTCCTTTTAAACCTTGCAAGCTGATCAGTGAGTAGAAAATTGTGATGACCTGAAGGAAACTGTGTGCCTGATAGCCCTGGATGGCCTCCAGCTCCGAACTCTGCTGTTTTGCTCTCATCCTGGTGTACCAGGGCAGGTGCCCGCTAGAAGTGCTGTGCATTGACACCAAGAGGGACCCGTTTCCAGCACTGCCCAGTCCAGTGTGTCACTCCTGTCTGTGTACTGACAGCTTTGCCTTCCCCTGTACACAGTGTTTATGTATCTGCTGTTTCCCTAAGGTGAAGCTCTCCAAATAGAGTGTTTATTACTACTTTTGGGTGCTGTCTCTCTGCTAGAGCCCTTCCTGGGATTTTGCCATACTTCAAAGCAAAGAACAGGATGCAGACACCTTTAAAATATTTGGGAGGGGCGGGAAGCTTGTGTTCCCATCTGCCCTCCAGGCCCTGCTGTCATCCTGTGGCACCCTGAGGTCCAGACCAAGGCAGTAAGAGCCTTCCTCTGTGCTGCTCTGGCAAGTCATGAGGCCTTGGGCACACCACAGTCACCAAGGGGAAGACGGGACAGTCTGGGCTGGGAGGCTGCTGGCACTTGTGCAAGCTGTTGTGCAGCTTGTGCCGAAAACATCCGTGACTGATGCTGGGCTGTTCTGCGCTGCCAGAGCAGTGTGATGGCAAACACACAATGCTCTGCTGCTGTCCTGTTCCAGGGCAGCTTGCTCGGTGGGGCAGGCTTGGGAGGCAAGAGTGCATGGGACCGGTGTCCCCAGGAGCAGTGCAAGGCCTTCTTGTGCTGGCACCGCGGGCGGCACTGCCATCGGTGGTGTGAGTAGTGCTGGGAGGGACAGGCTGTGTCTGCCTCCAGTGGCACACGGCTCTGCCGGGGCAGCGTGCCAGCTGCTGCCAGCCTGTCCCTCGCTGACCCCTTTCCCTCCTCGCTGCAGGGCTGTGGCGTGCCTGGCACCTCCCGGCCCTTCCATGTGTGCAGGCGCTCACTGGGACGGGTGCAGTTGGTGGCTGTGGTGCTGCCTATACCCCTGGCATGTCCCCTTTGCCAGCAGCCAGGTGGCTGGCAGGCCTCTGTGCTAGGGCAGCCACAACCAGGAGCCCCTGCCATCCGTGCTGGTGGCTGCAATGCCCATGGTGGGTCCATGCCAGCCCCATCCCTGCGCTCCAAGCACACAGACCAGGTGTGTGCCAAAGTCACTGGTGTCCCCACTCTGATGGCTGCCCATCCTAGAATCATAGAATAGTCAGGGTTGGAAAGGACCTCAAGATCATCTAGTTCCAACCCCCCTGCCATGGGCAGGGACACCTCCCACCATCCTGCTGCTGGATGGCTTTTGGAGGGACCCCAGCACCCATGGATATCCCCAGGAATGGATGGGACAGGAATGGGAGCCTTGCTGTGGGACCAGAGCCATCCCACATGCTGGGAGAGGCTGAGGATGGAGCGCGGCCCTTGTCCCCAGGCTGTGCCCCAGGGCTGTCAGCCCCATGCCCTGCCTGGCTGCGGCCAGGGCTGCCCAGTGCCGCTCCTCCCTGCAGGGGCCTCTGCAAGCAGCACCTCGCCGGGCTGGGGCTCTGGCTCCTGTGCCGGGCCCAGCCCCAGTCCCAGCGCCTCCAGGCTGGCAGGCACGGCGCAGGGCACGGAGCCACCCGCCAGCCACGTCCCCATGGAAGCGCTGCCTTCCCCTGCCCGTGCCGCAGCCAGCTCCATGGAGCCTGCCTGGCCCAGGAGCTGCTGCTCCCCCGGGTTCCGCCGCAGCCCCGGCCGCAGCCCCGGCTGCTGCCATCCCTCGTGGCCCCGCTGGCTCCAGCGAGTAAATCAGGTGCAGATGTGGAGGCAGGGCCCGGCGCCTGCTTGCGATTAGAGGCTGGGAGCAGCGGGGTGGCCCCGTTCCTGCCTCGCAGCCCTCTGCTACGGGCACATCACTCCGGGGAAGAGCCCCAGTGCCACAAGAGGGATAGGGCTGCCTGGCAAAACCTCCTGCTTGCTCGGCCCCTGGATGGGCACCATGGTGCTCAGCCCAGCGCATGGAATGTGCCACATCCCCAGGGGGAACAGTGCCCATCCTGGCTTCATGCACCCCATTCCCTGTGCCAGCTGCAGCCCCAGTGCTTCCCAGCACAACCAGGATGGGCAGGGGCAGCAGGGCTGTAGCAGAGATGAGGCATGGCACTGCCAGGCCAGCGCCAGCCCATGTGCTCTCAGCACAGCCTACAGCACCCAAATCTGTGAGTGCTCTTGTGCTGTGCTGGGGGGGCTTGGCCAGCTCCAGGGTCCCTGGTGGCCCTGTCCGGCAGCCCCTGCGCCGGGCCCCATGTTCTTGGCTCCCAAGAGGAAGCAGCAGATTGGTGTTTGCCAAGTTCTGCCTGGTTAAACCTTAACCGGGCCGGGCTGCTCCATTGGTCCCTCCCTGCCGGAGATAAGGATGGGCAGGCAAGAGAGACCAGGGAGTGAGCACTGCCCCAGGCCCCGGTGCTCACCTCCAGAGCAGGACCTGGAGCCTGCAGAGCATCCTGCCTGCCCCTCTGGCTTGGCCACTGCCTGCCCCTGCAGGTACCCTGCTGATACGAGGACATTGGGTTGTGGCCAGGACCAGAAGCCACCATGTGTCAAGGCCAGCAGGGTTGGATGGAGCCGTGCGCTCCGGCGCTGGCCTGACCCCTCCATGCTGAGGGGTTCGCATCTCCCCAGCACATGGCATGAGCGCGCTCGGCCTCAGCCCCCGGGCTCTGCGCGGGGTACAGGGAGCCCCAAACAACAGCCGTTCAGGGGAGGCCAAGAGAAACTTCCAGGAGGAAAGAGCCCCCCGGGCTCCGGCCCCCCCAGGAGCCACCGTGCCACAGGTGCCACCGCAGCAGGAGTGGCAGCGAGCGCTGGGGCCAGGCACAAGGGGCGGCTGTGTTCCCGCAGCCCCGGCTGCCTTCCAAGAGCAATATTGTTGGCACCAGGCAGGCTCCCTGAGCCGGCAGCGCATACACGGGCCTTTCATGAGGGGAGCGGGGATGATTTACTGCCTGGGGGAAGGGGCAGGGGCGGGAGGACGGAGCCCCAGCGTGCCGGCGCCCAGCCCCTCGTGCGTGCTCGCTGCTGCGCGGCCCTAGGCATGTAAGCGAGGCAAGGGTCTGGCCAAGGGGTCAGCTCTCCTCGGTTGGATATGGGGCAGAGCAAGTCCCCGGCCCCATCCGCACAGTACCGCCCCGCTCACTGCCCATCTGCGGGGCCCTGGGGACATGCTCCTGCCTTCTGTGGCTCAGTGGCTGTGGGGACACGTGTCCCTTGCGGTACCAAGGCTGAGGGGAGCAGCCTGCGGGGCGGGGGGAGCAGGGGCAGCAAAGGAGGGTGCCATGGCAGGGGTGCACCACAGCGGGGGTGCTGCGCTGGCACAATCCCTGCTTGTTGAGCTGCTGGCGTGGCGGAGGCCGTGGCGGTGCTGCCGGCAGCGGGTGGCAGGCGGCGGGGCTGCGCTGCCATGAAGGGCTTTTTGTTTGCCGTCAGTTGCTGTTATAAATCAAGCCGGGCCGGCAAAGCCCGGCCCTGCGCTGCCCCACGGCGGGGAAGCGACCGGTTCCCAGCAGCCCACGGCACAGCCCTGCCGTGGCCCAGCCTGCACCAGCATCACCCTGGCCCTTGGTGTGACACGGGGTGAGGCGCCAGCAGCGCTCCCCATGCCCTGCTGCACCCAGCACCGTACCCACTGCTGGGGCAGGAGCGTTCTCTCCATGCCCATCCCACACGGTGGCTCTCACAGGCTCCCCTGAGTCCCAGCTCCCCCCCGCCATTCCCAGTGCTGGGAACAACCCCCTTCTCTCTGGTTTTAATTTGGTTTCGGTTCGAGCTGAGCTGAACCCAACATTTTTGTGTGCTTCCGGCACGCTGCAGCTCTGCAGGGGCGGCCGCCGCGCCGTGAAATTGATGTTCTCGTCGCTTCACGCGCCGGCAGGAGCGAACAGCTGCTGGGGGCTGCTGGCCCCGGGCTGCTCCGGGTGCCCCCGCGCCCCGCGGGGTGGACGGCACCACGGGGTGGGGACCAGCAGCCCGGGGGCGGCAGCATGGGGTGCATGGTGCTATGGGATACACCACGGTACCAATCAGCCCCTGCAGGGAAACCGTGCCGTGGTGGAAGCTGCTGGCTTCACATGGACAAGGCTGGGCCCCGGCCCTCTTGGCAGGGCTGTCTGGGGTGAGGGGTGACCGTGGTACGCACACACCGCTCACACAACCTGAGGATCCATGCTGAGCATGGGCAAGGCTGTGTGTGAGACCTACCATGGCCCCAGCAGGTTTTGCTGGAAAGCAGGAAGATGGCGAAGCAGAGGGTGATGGCAGCAAGGGAGAGTGGCTCTGGAGCTAGATCTGGCCCATGCACGGTGGGCACCCTCAGTCCTCTCTTGCTGGCAGCAGGATGCTCATGGGAAGGTGTGCCTGGGGACCGTGCTGGTCCTGAGGGCCTGAGGCCACACTCCTCCAGTGCCCAGGTGTGGGCCAGTGGGCAGCGAGGCCTGGGCATAGTGGGGTCTGCCCGCCCCGGTGCAGGCAGCAGCATGGGGAAAGTGAAGGCAAAGTGTTTATGGGTCGGATTAGGGCCACTCCAACCCTGGCTCGCAGCCTGGCCGTGTTTTTACGATGCTCGGTTATGGGCTCCTAATGAGGGTCACAGCCACTTTATGGCACCAGCAG
The DNA here is from genome assembly GCF_037157495.1 of Lathamus discolor. NCBI lineage: Eukaryota > Metazoa > Chordata > Aves > Psittaciformes > Psittacidae > Lathamus > Lathamus discolor. Next base: position 12,152,888 of record NC_088893.1, on the reverse strand, counting down.
CGATAACGCTACAACTAATTGCAGCACAATTAGCGAGCGAGCTGATGGACACCCAGCAACGCCACCACCCAGCCCAGGCCAGGGCTGCCCGGCGGGTGGGCACCGCTGCCCTGGAGCCCGTGGCATCCCCGGGGTGCTCGCCGGGTGCCACGGGGGGAAAAGTGGAAGAAAGCGGCTTTGTCCTGATGCGCTCCTCCCGCCCTGGGGACCCGACATGTGGGGTCTGCACGGGGGGGGCAGCCCCGGGGGTTCGCAGCCCCCCGCAGCTCCCCACCGCGGGCGGTGCTGCCGAGGAGGGGCCGTGCCGGGGGTGAGCAGAGGCCGCCTCCCGGTGCTGGCAGGGAGCGGGGAGTGCCCGGTGCCGCCCCCCCCACCCCGGCGTTGGGTCGGTTCGCGAAGGAGCCGGCGGAGCGGGGCCGGCGGCAGCAGCGGCGGCTCGGGACCGGTGCCCCCCCGCCCCGCTCTCTCTGCCCCCACCCCTCCGGCGCTCCGGGCGGGGCCGCTGTAACCCGAGCCCGCCCCTACAAAGTGCCCGCGCCCGGCGCGGCGGCGGCACAACGGAGCCGCAGCGAGCCCGGAGCCCTCCGCAGCCGCCCCGAGCCCTGCCCGCCATGGGGCCGCGGTGTGGGGCGCGGTGACGCTGAGCCCGCCGGCACCCGGACTTTGCCCGGGCCCTCCCCGCGCTGCGCGGCGGCTCCGCCGAGGGATCCCGTCACTGCCGGTAATGCCGCGACCCTCGCCCTCGGGACACTTCTCCCCGCATCCCGCACTGGGGACCCCCCTCCCCGGCCCCCACGCCGTGCCCGGGTAACCTCTGGCCAGGAGTCGGTTCCCTACACCCAGCCGGGACCCCTCCGCCCCGGAGCTTTCGCGGGGGGTTGGTGCTGGTGGGGATCTGTCTCCCCGTGCTCTGCCCCCCTTCGTGCGCGCCCGCCGTCGCCGTGCCCCGGGGACCCCGCCCCACAGTGCCCCGGGACCAGCCCCCTGCTCCCCGCCGGCGGGTCCCTGCCTCTCCGGCTCCGCTCACCCGGGTCCTGCCTGTCCCGCAGGGGGGGAGCCGCCGCGCCGGAGGGGCCTGGAAGATGCGGCCCCTCTCGCAGGTCCTGGTGGGGCTGCTGCTGGCGGCTGCTGCCCGGGGCAGGGCGATGGAGCCAGGTACGGCTGCGAAACGGGGGGTGGGAAGCGGGGCTCGGGACGCTGCAGTGGGGTCCTGCAGTGGGGTCCTGCTTTCTGGATGCTGTCCCCGGCGGGGCAGCGAGCCCTTGGGGGTGCTGGGTGCAAGCGCCATGGCTGCGACTGCGGGGCTGGTGTGGCGGGAGCTGGAGGCACCCATCCGGCTGGGGTCCGGCCCGGAGGGTCCGCATCTCCATCACCGGGCGAGGAGGTGTGGAGGCTGGAAGGGGCAGGGTGGCTCCGACCAGGCTGTCCCTGCGCTACGGGGGCTCGGCTTGCTCTGTGGAGCCGCAGCAGGGCGGGATGGTGTGAACGCTGTGGGCTGTGGGGGTTGTGCGTGGCTTGGTGGGGAGTGCAAATGTCCTGGATGGTCCGTGCCTCTCGGTGGTGGGTACAGAAGGACATGTCCCAGGGCACCAAAGGGGCGGCTGTCCCACATCCCCCCTGTAATGGCCATGCAGAAGGCTGGGAATGCACGTGTATGCCCCAGACCCCTGCATGCAGCAGTTGAACTGTGATGGGTATTGCTGTTTTGGTGGTTGGGTTGTTTCTGATCTCCACGTGCTGCTGCTGGCCATCACCAGGCAGGACACCACATCCGAGCCTCGGCATTGCCGGGCCCAGCCAGGTGGAGGGGAGGGGTATCCCAGCCGTGCCTGGGGCTTGTGAAGGTCCAATGGTGGGTGGCCGGGAGGGTTTGGTGCCCTCGGGTGAGGCAGGATGGGCTCGAGCACCCTGCACTGCTGGGAGTGGCCCCTGCAGAAGGACGGTGGTATGTGTGGCCTTGGACGGGGACACGCTGGGGAAGCCGTGTCCCTGCGCCCCAGGGCAGAGTCCGGCCCTCGCCTGCCTCCGGGGCAGCAGAGCTGGGCAGGGGCTCTGTTGTACCGTGTATTCTCCACACCGGGGTGGGCACATGGTGGGGTCCTGCTGGGAAGGGGTGGTCACCGGGGTGGGCACTCACGGCGTCTCTGCAGAGCTGTTCGAGAGCCCGTTGCTGGAGTCAGAAGAGGAACATCTCCTGCTGGACCCGGGCAATGTGTTGAAGCTGTACTGTGACGCCAACCAGAGCGGTGCCAGCGTGGTCTGGTACAAGGAGTCCCGGCCGCTCACCTCGGGAGGCCGCATCCGTGTCCAGCAGAGCCTGCTGGAGATCTTGGAGGTTGCCTACGAGGACTCGGGGCTCTATGTGTGCCGGGCACGGGGGACAGGGGAGATCCTGCGCAACTTCACCATCTCCGTAGTGGGTAGGAGCCCCGGCAGCACCCAGCTCCCCTCAGGGCAGCAGCAGCCACTGCCCACCCAGCCCTGCAGGCAGGGATGTCCCTCCCAACCCATTTTCCTTTGCAGACTCCCTGGCGTCAGGTGATGATGATGAAGATAGTGATGGGGACAGTCCTCACAGAGATGGAAAGGAGGAGCCTGTCTATGTGCACAGAGGTCAGTGCCACCCCAGGCAGGATCAGCAGCTGGGGCACTGCTGCCTCCTGCTCACAGCAAGAGCGGCTGGGAGCAGCTCTGGCAGCCTCCATACTGCCCCTTGACCCCCTCCTGATGTACATCCCATGTGCCCCCAGCTCCTTACTGGACTCACCCGCACCGGATGGACAAGAAGCTGTATGCGGTGCCCGCAGGGAACACGGTGAAGTTTCGGTGCCCAGCCTCGGGCAGCCCCAGCCCCAGCATCCGCTGGTTCAAGAACGGGCGCGAGTTCCGGGGAGAGCACCGCATTGGGGGCATCCGGGTAAGGGATAAGGGACAGGTCCCACCTCCGCAGCCTCCCCTCCTGGATCCGACTCTCCCATCACACCTTCCACCTTACCTCCCCCCTCTGCAGCTCCGGCACCAGCACTGGAGCCTGGTGATGGAGAGCGTGGTGCCCTCTGACCGCGGCAACTACACTTGCCTGGTGGAGAACAGGTTTGGCAGCATCCACTACAGCTACCTCCTGGACGTGCTGGGTGAGTGCTCCTCGCTGCGGTGCTTGTTCTGGCTCCCTGCTTCCCCCATGCCTGTCAGAGGCGTTGGGATCATGGGGGGAAGGGGGCAGAGGAGCCTCTCTGCTGGCATCCCTTATACCCAACAGACATGGGGATGGAGGCCAGGCTTTGGTCTGCATGGGTCCGCTTTGGGGCTGCAGAAGGGCTCTCTGCGGCTTCATTGTGGGTTTAGAGGGAGGGAGAAAGGAGCCCTTCTCTGGGCCACTGCATTGGTGATGCTGCTCTGCTTTGTGCACAGAGAGGTCCCCGCACAGGCCCATCTTGCAGGCTGGGCTGCCCGCCAACACCACAGCCCTGGTGGGCAGCGATGTGGAGTTCTTCTGCAAGGTCTATAGTGATGCCCAGCCTCACATCCAGTGGCTGAAGCACATCGAGGTGAATGGCAGCAGCTACGGTCCCGATGGGGTCCCCTATGTGCAAGTGCTCAAGGTAACAAGGGCTGGAAGCACCCAGGTCCCAGATACCCACTCTAAAGTGGTGATGGGGCTGCACAGAGCGCCCGGTGGAGGAGGGATGCTGACCATCCACCCCTCTCCCTGTCAGACTGCAGACATAAACAGCTCTGAGGTGGAGGTGCTGTACCTGCGCAATGTCTCTGTGGAGGATGCTGGCGAGTACACCTGCCTGGCAGGGAACTCCATTGGCCTCTCCTACCAGTCTGCCTGGCTCACCGTGCTGCCAGGTAGGGGTGGGGGTCCTGGGGTGGGAGCTGGGACCCCTGGTACACAGGAACTGTGGCTCAGTTCGACTGATTCACACCCTCCAGAAGAGGAGCTGGTGCGGGAAGCTGAAGCCCCTGAGACCAAATACACAGACATCATCATCTACACCTCGGGCTCGCTGGCCGTGGCCATGGCCATCATCATCGTGGTGCTGTGCCGGATGCAGACTCAGTCAAGCAAGCAGCCGCTGGAGCCCATGGCAGTCCACAAGCTCTCCAAATTCCCACTCATCCGACAGGTTGGTGCTGAGCTGGAGCCCTGAAGGTGTGGGGGGACCTTGGCGACCGACTGGTTTCACAGTGTGGCACCTCACCTTGCTGCCAGCCCCAGGGCTGCCCTCCTTATTGCTTCCTGCAGCTCCCTTGCCCCATGGCTCCAAGTGAGGGTCTCTGGCTCTGGAGCTGAGGTCCCTTGGGCTCTCTCCGCAGTTCTCCTTGGACTCCAGCTCCTCCGGGAAGTCCAGCACATCCCTGATGCGCGTCACCCGTCTCTCCTCCAGCTGCGCCCCGATGCTGGCTGGGGTCATGGAGCTGGACCTGCCCCTCGACACCAAGTGGGAGTTCCCCCGAGACAAGTACGGCGCTGTGTGGGGAAAGGTTTGGGGCTGGGGCTGCTCTCCCTGGCTGCCCTGGGGATGGCAGCACATGGGTGATGGATGGAGAAGTTTCTGGCCATCTCTGGGCACCTCAGCACCACGTTACCCTGGTGTGCTGGGATTCAGCTTGGATGGAGAGGGGCAGCCCTGTGGGGGAGCAGAGCCATCTCTGTGGTCCCTCATGGTTCTGCCTGTCCCTGCCAGGCTGGTGCTGGGCAAGCCCCTGGGTGAAGGCTGCTTTGGCCAGGTCGTGCGGGCAGAGGCTTACGGCATCGACAGAGAGCGGCCAGACAGAGCTGTCACTGTGGCTGTCAAAATGCTGAAAGGTAACGGCTCCTCCACCAGTGTCCCAGGCAGGGAGGTGCAGCAGTGCCAGGCTGTGGTGCCACCCTGCTGGCATGGTGACACAGCCCTCCTTCACCAGACAACGCCACCGACAAGGACCTGGCTGATCTCATATCCGAGATGGAGATGATGAAGCTCATGGACAAGCACAAGAACATCATCAACCTCCTGGGAGTGTGCACGCAGGACGGTGAGGGGGCTCTGCAGGCAGGGCATGGGCATGGGGTGGGGAATGGGGGCTGTTGGGATCAGTAGCAGGCGGGATGCTGTGGTGGGCAGGGCAGGGGCTGAGTGGAGTGGACACCCTTGCAGGTCCTCTGTATGTGATCGTGGAGTTTGCTGCCAAGGGCAACCTGCGCGAGTACCTCCGTGCCCGCCGCCCCCCAATGCCTGACTATGCTTTTGACATGGCTGTGATGCCCGAGGAGCAGCTCTCCTTCAAGGACCTGGTCTCGTGCGTCTACCAGGTGGCCCGTGGCATGGAGTACCTGGAGTCCAAACGGGTAGGACTGGCACAGCCTGCGCAGGGACTGCTTGTGCTCAGCACAGCCTTGGGGGGGCCATGGCAGTGATGGAGGAGCTGTGTATCCCTGGTGAACCCACTGTCCCAATGGAGAAGGAGCCCAGCCCCTTCCCCTGGGTTGTCCAGAACCTCCCAGCTACATCCAGCAAAGCTGTGGGCAGCTAACTCCCCAGAAATGTGGGGCTTAAAGCCTGACCCACCTTCTGGGTGGCACGGAGCTGGAGCCACCATCTCATCCCCTCCATGGGTGATGTTCTCCCTGGCAGTGCATCCACCGTGACCTGGCTGCCCGCAACGTGCTGGTCACAGCAGAGAGTGTGATGAAAATCGCTGACTTTGGCTTGGCCAGGGATGTCCACGACATTGACTACTACAAGAAAACCAGTAATGTGAGTGGGGGCTCTGAGAGAGGGGTGAGAGATACAGGGACCTCCAGTCAGGGCTGAGCAGGGGGTTTGCTCTCATAGGGTCGCCTGCCAGTGAAGTGGATGGCACCTGAGGCCCTGTTTGACCGTGTCTACACCCACCAGAGCGATGTGTGAGTCCTGGGGCTGAGGGTGCTGTTGGGTGTGGGATGGAGATGCTGCCTGTGGGGGTCAGGGCAGCACTGTGGGGTTATGCGTGTACTGGAGGGTCCCCATGAGTAGTTCAGGGGTATTCCATGGGCACAGCAGCAACGGGGCACATGCTCACTAGGGCTGATGCCACCCTCTCTCTTCCTTGCTCCCATGCAGGATGCAGGAGGGTGAGCTGGTGTCAGAGAGGTCCTAGGATGTGATTGACCCCACTTTGCTATGTGTGATTCCAGGTGGTCCTTTGGGATCTTGATGTGGGAGATCTTCACGCTGGGGGGCTCCCCCTACCCCGGCATCCCTGTTGAGGAGCTCTTCAAGCTGCTGAAGGAGGGGCACCGCATGGACCGGCCATCCAACTGCACCCACGAGCTGTGAGTGCCGGGCAGACAGGGTGGGCAGGGGGCACAGTGAGCCCCCGCTAACGGGCCGTCCCCCCGCAGGTACATGCTGATGCGGGAGTGCTGGCACGCCGTGCCCTCGCAGCGCCCCACCTTCAAGCAGCTCGTGGAGGGGCTGGACAAGATCCTGGCAGCCGTTTCAGAGGAGGTGAGTGGCTGGGGGTGTGATGGGCGGCAGGTGGGCAGCATGGGCACTGACAGCACCGCTGCTGATGGTACCGTCTCTCCCTGCAGTACCTGGATCTCTCCATGCCCTTCGAGCAGTACTCACCCTCCTGCGAGGACACCGCCAGCTCCTGCTCCTCCGATGACTCTGTCTTCACCCACGACCCACTGCCATTGGCTCCACGCCTCTTCTCCTACCCCAGCGTGAGGACTTAAGGGTGGGCAGGGAAGGGTGATGCCGAGGCTGCCTCTGCCCTCGCAGGGAGTGGGTCCAGGTTCCCACAGGCTCCCTGGTTTGTCGGGTGTGAGCAATGGGCAGGTAGGCCCCCGAGATGCAGCACGGAGGCAGGGTGTCCTTCTCTCTGGGCTCCATTTCAGCACCAAGCCCTCAGTCCTGGCTGAGACCTGCCTGGCATTGCAGGGCAGCGGGAGCCAGAGCCTCTGCAGGGTGGGCACTGCCTGGGATGCCCATGGCATCACCCAGGGAGTTGGGCTTTGGCTTCAGTGGAAGTGTCTGTGGGCAGGAGCCCCACTGCCTGCCGGGCTCCTGCTGCGCCTGTACATAGCCACAGAGATGAATATTTATGTACGTGAAATACCGACCTGATAAATTATTTTTTTGGAATAGACCCCGGTGCAGTTTCTGGGCTGCTCCTGGGGCTGAAGGGCTCAGCTGAGCTTGGAAAGGTGGGACAGGGGCTGCCTCCTCACCAGCTCAGGGCCCTGTGGGTGCTGCTGGGGGACGAAGAGGCAGTGCCACAGGTGCAGGAAGCAATGTCCCTGCTCCCACTCGCTCCGGCACAAAGCACCCTTGCATCTGTTCCCCATTAGCTGCTGCTGCGCTAAGCCACCGTGAACTGCGCTACCAGCATCGCCCTGAAACCGATCCCACAACTGCCGCAGGCTCCCAGGCTGGGAAAGCGCTCTGGGGCCCGGCCCCGTGCCTGGGGACCCCCCTGCGCCCCCCTGCCTGCACCCACCCCGGGACTCCAGATAAGAGTGAGTTACGGTGCGTGGCCTCCCTGGAGCCCCGCGCCCCGGGAGCACAACTGGGGGGCTCCAGCCCCAGGCCCTGCTCTCCGGTGCCTGCTTTGTGCATCCCCCTCGGCCGCGGTGCCCGGAGCGCTGGCAGGGAGGGCTGCAGCTGTCTCGCCCCCTCCTGCCAGCCTGCTCCAGGTCTAGGGTTTCAGCTAGGGCCAGGCTTTGCCGGCCGTTAGCTCCAGGATCTTGTTTCCTCCTCCAGCTCCCAGCTGCACTCGCAGCTCCCCCAGCCTAAAGCTGGCTCTGCAGCACGACTTGCCCCAAGCTGGCCCGAGAGGAGGAGGGTGGCAGGAGCAGTGGGGCAGGACTTAGGCCAAGGGCAGCTGGAAAGGGGGTTCCTCGGTCCTGCCCACTGCTGTCATGGCGCTGGGGTCTGGGCTTTCAGGATGCTGCTTGTGGCTGCCCTTATGCAGGGCTTGGTTCAGCAATGGGTGCAGCACCTTGCAGGTGCTGGGGAGCCTGGCAGCTCTTATTGCTGTCCTGGGGTCCCCTCCTTGTCAGAGCCCCTTACAGGGCTGCTGTGGGGACCCCAACCCCTATGGTGTGCTTGAAGCCTGCATCCCCAGCCCTGCTCCCCTCTCCTGGGATGAGCCCCAGCTCCAGCACTGCAGGCAGAGGCAAGAGTGAAACCTGCCTTGCCCGGGAAGGATCCCAGCTGTCCGCTAATGTGCCAGAACCAATGCATTTCACACAGCCCCTGAATGGGGCATTCACACGCTGGAGGGCAAACTGCCCAGCCTGCCCACAGGCCAGGACCAGGGGTGGACACAAATGGGTGCATGGGGAGGGGGCTCAGTTCACCTCCACCTCATTCCAAGCTGGGGTCTCCATGCTTGGGGCAGCATGGGGGGCAGGCAGTGCCCCATGCCTGGCAAGGTTTGCACTGCTCTTGCTTGCTGGGTGTTGCCCTTTCCCTGGAAAATGGGGCCACAGCTGATTTCAAAGGGTAAGGCCGAGGTGGGTTCATCAATCCTTTGTGCCAGGTGCGGGTATACAAGGGGACATGGTAAATGGGGATGTGCCACCCCCTGCTATGGCCTTGCTGCTCTTCTGCTCACTTGTTGAGCATGGCGTGGGTGCAGGCAGTGCCTTGTTCCCCCAGCCCAACCCAGCTCAGCCCAGAGATGCTTTTGTGGTCCTGATGGTGCCCAGCACTGTGCCCACCCGGGCCCTGGGAGCTGCTCGTCACCCCCTCCCCAGGCACCAGTGCATCCCGCATTGCTGCAGCAGTGGGTGCCGGGGGGCTGTGGGCACAGGGCAGCCAGGGCCGGGGCAAGGAGGCAGCCCAGGGCATCCCACAGCCCCACAACAACTGGAGGCGGTTTTTATTGTTTAACATTCCTGGTATTTTCTGTCAGGGCTGAACCAATTGTCCTTAATCCGCCAGGCTCTGCTGGCCAAACAAGTGTGGCTGAGCCACCAGCATCCTGTCCGCACGAACAGGCCCCTTTTGTGAGGGGGATTTAGCGTGTAGCCCAGTAAATCCCGCTGGTTTCCTGAGGCAGCGTTCCCACACACCACTGCCACTACACCCCCCCCCGCCTGCCCCCAGCCCCTGGGCCCTGGCATCGCTCCTGGCCTGGCCATGCCCACAGCACCCTGCTGCCCCTGCACCCTGCCTGCCCCAGCCCTGGGGGGCTGTGTGTCTTCCCTATGGGATGTGGGGTGTTAGTGGGGCTCAGGAGTTTCCCAGCTACACCCCTGTGCTGCTGGTCCAGGGCAGAATGCTGTGGTTCCTGTGGGATGCTGTGGTCCTGAGGGATGCTGTGGTCCTGAGGGAGATGCTGAGTCCTGGGGGAGATGCTATAGCCCTTGGGGGGATGCTGAGTCCTGATGGGTATGGCGCTGAGCCTGAGTGGGATGCTGAGCCCAAAGGGAGACAGCACCTGAGGGGCGGCAGGAAACTGGTTCCTCATTCCAGCCCCTGGATGTGGCTCCAAGGCCCTGGCCTAGAGGTGCCTTTGCTTAACGACTCTGTTGTGGGGCGGGAAGCCGCTGTTGTCTTTCCTCCCCAAAACAAAGGCGACAGGATTTTATCTCCGGGGAGAATCTGGCTTTTGTGAGATGCAGAAAGCCTCTGCCCCCGGGCAGGCAGGGATGAGGCTGGGGAGTTTGAAAGGCAACAGATTCCTGCCTTCGCGACCTGGCACTGCCCCTCTGCCTGCTCCTGCCCGCCATACCCACTGCTCTGTGACCCTGTGCCATGCCTGTGCCCAAAGTGCACCACTGGTGTCCAGGCAGCAGAGGGGAGAGAAGAGACCCCAGGGGTGAGCAGGCACGGAAAGGGGGCCCGTGGGTGCCCACACCTGGGGGCAACCCGTGCTGCTTCCCAGGCAGTGGCTGGGGCAGGGGCCGTCCTCTCCCACCAAATCCCAGCGCCAGCAGTTCCTGCATCCCTGGGCACCGCGCACACAGGCACCCAACACACCTCCGTGTCTGCACAAAGACCCCCATCCATGTACAAGCCCCCACACACACTCTCCCATGCACATACATGCACACACCAGCGTATCACAGACTGGGTTGGGTTGAAAGTGACTTCAAAGCTCACCCAGTTCTAGCACCCCCTGCCACGGGCAGGGACACCTTCCACTGGAGCAGCTTGCTCCAAGCCCTGTCCAACCTGGCCTTGGACACTGCCAGGGATGGGGCAGCCACAGCTTCTCTGGGCACCCTGTGCCAGCGCCTCAGCACCTTCAACAGGGAAGAATTTCTTCTTAATGATAACCTAAATCTTCTCTCTTTCAGTTTAAAGCCATTCCTCCTTGTCCTATCACTACTTGTCCTTGTAAAAAGTCCCTTTCCAGGTTTGTTGTTGGCCCCTTCAGGCACGTGGAGCTGCTCTCGTCCCCCCCGGAGCCTTCTCTTCCCCAGACTGAACCAGCCCAGCTCTCTCAGGGCGGCGGCGGCGGGGGAAGCAGGGCTGCGAGCCCCATCTCCTGGCCAGCGGGAGCAGCTTGGTAATGGCCTGCGGCACGGGGATGTATCCTGGCCCCGCTCTCCACTCATCAACCGCAACGACGGGGCTAGGAGTGGAGCAGGGTGTGCAGAGGATCCAGGCTGCAGGGCTGCACCATGTCCTGGTGTGGATCCTGCTTGCTTCGGGTGACAGGGACCAGCACAGGAAGGGCACCCAATGAGCACGGGAGCCTGGATTTACCTTGAGTGAATGGAGCAAGGCCCAGCGAGGGCTCAGCCTCACGGCCCAGGGCTGGGACCCTGTAACCCCCTCAGCTGGAGATGGGGGTTGGCATGTCTGCTTGAAGGCTGGGAGCAGGGAAGTGCCTGAGAGCAGCTCCAGCACGCAGCTGGGCACCCTGGACCTCGATCCCTCGGGGACTATCCCTATGCCGCACATGCCCGCGGCAGGGACAGCTCTCCAGCTGAGCACAGCCCAGCAATGGCTCTTCCATGCAGGGCAGAGGAGCTCAGCAGTCATGGTTCCTGCCCCCAGCAGCTTGTGGTGGAGGTCCTGCCTCTCACCCACTGCCCGTGTGTGTTGTGGGGCTGCTCTTGCCCTGCCTGGTCCTTGGGGCTGCCCCTCCAAGGTTTTGGGGGGCTATGGGAGCAGCAGGGCACGGGGATTGCAAGGTGGAGGACCTGGGACGCCAGGCACATCAGTCCAGCTGGAAAAACTCAGGGCTGCCTCTGCCGGCAGATGCGGGCAGCTCTTCCTGCCTGCTCAGACACGGCGCTGCCGGCACAGAGCCGGGCTAAGCCCCGCGGTTCCCCGCTGCTCCATCCCCAGTGGTTTCAAGCCCCGCAAGCCGCTTCCTGGGGGAAAGGGGCCTCGGCGAGCCCTCGGGGGGATGCTCTCCTCTCCTCCTCTGCTTCCTTCCTCTCCCCGGCCGGGGCAGCCCCCCCTGCCCGCCGCGGCTTTTTAACCCCTTCACCCACACTCCGGCCGTGCGCCAGCCCCACGGCCGCGGCTCCCGCCCGCTCCCCTGTGCTTTGTGCGGGGTCCCCGGCGTCGCGCTGCCCTCGGCTCCCCTCCGCCGCCATCCTCCCGCAGCGCCCGAGCACCTGCCGAGGGCCGCCCGCAGCGAGCCCGGGCTGCCCATGGCCCCGTGCGCCACAGCTCCCCCCGCGCTGGGCTCCGGGGGGACGAGGGGCCCGGGGCCGGGCTGCGCGCAGCGACCGGGGCCTGCAGAGGGAGCCCGCAGCGCCGCGCGGCTCCGCGCTCACCCCGTCGGGCTCCGCAGGCCCCGCCGCGCTCCGCGAGGCCGGACCGGGCCGGGGGCTCGGCTGACGCCGCCGGGGCGTGGCTCGCAGGCAGCGCCCGGCAGCGGGGTCCCCACGGTGAGGGCACCCCCGGAGCCGCAGACAAAGCGCTGCGCTATGGCGGCGGGGCCGGCCCGTGCTGCCGCAGTGCCGCACATCCGGGCGGGAGCGCAACCGGGATGCCATTTGCTTGCTCCTGGCCGGAAGGGCCCTGCCTGCTGGTGCTGGCCACGGCGCGGGGAGAGGGGACGCGGCAGAAGGGGGGTGCATCTGAGGGCACCGTCTGAGGGCACCCAGCCACCCTCGCCCTGCTCCTCCCTGCACCAGTAACTGTGGGTGCTGGGGAGCGGCGGCGGCATCAGCACTGGGCACCGCTGAGGCACTGCTGCAGGGATATGGACACGTCTGGGGTTGCCTGAGCCACCCAGTCACCGCAGCCCGAGGGGTACAACCCTGCCCACCGGTGCCTGTGGGGCTGGGCTGTGCTGTGCCAGGAGTGGGGGGCTCAGCCTCGGGGGAGGACACCTAGGGAGCACCAGGCCCTGCTGCTGGCCCTGGCTCTCCTCACTCAGCCAGCACCAGAGGGGGACACATGAACAGGGGGAGGGCAGCAGTGATGGTCAGACCCGGGATGCAGCTCCACTGCTCTGGGACAGTCCTGAGCCTCTCACCAGGGCAGCCCTGACTCACCGGGTCTGGGGCGCTAGGCTGCGGGGAGGCACCGCACCATGGGGTGCTCCCGCCCTGTGCAGAGCCCTCCCCACCCCCGGGGGACTTATAAATAAACTATTAGCTTTATTTTGGGAACGTGGCGGAAACGTGTGGGGCAGGTTGCTCCGGAGAGAAGGGGGGAAAGTTGGCTGCCGGGCCCTGGCCTGGGTGTGCCGGGGTGCGGCTGCTGGAGCTGGAGCACATCCCGGTGAGACAGGCTGTGCCCAAGGTTTTTCCCTGCTTAGGCATAAACAGCGGGACCCCGGCCATACCAGGCGCTGGGAATAAGGCCTCATGGATGCTAGGCCTTGGTGTGGAGCGTGTGCAGCACTGGGCACTGAGCCGTTGCAACTCCATGTCTCTGCAGCGCATGGGCACTGGGGCAAGATGGCCCATGGTGGGTTGGGTACCACTGGCTGAGGCCTGGGCTGGGACCCTGGGGGTAGAAAAGTGTAATGAGCAAAACCTCTGACCGCGGAGCTTCAGGTCACATCACGCCATGTTCTGGGACTGAGCATGGCAGTGTCTGCCTGGTGGCTGCACACAGTGGGGAGACAATGGGGTTGCGGACCTTGGTATAGCCCCTCTGGGGCACGTGCTGGTGGAGAATAGCTGCCCCATGGCCAGCTGCAGGTAGGGCAGGGCCAGAGGGGGAAGCCGGGAGCCTTTGGAGGAGCTGCCAACGTGTGCGGTCAAGGCGCAGGCAGGGCACAGGGATGCCCACGGGTCGGATCCCGCAGGCCCGCTGAGGTGCCAACCTGCGACCGCTGCAGAACGGTGTTTTCGGCGCGGAAGGCAGCACCCGTCCGGGCAGCGAGTGCCGGGCAGCAGGTGCTGCCGCCCGCAGCGTGCAGAGAGGCTGATCGGGGCCCCTGCCCGGCGTGGGGAAGGCGGTGGCGGCACGGTCAGGGGCTCCCGCACGGCTCGATCGTGGTGGTGGGGGGGAACAAAGAGCAGCGGCGGGCGGGGGGAGCGGGTCCGCCCGGGCAGCGCAGCGCGCAGCCGAGCCCCGCGGCGGCACCCAGCTCCCCGCCCGGCACCCCGGGGGGCAGCCGGGCCCTGCCCTGCCCCCTGCGCAGCCCGGGCAGCACCGCCCCGGTGCCACATCCCTGCGCTGCCCCGACCGCTGCCCCCCGCCCGGCCGCCCCCGCCCCGTGCCTGCCCAGCCGTGCCGGTGCGGCGGCGGCGTGGCGCGGCGCCCGGACCCGCGCGGCTGGCGGCGGAGACCCCGGCCCCCATCTGGAGGTAGCGACGGAGCCGCCGCCGCCGCGGGGCCGCCGGCCGGCCGGGGAGGAGGCGGTGGGCGCCGATGGCGGCCAGGCCTGGCGGAGCGGGCGGGCGCGGGGCCGGCGGCGCGCCGCTCGGCGGAGGGAGAGAGGGCGGGAGCGCGGCGCTGGCTGTCCGGGAGCGGCGGAGCCCCGGCGAGGACACGCCAGGCCGCGGGCGCCCGGGCGCCGCTTCCCGGCGGGCGAGGCTCGGCGAGGCTCGGCAACAGCACGGCCCGGCACAGCGGGCCCCGCGGTGGGCGACGGCCCGGCCCGCGGGTGGGCGGCGGGGGGAGCGCGGCCGGGGCGCCGGGCCCGGCGGACAATGGCAGGGGGTAACCCGAGCCCGGCGGGGGAGGGCGGCGGCCCGCGACCCCCGCCCCGATGGCTGCCCGCTGCGACCGGGACCGGGACCGAGGCGGAGCCGGCTGTCCGTGCCGCTGGGCAGCAGCCGCCGGATGCCCCGCCGGGGCGCAGGGCCTGGCGACTCCATTTTGTGGGCGCTCGCAGGCCCGCGGCCTGCCTACCGGCCCCGCGGCCGACCGGGAGGGGAAACGGAAGGGGGGGAGGGCAGCGGCCGGCGGGGGCACCGGGGCCCGCAGGTGAGGCACTGCCTGGCCGCCCCGGCCCGCCCCGTCCCGTCGCGAGGCCCGGTGCCCCCAGCACCGCTTGAGATGGGGGTAGCGGGGCCGGGTGTGCCGCCATGTGCGCGAGGCCGAGCCGATGTGTCCGGTGCGCAGGGGGGAGCGGGCCCGGCGGGGCACACCGGGGGGGGGCAGCACTGAGTGTGGGTACCCCGGGGTGGCGGCGCGCACGGGGGGGGTAAGGGGGGCCGCCCGTGGATGGCGGGGGGGGGGGGGGTGAGGGGATGGGGGGAGCTCGCGCGGGCGCGCGCTGATTGGCCGCCGCCGAACCCCAAGAGCGGGCGCGGGGGGGGCGCGCGCAAGCGCGGGTCGCGCGCGCCGGCGGGATGGCGGCGCCGGGCGCGCGCATGCGGGGGAGGGAGGAGGAGGGAGGCGGCGGAGCGGCGCTGGCGGGGCCTGCCCCGGCCGGGTCGGCGCGTCTCCTTCTCGGCCCGCACCGCGGGCAGGCGGCGAGCCGGCCGCGGCGGCCGCAGGTGAGCGGCAGCTGCCCGGGCGAGGCTGCCGGGCCCGAAGCCAGCCGGAGTCGTGTCGTGCCTGTGCCGGGCGGCGGGCCGAGGCCTGTGGCCTAGCGCTGAGGCGACGGCGTCGGCCCGCGCGGGGCCGGCGGAGCGCAGAGGGCCCCCGGGCGCGGCTGCCATTTTGCGGCAGTGGCGGCAGTGCTGACCCCATTGTGCTGTGCCCGCAGGTGGATGCCCGCGGCCCGGCATGGAGCAGGCCTGCGAAGTGAGCCGCCGCAGCTGCCTCGTCCCCTTCGGCACCTCGCTGGCGGCAGCCGAGGCCAAGGGCGGCCCCGAGCCGCCCGCCATGCAGCTGGCGGCCGCCAAGCCCGTGTACGGCCAGGATCCCTCGTCCTGCTACATCCCTCTGCGCCGGCTGCAGGACCTGGCCTCCATGATTAACGCCGAGTACCTCGGCGGCGCTGCCGACGGTGCTGAGGCCCTGCCCGACCCCGGCTCACCTCCACCCCGCCTCCCCGCTGCGCAGGACCCGGCGGCCGGCGTCGACGGACCCGGACCGGCGGCCGAGGCGCCCCGCGGGGCCTTGGCCTTCCCCCTGCTCCTGCGGGACGACGGCGGAGAGGAGGTGGAGGAGGAGGACACTGAGACGCCGGAGGAGGAGGACGACGAAGACGACGAGGACTACGACGAAGAAGAGGAGGTGGACGCGGAGGAGGAGGAGGCGGCCGAGCCCGTCTCCCGGAGCCGAGGCCGCTCCGGGCCGCAGCAGGGTCCCGGAAGCCCTCCGCCGCCACTCTTGCAGCCGGTTGAGCCGGTGCCGATTACGGTGCCGGACGGCGGCCCTGCGGAGAAGCCGGAGCCCTCCGCCGCGGCCCTGCAGCTCGTAAGTACCGGCGGGGGGAGGGAGGCGCCGGGCGGGGGGCCGTGGCCGCTGCCATTTTGCGGCGGAGGCCGGCGAGGCGCGGTGCGGCAGGGCCGGGCCGGGCGCCCTCGCAGCCGGCACCCTCGAGCGCTGGCAGCCATCTTGCCGAGGGGACCCTGCCGAGGCGCCGTGGCCGGAGCCTGCGGCCGCAGCCCTTCGGGGCCAGCGGGGCCAGCTGCCAGCGCGGGCTGTCAGCAGGCCCTGCCGCGCACCTTCCGCGGCCTCTTTCCCCCTCGGGAGTAAGAGCCATCATCACCGCAGCGGATCGCCGCGAAGTTCGGTGGAGTTTTTCCCCCATTACAAGGGGTTTTTTCCTTTCCTTTGCGCGCACTGCAGATGAGGAGGGCAGGAGGTGCGCTTCCCCTCTCCTGCCCGCTCCGCTGTGCCGCTGTCAGACGGCTCTTTGTCTGGCCTGGCTGGAGGTATCCAAGCTGTGGGACTTCAGCGGTGGCCAGGGAGGGGCCGTGTCACGGCCTGACAGACCACGGCCACGAAACCTGGCCTGCTAGTTTGGCTTTTGTTTTCTTTTCCTCTCTGGGCTTACAAATTCCTTTAGTTTGTTTTCTGATATGCTTAATAAGAAGCAAAACTGGTTGAACTTTTAGAGTTCTGAGTTAGCCGCATCCAACTTCGTTGTAAAATGCGTTTTTGAACGGAAGTACTATTTCTGGGTCGTTCTCAGGGTTATTATTTGCAGATACGTATGTATATTTCTTGCAGCTCTTAAGCGTATTTTTTTGGGGGGTGTTATTAGTTTTTTATGTATTTGTTAGATATGTTTTTGGCAAATTTAAGGTTCCTTACTGGAGGATGCTCTGGGTGTTAAGCATTACTTGATGCAGGGTGTGAAAATCAACACATGTGACAGCACTGACACCAAAACCATCTTGCTCTCTTTAATTTCAGTAGAGCTGCTGATGCCGGACAGATGCTACTGGTGCCTGCAGCACTTGTGGAGAAATATTTGCTTTCACCTGGGTGCATTTGGGAAAATGCAGTGTTCCTGCTCTGTGCTCTGGAGGAGGGGGAACACTTGTCCCAGGAAAGGGGTGATTTCAGGAAGGTGCTGACAGCAGCTTAATTTGTCAGGCTCGGCTCTGGCTTGTGGATCCTCTTGAATGTTCCTTGGGAAGAGTCATTCTCCTTGTGGATACTCAGTTTTGAGTGTTTGGGGGTAAGAGGCTGCTGTTGGGCTGAGGTTTGTGCACACACTTAGCTTTGTTTTGCAGAGCAAAGCGGGGATCTTTCAGCAGACATGTGCTCAGTGATGCGGTTGTGGGAGGGTCTCACTTTGTAAACAGAAGCGAGCAGAGGTACTTTCACAACACTTGCCTCTGCTATCAGTGGCTTTACAACGTGCTTCACAGAACTGCAGCTTGTACGGTGACAAAACTTAGTGATTGAGCCTATTATTTGAATATGCATCGAGGGGATGACTTTTCCATAAAGCCGCCTTAATGTTTGCCAGAGTACATTAGTGGTGCTGAATTGGGCTGGTGACTTAAAAGCATAGCTGTATTCAAAGAAAATACAAAGAATAGCGTTTTTTAGGCAGCCTGGGGTCCTTCTCACGTGTTGAATTCTTCCTTTAGTAAGTGCTGGTTGTCTGAGTGGTCCTTCGTTTTAGCCGTCTGCTTGTGGCATGGGAAGAGGGGGATTTTTCTCTCTGCCAAGTTACCAATGTGACAGTTAAATCTTTTAATTGTTAAACATGACATAGTAACTGGAAATAATCAGGTTTGCTCCTGAGATCACTTATGGATGTCGGCATTTAATTCCAGCTTCATTAGTGTTTGGGTAACTGGAACCAGCCTTGAGAGCCTGCTAAAACTTAGACGAAAAAAACATCCTGGAGAGCCACAAACCCCTGGGAGTTATGCACTGATGTATTTAGGGTGCTTTGTCACAGCTGGGCTACTGTTTCAGGTAGTAACCTTTACCCAGCCTGATGATGGGGCTCCTCCACCTTACAGAGAGACTTTCTCAGAGCCTTCATTCTTGAAGCTTAGCTGCTGCTCAAACTTCCTGCATGTATCTGAGACTTCTGTGTCTGCCCCTTGCAGGCTTTGAATTTTTCACTAGGTCATTGTGAACTTGCTTTGAAAATGCTGATTTCCAAAAGTCAGGAGTGCTTCCAGCTGAAGAGCCATCTTTTGGGTTTAGTCATTAGTGGGATGCAAAGTTCAGCATTTAAGTAGTGCCTCTGGGTGGCAGGTATTGTTTTGCATGGGGATTTGTCAATAGCCCTGGCATCCTGTACTCAAATGTTGCCCCAAACAGGGAAGAGGTTGCTCAGACAGCATTCAGTTGTAAAGAGGGATGTGCATATTGTGAAGTGAAGTTATATTAAGTGTCAAGTTAATCTTAAAGTTGACTGAAGCTCCCCATGATCCCAGCAGCCACTGACAGATTTTGTGTTGGAGAGAAGAAACTTACAGCAGTGGTTCTTGGGTCTTGTTTCTGCTCCAGAAGTGATGGTGCAGTGACTGCTGGCAGCTGCTGGCTTACTTCCTTGTGCATGTGTTTTGGGTTATTGCCACTTAAATTGAAACAGGAGGCTGTTTTTTAATCTCTCTGTTCTTTACCATCTTGACATGAGCTTCTCTTTAGTGCTTTCCAGGCCTTTATGAGTTGAAGAAGTCCTGGGCAGCATTATGCAGAGTTAAGAGGGAGAATTCGGCCCAGGCCCAGTCTCCAGCACTGGGGAGGGTGGGTGCAGCCACATAGGGTCTGAGTGACGTGGGTCTTTCTTGAACTCAGTTGCTGTGGAGCGGGAGGTGGATGTGTCTCTTGGCGGAACCTGCATGATGAAATTTTGCTTTTTTAATGTAATTTTTGGTGCTTTATTATTTGACTTTTGCTTTTAAGTTTTAATTGCTACCCACAAAGCATGTTAGAGTCATTGGTTTGCAAAGTTGAGCACTCGGAATCAGAGAGTTGTTGGATTCAAGTACGTCTGTGCCACTCTTGGTGCATGCATGTTTTGCAGTGTATGATCCCGGTTAAACGTTCATAAGCTGTTTTTTCCATGGGATGCTGATGGATTCAGGCTGCAGGATCTGCAGAGCTTGCCTGTGGCACTCACTCAATGTTGCTTTTCATTCTTCTCATACTATTTCCTTGTCCAGCTCTGTGCTGTAGGCGTGTGATATTCAAGTAATGGCAGTGATGAAATGAGGTACAGGGAAATCCAGAACCACATCTTTCATCACGAAGGATGGCTGCTTCCAGTGGCTGGATGTAAGGAATGAGTAAGGCATGTGTGTAGGGCTACTGGAAGGTTTTTACTTTACCAGAACCACACCGTATGTGTTAAAAGCATTGAAAGCCAGCAAAGTCCCCTCTTTAAGCGTACAATTAAGCCATGACGAACTTGAGTTCTGTTGCAGTCTGCAGCTGTGGGGAGAGTACTCTCTTTATAAAGAGTATGTGTCCCTGTGTGAGAGTTACTCAGGTTCTTTGTTTATCAACTGAGATGTGTAATGCCATTTCTCTCTTTGCTAAAAATAAAATGAAGGAACCATTGCCACGTGATGTGCGTTACTCCTGCAAGCGGTTCTGAAAGAGTCTCCTACTACAGACTGATTCGAGGTGTGACTAACGACTGGTAATATTATATCCCTGAGACACAATAGGCATGGCAGTGGTTTGTTTGAGCATGGAACATATATTTCCCTGGTCAGTTGACATCTTCCTGGTGGAGAGATCAATTCCATTTGGCTGTCTGCACTTCCTGTGGGCATGGTCTCCCCTTCTGTGCACCTGGTGAGAGCAGGCTCTAGGCGCACTGCTGTCCCTGTGCTTCCCATCTGGCACACACTCCTCTTTGCCACTAAGATACATGCTGTGAGCACAGAGCTGGATCTCCCCTGGCTGTGGCTGCTGGCATCCACTGGGCCCCTCTACTGAAGTGCATTCATGTCTCTTACAGCTCTAAACTTACTCAAAAAGGACTTCAGCTGTGGTGGACATCCAGAAGAATGGATATTTCCATGGTTATGGCACTGTCTCGGCTGTTACTGCTCGACCATAAATTTTTGAGGTCCTTAATGAGTTTGTGGTGCTTTCATGCTTTGATGGCACTGCACTGCCTCTTCCTTGCAGTGGTGGTGGTGTGAGCAGTGAGTGTTAAGATGCTGTCACAGCAGGACAGTGTTCCCTAGGTGCAAGGAGGAGCAGCTCCCTTTGAGTGACAACAGGGATTTTTAGCACAGAGTAGGATCTGGAGCTCTGCACAGCAGATTGGATCCTGGAAGTATTTATTCTAACATTTGGCTGCAATTGTTCTTCTTCCCTTCTTTCATTTCTGTATGTTCTCTAATCTTGTGTTGCTGATTAGGTGCAAAATGCCTGTTCCTGTAGGTGATGTTACAGAAAAGAACCTGGTTTCTCTAGAAAATACGGATGTTCTGGCTATGTGTCATGTGCTGTGAAATGTGAATGATCGATGACAGTTCATGTGGGGCTGTGCAGCTTTACAAAGCTGAACATTGTGTGTGTGCAAATAGCAAAACCAGAGGTGTTTCCTTGACGATTGGACAGCCCTGAAGGTGAGGTTTTGCTGAATATAATGGCAGAAACCTCCATGTTTTTCTGCTTTCTATATTTAAAACTTAGTTTTAAAGCTGGAGTAAGAAAGGCTACGTCTTGGTTCACATACTGTCCGCAGTCATAAATATTTCAAGTCTCCAGTGAAGATTTTTGCCAGAGGAGTGTAGACTTCGCTCAGCTGTTCAGCAGTGAAGTTGTGCTCTGTAGTGTGGTGTGCTTAGTACATTGCCTGCTACTCTTGCAGGAAGAAAACAGCCGTCAGGAGTGAGAAAATCAGCTTTTATAGGTGCTTTTTTAGGATGCATGCTGCCTCTCAGGGCCTGCTGCCTCTGCTGTCTCTGTATCAACTTGCTGGGGATTTGTTTTTAAAAGTTCATCTCCCAGAACTTGGATAATTTTTTCCCTTAACAAATCTTACCTTGTTGAGTGTACAGTGATTCTGGTTCTGCCCTTACAGCTTCTTCTAAGTGGTTGTGGCTCAGTTTGATGCTGGAGCAGTGATGATTAACTTCAGGGCAACATCCTGGTGCTTTGCATGACATCATGGATTTGTTGATGGCCTCTTGCGGTATAGCAGCTTCTCCTTGCACCTTGCTGCACCTTGTTTCCACAAGTGGGGTTGAACTTTGACGTGTAACCATTATTACGTTAGGTTTTCTGTTTGTTTTCCTTAATTCATGTTAACAAATCTGGAGGTTGCTGCAGAGGGGTCAACTCTGACTGTGTTAACAGAGTACTCGAGCCCCAAGGAAAGAAAAGTGACATTTTCTGAGTTATAATTAAGACAGGACTTACTAAGAAGACATTCTTAACTCAAAAATCAGTGTTCTGGGTGATGATCAACTTCCAGTCTAGTTGCTTAGAATATACTTTGGTTTTTCTTGCCTGTGACTGACAGCTGCTTGTATATAGTATTCCTCCTCCCGCCCCCAGTTACTTGCTCTGGCATTTAGAAAGGCACAGGTAATAGAAACACCTAAAGAAAAACTAAATCCTAGCAAGTTTGCCTGGGAGTTTAATGCCATTTTTAATACCAGATGAATATGACCTATGTTTTGTTCTGTCTGCACAGAGCCATATGTGCTGTGCAAGGCAGTCTTTACTCAGTAAAATGGGAGTTAAATCCTTTATGGTGGTTAAGGCATTGCCAGGATTTCCAAGTTAATGGGTGGAAGAGGTCTGTATGAGAGTCTGCTTTGAATTAGAGCAGCAGTTTTCAACCTCTGTTGATTTGTGGACCCCTAAACGCTTCCCAGGTGCAGACTCTTGTGATTTTAGACCTATCAACAATAGCCTTGCTTCCTTTCATATAATTTCATGGCATCAGAAGTATTGTTCTGTGGCCATGAGTTTGCAGACTGGTTGTTACAGAACATGTTGCAAATGTTGTAGTGTCTGACCTGTGTGAGTTTTGTGTTGAGTCAAATGTACTGTTGACATTTGTGCTGCTGGAGCAGGCAGGGCTGCCTCCCCTGCCTGGCTTGCTGCTATTGCCACTTGCAGGAATGCTTGATAAAAGCTGTAGTTTGCTTTGCTGAAATAGTTACTGGAAGTTTAACTCTTGCTTTTGCGTGTGTTGGTGTGAGCATTATGTTACTGGTTAAGGTCAAGCTGGTGATGGGAGGAGCTGCAAGGTGTGGTGATATCAAAGAAACAGCAAGGTGCTAATACAGGCAGTTTAGGGCTTTTGGGGCGTGCTTTTGTGTTTTTGGCTTGTTTGGTTTCTGTTCTGGTGGACAGGACTGAGCAGTCACCAGTGCTGCCCTGTGGGCTGCAAAGAGCAATCCATGGCTTGGCCTGCCCAGAGATCAGTCATGTGCAGGTAGTGTGTGCTGTGGGGTTTAGGTTTGGAGTTGCTGGAGCATAATCCCTGCAGTTGTGGCTGGGGATTGTAGGGGCCTCTGCAAAGCTGCAGTATTTGTGGTGGTGCATGAATAGGATGTTGGTGGGAGTGTTTCCAAAGACACGTGCAGGGCATAGGTGTGTGGTTGGAATCCCTCGGGAACATGCGTGCTGCTCCCAGGAGGCAGGTGCAGCCAGGGAGCTGAGTGGTAGCACCAGGGAGTTTGGCAGTGCTGCAGAGCTGTGCTGTGCAGAGGCAGTGGAAGATGGGGAGCTGCATGTTCTGCTGGTGCAGTGCTGGGTGCAAGCACAGGCCTTGCTTTGGCTGATGTGAGCTCCTGTATGTGCTCAGCATACACCCCAGCAGGTGCCAGCTGAAGTTCTCTGTCCTTGTTAAATTAGAAACCTGGTTACAGGGTGGCTGCTGGCAGTAGCTTTGCAGCAGTGATTAAATGTGTAGCAGAGATAAAGATGGGCTTGGTGTGCATCCATTCTCCTGTGTGTCCAACAGCGCTGATGAAGCCAGGAGGCATTTCAGCAGTGTGCTTGGTTCTATTGAATGATGGAAAAGCACTTGTTAACAGTTGACATGCTGACTCTTTTGTAGTACTTGAGGGCAAGTTGTCCCTGACTGGTCACCTTCACTTCTGTCTCCAGCACAGCCTGAGCACCAGGTTTGTACTAAGTTGACCCACTTGGGTCGATGCCTGGTTTGGTTGTAGCTGTGGCAAATGCATGCCACCCACATCCAGAAATGAATGGCTTGTCCTGCAGCCAGCAAAATCTGCCTGCTCCCCCTCTGGGGCTGAGTTGCTGTGGTAGCTCTGTGTGAGGCAGCAAGTCTGTAGGTGGAAGGGGCAGCACTTGTGATGTACATGGCATCGGGAAGGGTGTTGTTTGGGGGTGTTGTCAGTGCCTGAACCACAGAGAAAGGGCAACATGCCTCCAGTTGTGGAGGCCTCCCCATGTGCCTCTCCATCCTCTTCCTCATGGACTGCAGGTGGGTAAGTGCTGGGTAGGGAGCAGCAGGTAGGGCTGCCAAGCAAAGCTTTGTGTGAGTTTTTGATAGGGAACTTGTTCTGTAGGTTATGTACAGTATCAGACAGCTCAGCTGGAGAGAGCACATTCACACTACTGTGGTCTTCAGAGAAAACCCCATCTGGTTTGATAGGTACTAAACCAGCAGTGTAGCTTGGTATTCACTCAGACACTCATCAGAACTGATGCTTTGGGGACTCACTTTTCATTTTCAGACATGCATAATTTGATTTTTGTGTGTGAGAAACCAGAAGTGTTGAGTTGGGTAGAGCAGTCCAACACAGCGTTGCCTGCTACCCAAAGGATGGGGTGCCCTTTGGTTGGTATTTTTTAAGAACAGAAGATTTCTTGCCCAGTAGCATCTCGGCACACTGGAAACCTCCAGCTTTATTTTTTCAGCTCCAGTAGGGCCTCTGGTGCTGAGCATGCAGCGATGCTCTTGCCCTGAGCCCTGCTTGAAGCTTCCATGTTCCTCTACTTTTAGAGGAGTATGCTCCTGATTTTCCCTCCCACTGTTGGTGGAAGACAGAAACCTGTCTGTTGCCTAATGCAAGGAGGGCGGGAGCCAGGGTGGTTATTGCCCTTTTAATAGTTCCTGTTTGCCCTGATGTTTCTTTGTTGTTGGTTTCCCCAAGCACCTGTTTAGGCTTACTGCTGCCCACAGATTTCTAAATAGCAGCAGTGAACCAAGTCAGATTCCTCTTTAATTTTAGCTGCCTGTCCTCTCCCAGTGTGTGCGTGAAGCTCGATTCACAACATAAAGGCTGTAAAGCCTCTCTGGAGCAGAAGTTTGCAGGACCTGATGATTGAAACACAAACCTTCCTCAGGGTATGGCTCTAAGAAGTAAATAAATAAAACCAGGATAAGTTCATTACACTGCTACTGACCATAAATTCTGATTTCAGTGCTAGTAGGGGTTCAGCAAAAGCAATTGAAATTCTAAATGCAAATGATTTTAAATGCAACTAAAATTTATTTTTATGTGAGCAGAACATTTGTAAATGTTTGTTTTGGAAAAATGGTTCAACTGGGTGGGGGATTGACATGCTCATACTGCCTGGTTTTGAGGCAGTTACTGTCCTGTGTAAGTGGCATCTTTGCGTTTGGACTAACGAAGTGGGGTTGTACCGCCTTCTCCTGTGGAGAGATCACAATTTCCACAGAAGG
Organism: Lathamus discolor; assembly: GCF_037157495.1. Taxonomy (NCBI): domain Eukaryota; kingdom Metazoa; phylum Chordata; class Aves; order Psittaciformes; family Psittacidae; genus Lathamus; species Lathamus discolor. The sequence continues at coordinate 12,128,531 of NC_088893.1, read as the reverse complement.
TTAAATTTGCAAGCCCAAGTTAAATGTTTGTTGCTTTCAGAGAAACCCACAGAATTAAAGTAAACAAGCAAAGAAACCAAGCAAAAAGCCCTAACAACAACCAACCAAGCAACAAGCAAGTATTAGCAGGCACACATTTAATACAACCCAAACTGCCAATTTTTAGCTGTTGAGGTTCTAATACAGGATATGCTCTGTGCTGCATGTACGTGCTGTTCAGTGGTACTGCTTCATTCTGCTTACAGCTTAAGCTGTAATGGCTGCACTTTACATCCATAAATCAGAATAGCCAAGTTTTATTTTACGCAGTTTGAATCTGGGTTTCATTTTACGGATTTACAAACTCAATTTCTGAAAACAAACGTTGTGTTCAGATGCGTTGGTTGTGTACAATCTGATAGCATAGAAAAGCACAAAAGTAAGGCTGAAAAGGGACAGATCTGTTGACCTTGTTTCAGTTTAGGTTTTTTTGGTTAGTACTCAGACACAAGAAGTTACTTTTGATATTTGTTCTTTGTGATGCGTGGCAAAGGCCTGGTAATACCTGCAGTTCTGAAACAACTACTGCTGACTGGGAGAGCCAGATGTAAAGAGAACTTTGTTTCTCATTTAAAGTGTATGCATATAAGCAAGTGTGAGTCTCTTCCCTCTGGTTCAGGCTCCTGACAGTGGTTTGAAATCTATGTTTGTGTGTCTGGATTTCTCTCTGCTGGGGATCTGGGTAAGATCATACCCCTTCTCCCCCACCTCCTCCTTCTGCCTTCTTCAAGCCTTCTGTCAGGTGCATTTCTAGTTATTAGGATGCTAAAGTACATTAGGTTATTAGGATGCTAAAGTAAAGCTGTCTGTTGCACTGCTGTTCATTCCATAAGGAGTATGATCTCCATTAAGAAAGTGAACCAGGGATGTTGTTAACCAGTTATCTTGGTGTCTCAGGCTTGGTGTTCTCCCATCAGTATGTTTCTTATTTAAAATACATTCATTTATAACCCCTGAACTTTACAGTAATGCTTCAGAATGTGGGAATTACCTGATGCAGTGCCATCAACTCTCTTTATCTTTCACAGTGGTTCATACCTAGCGCTCATTGCATGTGTAGCTGCCACAGCCTGGAAGAGGGTACTAAAAACTAGCCAAAGACAACAAATATCCGCAAGCATGTAGATAACAGACACTTGGCTTGTATCATAATCTCTGCTGTGTTTTTTGCTGGTGAATATTTAATTAGTGAGTATTTAACACTTTGGTGTGATAATGGTCCCAGATAAGAGGTACTGTTCTTCTTTAGTCACTAATGTAGGTCAGACACCTGTTTACTTTTTGCTGCAGTGCTAAAGCCAAAGGAAGACCAGAGCAGTGCAGAAGACAAAGAGCATGTCCTCTGTCCCCAGCAGTGCTGGCTGCCACTCTGGCAGACTTCTCTTGACTGCTGTGTTTAACTTGAAGCTTCCTGTGATGTGTGGTATGATTATTATGCTGGTGAGGGGCAGTGATGGTTTCAGCAGATACACTGTGCAGGTGTCGTGGTTTGGGTGTTCTGTTTTTTTGCCTACATACTCCAGTTGGGTTTACCCCTTTCCCTGTGCAGGGATTTATTCCTTTAAGTTCTCTCACAGTGGAGCTACAGAGGGTGCTGCTCTGACTGCAGACTGCAGGCTCAGCATCACAGCCTCTCTCTGTAAAGGCTTAAAGCTTGGATGCTTGGTAATGCCCCTTTGTACAGAGGAGACTTTGATTGATGACCTCTCTTTGCTTGTCTTCAAATACTTCTTAAGCTATGAAGGAGATAAAATTTCATTTTCTTTCCATTTTATGTTCTTCCAGCCGATTTGTTTCTTATTTCAGAAAAGCTTCTTTAAAATGCAAGTCTTAGCAAGTCTTTGCTAATCATAGAATAGTTAGAGTTGGAAAGGACCTTAAGATCATCTAGTTCCACCCCCCCTGCCATGGGCTGGGACACCTCACACTAAACCATTGCACCCAGGGCTCTGTCCAACCTGGCCTTGAACATCTCCAGGGATGGAGCATTCACAGCTTCCCTGGGCAACCCATTCTAGTGCCTCACCACCATATAAGAATTTATTTCTTGGCTTTCATCACAAGCAGTTACTGATTTCAGTTCTTGACTTTACTTCAGTTCTTAATCTCGGCTCCTTTTTATCTTTACATGCAACATTCACAAACAAGATTATTTCCTAGTCCCTGTCATCTTTTCTTCTGTCAGTATTCATTCATTTCTCAGTGCCACAAGTTTTGGAGCTAAGTCAAGTAATGAACAGTAGATCACTGAGTCTTCTTTCCAACCTCCCATCCTTAAGAGCAGGACTGTGGTAGGAGTTGTACTTTTAACTGTCTCTGTCATCAGCAGTCACTGTATGGGAATTGCAGCCACCGCTGCTTCGTTTCTGTGACAGGTTAAGTGATGTTAATGTGATCAGCTAAGGGATCTGAACCCCCATGTGATAGGAGCTGTATGGACTTGGGAAAGAATGATAAGCCTGAGCTCAGAGGGCTGAACTTGAAGCTCCTCTGTCTTAAACTGTAAGTTAATTCAGTGAGGTTGAACTTCAGCTGGAGGGAATCATCCTCTCATGAAAACTTTAGGGGTAGCTTCAGCAATGCCTTTCCAGGGTAGTTCTGGGAGGGTTTGTAACAGGATTTGCCCCACTTGCTGCCTCTCTTTTGCAAGAGCAGAGGGTGAATCACCTGTTGTGTGATGGTGAAAAGACAGGAGCTGGAGTGGCACATCCCAGCATGCGACACCACAGCCCTGTGGTTGGTTGTATTAGCAGGTATTACTTAAAATGGACTTTTAGGCCCAGGTTAATCAAAGTGCCTTCAAGTGTCACTTCTCCCTCAAGTTTGCTTTGTTAGGTGCTTTTTTATACCACCACCCCAGGTACAAAGAGCTGTTGATCTTCAGCTAGTTCAGTCATATCTGGGGATGGGTTAGTGGCTCATGGGAATGGGGTGAACTCCTTTTCAACTCATCCCCTTCAGGAAAAAAAGTGATCATTGAACCCTGAGGGAGAAAAAAAAAAAGGTGATAGTAGACAAGGTGCTGACCTGACCCTCGTCAGGCTCCCAGTTCTAACTGATAGGAAGGAGATATTACAGCTTGTTTGTAATCAAGTTACAAGCTTGTTTGCTGGTGGGCTGCAGGGAGAAGCACAGGAGTTGCTTCCCCAGGAGTGGGGAGGTTTGAGAAGAGCATGGGAAGCTCATGGGGCAGAGCTGCTGCCTTCTGGCAGCTGATGTGCATGTGTGCAGGGTGTGATTTACCTGCAGCTACCAGTGTGGTGAGATCTGTGCAAGAGATACCCTATGCTGCTGCTGCAGGGCCCTGGGCAGGTGCCTGCCATGCTCAGCAGAACAGGCTATAAGTGTTGTTGATTATGCCATATTGTTTAATTATCGCTTGGACGTGGCTTCCTCCTCTTGTTTTCTTCCTTGGCTTTGATTCTGTCCACTTGCTAAAACCAGGCTTGGCAGGATCTGCCTTCATTATTCTTGGGGGGCAGCAGCTTTGTTCTTGCTTTTCTTCCTTCTTCTCACACAAGCTCTTTTGCAGACTCTCTCCTAAAGTATGTTCTGTCCCTTTCTTCATTGAATAATGTCATGTTTATAATTGTCAGGAATAAAATATAACAGGGATATTTTGACCACACATTTACATGCTGGCTTTCCAAAGCAGGTCTGAATTTCAGGTGTGCAGGGCTGCGATGGCTGCAGCTTGCTGCTTGGATTCTGGACAGCAAGGCTCTTTGGGTATGTGATACTGAAAATGTTGGTCTGTAACATAATGTATATATATATATATATATATGTATGTCTGTGCCTCTTTGCTTGTAGTTCGGTCTTAATGCGGCTCTGCCAAGGTGGTAGCATCCCAGTTGTGCTGGGACAAGTAGAGTGTCTGGCGCTGTGCCATGCTGTGCTGGAGATGGTGGTGCTGCTCTGGTTGCACAGAGATGATCAGTGCTGCAGGAAGAGTGCACCCTACGGCTATCGGCGTATATGTGTGTTTGTGTGGACTTGTGCTTTGTGCCACATCTTCCAGGAAGATTAATGGGTTGAGCAGCAGCTTCAAGTGACGTAGCCAAGAGTGGTTACTGGATAAGCATTATTTTTGTCACTGTCTAATTATGTGATTATTTTAAAGGGAAGATTGGTGACAGACAGTCAAGGACTGACAGTATTTATAATATAACAGTAAAATCACTTAGAAATATAAGCTTTCCTTGCGTGATACGCTTTGTATTTGCCTCATGATGAGAATTGCAGAAGGGCACAGATACTTGGTTTCTGTCAGCCTCCTTCCTCATGAAGCTGAGCACCTGCTGATATTTTCACCCAGTGAACTGCAGAATGGTGGTTTGGAATAGTACAAGTTCAGGAGGTGACTTTCAAGGTGGAAGTGTTTGTGTTGTCCTGATGCAGAACCTCGGCTTGTGACCTCTTCCTCTGTGGTCAGTTGTGATTTGGTTGCAGTGGTGGAGACTGATTAAAAATGTCCTCAAGGTACGTTCTTGTTCTCTCCAAAAGTAGCAGAAAGTCATCTGAAATACTGTGTATTGTCTAGCATTTAGTCTGTAGCTTGTCCTATCTGAGCAAATCATTGCCAAACAATTGATAACAGAGTAGACAATACTGACTCCCTTTAGGGGAACGTTTCACAGTACAAAACCTGTGGCGTTGCCTTGCTCAGCCAGGGAGCACTGTCCTTCCCTTCCTCACTAGTCCAGACCTGTAACCTGCTTTGAATTCAGCCCCTCTCCACTGCAGTTAGGACATGGTACCTACCTGGTATGCAATGGTTCACAAGTTTTCTTGTTATTTAAACAGTTGAAGGTTTCCATGCTCTGTAGCTAAACAGTACTCAGACCATACATAGGGACTATGTCTGAAGGTCATTGTTCAGAAACCCTTGGCCTTTCCCTAGCTCACAAGAAAGCTGCCATTACTGCAGGGCTGAGGTTTTGGCCATTGGGCTGTATTAGCAGTTTGATCTTGGCACAATAAATGTTAATTGTAATAGGAATTAAATATCTTGTAATATGACACAAGAAATGCATGCTTTGGGGGTTGTAATTCTGGCATCATGGAGCACAGTTTGAAGGAAGAGACTTACTGTCCCTGGATATGCTGATAACTGCTGCTGCTGCTCTGCTAGTTGGTTTTTTTATGTTAATGTTACAAATTCTGAACCTCTTAAGGTTCGTTTCCCCCCCCACCACCACCTTCCCCGCCTCTGAAAATGTAAAAGGCATCTCTGGGCAGGTGGTGGGATCTGGGGAGAGAATAGTGCAAGACAGTGACCTGCTGCAGTGCATCCTATCACAAGGCTCTCCTTGGCCATGGGAACCTGGTGCTTCCTTGTCTGCCTCTGTGACCCACTGGTGGGGCCTTTGTGGTGGGTGATGATGAGTCTGACTGCTGGTGCCAGAGAAGGGATTGCAAACTGGTGAGGAATGAGAACAGCAGTGACTGCTGAGGAAGAGGTGACTGAGCATTGTCTGAATAGTTTCCCTGAAAGCCAGGTTTTCATCAAGCCCCTGTGTGGGGTATTGGAGGGTGACAAAGAGTTGATTTAAATGCAGACTTGCCTCTGGGCAGGACTGGTGGTGTCACTCTGCTGGGTCAGTGTGAATGGCTTTGGCAAAGCTACTGTGCACTTCGATTGAGAGAATCAGATATAACAGACATGAGCCCTTAAAGCCTGGAGTTGGAAAATGTGTTTAAAAAAAAAAGGCATTTTTGCAGGAAGAACAGAAGCTGTAAAAGGGCCTTAAAAAAGGTGTGTGGGAGGGGAGGAGTGTTGCATCTGAAAGTGCATCTGCATCTTAAAAGCAGCAGCAAAGGCAGCACCTCTGGTTCCCATGCTCAGGGATGTGTGGTTTTGTTCCAGAAAACTTGTGTCTGTGGTGCAGTGGAGGCACAGAGGCTGCAGCAGGGTGGTGGCAAAGTGGGGGGCTGCAGTCCCCTTCCCAGTGTTCCTTCATAGAATGGTTTGGGTTGGAAGGGACCTTAAAGCTCATCCAGCTCCAACCCCTTCCATGGGCAGGGACACCTTCCACCAGAGCAGGTTACCCCAAGCCCCGTCCAACCTGGCCTTGAGCACTGCCAGGGATGGGGCAGCCACAGCTTCTCTGGGCACCCTGTGCCAGTGCCTCAGCACCCTCACAGGGAAGAATTTTGCCCTAATATCTTACCTCAATCTCTCCTCTCTCAGGTTAAAGCCATTCCTCTTGTCCTGTCCTACAGGCCCTTGTCACAAGCCCCTCTCCAGGTTTCTTGTAGCCCCATTAGGTTTGGAAGCTGTTCTAAGGTCTCCCTGGAGCCCTCTCTTCACTTTCGCTGTTTCTGAGCTCCTGCTCAGCAATAAGTTATTGTGTGGCTTTTGATGACCGAGTGAAAAGAATTCCAGCAATGTAGTCTGTAACATCATTACCTGCTTTTTCATGTAGCAGAGGAGTTTATCCTTTTGTATTTACTTCAACCACATGAAGAAAACCCATAAAACTCAACCTGAAGCTGAATATACATTTTATTGGAGAGGTCTGTTGTGTTTCAGTTGCTAGGATGTTGAACTGTGAATTGCAAGAGATGTGCCTCAGGAAGGGTGGTGAGCAGGATGGAGAAGCAAAGTGAGAAGGTGCACATTTGTGCTATGACAGCTTTAATGAGGAGCATATTGCTGATGCTTATTGGCAAGAGTAATACCTGCAGCACTTCTTAGAGCTCTTAAAATGCTGAACCCAGCTGGGACATGTTGTCTGGTGCTGGTAAACAGGCAGATACTTCACAGCTGGGCATGGGGAATCCTGTATCCTGTGGAAACCTATTGTACCCCATCTTGGCTCAATTAGTCACAACATCAGTAAGCTCCTCAATCCTCCTCTTGGCAGAGGTCCTGCTGGTAGTGCAGCGTCCAGCCAAGGAGGTGTGTGCTCAGCAAACAGCATGGGATCTGCTCTCCACTCTTCTGCAGCGAGACAGAAATGGCATTAAGCTGTGTTAGGATTTGTGTGTTGAAAGATTTTGACATTCTTGTGATGGCTGCACAGCCCTGGGAAGCTCTCACCTGAGTGACTGTTTCTGCAGAGCTGGTACTTATGAGTGGGTTTGAGAGACAGGCACAGTCTGTGTGTCCATCTGTTTCCTAGAGGTGGGATGACTGCTGTTGTGCTGCCTTTCTCCTGCTCTGCAGCTTTGGGGCAGAGCAATGGCAATTCTGCTAACATAAACCCAGAATTACAGCATAAGGGTTTTTTTCTCATTGTGCCTTCCTTGGGTTTCAAACAGTTTGTGGTGAAGCTTTTTCTGGAGTACATCGGAGAAACAGGGCAGTTACTAGCTTGTATATACCAACTTTCTCTCTCCTTTAAATTGATTAATACTTACTTTGCTGTTCTCATCACCTTCTTCCAGTCAGGAGTATTTATTGTCTCTTACTCTACTTTTACTGTACATTGCAACCTTTGAAATGAACTTTGCTTTGCTTTGAATGAAATTGGTGTTAGTAAAGTAAGGGGGGGCTTTAAAGTCTTGCTCCAAATATTTACCTGCTCCAATGTGTGAAGTTTGAGCTCAGTCTTTTACCAGAGGTCATATTCCTTACTGAAGCTTAAAAAAAAAAACAGGTTTGTTTTGTCCTTTAAGGAGGATGGGGAGAACCGTTGTGTTTTGGAAGGTGTAGAAACCACTAAGGAAAATCAGGACTCGCTTTTTAATGTAAATGTGTCTGGTGGCCCAATGTAATTGGCACCCGGGGGTGGGGGAGGCAAATCTCTCTGAAAGCATCTGGAGCTTTAGTGATTTCTTGTGTTCTGGTTTTTCCCCAAAGATCCAAGCCAAGAAGAAACCTACTCCAGTGAAGTATGAAGTTGGGGATCTTGTTTGGGCCAAGTTCAACAGGCGCCCATGGTGGCCATGCACAATTTGTCATGACCCAGTGCTGGACTGTCACTCAAAAATGAAAGGTACTGTATCTTCTCAGACCACAAAGTGGAGGTGTTGTTTATGGCAGGGTGCTGCAGTTTTAAATTAAATTTCAAGGGCCAGAAATGTTTTTTTAAGGTATGAAGAAATAGACTTTTCTGTGGAAGACATGAATCTAAAAAGTGGACCTAAATCTGGGAGGAGACAGGAGGAAGGTGGGGCTAAGGCTGGTGGAAGTGGCATGGATAGCTGTTGGACATGTAGACTTTTCTTCCCAGGGTAGCTGGGCAGAGCTTAAGGCAGTGCAGAAGAAAGACCAGCCTCTCAAGAAAAGGATACAGAGAAAAGGAGGTGGATCAGAGAGGTGAGAACAGAGGTGCCCAATGGGTGGAGAGGGAGAGCTGAAGTGCCTGGAGTGTGTGAGGACACAGTCGGCTAGGCTGGAGAATGGGAGGCTGGAGAGGCTGAGAAGCAGGGTGTGGGGTAGCACAGTGTAGCTGCTGAATGCCTGAAGGTGTGATGGGGAACATGTGTGAGGAAGTGAAATATTTTTGGTCTTGTTTGGCACAAGGAAGCAAGGGGCTGGAAATACCAGGAAAACCTGGAGATGGAGCCACATGTGTGAGGTGGAGCCACAAGTTTAGGGCATAGTGTGTCAGCCTGAGAGCTGGCTGAGTGGAAGGGATGGGGGAAATGAGGCAGAGCTGTGTGTGCATGGATGCCAGGGAGGAAGGGTGTCTTAACAAGTTCAAGGCAGAGAAGTGTAGGTTAGTGATGGAAAGATCAGAGGGGAAGTGATTGTATTGCTTTTAGGATCATACAGCCTGCCATGGGGAGACTGCCATACATGGAAAGGCTTGTTTATGTGTTCCTGGATTCCCCTTCGGATTCTTTTTGTTCTGTGGGCAACTGAAACCCCTTGACCAGTGCTGTCTGCTGCTGGCAGCTCTGGACTGGTGAGGTTGCCACTCACTGATGTTTCTCTCCAGTTCTTGTGGTCCTTGTCAGCACTAAGAACCAAATGCTGAGGCCAAGCAGACTTTTTTTCCAAGTAGCCATCATCTCAGAGCCCTCTGCTATTTCTGTAGAGACATGATGCAGATTTTCCAATGTTGTGCTCATGTCATGCCCAGGACTGGTTGCTGCAGTTTTCTGTTTTTTCTCTTCATCTTCCCATTCATCCTGATTTTGGATAATACTCAATTTGCTATTCTAAGTAGTCCCTTTCAAGCTCTCAAATTCCTGTCAAAAATGTTGCTGGAAGATAAACCAGATGCATATTTGCTCCCTTCATCTCTCCCCATGAAGTTTTGGGCAGGATTTAATGTATATAGCTGTTCATTAATCCCCTCTCAGCATGTGTGTGAGGATTTCTAGTAAAGGAATTTTGCAGGGAGGAAGCATGCCATTGCACATTCCTGCAAGTTCTTATCTCCAGCTACACGATGGACTCTCCCATCGTGTTTTGTTCTTGTTCAAACCAATGGAGCTCTGGGAAAAATTGCATTTTCCAGTGGTGGCTGTATGGAATGTGCTTGTCTCCCCTCCCTGATGTCGAGATGGCAGAGCTGAACTCTGATTTTGGGCAGGGGGAGCTGCTGGGTGGGAGGCACAGTCCCACTGCTTTGGCTCTCCTGTTGCCAAGGGAACACGCCTTTGAAAACAAGACAGGTCACTTGAAACTCATCATTTGTGCAAAAACCTCTTCCCTTGGGTTTGAGGCATGGGGTTTCATTTAAAGCAATTTGCCTTTTCTCACCAAGCTCTTGACTGAAGATTTTTTTGAGCTGTAAGATGCAGGCTTAATAGCTTGAGTTCCAGTACTGGGAATGGGACAGATGAAGTCTGTCATCTTTGCCCTTGGTTTGATGTTGCCCTGGTCATTATTTGTCATCCTCTCAGTGGTCTTGTCCAGGAGCTTGGTGTCAGCATCACTAAAGGCCAGGCTGCTGTGTTGTGCTGGAAATCCTGGAAGAGGCAGCATAAACCAATGGTCTGTGAAATCTAGACTACATGTTCAGAGGGTGAAGGTGTTCCCAGGAGAATGTGAAGCACACAGTGCAGTGAAATGCAGGCAGAAGTTTATATATCCCTTGTTCAAGCCTTGTTTGCTCTGTTCTAGTGCTTGTAACCTGTCCTTTCTCATCAGCACACCTAGTACTGGTTCAGCTCTTACCTGTACCATGTCAGTTCAGCATTTTGAGACAGAAAGCACCTTTGTCAAATCTTTAGTTTTGCCCTTATGATTGAGTTTTGTGTGGAGGTACTCATTGAAACTTAACATTTTGTCACGTTGCACCTAGTCCTTGTAGAGTGTGTGTACGTATGTGTGTACTGAAATACAGCTGTTAATATTTTATGTCCTAAATAAGAGTGTGTTTGGTAACAAAGCGTTGAACAAAATGGGATATATTGTGGTGGGGGAGGCTCAACCTGTATGAGTAAATCCTGTCCAGAAGGATGTCATTTCTGGGTGTTGGCTGGCATACTGTTGTTTTCCCAGTGGTCAAGTGGACTGGCCTGTTTAATCATTTATCAGGGAGTAGCAACAAAGCAATGCCGTGCCTGATACATTGTGTGTCTAGGGCAAAAGAATATTTGGGTAGTTTTGTAATACTTTGCAGCCAAGCCTTTGCTCTGCGGAGATGACCCATCTTAAAACTGTTGAATCAATTGATTATAAGAAACATAAGCACAACTTGGAGACTGGCAACACAGAGCATAGACCAAAGGGTTGTCCCTTAGCTCAGAGTAGAAATCCCCAGAATTCACATTCATGTGGGAATTTTATGAAGCAGAAAGTGGATGAAAATTAACTGGCAAATTACTGTTTTTTATGGTTCTTTGTGTCTTTATTCTGTCATTTGCAAGGGGTTATTTCTGTTAAATTTCTCAATAGTTTCCAATCGGAGACCATACCGAGAGTACTACGTGGATGCCTTAGGAGAGCCTTCAGAGAAAACCTGGGTTGCTGGGAAAGCTATTGTCCTCTTTGAAGGAAGACATCAGTTTGAAGAGCTGCCTGTTCTTCGGAGAAGGGGAAAGCAGAAGGAAAAAGGCTACAAGCATAAGGTGAAAGATCTGTTTTCTCTACACAGTACAGAGTATTCCTTGATGCCAGGAACAGCACTTCGGCAGCTTTCTTCTGTGGCAGTGACTGCAGCATCACAGCCAGGGAAGTGGTTCTTTGCATCATTACAATGAGCAAAGTTCATAAGCTGCCAGGAGTTTCTAGGCACTCTTTTATATCGGGGTGTGACTTACTGCTTTTACTGCCCCAGACAGGAGGAGTCAGGTCTCTGCTGGTGAGATGTGTTCAGCAGCGCAGCCCTCTCCTGATGTCTTATTACAGCACGCTTCTAAATAACTTCTTGTGCTGTCTGGCAGCCTCTTTTGGCTGATGTGAAGCAGAGGTAGAGTTGCACGGTTCACTAGATCACTGAGATAAAGCAGAGGGGTTTTTAGCCCTGCTTCAATAATTCTCTTTATAGAAACCTGTTAGGACTTACAGTTTGACTTGGAAAACGCTTTGCCAGTGAGGTTCCAGCATTACTGAAAGAGAGCAAATAGGCAAATTAGGTAGTGTTGTCTGTTTTTATCTTTTTCCAAGAGATGTATGACCTGTGTCAGTGCAAACCCATCAGGTTAAATGTGCTCTTGCAGACGTGACTCCCTGGGTGTAATGCTCTCATTTGTTTTTCCTTTTCCAAGGGCATGTTCAGTATCTTCTCTAAGGACTTTTCTCGTTTCATTCCCAGCTCTCTCAACTAGTTACATGCTCCCAAGTAACTTTTCTAGTCCTAGAAGTGCTACATGGCTCGAATCTCACCCTAGAAGTATATGGTAGGGTCTGTGGCTGCAGTAATAAAATGTTTGCATAATGTGCAAGTTTGCATTCCTGGAAGCCAGGATCTGATACCAAGCCGAGAGGTTTTGGCTTGGTTTGCTATCAGGCCCCATAAAACTTTTCTAATTTGCCAAGATGCAGTTTTGTTGGTGTGGGTTTCTTTTAAGGAAAAGTGTCAGAAATTTGAGCTGTTCCTCATGCCTTGGAATTGGTTTTGATTTGGGGAGCAGTTGTGAAGCCTTTGATTTGCTGTTGTGCAGCCAAAACCTACACATACAAACAAGAAACAAGTTTCTTGCTGGTTTCATGATATTAGCAGAAATTCTTATAGAGAGTATGCAGAGTGCTTTTTGTTATATACTAAAAGGTAAAGAGTTAAAGCTGGGAGACTTCTCAGTAATGGACATCTTGAATTTGATAAGAGTACCTTTTGACTCTGTGTGTAGATCTTGTGTTTGTACCAAGGTGAGTTGATGGAGAGGGAACATGGAGTGCTCTGAGTTCAAGGGGTGCAGGCACAATGAAGAATGAGCAAAGCAAAGATGTCTGCTCAAATGTTTTGGGGAAAACTATGGTGCATTTGCCTTGAGAAGCTTGTTGGCTGTTGCTTTGTGTTTCTGTGCCAGCGATCCATACCATATGTGTTCCCTGTTACAGGCTGTTGTGTTCAGGGTGTGCTGGGATGGCAGGACATCTGGCTTCTGGGAGACCTGTGCTTGCAGGGACCTTTTTGCTGGTTTGGGGGTGCACAGGGCTTTTTATTAGGCTCAGCAGGAGTGCAGGATGCTTGCCCAGGAGCAGTATTTTCTGTGTCTGCAAGGCATAGGCTGGGAATCCACATGATTGTCTTAAAGATGCAAAATGCAGGGCTGTCACTCTGTTCTGTGCCTTGTGTACCTTGATCTCACTTTTATCTTGTTGCTTACACACCCAAAATTGTTTTTCTTTCTCTTTTTGTCTCCTCTAACTTGAAGGTTCCTCAAAGATTTGTGGCTAAATGGGAGAGCAGTGTTGGGCAGGCAGAAGACATTCTTCTTGGAGGGCCAGAAGATCAGAAATCCAGCCAGAACTCCAGTGAGCTGGACAGCGAGAAGGAAGCGCAGTTGGAATATTATACCAATGGCCCTGGAGCCGAAGGGGACAGGCAGCTCAATGGCTGTTTTAAGTCCTTGACTTTAGACTCCAGACACCCAGCCAGGGAAAAAGGAAAATTACACATTAAGCCACACAAGAAAAAAAGCTCTGACAGCAGAAAAAGGACTAGAGTAAAAAAGAGTGGTGCAAGAGGGGAAGGATCTGCTGGAGAACTCAAAGAGAAAACAACTGAGAGCTTAGTTAGAAACATGATGATTGGGGACCTACCAGACAAACATGCGTCTCATGAGCTTCGCCGGATTGCCAACAGTTTAACAGGCTCCAGTAGCACCAGGGAGAACCATTTGCTTTCCTCCTTTGGAGAAAGACGTTTTGAAAAGACAGCTTTGAAACCAGACTATGAGAATCGTAAAAGTGATGCTCTGAAGAACAATCTCCAAGGGGATTTGTTTTCAAGTGCATCTTTGGAGAGGGAAAATGGCTCCCTGGGCATTTTGTGCAGTTCCAAGTTACAGATACACTATTCTGCATCTGATGCTGGTATTGAGAAAAAACAAACTGAATCTGATTCATCCTCTTCCCTCTCAGATGGTGGGAACAGTGACGTAGATACCATGGACCAAAGTTCAGAGAGAGCTTCTAGTGCTCTTGAAGTTAGTGATTCTTCAGATAAGGTGGAGAAGGAATTTCCTATGACGTCAAGTGGAAACATCAAGCTTTCCATGTATCTTGCTCAGAAGAGCAACAGAAGGGCCAGGAAGAAGTCGTACAGAGACCGCAAATCTCTGGGAGGTTCAGTAATCAGCAGACTTGATGCTGAATTTGCAGATGGGGAGCTTGAAGTAGGCTTCTCTGATGCTGAGATGTCATTGACAGCTCTTGAGTGCTCTTCAGATGTGAGAAATGACAATCTTTCGCCAGCAAACAAGCACACTACTCCCCAAAGTGTTTCCAAGGACAGCTCCTGGCCTGCTGTTGAAAATCAAGCAATCTTAAAACCGAAAAGCACGAAACTGTCCCGAATCAGGAGTATAAAATGCAAACATAAAGAAAAAGTTGCTGGGTTGGAGCCTCCTCTTGCAGAAGAGGAGGGTGGTGTGAATTGCTGCTCTTCTGATACCAAAGGTTTCTCTGGCCTTCAGAGAGATTCTCTTCAGAGCGGCGGAAAAGTTGATGGTCAGAAACTGTTAAACAACATGCATGAGAAACCCAGGGATTCTGCTGAAATAGAAACAGCCGTGGTGAAACACGTCTTGTCAGAGCTGAAGGAGCTCTCTTACCGGTCCATGAACGATGATGCCAGTGACTCTGGCACTCCAAAGGCCTCAGTACCTTTACTTTTCTCTTCTGCCTCTGGTCATGGTCGTTTGCCTATTGAGCCAGATTACAAATTCAGCACCTTGTTAATGATGTTGAAGGATATGCATGACAGTAAGACAAAAGAGCAGCAACTGATGACTGGTCAAAATATAGTTCCATTTCGAAATACCAGCACAGCTGATGGTTCTGGAAGCAATTCTGCAAGTGGTCTGAAGTCCTTGTCTATTGTAGGTCCCTCATACAAAATCGAAAAAAATGGAGATTGTGTCCAGGAAACAGTAAATCCAAACTCCGCTCTAAGCAACTCCTCATTTTCACGCAATCCTCCAACCAAGTTGACGGGGATTGGTGCTGGTAAAAGGGAGCCCACGAGTACTGCTGTTTCGGGGACAAAAGGCACCAATTGTGTGTCCAAACGCAACTGTTCAAAATCTAAGCAGTCATCAAAGCTTGGAGATAAAACAGTTTCAAACAGAAAGGACTTAAAACCAGGAGGGCCAAGTAAGTTACTAAGTTGGTTATCCAGAGGTTCAGGAGAACGTGCATTCCACGTTCACGGTTCGGTTACCAGTCCTCTAGGTAATGGAGCAGAAGATACTGAGAGGAAACAGTCAACAGAGTCTATTGGTTTAACAGAACATTCAACTGATGAAGACTCTGCCTGTTTATCTGATGACAATTTAGATCGTATTGGAAGGAGACCTGAAGCTGGTAGAAATACTGAGAGCTGCATTTCTGCTGCAAATGGGGAGAGTCCAGACTTGGATTCAGAGGCAAATAGTGAGAGCTCTCTTGGTGATGAGTCTAATGATGTAAATCACGTAGCACCCAAAAAACGATGGCAGCGTTTTAACCAAAGCAGTGCTAGATCTAATAAGCACACCAGTAGATCTAGGGAACAAGGAAACTTGGAGAGTGCCTTTGGCCTGAATTCTCGTGGCTTTTCACGGAAGGGAAATGAGTGCTTGGGACGTAGGCATTCCCCTCATACAAAGGTGCTTGAGGGAGACCTTGCAGATCAGGACTGTAAGAATCATTTAGACTTAGCTGAGAAACATTTGAATGTATGTGGTAAGCCAAACAACAGTGTGATGGACTCAGAAACAGAGCTTGGCAACTTTGCTCCCCAGTCTGAATTCTCTGCACAAGGTAAGGGAGCTGGGCTTGCACCAGAGTGTGTATTTGTATACATTTAATACTTTCTCATTTAAAGCATAAGTTATGGAACTTGGGACTGTTCGGAGATACACACTTTCCGAGCTGAAGAAAGTGTGGTATGTTGGTTTGGGGTTTTCTGTAAGCACAGAGAACAAAGAAGGCAGAGCAATTACGGGATTTTGCTTAGCTTTTTTCGATCAGAAAGCTTAAAGTACATTGCAAATTATTAGTTCCTCCACAGTGCAAGGTGAAATAAACATCCTTCCAGACTTGGGAATCCTTTTTAAACTTATACCATCGTAACATGTACCTTAGAGTCATGTGCTTGGTGTTAGCTGATAGGTCAGTGCTAGGAAGTGTTGGGAAACTGAGCCTCAGTGGCTGCTCTGACTTACAGTGCTGTTTGACATAGTCTCTTTTGGTTTGTTTTGTAGGATTTTTGGTGTTTTAGTGTGGAATTTTAGCTGCTAATAATGAACTGGGGGAGCCCCACAAATTGCCTTATTCACAGCTCTGGTGTGGCTGCCTGACTGGTGAAGGGGAGAATGGGAGAAGGGGAAGTTCCAAGGAGGCTGGGCTGGAGGTAGGCAGAAGGCAGCATTATTGTAAGGAAAATGACCTAGGAAGGAGGAGGCTTCTGAGGAGTACCAGCAAAACAAACAAAACGCCAAAGGATGTATGTGTGTGTAAGGAACAGGTCCAGCAGAGCCACAATAAGATGATTTTTTTATATAGATTTTACCAACCTAAATTGCTCTAATTTGGTTGTAATAACACGAATTAATATAACTTGGTGGGATTTTGAACCTATGTGCTTTCTGTCACTTAGGTGTTCCCTCAGTGCACATTTTGGTGTGAGCATTTTGCTATTAGTGGTTGTAGGAGATTGCCTGCACCTCTGTTCCGGTGTGGAAAAGGCAGCTCCTGGCATAGTAGTTGTAGGACCTGCCCAAGGTAAGTCACAGCAAGCACAGAAAATGAGCCCATAAGGTGTAACACATAGGTAGAAATTCTGGTTTGAAGTCATGACCAGCTTAATCATTCCTGACTGCTGTGGCTGTGTGGTTTTGAGGACTTAAATCTTCACAGAGCAGGTGATAGGATGCACATTGTTCTGCGGCTGTCAGGGCTCTGCCGCAGGAGTGTCACAGCCCACTGGAGGGAGTGAGTTCCTCATTTGCACCAAGATGCAGCCAGGTTCTCAGCTTCCTGGTGGTTTCGCCATTGAAGGTTCCCTATAATGTTGCTGTATGAGGTGAAGATGCAAGTCTACAGAGAGAGCCAGAGAAGAACTGCTAAGAAGTAGTAACGTTAGGAGAGGAAGGAGTAGGCTCTTGGGTAAGGTGGCATTGGTGGAGAGCAGCACAGGGCTGTCCTGGTGCTGCATGGAGGGATGTAGTGACAATGAGGGCCTGGGTTTGCTTGCAAAAGTGGCAAATCAACTGAAGTGTAACCTGATTTCGTGCTCCAAATAGTACATGAGCCTTGAAGCACATCTGAAGCTTATCAATGCAGATGTGCCATAGGGAGGCATTGGAGATGTGTGAGGAGCTGTCTGGACTGCAGTAATATCCCCAGTGTGCTGGTGGGAGTAAGTAAATCTCTAATGCTGTGAAAAGTCCGTTTGTGAAAACCAGCCTTCCTTTTCTATCAGACAAGGCCAGTTACATAGTAGAGAGAACAATGCTGGAAGTCAGACCAGCTGCAGCTTACAGAATACACTTCCTCTGCCAGTGTTTTGAGAAGACGTGGCTAATCCTTGTCTGCAGCAGGCAGAGTGTCAGTGTAAGAAATCACAACAGATTGCAGTTACAACTGTCTAATTTCCACTAAGCTCAAACTATGACTTCATCATCGTAGCTGAATAGTGACATTTGGCATATTTTTGGTACAAACTTTGCAGTGTGATTTAGTGCAAATCAGGCAGAAGTGAAAATTTGGTCAAGTTCGCTGATGTAAACCATTTTTATAACTAATGGTTCTGTCAGGTGTGTGATTTGGCAGTGCCAGACTGCACTTGGGATTCTTGTACATGACTTGCTTTGGGAGAAAAAGGCAGCTAAGCCAGCCCTCCTGGCGCAGTGCAGTGTGCTCTGCTGCATGGCTTCAGGGCTCTGAATAGTTTCCCAGTGAGGATCCTCATCCTATAGCTGTGTTATGTGAAATGTGTATTTCACCCAGACACCTGTGCAGAGCGTTGCTAGAGGTTGAAAGTAGCTGTGTTTGAGAAGGTTTTTCCTTCTCTTTTGGCCAAGTTTGACTTTTACATACTTGTTTAACCACAAAGCCACAATAAAGTGTAGCAATCTCATCCAACATCCCTGTTCTGAAGTGTTGCACTGGAATGCTTTGGTATAGAATCCTTCTGTTTTAAAGATTAAAAAGCCACACCTCCTACATGTGAAAAGAAGCGAAGAGAATATTTATTGTTTGTTCCTAAACTTCCAGGAGAGACCACAAATGTTTTTGTGACTAGAAGAAATCTTCTGACAATACAAAACAGAAGTCAGAGGTATTTCAGGATGTGAGGAAAAGACATAAATTTGCATCATCTTTCTTTTGCAGCTTGCTGAGTAGCGGTGGCGTAGAGCATCAGGGCTCTCTTTTGGATCTTGCTGTATTGCGGGTTGTTGAGATGGTGCAGCACGGGTGGTTAGGTTTGTGTTGAGGAAATAAATACCTGCTACTGGGTTTCCTTGGCAGTGGTGCATCATTGTGCAAACTCAGAGATGCGGGAGCCCTTGCCTTGCTGGCAAGGACTGTTTGCTCCCTGATCTCATTGTGGAATCTATTGTTGAGAAGCAAAGGCAATAACTGGGCTGGCAGCAGCAGATGGGGAATACAAGGCTCTTGTAGTATATACAGAAACATGCCAGGGAGAAGGGGAAGGGAAGGAGTTAGGCTCATGTGTTACGAGTGAGACTAGTGACTGAGCTGTGGGGTGGGAAAACAGCGCTTTCCTGTGTCCCTGCTCTAAACCCGAAGGAGTTTGGGTTAACAGCAAAGTAACATCATGAGTCTTGGGTTGCTAATGGTCTCAGGTTTCGGTAAAAGTACTGCAAGAAGGTTGGATGTAGTTTGTTTAGGGAGATGGTGGGTGAAATGCCAGGAGCCTCTCAGATACCTGTTTTTTGCTTTCTTATCTGAACTGCATGAAGTCCCTTAGGTCCTTAGAAATCCCACCTGCCATCTCAGGGTTGTGGAAGATAGCTCAAAAATTATAAGGCTGTATCAGCAAAACAAGTACCAGGGCTCTTCCCACATGGAGCCCCTGGAAGGGAGGGCAGAAACAACTAATATTTAGAGATCACGAGGATCATTTTGTCTTATGATCATCTCAGAAACAAAGTCTTGAAGCTGCTTTCCTTTTTCTTAGTACATTCAGAGAGGAAACGCCTTAGAAAGCCAAGTAAACGGCTTCTGGAATATGCAGAAGAATATGATCACTTATTTGCACCCAAGAAAAAATCAAAAAAGGGCCAGGAGCAAGCGCAAAAGGTGGGTGAAGGCCAACGTGCTCTTCATGGTTATTGCTCTTGCGCTCCGGTCTGTGTGCTTTTGATGCGTTCTTGCTGGCTGAGTGTTCTTGCTCTGTGTGGTGCTGTGCAGGAGGAATGTTTTCACCAACGTGTTTCACTATGCTAGGTGAACTCTGTGGTGAGGTCTGAGTTTGAAGGAGGTCTTCCTGCACAGTGCAGTCCTGACAGAGCTACCCAGCGGGGGCCCAGTCCTTTGGTTTCAACTCCATCTTCAACCAAAGAGTCCCCTCCCATCCTTGAAGCAGAGTGCTCCTTATCAGAACTAGGATCCCACTCCACTAATCCCACTGATCAACTTCTAGAAGGACCTTCAGAATCTCTGGAGCTGGTGCTGTGTTCCTCAGATGCTTCTGAAGTTTCTGCTTCTCCAGATGCAGAAGAGAGATTCGTGAAATCAGGTAAGTGGGAGGCGGTGTGATTCTGCTCCCACAAATGAGTAATATCACAAGTTCAGCAGAAATTGTTGCTTCAGTCAGTGTGAAAAGGTTCGTAGGTGTTGATCAGTTAGTTTGGTTTCGCTTTGCTGCATTCATGACCACTGCTGGTGCTGGAATGGGTGAGAGGTCAGGTGCAGTGGGTAGCCCAGGGAGCTGGATGATTACACTTATGCTAATAGCTTTCTGTAGCGTGTCTTCCTTAGGTCCTGGCAGGGAATACTGCTTTGTCCAAAAGAAGAAAGTCACAGCTCCTTCTCCGAGTCCTTTCCATGCAAACAGTGGCACTTCTTTAGCTTGAAGGTCTCTTGCTGCCGTTAAAACCTTTTGGATGAACGTTGCTGTGCTGAGGTTTATATGCAGTCTAATCTGCAGAGCTCATGGGGGGATATTTTGTTCTCCTAATGAACTCCAGTAATTGTGGCACAGAAATCCGTCTGGAAAGACTATTTTTTTCTGGAAGACGTTTTTTCCTTTCTTTCTAAGAAAAATTGCTGTAGAAATTGTTGGAGACTTGTGGTAGCAGCAAGCCAGGGTCTTGGCTTTCAGTAAGGCACAGTATACAAAAAGTGAGTGTGATCTGATGGGCTTTTCCCTATTCCAGAAGAGTTGGTACTGGGGTCTACTTTGCAGTGCATTCATTCTCTGGTAGCATCTAAAGGCATGTACAGGGTTAAAGCCCTGGTGTTCTGGCTGTGCTAACTTGGAGGCAACACTATGCATGTTCTGAAGAGCCTATGGTCAGTCAGAAACATTAAACCAAGCAGAAAGATACAGTCACTGGGAGGTCAGCCTGTTATGTTTCAGGGGAGAGGGATTGCCTTTGAGGGCTTGTGGGTGTCAGATGGAAAGGGAAAGTTGCAGAGGATTAAAGGAAGCCAAACTGGGGATGTGAACCTCAGGTTGGAGGTGCAGGAGAAAAGTACAGAGTGCAGTAGTGGAAATAGACATCCAATGTGCAGAAGTTGCTTGGCTCTGAGAAAACCTGCCTCTTGCCTGAGGCACATGGAGCCCAAGCTCTGTGTTGGCAGTCCTGCTTTGAGGATGATGCCATGGTGTTCACTCCATCAGGTGTCCGATGCATAAGTGTTGTCATGGAAAGGACACAGCCAAGGCTGATAAAGCAAGCAGATGAACAGGGTGGGATGGGAAGCAGGCTGTTTCTGTGGAGTGTCTTGCACTCATAGCTTTGTTTTTGTTGGTCGTTCTAAGTCTATACCGTTGCCAAAATCAGTGTGGATGAGCCTAGGTCTAGCAATTTGTTACCTTATGAGTGCCAGCAAAAACCTTGAGTAGGAAATGGTGCAGGTTACAGCTAGTTTGTTTGGGGTGTCTTTTCCCAGGTACTTCTAACCAGGAGCATGTCCTTTAGTCTGTTTACTATGTGCAGCATGAATCCTGGTGTGAGTAGCGTGGGAGTGGAGGCAGGGCTGATTTGTCAGTGGTAGGACTGGTTTATGCCAGATCAAAGTGATTGGGAAATCGTGGTCTGAATTGTGCTGCCAGGATGGTTACCTGCTGGCATTGACTCTTCTGTGGGTGGATTTTCATATTGAGGTTTACCCGAAGGGCATGGCAGACTGAGGTCCATTTCTCTGGAAGTTGTACAGAAACAGGTGATTGGCACCTCTGCCCAAGGAGCTTATGATCACAGAGACAGGGTGAAGCTGGTTGTTTTGAACTGTTGGCTGATACTTGGTTAATGGTTCAGTCTGAAGGTAAGAAAAAAAAACGTGGTTATCTGATGTGAAGAGTTTCATTTCAGGAAACTTCGAAAGCAAACGTCAGAGGAAGCCTACTAAAAAGCTCTTGGAATCCAATGATTTGGACACTGCCTTTATGCCAAAGAAGGAGGAGTGGACTCCCCCAAAGAAGGTACTTTCCTTCCAGCTCTTTTGAAAACCAGATAGAAAACGAGCCTAGACAGCAGACCCTGCTGAATGAGACACAGTGCAATGGGCTGTGGTTTTCTTGTTGGCTGTGGCCCAGGAGCAAAGGTCCACCCTTCCCAAGGGTGCTGGTTGCTGTGTTATAATGAAGAAATCTCCTGAACATAGATGTGTTCCCCACCCCTCCCGACTTGTACTGGCGATGGGGTAGTCTTGGCTGTAAAATCTTTTCATCAGTTTATATGGAAAAAGAGTCATCTGGATGCTGGCTGGGAAGGTGTGAGCAGAAATGTTGTGCGCAGAGGCTTTCTGTCACTGTTGTGGTTCAGCTTGAGCTTGAATTTAAGGCTTTGTCCTTTTCCATCAGATTTCCTCTGAGCAGTGTTTCCTTTGTTACCTTCCCAAGTGAGCTGGTGAGTGGTACGTAAGTGCAGAGCCTGTAGCAGGATAGAGGCTTGAGTTGTATTACATGTAGCATACTGTGATTGGTGCAGATTTTAAAAGAAAATGCTGCTTTTCTCAAAATGCTGCTTTTCTCCACTAAACACTTGATATTCAGTGACATGGCTTGGAAAAAAAGTGACTTACAAAAAGGTGGAGTATCTGCACAAGACTTGTGGCTATTGTTTCTAAGGTTGATTAATAACCGTTTTCCTCCTTTTTCTCTTTGTGTGGCACAGCCTTAATACAGTTATCATGGTTGCAGTAATGCAGAGGCTGGTGTATTTCAGACTTGAGCTCCATGAAAGTGTAAAACCAGAAGCAATTCTCTCTTCCCAGCAGCTTACAGGGTGTTAGCAGCCTTCCTGGGAGAGTCCAGGAAACAGTGGATGATGCTCGGGAGCACAATACGGAGCAGACTCAGCATTCCTCTCCCTGCCCAGGGGCTGACTTTTCCATGTGGGATCTATTGCACACACTAAGCGAATGTTTTCTTGTAAAGTCTCTAATCACTGATGAATTTGTGACCCGAGCCGTAAGTTACATGTTGCAGTTGTTCATAAGGGCTTTGAATGGCTGAGGAACCTCCATCTCTGATTTGCATCTGATGACTTGACTCTGTTGTGTACTTGCAGGGTACTGGCCTTTCAGAGAGTGACAGCTCTGAGCTCTACTCACCAGCCCACTTGTCAGACCTGGGAGAAGGTAAGTGAAGACTGTTGGTGACATGTGGGAGGAGGTAGTTACCAGTGTTTTATTAGCTATGTGTAAGCTTTGTGTTGGTAGTGTTTCTTCTTTCATGCTGGGGGCTGCCTCAGGAAAGTCAGTGATACTGTTCAGCAGCTTAGAAAAAGAAGCTGAAACCAGTGTGAATTGGTGGTCCTCTGATGGTCACAGGAGAGAGGGCAGGCTGCCTGCAGGCTGGTATTACCCCAGCCCTTATGCCTTCAAAGACAGCAGGATCCAGCCTGAAGCTCTCATAAAGGGTGTAAAACTTGCCGGTGGCGCCTGCATCAAGGGAGTAATTTCTCTGCATTTTCCTTGACTGTTTTTTCCATTACATCCCAGCTTCTGAAAAACTCTTGGAGAAGCAGCGGAAGCGAAAGAGACAGCGCCATACCTCTACTGCAGCGCATTCCAAGAAGGAGAGAAATGAGGAGGGGCAGGGGGAGACCCCACACTCTGAGGTACTGTTGTGTCTTCCTACACACTATCAGCTCTGTAACCTGTCTGCTACTTCCCAGGGCACTTTGCAGAGCCTAGGCCAGTGCATCTTTGTCTGGGTGGTGTGTCTGTTGGGAGTTATCCCACTGATGTACTTTCATGAGTTGGGATTGAAGCTGAAGATACCAACTTGATTCAGTAGCTGTTTTGTGATGACTGCTTAACTCGGGCTCAGTTTTTAAGCTGCTGCTCAGCTGATTCTCCTGGAGAGAGTCTGTTCTGTTCTGGTGGAACCAGGGTTAGCCTGGCATCTTGCTTTGCACCTCAGAAGGTCTAACTACTGTAAAAGGTCTTCTCTGGTGGTGGTGGTGGGAATCTTTCCCACACCAGTATGATGCACAAGCCCTAGGCTGTGGACTTCCACTCCTCCTTCTGCTTGCACCCGCATGGCAGTGTGAGCTAAGGAGCACATTGGAGGGAGTGGATGGACCTGTCTGTGACTGCTCACAGAAGCCTCTTGATTACATTCTGCCATCCAGCAGAAGGGGATAACTGGGGTGGCTCCCTTTTACTGCATCCCAGTAGAGTTGGCATACAAATATCTCTGACAAGCACGTTTTGCCTTTTAGGAATGAGCCAGGTGTAGGGGAAGCAAGACTTTTCCTGGGAGAGGCAGGACACGGCTGGGCCTCTCGCCATCGCCTCTCACTTCCAGTGGCCCAGGTTCAGGAGCAGGCTGTTCTGTCAGGATAGTCAGTATGTATTTCAGGAGCCAATTATAGACATATATTGTTCTATTTGTTGTTGTAATACAGCTTCCAGGAGAGCACAAACCTCACACCCCTTAAAGACATGGCAACCACCCTGCTGCTACTGCTTTCTGAAGTGGTTGTTTCTGTTGGGGTTGATAAAGTGGGGTAATACTCCTGGGCTCTGCAAGCCTTCCTGTGATGGTGTTAGTGCTCTTGCTGAAGTATGCTCATCTGGAATCATGTCAAAGAAGCTTGTACAGATATCTCCGCCAGTGCTGGGAGGGGGCAGTTAACACTGTCTGTTGTTAGGTACCCACTAAGAGACAGCACATTCTCTGTGAATCTTTTATAGGGAAGATGCAGAGCTGCAAAGTAGCTAGGCCATGGCTCTGAATCCTGCACTCACCATTCACTGCAGGGGAAGCCCAGGGAGTCTTAACTGCCTCCAGCCTTAGATATCTGTGTTGAATACCTGAAGTTAGGTATGGTAAACCATGCCAGAAATAAAAGGCAATGCTTGGCACCTTTTGCCAGCATCCATTTCTCTGTGGTTGTCTCTTGAGCCACTGTGGTGAGTGTTCACCCCTTGGCTTAGGTGAGTGCATGGGTACTGGTAAGTATTGGGGTGCTGTGGAGATGCAGTTGTGCTTTCATGAGGAGTTTGGACCAAGCTGATCCGTTAAGTGGCTTTCCACACACCAGATAAGGAGCTCCACTTTGTGCTGAACAGTGGTGCTAGAAGAAATATATGCAGTCTGATGATGCAACGCAGTGAAGCCTTGGATCCACCTGCCCTCTGAGGAAAAGAGGGCATAGGAAAGCACGTCCGCCTGGGCTGAACTAAGCAGCTTTCTCTGTCCTTGTTTGTCTGTGGAGCCAGGAGTGCAAGTTTTACAACATCAGGGCAGCAAGAGACTGAGAGAAGGGAATGGAAAACGCTGTTGAAATGATTGTCAAGGTTGTGAGCCAAGGTCAGGCTGTGTCAAAGAACAGGCATTTTGAGGATGTGCCAGACACAGCAGCAAGAGGTAGCTCTGGAAGAAGACCCAGGATAAAGAGACCTGCCCTCTGTAGGAGGTATGTAGTTTTGCAGTACTTGTGCTGGGTAGAGGAAGGAAGGGGAAGCAGTGTGACAGGTCTTTTGAGTGATGGCCTTGAATGGCAATCCGCTTCTCCCTGTTCACAAAGCACAAGTATCTGGCCTTACCCGTCCTGCCTAGCTCTGACGTTCCCTTCCCTGTGCGGTTCTGGGAGCAGAGGCTGGATCTGAGGCTAAGATCCTGGCATGTGAAATGTGCAGACTGGACAGCTGTTCGCAGAACCAGAGAGGATGGGTTTAGGCTGAAAGAGCAGGGCTAGAGCATGCTGTGCCACACTGAGCAGTGCGGGCCCAGTTGTTAAGGCAGCATTGCTGCTGGCACATCCTTTCACATCTGAAGAGGGAGTTGCTGTTGTGTGACTCGTAGATGCGTTTTAGTTTCGCATTCCATTAACGTGTGAAACGTGGCTATCAGGGTTCAAACCAAGGTGTCCTAACAGCTGTGTTAGAAAGTGGCCAGAAAGATGGAAAGATGAGCCAGTTCTAAATCCCTCATACCTCTTGTCTGTAGCAAATTTCTGTGTGTATGTCCTGCTTCCAAAACACTGTTTTGAAACCTTAGCTACAGCAGGAAGCCAGTGCCACTGACCACAGGACGGGTGGTGCTTGTTTACCAGCACCCTGCCTCTCCTGACAGGGACCTTGGGGACTGTGAGAGGGGTGATACCACTTTGTGTCTGTAACACCGGGGCCCCAGCATAAGCAGAAGCTGTAGCTGACATTGTTTGCCCATTCCAGTAGCTGATTAACCCTGCTCTTGTTCTTCGTTACAGTGACCCCTGCAACCCTGAGGTCACTGCTGAGCTGAGCAGAAGAGGGAGCACCTGTGTAGGAATAGGAGTACCTGAGCTGTAACCAGTCCTTGGAGCACCAGTGGCTGGTGCAGCTCCTGGAGCATCCAGGAACCAAAGCAAGTGTTTGGGCCAGAGGGTTGCCTTGCTGCAAACCTCATAATTCCTAGGAGAAATAGAGCTGCAAGAGCAGAAGTATCATAGCAGTTAGCTTGAGAAGATGCTATTGCGTATAAAGGCAAAGCTGGCTGTTGTGGTTTTAGATGATCTTTTTACCAATGCCATAGAGACATTTCCCTTCCCTTTGCCAGGGCTGTGTGGTAGGGTGGCAGCAGCTTATGTGCTCATTATCAGTATCCCACAGGCTGCATCACTGCTAGCCTTCCAGTGAGACTGTGATCATAGGCTCTACACTGTATGGGATGTTGGACTGGCAGTAGTTCGCAGCTGGGACTTTGCTCTTTTTGTTCTCAATAAAGGCAATTTATAACATTTATCTTTGTATTGTGTGCTTTAATATACTGCCAGTGCACCTGTACATCACTGCTCCACAGAACTCACATGGCTTTAAAATATCCCAAAATAAAACATACTGCTTTATTCAGGGAAAACAAGCAAAAGCAACCAACAAAATAAAGCACCAGGCAAAAGAGGCATCATTATCTGACTAGAATCTCAGCTCCAGGTTCTTCCAGCTTTAAACTTTGGGAGATCCTTATGTCCTTATTTTTCGCAGGATAATAATGCATTTAGAGGGCATTCAGTTAACCTTACAAGCTTTAGTAGCACCATAGCTCAGACTGATGCTTTCTCATATGGAAAATGGTGCAAAACTCCCTCATAATGGTTAGCTGAACATCTGCCACCAAGCAGGCTTGAAAGTATGAGAGTGGTGGCTGCTGCTGCTGCAGCACTTTGTATTCCTCACAAGGTCTTTCAGTTGTACAACAGACAGTCGGTATGGTTTGGTGACCCAGGGAGGGACTGCCACATGCACACTGAGATCACTCAGCTAACTGCAGTGAGCTGGGGTATTGAAAAAATGGCAGAGTCCTTAAAATGTTCTTGCTCAAAACACTTGGCTAAAGGCATCCCATTGGTGCAGCATCAATGGCCCTTAAGGCATACTAGGCAACACATACTGTTGTGTTGCCTAGACTGTACTAGAGGGGTCTGGAAGTTGGTGGGATCGTGCTTCTTAGCTCTTGATTGCCTGTCCTGAGAAAATGGAAGGCAGGGTTGCAGTGTTTTGTAGTAGGTCTTAAGGATACCTGTTGCTCTCCTTCAGCTAACAGTGTCTGGGCAGGTCCTATGAGCACACTGTAAGGTGTCCTTTGACCTTGGGGTGCCTATTGACTTGGCCCATGAGGGTGAGGTTGGCCTTTATCTTTGGAAACTCATGTTCCTAGCAGGATGCTCTTTCACCAGTAGATATAAGTCAGCACTCTGATACTCATACAGGACAGATGCTTATGAAAGACTCACAGGCAGGGTGGTGGTGTAAGTGCTCTGCTGCACTGTTCACTTTGGTGTTGACCAGCTAGTTCTTGCTAACACAGGCACTTGAGTACTTCTGTGCCTATTATTTGTGCCTATACATGGAGGTAAAATGTACAGAGACGAAGTGGGGGCATGTCTGGCTCATTTGCTGGATGCCAGCTGTAATAAAATTTTTCATTTGCATTTCCAGTGCCTGCAGGATGCTTCAGACTATCCCAGCCTGCCTCATTTGTTCCTATGCAGGGCAATACCTTTTTTCCCTCAGCCATGACTTTTTCCTCAGAGGGGGGTTACGCACAGAAAAGTAATTGTGTTGAGTGTGTGTTTTTTTTAATGATGTAGTAATTTAAGAGCTCTTTCCTTTCTTGTCTTTTGGTGGAACTGTATGGGGGATGTCGTCTCCAGGGTGGGTAACATACAGACCAGCTGCCAAACCTCTGTTATGTGCTTAATGGCTGAATTTGTCATTTCGAAGTGGACAGGACCCACTGACATCCCTGATTCTGGATTTCTTTTTAAAGGGGGAGACATCAGTTCATGGGACTGCTGCCAGTCCCAAAGAGGGAAATGAAGAAGGGTCAGAGAACGACCATGGCGTGCCTTCATCTAAAAAGATGCAGGGGGAGCGTGGAGGAGGAGCAGCTCTCAAGGAGAATGTGTGTCAGGTAGTGTCCTGGAAGAAATCTCTTTGAAACTTAACCATTCTAAAGTGGTTTTGTGCAAGTTCTGGAACATACCTGGGATTATCTGGTCCAGATAAGCCCAGGTAGCCTCAAGGTGCTTTTGTAGAATTAACCAGCTCTTTAATTCTCTGAATTGAGCCTTTTCTCTGCAATTTGCTCCCCTCCTGCTGAAGTTCACAGGTTTTTAGAGAGATGCAACCAACATAGGATTCATTTTAGCCGACGCATGGTAGCAAGGACTGGATGGCAAATGGCAGTGGTGGTGCACAAACCACCTGACCTAACTGATACGAGGAAAGCTTAGCTTTTTTTCTGATCCCTGCTGGCAAGCAGATGGGTTGCTGCTGTGTGGGATGAGTTGGGAAGGGGGATGCTCAGAGCTGACATTGTGCTTCTTTCTCTGCAGATCTGCGAGAAGCCGGGGGAGCTGTTGCTGTGTGAGGCACAGTGCTGTGGTGCTTTCCACCTGCAGTGCCTTGGGCTCTCCGAGATGCCAAAGGGCAAATTCATCTGCAATGAGTGTTCCACAGGTAGGGCAGCTTTTGTGAGTGCAGGACAGGGTGCTTGCTGGTGCTTCCTTTGCCATAGTATTGTGCCTGCAGTAGAGCCACTAGCTAGCTTTCAGTCCTCTGATTATTGGCTTGATGTTTGATAATGACTTTCTAGTTAATTGGTCTTGCTGTTGATTCAGACATGTGGGGTGTGAAGAAGTGAATGAATGTCCAGGATTCATGAAATCCTGGGAAAGAGAAGGGGAAATTTTTAGCTGGGACTAAGGAGAGAGGGCTGGTGGGGAGGATGAGTCTGGAGCAGGCTGGAAATGTGGGAATGTCTTAAGTAGGGTTGTCAGGTTTTGGTTTTCTTCATACTGTTCCCTTGGCTGATATCACAGCTAGAATAATACTTTTATTTGATCTGGAGTTCTGTTGCAGCTGCAGGCAAAGTGAACCTGCTGCAGAGACCTGTGCTTTGGGATAGGTAGAGCCGGTTGGAAAGTTGTGCTGTGCTCGTATGTAGCCTGGTGGAAGTGACAGATCTTCATTTAGTCCTTTCGTGTGACTGATGTTGCATCTGCTGCTCTTTCTCCAGGGGTCCATACCTGCTTTGTGTGCAAGAGCTGTGGGGAAGATGTAAAACGGTGCTTGCTGCCCCTCTGTGGGAAGTACTACCATGAAGCCTGCATACAGAAGTACCCACCCACAGTCTTGCAGAACAAGGGCTTCCGATGCTCCCTGCACATCTGCATGACTTGTCACGCTGCTAACCCAACAAACATCTCTGCATCTAAAGGTACCAAAATCTTGGAGGATGTTCTAGGAGATGTGGTCAGAAGCCTTTTCTTTGTTTCATGTCTGGTCCACTAGCTCTTTAAGTGGATTTTCTGTCCTTGACACAGTGCTTTGCTGTAGGGAGGAATAGCTTCTCCCAGGGGAGCGGAAAGGGAGGTGTCAATGTGCGAGGTTACTGCTCATCAGCACTCCTGATGGTCAGACACGGCACTAAAATATTCTCCTCTATCCAGACACCTGGATGCCTGCACATCCAACGGTGCCACATTGCCTCTGGCTTTTTGAATAAGTCTCTGGAGCTGTACTGGCACTCATGTTTCTCCTACCTACTTTTCAGTGTGCTAATGCTGCAAATGGTGCCTGCTTAGCAGCACTGGCTATGGAGACAATAACACAGAGAGCAATGTAGTAAAAACTACGATCTTGTTGTAGTTCTCCTTTTTTATAGTGCAAACTCTTGTCTTGTAGTGACACCCTTGGGATGAGACTCGGGCAAATATTTGTTTGAGCTGTTGGCAGCAGAACCTTGACCTTTATCTCACATGATTAAACTTAGAACGTTTATGTGTTTGTCTTGTATATCTGCTTCTCAAGCTGCCTTACTTTAAATCCGTGGTATCTTAAGATGAGTGACAATAAGACCAGCTCAATTTTTATCCTCAGGGTCTGTGTTAAAGGTGTTTGGGGGGGATTTTTTCACCACATACCAGTATCTGATGTAGAAGACAACACAGGCCTAAAGCCCACAGCTGACAGCTTCCCCACTGAACATTACATTGTGTTCTTCTGGCTGCTGCTTCTCAGTGGTCAGATGTACCTGTTTCCTCCCACCTCTTCTTGTTTATGGTTTCCTGTGAGGAACTGAAAACAGGCGCTCAAAAACCTTGGGTTAAATTAGGCCCGTGGGCGCAATTCTGAATTCTCCAGTTTGGAATTTCAGGGTAAAATCTGATAAAGTGGAGAGGCAAGTGCTGATGTTTTCAGAAGCTGCGCAGTTTGGTTTCATTATGTGCAGCCAAGTGCTTGGAACATCCCCCCTGTAATTACTGTCTGAGCTGATTTACTAGTTATTTGCGTATGATAGGAAGCAGTCCCAGTCTGTGAACTCTTCATGCAGGAAGTTTTTCACTTCTAAATAATAACAATTTTATATATGTTATATACAAATATAAAGGATATTCCTAGTTCTATTTATATTTTGTTAAATAACTTAAGAATCTAGTGAGGATGTCATGGTCAGGCAGTAGAAAAGGTCAGTTTCCTTTTAACCCTACAGTTGATGTTTTGAGTGTAGGTATCAATAGAGGCTGGTTTTAGCCAGAAACAAGAAATTATTGTCCTTTAGAGGCTCAGTGTGCTCCCAACATGTTCTGGTCCTAGGCCGCCTGATGCGCTGTGTGCGGTGTCCCGTTGCGTACCACTCCAACGACTTCTGCCTTGCTGCTGGCTCTGTGGTGCTCGCCTCCAACAGCATCATCTGCCCCAACCACTTCACTGCACGACGGGGCTGCCGCAACCACGAGCATGTCAACGTCAGCTGGTGCTTTGTCTGCTCGGAAGGTGAGATGGTCTGTGCTGGGCCCCCTCTCACCAGGGAATGCCCGCACAAGAAGCTGTTAGAGAGGCAGAAGCTTTGACCACTCGGAGCGTGCCAGTGAGATCTGCAGAGAACAGATTGCTTTCTTACACATTCCAGTTTCAGTCCAGCTTAAGGCTAGGACTTTTCTGGATCCTTACAAGGATTCTTTCTGCAGAATGGGTAGGGCACAACTTTTGAAAAGGGTGTGCAGAAGAGCATCGTGCCATTTTCTCAGCTGTGTCTCTCTGGAAGTGTGGAGTCCAGGGCTTCTGCACAGTGACTGATGAAATCCTCCTCCTTTTCTTTGCAGGGGGCAGCCTCTTATGCTGTGAGTCGTGCCCAGCTGCATTTCACCGTGAGTGTCTAAACATTGAGATGCCAGAGGGAAGCTGGTATTGTAATGATTGCAAGGCAGGCAAAAAGCCACACTACAAGGAAGTAGTCTGGGTGAAAGTTGGGCGCTACAGGTAGGTGAAGGTAGAACAGAGTTGTCCTCATCCCTTCTTCATGCAGTGCTCATGGTGATCGAGGTGAGAAGCTGCTCCTCTCCGCAGGGTACAGTGCCAGCAGCCTCTGGCTTTTTTCTGTTCAAGTAGTGGCTGGTAAAATGTGTACTTTTCTCCTCCAGTAGCCTCTTGTCTCCCCCACCCGCACTGATAGCGTTCACACACTTTTTCCCCATGTGTCCATGAAGTAGTGTACTTCAGAGTTGGTTGGAAGCTGGGAGTCCAGCTATTTCATCAGCCCTTCCCTGTGTTGCAGGTGGTGGCCAGCGGAGATTTGCCATCCTAGGACAATTCCTGTCAACATTCAGAAAATGAAACATGACATCGGTGAGTTCCCTGTGCTGTTCTTCGGCTCCAAGGATTACCTGTGGACTCACCAGGCCCGTGTGTTCCCTTACATGGAAGGTGATGTGAGCAGCAAAGACAAGATGGGAAAGGGCGTGGATGGCATATACAAAAAAGGTAACTTGTCTTCGTCCCCGGAGGTGCATGTTCTTTATCTCTTCATTCCCATTTGCAGAAGTGACTTTCTTGGAACAGAGAGATTTTCTTAAGAGTGAAAAGTGAAGTTAAATTTGTAGAATGAGCTGCTGCTTATCTGTCATCTAGTGCACTCAGAATGTTCATTGGTCTGACCCCCAGAGAGGGAGAAGGGTGTGCAGATCTTGAATACTTCTCCAGCTCTGATGTAGCCACTCTAAATCTGAGTGAGCTGCTGCTTTGTCAGCATCCCTGTGTCAAATACAATCATTACCTCTATATAAAAATGCACTTGGGAGCTGTGAATGCAGCTGCCTGACAGTTCGGATGCTTCATCATACATGGGCAGGTTCCTTACTGTAACTCTTGTGACTGCACTGCCTGGTGAACCTCTGCCTCTGAAGTACACAGCCAGGGAGGTTTGCTTGTGGAACTGGAAGCACTGGGTGAACACTGGCTCAGCTCCCTGTGAACAGAGGGAGCTTTTTCATAACACAGCCTATTCTCTCACATAGCTCTTCAGGAAGCTGCAGTAAGATTTGAAGAGTTGAAAGCACAGAAAGAACTGAGACAGCTTCAGGAAGACAAAAAGAACGACAAGAAACCTCCTCCCTACAAACACATCAAGGTGAGGGGGGTGGGGCAGGTGTGGAAGAGAAGTCTTGAGCTGTTGGTGCAGGTGATTTACAGGTATACAGAAACATTGCTACTGTTAGGGCATTTGGCTGCATTTTAAAGTCAGTTTGGTCCTCTTGGCATCTTCAGTCATCCTCCACAGAAAGGATTCATGTATGCACAGTGCTGTATGGAAGCTGGAGACTAGTAAGAGAGGTACTCTGATTTACTGGAACAGATCTGGACATCTCTGTGCTGTCCCGTATCAGTTGTGTGGTCTGAAGAAATGTCTCTACCTTGAGAACTTAGGGGAGAGTGCTAGTAATACACAGTATGCTCAAGTGCTGTGTGCTACGGATGGCAAGGTGGGCATCCCAGGACAGGCAATGGTCAGGATGCAGTGGAGCAGAGCTTTGTGGAGGATGGTAGCTCACAGTATCTTGCTTCATCCCTGCTGTTGTTCTGTATCCCTTCTTGTATGAGTTGGTGACTGGAGAGAAATACTAAAGCTTGATGTACCTTCTGGAATATCATATCAGCCATTTTGTTGAGTTTTGGGGAAACTCTTCATGTTTGGGCTGTATTTTGTGGTAGATCTAGAGCAGGAATTGAAGTTCTGTAGGATGGAGGTGATTTGAGGGGAAGGCTAGGGCCAGGCAGGTATATGTGCTTGAGATGTGGGTCCAGACTGATCAGAAACCTGGTGGCTCAGGACTGTGTTCTTTTTTCATTGCCTCTGTCAGCTCCTTCCCTTTTTTTATGTGGCAAGCTATGAAAGTTTTACTGACTGCTGGTGCTTTTTATGTCTAGCTGGGACTTCTAGGCAGGTGGGTATATCCTGCATAAGTTACTGTACAGTGTAAAGAGGATAGCTGAATGCTACGCCAGCAGTATTGGCCAGGCAGCTTCAGAGGAGGAAATACAGTTTCTCATTAAAGGTATTTTTAAGGTTGTCTGTGGCCACAACACAAAGGAACTTTGGAAGCAGTTTTGAGCCTTTGAAATATCCTTTTAATATAAATAATAACTGTCATGGTTATTAGCCGTGGCAGCTCCTGTTGAGTGCAAGCTCTTTGTGAAAGCAAAGCAGTTTGCAGGAGCATACAGTGGACTGGAGAGGGTTTCAGGGTGGAATAGCCAGAGCTGGCTGTGTCTGCTCCTGTCCTGGCCTTCTAAGGAGATCAGCACCTGGGAGTTCATTCCAGGGAGACGCGAGAGTCTGCTGCAAAATACACTTAGGATCCTTCCTGACATCAGGGTTGTGGCTAGTCCAAGCATTGCCCTGTTATGGAGCTGGTTTGGAACTAGCAGTGCCTCAGAGTAAGGCAGGCCTGCGGGGCACTTGTGCGTGCTGACACTGTGGTCACTTGGAGTGGCAGTGCCAGAGCCAGCAAGGACACTGCTGCCTGGACTGACCTAGTCCTGTAAGTGTCATCACTGAGTAAGAGATGGAAAGCACCTGTGAGTGTTGTCACTGAGTAAGAGATGGAAAGCACCAGAGGAGAGCACAAGAGTGACAAGGAAGGTGGGAGGCAGTACTAGGAGGAAGTGGAGACTGTGCTGAAGAGGCTAACCAGGGGTTTCTGCAGGGTTTGCTTTTGGAGAAGGAGGATCCAGGGCAGGCCAGCCTCAGGCAGGCTGCCAGCATAGAAACCTTGCTCTATGGGTACAATTAGGTAAATAATGTGGGGGCTGGAATAGTTGTGCTAAGTGATCCCCTCCTTTTGTGTTCTGAGGGAGGAGAGGAAGCCAATGGTA
The DNA here is from genome assembly GCF_037157495.1 of Lathamus discolor. Taxonomy (NCBI): domain Eukaryota; kingdom Metazoa; phylum Chordata; class Aves; order Psittaciformes; family Psittacidae; genus Lathamus; species Lathamus discolor. The sequence goes on along the minus strand of NC_088893.1, from coordinate 12,094,651 downwards.
CTGCTTACCCAGTCAAAGAACAGCGAGGAGCTTTTCTTCAGTGTCTCTCTCCAAAGTACTGACTCTGTTGCCCACTTTCCAGTGTTTGCTGCCTTTAACCAAAACCAAAGGACCCTGTTCCTCCACAGACATGCCAGTCACTTCTCCAGCTGGTGCTGCACTCTGCTTCCTTCTGGAGCAGTTTTTAGAGAGCTCCTTGCCTTAACTCTGAGCTCCTCTCCGGGCCTTCCAACCCCAGCCTTGGATAGTTTTTCTTTATTTCTATCTGCAGGACAGTGGGGCAGGAAGCTGAGTGCTTGTGGCCTGGTGCATAGGTAGGCCCTCTGCACTCTGTTGTGGGCATAACAGCCTGGTTTTGGTAGTGACAGCTGAGAGCACAAACCAGCTCGAAGGTAACAGGCTAAACAAAACAGGACTGTAAGGGAAAGCTGAGGAAAAGGGCTCAATGCAGGAGGCCAGGAAAGGTGCTGTTCCACATAGAAAATGGTTTGGTGTTGATCACAGGTATGGTGTGCACGCAGCAAGAGCGCTGAGCCACTTGAGTTGGATGTAGACACAGAGGTGATGGGAGGGGGACACTTGGCAGCCTCCCTTCTCTCCGGAGTCACAGAACACACACTGCATCAGTGGTGCTAATGGGCGACCTGCAGCCTCCTTAGCTCTTCCTTCTAACCCCATACCCCTCTTGAAATAGTGTGCCCAGAAGCACATCTGTACTTGTGTCCTATTGCCCCTCGCTGTAACTAGCTCACACTGCAGCCTGTCAGCTTGTGGACAAGGGTTGGGTGTAGAAGTGACTAGCAGGGTAACTGTTCTTCTTGAGAGCTGACATCCTGCATGTGCGTTCAAGGTGAACCGGCCGGTGGGTAAGGTGCAGATCTTCACCGCAGACCTGTCTGAGATACCACGTTGCAACTGCAAACCAACAGATGAAAACCCATGTGGCCTGGACTCCGAGTGCATCAACCGCATGTTGCTCTATGAATGCCACCCCCTGGTGTGCCCCGCTGGGGAGCGCTGCCAGAACCAGTGCTTCTCCAAGCGACAGTATCCTGAGGTACAGATTTTCCGCACACTGGCACGAGGCTGGGGCTTACAAGCCAAAACAGACATCAGAAAGGTACCTTCTCTGTTTCTGCATGTAGTTTTTTCTTGCTGCTTCTCTCTTATTCAGCGTTGGTTTCAATAGATCGGAAAAATTTCTGACTTCATAATTCGAAGATGACTTCTTGCCATAGAATGCTATTTAGGTAATGGATGAGTTTAACTTTTCCAGTCCTGACAAGAATGTTTTGGCTCAGATAACTAAGAAAATGGTTTGCATGTTGTTATCCCACATGGTAAGAAAGATTATTGCTTGATCTGTCTGCTTGTATGGACAACGGGCTTTGAGTACACCAAAACACTGGCCTGAAGACTGTGGTTAGGATTTCCATATGGGGAACAGTGATTATATCTTACCCATTCTTGAATAGCCAGGCTTTTCCAGCATGAGAATCTTGTATCAGAAACTGAGATCAGGGCTTGGCCCTTAGAAAAGGGTACTGTCTTGGAGATGGCTGTTGTTATTGCTGAAACTAATATTTCCAGCTACAGCACTTGCATTTGATTTTAAAATCCAAAGAATAGTAGTTCTGTGGACACACATCTGTGCTGAATGAAAAGGAAAAATGTTAAAGCAAAGAGAACCCCAAAGCTAAGGAAAGGTGAAATGAAAGAGGACAGATAGCATAGTAGGAGAAGAATGTCTGAAAAAGGAGTAGGGACAGCATGCTATGGGGGAGGGCTTGATTGCAGAAGGAGAAATGTGAATCTGTCCTGTTAAGGCTTTGCTGCCTGCTGTGATATAGGTTAAAGGGTCTCTCTGCTGTTCCATGTGCCTGGAAGTTATGTTTCACTTTCAGCAGACAGTGCGGAAACAGCAAAACTCAGTTACTTAATAGAGACACCTATTATCCCCACTGCAGCAGAGCTGGCGTTCCCTTTGATGGCTGGAGCATGGTCTCTGTGGTACTTCAGTGCAGGGAGCTCCATGGATCCACTGCAGGAGCAGTTGTCCTCGGTGCATCGTGCTGCTTGGTGTGGTTGGTCCCCAAAGGGGTATTGTTTCATGCTGGAATGTGGTTTTGCAGTGCTTTGAGCTTTGCAGCAGAGAGCTGGTTTTGTGGTTTACTTCTGCGCTGTCCCTGAACAGTAATTCTTTCCATAGCACAAAGATGGCTGTTGTTCAATTTATTTCAAGTTACTTCTTGAGTATATGAAAGGGATGTATGATTCAGGGCTCTTAGCGAAGATTATAGGTCAAACTGGCTGCAAAGCACATGGAGATATTTTTATGAGAAGGTTTCCGCAAAGGAAACAGGAACTAAGTTTTAGAACAAAGGTAGATGTCCCTTCATCCTGGAGGGAATTTGTCTCATCTTACCAGCTTGTTGTTTCCTCTCTGGCAGGGTGAATTTGTTAATGAGTATGTTGGGGAGCTAATTGATGAGGAGGAGTGCCGAGCCCGAATCCGCTATGCTCAGGAGCATGACATCACCAATTTCTACATGTTGACACTGGATAAGGTATGTAAAGGGATTTTTATGTTTGTTTTTGCCAGGATAATTTATAGAAGTTAAATGATAGCAAAGAAGGCACAAGAGCGGTCTTCTCCTGCAAGTAAAATTGGTGCTAAGAATTCGGTATCTTCAGGATGCTTCCCAGCAGCTGAACTCTGTAGGGTCCAGACCTGGGCTGGTGTGTGCCAGAGAAGGCATCAGCCTTCAGCTACACAAAGTACCAGGCACAGTGAGACCTTCATTTTAAGTTCAGCTCCCAGGTCTTGCTAACTTAAGTAAAGCAGTGGAGTCTGTTACACCCACAGACTCTTCAGTGGGTCCTGGAAGCCAGGTTGTTGGTGTGAGCTCCTGGCTTACAGGGGCAAGTACTTGTCAGATGCTTTCCATGGTTTTGTCACTCAACCTTGTGAAGATTAGAGGGAGACTGTGAAAGCAGGCACAGGAAGAAACTGTCAGGTGTGGGACAGGATAACAATGTGACTGCTTTCTGGCTCTCCCCTCTTCTTGCTGGAAATTCACAGACCATATCTTTTTCTCGTTGTTTGTCTGATGGGTGGGAGCAGGGGCAAAACCAAGTGTTAATATCTGTCCCATTATTTCAAAAGCAAATCTCAGTTGCAGCTGCCCTCTCCTCTCCAGCACAATCTAACAAAGTGGTAGTATGCTGTAGAGAAGTGTACCTCACACATTACATACTGTTCCTGTTTTATACGTTGACCTACAAGAAATAGGAACTGCTATTTCACTTTCAAGCAGAAGCTGGGGTCTGGAACCACCAAGTGCTGCCTTAGAAGCTTAGTGATTATCCAGCACTGACACCGCAGGGAGAGTTAACGTCCCAAGCAGCAGTAGGACTTCTCTGGCTGTTCAGGAGCTCTCGTATCTTGGAAAAGGAAGATGAAGCCGTGCAGGAGACTGTTTTGCTGTGTGATCTGCCAGTGTGTGTGGAAACTGGCTGGGTGTCTGTTGTTTTTCCAGGCAGCACAGCGACACCTGTCACTTACACTCGGTTAAAACACATGGATGAACTTGGATGCTTCACGAGCATCATCAGATGCCTCTAATGTCCCACGTTTCAGTACTGGTTAATGCTTTCTTGGTGTATAAACTGGGCTGCAGCGGTTTGAGCAACAAATAAGTTTATTAGCTGTGTGTTTCTGATTTTTCTTTCTTCCCATTCCAGGATCGAATCATTGATGCTGGGCCAAAGGGCAATTACGCTCGGTTCATGAACCATTGCTGCCAGCCAAACTGTGAGACTCAGAAGTGGTGTGTGAACGGTGACACGCGGGTCGGGCTCTTCGCAATTGTAAATATCAAAGCTGGTAAGAAACCTTGCTCTGGCAGTACCTGCAGTTAAAGCGTGGGAGTGTTTCTGTAAGAAAGGGGAGGGTTTGTAGCTCCCTGGGAAGATGGTTAATTTTTGTTTTCATATCAGCATTCATGAGCCTTAACACCAGCGCTGGCATAATGAAACACATCCATGGTATAAATGGAGGTTCCTAGTTACGATTTACAGGGCTGAGAAATGGAACTAAGCATGCTACAGGGTGGGGTGGAATGCCCTTTTTAGCTGTAGCATGTGGTAGGAGCATGGGGTTGCACTGAACTTTCAATCCACACAGATCTATGGGAGATGAATAGTTGGTATCCTTGTGTATTTGTGACAGTCATTTGTGGCATTGTATTTCAAAAGGGCTTTTATTTCAGCAGTGAGCCATTCTGCCCTGTAGCTCATTACAACTTGCTTGGTTTTGATCTGCTTTTGTGCCAGGGACTGAGCTGACTTTCAACTACAACCTGGAGTGTTTGGGAAATGGAAAGACCGTTTGTAAATGTGGTGCCCCAAATTGCAGTGGCTTCCTAGGAGTACGGCCAAAGGTATGGTGTCTCCTTTATGCTTTTTTTCTTCCACGTCACCTTTTTTCATAGATGTGCATCATTAGGAAGGGTGGCAATGTGGCCATGAGAACAGTGCTTGAAATGAGCTGAATATTCAAGTTTCCATTCTGAAAGAACAGATCTTAGACCTCAGTTATTAGAATTGCTAGAAATAATGAAAGGAAATTGTATTTTACACCAAAAGAGTAAATGAAAGATTTTTTTTCAGAATTTTCTGCTTATTATCATGGCAATTTCCGTGGCACTAGAGGAGCAAAGGACAGGCATGGGAAGGACTTCCTTCGGATAACCAGGAAACCACAACTGAGCCCATTTCCCAAAGTAAAGGCCTGAGTAAATTGTGAGCATGCATGAAAGGCCAGCAAACTTGCATTCCTTCAGACTAGAGGTGCTTTATTCTACATCACCATCTTTGCTGCAATAAGAAACTTTGGTTTTTTCCTTCTATTAATTAAACAACTGAAATTTACACATCAGACAGGCGTAAGAAATTTGCCATACACATAGTAGAAAAATCACTGGCTTTTAGAACTCACTGGCTTTTGAGAGCTTCATTTTGTAACTGCAGTGTTGCAGTAACAGGAATTGATTTCAGTTACCTCCTTGTGTGAGCTGGTTCTCACTGGGAAAAGGAAATTACAGGAGCAGTTGGCCAAGTTCTCAGCTGTCACCAGCAAAATCCATGTCTCAGTTGTTGGATTGTTTCAAGAGCTTCACCAAATCAGTCTGTAATCCCTCTGCTCTGGTATGTGGATACTGGTGGCTTACCCATAGTTAAGGGTTAAAAGCTCTGTTATACAGAAGGTTTTTTGAATTCTCCAGAGAACTTCGTTCTGCAGAAGAATTAACTTATGATAAAAAAATATAAATAATTGATGTCTTAAGGAGTTGCCGGATGAGCTGAATTGCACATCTGATGTACTTAGTTCCTCTTTTGGGGGGTTGAGATTTAAAGTTCAATTGATTTTGTGCTGCTCCTGTGTTATAAATGGTTTGATTGTCTTTTTTACCCTGAAATTGCAGGTTGCATGATGGAAATCAGAGAAAGGTGCCCTTTAGTTGGCATTGTGATGCCTGAGGCAACTCAGTCCGTCTTGATGAGATGGGCTGAGAAACAATGCCCAAGAAAACAGTACCGGGGTGGGGGAGGGGGGTGTCTTTTCTTTTTTCAAATTCCTCCCACAATAGATGCATTTTTAAGCTTCCTGAAGATACAGCAAGACAAGATTATGGTGTAGCTGAGTCTTCAAAGTGACCTTGCTAACTGGGATTGGGGAAGAATGCTTGGAAGTCTATTGTATTGAAGTGTGAATCGCTTGGTCCAGCTGTTAGACCTTGCCTTAGACATTCAAATTAGCTGTGAAAGGTTTTTCTTGTTGTCTTTGTAGTTAAATAGCAGAGGTACTAGACGCTGATAATAGGTGGAGTGATTTCACTGGCTGCATTTTCAGTGATAAGAAAGGCTTTACTGGTCCCCATTGTCAGTGGGAATGGTGGTATGGAAGGAGAAGTATCCACAGGTAGAGGGGAAGGGAACAATCCAGAGCTGTAACTCCCTAGTGGCAGGACAGCTGGATAACCGCTGTTGCCCAGTTATGAAATTGTAGGTCTGCAGACAAAGATTTTTAAATGTTTTGTTGGTTTTGGGTTTAGTCTTCATATGAGAGCAACAAAAATAGTGCCCAGTATTTATGCAGAACAAAGGATGCAAAAATTGCCTTGTGGGTGTCATCTCAGCACAGAGATGTTTTATGCCAAGAACCCATTATTTAGACATAGATATGTGGAAAATGACATAAAATTTAGCTCATGTCTGTTTAGGTAAACTGAATGGATAGTGCTTTGATAAGGTCACTGATTGGGGACAATTAGCATCATCTTTGTAGAGTGCTTGGTACAGTGAGAGGCTTAGCCTGGAGAGGATCTCTGCTAAGGAGGTTAGGGGTGGTCTGAGGAGCTAGTCTGAAGGGAAAGGCAGCCTTTGAGGAAGCCTTAGGCCAGAGAAGAGAGCACTTAAGCCATTTCTATGCCGATCTGGGGACCAGTTGTGGTTATTTCATTACTACCTGTAACACGGTTTTTGGAAGAATGATAATGTAACTGTAATATAAGAGTGTTGGAGAGGATGGGGCAGTTACAAAGGAGTAACCGAGTATAACTGGGAATGGGCTGGAGTTCAGAGATTCAGTACACCAGAGTACAGAGTGCACACCTGGAGGGTAATAGAAGCAAATCTGCCATGGTCATGAGCAGTGGTGGAGAAGCTGTTGAAGCAGTTCAGCTGCCACAGGACTGAGCTGCTGTTGTGATGTAGTTGTGAAAAAGGCAAATGGTGGCAGTGCTTTAGGAGAGAATTCCTATTGTTTTGGAGAAGTGTTGATGTCATTGTACACTACGTGAGGCATCATCTGAAGCAGTGTGTCTGGGAAAAATAAATTCACTAGGGGTAGAGAAGAGCCATTAGGAAGACTGGGGGTGCAGACTGTAACTTTGGTTTATGAGAAGGAGAGTATGTCCCTGTGGTTACTTCAGGGAGAAAGAAAAAACTGCCTGGAAAAGAGCAGCACTGACATGAGAAAAATATAGGTCCAAACTGATCAAAGATAAATGCAGGCTGAAAACAGGAAGAGGAGTGAGGAATGTCAAGAAGTGCAGGAAGGCTTCGGAGAGACTCTTCTTAAGTCATGGATGCAAGGAGATGTGACTGCTTTGAGGGCATGAAGCATGTGAAAGGTGACACAAGCTCAGTGACATCAGGCAGCCCCTGGCTCCTCATTCTGCTGTTGCTAATTGTATATATCCCACGTTTAACCAGGCTTTGGTGCAGCGTTTCCAGGCTCTTAAAGAGAGCTATTTGCTGTAGCAGATTGGTTGCCAAATATTAAGAATCATGTAGAGATGCTGCATACATTTTAGGTACAGCGGGCAGTGGGATTTTTATTTGCAGGGTTTGCAGTTACCTCCACTGTAGCAGGAAGGGAGCAGATGTAAGGGGCAGAAACCTGCATTAACTGACATTGTCTCACCCACAGAGCCAGCCCAACCTCAATGAGGAAAAGTCCAAGAAGCTAAAGAGACGGCCGCAGATGAAGCGCAGGTCGCAGGCGGAGGTGATGAAGGAGCGAGAGGATGAGTGTTTCAGCTGTGGGGACGGAGGACAACTGGTTTCTTGTAAGAAGCCAGGCTGCCCCAAGGTGTACCATGCAGACTGCCTCAACCTGACCAAGAGACCTGCAGGTCAGTGCTCCACATGCCTAGGCTCTGCTTGGGTCATGATGTTGATTCAGTGTTGCAGGCGCTGCTCATCACTTTGCACTCACTTTGCAGCATCTCAAAGTTTAGAGAAACCTTTCTTACATGGCCCATATGATACAGCCCTGGTTTTCACCCCAGTGTGACTGCTAAAAAAAGTGGATTAGTTGCACAAGGGGCAGCTGGTTCTTGCCTGAAAAATGGTACTTGTGAGCAGACCCCATCCTTGGGGCCTGGGAAAGGACAGTCCCAACGATAGTTGTGATACTGGTTCCTCAGATTGGTTATTTTCACAAAGTTGAAGGCAATTGAGTGAGTTGAATGGCGTAAGGAAAAGCACTGGTGGAAAATAGGAGTCACAGAAGAATGTGTTAAATGTCTGAACAGCCATGAGTTCATAGTAAAGGAAGAGAACAGTATCAAAGCATATCCTAGTTTGTGGTGAAATGGGGAAGAAATTTTAAATAAAAAGAGAAAATATTCCAGAAGTACTTCTGGTCGGGTACAGACGAAGAAATAGGCTCTGTGTATGAGGGTAATCCAGCTTTCACTTCACTAATAGGTTACTAAAGGAGTTTCTGTGACCTTTAATGAGTGTGCAGGTTTAGCAATGCTCAAGAAGTGAAAAAGTGTGACCTGAGTCTTGGTAGGCCAGTTAGCCTGATGTCTGCCAGGCCAGGAGGATGGGAAAGCTGATACAGCATCAAGTTCCTAAAGAATTAAATGGTAAGAATATAAACAATACTAGATGACAAGTTTTTAGGTACAATAACTCATCAACCCTAATTTAGGAGCTTTTGCTAAGAATAATAAATTCGGTTAATACAAGCAGCTGTGTTAAAATAATTTGTTTAGGGGGCTGTAAATCTTCTAATTCAATACTGAAGGCATTGTTGTAATTGGAAGCTCCATGTGCAGCTCTGTGCAGTGTTTCTGAACCCATTGGAGGCGGGCTGAGGAACATGGAGCTGAGCGAGCTCTGGAAGTAACTGCCAGGAGAGTCTCACTGCACGACAGGGAGCGAGAACTGGGTGTTCAGCATCTTTAGCTGTAACTTGGCCAGAGGTGTAGGAGGGCTAGTACAGTATTTTGTAGCTGACAGAAATTATGTTGTGTGTTAAGTCTGGGGGAGAATAAGGCATTTTTATGGAAGAGCTTGGGTTGCTCATTGAGCAAATGCTGTGAAAGCCAATGGAAGTGCAAGATATTCCTATGGAACGTCAACATTCCAGGTGAGGGAGCCCTGAATATCACCTCCCTGTTTATTTTCATGTGCTAAAACAGGGCTCTGTAACATCCTGGCAGGTTTTCCCATGCTGCAAAGTCCCCAGTAAAGGAGAATCCAGCCTTTCCCTTGCTTTCCATTTGAAAAGTTTCTCCTAACAGCCTCATTTGAACAAACAAAGGCTTGCCAGCTCTCCAGTGTCCATTTTTTTACATACTGGAAGGCTGTGATCTCCTTAGTCCTTTTCCACAAACACAGCCTCTCCTTGCAGCTCCTGTTTTACTGTTCTTGGTCTGCTCTGGACTGTGTCCCACTTGCCTACACATTTTTAGAGCTGGTAGCTCGGTTTTTAGCAGCATTGCAGCCAAGGCCTTGCTAACCCCAGCAGAAGAGAGTAACACAGTTTGTGTTTTACAGAAAATTTCTCAGGAAATGAGATCTGACTTGTTTTGCAAAAATAACTTTTAACGTTTGTCGTGTCTGTGATTTGCCCTTTCATCCTTGAGTCCTTATGCTGATTGCTTTTCACATACTTCATTTCTTCCTCCTGCAGTCCTGCTTTGCATTAGTCTTTATTTAATTGTAATTTCCTGGTGCAAGAGCATCTGTCCGGTTTAAATCCGGAGCCTATCTAGCCACATATCTGCAGTCCTTCACAGTCCTGTTGTTATCTACCCATTTCTGCAAGAGTCTTTGCTGTTCTGCTTCCAGAAATGTAAATTCAAATAGACTAAAATAGACTCCTGCAGGATGTCCCTGGAAATGCCTCCTCAGTTTGCCAGGAGATCATTAATACCTGGGTTTTTGAGAATCACTTTTCAGTCAGTTGTAAGCATTTTACTCCTGGGCTGTTATTTTCATAGCCTGCTCCTTGGAGTATCGTGCAGGACATGAAAGGTTCAGCACTTTTTCCTGCAAATGTTTCCTCTGCCAGGGGCATTGCTGTGGAGTAATTGGAATTTCCTGCTTGTTTGCATGTTACTAATTGTGTTATCTTACTTCCAAGAGCTCCCGGCTGTCTCTGGAGAGGCCAATTATTCATTAGGCCTTTTATCCTGTCAAAGACCATTAGAGTGGTTTGATAGGATTTATCTTTCCTGCAGTATACTGGCAGCTTTTGACTTTATTTTTCCATCGTTACTAATGACCTCTATAATAATAGTCCCAGAGTCTTTCCAGTGGCCAAAGTGAGTGTTGAGCATGGCTCTGTGGGATGTTGATGGTGTGGAGGGAGCAGCAACAGCCTGTGCTGCAGCACCATGAGCCTGGAAGGGGTAAATCATATGTAGTGTTAAACATCCCTGCTCTGAAAAGTGCTGAAAAATTGGAAGAGACATAGAAAAGCGATGTACCTATTTTGGGACTGGAACAGAAGCTTTGGACAGCCTTCAAAGGAGAGGAAGAACATGCTGCATGTTGTCTTCAGCCCTGGGGGAAAATCAGCATGAGAGAAGGGGAGTGGAAAGCCGATGTTGCACAAGTGCACTGAGAGATGTGCACAGCTGCTCAGTGCCATGCTGCAGTCATGCTCTCTTCCAGCCTCCCTGGAAAATGCTGGTAGCCAAAGCCACAGATGCATGGGCCTGGTTCAGGGAGGCTGGGAAGTGCTCTGGCCAGACTGGTGCTACAGCAGCCCTCCATCACTTGTGCTCTCAGCGTTTGCCTGTGTGAGGGCTGCTCCCTAGGAGCTGTGCTTCGCTGCAAGGCAGGGAGCCGCGTGGGCATGGAGGAGCATGCAGGCAGGAGGCATATTTGGAGGGGCAGCTACACTGGTCCTATGGGGAGAGGTCAGGAACTCGGCATCCTGTACACTGGATGCAAATGGTCTCACTGTTCTTTGTGTCTGAACTGGTGAGAAGCATTTGGCAGAGACAGCAGCAGCCTTGGCTGGGAGGTCAGGGGGCCTTGGCTGGGAGGTCAGGGGGCTGAAGAAGTGAGGTCATCTACAAGTTTAAAAAGCAGCAATCTCTGAAGTGTAATGTTGTTTTTTCCCTCTGTGATGGTGTTGATAATGGTAGTGAAGAGATTCAGTGTGAATGAACATGGAGCTCCTTAGAGAGAAGCTTGGCTTTGTATTAAGACGCAAGTTTATTCTGGCTATACGCAGAGATTAAGGAAGATGCCTTGGGTACCACAGAAGCTTACTCCCTTGAGATCACTGCCCTCACTACTTCTTTCTGATAAACAGGAAGGGAGGTTGTTGACCCAGAATAACAAAGACTTAGATGAACCTGACTGTACTGTACAGATACCACTGTTGCTGGCTGTGGAAATCAGAGACACAGAGATATGCAAGCTGAATGGTGTCTGCTCTTCTTTAGGCACCTGGATTGGTTACTGTCATGCTGGAGCCAGATGGGCTTTTGGTCTGCTATGGCATGGCTTGTGTTTGTGAGGAGTGTCATTGCCCTTGTTGCTGCTGAAGATGCAGGTTCCTATTAACTGCCCATCAAACCTGGGAGCTATGGCAGAAACTGAGGAGGACATGTAGAGATGTATGGGAGTATTACAGGGGTGTTTCCACTCTCCCTTAACTGCCTTTGCCTAAGGTCTTGTCTCTTTCCATTGTACCAGTCCTAAGGTATCTTCTTCTTTCTCCTGTGCTGCAGGAAAATGGGAGTGCCCGTGGCATCAGTGTGATGTGTGTAGTAAGGAAGCAGCTTCCTTTTGCGAGATGTGCCCCAGGTCCTTCTGCAAGCAGCACCGGGAAGGCATGCTCTTCATCTCCAAGCTGGATGGACGTTTAAGCTGCACAGAGCATGATCCCTGTGGTCCTAACCCTTTAGAGCCAGGAGAAATTCGTGAGTTTGTGCCTCCCATAGAAGACCTGACTAATGATGAGGAAACCCAGCCACCAGAGCAGCCACCTGCAGACACAGACCTGAGCATTCAGCCTCTGGACAGCCTACCTCAGTCTGTGGCCCTCAGACTGCAGTCACCAGAAAAGCCCCCCACTACCTTAGCGCTAAGGCTGCCATCATCAGACAAACCCCCCACCACCCTAGCCCTGAGGCTGCAGCCGTCAAACAAGCCCCCTACCACGCTGGCCCTCAAGCTGCCTCCACCAGACAAACCGCCCGCTGCGCTGGCACTGAGACTGCCACCGTCAAACAAACCCCCCACCACCTTGTCACTGAGGCTGAAGCCATCCAACAAACCCCCCACCACCCTGTCACTCCGGCTGCAGCCTTCAGACAAACCTCCCACCACCCTGTCACTCCGCCTGCAGCCAGCTGACAAGCCCCAGGCTGCCCTCTCCCTAAGGTTGCAGTCAGAGAAGCAGCCCATCATCTTAGCACTGAAGCCTCAGCAGTCTGACAAACCTCCCACCAACGCGGTGCTCTGGCCACTGGACGAGTCCTCCAGTGATGCCTCACAGCCTCATCTGCCCAGCACATCCCCAGGATCTCCTCAGTCATCAGACGAGTCACTGGTTACTGCTGGTGCCCTGCAGCTCCAGCTGTCAGATGAGCCTCCTGCCACCCCTGGAGTTTTGGCGTTACCAGACAAGTCTCTCCTTGACACCAGGAGCCAGCAGCCAGAGCTGCTGGATGAGTTCCCTGCCGAATGCCTGCATCCTCAACTGTTGGACAGACATCTTGCCACGGCAGGGACCCTGCAGTGCCAGCCGGTGGATGAGCCTCCTGTGGCTGAGCAGATTCAGCTGCTGGACAAAGCTTCTGCCCAGAGTCTGCAGCCTCAGTCTGTGGAAAAGGCTCCCAGCTCTGTGGTGTCACAGGTGCCAGCATTGGAGATGGCTCCAGCTCCTGGGGTGCTGTGGCCTCTGCCCATTGAAAAAGTCCCTGGCTCTGTGGTCTCACGGATCCTGCCCATGGAGAAGGCTTCTGGATTGGTTGTTCCACGGCCCCTGCCTGCAGAGGCTTCCTTCTCCGGGGTAGTGCGGGTCCCAGTCACGGAGAAGGCTCCGAGCTCTGAGGCATCCCGTCCCCTACCTCCAGAGAAGGCTCCTGCCTTGGGTATGTCACGGACCCTACCCACAGAGAAGGCTCCCACCTTAGCGGCACCATGGCCCCTTCCTCCTGAGAAGGCCACTGGCTCCCGGTCACCGCACGTCCTGCCCATGGAGAAGGCTCTTGGCTTAGGGGCCCTGCGCATCCCGCTCACACAGAAGACACTCACCCCCGGGGTGCTGCGGCCGCTGCCTCTGGACAAGGCTGCCGAGAGCGGGGCCCTGCGGGTCCTGCCTCCAGAGAAGGCTCTCGGCTCTGGGGTGGCTCGGCCTCAGCTCATAGAGAGGCCCCTCACTCTTACAGCCCCGTGGCCCCAGGCGTCGGACAAGCTGGCTGCTGCCGTGGCTCCTCGACCTCAAGTCTTGGACAAGCCTCTGGCTGTGTCGGCTCCGAGGCTGTTGCTGTCGGAGAAGGCGCTGCGGCCTGTTGACCAGAACGCTCAGCTGAAGGAGAGAGGAGCCCCAGCGGTGGAGCTGAGTCCCCAGCAGAAGGAGAGGACTATGTTAGCAGGCGAGCAGATCTCTTGGTCTGCGGGGAAGGCAGTGCTGCATGTCGGACAGGTACCTTGGCCTACAGAGAAACTCCAGATGCATGAGCAAACCCACTGGCCCACTGCAAAAGCCCTGACGCCTGCAGAGCAGCTCCCCAGGACAGCAGAGAAGCTACCTGAGCCAACCCTTCAACCCAGCTGGGAAGTGGCCTCAGCCCCAGCAGAGCAAACCCCTTGGACATCAGAGAGATTGTGTGTGTTTGAGCAGACCCCTCGGCCAGCCAGGGAAGCGCCAGTGCCCCCGGAGCAGATGCAGTGGCTTGTCACGAACGTTCAGACTATTGACCAGATTTCTTGGCTGAGTGGAAAATCACAGACTCCTCGGGGGCAGGACCCTTTGCCTGAACAAAACACAGCGCTAGCCCGTAACCAGGATTCTGTCTGTCATGAGTTGGCCAACTCAGAGCCAAAGTGAGGTTGGTGAATATGGGAGGCAGGTTTCAGTCTTTCAATGTTTAGGGAGGGGGAATCTTTATTTTGGTCTTTTGTTTTTTATTCACTTCCCTGAGCCCAGCCCCTAACCCATGCACATCCCATCCATATTCTCCCGTGACACGAGCAAGGACGTTCTCTTAAGTCTGAGTGTGGCCCAGCAAAGGAAGAGAGCATCTGTGACCTTTTCCTCTTCCTTTTACAAATGGCAAAGCTGAAATAAAGAGTCCACTCTGGGTAAAAATCTCCAGTTCCATTGAAATGGTCACATTACTGATGCAGCGTGTTCGAGCTCCAAGTCTGATTCACAGGCGGGTTCCCAGGTACAGCCGGGGGCCTTGCTCTTCTTCCTGTATTTGGAGTCAGGCTGTCCTGGGAGCGGAGCAGTTTCAGGATCAGGCGGTGAGCAGTCAGGTGTATGCTCTTGCTAGATTCTGTAGCAGCAGAGAAGGGGTTTATCCATCGTCTGCCCAGGTCTCTGTCCCTGCAGGGTGTTGCTTTGTGAGGTTTGTCCGTATGTTCACTGGGACGTGTTGTGTGCATGGTTCACTGACAGACAGTTGTCATCTCCAGTGGAGCCAGGACAGGAGCGTGCTGCACTCAGTGCAGTTTACTCCAGCAATAGACAGTATCCATTCAGGCTCCTTTGTACACGGCTGCAAGTGGCCAGGCCTGAGAAACAGAGAATTTGAAGATGAGGGAAAAGAGAGATCTTGGAAGAAGTCATCTGGCAGTTTCTTCATCCTTGTGTCTTAATCCTTAAACAGAGGACACACGGAGTGTTTCCTGCACTTGAAAACATTGTGACCTATAAAGCAGCAATAGCAGAGTAGGGCAGAGTGGGTTTCCCCAAGGTGCTAAGCACCACCGGCAGGGTGGTGGTGCTCCCTTTCAGATTCCCATCCAGTCTCTTCTTGACTTGTGTCGTCACCGTGAGCCAGCAGACTGAGCAGTCTTTTCTCCCCTTGCCCCAGACACTTTCAAGACATGTTCACATCATACCTGGTCTTCACAGCAGCGGGACATGCTGCCGAGCTGCAAACGAAGCCTGTACCGTTCGCTACGCAGTGTGGAGGCAAGGGTGCTGTAGCTGTATCAAGACCCATCTCGACACCGTCCCCTTGGGTAGCTTCTGGTTTAACTCTTCAACAACCAAAGGAGACTTGAATTAACTGGACTGTGTTTGTGTGCGTGTGTGTGTGCGTGTGTGTGTGTCCTTCCAACTGAATAGTTCTCACACTGGAACACGGTGGGCTCCAGCAGCTGGCTGGCTTTCTTCTTTCCTCTTCTCCCTTTTCCAGTTAAGGAGATGCTTAGTACCTGGTGGTCATCAGGCTGGTGTCCAGACTAGGCCTGCTGAAAGCTGTTCATTCAAGCATTGAAGCAGAAGTTCACTTGGCCGTGGTGCTTGTGGGACAAGCAGTAGAGTCCCAGGGACCTGCAGAGTGGCACCTTGCAACTTCCAGCACCCACACAGGCAGGAGGAGGACGGACTTGGCCTCCCTGGTGGCACTGCTCGGGCTGGATGGGGCTGGTGTCGTGCCAAGGAAGCGCTGCTGACCAGCACACTCTCCCAGTCTCACAACGCATTACCTCTGTGGCTTGCCTGAGCTCTGCTGATCCAGGCGCCGCAGCTTCAGATCTCCGTGCCCACCACCAGACCCTTGTGCAGCTCCAGTGTATCCTTGTCCTTCCAGGCTGATCTGCGGGTCCCTCTGTGGAAAAAGGAGCACTAGCTCCAGGCTGACCCTCTCCCTCTGACGTGGGAGCAGGTCTTTGTTCTCACCTGGCTTGCAAGTGCCTGCTGCTCCCAGAGCAGATGGTCACGAGCTTTGTGGTTTACTATGAAGGGAGGCAGACACTTGTACCGAGACAAATCCCGATCCATTCTCCTTTCCTGATGTACGCATCCCAAGACAAATGTCCTGCTGTTAAAGCCCGGGTGCGCTGGGCATGAAGGGACATGACCAGTGCTATGGTGCATCTCTTCTCTAGTCCAAATCATTTCAGATCCTTTGTAGAATAGCTAGCGACTTCAAACAGCTTTATGGCTTATGGAAACTTCCTGTTTGATGTTGGGTTTTTTTTCCGGGAAGACTGGCAGGTCAGTTCCTGCTTGCTGCTGAAGCTGGGGAAATGCAAGCAGCTTGCATTTCTGCGTGACTCCTGCACAAAGGGAATCAGGACAACTCCTCAGAGAGAGAAGAGAAATCTAAGGGCATTCATTAACTTTTTTTAAACAAAATTTAAAAAGAAGAAAAAAAAGGCGCTGATGTTCGGTCTCTTCAGTATTTATCATGTGTGAGAAGGAAAATAAACCTTGACTTTTCCTTTATAGGCCTTCCCGTGAGCTGGACTTAGTCATGTAGATTGTGTCAGTAGGGTTACCTCCGTGCCAGCCGCCCAGCCAGCTACAGCTGTAACCAGAAAGGTGTCTGCGCTGCTCTGTCCACCTCCGCTTCGCATTGTCACGTGTTCACTAGTTACTTGTTCCATGAAAAAAAAATAAACTGTGAATATTTTTGGTGCAGGCTTTTTTAAATCTGTAAAATGGAGACGTTCTCTTCAGTGCAGGTTTGAAAAACTCCTTCCTGTCAATGGTGCGCTCGCTGTAGGGTGAGGTTCGTGGCAGCAGCAGCCTTTCACGCAGCAGGCTCTTCCCCGAAAGCTTGTTCTGAACAGTGAATGTGGATTGAACCGTTGCATGGCATTTCAAACCCACAGCCTTATTCCTCACGTCTCACCGTACCCCACCTCTCTTCTCGTCTCCCTTCTTGCCTTTTCCATGAGCACCCAGGTTTTTGGCTTTTCCTGCTTTTCAGCTGCTGTTGGGAAGTTGATTTCAGTGTAGCTGGGAGGCTGCTCAGTAAAATTGGCATTTGGAAACATTGCAGGGGGAAGCCAGCAAGCTGCTTTTCCCTGCTCGCCCTCATTGGGCCCCTGGGCAATGCTCTGTCAGATCAGGAGGGCTTTTCCGGTGCACCCAGGGCTTGCAAGAGGAGTAGCAGTGCTGTCAGGAATGGCTGGCTGTGCTGGGCCACCTCAATAGGACCAGCAGGGCCTGACCAGACATGGAGATAGGTCCCAGCAGCCCTGCCCTGCCTGCCTTCAGCAGCAGGGAGCATGAGCCAAGGTACAGATCTCTGCAAGAGAACTCCCACAAAGGAAGTGTGGGCTTCTGCAGCACTTGAGGTGATTCATGCTGTTGGTGGCTCCTTGGAGGAGGAGAGGGCGATGTCTGTACTGAAGTAGTTGGGTTCATTTCTGCACTTTGCTGCCTTCAGAGTTGAGCCAGTTTGAATCATGGGGGTTTTAAGGTAGAAGAACACAACAGATTAACACATACTCTGCAGACTGCTCCTGCAGGAGAGGAACTGCTGCAGCTCTGCTCCAGCCTCCCTGAGCTCTTGCCCTGGCCTGGGCCAGCTTTGCTACAGCTTCATGACCAAGGCCATGATGGTTTTCTGCTGTGTGGGAGGGATCTGATTGATCACTTGGCCACTAACAATGAGCGGTCATTGCACTCAAGGTGTGTGAGGTGACTCTTGTGTTGATTCACAGTTGTGGAGAGTTACGGAAGCAGAATGAAGGGTGTCGTTCTGCTCAGAGCTCTGTCACTTTCCCTGCTGCCCCAGGAAGGCTCAAGGGAACTTCTCAGGCTCTTGAGCTCATCCCTGCTTTAGGACTGGCTCCGCTTTACCAGTTCTGAAGGGGATGAAGGGTTTGCTCTGCTGGTCAACATCCCTACTGTCAGGATGTAGCCCGGCTGCCCCTGCTCTGAGCAGAGGGCTGGGGTCCCTGGCTGTGGCCTCCATAACAGCAGGACCCACAGTAGTGATGGATTTCCACGCTGAGCAGGAGAGTCCCGGCTAACACTGGAGATGGAGGAGGGCCTCTGCCAGCCAGAGGCAGAGTGAATCTGGCAGAAAAGAGACCACTGTAAGGGATAATCCCCTCGTGCACATCTTCAGATACCACCTAGCTCGTGGTAGCTTGCTTTATTGCTGTTCTCAAGGTAAAACTCTTCGTGTTCGACAAAATAAACCTCACAAGAACCAGATTCACTTCAATGCACAAGGTATCTGGGTGGTACTGCGGGAGCAGGCTTTGTAATTCAGGGTCAAACCCCCTGCAGGCAGAGGCTTCGCTTTGAAAGTGGCTGTGGTTGAAATTCCAGAGCTGAGATGGTTGGATCTGAAGGACAGTAACTTACTAAGGTGAAATGATGTGGACTGAGGGTGCTAGAAGAGCTTCAGCTCAGTTTCACAGACTAAAAGGAAGAAAAAGCAGCCCTAACCCTGATGCTTCTCGGCAGAGGTTTAACCTGAACCTGCTGTGGATGTGCACTGCTCCTCCCTGACACCATAGCCAGCGCTGGGACAAGGCAGGGGGAGTTTGTTTGAGAAACCTCAGACCTTCAATGCTTTCCGTTTATTTTTAATTTCAGCCTTAACTTCTGATTTTGCTTGGTGTTTGGAATAACCATAATTGTAACCTGCTTGTAATGTGCTTTGCCCTAAGTTACTGATCAGGCTTTTCAGCCTTTGCCAGCCAGTGAGTGTTGAAGCAAAGTGGCAAACCCTGCAGCTACTCTGAGAGTACAGAGGGGGCCTGGGCTTTGTGCTAACCCCTCCCCTGTGATCGCGGTAACGCTGGTGGCAGCATTTGCAGCCAAGGCTGTGCCTCTGGCAGCAGCACGGCCGGGCTGACGGGTGCTCGGGGCTCAGGATACGGGATGCTGGAGCTTGGGGACCGCGCCTCCGCTTGCCTGGCTTCAGCGGGAGTCTTGCCTGGGGGTGGCAGTGCCCTCGCTTAGCAGGAGCTGGGAAAAGGCAAGATTTCCACTCCAGGTGGAAATCCCTGGGTGGGATTTTCCAGGTGGAAATTCCAGGGTGGAAGCCCCGATGGCACTGAATCTACCTCCTAGGGAAATCTGAGAAATGGGTGTTGCTATGTCCTATTTCAAGGTAAAGTTTTCATCAGTTTGCCCTTGGCGAAGCACTTGGGCTATTGTGGTGCTATTGTAAACCATCGGCAGCTCAGCGCCGTAGGGCTGAACTCGGCTCCAGGCCCACAGTGTGGAGGTTTCTTTACCAGTCGAATCCCATCTCAATAGCTGGGGCTGGGCTTCAGTGTATGTGGTAGAAACAGGACGAGGTGTGACTCAGTTCCTTCAGTTCAGGATGGTTTTGAGAGACAAACCAGTGTGCCAGTGGGCCCCACGGGCGGAGGGAGCGAGTGGAGCCACGTGAAGCAAGCCAGGCATCCGCTAACTGCATGTTCTTTGTGTCCGTTTGGTACTGAGCTGGTTTCAGGTTTTTATTGGGTTTTGGTTTTTTCCTTTCTGATGTTTCCAAGTTGTTGACTTCAAGGAACTGGGGTTTGTGGATTTTTTTTAGACACTGGGAACTTGTTATAAAGCAAAGCAGCCGCGCCGGGAGGCTCAAGGTGGAGCACGGCTGGTGCTGAGGCTGGGAGGAGGTCAGACGTGTTGGCAGGGAGCAGCTCTCCCTGTGATGGGCAGAAGCCTTTCAGCAGCAGCTCTCCTGGGCCTGTTTAACCGCGGTGCCAGGTTCACCGCCCCCCCAGCCTGCTGGCCTCCAGACACCAACCGTGTCCGATACCGCGCCTGGCTTCGTGTCCCCATCCGAGCTCCGGTGCCCCGTGCGCTCGCTGGGCTCCTGGCGGCCGGCTACGCTGGGGGCTTGCAGGGAAGAGGGACATGGTGGGGGTCACCTGTAGCAGCAGCGTAAGTTGTGCTGAGGCCATGAGCAGGTTTGCTCAGAGGAGTGGGGAGCCATGGTGTGAACAGCCCCACACTGCGTTCCTCCCCTCGGAGGCGTGCTGCCCGTGAGGCGGCGGCAGGAGGGATTTCACCTGCAGGGTTCCATCCGGAGGGAAGGGCAGTGGGTGCTGAGGTGCCCAGCTTGAGGCAGGAACCGGCCCTGGCTGGGACTTCTTGGTCGGTTCTAAGCAAGGATGCCCGAGTGGGTGAGACCTACATATTTCCAGCATGTATGTTATTTTGGGAAGAGGGGAGAGTCTTGGACCATTGATTACTTTCATTTTGCTCCCCTTAGACTGGTGGCTGTGTATGTGAAACTTACAATGAAAAGAGGGTTGCCCTGCCCAGGTGCTCCCAGAACATGTACTGTAATTCTTTGTATATAGAAGAAAAATTACTGTAAAGTAAAGTTTAACTTTACTCTCGATGTCTTCTTGTGGTTTGTCTTGGTGAATGGGGGGAGGTGGGGGGACCCCAGCAGGGACGGGAGAGCCCTGGCACCGGCTCAGACCACAATGCGTTTTATTTACATCGTACATCTCAAGAGAAGACGCTTAAATAAATCTGCAAAGAATCGGGCAGCATCTCCAAGAGAATTAAGTTAACGGCCACGGCCGGGCCCCAGCAGCAGCTCGAGGAAGCGGCTCCTGCAGTTCCAGGTGGCAGAGAGAGGGTCCCGGGGGATGCCAGCTGCAGGTCCCAGCAGCACAGCACAGCCTCCGCTGCTCAGAGCAGTCCATGTGGCTGCTGCCACATTGCAGACGGGCCCATACAGCTAAAACACAGCAGGTTAAAAACCGGAGCCCGGCGCACACCGGGCGGCAGCAGTGGTTCCCTTCTGGCAGGAAGTGTCAGTGGTGGCAGCAGCTGTAGAAGTAGGAACCGCTCCTCTGGCCCAGGTCGACACCCTTGTCCTCTGGAAGAGAGCAGGGGCACAGGCTGCCAGCACGTCCACACCATGCGGCAGCCTGAAAGCTCCCAGTCCTGAATCGGGGCCCTGGCAGGTCTCAAAGGGAAGGGTTTGGTGCCCTGGCAGGGCTCATGGCCACGGCACAACCCAGGGATGGAGGCGTCACGGTGCTGAGCACGCCTGGACAGGCCTGGTGCAGAGCCGAGAGCCGCTCCCACAGCCCAGCAACGCTCCTGCCTGCCTGTTCATCAAAGGCCACTCATGGCTGTTAGGTGGACAGGCCGAACCGGGCCTGAGCAGGGATCTGGGGGCAATGGCACCCAAGCTCCATGGGACAACCCCCAGCATGGAGCCACGGTGGTGCTGGGGAGGATGAGGGCAAGGAAAGCCCCTGCCGGACCCACAGCACTAGTCCTTTCCCCCTTCCCCAGGGGCACATGCACCCCTGACATGGGAGAGGGTGCCCGGGGAGGGCTGGGTCCTGCCTGCTCACCTGTCATCACCTGGAAGGCGGTGAAGTGGACGTAGTCCTCAGCCACCTTCTGGAACAGCTCATCTGTGGATAGAGTGGGCAGGGTGGGTGCAGGCAGCCCCTGGCCAGGCAGAGCCTGGGGTACAGCCGGCAGCAAGAGGCAACTCACCCACGCTCTGTCCCGTCTTGCTGGAGGTCTCGAAAAGCTCGGCCTTGATCTCTGCAGCGAGGGCCCAGGTTAGCCCCTGCTGTAGGAGCAGGACACGGCCCAGCAGGCTCAGTCCCCCCCAGAGTCACCCCTTGGGCACGATGGCTGCTGGCAGGAACCCAGGGCAGGGCTCCATGCTCCTGTCCCCTTGTCCCCTCGTCCCAGCTGGCCGCATGCCTGCCGGTGGCAGGACGTGCCGTGCCCAGGGAGCTCCCTGCACCTCACCATGCAGGGAGCCCTGGCGCCGGGAGCCCCCGGATCTGCTGCGGATCCAGGGCAAGGGCAGGGCCCCTCGCACCTCCGAGCCGGAGGCAGCGGCTCCATGTCTCACCCGCTGCCCAGCCACCAGCACTCCAGCCCCGCGCAGCGCCCGGCCGTACCGTCAGCGTAGTCCTGCACATCGTGGAAGTCGACGCCCCGCTTCCTCCTGTCCTCCTCCAGCAGGTCGCTCTTGGTACCGCACAGGTAGATCCGGCAGCCCTGCGGCAGGCAGAGGACGGCAGGGACACGGCCGTGGCACCGCCGCCGGCTCCCGGCCCCTCGGTGCTCCCCCCCCGGCCGTTACCTCCTCGCAGTTCTGCAGCTCGTTCACCCAGAACTTGGCGCGCTGGAAACTGCCGCTGTCGGTGAGATCTGCGGGAGAGCACCAGGGGCTGCCCTTCCCTGCCGGTGCCGAGGTCCCCAGCCCGGGACCTCCGCAGCCCCCAGCTCCTCTCAGCCCCCAGCACCGTGCCCTTACCGTAGCAGACGATGGCAGCCCGCGCCCCGCGGTAGTAGATGCGGCTCATGGCCTCGTACCGCTCCGAGCCGGCCGTGTCCTGGGGGCGACAGGGGAGCGATCAGCTGCGGGGCCCCGCGCCAGCGGAGCGGCACTGGGGGCGGCCCCGGGAGCTCCTCCGGGGTGCCGGCACTGCCCGCGCTTACCCAGATCCCCAGGGTCACTGTCTGCTCCCCCACAGACATCACCTTGGCCACGAAGGCGGCCCCGATCGTCTGGAAGAGAAGCGGGAGGAGCGGTGGGGAGCGGCCCGGGCACTCGGGGAACCCGGCCCGGGGAGCGGGGCCCCGCGGTGGGGCCCCTGCGCCGGTGCTCACGTTCTGGTAGGGCCCGGGCCGGAAGCGGCGGTGCGCGCAGCGCTCCACGAGGCTGCTCTTGCCCACGCCCTCCTGCCCCAGCAGCACCACCTTCGCGTCCACCCGCCGCCCGCTCATCCTCGCGCCGCCGCCGCCGCGGGGCGGGGCCGGCACCGGGGCACGGCGGAAGCGGCGGGGCCGAGCTGGAAGTCGGGGGGGGGGGGGGGCGGATGTGCGCGGAGGCGGCGGGGCCGGAAGTGCGCGACGACGGCGGCGGCGGCGGTGGTGGTGGGGCGGGCGCAGGGCCGCATGGCGGCCGCCCAGCAGGCGCGGTGCGGAGCGGGCGCGGCGGCGCGGCCCTGAGCGGCGGCGGCCCATGGGGAAGTACTGCGCCAGCCTGAGCGTCCTCAAGGGGCCCTGGGACCAGGTCTTCGCCGCCTTCTGGCAGCGGTACCCCAACCCCTACAGGTGCGCAGGGACGGGCCCGCAGCGCTGCCCCGCACCCCTTCGCGGGGGCCTGCGTGCTTCCTCCCCTCTTCCCAAAGCTCTTTTTCGCCCTACGGCGCAGGGCCGCTGCCTGCACCCCCCCCCCCATTTTCCTGCGGGGTGCATGCCCCACACCGGGGGCAGTTGGTCCCCCCCTTAACACCGCAGCTCTTCTCCCGACCCTGCTGCGCCTGCCGGCTCCCAGGCAGCGGCATTCCTGGCTGGGAGCACGGGCTGATGGTTGCTTCCTCATATTAGCAAACATGTCCTGACCGAAGACATCGTGCACCGGGAGGTGACGCCGGACCACAAGCTGCTCTCCCGGCGGCTCCTCACCAAGACCAACCGGATGCCGCGCTGGGCAGAGCACTTCTTCCCAGCCAACGTCGCCCACTCCGTCTACATCCTGGAGGACTCTATCGTGGACCCCAAGAACCGAACCATGACCACGTTCACCTGGAACATCAACCACGCGCGTCTCATGGTAGGTGACCGCCGGCGGGGTGCAGCCCGGTGCCAGGCACTGGGCAGTGCCCGCAGCCGGTCATGTCTCATGCAGGTGGTGGAGGAGCGCTGTGTGTACCAGGTGAACCCCGAGAACAGCAACTGGACCGAGGTCAAGCGAGAAGCCTGGGTCTCCTCCAGCCTTTTTGGTGTCTCGCGGGCCATCCAGGTGAGCGCTGCCAACTGCTCCAGCAGCGCTGGGTACCCCCTCTTTGGAGAGGCCTTCAAGCTCCTGTTCCCCCTCTCTACCCCTTCCTTATGGTGTTTTCTCCACTCTTTCCCCTCTTTTCCCCCATCCTTATAAACTCTTGGGGCACCCAGAGCCATTACTGCAGGTGGGCATGAGCCCACCGGATGTTTAGGACTGATCAAGCTGGAAAAAAGCCCCAGGGCTGTGTGTGACCAGATTGCTGGGCCTGCAGTTCATTGACATTTCCCTTGCAGGAGTTTGGTCTGGCCAGGTTCAAAAGCAACGTGACCAAGAGCACTAAGGGATTTGAATACGTGCTAGCAAGAATGCAAGGTGAGCGCTCCCAGGCAGGTTGGTGCTGACCGGGATGGGTCCCTTGGTGTTACAGATCACACTGGGAACACTCCAGTCCAAGGGCAGGTTATGACTTGAACTAACCTGATGGTGAAATCCCTGTCCCTTGTCTTTGCCCCCATGTCTTGGCACAGGCTGCGCTGAGCAGAGCAGCGCTTGCAGGGCCAGGCAGGGGTGGAGCGCAGGCAGGAGGGGACATAACGTGGCAGCAGTCACGTGGCTGCAGTTCCCCTTCGCGACGTGCCCTGACGCACGCAGGTCAGGAGCGCTGGGCTCATCTTCCCTCCCACATGGGGAAGTCGCCGAGGTGCCGGGGCCGGTCTAGCTTGCATCAGCTGGGGCAGGGCGGGAGCTGCTGGGGCTGGGTTAACAACCTCCCCTGTTAACAACCTCCCCTCTTACAGGAGAAGCTCCAGCCAATAAAACGCTGGTGGAGACAGCCAAGGAAGCGACCGAGAAAGCCAAGGAGACGGCTCTGGCTGCTACGGAGAAAGCCAAGGACCTGGCGAGCAAGGCAGCCACCAAGAAGAAACAGTACGTGTGAGGGGCCAGGCGCAGGCTGCACCAGAGCAGATAGGAGCCTCCTTGGGTTTTGTACTTCTAAACAAACTGTACCAGTCTGACAATCAGCTGCTGTTAGAACCTTTCTGAGATGTAATTATCATTAAAGAATCATCTACCATCTCTGATTTGGCTGGGGCTGGCCTAGGTAGAGCAGAGCCCAGTGCTGCCTCCACTCTGGGGGTCCAGCTGCTGGGCTTACAGGCAAGACACAGGCAGCGGTTTCACCGAGTGCCTTTACTAGAATAGTGTGGGATATGTACAAGAGAGGAGGGTGGTTGCGGGGCGTGCAGGCAGGTTGGTTAATGCATTTGTTTCCCCGTCCTGGCTTTCCAGGGATGGCAGAGTCCTCCCGCAGCAGTGTCTGCTGGGAGCAGGGCTGCTTCACACCCCTGCCAGGAAGCCCCCAGCCCTCATGGTGGCGGAGTGGGAGGGTGTCCCTGGCACAGCCACGACCTCTTCCAGCCGCTCTTGGGAGCGCACTGCGGTGCGCAGTGGGTGCCACAGTGCTGCACCAGCCCCTTGTGCCCAGCACCATGGCCAGTGCCACTTAGCAGCCGGCTGTGGGGGCCAGGCTGGGTGCCCCTTAGCCAGGCAGCCATGAGGAGCCTGCATGTCTGGCAGCAGCAGGCAGAAGGGAGGCAGGCAGGCAGCGCAGGGAAGGCAGCAGGTGCCGTCAGGACGCGGGGATGCAGGGGCTGGAGTAGCTGTGGTCCCTCCCAGAGCCAAAGCTGGGCAGCAGGTCCCCACTGAACGCCGTGCCATCCACCTCTGTCTCAACATCCTCTGGGTACCGGGGGAGGCCAGGTCAGGCTCCCAGCGGCCTTCCCTTCCTTACCCAGCCTCACTTCTTCACTCACCTTCCTCGGATGCCTCCGAGAGCTGTGATGAATCCAGGCTGTCAGCCCGTGCCCGTTCCCCGCCAGTGGGTGAGAGCAACCATTCCAGCCGCTGCTGCAGGTTCCGCTGCCGGTTACGCAGCCGGTCTTTGGCCTTCCGTGCCCTCAGCTCCTGCTCCTCCAGCCTCTGCAGGATTCAGTGAGCTGTGAGCACAGTTCCGAGCAGGGCAGCCCTGTCACCACTCGGGGCCCTCCAGCCAGGGCCCTGACCAGCACCGTGGCCATCCTGCTCACCTGAATGTGAAGCCGGGCTCGGTGGAGGAGGCTCAGTGTAGTGGGACGGGCCGGCCCTGCTCCCGCTGGCACCTGCTGCTTCAGCCGCTCCAGGCAGCACCGGAGCTGTGCTCTCCTGCGGCCGGGGTGGACGATGATGCGCTGGTCAACCCCAGCGGGGGGAAGCATGGAGACGGCCACCCAGTGCTCCGCCACCGCGCCCCCACGCCCCGGTACCTGTGCTTCTCCAGCGCGTTGTGCACCGACCTGCAGGAGAGCCCCCGGGGGTCAGTCCCGGCTCCACCGGCCGCCACCCCCCCCCCTTGTCCCCCCCATCCGCGGCGCTCACCTGACACTGCCCCCGGCGCGGCGGGACCGCGCGGGGCAGAGCGCGGCGTACCCGTGCTCGGCCTCGGCCGGCCCCGGCGGGGAGCGCGCTCCGGCCGCGCCGCGCTCCCGGCGCTCCAGGAACTCGGCCGCCTGCAGCAGGACCTGGATGCGGGCGGCCGCCGGCTCCATGGCGGGAGGCGGGGGGGGGGGAGCGGGCGCGGCGCGACGAGCCGAGTGCTCATTGGCTGCTGGGCGCCCCGCGGAGCTGACGTCAGCCCGGCGGGGAAACAAATTCGGGCGGGAAAGCGGGTCCTTCAAATTTGAATCGGAGGGAGGGGCGCCGCGGGACCACGCCCCTTGTCGTCTGACCGCGCCCCCTTCCGTCTGACCACGCCCCTTTACGGCCAGGCCACGCCCCCGAGGGTGCGGGTTGCCGGTGCGCGCTCAGGCGTTATAGTCCGCATGGGCCAGGCGGGGAGCGCGCACCTCCGTGTGCACCCCCCCACGACCCTCCCCCAGCCCGCTCGGGGCACACCCGCCCCCCGCCCCTACCGGTGTCCCGGGACCGGCGGCACCCACCCCACCCCCCCGCACCGCACCGGGAACGGTGGCGTCCCGGCACCCATCCGGCGGTTTCTGTCTTTATTCAGCCCAGCAGGCAGAGGCGGCGGGGAGGGGAAGGGGAGCGCCCGAACCCGTGGGCGAGGGCAGCCTCCGGCACAGCGCGGCCCGGCCCCGGGGCACCCGCTGTCATGTGAGGGCTGTTTGCACCGTCTCAGGCCTGGCCCCGGGGCGGGGGAGGCTCTGCCCCGGGCCCAGCAGCAGCCAAAGTTCACCTGCAACAAAACCACACCACCGCGAAGCGCGTCTCCAGCCGGGGGCAGGCGCTCGGCGGCGGCCGCGGTGCATGGGGTGAGGCGGGCCTGCACCCACCCCTGCCTGGGGTCCCACTGCCGTGCACTGGGGGTCCTGCCGCCGTGCCCACCAGGCAGTTGTGGGGTCACGCAGCTGCCCAGCAGCCCCAGAGCAGGTCTTTCTCCCCGTCTGCATTGTCCTGCGGATGCAGATCTGGTCGGGGGGGGTCTCACCGGCTCCGGGGCGCAGGCGCGAGGTGTGCGGTGTAGCAGTGCATGCACACACGCACGGGTTTGGGCTGGCCGTAGTGTGGCAGCGCAGCGGTGTGCGGTGAGCAGCGGGCACAGAAGATCTGCAGGGAGAGAGCCAGAGTGGGGCTGAGCGGAGCTGGGCACCCGTGGGACCCCGTGCCCCAGCCCCGCTCCCTCCTACCCTCCCGCAGCTGCGGCAGTGGTGGCGGCGGCGCAGCAGGGTGAAGGGCGAGCGGCAGGCAGAGCACTGGCTGCACATGCTGTCCGGTACCCACTCAGGCCGGTGGTGGGTGCCTGCGGGGAAAACACATCCATGAAACCCCCAATCCCGGCCCCCGTCACTGCCCCAGGATCATCCCCAGCTCCCTTTGTTGGATCCACGCTCCCGAGTGTCCTGGAGCTGGCCCCAGGCTGGGCACAGCAACTGTCCCTGTGTGCCCGGGGCTGCCCAGGACAGCTGCACCCCCCGCCAGGCCGGACGGCGCAGGAACGGCCCCAGCCTCAGACCCTGCCCCACAGCCGTGAATCCCGTGCAGCCCTCACCTGCCCTCTGGAGCCCAGCAGCTTCCGTGGGGCTGGAGCACAGGGGACAGTCGGCCACGTGAGGCGCATCTGCTGCACACAGGTCACTGTCCTCTTTCTCTGCGGGGACAAGGGTTACGGTGGTCCAGCCAAAGCTGGGCTGGGCACTGTGGCTGCAGCATCCCCATGCCCAGGGCTGCAGCCTGGGCTCACCAGGGACGGGCTATGGGCAGGGCAGAGAGGAGCCATCACTGTCCCTCCTGTCCCTGGGGTTACTCACGGCTGGCACTTGGCTCCTCCGAGGGCTCTGCCTGCGAGGCCACGATCTTGAAGACTGTTTTCAAGATGCTCCGCAGGTCACTGGCAAAGTTGGTCTGGAGCTGATCTGCCACCCCTGCACCGGGAGAGGGGGGTCAGGGTGCTGGGAGAGGGCTCTGGGTGCGGGGGGTGGCTTGGAGGTCACTCACCCGAGATACAGACGAAGAGGGTGTGCAGCATGTCCTTGGTGCTGCTGTAGCGGGAGCGCAGCTCTGAGCAGTGGGCACCGGGGGTGGCACTGAGTCCCGTCCCTGGGGGCTGGGGGCTGCACAGGACGGAGGTGACGATTACCCCAGGGGTGGCGTGAAAAGTCCCCGTCTCAGAGGGTGGGGATCGGCCACCTTGGCCCTGCTCCCTCCCCTCAAGCACCCCTCCCACCAGTCAGTGCCCGGGTTGTCCACTGCACCAGGGGGTTCCAGCCACGTCGTGCAGGTAGGGGGAGATGGGGTGGCACTCGGGACATCCAGGAGACCCCAGGGAGCAGGAGGGTCTGCTCGGGGCACGGCTGCCCCCCAGGCTGGGGGGGTGGCCGGACTGCAGGCGTCTTCCTGCTCGGCTGTGCACAGGCTCCTCTCCAGCAGGCAGAGCTCCTCCACCGACAGCACCCGCAGCAGGTCCCTGTGGTGAGGGGATGGCATTAGCCCCATGTCACTGCCCCACTGCTGCCCCCTCGTCACACCCCACCATGTACCTGATCTTCTTCAGGAGGTTGTAGAAGGGGCTGAAGACCCGAGACATCTGCTCAGGGCTCCGCTCCAGGCTGAGGGGACCATCAGGGTAGATGAGGAGACCACTGCAAGGGGACAGAGCCCAGCTCACATCAGGGGGTTGCCCAGGATCCCAGCTTCCATGGGAAAGAGGGGACTGGTATAGGGCAGGGAGCACTCAACACCTCCTTCTCCAGGGGGCTGCACCCACCTGATAATGGCCAGGCGAGGGATGGTGAACATCAGCAGCGGTTCGTAGCCATCAATCATCTCCTGGGTCAGATAACCCAGGTGTAAGGCTCTGGGGGGGTCACACACTTACAGTGGGGCTGAGCCCAAGGACACAGCCCCTCCCCAGCGCTGGGGTCCCTACCACACCTGCCTGGCTCCGGATGCCCCTCACCTCTCCACTGTCTCACAGAAGAGCACAATGATCTCTTGCTGCCTGTAGATCTCCTCAGGAGACTTCACCACCACCAGTGAGGACACGTAACTGGAGAGATGAGGGGACCATGAGGTTCCTGCAGCCCCAGCACAGTCCCCCCCCCCCCCAGCATCCCAACCCTGGCCCCCACCTCAGCTCGAACTCTGCGAAGAGCCGGTCGAACTGCATGAGCACAGCGCGGACGGGCTCTGGGTAGGAGCCGGGCTGGCTCAGGCTCTGCTCCCGCAGCACGGTCCGCACCAGCTCCAGACTGCACAGCAGGTTCCTGGCCTGGGGCCGCAGGTGAGCCCCGTCTGCCTCTTCCACCTCCAGGAAGGTCCCAGCCAGGAGACACTGCTGGGACCAGGGGCTGTGAGAAGCCGGCGCCTGGGGCGGCACAGCCCCTGCACCAAGGGTCTGCCTCTGCTGGGGTGCCCCTTTCAGCCTGTGGGGAGCTGAACCCCATCACCTGCCCCAGGACAGCATCTGCGTGCTCACCTCAGCAGCAAAGAGCATGTGGTTCCCCAGGTTGTCCACCAAGAGCTCCTCAGGGAACTTGACCAGGTAGTCACGGCTGTGCCGCTGCGTGGGGATGCACTCCTCCATGATCCGCTCCAGCACGGACAGCAGGTGAGCCTGGGGTGAGCAGGGATGTCACCCGCAGCCACCCGTAGGGCCCAGGGTCACAGCGGGGCCCGGGCTGCCCCATACCTGGCTGAGGTGGAGCTGGTTGAGGAGCACCAGGTACTGCTGCGGGTCCAGCTCCGCATCCAGCCCGTTGATCTCAGCCACCACCCGCGTTACCCTCTCATCGGCAAAGAAGAACTGGGAGAGCAGGCGGGGGTCGGAGCGCTAAGGGGAGAGCAGAAGGGCGATAGTGGGAGCACCCCGCAGCTCCGGGCGCTGAGCCAGCACCCATGTTCCCGGAATGGGGGGGGTTGCGCCCTTGGGGCAGCCTCAGGAGCACTCGGGCAGGTACACGGGGCCCCGACAGCGGCTCCGTCTGCGCCGATCTGGACCGGGGCCCTGGCCCAGCCCTCCCGGGGAGCGCCGCGGTCCCCACCCACCTGTACCTCAGTTTCCCCAGGGCAGAGCAGGATGAACAAGCTCGGCCGCATCCCGGCAGCGTGGGCACGGATCCGAGCGCGGCTGTAAACACCGGCTCGGGTGAAAGGTCCGTGGGGAGCCCGCTGGAGAGCGGGCAGCCCGGACGGGCGCTCCTCGCCCCATCGCTCCCGCAGACCCCCGAGGGGCCGCCGGGACGGACAGGACAGGGGGAAACCTCCTTGCCCTGGGAGCGGGCGGTGCCGGGACGGGCGTTGAGCTTCCCGGTCCTGCCCGCTGCCGCCCGCACCCCCCGCCGCGCCTCCAGCCCCGGCGCCGGGCACCGCTTCGTCCTCCCGCTGCGCTTCAGAGGGGTCCCAGCCGCCGCCGCTCCCCTCCCGCCCCCCTTCCCAGCGCCCGGTGCCGGCGGAGCCCCCGGGCAGCCCCGACTGGGCGGGGGTCGGCCCCTGCACGACCCCCCCGTGCTCACCTTGGGCCGGCGGAGCCAGCGGCGGAGGGCGGCGGGCAGCATGGCGCGCCCCGCAGCTCTTGCCGCCGCCCGGCTCCCCGCGCCCGCCGCTCGCCGACGGGGCGGGCCGGCACCGGGCACCGCCCGGGGGCGGACCGGGGAGGTGTCCGCCCGGCACCGGGACGAGCCGGCGGACCGGCCCCACCGCGCCCAGTCCTGCCCGCTGCGGGACCCGGGGCTTTCCTGCCGCTCGACGGGCCGGTGCCCCCGTACGGCGGGCAGGGCTCTCTCGCCGGCTGCTCCGGTCTCGGTTGCTGGCTCCGATTCCCGAGTGCTCCCGGGTCTCCTCAGTTCCCTGGCTCTTCCCTCCCGGTTCCCCTGCCTCCTGTTCCCTGGACCCCCGAGCCCAACCTTCCAGAGACCGGGACACCCCGGAGATGCAGCCCTGCAGCCCCTCAGCCCCGAGCATCCCCGGGCTGCTGGGGTCACCCGCAGGCATCCGCCTCCTCTCTGCTGCGTCTATGTAGGGAGAGGGGTGGCGAGCAGGGTGCTTCAGTAGGAGAGGGGCAAAGCAGCCCCTTGGTGGGAGCAGAAAGGGCCGAGTGGCCACGGAAGGGTCCCAAGAGATGCCCAGGATGCTGTGCAAAGCAAAATGTGCCGGCTGTGCCAAAGGAGGCTGCTCCTGTGCCGCAACAGTTCTGACACCGCTGCCCACAGGATGTGGGTGCTGATAATTCAGATGGCTGAAAGCCTAATGGGGTGGATTCACGCGTAAAATATCCGCCGAGGACGACTGAATAAACACGGCGGCATCACCTTGGCTTCAGGAAGTCCCTGAGTCACGGCGGCCCTGCGGCACCCGGGCTGAGCCGGCTGTGGGTGCACAGTGCACCTGGAGCCCTGCCTGTGCCTCTGCTGTGGGCAGTGCTGCCACGGCGGTTTTGGGGGGCACAGTGGGGTTTCCTCAGCGGCCAAGTGCTCCACATGTCCCCGTGTCCCCAGCACTGTGCTCTGCCGCACCATCGGAGGGCAGCTCCGGTCCCAGGAGGTTCAGTATGGAGGAAGGCCCAGGCTCACACAGACCCTTGCCACGATGGGGGGTTTTGGGGTGATGTGTGGCCCCAAAACTGGCAGGGAGGTGAGGGGTTGAGCTGTTCCCAACTCTTTTTGGGGTCCACGCTGGGGGGCCAGACCCCCAGGCAGCCTGTGATGAGGCTCAGATGGAAATGGGGACAGCGGGCATGGTGCCGCATGGCACTACATGGTTGCATGGCACTGCATAGGGGGAACCCTGTGCAGAGACCAGGACATGTGGTGCACCGTGCAGGGCTTGTCCTGCCTGGATGGGGTCACACAATTCCACGGATGCCGTGGCACTGAGCACAGCCAGGAGCACGCAGGGTACCTGGAGAGCATCTTTACACGGGGTGGGGTGCAGAGGAGATGTAAGTCATGGGGTTTTCCTCCGGTGGGAAGGCTGGGGCAGTGTGCAGTGTGCTACTCATTCACACTGCACCGGGGGGACCGGGGTGACAGGACTGGGGTGCGGGAGAGCTGCAAACGCACATCATTATGTGGGGCTGAGGATGCTGCAATGCTGAGGTGGGCACCGAGAGCTCTGTTACGCGGAGGCGCGGGGCAGAGAGGCTGGAGCCCACACGTGCACTGTGGGGTACTGCAGCACGGGGGAGGCCGGACAGGGGGTAGAGCGCAGCCCACCCTCGGAGGGGCACCGCTGTGCCCGGACGGGTGCAGCGCAGCGCTGCGTGTGCCTGGGGCGCCCCGGGGCACCGCGGCGCTTTAGGGCCCGGGGGAGCTGAGCCGCCGCCACCGCAGCACCCCCGCTAGGGGGCGCGCTGCCGCCATCGCTGCCCTCTCGCAAGATGGCGGCCTCGGCTTCACCTCGCCGGGCCTCCCCCTCCCTCCTTCCCCCCGGGCAGGGGCCGGACGGGCCGCGCCGCCATATTGGCTGTTGTCCTGGCTGCGGCGGGCGGCGGGCCGCGCTCGCCATGACTCGCAGGCGGAACAAGGCGGCGGCAGCGGCGGCGGGTGTCGGCTCCGGGCCTCGCCGTGAGAGGCTGGGGGGTTCCGACGCCGGTCCTCCTCCCCCTCCTCCGCCACCGCCGCCTCCACCGGAACCGCCCGCCCTGCCGGAGGTGGTGGTGGCGGCGGGCAGCAGCGGGGAGCCGGGCAGAGCCACCGCTCAGGTACCGGGATAGGTCCTGCGGGGCTGTCTTGGAAGGGGGTTCAGCGGGGGAATGGGGCAGGATCCGGGGGTTGGGCCAGAGCCGAGCCCCCTCCACTCCCCCTCCCCGAGCCCTGCCCCATCCCTGCACGGCCGCGTCCTCGGAGCATCCCTGAGGCACCGCCGCCCGTGAGGCACTGGTGCCTCCCCCTCCCCGTTTCGGAGGGTGCTCTGCACCCTCGGGGGGTGGGGGGTGCCCCGGCGGAGCCGCGCTGCCGGGGTGCACCTTTGGCGGGGGGGGGGCAGGCTGAGGTGGGTGCGGAAGGTGGGAGGTGAAGCCCAAGCCCTTCTCCGGGGGGATTGGCCGCCCTGGGATGCGGGAGCCGCTTCGTGCAGCATCCGGGGGCACGCGTGGGGCTGGGCTGGGTGTGCGGGCAGGGCCTGACCTTGGCTGGGCTGGGCTGGGCTGGGCGGTGGAGCTGAGTCGTGGCCATGGGTTACGGATGCGTTGAGCTGCAGTGGGAGCTTGGGGTGCCGCTGGCAGACGGCCGGGGTGCTGAGGGCTCCCACTGATGCTCATCTCTCCCAGCAGTTAGGGACAGCTGAGCTCAGACTTTCCTGGGGAGGGTGGATCAGCCAGGAAAGCTGTGCCCCACCATTGCGTGCTGCTCCTTGCGGACATGACAGCCGTGAGAGCATGCTGCAGCATGAGAGCCAAGGGCTCTTCTGAGTGCCCCTTCCTCCGTCCCTGGGAGCAGGTCTGCTCAGGAGACCCATGTGCGCTGGGCGGGGGCAGAGCGCTGTGCTGGGGCGGCGGGGCCGTGCTTCGGGGGGTGTTCCACCGCTCCTCCCTGCGGGAGGGTCCAGCCCTGCCCGCGGCAGGTGGCCGAGCATCTGCCGAGCAGCCTGCGGGCTCTCCGCACCTCTCGCTGCCCGGCTGCAGCCTGCCTGCTCCGGGCCGTGGCTGGGAGCCGGGGGGCGGGCCCCGGGCCCGGATGCGCTGGGCGGGTTAGGGACCGCCGTGCGCTGTGTCCGCTGCCGCTGAGACACGGGGAGGCCCTGGAGCACCCCCGTCCCTGCGGGTGGGCAAAGGGAGCTGTGCCCCCGCTCTGCTCTGCTTGGCCTCTGACCTTTGCTTCACCTTGAGCCTGGGAGACGCCATCTGTTTCGCAGCAGCGGTTCAATGTGCCGCTCATTGTCGTGGGGCCCCGCCGCGGCGGCAGACAATGGGGGCCCCCTCGCCCGTGCCACGCCGGGCTCGTCACGGCTGTCAGGCCTCCGGCGGGCCCGCGGGCTGTGTCCCGGCTCCTGCTGCTGCCCAGCGCGGGGAGAGCACCGGGGGCTGCACCCACCTCAGTGCATCTGCCGCCGGCTGCACAGAACAAAGAGGCAGGAGGGAGGGCCTGTGGCTCTTGGGTAACACAGTGGGGGGTCTGTGATGGGTAAGGAGGGAGGCTTGTGGCTGGCAGAAGCCTCTTGTATCCCTGTGTGGCGATTTCTGTGTGTCTTGCTTTGCTCTGAGAGTCGCCTTGGTCCCACTGTACCAGATGTGACGGTAGGAGTTGCTAGGGGCTTCCCAGCCTTGCTTGGTGGTGAGGCTGGTACTTTAGCCTTCCCAAGGGTCTTCTTGGATAGTGTGATCTTCCCAAGGGTCCAGAATGCTCCAGGCTGGCACATGGCAGGCTGACAGCAGCTGGGCAGCCCGAGGCTGCTCTCCTCCAGTGGGAGAAGGTGCAGTTCCACATGTAGCTTACAAGAAATTCTCTGGTTTGGTGTCAGCATCCTGAGGTCTCATTTGCTGCCTCATCTGCCCTGCACCTGCGCCAACCTGCTGCCCTGCCATGCGGTGGATCATACGTGGGGTGACTCATGGTCTGTGTATCCTTCTGCAGGTGCTGCCCACCACTAACCAGTCAGTGCAGACGTGCTGCTTGCTCTGTCACCGGGAGCGCAAGGACTGGGGGGGGCCATCCCATAATGGGCTGGTTTCCCCGGGCGAGAGGCTGCCACCGGACTTCGTGCCAACGCTTGTGCAGAACCTCCTGGGAGAAATGCCACTGTGGATCTGCCAGAGCTGCCGGAAGAGTGTGGAGGAGGAAGAGCGGCGGGCAGTGCAGGAGCAGGCCCTGGCGGTGAGCAGGGTTGGAAAGGGGGGGCTGTGGTGCTGGCTGGGTGTGCAGGTCCCCGCCTCACTCAGAACTGAGCGCCTCAGACATCCCTGCACCACGCTGCACTCCCTGGGGTTGCTGCTGGCGGCTCCTTGGTGAGAGTCTGCCATGGAGGCTTATCTGGCAGCATGTGTTGGGCTGGAGCTGTCTGCCTGGAGAGGTGCTTCTCTGCCAGCCCTGCTCCAATGTGTGTTGTGCCGTGTGCCCCTGCTCCCAAAGCTGCCTCCCTGGAGTGGCAGCATGTGCCAGAGCAAATGCCTGCCTGTGCATGCATGGAGCTCAGGGGAAGAGAACCTCTTTCCTGCTCAATTTTATTTAACCCTGGCATGGTCTGAGGGGGGACAGAGCAGGCGTGTGACCCTTGGCACATCATGGCTGTGCTGGTGGGGGCCCTGAGAGCCAGGCTGTGTTGCTGTTGGGCAGATGGGCAGTTTGCCACCCCCACGACAGTGACAGAAGCAGTTCTTGCGTGCTGAGCCCCTGCCTTCAGGCAGTAGGGGAGGTCTTGGTGCCGATGGCCTGGGCCAAGGGCTTCCCCTCCCAGTCCACTGCTGCTTCACTCTTTGTTTTCCTTGCCAGGTCTCGTTATCCCACACATCCTGCAAGTCACAGTCTTGTGGGGGTGGCTCCCACTCCTCTTCCTCCTCCTCCTCCTCTTCTTCCTCCTCGTGCCACGGGAATTCAGGGGACTGGGACCCCAGCTCTTTCTTGTCTGCTCACAAGCTCTCGGGCCTCTGGAACTCACAGCACACCAACGGGGCCGTGCAGGGCAGCCCCCTCGGGGTCCCCCCTGCTGCACTAGGTGAGTTGAAGCTAGCCATGGGGTCGAGCAGAGCTTTCTGCCTAGTCCTTAACTTAGGTGGTTCCTTGTGGGCAGAGGCAGGCAGGCTGGGCCTCTGGATGCCAGTGCCAGCAGGATGCCTGGGTGCCTTTGCAGAGGATGCTGGGAGCCAGCCCTAACTCTGCTTTCCTTCCAGGCGAGAAGCACCCTGGCCTTGCTGTGTCTCCGGAGTGCACCAGCCAGGCGCCAGCCGTGGCACCAGGGCTCAAGGCCTGTCCCTACAGCCACGCAGCCTCCCCCACGTCCAGCAGCGCTGCCCCAGGCTCGCCTCTGCCTACCTCACTTGACTTCTGCAAGACGCTGCCGAAGCAGTTCAAAAGCATGTGCCGGAGGGCCACCCCGCCAGGTACATGCCCAGGGCAGAGCCCGCCTTGGCCTCCTGTGCCACTGCTCCACACAGCCCTCGCTGCACCAGCACCTTTCCTCATGATCTGCTGTCCATGGGGCAGGGCTGAATCATGTGGGAGAAAGAAGGTGCTGCTGAGGCCCTTTGTGAGCAGGGATGGCTTCTGGCCCAAGCATCCTTCTGCCTGGGGGGAGGAGGGGTTTGTCCCATGGAGAAGCAGCCTGTGGAGAGTGTGGATGACTCTGAATGTGGCCCTGGCCTATGCAGGATAGCTGGTGTCTGACTGCCTCTGCTCCTGCCCCTCTGCAGGTGAGGCCTTCCACTCCTCAGAGCATCATCAGCACTCCGACCTCACTGCTCCTCCCAACAGTCCCACGGGCCTCCCCTCCCAGCCACCAGCGCTGATCCCCTCCAAGCAGACGCCTGCCCATGCGGGACCCTTTGGCTCCCCGCCCCACGTCCCGCTGGGCACCTCCCCACAGGCTGCGCTCTTCCCTGCACCCAGCGTGCAGGCAGCAGCCCCAAAGCTGGTGTCTGAGTCCCCTCCCACCGGCACGGTCTTGCACAGCCCGGGGTCGTGCAAGAGCCCTCACCTGCCCCCTGCCAACGTGCCGCTGCTGAAGATGCCGCCTCCGCTGTCGGGCTGCACTCATCCCTGCAATGGGCACTGTAGCACTTCGCTCATCCCTCCTCCTGCCTCCCACCAGCTGCCCAGCACAAACAGGTGAGTAGAGGAGCCCTCTCTGCTTCCAGCCTCTCCTTTCTGGGCTTTGTGCCCCTTCTCCCTGCCCGCGGATGTGCTTTTCCCTGCGGAGGGGCTGGCCGCTCTGGTGTGTTGGTGCGGAGAGCCACTGTCTTTGCAGGGCAGTTCCGCTGCTGCAGACCCCTGGTCTAATGAGGGTTCAGCTCTTTCTCTCCCCACGTGTCTTCTCCCTGCGGTTGTCCTTTAGTACTGTGGTGCAGAAGAGACTGTGCTTGCTCCTCCTCCAGCTAAAAGACCAAAAGGAACCGCCCGGTCAACCTGCTGTTGGCCAACAGGACCTTTGTCAGTGGGACCCGTCGGGCAGCTGTGGCACTGAACAAAAGTCCTCAAGAAGATGAAGCCTGTGGTCTTGTTCTGCTCACCTGCTCCCCTGGCCCTCTTTGGGCTGCCTGTGCCCTGGAAGAGAGCGGATGCTGGTTTTTCTCCGCTGATTAAGTGTTCCCTGTGGAGGGCCAGCCAGGTCCTGAGCTGGAGCTGGAGGAGTTGTGCTGTGGGCCTTGCCCTGGCCTCCCTGTCTGAGCTGGGTGGTCTGTGGCTGTGGGAGTCGGGCCTGCCTGCCCGTGGGGATGTCTGGCAGCTGCATGCAGTTCCAGCGTTTCTCACCTGTGCTACCTGCTGCCCCCAGTGAGTACCGCTCCCTGCCCTGGAAACAGCTTGTGGCCTGGCAGAGGGACACTGATTTCTGGAGCTCTGGTGCACCAGCCTCCTGCCTGCCAGAGGCCCTGGGGGGCGAGGAGCTACAGATGTCTTTTGTGTGAGCTCCTCTGGCATCTCCCCTGGAGGAGGATGCAGGGGAGGGGGTTTGCCCTGCAAATCCTTCTGCTCGGGCACAGGCTGCCCTGGGAGGGGTGTTCCTACACAAGCAGTGTGTGGGCCAGTTTTTGAGACCCCCTGGCTCCTGCTCACCTCTTGCCCTTCTCCCCTCCTCCGCAGGGACCCCTCTTGCAAAGGGCACAAATTCGCAAATGGTACCGGCTGCCACCCGCCGCAGCCCTGCGAGGCAGATGAGGGGCTCGGGGAGGACGAGGACAGCAGCTCCGAGCGCAGTTCCTGCACCTCCTCCTCCACCAACCAGAAAGATGGGAAGTTCTGCGACTGCTGCTACTGTGAGTTCTTCGGCCACAACGCGGTGAGTGAGGGGCTGGTCTGGAGCCACCCCCAGTCCTTGTGCTCTGCGGTGAGGTGTTACACAGCCCGTGTGCCAAGAGCACGGGGATGGGCAGGTCTAGCCACAGCTGCTTCCTGCCAGTGTGTGCATGCCCCCTTCGCTTCTGTCATCATCATCATCAGTGTGGTGGTCCCCTCACTCCCAGCCTGCAGACATCTGCTCAGCCCTGGGGCTCGGTTCTGCCAGCCAAACCCTGTGGCTTCACGGTGGAAGAGAGTTCTGTGGGGGCTGTGCTGACTTTTCGTGCTGGGACCTGTGAGGCAGGGATGGTTGGGGAGGTCAGTGTGGGGCTGGTGGGAAGCTGGGATTGGCTTTGCGTGCCTGCCCAGCTGATGGCCCTCACCTACTGCAGCCCCCAGCTGCTCCCACCAGCCGCAACTATGCTGAGATCCGGGAGAAGCTGCGCTCACGCCTCACCAAGAGGAAAGAGGAGCTGCCACAGAAACTGGGGCACAACAGCAGCTCGGGAGAGCCTGCCGTGGACCACCGCAACGTGGACGAGCTACTGGACTACATCAATAGCACAGAGCCTAAGCCCTTGAACAGTGCCAAGGCAGCCAAGCGAGCACGGCACAAGCAGAAGAAGAAGGTGAGGATGGGCAGAGGGAAGCGTTGCCTGGGGCAGGCTGCAGGAAGAAGGTCAGAGCAAGACTCTGCCCCTGGCAGGGCTTTGTCTTCTCTCCCTTGCATTCGTTGTTCTGTTGATCTCCATCTCCTTTGCTGCTGTCTCCCCTGAGGTGACAGTGGTGTTTGGTTCTGTGCAGGGTTTCCCCTTCCCCTGCCTCTGATCCTGCAGAGGGTGGCTCAGCCCTTCTGGGTGCTTTGGATTGTGCTGGTCTACCTTGCTGTATGCCACATCTCTGACAAACACTGTGCATCTGTGGTGGGGAGAGGCACATCTGTGCCGTGAACGCTCATACCCAGAGCAGTGTTGTGTGCAGTGTGGCAGGTGTTGCACTGCAGAGAACACATGTCGATTTGAGGGTTTTGGAAGATGGGGGGTGGCCATGCTGAGCATTGGCCCTTAGGTGTGCTGTCTAACAATGGCTAGCCCTGGGGTCCGGGCCACCCAGTCCTCATGGCACCCATGTTGCAGGAGAAGGAGAAAGCCCAGCTGGAGGCGGAGGCCCAGAAGCGGGCAGAGCGCACCCCTGCAGCCAGCCAGGCCAGGGAGCCAGCTGAGGAGAAGCTGCTAGAGTGGCCAGAGCTAGAGCTGGAGCGGGTGAACAGCTTCCTCAGCAGCCGGCTGCAGGAGATCAAGAACACTATCAAGGACTCCATCCGAGCCAGCTTCAGTGTCTATGACCTCAACCTGGATGTCAACGACTTCCCCAAGAAGGCAGCTGTTCTGGAGCAGAAGAACCTGCTCTCCAACCTCAACGGCTCCTCTGACCTGCAGGACATAGACCTGGCCCTGGCCCCGCTCAGCCTGGGGCCTGCCAAGAGCCACACACTGCTGCAGAATGAGCTGGGCCCCCGATGGGGCGAGGGGTCTGGGGAGCTGCCACCGGCCCCGGCAGCTGAGAACGGCGTGGTGAAGCGCCTCAGCGCCGTGCCCAGCCTCTCCCGCATGATCTGGGTGCAGTCCAAGGCTGCAGACTCTGCTGTGGATGGTAGCGGGCTGAGCCCGGAACCCAAGGAGGGACCACAGCCCAAGGGGCTGGAGCCGCCGGAACCAGTACCGAGCCGGCAGCGCAAGAACAAGCGGCAGAATGGGACAGCAAAGAAGGGGGAGGGCATGGCTGCAGCGCCCCGGCTGGAGAGCTCTGGTGTGAAGGGGCAGGTGCTGGGAACCAAGCACCCTTCCAAGGCCAGTGCCTCAGAGCCGCAGCGGGTGGGCAGCTGTGCTGAGCAGGGCGAGAGTGGCAAGGGGCAGCCCTGGGGCGGCAGCAGGATGGAGAAGGAGAGAAACAGCGAGTGGAAAGGCCGGAGGGGAGAGGGCAAAGCGGAGCTGCCAGAGCCAGCGCAGCAGCAGCTGCCTGCACTGGGAACTGGGGACCGGCAGCTGCCAGTGCCTCCCATTTTAGGGGGTTCCCCCCAGCCCAAGGGCAAGAGCAGGAAGAGCCGCAACAAGGTGGAAAAATCCAATACCTCGATCGGTGAGTGCCGGGAATGCCGCTCTGTGCTGCCATCTTCCGCTGGCACCTTCCCTGCCCCCTGCACTGACCCTCTGCCCCTCTGCCTTGCCAGATGATGTGTTCCTGCCCAAGGACCTTGATGGGGCCGAGATGGACGAGACCGACAGAGAAGTGGAGTATTTCAAGAGGTGAGGGGCAGCCCCGAGGGGTCAAACCCGGCTCGGGGTGTGGGGCAGAGGGGCTGGGGGCTGACCAGCGCTGTCCTTCCTGTCCCCGCCAGGTTCTGCCTGGACTCGGCCAAGCAGACACGGCAGAAGGTGGCGGTGAACTGGACCAACTTCACCCTGAAGAAAACCACTTCCAGCGCAGCCCAGTGAGGTGCTGCCTCTCCTCACTGTGCCCTCCGCCTCGCTGCGGCGGGGCCCCCTCCTCTGCGGGGGGCTCCCGGTGCTCTCCTGCCCCGCGGGGATCCCCGGGGCTAACCCTATCCTCCTCCTGCAACCCCCTGTTCCCCGCGGGGTCCCCCCCGTCCCTGTGCTGCGGGGAAGGACCCGAGCTGGCCCCAATAAAGAACTTTTTAATTTTTTATTTTATTTAAACCCCGCGGTCTGCTGATTTCTGCGGGGGGGGGCGGGGACGGGCAGCGCCTTCCTTGGAGGCTTGGCCGCGGCGGCGACCCGTCTGCCCCGGAGTTGCTAGGCAACGGCGCCCGTGTCGTTACTTCCGGCGCGGGGGGGGTGGTGCTGGCGTTTACATCCGGGCAGCGCCGCTGTTGCGTAGAGACGGCGCCATGGAGGCAGCGGACAGGAAGGTAGGACCGGGACCGGGAGCCGCCGCGTGGGAGGCCCCGGGGGCACCGGAACCCTCCCGGGCCGTCCTCACCCCGTGTCTACCCCACAGAGGCAGCGGGAGGAGGCGGAGGACACGTCCGACCTGTCCGGGGAGGAGGAGGATGACGACTACGTGCCCTACGTGCCCGTCAAGCAGCGGAAGCAGCAGATGGTAACGGGGCCCGTGGCTGGCGGGGAAGGGCTCTGGGTGTACCCCGTCACCCCAGCGCGGGGTTCTCACTCGGCCTCGACCCGCTTCCTCCCAGCTGCAGAAGTTGCTGCAGATGCGGCGGAAGGTGGTGTCGGAGGAAGAGCAGCGGGACAGCGGGAGCGAGCAGCGGGGTGACGAGGATGACATCCCCCTGGGGCCGCAGTCCAACATCAGCCTCCTGGACCAGCACCAGCACCTCAAGGAGAAGGCAGAAGGTAGGGGAGCGGCTGGTAGCTGGGCTGGGTGGCTTCCAGAGGGGAGCAAAACCTCCTCACCATTGCCCTGACTCTCTCCCATCCCCAGCTCGGAAGGAGTCAGCCAAGGAAAAGCAGCTGAAGGAGGAAGAGAAGATCCTAGAGAGCGTGGCAGAGGGCCGAGGTGAGTGGTGGGAGCTCTAAGAGCTGTCAGGGCAGCAGTGAGGCCATTACCGGCCTTGCAACACTCAGGTTTATACCCAGGGGTGGGACAGGAAATCACAACAGAACCCCTCGGTCAGCATCCTTGCCCTGGCAGGCCCCTGGACAGGGCAGGCTGCAGCACTTGTTGGTCCACTGCCCAAGGGGCTTTCAGGGATGCTGCTTTCCTTTCTCTGTCTCCAGATGTGGTCTTTGCTTGAGTAGCTCAATGCTGAGGTTAAGTGCATCTGGAGATGGAGAGTTTACACTGACCCCGTCCGCTTTGTTCTTGCAGCTTTGATGTCAGTGAAGGAGATGGCCAAGGGCATCACCTATGACGACCCAATTAAAACCAGGTGTGTTTCAGAGTACAGAGGTTGTCTTTCTGAAAGCACTGCCTCCTGGCAGGTGAAGAGAACCAGGAGCCATACAGCCTCACAGGCAGAGCACTGGTTTGCAGCCACTGGCTTTTCTCTTGCTCTGCTGTCTGGCTTCTTACTGCTGAGTGCAAGATCAAAGGCTGTTGAGTCACTTTGGATGTTGTTTTGTAGACAGTAAGGTTTCCTAAAGCACAGTTATGTTAAACTTGAAGACTTGAGGTGGATATTCAGATCTTGGAGGTGACTAAGCTACAGGAAGAGACTGGGGGAGGCTACAAAGCCAGTGCTGCTTGAGGCAGTGTCACTGAGATGTATCCAAAAGATTTTGGCGTACTCCATCCATAGGCTGTTCTCAGCTGTTAGCTTGGCACTTTCTACTGAGACTTTGGGGAAACGTTTCATGTGTGGAACTGCCTTGGATCTGCTCCTGTGCTCCTTGGGGTTACTTGTTTTCCTTGGTGGAATGTTGGAACCCAACCCCTGGGCCACAGGCTCAGGAGCCTCAGCCTCATTCTACACCATGACTTTCCTCTGTTGCCCTCACAGCTGGAGAGCACCTCGTTACATCCTGGCCATGTCGGAGGCCCGACACGAC
The DNA here is from genome assembly GCF_037157495.1 of Lathamus discolor. Taxonomy (NCBI): domain Eukaryota; kingdom Metazoa; phylum Chordata; class Aves; order Psittaciformes; family Psittacidae; genus Lathamus; species Lathamus discolor. The sequence goes on along the minus strand of NC_088893.1, from coordinate 12,052,222 downwards.
CGTGTGCGCAAGAAGTACCACATCCTGGTGGAGGGGGAAGGGATCCCGCCCCCCCTCAAGAGCTTCAAGGAGATGAAGTTCCCAGCAGGTGGGCCAGGAGGAGCTCCAGACAGGGCAGGGGGAAGCTTTGTGCTGGGAAATGCACATCAGTGAGAGGAGCTGTTGAATGGAGAGGGCCTCTTCGTCAGGGACTGTTGCCATAGGACAAAGGATAATGGGTTTGAACTTAAACAGAGGAAGTTCAGGTTAGATAGAAGGAAGAAGTTCTTTACTGTGAGGGTTGTGAGGCGCTGGAACAGCTTACCCAAAGAAGTGGTAAAATGCTCTGTCCCTGGTGGTGTTCAAGGCCAGGTTGGACAGAGCCTTGGGCAACATGGTCTAGTGTGAGGTGTCTCTGCCCATGGCAATGGGTTGGATCTGGATGATCTTAAGGTCCCTTCCAACCCAAACCAGTCTGTTATTCTATGATTAATGCTTGGTGTTAGTGGGGTCACAGCTTGAATTCCCAGCAGTGGCTGTGTTGCTTGGCTTTTCCCCAAGGGGTTTTGGTTGCTGGTGCAAGAGCTGCTGCTGGGACATGAAGAGGGAAAGAAGGGGAAGACTTCATGTAACAAACATGCATGTCCCTGTTCTGTCACAGCTATACTGAGGGGCCTGAAGAAAAAGGGAATTCAGCAGCCAACACCCATACAGATCCAAGGCATCCCCACCATGTGAGTGCTCTGCCTGTCCCAGAGTTGGGAGCAGCGTGAACAGGGAGCTCTTCCCTGGCAGATGCACCCTGTCACCTTGCTTGAGCCCCAGAGGTTTGAGATCTTCTGTGATGCTGCTTCTCACCATTGGCCCTATTTCTCTGCCAGCCTCTCAGGAAGGGATATGATTGGCATTGCCTTCACTGGCTCTGGGAAGACCTTGGTGTTCACCCTCCCGGTAATCATGTTCTGCCTGGAGCAGGAGAAGAGGCTGCCCTTCTCCAAGCGAGAGGGGCCCTATGGACTCATCATCTGTCCCTCAGTGAGTGTCAGCGGTGTGGTGACAAGCAGGAGGAAGCTTTGACTGACATTCAGTGGCAGTCTCTGATCCTCCCTGCACGGAGGTGCAAGAATGAGTGAGTTGTGTCTCTGCAGCGGGAGCTGGCCCGGCAGACCCACGGCATCATCGAGTACTACTGTCGCCTGCTGCAGGAGGACGGGCTGCCCCCACTGCGCTGCGCCCTCTGCATCGGGGGCATGTCTGTCAAGGAGCAGATGGAGACGATCAAACAGTAAGACCTAGAGGGGTTTGTGGGGTTGGAGCTGTGCTCTGTTTCCTGGTAGGGGGCTGTGGGGTGGCACTCTAGCTAGATGGCTTCAGGGAAGTGTGGGGGCAAAGGTGATGTGCCCAGCAGGTGCCACATTCCCTATGTGTCCTGCATGGGGCAGGAGCCCCTAAGTGCCTGACCATGGCCTTCTCTTGTCTCACAGTGGTGTACACATGATGGTGGCAACCCCTGGCCGCCTGATGGACCTGCTGCAGAAGAAGATGGTGAGCCTGGACATCTGTCGTTACTTGGCCTTGGATGAGGCTGACAGGATGATTGATATGGGCTTTGAAGGGGACATCCGTACCATCTTCTCCTACTTCAAGGTACTGAGCTTGCGTAATACCAGCACCCTGAAGCTCAATCCCCAAACTCATTTGGTTGGGTGAGTGCTAAATCCTTGCCCGCACTGTGTTCCCTATGCAGGGCCAGCGGCAAACCCTCCTCTTCAGTGCCACAATGCCCAAGAAGATCCAGAACTTTGCCAAGAGTGCCCTGGTGAAGCCCATCACCATTAATGTGGGCCGAGCGGGTGCTGCCAGCCTGGATGTTGTGCAGGTGAGGTAGTTGGGTGCTCCCCCAGACTGTGTGGGAGGCCAGCAATATGTGTGAGGGCACTTGATGCCTCTCCCTGCCAGGGAGTCGGGGTTCATAGAATCACAGACTGCTTTGGGTTGGAAGGGGCCTTAAGATCATCCAGTTCCAACCCTCTGCCATGGGCAGGGACACCTTCCACTAGAGCAGGTTGCTCCAAGCCTCATCCAGCCTGGCCTTGAACACTGCCAGGGATGGGGCAGCCACAGCTTCTCTGTGCAACCTGTCCAGTGCCTCACCACCCTCATAGTAAAGAACTTCTTCCTAATACCTAATCTAAATCCACCTTATTTCAGTTTAAAGCCACCCCCGCTTGTCCTATGACCACTTGCTCTTATAAAAAGAGCCTTCCTTCCCAACAGGTTAAGGGATACTAAACAATAGCAGTTCCTTTGCTGCCTGACTCACCCCTGTGCTTGTTCTTAGGAGGTGGAATATGTGAAAGAGGAGGCCAAGATGGTGTACCTCCTCGAGTGCCTGCAGAAGACCCCACCACCAGTGAGTAGTGCACTCTGACTGCTCTGGCAGCATGGGCACAGCTGCCGCAGCGGCACGGGTGGAACTGGCAGTGGGGATGTAGGGGCATGCTATGAGCATGATGCTGCAGGACTCTGCCATGTGGACGCTGGCATGTGAGTGAGCTGTGCTCCACATGTGAGCAGGTCCTTGGCCCAGAGCTGTTGTGTATTCCCCTCAGCGAAAGGGAATGGGTTTCTGGGGGGTTGTGCTGGTGCCAAGTGGCTTTTCCATGGTGTCTGTGCTGCTGCAGGTGCTGATCTTTGCAGAGAAGAAGGCGGATGTTGATGCAATCCACGAGTACCTGCTGCTCAAGGGTGTGGAAGCTGTGGCCATCCATGGAGGAAAAGGTTGGTGAGGGTGTTGGGCAAGCCCAGGTTGTGGTGCACCCTGCCTGGGGTTGTGTATGGCCGTGGGAGGTACCAGTGTGAAGCAGTTTGTGATGTTCTGAGGAAGGGCTTTGAGGTTAGTGGTTGCTGTGGTAGGTAGTTCTGGGAGCTCTGCCCTTGCTGATGTTCTCTGCTGGGCCTTTGCAGATCAAGAAGAACGGACAAAAGCCATTGAAGCCTTCCGGGATGGGAAGAAGGATGTCCTGGTTGCCACTGACGTCGCTTCCAAGGGCTTGGATTTCCCAGCCATCCAGCACGTCATCAACTATGACATGCCGGAGGAGATAGAGAACTATGGTGGGGACTGGGACCAGAGGCCAACAAGGCTCTGTGCTTGTCTCTGCAGCAGCTGGCGGCAGGGGTAGTCTGTCACATTACATTCACCCAGGCCCAATCCTGTCTCTTTCTCCACAGTTCACCGCATCGGGCGCACAGGCCGTTCAGGCAACACAGGCATTGCCACCACCTTCATCAACAAGGCCTGTGGTGAGAAATGGCGGGGGGGGCTGCGGTTGTGAGGGGCAACTGGGTGCTGGAGCTGCCTGTGCCTTGGCAGGGGGTGTTCTGAGCAGGCAGGGACAAGGCATGATGGCCTGTGGAGGGGAGATGGTGATGTGAGGCAATGCCCTCCCCCTGCCTGTGCTATGTCTGATCTGTACCTCTGCCCCAGATGAGTCGGTGCTGATGGACCTGAAGGCCCTGCTGCTGGAGGCAAAGCAGAAGGTGCCGCCTGTGCTCCAGGTGTTGCACTGTGGGGATGAGACCATGCTGGACATCAGAGGTGAGAGACCCCAGGCTGGCTGAGGGACCTGTGCTGCAGGCAGGACCCCAGCTCCCAGGCCATTCCTACTGCCTTGGGGCTGTCATTGCCTGCCCTGCGGTGGCATGGAGGGGAGCTGCTGCTGTAGCCCCTCCGCTCTGTTCTGGGCGGGAGGGCCACTCTGCTGGCATGGCACACCTTCCCATGACCTTGTCACTCCTGTTGCAGGCGAGCGGGGCTGCGCCTTCTGCGGTGGCCTGGGCCATCGCATCACCGGCTGCCCCAAGCTGGAAGCGATGCAGACCAAGCAAGTCAGCAACATCGGCCGCAAGGACTACCTGGCTCACAGCTCTATGGACTTCTAGTCTGGGGAGCCCTCTGCCCAGTGCCCCACTGTGTGGGCCTTGGCTTCCACTCAGCCTTGGTGCCCCAGCTGCCCCCTTGCCTTTCGCGAGCCCAGGGGCCTGTCCTGCTCTGCCGTGGCCCCTTTTCCACGTAGTTAGCCAGCTCAGCCTGACAAAGCTCCTGCCCCTGGAGGAGCCGTGGAGCTGTGCTGCAACAGCCCATGACATCATGGTTGGGTTAAGTCAGCCTTACCTCAGCAATGTTGGGCAAGCAGGTAGCGGTGCCTGAGGGGAGGAAGAAGTCCCAGGAGGGGTAACTGGTCTGTGCCTGGCTGCCTGCGGCCTCTGCAAGCCGCTGCAGTGCCATGGCCAGGATCTTACCTCGCTCTTCCCGAGAGCCCCTTGATTTCCCCAGGAACATCCCCATTTTTGGGGGCATTTTCAGCTTGTGGCTTTTCTGTGCCCCTCAAACATGCTCTGATGCAGCCGGGGTGAGGCAGGGCTTGCCCTGATCCTGCTGGGTGGTCCCTGTGGTGTTTCCTGTGCTCTGCCTGCACGCGTTCTGCACGACTGCCCTTCTGCAAAGGGGAGGGCGGACAGACAGACACCTCCTGTAGCCCAGCCTCTGCCCCTCATCCCACACACCAAAAAGGGGAAGTTGGTGAGAGGAGGAAGTCTGCCCTATGCAGTAGTTTCAGCTGCAGCAGTCACATTTTCTCCACTGCTGGCAGCCCAAGGTGCCAGTCCTTGCACAGGGTGCCAGGGCGGTGCTGGGCCCATGGAGAGACCGGTGAAGGATGGGATCCTCTATGTGCAGCACTACAAATTTGGAAAGGTAAAGGGTGGACTGGGGGCTGGGTACAGGGTTTGCCCTGCTCTGTCTTGATGCCAGGCCTGGAGCTGGGCCCTCGGCCTGGGAAGGGAGACTGGAGCCAGACTCCTCAGAGCTGCCTGGACGGGTCCCAGGGCTGTGCAGTCCCAAGAGCAGGGCTTGTCCTGTGGCCAAGGGGACTCATGCTGCACGCAGGGTCCCTCTTCTCACTTGGTCACTGCTTGATTGGCAATGAAACAATAAACGTGTGTCACCGAGGCGCAGCCAGCGTGTGTGTGGGAGCAGGGCACCAGGGCACGTGGGATGTGGCTCTCTGCCTAGCCCTCCATCAGCCTGGTCCTGGTGGGACACTGCCATTCATGGGGCACCCTTTGTGGCTTGGCCTGCTGCTCTGCGCCTTTGGGCTGGGCACCGAGTGCTGCAGCCCTCTTGGTTTGGGATGGGTGATGTGGTGGGAGACCCTGCAGGGTCAAGGCAACTCTAGAGAGGCGTGAGATGGGTGTTAGCGAAGCAGGCCCATCAGTAGCATCCTCTTCCATGGCAGGGCAGCCATACCCCTTGGGGTGTCAGTGGGTGTGCTGGGCTGCAGCCCTCCTGCTGAGCAATAGCTCACCCTGGAAGTGAAGCAGGCAGGCCCTGTGTGCGCGTGGCTGGTGCCCTGCTGTGTAGGGGGCAGGGGGCTGGCAGTGGTGGGTATTTTGGATGCTTGGCCACTGGTCTGTGCAGGGTGGAGGCTCTGATGGTGCTGTTCAGGTGCATGGGGGCACTCGCCCCCTCCATCCCATGACAGGCTGGGAAGGTGCTGGTGCTGCAGAGCCTCCCCTGGGAGGAAGTGGGCTGCAGGGCCCGTCCCTGCTCCACAGATGTGAAGCTGCCAGCAGGAGCTTCAGCGGCTCAAAATGGCTTTAATTTGCATCAGGGTCTGTCCTGAGCACAGCTCCGAGCTCAGCTGCAGCAGCGGCAGGCTGGCACTTGCAGCGGGGAACAAAGAGCGGGACCTGGTGCTCGGGAGCGAGCGTGACTCACACAGGGAGCCAGGCTCCCCCTCACCCCAGCCTGGGGCCTGCCCTGCCCCACAGCGCTGGGGGTCTGCACTGGCCCTGGCTCACTGGGGACCCCCATGTGCCCCCTCCTGTCCCTTTCCACCCTTCCCGAACACTGCTGGCCCCGCATGGAATGGAGCACTGTGAGACCACAGCAGGCAGCTCGTTGCTGACTTGTTTTTCCCTGCCCGTGCCCTTCCCGTGCCCCAGAGGTCCTGGAGGAAGATGCGAGCCCAGCTCTTTGCTGCCAGCCCCTCTGGCGTGGCCCGCATGGAGAAGTTCGACGTGCGGGATGATGGCACGATGCTGGAGAAGCCCTCGCTGCGGCAGTGTGCCCGCCGTGTGATCCGCCTCTCTGACTGTGTCTCCGTGGGCCCAGTGGGCACAGAGAGCTGCCCCAAAGCCACCGCCGCCTTCTACCTTACCACCACGGAGAAGAGCTACGTGCTGGCGGCCGAGCAGCGGGATGAGTGGATCTCCCAGCTCTGCCAGCTGGCATTCCAGGTACCACCATGGGGTCCAGTACAGCTGGGACCTCTTGTGCTGCTCCTGGCTCGAGTGACATGGGGGTTCTGTGTTGTATGGGCAAGTAAGGGGTGCTTGTGCTCCTGCAATCAAGGGGCCATGCTCACATCCTTCTGTTTCAGGGGACAAAGGAGATGACGCAGAAGAACACCAGGAGCCAGCCCAGCCCTGCTGTCCCCATGGAAGAGAACGTCCTCTACTCCTCCTGGCAGGACTGTGTGTACAGGAGTGGTGGATCAGGCTGGGGTGGGCTCCAGCTCAGTGCTGTGGTGCTGACCTCTGCCTTGCTCTCCTCCTGTAGTGACTGAATTCCTGGTGCTGGTGGTCTGGACGGATGCGGCTGCCCGCTGTGGCCTGCATGGGCACTACCTGCTCTCAGTCCTTCCCCAGAGCCTGACGCTGAAAGACCTGCAGTCCCGCCAGCCCTTGCTCACCTGGCCCTACCCCTTCCTCCGCAAGTTTGGCCAGGATCAGGTGCGTGTCCCCCTCCCTCCCTGGGGCTGCTGGCTTCTCAGGGTGGATGCTAGCTCCTCACCCTGCCCTCTGATCCCACAGACTGTCTTCTCCTTCGAGGCTGGCCGCCGCAGTGACTCTGGTGAAGGCACCTTCACCTTCAGCACCCCGCGGGCCACGGAGCTCTGCCGCGCTGTTGCCACTGCCATCGCCTGCCAGCAGCAGGGCAAGGACACCGCAGACCCCCAGCTCTCTGCACAGGGCCTCGAGCTGCAGTCTTGGAGCCCTGGGGCTGAGGAGCCCCAGCCCAGCCCCCCCCCTGGGGGGGCACAGCCCCCATTCCAGGCCCCTGCCAACCTTCTCCACTTCTCCCCTGCTGAGCCAGAGGGCACGGGCCCCATCGTCTATGCCTCCATAGCACGGGGCCAGCAGCAGCCCCTGTTTGCAGCAGGGGGGCCGGGCTGCAGTGAGGCCTGGGCTGCGGGGAAGCCGCCCCCTGAGCATCTCTACGAGAACATCTTCACTGCGGAGCCGGGTCCAGCCAGGGCCGAGGAAGAGGAGGGAGGGCGGTGGGAGCGGGAGTGCCGGCAGGCCCCCGAGGGCCACAGCAGCGAGGGGCCCCCCCTCTATGACAACCGGGCCGCCCTGACCCAGCTCCCGCGGGGCAGCCCCCAGCAACCTGAGCAGCGCTGGGGCCGGGGGGGGCAGGAGGCGCTGTCGGGGCGGGCCGGACACAAGCCCCAGGGCACGCTCCGGGCCAGGCTGGTGCGGCTGCTGAGCCGGGAGACCCCCGGCCCGCGGGACTGGGCCTGATCCCGGCCTGGGTGAGGTTCGGCGGCGCGGGGCGGTGAATAAACAGCCACGGCCGGACTCGGTGCTGCGGGGTCGGTGCTGCGGGACCGGGGTGGGGGCAGCCCGCAGCTCTCCTCCAGGGGGCGCCGCGGTGCCCTCCCCGGCAGGCAGGCGCGCGTGGTGATTGGCCAAGCTGTCCGCCGGCTCCGCCTCCCCCTCGCCGCTATAAAGTGCAGGCCCGGGCGGAGCGGGGGCGGTGCCCGAGTTCGAGTCCCGCTGCCGCCGGTTTCCTCCGCTCCCCGCTGCGGCGCCCCCCGCCCCGCCGGGGGCCCGCCCGGCCGCGGGTGAGTGAGTGCGGCAGGGCTGGGGTCCGCCTGCTCTGCCGGGGGAGCGGGGTCATGAGGGGTGCGGGGCTGAGGCCTGGGTCTGGGGGCAGGCGCTTGGTTGGGGTCGGGCCCATGTGGGGCAGGGTCGGGGGGCCCCGACCTCGGGAAGGGGGCTCTGTGGGCCGGGATGGGGAGGGGTTCCCCGTGGGGCGGGCTGCGAAGCGGGGCTCGGGGGGCAGGGCTGGCGGCCCGGCCCGGCGGTTCCTCCGGAGCTGGAGGGATGCCCGGCCCGGGGCTGCTGGGGACCCCGGCCCAGCCCCGAGGGGAGATAGGGGCTGCCTGCCCGGTTCCAGCCTCTCGGCGGGGCTTTCGCGGTGCCGGGCGCCGGGAATGCCTGACACGCAGCTTCCCCCGGCCCTCCCGAGCGGGGAGCGGGCTGGTGTCGTCTTACACGCCTTATATAGCCCGCACCGGGCCGGCAGAGCGGGGCACGCTGGCCCCCAGCCCTGCGGTCTCCGCCGCCGCCCGGCCGTCCGGTGCGAGGGGCGGGGAGAGCGTGGGCTCCTGTGACCCCGGCTGGCAGCGGCGGCAGGAGTGTGCCGGGGGGGCCCGTTCAGTTGAGGGGTGTCCGGAGGCCGCGGCTGCCCGGGCCCTGGCCGGCTGACAGCTGTCAGTGTGGCCCTGGCAGGCAGCGCAGCGCCGGGATTCCCTCCCCCGAGCCCCGGCTCTGAGCGCAGAGATGGGCTCGCTCCCAGGTACCGTGTGCTGGGCCAGCTGCCGGAGCGCTGCTCTGCCAGGCACCTCGGCTGGTGTCCCGCAGCTCCTGTGCTGCTGCTGCTCTTCCACCCGGCAAAACCGCTTCTGGTTCCCAGCCTTCCCTACCCGCTCCCGCTTCTCCGTGGTCTGAAACGGTCTTGGCTTTCAGCAGCGTGAGTTTCTGGGATGCTGCAAGGGATAACACATGCCAGGTTTGGGCGAGGGAGGGCTAAGCCAGCGGGTGCTCCACTGTGAGTGGCAGTGGGGCTGTGCCTCACTCTTTGCACTAGTCAGCATTAGTCTTGGCTCTGACACTGCTGGAGCAGATGCTGATAGATTTGGGGTGCGTCTCTAACCACAGTGTAGGATGGTCAGGGTGGAAATGTGACCTGTCTCCTGTCCTGTTGCATCAGGCAGCGGGACCCGTCCTTGCCTGCTCTCCTTGTGTTTTTCCTGTGTATCCTAATGCCAGGATCATACTCTCTTCCCTTGCAGAGATGGGTGACATGGAGTCCTACAAGGTGATGCTGAACGGGCCGGCGCCCTGGGGCTTCAGGCTGCAGGGAGGGAAGGATTTCAGCATGCCGCTCTCCATCTCCAGGGTAAGAGAAGCCAAGACCAGTGATACCCACCCTTCCTCCTGCCTCAGGGAGGGGGAAGCCATGGTGACTGCATCGAGGCGGCTGAGGCAGAGATATGTGGGGGATGTAGCTGAGTTGGGGCCCTGGGAATGCTGCATCCTGCCCTGCTTGGCTCCATGTAGCCTCCTTGGTGCCTTATCAGCTGCAGTCCGGCTCGGGGGTGTTCCGGGCAGAGATGTGAAATGCTGCACGGCCTCTGCAGAGTCATTCCGCTGCTTGGGGGGCCAGGGAGGCCCCTTCCTGAGCTTGCCCACCGCAGGGGGAGGGGAGCTGCTCTCACGTCTCTGAGCTGTGGGGCCAACATTCCGGTCTGTGCTCCAGTGCTGGGCTCAGCGTCCCAGGACCCAGCCTGTGCCCTTCTGCCCCCCTGTTGTGTGCTTCCCAGCCCCGCACCTGAGCTGGCCCCTGAAATGGGCAGGGAGGGGAGGAAGCCTCTGCTGGTGCCTGCACTGAGATACGGCTCCCTTCACAGAACCAGCCAATTTCTGCAGCGTGAGCGAGAGCCGCTGTGCCGCTGGTTGTGGCTGAGGTACCTGGCGTGAGCTGCTCCCGCTGTGATGCTCACCCAAGCCATGTCTGGCTCCTGACTGTGTGTGTGTCCTTGTCCCTGAGCAGCCCGGTCCCCAGGGTGGGTGCTGACCGGGGCTCTGGCCACACAATTGCCTTATAAGCATTGGAATGTGACTGCATCGGCCGTGCCGCTGACGCTGGGGCTGCTGGCACAACGCTGCTTTTGCAAGGACCGCGTCGCTCGTGGCACCGAGCACCGCGTGGGGCCTGCCCCTGGCATGAGCCTGGCACCGTGTGTCCGTCCCAAAGAGCGTGGGTCTCTGCAGCACCCCACACAGACCCCGAGCGCTCTGTGCGAGGCTGGAGCTGCCAGCGCTGCTGCCCCGGGGCCTGCGAATCAATGCTGAGCACAGAGACGGCTTCAGCGGGTTTATGCGCTAAAAAATGTTTCCCTTGGCTGCGAGCCAGGGCTTAACAAAGGGTCTGGTTGGATGGAGGAGCCTCGGATGGAGGAGCCTCCCAGGGCAGGGGCCTCGTGAAGCAACATCCCCGCTGTTCAAGCAGTCCAGCACTGCCCTCGGGGCTTCGGCAGTGCTGCTGTCCTGGGCAGGGCAGGCAGGGGCAGTGAGGGGGTTCCCAGGGGATGTAGCCGGCTTTGGCTGTGCTGTGTGGAGGGTCGTGGGCCCTGTCTTATGGGAAGGGGTGACCCTGCACCCCAGAGGCATCCCCAGCCCTGAAGCTCCTGCCCAGAGCACGCTGCTGTCCTTGGCCACTGCTTCCCTTAAGCAGGGGACCGGCTGCACTGCCAGGCCTAGGGCTGCTGGAGCAGGCTGGAAGGAAGCATCCTGCCCTGGCTTTGAGGGCTGCAGTGAGGCCCTGCTCTGTGGGGCAGGGGAGCACACAGGGAAAGCAGCGCTGGTGTGTGCTTTGGCTCTTGACTGTGTCCATCGCCATGACACTGCTGGGTGAGCTCCGAGGCTTCTTCAGCTCGGTGGCCACATAAAGGAGGTGCCACCCTGGTCCTCTGCATATTTCTCACATGGTAAGGGGCTCTGCTGGGGTCCTGACACCTTGGTTAGGCAGGTTGCAAGAGCCTGCAAGGTTCTGAGCTGCTTTTAGTGGAGCCAGGGTAAGGGCTGGTGTCTGGGGGCCCGGATGCTGTGTGGAGGAGAGGTCCTTGGTGCTGCTAGCAGGACAGTGCTGGGGGATGCTTCCTTGGCCCCAGTGCAGGTGCCTCACTCCCCTCAGTGCTGTGTGAGGTTCTGTCAGGGTGCCCAAGCCAAGGGCACCTTTCTGGGTGCAGCGATGGAGGCACTGGGGAACAAAGGGCTGGCTGGGTGGAGGGGGAGGAAGGAAGCCCTGGAAGCAGGAGGGCTGGCACCGCCACGGCTCCTGCCCGAGCTGGCACCTGCCGAAGGGGTTTCCTGGCACGTGGGGCGGGAAGGGCAGCGCGGCGGTGCCGGGCAGGCTGGGCGCGGTGCGTGAGGCGGCCTGCGAGCTCTCCCCTTCCGTGCGGCCCTGGGAAAACCTCTCCCAGATCCCGCTCCTGCTTCCAAACCTGCGCCGTCACCTCGTGCCTTCCCCAGCCCTGCAGGGCAGCAAGCCGGGGCTTGCAGCGGTGCGGCCCGGAGCCGGCCGGCGCCACTTCATGCCCAGGGCACCCTGTGGTGCTGGGCAGGAGGAGTGGGTGCTGGGTGGTACAGGGATGCAGGAGGAGGCACCCGTGTCCCGCTGGGGTGGCAGTGGGATGCAGGTAGTGCCGGGCTGCGTCCAGCCTGGTCGTGGGGTTTGGGCTCTCGTGGAGGACCGGTGCGGACGTGGGGAAGGGGAGCACAGGTCTGGGATGAGCCGGGCCCCATGCGTGGGCAAGGAGGGGCTGGGGCTCTTCGCAGGGTTTTCTCAGCCCTCTGACAGCGCTGGGAATCTGGCTCGCTCCTTTTATGTTCATGTTGAACAGGACTTGAGGAAATACTTGGTCTGGGTCCAAGCGCCTCAAGTTCTTCTGTGCTGGAGGAGCAGGAATGGCTGCAGCCTACCCACGTCTGTCTGTCTGTCTGTCAGTGCCTGCGGGCTGTGTGCGGTGCCTGGGGCCCTGCTCACCTTCCGATGTGCACCGGGAGGGGAGGGCAGCCTCTGGCTCCCAGCACGGGGCTGACGCAGCGCCGTGCCACAGAGCCGCGCCGGGGACAGGGCACATCCCCGGTGCAGGGGAACCCATGGCCGTGCTCGCGGCTGCCCCGGCGGGGCGAGGCCTTAGGGGGCTGTGTGGGTCGGGGTTGGTGTCTCCCTGCCCTGGGGAGTGCTCCCGCTGTGGGGGTGAGGTAACGTCTGCGCCAGGAGGGAACGGGCCGGGTGCCGGGGGCTGCCTCCCCTGTCCCACCGCTCGCCCCGGGCGATGAGCTGGACGTGCCTGTGGTTTGCAGCCAGGCGTGGGCTGTCCGGCGGGGCCTGACTCACCGCGCTCGCGTCCCACCGCCGGCACGGCTCCGAGGGGTGGCCGGGCCTCCTGCCGGGGCCGAGCCAGCGCCGAGGCTGAGCCAGCGCCGCCTCTGCCGTTCGGTGTCCTGGGGACTGGGCCCCGGGGTGCTGGCGTGGCCCCAGCCGTGCCAGAGCGCAGGGTGGGCAGTGCTGAGTGGAGGGGCAGTGCTCCGGGCCGGTGAGCTTGGGAAACGGGGGTGATGTGTGGGCCCCTCATCAGGCTTGCATGGGTGTCCTCAGCCGGGACCCAGCAGATCCCTGCTGTCAGGAGGGCAGGGGTGTCCCTGTGCTCCCACATCAGCCACGCCGGCTCTCCCTGATTCTGTCTTTCAGCTGACACCGGGCGGGAAGGCGGCGCAGGCCGGTGTGGGAGTGGGCGACTGGGTGCTGTACATCGACGGGGAGAGCACCAGCTCCATGACACACATCGAGGCCCAGAACAGGATCCGCGCCTGTGGGGACAGGCTCAGCCTCACACTGAGCAGGTGGGATTTGTGGGTCCTGCTGTGGATGGAGCAAACCGCTCTGCCCACTGCCATCTCCTGGCATCACTGCTCCTTGCTCGGAGCCTGGCAGCCCCTGGATGAGTCCAGGGGCTCTACTTGGCTGGGTGAGGCTTGGCCTGGCTGCCAGCCCTCTCCTGTGAGCCATGGGGCAATGCCAGCAGTCCATGGCTCCCCTTGGGTGGGGGCTGCATCCTTGGGTACCGGTGTCCTGGTGCTGGCTGGGCCGGTTCCAGTACCTGCCTCTCTGTCTTCTCTCTTGCAGGGCTCAGAACCACATGGGGAAGCCGCAGAAGGTACGTGTCGCTCCTAGTGCTGCAGAGGTACCGCAGCCTGGTTTCAGGGGAGGGGAATCGTCTCGGAGTGTAGATGGACAAATGGACTGATCCTGGGGCCTGCAGGCTTTTGAGGGGACCGGGGTGTGTTTGAAGGGCTGAAAAACTCCCCGCTGGAGGAGCAGCCCTGACTGCTGTACTGCAGGGGATCGGAGGGAGCAGGGCCTGTCCAGCGGGCACCTAGGCCATGGCTGCTGCCTGCCTGTGCCCCTGCCAGTGCTGGGTGTGGGCAGGGGGACAAAGGCCAACACAGGGGAGGAGGCCAGGCAGTTGCTCATGGCCTTAGGGCCCCGTGTTTGCCAGCACTGGGCAGTGCCCTGGCAGAGGGAGCAGGGCTGGGGCCGGTGACCGGTGACTCCTGGATGGAAGCCACCTGCATGCATTCAGCTTCGTGCTGCGGGGCAGTTTGGACCGGTGTGTGCATGCTCTGCCCCGCTGCGTGCAGCAGCGAGTGTCTGGCACTTACTAATTCTCCAACAACCCTCAGGCTTGTGACCTGCAGAGCGAGGTGCCAGCCTGGCAGAGCCCGGGACCCTGCGGTGCACATGCTGTCCGTCCGGCTTCCCTGCCTGCTGCACTGCCTGGCCCCTTGCATGCTGCTTGACGTGTGAGCCCGTGTCTGTGTGTTTTGTCTCGCTCAGGACTCACTCCCCTGCTCTGAACCCCTGAAATATAACTTCGCTCCCAGCACCGCCCTCAACAAAACAGCCCGGCCCTTCGGGGCAGGCTCGCCTCCGAACCCACGGCCCGGGCTGGTGACGAAACCCGTGACGTACGCGCCCCTGGCGCCCGCCTGCACCCCCCAGCACAACGGGTACGTTGCTGTCTGTCCTGCTCCCCACGGATCGGGGGGACCTCATTGTCCGGCCCTGCTGCGCCTTGCATGCCAGGCCCCAGGGTGCTAGCGGGTAACAGCGCCAGTGCTGGGGGCCCCCGGTGGCTGGTGCTGAGGTGGCACAACAGGACTGTCACGCACCGCCATGCACATGCTGGTCCCTCGCTCAGGGCCATGTCAAGCCTGTGGGAAGTCCTGCAGGGCATGGCATGGCATGCTGGTTGCAGCAGGACATTCACTGGCATCTGCGGCGGCAGCTGCGCTGTGGCCACCAACCAGTGCCTGCCCCGGGCTATCCTGCTGGTCCCATGGCTGCCAGGACAGGCTGGGCACAGTGAAGTCCACGCAGCACTGTCCTCGCCCTGCTTGCAGGGAAGAAGCTCCTGGCTTTCCAGGCTGCCTACCTGTGTGTCCGGCAGCCGCCGGTCCCGGCCCCTCCTGCCAGAAGCTGCTGTGGTGCACTGGGCAATGGGAGGATGCAGCCCTGGCTGCCCTGGGCACCCAAACGTGTTTTGGGGGGCTGAGGGAGGTGTGGTCTGGTCTGCTGGTGTCTGCCCCTGTGCCCCAGTGTGCTCCCAGCCCTGGGCAAGCTGGGCATGAGTCTTGGGGTAGGGGAACTGGTGCAGGCCATAGGTGAGCTCTGGGAACTTCTTGGGTGCTGCGGGTCTAATTTCTTTTTCCTTTTTCTTTCTTTCTCTCCTCCCTTTCTCTTTCCCTCTTCCCTACAGGTGCTGAGCCTTGACAAGTCAGTAAGCCTTTTGCCTGCTCTTTCTATCCTCCCTGCATGCCTCTTCCCTGCTGTTGCCAGTCCAGGGACAGGCAGTGTGTGCTGCTCTGCCCATGGTGTGTGTCACTCCTGGCAGCATGCTGCCCCTAGCCTGAAGGGCGAGCGCTGCCTGTGTGCTGGGGCCCCAGAGTGTTCTCATGCATGGTCCCTTTCATCCTCCCTAAGACATGTCTTAGTTGGGCAAGGGCTGTCAGCTGTGCTGGGTACCATGCCCAGGGCCAAGCAGGCATCACTGCCTTGGACACCATACGTGTTCATTGAGCTCTCATGCAGCTGCCCTGCCAGTGATTCATTTATCTTGGCTTATTCTTGCCCTGTCCTTTCCACTGCTGGCCCGTGGGACCAGTCTTACAATGCCAGGAATGGTGGTCAGTTCTTAATGGTCCCTCCTGACATGGAAGAGGAGTAGGGGGTGTGGGGAGCAGGCAGTGTGTGGTATCTCAGGTACTAATGTGCTGCAGTTCTGGCCTGGGGAAGGTGTGGGCCAGCTCCAGGGAGGTGATGCCGTGGGGATCTGTCAGATTTGACAGACCACTCTCACTCGCAGGCAGCCCCCGGAGCCCCCCAGCACCCCTGTATGTGACCCCATGAAGCTGCGGCTGATAGAGGATGCTGAGAGCTGGCAGCCCCGCTCTGGGACCTCCCAGTCCCGCTCCTTCCTCAAACTGGCCCGGCTGACGGGCACTGATGGATGTAAGTTCCCTCAGGGGCTGGCACTGGCAGCCTGGGGGTGCTCGGCTTTGCCAGGGCCGCTGCAGCCAGATTGATGACCTGGTGTATTGTGGCACCGAGTGTTGGCTTAGGCCTTGCGTGGCCTCTCTGAGCCTGTGGGAGCTGCCCAGGGCTCTGTGTGTGCTCGTGGTGGTGCTGCTGGGCTGGGGCCATGCTGTGCCCCGTGCCCGGGCAGGGCTGTGTGTTGGGGCAGGAGGGCAGCAGGAGGAGAGGGCGGTTTTCCTGCCTTTGCTTTTCCTTCCTGCTGTGCCTGGTCCTCAGTGGCCATAGACTGAGACTCTCTCCTCCTTTCTCTCCTGCTGTGCTCAGTGGAGGACCATGAGGATGAGCTTGTTAAAGAGCCCAGGTAAGGGGAGTGTGCATCAGGGTAGCAGCAGGAGCCTTGATGGTGCCACTCCGGGCTGAGCCCACCCGGCTGGTTTGCACTCACTGCTTGCAGTGACTCTGGGGAAGCTCTTTGCCCTGTTGGTTCTTCTCTCCTGTCCTCAGGCTCCATCCTCACTTTCCATCTCCTTTCTTTAGCTCTTCCTAAGCCGAGCTCTTGATGGAGCTGCAGAGCCTGCCCTGCACTCGCCACACGATGGCACGATGGGCACCACCAGTGCTCAGCCACCAATCTGACCGTCACCTTGGCAGGGTCCTGCCTGGGCACCCACCTGCAGGGCTGGCTGTCCTCAAGCACAGTGTGCCAGGCGGGACCCTTGGGCACTGCCGGCACTGAGCTGGGGAGGCTGAGCTGCACTTTGCTTCCTGAGCAAATGAGACCTGGAGGAGGCTGGTGGCACTGGCAACACCTCGCTGGGGGGCGTTGGGAGGTGCTGGGAAGTATCTGGACCTAGGGCACAATATCCTGTGGGGCTGTGAGAAAGACGGGCAGACGGGGCTGAGCGTCACCAGCGTTCCTGTGGAGCTGGGGGTGGCCAGGAGGCTGGTCAGGAATGAATGCTGCTGGCTTCTCTGTTGGGCTAGGAGTGTGTATGGGAGGGATGCACTGAGCCATGGGTCAGTCACTGAGTGCTGTGCCGCCGTTTTTCTGATGCCACAGGGATGCCTGTGAGTCTGGCTGGGGCAAAAGGGGGCTGTGGCGTGTGCTGGTGGTGAGGGTCTGGAGTGGGTGGTAGCGTGTGTGAGGGCAGTTTTGGGATTACTGCCGTGTGCCCGAGCAGGGTCCATGCATGGTGCCGGCTGAGCACCTGCCTCTGTCACTCGCAGGCAGCCCCCGCAGCCGCTGGAGCCCCCCAAGAGCCCCGTGTGTGACCCTGGGAAGCTGCGGCTCGTAGAGGACTCTGAGAGCTGGCAGCCCCGCACCGGGACCTCCCAGTCCCGCTCCTTCCGCAAACTGGCCCAGCTGACGGGCACTGACAGCAGTGAGTTCACACAGGACCCGGCGCTGGCTGCCTGGGGACGCTGGGCTTTGCTGGGGCAGCTGGAGCCCGGCAGAGGCTGCATCAAGGCACCGGTGTGTTGGCTGTGTCCCCATGCGGCCCCTGCGTCAATGGGAATTGCCTGGGCTGTGTGAGGGCTCCTGATGGTGCCGCTGGGCTGGGGCCGTGCTCTGCCCTGTGCCGGGGCAAGGCTGGGTGTTGGGGCAGGATGGTGGTGGGAGGAGGTGTCAGTTTTCCTGCCTTTCATTTTCCTTCTTGCTGTACCTGGTCCTTGGTGGCCACAGACTGACTCTGTCTCCTTTCTCTCCTGCTGTGCCCAGTGGAGGATCGTGAGGATGAGCTTGTTAAAGAGCCCAGGTAAGGGGAGCGTGTGTCAGCGCAGCAGCAGGAGCCACGATGGTGCCCACTTGGGGCTGAGCCCACCCGGCTGGTTTGCACTCACTGCTTGCAGTGACTCTGGGGACGCTCTTTGTCCTGTTGCTGGTTTTGTCTTTCATCCTTCTCTGTTCTTTACCTCTCCCTGAGCTGCACTGTTGGCAGAGCCACGTGACAGGCATTGCCAGCATTCACTCATTGCTCTGACCATCACCTTGGGAGGGTCCTGCCAGGCTGTCCCCAGCCAGACTTCCCCTGTGCTGGGTGTTCTGGGCAGGGCCCTTGGTTACTGCTGGCACTGAGCTGGGGAGGCTGAGCTGCACCAAGGAGGATGTAATGGGTAGGGGCAGCTGGTGGCACTGGCAGCACCTTGCTGGCGGTGTTGGGAGGTGCTAGACACATGCCTGGGGCACAGTGTCCTGTAGGGCTGCAGGTGGCTGCAAGGCTGGTCATGAGTGAGTGCTGATGGCATCTTTGTGGGGCTGCAGGTGCATAGGGGGGGATGCACTGAGCTGTCGGTCAACTCCTGACTATAGTGCCGCCGTTTTTCTGATGCCACAGGGATGCCCATGGGTCTGGTTGGGGCACAGGGCACCAGCGGTAAGTGCCAGGGTGCGGCAGGGGGGTTGGCATCTGCAAGGCCTATTTCAGCATCCCTGCCCTGTGCCCAAGCAGGGTCCGTGCATGGTGCCGGCTGAGCGCCTGCCTCTGTCACTCGCAGGCAGCCCCCGCAGCTGCTGGAGCCCCCCAAGAGCCCCGTGTGTGACCCTGGGAAGCTACGGCAGGTAGAGAACGCTGAGAGCTGGCAGCCCCGCGCTGGGACCTCCCAGTCCCGCTCCTTCCGCAAACTGGCCCAGCTGACGGGCGCTGACAGCAGTGAGTTCACGCAGGACCTGGCGCTGGCTGTCCGGGGGTGCTGGGCTTTGCTGGGGCAGCTGGAGCCTGGTACAAGCTGTTGTGAGGTCTGGCACCGGTGTGTTGGTTTAGGCCACGCGTTGCCCCTCTGGGCTGGGTGGGAATTGCCCAGGGCTGGCTCACAGTGGTTGGGCTGGGGCCGTGCTGTGCCCCGTGCCCGGGCAGGGCTGGGTGTTGGGGCAGGAGGGCGGCGGGAGGAGAGGGCGGTTTTCCTGCCTTTCCTTTTCCTTCCTGCTGTGCTTGGTCCTCAGTGGCCACAGACTGACTTTGTTTCCTGCTGTGCTTAGTGGAGGATCATGAGGATGAGCTTGTTAAAGAGCCCAGGTAAGGGGGGTGTGCACCAGGGTAGCAGCAGGAGCCATTCACTCCTGTAAGCCACTCACTGCTTGCAGTGACTGCGGAAGCTCTTTGCCCTGTTGTTTCTTCTCCTCTCCTGCTCCATCCTCACGTTCTGTCTCTGTCCTCTCACTCTCCCAAAGCTGAGCTCTTGATGGAGCTGCAGAGCCTGCCCTGCACTCACCACACGATGGCACGATGGGGCACTCAGCCACTGATCCGACCTTCCCTGCGGGAGGGTCCTGCCCGGGCACCCGCCTGCCGGTCTGGCTTCTCCAATGGGGATGTCCTTAGAGTGTGTGCTCCCTGCGCTGGGCAGGACCCTTGGGCACTGCTGGCACCGAGCTGGGGAGGCTGAGCTGCACCACGGTGTTCCTGGACATAATGGGTAGGGGCAGCTGGTGGCACTGGCAACACCTTGCTGGGGGTGTTGGGAGGTGCTAGACACATGCCTGGGGCACAGCTTCCTGTGCGGAGCTGCAGGAGGCTACAGGGCTGGTCATGATGCTGATGGCATCTGGGGCTTGTGCCTCTGTGGGGCTGGGGGTGCATATGGGAGGGATGCACTGAGCCGTGTGTCAACCCCTGACACTTGTACCGCCGTTGTTTTTAATGCCGCAGGGAAACCCATGGGGCTGGCTGGGGCACGGGGGAGATGTGGTGGTAAGTGCCAAGGTCTGCAAAGGGCCTGGTGTCTCTGAAGGCGCTTTTGGGATCCCTGCCCCATGCTGCAGTGCCGGGCAGGGGCTGTGCACGGTGCCGGCTGAGCGCCTGCCTCTGTCACTCGCAGGCAGCCCCCAGAGCCGCTGGACCCCCCCAGGAGCCCCGTGTGTGACCCTGGGAAGCTGCGGCTGATGGAGGATGCTGAGGACTGGCAGCCCCGCACCGGGACCTCCCAGTCCCGCTCCTTCCGCAAACTGGCCCGGCTCACGGGCACTGATGGATGTAAGTTCCCTCAGGGCCCAGCGGTGCTGGCTGCCTGGGGGTGCTGGGCTTTGCGGGGCAGAGAGCGCCTGGCAGCGGCTGTGGGGTGATGTGGCACCGGGGCTCTGGTTGTGCCCCCGTGTGGCCTCTCTGAGCCAGTGGGAGCTGCCCAGGGCTCTGTGTGTGCTCGTGGTGGTGCCGGTGGGCTGGGGCCGTGCTGTGCCCCATGCCCGGGCAGGGCTGTGTGTTGGGGCAGGAGGGCAGCAGGAGGAGAGGGCGGTTTTCCTGCCTTTCCTTTTCCTTCCTGCTGTGCCTGGTCCTTGCTGGCCGCAGACTGACTCTATCTCCTGCTCTCTTTCCTGCTGCGCCCAGTGGAGGATCATGAGGATGTGTTTGTTAAAAAACCCAGGTAAGGGGAGTGTGCAGGGCGGCTGCAGGAGCTGCAGGGCTGCGTGTCCCAGACAGGACCTGCTGGGTGCTGCTGGCACCAAGCTGGGGATGCCAAACTGTGCCATGATGCCCCAGACACAGCGGGTCTAATGCGGCTTGTGGCACTGTTAAAACCTCACTGGGGTGGTTGTGATGTTTGGGCAGCACCTTTACATGGGGTGTGACATCCTGTGAGCCTGGCGTGGGGCTGTGGGGTGGTTGGGCAGAGCTGGATGAGTTTCACCTGCTTCCCCCTGTGTGTGGACAGAGAACAGAGCTGGGGCTGTGTTAAGGGGTGCTGGATGCTGTTCTTTGCCCCATGCAGCCGGGCAGGGGTGATGCACAGTGCCCCTGCTCTCCCTTCCTCTCTCTGTGGTGCCTGCTGCCCTGGCACTGTGACCACTGGGTCCCAGCTGTGTCCGGTTTGCTTTGCTGCAAATGAATGCTCCTGGTTTTGGAGCCGTCTCCTTGTCTTTGCCCTGGAGAGGCACAGAGCCCCTGGCTCTGCCTCTGTCCCCATCCCCTCTCTCAGCTGGGTCGTGCCTGCCTGGCCCTGCCTTGCCCTGCCTGCTCCCCAGCCCAGTGCTGGCAGCCTGGGGGGACACAGGCCTTGTTCCTCCTAGGACCAGCCTGGCCCTGCATAGCTGGCAGGGATGGCAGAGCCCTGCCTGTCCCCAGCTATGCCTGACCTGGGCCCTGGTGCTCCCCACTCCGTGTCAGGTCCAAGTCCCTCTGCACCACGGTGGGGCTGGGGGTGACGGTCCTGTGAGTGGGAACCCAGGGTCTTTGTGGTCCCTGGGGTTCCTGGTCGGTCTGGAGCAGCCCAGAGCTGGTGTGAGACCCCAGCAGGCCTGTGCTCCTTCCCATTGCTCCCCAGAGCACCACAATGGGTGCCAGAGACCCCGGGCGCGCCGTGTCTTCGCAGGGCTGAAGGTGCTTGGCTTGGTACCCATCATCACCAAACCAGCTGCTGGCTGGGCACATGGGCTTGGCCGGCTCCTGCCTGCTTGTTGGGGTGGGGGTGTCCTGCTTGCACACACGCAGGCCCGTTGGGCAGTGGGGTTGAGAGGGGCAGGCTGGATTAACTGCTTGCTCTGTAGCCAGGTCTCCGTGCCGGACCCATCCCCAGGAGCAGGGATGAAGACTGAGGCAGGACTGGGTGAGCAAAACTTTTCCTGTGGTCTTGGGATGAGCGGGATGTGGGTGCTGGGGGATGCTGCTTGCCCATCTATGGATGCTGGGAGTGGGCTGCTGAGGGATCAGGAGCACTGTCCTGGAGGCCTGTGTGTGTGCAGCCCCCAGGACCCCCACCGCCACCCCTGGCCCTGCCAGCCGCCCTCCCTGGGCTGTGGACCCCTCGTTTGCGGAGCGCTACGCCCCGGACAAGACCAGCACGGTGGTGAGCAAGCACAGCCAGCCAGCCACACCGACCCCCATGCAGAACCGCAGCTCCATCGTGCAGGCAGCCCAGCAAGCCCCCGAGGGGCCTGGCCGCACACCGCTCTGCTACAAGTGCAACAAGGTCATCAGGTGAGCCCTGGTCACCACCACTACCACAGCGGCATCCTGGGTCCCGGCATGGCTGACGTGGCTCTGTCCTGCTGCAGGGGACGCTACCTGGTGGCGCTGGGACATTATTACCATCCCGAGGAGTTCATCTGCTGCCAGTGCAGGAAGGTGCTGGATGAGGGTGGCTTCTTTGAGGAGAAAGGCTCCATCTTCTGCCCCAAGTGCTATGACACACGCTACGCACCCAGCTGTGCCAAGTGCAAGAAGAAGATCACAGGGGTGAGTATCCCTCAGTCTGCCCCTCACCTCCCATCTTTACGTCCTGCTCACCTATGGGCTCCTTCCCTTCCCATCCTGATCCCATCCCATGGGATCCCTTGTCCCTTTCTGCCTTGGATGGGTCTCCCCATGGCATGGGGTGGTCCTGCCCCTGGCTGATGGTGGCTCCTCTCCAGGAGGTCATGCATGCACTGAAGATGACCTGGCATGTGCAGTGCTTCACGTGCGCCGCCTGCAAAACTCCCATCCGCAACCGTGCCTTCTACATGGAGGAGGGACAGCCCTACTGCGAGAGAGGTAGGACCTGGGGACCCTATATGTCACCCTACATGGCACTGGGGCATCATCAGAGCTCAGCGCCTGCCCACACTGGTGAGGGTGAGCTGTCCTGCACTGTGGGGCTCCCCTGGGCCACAGGGAACAAGGGGACCCCACTCACATGGCCCTGAGCCCTCCATCCCGGTCCTCCCGGGATGCTGCTGGGGGTAGTGCCATTGCTCCCGTGTTGCCATGGTGATGACGCAGGATGTACATCAAAGGCGAGTGCTGCATCCTGGGAGATGAGGTTTGCCTCCTCCATGCGCCCAGGGGCCACCCTGCACAGCACAGGCATCTCTCCCGGGTGTCTCAGTCATCATGCCCCTGGGGCTGGCAGCAAGTTGTCCCCAGACTGTGACTGTAGGATCCTGGCTGTGCAGCAGCCCTGCTCCCCTGGCTGAGGGGCTGCAGTGCTGGGGAACACTGACGTGGGCTCTGCCTCTGCTCACAGACTATGAGAAGATGTTTGGCACAAAGTGCCGCGGCTGCGACTTCAAGATTGATGCTGGGGACCGGTTCCTGGAGGCGCTGGGGTTCAGCTGGCATGACACTTGCTTCGTCTGTGCGGTGAGCCGTGTGCCTCCCTCCCGGGCTGCTGGCAGGGCTGTGGCTCTCCCTGGCAGTCGTGCCATGCAGGGGATACGCAAGCAGCATGGGGTCCTTGCTGCAACAAGGCTTTCCCCACTTGGCCCTATGCTGGTGGCTCAGAACCCTGCCTCCTGCCATCTGCACCACACCAATGCTGAGCTCTGGGCTACGGGGGGAAGCCAGTGGCTGTTTCAGCCCACCTGACCTGACCTCCTGTGCTCTCTCTCCCCCCCAGATCTGCCAGACCAACCTGGAAGGGAAGACATTCTACTCCAAGAAGGACAAGCCGCTCTGCAAGAGCCACGCTTTCTCCCATGTGTGAGGGGCAGGAGTTCAGCTGTGCCCACGCGTGTCCCTGGCCCTGCATGCTCCTCTCCACCCCACTCCTGCTGCCCCCAGGGAGCCAGGCTGGGCCCTCACCCTTTCCCCTTGCTCCTGCCTCTTTCCTGGCAGCTCCTGGCCCGGCTCCGGCCCAAGGCAGTGCTGGGTCCAGAGCCCCTTATAGCTGTGTCTCCTGACTGGCCCTAGGAGCCCTGGGACAGGGATGCTGCATGGATCTCCTGCCCCCCAGCCATGCAGTGTGGTGGTTGTGGTCCTGCTGAGGCTGGAGCTGGGGGAGGGTCTGGCACAGCAGAGCTGTTCCCTTGCTCGGCTGGGGCCCTGCTGCCTGGCAGCTCAGCGCTAGGGCAGGGATGCTCCAAGCACATCCTTGACTGGGTGAGGACCAGCCCCCTGCCACACTCTCTTCCATCTTCCCTGCTGTGTGCTCAGTGTGTGGGGCTGGAGCCCTGGCCCCACTCCCCTATGGGCTCCTGCCTGCAGCAACCTCCTGATGACCCCACACACTGCTGCGGTGGCTTCTGCCTACTCCAGCTCTGTGCCAGGGGTCTCTGCCTTATGTCCCCCCCCAACCTAGGCCCACCCCTCCCCTGCGGCTGGCATGTGGCAGCACCCCCCCTGTGGCTGTGCCGGGGCGCAGGGCATGGCTTCCTACCAAAGAGCGCTCTGCCACTGCCATCCTGGGCCTGTGAATGCCTCTCCCAACCCCACGCTCTCCGGTCGGGTTGCTGCTGATGTAGCCACGGTGCTTTTAGTGCCTTTAATAAACACTTCTCTGCAAGTGCCGCCTGTCTCAAGGCCTGCAGTTTCGCCGAGCGAGGTGCAGCCGGCTGGGAAGGTCACGGTCAGCCCTTGCCCTGCTCCCCCCCCGGGGCCTGACTCAGCTCCTTCCAGCTTTCCAGGGAAAATCCTGGCCTTGCATTCCACCTCCTCTGCCTGTGTCAGCGTGGGCTGAACCCCTCGTCGCTGGGGTTGTCCCTCTGTCTTCATAGCAAGCAGGACTGCTGATGGAGGCAGTAATTACTGGGGGGCAAAGCTGCAGCAAGGGAGGATGGGGCAGGGTTTGAACCCTGCAGGGTGGTCCCTGCTTTACCCAGTTACTTCCCCTGGTCCCTGCTGTGCTCTGGCCCTGGGTCCTGCACAGGGACCAAGAAGCGGGGGCACGCATGGGCCACGTGCATCAGCTCTTGGCGCGCTCCAGCATAGATCAGCCAAGCGCTTGCTCATGGATGCAGCTGCTGTCCCAAAGGGTGGGTGCGAGGCCAAGCCGGCACCTCCGGCTGGAACGGGCTCAGGGCAGCGGGTGTGGGGAAGAGCTGCTCCTCCTGCTCCGCTTTGGCAGCTGGAACGGTCATTAATAATTGCAGCTCTTACCGTGATGAGCAATTGTAAGGAAAATTGCTAATCTACTGGAAGGTTCTGCTGAGGGCAGGAGCTGGCGGTGGGAAGCCAAATGCCTCCCTCCCAGCATCACCCGGAGCTGGCTTGTGGCTGTGGTGCCAGCTGCAGGAGTGCAAAACCCCGTCTAAGGTGGGGAGGGGGAAGCAGGAGGGATGGAGGTAGGCGGTGGTTGAACTGGGTGCTTGCACTGAGGTATGTGGGGCAGTGGAACGGTCACACCGAGGAGCAACAGGACGTGAGTGACAAAGGGAACAGAAACAGCCAGTGCCTGCCTGGCAGGGCCAGAACAAGCAGGGCTGTGGTAAGTGCCCCAGCGTGAGTCCCGGCTGCAGCCAAGGTCGGGGGAAGCACAGGGGAAGGTGAAGCGATGGTGGCCTCACGTGAGCAGCCACCGAGCCAAGGCTGGCTCAGCCGGGACAGCGGAGGGCAGGGCAGGGGCAGGGGAAGCAGCCGTGCGGGACGGAGCCCTGTGGGGTGGCACGGCCCTGGAACTGGTTGTGTCAGCTCAGCCCCCGGGTACCCGACCTTGGAGGGGAGGCACAGCCACAGCCTGCCTCTCCTTTGTGCTACTGCAAGGCACGCATCCACTGGGGGCTCAGCCCCTTCTACTTGGTGCCCTGTTGCCTCTGGCCCCTACTGATGACACCTCTAGCACCCAGTGTGCTTCTGTGCTTTGCCGAGAGCAGCTCTTGCCCCCCAACTCCGTGCGCCATGCGAGAGGCTTGTGCTCAGGCAGCGGAAGGAGGGTCTCGGGTGGGATTCGGAGGTGGAGCCTGAGGAGGGGCTGCGGCCACTGCTCCGAGAACAAAGCCTGGCAGCAGCAGGCTCAGGGCTCCCTCCACGTCGTAACTTGGGGTCCCACCACATTCACCCCAATGGCAGCGGAGCTGCTTGCAGGGTGCCTGCTGCAGCCCCGGCCCCTGCATTGGCCCCGGCAGCTGCTCCACAGCTGCTCACACACTCCCGCAGCCTCTGAGGGCGTGCTCCGGCTCCGGCCTGGCTCCGAAATGCTGGTGCGAGCAGGGTGTGGGGGGAGCAGGCAGGGCCTGTCGCACCCCATCCCGTGTTCCACCGAGCCTGGGGGGCTCATCCGCAGGCAGCTCTGAAGGGCTTGGTTCGGGAAGGGCCACACCAGCACTGGCCCCAGCTTGTGGGGATCAGTTCCTGTACACTCTGCCACTCCAGCACACAGACCCCTTCAGCACGGCTCTGGGCTGGGATGTGGGCAGTGCTAAGGGTCGGGGGGGTAAGGACAGTGCTGCCTGCCCTGGCAGGAGCATGTAGACCCTGCCGGGAGCTTTCACAGAGCCCTGCAAGGTCCATGCAAGAGCAGCTTTGTGGGTTCATGTGGAGGCAAAACCTCCTGGAAAAGGCACCATCGTCCTCAGGGATGGGGGGGCAGGTGGGTGGCAAAGGGGTCCCCGCAATGGCTGTGTCCACTGATACCTTGTGCAGAGCGAGGGCATGGCTGGGTCCGTAGGGCAGAGCCCACAGTGGGAGAGGAAACCTCAGGGCACAGGGCAGGGGGTAGCCGAGGGCACGGGATTCCCGGCGACCCTAGGGTGGGGGGACATGGGGCAGAGGAGGGCCTGGGGTGCAGAGGAGCAGGAGGTCCGCAGGAGGGGTAGCACAGGGCACCAGTCCCCAGGGTGGAGGAGAGCCCAGGGTGCAGAAACAGACCCTGAGGGCCGCAGGTCCCGGCGGGAGCTGAGCCGCGCCGCAGCTCTCCGGGTTCAGAGGCGCTGGTGGCGGGGTCGGAGCAGAGCGCAGGCTGCGGGTCCCTGGGCTGCAGGATCCCGGGGCCGAGCCGTGTGCGGGGGCACCCCGGGGCGGGTGGGCGCTGCCCGCACCCCCGGGGGCGAGGTGCGGTGCCCGGCGGCGCGGCCCGCGCTGTGCCCCGGAGGTGCCCCGGGGGCGCGGCGGGGCCGGGGCGGGGGCCGGGCTGGGGGGGTGGGGGGGCGGAGAGGGGGGGGCCGCCGTTCGCGGCGCTAGGACCGGGCGCGGCGGCGGGCGGAGCCTCCCCGCCGCTCGCCCCTCCGCCCGGCCGCTGCGGCAGTGTCTCGGAGGCGGGCAGGCGGCCGGTCCCTCCGGTCCCCCCGGCAGCATCCCGGCCCCGCCATGGCTGGCGTCGGCTTCGCGGCGCACCGCCTGGAGCTGCTCGCCTCCTACCAGGACGTGATCGGCGAGGACAGCCCCACCGACTGGTGAGCGCGCCCGCCGCCGCCGCCGCCCCTTTGTCCCCGCCGCCGCCGCCCTTTGTGCACGGAGCCGCCCGGTATCCCCGGCCGCGCCCCGCGCTGCGCCTCCCGCCGCCCCGGGCCCGCGGTGCCGGCAGCCCCGGCACACAAAGGCGGGCGGGGCGGCGGGGGGGGGGGGGGCGGTGTGCCCGGCCCGCGGCCCCCGGTGCCCGCACCTGCCCGCCGCTGCCGCCGCACCGGCCCGGGGCGCGGTCCCCGCTTTGTCTGCGCCGGGCCGGCACGTGCGAGCCCCGGGTCCTGCCGCCGCCGGCGGCCCCCGGCACGGCCCGACCTCCCGCCGGGCAGCGAGCGCGGGGAGCGGGGCATCCGCGCACGGCGGGGAGGGCCCGGCGGTGCCCCCGGTGCTGGGCCCGGCCCCGGGTCCCTCGCCATTGTCTGGAGCCGGAGCCGCGGGCAGGGGCGCCCGGGGAAGGGGGAGATCGCGGTTCCCTCTGCCCGGCGGAGCGAGGCCTCCGGCCGCCAGGGCACCGGGAATCCCCCCCCTCCCGGTCCCGCTCTCCGCGGCCCCCCGAGCTCCCGCGGTGCTCCATCCCAGCGGGGCCGCGGTGCATCGGCCCGGACTGCCGCGCCGTGGTGATGTGCTGCGGGATCGGGACGAGGGGCACTTCCCCGGCGGGACCCCGGCGCTGCCCTGCCCTGCTCTGCCCTGCCTGCACCCCCCTTGCGGGGCACCCTGTGCCGCGGGCGCCGGGACCCGGCAGGATCCAGGCCCCGCTGCAGCCGGTGCAGCAGCCCGCAGGGAGCATCTCCCCATCACCCTCCTGGTCCTCCAGCACCCATCCGCATCTCCCAGCCGCACCCGGGTGCCGTGGGGCTGGCTGGGGGTGTCTGACCAGGGATCCTCTCCTTGCCCCCCAGGGTGCCTGTGCTGTGGGGGGGGGGATGCTGCTGGTGTCCTGGGGTGCAGCTCACTGAGCAGAGCTGGGTGCTGGATGCATGCTATTAGTGCTGATGTCTGATGGGGATGCCAACCGTGCACCCACCACCCACTCTGGGTGCACCCACTGCCCAGCTTGGGGTATCCAGCACCTTGAGGTGCATGCTGCTGTCTAGCCAAGTCCCTGCTCTTGGGACACAGATGGGGTCTGGGAGCACCCCCGGGCTTTGTGCGCCTGGGCAGGTGCCGTTCCCCCCCCCCCCCCCCCCCCGCCTCGGGTCTCTGGGGAGCCCCACAGTCCTGCTGCCAGCCCAAGGGCACTGTGGGGAGCGCGGTGTGTGCTGGCCAGGAGGCAGCTGTCAGCCCTGGGTACATCGCTTCCCGGCATCTGCTGCAATGAGCCCTCCCTGCCAAAGCTGCTGAGAGCAGCAGAAATGGTTCCCGGGAAGGCAAGCGCCAGGGCTAGGCCCCCCCCCCCACCCCGGTTGGGCCCCCCCACCTCCAGCACTGAGCCCCATCCCGGCAGCGAGCCTCTGCCATCCCCATCCTCAGTGTTGAGCTTGCCCATCATCCGCAGCCCATCCATCCCGTGGTCACTGGGAGTATCCGGCACTTGATGCCAGGTGGGAGCAGCATCCCCACTGCAGGGCCCAGTGCCCGGGTGTGGGATGAGGGGTGATGCTGGGGGAGCTGTATTGGGCAAGGTGATGGGGACCATCCTCCCTGGTGGTGGCCCAGCTTGGCTGAGCCAGGGGCTGTTAGGACACTGCTCGGGAGCCCAGCCCTGGGTTGGTGCCGAGGGATGCCGTGTTCTTGCCCGGTTGGGATCCCTGTGTTTATCCTGAGATCCTTGTGTTTAGTCCGGGATTCCCCCTGCTCCAGTCCGGTCCTGGAGGGTCCAAGCATCCCCTCCCCCTGCCCGGCCCCGCGGAGGCTGCTGGGGCCCATTACTCGATCAGAAAGGAATTTGGTGCTGCCTTCTGAGCACGCCGACTCCCTGGAGCTCCCAGCCACATTGGAAACACATGTGCCTGGGCTGGGGTGGGCGGGCTGGGGCGATGCTACCCCTCCCCAGCCACAGCGTGGGGTCAGGCAGCTGCGGGTGCCCCATGGGTGCTGCTCCGGTGAGCCATGGGGCCATGCGAGGACAGTGGGTCCACTGTCCCCTTGGTGGGGTGATGGAGGGTCTTCACTGGAATCCCCTGGCCGTAGGGAGCCCACCCTGCCTGGGCTGCACCGGGCACCTCTGCTGATCTGCATGCCTGGAGCCCAGAGGTGGGAACGGGCTTGTGTGGGTTGGGTGGAGGGATTAAAGCCCAGGGAAGGGGATGAGTGATGTAGGATGCTGCCTGCACCCGCTGTGACATGGCTGGTTCCTGCTGCTGGGGTGATGCTGTTGGGCTGTGGGTTCCTGGGACACCCCTGGGGATGCTGCTGGCCCTGCTCACCCCCAGACTGGAAACCTTTGGATCCTCCATCCTTGGATGTGCTGCCAGGCCGTGCTGCTGGCCTGTGTTCCGGGCATGGCTCTGTTTCTGCTGCAAGCCCCGGCTGTGCTGGGAGCATCCCTGGGTGCAGGCAGCAGCATTGCACTCAGCTACCACCCTGCATGGGCCCAGGGGGAAGAGACGAAGCAGTGGGTGCCCACAGCACAGCAGGTCCTGCGCCGGGGCTGCAGTTGCAGGCATTTGCCCTTTCCCAGCACAGCATCACAGACGGCGCCTTGCAGCTGCTTTGCCGGCTCCAGGCCGGGAGCTGGCGCCGGCTGGGGCGGCCGATTAGCGGGATCGGGATGTGCGGATTAAAGTCAATCTTGTTGGTGCAATTATCTGCGGCTCGCTGCCAGGGGCTCAGGGCTGTAGGTGCCAGAGGGTGGAGGGAGCCCCCCTCCCCGTGTTACACACCCGCCTGCCTTCCCCTTGTTCTCCAGCACCCAGGGTCCAGCCGTGGCCCTGGTTTGGGGGTGGTTCTATCCGTAGGGACCCCCAGGTTCCCATCCCCCAGGCTGTGGCTGGAAGCCGGGTGAGGATGGCTGTGCTTGGCACTGGGGGATTTTGGTGCTCTGACAAGCACCGCACAGGCGCTACCAGCCGAATGCCGATGGGCAGAGCCGCCCTGGCGCAGGGATGGGGGGGTCCAGCACGGGCTGCCCCAGCTTTCCGGGTGCAGCGTGTGACAGTGGCAGGAGGTTTGGGTGCCTGCCAGGCCCCGGCAGATCCCCACTGCCTGCCTGCCTCCCCCGCTCCCCTCCGCTAATCACCTCGTCATCAGGGCGAGCTGCATCCCAGCTGGGATGGGGGGGGTTGCCATGGTGACGGAGGATGCTGGTTGCCTAGCAACATCCATCCCCTCGCCCACCTGCCCTGGACCAATTCGGCATGTGTTCTCCCCCCCTCCTATAACTGGCTGCATGCCTCTAGGGAGGTGCAGGCTGTTGGGGGTCCCCATGGAGCCCCGGGGGGGCTGGCCAAGGTGCAGTGGGAGCGAGAGGGGGTTTCCCATCCACTGGGAATGGTTTCCAAGAAACAGTCTCCATGACGGCCCCATCACACCCCGGCGGCACATTGATTTGCTGCTGCTGGTGCACCGGCGTCCTCCCCCGGCCTGGTGCCTGCTGGGCTGGCGGCTCACGCAGCCCAGCACGTGAGCGGCCCCGAGCTCCCTGCCAGGCCATGGGGCTGGCCCAAAGCTGGTCGGTAGCTGGCAGGGGCGGGGGGAGGACAGGGGCAGGCGTGCGAGGAGCCACAAGGCCACGGTGCCTTGCGTCATGGCACGGCTGCCAGCTGTTCCCTGTGTCCAAGGGACCCTTCTGTCCCCAGCCTGAGGACCCTGCCTGCAGGGAGGGGAAATAGGCCCTGCCCGAAGCCCTGGCAGCCTGGCCCTCCACAGTGGTGATGGACAAGGGTTTGGGGTGGCTGTGTGGCGGCTTGGGGGCACATGGGCAGGACTCCACTGACCTCAGTGTTACCAAGATGGGGAGGTGGGAGGCTGGCTGATGCTCCCCCCCGCTGTGGCTGACCCACACTGCCTCCCCAGGGCCCTCTACACATACGAGGATGGCTCCGATGACCTGAAGCTGGCAGCATCAGGAGGTAAGCTCCTCTGTCCCCACAGCTCGGCTCTGCCAGCCTTTTCCCCAGCACCCATCCTGGTGCTGGATGGACATAGGCTGATGGTACTGTGCCAGGCGGAGGTTTGCTGGAGCTCTCTGGCCACTTTGAGATCCAGAAGGTGATGTACGGCTTCTGCAGCGTCAAGGACCCCCAGGCCGTGCTCCCCAAATACGTCCTCGTCAACTGGGTGAGTGGGGGTGGCCGTGCTGGTGAGGCCATGCTGTGCCCACCAGAGCCACAGTGTTGGCAGGGGCGTTGCTGGGTGCAAGGCCAGGGAGGGTGCAGGTGCCCCCCTGTCCCACTGCCCCTGGTGGTCGCCCTGCCATCCATCCCTGCCATAGGTAGGTGAAGACGTGCCGGATGCCCGCAAATGCGCCTGCGCCAGCCACGTGGCCAAGATTGCTGAGTTCTTCCAGGTAGGTGATGCTGGGAATGGGGATGATGCTGGGAATGGGGATGATGCTGCCGGGGCGCAGGCCCTGGTCCCTGATGGCTGATTTGCCCCCTCCCCAGGGCGTGGATGTCATTGTCAACGCCAGCAGCGTGGAGGACATCGACCCCGGGGCCATCGGGCAGCGGCTCTCCAATGGTCTGGCCCGTGTCTCCAGCCCGGTGCTGCACCGCCTGCGGCTGCGGGAGGACGAGAACACCGAGCCCGTGGTAATGTCCCCATGGAGGCAATGGCGATGGTGGCGGCGATGGCAGCGGGCGCGGGGCATCCCTCCCGCCCGGGGCTCCTGTCTGCCGCAGCCCGTCACCCCGTGTGCCGCTTACTGTTATATCCCCCCTCGCTGATCCCAGCCCCTCCGCCCCCCCCGCCTCTCCTCCGTCCCAGGGCACTACGTACCAGAAAACTGATGCCACCGTGGAGATGAAGCGGCTCAACCGGGAGCAGTTCTGGGAACAGGCCAAGGTGGGGTATGGGGAAGGCAGATGGTAGCCCCTGGGGAGCAGGGTGAGCTGCTGGCAGGCTGATGGGCAGCACCGTCCTTCATCCCCCCCACCAGAAAGAGGAGGAATTACGCAAGGAGGAAGAGCGGAAAAAGGCTCTGGACGCCCGGCTGCGGTTCGAGCAGGAGCGGATGGAGCAGGAGCGGCTGGAGCAGGAGGAGCGGGAGCGGCGCTACCGGGAGCGCGAGGAGCAGATTGAGGAGCACAGGCACGGCGGGGGCTGCGGTGGGGCTTGTGCGCGGGGATGTGCGTGTCCGGGGGGGCTGCGAGCGTCAGGGCGGGCCCTTGGGTGTTTGTTCAGGGGGAGAAGTTGTTCCCGTTGAGGGTGCCGGGGCACCGGCACAGGGTGCCCGCAGGAGTGGTGAATTCCCCATCCCTGGCAGTGTTCAAGGCCAGGCTGGACAGAGCCTTGGGTGACACGGTCTGGTGTGAGGTGTCCCTGCCCGTGGCAGCGGGTTGGAACTGGATGATCCTAGGGTCCTTTCCAACCCAAACCATGGTGGGGTTGGGGCAGGGGCTGGCAGGAGCCGGTGCCCAGCCCCTCTCCTGTGCCCTCGTCACAGGCGGAAGCAGCAGAGCATGGAGGCGGAGGAGGCCCGGCAGCGCCTGAAGGAGCAGTCCATCTTCGTAAGTGCTGCGGCGGGCATGGAGCCGGGCTGGGAGCCTTCGTCTGGCATCACCCCCAGGGAGGGCTTTCCCAGCTGGGTCCGCAGGGCATGCCGGGGCCGGGGCTGACGCCGCGTCTCCGCAGGGGGAGCAGCAAGAGGAGGACGACAGGCAGCAGCTCAGGAAATCAGAGTCGGAGGTGGAGGTGAGTGTGGTGTCAGCTGTGCCCGGTGCTGGGCCTCGCTCCCCAGCCAGTGGCGCCCAGAGCATCTGGGGGGTACCTGGGGGGTGTCGGGTCTCAGCCTCCCCCCGTCCCCGCAGGAGGCTGCTGCCATCATCGCTCAGCGGCCCGACAACCCCCGGGACTTCTTCAAGCAGCAGGAGCGGGTGGCATCGGGCAGCAGCGACGCCATCTCACCGGGCAGCCACAGGACAGGTGAGGGGCTGGGGGGCTGCGGGCACCGGGGGGGCACAGAGAGCCCCGGGGGAGCAGGTGAGTGCGGGATCTGGGGGGGATCTGTGATGTGGGGAGGGGGTGTCCCCTCTGCTGTCCCCGGCGCCATGGTTGTGGGTGCCATGGGCACGAGGATGGCAGGGCGTCGTTGTGCTCTGCTGTGCCAGCGTCACCGCCACTGCCACCGCACCTCACGTGGCCCCTGCAGCCGGGGCAGCTTGGCAGGGGCTGGATGTCAGAGTGTTTTCAGCAAGGGGGGGTCATCCTGCTCCTTGCTGGGTGTCGTCCATTCACCCTTCATTCACCGTGCTGGCAGCCAGGTTGGCAGCGTGGTCGGGGCAGCTGGGGTTCGGGGTGGCTTGGGAGCTCATCCCATGGGGGCAGCTATGAGAGTGAGGGGGGCACCCGGTGTGCTCCTGGCTGGCAGGGAGTGCCCGTAGAGAGGCTGGGCTGCCCCACAGTGCGGGGTCCAGCCCCGGGACTCTCTTTGCGGCTCTGGGGTAGGGGCTGGCTGTCCTGGTGGGCACCTTGGCCATGGGGCCATGTCGTGGCGCAGAGCTGGGGATTGTGCTGGGGTGCTGTGCCATGGGGCTGTGCTGGAGGGAGCCTGTGATGTGTGTTCTTGCTGTGGGGTCATGCCATGGGTCATGCCATGGGCTGCGCCATGGGCTGTGCCGTGGGGCTGTGCTGTGGAGTTGTGCCTCAGGGCAATGCCGTGGGTCTGTGCCGTGGGTCGTGCCATGGGCTGTGTGTTGTGGCCGTGCCGTGGGGCTGTGCCGTCAGTTGTGCCGTGAGTTCGTGCTGTGCCTGAGCAGATAGCTGGTCCCAGGGCTGTGTCCTGGGCTCTCTTCCCACATGGCCGTGCAGCACCACCTTCCATTCTTCTGTCCTGCTGTCTTTCCATCCTCTTGTCCCACCATTCTCCCACCCCGCTGTCAGTGCTGCCTCCTGTCCTGCCGTCCTCCCACCCCGGTGCCTCCGTGTCCCGGCCCCACCATGGCTGCGCCGAGCAGGGACTGACCCATCTCTTTGCTCTCTCTCTCTCTCCGTCCGTCCGTCTGTCTGTCTGTCTTTCTCTCACAGGTCGTCTGCACTGTCCTTTCATAAAGACAGCTGACAGTGGGCCGCCTTCCTCCTCCTCCTCATCCTCCTCCCCCCCGCGGACCCCCTTCCCCTATATCACCTGCCACCGCACCCCAAATCTCTCCTCTTTCTTTCCATGTAGGTAGCTGGGAGCCCCTGGGCATGCAGCTTTGGGGGGGCTGCACTGCGGGCGGCTGCCCCACAGCCCACCCCAGCCCCACAGCACATGGAACCGACAGCGGAGGCAGCACCACTCCCATGGGCACCCTGCACACCTCAGCTGGGGCTGGCCCCATGGCGGGTGCTGTGCCCCTGGGGTGGGAGGATGCGGCAGGCTGTGCCTGTGGGGCAGGTTGTGCCCGTGGTATGGGAAGGGGGCACTGGGCAGGCTGTGTCTGTGGGATAGATGGGGACAGGGCAGTGCTGTACCCATGGGGCACGCCGTGCCCATGGGGCAGGTGGGGACGGAGCAGGCTGTGCCCTGGAACACATAGGACTGTGTCCATAAGGCAGTGCAGGATGGAGAAGGCTGTGCCCATGGGGCAGAAGGGGCCGGATGGTGCTTGGGGCCATGTGAGACTGCCCCCCCCACTAGCCAGGGATGGCAGGGCACAGAGTTGTGCCTGCAGGGGCTGGGCAGTGCCAGGGCCCAGCAGGGTGATGTGTGGGCAAGGCCAGTGTGCACCATGGCATGTATGGGGCTGCCTGTGCCCATACCTGGCAGATGTGGGGTCCGTGGCTGCGTGGGGCCAGTGGGCATGCCTGGCAGGGCACATGGTGGTTGTTGCACCCATGGGTGCAGGATGCAGTGGCAGGTACATGATGACGTGTTTGACAGCTCGTGGTTGGCGTGGGGCAGGAGCAGGGGCGGTGCTGGGGGGGCTGGTCCCCTGCCTGTGTGGGCACCCCCACATCCACCCCCCGTCTCCCTTGTCCGCAGGCAGCCAGTCGGACGCGTACCGCAAGGCCTCGGCAGCGGGCTGCAGCCCCTGCGAGCGCAGCCCCGCCGCCACGCCGCTGGGCACGCCGGGCACCCGCATGCC
Source organism: Lathamus discolor (assembly GCF_037157495.1). NCBI lineage: Eukaryota > Metazoa > Chordata > Aves > Psittaciformes > Psittacidae > Lathamus > Lathamus discolor. Next base: position 12,017,588 of record NC_088893.1, on the reverse strand, counting down.
GGGTGACGACACACCAGCAGCGCCCAAAGGTGGGCCCAGGGCTGGCGCTGCCCGGGCTCATCCCCGCAGCGCGGCCCCTGCTGCAGCCCTGCCACCCTCCCTTGCATGGCATCGTGCATCCGTGCTGTCCTGTTTGCATCCCTCGATAGAGCCCTGCCCCGCCGGCTCTGCTGTGTCCCCAGCACATCCCCGCCGTATCCGCTGCACCGCACCGGTGCATCCCCGCCGTCTCTGCTGATTCCGCCCCCACCCCGTGCTCCGCCGTCATTGTTGCATCCCTGCTGTCCCCAGTGCATTTGCTAACACCAGGGCATCCCTGCTGTCTCTGCTGTACCCCACCCCTGCATTTCCCATCTCCAGTGCATCCCTGCTATTGCCAGTGCATTCCCTGTGCCAAACATCCCCACCATCTCTGCATCACCCCAGTGCAGCTCCCACTGTCTCTGCTGCATCCCCCAATGCGACTCTGCCCTATCTGCCATCCCCGCCAGTGTTACTGCTTCCTTCCATGCATCCCCACTATGCCACTGCATCCCTAATGCGTCCCAGCCAATTGTGCCGCAGTCTCCATGTGTCCCTGCTCTGTCCCCACTGTCCCCTTTGCACCCCCTGGTGTATCCCAGCTTTCTCTTCCGTATCTTTCCAATGCACCTCTCCCTGTCCTCTCCACATCCCCTGAGCTTCCCTGCTACTCCCCCCACCCAAGTAGGGCCGAGTCACCTCCCAGGAGATCACCTTGCCCCCCATCATGTTCCCTCCACCCCTGGTCTCCTGGTGCGTGCCATGGGTCTCCCCTCCTTGCCCACTCACTCCCACCCATCCCCGCAGCATCTCCCCACTGCGCCCGCCCAAAGAAACCCCCCTCCCAAGTGCAGCCCTTTCCCTGGCTGTCCCTGAGCCCTGGATAAGGGGGCTGCCCACACTGACTGCTCTGCCCCCCTTGCAGACACCCCCAGCCCCAGCACCCAGGAGGCCGAGGCAGCCACCCCCGAGCAGCACTGGCCCTTCCCGGGGCCCGAGGACAAGGTCGCCGAGCCCCTCGGGGACGAGCCCAGCCCCAGGCCGGTGTGGACAGCGGGGGGTGACATCCTGGGGGACCTGGTGACCCTGGAGCCCGCTGAGCCCTCCCCGCCACCCACGGCCACCGAGCCCCAGCCCGGGGGGACCCCCAACCCCGAGAGCCTCATCGACCTGTGGCAGAGCGACGGGGCGGCCCCCCCGGCTGCCTGGCCCCTGCCTGCTGCCCCTGTCCCCGAGGGACCCCCGGCCGCGCTGCCCGACGAGGGGCCCCTGCTCAGCCTGGATGAGCTGCCCGAGCCCCCCGCCACCTTCTGCGATGCGGAGCAGGAGGAGGAGGAAGAGGAGGAGGAGGCAGCCGGCGGGGGGGGCCCCCAGCCCGGGGGGCTCGGCTGCCAGAGTGCCCCCCAGGAGGATGCCCCGGGCCGAGAGACCCCCCCCATCACCAACGGGGAGATGGCCCCCAAGGATGGGACGCCGGGTCGTGGGGAGCAGGTGAGCATCGCCGGGGAGGGAGGTGGTGGTGGGGTGATGGGGTTGATGGGGGGGTCCTGACCATTGCCCCCACCCCAGGCCAGCGAGGGCTACTTTAGCCAGTCCCAAGAGGAGGAGGTGCCCCCCCCAGAGGAGCCATCGGCCAAAGCCCCCCAGCCTGTCTTCTACAACAAGCCCCCAGGTGAGTGGGGACGGGGAACATGGGGGGATTGTCCATCCCTCTATTGGACATCCCCACCATGCTGACCCCCCCACCTTGTCCCCCAGAGATTGACATCACATGCTGGGACGCGGACCCCCTGCCCGAGGAGGAGGAGAGCTTCGGGGGGGGTCTGTAAGCCCGGGCCCCGCTGCCGGCACCCGCAGCTTGCCCCGGCCGGCGCGGGGCATAGTGGGGGACACAGCTGGGGGCCTGGACCCCCCCATTACCCCGCTGGGGCCCCACAGGCTGAGGCCTCCGGGTGGGGGCCCCCCCGCTGCACCCCCACCCCGGGGCACCTTTTGCAGCCCCCCCCTCCCCTCTCTTTTTTAAGTTGTCGGTAGGAGCCGTGTCAGCCCCCAGCCCCCCATTAGCAGCTCCCCCCCCCGCTGCCCCAGCGCCCCTTTGGAGGGGGGGGACACGACACACGCTCGCATCCCCTGCCCAGCTATGGGACAGGGTCCTCGTTCTCTTCGTGCCCCCCCCCGGGAGTCCCCAGTACTTTGCACGAGTTAAAAGCAAAAAGGAATAATACTAATAATGGATGAATATGGCAATAAAGTGACCTGACCGAGGCGAGGCTGTGGCCAGCAGTGCCCCCCCCCGACCCAAACCCCAGCAGGAAGCTGGTGTGGGGATTTTACACCCCCTGCTTCTTTCCTAGCTGGGAATTCCCCCCCCCCCCATTCCCTATCCCTTTCCCCATTCCCGGTGACTGTTTTTGGAAAGCACAAGTTCTGTACCGGCGGTGTGCTCATGTCTGTTAATAAATAAAGAGACTCCCATGGGGGCTGCAGCCTGCTGGGGGGGGGGGGGGCAGGGAGGGCTGGGGGGGTCCCCTCGACGCCAGGAGCCAAACCCGAGCCACAAACTTTTATTCTCAAACTGTAACAAACGAAAAAGTTAAGAAACAAGAGCAGAGTCCGGGTCCCCGGAGCCCCCGGCCGGGGGGGGGGGCAGCAGGGGCCAGGCGGGGAACCAGCCCCTTCCGCGCCGGCGGCGATGGCCCGCGCCAGGGCGGGTGTCCCCGGGGTGATGGGGGCAACCGAACCCAAATTCCCATCCCCCCTCCTCCTCCAGTGCCGGAGGGGCACCCGCAGTAAGGTCCGGGGGTCCCCCGGTGCCGCCGTTAGACAGCGGTAGTCCTGCCGAAGAGGGGCATGGAGACCGGGAGGTGCCAGGGTCCCGGCTCGTAGGTGTCCCTGCTGCTGAGCTCCGAGTCCGTCCAGCTGGGAAACATGCGAGGGGAGCACTCTGCCTGCAGGTAGAGGTCCGGGCAGGCAGGGCCGGGGCTGGCCGAGCGGGGCAGGTGCAGTGCGGAGCCGTAGCCGGCGTCCAGGAAAAGGGGTTTGTAGCTGGGGGGCTGCTCCTGCTTCTCCAGCCGCTCGTGGCTCAGGAACGGGGCGTTGATTTTGCGGTAGAGCCCCCGTGTGTCCATCAGCACCTCGCTGTATGGTGGGGGGGGCTCCGCCATCAGCAGCGCTTCCTCGTAACACGGCGGCTTTGACAGGTCTGACTCTGCAAGGCAAAGCCCCCCCCGGACCCCTACTGCCATCAGTGCTGCGCCCCGGTCCTCCTGCCGTATCCCCCCCCGACACCAGGGAGAAGCGCACGCTGCGCCGACATCTCCTCCCTGCTCCTTACCGTGCCGGCAGCTCCAGGGCCGGGGGGGAGGGATGTGGTGGGGGTGATGATGGTGGGGCTCGAGGCGCAGGCGGTGGGGAATGGCGATGCCGGGGGGGCTGCCCCCATAACCCTCGTAGTGCAGCGGCTCCAGCTCCAGCGCACGTAGGCTCTGCTCCCGCAGCCGCTCCTCCTGCTGCCGTTTCACCCGCCGCCGCAGGTAGCTGCAGAAGCAGCACAGCAGCACGATGAGGCCCCAGATGAGCCAGAAGCCCGCGAAGCAGGTGAGGAAGGTGTAGGTGCCCTGGGACATCACCATCTTGGCTGCCGGTCCCGGGGGGAGGCCACGGCCTCTCCCTGCCCTCGGGGTGGGGGACGGGATGCTCAGGGCAGCGGCAGGGCCAGGGCAGGACCCGATGCTGCCAGGGCTACCGAGGGCATCTCCCCGGGCCGTGCCCGGCGGCGTCTCCTCCGGCCCGCGGGCGCCCGCCGTCAGGGGTCCGTCCTCGCCATGGAGCCGGGGGGGGCTGGAGCAGGTGGGTCAGGCCTGGGTACGCTGGGCGGGCGGCGGGGCTGGGGGCCGGCGGGGCGGGCGGCGGGGGGATGGGGCCGGCGGGGTCCCGCTGCCCATCGCTGGGAGGGGGCCGCTGGGGAGGGGGCCCTGCAACGAGACAGACGCGAGTGTGAGCGTGGCTGGCACGCGGCTGCCCCATTCCCATCGCGACCGGCGGGGAGCCCTACGTGCACCCCCGCCATTGCCCCCCACGGCGGCAAACCCGCACCCAACCCCAGCTCCCTGCCACGGCACTGCCGGGCACCCCAGGGAGCGACACGGATGCTGCGGTCACCACAGCATCGACACCTTCAACGTCAGGGGGTGTCCGCCGGTGTCCCCCACTCCTGCCCACCCAGTGCACCCCACATCGGCTGCAGAGCCCGGGCAGCTCAGGCCCTGTGCCACCAGCAGGGAGCCCCGGGGTGCCTGAGGAGGAGGAGGAGGAGGAGGAGGGACGTGCAGAGCTGCCGGCTGCCTGCGGCACGTGGCGCTCGCAGGAGCACGTGCACTGCGGCCATCACTGGCCTCACGGCCACCAAAGAGGGTCAGCGGACGGTGGCACCTCGACTCGGTGATGCAGGGCAATGGGAACTGTCACCCCTGTTGGGTCACTGCCTTTAGGCAGGGTGACAGTTTGGTTATGTCCAGCCAGGCACCAAACAGCGCGTGCCAGGGACTGGGGGGAACATGCCCATCAATGAGTGGGGAGCACCACCCGTGGGTGCTCACAGATAGGCATGTAAGCATACGTGAGAATTATTATGGTATGGGAGAAAACTGGCCTGCCCATGGGGAGGTGGGTGAATGCTGAAGTGCTGGTGGCTGAAGGCAGAAGGACCACGATGGCATCATCGCTTCCACGTGCCTCTGCTTGGCAAAAGGGTCCCTGTCAGCTCACGGGGCAAGATCGAGGTGACCATGGCAGGGCCACCGGGTGCCAGGCGGCTGGGGGGGCAGAGGGAAGGGCAGTGCGGCCAGAGAGCTGAGCCCAGCCGGGAGGAAGGAGGAATGGAGGAAGGAAGGGTCCGGGAGACCCGGCCATACTCTGCGGGCAGTGGTGGGCAGCAGAGGCTGCTTCATCACACAGATGGAAGCGGGGACAGAGGCAGTGTCGGGATGTCAGTGTCTGCGGAGGGGGTGCCCCTTTTCTGGGGCTCCCCAAGTTGCCATCGCTGCCTGGCCAAGGCCAGCCCGGTGCGGGCGGAGCTCGCCGGTGCCGGCAACAACAGGGCTCCCACCGGCAGCCTCGGTGTCCCCGGGGGCACCGTGTGGGAAGGGCCGCGGGTCGAGCACCGGGAGACGGCCAGAGGAACACCGGGAATGATGGCGGGGCGGGGAGTACTGACGGCGCCTGGAGACCGGGGGCGTTTGCAGCTGGGGGGAGCGGGGCTGCCCGGGCCGTGCAAGCTGCGGGAGCAGCGGGGCCGGGCTGGGAGACACCCACACCGGCGGGGGAAAGGACCGGCTGCCGGCTGGGAGCAGCCACCGGGCCGCCCCACTGCCCCCGGCCGCGGCCTGGGCCCCGATGCCCGCCCTGCGCCTCCGGCGGGAGGGGAACACCCCGGCGGGGACCTCCTCGCTGCCAGCGCCGGGCGCGGCAGCCCCCTCCTCATCCTCCTCCTCCTCTTCCTCCGCCGGAGCGCGCTCCCGCCGGGCACGGACCGGAGCCGCGCGCCCCGCTACGCGCCGCGCGCCTCGGCCCCGGCCGCCGCTTGCCGGTGCCGGCGGCCCCGCGCGCCCCCGCCCCGGCCCCGCTGCCTCCGCGCCGCGCAACAGGCGGAGGCGTCGCGCCCGCTCCCTCCGCGGCTCCCGTTACCGGCGGCGGCGCACGTGGCTCAAGCGGCGGGCGGCGGCTCCATCGGGTGGCGGCGGCGGGAGGGGGAGCGGGGGGAGAGGAAGGGGCCCCGGTGCGCGCCCGGTGCGCGGCGCCGCCGCCGCCTCCCGGCGCTGCCTTTGTCTCCGGTGAGCGCTCCCGCGCCGCCGCCGCGCGCCGCCCCGCCCGGGCTCCCGCCCCGCCGCTCCGCCCCGCCCTCGGCTCGGGGAGGGACCCGGCAGCCGGCGGACCCCTCGCACCCCCACCCCGGGACCCGCCGCCGAGCGGGGGCTACCGGCGGGGGGGGGGGGAACGGGGGAACGGGCACTACCTTGGGAATCCCCTTCCTCTCCCGCGGGGAACGGCCGCGGGGTCCCGGTGGCGTGAGGGCCGTGGCATCCCCGGGGGTGGCCGCGGGAGGCCCGCAGGGCGGGGGTCGGGGATGCCCCCCGGGTGACGGCCCCACGGTCCGCGTGGGGTGATGGTCCTGCGATGCCCCGGGGGTGATGGTCCACGGCGGGATGCCACGGGCTCCCGCATCCGGTGGCCCCGCACTCACCCGAGGGGTGGTTGGGGGATGCCGGGGGATGCCAGCCACCCACTGCCCCCGTGCCAGCCGCAGCCTCCTTGGGTGACAGTCACGGGCTCCCCCGAGGTGGCGGCCAGCGCACGGACAGTGACAGGGGCAGTTCAGCCGCTCACGAGACCTTGACAGCCCCCGCTGCAGCCGGGGGCACGACTGTGCGGGGCAGGAGGCCAGCGAGGGACAGCGGTGGCACTGGGTGACACAAGAGCGTGCCCTGGGGGCACCCCGAGCTGCCCCTGCTCCCGGCGGAGACCCCTCACTGGCTTCGTGTCCTCGTGCGCTGGGGCTCCCCCCCGCCCATTTGCCATCGGGGCCGTCAGCAGCTCTTCTCTGCTGCGCCCAAGGCTGGTGGTCACGGTCCCCACGGGAAACCTCCCCAAGCTCCTTGGAACAGGGCAAAAGAGCCCCGCTCCCCATCCGCTGCACCCTGGGGCACCCTGGTGACAGGGCAGAGCCGTGCCAGAAGCCGGGGCGGGGGTGACCGGGTGTGGGTCCCCACGCAGGCTGTGACCCCGCCGCCGCTTCCTCCCCGTGGGCAGGGTGACGGCCGCACACACGGCGCATTGTTCTGCCGGGGCCCGGCCGGAAGGACTTCCTCCATCCCAGCCAGGGGACGACCCGGGGCCGCCGGGCGCCCGCTCGGGTAGGCAGAGAGGCTGCGGCAGCCGGCCAAGCCCCGCCGCCTCGCTCGGCGCAGGGCCGTGGTGGCCATGTCTCCCCCGGCCCCCATGGCCCCGGCCCCAACTCACCTCGTCAAAACTCGCCTCCTGCGATCGGACCTCAAAGCGTGGCCGCGGCCGCCCGGCAGAGCCGGCTCGACGGTTGTGGGGGTGCCCGAGCAGCACCCTCAGCGGGCAGGGGGCTGCGGCCATGCAGGGGGGCTCGGGTACTCCCTCGGGGCGGGGGTAACGCAGAGGCGGGGGGCACGGCGGGGCCCTGGGGCATCGTCAGGCCAGGGCGATGGCGGGCGGGGGGGGCCAGGCCTCCGGCCCCGCCAGCGCCGGGGGCCGGGAGCTGCCTTCCCCTTCCCCACGGCGGCGGGGGGAGGCAGGCGGGGGAGCGCTCCCCGAGCCACATGGTGGGCTGGAGGAGGAGCCGTTGCCCAGGCAACAGCTGAGAGCATCCTTCACCCCTGAAAATCGTGTGCCGGCGCTGCCGCCACAGCCCCACCGCTAGAGACTCAGCACCCCGGACCCACAGCGCCCTAGCGCCCACTCAGAGCTCGGCCAGGGGCTGCCGTGTCCGTGGGGTACAGCTCCAGACGTACAGCAGCACCCCCTGACCCACATCCTGCTCTCCCCCCTCCCCTCAAGACAGGGATGTGGATGAGGCACACCCCAAATGTTAGGACTGGGACAGCGCTGGGCAGGGGGGAGCTGGAGACAGGCAGAGCCCCGTCCATGCCCTGCTCAAGGCAGGGGCTGCCCAGAGCCCGGCCCTGCCCACACAGCCACGCTGGCGGGGTGACAGACACCACTGACACAGTGGGGACCCCAGGACCCGGGTGCCACAGCCCCGGCAGTGCCGGCAGGGCGGCACCACATCCCCGGCTGGTGCGGTGGGAGCAGCAACCCCCAGGCAGCCCCATCCCCCCGCCCTGCCTGCTTTCCTTCCATGGCTGCAGAAAATTCCTGGATTTTACCCCAAGATGCCCCCTCCGAGTGTGAGAACTCCTCCTCGGCCCGCTCCCATAGCAACTGTTCCCTAGCTACCCAGCCGCACTTGCTATTCTCATCCCTGTGCAGCTGCGTGCGGCCCCCCCGCGCTGCGCATGGGGCTGCTGCCACCACCGGTCCTGGTCCCCAAACCCACCCTGCAGCCACCCCAACCGCCTGTGCATGCTCCCTCTCTGGTGACTGTCGTGACCCCAACCCTACTCACACCATGTTCCCTGTGCTTTGAGGGGCTGGCCCTTGGCCTGAGACTGCTCTGTGCTGACAGGGTCTCCCATGCACAGTTCCCCCAAAGCAGGGATGCACAGCACCCAGAGGGGAGCAGGACTCTGGCCCCAGCCCCACAGCACACCAGGACAGCCCAGGAGGGGCTGTGCCAAAGGCAAACAGGGGACCATGGCAGACACAAGCACCCCACCAGTACAAGGCCCAAACCACCCGCCAGAAGCCACGGAGGGCCACCCATGCTCACCAGGGCTCAGCATCAGCCCTTGTCCTGGAGGGCAGCCCCAGCCCTTTCCTGAAGACAGGAGACCCAGCAGAGCCCATGGCAACAGGAACAGGGGGCCCTGCTTCTCTCCTTCCAGCCACCAACCCTGGATGGCCCACACAGGCCTCCCTTGACCCGACAGCAACACAAGGCACAGTCAAACTTAGGCTTAAGAAAAGGTTAAAAATTTAAATACTCTCCAACTTTAGTGCAAGGCAAGCAAATGATACCACAGGTCCAAGTCGGTGCTCAGCCCCCCCGGGGGGCCTGGCTCAGAATGAGCACGAGGCAGCAGCACACACACGTGCACGCACGCATGTGTACATACACAAGAGACTAGTTATTGCTTGGGGCAGAGCTGGGACAAGTGTACAAGGGGAGACAGGACAAGCAGAACAGAGGTGGGCTGAGCCCCACACTGCTCCCCAGGGCCGCATTGGGCTCCAGCCCCTGCACTCCTGCCTGCCCTTGGGCACAGGAGCTGTGCTGGCTCTCCAGGATCCCTGGGGACTCACACCAAGCCAGTACAGCAGGCATGCTGGTCCTGGCCCTGCTCACTCTTAGGTCACAGCTCAGAGCATGACCCCAGGAAGGGCCATTCCCTTTACCACAGCTTGCTTCACTCCCTGAGAGCAGGGTCCCTTATGTGTCTGCTCCTCTAACACCACAGTGGGCCTGGAGAGTCCCAGCATGCATAGATGGGTGGTCCAAGGCTGGTGGAAGCACACTGGGGCTCAGAGATCAACCCTTTGGCCCCAGCAGCGGGTAGCTTCCAGCAGATACCTGCTGTGGCAGTGGCTGCGTCGCACTGTTGCAGTCTGGAGAGGAGACCAGGATCAGCTCTCCGGAGCTGGCAGCATGTGCGAGACGAGGCAGGAGGAAGCGGGCTCCGGGAGACAGGGAAGCAAGGACGAGGCAGTGACGCTCTGCTGCCAGGATGCAATAGTAGATGCTTTGGCACAGCAGTTTCCTGTGCCTTGGGGCTGAGCAATGGACTCCGCTGGAGCCAGGGACATCTCAGCACGGCCAGAAAGGTCAAGGAAAGATGCTTTAGACATCTCAAGGCACAGAAGGCCTCTGCCCAGGACTGCCTGGTAACAAAGCTGGCACCATCGCTCCCTGCATAGGAGGACATTTGTGCCTGTGACAGCGTGGGGGCACTGCAGACCCCCAACTATAGATTAAAAACTGGCATATGTAGATTAAAAACTGTGATATGTACAGACCAACATACATAAATATACACCAAACCTGCAGTGCCACTCCGGCACCATGGAATGTGTGAGCAGAGCTGCTCCAGCCTGGCCTCAGCCCAATCCCTCCCTCCCACCCTGGGTCCAGGAGGGCATTGGCAGCAGCACAATCCTACGCGGCAGATTCAGAAGCATCCAGCTCTGCCTCTGGGATGAGGGTTTGCCCACGGGCAGAGGCACCTCAGCCCGAGCTGTGCGCTGCTGCCAGCCTTGGAGCATCCAGTCTTCAAATGCAGATGTACAGAGCTGTAAACAAATCCACGTTGCGGGGCCGCTGCTATCTTGTCCTTCAGGTTGGGCTGTTCTGCTGGGCAGAGGCAGAGGGGTCCCAGGGGCTGAAGAACAAGCTGTGCTCTACAGCCGGGTGGGCTCTTCCTCGCTGTCGCTACAGTTCCCACAACAGTCCTGAAGTCAGAAGGGCAAGGAGAGGGAAGAGGGAAGAGAGGAGCACAGCAAGCAGAGGGTGAGCATGGTCACACAACCTAGCCTACAGCTGCCCTCTGGTGAGGAAGGGGCAGGTCCCCCTGGATCTGCTCACGGGAAAGCTACATGGAGGCAAGGAGCTGGAGGGGAGCCCCCATTTGCAGAGGAACAGTCAAGCTGCATGTGGGGGTTCAGCTCCTGGCAGGCAGACCGGTGAGCACGCAGCTGACTAGCTCAGAAGCTGAGAGGAAGATGGGCTCCGTGGACTACAGCACCCAGCAATACAGCTTAGTGCCAGCACAGACAATTGGCCCTGCTCAGGGCTCAGCCGGCTGCAGAAGCAGCTCAAGTCCTTTTTGCTGGAACAGGAGTCTGAGAGCAGGGCAGTGCCAAACCCTTCACAGTTTCTTAACCCTTCTGTGTGTCCCAGACATCCAAAGAGAGGAGTGAAGGAAACTTCCCACTGCCCCCTGGGAGCAGAGCTCCCAGCAGTGGCTATGCAAGGGCAGCTTTGGCTCAAGCTGAGGGCAAGGCCTCCCCCGTGAAGGAAAGCAGGGAAGCGGGATTAGTGGCTCAGGGGGCAGTTAGAACAACAAGCAGCTTGTGCTCTGCTGGGGGAAGGGGATAGGCACTGAAGGACAACACGCCTCTTTCCCAGATCTTGCCATGTCCACGGGCCACCAGGTATTTCCCTGAGCAGAGCAGCCAGGAGAGACTGCTCACCTCTGGAAAGAGAAAACACGCGGCAAATCACAGCTCAACCCCTGCTACAGGCAGCTGCTCATCTTCCAGCAGGTCCTGCCTGCCTCGGAAAGGGCTGGGTATCCCAGCCCAGAGCTGGCTCTGGCTAGGGCAGCCCACTGAATAGTGAAGCGCAACTCAAGAGCTTGGCAGGGATGCAGCAGTCAGCACCAGATGGCTGAGAGTGTGTCCAGAGCCAACCACGCTTGAGTCCCACAGCTGCAAGCAGCTGTTGAGAGGCAGCAGCCCAGACTTTGCCAGTCCTAGAAAGAAGGCAAAGGCTGTTCTGGGCAGAGGAGACAGGCAGGCAAGCAAGCCTACAGCAGCTGCAAGACATTTCCATTCTCCTCATCCCTCGAAAGAACTGCTCTTTCTGCCTGGCTCAAGGTCTGGCAGAACTGCTCTGGAGAGCCCAGACAGCCCATTCCAAAAGCAAGGTCTTCTTCAGGGATGTTTTATGCACACAGGAAGGAAGAAGACTTCCTATTCTAGTGCCTTCAACAACCCTCTGCCTGTGTGACTCCAGCACGTTTAACCAGGACGTGCCACCCCAGTTCCCTCGACTGCCCCAGCATGAAGAGTGCATTCCCTGCAGCTCTGCACAAGTGCCTGAGAGCCCTGGGGTCTGGTCACCCACTGACTCTGCCTGCTGCCCTCTTGTGCCCACCTCCCTGGCACATCTACCTGGCAAAGGCAGGAGCAGGCTCATTGCTGCTAGAGGACTTGCTGGAAAGGAAGCACTGGGACTCTTACCTGTCTGCTGAATAAGCGCTGGAGTAACCCTTTTTTGGGCTGTGGAGAAGGCTGCCCTTTCCAGTCCAGGTCTGGAGGCACTGTCCCATCTGTGCTGAAGACATTTAGCTCCTTAAAACACTCCGTCTCGATCATCTGGAACAGGGCAAAAGATAACTGGAGCAATCTGTCACTGAGAGCTCAGTGAGCAGCAAAGCAGACACAAACCCTGCAGGACATTGTACTCTGCCATGGTGGGCACAAGCAGGAGCAAAGACCTGCCCTGCAAACCTACCTCATTCTGCCATGGAATGGGCACACTTCCTGTGGCAAACTTCTGGTAGAAGTCATTGTCTGTGGGCTCCAGCTCCACCCCTTTCACTGTGGAGAACTGCTCAATGTCCAGAACATCCTTGCAGTAGATGGCCTGAGGCTAAACAGCACAAAGATTGCTCTAATGCTGGGCTCCAGCGATGATGCCACCACCAGAAACAACCATAGCTCATGGCAAAGTGCAGGCCCCCTCCCCCTGCAGCCCAAAGCTTGCTTGACCCCTGTTCTTCCAGGCTCCAAGAAACAAAAGGAAAGGGGATGTGCCCCATCTCCTCAATTAAACCACACCAGGGCTCTTGCTTCCCACTGACTGAAGAGGCCAGGATACACAGGCACTTACATCTGGCTTGAAGGGGGGGTCCAGCATGCCTGCTTCCAGCCTCCTGAAGTTGAGGTGTTTGAAGAGAGGGTGCTCCTTCACTTCCTTGGCCCCAGCTCCTCGGCACCCCAGGCGCTCCAGAGGATCTTTGCACAGGAGCTGCAACACAAAGGGTATTATCAGTGCCCTGGGTAGAAGATACCTGGGACAGGAACAGTCCTGAGTTCAGCTGGGCTACTGCAGTGTGTCTCTAGGGACAACGTGGGCCCACCAGGTAACTGGGAGAGTGAGGAACTGAAGCACTCTGGACCCTTCTGTGCTGCCCTATCAGAGACAAGGGAACCCGGCTCCACCACACCTCTACAGGGAGCAGCCTCCGTGTTCTCCGGCTACATGCAAAGGAGCAAAGGGTCAGGGATACCCACTCGTACCATGGTGCAGAGGGAGCGGGCACAGGGCGAGAACTTCTCTGAGTACTCCTCCTGCACTTCCTTCACCAACCGCTCCACCTCCTCCCGCTTGATCTTCTTCTTGCGCTGCTGGAAGGGGGACTGTCCCTCGATCATCTCATACACCAGGCAGCCCAGAGCCCACCAGTCTGGGCTGAACGTGTAGCGCTCATTCTTCACCACCTCTGGAGCTACAAGGGGTGAGGGACGCGTGAGGGCAGGGAAAGCACGTGTGCAGAGACCACTTTTTGATAACACTAGGGCCACTTACCCATGTAGCCAACTGTCCCCACCCGGCCCTTGATTGTTTGGCCCTCTGGCACATGCACAGCTAGCCCCAGGTCTGAGATACGGATGTGACCTGCACAGAGGAGGGGCCAAGTTAACAGGACAAAGTCAAGGGGCAATGTTTGAAGCTGCCAAGAACACAGAGAAACCCTGGTACAAGGAGATGAAAAGGACTCAGGTCCAGAGCTTTTCTTGAACCTGCACTCACCGTGGTCATCCAGCAGTATGTTCTCTGGCTTCAGGTCCCTAGGAAGGAAGGGGCTTGATTAGCAAGAAGCCTGCTGTCAAAGCAAAAGACACAAGGAACAGCATCATCTCAAGAAATCACAGGTAAGCAACAGAGGGATGCAGTGCCCCTCCCTCAGGCACACAGATAACATTCGTCTCACCCTCTGCCCCATAGTTAGCCCAGCAAGCTCTCCCCTCCTGGGCACAGAGAGGCAGGCCAGGACAACATTCAGTCCTCCACAAGGAAGCAGTGAGCATTTGGGCGAGTCCCTTTTTGCAGGTGTAGAACTCACTATGGGGCAGCCTACACAAGAGAGAAGGAGCAGCAGCTTCTGCTTGTTCTGCCCCAGGGCAAGGCACAGGGTAGGACTAGAAGGGACTTTCCAGCCTGTGTTTAGCCATGCTACCCCTAAGGGGATCACACAACCTGGTCAGTACAGTCATTACAGCTTGCTCTCCATTCTGCCCATATCGGGGCAGCCTACCCTCCTTTGTTCTAGAGTCAATACTGCCCAGCAGTTAAGTACCCAAGTGCCTGCCCTGAGGCATTCACAGAATGATCACATCCTGTTCTTGGCGATCATTTACCAGCATGAGGAAGCCAAGCTAAGCTCCCCCTCTCCTCCCATGAGATCAGCTTTCTGTTCCTGAACCTTTCTCACTCAGTTCTGTGCTGCTTTCAAGCATGAGCTTATTTTCTCGGGCAGACCTACCCAGCTGGGCTACTAAGAGCAGCTTTTTGCTTCTGCAGCCCGTACAAGGTCTCCCAGCAGGGACCAGGCAGTGCTCACCTGTACACTATCCTCTCCTGGTGCAAGTCCTCGAGGCCGCAGCAGATTTCAGCAGCATAGAAAGCTGCCCGGGGCTCCTCGAAGCCAGCCTCTCCCATGTGGTAGATATGGAACTTGAGGTCCCCTCCATTCATGAGGGTCAGCACTAGGCAGAGAGCATCTTTAGTTTCATATGCATAGGCTAAGCTCACCTGCAATTCAGGGCAGAAAGGCTGTTAGAAGACACAGCTGGAAGAGGGAGGTGCCCACACTCTGATGGGCACTTTGTCACACCCAAGCAGCCACTCCTGGGCAGCAGGACTCTGCCTTTGCCAGCAGAGGAAGCAGGGGGGAAACTGTGCAAACTCATCAGTCCCAGCACAGCCCCAGCTTTCCTCAGACAAGGAGGATGCTGTTTCCTTGATCCAGAACTACTCCCCTCCATGGCAAGCAGCACCCAACAGCAACCCTGGGGCAGCATCTGGTGAATCCTCTACAGTGGGAGGTTTCAGGTTGTCTAAACCTCAGTGCAGACAGGGAGAGCTCCCTACAGTTCAGGAATAGGCTTCTGCCCACTTGGCTGTCTGGAGAGACAGATCTCACTGTTTTCTTGTGCCCCAGAAGCTAAAAAGGTGCCTGTGAGACCAGACGGGTGTTTGGGCCTGACTTTGGTGGCATTTACAGAGCCAGTAGGAGGTCCTGCCAGACCCCAGCCTTATGAGAGATCTGCAGCCATCAGGACCCTAACCCATGGGCAGGGTCTGCTCTTGCCTCTCCACACCAGGTGAGGAGCACAGAGGTGCCAGCCCAGCTGGTTGGAGGAAGAATCAACTACTGCAGCGAAGTGAGAGCAATGCCTATGTACTTACTACAAACCTACTGTTCACTTTTTCCAGGATCTGTTTCTCATTCAGGGCCATGGCCTCTCCCTTCCGCTTTTTGATCCGTTTCTTCTCCAGCTTCTTGCAGGCATACATCTTCCCTGTGGCACGCACTTGGCAGGCACAAACCTGGAGGGAGGACAAGGTTCAGCACCCTTCCACGGCTGTTTCCAGGGTGGGGGTCTAAGTTCTGCTCTTAGGAGGAAGCACAGGAAGGCAAAAATGTCCCTGTCCCCACCTCAGTCTGAGGTTAGCAAGAAGCCTGTTGTCAAAGCAAGGACACGGGGAGCAGTGATGTCTCCGGACATCACAGATAAGCAGCAGAGGGCTGTGACGCCCCTGCCACTGGCAGAACACCATGGCTGGTGCCTGGGAGGACAGGCAGCCATTCCAGAAACAGAAGCCTGACAATGGCAGTTTTCGATGTCCAGCACACAGCAATGCCCAGCACCCTAACCCACCACCCAGCCAGCCAGCAGAACCTGCCTCCAGGTGCTAGAGAAGCTTGTGGCTGCCTGGTACCCCAAAAGTAGAGGAAATGGTGGTCACTCACCTCCCCAAAACCGCCCTTGCCCAGCACACGGTATTGGCGGAAAGTGTTTTTGGTCACTGGCTGCCTGTGAAATAAAGGAAACTGGAGTGAAATGGGAGCAGGAAGGGAGCAGGAGCTGAAGCCTAAACCACCTCCATGCCCTGGCCTGAGAGACTGTGGCTCACCCCAAAACCCCTGCTCAAGCAGACCTTGCTTCCCTGCAAGGCAATCAAAGATGGGGCTGCTGATGGTGCCAGGGCCCTCAAGAACAGCAAGAGCAGACAAAGGCCAGGCCCTTGGCTCCTGCCAGAACCCAGCACAGGAAGGACCCCAAGGGACCCCTCAGGCAAACTATGCGACGAGAGTGCACGTCTCCCAGCGAAGCAATGCCGGGAAGCATTACCGTTCCAGCCATTTCCACTGCAGGAAGCGATTGAAGTACAAGCTGTCGAGGTAGTCAGCAAAGGGAGCCACACTCAGGTAGTCATGGATAAGCCTAGGAGAGAGCAGAGCCAGCAAGTTCCTAAGGGCTGATCACAGCGGTCCAAGAAAAGAGGAGGTGAGCAGCCCTGAAGGCACATTTACTTTGCCATCCCCTCATCCAGCCTCATGCTGAATCACCCACGTAGCCCTCGCCCAGAAAGCCCCCCTCCATGCTAATCCTGATGCAAAAGGAAGGTGTGTTGGAGGTACTGCTGTGATAAACACCCTGGGACAGGGCTGGCACTGCTAATTGTGGCCTATCAGCACCAGCCGGGGCTGTGGGACAAAGCAGGATGACGGGACTCTGCAGTTGCCCCTTTGCTCACAGGGCAAACGCACACAAGGCTGTAATCAGCTGCCGAAAGCCACTGGTAACGTTCAGCACTAGGTGCTGAGTTCACTTTCAGATTAATATCCAGCACAAAAGGCCACAGGGGATCTGTCCTGCGAGAGCTAACTGCCTTGGAGACCAGTGCCAGGGCTGCCCAGTGGAGTAAAGAGCCTTAGACACAGTGTCTAGACTGGAGACATGCATCAAGTAGAAGCGGATGGGCTCTTCCCCTTTCAGAGCTTGCCAAGAGCAGGCAGGGCCCAGCCCGGAGGCTCTGCATTCAGACAGTGACACTAGTTACCACACACAGAGCTAACGCTCCCCAGAAGACTGCAGCAAATCCGTTGCCACAGCCCTGCGCTCAATTGGGCAATGTGCTGCAGCTACTGTTCAGGGAGGGGTGGAAGCCGTAAGCCCGGTTCGCCCAACAGCTTCCGCTTCACATCCGGAGCCAGGGTCTCAGCCACTGCCTCTGCGATGGGAACAGAAGTGACCTTAGATCCCTGCGGCAACAGCCAGCATCACCTAACCACAGCAGCCACATCTGCAGCCAGCAGAAGAGGACAGCTGGCACCGGGGCTGTCAGCTCTGCTCTGCGGGTGCCTGCGAGATCCTGGCACAAGACAGCGTGGCCAGATGCTGAGGCTCACTGAAACAGCACCTTCTCAAGTGGCAACTCGGACCCATGGCAGACTGAGAAGAGTGACAGGTTTCTGCAGCAGCCTGTGGCTCCCAGAGCTCACAGGAGCTCCCTGCACTTGCTTTTCTGTAGCTGTGCTAACCCAAGACTTCCCAGGCTCCAGCCTTAGCACCAGCCCTCACTCTCCTGGAGGAAAGGACCATGAGGGATGAGGTGAGTTAGCTGCAGCGCCCACCCCGTGCAATGGTGCAACCTGCAGGTAAGCCCCAGCTCTCCAACTTACTTAGTGGATTCCTTGAAGAGCTCCTTGGAAGGTTCCTGCTCCAGCCTCTCAGAACAGGCATCCACCAGCTGTGATGGAACTTCAGGCACATGGTCCTCACTCTGGGGACAAAGGGATGGAGTCAGACATAGAGAGCAGAGCCCAAGGGTCCTGCCAGGAAGGAGAAGCCCACAGGAGGGTGGCTTTAGGGCCACTGCCAAAAGCAGCATGGCTGCTTGTTTGGTGACAGGGTAGTTTTGTACTCTGTCCTCACTGTCCTGCCCAGCACGTTCGCTGTGGCAGGACATGGGTAATGACAGCTGTCAGCTGCTCCACCACTGCAGGCAGCAAACACAACCTCTTACTCACATTTGGCTTCAAGTACTTTTCAATCAGGCGCTGCCCGCATTCCTTCCGCTTCTCATCTGGAGCCACTTCGTACCCTGCCTGCACAGAGCAAACAGTGTGAGAAGCAGGTCCAGCCACGAGCCACAGCAACCAGGCAACAGATGAAGAGCAGCAACACCCTCTGCCCAACATTTCCCATGCTCTCCTGGAAAACCACATCTCCAGCAAGCAGCTCCCTAAGCAAAGGACTAACAACTCACAGGTTTTTCCTCCAGGAAAACCCTACATGCCCAGAAGTACCTGGCAACTGTCAGAGTACTCAAAGCCAACCAGTCCATGCCCAAGGCACCAAGAACATCCCTGCCTCCCTTAGCAAAGCCTGACAAGCTCTGCTCTTACCACGGCATCCAGGAACTTGACGCAGCGCGACAGCTCAGGCCGTGTCTCACAGAACTGCCGAAAGAGCATGTGCCCGATGGGCTGCTTCTCACACAGGCTGTGGTAGTCCCGCTCTGCAAACATGGAGAAGACCACTCACTGCCAGCCCCCAGAGGAGCAGCCACAGCACACTGCCCAGCCCCAGGCAGCAGTGGAGGAGCTTGTGACCCATAAGCCCAAGGCTCCCAGGAGAGTGATGGGGACAAGAGCTTTTGCGTTCCTATATGAATATCTTCTTCCCCAGAAGACATTTGACTTGCTGTTCTGTACAGCCTGGCCTAGCCTGAGACCTAGCAAGAGACCTTTTGTGTTTCCTGCTTGCCTGGAGACTCTTTTCTCAATCCTTTCGACACATAAATCAACTGACTACTCCAGAGACACAACTTTCCTTGGAACACACCAAACTTATTTTGAGGCAGATCTTCCAGGCCAAGAGTTCCTCTGATGACTCTTACAATCCACTCGTATTCCCAAAGGCCCTGCTGGAAGCAGCAGCATGAAAATTGGAGGCATCATTTCCACAGATGTCCTGTTAATGCAGCACACAGCAATCAGACCACCCCACTCCATGGGACAGCCACGTGGTTGTACATCAAATTCTAGTGCCCTCTTGAGCTCAGCTTCCCTGCTAATTCCTCCTACCCCTCTTTGAAGTCTGGCAGCCCAGGCACAAACCCTTTTGACTATCAAAAGCACTTCCACTTCTCCACGTTTTTCCCCTCCCCTTCCACTCTCAAGACGTCTGATCGTGTGCCAGAACAGATTTCTGTAACAGCCTCTGCCACCAAGGGCTGCCTGGGGTGCAGATGTGCAGCCATCCATCAGGGCAGGGATCTGTCAGCACTCTCTGGTGCTGGGCACCGCCGGCCTTCCCGAGCCGGTGCAGCAGTTTATCCCGAGGAAGCTGCAGCTTCCTGAGGGTGCTGGAGAGCACAGAGCTGTGGTGGGGGAGGAGGCCGCCTCGCCAGCTCCGCAGCACGGGCCGGTTTCCTTGTGTCCGCAGGGGAAGGAGTTCCCTTCATCTGGGGAGGACAAGACTTTGCTGCCAGGGAGATCAGAAGCTTTTGGGTGCCCTGGCTCAAACAAGGTTGTTCCCTGTGGTCAGGGCACACAAAGCTTAATTCTGCAGTGGGCAACCAGCCCACCGTGCCCACAGTCCTGCCAAGCCTCTGCAATAGGAAAGAAATTTCCCTCACAGCCTGCTAGAAATGGAAATAAAGCCACTCCATCAAAAGAGTGACCCAAGCACGAGGAACGGGGTCATCTCTCCCACAGGGAAATTAATTGAGGTGGCTGCAACCTAGGCCAGAAGCATTTCTCATGTCCCTTCCCAAGGGGAAGTGGGGACATGGGTCAGGACAGCCAGCAGCTGGGAGAGACCTGCCTCCCAAAGCCTCCCAAGGTCTTGGACAGTGGGACAGCAGGGACAGACAGACAGCTGGCAAGCACCACTGGCAAGTGGGCAGCACAATGAAGTTCAGTGCTGTAAAATGTCATGACACCCACAGGAAGGGTGGGTGCAGGCAGAAGATGGACATCAGCTGAGGAAAGCTCTGCTGAGGGCACACAAATCAAAGGAGCAGGCAGGTATTTGGATGGCCAAGGTAGGAGCAGCAAAGAGAGCCCAAGTCAGAGCTGTGTTCATTCAGTGCTCACAACTTGCTCCAGAGGCAGTCTGCAGCAAAACCAAGGTGAGAGTCTCCATCTGACTACACCTTGCTGTAAAGCCAGCCCCAAGAGGCGATGCGCAGCACGTACTGGGCTGTTGTGAGCTTGTGGGTTACAGTGTGAATGTCCCACTCTCCAGCTGGCAGCTGAATGTGGAGTGACAACTTGAACAAGCTCTCCCCAGGAAGCAGAACATTCCCACCCTCTGTGCCCCAAAATGATTGCACATGATCTCAGGACCAAGCCTGCTGCACAAACAACATTAAAACCATGAAGAGTACAAAGTGCAGTATTAAAATGACAGGCCAAGCCCTGCCCACTTCTACAATTCTCATCCATACTGCACAGCAAGAACCCATTTTTGCCTGAGAAAAGCTGCTGCATTAGTGTTAGAAGTCAAGGACTGTGGAGCAGGGCTGAATCCCAGCCTGGGAGTCCAGAGGACATCAGCAGGACCTGTGTTATGTAAAGGCACCCCAGAGTGCCACGCCAGAACTGCAACACCTAGCAGGTCTGTTTGCACAGAGAAGGTGGTGTACCTCTAGTGAAGCTCATCACAGACTACAAGGTGTGTTTGTACATCAACAGGCACTACCCAGCGGCCACTGTGCAGCTGTGATGTACCCACCCACCATTTCTTCCCTACACCCTCAGCTCCAAGTGATTGTGGCTGGGATTTGGCCAACACATCTCTGACCCTCACAGGACTCGACTTTGGGTGCACGACACCCCACATATGGTCACCCACTGGCACCACTCCAGCCAGCCCCTGTGTCTCACCAAGGGCTTGTCGAAGGTCCTCGCAGAGGCTGATGTGGGGGAACTGCAGCATCTGGCGCCATTTCTTACTCTTCCCTTTCCTGTTTCCGCCACCACCTGCAGGACACACAGAATTGGTACCATGAGTTATGAAGCAAGGATGACCAGCTGCAGCCTAGCCTTGCCAGGAGCTGAGTGAGGAGACACCCTGTCTGTTTACACAAACAAGCCCAGGCAAGGAAAACAAGACTGAAGTGGTCATAGCAGCCTCCTGGCTGGTAGAATAAAGTGTTAGAGCCTCTGACTGCCAAAGGAAGCAGATGGACCAACCACTCTGGCTGCTGAACAAAGTCCCAACCAAGAACATGAAAACTTTTCACCTGGACCTCTCAGTGGCTTGTATTTGTGATGGGAGAATCACAGCAGGGCTAGGAGCTCCGAAAGCCACGGGTCACTCCATGCCGGCATAAGAGTTCTTGGCTTGCAGGCCTGTCCTCAGGACCTCTGCATAACTGATCATCTCTTGAGGCCAAGCCTTGCTTGGTGTGAAGCTCTTCCTGGCGTAGTAAAGATGCTCATGCCACCTACTCATTCCAGGCTGATTGCTTACTCCAGGGAGAGGCTCTAAGAGGGAGGACACGAAGCTGGGAGACAGGAATTCCTGCTCTAATCCTGGCTCCACAACTTACTGCATCGCCTGGGGCTCATCACTTCAGTTTCCCACCTGTGAAGTGGGGACACTCCCACCTTTCTACAGAGATAAGCCAGCCTCAGAAAAGGGAGATCAAGAACCTGATATTATTCTAACTTCAGCTGCTGGGGTAAATGCCCAGTGCTGTAGGACAGGGTGGGAAAGCTTCTAGATAGACCAAAAAATTTACATCACAGCAAGCACTAGGTACTGAAATAGGGTTGCTGGGATCAGCCAATCTCCAGGGACTGCTTTCCCCCTGCCCGGTGCCAACGCACACACAATCTCCCACCTCCCTTTGGAAATACGTTAAACCACCCTGCTTGAAAGAGTTAGGCCAAAGGCTTTCTGAAATCGGGGGGGGGCTGAACATCATTTATCAGCTCTTAGGAAACACTTTCATAACATTTTCCTCCACTGCAGATGCAATTCAGCCCCAGATCCTAGACAAAGCCATGGGCACCCCAGCTCCCTGTGCTGCAGGAGGCCTTGGCTGGACAGGCAGGTGGGATGGGGCCATCACAGGTGTCTTGTGCAGGGCAAGCCCCAGGTCCGAGCCCCTGACACGCCGTGGGTCACTGTGCTACATCTGCCCCACAGCAGCAGCTGGGCTGCATGATTGTACAAACTCAGGAAGGAAGTGACTCAAGGGTAAGCAGGGGTGGAAGAAACCAGCAGCACAGACACCTTCTTGTCAGCCACAGCTTGCAGCAATGAAACAGGGGGGACAACTAAGGGAGGGCGCAAGAGGAGAAGCCATCCTCACCCTGAGTCCTCAAGGAAAGGCAGAGCAATGACCTACAGCTCCTGTGGGACGCGAAGTGGCAGCTTGCATTTCCTTGAGTTGTTTGCTTTGGAAGGAGGCTCCAGCACCCTTCTGGCATGGTCCCTCCCAGCACCACAGCAAACAGCCCAGAAGGGAACTTGGCTCCTGCACACCAACCTCCCAGCACCTGCAATCTAGGGATGGGGCAAGGGGTGGGCTGCCTCCACCAAGAGCAGAGCTTCACCACAAGGGCGCTTCAGGGCTTAGTGACAGCTCACAGTTGGCCTGTTATCCCTCTGCAGGAGGCAAGCAGGCAAGGGGGACAATGGGGAAAGGATCCTTCACCTTCCCTAGGCAAGACCTTCCTAGAAGTGATTGAAGGACACACAGAGCATGGTCATCCTATGGCAGCAACTGAAGACAGCTTGCATTAGCTCCCTCAGCATGTCCAGAGGGATCTCAGCCCCACACTCCCACACCAGACCAGAAGGCTCCCAAGAAAGCTGAAGCAAAGCACCTGGTGGTGCTGGACCTGGCCAGCAAAGCAGCTCTGTCCAGTCCCACAGGCTGCCAGAGCTCACCCCAGTGAGCCGTGAGGTGGGAGAGCCACGGAGAGGCACCACAACCACTCGCAGCTCTCGCAGGCCAGGAACCAGCCAGTGTGAGTGTGCCAATGGATCATATCTGCCTGCAACCAAGATGTCCAACTCCTGCCACAGGAGAGGCACCGGAAAGAGCCACAGCAGACATCCTATGCCTCACTCTGCATCAGTGACCAAACTTTGCTCTGCTGATGGAACAACAGGAGCCACTCTCCTGGTCACTCACTCCATGCGAAGCAAGGTCTTCTGTCTAGAATTCACAAATGCTGCTCTTTGGTTTTGAACCAAACCTTGCCATTATGAGCCATAACGTCATGGTCACCGAGCCTGGAGTACCTACAACTAAGCCTGATTTTCAAGCAGCCCAGAAATGTTTCTGCCCGTGTAAATTTAATTTCACTGTTCTTTGCTCCCACAAATCTAATCTCCAGAGCTCTCTAACCGGATTTTAGCAGGCCCCTCAGGCTCCAGAATGACTTGGTCTGGCCAGCTGCACACCAAGGGCCAGGAGGGACTGTATTTCCTGGCCACTTTATGTGATCTAATGAACTCCCCAACACCCGGCTGCATCAGATCTTCTCTGCAAAGGACCAGACTCTTGTGTGACCCAGTGCTCTCTTCAAGCCATCCTGAGGGTTCTCTGCACAGCTCCCCAGGCGCTCACAGCAGCCCCGCTGCTGGCAGGGGGCACCCCACACCCGTGCCCTGGAATTCAGCCGGGACCCCTGAATCAGCAGGAGGGCTGTGAGCCTGCAGCAAGCTCGTGGTGCTGAGCAGACCAGGGGCCGGGGCTGGCGTGAGGGTGGCGGTGGGGTGGGGCTCCCCACCGCAGTTTCGGGATCGGCCCTTGTGTGGGAAGCGGCACTCGCCAGCCTGAAATCAGCTTTTTTCTCCTAAGGCACCAAAACTGCGTTTCCCCCCGGCAAGGAGCAAGAGCAGCCTCGGGAAGGGGGACTGCTGGAAGCCGCCAGCACGGCGAGGCCCGGCGGGGCTGCAGCGCGGCCGCCCCAGGGGGAGGCCGGCACCCCTGCGGGAAACGCGGCTTGGGGCGCGGGCACTGCCGGCCGTCCGGAGCAGCGCCCAGCGCCGGGGCCCGTTCACGACCGAGAGCTTTAAGGCGGCCCGTGCCCGACCCGCGCCGTTACCTCCCCGCTTCCAGGAGCGCCGCGGGCAGCCAAGGCCGCGACCCCCGGCAGTGCCCGCCAGGGGCTAAGTCCCGGGACAGACGCGGCCGGAGCCTGCGGGCCGCCCGCCGCAGCCGCGGGCAGCAGCCGCCGCTCTCACAGCCGGACCGGCGGGCTCACGGCTCAGGCCAGCGGCCGGCATCTTCCGGGCGCCGCGCTCGCTCCGCGGACGGACTGCCCCGGGCCTGCTGCCCGCCCCGCGGCCCCGCTGCCAAGTGCGGGCGCCGGCGCCAGCCCGGCACAGCCTCTCACCTTCGCGGGCCTTCAGGAGGACGGTGTTGGCGACGATGTTCTCCAGCTCCATGGGCCCGGCGGCGCCGCCGCCTCCCGCCCGGGTCCGCGCCGCTCCCGTCCGCTCGGCCCGCGCCCCACCTCCGCTCCCTCCGACACCGCGGCCGCCGCGACACGCCCCGCCCACCACCGCCCGGCCAGCCAATGCCTGACCACGCTCCTCCCGCGCCACGCTCCCATTGGCCCAGCCCCCTGCCCAGGAAGCCCGGCCCCCTCCGCCGCGCCGCTGCCCCCCTGTTGGCCTCGGGCCGGGCGAAGGTCTGAGAGGGCGGGGCGGGGAGAGAGGAGCGCGCGTCATTAGGAAACCATTGGCGAGGCTCCGCTGGGAAGAGGGAGCGGGTGCTGATTGGTGGGCGAGATGTCACTCAGCTGCCGCTCTGGGAACGGATTGGACGAGGCGCAACAGAGGAAGAGACCCTCCTCCTGCTGCATCTGATTGGGTGTGGAGCTGCCACTCTGCTGCCGCGTGGGCCGTGATAGGAGGGTTCCGTAAGGGGGTGGGGCTCAGCGGCGGTGTGTACGGGAGCCGTGGCCCCGGCGCTGCGCAGTCGGCGGTGGTGTTGGTGGGGGTGCGGTGTGGGGTGTCCCGCGGTGCTGCCCACGGCGGTTGTGTGACCTGCCTTCCCTTCTCTGTAGCCTGGCCCTCTGCTTGCCATGGCCGTAATAATAAAGTCTTCGAGCACCCGTGTCTCTGGTGTTGGTCGGTCCCTGTGCCATGGCGACGCGAGCTGTGGTCTCCCCGTTTGCACCGCTGCTGTGGAGGTTTGGGGTTTCCCCATCCCCGGGTGCCACCGGCTGATGCCAGTGGCTGTTTATGTGCTCTCCTGGTATCTGAGCTCATCTTGAGCTTCTGGCTGAGTGCAGCTGGTCCGGCAGGCTTCCTCCGTCCAATGATTTCCTCTAAGAGCCCTTTTTTCACTTGTACTTCCATTGCCAGCAGCTTTATCCTATGTGAAAATGAGCTGTAGCGCGAGAGCCTCTTCCCCAGCTGCTCCCCGGCAAGTAGGTCATGGATTTCTTTGCAGAGCTCCGTCTCGCTCGATGTACTCCACTTGATGACCTGTCAGCCCTGCAGGTGACCTGCCACGCTCCCTGCTCCTCCTCTCTGCAAAGCCACTCATTAATCCGCTTACCCGTTAGCAAGTTGTGCCTGTCCTGCTTTCTGCTCCTTCTGGCTCTCCGGAGCAGATGCCACCTCTGCCTTCCGATGGCCCCCATCACTGGCTCCAGTCCATGGGTGACGCCTCCTTCCTACCTTGTGTGTGGCTGGTGGCAGTGAGACTGCCCCGGGTGTGAGGTTTGTAGTACCCAGGGCACAGAGGAGCACATGTTGACAGGCAAGTCCCTCCACCAGCCTCTGTCAATGGCAACCTGCTGGTGGGCCCCTGAGCACCGCTCAGCCGGGCTGTGCTGGTGAGCGGGAGGGAAGAAGATCATGTCCTCAGGCTGTAGCGAGGCTGATAATAACACAAATTACTCCAAGCACTCATTGGCCCTGCAATCAGTGCTGCCTGTGGTCCACCATGCCCTTCAGCATCCAATGGAGATCAGGTGTTGCATCTTCTGGTTATGAAAATGCAGCGTTAAGGAGGAGGATGCTTTGCCCTGGCATACCTTGGAGGTGATCTCCTGTGTCACTCTGCCATGAGAGATGAGCTCACACTGTGAGCTTTCTTCTTTTAGAGCTGTTTTCCTTTTAAAGGTGGCACACACTTATTTTGAGCTTCCAATGTGATGAATTTGTTCCCATGCATTTGCACGCTTAACCCTTAGGTTGCTACTTTCTGCTTCCTCCCAGCTGGTGTTTTGCAGCACCGTGGCAAGAGTTGTTGGCCATGGGATGCTGCTGAAGCAGCATGAGTGTCCAGAGGGGTCCTGGTGTCTGCAGAAGAGCTGGTGGCAACCCAGATGGTGGAACTGGCACTCTGCTTTTTATCTCTGCAGAGGGGACCTCGCTGGAGAGGGCTTCAATCAGGGGAGTGAGTAAAAATAATCTTGAGAAACTGAAGAAACAGCTGAAATTGTGGGATGCAATTCCAGGCAGAGGTAGTCCCTGGGGCAAAGTGGGGGTCCAGGTGCTCCCAGATTGTGTCCAGCCCATGGGATTTGATGTGTTAGATATCGGCCTGAAGCTCCCTTTGGTGGCTTTTATGTCACCCTGTTGCCAGAACAAGCTGAATGTGTCAGTGACTCCTTCCCCAAGTAGAGGGGTCCCTGAGTGCCCTCAGTCCACCTGGTCCCTGTCTCCTCCTTGCCCTCCAGCATCCTGGAGCTGTGTACCCATGCCCAGAAGGATGGACAGTGCCTGCTCCCTTCGTCAGCCCCAGTCGTGCTGTGCAAGGATGAGGTCAGGGTGCAGGAGCCAGACACTGTGGTGCCCCAGGGTGCTGCCCATGGGGCTGGTGCCCATTTGGCAAGTGCTCCTCTCCCTGCCCAAGTCCCCATCAGACACCCTCATCTCCCTGGGTATTTTTAGAAGCAAACTGCTGTTTAATTATGAGAAAGAGAAAGGAGGCTGCAGAGGGGAAGCCAGGCAGCAGCGATAGGGCAGCTCCTTCCGCAGCCAGTGCCATTGGGGCTCCAACCACCAGGGCCAGCCGTATCCTGGGGGTCAGTGCTAGGCCCCCATCCCAGCGCCGTTCCACTGGGAGCTTCCACTGGCCCCAAAATTCATGTCACAAGCCTCCATGTGTAAGGCCAGCAGGTGCAGGAGATGGCCATGGGATCCTTGCCTCTGTGAGTACCCCCATCTCTTCCAGAGCCTCGGACCATCTGCACCCACCCCAGCAGGGAACATGGAGGACGGTGGGGAATGGCATTCCTTGGGCTCCATCTCCCAAGCGCCAGTGGCTGTTTTTAGATGAGTGAAAGTCCGATGTTTGGAGGTTTTCTATTTTGAGCATAAAGCTGGAGAAGTGGAGCAGCTCCTGACCCCCGGGTGTCGGTGCAGCACAGGGCAGCGAGCCAGGCAGGGCGGGTGCAGGGCCCCTGCCGCCCCTGGGGGGATGTGGTTGCCCCCAGGTCTTCACCCCATGGTTCCCCTGGTGGCCTCTTGCACCTCAGGCTGTGCCGGAGCTTGTTCCCATGCTGTCGCATCTTCCACACTCTCCCAAGGGACACAGCATTTCCAGCACTGCGATGTCATTCTTCCTCTCCCTCCTGCAGCAAGATCCCAGTGAAGCCCCTGAGCAGGATGTGGGGTGTCCCACCCCAGCCCCACACCCCTCATACCACCTCACTGTTCCCTCAGAACCCCCATGGCATGGCACAGCTCCATGCTGATGGGATGCCAGAGGGGATGCCCTTGGCACAGGGCTTGGACTGGGCTGCTGCGGCGGCACGGCCAGCTCACCCTGGCACTGGTGACACTGCTATGTGGGGGGTTTCATATCCCTGCAGCAGCCTGGGATCTGTCCCCTGCATGAGGAGGTTGGGTGTCACGAGCGTGCAGAGGAACTGGGGTTTGCCTGGCAATGGGAGGGCTGGCGCTTCCCAGTGCTGCCATGGTGAGCTGTCATCACCAGCAGGTCACCCATGCTGCAAGGGGGACAGACGGGTCACAACAGGTCTGGGGATGGCCCCTGCTCACTGGGCTCCCAGGAGGCAGACGCCAGCCCTGGGCACAGGCTTTGGCCTCGTTTTATTGAAACCCTCATTTCCAGACATACCTTGAGGTGCTCCCCAGCGCTGCAGTCCAGGGTCCATGGTGGGGCCAGGCACTGCCAGCAGCAAGCAGGGCTGGGAGCTGCATCCCCAGTGTGCTGATGTGTCCCTAGGTGCGGTGCCGGCGGGGGATGGCGAGAAGCCGTCGGAAGGCAGCTCGGAAGTCCCGGTTGAAGAGGGTGTAGATGAGGGGGTTGAGGCTGCTGTTGCAGTACCCGATCCAGAAGAAGAAGCTGAAGAGGGGCTTGGAGATGTGGCAGCCATCCCCACAGACAGCCCCCAGGCTGTAGGTGAAGAAGAAGGGGAACCAGCACAGCACAAAGGTGCCCATCACCACCGCCAGCACCATGGTGAAGCGCCGCTCCTGCACCCGCATCAGCCGCCGGCGGCACAGCAACACGCTCTGGTGCTGGCTCCGGTGCCGCCAGCCCAGCATCCTCATCCCTGGCCCCTTCTTGCTGGCAGCAGCGAGGCGCAGGGAGCGGGCGGCGAGGAGGGCTGCAGCCCGGCGGGTGGTCAGGCGATAGATGCGGCAGTACACGGTGACCATGACGAGGCAGGGGCCGAAGAAGGATGCGGTGCAGGAGGCCAGCACGTACCATGTCTCCTGGCTCAGCTGGCACTCGCGGCCACCCGGCCGGGCCCACAGCAGCGGCGGCAGTGCCACCAGGGCCGCCGCAGCCCAAACCACCCCGATCATCCCCTTCACGCGCCCAGGGCTGCGGGGCAGGTTCAACCGGGCCGCGCGGGTGATGGCCCAGTAGCGGTCAAGGCTGATGGCACAGAGGTGCCCAATGGAGGAGGTGCAGAGCAGCACGTCCAGCGCCAGGTACAGGCTGCACCACAGGCCCCCGAAGTACCAGTAGCCCATCAGCTCGTTGGCCAGCGAGAAGGGCAGGACGAGGACGGCCACCAGGATGTCCGCCGAGGCCAGGGACAGCAGGAACAGGTTCTGCGGGGCCCGCAGGGCATGGCTGGTGGAGATGGCCACCACCACCAGCGTGTTGCCCAACACAGTGGCCAGCAGGACGGCCAGGGCGGCCAGCAGGATGAGCCCTGTGGCTGCGGGTGAGTGTGGGGCACTGCTGCCACTGCTGCCATTACCGGAGGCGTTGGAGAGGGCATCGGCTGGCTCCATGCTGGCACAGTCCCTCAGGCGGATGAAGCCCCACGGGGCTGCTCCCCACCACATGTGCCCTGCTCACCAGCCCCGATGCATCTTGTGCCACAGCCCCGGCATCGCTGAGTCCTTCTGCGGCTGTCCCGGTCACACCGCTCCAGTACTGACCTGCTCTGGTGGCAAGGAGAGGTCGTCCTGGTCCAGTAGTCACCCGGCCATGCACCCGGGGCGATGGCGCCGGGAGCCCCGCAGCAGCTCCCACTGCAGCCCTGCTGGCTGGGCTGGTCCCAGCCCAGGAGGAGGGCGGCCGGGAAGGAGGAAGGGACAGGCTGATAACGCTGGCAGGAGCCCAAGCATCTGCGGGCAGTGGCAGACGCCATTATTGCCAACACTTAAAAGGCTTCTGCTGGGGTCACTGTGGTGGGTGGGCTCCTGCCACGGGCAGCAGGGTGCATCGTGAGCCAAGGGTACTGCCTGGCTGTCCTGAGCCAACATTCTGCTGATCCCCAGCCCGGCAGCCCCTCGCCAGCTGCCCCACGTGCCTCATCATGCGTGGAGCCGTGCCCCACTGACACGCTGCTGTGGCACGTAACTGTGTGACATGGACCTGGCCATCTCAGCCCTCTGGGGACGAGGCGGGTGAGAGAAGACACTGCCCATGACACTTTGGTACAATCTGGCTGCAAACCGCAGGTGCAGGGTTTGGCTGTGGCTTTATCAGTGTGTGCCCCCATTGCAGCAGCGGTGTGATGGGTGCTGTGTGTGATGCACGGAGCACCACGCAGGGCTGGGCTGTGCAGGGGTGGTGTATGGACAGGAGGGTGCATGGTGGGTGTCTGGTACCGGTGGCTCTGACTGTGGCTCTGGCAGGGTTTGCAGAGGCAGGAGCCAGAGACACACATGCAGGGCGCAGGTGCTCAGCATTTATTAGACACCAGCTGAGCGGGGATGGAGGAAACCGGGCAGCCGTGGAAGCAGCGGTGCCGGCTAGAGCCGGGTGGCTCCGTGTGGGAGTGGGCGAGGGGAGCCTATCCGTACGGCGGAGCCGGGCACCTCCTCGGGGTAGGAGAGCATGGGGTTGTCCAGCCCCAGCCTGGCCTTGTCCCGGGGAGGGCCCTCGCGCTCCTCCCAGCCCTCGGGGCTGCGGCAGCGGTCGGTGCAGCAGAGGGTGGCCCTGGTGATGAGCCGGTCCAGGGGCTGCAGCGAGTGCATCCACGTGGGGAGGAAGTCCCAGGTCTGCAGGCATTTGGGCAGGCGGCCAGGGCTGTGCGCCTGCAGCGCGTTCACCAGCCCCACGAAGAAGAGGAGGCTGAGGAAGGGTGCACCCACCCCCACCAGTGCCCGCCAGCCCGCCATAGAGATGCCAAAGATGAGGGAGGGCAGCAGGAGGAAGCAGATGATGAGGTACAGCACGGCAAACCAGCGGTACTTGGCCGTGCGCTCGCCCAGCGCCTTGGCCATGCGGATGGGCAGGCGGGTGAAGGGCAGCGGGTACCAGAGCAGGATGCCAGAGATGTTGAAGAAGAAGTGGCAGAGGGCGATCTGCAGGGATGGCGTCACAAGGGGGTTGGGCACATGGGCTTCCCCCAGCCCCTGCTTTGCCCAGTGCCCCCCGCCAGCCCAGCTATGCCTCCGGGGTTGCCAGTACCTGGAAGGAGCTTGCCAGCTTGTCCCCCGGGCTGGCCAGGGCAGCCAGGATGGCGGTGGTGGTGGTGCCAATGTTGGAGCCCAGGGTCAGCGGGTAGGCACGCTCGATGCTGATCACCCCGAGGCCTGTGGGACAGGCACCCCATCCCGTCCCATCGCTTCTCACCGGTGCCATCCCCACAGTCTCACAAGGAGGCACAGCTCCTCCCAACCCCTCCAATTAGCACCAATGGGCCACTGTGGCTGGGAGCAGCACATGGCAGGGACAAGGCATGGCTGGGACTCACCTATCAGGGGTGTGATGGCTGAGGTGAAGACAGAGCTGCTCTGCACCACGAAGGTCATCCCAGCACCCACCACCATGGCGAAGTAGCCGGTGAGCCAGCTGAGCGGGTGCGGGAGATCTGCCATGACATGGGCATGGGCATGGACACAAGCATGGACATAAGCATGGACATGGACACATCAGCTGGGAGCAGCCTGAAGCTCCTAGATGGTGATGGGGAGGGGTCTGTGGGGATGGCAGGTGGGGATGGGGATGGAGGCTGTGGGGCAGGCAGGGTCCCATGACACTCACCGGTGTTGATGACCTTCTGGATGGCTTTAGCCACTTGCCCCTTGAGCAGGGAGTTGAGGAGTTTGACCAGGAGGATGAGGCATGTGCAGAGCACGATGAGGGACCCGGCCAGCAGCACCAGCCCCACGGCCAGGTCAGGCAGTGGCGTGTCAGTGAAGAGATGCTCGCCTGCCCCACAGCACAGCTGGGAGAGGGGCTGGGGCCAGCCTGGCCCCGCTCACAAACCTGCCCTCCAAGACAGCCCCACACCTGGACCCCAGCCCCAACATGTCTTCGCTCTACCCCACATCACCACTCCAGCCCCATGCCCAGCATCTCTCCACCCCACATACAGCCCCCCCAGTCCCATCTGCACCTCCCCAGCCTCATGACCTCTGCTCCCCAGCGCTGCCCAAGCCCCACTCACACTTCTGCCTGGTGATGTTTTGGAGGCTCTCGAGGCCCTTGGTGCTGCAGTGGCCGGGGCCTGTGCAGTTCAGGGGGGGAGCAAGCTCCACAGCGGCTGTCTGCAGGGAGAGGTGTCTGCAGCGCCTCCCCAGAATCCGCAGCCGCTGCCCTGCGCCCGCCCTCCATGGGATGGTTTGGTGGCCCCAGCAGAGCCATGGGCCGCTCACCTGTGCAGGTGCAGGACCGCACCAGATGCGGATGAGGCTCCGGTTGCGCAGGCTCTCATCCCCCGTTGCAATGCCCGTGATCACTGACTTGTCCAGCTGCAACAACACACGGGTTGGGGGGGGCACTTGGCGGCTGACAGCACCCACAGCCTAGGGACGTCACTGGGATGGGGACACCACTGCTGGCCTGGGGACACTTGGATACAACCACGGTCAAAGGGACAACCACCAGCCTGGGAACACCACCCCTGGGGACACCACAGCTGAGGAGACCTGGATGATGAGCTTGGTGAAGGGCTCTGTGATGATCTTCAGCAGATCGGGGGCATCCTTCCCACTACGGATGTTGAAGGTGGCCACCACCAGGTGAGTGACGTGGTGCAGGTACCCGGTCACCACCTCCAGCGGCAGCAGCACCAGCACTGACAGCCAGTTGAAGCAGTCGTGCACCGTGGCACCGGCGAAGGCCCTGTGCAGAGGAACCCATCACCATAGGGTGGCCCCTGGGGAGCAGCTCCCAGCCCCCCCAGGTCCCTCTGCCCTGACCAGCTCTCACCGTTTGAATTCGCTGCGGTCACCAGCCTGCATGAGGGCCACAATGGTGTTGGTGACGGAGGTGCCGATGTTGGAGCCCATGATGATGGGGATGGCAGAGCGCACCTCCAGCACTGGGGACACAGAGACCCGTTAGCCCCACATGGCTTGGTTCAGGGTGATCCCATCCAGCCACCCTATTCCCAGCCTCAGGTGACCCGGGAGTCCTGTGGGTGCACTCACACCCTGAGGAGACCATGCTGACGATGATGGAGGTGGAGGTGGAGGAGCTCTGCACCAGCACGGTCACCAGGATGCCCACCACCAGCCCAGCCACGGGGTTGGAGAGGATGGCGTTGTCCTTGAAGATGTCTCCGGCCACCTTGCCTGCAAGGAGCACGAGCAGCAGCATGCTGGCACGGTGGGTGCCGGGTGCCCAGGCACCCCCACCACCCTACCTCCAGCCAGCTGGAAGGCAGAGCTGAGAACGTCCAGGGAGCACACGAAGAGGTACAGGAACCCGAACATCAGGGGCACCTTGAGAAGGGAGACACAGATGGACTGGACCCTGGCCCAGCACCCCAGCTCTGCACAAGACAAGAGAGAGTGTTAAACACTGGTTGTGGCACAGCCCTGGCTCCCTGGGCTCTCGCAGCCCTACACCATCCTCTCATGGTAGGATGGGGCTCGTGTCCCAGCCATGCCACCACTCCCTGGGTCCCATCCATCTCCTCCCACCCTTGAGTATCTTGTGCCCCCTGCCTCCCCCTGGCAGGTCTCTGTGGTGTTCCTCAACCTGGGTGCTGTGTGCCAGGGGTCTCACCTGGCTTCTGCAGCTCATCCAGACCGAGCCGGGGCCCCTGCCAGGGCAGCGTGTCCAGCTCGTACCGCTCCCGGCCCTCGCGCAGGCGCCCCGGGGAGCCGGGGCAGAGGAAGCCATGGTCAGCGCAAGGCACTGCTCCCACAGTGAAGGGGCAGGAATGGGCACCCGGCAGCCGGTGCAGGGCTGGGGAGAGGGGACAACTGTGTTACAGCCCCATCCTCCCACAGAGGAGAGCCGGGAGCCCCTGGGCCAGGATCTGGCCAGAAGCAGAGCTGAGCATAGCCGGGTGAGGAAGAGGAGGAGGAGGAGGAGACTGGGGGCACCTACCTTGGGGGCTGGGGCAGTAGGTGAACTGGGGCCCGTGCACCACCCTTCCCGCCCGCACCGGGCAGCGGGGCATCACCGGGCTCTCCCTGTGGTACGGCAGCATCGCTCCTGCTGAGGCTGAGCAGAGGCAGCCACGTGTCAGCACAGCTGTGCTGCAACGACCACCGCAAGCCTCCCCAATCCCTGCAGTGCCGGCACCACAGAGGAGCACCATCCCATCACCCAGCGGTCCTCTGGCCCACCAGTCACCACCGTGCCAGCCCAGTGAGCTCCTGCAAGGGCAGGCAGGAGACATGGGGAGGGAACCACTCCTGCCCCGAGCCCTGCTCACCTGAGGCTGGCCTGGCACTCAGGGCAGCGCGGTGTCCACATGCCACATCCACACGTCTCTCCAGCGAAGTAGCCTGCTAAACACCACGGCCCTTTATACTCATGCCAAGAGCAAAGTCTAAGGAGCCTGCATTGCCCCTCGCCTCTGCTCATCGCTCACCTCCTCCCCAGAAATTCCTGCAGTTAATGGGTAACCCCACAGCATCCCCGTCAGCTGCGGCACCGGGTTTGGATAGGGCACATGGCGCTGGCTACCGCACCACTGGCGCACCTCTCCCTGCCTGAGGCTCAGCGGTGGCCTTGGGCAAGTGGCAGCCAGTGGTGGGGAGTCAGACAGGGCAGTGCTGGGGCCCAGTGCCTGAGAGGCAATGCTAGAGCAGCCTCAGCTCTCCATCACTTGGTGCTGGGTGCTTCATCCCCTGCACCAGAGGAGGAGGGCTCAGTGCTGGTGCTGTCAAAGCGTCCCAAACTGGATGTGAGGCCACACATCCATTCACCATCCTTGGAACCATCTGAGTATCAGCTCTGCACAGGATGTGCGGTCCTTGCTGCCTCGGCATTGGTGGTGGATTACATCAGCACCAGTGTGATCCTTGTGCCCTGTCGCTGATGATGATGGTGCCACATGATTTGGCTCAACCCATGCCAGCAGCTTGGTGTAGAACAACCGGCAGCACTGCGAGGGCTGCATGAGGCAGAGCCTGCATCTTCCCAGCATGTGTGATAGGGTGGGCAGGAGGGGAGGGACGCCAGCGCTGCTGTCACCACCTCCTCGATGATGTTTATCATTACCTGCTGTTTATGCACCTCCAGCCAAGTTTCCATCCACCCACAAGGTGCTCAGTCAGCTCCTGTCCACGTCTGCCTGGGGAGAGCCAAGGGCCAAAGGCTCCTCCAGCCCAGTGACTGTGAGGAGTGGGCATAGAGGGTCCACACAGTCACCACATCCTCATGCCTCCATCACTGAGCACTCCCAGGACCCATCACCACAGACAAGCCAGCTGCAATTGTATGGGGAGAGCAAGTGGAGATCCCTTGGGTACCCCAGGGTGCTCCTGCCACTGCTGGTCCATCACTGAGCCTCCACCAGGTCACAAACCAACGGAGCCAAATGCTGGGGAGGTGCCACAGAGCAGAGGCAGAGAGCTTGGGGACCTTTTTGTTCATGGGGTGCAGCCAGTGGCACCCGCAGAGCCCTGTGCCAGGCTGCAGTGGGCTGGAGGACAGTGTCCGCACTTGCCCCGTGCCCGGGGGCTCTTGGCCAGCGGCCACACAATCATTAACCCAGTGAGGCCCTGGCAGCTCTGGCTGTCACTCATTGACAGGGTCAGGGCTGAAGTCCTTGGCCATGACGGCCCCACAGCTTCCCCTACCCCATCAGTGGTGCTGGGAAAACAAGCTCCTGGCACCGCTCCTTGCTGCAGGGCAGGGTGGCATCAGAGCCGAGGGCTGGCTCCAGCCCTGCCCTGGCCCTGGGGTGGCTCTGTGGGGTATGGGAAGGCTGGAGGGACATCACTGCCCGGAAAAGCACCGTCTGGCTTCAGTGGTGGAGGAAGGAGAGGAACGCATGTCAAGGCAATGCTTTTTATTTCCCCTGGTTTCACAGCACAGACGGGACTGAGCAGCACCACAGACACAGGGGGCTGCGACCAGGGCTGCAGGGCTGCAGCTGGCCATGGCAGCGCGGGGCTGGGTGGCCATGGCCCGTGTTCCTTGGGCGAGCTCCAGGGCTGCCTTGGGTCACCCTCTGTCTCTTGTCAGACAGTGGTGGCAGAGCGGTGACCCCAGGGCACAGCCAAGCAGGGCCCCAGCATGTGAGGACAATGGAGGGATCACTTGGCTGTTGTTGGGGGGAATGCTTCCATCACAGACTGGATCTGGGACCTCTGGGGACATGGGGCTGCTGGGGATGGGGATCTGTAGAGCACAGCCAGGTCTGGCAGAGCTGGGCTCAAGGTTACAGCCCAGCACAGCCGCTGGCAGAGGTGACAGGCTGGGCGCACGCTGGGTACCCACACACCAGGCTGAGATGCTCAGCACCCAGGGATGCTGCATTCCTCTGGCATTAGAGAGCTGAACACCTCCAGCCCTGGCCAGGCTGGGGCAGGGGACCTACAGGAATCTGCTCCTGTGGGTCGCTTCAGCAGACACCCAGGATCCACAGGGTCTCCCTGCAGGGGGGAGAAAGGCTCCTTTGGCATGACCTGTGGTCTGCGTGGGGCAGGAACCAGGCACCCTGCTCCACAGCAGTGCTGTCGTGGCATTATCAGGCCCAGCCATACTCACACAGTGTGGACGGTAACAACCTGCTCTGCCGGGCTGCAGGACCATGCACTTCAACTACGGGGAATCCCTATTCCTGCAGGGTCAGGGACCGGATCCAACCCTCAGCTCT
This sequence comes from Lathamus discolor, assembly GCF_037157495.1. Lineage (NCBI taxonomy): Eukaryota > Metazoa > Chordata > Aves > Psittaciformes > Psittacidae > Lathamus > Lathamus discolor. The sequence continues at coordinate 11,981,694 of NC_088893.1, read as the reverse complement.
GGACACTCCTCCTGACCCTGCCTGCCCACAGCACTGGGGTTGGGGCTGCCACCCCACCCTCTCTATCCTGAACACCTTTTGATTCGAAGGGTGCTTTCCCTACCCAAACAGTCAGTGGGGCTGTGCCAGCCCAGCACAGGCAGGGTTTGCTGGGCTGGCAACTCTGCCACAGGCACTGGATAGGACAGTGCCAGGCATGTGGGATGTTGCAAAGTGCTTTGCAACAAGGGTTCAGACTATGTACAGGACTCCCTTGACGTGCACCAGGATGTGACCCACTGAGGGGCAATGGCAGCTGCTCAACCACTCACAGTGACACGACACGACAGTTTGGGGCAGGACGTGGATGGATCTGTGGTCTGGGCAGTGTTGGCAGTGCAGGGCAGGGGCCGGTTGAGCCCATGTTGAACCCTGGCATGGCCCGAGGGCACCACGTGCCGGTGCGAACGTGCAGCAGGACTCATCGGAGCTCGTGGTCAACCGGAGGCTGAGCCGGGGTGGGCTCTGCGGGCTGGGGATGGCTGCTCCCCTCAGAGCCTGGGTGATCCGGCCCCTCGCAGGCGCTGCCGTCCTGCTCAGGGAGCTGGAGGAAGTCAGGCAGGACCAGGTCCTCCTTGGAGAGCAGCCCACGCTGGTCGTTGGCCCGGCAGCTCTGGGCACGGTTCAGCAGCTCCACGAGCCCTGGGGGAATGCAGGTTGTGCTCCTGAGCCTGGCACTTGGGCTCTTGTGCTAACAGCTGCCCTCACCAACTGATGTGACTCTGAACGTGTCGCAGGTACAGCACCCGCTCCTTGTCCCTGCTCCATGCCAGCACTCATGCGTATCCCCAGCATACCGGGGGATCTTGGGTCCCTCACAGCTCATCCCCAGCTTCACAGGACCCTGCACCCACTCCCAGCAGACTGGGGGCCCTGAGTCTCTCATCCCATGTGTTGCCCCAGCCCCTCAGGTTTCAGACACACCGGGTCTCACCTTCCAGGTCGTACGTGCGGCGGTTCAGGTTTGTGGCAGCAGAAGAACGGGGCCGAGAGAAGGAGGAGGACATCTCCCACAGCGTGTCAGGCTCTTCTCCTGTTGGGCTTCCCTCCTGTGATGAGCAGCCCAGGCTTCACCCACGGGGCAAGGAGGCAGTGCTGCTCCAGCCCACGTCCCCATCACCCTCCCGCAGCCTGGCTCCCGCCTTGGTGCCCTGTGTCCAGCCCCGTGCTATGTGCCAGTGTTGCAGCAGGACACATCTTCCCCACGGACCATGGAAGCAGCCATGGGCGCATCCCTGACCAGGGCGGTGGGATTTGAGCTCACCTTGCTCCTGAGTGGGGACGGGGCTGCCGCAGCACTCTCTGTCACTTGCACGTCTGCAAGATAAGTGATGCTCAGTGTCCCATGCCAGTACCCCAGTCCTGGCCCAGACTGACAGGATAAAGCCCATCCCACAGAGCAGGACCTATGGCCAGCAGAAAGCAGCCTGGCCCTGCGAGTGCTCTGCAGTGGGACATGGCTTGGAGGGGAACGCTTTACCTGCTGGCGTTTCCAGGACAAGTTTCTGAGCAGCCACCGTGCTGACCAGCATCTCCAGGTCCAGGGCAGCCGGCTCACCTTGCTGCAACGGGAAGGACCGGCGAGTGTCACACTCGCTGTGGCATGGCAAAGGCAGCCACGCTGAAGAATCTGTGAGCTCCCCAGCCAGAGCCTGCTGGGTCATGGGCTGGACAGTGCAAAGCACGCCCATGGGTCCCTATCAGCTCACAGTGGGTGTGGTGCCAGGCCCATCTCAAACACTGGCATCCCTCCATGTGCCTGCAGCACAGACCACTGCTCCCCAACACTGTCAGCAGCCCCTGGCCCAAGCCCCAGACCTGTTTTCCCCCCAGGATCCCATCCGCAGGAGGCTGGATCAGTGCTCACCCTCCGCAGCAGCACCAGCTCCACGCTCACACCGTACTTCCCCAGCACAGGCTGCAGAGCTTCCCGGATGCGCTTGGTTGACTTTGCTGTGATGCGGATGGTCTTCTTGAGGGAGGAGATTTCCAGGCTGTGGATGGGGGAGAAGAGGTTGTCTGGAGGCAAACACAAACAGGCAGGGGCAGAGCAAGGGGTTTGGGACTGCTTGGTGGCAGTTGGGTGTGGGTCACAGTGCATGGCTGCACATGATGTGGACCAGAAGTGTGAGCAACAGCATCAGACCCAAAGCTCCCACTCACTCAAAGCTTATCCTGTTCTCCAGCTTCACTTCCTGGTCTGCCAACACAGAGCACTCCTGGTCCAGCACCAGCGCTTTCTGCAAGAGCCAAACCATAAGGAGAGAGCAAGCAAAACAGCACGTGGTCCCAGCCTGGAGACAACCCACCTCTCTGCTCCTCCTACCTGCTCATTCCCCACCAGGTAGACCTTGATGTCGGGGAGGCTGAAGCCACGTTTCTCGCATATCCCCGCCAGCATGTCGCGGATGGAGTGGCCAGGCCGGATGGAGGCCAGCGAGGCCGTGCCATCAGGCAGGTACACACAGCAGTACTTCATGGGCTTGCCTGGCAGCTCTGCCTCACTGCCCCCCAGACTCTTCCGATGGCCCTGCAGGAGCGATGCGCTGCGATGAGCCCAGCCGGTGGCAGCGTGATGCCGTGGGGCCGGCACGGTGACAACTCACCTCTGTCCAGGGACTTGGGGCCGTGCTTCCTGAAGACAGGAAGCCCAGGTCCAGGCTGGCAGAGGAGTTGAGTGAGCCCTGGGACTCCCGCCACAGCATGGCACTCCCACCACCTTCTCCCCCATCTAGGACAGGCAGAAGGACAGTGACAGGGAACACAGACACCCTTTGGGGGTGGTGTGGCCCCTCTGCCCTGCTCAGCACAGCACCTACCTGCCCAGGAGGGCTCCCGCCGCTCTCCCTTCCTGAAGGAGCGGCGGGGGCTGCGGTTGGCACCACTGCCTGCTGTCTCCACGCCCAGAGGCAGGGACTTGCCCAGCTTCAGCTTCGATTTCTGGGGTGAACAGAAGCATCTCAGCATGGGGACATCCGAGGCTGCCCCTTCCCTTTCCCTCGTCCCCTGACTGCTTGTCTGTCCTCAGCCTGGGAATGGGTTTGCTCCGAGCAGCGGGGAAGGGACCCAGCATCATTTTCCAAGGTGAAGGGACAGGCCCTTGTCCCCTCTTTCCCACCCCGCTCACCTTGCTGAGGTCGGGCGGGGGGCTGCTGCTGCGGGAGTGGGGCCGCAGGTCGGGCAGGGGCTGCCCCTGGCTCTCTGCCCGCAGGCAGGCCTGGTAGAGCGGGGATTTCACAAAGCGTGTGTAGCTGTCAAACTTCATCAGGTTAAAGATCTGCAAAGGGAGGACGGTGTGCTCAAGACCCCTGCCCACCCACAGCTCGCCCCAGACACTGCCCCGTGGCACAGCCCCATGGTGACAGCAGTGATACTGGGTGATGTGCGGGGTGGTTCCACAGCCCCCATCCTGCGGGTGCTGCTGTACCTGGAGCTGCTGGGTGCGAAACATGTCTGGGGAGGGGGTGGCCAGCATCTCCTCCCCAATCCAGGCCTGCTTGTCGATGTTCACAGGACTGATGGAGTGGCTGGAGAGGAACTCATCGTAGATCCGCCGTGCCTCCTGGGCCAGCTGGAGGGGAGCAGAGGGGTCAGGCCGAGGCCAGGAGCACCTTCCTCACTGCTACCCTGCGGGGAGCTCCTGGTTCACCCCATGGAGGAACCTAAGCCCTGAGGGGCCAGTTGTCCCCTTGGGACCAGCTCAGTACCTGGGCTTCAGGATGGGCACTGGAGCCAAGCATCCCCACCCAAGTGCCAAGCTCTGGGCACAACACAACAGCCTCTCCACAGACACACAGCTGAAGGCAGGAACTGTCCCTCCAGCTGCCTGACTCTGTCCCCATGATCCCAATCCAGCTCTCTGCCCTTGGACCCTCTTTTCCTCCCAGCAACACTCTCCACCCTCTGGCCACTCCACGACGGAGAAGCGCACCCTTCAGATACACATCACATCCACCTCCTTATTCCTCCCACAGGATCACCCAGCCTGCTCAGCCTCCCACAGCAGAGGTCTGCTGGGACATGCAGGCATGACAGCTACCCTCATCCCTGCCCACCTCCCTCCCAGCAGCTCTGTGACCGTGGCTGCACGGAGGCCGGTACCTGCTGCGTGTTGCTGGCCGGGATCTGCTGGAAGCGCTCACACGCCTGCCAGAAGTAGACATTTTCAGCGCTGAACTCCTTCTTGAGGAACTCCTGCGGGGCAGAGGGAGCTGCTGGCCTGGCTGGCACCGGGACTGTGGGACAGCCGGTGTCAGCAGTGAGAAGGAGCAGGGACCAAGGACTGGGCTGTGGCACTCACAGTGAAGTAGGTGACGGCCACACGGTCCTGCAGCAGCGTCTCGAAGGATTCGGCCCAGCTGACCACAGAGCCCGGAGCAGAGCTGCAGGAGGCGGAGGGTGCCGGCAGGCTGTTCACACTGTGGTTGCTGCCGCGGGCCCTGGAGGCATTTAACTCTGAGAGAGAAAAAGGGTCTGTTCTGGCAGCCTGGGTGCTCCCCAGTGTCACTCCTGTGTCACCAGCAGCCCTCTGTATCTGCTTCAGGTTCATCCACCCCATCCCAAGCACAGCCAGCAGCCTTCAGACAGGGAACACAAGGAGCATCACAGCAGCATCCTTGGTGGATTGAGCTGGTGATGGCAGAGCTGGCACATTCTGGCATGACAGCCTCCCTGCCGGCACTGGTCTCTCCTCCCCGTGTCACCGTGACTCCACCAGTGACTCACTTCCAGGGGAACAAAGCGGATGTGTGGGGAAGGCACCCAGCCAGGGGGGGAAAGTGAGGAGGAAGAGGACATGGGATGCACACAGCATGGAGGGAAGCTCAGAGGATGGGTAGGGGTCCTGATTTCCTTCACCATTCCTCCAGCCGTGATGAGGAACAAGCCCAGCAAGAAGAGGGCACAGAAAGTGTCATCTCTAGCTCCCAACCCAGAGGAAACCCTCCCCTGGGGAAACCCAAGGTGACCATGCATTCCAATGGAATCCCTCCATCAAAAAGATGGAAGTTCCTAGGGGCAACCCCAGCTTATGCACAGGTTTGGCTGCTGAGCAATTGGCTAAAGAGTCATTTGCAAGAGAAGGTAAAGGTCTCTCCCAGCAAAGCTGGCAGGAGCAGAGGAGTCAGGCTCCTGCTTTGCGGGGCTCCCCACCCTTCCTCTCCTGTCCAGAACAGGGGGTAACTGCACACACTCTGCCTGTGGGAACATCAGCCACCAGCACCCCGCATTGGAAGGATCCTGCAGCGGGACTGAGATGGGTGAATGGACTATCTGAGATACCCGATGCACAGTGAGACAGATGGACAAACAGACTCCCTCAGGGAGCCTGGAGCTGGCTGGTACCCAGGTTTTGCTTGCCCCAGGAAGCCTCTCAGCCCTCAGCACCCAAGGGTGCCAGTTGAGCAGGAGGGACAGGCACAATGGGGTGAATGGGGGTACGGTGAGTCCCTTTCAGAGGGCTCATCCCAGCAGCACGGGGGCCCAGCCATGCACTCGCCCATGGCACAGCCTGTGCTGACACAGGACCTGGCTCTCTGCTGGCTCCTTGCCCCTGGCATCAGGCTGCCTCTGGCTTCCCCCTCCCCTGCTGATGACGCCGGGCTCCGGCAGAGCAAAGAGCAGTCTTACCTCCATCCGACACAGCCGGACCCTGTGGGGTGGAGAGAAGAGAGGTGAGAGGGGCCACATGGCACCTGCCAGTGTGGTGGAGCAGTACCCGGGTGAGCAGCATCACCAGCGCAAGCCCAGCACAAACCCAGGACGCAGGCTGCCTGCAAACACTGCTCTTGTGACAGCTGGAACTGGAACGGCTGCCCCATGGCAGAGGCAGGACAGCAGCGAGCGGGGGTGGGGGGTTACAAGGGATGCACAGCTTTTCTTCCACCTCCTGCACATCTACTTCCCTGGGGCCAGGCCAGCAGCTGGGAAAGGGCAGATGCTATCAGATGTAACCCTGCCACCGCTGCCCAGAGAGGAGAGAAGCAGCCTCCTCAGCACAGGAAGAGGAGGGGAGGAGGGGAGGGAAGGAAGGACAACCACAGCCCCAGGCAGGCAAACTGCCTGCTCCCTCCTTCCTTGGGGCCTGGGGCTACTGGAGCGCAGATGCCCCAAACCGGAGAATGGAAGCTGCCAGCCCAGGGCTCAGCAGGACAGGATGCCCTACAGCACCCCTTGGGCCACCCCAGATACCAGCCATGGGGATGTGGTACCCCAGGACCCACAGCAAGCAGGGACATGGGCAGAGCCTCCACAGCCAAAGCCCAGTCAAGAGGTGCTGCCTCTCATCGCCTGCCTGGGGCCATACTGAAGTGCTCCCCGCCCTGCCAGCCCCACACACCCCAGCCTACCCTGTACACCGCCTGCCTGTCCCAATCCCAGACCCACACACCCCAGCCTCACTAACCCACTCCTCCCTCTCCTTTCTTCCCCACCCCATATGCCACTGCCACGCCCCTTACCCCAGCCCCACATATCTCTATCTTGCCGGCTCCTTGCGCTTCCCCACCCCAGTACTGTTAATTCTTGTAGCCCCATCCTTATATGTCACTGTTTGTCCATTACCCCAGCGCCATACATCCCCACTTACATTGCTGTCTCAGCCTCATAAACCCCTGCCTGCTTATTACTCCATCCCCATATGTGCCTGCCTGCCTGCTTCTATACTGCTGTCTGCCCTAATACCCCTCTACATCTCTGCTTGCTTTGAATACCCAAGCGCGGTGCCCAGCCCCAGAATTTTCACCTGCCTTTATCCGCCCCACACCCCTCTGCCTGCCCGGCACCCAGCTGCACAGTGCCTGCCTCCTGCCCAGCCCCGTACCCTCCTCTGCCTGCCCGGCACCCAGCTGCACAACGCCCTGCCTGCCTCCTGCCCAGCCCTGTACATCCCGCTGCCCGCCCGTTATCCACTCCACGCTCCCCCGCCTGCCCAGTTCCCGGCCCCAGTCCGCGCCGCCGGGTGGGGCATCCCCGGGGGATGGAGCGCGGCGCCCGCGGCCAGGCAGGGACTCACCATGCGGCCGTTGTGGACCAGCAGCAGCTTGGCCTTGCCCTGCATGCCTGGCACCGCCCGGCCGAGCGCGCTACCGGCGCGGCCCGCGGCCCCGCAGCATCCCCGGCGCGGCCCGGCGCTCCCCGGCACTACCGCTTTCGGCTGCCACAGGAAGTGTCGCCTTGGGAACCAAGACCGCAGCGGGGGGAGCGGAGCCGCCCTCCCGCCCCGCGCCGCCGCTACCGGCCCCTGCACCGCCCCGGCAGGCACCGGCTCCAGCGCCGGGACAGGCGGCGCCGCGGCCCCGCCGCATCCCCGTCCCTGCTGCCATCTGCATCCGCATCCATGGCCCCATCCCTGTCTGCATCCCTGTTCCCATCCACATGCACATCTTCATCCCTTTCCCCATCTCCATCTGCATCCACATCCATGACCCCATCCCTGTCTGCATCCCTGTTCCCATCCACATGCACATCTTCATCCCTTTCCCCGTCTCCATCTGCAGCTACATCCATGACCCCATCCCTGTCTGCATCCCTGTTCCCATCCACATCTACATCCCCATTTCTGTTCCCGTCCCCATCCTTACTCCTTCCTCCATCTGCATTCATATGTGCGTCCCTGTTCCTAACTGCATTCCCGTTCCAGTCCCCATCCCTATCCCTGTTCCTGTCACCATCCCAATAGCCATCCCCAACTCCACCCCTATCCCTGCCTCCATCCATATCCATGATCCCATTCCCATCTCCCATCTCCCTGGCAGCAGCACCAGCACAGCCCTCAGGGCCACCCCCAGGCCCATGGCACGGCACAGGGCTGGGAGGATCAGGGCATGTGGCCGCTCCCAGCCCCGTGCCATGCAATGGGCCTGGGGGTGGCCCTGAGGGCCGTGCTGGTGCTGCTGCCAGGGAGAGCTGCCTGCACCACGGGTACTGGCAGGGCCTGGCAGAGAGGAGCAGTGGACGTGCCGCTTGGAGCCACCAAACTGATGCCTAAGCAGTTTTGCCCATCTCCTAAGGTCGGGGTTCCATGCTGATCAGCAACCACAAACCAGTCAAGGATATTTTAGGATATTTGTTAGGAAAATACAAGTAACTAACAGTTCAAGGATAAACCGCAGAGCGCCATGGCAACCTCCTCATGGAAATGCTAATAACTGGGACGTAAGGTGGGTGATTAACCTATCAAAAGCAGAACCCTAACATTAAGTCGGGTGCAGATCTATGCAGAGAAAAATGAAGTGTTCCCACTGTGAACATGCACAAAAGCAGTGTGGCATTATCAGCCGCAGCCCTGGCAGGGGGGTCTCCGGGCAGGGGTAGTGGAGGGTGGCCCCTGCTGCTGCCCCATTGGCCCCTGCTGCAGCTCAGAGCAGCAGTGGGGCAGGGGGTGATGGTGCTGCTCCCTGTCCCTTTGTTGGAGCAGAGCTGTGGCGTTTGGCTTGGCTTTGTAACAGGAGTTATAAATAAGAATGTCTCACCAAGAGTGCGTGACTCACGGTCCTCACCACAAGGATAACCTCTGCAAGGAAACCTGATCTGAGGGCCAAACTGTGGCATGAAAGAATCAATGACATTGCCTCATTAATGCATTTAATCCAGATGGTGAACAGGAGAGCCTTTAACCCCACTTGGGCAAAGGTGGGCTGCTGGGGAAGGTGCCTGTGCCCCTTTGGAGCCCATTCCTGTGCCGTCCCTGACCTCCGGCTCCCAACAGCCCAGCCCTCGCCCTGCTCCAGGGCCTGGTGGTTTCCCTTGAATGGCAGCGGGGACCTGTGGCAGTGGCTGACGCGGCCTTGAGCAGCTCCAGCCTCAGTGTTACCTCTTGCTGCCCTCCACGGGGGCAGCTCGTGGGTGCTGGTGTGAGGTGGGATGGGACAGTGTGCTGAGGCATCACCCCTCACACAAGAGGCTGTGTCAGCCCCATGCATCAGGATCCCACCACCATGCTCTGCCCATGGTGTCTGGTACCGCATCCTCCTGCCATGCTGCCATACCTCAGCCACCAGCTGGTACCATGGGGAGAGGGATGCCCTGTGCCCCAGTGCCCCAGCCTGCAGGACCTGCTTTATTCTGGGGGTAGGGGATGGCGGGGCGACAGCTGGCTGGGGGATTTGCCGAGGGCATTATTTAATACTGCGGGTAAATGGAGAGACAGCAGCTAATTCTGGAGCCCATAATCCTCTTCCTCCCCTGGGATGGGCAGCGTGCCAGTCTCACAGCCTCCGGCGGGCCCTGGGGATGAGCCCCCGGCAGGTCCCCAGGCGTGCTGCGTGCTGCAGTGACTCCTGGACCATGGGTGATGTGCAGAAGGTAAGCGGGGCCCGCTGACATCCCGCCTGCGCCAGGGCATCAGCTCCCAGTGTCAGTGCTGGCCAGGCTGACAGAGCAGGACTGGGGCTTTACGATGGGCAGTGTCCCCAGCTCGCCCACGAGCCGACAGGGCTCTCAGGGCAGGGACAGCCGCCATGGGGACACCAGGGTTGGGTGGATCTGCCACGGGGTCACCCCAACCTGGGACAACACGGGAGCAAAGCCCTGGTGCTCACTCAGGCCATAGACACAGAGTACCACGGTGAACAGCATGCCCAGCTTCCCCCTCTGAAATGAGGGTGCTATGCAGTGACCCGGCACCCTGCAGGACTCACCCAGCACCCCACACCCCCAGGGGCTGCTCTCCGTCATCCAGAGGCTGAAAGGATCCCCGGAGCAGGAGCTCCGCATCGTGCTGCTGGGGCTGGACAACGCGGGGAAGACCACGCTGCTGAAACGCCTGGCGTCTGAAGAGGTCAGCACCATCACACCCACCCAGGTAGGTGCTGCTGGGGGCCAGCGGGAGGGTGGCAGGTCCTGCCCTCCCCTGCCAGATGCCAGAGTTTGTTCCTGCTCCTGTGCAGGGCTTCAACATAAAGAGCGTCCACTCGCACGGCCTCAAGCTAAATGTGTGGGATATCGGGGGGCAGCGCTCCATCCGCCCGTACTGGAGGAAGTATCTGGGCAGCACAGACCTGCTGGTGAGTGGGGTGGCCGCCTGCAGCCCCCCGCAGCCCTGCACCTGGAGAGCCATGCTCTCTGCATGGGGCCCTTACAGCCACTGACTGTCGTGTTTGTCCCCATGGCAGATTTATGTCATTGACAGCGCAGACCAGAAGCGTTTTGAAGAGACAGGACAGGTATGAGGGGGTCTGCTGGGGGGGCAACTGGAGGGGTGCTGGGGCTCAGGCCCTTCTGGCACCAGCTCTTTGAGGACTGGAGTAGGAGTGGGGCTGCTCTGTGCCATGTCTCGGCACTGCTGCGGGGGCCAAGCTGTCCTGAGAGCCGTGTGGGAAGGGCTTGTGATCAGTCTCAGCACGCAGAGCCAGCCCACTCTATGGCACATCCATGACCAGCAGCTCCCCCTGATCCAGGCATGATGCCCGAGGGGTTCCCGGCATGGGGGTGACTCTGCCCCTCGGTCCCCAGCCCTGCTCCCACCTCCCCAGCACCAGGTGAGCCATTTGGCCAAGTGAAGGTTTAGAAGTAGCAGATTCGGAGTTACAAACCCTAGGAATGAAGCTGAAGAGGGGAAGGTGAGACTCCAAGTGCCAGTCTTGGCTGTACCAGCACCAGACGGCAGCGTGGGTGTGCCAGACAGCACAGGGCTGAGAACAGCTCCTGTAGCTGCCCTTTGCCCAAAGCTCTGGGCACTGGTAGAGCTTCAGACCTCAGGCAGTACTGCATGCGGCGCCGGGCTCTCTGCAGGGCAGATGGAGCTTCCTCTCCCTTGGGATGTCCGGACCTCGCCGCTTCTTTGGCTGCAATAAGAGCACCAGAGAGAGGGGAGTGAGGCACTTTGGGGGCAGCCCGCCCTGGGCAGCTCAGGCAAGCAGCCCAGCAGCTCTATGGAGGAGAGCAGCAGCCCTGCGAGATGGTTCTCTCTTGGCAGGAGCTGGCAGAGCTCACTGAGGAGGAGGCCCTCACAGGAGTCCCGCTGCTGGTGTTCGCCAACAAGCAGGACCTAGTGACTGCTGCACCCGCAGCTGAAATCGCAGAAGGGCTGAGCCTCCACACCTACCGGGACCGGGAATGGCAGATCCAGGCCTGCTCAGCCTTGTCTGGGGAAGGAGTGCAGGTAGAGATGGGCACCTGCAGGCTCTGCAGAGCTGGGAGAGAACCCCAGGACCTGCCCTGCTCTCGGGGCTTTGCTCACATATCTCTCTTCCCTCCAGGATGGGATGAACTGGATTTCCAGCCAGATCATGAATAGGAAGAAGTGAGAGCTGCAAGTGCCAGAAGGGGCTGAGCTGCAGGTTCCTAAGCCACGGCCAACCCCCCTCATCCCCCAGAGGCTCGGCAGGGCCCTGAGCCTCCGACTGCCATGCCACCCAGACTTTCACTGATCATTCGGCTTCCCCTCTCTCTGCTTCCACCAGCTCATAACTCCTGACCCTCCTGCAGCCCTTGTGTTGTTGCAGGGAAGCACACGTCCCACCGCATCAAGGGCTTGCCCACCTCCAGAACAAGAACCTGCTCAGGACATGACCATCCACACTGCTGGCACCCTCTGCAGAGGCTGCTGCAGCACACACACTGCGCAGAGCACACTGGGCACCCCACGATGGCACCAGCTGCCTCCTCTGATGTGGCACCTACAGCCAACCGAATAGTGTGTGTTCCACTCTGTTCCCATAGGATGTGACTGGTGCTGCCCCAGCCATGGCAGCTGGCTCGGGAAGGCCGAGTTCAGCTCCTTTCACTGGCCAGAGGAGCTCCCACATGTGCACAGGAGCTGGCACAAGGACACAGATGGGACTTGGCTGGGCAGTCCCCAGTGGAGGGGTCGCATTGCCTGCTCACAGCTCAGCTGCAGCTGAGGGGGCTGCTCTGCAAGGAGCCCTGCGAAGTGCATTGTCCTCAACGCACCCGAGATGGGCCTCCTGCCACCCGGCTGAACGTGCTCCTCCCGAGGGCTGGAAGGTGCAGCTCCGGCCGCCAGAGCCCCACACCTCTGCATGGGCGGGAGACAAACCACAGCCGAGTGGGACCTGCTGCTGCAGGCAGGCGGCCCCGCGGCCCTCAATAAAGCTGTCTGTGACCTCCACACCGCCTCGGCCGCTCCTTTCCGCGGTGCCGGGACAGCGCTGCCCCGGCCCCACTGCTCTGCGGCCGCCGAGGACTGCGGGCCCCATGGCCAAAGCCCGCTCCCAGCCGCCAACGCCATCTTGCGTGCCATTGCCATGGCGACAGGCTGCTGGAGCGGGTCACGTGCCCCGCTGGCTACACGTGAAGGGCACGAGGCGGGAGCGCGGACTACAACTCCCAGCACACCGCGCGCTCTGCGCCCCGCCCGGCCTGAGGGGAGGCGGGAGCGGAGCGCTCCCGGCCACGCCCCCTTCCCCGCCATAGGTGGGCAGCAGTGACGTTTACCCGCGGAGGCGGGAACGCGGTGGTGTAGGGGCTTCTGATTGGCGGAGGGGACTGCCGCTCCTGGGCGGGGCCGGGGGCGCGGCCGGAGGCGGTGCGCCCGAAGGCGGAAGCGGAGCATGGCGGCGGGTGCGGGCGGGCTGCTGGCGGCCGCGGCGCTGCTGCTGGCGGTGGTGGGGCCGCGCCCGGCGCCCGCCGAGCTCACGGACGGCAACAGCGAGCACCTGAAGCGGGAGCACTCGCTGATGAAGCCGTATCAGGGTGAGCGCGGGGCCGCGCGGACGGGACGGGCGCCCCGCGGCGGCCCGGGCTGAGCCACGCTCTCTCCGCCCCTTTGCAGGAGCGGGCTCCGCCGCGATGCCGCTGTGGGACTTCCAGGGCAGCACCATGGTCACCAGCCAGTACGTCCGTCTGACGCCCGACGAGCGCAGCCGGGAGGGCTCCATCTGGAACCGCGTGGTGAGAGCCCCGGGGGAGACCGCGGGGGGCGGGGGGAGGCCGCGGGGGCCCGGAGCGGCCCCAGCGCCTCTCCTGCTCCGGCTCTGAGGCTGCTGGGTGGTCTCTCCGCACAGCCCTGCTTCCTCAAGGACTGGGAGCTCCACGTCCACTTCAAGATCCATGGAGCCGGCAAGAAGAACCTGCACGGGGATGGCCTGGCGCTGTGGTACACGCAGGAGCGCCTGATGCCAGGTACGGTGCACAGTCGGGGCTGCCCACCGGGATGAAGCCAGGTCAGGTCTCACATGTACCCTGTTCCAGAGGGCTTCCCACCAGGGAGGGTGTTTGGGCTCCCCTCTGTCTGGTCTCATGAGACTGGATGGTGTGTTCTGCATCTTCAGACCCTTGGTCATCAGCCTGGCAATAAACAGCTAATACAGCTCTTTTCAGTAGAAGTGGCTGAGTAGAAACTCTCTGGGAGCCTTTTGTTTCCAATGTTCTGCCCTGTTCTAGGTCCTGTCTTTGGCAGCAAGGACAACTTTCACGGACTGGCTATTTTCCTTGATACCTATCCCAATGATGAAGCAACAGAGGTGAGTCAATCAGTGCCAAGGAGGCTGTTTCCTCAGCGGCTTCGTGCTCCAAGTGCTTCCTGGCCAGAGCAAGGAAGAGCCTCTCCTTACATGAGTGGGCTGCTCTTCTTATCATGGGAGCTGGAAAAAGGAAGAGTTTATACATGGAGATAAGAAGGTCCTTGCTCCATCTTCTGCTGGTTTTGACTACACAGATGTTTCCAAAGCCATTCCTCCTCCTCATGAGAGCACGGCACCCGACTGGTGTAAACTATGCACCAGCTACTAAGTAAAGTTAGAGGAATCAGCCCAAGAGTATATGAATCCTGACTGTAATTTCCTGAACTTCTCTGTGCTTTGGTTACTTGTTCCATGTTGTTCTTGCTTTATTCTCTGTTGGCAACCTGGGTGTCTAAAAGACAAACTCCTGGCCAGGCTTTTTGCTCCAAATCCTCCATGGCCCAAACACAGATCAGTCCCATAGGTGGTTCTTTTCTTCTGCCCTGCTCTGTGTTTGTGGATCTCATTACAGTAGTCAGAAAAGATAATTCTGCTAGTGAGCTCTGTTGCACCAAGACCATGATATTTAAGTCATGAAGCACCTGGACATGACCCATGTCCCTGTTGTCTTGATGCTCGCTGGCAGGTAAATTCTTGCCTCCAGCTGACCTTTCTTGGTGTGTGTCATCTGATGGCTACAAACCCTGAGCGTGGTTATGCTGCTTTTGTGAGATTTCTGCCCATTCTGGGTCCTGTGCTCTGTTCTTGTACTTCTTACCCAGGCTGGTGCTTACTCTGCAGGTTTGGGGTGGTCTCAATTCCCTGGACATGTGGCATGGTGTGGGCTTCTGCAGGGTCTTCATACAGAAGGTCAGAAGTGGCGGCTCTGCTCCAGCCAGAACATGCTCCCACTCAGTTTAGAAGCAGCTTTATATAGAAAAGGAGCCTTGATTTCATTGTCCTGCCCTCTGCACCTGACTGTGCAGCGAAGCTGGGGCTCTGCTGCTGTGCCTTGCTGAGATCCCGCTCTCACTGAGGTTTCTGACCAGGCAGGGGAAGGTGGCTCTTGGTCTGCAGCCCCAGGGTTCCTGCAGGCTGAGGGCAGCAGCGCTCTCCTCCCCACAGCGTGTGTTCCCCTACATATCTGCCATGGTGAACAACGGCTCCCTGACGTACGACCACAGCAAGGACGGGCGCTGGACGGAGCTGGCGGGGTGCACTGCTGACCTGCGGAACCAGAACCACGACACCTTTCTGGCCATCCGGTACTCCCGCGGTCGCCTGACGGTGAGATGTGGTGGATGCCTTCACGGTGTCTCAGGCGTGGTAGCTGGGGCAGTGCTGAGGGGTGGGTGTTGCTGTGTCGGTAGGTGACCTGGAGATGGTTTTCCAGGCTCAACTGTCTGCCTCTCCTGCATGTCCAGCTCCAAAAGAGCTGCAAGCGTGCCGGATGGTGGTACCCACTCCTGGTGTGATGCTCCTCTGGTCTTGCAGGTGATGACTGATGTGGAAGACAAGAACGAATGGAAGAACTGCATTGACATTGCAGGGGTGCAGCTGCCAACTGGCTACTTCTTTGGTGCTTCTGCTGGCACTGGAGATTTGTCTGGTGAGAAGGGGCTTTGCTCGCAGGAACATGTTTGGAGCCTGGATGGTAACGCTGTGGATGCATTGTATGGTCTTCCTTTCCTCAAATTGTTCACCAGGCTCTTTTGAAGACCTTCTGGGTAGGGACCCGTGGCCTGGGAAGGGAGGTGTTTTGAGCCAAGGACCGTCTCAAACTGCTGTTTGACACTGGGAGTGTGAGGGGGGCTTGAGAAGGAAGGGGGCCTGGACCTGGTGCAGCATGGTGCTAGGGGTGTTCTGAGTGTGTGGATGTCCCTTCAGAGATCCTGACAGCGTTTGGTGCTGATGGTTGTTTTCTAGACAATCATGACATTATCTCGATGAAGCTATTCCAGCTCATGGTGGAGCACCCCGTAGAAGATGAGACCGTTGACTGGACCAAGATAGAGCCCAGTGTCAGCCTCCTTAAATCACCCAAAGGTAAGTGTCTGGGATTTGGAAACCTTCACTGGAGCACGTTGGGGCTGGACTCTTGAAGGCATCAGAGCTCTGACGCTGTGCAAGACTCCACGGGAGCCAAGGTCGGGCTGGTCTCAGCAGCTGTTCTTACCCTTGCAGACAACGTGGATGACCCAACAGGGAACTTCCGAAGCGGGCCTCTGACAGGCTGGAAGGTGTTCCTGCTCCTGCTCTGCGCGCTGCTGGGCATCATCATCTGCGCTGTGGTGGGAGCTGTGGTCTTCCAGAAACGCCAGGAGCGGAATAAGCGTTTCTACTAGCAGCAGAGCTGGGCTGTGACCTGCACCCAGACCCATCTTTTCTACGGGGAGCTGTAAATCTGTGGTTTCTAGAAGCTGTTTCTGAGATACATCAGAAGTATTTTTTATCTGTCTGTTTGGCTGTAAGCCCTGCCTGGCGCTTGGCACCCGCCGGGTTGGACCGAGGGGGACGATGCCCGCGGGGACCCTGGGGCTGTTCTGCCGGAGCCTGGGTGTCGCTCACCTGTTTTTCCAGCGCTCCTCCTGCCCGATGAGAGCTGCCGGATGGGACCGGCCGTGCGGGGTGTGAATGTGAGGGCTGTGGGAGGGGGCTGCGAGAGGGGCATTAAAGAACTGACACCAGCTGCGGCTCTGGCTTTGTATGGGGTGGGAAAGCGGGGGCTCTGCTGCAGTGGGGATGAAAGCCCGGGGGGCGTCCCTTGGGCGCGTTCCAGCTTGGTGTGGGGTTGACCCGGGGGGGTGATCCCCGGCGGCTCGGGGGGGCACACGGAGGAAGCGGGGGGGGGGGGGGGGATCCCGGAGGGCTGCGGTGCGCTGCCCGCCGGAGGGCGCGGGTGCGTGTCCCCGCAGGCGCCGGGCGGAAGGGAGCGGGGCGGAACGTCGGGGCCGGGCCGCGTTTCCGGGTGGGAGCGGCGGGCGCAGCCAGCGTGTCCCGCGGCGGCGCCGGGGCCGGGCGAGCGCCATGGGCCCGGCCCGCCGCAGGGCCGCGCTCCGCCTGCGCGGCGGCGGGTGAGCGGGGCGGGCACGGGGGGGGGCGGCCCGGGGGTGGGGGGGGCCGCGGCGGTGCGGGGGTCCCGGCGGCCGCTCGCGTTGTGACCCAGGGCCCCGCTGCCGCCCCGCAGGTTCTCCGTGTTTCCCTTGTTCTGCCTGGCGCTGCTCCTGGGCTTCGCCTCCCTGCTCTGGCTCCAGCTGAGCTGCTCGGGCGAGGGGCCGGCCCCCGGCGGCGGGCAGAGCCGGCGGGCTCCCCTGCAGCCCTGCCCGGCCCACGCCCCGCTCCCGCCGGTGCAGGATGAGCCGTCGTGGGGTCCCCATCGCCTGGCGCTGCTCGTCCCCTTCCGGGAGCGCTTCGAGGAGCTGCTGACCTTTGTGCCCTACATGCACCGCTTCCTGAGCACCAAGAGGATCCGCCATCACATCTTCATCCTCAACCAGGTGGACCATTTCAGGTAACGTGTCCCCTCGCCACAGCGGGCAAAGGGAGTGAGGGGAGCCCCCTTCCAAACTCAGCCCCACCATGAGCGCTGAGGTGTCTCCCACTTGCCTCTGGCAGTGTGAAGTGTAGGGCCTGGGGAGAGATGCTCTCCCCAGACGTACTCACTCTAGAGCTTACAGAAGAATGGGCTGGTGTTTTGCTTCTCTCTTGCTGAGCAAGAAGAGAATTATGTACCCCAGACATACCAGCTTGTTCCCTAGTGTCACCGGTCTATAGCTGTAAATATCCGGGGATGCTGAAATCAACAGAAACGCCATGGGGTGCTTGGGAGCGCCGTCACTTAGCCCCTGCTCACCATTTGGTACCTGCCTGCAGCCCCAGGGGATGCTGTGGAGCTCCCCAGGCTGGCCTTGGGCAGAATGGAGCTTGCTATAGCCCTTTGGGCTCTGCAGTGGTCAAACCTCTGCGTGTCACCGTGAGGCTCAGCGTAAGCTTCAGGACAGGCAGCTGAGGCACCCAGTGCTGCGGAGGCAGGGAACACTGTGTGTGTGTCCCGTTTGGGGACCAGTTGGACATTTAGCATTGAGGAGTACAGGAGAGGGATGTGAAGGGACAGTGGCAGCTGTGCATGGCGCTGAAAGTCTCTGTCTGCGACAGGTTTAACAGAGCATCCCTGATCAATGTGGGCTTCCTGGAGAGTGGCAACGACACCGACTACATTGCAATGCACGATGTAGATCTCCTGCCTCTCAACGAGCAGCTGGACTACAGTTTCCCAGAGGCAGGACCCTTCCACGTGGCATCCCCGGAGCTGCACCCGCTCTATCACTACAAGACCTATGTGGGTGGCATCCTGCTGCTCACCAAGCAGCACTACGAGATGGTGAGTGCATGGGTGGGACATCACGGCCAGTCTGGGGCAAAGGCTATGACACTGTTGTGGTGGATACGTTGGTGGATATGGTCATACATTGTGTGCTCTACAATTGGTATGGGGGAAACGAGTCAACATGTCTGGGAACAGAGCCTGCACTGTGAGCTGCTTACGGACAAGGGTTGGGAGGCTGCACTGGTTCTCAGAGCTTGGGATGCTGGTGTCTGCTCCACTGTGGTGTGTGGAGTTGTGCTGGACAGGACCTCAGCTAGTATGGTACCCCTCTCATTCTAGTGCAATGGCATGTCCAACCGCTTCTGGGGCTGGGGACGGGAGGACGATGAGTTTTATCGACGTATCAAAGGAGCCGGTCTCCAGGTGAGTGGTGCTCTGTGCCCTCCTAGGTTGAAATTGCCCTTCTCCTTGTCTCCCCTTCTGGTCCCCAGCTGTAGCTGCCCAGGTAGGAACCGGGTGAAGCAGCCCTTCAGCGCTTCCCACTCCAGTAGCAGGCACAGCAAGTTTCTAGCAGCTTTACAGAAGCTCTGCTCTCTTCCAGGTTCGCCGTCCCTCTGGAATCACAACTGGATATGAGACTTTCCAGCACCTGCATGACCCAGCCTGGAGGAAGAGAGACCAGAAGCGTATTGCTGCACAGAAGCAGGTGAGACCTGAGACCTTTGTCTGCTCGAGGGTAACCACAAGAGGTGCAGGTTGTGATCACCGTGTGCTCTGAGCAATCCTTGCTCATGTCCTCCCCTGCCAGCTCTGTGCTCCCTGCCCAGGCTCTGGGTGCTTCCCCCTCTGATGGAAGCCAGCATGGGCTGAATGGTCTGTGTCTTCCTCAGGAACAGTTTAAGGTGGATCGGAAGGGAGGACTGAACAATGTGAGGTACCGGATCGAGTCACGGACAGCTCTGAGTGTGGCAGGAGCCCCTTGCACCGTCCTTAATGTCTTGTTGGACTGTGACACAAACGAGACCCCTTGGTGCACATTTGGCTGAGCCAGTTGTGTCACTGTGCTTGAGCTGAGATGTCGGGGCTGCTGCCCGGCTGCTTGGACAAAGCAGGATCTTTGCAGCAGCTGATCGTGGCGGTGCTGGCGAGATGCAGAGGAACAGAAAAGGCCAAGAACCGGGCTTTGCTGGGTCTGACAGAAGAGGCTGAGAGCGGGACTCAGTGCCATTGCTGTGGACACTGGTGCTGCCTCGCAGGGCAGGTGCAGAGGGCTGTTTTCCTGCTCTGGACATGGCTGAGCTGCCACCCAGCTCAGAGGACAATAAAGAACTATTAGGGCACTTGTGTGTTTTGAGTGCCCTGGGCTGTGCCGTGCTGCTCCTTTTTCCTGCTCCCTTCACCTTACTGGCTTCAGGGCACCCATTTCTGGCTTGGCCCCAGCTATACTCCAGCTGGACAGGTGAGCTGCTCTGGTTTGGAGGCCAACCCAGTCCAAAACGGTCTTCAAGTGAGGTGGTGCCTGTGTTTCAGCTGCCAGGTACCCCTGGGGCTGTGCTGTGGTCACTTCATTGCAGGAAGTGGTTGTGCCATGCCCTGAGCCCCAGCATCCACAGCTCTGCTGGATGTCAGCAGTTGAGGTAGCGCAGGACTTCAGAGGAGTGAGGAGGAGAGCTCTGGCTGAGCTGTTCCCTTCCTTGCCTGCCTTCTGTGGCATGTGCTGCCTCAGCCTTCTGGGGGGCATTGGGGAACCTGCTGTCCCCCCAGAAGTGCTGTGGGAAACTGGATCTGCTCTGGCCCTGTATGAGGTACCCTGGGAAGGGGTGGCTGCCAGGCTCACTGCAGTGCTGGTGGAGCTGGGGTTGATGGTGTGGGTGAAGGGCAGGAATTGGGACAGTTGCCCCTAACCTGCCTGAGTCAAGGGGAACAAGAGCTTCCCTGGATGAGGCAGGAGCTGGAATGCTCCCTCAGAGGTGGGAAAACAGGGGTTTGGGTTGAGAGAGAGGCAAGGTTGTGTGAGGCCCATGCTGCAGATCTCACCACTTTCTCTTGCTGGCAGGCTGGTTTCTCCCATGTTGTGGCAGGACAAGGGCCTGGGCTGCCTCTTCCAGCAGGGTTGGGGGGTATTCACTTGCTGAGGGTATCAAATGCTGGTCCCCCACTGCTGGCAGGGCCTGCAAGGGTTCTGCTGTGGGCTCAGTCACCTCACTGTGGATGTGACTTGTCTGGGCCAGTGAGTGGGTTGGGGAAGGTGCCTGGGGAAAAGGCTGTGTCAGCCTTGGGGTGCTGGTGGGCAGGGGGTGGCTGGGCAGAGGCACCCTGCAAACCCTGGGTCTCTGACCTGCTGCTGCCAGAGCAAGAGCAGCCGTGGGAGGTGGCAGAAGCACTGGTGCTGTGTGCTGGGAGAGTGCCCTAGGGCAGGAGACGTGAGGAGGAAGTGAAGAAGAGGAGGAGGCGAGTGTCCTCTTGTGGCTGCTGGGAACAAGCTGCAGTGCTGGACCCAGGCAGTGGGAAAGCTGGGAAGGTGCCAATGGGTGAGGAAGGGCACTGGGTGCTGGCAGTTACTTGAGTTTGGTAGAAATCAGCCACACCAGCACCTTTTGCTGGGAAGTGGGATGTGAAGAGTTGGGAGGGATGGATGTGGGGGCCCACATGCCCTGCTCAGGAGCCAGCTCTTGAGTCCTAGGCAGGAGTAGCAGCGGTGGAGCAGCATGTGGTCCTTATCCACTTATGCTGGGACCAAACAGGCGCTGTGACCTCTAGGATGCTTCTGCTCACCCTGACCTGCTGAGGGTGGCAGAAATGCCCAGCAGCTCTCAAAGGAGGCCCCTGCCAGCGCTGGACTCCTCTGTCACCAGACTGGCCTGGCCGCCTGCTGGGTGAGATGGTGCTGAGCTGCTCAGCAGTGGAGGGTGCTGGGCTGGCTCACAGATGGTGCCATGTGCTGGCTTTGAGGTCTTGGCATGCGTGTGGGGTTCTGCTGCCTCCTCAAGCTGGGCAGACCCAGGCGAGCAGCCGGTACCCCTCCGTTCAGCCCCGTCTCCAGTGCTGGCACCAGGCCCCCCGCATTTCCTTCCCCTTCCATCCTGGTCCCCTGCCTGGCACTTCCTGGAGCAGTTGCTTTGCCGGGTGCCGGCAGATGTCCCCAGACAGAAGTTGTTGCCATCCCAGGAAGATGAGTGGCCCCAGGGACGTGGCACCTCCGGTGAGGAGCACTGGGATAAGGGAGGCAAAAGCATCAGAGCCAAGCGTGGGGTTTGTGTACAGTGTAGGGGCAGCAGGATTAGAGAGGAGCGTCTGGAGAGATCTGGTACTGTCTGCTCTCCATGCTGCTCTGGAGCTGGGAGAGGAGTCCAGAGCCCTGTGGACTGGGGTGTGAGAGGAAATGCCTCCTGATGAAAGGATCGAGGTCCTGGTGTACGGTGATAAGGATCAGGCCATGCTGCTTTGCATCATCCAAGGTGCAGGCAGACCCAGCCTCAGGGGATGTCCTTGCCCCAGGGTGAGGACATGCTGGGGACACGCTACCAAAGAGCTCCCAACAACAGCCTCTGCAGCCTGGCAGCCCCAGAGGAGCAGTGCTATCCGGCACGAAAATTGCAGATGGGCTTGGACACAGTGCGTGGCTCCAGAGGTGTTCCCAGGACCCATCATGTCCCTCAGTGTGGTTGGAAGGAGATGCTGGTCCAGTGTCTCCAACGCGCAGGTTTTGGAATTGACCACCTGTATTGCAGGCACTTACGGGTGCCTGAACCACAGCCAGGGCTGGCGGAGGCAGATCAAAGTATTTATCTGCACCATTCAAAATAGATGACACAGTTTCAGGCAGGTTTCATGAAGATGTCGATGTGCAGAAACAGAGAGCATATGTGCCCCTCGCACTTCGCTCAGCGCTAAAGGCTTCTCTCCTGCTGCCTGGCAGCT
This sequence comes from Lathamus discolor, assembly GCF_037157495.1. NCBI lineage: Eukaryota > Metazoa > Chordata > Aves > Psittaciformes > Psittacidae > Lathamus > Lathamus discolor. The sequence continues at coordinate 11,960,004 of NC_088893.1, read as the reverse complement.
ATTTCTCAGTTCTGCTCGCAGCCCCCTCATCCTCTGCTTGCTTTTGTGGAAGAGGCACCGTGCTGGAGACCCGGCTTCCTTTTATAGCTCTGAATGTGACTCCGAGGTCGCTCGGCTCTGTTTCACCCCCCCCACGCACTTCGGTATTAGCAATGGCCCAGCGGGAGGGGATGAGGTTTTTCCCCATTGCCTTTCTGCAAGTGAATAGCACCCTGCCTGCTGTCCCTGGAGCCCCATGGCGCTGAGCTGGAGGCCTCCTGGTGCTCCTATGCTCTCAGCAACCCCGAGCTGGGGGTCAGGGTACTCAGGGGCAGAGAGATCCTGCAGAGTCCCAGGGCTGCCCCTTTGCAGCCCCCCTTCTGTGGCCCGAATTGCCATCAGTGAGGCTGCAGGGGGGCTACTGTGTTCGTTTGGCTTTTATTGCCAGGTTGCTCAAACTGAGTGGTTCCCAGAGCTGTTTGCTGGCTGCCACATGAACTTGCTGTAGTATTGGGATGTAAAGGGACTGGGGGCTGAAGGGAGCAGGGACAGGGGGCTAGGGAAAAGCCAATGGGAAGCAGGAGCATCTAAGCATCCCTGGCTGCCAGAATGTCCTAGGCAGGGATGAGCCTTGGGGCGCTGTGGGAGCTGCCAACACCAGGAGACATGCAGGTGGAATGTAGCCCGCAGTGGAGACAGGAAACGGGGCAGACAGGAGGGAGGGAGGGGTGCGGCTGTGACCAGCACCCGCTGAAGTCAGCCCGGCATCACTGCAGCCTGCCCGGTCCAAGGCCCCGGTGGGATGCTGTTACATGCCTCTGCAGCGTATCCCTGTTCCCACAGGCTGCTAGGGGTGCCCCATTCATAGCTGAGCCCTGGAGGATGGGAAATGCCACCATTGCAATGGGTCCCCAATTCAGAACCCACAAGCTGCCGCTCCAGTGTGCGGCTGGGCAGTGAAAATGGGCTGTGGGGAACAGGGAGGCCGGGATGCAGGGAGCGGGTGCATGCCTTGGCACTGCACCAGGGATAATGTGAGCGTGTGAGCAGGGCCCGGGCACAGTGTGTGTGTGGGTGAGCACTGGCAGCACAAAAAGGACTCTGGTGTGTGGTGGGGGAGCTGGCAGTGCTGGGGCTCTGGTGCATGCCGGATGCATGAGTCCTATATCCAAACTGGGGGTAGAGCGGGTGCAATCCCTGCCCAGGAGAGATGGGCACCGTGCGGGGCTGCTGTAGGTGTCCCGCTCCTCCAGGAGGCTGAATGCCCAGTGACCAGCTCTGCCCCGTGCCGGGATTCCCTGCTCCCTGTGCCTGGCACGCTGCAGGGGTGCCGAGTGACAAAACCGGCTCCCGGCCAGGATGCAGCAGGGCTGATTTAGAGGGATGAAGCGTGTCGTGTCTCTCCGGCACCAGGCCAGGCGCTGGGGCAGGTGGCAGTCCCACAGAGGTTATTCCGTGTCTCCATGGCATGCCACGGCCCATGGATGGAGCTGTGCAGCACAGGCACCTCCGGTGGATCCTGCCCACCCCTGGGTGCTGTGTTGGGAGCACAGGGAGCTGTCCTGCAAGGGGAGGATGCAAAGAGTGTCCCACAGGACCCATCGCCCCCCGCAAGGACGTGGTGAAGCCATCGAGGCTGAGCGAAATTCTTCTCCCCTACCCTGGTGGCCCAGGGGAGGGAGAAACGGCCTGCTCCCACCAGCCCCCCCGCCACGGTGATGGCCACCGGCGGTCGGCTGGAGCCGCTGCTGCCGGTCCCGGGGCTGTAACCGAGGGAGTTTGCAGGGGGCTCGCCTCAATGGGCGCTCGGCGCCGCACGCACCCAGCCCGCCCCGGACACCGCCCTGACCCGCCCCGCCGGTGGGCACGGCCGGGCCGTCCCCTTTCCTCCTCTTCCTCCTCCCGCCCCTTCCCGCACCACCGCCGCCGCCGCCGCCCGCCTCCGTGCCGCGATTTGCCGGTGCCGGCTCCGCCCGCTGCCCGCGCGGCCGCGGCCGAGGGGCGCGTTCAAACACGGCGAGGGAAGGAGCGGCGAGAGGAGCGGAGCGGGACCGCAGCGCCGCCGGCATGGTGAGTGCGGGCCCGGTGAGCCCCGCTGCGCGCCCCGCACCCGCGGAACCCCGGTGCCCTCCGCCGTGCGGGGCTTTGTCCCGGGCTGCAGCGCGCTCGGCCGGGCCCGGCCCCGGGGACCGACCTCCCCCTCCGCCTGCTCCGTGCCGGAAATTCCGGCCGTGCTCGGTGGAGGCTGCGGGGGGGGGCTGCGGCGGGAAGGGGCTCCGGTTCCCACCTGGAGGCCGTGGGGGAAGGTTTGTGGCCGGCTCCGGCACGGGCAGGGCTCGGCGGGGGCACGGCTGGGGTTGGGACCGGATCTGGCCCGGCAGCCCGGAAGGAGCCAGGCTGGCCGGACCGGTGTTCTGCCGCCCGGGGGGTGATGCCCTTCCCGCCGCAGGCAGGACACCTTCGGGCTCCCCCGGCGCTTCCCAAACCTCCCACAACCTGACCTACTTCCTCGGCCGCCTGTGCCGGGAGGAGCTGCTGCGGGGCTCGGCCGGTGCCAAGGGCTGGATGCTGTGAGCTTCCCCCCATGGGGACATCCATGTCCCCCATCCCCGTGCTCCGCAGGGAGCCCCGATCCTCCCCGAAGGTCCATCCCTGCTGCCCTTCATGGGGTGCCGATGCCGGGAGCAGGTGCTGGGCTGGCAGAGGGAGGTGACAGCGCAGGCCGGGAGCTGTCAGACAGGTTTGTGCGTGGCAGCAATTAAAAGCGGGGTGTTTGTTTACCCGCGTGTGGTGCTGAGAACCAGGGCAGCTTCCTGGGTGTAACCCGGCCTGCGAGCCCTCGGCGAGCCTGGGAGCCACGGGGTGGAGGGGCTCTGCCCCTGCCACACTCACGGTGTCCCCTCCACCGGGGCTGCCCATAAAGGGCTGCGAGGGCCATTGTCCCGCTCGGAGAGGGGGAGGCGAGCCCGAAGTCATCCATGCATCCTTCCTCCCCCGGCCACCTGCGCAGGAAGCTGCATTGTCCCGTCCGCTTCCTGCCGCCCTCCCACTGTGTCCGGCCATGGGGTCCCCAGCACGCACACAGCAGCTGGGCTGAGGCCGTCTCGTCCCCGCCCGGTGTTGCGGTGGGAGCGCCTGCGGATGGAGGGGGCCACGGGGAGGGCTTGAGAGCTCGGCCGGTGTGGTGTGGGAGCCTGTGCGGTGCGGGCAGTGTCCCTGCACGCGCTGGCGAGGCCAGGCCGGGTCTGCCCCCAGGGTCATTGTGGGGAGGGCTCCGGGGGGTGACCGGGCGCTGAGGTCCCGGTGCTGCGGGGCCGGGGCTGGCGCCGGGCCCGGGCGGGTGCTGCCGGCTCCCAGACTCGCCTGGGCGGCAGGTGCCTGTTCTGGTGGCGGCCCCGTCCGCAGGCGGGAGGTGGGGCTGGGTGTGGGAGGGAAGCGCTCCACGTGGGGGGCACCAGGGGAGAGCCCCTGCCCCGGTGGGTGCACACCGGCACCCTGCTCGCCTGGCTCCCACAGGGCCTGCCAGGACCCTGCCAGCACGGGGCTGGCGCTGGGTGCCAGCTGGGAAAGGCGGTACCAGGCGGTTTGAAGTCCCGGGCTCCCGGCATTGCTGACTTTGTCTCTCCTTCGGCAGTGCTGGTACTGGGCTTTTCTCTAATTCTCCATGGCAGCAGCACAGGGTCCTGTGACCTGTGAGCCCGACACCCGCATCCTCTGCACCTACCTCTCCTCGGAGCCCGTCGGTGTTGTTGGCAGCATGGGAAGCGTGGGCAGCCTGGTGGAGAAGCAGGATCTGTCCCCCCTGGAGCTGCGGGCCCCAATGGGGGGCTCACGGGGGCTTCGGCAGCCTGATGGCTTGCTGCGGAAGGGGCCGAGCCAGCGGGAGCTCTTTGGCTACCTGCATGGGGCCAAGAAGGAGACGCGGTCGGAGCGGAAGCACCAGACGTCGAGTGCCTGCTACAAGCGGGACTATGAGAGTGACCGTGAGAACCGGTCCCCCGAGCGCTGCTCCCGGGAGCACCACCGTGGGGCTGACTTCTCCAAGAGCTCCCTGCCTGAGAGGGGCCGGTTCGACAAGGTGAGGCTGTGGGTGCCATGCTGGGCCCCGAAATAAGTCTTGTTCTGTGGAAGGATGGGGCTGCAGCAGAATGGTCTGTGCCCTGGATGGGACGTGGGGATTTGAGGATGTCCGGGGATATGGGGCTGGGAGCAAGCAGATTCTCTGTGGCTCTGGGTGCCTGTGTGTGCTGGTGGGCTCATCCTGACCTTGCTCTTGTTTTTCAGTGCCGTATCAGGCCCTCGGCCTTCAAAGCGGTGGCTGGCAAAGGGCTCGTCTCGATGCAGGGCCTGTCCTCATCCAAGGGGCAGAAGCTGTCCAAGAGCAATGGGAGCCTGCACACGCTGCTGTCGCAGAGCAGCACAGCAGCCTCACAGCACGGCCCGCTCCGCACCCACCTGCTCCACGCCATCAGCCTGGATGAGGCCTCCGACTCCAGCCACAACTCCATCCAGAGCTTCCCTTCCTACGGCTCCCGCCTCAAGCCTGCCCAGAGCCAGTTCAGTGCCTCCATGGGCCACATAAACCACATCGGGGGCTCCTTGGACAGGGTTTCCCGGAGCCCCAGGGACCCCTTGGTCTCTGAGAAGGTGCCCCTGTCCTGCAAAAGCATGGCCACCCTGAGCCGGCTGCAGAGCCCTGGCGAGCCCCCGCCCCCCTACGAGTTCACCTACTCACTGGAGGATGCGGTGAAGCAACTGGAGGACCGGCTGCAGGAGACAGGAGGAGAGCTGCGGCAGCTCAAGAGGAGCCTTAGCGAGACCGAAGACCCCTTCACGCAGGTGAGCTGTGGGGCTGTGCTGGGTACCCTGGGTGGGGGTTTTGGGCAGCGGTGTCCGGGTGGAAGGTGAGGTGGAGGAGCTGGTGTTCTGCTATGGTGGGTGATGGAATATCCGAGCATGGGAGGATCCAGCATCATGGGACCTTCTGGGGCTGCCCTACACAGGGCAGACTGTGGATCCCCACAAGCATCAACCTGTGTTGGCAGGCGTTTGAGGACAAGCAGCGGCTGTGGCTGGACGAGCTGGAGGATCTGAAGCAGATGTACATGGCGCGGCTGCAGCAGGTGACGCAGCAGGCGCAGCGCGGGCAGCGGGCGCTGCAGCTGCAGCTCTACAAGGCGCAGCAGGAGAAGAAGCGGCTGCAGGAGGAGCTGAGCATGCAGCAGTGCCAGTGTGAGGAGTCCAAGCTCCGGCAGCCACAGGGCGAGCGCGTCAGCCCCAAGCTGGAGGAGACCAAGTGGGAGGTGAGTCCCCTTCCTGTTGCACCTTCCTGGTTGTGGGGTTGGATGGGCACAGCAGTTCCATGTTCTGGTGTCACTCATGGCCATGGAACAGGGACAAGCCAGGTGTGGTGCTTGCGGTCTCCCAGGGATGCTGTGGTGACAACCCAGGGTCCTGCTCCCGCAGCCCTTCCTCACTGCTCACCTGTGCCCTGCAGGTGTGCCAGAAGGCAGCAGAGATCTCCCTGCTGAAGCAGCAGCTCCGGGACACCCAGGAGGAGATGGCCCAGAAGCTGGGTGAGATCTTCAGCCTGAAGACGCAGCTGCGGGAGGCCAAGGCGGAGGTCCAGGCCAGGGACTCGCAGCTGGCACAACTGGCAGACTCCTTCCAGAGTGCCCCAGAGCCCAGCGCCGCGCTGCCGCTGGGTGATGATCCCATGCCGTCGTGCCAGGACTTCCCTGGCTGTGAAACTGATGACTCCAAGTGCCGGGGCCTTCACAGCGACACGACGGAGCCCCTGGAGCGTCAGGTGGAATGGCTGTGGGCAGAGCTGCTGCGGGAGCGGCGCCAGGGCCAGCTGCAGGCTGTGAACTTTGAGCTGGAGAGGAAAACCTGGCAGGAGGAGAAGGAGAAGGTGCTGCGGTACCAGCGCGAACTCCAGGCCAGCTACATGGAGATGTACCACCGGAGCCAGGCGCTGGAGCGGGAGCTGCGGCAGCTGCGGTCGGAGCCCAGGGATCTCGGGGCCGACTCGCCGTGGATCGAGCGTGTGGAGTCCTCAAAGATCTAGCGGTGGGATGCTGGTGGGACTGTGATGGGGGAAGGTCTTGTGCTGCTGCAACAGGACAATCTCAGGGTCTGCACAAGGACCAGGCGCCCAGCGCTGCCCTGGGGTGAAGGACTGTTTGTGACAAGGGAGCTTTTCCTTCTTGCAGTGCTTCAGGCCCTTCTGGGGGTGTCTCTGGAGATGGGGGGGGTCTTGCATGTGCCCCGTGCTCTGTCTCCAGGAGCGTTTGCCCTGTGCTTCCTTCTGCCATAGGGGCAGAAACCAAGCGCCCTGTGAGACATTCCCTGTCCCTCCTGCTCTGTGCCCCCTGTTCCCTACAACGCATAACTTAATATCTTGCTAACGAGAGGCTCAAGCTGTGTCCCCAGCCCCATTGCCTCACTGTGAGGGTTCCAGCTGCTGCTCAGTGGCTGCCCTGTCAGCAGGGTCCTGGTGCTGGCAGTGCCCTGTTCCTGCACTGGGCTGTGTTCGTGCCATTGGGAAAGCAGAGGAGAGAAGCCTGAAAGTGCTGGTGCTCTGCTGGTGCTTTCCATGTCACCGGTACCGGGGTTCTCTGCAGTGGAGGGTGGTTAATGCACTTCCCTGCAGGAGTCCCTCGAGCTGAGAGGGGCGAGTGCCTTGTGTGAGGAGCGATGGGAACCCTGCCACACCGGGAGACGGGAGCCAGTCGGGGGGCATGCGGGCAGGGATGCTCCCCGAGCTGGGGAACCCGCACACCCCCCTCCCAGAGCAGCTGATGGGGAGCTGGAAGGAGCCCTGCTCTGAGCCTGTAACCGTGGAGCCGTGGGCCGGCCGGGCCTAGTTCTCCTCGGCCTTTCCTGCAATAAACCCGATTCCATTCTGTCCTGCCCTTGCTTTCCTCCGGTGCGGCGCCGGGAACCGATCCGGGGCCTGCAGTGCTCGGGGAGGGTCAGCAGGGCCGCCTCCCTCTGGGGCTGCCAGGGAGCCGCCACGGGGGGGAGGCGGCGGCCCGGGGCCGGCGGTACCAGTCGGGGCGTCAACCGGGGCTGAGTCACAGCCGGGCCGGGGCCTGCGGGACCGGCTAGGCCCGGCTGACAGGCTTCGTCCCCCTCCACCGGGATGGTTTAACCCAGCCAGACCTCCCCCCTCTGCCGTCGCGTAATGGTTTGCACCTCATGCCTCAACCGAACGCCCCCTGGCGGCTCGGCGGCCCCCAGCCGTATGCTCCCCCCCCCCCCCCCCCCCCGTAACAGAATACCGGGACCGCATCCTACAAACCCCACAAATAATCTTTATTCAACCCCAAAACGCTCACCTCTTCCCCCCCGCCGTCAATGCCCGCAGCCGCCTCCCCCCAAAAAAGGGGGGGGTCGGAGCTGCATAACCCACCCCGGCTCTTCACAGTGGGAGGGGAAGAGCCTCCACCTCCTCCAGGCACTCATCATAGGTCTCCTGGTACTCCTCATGTGGCTTGATCATGATCACGCAGGTCGGGCGCTTTGAGCCGGCTGCAGCCCCCAGGTCCTGCGGGACAGAGAGAGGTTGTGGGGGGTTGAGGGGCACTGAATCCCCCCAAGGTGAGGCCCAGCCTTTGGCAGACACACTTCACACCCTGGTCCAATGCAAGGAAGAAGTCTGCCAGCCCCTCTGGACTCCTGCTGAGCTCAAGAACCATTTTCCCAGCTCATCTCCTGCATCCTGGAATGTGGCACGACGCTGGACCTGCTGCACACTCCACGCTCCTTTTCTAGCATGGGAGCCAGGGACTGTGGAGCTGCCTGCACTGGGGACAACATCCTAAAGGCTCCAGCCTATGAGGGAAGCATGTTCCACTACCCCTTCCCACGAATGTCCATCACGCCACCGGGCCAGTGCCTGTTTCTGAGAGCAGGCAGGTACCAGCTCATAACTAAAGGGGAAAACGGGTCCCAGAGCTCCCATCCCTCGCAGCTGCAGGGGCACAATCACGGCAAACAGCTCTGTGGTCCCACGTTGGAACACTCCCATCCCCTGGCCATGGACAAGGAGCAGCTGCATTCTGCAGGCACCGATCTGTGCCTCTCCAGGAAGGCTCCTCCAGGCTGCACAGCCCCAGACCCTTACCGACTTGGAGGGGACGTATGCATAAGGGAGGCTCCTGTCCTCGCACATGATGGGAATGTGGCAGTACACATCGATAGGCTGCGTGTCGCCGGCCAGCACCGTGATCCTGCGGGGAAAGCCCGTGTCAGCCACCGCGCCGGGCAGAGGCTGGGGCAGCGGTGTCGGGACAGCGCTTACCCCTTCTCCCCCTTGTTGATGAACTTCTGCACCTCCTTCACACCGCGACGGATTTGCTTGTGCTTGGCCGCTGCAAGAGAACCACACCGTGAGGGGGCTGCGCCGCCTCGGCCCAGGCCCGCCCCCGCCATGCCCCGGTGCCGGCCAGACCTTTCCTGATACACTTGTAGAGCTTGCGCGTCAGCTTGCGGGAGGCGAGCGGCCGCGCGATGGGGTTCAGGAAGTCGAGCTGCTCCCGGTACGAGAGCTCGGGCGTCCCGTCGGCCTCCGTCGCCCCCTCCGCCTCCTTCTCCCGCGCCATTGCCGCGCCGCCGAGCGCTTCCGCTTCCGGAGCACGAACGGCACGGAGGCTGGAGTGACAGCTCCACGCCTCTCCGCCAGCCAATCGGCAGCCCCTCAGGCACTCCCCGCCCACCGTGCCAGCCAATGGCGAGCAGCCCCTTCCCAGCCCCGCGCCCGCCTGGCCGGGCTTCCCCCGCCGCCCCGGCCCCGCTGTCGGAGACGCGTTCTCAACAGGGGCCTTTGCTGCGCTCCGGTGCCCGGGGCAGCCCCGCCCCAGACGCTCAGGGAAGGCCGCGGAACGGAGCCGTCCGCAGCGCCCCGGGTGCGCTCTGCAGAGCGCAGCGCCTGCCGCACCCCCGCTCCTCACTGAAGAGGACTGCCCCCCCCCCCCCCCCCCCCCCCTTTTGCCATCCCGGGGAATCTATTTCCCACTGCAGGGCTGTGCTGCTGCTTTTACCACGGGAGAAAGGAGGCCCCTTCCATGCCCGTTCTAGAAACCATTTTGTTCCTCTACCCATCAACCTGAGAACAAAGGGGGATAAGCCACCCCTGGGGGATAACTAGTCTTGCTGCAGTGTCAGCACGGCCCCTAAGCACCAGCAGACCCCCTGAGCAATGGGGACAACGCTGCTCCAAAACAAACAGGGCTCGGACATGGCTTGTTACCTTTTCCCCCACCCCAGCCTGTCCTTTGAGCACAGGAGGGCTTCACCCAACATCTGCAGCTGCTCCAACACCTCTCGCTGCATCTCTATGGCCATGTGGTGCACGTGGTGATTGAAGCTGTTGTACATCACTGCATTCTGGAACATGAGCATGAGGTCGCGCTGGAACTGGACCATGGACTGTATTTGTCCTTTTGACAGTCTTCTCTTTATGCTGGTTAAATCCATGGGTCTACAAGACAGAAGGAGAATTAAATTGCAGCCCAGGGCCAGGCATTCTTAAGGCTCTGCATGAAAGTGCTTGTCCTCGTTTCAGGGTGGCCACGAAAGCACAGCTACTTGCTATCAATTTTATTGCTCAGGACAAAGAGGGGGAGGTCAGAAATGCTTTTCAGACAAAAGTAAGTTTAGCCAACGTGACACTTGCTGTCCAGTCAACTCGGCAGGTCATTAGCAGTCACCTTTAAAAAACCCCCTGATGCTGAGCTCCAGAGAAAGCAAGCAGAGCAATTCTAATTAGTGTTCGTGAGGCCCAGGTTTTAGTCCAGGAGAAAGAAAAGTTACTAAAATAGGTATCTATTAAAACCCCTTAAAACTGAATGGTGCCGCTAGCAAAAATAGCAATGCTGATAAGGGGAACATGGTGGAAAATAAATATTACTTCCCTTATTTTGACAGAATGAGAAAATGAATGGCTGCAGAGAGGACAACTGTGCCCAAAATAGAATGTAACTGAGCTCTGAAAAATGTCCTTAATCTCTCTGGGAAATATTCTTGTGACCCAATTCTCCACTCACAGTAAAACACCTGGGGAGGAAGCTGTGGATGAGGAGAGAGTATCTACTGAGGCACATGTTTCCAACATGGGGAGGAGAGGTTGCTGAGCTGCAGAAGCTGGATCTCCTGCTCAGGCAGGGCCCACAGCTGCATGGGTTGTGCCTGGAGTAAGCCAGCAAAGGGCAGGCAGAGCTCCTATCAGCGCCAGAGTCAGTGCAAGCTTCCAGGTTCTAATCACCCAGAAGGGAGTTTTAATAAAAGAAATCAGTGGGAGATACTGGTGACAGCTGAAGTCTGGAAAAGGAGGAAGGAAGCCACAGCCCCTTTGGAAACCAGAGAAGACCAAAAGACCCAGAGAGAAATCAACTAGTGAGCACTTCTCCACAAACTCACCTCTTTACCACATCCCTGTACCCAGGGGCTTGTTTCTCTGACACCGCCTTCAGGAATGGGCTGCTGTACCTACAGCAACAAGCACAAAGAATGATCTCTGTCTGCTTCTCCACCAAAGACAGTATTGCCACATGGGCCAGTGCTTGCTTCTCCCTGCTTGCCATGAGAATCACAGAATAGTTAGGGTTGGAAAGGACCTTAAGTTCATCCAGTTCCACCACCCCTGCCATGGGCAGGGACACCTCACACTAAACCATCTCACCCAAGGCTTTGTCCAACCTCAAACACTGCCAGGGATGTAGCATTCACAGCTTCCTTGGGCAACCCATTCCAGTGCCTCACCACCCTCAACTCCGTTCTCGTGAGACTTCATCTGGAGTATTGTGTGCAGTTCTGGTGTCCTTAACATAAAAAGGACATGGAACTGTTGGAACAAGTCCAGAGGAGGGCCACGAGGATGATCAGGGGACTGGAGCACCTCCCGTATGAAGACAGGCTGAGGAAGTTGGGGCTGTTCAGCCTGGAGAAGAGAAGGCTGCGTGGAGACCTCATAGCAGCCTTCCAGTATCTGAAGGGGGCCTATAAGGATGCTGGGGAGGGACTCTTTGTCAGGGACTGTAGTGACAGGACAAGGGGTAACGGGTTAAAACTTAAACAGAGGAAGTTTAGGTTAAGTATAAGGAGGAAGTTTTTTACTGAGGGCTACAGCAAGCATCTGGTGGCTGGCAGGACACTATGAGGCAGGAGGCTGAGCCCCTTGCTGAAAGCTGGTTGTGCCAGCTGTGTAGGAAGCAACATTTGGGCTCTGCCATGTGAAGCAGAGGAAATAAATATGCAGTGTTTTCTCCAGCTTTGCTGCACACAGCTGTTCTTGCTGCGAGGACAGCCAGAAGCAAAGCCATGGAAAGACAAGGCAGCCTGCGGTGGCTGCTGTGGAGGGGAGGACAAGGCTTGGTGACACAGGAGCCAGAACTCAGGGCAACGTGTTCAGGAGCCATGTCAATCCAACCCTTTGCCCCCACATACCTGTGACTGGCTATCATCTTCCAGATGGACAGGAGTGTTCTTTTGAAGAGCAGATGCTGCAGGGGGTTCTCCCAGCTCAGCTGCACCCTGGGGAGGGAATGCATTGCCAGATCATCGCACTGGAGACAAAGTAGGAGGCAGCAGTTCGTTAGCACCCACCACATTCAGGTGGATGAAGTGCAGAGATCCTTTGCTGTAGCTGTGCAAAACCTCTCCGGGTGAAATGGTGTAAGCCATTTGAGATGGTGGATAACCATTTAGTTGTTCATTCTGCATCTGAATGCACAACTAAACATCCCGAATTCAGGAAAATGCAGAGCAATAGGTAGACACCAGAGCTGAGCTGAGCAGCTTTAAAGGGCAGGATCAAGTTCGATAGAAAAGCTCACACTATTCTGAAGTTCACAACTTTACTGAGGAGTTTTTTATTTAGTTTCTCATCCCCCCAAAAACATAGTTTTCCTTCAAAAGGCAGCTCAGATGATCACACACATGTCAGAGCCTGCATGTGACTGACACACCTGCACCTGCCTAAAGGTCATGCTGTCTTAGAAGCTGGACTTGACATTGCTTGACAAAGCACGATGTTCAGATCACACAAGGCTCAGCTCCCTTGATGAATTTTCCTTGTATTTTCCATTTAATCTTTTACTTAATCTTCTCACTTCATCTTAGGATCAATGCCCCAGAATGCTGGCAGATCCACAGTGACAGCACAAGTCACCTCCTTCCCTCCTGTTCTCCTTGGCTCTCTCACCTTCCTGGATGTGACCTGTGTCATACACTTGTTCTCATGTGAGACAAAGGGAACAACTCTGTTCTGCTGCACCTGCAAGAGAGCAGAACAAACTACTTACGGTGGTATGTCAGCAGGGCTAGTGGAGTCCAGCACAGGGGCTGCAGAGGTGTTATCACTATCATCTTGATCCTGGGCCTGATCACTCATCTCCTGTGGATGTGGCTCACCCAAAACTTGTTCTCCAGAGGTCTCTTGAGTCTTGTCCTGAAGAGCATAGAGGAAAAAGATACATCTAAAATCGCAGCCCATCACCTGAATCCTTTATCTAGAAGCCAGCCTGCTGCTTATCCCTTTACTGCATCCAGTCTCAGCTGGGAGCTAGCTTGCTCTCTTTTACTGGAGGATGATGTTTGACCTTATTCACTGTGCTGTCCAGCATTCCAGTAACAGCTCACCTCTTGGATCATAACCAGCTCTGGCAAACACAAGCACCATGGGGCTGACTGGTGCCCAGTGTTGTGTCTGTCTGCTTTTCTGGGAAGAGTCATGGATGCAGCAAGGGCAATAAGGAGCTGAGGTAAGACTGCCTCTGGCTCAAGACACAGGTAACAGGAAATCTTACAGTGCAACAGGATTGTTTTCTTACAAACTCCCACATGCATATGACAGAACAGACTCGGCCAGGAAGGAAAGTAGTGTTGTTGTAGTGATTTGCCAATAAAATGTAGAGAGTGCAGGGAGAGAGGCTTTTTGGAGTCCTGAAGTGGGATTATGTGCAGGGACACCTGAGAATCCTCAACAGACCTGAAGCAGAGAGCAGACTCCTGAGGAACCAAGTGGACACTGTGCTGTGGTTTGTGGTTGGCTTTCAACATTGGGAAACCTGTAAGGGAACTGCTGGGAATAACAGCAACACCTCACAGGCTGGTGGCAGTCCACAGCCCCCTAGACACAGGACTGATGCAAATCCAGGCTAGACAGTGCCTGCTTCCAAGACACGGTGGACTCCAGGGGCAGATGGTTATTGCTGTCACAGCCACGTGGGCCTGAAACCAGCCAAGCTGTGTGCTGCATAACACAGCAATTAGAACAAGGCAAGTATTCCAGTCTTGCCTCAAACCTGAGAGCAGACTGCCAGCTCTCATGAGTCACCTTTACACTGCCAAGGAGCAGTTCCTCCAACTCGCATCTGAGGGTTTGATTTGCAACATGCTTCCTGTTCATGAAGATACATATCCATACCTAAAAACCACATCCTTCCCCTCATATATTTCTTTTGCATTCCCCTCCCTCCTGACTCCTCCTGTGTGTCCTTGTCTCCCCACTTGGAACCTGGGACTTCCCCATTTCTTCTACAACCGATTTCCTTTACTATCTCTTGACTCTCATCCAGGCCCAGAGGCACTCTTAGGATCGCCTCACCCCTACCTCTTTTCCTGGGAAGTGTTTCTCATCTTCTGCCAGGATGTGTAGCTGACTTTGCTCTGCTCCTGAGACTGCTGTTCCTGTGGATTTTTCCTGGCACCTCACATCTTCCCCATCACACTGCTTCCCAGAGCCACAGTGATCCCACTGAGTCCGTGATGACTCTGCACTGCTAATGCAGAGAGGTTCCATCATCTGGGTTACCTGCAACACGGAGATTTACTGCTTCAAATTCTGAAGGCAAAAGGAAGAAGAAATAAACAGCACAGATGCTATTTTTGCTTTCACTCACTCACGCCTTTCCATTTTTAGGAATCCTTGCAAAATCTCCTGATGAAGCCCTGTGTTGTTATTGCAGCTTCAGTTCAGTGACATCTCTGTGCTTTAGGTGAGCTGTTTCAGCAAAACAACTGCTTGATTGTGGTGCCAGCTCTAAATGGGAGGAAGGGCTAAGGCTTGGGGTAGGGAGGAAGTGAACTTGGGGCATCTGCTCCTCCCCCAGACTGTTCCTATGTGAGGGATGGTGGAGCCCCTGATAACCCTCATCTTTCAGGAAGATGCTACCTACTTTCTTGTCATCCAAACAATCTTACCTCTGAGAAAAACTGGAGAAGACTGTCATCTTCACATGGCCTCTCTGCCTTTTGGTAGTCTTCACAATCATCCTCCCAGAGAGGATCATTGAACTCCGACTCATGGTCTGCCTCTTGGCTGCTCTCCTCTAGCTTCCCCATGGCCACCTCTTCAGTATTCCTCCAGCTCCCCATGTCCAGATCCAAGCTTGAATCCCAGCTATGAAGAGACTGGAAGTCACTGTTCTTCTCTGACTCGCTGTGAGACTCTGTCTCTGACTCGCACCACACCCAGGTATGTCCCACCTGCAAACAAACATAAAGAGACAGCAACGGCTTTGTACCCTGATCCAGAACTGCAAAACCCAGCTCATGTCCTGACATACTCGGAGAGCCAAAGCATGGGAAAGACTCTGTGAGGTCAGCAGCCTGCACCTGAGCCCACATCAGAGCATGTGGTGGGGCTCTAGCTCTGCACCACAAACCACCACTTCAGAGCAACTAAACTTCAGGATTTCTTGTGCCTGTGTTTGCTCTCCCCCTGCCCAGGGGTCTGTGAGTTACTGTGCTTGGGTGATGCATGTTTAAGGTGCCAAAGGCATTCAGTAGAAAGCTCAAACCACGTCATGCCGGGGCTCCTGAGAGCCAACTGGAACAGTTGTGAACACCTGGAGACTCCAAGGACAACTCACTGAAGTTCCCTTTGCTGCCCATTTACAATTATACTTTTTACATAAAAACATTTTATAGTGGAAATAACTTATTACAAACCCCACAGACACTTTGTTTTGAAAGTAACAAATGTGATTTAGCTGGATGGTGGTATCTTGTGTACCCAGTGAGAAGAATTATAATCACATGCTGACAGGACAGTTCTACACAGCTCAGAAAATAAAGGTAGCTTTCTTTTAAGAAGGAAGAAACCATTCATTTCATCTCTGTTCACTAGTCCTTGCCTAAGTGTCTCCTGCTGCATAAGTCCATTATGAGTTCTGTAAGTAAGGGAACTGCTTGCAGAGTCACAGTAACAACAGTAAAGGCTGCAAGAAAAATGTGTATCTTGCCACTGAACTCAGTGCTGGGTGCTGTACCTAAGGAGAATTCTATGCATTAATTAGCAGTGTCTCTACAATTTTAATTACGTACAACCTAATTTTCCCAGACGTTTGAACAAGCGCATTTCTCACCAATTTCCTTTTGCATTCTCAGGGCTGCTAGCACAGCTACAGATGCAGCTTGTGGTGCATAACCGGGAGAAACAAGGAATCCATTGGGTTTGGGATGAGAAAGCTTGTTTGCTTACTTTATGAGCTAGGATCTAAAAGGCTGTTCTGAAACCTCTTTCAAAGTTAACTTCAGCGGAAGCAGATGAAATATGATGAGGTAAGAGATAACATTACCTGCTCTCACCTTCCAGCTGAAGGAGTTGGGCAAACTGTGATTTCATCTGACGAGTAACCCCATGCCTAAAGCGCTTTCCTGCACCAGCAGCAGAGCTGGCTGCACACGCAGAACCAGCCACCACAGCTCAGTTAAGAATGGAAAAGCCTTAGCCCTGGGTAATCCAATCACTTGTCATCATCTTTTTGTATTCCAGTTGAGAGGGATAAGGATTTTCAAATCAGGAAGCCCAGGGAACTTGGGCATAAGCATCGATTAAAAAGCTCTTTGGCCTTATGTTCAGTTTTACTAAATCCTGGAAGACTCAAGATGCCAGAGAGCAGAGCAGCAGCATCAGTGCAAGACAAGTAGGATGAGCAAAATGATTACAGACGGCTTAGTTCCACACCAATTCTGTACCAAAAAAAAAAAGGGACAAAATGATACAGACTTCAGCTCTTAATTAAGAACTGGCTGACAGCTCTTAATTATGTTGGCTACATAAGTCACCAGCAAGGAATCATTACCAAATTGGAAAGTTTTAGTTCGCTTTAGAGAGATCAGGCACTGCACAACCCTTGCTGATACAAGAAGCTGTTTGAAATAAAGACGATGGCCTTTAAAAGGAACGTACACATCAAAACAAGAAAAATGATAAAAGCCCGAACCCTGGTACATGAAATGCAGAATTCACAACAAAGTAGGGGAAAAAAAAGAAAGAAAAAAAAAGAAAGAAAAAAAGAACAATTTGCTAAAGACATAAAAGCAAATAACAACAAACCCCATCAAAAACATCAGAAGCAGAGAGCTGCCAGATGATCAGTGGGGATGACGCATGATCAGTGCCAAACATCTCACTGGAAAATAGGGCCAGTTGGAAAAACCATATTAATCATCGTTATCAGCAGTTGCCACAGAGGAGATCACAGGAGACTTTCATTTGGAAGGGGTCTGGGAGACTGTTTCTAATTAAAATGTCAACGGGGGAGATTTTAGAACAACTTGAGGGAGGGAATAAACCTTCGAACTCATTAAGATTCACTCATGGATCCTAAAGAAGCTTAAATATAACGTGACTATGCCTATACTGTGTAACTTGTCACTTAAGTGAGCCCCAACACAGGAGAACCAGAAAGGTTGCTTTTATCTGTCTGTAACAGAGTGGCTGTTGGGAGATGCAGCACAGTAAGCCTCAGCTCTGCACTAGACAGATTAGAATGAAGCATTAGGAAAAATAGAATTAGTAGTCAGGGTATGAGATGATGAACTGGGAAAGAAGCAATGAGGCTCTGTAGAGAAAATAACCTCCTAGATTTTGAAGATCTTAAATGGCATTAGAGACTATTAAAATGTTATGACAAGCAAAAAGGTTCTTTGAGAGAAAAACATCTGGTTAAGAGAAGAAACCGATGCTAGGAATGAACAGCAATGCTTTCCATAATGAAATCGAGTTACTAGTGGGCATGCTAAAGGTCCTCCCATGTGCTGCAACCTCAGTTTTTCAACACAGTCAAAGATGGGTCAGAGTTGTTATAGAGAGGGAGCCAGACTCTTCTCTGTGGCCAACAGTGAAAGGAGAGGGGGCAATGATGACAAGCTGCACCAAAGGGAATTCAGACTGGATGAATGTTTACTCTGTGAGGATGGGTAAGCACTGAAACCAGTTGCCTGGAGGGGTTAGGGAATCTCCATTCTTGGAGATGTTCAGAACTTGACTAGACAAGGCTCTGAGAAACCCAATCTAAATTTGAAGGTGGCCCAGCTTCGAGCAGCAAGGTGCACTAGATAAATGTGCAGAGGTCATAGAAATCATACTATCAGAGAATTGTACCTTACTTAGAATCACAGTATGAGAAATGAGAACCTTTAAAGGTCATTTAGTCCAACCCCCCAGCAACAAGCAAGAATGTCTTTAATTAGGTCTGGTTTTTCAGAGTCCCATCCAGCCTGGCCTTGAACCTTTCCAGGGATGGGGCACCTACCACCTCTGGGCAACTTGTGCCCATGTCTCACCACCCTCACCATAAACATTTTCTTCCTATATCTAATCTGAATCTGCTCTCTTTCAGTTTAAAACCACTACCCTTTGCCCTACTGCAACAGGACTACTAAAAAGTTTGTCCATAAAATACATGAAAGCCCAAAGAACCCTGTAACATTTTCTGCTATGAAATTGTGATCTGCTATGAATATGTGATCTCTGGAAATTGAGGACATGAAAATTCTTATCAGAAATCTGTCCCAGTTTTAGTAGTGAAGGAAAATTAACCAGTAAACAAACCAAAGGAGTCCACACATTTCTAGCATCAGTAGAGCGACTCTCGGTGGAAATACCAATACAATGGGCTCAACACTGCAGACACAACCAACTCCAACACAAAACTCGTGAAAATCAGGAGCTCTTACAAGGTAAGGCAACAATCCCTCTGGTCTCAATCCCAGTGACTCAGGTTCCTGCAACCTGTGTCAAAAGGCTGCACCCTGTACATCCTGCACAGTGTAGACCACTCCCAGCTACTGCAAGCATCAGGAAGGATAATGTTGGGGTTATTCCTCCCCCTGGAAGTTCACATGGGCAGAAAATATGCAAGTTTCATCTCAGAGGTTGTATGAGCACAAAAGGACTTGAGAATTGTCACAGAGAACTTGAACCTCAGTTAAGCATCCATGTTGCTGAGGAAAAGAACCTTAACTTCCAGTAGAGAGCAGTTCAATTGTGAGCTCAATTGTGAAACCAGGTACTGGCCTGCCTATAGCTGCTAGAATCACAGATTTTCACTCTTCACAAATCTCTGGGAAAAAACGTAAGGTACATTTCAATACATTGGTCTCTTAAAGAAAGCTCTGACAAGACTGTAGGACTTAACTTCACACAAATATATCCCCCATTTCACCACAGCGTCATGTTCTCACAACATTCAAGCACGGAATCTTCCCCTCCATCCAAGCATGATGTAACATACCCATGATTGATGGATTGTTTCTAATGTCAAAGCTCTGCCATGCTTGTGCGCTACATAGATAACTGGAAGAGAGTTATATTTGTAGATATTCGAGACAGGTATGCACACTTGTACAAAACCAGGGCTCCTCACTGCAGAGAGCTGTGATGTTCAGTACACTGCACACTGTACGCTGGATTTGTTCCCAGACTTTAATATACATACACATTTACACATCACTAGTAAAAATCTGTACACTTCACATTACAGTACATACAAGCCACCAGTTGCTAGCTAACACCAGAACACTGATGAAGCCCAAGACAACTGCCCTAAAACAGGCAGGGGGGCTAGTCTTCCCCTCCAGGGAAGTTTCTTTGGGTTACACATTCCGACGAGACACTGCTTTCCAGAGGGGCAAGCGAAGAAGGTGGGCCAGGTCCCAGGAATGGACCTGCAGCTTTTCTTCCTCCTCCAACAGCTGTTAACAGCGTCTTGCTTGCACTCCAGCTCTGGATGCCAGGTGCTGGGGTTTTCTGTTCCCCTGCAGCATCATTTCTTCATCTTCATGTCTGCCTCAATGGCACAGCGACGCCCTCTGGTGCCTCCATCCTAGTGACAAGGCAAACAAGAGTTACGCAACCCAAAACACAAAACACTTCCTCCAGCACTTGGGGAGGTAAAGAACTGTGCATCTGATAACAAGTTTTCATACCTTCCAAACAGGAAAGCTTCCTAAGGGAAGCTGTCCTAAGACAGCCTGCCTGCAGACCTGCCTAAAGCTCACCCTGGACACAGCACAGGTGCTGGGATGTGCAGCATCTCTGTGCACTGTGGGCAGCCAGGGCAGAGAGAGGCAATAAGGCTCTCACCCAGACAGACGCTTTTTGAGCCTGTACAGTGCAGGCTTTCTCCTAAGCAGTAGATGCTAGCTTGGCTCTTAAGATGGGAAGAGGAAACTGCTGACTAACCTACCTTATCAGCTGCTGATCCCTACGGGAAGTGCTCCTCCAGTTGAGTGACCCTGGCTCCCTAGTTTCTCCCTAGTTTCTCCGCACAGCTCCTTTCCATGAGCAGGAGGCGAGCTGAGAGCTTCCTTTGATCCGCTGCCCTCTCTCTCTGGCTGACATGCTGACTCTCCTGGAGTACTCCTCTGTCTTTAGACATACGCGAGAGAAAAACCAACTCTCCATCTTCCTCCCCTCTCTCCTCCCCACAACTCAGAGACTTGGAGTTTCCTGGAGGGAATATTTTTCCAAACACTTTCAGATCACCACAGGCACAGAGCAAGATATTTCTGCAGAGTATCTTATTTGCTTTCTGGACCATGATTGATAAAGGAGTACACAGATGACCCCTCGCTTTCCCCAAGACTTTTTGTACTGTCTCGAACGTGCAGAAGGGGCAGTGGTATAATCATAAGAGATGTAGGAACTACAGTAGTGCACCACTTGGTCTGTCTTCCCACTTACATGGAAAGAAAGCAGGAGAGAAGTTGTGGAAGAAAGCAAAGGCAGATGACAAAACGAGAACACCTGGAACCAGAAGACTGAAGCCCCTCCCACTCACCCATGCTGAGAAAGGGACCAAGATATTTCCTCTCTAATGATCCCAGTTGTACAGCCCCTAAGTTAAACACACCGCTGCAATGCTAAGGATGCTGTGACAGTGCAGCAATCACCCAAAGAGCAGAGCACACTGCCAGCAGTACTGCAGTACCTGCTGCAGCCTTTCAATACTTACAAAGAGAGAGAGAAGGAAGGCAGGAGAGCCCATTGGGACACTGTCCTGTTAAAAGGCCAAACAGAAGGACGTATCAGATACCAGATATGGAAATGCACATGCCATAGAAGCACTGAGCCCACACAACAGCATAGAGAAACACGTGCCCCACTCCCCTTCCCGCATGGCATCAGTTTTATGCAGCAGGAACATAAAAATGCACAAAAGAGGGATACTGAGAGAGTCAGAATGCTAGGAAAGGGATATTCCCTCGTTCATGGCAAGGCCTGGTCTACCAAACAATTTCTGCATTGTGCAGTTGCCACTAGAACTAAGCAGGCAGTCCTTGCTGTCGCAATGCTATGTGCAGTAGCTGACAGCACTTGAGATCACTTAATCAACTTTTGATGTGTCTTTACAGAAGAAAAAACCAAGCAAACTTAGGCTGCTGTTGTTTAGATCAGTGCGGAAGTCAAAGGTTCTCTGGTGCATTTTACACAGCAAACCAGACCAGAGCGATTCCCTGGTTCTAAAAATCTGACTGTGAAGGACAGGGGAGAGGCTACTCTTCCAATTCTCTACACCTTCACCATCCTGCCATATTATGCCTCTTCCAATACTCTGTTTATTTCCCTATAGTTTTCATCACCTGTTTTTAAAAACAGGGAATGGAACTATCTGGATTACAGAAAAAACTCATGAGATGTGCCTCTGGGATGATGTACAGCTCCAGAGCTGAAATCTCATCAATGGACACATTTAAAGAAAAACTTGTTTGTGTGAAGATGCTGGAGCCACTGCAATCTCAAAAACATTCTCTCCCTTTGGTATGGAAACTTCATGCAGTATTTTGGGGTTCTTCAAAAGATCTCAAGTGCCCTTCACAGAGTGCAGCATCCTCACCTTCTCTGAAGCATCCTGCTTACGAGTGGAGTCACGCCCACGTAGGCTCTTTGCACTTATCCCTGACTCTGATGTTTGCATGATCAATTGTGTGGCCAGAAATTGCTGCAAGAAAACCATACTTTGTTAAGATACTCAGGCAAAACAAGCTCAGTTAGTGCGTGTCAGTTAACTATCACAAACCACAGGCTGGGAATGACTGGGTTAGAGGCAGTTTCAGTTCCTTGTCTGCTACTCAGAATAAGTTCCTGCAATTACCTCAGAAGCCCCAAGCCCTGAGGAACTCTAAAACCCCAGTTCAAACTGTGTTAGCACTACAAGCTGGGACACTCTACTTCACAAGCCATTTTAAATGGCATATATTCACAAGACACAGTTTCATGTACGCTTTGTACCAGCGTAAACCAGCACAGCCACCAGAAGCAATCACATCCCCTGTCATTCACTGTTCTCGTTGCTTGTTTCTGTTCCTCAACCACACCCTGGTTCTTGCTGGCTTAAGCATGTC
Source organism: Lathamus discolor (assembly GCF_037157495.1). Classification (NCBI taxonomy): domain Eukaryota; kingdom Metazoa; phylum Chordata; class Aves; order Psittaciformes; family Psittacidae; genus Lathamus; species Lathamus discolor. Next base: position 11,938,383 of record NC_088893.1, on the reverse strand, counting down.
CCTGATGGAAATTAAGATTTGAAATTGGTCTGGGCTGAACCTTAAGAGAAATTTTGCTGTGTTACATCTAACTTACCTACAATCTAGTTCACCAGACATCTGAGCTAGCACAAGAGGTGCAGAGAAAGATGAAACTGCTTCATTCAGAGACACTGTGAGCATAGTTGTGGTGTTACATAAGTCTTTCCCATACTTATGGGCTAAGGCAGATGCACTTTACCTGGATCTGCTCCAGGACATCTCGCTGCATCTCCACAGCCATGTGGTACACATCATGGTCAGAGCTGTTGTACATAACTGCATTTTGAAACATCAGCATAATGTCCCGCTGGAACTCAGCTGTGGTTCGTATCAGCCCATTCTCAATGTTCTTTTTGATGGTAGATAAATCCATTGGCCTATGAAAGAAATGCAGTCAAAAATAGCAACACAAATATCTAACTCTTTACCCACTCTCTTGCAGACAGTACCATGTCTACTTAGATCACCTACTTAATTTAGCCAAACAGGTTTCCCCGTGCACAGGCTGTGTTCCTGAATTCCAAGGCCCTGGTCAGAGGACCCAAGCTGTCCAGCAGTTACTATGAACAGTAAACACACCCCAACAGATGCCTCAGAGAGGCATTTGCCTTCTCCAGGCATCAATGAAGGAGACATTAAAGAGCTAGAGTTGCAGCCACTGAATTGTTTAGGAGAGATTTTGGGGGACAGGAGGAGATTCTAGTAATTCTTCCAGAAGAGTCTGCTATCTGGGGCAGTAAAAATGCTCATGAAAGAAGATAAGTCTCTGGAATTCCTACCCTTGGACAGAAACTGGAAAAAGCAGATCAGTCACATACCGCCTTACAGATAAAAAAAAAAATAATGCGTAAGCCAGTGTGCTTTGTTCAAAGATAGTGCTGTGTAAAGATACCTGTCTGTTACTGAAGACAACCCTTTTCTTGGGGAAGCCTGCTTCTGACTGAATCATGCCAGAAATGAATAATCTTCCAAGTTTTGCAGTTGCATGGCAGCTAAAAACTACACTGTTCCTGCCAGAAATCCTTACACAAATGTGCAAATATACAGAGTTCAAATGATGGGAACACTGCTGAGACTCACCTCTGCACAATACTGTGGTAGCCTGGTGCTATATCATCAGTTACAGGCTGCAGGAAGACATTGGCGTACCTGTGGAAAGAAGGAGTTCACTTAGTGTCCTCCTCGCTGGTAAATGTTTGGTTTATGCTCTCGTGTTTATTTGTGTGCTAACAGGATGATTCATTGTAACCCAGTGAGCCTCCAAGAAGGAAGAGTGTAAACTTGTACAGGATTAGTCACTTCTTTCTGCTGGTTCTCCAGATATCAAACCCACCTGTGATTAGCTGCTGCTCTCCAAACTAGCATGATGGCTTTCTTCCAAATCTTCTGGGCCTGTATTGCTTCCTGGTCTTCACTACACACTGAGCTGGGAAGAAAAGAATAGAACTTCCTTCAGGAGTCTGCACACTACCTCATGGCAGACACCTTATGGTTTGTTTTGCCTTTGACATGCCTACACTAATCCATGGGACCTGGTGCTATAGTGCTGCCTGCGCACTTGCAAGCAGAGACCCAGACAAATCATCAACAAATTCCCCCTCTGGACCTGTGCAGCCAGCAAAACAGAATCGGGAAATCTATGTTCCTCCCACAAAATAGTGTGGGATTTCACTTGTGTGCCTGAGAACTTCACTGATACTCACAACTGTGAGGAGGCTGGGCTGCTGGGGATGGAGTCGGCTAGCGTGTGAGACTGTAAAGGTGCATTATGGACACTGAAGCCATCATCGCTCTCGCTCACGGGGGGTTCATTATCCATCTCCGACAGATATCCCTCACCCTGATCTTCTTCTTTGGGTTCCTCCAAACTGGCAGCCTCACTGGCACCATCCTCATCATCCTCTTCACCCTGCCCATCCTGAAACACAAAGTTCATTAGTCTGCACAGCCAGCTATGGCAGCAACCTAGAGCCTCCAAAGCAACTATAGTTCAGCAGTGATTTTCTTGCTATGCTGCTGACAGCTGTACAGGCACTTTCCCAAAATCCCACTCTACCCTGCCCTGCCTCCCCCCACAGACACAGAAACACACACAGAGCTTCACAGTGCCTGAAGCAAGCTCCCCTTTAGCTCCAGCTGCAAACTGCCCACTTCTCAGTGCAGAAAGCGGAACATAAGCTTTGCTTTTCAGCAGATGGGAGCCAGGAAGCAGTAGTAGTAAGATGTTACTAATACACTCAAGATGAATACAACCAATTGAGAATTACCTTCATCTGACTCCTAAATAGGGCTTGGGCCTCCTCCTTCATTGACTCTGTGAATGAAAGAAAACCAAAGGTTGATTCTCCAAAGCAGTCTTTCCTACAAAAGCTCCTGCACCAATACCTACTGTCCTGCAGTAATTAATACTGTTCCTACACATATCTTTTCTCCCTCCTCCCCAAAAAACCTGAACCAGATCACTGACAACTATCCAGCTAATAATGTTGCATGTAAAAGATTTCCTAGCTGAATTAAGTTACCTGACAGCTCAAATTTGTGCTGAACATCAGCCTGTGAGGAGTCTTCACTCACATTTGGGACTTGTGGAGGGGATGAATCATCATCAGGTGGGGTCTGGAGGGAAGAGAAATGCACAAATCTAGATGTTTGTGTCAGCTTACTTCAGTGAAGGTGTGGGCACATCTCACTCACTCTAACCTAACTCAAGGCAATATGAAGCTCACTGAGCACCTTCCCAACAGCAATTCTGCACATGGGCGGGGGGGGAGATACACAAAGGTACTGCCTAAAGCAGAGAGCTTCTCTGCAGATCGAACAGATCAGCAGCATGACTCCAAAGAAAACAGTCAGTCACATTCATTGAAGGGATACCTTCAACCCAACAGTCATCCTTCCTCTAAACTTCTCTCCTACCTGCCACAACTTCTCCTTTCTTTCCCCACACCAGTTCCAGACAGCCTCTCTGCCCACATACCTCTGCCTTCACTGTATTGTGCACCATGTCTTCTCCCTTGGTCGATTCTATCTCGATTTCAGAAGTCTCTCCTACTGTTACAGCTGCTCTTTGATCTTCTTCTATCTCTTGACTTCGAAGTTCTGGTGTTTCTGTCACTCTTGCAGTTGCTGCTATAGTTTCCTCAGGGCCCAGCTGATTCTGCTCCTGCTCTGCAGGTTCTGTCTTTATTTCTGATCCCAGATCACCAATGCCCATTAGGTCTCGAATTCCCTTTGCCTCTGGCTCCTCACACTCCAGTCTCTCCTGCTTCACAGTCACAGACACTTGGGGTATCTGGGCCTGTTTCTCATGCTCCTGACGAATTGAGTGCTCCCATGGGCCAGGCAGGGTCTGAGGGTCATCCGTATCTTCACAGAAAGAAGACAGAGCAGCTTCTACAACTGCTGCATCCAGGACTTCAGGGTGGTCGTCTACCTTTAATGCCAAAACAAAGAGCAATACAGGCCAAGGTCAGAAAAAGAGATTAAAAAAAGGTTTATGTTATTTGGTAATGAGACAATTGCCGAAAACCTGGTGTACGGTGTTTACAAAGCTGCCTTCCACAGCCAGACTTTTATCACTCCTTGTGGAGTTCCCTGTGGAGCTCCAGTTCCAGAAATACAGCAGTCCTGGAGAGTGCTGCAAGAAGTGCTCATTTGTCTGCCAGAGTCATGACCCAAACCCTACCCAACATGAGGAAGAAAGAGATCTCTTTCTGCACTTTGAAGAGGAGCACCAGGCTAAATGTAGTAGACTAGCAGCAGTAGTGTCACAGAGCCATTTCCTACTGATCTGGACAATGATGGTGAGAATGTGCATTTTGCAATAGTTACTTTCTTGCTGGTCTAAACTAATCAGATTGGTGAACAGTAATTGCTTGACATTAACCTAACTGGATGTGGAGCAAAAGGCACTGTCATTCTGCTTTGCCTGTTTACCTTGTCCTCAATGATGGCTATAATATTTCCAACAGTATCGAAGTCCAGCTCTTCCCCTGTATAGGACACTGCAATATCCATTTTCTCAGCTAAATCCAGGTCTTCTTTCCCATCCATGCAGTGATCTTTGGAAGACCCTGCAGTACCACCAGCCCCAGAACCCAGGCACTCTTTCTTGATGGAATCAATGATCATGGATATTTCACTGCTGTCCATGGACACTGTCACAGTGTGGGAATCAGCCACTGCCTCCATAGAAACACAGGCTTCTGGTTGGCTCACTGCACAAGAATGAAAGTGTCAATCAGAGACATACCTGGAGAAGTCAAGCCCACACAAATACTGCAGTGGATAAGACCAACCACAAGTATCCCAGGTTCACCCACAACAGCATGGCTTAGAAAAATAAAAGACAAACAAGGGTTTGCTTTCCCACTGTAGAGACAAAGTGAGATTCCAGCCCTTGAACCACAATTCAGCAACACACCATTAAAACCCTTCCCCTCCTTCCCCACCCAGCAAATCCTGTTTAAAACCATCTGTTTACTCCAGCTGAAAGGTTGGTGAGTCCAGGGTGGTAAAAAGCCAGCTGAGATCTTGCTGAGTGCTGATCCCAAGGAAGTTCTGCTTCCCAGCAGTGCAGGATCTATGAATGCGTAGTTCAGGAACGCACCTGTGGCTACGCCTTCTGGAGCTGCAGCTGGTGGCACAACGGATGGTGCTGACAGTGTGGGCATCATGACAATTGTAGCCTGGGACACAGGCTCTACTGGGGGTGGCAGGAGCTTAGCTGGAGGTTCACTGGCAACAGCGGAGAAGGAAGCAAGAGGTGAGGTGAACTGTGCAGGACCAGCTTCTAAAAGCCGGGAAAGCGTAGGAGCACCTAACAGAAAGTAGAAGGGAAAAAGCACATGAGCAAGAAGCAGCCGCCACTCAAGTCCACAAAGACACCACTGGGCTTTTCACTGTCTGTTGGCTTCTTTTGGGAAAAAGACACTGACAGGTACCTATAAATGGTCCCAAAAAACTATATGGAGAACCTGCACCTCAAAATGCACAACTGTTTTGTGTGTGCAGTCTGAGACAACCATAAAGACTACGGGACACTGCGTTCAATGTAACGGCTGCAGAGGCTAAGCCACACATGCAGAGAGATGCCCTTCCAAAGGCTCATCCCAATACAATTACAGGAAATCTGAAAAACAGTGCTGAGAGAAACACATAAGGTGAGCCAAGACAAACAGTCATCACAGGAGCTGGAAGGGAGCAGAGGGAATCTCTCTGCAGGTCTTTCCTGGAGAATTCCTCTTGTATAAAGGTTGCCACTCATCTTAGCAGTAACCTCCAGTCTGAATTTACCAAACTGTCTGGACCAAATTAATGGGTCTTGAAGAATAGAAATGGATGAGGAAAGTGAGATTATTCATATGGAATTATATAGGACTGACTGGCATAAATGCTCAGTTGCAGACAATATGATTAAACCACTCGTTAGCATGAGCTGAGAAGAACCTTCAACCTTAGGCAGGTTATTCCGAAAAGGCTCAATGCAAGGACTCTTGCACTGTCCCTCTCACCCTGCTCTCTGTGGAACTTACTCTGGAGTTCACAGTCCACTGTAGCCTAATCCTCAACAGGCCTCTAAGCTAAAGCAGAGGTAGGACACAAGAACCAGGTTCACAGGGAGCTGCAGTTTGACACATTTTTCCCCCTCACACAACTCCCTGTCATTTAGCCCTTTGTTTCTACATTGAAATGCCCAATATTAGCTAGTGTCAAACCCAGAAAAACTAGACTTCATGGACTAGGATCAAATCAAATCCAATTGTTCACTGATTTTAGATCAAGGCACTCCTTCTTCTGTAAGCATAAGGATGTTCTTAAAAAAAAACAGTGAGAGGGGTGAGAGGGATGGGAGTACAGAAATAGCAATACAACTCATACAGCCCCCAAACCAGCCAGGACAGATGTCCTTCATCTCTCTCCAAAGAGAACTGACATAGACATAGAATAGTCTGAAGGTACATCTGAAGGGAGAAGTGTACAGGGAGAGTCCCAAGTTACCTGAAGCAGCAGGAGATGCAGGGACAGCACCAGGTGCCGACTGCATTTCCCCACTGTGCAGCACTGGCAGGACACTTCCTACCTCCAGCAGGACTCCTGAGCTGTTCATGTGACCAGAAGCCACTGCCATTTCATTTTCACCAACCTGCCAAAGGAGGACAGAACTGAAAATCCTGAAGATCACCATCACCTCAGTGATTCTCTGCCATATATGCACCTCCATAAGTATGTCCATCATTTGCAGCATTTCTCCTGCACTTTTTGTCCAGCTAGTCCCTGCCTGAGGCCCCCACAGAAGTGATCAACATGAAAGCCTGAAATTAGTTGTTCTTCTTCAGCTACAATACAGCTGCAGTGCCACCCTCCTTTGAAGTTAGGCCAAATACATCATCTGCTCTACCTTAGTTCCTCTGTTCAAGGACCTCACAATCCTCTACAGATACCAGTCTCTCTATCCCTCTTAGATGGTATGGAATTATCCCTTATTTTGAGTTGAGGGAAACTGAAGCACCAAAGTGGAAAGTAACTCTATCAATGTGACACAGTAAACCTATGATTAACCTTGAAGCAGATGTAAGCCACCTGCTTAAAAGAAAACAGATGGTTTACAAAGAAAACAGAGTCTTCCACAGCCCTTCCTTGCTGTACCGTGTTACATTGCACCATGCAAACATAGAACGCATGAACATTTACTCGAACTAACGAATAGAAAATACCCCAAATCTGACTATTTAGAAAAGGAAGTCAACAGCAATGCACCTTTTCCATCACACAAACACTAAGACAAGGAATCCATGCCATGGGCAGGCTGATGGCTGTTCTTTTCAGACTGGGCTCTGAACAGTGTCAGCAATGGTCACCTTCCTAAGATTTCCAGAGTCACTAACACGAGAAGTGATTTTAGTAACTGTCTACAATTAGGAGAAAACCAAAGCACTTCAATGTTGGTCATAAACTCCATTAAAGGACTCCCTACTCCTATGCTAAGATTCATTACAAATACTGAAACTCAACTTTAGGCCAAGATGTAAAAGAACTGCGAGCCCAAAGCAGAAATCAAGAAAACCTCCATGGAGGCTGACTGGGATGATGCTGACTAACATCCTCCCTCCCCTGGAGAGAACGATTTCCTCTAGCAAAGCCTGCAACTCCAACTCCTTACAACCGAGGGAGATAGCCAGTCCCATATGCTGAATGCTCCCTGCAGTCCTGCACTATAGTATTGCTGGGAAAGGGTCCCGCCTCTGTGGCTCACAGGAATAATTCTATTGCTCACCTATCACTTCTGTTGGGACTCTCACCAAAAACCTGTATGCTTTAAAAAAAGCCTTTGCATATATGAGCAGAGAGCTCCATACCAGCCTGGGGCTTGTGGGCAGGAGACTGCCCTTCTTCAGCAGCTCTGAGAGCAGAGGGGAAGGAGGCGGAGTTGCTTTTTGTCCTAGCATCTTTTTCTGGGGTGAATCATCAGTGACTGGGGTCATAGGGGCATCCAGGGGAGCAGAGCCTGGAGGGGTGTCAGGGATTCCAATGAAGGAGGCAACTGGGGTGCTGGGCAATGTCCCTGGAGTGACCTGAGAAAGAGAAAAACCACACTGTTCAAAGCCACACTCCACCACACGGACTAGCCCCACTTGCTCCTTCCCCCTAGAGCATTGATCCAGCACACCACAGACACCTACTCCATTCACTCACTGCACCTACTCCAGGCATATGCTTTCACCCTTTCCCTGCCCTGTAGTGCCACTTCCCAGGCACACACTGAAGACTGCATGGCCAACCCACTGATGCCCCTACACAGCCTTTGATCCAGGCACCTGATCATCACAGACACTGAAGAGGGCACGTAGCAGCAGTGTACATCAACCACACTACAGCATTACCACAGCAAAAAGTCTGCAAAACAAGGCAAGGGAGTCTCTACAGGCTCCTTCTCCATAATGGATGCAGAGCCCCATGTTCCAAACTGGTCTTTCTCTCTTACTATGATAAGGATCCTTACCCCTGGACTGGCCTCATCCACAGCGGGCTGAGACAGATCTCCCAGAGCATAGTCTCCCCCTGGGGAGGTTGAGCCTGCAGGGGAGCGAACCATCACACTTGTCAACCGTCGTTGTGGATTCTTAATGGCCTGACGAGCTGGAAGAGACCAGAAAAGAACAGTGAGATCCCATGAAGCCAACTTGGACAGTCCCTAACAGTTACCTCTGACTTTATCTTAAAGAACCCCAGGAAGACAATCTGTATTGTGGGAATTTCTTGTACCACACCACCAACAGGTTAGTTCACTGAATTGCCCCATGAGCTATAAATTAATTAAATATTCAGAACAAATCTATCTTCCTTTTCTCTTCAGACAATAGTAAAACTATAGGGAAAACTAAAGGGGTAAAAAGCCTGACACTCGGAAAGCTCCTTCCTAATCCCGCTTTCTCTTAGATATACCTTTTCTACAGAACTTGTTCCTTTCTCAGATGTCTCTGCATTTTGCCTTGCTACAAGTGTGATGCTGGAAAGAGAATACAGCCTTTCTCTCCAACTCCAGGGTCAAGGAATTCCTCCCAACAGGTCTTAACAAGATTTAAGTTTTTCCCAAATGCTCTTATGAATATATGCATCTCTCTCTGGGGAAAAGTGCTTACCCTGATAAGCAGCATCTGTAGCCTTCCTCTTGACTTCTGCCTCCTCCTCCTCCAGTTTTTTCTTTCTGCATACAGAACCAAAGCCTACTGTCACAGAGCGTCTCACTTCCCCTTAGTTCCTCTTCCGCAACGAGCTTTCTGAACCCCACCCCATTATCTCCAGACAACAATGGACTGCCTCTGTGGTCTCAGGCTCAATTCCTCTGAGGAGCAAAGCAGAGTCAGAGGCCAGTCAGAGAACAACACAGTCGGCAGAAAATTTCACTGCCAGCTGATTATCAAAATGGAGGAGGCAAGCATGACATTGCAAGCCACCAGCAAGCTCTGTACTGATACATTTCGAACCACGCTCCACGCAACCTGGTGCCCTCCAGGCTAATTGAAGTCCACCCTCAGAGGCCAAAGCATCAGCTCAGCTGCCCCGTTTCTCTTAACCCAAAGTATATGGAGCAAGAGACAGCTAACAGAGTGTCAGAGAACTACAAACTCAGAAGAAAGCATAACATGGAAATAATTAAATAACTCACATCATAATTTCATTGCATAGCTCCTCCAGTCTGTTATCCATGTGTCCAGCCTGGATCAGCTCTGCATCCCTCTTGAGTTGCCTGTAATCAGGAAATCTTACTTATCACTGAACAATACACTCTAAGCGGCATTTTCATCCCAAGCATCATCCCACTTAGGCAACGTTTCCAAAACAGGGCTCTCGAGTGCACCGCAGCTCCTCTGCTACATACCTGTACTTTTCCTGTGTTTCTTTAATGATTTTCTTCAACTCCTCAACTCGTTCTGCAGTCAGTTTCCGCACAATAACGTCTTCCACAGTTTCTACAACTTCTCCCTTCTCACCACGTTTTCTCCTAGAGTAAGAGAAAACCAAAACCAGTTCAGACATGAAATACAGAAAACTTTCCCCTTTCGTAAGTGGCTGCTGCCTGTCCTTCCTGACACATGCACACAAAAAAATCCACCTCTTCCAATTTGCCTTAAATGATGTTGAACAGCAAGTTCAAACAATCTGTTCTGAAAAAAACCCCACCCTAATTTTTAAATGTGTCCAGAGTTAAAGATTTCAGGAATAGATCAAAGATGCAAACCCACTGCACATTCTCAATGTGCAAAAAAATCAATCATTCCACTTCAGAGAAGTTTCTTTCTGCCCATGAAGAAACACCTATTTTTTGACCCTCCATAATTCAGTCCCTTTGTCTTTGCAATTCTAGTGCTGAAGATCATTCAGCACTACCACAAACAAATACTACTTTTAAACATCCTGCCCTTGATTTAATTTGATGTGAAGTCCCAAAACAAAACTCGTGGAGTTAGGAGTGCGAAACATCTGAGACCATAAAGCTGTAGTGAAAGCACTGGTAAGAAAACTGTAAGAAACTACTGCAAAACAGAGACATACAAAAACCATTTCCTCTTCCCACTCCTGCTGTCTTTTCTATCTCTATTCTGAGTGATAATTTTATGTGCAAAACTTCTGATCAGTAAGACTAACATGTAGTGTTTTATTCCAGCCAAATAAATGTTTCCTTTCTCTGCATAAGTCCAAAAATGCACACTGTAACTGACTGAGCTGTGGCAGAGAGGCCCCTGTTATCTAGGCACGTATTGGAACAACAGCAGGGGCATATGGAAGACGCTAACAAGTACATAGTTTTTGAACCACATAATACTGAAATACTTATGAAGAGGAGACAAGACAAAGATACAGGAAGCGTCTTCTGAAGAAGATCTTGGGCTTGTTAATCCTTCCCATCTGCCATACCTGGAATCCTACCCATGCCAGCTACCACAACTGCATCTCCTCGTTGCTTTACACTTCTTTAGGAGGAGCAGTACCACATGCTTTGCTATAAGAACTGACAAGTCTACCCCAAACTGCTGCACTCGTGCCAGACTTTATACTCACTTGGGAGTCTCTGTAGTCTCCAAGAGCTCTGAATACTGAGATGCACAGTGCTAAGAGAAAACAAAGAAAGTCAGAGTACACTAAAGAGTCAGCTGCAGCAAACACCTAACAACAAACCCTAAGGGCACATACTCCTTCAGTGGTCTAACACTTTATGAACACATGTGACAGTGTTCTCCAGAGTTTCCCCCCAGCTATAATTTAGTGTAGCTCAAAGTGAGGGAGCGTATTCACTCTCTTACTCCAGCACTGCCCAGGCTGATCTTCAAAACAAAGCTAAAGAACAGATGCTCTCATCTAACAGTTTAGAAATCAAAGCAAGCATGACTAGGGAAGCTGCAGCTGTTATAATGTTTCTGTCTGTGAATGTGAACCAAAAATGTTTTAATGGAGAAGCCGGATAATTCTATCAAGGCCATCTTCACAGCTTAACAGGAACAGTTAGCAACCTAAACCACTGAACTTCTCCTCCCTTAGTTCTTTTGGTATTTTCCTGTCCTTTATGCAACAAAAATCTCAGGTGCTTGCCCAAACAACAGGACACACCAAAATACATGGGCACCCACAAATTCCTGGGGCAAGGAATTCCACAGCTTAATTACATGCCTGGTGAAGAACAATCTCTTTAGGTTTGCTTCCAACTTGCCTCCTATTAGTCTCCTGATAGCCTCTAAACCTTGTACTAGACAAAGAACTGAAGAGTTAAACTTTATTAATTCTTACTGATCCTCAACATACCACTTCTGACTGTGCAGGCATCTGTCATATTCCTGTTACCTCTTCTTATGGTAAGGATTCTACCTTACTTTGCCATCCCTTACAAGGAAACTGTTTCATGTCTTTGACCATTCTTGTCTTTTTCTTAACTTTATCTAACTGTACTGTAAGCTCAGATTTCATTTCAGAAATAGGAAAAAGTATTTAACATGATGCAAGCAAAATTTTTTGGGTTTTGTGGTTTTGGTTTTTGTGTTTTTTTTTTTTTTTATTTTAAATAATTTTACTTTCTTTTTTTTTGAACAAGGAATGCATTCTTTTAGGCAGCTGTATTAACTATCCCATGCAGAATTCACCTTTTCCAAGATCCAAATATCAGTACCTTACCTTTTGTGAAAACCAGTCAGGTGGGCGTCCTGGCTCTGCAAAAGGTTTGATAGCTCTGCTGACTGAGACCCTGCAGGAGAGAAATGGCAAGTCGCTGTCAACTTACTTTCTTCCCCAACCAACACGCAGAGAAAACACTGACCTGTCTTGACATTCATTGGCATTCAATGACTGAATAGCCTTTAGATTTATTTATTTATTCATCACTGAATAGCCCTAGTACTTATGAATACAACAAACTTTCCAAGTAGTTGTTACATTTAGAAATTATTCAAGTACAGCCCTTGGACTCAAGAATATTTGCTTGCACCACATAAACAACAGTTTCACTCCCTTGCTTTGAAAAGCAAGTTTTTACCTTCTGACGACACCACCATGTTTCCACAAAAACCTTACTCTGGTAAGGGAAAAAGGCAGCAAACCAGAGCTCCATGTTCAAATGCCATGTACAAAAATTTGTTATAAAATATCCTTCTTGACCACAACTCATTTCTTCCAATTTATGAACACTGAATCACAGAATGGTTTGGGTTGGAAAGGACCTCAAAGCTCATCCAGTTCCAACCCCCTGCCATGGGCAGGGACACCTTCCACTAGAGCAGGCTGCTCCAAGCCCCATCCAACCCAGCCTTGAACACTGCCGGAGATGGGGCAGCCACAGCCTCTCTGGGCAGCCTGTGCCAGTATTCATTCTTTGCTCTGTTTAATACGCTGCTGTTTTTACGCAGTGGTTATAAAAGAAGCAAAAACACTGTCCAGGTATGCTCCTAATACTTCCACCTTTAATACCTCCATCTTTGTTTTGAACAGAAAGCACAAGTGCTAAAAACTAAGCTGTTAGGCAAGGAACCAGCACAGTGTAAAGCCGCGCTAGGGTACCCCACACAGCCCCAGGAATGCCATATCCACGCATACACGGCGGCACAGCGGGACACCGTCCTCGCCACCCGCTTACCAGTTCTGGTCTCCGCTCCTCATGACGGATGAGGCCAGGCAGAGCTTCTCGCGGATGGACCAGGGCTCGGTGGGGCCGGCGCTCAGCAGCTTGTGCTCTGCCGGGAAGGGACGGACTTAGCGGCCCCGCCAGCCCCAGGCGTCCGGCCCGCCCCTCCCGGGCCACAGCCCCGCCCCTCCCGGGTCCGTTGGCTGGGTCCTTTCGCACCACCGTTAGCACCGCCGCTCCCCCTCGGTTCCCCTCGGGCCGTTCCCTTAGCCCCGTTCCCGCCCCAGCCGCGCCGCCATCGCTCCCCCGCCGCATCTCCCGACAGACCCCACACTCACTGCCCGTCCCCGCCGCCATCTTGCCCGCCCGGCCTGAGGTGAGGCAGGGCGGAGCCATACGCAAAGACCGACGGGAGCCGCGCAGAAGGCGGAGCGCCTAAGCCCCGCCCCTTCTTGCCCCACGGCGGGTTCTGATTGGCGGCCGGGCAGGCGCGGGCTCCCATTGGCGGCGCAGGCTGGCGGCGAGGTTTGAAACCCCAACAGCAGGCACCGCGCGGAGGTGAGTTCGAGGAGGTAGCGCAGGAGTAGCGGGTCTGGGTCTGGGTCTGGGTCTGGGTCTGGGTCTGGGTCTGGGTCTGGGTCTGGGTCTGGGTCTGGGTCTGGGTCTGGGTCTGGGTCTGGGTCTGGGTCTGGGTCTGGGTCTGGGTCTGGGTCTGGGTCTGGGTCTGGGTCTGGGTCTGGGTCTGGGTCTGGGTCTGGGTCTGGGTCTGGGTCTGGGTCTGGGTCTGGGTCTGGGTCTGGGTCTGGGTCTGGGTCTGGGTCTGGGTCGAGAAGCCCCGTGTAACTCGGAAGAAGCTGTGGTCTCTGGGGGTATTGTGGAGGGCGGCCTGCGTGGGAGCCATATGCGGCCTGTGCGTGTTATGTCTACTGGACGCCATGTGGCGGTCTGTGCATGCAGGGGTCCCGTGCGTGTGTGCATTCGCAGCGGTATCCTGTGTTGGTGTGTGCGCAAGGATAGTTTCTTTTTACAGCCCAAGTTTGTGGGGGGCAGACTGTAGTGGGGTGTATGTGTGGGGACCAGAGTCTGGACTCAGACTATAACATCACCCTGTCCTCACTGTGCCTCTTTTTCTCCAGGAGCTGTGTTGAGGCATGATGGCGCAAGCAGTTGCCTCCCCGGGGCTATTCTCTGATGATGATGCTGCAGCTTCCCCTGTTCTTGAATCCACAACAACAGGGTTTGGGGCTGATGTGCGCAAGGACCTGCTGTCGGAGTTCTCTGCTATCTCTCCAAATCCTGAGGGCTCCCAGCAGGTGAGGCTGGACCTTTAAAGTCACAAGCAGGGCTGTGTTTTGACTTGCGGCTGCTGTGTCTCTGTACAATGGTGGTGTGGTGCAGGGCCAACAGACACTCTTCAGGAGAGGCTAGAATGAAATGTTGCTCTGGGGGAGCAGTTCCTGTTATGAGCACTGCACTATGAAGTGCCTCTTCACATGATTCCTCTTAGTGTGGTGCTTCGTCTGGCCACTGGTTTTGCTGTTAGGTCTTCCAAGTTCTTGGTCTAATTCACTAGCTAAAAGAAACACTAGTGTGACTGGAAATGCCTAAGAAAACTTCTGGTATTGCTGGGGATTTTGGGACAGAGAAGTGTCCGTTAGCTCCTGAGCACTAGTTGGGGTAGCTGCGTGTCTTTCGTGCTGTGGTTCCTGTAGTGTTTTGGTGGAGGCTGTGAACTGCATCTCTGGCTGCTGTGCTTAACCTGTGCTGATTTTTGCAGCCTGCAGCTGAAGACAGTGATGGAAAATTAAAGGTCTATTTGAGAGTTCGTCCTCTGAAATCTACAGAACTGGAAAAAGGAGAAGACCAGGTAAGACACTGAATGAAGCAGTCTCTGAGCTGGCTGCCTGTGTGCTTGTTGGGAGGTGCTACTATCCTTTGCTATTTATGTTAAGGCCTCTTTTAAACTAATGCGATGAAGGGGTTTATGTGTTCTTTAGGGCTGTGTCTGCATTGAGAATTCGGAGACCCTTCTTCTAAAAGCCCCTAAGGACTCCTTCACCATGCGAAGCACAGAACGTGGAGTGGGACAAGCAGCACACAGGTTCTCTTTCACCCAGGTAGGTAACTGGGACAATCCACCTGGAAGTCTTCAGAGCTTAAACCATCCTTACAGCTTGAAAGCTGGCTCGCTAATGTGCACTGATTCTAACGCATTGCATTAACTATGTGGTCTTGAACAACCCTCTGTTTGCTTCTGTTATTGTTTCCTTAGTTTTTCTCTTTTTAAGCTGATCCTGACAACTTTTTTTGGCAGCAAATACCAACTTCTTGTTTTGATCCTGAGGCTCTAAACACACTGGAGGCTATAGTGATATCAGATATTACTGCATTAAGGAAGTGAACAGCTTGTTTTAATGATCTGGACTGGAATTACTGGTGGGCCTGTTTCTCATGATGTGGGGCTAGTAAAAGGAACAAAGATCTACATAGTATTACTTGAACAGCTATTAGCAGTCAAAAGATAGGAAAGATCTACATGAAGCCATTTTTCATGTATCTTGTTCGCAGATCTTTGGACCAGATGTAGGGCAGAAATTCTTTTTTGATGAGACAATGAAGCAGGTGGTCAAGGATGTACTGAATGGGCAGAACTGGCTGGTTTACACCTATGGCATCACCAATTCAGGGAAGACTCACACTATTCAGGGTAAGGAAAACACTAGGTGTTAGGAGCCTGTTGAAGGAGTTGTCTGCTTCTACATGTGAATCCTTAGCTTGCTGCTGTTCTTGCTTCAGGAAGCAACAAAGATGGGGGGATTCTGCCTCGCTCCTTAGCGGTCATCTTCAACAGTGTGGGGGACCAACTGTACAAAGGCATGGATCTGAAGCCCTTCCTCTCCAATGAGGTGATCTGGCTGGACAGCAAGCAGGTGCGATTGGAAGAGACCAAGAAACAGACCATGCTGCGGGGAGGTCTGTGGGAGGTAAGCACTTGGCCTTTAGGTTTAATAATACTAGGGGAAGGATGGTGTCATACAACATACATGCTCATGTTCTTTGTTTTCTTCCAGGAGGAGCTGTTAACACCAATGAAGAGGAGTCACAGTGCTGAATCTCAGCTCCAGGCCACTGCCAGTGGCAGTTTTGACAGTGGAGTGGCTGGCCTCTCTTCATCTAGCCAGCTCACCAACCATTCAGATGTCAGCCAGACAGAAGGTATGTCTGGAAGCCTGTTGGGTACTACCTGCTTCTTATTGGAGGGTGGGGGAAGAAAGAGTGATGGCTATTTGGATGCTGTGTTGTGGGTAAAGGAGGAAAGGTGCTGTTGTTTTGCCAATTTTCCCTTTGAAAGATAAGGATGTTACGGCTGAAGAACTTTGTATGTTGGCAAGACATACATACAAAGAATTCACTGCTGCATAATAACCAGCCCTTGTGAAATGGAGAGTTATTTCATACCACTTCATTCAAGGGGTGTGGTTACTGAGCAGCTGAATGCCATGAGATGGGTATAGCTGGAAAGCAAGGTGCTGAAGTGACATGTTGCACTGAGCTCTTGTGCCCAGACTCTCAAACTTAGGAATGACCAGCTCATCTGGAAGGTATTGGCAGCATGGAGTGATTATTGAGGATTAAATGTCGCTTATACTAAGAAGAGTTCATGGTTGAAATATCCTATACTTCTGAATTCAAGAATATGGACATAAAAGGTACCTACACAGGAAGAAGGATGCTCTTTAAACAGATTTTAGGCTGCCTCAGTGCGAACATGCATTAGAGTAGGTCCAAATGAGAAGAGGTACACAGAATAACTTGGGTCAGCGGTAGTGTTCCTGCTGGAGAAAGACATCTCACTCTGGCTAAATTTTTCAGGCTGTACTTGTGAAAAGCTGCAGTCATGATTTTTTTTCTCCTTTGTTTTTCCTCTAGAGATGGGCCCTCGCTGGGCTGACTTGGACCGCATTTCACTCACTAACACTGGAGATGTGCAGTTCTCCATCTGGGTCTCCTTCTTTGAGATTTACAATGAGTTAATCTATGACCTGTTAGAACCAGCTTTATCCGGCCAGAGCCGCAAGAGGCAGACACTGCGGCTCTGTGAAGACCAGACTGGCAACCCCTACGTGAAAGGTAGATTTACCCAAAGGATATTACTGGCTTCCTAGGGAGACTTGAGGGACTGGGTAGGTGTGTGGCTTAGCAGTGCGATGTGCTGGGGATGCCCTCTATGGCTGCCCCTCAGAGGTCTCTGATGTCTGTATTTATAGGAATGTTAAGTTTGCTAGTGGCAAGGAAATGCAGTGATGAAGTTGGGGCTAATAGTCTCCTGACTGCCTTGCCCAATGTGTGCCTGCTTTTCCAGATCTGAACTGGATCAATGTCCGAGATGCTGATGAGGCCTGGAGGCTCCTGAAACTGGGTCGGAAAAATCAGAGTTTTGCCAGCACCCACATGAACCAGAACTCCAGTCGAAGGTCTGAAGGGGGAGGGAGGTTGTTTAGATGGAATTACAATTCTGAAGGGCATCTCGGAGTTTGTTTGAGAAAGGTTGTGCTTTCTTTTTAAAACATCTGCCTGTTTCTTCACAGTCACAGTGTCTTCTCCATTCGGATCCTGCACTTGCGAAAAGGTGGCAGTGAAACTGTTCCAAAAATCAGCGAGTAAGTTTTATGCTCTAGGATTTGAAGGTGTTCTCTGTGAACTCAACTTCCTGCCTTTTGCCATGAATGCTGGGTATGGGAAATATCTTGAGGAAGGACTTGTTGAAAGCATGTGGAGTAAATGTTCCCACTCTTCTTGGAACTGACTGAGAATTTTGTGAGGAGTACTGCGGAGTACAACTTGAGGTAGTTCTTAAGCTCTTTGAATGAAGGTAAACGTGAGTAACACTGCACCTGCATCAGGGCTGATTTGAGTGTTACCAATGCCTGCTCCTGACGTGTAGTTGTCTCAGTACCTGGGAAGTGGCTGTCCTGAGGACTGGCAAAGGGCCTTTGAAGTTGACACTACAAAGCTCATGTTGGTTTTACCTTTTTTAACCTCCCTACACTTAAGAGTAGGCCTTTTCGTCCAGCAATAGCACATACACCCTAAAAGTGCTTTCTGTGCCCTTGTGGGGCGGGCAGGTGAGCAGGGTGTAGGGGATTGCAGGGTGTCTGAATTCTACACCTTGATAGAACAGGACAAACCCAGTAGCTCATGTGAATATCCCCTGTGTCCTCTTCAGGTTATCCCTCTGTGACCTTGCGGGGTCAGAGCGCTGCAAAGACCAGAAAAATGGGGACCGAATGAAAGAAGCAAACAACATCAATACCTCTCTCCACACACTGGGTCGCTGCATTGCTGCCCTCCGCCAGAACCAGCAGTCCAAGTGAGTATCCAAAATTCCAGAGGGAGGATGTAGGGAAGCTGTTCTCTTCTATGGGCTCACTCTTATTTCTCCCCACAGATTGAAGCAGACCATGGTTCCCTTCCGGGACAGCAAGCTAACCCGCGTGTTCCAGGGTTTCTTCACTGGACGTGGGCGCTCTTGTATGATTGTCAACATTAACCAGTGTGCATCTACATATGATGAAACTCTGTATGTAGCCAAGTTCTCAGCCATTGCTAGCCAGGTAAGCAGCACAGACCAGGATACATCTCATGGTCAGGATACATCTTGCTTCTTGAGAGTGAGCCCTTTTCCATCACAAGACAGGGGGAATGCTTGCAAATCTTTCCTATGCTTCTCCAGTGGATTATTACCTTTACAGTACTTCCAGATTCTGCTAAACTGAAAGAGTTAACAGGCTGCAGAGAAGTGCTATGCTTAAAGGCTGTGCAGCTTCTTTTGTGGATTAGTAATAATGGCCTCTTCCCCTTCAGCTTGTTCAGGTACCACCCACAAAGCTGGAACTTCCATCCATCCAATCAATCATCAAAGAGCACAACAGGCGAACCAGCCAAGGTGCAGAGGCAATGGCAAAGGATGAAGTGGAATCAGGAGATGACAGTGAGGATGAAGCGGATGTCTCCATGTATGAGAAGGAGGTTGGCTGTGTTTTTTGTTTGTTTTTTTTTTTTTTTTTTACAGCTGTCATGCACAGAGGATCAAGAACAGCTTTTAAAGAATCTTAAACCTAGGTCACCTTAGCCTACAGATACAGGATTACCTAATTTAAGTTTCAATTCTGTTGTGCAGTGCGGGCAATGGGGTCTGTGCCTTTTTTGCAGGACTTGCTGCGTGTAGTGGAAGCTGCACGAGAACTGCTGGTGCAAGAGCGGCAGGAGAAGCTGCAACTAGAAATGCGTCTCCGTGAGGAGATCTGCAATGAGATGCTAGAGCACATGCGGCAGAAGGAGCAGTGGTGCAGGTACAGCTTATGTTGATCTCCCTCCCTTTGTTAAAGGTGAGCTATGCTACCAAGAACTGCCAGTCCCTGACACATTGTTGTTTGCTCTCTTTGTAGCCAACATTTGGATACTCAGAAGGAGCTGCTGGAGGAACTGTATGAGGATAAACTGAATAACCTGAAGGAATCACTCACTGACTATTACCAGGAGATGATCCAGGTGTGTTCAGGGCAATGAAACATTAGGAAAGTGGCACTGGGTTGAGAGGGCCTTGGGGTACTTGAATCCAGGAAGGGGACTTAAGCAAACTGAAAGATTTTGCTTTTTGTGGGATTATTGGATAGCCTGAGCCACAATTCTTGCTTCTTGTCCACTGCTTTATTTAGGTGACTAGGTTTTCATCCCTTAATCTGAAAGTTACTGTTCAGCCATTCTGACTCATCTATTTGTTCAACATGATTCTTTCAACCCTTCATTTTTTTGCTAGTTGCTTGTTTTGCACTCCTTCAGATTAACACAAGATCTGTGAATTTCTTTTTTTTTTCTCTTAGTTATAATGATGGGCATGGGCCTATCTGTATTTCTCATGCTATGGCATTTGAGTGGTTTCTGTGATTTGCTGCAGACCTCTCTGAAGATGCCAACTCTTAAAAAAACCCTCTTATCTCTAGAGGCTGTAAAAAAAGTGGATTAGGCTCCTAGAAAATGGGTTCACACTTTGCACTGAAAGGGCACTAAGGCTGGGTCCAGTGTGTAAAATTTCTGTTTGTGAAAGCCTCTTGGAAGAAAAGACATTGAAAGTTTCAGTAAAGCTGTGTTAAGATCATCTTCTTGACTATTTGAACAAACTTGCTTTCCAAGGAACGCGATGAGAAGATTGAGGAACTCCAAGCTGCTCTTCAGGAGGCAAAACAAAAAATGGAGAGCTTGGATACTAAGCAAAAGGACTTGGGACAAAGCTTGCGCCGATCAAAGCGAGTGGCAGCTACCTCATGTGCTCTGCAACAGGAGCTGGAAGATACTAAAGCAAAGCTAGAGCAATGTCAAATGGAGTTAAATACTGCAACAGCAGGTAAGGCAGTGATGCTACACTGGTCCTTAACTACACCAGAGCAGCCCTTATAAAGGGTTAGAGATACATTTTATCAGTAAGCACACTGGATTCAGACATCCTGAAACCACTATTCTGGGTTTCACTGCATTTTCATGTGAAAGTGGACTTGAGGGCAGGATCATATCCCAGTTCAAATTCTGAAGTTCCTCCGCATAATTGAAAGAGAGAAGCCTGGAACACTTGTGCACGTCTGCACAAAGCTTTTCTCGGCTTGCCTGTGGCAGCTTATCTCAAGGGGAGTCTTCAGAAAAACTGAAAGCTTATGATAGTACTGTTGCTCATTGCTTTTTGTCGGTTCCTAGAGTTGCGCAAGTACCAGAAATTGCTGGAGCCACCTCCCTCCGCCAGACCCATTACTGTGGATGTAGACAGGAAGCTGGAGGATGGACAGAAGGTAACTCCATCTCTGTTACAGAAAGGAACACTTGCAGGGCAAGGCAGTTGCC
This sequence comes from Lathamus discolor, assembly GCF_037157495.1. Classification (NCBI taxonomy): domain Eukaryota; kingdom Metazoa; phylum Chordata; class Aves; order Psittaciformes; family Psittacidae; genus Lathamus; species Lathamus discolor. Next base: position 11,917,859 of record NC_088893.1, on the reverse strand, counting down.
AGTTTAACAGTGTTTGGAGCTGCTGTTTCCAGATTTTTAAGCAAATGGTTGAAATTGAAATGGGTCTGAAAACTTTTACTAGAGATGTGGAAGGCTCTGTTACCTGGGATCCCAGTGTACCTCCCTTAAATGGAATCCTCCCTCAGTCCTGCATGTCTGAGTTACCCTTGGGTGGCTTTGCTTGCACAGCAATGTCAAAGCTAGCTCTCATGTTGAACCTTTCTTCCTGTAGAATGTCAGATTGCTGCGTTCAGAATTACAGAAACTTGGGGAATCTCTTCAGTCCGCAGAAAGAGCATGCTGCCACAGCACAAGTGCAGGGAAACTTCGAGAAGTCCTCTGTACATGTGATGACATTCTGGCTAGACAGGTAATGTTTCTGTTTTGTTGTGGTTGTACAGGGGGATTTACTCTATGTGCTTTGCCATAATCAGCAGAATAACCTCGGTTCTTGACGCTGCAAATAAAAATTACATTCTCTAGATATATGCTATTACGCCAAGGGATGTATACTGCTGATTTTTTCCAATGGCTGAGTCAGCCTGCACATTTAACTTCCCAGAGGAGACCCAAACTGTTAATGTTCAGCCGACAGCCTACACCTAAAGCAGGAGAATTCAGAGTTCTCACTTCCTTATGCACTTCACTCTATCACAGTTGCTATGGCAGCATATTTGCAGAAGGATGGATTCAGCTTTTTCCTAGCCTTACTGTTTCTATTTTGTTATTGAACTGCTACACTGTTGACAGTAGAAGCTTTTATACATGGCCTTATTTAGCTCACCAGTTAATGAATTTTGGCAAAGGCAGATTATTATCTTCAGTTCATAGTAACCAAGAAGCTGGACAACTTGTCATGTCAATGCACATATCTGTTGCCTTCACTTTCTCAGGACCAAACACTGGCAGAACTGCAGAACAACATGATGCTGGTAAAACTAGACCTGCGGAAGAAAGCAGCTTGTATTGCAGAACAGTACCACACTGTACAGAAGCTCCAGGCTCCTCCAACATCTGCCTTAAAGAAACGGTTCTGTGCCAACCGGGAAAACCTACAACCTAATCAACCTCCTGGTAAAAAGCCCTTCCTGCACAACCTCCTGTCACGTTCCGCTCCCCGTCCTGCTGCTGGCAGAGGGTGGCAACTTCGTTCAGTTGCTCTATGACTTTTTATCGAGAAATCCCTGCCCTGCTATTACTGGAATAGGTGGCAAATCCAATATAATAGCATGTATTTTTGTGTGCTTGTTTGTTGTTGTAGCTGCTTGAGAGCTTATGTAAACATTTTTGGATATGTATGGTTAAACTTTTAATTGATACCAAAGTGGACAAAATGACCTTTCGTATTTTAAACACTACAACGAAGAAAGTCTTTAAATATAAAATAATGGAGATGATCAAAGTTGTTTAACGAAAGGACAAGTTAAACTGAGCTCTTATCTTCAACTACGTTGGCACAGAGTTCAAAAATAAGGTCACAAGATCCTCCTTGAAAGTTACTTTCCCTTCCTTGAATTATAACCCTTTATTAAAGTATACACGTTCTACTTCAGGGCTGTTCTTTTGGATCTTGGCTTGCAATTCTGGCTCCAAGCGTGTTACAGACATAGAACTAAGCAAAAGAAACAGAAAAATAGTTACATATAACAAGCACTTGAATGTAAAGTAAGACGGAAGACATATCTGGTTAAGCTTCCTGGAGTGTGAAAAGAGTTTTCAGTTCTTTTTTAACTTCTCATGAAGGAATTGTGCTCACAGTGCAGGGGCAAACAAATCCCTGCTTAAAAGGCAGCAGGACAGTCAATAGAGTCAAGAAATGACTATTGCTACTACCATGATGGCTAGGAAATAACTTAGTTGCTTGCAGTTGTTTCTGGCAATAGAAACTCAACTTTTTAAAGGTGTTTTTATTAAATGTAATGTATTTGCCTATTTAACTTGCTGCCTGATTTTAGTCACTTTAATATAAGGTTTATATGAGTCATAAAAGTGAATTTAAGCTGCCAGGTCATTAAAATAGCTGCAGTTTCTTAAATACTGTTTCAGGTACAATTTTCTTGTGAAATGCAGAGCCCTGGTGAAAATCAAGAACTGTACCACACTTGCTGTGCTAGTTTGTTAAGTCATCTCCAGGTAGCTTAGCGCTGCTCACCACCATTCTCAACTCTGCCAGGTACAGAAGCAGAAGATGTCAGACTGCTTTACTGTACTCCAGTAATGGCATCAGATGAGAATTGGATATTGTTTTCTGGAAGTTTAAAAGCTACTTTACTTGCTCAGTATTTTAATGGATTCAGCTCCAGCTTGCACTGTTTAAGCTACATTTGGCAGCTTGTCCAATTTAGACAACCACTAAACTATGAGGGACAGCTTAATTGAATTTAAGACCCTCTTCATATTACATACTGCATATTGCGCTAACTTTATTTGCAAGTAACCCATCCAGGTTTCATTCTGTCAGCTATATTGTTTCTAAGACAGTTTTCAGTACTGAGCTATTTGTATTAATGAAAAATTCTTTTTGGGAAAATATAAATAAATTTCAAATAAGCACATATAGCTAAGTGCTGTTCTCTGTATAGGCCAGCATTTCCAGCTGAAACTAAAATGGGACTGGTTAATGAAACTATAGCCTTACTGGATGCCAATATATATTATTTAGACCACATTAGCCTTTTTTATGAATCATTCCAGTGATTCTTAACTCTGTATTATCAAGCTCTCAAACATCCCGTCATGAGAGCATGTGGTTAAACTATGCACCCAAACCGCTTGTTTGCTGTCCCTATGTACCTGTATCTTGAGCTGCTGAGTCTGTAAACAAGTAAGCCCAATTCTACTGTTATATATTACTGATGTGTAACACAGTTACTGTTCTATATATTCTCATGTTTATTACACTTGTTTTATGGGAATTAACTGTATGCTCTAGGAAGCAATGATGTGTTTGTGTTTTTGCAATACCTTGCATGCAGCTGGGAGTGTAACATTAAAATAAGAATGATGTAACAGGAATACATACCTTTTTTGAGGAAATAGTGCACAACACAGGGGTGTGGCAAACACAAGACTAAAGGAGACAAAAATGGGTTTGCAAGTTAGGGTACTAAATGAAAATTCAGAACCTTTAGGCATGGTCTTAAGGCAGAAAGCTCTATTTTTGTATACAGTGAGCTAAAGTTCCATGAAGTAAGTGCTTTGTGACCTTTGTTTCTTGCTGCATTATACCTTATGAAATCTTTTATCTACTATGTAGTACTAAATGCATTAATACCATGCTTACAACTATGTATATAATTATTATTTGATGTCCTTTGAGTGTTTCACATTGGTGTCCATGACAACATAAAACATTAGACAACAGCAGCTGCACCTGTACATTAATCAAATGTTTCAAGAATTCACCAACCTACAGGATTAGATTCCGGTTATTGTTTATGGAGGTAGCAGCCAAAGCACCTTTTCTAATCAAGCTGTTCGATGCCTTTTGCCACTCCCTTTCTTTCTCTCTCCCTCTGCTTTTCTTGTCAGATTCTTCATTATTAATGGCTTTTTTTTTTAATATGGTGTTATCAGTTACATTAACTGTTGTAGCCTTTTTTTTTTATTTATTTAAAGAAAGAGCAAATACTGCAACTTCTTCTAAAATAACCACTTCAACTATCTCTTAAAATAGCAGACACAATCCAAAGCGAACTCACTTACCAGAATCCAACTAATCCAACTTGAATAGGAGCACTCATCCAAGGATACCTCTGTTGAAAAGAAAGTGCACAAAGTGAGGATGGTATCTTTTCTCCCCCTCCCTTCCCACCTTCCTGGAATTCTTATATTCTAAGAGACATGACGAAGGCAAAACAATTATCAGTATACATTAAAGCTGAGCTCCACTTCGAGAGTCCAATCCCTTTCAAAAGTAACAAGAAAATTCCCAGTGATACCAATGTACACTGATACTCTGAGCAAGTGTCCCTTCGGAACCAAGACAGCTGATTGACTGTTTTGTCTTCTTCTCTTAGCCATTTTTTCTGACTTTGCGTAGGAACTTGCCCCTGTAGCAAGTCTGGTACCCAGTTATGCAAGAGTTCACCTTTTATTACAGAAAAAAGAGTAGAAGGATTGGGAAAATAAAGCTGAGAAAGCAACACACAACATACGGATGCATTTTTAGCATATTACTCGTTACTGCAACTTTTGCAGAACCTGGAACAGCTACCAAGAAATAGGACATTTTTCATGTAGGTCTAAACTATTTAGGAATCCATTCCCCCCCATGTTAGAATTTTAGTGGAAGTTAATTACTAATGATACAAAACTAGACCCATTCAAATGATACTGCTGCAATGGCCTGTTGCTGCAATAAAATCAGTGTCTCTGGTTAGTAGTGCACACACAACTGCACATCAAGGAAGCTGATTTTAAAACAAAACAGTGAATGAGTTAAAATCGCATTACAGTGGATGATGTCTTCAAAAAATGTTTTGTTTTTCTGCAAGAAGCATTTCTCAAGATGTAGAAGTTAGAGGGGAAACTGGTGAACAAGAAACAGGCACTAACTGAGAGCAAAAATAGAACAAAGAAATTTAGGCAGCTCGGTAGAACAAAGCCTGGTGTTAAAGAAGATCACAGCAGAATAAGAGGCATGGAAAACAAGCCTGTGAAGTGTAAACTTTCTCCAGAGCCTGAGGGAGAAGAAATGATGTAGAAGATTGCTTCTTTTTCCTACCCCCCACCCGGAGTCAAGATGTAATCCAGAAATGAGTGCAGAAGGAGCCATGCAATTCAGCAATAACCTGTAACAATAGACAAGAAATGGAAAAAAGACAGTAATAGCAAGAAAGATAAAGTGAAGGCAGCCGTGCTCTGCTGTTCTGCCACTCCATTAAAAAAACCTTCATTTGGCTGTCAGCTGAGATAAATTCACTCAAAATGCTCTACATTTTATACACTGGAAGAGCGCATGACAAGAAATGGTGTGACTGACAGTGTAAGGAATGCTGGACTGTGGCATTGGTAAATATTGCACATATTTGGGAACACAAGTCAAACTATGAATGACTCCAGCCTCTGAGGAGAATAAAGGGAAAGGGATGCTATGCATTGCAGTGTGAGCGTGGGAGCTGAGATACGTAACAGAAGATCCCAAATATAATTTCACAACTGAAAAGGTTGTTGGAGGGTGTCATGAGAGTAATAGATGGTTTAATACCTCTGTCAGAGTTGGTCCCTGATCTGAGAGAGATCTCTGCTAGCACAGGCAATATGAACGACACCTATTTCATATGCTGGAACATTTTTACCAAGGTACTTCATCTGAGTTACAGCCTTTATTTTTCAAGAATGCTACCAGGCTGTGCTCATGAAGAAAGATGGTGAGATAAAACTCCAGCACTGGGAGGTCAATCTTAAGAATTGAGTTGCCCAGGGAACAATGTAATACAATAAAGCAAAACTCAAATGCAAGATGTACATCCCTACAAAGAGATAAAATGGAGAAGTACAAGACAGCAGAAGAATTTACTGTGTTAGAGAACTATAACTTAACTCCAGAAGAAGGCAGTTCCTGATGAATTAGAATTTAATTTCCAGATGTCTTTATGGCATCTTCAGGGGTTAGTGTGAACAGAGAAAATGGAGAAATGATAATTAAGCAAACAAAAGCCATAATGAGAATCAGCTTTTTTCTCACTGCTTCCTTTCATTGTTGGATTTCAAAATCTGTCAGCTTTCCAAGGCTAGCCGTTTTCAAAAGAAAAAGAATAACTGAAATGGCAGTTAAATTAAGAATGTATGGAGGACCTTAAGGCATAAGACATTCAAGAATGATCCTTAAAAAAAAAAAACAAACCCAAACTCAACCAAAAAGCTCTCTGTTCTAGTTTTGTAACAGTTTTGAATATGTATTTTAGTTTCAAACTAAGAGACCCCAAGGAGCTTATTTTAGGGATATATGAGGAAATTTGTGTAACGAACTTTAATATTAATACAGTACAGCTGCCATGAGAAACAGTAGCTGAAGCTGTAGGAGCAGTAATATAAACTGAAACTTCAGTGTCAGTTGGAATTTCCAGAAGTTTCTATGAAAAAAATGAGTTTGTTTTCTTAGGAGAAAGGTTACCTGTAATTAAACTAAATCTACAAACGCTGTGCCTCAGAGCAAGGTTGTTTGTGGATCTTCCTGCTGTAGCAGATAAAATGACTTGGTTCTGTGCAGAGCTAGTCAAGTGTAATGGGGTAATGAACACAGACATTATTCAGCCCACTCAAGAACTACTACTCTGAATAACGACCTAGAAGGCAGCCAAAGCCACTGCTGAAACCTATAGCAAAAGCACACATATTAAAAAATATTTTTTCAAGTAAAGCAATAATTAGATTCTTTTTGAAGCAGTGAGTATGTGCTTGTGTTCTAAAAACATTTTTGAATCATTTTCTAGCAGTAACTTTTGGGAATATTGTTAATTTATTCTAATGTCACCATCAAAACGCTCTCATGAGAAACAATGTCGGAATATGGGGGATGAATAGTGCTACATAATCTTCACCTTATTTCAAATATCAGAGAATGATAGCCTGCTATCTCAGACATCAGCATTCCAGAAGCTTTTCTGATTTACTGCAGAATGTCATTCCATTTTCTCCATTATTTCACAAACCATTTGCCTGTTTTCTGGCCTTGTGCATTGCTTAATAGGCTTTGGCAAGCATACAAGAATTATTTTCAAGAGTGATGGTGTGCAAAAGCAAAGGCTAAGAATAATGAGTTAGTAAAGCATTGTGTGGATAGTGTTGAAGGACTGCAAATGGGATGGTGCTTCCAAAACCTCAAGAGGACATGCAGAAGCTGCTTGTTAAAAATGCAGCTCATTCCTTAATGGTTTTAATACTAATCTCTACCAAGTGTTACACTGACTACCTGCAGAACAGTTTTTCACCTGAACTCACAGTCTTTGAGGCTGAGGGTGTGGAACAGGTGAGCATAAACGGTCATGATGGTACCAAAGACCACTGAGAAGTCACTGAAGAAATCGCTCATTTTTGCTGATCTGAAAAATTCACAACACCCTTACATTGATTATACCACACACAAACAACAGACAGTTGCCTCCAAACCCTGAGGATCACTGTAACTTCTTCACAAATGCCATGTATTTGCCAGTTGAGTTGATGGCATTTGTGATATTTCACCCACGTCAAATACGTATAAAATAATCTTAGCTCTAAATTTATTTATTTATTTAAACAAGGGTTAATGTTCTGGGTAATACGTACTCAGGAACGTAACACTATCTCAAGCAGCTTAAAGCTATTCTGCAAACATGGTAGGGGTCAAAAGAAATCAGCGATTAAGTATTAGCCAAATCTGTAAAAGGCTCTTCATGCTGCAGAGAAACGGCATATTTGGATGCACAGCAGCATTACTTCCTTCAGGAGATACAAGCAGCACACACACAGTCATTCACTCTGAACCCAAATGCCACATCTGCTTTTACATTCTGAGCAATAGTGTTCTGTGTTAGCAAGGGGAGTGGGAAGAAAAGAACTTCAGGGAAAAATATGGTTTCACATTTGGAAGACACTTGGGACTTCTTCCCAATTTCAAATGGTGCATGCAACTGGGTAATCTAACTGCACAAGAAAAAGGAAAGGCAGAAATAATAAGAACTATAATTTAAATATTTTAGAAATTTTTATCTTAGGCAAACAAAACCAGACAACTGCCCCTGCTTGTCCTGCCAGTCCCCACCCAAACCACTTTTCCAAGGGAGGGTCTGGAGGCTCAGACCACACTTTCTTTTCCTAATTTAAAACAGGAAGGAGACAGATTATTTTGGGCTACCATTCCCAGCTTGCTTGTGGGTTTCACAGGCAGAGACTTTACCTGGAGCTATGCAGTAAGTAAATCAGTGATATCTGCTGGTGAAGATGAAACTCCCTTTACTGGTAAAGGATTACAGAGTTCCTCATCTGAACATTATTTCTCTTGTGTTAGACAACCCTATAATTAATGGCATTATTCTTCTTTAGCCTCTCCTGCATACACAGTGCACGATGTTGATTTAGTTTATATATTTACTAAGACCAGATCTTTGACTTCATACTACATTAACATAAACAGAATATAAGAAATAAGTAATCTTCAATGAAGCATGCCCATTCTATGTCTACCTTGCACTTTCTCATCCTGTAAATTTTAAAGGATCATTTTCAAAAGAGATTTTTACCATCATTGTTGTTTCCAAAGTCAAATTGCTACTAGAGCAGCTAAGCAAAATCTCCTTATTGCTATGTTGAGGAAAAAACATTAAAATTTTCAATGTTTTCCTACTAAACTCTATTCCAAGTCCCAGAAGAAGGAAGATTCATTTACTAGGAGGAACTCTGCATTTTAAGAACAATTATCAAAATAACAACTTCATATTTTCTTTAATGTCATTTACACTGTGATAAAAAGAACCAGGCTATCCCTGTCTAAGAAAGGCATAAACAAAGCAACAGCTGTAAAGCACAAGCTCTACTCACACTCTACAAATGGTGTCCTTCCAGAGTGTTTGGGTGGCAAATATGAAGACTCAGAAAGTATTTTAAATTCATGACAATATTAGGATAGGAAATACATATACATAGATTGTCTAAGACTAACCTTTAAAAAGGCTTTCTTTTCCAGTGTATTCATTATGAAAGGAGGAATTGCTGCAAATAAAGAAAAAAAAAAAAAACATCAGCCTTGGAGAAAAAGGCACTTTGTTTTAATTTTCTATTAAGATTAATACAGTATTCACAGCCTTCTGTCATTAACTGAGCTTTCATTTCACATTGCCAATTCAAGATACTGGATTGGTATTTACAGAGGTAAATTCTCCCAATAAGCAAACCTCCTAATTTCACACACAACTAAACCTGAGCTCAGCAACTTGGCACTGGGCAAAGCACCTACTCTTCACTAAACCAATTCCACTCCAGTGGAATGTGTTGCCATTCCTTTGCTATCTGTGTCTTTTCTGCAAAAGCATTGCAGGAGCTTTTCTGCTGCCCTTCAGTGCAACACACAGTGGATATTTTCACAGCAAGAAATGTCCACTTCTCTGTGGAACTTCTTAATGGAAATGTAAACACTGGCTGCATTACTGTAAGATAATTCGGCCTCTAAGAAAAAATCACTTGCATAGACTTTAATCTCTCTCACATTAGGAACTGACAATCAGGAGCTGCACATTACTGCAGTTATTCTTACCCATGCCAGGAGCAGCCATAAGAATCCTTGATATAACCACCTGGGCAATTGCCTGCTGAGCTGCCTTTGATGAGTCACCCAGTCTGTTTCCATTGTCATCCATGACAGGGATTCCAAACTTGATTTCTCTGTTGAATAAGGAACAAAATAAAGCAATTACAGACATGCATTTACTCTCCTTTTCGTCACCTTATCTCTGTCCCCTTAAAATTGTTGTTTCTAAGAGTTAGTTTGTATTTTATTTTCCATGTTAACCGGTTTGCGACACCCTTTGGCACAAAAATTTCAAAAGGCAGAGAAAGATCTGGGGGATAATATGCTCAAAAGCAAACAACTGAATATTTGTAACAGCAAGCTTCTGCTTGAGTCTGGTCACATGCATTCTGAAGGGAAGAAAAGAGATAGATGTGTTATTTCTGCATTTCACAGAACGGAGAGGTTCCTTCAAAAAGCAATTCAGAAACGTGGGATCTTCTGGACTGCTCTGGAATTACTCTGTCCTTTCCAGCAGACAAAACAGGGAATACAGGAAGATTAGAACTAAACCAGAAATCTTTGTGAAGGCTCCCCTCTGACATTCTAGGCTGAGTTTTCATTTCAGCCACTAAAAACATAATTGAAAGCGTAAATGGATGCACAAACCAAACTACATTTCTGTATCTGTATTATTCTCTGCTACATCTTATCCACAAGTGCAAGGTTAGCTGCTAAACTCATTCAGGGGAGTGAGAAGCAGACAGAAGGGCAGATATACTGAGATATACTCCCTTTACTCTACTCCTCATCTTTTGTAAAAGATAAAATACTACCATGGATTGAATTTCATCGTAAATACATACTTTATGTTTTCCCTTTTCTGCCCATAACCTTGTGTTTATAAGAGGGTGCTTTTTACTTGTTTTTCCCCTTTAAAGGCCTGGTAATTGGTTTCTGAGACGGAAAACTGAAGAACTCTATGGATATTTATCAGAAGAGAATAAGGATGTTCTATTTTATGCCCGTCATAATGAATCAATCAAAACAAGCTCATCCATGTGGTTTTAGCTAGGTTCTGAAACAAGCTAAAGATATATAATGTGCTTTTACTTAGTAACTAGCTGCTCTAAAAACTCAGTAACATACAGAATGAGTGATCTTTGTTCTTTTTCATACCTTTGCCTCATTAGTGGAATATTAATGCAGTTAGCAGCAGCAACAGCAGCAAATGGAACAAACCGTCCTATAAGAGGTGAGACATGCTGCAAAACACACAGAGAGGGAGGGAAAAGGAAATTAAAAAGAAGAAAATAAATTTAGATAATAATTTTGTTTCCCAAGGTCATATTAAAATGCTTCATGTGCTAATGACAGACCAGACCTGTTTCCTTTAAATTAAAATGCTGTGAAAACTCACTAGTGGGGCAGAGGTAAAGCAACAAACAAACAAGTCATAAATACTTCTCTCAGAGGTACTAGTGGCATGAAAATAGAAAACCCAGTCTTAATTCAGTAGCATCACTGCAGAGAAGTGTCAGCTTCTGAGCATGCCTGTCAGCAACAGTTGACACAGACCTTAAACTTTACCATCTCTGCTGGCAAGGTCACAGCATCCATACCAGCTGCTTTTCATCTAGAGGCACTGACTATGGATGCTATTCATCTAGCCAGTGTCTTGTATAATACGAATTACTCTGCTTGGAATAGCCTCTCAAATAAGTTGTTAAAGATATACCATTCCCAGTACATTTAAGCATAAACAGAGGGTACAAAATACGGTTTTGCTGTTTCGTTTTAATTTGTATTTTTTGGGGGGGAGAGCATCTATTTTTTTGCCTTGTGTCTTGCACTTATTTAAAAAATTTGAGTTTTCTGCATTTAGGAGCGGCATCTCCTTACAAGCTCTTCAGCCAGTCCAGAGGAGGTGTCCACGTTTGCAGAAGCGATACTGTACCTTAAAACCACACCTAGACAGTTTATGGGATAATGAGCTCACATTGTTGTAACTACACATCCACTGCAATTAACTTTCAAATGCTATTATATACTTTGACATGTAAAAAAGAAACTGCAAAAAAAGGCACCTTATTAGATACAATTTGTATTAACAAAACACAAGGCTGTTAGACGCACATATAAGGAGGGCAGGCTGTTTGAAATACATATAAAAGCATCTACATGGGGCAAAAATAAGGTTGGGATCTCAAGAAGGGAGCTGACAAAGGCCGTTACAACTCCATACTGGGTGCTGCACACAACATGCCACAGATACACAGGAGAAATGAGCTATTAGCATCCCATTAAACACCAAAGTTTAGTTACAAATGGGGGAAAAAAAATATCAGCAATACCTTTGTTAGTGCATTAAGTCCTAAAGCTGTTGCGACAGCACCCGTGGTAGCAGAAACATAGGCTGTTCCCAGCTGGCTAAAAGAAAAATAAACATGTTTGCATCTGATCAGCATTTACCTCACTTTTAATTACATTCTATATATGTAATCATACCCACCCAGAAAGTTAAAAAGCAGACCTTTCTGTGATACTGCAATGAGATACGGATGGAAGATTCAAATGGACACTAAAACACTTCTCTTTCACTAGCAGTAAAAGTCACATGCAAGCAACATTTTAACACTGAATCTGGTTCTGCTGGTTCTCCATTGTTATCTGTTCAGCATTTTCTCATGTGCCTGAATGAACGCCTTGAAGGATTTAGTTCTGTATTTAATTTCCTAATTACTTAAACTAATAAAACCAGCTTGGATTTCTAATGCCATGTCTATGATAGTAATTAAAATCAACTGTACCGAAACCCATACATGCAGACCAGGTATGATGCAAACACCCAAATCCAACCCAGTCTGCTCTAAAACACACTTTACATACTTCCCAGCTATGAGGTGTCTGTATATCCTTGAATCTACTGCTTTCTCCTGGACATCTATAGGCAAGTCAGCCACTAAACCAGAAAGTCAAGCACTGCAATTCCAGTCTTCTATTTATGATTTCTAGCTTTCTGCATCTATTTAGACTCCCTCTTTGTCTTCAAGTAGAAACAAGTACTGTGCAGACCAGTTCCTTGGAGGATCCTCTTTTTGGAAATAAGCACTATTCGTGGTGTGTGCTATACTTCAGGGCACTGAAGAGATGGCAGAGAGAGACACCTGAAGGTCTGCACAAAATACCAACTTACAAATATCCTGATGTAACACCAAACCAACTTTAAAATGATTGAGCAATGCAACACAGACTCCTATTAAATCCTACGCTGTTAAGTGCTTACGATCAAAGTGCACAGGCTTATCTTTAATGGCAGAAATGGAGTTCTCACCTCCATCGTTCTCAGACTTCTCATCTAAGCATATCAAATTAATAATAAACATAGATGAAAAAACTTATCCCTCTACCACCTCAAACTTTAAAGCCCAACCATGTTCCAGGACATCAGAGAACTATTTACAACTCATGGAAAGTATGTGGTTTTGTGTCTGACCTGACAGTGATCGGGGCATCACCGCTCCTGTTTGTGTAATTTACTACGGCATTGAAGGACTGGTTAATCCACTGCCAAAAAAGCACTGCTGGTGTTGTTCTTGAAAAGAGAAATATTAATAACAACAAAGCCAACAATAATAATGATAATTGTCATAACAAAAATTAAGTTGAATCAACAGCACAGGAAAATTACGGCAAATCAAGAAAAGCCAGTGCAAGCAGTAATCATGCAGAGGTCCTCACTTATCTTAATGAAACAATACAGTTCTTGAGGTACTGTCTCAATAATAAAAGTACTTTTACTTCTAAGAATAGAATTTAGAAGCTTTGTAATTAAATACCAAGGTCCACTTGGGACAAAGGATTGTTGTAATAACAAAAGCATTATAGAAAACCTCTCTATAAAAACCACAGACAAATATGAAATGCAATAATTTCTAGAATATTTTTTGAGGGTGGTTATTCCTTTACAGTCTGCTAGTTCTCTTTGGAAGCTCCATAAATGACCTAGAGGTGGATTTTAGGACACAGGCTTTATCCTCTCAGTCTTCAAAAAGTAAATATGATGCCATTGTTTTAATAAATCCCTGTGACATTAAAACATTCACTTGCATGTAGAACTGAATTAAAGATTAAAAGACACAACTCCAAAATGTTCCTGATCCGCAGACAGCTGGATGCTAGGAGCATATACCTGGGAAAAGTGTTTCTTTCTCTCCTCAGACCACAAACTCTGCCCCCAGTGGAGACACCACTGAAGATTCTTCTCCATCAGAATTTCAGCAAGGAGAACCAGGCCACCAGAAGTAACAGTTGCTATTGAAAACTCTTTCTGATCATTAAAATAACTTTTAACAGGACTTTCAAGCTTACACTTCATTAAATTACTTAATAACACAGTTTCAGGAATGTGGTTCTCATTGGAGGGCTGATCTAGAAATTTAGAGTGCTAAAGAAGAAGCAGTAGGTGTGCCAAGTATTCTGTAACAAGCAAGAAAACAGAGTGGAGATGCTACAGTAGATGTGCTATGTCTCTAAGGTTAGAAATTTCTAAGTATCTCCTCCTATTTGTCCTCTACACAACTCTCCTACACAGATGAATTCTGGAACATTCAACTTTCCCAGTTTGAGAAAAAGTGGGATGGTGAAGCAGAGGGGCTAAGGGCTTAACTCACAACTACTTCTAGAGGAATCCATTAATTAAACCATTAAGTGTGAGGGAATGCAGAGAGAGAAAAGAAAAGGAAGCAAAATTTTACCTTTGTAAATATTATAAATCTTCAAAAATGCTATTTTTGACAATAACATTGATTTCAACTTATCTAATTTGTAGGCAAATGTTTTCTGTGAGATATTGCCATCACTTACCTATAAAAGGTCATCATACATCCTGTGATAGTCATGTTCATGGGTACCTGAGCTGACATTCGGCCAATCAAGATCATCTTTTCACCAGTGTCTGGGTGAAAGGCTGAATCATAGATATATTTCGCTCTCCACAAGTCATCTTCTGTCAAGCCAGGTGACACAATACCTTGTCTTGGGACAAGTTAGAAAAACAAAGTAAGACAACAGCAGAAAGCACAACTGTTATAAAACGCTGCAAACTGCAGTGACAAATGCAGCATCAGACGATTTTGGGATGTTCACACTAAGTTAATCTAGCCTCATAGTTAGCTTGTAGTTCTTCAGCTTTTAAATAGACTGGTGAAAGGAGAAGAATCAAAACTGCCAGTAATGGTTATGTTGGCTGAGTCGATACATGCAGCACCAGATTTCTATTTACTCAAACCTGTACTGGATTTTAGAGCTCAGATCTCTGGAGTCATCAGTGTGGAACTCTGGAGCAAGTAGAGTTCTAAATACTTGCAAAGTAAATTTTCAAACAGTATACTGTATAAGAGGTTTTAAACTTTGCTGTCATATGAACTAATTTCAGAATTTGAAAATGCTATTAAGCATTCTGTATTTCAGAATGCTTCATAGGGGTTCTCAGATGACACAATTTCTCCATTCATTAGCAAGTTTATTTTAAAATGAAAAAAAAAGTGTCTCAAGCTCTGAAATAAAATGAGAGCGGTGAAGTGAATACAGTGAATTTCCTTTTAAATACATAACCATGTACTTATTATTGACATGGACTTTTTTTGGCCTGCAGTAAAAGTGATCAATGCCATACCTGTAATCATGCACAATTTTTCTTGCATTTTCCAGCTGGGCATTAGATAACAAAATATTCCTGGGGTCTGTTACAGTAAAGAAGTGATTGGCTCGTCCAGCAAAAGTGCTTTGATCCCATCGGGGCTCCTTGATATTAATATTTAATGGTATATTTCCTGACATCTTCAAGAACTCTGTAAAGAAAACATGAAAATTTGCAATTCAGAATTCCATTTATTTTATTATGCATCTATAGCCTGCAAGATGAAAAGTGGTTATGCTTGGAGTAAAAAACCAAACACCAAACAGCTTGCAGAACTGAGATTTAAACAGGCAAGTGTACATCCTGAAAGCAGATGATGTCCCTTCCCCCCCCCGGCCCCAAGACATTTATGCAACTGCACCTTTCTAAGAGTATGAGTATCTAATTAAGAGGTAGAGGTACACAGAGACATGTACAAATATCTGGGGATGAGGCAGATGCAAAAGAAGTGCAGAAAGTTCTAAATAAATAGTTGTACTAAATAACAGCATCAATCAAAGTGTGCTTTATTTCAGTGATGAATTACTGTTTCCTGGAAATACTGGCTTGCAGGGAAGAAGAAACTGAATATTTCAGGAGATGCCTAAAGACCTGCTACAAAGTGCAATGACAGCAAAAGTATTAAATAAAATCCATTTAACTTCTCTGGCATAGAGAAACAAAACAAAAATTAGGGACAAACCCCAAGCAATTCCTTTTAATAAATGTTGTTTCTCTAAATCCTGCTTTAGCAAAACAAAGATTATATAATGCAACAACTTGCAACATTATGAACACATGACTTGATCTTCTAATGATAACTTCAAAGACGGTTAAAGAACTACACTGAAGGGCACTGAACTAACATAGTTGTGCATTTATGGGCCCTAAAGCCCAGAAAATTAAAAATTACTTCAGGATGACTAAGTTTACTTCAACATCTAATGAAAGGACAGTCCCTGCATAGGACAAGCTATATGAACTTTAACTTTCTTTAGAGAAATTTCTGCAACATATTCTATACTCAATTCTAACCGAACAAAACCAACAAAAAGCCATCCTCCAAATAATGCTTGGAACTCAAATGGCTGAAGTAAATTGGATCTATAAAAATTCAGATTATATCACACAGAATTTTAGCTGTTTTAATAGGAAAAATATAATTATTATGAGGAAAACAAATACATATGTTGTAAGCTGCCACTACAGAGTATTTTCATCTTAAGTCAAGAACCCATAAAACTGACTGAGACATTTTGATCAATTTGATGAAACTTAAGTGATGCAGAAGAGAAAAAAACTCAAACCCGAACCCACAAAAAGGAAGTGACTAATCATGTAAAGTGTCTCCATCATAAAGAAATGTGAGCCTTGTGAGGACAAAAGGGGAGACCAATCATGAAGAAGCTGTTGTCCATCTCTCAAAGGTAATTACGATTCTTCTCCTCTGCCTCAAGCAGAAAAACTTGGAAGTCTGGAAAAGTAAACTTTTACAGAAATAAAGGCTCAAGTCTCCCCATTTATCATATGCAGCAGCTTTAAGCAACAGGAAGGAGGAGGAAACTAATAAATACTTCAAAGACATTATAGAGCAGCATTTCTAGCAAGAAACCCCCAAACCCAACAAACACTCTACACCCAAAAAAGTCTGTTCTTGAAAGCGAGCTAAATCAGCTCACAGTCATTCAAGGACATGATGCGACTTTGTAATCTCTCTCACAGGAACCATGAAATCAAGTTTTCAAGCGGTTGAGGACTGTTTTGTAAATATTCTGCCTTGAACCACTTATCAGTCAGAACTGCTCTTGGAGTGGGAATTATTCAGGGAAAAGACTGTCTGCCCTGCATTTACCCAGACTCAGCATTTTTGTACCTATGTAATTGCACAGCCATGACTTATTTAGGACTTCAGTGGTTGTTATTAATTTAATGACTATGAAAACCTAGTGGCCAGATACTACTTTGTGGCGTACCGTACAAACATTATAGGAAATATTTGTTTTCCTGATACATCATCTGCCAGGAAGAACCACTGGTGACATTCAGATTGCTTGACTTCTTCCCAGCGCTACACCTGCCCATGAAGTTAATAAAAATGGTGTGTGCATAAGCACTGAACACCTGACACAATTGTAAAGCTGTAAAGATAAGGCTGCAAAAGTGCAGAATAACTGTGTTACACATGAAGATAACCAATATTTAAAGAGGATTTGGCAAGCACTGCTGAATATTCAAGGCAAAGTCCCACATGTGGTAATGAAGAAAGCAATGTACTCTTAGTACACCAAACTCTGAGAACCCCAAAAGGATTAAGTACCTAATTATGAAGAGCATGTGTGGGTTTCGGTACACAGCATGATTAACAGCTGAATGATGAAAATGTCATATCTCAGCTATTACTAAATAAGTTTAAGAATTTATTACAAAACCCTAATTTGGTGCCACTCAATAAAGATATCCTTCCTTTCGTACAGCTACAGAGAATTAAAGTTTATTTCAGTTAAATAATCAGTTTCTATTATAAACCCAAAGAGTTTGTTTTCATCAAATGAAAAAGACAAAACAAAGCATTTAGGATGTTTATGTTTTATGCTTAGCTTGTATTACTTATGACGGAAGAGTGAAAATCCAAGGCATTAAATAAGAAAGATCTCTGTTTTCCATCAGAGTTAAGCTCTTCCTTGGACAACTATTCTCCAGTTCTGTACAGACCTTATTATTGAATTTTACACAAACTAAATGAATTTGGTTAAAAATCACACAGAAATTTCAAGTACACAGATATTTCTGTGTCTTGCTCTCTAAATCTTCCTGTCATTAGAAGAAACTCAGAGTTGTACTGCCAAAGCAGAGCTGTTTGCCTTTGCAGTGTAGAGAACAATTGTGTAAAACCAAGCGGCATTCCTACAGGTATTGCTGACTTCTGGTTATTAATGAAGTGACAGCACAGGCTGCAGGTAGGACACCAGTGGAACTGCTTTTGCTTTTTCCTGGTAAACTGTATTAAGAGCTTAAATGCTCTATTAATCTTTTCCAGACATGTTTAAAATTCCCAGTTTCTATTCCAAGTCATCACGTGCAAGTTAAGAGACTCCCAAATCAGCACAAGCTCACACAGCTTTTATCACAATAACTAACACCTCCCCAGCTACTCAATAAAAGCATAAATCATTCTAAATGCTTGGATAAAGGAAACTATACTGAAGTGTCTCCAGAAAATGGTACCGTTAAAAACACATGATAATCTGAAATCACAAGCTCAAGGTTTTCTACACCTCTCTCTGTCCAAGGCAGTGCTCTTTCTGTATTAGTATGTGAAACCAGGACAAATGACGAAAAAAAGCCAGTTTGTACTAATGAAAATTAAGACCTTCCTATGACCAGCACTGACCTTACTGAGAACTGAGCACACATAGATCAAAAAATATCTGTACATTGGGGCTGGTAAGTTGCTCTGTGAATGCTTCCCTATCGGTATATTATTTGTAGAAAAGTCCAAGTTTAAATATTTATATAATTAAATTACCAGTTTCATCAAGAAAGATTTAAAACTGCTTAGGACACCTTACGTTAATCTGTTTAAAGTTGTCTAACGAATGCTTAATAAAGTAGTCTGTAAATAGAAGTGCTTTTCACTCTGATTAGCATATATACTCCTGTGTTATCTGTGGATTATTTTTATATACTTCTGAAACTTCTGTCCATAAAACCAAGCCCTTTGATAATAAGAAGTCTAAACAATAAGGATCCGCCTTCACTGCAGGTGTTTCATGGTTTAATTCAGGATGGTTTCACTCTGTTTTATTTTGCCTGCCCTGACAAGGGTGGACTTGCAGAAAGTAAGACTTACACATTTCATGTCCTACCTTTAATCCCCTCACCACTTGATCTACACTGTGACTGCTCTGATGCTCCTTGAACCCTGTGTGCTGATATAACTGACTACCTTAGAAGAAAAGAAATGCTGCATAAAGAAGAGAGGCCAGCTGTCTCCTGGATTAGAATGTTGAACTGGCACAGTAGAAGATCTGGGAGCACAAAAGGTCTGTGCTCCCACGCTCCTTCTACAGACTGATCAGTGACCACCTTGGGTTACCATTTTGCTCAAGTTCAGGATCTGTGGATGCAGGAGGAATCAGGTGTAATGCACATCTTGAAGATTTAAACCTACCAAAAAAGGGTTAGTGCTGCAGCAGTAAAAAGAATCCTAGCAGGAAAATGGGAAATGTACATTAACGGAAGACTTTTGGCTATGCTACAACAAGGTACCATGCTTGCAGTCACTGTGTCTGTTTAGAAAGATAGCTACAGAAAACACTAACTTTAATAATACTAATCTTAAAAAAGATAAAGGGTAGTTTAAAGCCTCTAATCCTGCATAGGCTGAGGTGGGGGCCTACAAGGGAGGGTTAGATCACATACAAAAAGGGATTCAAACTTTAAGTAACAGCTATTTAAATACACAAAACTATTTTCTTCTAAATGATGCAACTGACATAATTGACTGGCATTTTAAGAATATACATAGGAGCAATACTTTTCTAAGTAAGTTTAAACTAGAAGTCATGAAAACTGTGGACAGGGACAAAGCACTAATGCCCACAGAGAAGGAACAGACGTCATGCACAAAAGGAAGTGTAAAAAGTTCAGACACTGGAATAATATAACTTGAAGACACATAAACCTTGCAGTGAAGTAAAAAGGGTGGCTGAGTTTGCCAGTCTTGGGACTCTGAGTCACGGCTCTGTTACGACAGTGCCTAAGACAACTGGTAAATTTTAGTCTTGAAAACCTACAAGTTTTCCAGCAAAATATTTTTAGAATAAAAACCCCAGCTCTCATATTAAAGAGACTGCATGATGCTCGTTATTTATCAATCCCTATTATTAAACGATGAAAAGGGAAATAAATCCCACAAAGCAAAACCATAAGCCAATAAAATGCTTCTGTACTTCAAAAGGATCCTCTTATAAAATAGAATGTCCAACTATAAAGTAAAAATGGCGACTGCATAAAAATGGTTCCATCAATATATTATCCAGCAGCCATACAGTCATCATCATAAACTGTATGGCTTCTGTTTTTTTCTTTAAACAGTCAGACTGTAAAACTGCAAGAAACAAGTACCACACCCTCAATTTAAGTTGCTGCAACAGTATTTTACCTAGCTGTCACCTTAATTTTCAGATACAATTTTAGAGGGGTGCTGCTGTTTGCATAATCGTTTCAAATATTCAATAGCAAAAGCACTGCAGTGAAACTATTTAAGATTTAATTACTATTTTAACTGCAATGCTTTGTCAAGGGTGTAACTCTCCTACCTTCAGTGATATAATTCTCCATATACATTAAATGTGCCCAAGATTTAAGTTCTCGTTATCCACATATCCGTAACAGAATTGTGTAAAGAAAAAATAAAGGACATTTGGGTTAAATCAAATGAAAGTAAATCCCTCCGAACCTTGACATAAGTAGAAAGTTTGCAAAGGGACTGGAAAGTAAATGCACAAATCCTCTAGAACAAAGATAAAAATGTTTGCTTTGTTACAGTCCACTAATGAATGCAAACTTCAACAACAACCTGACACTCAACTGCTTATAAGCATCTAAATTTATTGTTCCCACATCTGTTGCCATTCAGTAAGTACCAACAGAGTGGAGATCCCCTGTGAAACAGGACAAAACTTTGGATCTGCAGCACCTTAAATTTTAATGTGGAAATGTTAGGAGCAAAATTACCCAATCTGATCTTGAAACAACACTCTTCCTTAAACGACTCTACTAACAGAGGAGTCAGGACACAACATTAATTGTACAAACACAAGTTACTCTAGTAATTCATACTGAAATGGCACTTTGTGGTCATGTTCCTCATGGGAGGATCAGCACTACTAGAAAGGAAAAACGACAGCATCATAACGCAGTCAGTTAACAACTATCATGGAAAATATGCAATAAGGAAGGAAATAATAAACATTCTCGATTTTTTTAACAACAGATCAGTTAGAAAGGTATTTACTAGAACCACTTGCACCCGTAAATCCTGAAGTTGGTAACAGTCCACACTAGTAAACTAAACCAGTAATAATGGACTATGCTCTGGCACATTCATATTATTAAACCCTTTCAGTTTCCTAAGTAGGGCAGCTGTACCCAAACTGTCCATGGAGAATGGCAGCTAAATCCTCCCTTGTGCTGCTGGATTGTCTGGGTGAGCATCAGCTGTCCTGGGCAAAACTGCTCCATGCTGCGCTCCAGCAAGTTCACAATAGAGGGGACTGCATTCCCGTGACCAGAAACAAACACTTTTTGGCACTGTTCAGCTCCCCAGCACTGACACAGAGGTTTCATTACCCATGTGTTTCACACTGTGGCATATTTTCAGAGTCATAGCTGCAATCATGTGTTTATAAAGTTTTTTGTAAGCATACAACTGGCAAGCTAAAGAAGCAGCCACATCTTGCCATGTATTTGACACCAAAAGTGGAGCTGAAGACATGGTTCTGCAGACCAGATGCAATTAGATGTGGTGATACAGATGGCCTATCACAGACAGTGTGAAAATGCACTTCCCAAGGGCTTTAAAGCAAATTTCCCTGCCAGCTTCTCCTCTACCATGCTCTCTAAAGCTCTCTGCTCCTGCCTTCTCATCTCTCTCCCAGCCCTAGTAAGCAGAAAATAAAAACAAACTAAAAAGCACTAAAAAAAAAGAGCTAAAACCTTTGTCTTCATCTTAAGAAAACCTCTCAATGCCATTCTTTTAATAACTTAAAAAAAATAAATCTTTACTTTAAATTACTAATTCTTTGACTTTCTTTTTCATCCTGTACTTTCAATCAGAAAGCAACATTGAACTGAACTGGAAGCCCTAGTACTAAGCACACCCGAATTTTTTGCCCTCTCTGATCAGATGGAATCGCCTGCCAGCTCCTGGTCGAATGTTTAATCCTAACACTAACAGGAGAGAAAAAGAGGCTGTAAGAGTAAGAGTGGCTTTTCTTAAAAAATAACTACATAAAACCCAGCACAAAATCTGACTAACTGCTTTAGCAGAAAGGCCACATTTAGATTTGCCACAGAACCAGCAATACCAGGAGACTTTAAACCTTGTTTAAAAGTTAACAACAGTTGCAACAATTCTACAAAACGCAGATTCAGGAGTTGTCAGGAGTTCAACTCTGCTGTTCTGTTTCAAAGTTCACGTATTAAACATCACATTGAAGGTCACAGAACCACTTTTCAAACCAAAGCAGTAGCCAAAAGAGTAGCAATGAATATTTAATTTATTTCAGACAGCAACATACCACTCAATTTTGAACAACTCAAGAAATTTGATCATTTATTTTAAACCCTGTTGCATGCCTCAATAACCCAGATGGGCAGATAATCTGGGAAATTCTGGACAACATAAACTCATGCAGCAGTGCACAAATGATGAAAAGCAACTTTGCTACCTTCCTTGGAATCATTTATATTTTCTTCTGTTACTGACACCTTGTATTTTAACCCAAGTCTTGAAACAATCCACTTCACAGTTAAGAAACATTGTCAGTTTCTTTCCAGTACCGAAGCTAAAAACTTGTCTGAGAACTACTCCAGCAGCAGGCTTTCCTCAAGAGGTACAAAGGCCTGAATTCTCCTGAGTGAGGATCCCTCAGCAAACATCCTTAGATTGGGTACCAGACAGGGTACTGCCTCCGTCTTTATATAAAATAGTTTGTTGCTTTTTGCTTATATAGGGGCTGGAGCCCAGATTGCAGCCTCCTGCACTACAGAAGTGGACTCCATTAATGAGAACAGCCTTTTGCCCCTCTTGCGTGCAATTTCAGAAAGTCAGCAAAAACTGAGCTGGGGGAGTCAACAGAGAAGCCTATGTTGAAAAGCAGTGTAGAAATATTGTGATAACGAACATCGTAACATTTCACTTCTTGGTGCCCAACTCCCAAACTACAACTTGCAACCCTCTAAGTGTGGGACATGCTGTGTGCTCCAGCTTCAAAGAGAATTCACATCAGTCTGCACACAGGAGGGCGAGTGAGCAACCCAGCCAACACAAAAACCGAAAGGAAGGGGTAACCTGGGCAGTGTCCTTTACCAGGACTTAGACCCTTAACTTTACGTATGCAAAGGCGCTCAGGTCAGATCATGATTCACAAAATCTCCCAGAGGCAACTAAGAGCTCCTTTTTTGAAAGATGAGATGAGGCTTTTCACTGAAAACCCAGTAAAAATAGAAGGTAACAGCAGTGCCTCTTTTTTACCAGAATCCTTAAGAACAGGAATAGCTCAAAAGTTAGAGCCAGTTGCTGCTGAAAATGTTTCATGCGCAGATTCACTGGGAGAGAGAAAAAAAAACAACACTTGACACACTTAGGTCCCTTAATCTCCACTCTTCAAAGCAGTCCCCTAACAGCCTGGCACCCTGGGGTCCCAGAACAGGGCCCTGTTCTGGGAAACAAGAGATGCAAGCTGGAAAATCTTGAGGCTGAGAAAAATACCTGCTGCAATAAAAATGGGGGAAGAACAGCTTCTCTTCTTCCTCTGGCATGTTTATAAACCAAAACCCAGGGTTGCTTGATTGTTTTTGCAGAGCAGAGTAGAGTTCTTTAGAAGCATTTCCCACCCTGCTTTGACACAGAAATACTTAGGTATCCCATTAGGCCTATTTATTCCTCAGATAACACACTGACCCTTTTTGGGTGTCCTTTGCCTGATCAAACTCTGGTTCTTCTTTTCCACAAGCAGTAGTCACTCTATCAGCTGCTGTGTTGGCTTAGAGAAGAGACACAAAATTAACTACCCTCTGATTAGTAAAAGGTGGTCTATTCTATCTTAAAACTACAACACATTGGCAAAGCAACAGCAGAAAGACAAACCCAGCTATCACCCGTATTTTAATTGCTCTGGCAAAGAACCCAATGCATTCTGCAGGGATGTCAATCATGGCAGTATAATTAGTTCAAATGAGAAGCACTAATAGATTTTTAGGGGGAGAAAGCATTTTTGCATGATAGCAAAAGAGCACGTATCAGACTTACTGGGGTCATTAAGCAACGGTATTGCTCTATTTGCACTATGTTTGTTACTGCATTTGAAAGAAGGAGCATAGCTGATGACTGGGAGAAGTATGATGCAATGTACTTACACCAAATGTTAACAAAGCAACTCACCAAGTTCTCCCTCCCCAAAGCAGCTTCTGTAAGTAAATACCTATTTATTTATACCTGCAAAGATTATTATCTTTGCACTCTGATTTCTCCTCCTGCAATCATAAAACCAAACTGAAAGCTGGAGAAAGCAAATGATGGCCACACTACAAGATATTTCTCTTTTTTTTTTTTTTGCTTATAAATGTACGTCCCACTTGTAGCCTAGCAACAAAAGCAGAGCCTGTGTTAAATGAATGGAGCCTTCTGCTGGGGCTCTCTCCTCAAAGCAGCCATCTTTGGCCTGTAACTTGACGAGAGGTTTCATCATTTCCACATTAAAGCTCCCTCCAGATGTTAGAGGCTGCTGCAGCCAGCTCAGCAGCGCTGGCTTTCCATTTCCCACCTCTTCTCCCATCGCACGACGTGGATCGCAGAGACGCGTCACCTGTTTGCTTCACCTCTTCGTTATGAGAAATAAAGCTTCTTTGCTACAATGGGTCAGTGCAAGCTCTTGTTTTATTTCAGTCCTGACTGCTGCAAGCCTGCCTCTGCTCCTTAATTTTTGAATACCCCCTGGCAAACTGGAGTAGGATTGTCTGGCTCTGCTCAGGCACGCTCATGGCCTCTTCTGCAGCTTTTCAGTTTCATGTAGATTTCTCTGATAGGAACCATGCAGGTGATTTTTTAACTGCACATGGGTACAAAGCCAGTCTTTGCCCCCTCCCCCTGTTCTCCCGATATCCATTATAATTACAATTAATTATTTATAACTCAATAAATAAAAACTTCTCATTCAAATCCCTGCCTTTGGCTATCAGGTGTCTGACCTCCAAATTAGCAGCCGTTCCTCCCCTGCAAAGGACGATCCTCCAGCAAGGGAGGTTTGCTTCCTGCAGGCAAGGGATGTGTGCCGGTGCCACACAGCACCCTGCGGCACACGGCCCGTGCTCAGGGGACACTCGTGGCCGGGAGAGGTTTTGGAAGCGGGAAGCTGCTAAATGTGGAGGCAGAGAGGGGACCCTTTGGGACACCCGCTCTGCTCCCACTGAGGGGATGGGGAGACACACGGAGCCGGGCACTAAGAAGGGACCGGGGAACACGGGGCTGGGCCTGCGGGAAAGCACCGGGGTGACGTGCGGGGCTGGGCCCCTGCCGAGGGCACCGGGGTGGCACTGGGGGTGGCACCGGCGCTGGATCCTCCACCCGCTTCCCGGCCCGCGGCCCAGCCCCTCGGGGAGCCCGAGCAGCGGGGACGCCCCTGCCCGGTCCCGGTGCCCGTACTCACCGCGACCGCTACACGCTGCCGGCTCCGCGCTGCCCCTCGCCCCGCCGCCCGGAAGAGGCTTTCTCGGCACCGCGGGCGAGAGGCCGAGGGAGGTGGTTGGGCCGCCCCGCTCCTCTCCGCTCCGCCCCGGCGGGGCAGGGCCCGGCCGGGCGGTCAGTGGGGAGCGGCGGTGCCGATGCAGCCGGGCCGGGGTCGCCGATCACCTCCTGCTGCCTCCGGCCGCTCCACCTACTGCCGGAGACGCCCGCGGCGACCCTGGGCACTGGGGAGGCAGCTCAGGGCCTGAAATTGCCGTTATAGTTTATGACAGCAAAGCTGCCGGAGCCGTTACCGGGAGTGGTAACAGGAAAGTGATTCTGGGGAGAGAGAGGTGGGCCGCGAGCAACAGCGAGAGCAGGTTCAGAGAACGGCAGCTGGACAGCAGGGAGAGCTTTCTCATCATTCCCGCTTTAATACGTACTGCAGGAAACAGCCGGGGGGGGGGAAATGTTCGTAGGAAACCAGTGAAGGAACCTTGAGAAAAATAATTTCCCCTTAGGTTCTACTCCCTCCCCCCCCCCCCCCCCCAAAAAAAAAGATAAAAAAAAAAAAAAAAAAAAGATAAAGCAACGCATTCCTGTCAAATCCCTTCTGGTTTATACAGACTTTGTGTAAAGTGCCTTAAAAATGTCAGATAAACACGTGTCTTTGATTTTGTTGGAAGCTGAGAATGGATTTCAGGGCATTTCTTTCCTTTTAGGAATTACAGTCAATCCATATTTTATCTTCATGGTATGCAATAGGTTCTCCGTTTGAGATGTGATGTGCAATCATTTGATATTTAATAAAAACTGTAGGGATACTCAATTGCACTGTTTCTATTCTGTCTCAAGCACAGCTTCCCAGTGTACATAGGCATTAATTACATTCCTAACACACATGCCAAGAATCAGCACATTAAATCTGATAGCATTATAAATCAGCAACACAGGAGCTGGTCTTATCCTGTAACTGATGCTGAGTCTTTCAGGAATAGAGGGAAATGTGTTCAAATACAGCTGTACTGCATCCCAATTGCAGCTTGCAAGCAGTGCTAGTTTAGCGCTTTTGTGGACCAGAATAACATACCGACAAAGGCTGACTGCAACTACCGTCTATAATTCAGCCCAGCTCCTCTAAGGTCTTCTGTTAAAATTCCATTTGTAACAGCACTGTTCTATCCACAGGTCTCATCCCTGAAGGGGTGGCAGCGTGCAGAGGAATCCTGTTCTTCGACACTTTGAATATGGGGCTGGCAACCTCTGACCTCCCTGATACTGCTCGTTGCAGGATGTTAACTGGGAATTTTACATTAAAAATCAAGAACTCTTCCCCAGGTATTAAATGTTCATGAAGATACACTCACTGGTGAAATCTTTGCTGTTAAAACTCAACTTCTGTGAAAAATTGGTTGGGTTTTTTTTTTTTTATTATTCCATAAAAATATAACTGTGTACACTGGGGTTTGGTTGTCAGCTTTTAGCTGCCCTACTCAGTTTATAATTTTCAGTGAAAAATTAAGATTCAACGTTCATTCTGACACAGACACATCAAATCTCAGATGCCCACCTATCTGATTCCCCCATGGCTCCACAACTTAGGTCTTAAAGATACCTAGGTGACAGTTGCAGGTGCAAATATACCAGGTGAGATTCCATCATGAAAGAGTGAAAGCTGGCACTAATACCCTTGCACTGCATTTCTCTTGTGCACCGAAATTTGTTCACAGTTTATGTTCTTTACTGCTAGTTTATTTAGTTCTTTTTAATCTTATCAGGCAGATCCCAGTCTCTGTGACTACTCACAGATCCAGTACTGGGTACATCTTTGATGGTATCCAGCCCTAACACTTGTTGCTAAAAACACTGCAATGGCTGAGTGTGAAAGACATTCAGAGAATGGAGACAGCTGGATGTTGTGCGTGGAAATAAATTATTTGTCAGTGGGTGCAACTGGTGCTGTGGTATATGGTTCACATTCTGAGGACTGATGTCTTCTGCCTCTAATAATTCTTGTATGCCAAAGAGACTAATTTGTTAATCTGCTTTAAAACCACACATGGTCTTTTCTGCACGCCACAATAGAAACTCTGCTTGCAGAGTCTTTAATGTAAATATATTAATACCTACATTCTTTCTCTGTGTAGCTACAAGGAAAGATACTCATTCGTTCCTTGAGTTAATAGCTTGCTCTGTACTCAGTGCAGATGGTTTTGAACAGCTACGTAACTTCTCTTTCACTAGACTAGTCATTTCTCCCATCGCTGAGAAACAAATCTGATTTTTTCCCATGAATACTGAAAAGTCTTGATATGGCTCTGGCCAACCAACAATTGCTCACAGACAACAAATCTGGAAGCAACTGGGTGAATGTGGGTTATCGCAAAGAATATCTAACCTCTGGCTACGTGTGTTTCTCTGCACTAATTTTCATGCCAAGATGTTTTTAGATGTATTAAAAAGTGCAGAATCCAAGAGGATGTGCCAGCTCCCAGATCCAGGTGTATGTTTTGGCCCAATCCTGCTTCCATTCTGAAATGAAACCTGGTTACTGATTCCATCAGTGCCCTCCATGAGCAGGAAGGTCAGGTGAATGAGCTGGAGGGGCTGCCGTGGTCTCCAGCCAGCTCTCTGCCTTGGAAGATCAGGAGGGACAGACCCCAGAAGGTGGCTTTGAGCATATTGATCTACAGCTGAATACTGCAGATTTGTGCTTCAGTAAGTCCTGGTCTCCCCAGATACTCTTACACAGATAGTTTTACGCAAGAAATTACATGCAGCTTGGTCAGGGCCCCATTTGTAAGCTCAGGGGTGTGTTTTCTTAAGGTTCATGCAGAGTGTGGTATCTTGCTGGTCAAATTACAGTGCAAGTACTAATGGTAATATAAAAATACTAATACAGGAAGCATGTGTGCAAAGGCTGTGACTGGATTAATGATGTAAGCCCTACCCCAGCTCCTATAGAAGCATTCTTTTCAGTTGCCTTTTTTCCTGAGGAATACATTAATAAGACTCCTGCAAAACTCCAGATGTATATTCAGTCCTTTGCATATGTTGAACGATGAATTTAACTGTCTGTGTGTTCCCGGCTGGAAGAATTCTCAGGCTATTACAAGGCAAATTCTTCCCTACACTGACCAGAAAGGGGGGATTTCTGTTCCTCTACAATTACTGCCTCATATAAGAAATGAGCTTTACTGTATTTGCTTTCTTAAAACTTCCTGTATTCATAATATTTACATTGGACATTAATGCTTTTTATGTTTTTTACCATTTCAAATTGGCACTGGGAATCAACTGAGAAAAGCAAAGAGCTGCTGCACATTCCTTTTATTAACATAAAAGTCCAGTAAGTGGCACTGCAGGACCAGTTTTTCCACTACCCTGTATCACAAGCTGCAGTCAAGGAGAGCAAAGGCAAGCGTGGGATATGTCAAGGCTTTTCTGTCCAATGATAAAAGTAGTTGTAGAGCAGGTGGGAAATAATGTGTGGTGACAGCCCTGAAGGTGCAGTGCAAGGAACTGGGGTGTATTCATTTGCTGGCTCTGGAAGATGATGTTAGGAACTGGCTTTGGCACCAGGCTGGCTGTTATCAGGGGTTTGCCAGAAGAAACCAGCAACGTTTCTGGGAACTATTCATTCACACTTGATGGGAGGTGCTTGAGAAGGCTTTGTGCTGGGTTTTGCTATCAGGAGCAGAATATTGGACAAGGTGAACCATTTATGTACAGCATTTCCTATGGTCTACTGACTTACTGTACAATTAATTTTATGAGGAAAATCCTAACCCCAGACTGGAAGGGATGTCAGTACATTTGGGAGTGCCATTAAGTTCAAAGACTGTTTCTGTACATGAGCGAGGGATTTCTGAGAGTCTGTGTCAGTATTACAAAACCCACCACCCTGTTTTCTCAGTCTTAGCTGATAATGAATAAACTATTATCTAGGGAAATTTGGTCAAACAGACAAGTACCACTACACTTTCTGGCAATAGAAATTGTAATGAAACCCTTATATAAGCTAACAGAGGATTACTTACAAAATCTGTTAAAGGTTTTGACTCCATCTGCAATATTTGAACCTAATTTTAGGTTACTCATGCTATATATACTGTGTCAAACTAAAATAATGCAGATCCAATTTTCCTATTTATCTAGATACATAGTTATATCAGATAAGACTGGAAGGGAATGAACATGAAGAGACAATCTGCATTTAGAAGGGACATAAAGCTACATTTAAAGGGATAAACCTGCTTTTAAAGGGAATTAAGAAGCCATTGCCTCTATGATGTGGCTATTTTATAAATGTCTCTTGTGGGATTGTTCATGCCCTGAAGCATCTGTGCTAACTGCTGTCAGCGACAAGACATTTGATGAGGCAAACTGATCTGAGACATCAATATGCAGCTATGGTTGTAGTATGGGGGCAATAGGAGGTGTGGCACCATCCTGGCACAGGGAACAGCCACCGGATCTCACAACTGCTTCAACCGGGCTTAACAGATTTTTTTCATCACCCTCTAGGGACCAGATGTTGCAGACTTCTGATACTTTCACCTCCTGAATCTTTCCAGCGGCTTTTGAAAAGATCGATTAAAAAACATTCACTCTCAAATATTTATTCCTGCAGCAACATAAGATGGCACTTGATAACCTCTGACAGTAGAGGCAGAGGGTGACATACGGGTGCATGCCACAACAACACGGGAAGGCATGGAGCAACATGAGCAAACAGATGAGAACAAGACATCACAGCACAACATATGGCAAAACAAGATACCACAGGGCAACTCAGTGTAGCATAGAGCATGCCACAACATGACATAGCATGCAATGGCACATACAGTGTGGAACAACACTTAACACTGTGCCACAACATGATAGATATACCTGGAAAGCTGATAGAAATGCCTAGAGAGCAAGGAGAAATTCATAGTAGCAGAAAATTCCTAGAAAGGTATGGAAAATGTCTAGAAAACCATGCAAAATGCCAAGAAAGCTACAGGGAACTCCTAGAAAATTACAGGATATTCTTAGAAAGCAGAACTGAATTCCTAGAAATCTGCATGCGTGAGGAACTTCACGAAAGCAAAATGTGAATTCCAAGAAAGTTGGCTGCAAAATCCTAGAAAGCTGGAAAGAATTCCTTATGAAATAAGGAGGAATTGCTATGAAGCAATGGAGGAATCCTAGACAGAAATATACAGTCCCTAGAAAGCTGTGGGAAATCTCTAAAGAGCAGAAGGGAGCCCCTGGAATGCAGAAAGGAATTCCTCTAAGTAGTACACAATTGCTAGAAAGCATCAAGGAAATTTCTAAAGAGCGTTAGGGATTTCTTGAAAGCAGCTGGCTATTCCTAGAAAGCGAAGGTAAACTTCTAGTAAGGTGAAAGAAATGCTTAGAAAGCAATGGGAAAATTTCCCAGAAAGCAATATGCAATTTCCTAAAAGCTGGGTGGAAATTCCTGGAAAGCTTGTGGGGGCATTCCCACCGATCACAAGTCTCTCGGTTGCTCTCAGACTTCTTTCACAACTTCATTGAGAGATCAATAATGGATAATAATTGGAGGGCTATACCAGGGTAGAAATCCTTCTCTTCATGTCTTTAACCCAAGCCTAAGGGAGGCAGAAGACTCCCCTAAGAAGTGAGTCTGGTGAGCATATTGGGTCTCTGTTCCCATCAGAAGGGAGTCTCCTATGTCAGTGACATGTCTTTCTTTATGGAAACAGTTTTGTAGGGTGTAGGCTGACTTAACCTCAGTAACATCTCCAAGCTGGATGAACCATTGTCCTTGTTATTGTTTTGTTCCACATGCAGAGCCTCATACCTATTGTGGAAGGGCACCTGGGATGGTGGGGTGGTCATGGAGGAGACACAACAGCTGTGCCAGGCAGGAACTTGTCAGCATTGTCCCCATCACTTAAATCACTGTGTTCATTCAGGTGGAGGGGTTAGGGAATCCTCTGTGTCATGGGTCCTGTTGCCTGTTGGGCTGTCTCAGGGAAGGCAGGATGCAATTCCAGTAGTCTGTCTCTCAGTCCCTACTCAACCTACTCACCTCCTCCCCCAGCTCAGGGAAATCCCCTTATGCACCACGCTACAGTGCTCTGCTGCCAATTGTGTCATCACTGGATGTAGAAAAATGCAAGAAAGCAATGGAAAAATCCTGCTCCAGCTGTACATCCTGTAGCACCTAAAAGACCTGGGGGAAGTGTGTAGAAAGTAGTGCTAAGAAAAGCACAGGAGAAAATCAGCCACTGTAAAGAACAGGGTAAAAAGGGAAACCAGAAAGTAGATAGGATTGGATCCCATAGCCTTTCCTGAAACATAACTTGAACAAGACATCCCTGATTTTAACCGCTCCTAAGTGGAAGGGACTGGTTTGATGGACTGAGGAAGAGACACTGCATGCCTGTGTTGGTGGGCCTCAACTCACACTTAAGCCCAGCCCTGAGCACATGAGCTTTGTGAGGAGGGAGCAGGAGGCACTTGTTGACTTGGAAAGCCTCTGACCTTGAGACAGATTTTGAGAAATGGATGATGAAACTCGAGGAATGCTTCCGGCCTGGAAAAGTACTGTCTGTAAGAGACTGTCAGAGCAACAACTCTTTGCAACACAGGGCAGGGAGAAGCCAAGGGCATTGAGGCAGGCAGCAAAGAGGGAGACATTGCCGATGTTGCTGGGATGAAACAGTCCTGTCTGATGTGGTGGAACAGGCATAGAGGCTGGAACAGGAAAATAGATGAGCGAAGGTAAAAGTGTATTTGGGATCATATCATGGACTGGATTAATTCAGTCAGATCACTGGGTTTTTCAAAAGTCTGATTGAAGGTTCTGGCAGGAGAAGTGAAGCAACCTAAAGTTTAGACCTTAGTGTGGATTCTTGTTTGGAATATTGTTCTAGTGTTTTATTGAATTTTGTGGAACGTTTCTGACTGCCATCAAGCCCAGACTGTGTGATTTGGTAAGGACTTTGACAACCAGCATCTTGCCTCGGAGAACAAGTTAAACCCAGAACCTGGAGATGAGACCTTGGTTGATGCAGCTGCAACATCTCAAAAGCAGCAGGGATGTCTGGGAAGCTGCAGAGGAGAAAATGCTGCCTGAGACAGGAGAGCTCCAGAACTGGGACATTTGGAGTGGTCTGGTCATTGCTGGACTGGTGGTTGACCCTGTCTACCATAGCGGGACACACTGCATTCCTGTGTGGGCACTGTGCGTGTGTCCCTTACAGAGAGCCCTGGCTGAGCATCCGTGGCAGAGCAGCTGGCTCCTGTGGCTCCCTGTGGAGCAGGTGCAGAATGCTTCTGTTGGTCTTCACTGCGAGCAAGAAGTGGTGCTCTGTGCAGTATCAGCTTCCATGTTTTTGGTAAGTATTAGTTTAATTATCTTTAATTCCAGGATTTTTAGCCTGCAGATGGAAGGGCTCTGGAGCCTGACCATGTTGGATGTGCAGTAATGTGGACTTAATAACCAGCCGTAGTGCAAATTCCTACTCACTTGCTCCTCTAACCTTTAGGGGAAATGGGCTCCTATAGGTATCAAGCACAAGCTTCATTATCACACATCCTGCCCCAGAACACCACAAAAATCTGCTGGTAGAAGATAAAAAGCTCTCCATCCATCAACCAGGGGCTGGGCTGCAATATGGGGAAGGATCCATTTTATGCTGGCACGCAGCTCAGGAATAAATCTGTAATAACAGTTTAGGAGGGAAGAGTGCCACCTACCAAGCCATCTGCTAAGAAAGCTGTATTATCTGCAGTCTCATCCATGGTTGCTAGAAATCACTGTCGCACTCATCTGTGAAGAGTTTTGGTACTGATATATCTCTTTGTAATCTTTTTATCCATCCACTCAGAATTAATGATTTCTCAGATTAATTTTGTTCTAATGAATCATTCTGTATCACTGGCTTCATTTCATTTCTGAGATGCTAATTAATATGTCAAAGCCGTCTTTAACATTCAAAGTGCTGTCATTTTTTCTGTGACTTTCCTTTTGATTCATATATTCATTTTTTCTGAGGGCCTAAAATGTCCATCCAATGTGGAGTGAAAGAAATAATGCAAGATATGCAGTATTAAAAAATTATGTTCATATGGAAATAGAGCATAAATTGGGAGGCAGTGGCCCAGTCTGTGTTAGTTTTGTGTTGATTTACTAGTTTATTTGCTCTTTCATGTAGTAGGTCCTCAGCAATCAGCTGTGTAGGGTTTTTATGTACATGGATTAGTATATAGAATTCCACAGTGCAATGAATGTCTACATTTATCAGTGAAATCATCGGGAATTTTTAGATATTTTGTATTTGTTGGTTTAAATTAAGTTTTAAAGGCGGGGTCTTGTTGGTTTGCTGTGGATCTTCTGGCACTGTTCTGCCATGCCGCAGGGATGAGGCAGTCGCAGTAAGCATTTTTCATTCCTTAGAGCACTCCTCTCCTCTCAGCTATAATTTATTCTCATCATCCTCTGCAGTTTGGCTCCCTACCCACTCTGGAAGGAAGTGTTGGCAGGGCAGTAATCCCTCTTCTACCCCATATCTGTGGCAGATGGGAATCCCATAAAGAGAAGGGGGGGAGAGGGGGAAGATGTTATGTTTCCCTGTTTGAGCGATTTCCAGGGTTATTTAAGATCCAGTAATGTCCTTTGGCTTGATGGAGCAGTTTGAGATGCGAGAGGAAGGGTCACTCCAAGTGTTCATTGTGGAAAACCTTTCTGTCTCCGATCCTATGGGAGTTAGTGGGTGGAACTGGAAAAACCCCATTAAAAAATCACTGCATAAACTCTGTCTGTTAAAAAACACAGTTACTGGCAGCATCACACCGAGCTCAAATTACCCATGGCTCCTACGTGGCAGGATGCTGGGGATTAGACGTGTGTTCAGATGACAGCTTCTGCTTGACTCCCTAGCCACAGGTTGGGTATTTCTGTCTTGTCTTCCACTTCTCTCTAAAAATAGCCCATTTTGTTTTAAAATCTGGGGGGTTACAGCTGAAACCAACCAGTTTTGCTCTGGGTTTGCACTGCGAGTGTATAGAGGGATTACAGATGAGGGAGGAAAAGGGGTGCAGGGCATGAATGGGCTTTGAGCAGGAATGGGGATGGGAGCGGAACACTGCTCCTTTCCCTTTATGAACAACTACGTTACGGGTTTCCACCACTCCTAAAGCTTGTATGTGCAGAGCCCTGCAGACAAGAGGCTGCTTTGAGGGTGTGCTGCCTGATCTCCTGCAGAGCAGAAATCCTTTCTGCAGGCTTCTACTGTAGCCCAGGGATGGAGACTGGCTCTCCTGGCTGGGGCTGGGGCTGTGTTCGGATAGTCAAGCACCAATGTACCAGGGTGGGGGTGGGGGGGGATGCTGGAGGAGCAGCAGTGCCTCATGAGCATCCAGTGCATCAGCTGGGAACCAGTAGCACTGCCCAACAAATCCTTCCTATTTATATCCTACTTTCATTACTCTCTGTGTCCAGCTCTGCCTCTGCCTGAACTCGCTGCCTCAAATGAGTTGTTTACAGACTTTCATACATGGTGTTTCTGGTTTGGCTTTTTCCTTTTCCCTGTCAGTGTCCAGACTTCTGCACACACTTCACCAGTGACCTGATATACAGGGATGGTTTGTGCACTGGTTGCCACTGGAAATAGTTCAGAAGTTGACATTAACAAGGGCGCTGATGTGCTTTTTGAGATCAGCCCTACTGAATTCCCCAGACTGTAAAGTCCAGCTGTGGATGGACTTGCCCATAATGTACAGTCAGAAAACCCACTCACATTCAATACTTGAATATATTGAATGCCTTCTGTCAGTATTTGGGGACTAGAAACCATTTACCTCACTGATCCTTTCTCCTCACTGGTATATCTTTATCATTCAAGAATGAGATTGAGATCCTTGGAGATGGTTTTATTTTAGCAGTAAAGTAATAGTTTTATCTGCTGCTACTCTTTGATCTGTGCTTTTGTACTCACTGCTGTGGTTTTCCCTATGGAATGCCCAGCATGATAATATCAATTTAACCAGTGTGCTTTACTGATCTTTAAGAGAGTTCATCGCTGTTGTTCCATTTCCAGGAACCGTTGATTATTCTGAGAGGGTGAAACTGAGGCTAAAGTTATCTTGGCTTATTATTATAACCAGTTATTTAGACACCTGACAGCTCTTTTAGACATTATTTCTGCTAACATGCCTCAGCTGATTTCATGTTTAATAAATCCTATGCATGCAGCCTCAAAAAGTCATCCTGAGAGTGATGTGAGTACAGTTTGTATCCACATACTATAATATTATTGTGTAAATTAAGCTGCCTTTCTCCAGCTCTAGTATGTGTGCTGTTTTGTAGATTAATGCATGTTTATCTCTGAATGCAAGATTTGGCCTTTGTTCAACTCTGACTTTGTCTTCCAGTAGCTAATTAGTGTTTGGATGAGGATCACTTGGATCAAGGTGCTACTGAGTATTTATATTTTTAAATCTTCAGAGACCAAACAGGACTTTTTCCAATCAGAGTCTCCTGGGAGCAGCAGATGCCTTGCAGGGCATGAAGGCACAAAAGCTTTCATTTTCTGGGCATTGCTTTGATTCCAGCATCAGTCAGTAATGACTGAAAAGCATTAAATAAAGTTAAGCAGCTGTTTTATGTGGGTACCCAGAGAGAACTAAACAAACTCTGCTCATGTTTCTGAATCTCCAAGAAACACCTGCACCGTTGTCCTGTTGCAGGCAGTTTTAGGCAAGTCCCAACCTGGACGGGAGCTGACCCTTGTGCTGCCTGGAAGCAGGTTAGCCTGAGAGCAGCTAAAGGAAAATTCACCCTGTGCTTTGTATACCTGGCTCCCAGAGCCATGGCAATCGGCTGCCTCATCCCACCACTAAATTTAGCTAAATCATCACAGCAGCTTAATGGCTTTCACTTTTATTCCTCACCTGGGTATGACTATTAAGTCATGAAAGTTTTAAAAGCGTACAAATGAGCTGAAGTGGCAAATGAGCACAGCGGGGTGCCCTGCATGAAACACTGCTGTCTGAAACCTGTGCATCTCTTGAGGGGCTTTGCTGCACTCATATGGCCTTGGTGGAGCTGGACCTCATGGGTAGCCCTGAGCAGGCCATGAAGACTTAGAGATGAGACAGGACAGAGGTGCTGACTTCTGAACCAGGTGCTGGAATTGCCAAACTGATAAGGACCGTGAGACTCTCATAGGCTGCTGTGAGTAGGAGGCTAAAAGGCTTTTTTCTTATGTCAGGTTCAAATCAGAGTTTTAAACCCTCATTTACATGAACAGCATTAAGGTCTTCCAATGCTGAATTCAGCCTCTTCCCCGCGAAAGGCTACTCCTCAGCAAAAATGAGCTGAAAAGAAGAGTTTGCTTGATGAGACAATAAGCTTGAGAGCAGACTGCTCTCTTCTCTGCAATGTGTACCTTGGTGTTTCTCTCCAGTATGCCTCAAAGGCTGTTTCATTTGTGTACTCTGGAGCTGTGATTTCTCCTGGAATAATCCAGGATGGCTGTGGGAGCCTCTGGAAGTTGTTACAAATAAAATATGCTCAGTGACTTCTTACCCTGGTCTTTCCCCTCAGCCTCAGGTTTTTACCGAAAACCAGGAGCATGCTACATTTTCATAAAATAAGTATCACGCACTAAACCTCCCCTGCGTTGTGCTTGAAGGAGAACAGAGAGAAAGAAAGAAATCTTGAAAACAGAAAAAGAAAACTCACAGGGAGTTTCATTAGGTATCTCTATTACAAAACAGTTCAGGAATCATTTCCTTGTCTATTTTCCCCCTCGTCTGGGGTTCAAAGATGGTTAAAGAACAGGATGATAAGAAGGGGGGAATGAGAACTTGCTGAGAAGCAGTTAAAAAGAAGAAAAAAGAGAATGAGAGGGGGAAAGGAGAATAAGTGTTAGCTAGTCAGGGTTAGCTTAGTGCTGTGTCTGCTTTAAGTGGTACTATGAAAAAATACAGAAGGCACAAAAGCAACTTCAGTAATGCCAAACACCATGAAATTAATCTTGACAGGTCAGTTGCTCTTCTAGGAGGTTTTTAACCTCCCTATGATGTCTTTTATCTTCATTCCCCCCCCCCCCCCTTTTTTTTTAGCAAAATGCCAATGCAAGTGTAGCAACTTACAAATTGGCATGTTCACCTGTCCTTGCCTGTTGTGGCTGAAGTAAGAAAGAGAAAACCCTTTTGGGGAGAGAAGGGATTTGAGGATAACCTCTCTGGTTTCGGCGCTTAATACCGAGCCAGCAGGCTTTTTCCAAAGCAGAAAACACGGGTGGAACAAGCGTGGCAGGTTTTTGCGCGCAAGGACGGCGGTTTATTGAACCGTTTTCTCTGCAGACACAGAGCCAGCTGCCCCAAACCCCGCGTTGCCATCAGGGGGTAGCCGCTGTCCGCTCGCCCGATCTGGAACAAGCCAGGCAGCCGCATGTGACTGTTTCCCCGTTCCTTCCCTGCCTGCACGCCCGGACAGCGATGCCCTTCGCCGCTGTCACCAACCCCGGCTCTGGGGCTGCTCCGCCGGTTGGCGCGGCGGGGCGCGGGGCCGCGGCCGCCCAGGAGAGGGAGCCCGGTGGCCGCGGCTGCGCTGGGAGCGGCGGGGGCGCGGGGGCTGTGCGGGGCTGCGCCAAGGCGGTGGAGGGGCGGCGCGGAGCAGCGCGGAGCCTCGGATCCCGCCGCCAGCCCGGCCCTGCCCGCCCCGCCGCGCCCGTGAGTACCGCCGCGCTCGCCGCCTCTTCCCTGCCGCTGCGGGAGGGGTCCTAGCCCCCCACCCCCCTACCCCCCCTCCTTCCCGAGGGTGCCCCGGGGTAGCGCTGCTCCCCGGGGTGTCAGGGAAGCCGCGTCCCGCCTCCTGAGCATCGCCCAGCCAGAAGTTAGGTGCCGGTACTTACTTTCCGCATCAACTGACTGAGCTCATCAGGCTCGCAGCGCCCAGGCATCGGCAGCGCCGCGGAGTCCCGGACGTTGGGACGGGAAAAAGTAATCCCGTTTGCCTTAAACTCCGGGAGAGCCTTGCCGGGAGCCCGGCTGCGGCTCTCGCCCCGGCTGCCTGGCCGGCAGGGACGTTTTTCACCGGAAAGGCAGAAAACCTGGGAGAGGCTGCCTAGAAGAAGCTGTGCCCGAATGAAGATGTTAGAGGAGGTGAAGGGGCGTTGCTTTTTGCCCGCTGCACGCTTCCATGTCTGTCTTTCCCTTTCTTAATCCCTTAGGAAGGACACGCCGGGCGGATAGACCTTTCCTGGAGGGGCGATGCTGCCGAGCCCTGCCCCGGGCAGGAGGAAGCCTTCGCCGTCGGGCCCCCCCGGCACCGGGGATGCGCGGCCCGGGGCGGGCTGCGGGAGAGCGTGAGGAGCTGCCCCCGCCTGCGCCTTGCTGAGACGGAAAAAGCATGGTAAAAACCGGACCCGATTCCCGGAGCGCAGCCCCGCAGAGCAGGAGATGGGATTATTCCGGGACAGTTGTGGAGAGCTATAACCGGGCACCGGAGTGTTAAAGCGAATTGTTCCCGCTGGAAGAGGAGCCCGCAGCCCGCGCCGTGGCAGAGGGGAGCTCAGTCCGCTTCTCCTTTCGCTCTTGTTTCTCCTTCCACTGAACGACAGAGGAAAGAACTGGTACTCGGCCCTGGCCAGTGTTGGGAATACCGTGCCTTTTGCCTGGAATGATTTTCCCCGACTTGCCGCTTCGACGGGATGTACAAAGTGCGACTAGGACTGATCCGGACAACAGAGTTTGCAGAGTGATGGGCAGGGGCCGAGGGATGGAGGTGACTGGACACACGCCGATGGGGTCCGTCACGCAGGGTCCAACAGCACAGACCTGCTGCTGTCCTGAAAACTAACTCCTCATGGTCCAGCTCTGCTGGCTCCCGGTTTTACTTCTCCACTGCCAATCTGCACTTTCAGGGACACCACCCCCTCACCCCCCACATGCACCTGATGCAATGCAGTGCTTCTGTGTTAGTTTTGTGTATAAGATTTGCTATGCAATTCCAAAACTAAAAGAGGAGAGACAGCCCTGCACCCCAGAACAAACAGAGTCAGAGGTGAAAGGTAGGAGCCAGCATTTCTCATTTAAATAAAACTAAATAACCTGAGCTACTGCTTACTGAAAACCTTTAAAACACACCTCCTGTATGTTTACTTTCTTTGCCTTGGAAGTGTAAAACAGTTTGAAACAAAGTGAAGATTTGCTTTCTGAGCTGCCCAGAAACAGTGAACTGATGCATTTTGTCACAGGAGTGTACTGGGAGGAAGGATGGAGTGTTTCATCAGTGAGACATTTAGGAAGATATAGAAAAAGCATCTCATATAATATGCTCCAGTAAATATGAAGGGCTAGTGCAGTGGACACTGGAAACACTCGATCGATAGCCTATGTTCGTGGGAATATATGCAAGCGTGGAAAAGTGATTGCTTCTGTGTGTGTGGGGTGTATTTGCAGAGGACAGCAGCAGAACATTTGCAGGTGAGCTGTCTGAAGTAGGCTGCTTCATGCTGGGGTGGTGCACTGTGTTTCTGAAGGGATTGCTTAAACAAATCTGTCTGTAGGGTGGACTGTATTTGTGCATTTTGAACTCCTGCTCACAGAAATTTCAGTGTTGTTCAGGGTGACTCAAAGTGAGTGCAGTCCATCTGAGGGTGAAGGGACCACAAAAAGGACCTTTGGTCTGTTTGTTGATGAGTAATTTAATGGACGTCTGATATCTCTGATCTCTGCAAGGAGAGGAGCTGATGTCATCATGAAAATCATGGTATAATTTTCACTCAGGAGAAACTATGACTTGGAACAACACCACTATGGACGGGGAAGGGTTGCTGGTGGAAAGGGACTCTTCCTTTCGAATCCTCACAGGCTGCTTCCTCTCGCTACTGATCCTCTCCACATTGCTGGGAAACACACTGGTGTGTGCAGCTGTCATTAGGTTTCGCCACCTCAGGTCCAAGGTGACCAACTTCTTTGTCATCTCCTTGGCCGTGTCAGATCTCTTAGTGGCAGTTTTGGTCATGCCTTGGAAAGCTGTGGCTGAGATTGCTGGTTTCTGGCCTTTTGGTTCATTTTGCAACATCTGGGTGGCCTTTGATATTATGTGCTCAACAGCCTCCATCTTAAATCTCTGCGTCATTAGTGTGGACAGATATTGGGCCATCTCCAGCCCATTTAGGTACGAGAGGAAAATGACCCCCAAGGCAGCCTTCATCCTGATCAGCGTGGCGTGGACTTTGTCCGTGTTGATTTCCTTCATCCCTGTGCAGCTGAACTGGCACAAGGCTACAACCACAAGTGTTTTGGACCTAAATTCCAGCTTAGAAGATGAAGGCATGGACAACTGTGATTCTAGCCTAAACAGGATGTATGCCATCTCCTCTTCTCTAATTAGCTTCTATATACCTGTGGCCATCATGATAGTAACTTACACAAGGATATACCGGATTGCTCAGAAGCAAATACGACGCATCTCAGCTTTGGAGAGAGCAGCAGTGCATGCCAAGAACTGCCATACCACGAGTGGCAACAGAAGCAGTATGGACTGCCATCAACCAGAAAGCAACTTCAAAATGTCCTTCAAGAGGGAAACAAAGGTTTTAAAGACTTTGTCAGTGATCATGGGGGTGTTTGTGTGTTGCTGGTTGCCATTTTTTGTATTGAACTGCATGATTCCCTTTTGTGAGCCTACCGAACCATCCAAGGGAGCTGAAGCCTTCTGCATCAATTCCACCACTTTTGATGTTTTTGTTTGGTTTGGATGGGCTAATTCTTCCCTCAACCCTATCATTTATGCCTTCAATGCTGATTTCCGCAAGGCATTTTCGACCCTGCTGGGATGCTACAGGCTCTGCCCTCTGTCCGGCAATGCTATAGAGACTGTTAGTATTAACAATAATGGAGCAGTTGTTTTTTCGAGCCAACATGAGCCCAAAGGGTCCAGCCCCAAAGAGTCTAATCTAGTTTATCTGATTCCACATGCAATTATCTGTCCGGAAGAAGAACCTCTCAAAAAGGAAGAAGAGGGTGAACTATCTAAGACCTTGGAGAAAATGTCTCCAGCACTGTCGGGTATCTTGGATTATGAAGCTGATGTTTCTTTGGAAAAGATCAATCCCATTACACAAAATGGGCAGCATAAAACCTGAACAGTAAGCTTTACTCAGCAAGACCCAATAGCGTGTATTGTAATAATCTTAAAAAATCCCCCCCAAAAGCCAAGATTTTTTGGCAAGAAACTAAGCTCTAGGGAGAAATACACATTTACACCAAGCCCAGAATTAATTTTCATGTCATTCAAAGCAAATTTAACGTTTTAAACAACAAACAGGAAAAATAACTGAAAATTGGTAAAAAAAATTACATAATTGTACTGTTTGTACTAAAGAAAATATACAAATTTAGATACAGTGCAGTGACAGAGAAAATATTTCTTCTTCTCTACACAGAGAAACCAATTTTAGCTTAAAATGAGGCAAAAGATAACTGTTAAGTATTTAAAGATTAATGTTTACTAGAAGTTAAAAGATTGCTGTGTCTTGTGATAGTGGGTGTGAACAGGTCATAATTAAAGACTGAGGGATTGTAAAAGTAGGTAGATGCCTTCTTAAAATTATTTCTAAAATATAATTGAGCCTTATAACAAGAATGGTTATTTTTAAAGCTTTGGGAGGTCATATGTTGATACTGGTTTTATTTATTTATTGTTTTAAATTGATATTTTTCATATGTTACAACAGATCTAACTTTATTTATGTTATTTAAAATGTCTAAATAATGGGATATTTTTGGAGTGTCATAACTGCATTTTGACCAGTCAACCAGTCAGCACTTTATTACAAGCTTTGGTAGTCTGGAGGGCCAATGAGGGTTAATGAAGGAATGTTAAGAAGCTCACCGAGAAATGAAGGAATGAACAAAACTGATGCTGTGTTGAGTTCATTTGCCTGTGGGCTTTTCTTTTTAATTTTAAGTGGGATTTCTTTCAAAAGATAGGACCGGCGTTGGCTGAGTTGTGAATTCTCTTCCCTTACAGAAATAAAAAGAAAAAAAAATTGCTGCTATTTATTTTTCAAAAGTTTCATGTTACAAAGACTTTGCTAGAATGTCGAGTTTGTGGAGCTGTAAATACCTTAAATATGACTACAACCTTAAGAAGAATTCCATTTGAGAAGAAAAGCTTCTTAGATAACAATTCTTAGTATATAATGTTTTGTATTTATGTAAGATAAACAGCTTTCTCAGACTTTTCTTATTTCAAGTCTTGGATATCTTTTCTGAACAAACACAATTGGTTATAATGGTAGTAAAGATGCCCAAACCTCATTATCATCTGTATTTCTGCAGTACCACCGGGATCATGCTGTCTGTCTGCTACTGTATCAGAATTAAAAAGTGAGGTACCTAGTGCTTTACTTTGGATACTAGGAGGACATTACATTTTAGTAATTGCCATGTCAATAGTCCATTCAATAAGGATTAGTGCCTCATTACCATTTTGGATTAAGACATTTCTAAATACGGATGGAACTGCAGCCCCCACCTCAAACACATCCTGTGAGCTCCAAAAAAGTTGCCAATGTTTAATTCAGAAAACCTGCTACTTTTCCGTTGTCCTTCCCTGCTGCTTTCCCTTTGCAATGCCAAAAGCAATCAGTGAACATTAGCAACAGGAACATTGGGTATTAATATTCAGCAGCAT
Source organism: Lathamus discolor (assembly GCF_037157495.1). Lineage (NCBI taxonomy): Eukaryota > Metazoa > Chordata > Aves > Psittaciformes > Psittacidae > Lathamus > Lathamus discolor. Next base: position 11,874,829 of record NC_088893.1, on the reverse strand, counting down.
TCAAAGAAAGCTATTTGTTTTCTGAATGGGAGAAAATACCCTTTGGAGCAACTTTTTCATAACATATATATATAAAAAAAAGTGTTGTCAGGAAAAGAGAACTGAGAGGAAAAAACCCCATAAAGTCTAATGAACGATATACATCCTGCATCAGGTCTGTGTATTTATGTATTGTGAATGTTTTCATAATTTTATTGCCTGTATGCTGCTTTCATACATATAATAAAATTATTTTGTGAACAGAAGGTCAAATAAACCTCTCTACATTGCATTTATTAAATACATGCTGGGTTTTGGCAGTTGTATTGATCGTGTTAAAGGCAATGATGGTTCCCCTTTTTCTGTTTGCCCTTATTTGGGATCACACCCATGAGGCAGACGGGAATTTTTATTAGAAACAAGAGAAAGCCCTCTCTACTGTGAAACCTCTGAGCCCTTGCTCTAAACTAGGATTTGAAAACAGTTTGGAAACAACCCCACTGCTTCAATGTGCTTCGTTAAAACTAGTTAAAGCTCGACCTGCTGGCGACTCTTAGTTCAGTGATGTTTTTGCCTTGGTTTATAACAAGTTTTTATTGTTGCTTCCCCTCCCACCCCCAAATCTGTGCAGTGCTTTTCAAAGCCTGATACATTCCCACTGCTGGTGTCTGGTTTTTGGAACAAAATGCATCATTTCAGAAGTGAGGAGATAGTGGGTGCAGCTGAGGGACAGCAGCATTCCTCTCTTCATGGCAGCCCTCTCCTTTTTTTGTCTCTGTCAGCAGATTCATTTTGAAATGAAGAAGCAAATGTGGTCACTTCCCCCCCCAAGCATTTCCAGCGTGACCCATTCAGCAGCTGGGATCTGAGGTGGTACATGAGCTGTGGTGATGCCCAGCTCTGCTCCGCCAGTGCTAACTTCCCTTGGCCAGTGAATTCAGCAGGTCCAGCGGCAGGCAGGGAGTTGTGTCTGCCTCCAGGCTTTTTTAGCTCCTTGGGTAAAATTTCCTTGCATGGTGCTGATGCCTGATTATATTATTTTTATACCTTTGAGGAACTATTTTACTTCTTAAAAAGTACAGGCCAAAGCAGTTCTGTGGCTGCTTAGTCAAATAGATAATGCCTTCAAGAGTTTTTATTCTCAAACCTCCCAGCAGCATGATATAATAGGAAAAATACAAAATATGATTTAAGGAGATCGTGTAAAGCAAGATGCTGGTTTTGTACTCATTTATACGGGGATGGTGTGTATTCTGAAACAAGCAGTTTCTCTAAGTGTGACCATCTTAGGAGCCATCCCAGGACCTCCCTCCTTGAAACGAACCTGAGCCTCAGAGGGGCCCTGCTATTGCTGCTGGGTACTTCCTTTGGTGTGATAGGTGTCCTGCTAAAGGCAGGGCAGGGGAGACACTTTGATTGTTGATTTTATTGCTTTATCTCTCATTCTATTTAAACTAATTTTTGCTTCTGACTCTGTTCCCTTACATACACTTCAGAATGCCACAAATTTGCCTTGATCCTCATTTACTGACATACCCCATTTACCTTTTAATTTTCCAGCCTCCGCAACATGGGTTTCTCTACCTCTCCTCTTTACCTTTCCTCCCACTGCTGCCAGAGCTGTTCTGTCACCCTGGTGGCTCTATTGACCCAATAATAATGAGAAAAACTCCAAATTAATATCCTACCCCCCGCACAGCCAAGAGTCCCCTCCCCACAGCTTGCACCCAGAAATGCCTCTCTTACCTGTTGCAGAGCCTGGAGACCAGTGTCGGGGCAGACTAGAAGGGACAGCAGCATGTACCTGCTAACTGCTGCTCTATTTACGTGCTGAATTAATCACTCGGAAGCTGTATTACCTGTTCTGCTCCTGCTCTCCAGCTGCTCAAACCCAGTGTTCTGCTGAAACTACTGGTCACAAAAATGTCAGGGTGCACCTCAGGGGCTGGAGACATGCCAGACCCACACCAGGCTCTGGCAGAGCTGATAGCAGGGAGTTAACTGATGAGGTTTGGCTGTAGTAACCCTGTGAGGAGTGCTTACTGTTCTGTGCTAGCAGGCAGCAGCAGCCTGTCTGCTTTTCCAGAGGGGGAGAGCAGCAGAAGTTCATTTGCTGCAATGTCTTTGAGATAACAGCCCCTCTAGTGAAACACTTCCCAGGGAACGTGTTTCTCGCCGTGTGTTGCAATTCATGGAGGGGCAGAGCCAGAGCCACTGAGAAGCAGAGAGGTGCCCGGACATCAGGATGTCACTGCTCCCACTAGGACGGCCTCCTTGTCTACCCCATGGGCGTCAAGCACTTTTCTTCCCACCTTGCCCCTCCAAGCAGCATTTCCCACTGCAGGGCAAGCCTTGCTGTGTGCCTTTCCAGTGTGCCTGCAAACAACCCATATAACCTTTATTCCTGCATTGCTTCCTCATGATTAAAGGTATTTTTCTGTTTCTGGATGGAAGAAGTTAATAAATCACCTACTTGCTTGTTAATGTGTGTCCCAGGTGCTCCAGGAATGCTGTGAACAAGCCTGGAGACACTGAGCTGAGGAGGATAATGTTGGGAAGGAGGTCCTTCCTGTCTGAGAAGCTGTTTCTGGCCTCTGAAGTGAGGATTTCCCTTCCTTGAGCTGCATGTCTCATTTATTGTGAAGGACTGCCTTATTTTGAGTGTATTGTGGTTTTTCTCCCTCCTCACTCAACTGACGGAACTGGGAAATTCAGCATCAACTTGTAACATTGCTTACTTTGATAGCAGCAAATAGATGTTCAGTTGTACCCGTAACTCAAGTGTGCTAAACAGACTGTAATTATTTCAACAGTTAAGTTAATCAAAATGCCCATTTTATTTTCATATTAAGGAATATAAAAGAATGATATTTAATGCTGCGGAGTAATTTCTCAGTCTTGAAGTTATGTCTCAGGCAGATGTGAGCTACGGTCTGCAACGATGCACAGCCTGAGCATGGGTTGTCGTTTGTGTGTACAGTGTGTGGAAAAGTGGTACAAGAAAAAAACACAAATTAATGGGCCTTGTGGTGTACAATCCTACTCACCTACTAAGACATGCTTAAATGTTATGATTTCTATGTTTGTTATTCAAGCCAGAACCCTGTGATGAATGTGCTATCTTTTACTTGGGGTGTCAGGGAGGGCATGGTTAACGTTTATTACTGCTAGTGCAGGGTGTAATGCTGTTTCATACTTGAATTCCATCTGGTTCCAGTCTATCACGTCTGTCTCGTGGGAAGCTGAGATGGGAGGAACATATACAAGGAGGTTTTAGGGCTGCTTTCATGTCGTTATCCTTTGTCAGTCTTGGAGGACCTATCGCTCCTGTTATCACAACAGCCCTGGGTGTGTGGGTTTGCGGGACACTGCTGTTAGGTTTGCTACAGGAGCATCGTTGTAATGCTCCCTGATTTGTCTTCATTACAGCCATCATGTTGTGCCCCATGCTGGCATCCTAAATGGCCTCTGCTTCATTTGTTCAGCCTCTCCTGCCAAAAAACAGAGAATCACCTGTAACAATCCCTCAGTGAGCAGTTTCTGGGGGCAGGGTTAGCTAATCCAGAATGTTCCATCTCGAGTAGATGGAGACATTTCCACCTGCACAGTCAGCGTGTGATGACTGTTGGTGTGAGCGCTACCAAAACAACTGCTCTGTGGTCCCATGGTGCCTCCCATCAGAGGAGCTCAAGGGGCATCACTGGCAGGAAATCACTGCTGTGACCACTGCTGCTGCCATTAACGGGACTTCCTGGGCAAGCAAGCACTTCTTTGCTGAGCAGAGACAGCCTGGGTCTGGCTGGGGTGGTTTTGCTTTATTAAAACATGGAGATTTCAAGAGGCAAGCGTTACTAATCCAATCCCACAGACTCACTGCATCTGGATGTGGAGCCCTTGGTGTTCTCAGCAAGTGCAACCTGAGCACGGTGCCTTCTGAATGGGTGATGGAGGAGACACTCACAGCCCTGGCTCCCCAGGGGCTGCCCGGATTGCTTCTCTATGTTATCTCCCTGTCTGCAGCTCAGGATCTACAGCAGGAGCCGCTGCTAGAATTTCAGTGGAAGCCCTGATTATATTAATTTTGCAGCCAAAATTAGGCCACCAATGCTGCCAAGAGGCATGCTTTTTTGGTTTGATACACAGAGAATGCATTTTTAATGCTATAAGTGCTGTTCTCTACCATTCGGCTCCCATGTGATGCATAACTGCAGCCAGAGCTTTGCAGTAAAACAACATTTGCTTCCAAGGAGGATGGAGAAAAATACAATAAATAATTTTTTTTCATTAAAACTGAAAAATATTACTTTTAACAGGCCAGGCTTTGGCCTTTCTTTGATCTCAGCTGCCAAGCAGTAATTCTGTCTTGTGAGGCTAGAACTGGAGCAAGAACAATTTTCTTATCAAAACTAGTGTTTAGTACGGTGGGAAATCTGTGCCTTGGAATGGGCAGCAACCTTCAGCTAAAGTTGATAAACATTTCGAACATCTATTTTTTATTACTTTGTCCTGGTCATACTCCAAACTGCTCCCCGGTTGCAGTAAAGTTTTGTGCAGAATTCATGAATCTGACTTCTCATCTGGGCAGAACAGAAAACACCTGAACTGAAAACCACTTCCCACAAATGCTAAACATCCTCCCTTCCACTGTGAGGTAGAAACGAACATATTTGATTCTTAGACATCTGTGATTCCTTTCAGTTATCCCTGTGAAGATGATAATTGCAAAGATAATAATTGCAAAGATAATTGTGGAAGAGGATTGAGGATTATTTTTCCTGAATGAATATCCCCTGTGCTCTAGATGGGAGAGAAATTCTTGCCTTGGATTACCTGACAAAATAAACCTTTCTGGGTCATGGACAGTTGCCAACTCTTATGCAGAGTCACTGGGAAGCATGTGGAGCATTCCACTTTGCTTTCTTCATGTGAACTGGGAGCTGAGATCAAAGATATTGGGGTACTTGCATGAGAAAGGAGAGCAAAAGCTTGGTGTTGATTTTAAGTCCTAGCAGGCTGCTGCTTCTCACTTTGGGTTGCAGTTTCTCATCAAGTGACCATGGTGAGAAAGGTTTCCTGTCCCAGAGGTTTGCTGATTAACAAAGCTACCTGGTTAACACCTAGAAAGACGAGTCATTGCAAGGAATTAATGAGTCACCTGAAATATAGTCACATAACTTTATGATGTTTACTGGAAAACAACAAGTTAAGTACAGTCCAAGCAATAAAGCGTTCACTTCTTTGTGCCTGATGTTCTCCTCAGCCAGGTTCAGCAGGAGGGAGCTGGATCTGGCTGTGCCATTGTGGCAGTGCAACACACTGACCTGTTCCCTTGCTCCTGTCTCATGGTAAATGTTGGGAGCAGCTCTGCTGTGTGGGATCTGTGTGGGGTGCATCTGGTTAACTTGACAATTCGTGTCATTTGGAACAAGATTAGAAACAAGCTCAGGCAATGCCTGCTCTGCCTGGGAGCAGGGGACATGCTTACGAGAAACTGGGCATCTGGTGTCTTTCTGGATTGATGTGAAAGGTGGTTTTGGGAGAGGAATTTCTGTTTCAGACCTTCACAATCGCAATTTATCGCTGTCTTCCATGTGGGGGCATGGTTACATATCTGCATTCATTTGAGCCAGAAGGCCCTGTCTTAGAGCAGTTGTACATTTTAAATTCTCCTGTCAAGTAAAATGCAATTGGTTCTTTCCCCTGTTTCCTGCTTAGCAGAAGACACGTTCCCTCCTGTGGGGATGCATTAGCAGGGCAGAGACTGCACACACAGGGAAGAAATGCTGGAGTCACTCAGGGACAAATGTTGATCTATTACAGCTGAATAAATCCACAGTAATGTAATTTATTCCCTGGGATTTGCATTAAATTTATCCTGGCATATATGATCGCAAAGTTCTGCGTGCATGGTTCCCCTGCTGATTATCACAACGCGATTCGGATGAAATTCCAGACCACCTTAAGGCCCTGTGATGTTTCTCTCAGAAGATCTTTTTTTTCAGTTGCTTATCTCTTTGGTGAGCCTCAGCCATTTGGATGGAGATTCTTCTGTGTTGGATGTGAGCCTCAGGCAAATCTACAAACTTTCAGAGTGTCAGTCACAACAGTGAAGTCAATGCAGCGTAAAAGAACAGGAGAAAAGGAAAGTTGTATTTCCCACAAGAAAATTTACGGCTGTTGCAAGGAGAAGCTGAAGATTGTTGTTCTTTGGAGCAAGGGCAGACAGTTCTGCAGGTGGCTAGAGCTGCCTGTGCCTTCTGTTGGATTTTGCTATTCCGTCGGGGAAAATTATGCCTGAACTTTAGCAATTTAAGTGTTCCTGGAACCACCTCATTTTGTGTGGGTTCAGGAGCATGTTAAGCTCCTCTGATGAAGGCATCCCCACCAAGTATGCTTGTTCTACCTGGAACTGAGCTCACCTCCACTGAGCTTTTGCGGTCTGCAGAGGCAGAGGAGGGTTTTCCCTGCCTTGGCTATGGTGGTACCACAGGTGAGAGGAGAAGCAGGGTACATCCTGTGCCTTCAAAAACACATTTTGATGCTCCCAGGCAGGCCTGCACCTACCTGAGACATTGCAGTTTAAACACAAGAGATAAATAAAGCTGTTCTTGCAGCAGCATCGCCGTTGCAGGAATAGATTAACGAACTTTAGGTAATTTTCAGTTGTTACTAGAAAAGGTGGAAGAACAAGGGTGAAAAAGTTCCATCTGCTTTCCTGCCCAGAGAAGGCTGTCCAGCTAGGGAAGGGATTTCTTAGTTAATGGTACAGAAAAGCCAAAGGTAAGTGTGGAACAGCAGTGAGGGGAGCTGGGTACCCAGAACCCTCCACTCCCAGCCCCACTATGTTGGTTGTGAAACTGGGGTTTTCCCTCCAATGTGAAGGATTTATTATTAAACAGCAACAAAGAGGGAGAGGTTTAATTTGCCATTTTTTGGTGTTAATAAGAGGATATGCCAGCATGTCAGAAAGGGAAGATAGTGCTAATCGCTTGCTTCCATGTGTGTGTTTAGTTGGCAGTTGTGTGCCCAGGGTGATTCCAGCATTGCCATCCAGGAAATGAAACCAGCAAAAGTCTTCCCTGTTAAAGCTGACACAGCCTGGGAGGACTTAAACAAAACTAAAAAGGAAAATGAACAGCTGGAGCTTCTATTCACATTAAGGCAAAAGATGGGGAAGATTCATGAGGGCCTGGGTGAATCTGAGGAAAAGGAGGAGTGTCCCACTCATAACATCCTGCAAAACGCATGCTGGCAGCAAAGGCTGACACTGGTGAGTGTCTGCTCCCACCCATGATAACCAAATCCAACTCCAGAAGGTTTCCCTGGGAAAAAAGCGTGTGAGGAAACATTCCCCACAAGGCTGTCAGCCTGCATTGCTGGAATTCACACCTATTTTGTTTCATACTAGCAACATATCCAACTTGTTCCCAACCCACCACATGGAGGGTTTCTGTGGTCTGGCTTCAGGCATCACATATGCCTGCTTTGAAGCAGGAATTGCCTGCAGCAGCTTTGCAGGATTGCATTGTCTTGCAAAATGTCAAAATGTTGTGCATTTAAAATAATCTGTGATGTCAGAAAGAAAAATAATCTCTTCTGTATGTTACTCGTCTTTCTGAACAAGAGTTTTGATGATAAAGACTGTATGAAGTGGTCTGAAATAGAATCAGAGAAACATTGAATCACAGAATCACAGAATCATAGAATCATAGAATAGTTCTGGTTGGAAAGGACCTTAAGATCATCTAGTTCCAGTTCCCCTGCCATGGGCAGGGACACCTCACACTAAACCATGTCAAGCATGCATTCCAAGCATGCTTGTCAAGCTGCATTCCACCTCTGTGTTCCAATTGGATGTGGCCTTTTGGAAGTATTATAGGAAATGTGGAGCAGGGGAAGAATTGTTTAAATTAATTTTTATGCCTATAGGCATCATAATTACTTTTTTTCTTAGCTGGCTGAAAACAAGTGTCACTGAAGTGACCCTTTTTTCCTAATGTTCCCATCAACTTCTCAAACCCAAGCTTGATGAAAGGAACTAAATTGCTGATATTTATCTGAGCCTAAAGAAGCACAATCACTTACAATTCTTGGCTCACAGAAATGGAGAGACAGCAAAAACATACAGCTCCATAATTTGGTTTTACTGACATGCGCAGGCAATGAGCTTGACATCTTGCAGGATACTCACAGAATCAAAGGAAGAGTTTTATTCCTAGAACTGAAAGACAAACCCAGAGTTCCTTTACACGATTCATTTCCATGATGGATCTGATAGCAAGGGAAAAGGACAGAAATTGATTAAATTGAGGATATGAGTTTGTCTAAAAGAATCCAGAAATGGATCAAGCTGCACTTTTCATTTTCTGGAGTGTGTCAGAAGGAACAGACACCTCTGTGACAAAAGTGCTTTTGTCTGCAGCTCCTAAAATGGTTTATTTAATTTTACTGATGTCTTCACTTTGTTCCTGACCAATTTCCTCAGTGTTTGAAGCTTTCTAGAAGAAGAAGAGAAAGACTGGAACATCTACTCCACTGTCACGTGTCACACGGAGACCTCATGTAATGGCTCGACAACCACATGATTTCTTCTTCAGACACTCAAAAGTCATCCCTTCCTGCTGGGCTCTAAGCCTGCTCTCCTGGCCCACCACTAACAACTACAGCAACCAACCCATCATGTGCCTGGACTAATGGCTGGTACTGGTTTGCTTGTTTCCCCTAAAACTCACGGAAAACTTGGACAGAGAGAAAGAAACCATCTAGGATCATGGAAAATATGAAGTCTCAGAGGGAGAGAAGGAAAAGGAGGAAAAGGAGAAAATCAGCCTTTATATTCCTCCAGGTCTCACCCTCTCACTAATTTTCAGCACCTACATATTTCTTCCTGCTGTGAGCCGCCCACTTGCTCACCTCCACCCACACTGTGGGCAGTTTAAGAGGTAAAGCAAAAGCCACATACACAAGCAAGGCAAAACAAGGAATTCATGTATCAGTTCCCACTGTAGGTAGGTGTTCAGCCATTTCAAGGAGAGCGGGGCTTCATCACAGATAATGGTGACTTGGGAAGACGAATGCCATCACTTCAAACATCTGCCCCTTCTTTTCCCCCAGCTCTGTATGCTGAACATGATGTCCTGTGGTATATCCCTTGGGTCAGTTGGGTCAGCTGTCCTGGCTGTATCCCCTCCCAATTCCTTGTGCACCCCCAACCTCCTCACTGAAAAGACCTTGGCTCTGTGCAAGCATTGTTCAGCAGTAGCTAAAACATCCCTAAATTACCAGCACTGTTTCCAGCTCAAATCCAAACCATAGCCCCACACTAGCTACTATGAAGAAAGTTAACTCTATCGCAGCTAAAGCCGGCACAGCCAGGAATACTCCCTATCAGCCAGAGCAAGCAGAGCCCTGGTTATTTCCTGCAGGGAGCAATGGGGTGCTTCAATTTACTCATGGGTGGCCTCATGCTTCATCAAGAAAAGCATTTTCTATCAATTGGGATGAACAGCCAAGTCCCACCATGACCTGTGGGCAGCTGACAAGGCAGCGACAGACATATAAGATCCTGCTTCTGGGTGATACGGATGAAGTACGAAACCTGCGACCTCTCCCTGGATTCTACACCAGTGGGCACAGCCTTGGGGCTGTTTACACTTTGCTGTCCTTCCTGTGTTGGTGCATGGAGCTTTATATACCTTGGGAAGGGCTGAGATGCTCCAGATGGTTGGCGTGGTACCTTATAGAAGAGTCAAGTCATAATTACAAAAAGCCACATGGGTGATTTTGAAAGTAATAAGAGAATGTTTCTGTAACATGAGGAACCTGGGATCAGAAAAGCAATCACTTTTGGATAAGTCATTCAGCCATTTAACCTTCTTATCATCTGAGAAATCCCCTGTAATGGACTCATGCTTGCATAGTACCATCCTGTCTGTAAAGCAGACACTAATAATGTCATTGTTTTATCCCTCTTCATTCTGCTGTCAGTTAACCACTGTTTTCTCTGTTAGATAATAATAAAGCTGATGTGCATTTTACTGTGTTCAGATATATTGCTCTCTAAATGAGAGGAAATAATTTCAGTTTAATGTTAGGCTCCAGTGAAGGACGAAATGAACATGAAAAGCAAGTACCCCCTTGAAATCATAGTTCCAAAAGGAAAATTTATTAAGGCATGCTGCATGCCCATTTTTCACCAGTGTTTTGTACAGTCACATATAAACTGTCACAGCTCCATCAGCTTTAATAGCACTGCTCTTCCAACTAGCACTTCATGTTGAAACCCTTTGGAATGAACAATATTTAAATAGGGGTGTGAATACTGAGAAATTGAAGAATTGAACCTTTTTGTTTAGGCCCATGAATATTAGCTTGCTACACATCTCTCATCACTCTGCACCTATTTTCCTAAAAAAGAGAAGATCTGCTGAGAGCTTGCTCCATTGCCCAGCCACCCACACAGGCAGTGTTATCTTCTCTTCCACATTGTATTATCCATCACCTGAGTTTATTGTCTTTTATCCTTTTAACAGCATTGCTGCAGCATGTGGGTGTGAATGAGGAGAAGGTGCCAGCTTGGACCTCAGAGACTGGCTCTGCTACTTCTGTGCAGGAGCTGCTGCAGCTCTGTTTCTGCTTTGCTACTCTCCTGCTTCTACCCCAGCCCAGGGGATGCTCAGGAGGAGTATCAGACCATCAGGAAGAGAACAGTGAATGTCACAGGCAGGGTTTCATCCTGCAAGGTGCATGAGTAGTTGTTTAGTGCCTGACCACGTTCCCTACCTTTCTTCCAGTGAGGAGCAGTACCTCTCTCTGCACTAGCTTTCAGGGAGAAGGTAATGATTTTACTTTTGCATGCCCAAGTTCCCTAAACTTGCCTAACGGGATGTTGTGTGCACCTCTGAATTTGGTTTGCATTACCTTTCACCTTCCTTTATTATCTATTATTCAGATAGCAATAAATAGCTCTTCAGTGGCTTTAAAAAAATGAAGAAAACCAAATTCTCCGATTGGAATAAATTGCTTGTTTTTTGTTTATTTCTTCACGAAATGGCTGTATTCATATTTGAAATATAAATCTTATTGTAGCATATGCAGACTATGGTAAACATTTAAAGAAAAAGGTGAGCAGCTTGTGGTTGAGCACAAGCGATAAAACAAATTTCAAATTTAGCATCCTATTTTCTGTAACGTGCCTCTGCCCTTCATGCATACTGTAATCCATCCTGGGGATTCAGTAAGGCATTGGCTGAATGCTCAGATAACCACAGAAGGGAGTACTTCAGCACAGGATAGTCCAGGATCTCTGTTCTGAGATGCATTTAACACAGACTACCAGGAGACAAGTTACTCAGATGGGGCCATAGGCTCGATTTGTTTCCAAGATACTCTCTTCTGAAGCCATTGAGGTGAGTATGTCTGATTGATGACTGTTTTTCAGACAGGACCAAGAGGTTGAAAAGCTGAATAGGATGTCTGCTGGAAAATATACTCAACAAAAGCATCAATTTGTCTCTGGAACAATTTGGTGTTTGCAGTGAAGCCCACTTTGTCCTGGAAAGCAGAGTAAAAGAAAGGAAAGGGTGAATAACACATGAGAGGTATCCTTTCATGTATGTAGACATATGATGGGGCTCAGACTACGTGCTTAAAAAGCAGGATGTAACAACGTACAGTGAAGGCATTCAGCAGGACGAGACAAGTGGATTAAGACAAAAAATCCCAACTAAATTTTCGGAGAAGGGTCACAGGCAGTGTATCTTTATGGTATCGTGGAGAGAAATTAGAAAATGGCCCAAGCCCAAAGGAGACCGAGACTGTAATGTGTGAGTCACAGGAACTCGATCACAGGCCCGAGAGGTAGAAAGTGAGCTCAGACTTTCAGTCATCCTCTCCAGGCAGGAATGAGTCAGGCAAACAGACATTTGAGGATGCTCGTTCCAGAGGCGAACTGGAAAATGCGCAGCAGGAGAAGAGCAGCCAGTGTGTGAGCTGGGTGGCTGTGTGGAGCACCGGGAGGTCTCAGCCCAGGGCTGCTTGCCAATGGAAGCCACAGAGAGGTGTGTGGGGGCAGATCTCTAACTGCTCCAGCCCTTACTGTGCTCTCATTAGAAGGGTTGAGACAAAACCCTCATTGAGATGTAATTCTTGTAGCTCTGGCCTTACTACAGTGTCATTTAATCTATCCTGAAAATGAAAAAAAGACCATTCTTATGTTGTCTTATTACGTGATCCATGCTTGCTTTGTTCCAGATCTTTTGGCATTCACTTTAGAGATGATTTACACTGTGGCTCTTCCAGATTTGATATTGGAAATTTACAGGGTAGATCAGTGAGGAGCATGGAAACACGTGGCCCTGGCACTGCACCTCCAGCTGTGCCACCGCTGCGCAGCTGCTTGGCAATCCAGGACCTCGTACCCTGCCTGGTGTTACACAAAGGAGGCTGGGGGTGGATTGGTGGTTCAAGTGCGGGAGCTATTATGTACATTGTTTAGGAAAGACTGTAATAGAGGAGTCTACAGACAAAAGGTTGTGGACCCACACAAGAGCAGAGAGGTGCTTGGTGTGCCCCTGCGCTTGCTTTGCTGCAGGACCTGGGGAGGTTTAAGTCACGAGCCTGCACTTCTGGCAGGTGGGACTGGCTGCTCTGTGACATGATGGGGGGAATGTTTGGAGCAGCATCCTGGAGCAGCTGCAGTGAGTCTCTGTGCAGCAGGGAATGTGCCTCTCCCCCGGCAGTATTAGACCTCCCATACTATGAAGCTGGGTGGAGAGAGCTCTGCAAGGACTTCAAATGGAACAAAAGCCTCTGTCCCAGTCAACCGTTTCCTCCCAGGGCTCATTGCTGGTGGTCCAAGGAAGCCCTTGCCAGTCCACAGCATGGGGAGGTCCAGACTCACCTTTGAAGGCAGCAACTTGCTCTTTCCCTTCTCCAGAAGCATTAGGTCCAAGCAGAATCATAGCCATATTAATGCTGAACCACGGAGAAGACTTGTTAATGTGAAGCCAATGCTTCAAGCTCTGCCCCTTTTTAAACTTCCGAAGGCCTTTTAAAGTAAAAATTTCCTTTTCTTTTTTTTCTCTCTGAATTCCAAGTGCTTCAAAGAGAAGATGCCTCATTACAGAACTCATGCTATCTTTTCAAATATTAAAAGACATCAGGCAAAGCTATACTCATGAGTTGGGACTGGATAGACATGGCTCTGAATGAGGTGATGCCTGGGATGGCAGGCAGATGGGGCACCCAAATCAAGGCTACTGGTAGTGATAGATGCTCTCTCTTGTGCTCTGATCCTCAAACCACTCGTGCCATAGGAGTTGAGGCATTTTCTCCTCCTTCCACTTCTTTTCCTTCCTTCTGCCAAGGTCCCCCCTATTAAGGATGCCTTAAACACAGGTGGATGGGATAAGCATGGTCTCAGTAATTAATGTTTTTCCTCTTATACATGCAAACAATCATAAAAAGTATCATTTCCTATGAATGCTGCCCTTACCTCTTTGGAAATTTTTATGAGATTCCAGGCTCTGAGTCTGGATGAAGAAGTTGTCCTCCCACAGAAAATGTAAAGATAAATTATTTGCTTATAAGTGCATGAATTCTTATTTAGCGCGAATATTCTCCTGAAATAGAAGAGGGAATTATAAAACTTTTTGTCTTACAAAATGAAGTTCTTTCATAGAAAGAAGAAAGAGCATTAATTTATTCAAACGGCTCAGGACTGTTTTTAAGGATGTTGTGGAAAGTATGTGGAATGTGTGCAGCAAAATGTGAAATACCTGAAATCTGAGCATTTTGGAATGTACCTGAAAACAAAGAGTGGGCTGATTTTGTGGGATTTTCAATTGGAAGGTGATATTTGCCAGGCTATTTTTTCGTATGACATTTTCTAACCTATTTATGTGTCAGTGTGGTTATTTGCCCAGACTGCAAATTGAAAGCTATATCAAGCAAAAGTAAAACCTCCATCAGTTTAATATATATATATATATAAATAAAGGGAAAGATCCAAAACTGAAAGGAAAGATTTTTTTTTTTTGCAGTTTCAGAATAGCATAAGATTAAAGTGGGTTTTATAGTTTTAGATAATATCTAGGTTATTAATACATCAAATACAGAAAAGTGGGCTGAAGGCCTGTTGCTGTTGTTTTCTTTCAAGCCCTTCCTGAATAACAGCATTTTCCCAGCTCAGCTGCTTTGCTTATGTTGCCCAAATGTATTAAAGTTTATCAGCCACACGAAGGAGGGTTTGCAGAGCTCCCAAAGATCACCTTTGCTTTTCTATCCCCAAAGCTCAGTTCTTCATCAGCTGCTCTTCCTCCTCTGTGCACGCACACAGCTTCACCCCACACTCCTTTCTCTGCAACGGGGACTTAAAAGGTCTGTATTTTCCTTCACCACAAGGGAGCTCCGCTGTTGTGCTCAGTGTACTAACGGGGCAGTTTGCCATGGTATTTTCCCTGGAAATTCCCATTGTCAGATGGAGATATCACACCAAATTGCTCCCTCTCCATGGCTTAAATAGCTCCTGATGAACCCTGGGTATTCTGTGGCAGCTCTGCTCAGGGTGCACACATCTCTGACCTCTCTCATGCAGAGGCATCCTATCCTCCATTAAATTAATGCCCAGGCTTTGCTTTAATCATGTTAGCAAACCCACAGAGTGACTGGAGCAGTGTGTTTGACTGCTTGGTTCAATGAGGACACAGAACAGCATCCAGCTGCATCCCCATCACTTCTTTGGTTATATTCCAGTGCTGATTAAAGTATTTGCTGAAGAGAACTCAAAGAACAAGGCTTGCAGTGATTCCTGAATTTATCTAGTGTGTTTTTGTCCACTTTAACTGAACAACCGTATATGTAAAATATGTTTTTTTTCTCAGAACATCTTGAGGACAAATTTCATTGTAACATATCTTTTTATTGTCCTTTTCAGTGCAGTTTTCTAAGGAGCTGTCTAAAAATTCATCCTTTCATCCCTCAGCTCCCCACAGTCCCTTCTGGGCTGAAATAACAGTCTTTTTACAACATAACATCACTCAGTGCAAACCAGCTTGGGGCAAGAAGGGAACAATATCTTGTATCTGTTACCTTTGAAGAAGAATTTGAGGTAAAAGGCAGTTAATGCCCATACAGAAATTCATCAGAATGGGAGAAATCCTCTGTACTAATTGCTGGATCTTACTAAGCAATGAGAGCCAGGTCTTTGCTCATACAAAGAAGCCAAACACAGCCTGCCACTAAGATAAGGTACATGGTTGCCACTGACTTAAGCAGTGAGCTACCGGTAGACATTTTACCCTTAAACTGCAACTACGTGAATTTTCTTTAGCAGTCCAGGATCCATGACAGATCCAGCAGGATCTTGCTTAAGCTGTGATGATACAAAGAAATTGGAGCCTGTTGGTAGGCATGCACGTTATGTGTGAGGTTGTAAATCAAATATTCAAAGCTGTCAATAATGAGTGATGCCAGTGATAGCAATGATGAAGTGACAGTGTAGAAATGAGTCCTGTGATCTTACACATACAAATTAAAGCTAAGCTGCAACCTAACAACTTCCACGAAGTTGCTTTGATGCATGTTTTATTTTTCCACTAAATAAAATGACACAATACTCTTTTGCCTGCAGTTCCCCAGCTCTTCCCATCAAGTCTTTCAGGATGTCATTTCTCAGACAGATCTCCCAGGTAAGTCAGCACACGGAAGCATGAATTCAAGTCAGTAGACTTGTTGGAATGGGCAGTTCACAGCGAAATCACAGCTCACTGAGAGAGGAGTCATCATGTAGAAAGATACCATCCCATGACCATTTCCTGTCTGATGGGCATTTAAATGTGCTCTCAAACAGCACACTTGTGGCGGAGCTGTGGGATTACCATTATTATCAGTGACTTTGTTGTGCCTAATCCCCCCGGCACTCGTCCAGGGCACTTGTCCACACACCCATGGCATTTTGGCTACACAGAACTGCCCAGAGGTTTGTGAATTGCCACCTTCCTGTTATTAACCCGCCATACCTGGTCATTCTATGAATTTATACTGTAAGGTTGATTCACCTCTGATTTACACCACTGTCACAGACAGTCTGCTAACAATGTCCTTGTCAGTAGACAGCACTCCCTTGCTCTTCATCCCCTGCCTGACATTAGCTGACAGAGGGGATCTCAAGCTCACTGCCTGCAGCTCCCCAGAAAGTGGATTTGCAAAGACACTGAGTGCACCCATTTCTTTGCAGAAACTTGCTCACCATGTGACCCACATGAATTAAGGAGCCAACTTGTTCATGTTGCTTTATCTCACCTTGTACCGATGGCTATGGCATGGCTTCTAGAGAAAGTTAGTGTAATTGCTGAAAGTGGTTGTATTAACCAGGCTGCCCTGTGTGGAGTGCTGCTGTCAGATTAATATTGCAAGACAGACTGATTTTTTTACATTTTATTCTTAAGGCAAAGTGCAGCCAAAAATGTTTCAAGAATGAAATGTATTTTTCTGCAAAAGGACCAGCGGGCTGGGGCAGGGCAGCTCCTGGGAGCCACCCTGGTGCGAGCCCAGTGCTGGTGGTGAGGCTTGAGAGTGCAGTCAGGGTGCTGTGGGTTGAAGGACAGGGGAATCACCATGCTGCTCTGCAGCCCCTTCCAGCCAGGTTAATGAGGATGCCAACAGGCTCTGGTTCCCTGGGCAGCCCACTCTGGGTCCCCATCCACACATCCTGTGCCTGCTGGATGCCGGCTGCATCCTCTTCCTTGCCTGAGCTGTGCTGCTGGGATGTTATGGACAAACCTGTGTCTTGACCTTTCAGCTTGATTTGCAGTTGCCCCCTCACTATGCACTTGCCTGGGGCTCTGGACTGTGGCTGATGCTGGCTGTGGCCACTGGACATGGTCAGCTCTTGCTCAAGTACTGGGGGACTGTATCACTCGCTGGGGGCTGCTGCCTTGCTGTCACCCTTGGTCCTGCTTGCCAGACCCTTGCAAAGCAGGATGCTCTGTCCCTTCCTTCACTCTGCCATTCACACCCAGGCTGCAGCCCGATGCACTAAGTCTTCAAATGTTGTGGCAAGAAGGGGGAATAATAAAAGTAGTTTTCCAAGTGCAGAGCTCCTCTTGAGTGCACGTATGGCTGGAAGAGACGGCTACAGAAACCTATGGAAAGCACAGGTTAGAAATATGTTGCTCCTGGAACATGTTAGTAATTTTATAGCCAGGAAGAAGGAAACCTCCAGCCCTTGTCTTGGTGACAATGTTCTTGGCAAGAAAAAAATGCAAATCAGAAACGCTGGCTTTAAAATCTGGTTCCATGCAGGAGAAAGGAAAGAGAGATGCAGAGAGACCACGCAGCTACAAAACTGGGGAAATGCGATTTTCTGGGCTTTGGGAAATTTAGCACCTTGTTCAAAGCACTTGGATGTCCCTATCTCATCCAAAGTGTGTTACGTGGCTGGGTGATGCGGCAGCACAGAAATGTGCTGTCAGTGATATGGAAGCATTGCCTGAGGTAGCAGAAGGTGCTCACAGTGTGTCTGTGAGCAATAAATCAGGAGGATACAGTCAAGTAACAGCACCGGCCAGACTGTGGGGTCTGGAGGCTGTTACCTTAGAACTACTTAAACTGTAGTCAGAGAAGCTAATAAGGCAGGAGAAATGACTCTTTGGACTGTGATTTTTTGTGCTTTGCACCTTTGGGAGAAATAAAAATAACCTGTGCTTTGCCAGCAGGCAAGAGAGAAGAAAGATGCTTTAATACGAGATCAGAATATAAGGGGCAAATGAGGAATTGGAAGCTGTGAAAACTGAGGAAAGCAAAGAGGACACTGATGCAGTGAGTTTTGGTTGGAGATGGAGAAAGAACTTCTAATGGGAAACTCATTGAAATGCTGTTGTCTTCTGCACCAGTCCTGAGTGAGTCTGTTCTGAAGAAACCAAAATATGTTTCTTCTATTTCTTTTCCTTTGACACACCAGCTGAGGGCTTAGAGATGATTTCCATGGACGCTTGTGCTCCTGCTAAGGCTGGCAGGCATCTGCCAGGCTGTCTGCTGGGGCTGATGGCAGACTCTCATCCTCCTCCCTTGTACCCTGCTGCAGCTTTCTTCCACCTGCCCCTCTCCTGCTGCCAGCTCCTCAACCTCTCTGCGGCTTGTCATCTCCGTTCCTTCCCTGTGGGCAGAGTGTGAGATTGAGAAAAGCCTTTCAGGGAAAAAACCCAGGAAACATCACCGAACACGAACAGTTCTTCCAGCAGAACTGAACATTTCAGGCAATGTTGCAAAAAAAACCCCAGACCAACCCAGACCCCAAACCAAACAAACCAGGGGGCTTACCAGAACAGTTTGCTCAAAAGAGAAAATTATTTACCCAGTGAAGACTGCCAGGTGACATGGTGTGAGGGGATGGGAGGCCAACTGGGGGCATGCAGAGAAGGTCCCCCGGGATGGTCAGGAGAGGAATGAGTCTGCTGAAAGCCAGGTATACTTCTCCACCATGATGGTGAGATGGAATAGGCGTCTGCAAAAGCATTAGGGAATAAAAGCACTAGAAAGGGTGTGGGGAAAGCAGTTTATTTGAAAAGGGCAGCTCAGAAAGAAGCTGGTACACGGAAGTCCTGATGAACTTCAGCAGGAAATGACAAGGTCTCACTGCTGGGATGCTGTGGCTCTGGGGCAACTTATTCCCTCCTGAGGTGTCACGTGGGTAGGAGGGGCACACATGAGGGCTCTGAGTGCATCTCAGCAGCTCCATTAGGTCGTGGAAATAGTTGCAAGATGCTTGTGCCTGAAGAAGCAGCTGGGCTCAATGATTCAGAAGGTCCCTTTTAGTGAGATGTGCCTCCGCCTTCTCATCTTCCACGTTTTCTCCCTGCTGCCTATCTGCCTTTTTCCTCCAGCAATGGAAAGGATTTTTGCCTTGCATGAAAGCTGTTAATGACCAGAAAAAAAAAAAAAAAGAAAGAGAGAAAACAATGGAAGAAAAACACTGGCACCATCACTGTCAGAAATGTTTCACTTGTTTCCCCAAATCCACTCTGAGCCTCTTTTACACTCACTTCTGAAACATCTGCATTCAGAATCTGTGCTGCAGCTCAGCTCTGTCATCTTGTCTATTATGTGCTAATCATTTTTTTGCTTAAAATGTTAACAGAAAATAACATTGTTTCACCACAGTTAGAACTCTTTTTCCTGGAATTTATATATGGATTTTTTTATTTTGGGAAGAAGCGAACATGAGACTTGATAGTGTTAGGTAACTACCTGCTGCTTCTGCATCCTTTTACATGTTTCTCCAATGCACTAGATCAGGTCTTGAAGTGTCTCATCAGCCAAGACTGTCACTAAACTGCATGGTCTTTGGCAGGGATCATTTCCAGTCCTTCTGCACTGGGTAGCTGCATAAGAGCTTTTATAGAAACAGAATGGAAAGGTGCTAATCTTTGCCTGCTAATGTTCACAATCAAGAGCAGGTACTTATTTTAATTTTTTTCCTATTTTTTTTCTTTGCATTAGGAGCAGAATTAGAATTTCTTTCTGATCATGTGCAGCATAGCTTGGGGTTCTGTCACTGCTTTGAAGATTTCAAGACTAGGCTGGATGGGGCTTTGAGCAACCTCCTCTACTAGAAGGTGTCCCTGCCCATGCCAGGAGGTTGGAACTAGATGAGCTTTAAGGACCCTTCCATCCCAAACTGTTGTATGATTCTATAATTCCATGATTCTGTGATGGAAAGGCCCAAGGCAGCACCTGATCAGTGAGCAGCAGATCAGAAGCTTCTCTGTGTGTCATGCTGCATGAACAAAGGGACTCTGGAAGGTGGGAAGCTGCTGGCAGTGGGGAATAATTTCATGAAGCATTCACTAAAGAGCAGTCATTGTGAATAAGCATTTTGACTAGAATTTCAAAGGAATTTGGGGCTTATAGAAATACCAAGGATATTCAGTTTTCATTATTGATTATAATTAAAGTTTTGTAAAAGTTGTTTAACTTTGTGCATTTCATTGCTCATCACCTAGCTAGTAGTTTTCAAATACTAAGCCACTGCCTTAGTCATAAACTGACATTAAACCCAGGTAGATGTTGTCTGAACGCCTATTCTCTTTCAACCACTGATTAATGGCCATTTCAGTAGAACAGTCGGCCTCTGGTAGTCCCCTCTAACTGCAACCATTCTGTGATCAGTGGTTTCATTTCTGTCCTCAGTGATCACATCTGGATATGGAAGGAAGCTCATTAAACAGTTACTCACCTAGCTGGTAGACCCAGTGAGAAGGGGACGCACTGGGCAGGTCATAGAGGCTGAGTTATTTAACCCCTTAAGTAGAAAGAGGGAGGTGCAGTTGCTGAGGAGGCGTGTGAGAACTTGCCTTGCTGCATCTGTGGTGCTGTGATCTTTAAGAACAAGGATCTTCTGTCTCAATAGGAACAGGGAAAAAAACATGAACATTATTCCCAAAGCTCATTCACCTGTTTAAATTCTCACACTCAATTCTTTTCTGCTGTCAATCTACTTACATCTCTCACTGAAGAAGAATTAAGAACTGAAAGACTCAGGTAACAGTGGAACACACCTCAAATAATAAAGGGACAGAGAAGGAACAAGAGCAAATTGTGCCATGGAGGAAGGGCTGGTTAAAACTCGAAATGTCTTGAAACCAAGAAGTGCTAAAATTTTGTGGTGTGTTTTTGTTCCAATTTGGAATGAAAACCATTTTTTCTTTTCCCAGGGAAAAATAAAAAGAAAATATGAAAAGTGTGTTTTGCAAGCATTTTTTGTCCAAGAAGTTTGCTTCAGGTATGGTTAGAGTTATTTGCAGTTCTCAGTTATAATATTGGTCTCACAAATTTTTTTTTCACTGTTAAATGACCAAGTATGACATGAAAAAGTGTTAATGTGACCTTAAGAATTCAGCTTTTCCTTTCCTTTCCTTTCCTTTCCTTTCCTTTCCTTTCTTTTCCTTTCCTTTCCTTTCCTTTCCTTTCCTTTCCTTTCCTTTCCTTTCCTTTCCTTTCCTTTCCTTTCCTTTCCTTTCCTTTCCTTTCCTTTCCTTTCCTTTCCTTTCCTTTTCTTCTCCTTTCTTTTCTTTCGTTTTCTCTTTTCTTTTCCCTTTCCTTTCCTTTTTCTTTTTTCATTTCCTTTTCTTTTCCTTTTCTTTTTCTTTCCCAGTTTTCAAATGATTTGAAAAGATTTTTCAGACAAGTACCCACAATTAAGGTATGCTGAACACTTTATCCACTTAAACTCAGAGGTAGTAGAGGTAATGGTGGTACTTCCAGTCACTATACTTCTGAAGTGTTCTAGCTGACCCTGGTGAATAACTGAGCTGTGAAAATTGTAAGGTTCTGGAAAAACTTGAAATTTTGGACCAGGGAAACCCCTGGGCATCCCACTCTGATTTTACTGTCATCAGAGCTAAAGCAGAAGGAGTTGGAGAAGCAGCAGTGCCCTGACCTTGGCTTGGAGGGTGGATCCTTCTGTGTCCCTACCAGCATGAGACCTTGTGCGTTTGAAACCTTACATCTTATTAAAGTAGTAGCAAACCTGTAATGAAAATTTGGGTGGCGTAAATATATATACTTTTTTATATAGCTCAAACTTGTTACAAACAAGATCACAACTTCATATACCTAATGTGAGTGAAAATGAAACCATCTGTTGGATGACTTCCCACTGTGGAATAACAGATGCATAAACCATGTGCCATAAACAGTGCTTATGGCTTTGAACCTACTGTGGGAGGCCAGATTGTTTTCAGTTTTCTCCCACAGTGATTGATTGCCCTGGGGGTATTGCTGAAGAGGTGCGTTCCACTTTTGGGCTAACATAAGGTAAAATTGAGTAAACCGATAGCTATTATATAGACTTAACACAGAGTTCAACATCTACTGGACTTCTTCCTTCTACAGTCCATTGAGCTGCACACAGTGCCTTCTGAATCTAGCTGAGCTCTGGCAGAGCTAAATAAGTGATTTTTCAGCTTAAAGATTTTGAGGACTCCTGGCAGCTTTGCAGTAGAGCTATTAACTCCTGTGTTTCAAATTTGAAATGTACACACCATATAGTGTTGGAGGTTACTTCTTGCACATATTTCACCACAGTCGTCCCAATGATAGGTTGAAAATCCAGAGTGAAATTATACCTTTTAGATGGAAATATATATGCTAGGATTCAGGGAAGAAATATTCATCTTTGCACAAAGCAGCCTGCAAGATAAAGAAGGGTTAAAAAAAGATACCAAAAGATATTGAAGCTGCTGCTTGAAGGGTTTCTAAAGGCTGTTGCTGCTGGTAACCCTGTAATGGGGAGTGTCTTTGTGTTTGGACCTTCATGTTGGATTTGCTGATGATGGGCAAAGTGTGCATCAGGATAACTCAGGCTTTGTTTAGCGACAATTCTGATAAGCTTGCACAAAGATACAAAGAGGATAATCTTATAATTTTAATTTTTTTTTATGATTATAGCTAAAGCCATACTTTGATCTAATTCCCTGCTCCTCTGACTTTGTCCTGGAATTGTTCCATTTAACACCTGACATTTTTGGAAGAGCTTTTGTTTCTACTGCCTTCAGCAGACTAGAAATGCATTAACTGAAATGCCCATCAGATAATTCAAGAGGTGTGAGTACAAACCACAGCACTTTAGGGTTATTTTAACAGTTCTGTTTGACCTTTCCCTTCATTGACAACATATAATAGAGAGGACAGAGAACAACCTGCTTCTGATTTATCTCAGTGGAGTCTTAGTTCTCTCATTATCTTGAACAATCAATCCTTGAACAAATTTAGTTTAATGACATTTTGTGTTGGGATAATCAAATATTTCTCAGGAGCTCCATAATAGGATTTCTTTGAACATGTATCACTTCTGCAATCTCCTCATCCTTTCTTCTGTTCCTTTGTTCCTCAGTGAAAGTACTATTTGCTGTAAAACGTTTCTTTTCACTAGCTATAGACATGCAGAATTTCAGATAGCGTTTCTTTTAAAGTAACTCTTAGGGTTTTTTAAATATGCGAATACATGTAAGCCAGTTCTTTGAAGATAATTTTTGGTCTGCTGAGGCTCATAAAAATCACTGAATATTTATAACATCCACCACAACAAAAGCTAAGAAGAAAGATATCAAGTATAGACTACAGAAACTGCTTTAAAAAGACTTTGAATGGAGTTGTCAAAGAAGCCTCAGGGAATTAGGTGCTCAAATTTCATTAAAGCTCATTGGAATGTAATCAGCTCGTTCCCTTGGTCTCCTAAGTAGATCCAAGCTATGTTCTGAATATTGTTACAGAAAGAAGAGTTTAGAAATTAGTGATTTGTGTCCCTTTTAAAAATACAGGATCATTTAATTTCCTCCTCATTGAGAAGATCAACTGTAGGTTTTGTTTGCACTGAAGAGCTTCATGAAACACGGCAGGACATCACTGCCTCCGTTTCTGCCTGCAGATTCTGTTTGTGAAGGCTTTAAGGATTTTTGTGTTTGTCCAGGATTTCTCAATGGACATGAAGCCCATCTGAAATACTGAGAAGGAACACGGAGGTGCTGCAGTGTGTCCAGGGTGCATCACAGATCCAAGCTGCTTGGCTTGTGAAATACGTGAGGGAATGATGTGGCCAACCAGCTGGCAAAAAAGCAAGTTCTGCAAGAAGGGTGATAGCAAGCAATGGATATGGTGAAAGCCAACCACAGGTCTCACTGCTGTAACAATTTTGGGATAACACACAGCCTGAAAGGACTGCAATATCACCCCAACAAAAATTCTATTCTTGCATAGGCAAAAAATTGTCAGGATCAGGCCTACAGTTTGCTCCTGACCTGAACTCACCAAAAGAAATTTATCTGGCTTTCTGAATGGAGCTTGTCACTGTGCCAGCATTTCAGCTTGGCTCAATTCATTCATTAATTACAAATATGGTTTGGGTGGAAGAAAAAACAGGAAAATTGGGTTTGGATTGAAAAATTGCATCCCATTTGACCCTTTAACAATGCATTCAAGAATTTGTTTCATTTAGGGATGATTACTTCCTTTAAAAATATATTTAAGTTAATATCTAAACACAACATTTTTCACAGAAAAAAAATGCCAGAACCACTTTTTTTTTCTTTTTTTCCCCCAGCTTTGAAATTTCTGTTTCCAGCTTTCTTAACCAAACCAAGTCAATGAATTTGCCTCTCATGCTTGGAATGGTTTCAGTTCATGTCAATGTTGGGTTCTTTCTTTGACTTCCTGTAATGCTGAATGGCAAGCCTTGTAAAACATGGTCTTCATCTGAAGGTGCCTGAAAAGATGGACAGATGGGTTTGGCAATTAATCATTAGTTCATTAGTTTCACCTTCCAAGTTCCCATATGTTCCTCTAAAGGACATCGGTAAATTTTGAGGTAATTTGGAAACCCTTTGCAAGTCAAGTTTGGTTGTAACCCCACCTAAGAAACATAAAGGACTTTGGATTTGTGCTAGCAGAATTTCAAACTTCATTTGGACAGCAAATAAGTGAAGGAATAAATCAAGGGAAAATGAGAGGAAAAGCAAAACCTACTTCAATATTTTTTATGAGAAAGATACTTTACTAAGAAACCAAACTCTAAAGGTGCCAGAATTACTTGACAGAAGCCAAGTAAATGCTGCCAAAGTGGAAAGCCAAGGATCTTCTACAGCAGTGAAACATTTGCATACTGTCCTAGAGCTCGACCTTTTCTTGTTAACTGTTGATATATGAACTATATTCCTCATGGCTTTGCCTTTTCTTGGTACCTGCAGTGGGCTGAAGTCCAAGCAGACTGGTGTGGATGCCTGTCATGCCACAGAACACGTCTGAAACTTTACTCTGTGCTCTAGCAA
The DNA here is from genome assembly GCF_037157495.1 of Lathamus discolor. Taxonomy (NCBI): domain Eukaryota; kingdom Metazoa; phylum Chordata; class Aves; order Psittaciformes; family Psittacidae; genus Lathamus; species Lathamus discolor. Next base: position 11,850,026 of record NC_088893.1, on the reverse strand, counting down.
GCTCAAGGTCCAACTTCATTACCCTACTTGCAGAATAAAACCAAGGTCCACAACACCTACTGCACTTTCCTGAATATTATCTTCTTCTAAACCACAAAAGCTCCACATGATTTTAGATCTTTTTTTCAGTTGGTTTTGTGCACAAATGTACAATTTGCTGCTTTGAAGTGAAGATGTTCTTATGAACCTATGGCTGCCCTGGAATTGTGGTTGAGGCAACGCTGCTTGCAGGGGTTTGTAGTGCTGAGAGGTGCAACACGAGGACCCCTGTGCTCCAAAAGGTCAGTCTCTTCTGAGGACAGGCATGCTCCAGACTTCTGCCACACAGCACTGCAGGAAAAGCAGAGCAGAACTGATTCAACATCACAGGGTCTTAGGTCACAGCTGCTGTGTAACACAATTATTTGAACATTTGAACTGTCTCTGTGTGGCTAGGCTAGGAAAAAACAAACAAGGAAATGGCTGATGGCAAACAACAGGCAATACCAATTACCAGTCCCCTCACTGAAAACCGACCTCCCAGGAGACTGGGTAGATGGTGCTCTGAAGATGCTCTGTCTGGGCTGACTAGCTGAGACAAAATGTTACGTGTCATAGACGTCTAACATGAGACAAAATAAATCCCTCTCCACTGTTTAGCTGACTTCTGTTTTGCTTGTTCTCATCATTTTGTGACAAATTGCGGGATGGCAGACATCTCTTTCAAAGCTCAGTACTTTGTGTCATGTGAATATGTGAGGTTTGTCTTCCTAATAATCCTCTGACCTTTGTGGCTGCAATGAATAAACAAACAAGACCTCCAAAAGATCAGGATCGTATATATATATATAAAATATATACGTATAGATGATAACAGTAATTCTATTCATCTTCTATTTTGGACTTGCAGAAGGCTGGTATTTGAAATCCTAGCAACTATGACCATTTGTAAACTGTCAAACAAGGATTTAAATGCTTTTGGTCATCAGCTTTATACCATATATTCAAAGAGTCTGCATAATTTGTACCATATATTCAAAGAGTCCTGATAAAATGAAGGGAAGCTTTGAAAATTGATTTAGTGGAAGTTTTTATCTTTACATGAAAATATTTAATATTCGAAAAGTGCTTTCTCTAAAAAATTGTTGCTTGAATTAGAAAGGGAGCAGGACCAGCCTCCTTTTTATCTTTTTGTAGGTACCTTTTTGTCTCCATGTAACAGGCATTATCCTGCTCACTATTTCAGTTTATTTCTTTTTCATCCTTTTCTCCTCATCTCTGTCACTGAATTCATTATTCCTTTTACTGACACATCTACTAAGTGAGCTAAGCCCTATTATGATTAGCTTCAAAATATGCTAATCAAAAAACCTACAGTATAAATATTTAAATTTCAGATTTTAGTAAATCTACCTTATCAAAAGTAAAAGGAAAGAAAACGAAGCAACAGAGCACATGTATTATGTACACTATTATTATAGGAATGGATGAGAAAGCCTCCACAGAAAAACCTCAATTGATTATTATTTTTTTTTTAACAAGGGTCCTGTTGAGAAACGTTATTGCAATGAGTAGGTAGGCAGCCTATACCTACGCAGTACTGGTAATTAGAGAGGTGCCTTGTTATTCTGACAGGCAGCATTGCTACCATCGATCCATCTGATCAGCTGGATTCAGCCCACTAGTTTCACAGTGAACAGGCAATTTCCTTAAAAATACTTAATTGTATGTGCATTTGGGTGACTCTCACCGTACTTTGGGTCAGTTCAACAAGGACCAGAGCCAGCTTTGATACCCACAAGCTGTATCAGAGTACATTTCCCACTCCCTGCAATGGTTGTGAACAGGGGGAGGGATGGCCAGCAGCATATGTAGTTCCATGCAAATACCACTGTGCATCTGAGGGTGGAAGGGCTAAAACCTGTCAGGGAGCCAGAGAGAAGCCTTTTCATAAGGGAAGAGAAAGAATAGCTTCCTGAAATGTCCTAAAGATGTTTCTATTAGCCTTCATATGTAATGTGCTGGAAGGAAACCTATCTCTTCTAGCCATGAATGCAGATTTAAGCAGCTTTGGATAGGAGAGAAACAGCTCAGCTGAAAAGATGCTGTCTTTTGTGTATTTGTTTTATTCTCCAGAGCTTCCCATAGTTCAGTATTCAAATACCAATTGCTTTAACAGTCCATGACTTCCAGCTTTTGCTTACAAGGTATTCTGTGAGTTACTCAATTCCTTATGTTTTGCACATCAGCTCTAATCATAAATTCCCTCGATCTATGGGTGACAAGAGACTGAACTTGTGTTTAATCTCACCTTTTGCCATTCCAAGGTGTTTGGGGCCCTTGGAGGAAGAAAAGGCTGTCACATCACTTCAATATTTGTCCTAACTCTAAAAGACAAAATTTCTATAGGAAGAGGAGTTCTATGTCCCTAGCTGTTGATGAACAGACGGAAAAAGTAACTAGTAGAGACGTTTCATTTGCATCAGATTGCTTCGTTAAAAGCCCTTAAGAACTACCATTAGAGTCCACACATTCATAATTGATTAATGGGACAGTTTTTAATGTTGTTTTGCTCTGATATAGCTACAAAAGCCTGGGATATATGAATTCATGCAAGGCAAAATTATCAGTCTTTCCCAGGATGGTTTCACTTTAAAAGTACAAACATAAGCTTCCTACATCTGTCCTGTGGTATCTGCACACATAGGTTTATTCCATTTTGAAAACCCCAAGGTTCCTATGAATCTTCTCCAGGATATATTCTATACCTTATACTGTAGCTGTATCTTCCACTATTCTAGAACATTGCAAGACTGCACAAGAATCGAGAACTGTGCATCTCATGCTGTGTATTTTTATATATGACATTAAAGGTTATTACATATCTATCTGAAATCATCAAAAGCATTAAAAGGAAGCCAAAATCCATTCTGATTTTATTTTCCAAAAGTATTTTTACAATCAAGAACTACATTTAAAAAGTCACAAAGTAGCTAAATCAGAGCAGAAACATGATATGGAGTGCTGTGAATGCTACTTTGCTTTTTCCAATAATACTCATTCTTATTGGTATAAATCTCTTCAGACCACAAGAGAGAGAGCACAGAATCACACATCCCTACTAACCTGAAATAAAAGTACCCACAGTATGAAAGTATCAGCAATCAATAATTCCCAAACTGGCTTCCATCAGCAGCTATCTAAACTTATCAGACCGCCTGAGGACAATTTCCTGTTGGAAACCGGGTCTGAAACAAGTGTTTAAGTGAAGGAGTGATGATAATGTGCTTTGAAAGTTAAGCCAGGGGTGATTAAATGTCTGTGGGTAATAAACCGAATTATAAGTATTTAGGAAACAAAGCTCAACTCCACACACAACCAGAGCATAGTATATCATTAGCTGTTGTAACCAAGAGACATTCATTTGTGGGACAAGATAATGGTTGGACGTGATAAACTGTCTCTTCCAGTAAGTGCTGTTTTCTCCACTCTTTAAAATGCCTCCCCGTAAGCTAAGTGCCGTGTTATAAGCATTTAACATGCTCAATGATACATTTATACGTTTCATAATTTGAAGTTGCTTCCATGCTCTCGAAAGTCTCTTTGGCAAATGCTATTTTGAAAGAGTGCTTGTAAAGAAGAAAATCTGGCTCTTTTAAAGATGAGTTTACTCCTGTGCCACATGGATCATAGTGAAATTTGACTGGGAGAAGCCCTAGGGAGTGGAACTAGAACATATCAGCTCACATTTTGAGCCATTCACTTGCATCGTATTTTCTGACAATAAAGTATAATAATTCAAGATTCAAACTCCGATGGCTTCAATTGCTTAGCAACACATTCAGCAAACTCAGATTGTTTCAATTATGAAACTGAAAGAACTATAGGGATCTTGAAAACAAATTACATATTAATCTGACTGATTTCATGACTTCTTTTGCCTTAATTGCAGGAAAACAGATTAGGCAAAATCCAGTACAAACAGTCATTGTAGGCTGGAAAAGCAAAATGATTTGGCCTTTAAGGAAGCTGTTATCAAACATTTCTGTTTTGGAATATACAGGCAATAATAATAATAATAGAGTTACAAGAAAACAATCTTCAGAGCTTGGTGCAGCTCTGCTGAGCACAAGGTTTGAAACAACAGGCCCTCATTGTTGTCAAACAGATTTCCTGATTAGTGTGAAAAAAAAAGAAGTCTATTTCGTGCCACAAGAGTCAGCTGAAGCCTGGGGATTTTTGCTATAAATATTGATACGCCCTCGCAATCGCTATTCTGACTCATTCACTTTCTCTTTCCTGTTCCCCTCTTTGGCTTTGGTTTTCATGCTAACGTTACACTTCTTACTCACCAAGTGGTAGAGTCACCGCTGCCTTCAGCAGAGCTTTAAAAGCCTTCCTTTCAAATCTTTGGAGAACAAGCACAGTCTGACAGATCACCTTTAATTTATCCTGTCTGCTTAGGAAGCCATCTGCCTAGGGAGCAAGGCTTGTATTGATGCAGCACCTGTGCTGCAAGCCTGGGGAGGAGCCCCCCCCGCTATCTTAACATGAGGTCTGGTTGCCACCAGGCTTCTTGGGTGCATTCCACTTCCCTCTGCCCCTCCTACCCTTGTGTAAGCACTGCTGGAACAGCCAAATGGAAAAGTTTCCAGGTAGAAAGTTTGTCTTTTTTTCCTTTTTAAAAAGGTTGCTCTAAAAGCAGCCAAAAGCAAATCCCAAAGAAGACATGAGAGCTTTCCCACTCTCGTGCTGGATCAGGATAGAGCACTGTGAAAAATGTGTTTTTAAAGGTACTCACTCACAGTGACCCCACTTGTGACTAAAGGATGAGCCCATTGAAGCATGGGGGAGTATGACCTGCTCTTTGGGTAGAGGGGTGCACGGATTTCTCAGGATTTTGTGGCTGATCTCTAGCAATATTTGGAGTTTTGAAAGACCAATGTCCGTTCACTTCTGTTTTCCCACCTTAAGCCTGCAGGTTTTCGAGGTGCTTCAGCTAAAATCACAGCTATGCAGGAAATACCAATTACTGATCTCAGTTTTCTGCCTTCCTTCAAGTCTGATTCCAGGTTTCCTGAAGTAACTTCTTTTCACTTTAGTGTTTTCTGAAATGGGCTCTTCAACAGTTTTCAACCATGGCATTACTATCAACTTGCATCTAGAGATACTTTGTTTTATTAATAGTTTTTATACTTTGTTTTATTAATAGTTTTTTTGGTGGACCTTCTTTAAGGAAACCCTAGGTGGACTGTATCACCTATTTTTTGGTTTTATTCATTAACCAAGTAGCATTACTGGATTGAACAAGCAGCGTTCTCCTGTAGCTATTCTATTTTGTTCATAGCCCATTGTGTCCTTCTAGGAGTTCTATTATTTTATATCTTTCAATCTTTTAAATCAATTTCCTTATAAACTGAGTCAAACTCATTTGTTAAAAATTCCTGTAATCAAGGTCCTACCCTTCCAAAGGAGGCTCCAGATCTTGAGCAGAGTTTCCAGTTTCAGAATTTATTTTGTCATTGTCATTAACCACTTTTCAAGACCCTTTTGCATGAATAATCTCTGATCTAATGACCATTGTCTGCTCTTTAACACATTCATGTTAGCCACTGCCCCAGGCCTTTACCTTGCTTCAATTTGTAAATAAAATGACAACCTTGTCTTGATTTGAGACGATATTGCCTGCTATTGAAATGTAAAAAGAGTTTAAAAATAAAGCAAGAGCCTCTCCAAAATGAGATGTTAAGATATTCAAATAGAACTCACAATTGAATCAACTGTTCACAGTCTTGAAAGCATGTAAAGTTTTCTTCCCAAAAATGTGGCTGTAGAGATGAAATCACTGGTCTGTGGAGGCCGTTCTGGTTCATGCTTGTTGCCCTGTGCTGAAATCCCACTCCTGCCCCACACTAATTGCTTGATCATTAATCCTGAGCTTCTCTATTACATTTCTCAGTCTCTTCATATTGTTGACTGCACATTGGTTGATTACCCTTGTGCCGTGAGCACCCAAGCACACATGGTGATGGCATCTGCCCCAGCTTGGTCAGTGGCTGGCAATGGTCACCACTTCTTCTGTGGGCATCTCTGCAGGGAGAGAAGGAGAGCTATCATCTGCTGCTCCTGAGGGACTATGGGCAAGACAAAGAGGTGGCAGTGCATGGAGGAAATGAGAGGGCATCTTGGCAGGTGCCTGCCCTGCTCCTGCCCTTGTTTTCCTTGCTCCTTGTCTATAGATAGAGATGCCAGTCTCCAGAGCTGTCAGTCTAACATCCTCCACCCTTGTGAAAATAACTTTTAAAAAGTGACATGGATCAAACATGTAAAATGCTTTTTAATTTTAATGTAAATTCCATCTTTGCTCTCCTGAGTCTGGAGGTGTCCAAAATTTGAGAAGCAAAAAATAGAAGACTTTAAAAGAAATATTAAATGATTTTCTAGCTGCATTTAAACGTGCAGTGTTCTGAGTCTTAAAATAACATGAATTCAGTTTTATAGTCTCATTTTTTTAAGGTTTGCACATGATACGTATGTCAATAATTTGAGCATTGTTTGCTCTCTGAGTACTTTTGCTTTCTGGTCTTCGGAGTGAATGTCTTCTTTGCAACAGGCGGCTCTATCATTTCCCTGTGTTTGCCAACTGATCAGTTAATTACTGCTCCTGGCCCCCAGCACACTGGGTTATGCCACCCAGCTGAGGTCTGAGCTGGAAGATTTGCTGAAATACTGGTTTAAAACGTTTATTTCACGGTGTTTTAAGAGAACAGGAACTGGGCACTGTATGACATGAAGGTTAAAATTGATTGATGTCCTTTTTTCAGTGTAGCAGTTCAGATCTTGTGAAGTCCTGTCCCTGTCTGCCCCCCATTGCTGCCAGCTGTGGCATTACTGCAGCAAAACTGCTATTCCCGCAGGGATGACTTAGAGGGGATGCAAGTGACCTCAGCAGTGTTTAGTACTTGATTCACATATTTTTGGTTAAAAAAAATTAATTGCACTGGAGAACAAGGCAGAGACAGGCAGTGGAACTGTGTGCGCCTGCGGGCAGAGCAGCAAATAACTTGCCAGACGTAGAGGTCCCTCTCAGAAGGCTGTTTTGCAGGTTTCCAAAAATGGAGATGAAAATCCATCCTTTTATCATCTCTGAAAGATTTTGCTTTTATCGTGAGGGATGTGCTGTGCACAAATGCACACTTCGCTTACATCCCCTGGGAAAATGAGTTATGAATACAGTGCCCCTAACCGTACTTAATTTTTGGTCCTGGCTTAGAGAAATATTGAAATAGGATTAATGTTGCCTCCAGTCAACTGAAGATCTGGTTCATACAATGCAATTGTTTAATAATGCTGAGGAGGTGAAATTATTTACATGTGCTCAGAAGAATGAAACAAAGAGGTGGAGCAGCCCAGCCCTTGTGTTTTATTATGGGATAAACTAGGGAATAGGGAGCTAAGCAAACAGTGTGGGCAGGCTGGCATTTGGTATGAATTACTTTGTCACAGGGAAAGTCCCATGGATATTGCGGTTGACAGGTGTCAACTGATATGTTGTCGTATTTTGGAATTTTTCCTCCTGCTCTTCAACCATGGAATACAGAAGAAATTTCGTCTTAGAAATCTAATCCTGTTTTTTTCAGTGATCCTGGGTTCAGAGAGAGGATATGGGAATTTTCATGTGATAAGTCAGCTCTGGGGCTATTACAGTGTGAAATTGAGGCCAGTGCACTGATTCGGAGAGACTGCTCCACCTTCCTCCAACATGACAGCTGACGTGCAGCTTGTGTTCTATCTCAGGCTGAATAGTGGGGGTCTCCTCCTGGGTTTTCATGTTATCTAAGTAGGTTTTGAAATGAAAAGGTGTTTCAGTGAATTTTATCTTTTTCTGGCTGCAAACTGACAGATCACCCCAGATCTGAGGGGTTTTGCTCTTTGCTTATATCATTTATTTTTGTGATACACTGTAAGTAGTTTATAATCTTTAACTGATGCATAATATCAGGTGGCAAAATACTACTTATTTTATTGCACATTATAGTCATATAGTATATTTTTCTTAGTTGAATGGTTTTATAATTACTCAGAAAAGCTTTCCTGGGGAATATCATACCATCTTAATTTTGCCTACTTGAATGATGTCCAATCTCTGCTTAAAATTCCCTGTTCTGATGGGTATTCCAGCTGGCAAACTAGAACAGTCACAGTAAATTCATTTCAAAGTGCAAATTAATATTTGCCAAGATGCACTCACTCTCTTTGCAGCATTCAATCAGCTCTCCCTAAAGCATAATAGGTGGAAATACTGAAATGGATGAGATACCTATTGCAATTCACATTAATGTTACTAATGGGAGTTCTAAATGAGAACTGGAACAGGCACTAGATGAATTAATATGTCTCTCTATTTAATTAATCAGTCAGTTTATCAGTAATTGTGAATACAGCACTTCTGATCTTCAGGAAAAGCTCACTCCCCTCCTAGAAACCATGCACATGTCTGATTTTCATGACTGAGAAGTGTACATTTATGAGTTGCTCAACACAATTCTTTTTCTTTCTCTAATTGAGAAACTTCTTGAGTTTTGGGTTTTTTTTTTTTCCTGCTTTTATTAAATGGGCTTTTTCCTAGAAAGCACATGTTCCCACTGGAGAATTTATATGAAAACAGCCTTTTATAATCAACTTTTATTAGAACTGTTTTAAATCATCTCCAACCAGCTGCAGAGTTTGCACATGCTGAGTGTCCCCAGAAATCTGGGTTGTTTTAATAGAGTAGGTAGAATCATTTTCGTGTTGTATAGATGTCTTCATTGTTACTTAGAGAATCACCAGAAGTGGTTGTGCCCAGATATTTTGAGATTGTATCAATTTACAATATTTAGGACTGATTTTTTAGCAGACATATGGCTTTAGTGGGAGATTTCCAAATCAGTGATAGACTCACTACAAAGAAATGATTTGTTTTGTGGTTTAAAGGTAACAACCAGAAGGGCTGAACAAGCTTCAGCTGGTTTGCTGGATGAAGAAGAGAAAGAATTTCACAGTACAATGTGTTCAGATCCTGACACCTCTTCCATTTTAGGTGCTTAGTTGAGCTGGGGCTCATGTGGAGAAAGAACAGTCCAAAATGTTGATATTCTGAAAGCCTTGCAGGAAGTCATTAGATGTCAGTACTGTGGGAATGGGGCCTGAGAAAAAGCAATGTTGGTAACAAGGACACAAGGCAAACATTTGGGTTTAAGCCTAACAGTAGGTGCTAGCATACTTCAATGCGCTGATGGCTATTGTAGGTGACTGGGTAAACTTCAGGTTTGGAGGACTTGTAATGAGTTTAGCCGTGGAGGGATTTTGGACTTGAGGCATTATCAGCAATATTTGTATCCTGGTGGTCTGGCTTTCTATGCTGTGATAATTGTATTGACATTCCTGAAAGCAGTGGGAATAAAGAAGTTGGGCAGCTTGGAATTTTCTTTTTCTTGGACAGAGGCTGTGAATGAAGCAAATGAGTTTGAATACAAGATTAAAACAACGTCTGTGGAACTGATGGTCTTCTCAGCTAGTGGCTTCTCCGTCTGTCTTCTCATGTGTGTCTTCACCAAGACCCTCAACGAAACATGGCAGTTATGAGGCCAAGATAATTCATTTTAAGGTTTCTGCTTCTTCAGTGGCTTGAGGTTAGTGGAGTATTTTTAACAATGGCCTGATCTTGGTTGTTTTACTCTGCAGATCTTCTGTGTTGTCTTTGTTGCAGTGAGGTATAAATCGGGACTAAGACATCTAGGAAGGAACGGATTACAGTGTACTAGGTTAAACGCAGGGGACATCTCTCCCTTCTGGATGATTAGTGGGAGAATCAAATGAGACATTTTGACTTTCCATGTGGATAATCTGGATAACCATACTAGGAGCTCATAATCTGACTTTTTTGGTTTGTCATAATTTTCACCTTTCATTTTTTCTTTCTTTCTAAGTTTAATATTCACTTACAGAGTATTTTTTATATAAAAGATACATTTTCTAAAGAAGAGAAATTCACTCAAACATTATTTGTTCCATTTGAAAAATAGCATTTTAGCTCTTCTTTTTTTTTTTTTTCCTAAACCTTCTATAAAGTCAGCTCAATTTCAAACTTTTCAATTTGGGTAGTTGTAGAATGCATTAAAAAGCTTGGATTTAGGAAGCAGCAGGATTTATTTTTTTCCTTTTCTTTAAGTCAATCTCTCCCTCAATTTCCATCCATATTGAATTTGAAGCAGACTTGCATTAGGTCGCAAATTTTCACGCACCAGTAACCTGCCTTATGGGTCATTCTTTTTCTATAAATATTGCAGTTCATATTGAGTTTATACTGAGGAGCATAAGGCTTTCCAAAGGTGATAACACTGTGCCCTTGAATTGTTCTGTGCATTGATCATGTGGAGATGTGAGGGCACTAAAGTATCTCATTCAAGCTGAAAACATGCCAGTCATAGTTTTCTTTCCTTTTGCTCTTCTTTCTTCACAGCTTTGGTGGCCTTTTGTGGTTGTAATGACATGAAGTAAATTAGTCACCTCAGCCTGATGAGCAGCAGTTAATTTCTGTGATTGATAACTTCCCTGACCAGGGCTGTCACTGAGACATCCTACTGGATTTCGGGATATTAATCCTCATCCTATATATTTCTGTTCTTCTTCATGTTGCTGTGACAGAGAACATATACCACTATAAACTAAGCTCTAAAGCAGCTGAGACTGAGAGCAATATCATAGCCATGTCAGAGATGAAAACATCTCTGCCTTGCTGCCAGATGACTCTGAACTGGACTACAGGCTTAGCATAGCTCAGAGGGAGCACCCAGCACCCTGATGGTGGAGGGCCTGGGTCACCACATGGGACCTGGCAAGGAAAAGTGGTGCTCATATTCATCCTGGTTGATCTGGGGAGCTTGAGCACTGGCTGGTGTCGAACAGTCCCACACTGGATGTGTGCATACCCTCTCTATGCTCAGCTAATATTGGAAAGGTTTAATCGCTATTTTTCCAATGACAGTGTGAATTTCAGTGGGTCAGAGGGCCAAACTGTGGGACATGTAGCACCATTCCTGACCTCTTGGACCTTTCACTTGTGAGCTGCTAACAGCTATTTAATGACTGGGCAGCTTTGATGTTCTGCTAATATGCCTGCCTTTGCTACTTTATAGTAAGTCTTTTCCAGTTCCCTAAACTTGTTCACTGCCTGGTTGAGCCAATAGTTTTGCCATTTTAATGAGAAAGGAATGGCTCACTAGACTCAAGGATAAAAACATTTATTTGCAGTGTACATGCAGGCTGCAAGGAAATCCTTTAATTAAAACCTGAGAGGTCAAAGAAGATATATGGGTTGAACGAACTCAATTCATTTATCAGTATACGTACGAATATGCACAAATCAATGAACTGGTGAAAGCACAGTAAGTTTAGTTCGTGCAATGAAAATTTAAAACATGTAAAGGAACATCCAGGAAGGCTTCTCTGCCTTAAATAATCAAAGTGGGAACAGACCAAAGCTCAGTTTCAAAAGCACATGTACGGTCAGACTTCTCGCTGTTAAAACTACCTCCGCAATCACTGTTTACTTGACAAATGGAATTTTACCCTCTGTTTCTCTTTGAATAAATGTTTAAATATTTTTAGAATATTTTTTATATATATATTAAATACAATGAATAAAAGGAAGAGGAGGAAGACACATAGTTTAGGAAATATATGCTAGTTCTGCCCTCTGGTAATGCAAAGTCATGTTTATAAACTAATGGTTTTGGATTTGGTGATTTTGGAACCACCAAGCCTGTATAGGATTTCACTAGTGAGGGATGCATCACATCACAGGGTCTGGGGGAGTCTCTGTGATGGAATGACACTATATAGTGGACAATTTGCTGTTGAAAAAAGCAATCCAGTATAAGAAAGACTAGGCAATTTTAGTAAAGTTAAATGAAAGCATGTCTAATTTACAATTTGATACACTTTTAGGTATCAAATTGTAATAAACTTCCATAAGTTTTGGCTCTGTAATGGAAACATAAGGTTCCTCCAGCTCACCGGTTAGACACATCAAATGCCATGCAGTGCTTCAAGGTAATATAGATCTGATCCTAATAGAAAAGCTGTAATGTGGATGGAAAAACTCTAGTCCAGAAGTGGAAGAGCATAGCTGCCCTCAAGCCTCACTGCAGTGAGGATTTGAGCCTAGGGACAACTGGGCATCTGTTTGCAAACATCCATGTGTTTCACTAAGAGATAAAGCAATGGGAAATTCTGCCTGCAGGGAATCTCTCGTTAGGCAAATAACATTATGATGCGGAGCGTACTGAGACTGGAAGACTCCTTTCTGGAGTGTAATCTGGGTATCGGCATAATTTGAATAGTTCTTTTGGTCATCTCTGCTTAAGGAAGACTGTGCTTGGTGGTAGCAATTACAGAATTCCCCTTGTTATTCAGGTAATCCATGTTATTCCCTTGGTTCTATCACTTCTTATTCCCACACATCTATTTCCCTGACATTCGGGGCTCAGATCTATTCTTGTGTTGATTGTGTTGTTTGACACAACCATCATTGTACTGATTCCTGGATCAACAGAAATCTGACCCATCATTTATCACTGCCTGTGAACTCTTCAGCTTCTTTACATCCCTTCAAAAATACTAAGTGGGTTCTTTGTGTCCAGACCCATTTTTTCCCTTCAGTGAATGGGCTCCATCGACTGAGGCAACTTTTCTTGGGGGGCTCTTGAAGCACCCTTTCCATGTGCGTAGAGGATCCCCTTATGCAGAGGCTAAACCTATTGGTCTCAAGATCAGCACTGTACTCAAGGACATGCTGTGCCTCATGCTTTGTTTTGTTCATTTATTCACATGGAATTAAAAGTGCACCAAAAATAATGAGTAAGTAGGGCAGGGTAGTGAGTTAAAAATAAGCTGTGACACGCTTCAAGCGTTCCTTCATGTCCAGTTACATCTGATTACTGTACTACTCGCAGTGACCACTGTCACAACCATTTCCCCAGCACGGTTAGAATAGCTAATACAGCAGCTTCCCTACCACTGGGCTTCAGGACTGGAACTGCAGAGGAAAATAGAAAGCTGCACTACCCTAACCATACCACATGATGAGAAATGATCTCTGTTGCCAAATTAATCTTTAAAACACTGTACTGAAAACATTACTCCATTATTTAGGAGTGGGTGGAGCTGGCTTATTACCAGCCTCCTCTATTACTCTATTACTGATGCTCTAAAAGTTTTGATGACAAGCTGAAGTTGCTCAGTTATTAATAAAGATGTTATATTTTATTCATTTCAGATAAAGAAAAAACATAGGGTATGATATGATATCCCCCGAAGTTGAAGGGGCACATGTCTTCTTTGACTTTGAATCATTGAAAAGAAGAGTTTGAGTGGAGTGACCTTATGAACCTCACCACTTATGGATGTTTTTCTACACGTCTTTAAGTGGTCTCCTTAAACCACCCAGCCAACAGCAACAGCTACCTTTTAGGTCCTCTCTTCTCCAGGGGGTACTCTTGGAAGCATTTCCATACCACGTTTACTGCTCAAGGGGCTTGAGTAAAGTCCTGCACCTCTGCCATGGCACTGAGCTAAAGCAGGTGGCTGTGCACTATGGAAACAAAGCTACATGACTGTGCTTTTCTGTGTGCTGCCAAGTTGCTGTCTAAAAAACACAGTGCTTAGTTTTGGGGCATGCCTTTTGCCCTGCATTTAGGGTAAGGCTCTGGGCACTGTGCTGGTATTGGGTGGTGGAGGAGAACATCTGCAGAGTAGTGCAGACATCTCCTTCTATGAGCTGTAGCATAGGATATTTTGGCATGTGCTAATGTGGGGACAGAGTCATTTTGGTGTGTTCATAAATGCATCCTTGCCCAGAAGTGTGGATAACTCAGCCACTGAGTAACAGCATCAGTTTTACTAGGTAGAGTTTGCTCACAACTTTGCTTTGGTGGACCAGATTCTTGCAGCAATAGAACAAATGCTCAGTTTGCATTAATGCTCGGAGGCTGTGACAACTGTGATGCACTTTTAGGTTGACACCTGTTTAGTGCTGGTCAATCCTGAATTTGTCCTATTATAATACAATCATGCTGTCATTTCCTATGCGGCTGTTTTCTGCACAGACATGCACAGAATTGAAAAAGCCATTTTATTCCTTTCCAGCTGCCTGGAGGAGATAAGGCCTATCTATATCTCAGTTCCATGCTTTGTATCTACCAGAGGCAGGAATCCAGTACACTGATATCACTGAGACATCGCTGTGTTAAAAGAGTGGACGGATATAAACATGGGACTGTGGACAGATGTGTATTTTGTAATTCCCCTTTACAGATTTTGTTAAGGTGAGTTTACGGGATTCCTGCCATGATAATTTTTAAACAACCAGTGCTTTGGCTACATATCTGCATTTGCAGCCTAGGGGAATTTGTCCCCAGTTTCTCATTTATTGGTTCCTGAGGGTTAATCCGATGCAAACATTTTTTCTAACTACTAAATGCAACTTATAACTTGCAGAAAGAGTAAAGTGAGTCATCAGGCAAGTTGCTGATACCAAAAATAGCTTCACAAATAAATTGAAAGCAAAGGCATAATGTCTGTTAATCTGTTGGAAAGGTTCTGCTGGTGACACCAATATCCACATAGAAAAAGCTCAGCTTAATATGAATGTTATCAGTTGCAAATGTATCGAATGCATAAGCAAAAATGTCTGCCATCATATTTAAGTGGGATAAACCTTTGAGGAAAGGGCAGAGAACATTCCTTACTTTGTCATTCTTATCCATTTCACTATTTTGTTTGTCAGCCTTTTGATTGTTAAATACTTCGCATGTTATCAAATAACAGAGACTGCAGGACAGTGATAATAGTCCACTCCAGAGGAAAAAAAAGTGTTACTTCTGACCTGGAAGGTTTCCATTTGCTAAAGCTATTATTTGTGACCTCATTTTTGGTCCCACACTGTGGTTATTTGGGGCTGCAGGGAGGAATAAGGATGCTGAAGTAGGAACAGCTTAGTTCACTTAAAAACCACAGTGCATTTTGAACCTCTGTTTCCTGCCGGTGGAAGGTATGACCCTCCCATTTTACTCCCAGGGAAAAGGCTGTGAAGAAAGAGTAAATGCTTCTGCTGGGCACAGTGTGCCATTTATTTTTCGTGCCATGGTTACGGTCCTTGCCAGACTGCTTTCACTTATTAACATAATGCATGTGTGTCAACTCAAAGCTATATGTACTAGCAAGGGGAGATGCTAGGATGGAGGTGAACAGTAGAAACTCTCACTGAGATAAGCCTTGAGGACTACACTAAATAATATTTTTATATTTGTGACAGCAAAAATAAAGATCACGGAGAGACTTTTCAAAGTATAAGAAGAAGATAAACACATGCTCACAACTGAACATCAATGGGAGTCACCTGCTATCCATACATACAATAAGTCAAAATCGAAGTGGAATATAACCTGGATATATAACCTGGATAAATTTAACTTCCAACCTGTGTGTTAAGGCAGAAGTTTTGCTATGGGAGTATTCAGAAGTGATAAACACATAGGAAAGGAAATGCCAAAAAAGTTACAGGAGATGAATGCTTTTAAATTCATGGGGTCTTAGAATAAACCCCAACCTTTTCAAAAGACCTGCTTTAGGTGCTGGATAATTGTTAATGAAAGTTTACTGCGGTGTTTGGCTCCTGTTCCCCCAGCCATATGTAGACTCATGCGAGGAGACATTAAAACTGATACCATCTGTGGCCGATTGTTTGTAAGCCTTAATTAGTAAAAGTTTATCCTTACACTGAGCACAATCAGTGTGTTTAGCAGACAGTAGGCCCACACATGTCAGCAAGAAGCTTTCCTCTAGAAATGCCATCATCCATGTCAGAAGAGTGGGAGGGGAGCTTTAAGGAGATGGCTACAAATGACTGAAAAGAGGGAATTTTTCCTGTGATATTCCAAGGACAAGGTTAGCGCAATCATTTTCATATGGCCCATGGAAGATGTTTTTTCTATAACTTATTGACAGCTAGTTGAACGCCTGCATTTGAAACTATTGTAATACTTAACTAAAATGGATACTTGGCGTGAACAAATCTTGATGACATCTGTCATCTCCTGCACTGTCACAGAAGGGTTCTAAGGTGTAGAAAAACAGATTTTAACTTCTTCAGCCTACTTTGATAGGTGATCAAGGTCCATCTTGTGCTGGGATTCATATAATTTGATCTTAGCCAGGCTTGACAGCTAGTTTAGCATGATTGTCAGTAATTCTAGGACTAGATCGTGGACTAGATGATCTCCAGTGCAAACTTCCAACCTCCAAGCATTCTGTGATTCTGTGTGATTCATCCCATCCTAAGATAACATGAGACAGATGAATTGTCTGTCTCTGACTAGGTGACTAGTTTTGATTAAACTTTCTCCTTTCAAGCCTGGGGGAGAAGAATCCTTTGGTGTAGAGGCACTTTGCAATATTCTCCATTGCTTCCCCTCTAACTCTGTCAGGATTTAGCTTCCACTGTCTGGAATTAAAACCCAGCAGTCCAGTCCTTAATGTTACAGATCCAATCAAAATACTTTGTTTGCATTGGTTTCACTTAGCTCTGGTCCATCAGTATCAGCAAAGCCAGGCCAGTGGTTTGCTCCAAACAGTTCTGTTGAGACAAGGAGGTAGCAGAGCTTTTAGCTCGAAGGCTGATCTTTTTGAAAGCTTGGGGATCATAGCAGTGATCCTCATCTAAGAGAGCATGAACTATGTCACTGCTTCATGTTAACTATCTGATAGTGAGAGCAGATCTGGCTGTAGTTTTAGACACAGATGCAAAGTAATTCTTCCAGATGGAAGCCAGAGTGAAGCAGGCAAGATGCCATCTGGAAAGAGAGGGGCCTTGCTGTGCAGATGCACATTACAAAAATGATAGAAATATAGAATTATAAAAAACCATATATGGTGAATGGGATATTTCATTGACTATCTTGCGGCTCACTCCAGTCTTTCCAGAGTGAATTGTGAACAGCAGCATGTAGCCTGGTAATAAAGCCCATAGTAAGAATCAATTTCCATCTTTCTGGACTTACTTGGGTGAGGTTTTTTTGAGTTACTGTTTATTTTGTATCATGGGGTTTATCCAGATTTTGCACTCATCTGAATGTCATATTTTTAAGGGCTGTTGCAAATGGTGACAATTTTGGGGTCTTGCATTGTACAGCTCCACACACTCCACTGTATTTTGCCAGTGAACTGAACTGACAGACAGCAGTCTTTGTGCAGTGAATAGGGGGAGCTGCATTATGGAGTTGAAAAATGTGTTTCTTAGAAAGAACTTTTCAGCTTGACATTGGACAAGTTTCTTCACAAGGATCTTATGGAGCCAGAAACAAAGAATGGACAAAGAGGAGAAAGTGAAAGCTTGGTTTGACTGGTGAACATGGGATTCTTAAAAGCCAGATCTCTGTGTATCAAAGTTATCTTCCACACTATTTCTTATATGGGTATTTACAACTGAACTTAGGGTCAAGCAAAGCTCATGCCAGCGGCTCTTTGTAGCAGACCTGTCAGCTCAGCCTCTGGCAGTAATGTGTGCCAAGCTTGGAGGCTGTTGAATTACCACTGGTTGCCTGACTGTTCCTCTCTGAAGTGTGATAGGAACTCATCTGCACATCACAGCCCTCTAGTTTGCCTTGCCAGGCAGATGGCTTGTGATTTATCTTGAAAGAGCATCATTTATACAGTATTAATTCATAACAATCTCAGGATTACTGGATGTGAATTCATTACATCCAGACTGAGGACAGTTTTCTGAGGCAGCTCTTCAGTGCAATCCTGTCTGTAGATTTGTGAATACATTTATGTTCAAGAGCCATCAAATCTCAGACAGGCTACATCTGCCACATCAATTTTTAAAAACTTTTTGTCATGGGAACAAACATGACAGCAGTCTGTGAGAAGCAGAAATAATAATGATTCATTTCAGCTACTCTTCAAATACCCTAAAGTATTTGAGACCATGCATGGATGGAGCCGCAACTGCTTGGTCATGTGTCAGAGTCCATACTGTCCTCACCTCTAATGAGGACTTATTTTTAGAACCCTTTTTCTTTCAGGTGACAGACCTCTGCTGTCTGGAAGCCAACAGATATGAAGGGGTTGCTGAACAGTTCCTGTGACCATACAGCGGCAGATGTGTGACAAGTGTGTCTTATAACACAAATTCAGTAACTATCAAACTCCAACAGTCCACAAAGAAAAATCAAAGCTCTTTCATACCATTCTGCTGCCAATAGGCCATCAGAAGTAGGTAAGGATGGCTAGAGCGATTATGAGAAAGCTCTCAAACTGGATTTTGTGTTAGAGGAGAACTGGCATTCTGTGTGCATAATGAGTACCTGTATTTCTGATGGGGGTACTGGGGCTTTGGTCTTGCCTTCATTTTTTTAAAGAGAACTGTGACCGTGTAGAGCTGACAGCACTTGTCACCCGCTCTCTGGGCTCTCAGTCATGAAGCCTCGGGAGCTTCAGGCT
Source organism: Lathamus discolor (assembly GCF_037157495.1). Classification (NCBI taxonomy): domain Eukaryota; kingdom Metazoa; phylum Chordata; class Aves; order Psittaciformes; family Psittacidae; genus Lathamus; species Lathamus discolor. Next base: position 11,831,501 of record NC_088893.1, on the reverse strand, counting down.
CTTATCTCCTCTGGTATAGAAAATCCAATGGTTCGTCCATTCTTATCCCAGAAAATTTAACTGCAAACGCTGCGCTTCAGGCAATTTTGCTGCAGCTGAATTTACTGGGCTGAAGGATATAACTCCATTATAACAGGTCATAACCAGTAGTAAATATCCAGCTGGAGGAATCTAAACAGAAATTAAGTGAGATTCACACTCCTGGAGGGATAACGGTTTAGAAAATCCATTAACATCTCCACAAATCCCTGGAAAACACACACATTTTTCTTGCTTAGAAAAAGCCACCCTGAAGCATCGATGGGCTGAGAATAACTCTGTTGTGAGAAGAAGGACTCTGAAAATCAGGATAAGAGTGCTAGGGGAAGGGATTATTGACTCAAGCTTTGATGAATCTTAATGTCAGGAAGCGATCTAAAATGCTGTTGTTTATTCATGCCAACCAAAATAGCTGCCCATGTTTTTAATGTATAGCCCTAGAAACCTGCTGATTGAATGTTTGCACTGCTTCTAGGTAAGCCACTACAGAGAATACATGCACTAGTAAGAAGAAGAGTTGAAATGAGAATATATCCCAATCAGCTAGTACTTAAAGCAGGCAGGTAATTGGTGGTAAGGCTCTGAACCCTGGGAAAGCTGGGAGCTCAAAGCTCTGACCAGCTTGGTTCCCTGCTCACACTGCTCTGAAGGTAGAAAGCAATTCCTGCATCTCGCTGTCTTTCTGCAGGAAAGCTGGACTATTCCTTCTGGGTTGAAATGGTGCCAAAGGGGTCCTGCTGAGCTCCTGAAAGGGGTGCACAGAGGGCTAAGAGCAGATGGCCACGTGGCCAGGAGATCAGCTGGCTGGCCCTACACATGTGGCTCTGGTTCACCAGCCAGACACATCCCCAACACCCACATGGCCTCAGATGCAGTGGGAACAGTGATTTGGCAGCTCCTCATCAACAGCTTTTCACCCCATGGAAGGCAATGTCTCCTGCTGCAGTTTTACAGGTGATGAGAAGGCAGCTGCTTACCTAAAAACACTTTATAGCCCCTGACTTTGCATTCTGACATGGGACTCCAGGTGTAGTTGGAAGCACCACTTTGCTGGAAAGAATGTGATGTTTGGTTCAGATTAACATCAAAAAAATCGTACTGGAAAAGATTAGAGCAAGCAGTTTGAAAGCAAAGCCTTTTTCAAAGTGTTGCTCTTAACTGTCTTTCTAGGCTGGAACAGAGAAGCTGAGAGCAACAATCCAAATTTTCAGCTTCTCCGCTGAGCAGCATTAATTAGGTTTTAATGTCATTTGACTGCACTATGCTATGAATCAGACAGTGCTGGACTGACACCTGACAAACTGGAAAAAATGAGCAGCTTTGCAAATCTATTCATTGTGTACTGGCAAAGATGAATAAATCAATCAGGAATACGATAGAAACTGCAATATAGAACTGAAAGCTGCCACAATACTGGCCAGATATACAAGAGAGATCAAAGAATAACCAAATCATTAAGTAAAACAGTTCCCTTCTGGTACCATTACTTCTCTGAAGAATTGAAAACGTGCAGCCAGTTATTTAGTCTCTATAGTTCTGAATGTCCCATTTCCAAGTATGAGCAATAGTGTAAGAAAGTGTAGCGAATGTACTACTGGATGGGACAGACAGCCCAGTACTCACTGTCTGCTGGAGAGCAGGAGTTACTATTTAGGAAGAGCAGAAACAAACGGTGACATCCTCCAGTGTATCCACCCTGTACCTCTGGCACTCCCAGTTGCCGTATTTAGGATGTCAGAGGGCATGTCCTACCAAGTCCTCCACCGTGCAGGATTTTGTTTTAGTCCTTTATCATCCTGCTAATGCTATTAGCCTCCACCAGTGCCTGCGGCAGCCATTTCCAGTTGTTCCTTGCTATGTAATTACTCTGATTTAGTACTGCAGCTCTGTATTCACTTTATTCATCCTCTTCATGAATTTTGTCTGCCCCAGCCGCCTTCTCTCCATACTGAAGATATTTTTTTAGTCTCTTGTAAAACAGTTTCTTCCTCTGCATCATTTTAACTGCTTATTTATCTCTTCTCTGCCTTCACTACTTCTTTCTTGAGGTGTGGAGAACGGGACATCCAACAGCAAGAAAAAGGCATGAGCATGATCAACTTTTATATAGCTGCAAAATGACATTGTCTTGGCTTCCGCCGCACAATGTCCAGGTGATTTCTGAGAACTGTCACTGACAAGTCCAAGGTCTCTTTCCATAGGTGTCAGTGCCTGTTCTGAGTTCAGTCTGACGCAGGCATGGTTCATATTCTTTTCTTCTAGATGTGTCACCTAAAATTTATCTACCTTGAAGTCCATTTGCCACTTTTATGCCCACCACTTGGTGTTGTGAAGTCTTCTGAATCTGCATATTTTGGTGCATTTGCTAGCTCTCAGAAAGCAGGGCTCATTTGGAGGAGGCTCCTGATGCACAGAATTCCATGAACTTGGCTGTAACACAGCAGGGAGCCAGTGGCAAAATTCTGTCCTAGAAACACCTGACTCCCTCTACCTTCTGGAAAAGCAGTCAGGCATGTTTCAGCTCCAGTTCCTAAGCAGATGTAAGCATTGCACATACTTTTACACGTATCAGAAATCTTAAGGAAAGGCTGCATACACCTAAAGTTAGTATCTCAACACCTTCCTAAACCAAAAGCATTATTTAACACCCTGACTAGGTTACTCAAACCCTTGATTCTCTCTCATACACACAGGCTTTATGGAGTTGGAGGAAGACTTCTCCAAGAGCTGCAAGGGGTCATCTCAGCAAACACACTGTATAAATTGTCATGTTCAGAGACGGCGACAAGCTGACAACTTTCTAATAAGAGCCTAACACATTAGCACTGCTGCCCCAAGGCGGACAGAAGAGCTCTTTTGCAAGTGTTGTAAATTAAAACCAGCATGTAATATGAGATAGTGATGTGCTGGGAAGGAGGTACCTGGCATTGACAGCAGGCAATGAAGATGTTCAGTTCGGTGGGAAAAGTAGATGCTGATTAGAAATGTACAGTGAGCTCTCTATGTGTGCTATGAAGCATCTGTACCAAATTTCCACCTTGCTTTTTTCTGTAACGCAAATGAATTCTTGGTTACTGGGAAGTTGATTTTTAGTGCCAAAAATAGATCCCTTTATTTAGCTCATAAGGCAGCAGGTGGTATTTAGCCCAGTCTATGTTTTGAGAGGCATCAGAAATGATCTGACTGGGAGTTTATACACAGCTTCAACTTATATGTTTGTGAACATCTACTTAAACCAGCATTTTGAGACCCCCCAGCTGTGCTTCCACAGCTCCTTCATATTCATAATGCCTTTTTGTAGTACAGAGAGAAAAAGTACCTGAATGTTGATATTATTCACTTTCCCAAAACAACCTTGAATTAATTATTTTCTGTGGGGATGAGATGCAAAACAAAGCATAAAGATAAAACTATTTGCAAATATGCCTGCTGGCTGCTGGATAACCGCGGTTGTCCCTCACCTTGTGATCAAGAACAGTTTATTGACAGTTCATTAAAAAATTCTTCCATGTGTTTTTGTCTATTTTTTCATTAATAGACTAACATTATCTTCTATTATCTACTGCCAAACTACATGCATCTATTCTGTCACAGTTTGCTTGTTCATAGCAAGCAGTTCAGAGTAGAAGAACCCATATTCCATCATCAGTCCTTATAATTTTACCAGATCCCAATCACAAATCCCTCTAGTGACACTGTGAAAATTCTTTTCTGAGAGTCTTTTATTGGACTATTGGCTTTTTATGCTCTCTCTTAGCAAAGAATATGCATAACTTTCTATTGATAGATCTTAAAACTGTTTGTCATATCATGTCAACTGCTTCAAGATGTGAGCTGGTGCAGAGCCTAAAAATAGCTACTTGAAGATGATTGAACTGGCCTAGAGCCAGGCTGGGATCAAGGAGGAATAAATGTGACTTAAATTCACTTTTGCTCACTTGTGTTCTAAACTCTGACTGAAGATTGCATGAAACTAATGCAGATGATATGGCTCTGTATAAAAAAGAGTGAGAATGAGAAGAGAGTGAAATTTTTACTCTAGTTCCCATGTTGTTTTCATCACTGCTAAGGCAGCACATTGCCCACATTTTAGGCGCTACAGAGTCTGTAAAACAAAGGAGTTGGCAGTCATTGAAGGTATCAGTGAAATGTTGTTTCCCCAAATGGAGCGTAAGAGAAGGAGGTGGAAAGGGAGCTGCCTACCTCCTTCCCAAACTGCAGCTTTGTACAGTATCTTTTCTGCACTTGAACCCTTCTTTAAAGACAGCACAGCCTGTTCCTAAGCTAATTGGGTACCTGAGTCACAAAAATCATTGGAATCACCATAGTGATAACAAATATATCACAGAAGAAAAAAATCAGCTGTTTAAGATGGACTACCAGTGGCCCTTAAATAACATTTGGGATTTGGATTTCTCCATGAATAGCAATTCCAGTGAATGAAATGCCAAGTAATCCCATCTCCTCGTGTGGCTGGCTTTGACATTTCCGAGCATAGCCTCTCTCCTGGGCCATCATTTTGCACCCACACTTGTCTGACAACTTGCTGAAGAAATGCATCCAAACAGTCAACAAAATGACTGGGTGATTTATGCAGAAGGGAAGTAAACAAAATATCACTGAGAATAAAACCTTTTCAAATGCAACTATAAAAAGCAATATCAGACAGTTCCAAGTGCTGGAAAATTGCTTTTCTCGCTGCAGCTTGGCTCATTTCAATTCACTCTTTTGGGATAAGATTTGTCTTAATGAGGTTTGACCGGACTTCGATTTAAACATCTGAAGCCTCCACAACAATTGTTGCTAGGCATTTGGTCCTGCTCATTTTTGGACAGTTAGCTCATAGCCATTACACAGAGACAGTGATGGTCTTAGAAATCTGCTGAGAATAAAGACATTTGATAAATCAGTAGGAGGGGGACTGTGAAAATGCAATTCTCTGTCCTGTTCTGTGGCCCAGTTTTCATAAATGATGATTACATTTGTGCATATTTCAACTAGAAATTGTTTTGCCTCGGAAATTCTCCACACTACTAATTTTCATTTGGACTCACAGTCTTCTCTATTTTCAAATGAATTGTTGGTTCTTAGTGTTAATCTCTGCATGTTCTCTGCTTTTGCCTTTTCCCTTCATCCTTATGTTACTTTTCTCTTAAGAGCAACATGCAAGAATGAAATGCGGATGGTGATTTGCCCTGTTTTACCCAGACAGTATGTCAAGAAGTTATGCACAAAATCTGTGCTGTGCTGTTCAAACAAATGACACATTCATTAGATGCAGCTGAGCATGGGAGGAATATTGAAGATGAAGTGCAAACCGTAAACAGGTCACTTTCTTCAAGATAAAGTGGGTTATTTCAGTGCAAGACCCAATTGAATGCAATTTCTTTGAACTCTCCCTTTTGTGGTCTAATGTATGCCTATTAGGGAAAACAAGATTATTCCTTAGCAATTCTGACTTTCCTACTTGTGGATACATTTGTTCTAAATTACTTTTTGTCTCCCAGGGAGCTTGTAATTTACAGATCTGGAGATTTCCATGTGACATAGAAAGAAATCCTAGTTTGAACAGATCTGTTTCAACTGAAAAGAATTAAATATGGAGAGCTATGTCTCCCACTTGTGAAATGAAGTTCCTGATGAGTTCTCCATTGTGTGAGAAATTGCTAATACACTATGTGAAACTGTGTGAAATATGTTTCAAGGCTCTTTTGTTAGTTTTTTTCCCCCCAAAATTCCACCAGTTTCATCCAGCTTATCGTTGGGCCAAGGCAAGTGAAATCATCTAAAATGTGGGCATCTCCAAAACACTTTTCTGTTGAAAAAGTCATTGCTTTGTTTTGAGAGTGTCTAATGGTGCAAAAGTTGACTTGATAGCTTTCAGTTTTCAAATATATAGATGCTGATTGATCAAATTTAAGATGGGACAGAAACTATGTTTCTAGTGTCTTTTTTTCCAGACTTTCTGGAACAGACCCCTTACTTGAAAGCCATTAGCCATTAGCCAAGCACAGGGTAAGGAATAATGCTTTCCATCTAGACAGGCAAGACACATGGCACAGAAAAGCAGAGGACAGAGACATTTGAAGTAGATTAATCTTAACCAACCAAAACCTTGGCTGATTCTTACTCTGAGGCTACAGAATATTGTAGGTGCCATATTTTGATTATTTGTTACCATAAAGTTTCCTAGATGCTGATAAACATTCCTGTGTACCACCCTAGAGTGGCACAGGCTTGACAGGACTGAGTAGCTGGTACGTATCTCCACTTGAGATTGAGCAACAGGGCATTTCTCTGTCCTGGGCTCCAAAGGGAGGAGGTCTGGGCTTCCCAGCGATGCTCAACATCTGCCTTGTCAGCTTCTTTTGAAATATGGTTGGAACAACCATAGCACTTGATCATTCTGAGACTACTGAATGATGCAGGGTTAGCCCTCCCCTTACCCAGAGGGATTGAATTCAGCCCCAGGTTTCCAGGCTCTGGTTACTCTGGACAGGATGGGTGTGAGAGCAAGCAGAGGAAGAGGAAAATTTGTTTCTACCTGTGTGAGGTAGAAATAGCAGTGCCCTGCCCCATGGTCAGGGTGCTTCCCTGACTGAAGTTCTAAATTCTGTATTAATCCTGCAGGCAGGAGGAACGTGGGTAAGGACTGAGTGTATCACACCCCTCCTTTGGTGATACTTCTAGCCACTGGGTATTGTGTAAGGCAGGATTATTGTCACCTTCTCATCCTTCAGCAACTACATTTTACTCAGTCATCCCTGCCAGCTCTGTGAAAGGAAGAAAGTTATCTCAGATCAATCCCTGTTCTCTAAATTTCCATGCTGGCAACCCTAGGCTGATGCTGGCTTGTTTTGGAACCGTACATTCCCTATGCAATATGTACGGACATTGTGTGTCTATTACCCATAGGCTGCCTAAGATTTAGGCAGCAAAACACCTACATTTATTTACTGGATCTGGCAAGATCACACTGCACAGCAGCAGAGCAAACAGGACAAAAATTTACTGCACACAGATTGCAGTTAATAAACAGATAAAAGTATGTAAAAACTTGCAGGGGTGCTGTGAACCTAGGAAAACACCTGCTTTTCCTTACTGTCCTCCATCCTCTCCCCCTGCAAAGGCCTTGCTTTGTCTGTACAGGTGAGAATGGGCAAGGGCAGTGTTGGTCCTCCTAGTCTTTTTGTTGGTCTTCCTAGCCTTTGCCATGGAGAAGTCAGCAGGTTTTCAGTCACAGGAGTAATGCATCCTTATGATGTCTTCTGACTCCAGGCTGGAAAGGAACCATCTGTTTGTTATACCACACACTGAGCCTGTGCTATTGGCAATCTTCTGGGCTTCAATGAAGCCAGCTAAACTTTGCTCTGGGGACTGCATACAGTGGGCTATGAGGCTAATTCTCATATTGGAAGCTGGTGAAAACAGGTCCAGAGAAGATATGCAAAACAAATATGTATTAAACCCAGGCCTACTGCTGCATAGAAACCAAGCGAGTAGCTTGAGGGAGAAGCACAGGGGGATAAAAATAATGATGTATGCTATTCACAGCGCATGAAGGCTCTAGGGAAGAAGCATGCTGAGAAGATGCTAAGCGAGAGCATGTACTGTGCTGAAGAGTTGGGGGAGGAAGAGAAATGCAGCTCCAGAACATGGTGGGTGGGAAAGCTGATCCCAGCAGAGTGAGGACAGGCAAATTCATCTCAGGAGATGATCCCAGTAGCAGTGACAAACCTTAATTTCACAAGATGTTGCTTATTTCTGTGTGCATGTGAGTATATAAATAACAACATTGCAATTTCAATCAAGAAAACTACAGCTGCTCTTCAGATGTGAGAAACTGCAGATATGGGGGTGGAAGTGTCATCCCCTCTGTGTGCTGAGATTACAGACTCAGTGGCACGTGATTCCTTACTCCTTACAAGTAATACAAGCACTTAGCCTGTTTGCATTAGGCTCTGGGGTATTTTTTCCCCTGGCTGATCACTCCAGTCAATCATGGCATATACTGTGACACTAACAGCTAACCACTCAGGTGCTCTGCAGTAGGGCAACATGGATCTGTGGTATTTCAATTAACTAAAACTGGCATTACATAAATGCCACGATGAAAATACTGAAAATAGACCCATCCTGACAAACTCTATTTTAACAGAATTACTCTTCTAGAGTGTGTTAGTGCTAAAAGCTTTGAGGGTAAAGAAGAGATTGCAAACCGAAATGTTGACCTTAACATACAGCAAGCCTATCAGGTAGGTACAGGGGGACTTGCGGTCTTTTATTCATGCTCCAAGTTGTTAGGTGCAAAAGACTTCTGGTTGAAATGTCACACACACTCATTAACCCAGTTATTATATATTAAGCAAATATATTCTGACTTAGATAGGCCTAAAAAGCTTATAATAATTAGTGGCAGTGGATCAAGCTTTTGAAGGCACTAGGAATCTGGTGACCTGGGAAGCTGAGGTGTCTGCATGTCACGCTCCCTGCCAGCCTGTCTAGGGATAAAACTTCCCCGGTAGTGGTGTACAGCTGCAGCACTAGAGATGATTTGAACCTGGACCAATACAAACGATCATGGAGGAGCTGGGTCTGCCTGAGTCTGGCCAAATAGACATGCCAATGGACGGCAGCACATGCCACTGGCAAAGACCGATGCCAATATTCACACATGGCACTATACCTAAGTGCCCCAAAACAAGCACTGGAGGGATGACCAGTGTACATCTTTCTGATAGAAATGTTTTGATTTGTTCTTCACTGCAGAACAAAGTGCACCCAGAGAAGCTTGGAGGTGTCAGAGCCCTGGAGAACCCCAGACTTTGCAATGAAAGAAACAGAGGAGAGAGATGGGCTTTCATGACAGCCCAGAGGGGAAGCAGGAGGTGGCATGATCATGTCTGGCATAAAGGACAACACAGAAGTCCATACTGCAATGAGGCTTCAAACAGATTAGTGACCAGTGTTTGTAAATCTGACAAGAGCTGAACTAAGATTGCAGAGATGTACCAACTGCAATGTGTTCAGGGAAGCTGATCGACCAATCAAGATTCTTCCAAGAAACCATCACATCTTGGTGCATGCAATGCATGTAGGTATGTGTTCTTAGCTCTACTAAGAGCTTCATACCTTGAAATTTAATGGTCTGCTTTAGGTAAAGGTTTCTTTTTGAATACTGGTAGTCTTCATGTAACAGCACAGAAGACAGCATTCCTAATGAGGGTGATCATACAGTTGTACTCATTTAATTTCAAATTTTTAGTGATATTATAACTGAGCTGACATTTTAGTAAATAGCAAGGCAGGTCTGGAGAGCAGGTTTATCTGCAGTCTGCTATTAAATACCTGCATGTGGAACATCTTCTCTGGCTCTAATACAGACATATTAAAAGAAGTCTGTGTTTCTAAAGATCTTAAGAAACATTGAAGGTCAGATGAAAAGTTGAGGAAACAGACACTCTTAAAAACGTCTTCTGATCTCGTTCAAATATTGTGCTTTTTCTGCAGAATCTTTACTTAATCTTTTAAATAAACCTCATGAACATTAAGATGATAGAGTACAGAATTGCTGAAATCTAAGGTGAAAAGCAGACGCTTTTTAATTGACTACCTGTATGCTTATTTTGCTAAAGATTACAGTCTGTCTCATGAATACAGGTACATGAGGAAATCAAGAGACTGAGCACTTGTACTGTGAGTTAAGAGGATATGTGAGCTCTGTTTTGAGCTCTGCTATTGATTTGCTGCTTGATCTTGGGCTCGTCATTTCACCTTCCTCTGCCACTGTTGGGTATTGGGTTTTTTCCCTAGCCTTCTGCTTCATCTGGCTATGCTCAGTATTCCTCTGAACAGTTTTTCCTGATATGAATGGCTGATGTTGAGTACTCTTACACCCTGGTCATGGCTACTGTGCTAAAAAAGGTGCCTCACTCTTTAACTCTGAGTTACTATGAGGACAGTTTGAGGTCAGTGCTGGACTCAGGACAGAGCTCACTTGGAAAGGCACTGCCCAGGGGGCTCAGCATTCCTGACTCAAGTCTCCATCGCAGGGACGGGGGCGATGCGGGCAAGTGTGTGGTTGTCAGGCAGGGAATTTCATCCTTGCCAGTGGCAAGGGAACACAAAGCAACACAAAGTCCTCAAACAATTGATTTCAGCACCAATGTCTTGATTAAAATACTGCAAAAAAAAAAAAAAAGGCTTGTGGTCTCTAACAATTACAGATTTCATCGCACAAACGCACCTCAACATGAGAGCAATTGCCTGCACCGCCAAAGGGGATCAGTGCACCGAGAGCAGTCTGCACTGAGAAACCACTCCAGGATACCAGGGTGTGAACTGTGTTCCTCACCACAGCTGCAGTGGAGACACAGTAAGACATCTACAGGCTTGCACACCCGGTCAGGGTAGAGCTGTCTAATGAATTACCAGCTGCCTGCTGACCCCAGAGTTATCTGCATGCTCAGAGCCTGTGGCGAATGGGAGGCAGTTTGACTTAGTTCAGCATTAAAAGATGGATAAACTTAGATCAGATTGCTGTAGCTGTGGGTTAATAGCTTGCGCATAAATGACTCCCGTGACTGAGCCCACATGCAGTGATTAGCTGAGCCACTGAAACCTGAGTGTGCCTGTATGCCAAATACTGCTTATATGTGCGAATTTGGGTCAAGATTTATGAAACCAGGTGCCAGAACTCTGTATTTGCAGCAGTTAAATAACCTACCCATTTCCTAAGGAATATTAAAGCTCTAGCAGTGACCCCCAGTCTTACCTTCAAATGAGTAGGTGAAGCTGCAGTGGAAGCAGCCAAGTGTCCAGTGTTTTTCAAATAAGGGCAATATTCTGTATTAAATCTATGGGATTGTATAACTCCATATTTTCCTAAAACTAAGGTGCGCAGAGATAGCACTAGTTTTAACATAGACTTACTTTTCAAATATGTCACTCTAACACAAATACATGCCAGAGGAAGTTCAATCCTGGAAGTCATAAGGTTGTGGTGCTTAAAAGTCAGTAAAGTGCACTGAGGGTCCTTCTCGAAAGAATAATTGTTTCTCAGTCTGATTCCTGTCTTCCACTGCACTTCAGAAAGTTTCGAACATAGTTCACACAGGTCAATCTCTATTGAGAGTTAAAGTTAAAAGTGATAAAATGTGAATGGACCACCAGGAGTGCAGTCTCTGCACTTGCATTTATTAGCAGGGAATTTTTATTATTTGGAAATGCTTGAAATCTTTCCTCCTGATTTGGTGACCCAGACTTGCAGAGCTGAGCCACGCTTTTCCTTATTGCCGTTGGTAATAAGGGTTGGATTATTCTTCTGGCTTCTGAGGGAAATCTTATTATTACTGGGCAGCTGTCACTGAGAGATAGTTTACGTTCAATTTGATAGATTATGCAATTGTCCTGGTTTTGACACAACTGCAGCACTGTCTCAGCAACTGTAAACATACAGCTGCAGGAAACACGAGTTGGGGAGGTAAAGGAAGAAAATTCACTTCTTCAAGGGGAAATATTAAAACTGGTTCAAATCTCATGAAATCGGAGTGTATTTGGTTATAAGGCATTGCTGGCTTGGTTTTACAGCTTCTCTTCCTGTTTCTTCATTGCTGGCATTTATCAATGATCCTCAAAGCTAGAATCTTTCACTGAGATGCTGAACAGATGCATAGAGGGAAAGCTTTATAGGTGTAATGGAGCTGAGTATGTGTTAGTAACCACATAGCAAAATGCAGGATTCGCAGCTATAAATGGATGCACTAATTAATAAGGTTTCAGCCCTCTATTAATTTGTTTTCTTTATTTAGATCCTTAGCATTATTACCATAAAAAAGGGTCAGCAGTTATGTCAGGGAGCAAGTGGCTGCAGGTGAGTTCTGCTTTTCCAACATGTCTCTGACATTCCTCCCTGCTGTGTAAGGGAGCTACAGGCTGCTATGAAGCTTGGCTACCTGCTGAGGACCTTAGGAAACATGGACATCATCCCCAAAGGACAACTCTTCCTCCTTTCCTTTTTTTCTTTTTTCTTTTCTTTTCTTTTCTTTTCTTTTCTTTTCTTTTCTTTTCTTTTCTTTTCTTTTCTTTTCTTTTCTTTTCTTTTCTTTTCTTTTCTTTTCTTTTCTTTTCTTTTCTTTTCTTTTCTTTTCTCTTCTCTTCTCTTCTCTTTTCTCTTTTTTCTTTTCTTTTTTTTTCTTTTTCTTTCTCTTCTCTTCTCTTCTCTTCTCTTCTCTTCTCTTCTCTTCTCTTCTCTTCTCTTCTCTTCTCTTCTCTTCTCTTCTCTTCTCTTCTCTTCTCTTCTCTTCTCTTCTTTCTCTCCTCTCCTCTCCTCTCCTCTCCTCTCCTCTCCTCTCCTCTCCTCTCCTCTCCTCTCCTCTCCTCTCCTCTCCTCTCCTCTCCTCTCCTCTCCTCTCCTCTCCTCTCCTCTCCTCTCCTCTCCTCTCCTCTCCTCTCTTCTCTCCCTCTTCCCTTCCCTTCCCTTCCCTTCTCCTGAAAGGAAAGCTTTAGGAACAATTCAAGCAAGTAGCCACGTTACAAGAGGAGCTTCACTAGCAGTGCAGTGCCTGGGAATATGAGCAAGAGATCGGTGCGTGGTGGTGTGCGCTGTCACACGCTGAGTGACAGCCCTGCCTTCAGACTTGGCAAAGGGAAGGCAAGCTTGCTTCCAAACCTTAGCTGACAGACTCAACTAACACACGACTAAGGAGACTTGGTTCTCATGTCTGCTCTGGGCAGGAGGAGGAATCTTCCCTTTCCTCCTGACGTGCCTCTACATAACAGATATGATACTCTAGGGCTGGAGAATCAAGAGCACGTGTAATGGGCAAGACCCAGGGAAAAAGCCAACCATCTAAAGCTGGTCCAACTGGAGGCACCTCTGTGGAAACGTATTTAAGAAAGGAAAAATGCTGCAGAACAGTGAGAAGTGGTGAAAAAACTGGGAGAAACAGCCCTGCAGACACCAAAGCCAGACAAGGAGGGAGGCAGGGTGTTCTGGGATTGGTGCAGCTATTTCTCTGCAGTCCATGGGAGAAATCACAGTAAAGCAGCTATTTTCCCTGCAGGCCATGAAAAAGACCACAGTGGAACTAATTTTCTAAATGAAAAAAATGCCACTTTGAAACAAATCTTAAAATTTTGCTCAGAAAACCTCTCAGGGGAGCTTTATTTTATATAAAACTTATTGCTTAGCTTTGTCTTTATTAATGAAAATATTTCTTTCCTCTAGAACACAATTATCTGTCTCATTGCCCATTCTTCATAGAATTTGCCGTATTCTTATACCAGTACTTCAAAAACTATAGAGATTTGGCAGTTTAAACTCTGAACTGGAATGGAAACTTTATGGAGAAAGTGAGCAAAGCCATTGGGAGATAAGAACAATCTTGCTTCTGTCTAGACACTCTCTAGGCTCATGAGATGGCTCATTTACTCACTTGGAGTCCCTGTCTTCTTCATATGTGGATGTAGTATTCGTCATACAGATCCACTAAAAAATGCGACCCCCCAGTGTGGCAAAACCACTTTTTGGGAGATGAGCAGCCAGTTAAGCATCTTGTGGATTGGCTTTAAGTGTTGTCAACAAAGAAGAACAATCGGCACAAAGAAACAAAAGAAATTCTTAAAAGAAGTTGACAGCACAAGAGCAATTTGTTGCAAATATCAGAACCAGGTTTGGTTGTGAACACAGCTTTTTGTACAATACATTTCAACCTTCATACGTAGTCATGTGATAGCAGGGCAGCTCTGTCCTAATTTGTCATGCTCTATATAATATCTTGTCCCATAGAGATCCCGTTAACTTTCTATCATCTGATTTATAGCAACCCCAGATTCCTCCATTTCCTGAACTGAAACACGTACATGTATATCATACAGATATAATGCTACTGAGGTATGCTTACAACAAAGATGAAGACCTAGATGCATACTGAAAGGGAATATGAGAAAGATTCCATGAGCAAATTCTGAATAAATAGCTTTTTTATTTACACACTGGCCTCCTTGCTGCTCAGACTGCTGTGTATGAAGAGCAGCTCCGCTGACAACAGTGCAACAACTACAGCAAGAAGAGCTTAACTGGGAGAAAAGTAAAGTTTTTATGAATTTCTATTCTGAAATGTGATTGAAATAAGGAAGAATCCTTGCTTTTTACCTTCTGTTCTTCCTGAAAACAGTGGAGCACAATATATACCAGGAGTAAGATAAAATCACTCAGTCAGAACAACTGATACCTGTTAAAAGGAAATAGCATTTGCTGTGTTTTATAATATCCCAGCTAAGACAGAGATAACAGAGTGCAGAAATATACCCTGTATTATGTAAAAGAACTGAGAGATTAAAGCTGAGTATGATCTCTTTTACCCAAGATTCAAATTGGTGAGTCTTGCAGATATCAGTGGCCCTAACCTATGTACAATGGCAGAGAGGAATATTTGGTCATAAAATATGAGGTCTGATGTGTTACCTACCCTAACCTAGAAGCCCTTCAGTATTTCACAATGGTAGCCTTTGCATTTGAACTTGACAAGTTACACAATTATTTGGTGCCTCAATTTTCCCAATAGTTAACTGAAGACTTCTGTGAGTGTCACAGTGCCACCGAGAAACTCAATAATAGTGAAATTATTTCAGTGTCCAAATTCCAGGCACTAAAAATAGATTTTTTTAAATGACATTTTCTGTGAGCAACATCAAGATACCGAAGCTCTCCCTCCCTGTGCTAGTTAAATAGAAATATTTAAAGATCTTTTCCCACTTAAGGTAAGTGCATTTATTGCTCCCTGAGGGGTCCCACTATTTCCAGTGACCGACTGAAATTACATGGAGTTGCTCACTGGCATTTCCAGTCTAACTAGTGAAAATCAATTGCTGAATTTAGCTGAAACGTTGTCAGTAAATAGACATTCTGATCTAATTTCAAGGTCAATGCACATCAAGCTTAATTAAAATGGTGTGTTACCCATTGTTATTGAACTGTCTAAAATATTCAAGAGGACTCTGAGGACTCCAGCATACATTGAAGCTATAGAAAAACTGGAAATAAACTTTTTTACTATACTTTCAAATCTATAAGAAAAGAGTAAGAGGAGTAGAGAGCTCTTATTACTGCTTCCTTTTCTATTATTCATGAGTTATTGGAAATAATTTTCCCAGAGAGCTTCTTGATGAAGCTTAACTGGCTAAACCCAGCACTGCCACTGAAGAAAGGGTCCACTTTTCTCCAGCACCTAGCCTGATGTGCCCTCCAACACGTTGCATGCTGCAAGTGTGAGTCTGTGTGATGAACGGTGAACCTGGCCTAAGCTAAACCCAAATGAGAAACAACATAATTCCTACGCTTTGATTTCATGTTGAGTATAATTGCTTGAATTTTCTTCAAAATAGCAAGATTCATTTTCATCTCTTGTACATTCTTAAGGCGTGCAAAATCGTTAAATTTTGTAAAAACAAATTAATTTCATTGGTAGAAGAGAGGCCATCATCTGCAGCCACCGTGCAATTTAATTACAGGAGAACTAAGATTTTTTTAGATATTTAACAAAGTGACCTCCTGAAGCACATAAAAAGAAAGCACCAGGAAGGTACAAATTAAGGTGAAAGACACAGTGGGAGTCAATTCTCTTTTCGCACCTCCCTAGTTACACCCACTGAATGCAATACTAATATGAGTCTCTCTACTTTCTCCTTGCTCCCACTGCCTTCAGTGAGATCTGAGTTTGGCCTATTATCTGACTCACTTGTATTGGATGTGATATGACATCATTTAAGTAATTGTTTAGCCCAATGGGACTCACTTTTTCCACCCACTGGCTTTGTACGCAAAGGCAGAATTAAACCTACTGCATTGACTTTCCCTGTATTGGCATGTCAAAAAACATTCAGAAGGCAACATCATTCCTTTTCTTAATTAATAAGAATATGAGCAACTCTTCCTTTGTGAAATATTCATTGAAAATTTGCTTATAAATATTCATAAATGTTAACAAATAAACTTTATTACACCAGTGACACTTAAGGAAATGAGAATACACACACACAGAGCTATATTGTATTACAAACCACTGCGATCATGACATGCTCCAAATAAGATTTATCTCAGATGTCTTGAGCACGGATGATGCCAGTAAGATGTCTCCTTTAGACACATCAATGGCTGTTTGTGGCATAATAGCACTACCATATTTTAATAATTTAACTACTCCCAACATAAGCCCTTGTTTATTTCCTCAGTGTTTATGCAGTGATGTATCACACATTCTTAACAGCAGATGAAATGCTTGCAATGACATTCCTAATGCTGGAAATCTGAGCATTTGTACCTGTTGTATATTCAAAATTGTCTCCATTTTCCTCAGCATCTTAGTACTACAACAGACTTTCACTGGGAAAAAAAAAGTTTTTATTTTAAATGGTAGCTGCATGAGATGCTTGATGAAACTATTAATAGTTCAGATTATTTTCCTTGCTCTCTTACTTAAAATAGAGCTAACAAGATGATGACAGTTCATTCTGAAGCTCTCACACAGCTTATTTCTGGGCTGGGTCTTCACCAAGACAAGCTCCAATTTGCTGCCCTGAATCTGGGGATTCACTTGAGCCCTCGATTTGGCCAGCAGCTCCCCTGCCTCTCCTGGGTCAGACTCAGACACTCTTTCTGCCTGTGTGCCTCTTCAGATAGTTCCTAACATGACCCTGAGGTGGATTATCCCTTTGACAATATATGTTTCACAAAGTTCATCAGCCCCAAACTGCAAGCGGTCAGCATAGAATGTGGGGAGTCCTTGTCTCCCAGTGCTCTTCCTGCTTGTGCTGCTCTATCAGGACATTAAAGAATGGACAAGCTCCTTGTGACCCAGCTTATCTATCTTGAAAATGTATGGCTAACATTTTGTATCTCAACAGAGGAGTCATCTGAGATTTTGAAGGATACACAAAGGCATCAGATACCCACATGCTGCTGATACTTACAGAGTGCTGGGTTTCGTGAACCAGTCTTGGTCCTTACAAACATCCTCCAGACAAAGACTGTTACAGGTGCCCTTGCTTTTTCCTCTTTCCATTTCCAGGACTCTTCCTAAAGTGCTTTTGAGCTGCAGAAGTCAGAGAAATTAGAGGATTAAAATGACTGCATTTGAAAAAGAGCACAGCAGTGTGGTCACAGGCGTGGTGTGAGACATTGTCCTGCTGCTCTTCATCTCATGAGGCCAGATCTGGGATTCTGTGCACCCTTTCATTTATGAGATGACACACTGCTGTGGAGAAGGTACAAGACAAAGATCCTGCAACATGCAGCTAATGAGAGATGTTTTCTAGCTCATAGGCACTTGGGAGGTTTGGTGGGGATTCCAGAGCTGACTCCTGTGGGGAAGTGGGTCTATAGCTACTCAGTGAAGCATTACCTTGGTTTGATGAACAAGGCACTCTGAAGTGAGGTGAGGATCACTCACTAGCAGTTTTGAACAGAATGCTTTTGCAGGAGAGTAATTAATCTAATTTAGTCAGATTTTCACAGAAATCTCATGGGAGAGCTGTGAGCAGAGGAAAGGGAAGAAGCCCTTCAGAGTGATTGTGCATTGGCCAGTTTTATATTCACCATGCAGCTTTACTAGGGAGTGAGAAGAAATATCTGGATTTTAACCTGATACGATAGAAGCTGCTGTTAAGAGGTACAGCAAAGGTTGTGCAGTCCTAATGGCAAGCACTATGTAAGTGAGCAATCACCAATGTAAAAGCTTTGCTGTGGGGTTTTATCATCTCAGCAGATTAATTTTTAGTATCTGACAAATGAATCATCAGATAAAGCTGTGGCAATTGCCTACCTTAGCAGGCAGTTATTTTCCACACCTTTGTCTTGGTGACATTCAATGCAGGGTCATTTCTCTATGCCACTTTCACTGCCACCATCACTGCAGACACTGCCCACCAGTTCTGCAGGTAAAAATCAGCGTGGTAAAGGGTTTGCCACTACAGAAAATTACTGAAATTACCACCGGCAGAGTCCTTGTCAGAATATCAGCCACAAAACGCAAGGAATCACCACCAAGTGCATTGCTGCAGAGGGGAGACATATAAGTAGCTGTAACTGAGATACTCACCATGATATGTATGTCCTAATCTAGGCTCAGTATGCTGCAAAGTGAGGAAGATGCTTAGACTGATTGATCTGCAAGCTAAGCATAGCCAAAATATATCACAGATATGAAATGACACCAGACTCACAGAGCGGTATCATGAAGACTGGAATTCATCATCACAGTGTATTGTGGGATGGGGCCCTACTTCATGCTGGCTTTTACTTTTTCTCACGTACCATTTTTCTTCACTCCTCGTGTCCTCATGCATACCCTGTGAGACAGCACTCATATATAGCAGCTTGTTTGCTGCAGTACTGAATCATTTCTTTGAGTTTAGCTGAGAATTTGCTTACCAAAGGATATGGACGGAGAGCAGGGAACACATCCTTGTAGATGTTTTCTGTGCAACTGTGTGCACGCCTCAAGTCCTCTTGCGTATTAGTGGTTGCCGTCATGAATCTGAAGAGCAACAGGTATATGAGCTGTAGGGAAGGAAAGAGGTAAGGATAACGATTAGCTTCTGTTGATTGGAGAAAATAATCACATGACAAGGGGAAAAGGAAAAGAAGAGAGACAGTGAAAACTTGCAGCCTGACTTATCTCTTTGTGGTGCACTGCTTTTGCAACAGTTTCAGTTAATGTCCCACACCAAACTGCATCAGGCAGGGAACGTGAAATAAAACCAGGATTGGAACACATTTTAAGTCATCAGCAGTTTACCGCAGTCCTTGAGTAAACTACACTAAAACTTCAAGCTGTCTCCCTCTGTATTTTCTTTCAAGATCATGGATGGAGGTTGCAGAGGACATTGTGTGGTTGTGTGGAGTCTTCCCTGTCCAGATGCGGAGACAGAAGATGCTGAAGACAGGAGGATGGTTGGTGCTAAACACAAAATCTAGACATGCCATCCCTTCTTCAGCCACCACCAAAAAACACGTGGTCTGTGTTTCTTAACCAGTTGCACAGGCACAGGCTGAAAGGGGGTGAGTTGCTAGGGAAGGACCTGTAGGCAGCTGAACCTGTGGTTCAAAGTTGGAGAGGGCTCTGTGCAAGACTGTGCCAAAGTGCCACAGAGCTGATCTGGAAGCACCAATCCATGTAATGAGAAGAGGTCACTTTTCCCAGGCTGCCAGGAAGATGGATATGGTGAGTCTCACACTGTAATTCCTGTTCTGAAAGCCAGCAGCCCTATGTAAATGTTCATGAACTAAGAGAAATAAGACAGATAGATATCATCAGACAGTGAAACCTCACTTTAAAGTGAGCTGTTGAGTCAATAAACCCATTCCCCTCACCCCCCTGCTTTCCACATACTTAGCCAACACCAGCTGTGGCCCAATTAAACTCAACTGCTTACAGAAATGGATCTGTTACAAACAAGTACACAATGGATTATGATTGTAATCACTTAAGAGGTCACAGCAGCTCAATGCTTGTGTTTCCTGATTTCTGTATGAGACGTAGGACCGAAGCTGACCCAGTTTGTGTAGCTACAGACTCTCCAGACCCTTGTTGTTTGTTATGATAGTAAAATACAACTTTCTTGTGGTGTCAGTGAGCAACCTGGCACTCTTCATCCATGTACCGACTCTTTATATTAGTGCAAGAGGTAAATACTGCCATCAGATTAAGAAGGAGTGCATGAGAGTAGCAGACGAGTTGTTAGTTGCAATATCAACATGGTCATAACTCCAGTCTACTAACTCAAGAGAACTAAACATGAAATGGTGGAAATACCTTGGTCCTGGTGCAGATGGGGAAAGAACCTACAAATCCAAAGATTCTACAAGGTAAAATGCTCATGGTGGTTTTCCTTGTGCAGCTTAGATCAGTCTCCCATGGCGAGGTCAGGAATGTGCCTCTGCTGTCCTTCTGTGACTAGCACCTCATAGTGAGAATGCTGGTTCCTTCGTGGGGACACCACTTGCTCTCTAAAACGTCTCAGGGATTTCAGACTTTATGCCTGGGGGAAGAAATTCTCCTGGTGTGCAAGGCATTTTACAAGGGTGTTTAATATTTTGCTATTTGAGACATGTAATCGTTTTCTGTCATGACTCTACAAATCCTGCCAGCTAAGAAAGAAATTACAGACATGAAGTGCAGCCTTTTTTCTTCTTTTGAGTTCTTTTCTGAAGATCTTTCTTTATTGGTCTTCCCTCAAGGCATTAGTCTATAATCTATAATGCCATCTGCTTTGTTGGGCTATAAGCCAGGTCACCTTATTAAATCAGCACGGAGTAATTTACAGCATTGTTTTTGCCGAGTGACAGAACGGTATCAGGGAAGCAGAGACAAAGATGCTTTTGTGCTGGAGCAGAATAAAACACACATTCCAGTTCTCATGTATTTCAGCAACAAAAGGGGAAAAAAATGGGGTTCCCCTTCTCTTGGAGTATTTTTTCTTCCTGTTTGGTTTCTGAATAATATTGTGATCTTCAAAATTGCTGTTGAATGAGAAGCACTGTGACAGGGCTAGATTGTGGAAGAGAAAAGACCAGTGGCATTTTTGGGATGTAGGGCTGAGGTGAGGATGTGAGAAGCTACAGCAAGAAAGAGCAGAAGACATTCATTAACTGTAAGAACCAGGTAAAACCTCTTTGTTACAAGGATTGATGAGATTTCTGCTTATTCTAAGCAGAAATTTGCCTCTCCTCTGTGCCTCCTTTAGCTAAACATACTTGTAGCTGCAGCTACTTTGTCTTGAAAAGAAAATCTGAAGTGACTGCTAGAGAGCCACAGTTTATATTAGACACATATACTTGAAGCTGTTTTGCTCAGCTGTCTGAAAGACTGTAAGAAAATAGCTGCATGATGTAACAATTTCAGTTCTTGCTTTACATGCATAAAAAACAAACAAAAAAACCCCCAAATATTACCTTCTAGTTGGAACAGCAGCTGACATCTTCACTATTAAAAGCCACTTGAAAGAGCTGAAAATGGCTTCCAAAGTCTTGTAAAAGTTTAATTAATTTTTTTGTTGTTTTCCACCTTCGGGTTTATATTTTGCTCATTTTCACATTGGACAAGGGGATGGTTTTTAATGTTTTTTATTAAATTAATCTCAATATTTTCTGGGGCTTTGGGCTAGGATGCATAATTGCGCTTGTTAGTGGTGTGAATATTGAGCATTACACAGAAAGTAAGCTATGTTAAAAGCAGCAATATATGATAAAAGATAATCCATGAAACAATAACACCAAGTGATGATGATGATAGCAATAACACTAGCAAATAGGATGCCTGCAGGCTGTCACAGTTATTGTATTTCAGAACAGAGCTGGAAAAATACATGTTAATTTTGCCAAATATTTTTTAATATAAATATCTATATTATGGAGTATAATATATACCAAACTACCCAGAAACCATTTAATGAAAGTCCAAGTAACACCTCTCTGAATCACCAGGACTTTTATAGTGAGCAATCAGATGAAAAAGTCCAACCAGTAATGACCCAGCCAGCGTTTACAACCAATGAACATGCTGTAAGCAGTCTAGTGATTGCAAAGTATCTCTAACACCACACTGTTAGAAGGCCTAGGCCTACAGGCAGCTTTAGAACACAAAATAGCAATAAAACACCTCTCAACCTTTTATGAGCGACATAGGCCATAAATACACTTTACTCGGGTCACGAATGTACTAAGAGTAATCTGGCACTCACCAAAATATACAGATTATTCCAGGGTATTTTAATCCTGCAAGAGTAGATTTCACAAGAGTAGATTTCATCCTATGATGAGATTAAAAAATTGAAAAACCCTACTAACAACAACAAAAAAATTAATTATGGTTTAATGGAACCTGATTTTGCATTTTTTCATGATTTACCTTGGAATATTCAGCTTCACTGGCTTATGAAACTGTTTTGGAAAACTCCAGAGTAACCCCTTCAAATGGACAGGAAATGATCCAAAAGGATCATTTGCCATTTTTTTGTGTGTATAGCTGATTCTGAATAGGAAGCTGCAAGGATTCTGAGTCATAGTAATTTTGTATTTCTTTCATTCTTTTAATTTGTAAAGGAGCTGGTTGGAACATTTTTAGTTTATGATGCTGTAGGCTAGTGTTGTAACACATGCAGAGCCTCAGGACATCAGGACCTTGAAAATTAAAGCTGAAGAGAGGCATGTCCAAAAGCTAGTTTTGTTTTCCATGCATCTGAGACCTTGTGAAAACAATATTTCTTAATACAACTTTACCCCAAATCATGTCAGTGTTGTTAGATTAATGACTGTGTTCAAATATTCATCATAATTTTGTTAAAAGCTAACAAAACCAACTCGGATAAGTGTGTCGATGGCATTATACTGCAAACTGATCACCTACTGTCATTAAGTATGAAACCAAATTCTTCAGCTTCAGCTGAACCTGCAGACAGTCTGAAAACTCTCTTACTGCATTTTTCAATATTCTTGCCTTCCATCACTTTGGCTGCACAAGTTAAAGGCAAATTGTTGTATTAAAGGCAGCAATGAAAAATGACAATGTTTTTGTTAACTTAAACACTGCTATGTAAAGTTAAAGTAAGTCTTTTAAATTTTCAGAGCTGTTGATGCTTGGGCTTTTCAGCATCTTCTGAGTAAGTGATACCAGAAAACTTGTCCCTAGAGATTAAATAAACAAAAAAGACCCAGATGACACCATCCTGAGAATTTTGGATGCACAATCTAAGAGAGGGTAGAAAAGGAGAAAAGATGGAAAGAACTCGTTGTCTAGAATAATAGACTAAAATATAGTTGAATAATTATTAATAGTATTAGAATTATTTTTTCAAGTATATGCTTAGGATGATGTCTGAAGTTTTAAGGTTACAATAAAAATTATTTTTTGCCACATTCTCTTTTAAAGCCTATTAAAATCATGTAGATGCATCCATCAGCTGTTATACTGAGGGAATGTGATGACAGGAGACATCTTAAGAAAAAGTCAAAGGATGGTGAAGAGAGGTAGGATTAGTATAGATTATGGCATTCATTTGTCTGCATGAAGGACATTTGCTGAGTTGTAAGATTTTTAAATTACACTGAAATTCAGACAATCTCCATGTCTGAGGTCTCTGAATAATCCTTACCTTCAAGTGCTTTTACAGAAGGTGGAGGAACTCCACTATCACTGATGGCAGTTGTCAGTGGTTTCCCAAGGCTATATTTTACCCTGTTCTTGAGTACCTAATTATTCTCCAAATTTTTTTGCTCTATAAGATTTCAAAACCTCATAACTCAGGATTAAAAGAGTGACAGAACCGAGTCTTTTCAGAAATGATTTCTGTCTGGTTCCTTGACCTGGAAATTCATATTTCTAAAATTATAATTGAGCCAGTGAAAGTTTTGGATTCAAAGAGTCAAGAGTATCAAAACTGAAAATGCAAAGTGTTATCAATGGCTGAAAGGCTGATGAAAATTGGTCTGACAGGGCTGAGTAATTATCTGGCTAAAATATAGAGTAAATTTATCATAGAATCATAGAATCATAGAATAGTTAGGGTTGGAAAGGACCTCAAGATCATCTAGTTCCAACCCCCCTGCCATGGGCAGGGACACCTCACACTAAACCATCCCACACAAGGCTTCAACCAACCTGGCCTTGAACACCGCCAGGGATGGAGCACTCACAACCTCCCTGGGCAACCGATTCCAGTGCCTCACCACCATAACAGGAAAGAATTTCCTCCTTATATCCAATTTAAACTTCCCCTGTTTAAGTTTTAACCCGTTACCCCTTGTCCTGTCACTACAGTCCCTGACGAAGAGTCCCTCCCCAGCATCCCTATAGGCCCCCTTCAGATACTGGAAGGCTGCTATGAGGTCCCCACGCAGCCTTCTCTTCTCCAGGCTGAACAGCCCCAACTTCCTCAGCCTGTCTTCATACGGGAGGTGCTCCAGTCCCTGATCATCCTTGTGGCCCTCCTCTGGACTTGTTCCAGCAGTTCCATGTCCTTTTTATGTTGAGGACACCAGAACTGCACACAATACTCCAGGTGAGGTCTCAAAAGGAATGTTTGCTATGGGTTAAGACCAATGATCCATTTCTTTGAGAGGCTTCCTACGGCCTTCTCATGAAAGACTGCAGACTTGGAAAAGTGCAGCAGTCTCTAATAGAAATGTGAAGAAATAAAAAGGCCAAGCCCTATCCAAGAATAGTGACAGGTAAGATGTTTAGCCAAGTGTGGTCAGGGATGGTTTTAAATGTTGATTATACAGAAGAGTACAACTGGCAAAAGACTTTTTCTTATACGTTTTACTAAGAACATTTTAAATCCCTCAAAAAGTTGTTATTCTCATGTGATTTTACTGTAAGCTTGCATTTCAGTAGAAATCAGCATCTTAAAAGTAGATTTGCAGAAATTATGTTAAAAGGGAGGGAAGATAAAAAGCATATTTGTCCATGAAACTTGTGTCTTTAATAACAAGAAAGCTCATTTAATTCAAAGAAAAACACTCATACATGGAACAAACCAGCTCGACTGGAGGAGAGATTCCCTTTAGAGGTCAAATAGCTTCTTAGACTTCCATAGCTCAAAGAGTTCTGTTCTATCCAAAGGAAAGGAAACCCAGGAAGATTGCAGTGGTTATTTCACATTGCACCTAAAATACTGAAATAACCTCCTGAATAGATTCTTTGAAAGGAAATGATTTACTCATTTTGAACCCATCTGAGTTCAAACATCAAACACCGAGGGCCTGAATGATAGTTGGAACAAAAAGGAAAGAAAAACTGTCTCTCACAGAACACATAAGAGGAAAAAAACTGTAAGAGTATTTACCTTGCAAGGGGTTCAACAAAGAACTAACAGCGGTGCTGTAGTTTCACACAATTCTATAGAGAACTGTGCTTTAACAGTAACATTTCAAGGAGTGGAATACAAGCTACATTATATTTACATCTGGGGTTATCCTGCAGTATTACCCCCAATGGCATGATGCTTCTCTGCAGCCAAGAGAGAGAGCTCAGTAATGGCAGGAGAATGCATTCCTGCTGAGAACAGGGTTTCTAATTGGTGCTCAGTCATTTGTTGTTATCACATAGAAGGAAAGCTGTGAAGAATGAAAGCTGTGAAGCTCTATAGCTTTATATTGCCTGGGCTGCATCAGTGCAAGTGATACCTTATCCCCATCCTGAACATCCCCTGGGCTTGAAGTTTAAAATTTTTGTAATCTGAGAAATGTGTTGTTACCATTCATGTGGAAAGGCTACGTCACACTGAGCAATCTGGAGCAGTAAACATGCCCGATGCCCTCTTCCTTCTACAGACATAGATAGAAACAGAGAGGAAAGGAAGAGGCAGATGCTTGCAGCTCTTTGACAGCCAGTCCCTTGGAAGATGCCTTGTTCTATATATAGTACCTGCATACAGTTTTCAGCTGCTCACACCTTGCAGCAGCAAAGAGGAAGAGAAGCTGTGGATTCAGTTCAGCTACAGCACTTTGAGAAGAAAAAAGCAGAGTGAGTTTTTTTCTGAAGAACAAAGTTTCCTCAAGCACTGCTGACTGGGGGCATCATCTGGAGCAGAGACACAGGGCACCGTGAAAAATAGGCCATTTCTTTACCCAGTAGTACCTTCCATGGGACCGGACCAACCAGCACCAGCTCATTTGAATTATTATTCTTAGAAGAACACTGAAAAGGTGCCAAAACATCACTGCTCTGGCTCGCTGGCTGTGCAAATCACAAAGAACATAGCTTGTCTTAAGCTTTCCCATAACATGGAAAACATACTGTGATGATACTCTTTCTGAAGAGCTGTATCCTAATCTATTTTCTTCCGCATCTGTGGACATGTCTGCGCAGCTCCAGCCCTCTGGAGCTGCAGCTCCAGACAGCTCACCCAGAGATTTGTTTGGCAGGCCCCTTAATAAAGCAAGCTTCATTTACTTCCCCAGCTCTTCCTTTAGTAAGACTGTTGTAGGAATGGGAAAATTAAGAACATTTTGCAAATGCAGGGTTTACTTCTTTGTTAGAGACTCTCAAAGACAGAGACATGCAAGGAAGCTTGGAACTTTTACTTTCTGAACTTCCAAAATATGAATATCTTCTGAGGTTGATCCATAAATAGCCCCTTGTCAGTTAGTCAGCTGTGAATATTTCTGCTGTTATTATAGAGATCTTGCAAGCTCAAGTCAGTGGCTAAAAAAGTACTAAGCACAATGAGTTTTATTCCATTGTTATTCAATACACATCTCAGGAGAGGTGAGTAAGAGGTGAATGAGAGATTTCAAAGTATCTTATTAACTCTCTAATTTAGCACACAAAAAATAACTTTGGTGCAGAACATCGTTTAAGATCTGGCTGAAACTCTTGCAGGGAATAATTCTTTAATAAATTTGGTCTTTTTTCCTCCTAGGGTGAATTTACCAAAAAATAACGACAAACCAATACATATGCTTGTTAACTGCAACTACTCTGACCCTATGCAAACACATTTCAGTTTATGGTGCATTCTTGAGATATTTGCTATGAAGAATAACACTGCTCAGTCAATATACAAACTGTTGAGCTATGGGAAGTTGATGAGGTTTTTTTTGCTGCTCACTGAGACTTGTTCTGCTTGTTAACACCAATTTAAAAATTCATATGCAAATAAACACATCAGTGGAGATGTTTCTTCCCAATGTTTGCAAATTAAGTTTAACTCATCAGTATTATCTGTAGGAGATATTGACACAATATATTTCTGCTCTAGGTAAAAATACATAAAGTACTTTGGGATCCAAAGGATTTAAAAGGTTATTTTTCTATGTCGATACTCGTAATAGCCTATCTTGCTCTGTATCAAAACCAGTGCACTTATCTTAGACACTTCTGGATGCTATACAATGAAGTCATGCATACTGTTTCTCCATGTATTTGCCAAAGTTTAAGTAATTTTGACTAGGATATGTACTACAGTAAGTGTTGTTACCATAGGTAAACAGTAATTTAATTCATTCTGCAGTGCTCTCATAGATTGCGTCCTCCTGTGACAAAAGAAGAGCATCAATCACTCTACCAGTGTCCGTAGAGGAATATTTCACCTCCTGTAGGCCACTTTCTTCTTGCAGATTTTCTGCGGGTAAGAGCATACTTCATTTTGCAAACTTCCAGCTGAAATCAAAGCAACATTTTCTTGGGAATATTTACTGTTAAATATCTTACTGAATAGCCGCCTTTGATGGGTAGTCTCAATTTCAATACATTAGGTTTAAAGAACACATAAATGATGCACTTACTACAGGAATAAATCTCTTTTCATTTTCTCAGATCTGTTTTTAAGACATCAATACCATTTCATATTCCTAGTGGAACTCACAAATGCCTCCTCTCCTCTCCTAAATCAAAGCCAAAGGTTAACCCTCCCTGGGAGCATGCAACCAGGGGCAGCTTGTATGGTCTGAACATGTGAGAGGAAGGTGGGATGAGTGATGGGTCTCCAACAATGCAGGAAAAAGTCTATTAGACACAATCAGCCTTGTGCAGAGCATATAGATGCTGCAGACAAAGTCATGGTAGTGGTCATGGAGAGACACAAAGGACACATGGATGGTGAGCCATAATGTGCTCCCAGTGATGTGCAGTGTGGATACTACAGACACATTACTCCAGGGCTGCCAAGTCTGGGCAGCATCAAAAAGACCCACTGGTCCACACTAGCTGACCCAGGAGCCAAGAATTGCTCCCCTTGGTGCAAGCCCGGTGTCACTGGACAATCGTTCATGACTATTGGTTAGGTGCCAAAAGATGAATTGTCAGCAATCTCACTCCAGAATACTGTAAAGCTGTGGCATTTTATTTCCCAGCAATATATACGGACACACAGTTTATTGTTCCTTTCTTTTTACATTTTCCCCTACTCTTTCAATCCCTAAAGTTTTTAATTAACTGTTTCTCTTTCAGAAATCATTTTCTCTGAAGGCTTAATATTGCACTGTTCTAAGAACTAAGAAAAAAGTGATCTTGATCTGGGACTCCCATTTTATTATTACAATGCTACTGTATTTATTAATGGTGGAGAATACAGTGAAGCAGGTTGAACATTATAAGTAGCACCTTGAGGGTTTATTTTGTTCATCTTGATAAAACTTTAATGGCAGTGATTTTTTTCTCCCTAGCTTCTAGCTTTTCACTTAATTTAGGGGATTAGTTTTTGTTCTGGGCCTTATTTTGATCCTGACACATGCTGTATTTCTTAGAAAGCTATGAGAAAGAGTGGTATGGATAATAGATGTCCTCAGGGGCCCATCAAAGGAAAATTATAATGGCCTTCATTTCAACAGTCTTTGGTGGTAACACTTGGGCTTTTGTTACAATTTCAGTAAATTTTTCATTCCAATATAGGTATCACTCTGCTTGCACTGTTGTTAATTTGAGTCTTTTACTTTGATCAAGGGAGCTCATCCTTACAATACAGTGTTCATACGCACTCAAGGTGAGCTCCTGGAGGCTTCAGATCTTTTTAGGATGGCAGAAATTTGCCAGGCTGGGAGAAATGTAGATATGTAGTTGCATGAATGAAGTTTCCTTTTACAAGCAACAAATTATTTCCTTTTCAAAATCTCCACTCTCCCCCCTGCACCCCTTCCCCCCCCCCCCCAAAAAAAAAGGCTTTATATTGCTTAATATATATTTTTATTTTCCATTTAGTTGCTTTTGGAAAGGGAACCTAACAAACAAAGGCACTGTTAGAAACAAAAGGCAGTGATTTGTCACTGATAGCTCATCATTAGTTAGCATCTTATTTCATCTGAAAGATTGAGGGGAGAGTAATCGAAGAAGATTGAAATGAAAAACCCAAAATGAATATAGAAGAATATACCACAACACCCACACACTAGACAATAGACAAGAGGCATCCTCTGATTACGCAAGTGAGGAGTGTGCAGCCAGTGACCACACAGACAGATCCAGGCAGACAAGTCTATTTTAGGACTGAGCTCTGCAAGTTCAGGGTAGCAAGTCTGCCTTTGCATGGCACCTCTTGGACCACATTGCTGCTGTGAATAGGACAGCCCTGGAATACAGACACACTTAGGCTTGTGAGCCCAAATAAAGCTGTGCTTTATCAACCACTTGTTACACATTTCCATGAGGAGAGGGGGGAAAGAAAAACAAAGGTAACCTGCACAATCAAACCCAGTATTTGACTTGTCAGTTGGAAGTGGTTCATTTTGAAAGAAAGGGTTCATTTTACAAGAAGGGTTTGGCCAAGTTTATGAGGATTATCAGGTAATAGTTACTTTACAATGAGAATAATATCATTATACATAGTGCTTGGAATTAGTGGATGCAGGCCTGACTAGAGGAAGCAAGGAATGAGGTTTGCAAAACTGAGAAAAGCTGTGTGTCATACCAGCTGCTGCTGCTTTGGCCAGAGCAGCAGGGTAACCTCATCAGTAAATCTGAATGTGACCAAAACACCAGCGAACAAAGTATTATCTGCATTAGTGTTAAGACAGCTATACCCCTCATAATGTACAGCAACAGGCAATTCAGCGAAAAGGCAAGAGAGTTGCCCCTGTTTCACAAATGGATAACTGGGAGCAAAATTAAGCATGTTGCCTAGATTCAACACTTGAGCAGGACCCATATGTTCACTAGGAATCAGATTTGCCCTTGCCTTCACATGTCTGCAGTCCTGGGAAGGTGGTTTTTGGTGTTATCTTATTAGCTAGAGCTGATGCAGTGTTAAGGAGCTGATATATTAGTCTGTCTCCCATGGAGATCTGCTCTTCTCGTGCTAGTTCTTCTGATAAGATGAAAGAACAGTCACTTGTTAATGAAACATATGGTTCTTGTTTGGATGCAGAGAAATATAATGAGAGTCTAAAATAAGTGCTGTGAACCAAAGTGGAAGCCTTCAGGTAATATAATTATTCAAGGTTTGGCCGAATATTAAATCAGTGAAGATGGAATTTTGCAGGTTCTGAATTTGAATTTGAATTTGAACAGCAGCCAAAAAAAATAGTATGACACATTCTCTTGCTGTCTTTAATTAGCTATCAAACTAAAATATCAGAAATAAGGTCATCATGGAAAATTAAACTCAGAGCCTTTGGAAGCTAAACATATTTGATCAGAATATCTGTTTGAGAATAATAAATCCCAAGGTATGCAAAGTCACTTGATGCCCAGTTTTTGACTTACAAGTGTATTTTGAGCTAAATACATGTATTTCCCCTTGTGCATGTCTCTAGAACTGAGTAGCAAAAATATAGCCCTTATTAAAGGGGTCCAAGATCATGAAGCTGGACAAGGTGGGGCCCGCAGCCTAATGCAATGAACACATCTTGTACAGACTGACAGGATCAGGCTCTTCAAAAAGTAGTCAAGGAGTGGGAAAGAAGGTTGAAAGGCTGTAACAACAAGTCTTTTCGGTCATCTCTTTGGGAAATAGAGATTATGGCAGGATGAAGTTTATATGCATCATCTCAAGAAGACAATGGTGTGATCTGTACTTATAAATCCCTTAATCTCTCAGAAAAAAAATAGCCCACTGTTTTATGACCCTGTTTCTTTTGAGAATGTGCGCACTCCAGAGCCATTGCTGTACAGTGGAGTACTTCCATAGGAGTTAGAGCTCCCCACAAAGCTGGTGCAATCCTCAGCTTGAGACATTAAAGTCTAAACTGTGAACCATGACAGTAGTGGTCATGCTGCTAGGGCAGAAAAAAAAGAGGGATTGCATAATCCTTGATCTGTCCCAGAATTACAGGGCAGTTTCTGGATACAGCACCTGAACCAATAATCCACTCAACCTAGAGGGTGTTACACCACAGCCTGCTACAGGAAATCCATAATCAGACAGTATCAAGCTATCTAGCTTCTTCCTGACCACAGCAGGCTAAAAGTTCGTTAGATTTGCATCTTCTGATTGTTCCTCAAAGAGTGCACAAACTGATCTCTAAGCCAAAGTCCCACACAGTGGTTGAATCAAAGCTTGCTCTCCAAAGCAATAATTGAACATGTTAACCACAAAACCAGTCTTCCTTCTGGTGTGAGGGTAAGCATTTCTCCTTATACAGAGGTATATTTAAGAATCACCAGGGTGACTCTATAGTACTAAGAAAGTTGCTATGGTAATTTCATAATTAAACATCACTGTAAATTGCCAGCCATGATCCTCACACAAATGAATATTTTTTGGAAGTGCATTTTCATTTTGGCAGGCTTTAATTTGTGCTTTAGCCTTACTGCTCCTGCTGTAAGAAGGATTTACATGCCACATGAAGTAAGAACTGTTGCTGGAGATACCTGCCTTGCTCGTGATGAATGAACGACACCAGGGTCCCTGATTCTGTCACAGCATGACAGTGCGTGGTACAGTGCTCTGGGTGTGGGGACTGAGGTATGTCTGGGGAAGGGAAGTCTCTATTCTTGTTCAAAATCACAGTTAACCACCTACCTCCCTTTCAGTGCTGCTGCTGATCACCCTGACTAGATAACTAGAAAATCATGTGTGTCCACAGTTTGGGAAGCTCGAGCCTCCCATGTTGCAGCTGCACCTTATGGACCTGGACGACTCAGCTTCAACGTCCTGTATTTTCCAAATGTGACCACTTGCACAGGGACCTCAGCTCTGACAGTCAGGGTTCTGACTAGCTGCACTAAACAGGTAAAATGATGAAACCACTCTGAACTCCTTTCAGTATTTTTGATGACTGCTGTTTTCCTTCTTTTATGTCTCTCAACTCTTCACTGGTATCAGTCAGTTGTTTTGCTTTTCACATCTCTTAGCCCCTCTTTGTCTTTCAGTTGTCATTTTGACCGGAAATCATCTCCTGCTGTCCCTCAGGCTGCAGCGTCCATCTCACTAGATCACATCAGGTTTTCTGTCAAGTACTTCCCTCCTCCCTTCCATGTGGCTCTTTGCTTCAGAAGAGTTCACTGATTTCTGCACAACCACATCACTGTTTTAAGGTCCTCCAGTTGCTGGGATGTTCTAAAAAAATGTACTAAATTAGGTGCCAAGTTTACCATATACCCCACAGATCAATATTGGCTTCACCATCTCCTCTCACAAACTTAACTGTGCTTATTGTCTACTAAAAGAAAGGGCCATAATTTTGTCCTCTTTGTGCAATCAACAGATTAAGTCTGTAACTCTTGCTGCAGCAGCACACCTCTGGCTTATAGTCCAGACAGTGTGTAGATCCACATGCAGCAGATGCTGTATACCCAGTCTAACCTTGGTTTCTGGTGCATGGTGATGCTGTTCACTGTAATCAAGCTTAGCTCCTGTGACACTTGTCACATCATTACCTCTCTGAAAACTTTGGATATAGAGTTAAAGCCTGTTGATTGCCATTCTTTGTTGTTGTAGCCACAAATGCTCTCTTAAATAAGAGCAGTCCTTCTGAGCAAGAAAGTAAAAAATATGCACAAAAGAAAGAGAGATTTCTCCTACAGAGAAGTTACAAAAGGTATGAGAAGAAAGCCATTTGCATGAATTGACTTCTATGCAAATGAATAAATGAGTTTCTGAACGGATGAGCTTATGGAAAACCTAAACCTGCCATCCTTCTGCCTTTATAATGCTAGCAAGAAAAAACTACTTGAAATGCAAACCATTTCTAAAAGGTCAAAAAGAAGGGAATGTTTTCTTCTGTTTTAATAAATTATTTCATATTACCACTGCTAATTGCCGCCGTTGTTCAGTGTCCCATATATATTGCGGCACTTTAAATTTTTCTGAAAAACTCATGCAGTTTTTATAGGAGAACAGCTGGAGCCATGAGACTTTCAGTAACCTCCTACTTTGATGCACAGGCTTTTTGTTCATTCTGCAAGGGAAATGCTGATCTTGAATTGAGTTTCAAATTGAAGTTTGCCTTTTTCTTCCATCAGTCAGGAGTATTTAAAACTAGTAAGAGTATGAGCAGAAGTGCCTCCAAATATAAGCAGGCTGAGCACGGAGCTGGTTTGAGCAGACACTAATATTTAGTATTGTCCAATGCAACCTATTACATACAATTCTGCTGATAAAGGAAAGGTTAAAGAGTGAAATCAGAGCAGATGAAATTGTGTGTTAATCCCTCTTGCACTGAGATCCCAAGTCATCCAAGAACTCTGAGAGTCAGCTGTTTTACCTTTGAATCCCTATAACCCAATCAAGAAAACTTCAGTATTCAAAACTGAGACATAGCTTTCTCATTATGCTGTGTAGCTATGCGGTGTAAATGTGTACTATATACAAAGACTTTGCAGTATTTGAATGTTTGAGCTCTACATCCTCTCCTTTTCATTAGTGGTAATAGATAAGTAAATCAGAAATGTGTGTGGGAGACCTTTGAGAATTATAGAAATTAACTAATCTTTCCTTGAGAAGAATGGATGAAATAGCTCTGTCTCTTGTCTGTATGTGTACTATTACATATGAAACGTAGATATGTATGTTTAGAAGCACACTCCCTTAATACTCACAGCACAATATATGCATATATGGTACTTCTGCCATGGCTTATATCTATCAGCTCCAGGGTACCCAATTGAGATGGCACACGCAGGATCATGTTTTCATTGAATTAAATCTGGTATAATTGTAAAAATATTAGGGAAAATACTCTTGTCTGATGCAGGTCAGCTTTATTACCTTCAGGAGTATGAAACCTAGTTATACATGACCTGAGGAAAAGAGGAAAAGGATCTCATTTTTCCCATTAGCTACATAACATAATTGTGCTGGTAGCTGCTGACTTAGTGCAAAAGTCCTTAAGTTCATCTCCCAAGGCACCACTTAATAACCTAGGGTCATTTCACTGTCCACTTGTATAAAAGGCTGGGAGGGAAGGATGAAGTTGAGTAGGCTCTTCAGGTAGAAGAGCCTAATATTCCTAAACAGGGATATTCGACATTGGGCCTGATGTCTGCACACAATCCAGCTCATACAACTGTGCTGGGGCTCCACTTTCATCATCCAGTTTTTAACTCTTGCAGGCACCCTGGGGAGCCTGCAGCTAAGTGAAGGAATGCATTTTGCATCCAGCTCTGAGTTGGCTGCACATCATCATCAGGACAGGACTTCAGACACTGAATAAAGGATGGAGAACACCTTGGTGGTTGCTTTAGAGCAGCAGCTTACACTGCTGTTGACAGCTGCAGACAGTTTAAAATATACAACCTCCAAACAGATGCATTTATAACATTTACCGCATTTCTAGTTAAGTCAGTGATGGAATTAAATTTCGCCTCTAAGCTTGTTTCGTAATAACTGGCAACTGGCGTCATGGCACCTTCCTAAATTTTCTACCATCTGAAAAAAGAAATAATTGGTAAAGGAATAACATGACCTTCAAATATTTTCAGTGGCTTGCAATCACGTAATTGAAGTATGCAAGGGTTAAGCAAATTTGATCCTGCCTGTCTCCTGCTGTGATGCAGATTCCTTAATCAACTATAATTAAAAGAGAAAAAAAGAAACACCAATATGATACTGTACACATAGAAATAGTAATCACAGTGGCAGCAAAGTCACTTTTATGCAGTGGTGTATATCACATGTAGCACTAAATGCTTAAAAGCTGTTGTTCACATGAGCAGTGGTGTTCGTGAAAACAATCCACTGTTTTTTTTGGGACTACCTGCTGAGAAAGGATTCACAGAATCAAGCCTGTGAACACTGACAGACATCTGGTTCTGTCACAGATGTGATTTTCACGTTGTGATTATTATGTTAGGCCAAGTGACATCAAAATTTTGATTTATTTGCTTCTTTTTAATTAGGTGACATTTGCCAGATGAGCTGTATAAAAACCTATGATTTTTGGTAATAGTTGGTTCTGGTTCCAGATGAATTCCCATACAGACAAAAAAAACGAGAGAGCTCTGATGAACACACAGGCAACTGAATATTTTTGGTATAATTTATTTTTCTTCAGATTTGCTAATAATACCTAATTATAATAATAAATATTTTAATTTAGTCATGGCATTAATCACCACCTTCATTCTCATCTCACGTCAGCTGTGACATTCAAATAATACTCATGATTTCAGTAGAATAATTCCAGTTCTACACTGAGACTCCCATGCACAGCAGCTCTACTTTAATAGGACTGTAGAATACAATTCTCTTTCTCAGTTAAGCCCCACTGGATAAGGTCCTTAAGGAGGGAAAATTAAATTGGTTTTAGACATGTCATTTCTGAAACTTTAGCTTGTTTCCCAGCTACCCAAAAATCTCAGTGCTCAGTGAAGTTGCTTTACTAATAGTGATTTCTTTGTTTCACAGGTTGGATTGTTTTTCTTTCTGATTGCTTTTTCTTTTTGTTATGGCAGATGAGAAATTGGTATGCAGAAAGCAAAAAGTTAAAAATAAAGGATAGTAAAGTAAAACATTCAGATTTCTAGAACTATATTTAAAATTAAGATTTCTAGAACTATATTTCAGTTTAATAGACTAAGAAAACTGCCTGCTGTATATTTAAGTTTTTCAATCAGTGTAGCTGTTTTGCTCTCTAAAAGAAAGGAGATAAATTAAGCAGTTTTAATTAAGCTCATCTCGTTTTCATAGTCCTGCTTCTCACCCACACTATGATAGAGGGTTGGATACGTAATTGCGGAGGAACACTACACTGCAAGAACAAATTCTATTTATTGCAAAGGAAAGCTTAAATATTTTATTTTCAAAAAGACTTTTTTTTTTTTTTCCCTCTTTCTGTTTAATTTTGAGAGTAATTTCTTACTGCTGTTCATCTCTGGTTTTCCCCTGAGGCAGCCTGTTACAGAAATGTTGATAGATGGCATATATTTGGGGGATGATAGCAGCAAAGTTAAAACAAACGCAGGTGAGCTGACAAATACACCATTTTCAATACTGATAGATTGTTCCTAGTACTAGGAGTCCCATTCTTCAGACACTGGAGAGACATGGGCAGCTGTTATCCCAGTTATCCCCTGGGGCTGAACAGGGCTGTGTGTGAGCAGGGTCTGCCCTGCTGCATAGAAGTGCTGCCTTGAAATCACACTATTTAGACAAGATTCACACTCCTACAGACTGATGTATGGACATGGCTTTCTGCAGGGAGGTGTTCCAGTTGGAGGAGACTGAGTTGGGCTTGGCACTGTGTTGGAGACGGGGGAGGAATGGGCCAAGGCTGGTCATGCAGCCCGCACTCCAGAGCTTCTCCCACTAGTGCCTTTGCCCCTGGTTTTGAAGTGCAGGCTGACTCGTGCCCTTGCTCAACCTCCCTCGCCCTACCACACTTGGCAGCAAAGGGTACCCACTAGCTGCCAGCAGTGTTCACCCCATCCAGACCCAGCCCAGTGCATTCCCAGTCCCTGGCTCCTGTCTTTCCTTGTTCTGCTGTTCTTCCCGAAGAAAAGCTTCCTGGGGCATCACCTGTCCCATGCCCTGTGCATGGTCACCTTGCACACTGTTAATGGCAGCTCTTCATCAAAAATGCCATTAGCACTGCAGAAATTAAGGCCCCTCAGATGTGTGGTTTGCTACCAGCATTTCACAGGCTTTTAGCTCCAGAGATAAATGCATACGAATTAATCTGACGTTAATTAATTTTTTTGCTTTATTTATGAGGTGCTTTATGATAAGGTTGTATTATTACTAAATATTATTACATATAATATTTATTATTACTACAGCTTGTAAATATGGCTTGCTGCACTAATCTTTCATTTCATGGCTCCCATAACAGTATCAAATAGAAACTAAAATGATAATATGTAGTCGCCAGTGGCTGACAGCTTTGGTTTTAAGTGGAGCTGTCAAAGGAGAAGGGCACTATCTGTCAGTCTGCTTATAAAGTAAAGGAAACTAATAGAGAAACTCAAAACCCTTTTCTGTGGTTGCAACATGCTGGGAAAGCTGACAGAATCAAGACACGGACTCTTGTAGGTCATGGTTCTGAAGAAGTCATTCATTTGTTTTGCCTCCTATACTTCTTGTCTAACCGTTTGGTTTGGTTTGGTTTGGTTTTGGTTTCGATTATTTTTTCATGTGAAGCTATGCTTTTATGGAGAACTCCTCCCAGGTAAATATTCTGGTGTTAAGCTGGGTAGGGATTTGCACAAGGGTCAGAAAAGATTGCCAATGATTAATAGCAAAGAGCTGGAGGTGATGTACATTTTTGCAATGATGAATAAACCTTGCTTAGAAATGTCAGTGAATCTACGCAGACAGCAGCACTGAAGTTACCAAGAGGTCAGTAGGAGCAGCTTAAATAGCAAGCAAGACCAGTCACCAGCTCTGCAAAAGCATTCAACACCTGTAAGAGGTCTGCAGATTGTTCCTTTCAAGACTCGTGTTGTTCCTTGTTGCATTCACTTTGGCTCAGCTTTTCCTCCTTCATTAGCATTATTTCCTGCTCAGATATGTCAGATAACGTCATTGCCATGCACATTTGGCAGTGTATTGAAAAAGGATCTCCTCTCACATGACTGAGATAAATAGCCCCATGAGCATGCCAGAGAGGTTTTATCTTCTCTGTGGGAAGAAACTCCCAAGCTTGCAAAGGTCACTGTGTTTAT
This sequence comes from Lathamus discolor, assembly GCF_037157495.1. Classification (NCBI taxonomy): domain Eukaryota; kingdom Metazoa; phylum Chordata; class Aves; order Psittaciformes; family Psittacidae; genus Lathamus; species Lathamus discolor. The sequence continues at coordinate 11,793,927 of NC_088893.1, read as the reverse complement.
CTGCCCTTCTTCCTTTTTATCAAAGAGTGAGGAGTGTTTATTTTTTGTCTCTAGATGGAGGAGACTTCCTGAAGCCTAGTACACAAATATAAACTGGTTAAAACCCACACAAAATAGGAAAGAGCTCCCTGCTTTGATTTATTCTCTGAGGCAGAGCGCTTCAGCCAAAATAACTATTTGCATGTTAGAAACACCTTCATTTGCACTTACAGCAGGTAGCATGCCATGAGCCTTTAGCATGTCTCAAGGCTACATTGTCTATGGGACTTGGTTCTTTCTGGTTAGCTCAGTAGTCCAAGGAAAACCTAGAACCAGAAAAAGCAGCTCTCCCGTGCAGCCCCGTGCACAACTGATCTCTCTGTAATGTGGAGAAGATAATTGCATAGTTCAAAACCACTGAGAGGTTTGCAAAATTAAGACAGACATTCCAACCATCCCTTGCACAGTCAGGTTTTTTTGGCTCTCTTTTTCTTGAGCTAAGGAAAGAGCACAAGCCTTAACCAGTTTGTCAGTTTGTGTCACAACAATGTAATTTACTCGGTGAGGCATCCAGGGCTTTAGCATGTACTTGACTGGCAGTTTCAATCACAACGTTTCTCTACTGGCCAGCAAGCAGAAATCGGATGGTGTAAGAAGCCCAGAGTGTTGGCAAGTTTTGCAGCAAGCTGTGTTTGCATTAGCAAGTGTAAATAGGTCTCTGGGAGGCGGCATCAAACATAATTTTAGTGTTTTTTTTCCTCTGTGCTTGCAATTAGCTGGGAGGGGAGCACAGATGTTTTGCAAAAAACCTCCTATCAAATGTAAAGATGCAAAATTTTTAGGGTGGCTCTAATTAATTTTCTGCATCAGTTTAAATGACGTCTTTATATTGTAGCATTGTGCAGGGTGTTCTGAAGTGACTGGACTAAAATTGCCTACTGAATTTTGCTGCATTAAATGAACTTGGCCTGTTCTGCCAAGCATGTATACTGAAAATGTCATTTTATTGAGTCCCTAGACAAAAAAATTTCCACAAGACGTGACTGGGAAGTCTGGTGTGTTTCTCTTGTTTACTGCATCTGTAATTTGTCTTAATTTATTCTCATTGTGCTATTTTCACAGACCCCATCGCATCTGTAGTGTTTACAGAAATGGATTGGCCAGATCTAATCTGCTTGGCCACAACAAACCAGAAAAGAAGTGTTTTAATCTTTCTTTAGCACAGTGCTTGAGTTTGACTGGCAAGTAGCTCTTGAGGCAGAATGCCTTGGCGTGCATGGCTTGCACAAACTCAGCTCAGGGATCTCAGGACTAAGACCTGCCCCTGAGAAACTCTAAATCAAACGGGGAATCACTGTTTCAGGCAGCCTAGCTATGGGCAGCTGTAGGTACTGCTCACATGGCCGGACCTACAGCAGCATAAAAATGTCCTCTTTCACTCTACTCACGGGAAGTGCTCTGACAGACAACAACAGTACCTTATACTTATACCATGTAGAAAGCCATAAACTAGGAAGCAGTCACCTGTGACAACCTTATGCTCTACTCTCCTCCTGGCAATATGATAAGTTTGGAGTGGCAGAAATGTTACCAAGGAAGTTTTAAGCCTGTGTTCCTAGCAAAGGCTAGCTACGGGAAATAACTGTTGTGCATGATTAACGCAAAATAATTATGTTGATCTACAAGTGTTTTTTTCCTCTTAACAACCTAGCTTGTTATAGAAGAAGTAATCGTTTTTATGTTAGAGCATTTGGGTTGTATTGAAACAGCATCTTGATGTTGAGGCGAGTCTGATGCAGAGATTGTAATAATTTATATTGTCCTGGGAATGGCACAGTAATTGTTGCTGGAAGACTTCAATGTGAAATGTGGTTAGCTTATTACAGGGGATCTAACTGGCAGCTGCAGTCCCATGAGAATCCATGGGCTACTTTTAGAATATCAGCAAAGATTAAGTAAGGGAAAGAAGCAGTACACTAAAATTTGCTGGGCCAGATTCCACATCTTTAGAGATCCAAGATGTTCTGGCCTACGGGAATAAGATGTCACACTGTAATGAGGGATTTATATTCTTCAGAAGGGTTTAGGAAAATATATCCATAAAAAGTAATTATTGACTGTTTACATATTTTTAGTTGCACTTCAATTTTTAAATTGAAATTTGTAGTTATTCTGAGTCAATATTCAATATTCACAGGGTGCTGTCTCCATCCTGATAGACGGTGTTGCAGCCCTTTGTGTAGTAATCTCCCACTGGGTAATTCAAAGATGACTAAGCAACATCTTTTTGCTACAAAGTAGAGGGAGGGGGTGGGAGAAGTATGGGGGTACCATCATGCTCTTGGCAATCTGGTTTTTAATCTAAACAGAAATCCAGGGGTTAATGAAGGAGGTAAACATAAATAGCACAGATAAATGTTCTTGTTCTTAAAATGCCATGAAGTTTCACTTGAGGTGATCCTTGAAATCAAGAGAAAAAGAGGCTGTTTTGCCTGGAGCTGGAAAGTCAGTGTTCCGAAAAAAAAGTGTCAGGGAAAATGAGGAGAAACAAGAGGGAGGTTGAAAGAGGGAAAACTGCAGTCCAACTGCTTTGGAGCCAGCAGTGCAAATTCTCCCAAAGCCAGCTCTGCGCCTGGCTACCAAAAAAAGCCTTGCTGTGGACTGTTGGCAGAATATATTTTTGTATGTGTGTATGCAAGTAGGAAGTCATTTACTGCCACTGTTAAGGCAGCCTTGCTGAGCAAGCCTGGGGGGGCCTCCAGAGCAGCTAGGAGCAGCTAAGCTTCACTTTTTTGCAAGTTCATTAGGTAAAGGATGCTGCAAGAACAGCCAATGCAAAGACCCTTGCAGCTGAGGTTTGCTTTGAGCCAAAACCATTGCTAAGAATGCTAGATTTAAGTTCTCGAATGTAGGAGAAAAACAGACGTGAGAATAGCTGTGTATGGGTCACTGCTCCGCAGATGCCGTGTGGTCTGAGCCACAAATGGCAGAACAACCTGCTGTACTTTCTTTTTGAATCGTTAGATTGAAACAGAAGAGTTAGCAGGGACTGACAGCACTGGGGTTAAACTGTGCTGCAGTCATGCATTAGCTTGTGCCACTTGTCATGGGGAGAGAGACAGCATAGACACTAAACAGATGCTGCAAGAAAAGGTCTTAGACATTCCTCTGTGTAAGGGTTTGATGAAGAGGGTACAGTGTTTTCTTTCAAGGCAAGAGGAAGCTATTAAGCCTGGATTATTACAGGGGAAGGAAAATATTTATAATCATATTTATTTCTCTTCATTTCATCAAAATAAAGTGAAATTTCTGGTTTTGTCAAAGATCAGGACAACTGTGCTCATTCTGAGGATGAAAAATCTTCACCTCAGCAGTTACCAGTATATCGACAGAACGAATTCAAGGCTGAAAGCTTCTGCAGCAGAAATCTTTGCAGCAGTTTTTTGGTTTTGACTTAATTTATGCTAAAGACCTTGAAGAAAAGAAGTCTTTTCTGCAGTGCTCACTTTCCTGTGCACTAGAGTTAAATCAGCAAGTTGAGGTTTTAGCCAGTCCTAGCACTCCCTAAGCCATCGAGTCTGCTGAACTGCACTGTTTGGTTTACATTTATAAAGCACCCTCTGCGATCAGGTTTTCTTAAAAGAAGAAATGGCAGCATAGCAGGTTAGGAATTCTTCTTCAGGCATACAGCAATATGGAGCATCACAGCCTATAAATTATGGCCCATGAAAACACAACAAGGCTTTTGTCCTCAGCATTTGTACACATTGAAATGCCAAAAGATGGGCTTTCAGCTGACACTTTCCTAGCAACTTCTGGGAATTATGGCTGGATCTGAACTTTTCTCAGTTAAGGGAACAATAGTGAGCTTCACTAAATAAACAATGAACACAAACCACCAGGGAGAGAAGTCTGCACAGTTTTAGCCTTTTGCCTTTTAATTGGTCAAGCGGGACGGATACTGAGAAATGTGGAGAGAGTGTCTATGACACTGCAGCAATAAATCAGTGCTCAGAGACTGCTTGGAAGGTCCCAGAAAAATCCCAGTGTCACCATGAGCCTTCCCTGGCAGTGTCGGGTCCCAGACAAAACCCTGGCTTGAATCTGCAGGGTAACATTTTAGTTGATCACTGCTATTTGCACAGCTGTAACTACATATTCCAGCAAACACCACTGCAGGATTCTTTCCTAACCCCAAACCTTACCTTCAAACTTGCCGTACTCCACAGCATCCTTAAGATGCACTAGTATTCCCTGGGACTTTGGAAGTGTGCACTGAGAGCCATCCATGATCTGTGTTGTTAGTAACATATTTTTCATGGCAGTATGCGTAGGTGTCTGGACAAATTCTTGGAGCTCACAGACACTCAACCTGAAAGCAGGTCTCTGTTTTGCATCAGATTTGAAGTTGTAAATGTTAGGGTTTTTTCGGTGACCCAGGACCTACTGAGGCTATCTTCCATGCTTCTGAGATTAAGCTTAATACTCTCAGTAGCATGAACAACTACACAAACCAGCCTAGGAAAAAGGTTCAAGAGAAGTATTGTAGCTGACAAGCACAACGTGGGAAGAGTCCAGAATGACTAAATATGATGTGCCAATGAATCGCTGGTTTTCATGACTGCCCCAAACCTGAAGAATCCCAAATGACGTCTGTGAGTACAATCATTTGACCCAGCCCACAGACACAGATGGGTATTCAGAAACACATGCCAAACTGTTCAGAAGGCAGATGGAGATGAAATTAAATCATATCAGCTCACTCTGAACACAGTTCCTGAAAGTTAGCTTGGCATAACCTCAAATTAAAACCAATGCAAACCAAAATGCTGAGAAATTAAGACAATCCTGCATTTTTACAGGTAACTGTAGCAATATTACTTGTACACTAATGGCTTTGAGTGCTTTTCCTGAATTTCTTGTCTTAGCTAGGAGCTGCTCAGTGAAATATCATCACAGTGGTTGCTCTACTGCTTAGTGTCATAGCGGCAGCAATAAGTATCACCACTAAAAGCAAGGCCTTTATTTAAGGAAAATGGAAAGGATAAAAAATCTAAACCACAAAGCATGACTCTTTGGCACTTCAGGAAAAATTTAGGCCTGTTCTAAATGTGCTACAGGATTGTATGTTGCGTCCTCCTGACCACCATCTCTCAGAGGAAGTCTTATTATAAAAATCTTATTCCCTCTTTTGTTTTATTCAAGTCATTCTTAATGGAAATTAACATCCCATTTTCAGGAGTATCTCAAATTATTTTAATTGAGGTCTTTGTACAGTCTTTGCTGGACTGCCTGCAAAGGAGAGGGTAGGAGTTCCGTGATCTGCTCAACTGCTCTAATGCTACTATCATCCCTTTCTCTTTGTGGGAGGTGGCAGGTTGTGGAGAAGTCTCTTTTCTTGGGCAAGCACCCCATGTCCTAGCAGCAAAAGGGGTCTCTGATGACTCTAGCACTCTACCATCTCTACACCACTGTGCAGATGTCCCTGCTAAAAACAAGTCAAACAGATTCAGAACAGTATTTAAAGAGATATCAGGGAAAAGCAAGACATCCTGGGACCTACAGAAGAAGACAGAATTTGCAATTATATTTCTCTAGAAATGCCCTTTTCTGGATTTGGCCCATTACATGTACTTACCAGGAGAAAAACAGCTCATAAACAACCCTGCAGATTTACGAAGTGTAGACAGAATGGGGATAAGTGGCTTATTATAATTCTGTCCTTTCCGTGCTGGGACATGTGAACCTTTCATACATGCTTATGATAGATGGGTATATTATTCAATGTAAGGTAGGAAATCCCTCACTGATGGCTGCTTGTATGTTTTTTCCTTGTCTGTGATTCTTCTTCTTTTGGGCTGTTAGAAGCACCAGGGCTGTCAGAATCCTTTCACAGAGCAGGGTTACCTCTTCACATCCGAGCAGGCTAAGCTGTAAATGCAAGGTCTGGTTCAGTGCCTTAATGATGCCTACCCTGAATCTGCAGCTCTGCCTCCTGGTCAGAAAGCTCCTGTATGGGCACTGAGCCCAGCTCTCCTCAGCTGTGGATTTATTTTGCCTGGATGAAATCTCATTCTAGCTATTTTCATGTGCCAGTTACATGTAAGTTTATTTACCCAGTTTGTTTTATGCCTTTTCCATTTCAGCATCTCAGCTCTGAGGCAAGTTGTACAACTTCCATTAAAAGTATGAAGAACCTCACTCTCAGCAGCACTGTAAATCAGAGATTTAATCTCAAATGATTACAAAACCAAGAAGAGTAAATCAATTATGGTTAGCAAATTTGCCTGGTTTTGGATAATATTTCTCACAGAATAAATACTTCTACTCTGACATCAGTCTATTGTTTTGAATTTATTTTGGTTGAAAAGTTCTGTAGTAATTAATGGTTCTAATGGGAATCACACCTTGATCTTTTTTTCCTGGATATTTATTCATACTCTTCCTTTATTCCTGGTACTTGAGATCTGGATGAGCTTTGGCATAGTTTGTATTCATTATGATGCGATGATACAGGATCAGTAGGGAACATCAAGAAGAATCATTTGTCGTGAATTTTCATCAGTTTTAATAAACGTCGAATGCATTTTTCTTGGTTTATTTTAAAAAATGTAACTATATATCAGAGCTTGGATGTTGTAAAGAAGTTATGTGAGTGGAAAAGGAAAAAGAAATTTTCTCCTTTGTGTATTTCTGTCTGCAGGCTATTCAAGCATAACAGTGTATTTTCTTCATTTCTGACTTAGAACCCATGGTATGCACTTGGTACTTTTAAATGGAATCTTGCTCTAATTTATAAATGGAGAGATAGCAGGATTAATTCAAGTAAAGTCACTGAGGAAGAATTAGAGAATTTTAAATCTAAAAAAATCTATCTGTAATTATACACCATTTGTGGTTTCCTTTTTTAAATACAGCAAGTGTGCAGAACCATAGTGCCATAAAATGAGGAGACATGATTAATTCTTCTTATTCTCTTTTATTTGCAGGGGGCTTCCTTATCTGTACAGAAGTATCAATGATAAATTCATTTTACTGAGCAGCACAATAACTTGGCAGGACAGAAGGAACTGATATTCATAAAATCATCCCCAAAGTGCACATGGACACAGTGCAGAATTTTACACAAGTGTCACGTACTTCATGGTTGCTGAAAAATCTTTGCTCTGATGAAAATGAATGTAAGTTTAAAGCTAGCACAGTATTTAAGATCGGATGCAATGCTGGAGAAAGACATAGCGCAAGCCTGGCTTCCACTAAGGAGATTTCCACTGGGTTTTCATCAGCATGTGCCTGCCCCTCAGTGTGAGCTGGCCCAGCAATACAGATGGAAGGGCATCTTCCAAGGGTGAAGCTGGAACTGGAGAAAAACGAAGGTAGCAAAGGGTTTTAAGCAAAAGACCTTTACTTCTCCATCTGTCTCAAAATCTACCCCTCATCCTGATACGTGTACAGCAGCTCAACATAATGACCCAGACAATGCCCATAGAAATCTTTTGCAATATGTCTGGAAACCGTAAATATTCTGAGCGATGCCCTGGGCTCAGAATGCGCAGCCCCAAAAGGCATTTTTTCCTTAGCTTTATCCTTTTTGTACTGTTTCAGTCACATTTATTTCAGAAATACTCTTTTCCTCTTTTAACAGTAGACCCGTAAATGCAGTTTCATGCTGGTTAGTGTTTAAAGGGTCAAAGAGAGGGCCATATTGATACCTCTAAAAACAGAACCAGTAACTGAAGTTTCTAAGGGCTTCTGTTTACTTTTTTCTATGTTTATTTCTCTGTAGCTTTCATATGAACCCTATTGCTTCTGCTATTCTGAAATGGGACAAATCCATTTCAATTGATAACAATTACATTAATCTAAATGCAGTGTATAAAACCAGAAACCGTGACCTGACTACCTTCATAGGTTTTCAAATAAATTAACTTTGAAATAGGCAGTGTTATGCAGGTCAGATATTTCCTGGACCATGATAAAGGTCTGGGACAAAAGGATAAAAGTTTTCAGAAATATTACTAAAACCTGACCAGTTCTGCAGGGGTTTTACCCACCCAGCTGCACAGGTACTCGCACGTTTTCCTTGTAGCACTCTCTGATGCTTTAATCTGAAGCACCAGTGAACAAAAAATTTCAGATCAGGCAAACTTGGAATTCCTTTTTGAGATCAGATGTCACTGTTTAGTGATGCCAACTGACATCTAACAGACTCCTAAGACTGTGATGGTTATTAATATACTAATCCCATGCAATTTAAGATTTATCTCTATTATTTTTATTGTTTTCATATTTTCAGTATTTTAAACATCTTGCTTTCTCGTATTACCTCCCTTGAAACAGTCCGAACATAATCGCAAATGTTGCAGTAACCAGATCATGCAAAAACACTCAGCCAAATCAGTTAGTACAAAAATGCAGAAAAATGCAATTCAGCTCATTTTTGTTAGCTGTTATTTATGTGATGTACCTCAAGTCTAGTCTATACAGAAGGTATTATCACATGCCCTGGTACTACCTCAGTGCACAGGATTCATGGAAGCTTACTAAGCCAAACCCAGTACTGTTGGTAAACTAATAGAAATAAAGAGGACATAAGAATCATTTAAATTTCACCCAAGTATCACCCTTCTACACATAAAATTCGGACTCTGCTGTGACTCTGTATGAGCTGTTACGGGGAGAGGAAAAAGATGAGTGTTAGAGGCTGCCAATGCTGTTACTGTACAGAGAATGGTACCTTTGTGTATGTACTTAGATGTATTTTCAGTATTTCTTTTCACAGAGGTGTTTTCATGAACTATGGCAAGGCTAAAGAATTTAAAGTTATACCAATAAATACAATGACAGAATCATAAAAACCATCATAATATGGTAACATATGTGCACTGCATTTTACACAAGACAGCTCTTGTTCTTTCTCTATCAGACATTATCTAGGGCAATAACTCTGGGGCTGGAAGACCTCACTGATTCATCTAAAAATAGGGTCTAAAAATAGGGTATCCACTGTGTCAATGCTATTATCAGTTGTTTCAGCATGCAGATCTCTACCCTAAACTTACAGCCAGAGAGCTTTGTTTAAATGCATCAGCTTCTGAGCTCACACAATACCATTATCAGCTTTCATTCAACCATTGATGTGTGGAACTTGCTAATGGGGATTTTACCCGTGGTCTGGTTGTTGATTATTACGCCCTTTCGACCAACACACATTAAGTGGATTATGTCGTTAAATACTTGTTCCCAAGTGTCCTGGATAAAAATTGCATTGCCTTTTGCAGCTGAACACTAGAAAAAACAAGGAATGCAGCTTGTGCCTTTCCTGATTATTTGTCCATATATTGCACCAGTGTAGTCAAATTTCACAATCACCACCACTTTTAATAGACATTAACAAATTGGTGCTCACCTCTACTCCCTCCTTTCTCTGACAGCACATGAACAACAGGCGTGGCATAACCCTGCTGGGAAGTTATTTTCCAGGACCATAATGACCAAAGCAGCTCCTAACAAAGTGTGTGAACCTGGATTTATTCTGATTAGGATTCAGACTTAAGGAGGAGGTACAAAGGATGTAGGAGAGCCAGGAGTCGCTAAGGATTGAAAAGACTGTGTTAAACTGGACATTCTTAAGAAAATGCAAGATGCTGCTCAGTAGGGAGCAGTGCAAGGTTCTGTCCAGGCATGAGTAGCAAAAAATGGTAGGAGTAATCAGCAGGGCCATTCTTCAGAAAGAAATATTGAATATTAATCACAAGCTGGACTAGAGTGACTAATATTGTTTGGCCATGGAAAAGGCTCAGCACCATCCTGAGACCTCTGAACTGAAGCAATCCTGCTAAGGCAGAGTACTATGTTTAGTTCAGTGCACAATGTTTCACTAAAATACATACCTGCTGGAGACAGTCCAAGAAAGATGAAACGGAATGAATGAAGGGCATGACTTAGGAGAAAAGACCAAAACCAGCCATTGCAGATCTGGGGTCAGTTGTGTCAGCACAATGAAACCCCAGGGCCCCATTTCAGGCTGTCCTGCTCCCAGCCTTTGGTATTTCCATTGCCTGTTATAAGAACTTTTATATATGAGACAAGGAGGTGTGTGAATATATCATGGTCCTTAACTTCTGCAGACAGTATAAGAAGTAATGGACTTATATTACAGGAAGGAAGATAAAGATTAGACATTACGTAAGCTTTCTGAACAGAAGGGTAGTGAAGATTGGCTGCGAGACAGATTTTTAGAAAATATGTGGAGAATACTGTATTTCAGCATATAAATATTGATACTTTTATGTATATATAAACTTAAAAAATACACGTCATATTTACATAATAAACAAGGTTGATACATTTATATTTATAAAACATGGAATATCAACTGTAAATATGGCACTTACTGCACTGGCACCACGGTGATCTCTTTGCATTCTTTCAGACCTATTATTCTCTGTTTTTTCTATGATTTTTATAATGTAGTCTATCCTGTAGGTGTCTTAAGATGATGTGTATGTTATGCCTCACTGACAGTTTCCTCAGTTTCTCTGATTTGCATCTAACTCACAAATGTTAACACCTGATATAAATCTTTGCTCAGAGGAATTCAGGCAAGTTGCTTTAAGCAAACATGTTTAAATGGTGCTCAAAGGAGTTGGCAGAGTTTATACAGTCTATAAATTAGTTTTATATGATCCCTCACTGGCTTTAGACTTCTTAGTTTGCCTACTTCTTTCAAGGCATGTTAAATCCGGCAAGTCTTGACAGCAGTCATGAATACGTCTGAAACTCATAATAAAAATGCTAGCATTACAAATGCAAATCAGTAGAATATTTTCTGTATTAAGGTTGTTGTCTATATCTGAATATTTCACTGCAATCAGATCAAGTGAATGTTGTAAAAGTGTTTTTATTTTATTCCAAATGTTACAAGATGAGTTGACTAAATGTAATTTTTGTCTTTGGTTCTGCCTGCCTACATATCTCAAAGCCAACCAGTCCCAGGTACTCTTACAAATCAAAGCACAGAGAACTTACATGCAGTCATACCCATGTGAAAGATTCAAGAAGTAGGTCAACAGAATTCAGAAATTCTTCTGAATCTCTTTCAAAACACAGCAGGTGCAATGGAGCTGGGAGCCTGCTCAATAGCTGCTGTGCTGCACCTCCTGCCTGCTAATACTTATGTACGCTGGCAATCTTTTTTGCATGAAAAGAAACAGGGTGACAATAATAAAGGTGAAGCTAAATGGAACTATTGCTGGCTTTGTTGTTAATGGAGTAGCTGTCTCACTGACCTGCAGTATATTGAAGAATCATATGTAGCCTGAAACCTAGATATGACACATACTGGAAAGCATATTCCCAGCACAAATGCCATGTTGCAGACATTGTAGAATTAACATATGCAGCCTGTAGGAATGCCTCATTATAAACACTATTCCTAATTACAGATAAGACTCGTGTTTTCATTTTGTTCATAGAAAACATAATTTTATTTAGTATGAGGAGCTGGATTATGGGATCTGGCTGAGATATCATTTCTTTGTAATTCACTAAGGGTATGCATAAATTGGGTCTTATGAATTTGAAGTGATAAGGTCCTTTAAGATCTCCGGATAGGAAAATGGAAAATATTGCTTATTGCATAACTTTGCATTACATGCGTGTTCTCTCATTCATCACACTTCAGACAGCCCTGTACCTTTTTCTGAACATGCAGATCAGTGTTCCTGTCAATCTCAACCCATTTATCAGCTGACACTAAATGTAAAATAACACCAAAAGGACCAAAACAATTTTTGATGCCAGGGTACAATAAGTGCGTTCATTACTAGTCCCACAGAGAGCTGCATGCATGCAAAAGAGGCTCAGATCACACTCATCTTCTGCATCCTAGGGATAATGAAAATAGATATTTTGTTCTTAGAAGTACATCCAAGGCCCATGTAGCTTCATATGCCTGCTGTCCTTTTATTGACACTAAAATCTTGTACCTCCAGTGTGACTATTTCAGCAAAAATCTTTAATGCTGATGCACATTTTTCTCTGGACAGAACTTCAGGCCATTGGGGATGGACACCAGGCAAGATCAGGGGAGGGCTTTGTGGATAGCTGAGGTGTGGGAGGGGAGCTGTGAAGCCTGGGGGTGACTGGGATATTCCCAGAGATTTCTCTTTCTCTCACAAATGACCTTTCCCTCATTTGGTTTGATTTTAGACCACCAGTTCCCTCTAATTTCTATTCAGCCATCAGGATGTGCTCCCTGCCCCGATCAGGACAAGGGTTTCCCCAACATTTTACACTGGAATGGAACATGATCACTGTGCAACGTCAGGAAGTTTTCACACACGTGGTTTCAATCCCTGCTTTTTATGAAGCTGGCCCCATATTGATTTAAACAGAGTCCTTGAGCTTCATTAACATATAGTTTAGAGTAAATTTTGTCTTTAATTTTTATTGATATTAAAAACAACTCTGTAGAAAATGAGTCAGATTCTTGCTGCCTGCATGTCAAGGCTGAACCTTTCACAAAAATATGGATGCTTCACTGTAGGGTGGGGTGCAGGGGAAAATATCACCTGAAGAAAGCACATTTAAAAACATAGACTTATGTCCTTGTGCTGATTATTTGGTACATGAAGTTAAGTATCTGAGAGGTAACAACTGGGAAATTAATTTTTTGAGAGTTTAATTTAGTGATTTTTAATGTGTTCTACCATCAGCACTGAAAAAACAGCGCTGAGATTTCTGACTCTTTACAAATTACTTGGTGCTTCAGAGCTCTGAAAATGTGTTGTCCTGAAGGAATTAATTGGGAATTAAGCAGCAGGAACCCAGAAAAAAAAAAAAAGGGAAAAGAAAGAGCCACTTCTGTAGCAGGCTGTCCATTACCAATTCACGTTAAAATATCTGGTTATTAAATCCACTCCAGACTACTCAGAACTCTTGCATATTTGTCATCTCTGTTATCTGTGTAAAGCTGGTCTTCCCATTTAACAGCTTAAACCTTGATAAAAATAATTCTTGATATAACCTTGTGCAATGGCATAAAGAGATTTCCTGCTTTAGCCACAGGGTGATGACAGACCCCGTGGAAGGGTCAGGAGGGAAGTGAAAGAAAACTTGGTTTAGGTGTTGTGCTGGAGAACCCGAACACTCATCCTAGCAATGGTCTATGAGGGGCTGCTTTGCAGGCAGCCGGTGAGAAGCGCACAGCAGCAGTGTATAAACTGCCTGCAAATGTAAGAGTTAAAACCACAGGATCTCGCACCTCCTGCTTTGTTGATCACACATCCTGCAAACAAGATTAAGCATATAAATGAGCAAAAGGCTCTGGCTGGCAGCAGGCACTATTTCTCATGCTCCTTGTACCCGAGCAGAGCTCTGGAAGTTGAGGCTGCCATGACAAGCTGAAAACAAATCTCTGCAGTAATACACTCCCAAATCATTACAGTTCCTCTGCCTAAGGAAGGGGGCTGGCTGGGTGTTCACTCTTAATATAAAAGAGCATTTAACTTTCAGTTTAAACTGAAAGAAATTGGATTAGTGAGTCACACAAGCAGGATCCTGCTGTTGTCAGAGGTGGGTTTGCTGTCTTGCTCTCATTAACTTGGGCTCTTCGAAGAGAGATGCAGCCCCCCCAGCAGTTTGCCGTTTTAATCCTTGCAATTTCTCATGACTGCCTAGTTTTAGTTATGGATTTGGTGCAGATGTTAAAAGCTTTCATCAGACAAAATGAAGATCATTAGCGGAACAAGTTGTTCCATGTTTAAGAAAAACTCCTGGGGATTTGCTTGTGGAACACACAAAAGAGTTTTTCACAGTTGACATTGGCAGTGATAAAATATATCCAGGCTTTATGGAGGCCAAGGGTCTTATTTACTAGTGAATCACTATCTGTCTATAAGGAATATATCGTGCATGCTGATATGTGTATCTTCTATATACACACTGCTTAAGCTACTTGTGAACTTGGCATAGGTTCTCTCAGTGAATGAGTGACATTAATGTCTGAACAGCTGGTGATTTGGACTAAAATTATTGTTATATTTGTATTATTTCTATTTCTAGTGAAAGATGTCCCATTCTTCAGTCAGGATGCGAGTAGCTTTTCATTTTGTGCTTTACAAACAGCAGTTCAGTGGTGCTTCATTCCCCAGAGAGCTTCCAGCCTTTTTCCGTGCTCCTGTGAAGACTTGCACCCCTGCTTTTCTTACATATTCTGAATAATTCCATCAAGGATAATTTTTGGAAATTGGAGACAAGCAATATATACACTTTGTGTATGTGTGCACAGACATCCGTACGTGTGGACACAACATGATTGTCAAATTTCTTAGGTTTGTCCCCTACCTCCACTTCCCTTTCCTCTCAGCAGCACATCTCTGATCAGTCTGGAGGACTGTAAGAAACAGGGGTATCTGGGGACTTTATGGATGAGTCCAACAAGAACAGGTCCATAAGGAAAGATGTATAAGATGTGCTGTGGGAATGTTTATGATACATGCCCAGAGGCAGCCTCTGGCTGTTATAACCTGTGGCTTCAAAGATGCCAATTACAAGTGTATTTTAAAATGAGTTTGCGATATTGTTTTTATAAAATCCTACCTAGACAATCCTATCTGGACTCTTCCCAGTAGCATAACAGCCAGTTTCAGTATTCCTGCAAGCATCCCTACAAATGCCATTTACCAACCATCCACAGCTCTCTTCAATATAATGGAAACAAGCAGTTTCATAAAGAGCAGGGACACAGAGAGGCACTTTGGTTTTCACATCACATTCACCTCACATGGGAGTTTTAAGAGATTTACTTTGTTTAACATTACAGAAAGATTTTCATAATCAGTCCCAAGTGTGCAGTTTATCTCTGAGCAAATATAATAATGTCCGTTCTTATAAATTATTTTGGGCTACTTTAACCTTGGATGGAAGGTGAAAGGGGAAGGCAGTGCAATGCATACTGAGCTATAGTGCTGGGCAGGTAGAGAAAATTGATTTGTCTTCTCCCCATTTAAAATTTCCCCAGCTGCCTCCATCAACTCTCCCTCGTTCTTTTTCATACTTTTTCCTTAGTTTTCCATCTTACTCTGAATGACAACATTAGCTTTCTAAACTACTCAGCAATATCAGCTTTCCCCCAAAGACTTCCCTGAGGCTGATTTGTATAGGCTGCAGTCATCTCTTTTTTTTTCCTTTTTTTTTATGACTTACATTGAACAATATCCTCACTAATGACATTTCCCCAGCAATGATGCACCAGGGAAAAGCATGGAATGAGAAGAAGGAATGATGAATACAGCCTAAATGGATGGAGGAGGAAGTGCTACAATTTGCTCCTGTGTGACTCCATACAAACTACAACTCGTCTCTTTCCATCTACCATAAAGATGGAGCACTATGCTGTGATACTCTTAGACAGATATATCAGGCACACTAGTGCATAATACTTTTTGCATCCTTACAAAGAAGATATGTGCCAAAGCTTGCAATATGTGTTCTGTGCCTGTCTACACAGCCTGATAAAAAAGCCTCAGCTACAAGAAAAAGACTGAAATAATCTGAAGGTGAAAACACAATAAACTTCCTGCAGTGAGAGCAGGTGATGTACAGAGGCAGAGTCATTCCAGTCTGGCAAATTCAGTAACTTAAAAACACCTCCAAAAAGCCATAACCCCAACTACTTCTCCCGTCCCCCCAGAGCTGCATCTGGCTGTATCCTTGCCTTGGTGGATATTTCTTTCTCTTCTCTGCCTGTTTGCTCAGGGATATACCCTGAAGTCTCAGGACGACAAGGAGGACACACCTCTTACCGAAGCCCAGTCTCTGTGTGCATGTGCTCCTTGACTGCTGTTGGTATTTGTTCTATAGCCCAGCCTCTAAAAAACAGACTCATGCTGTCCTCTGTCCCTTTGCCCCTTACCAGATATAGTAAATGCCACTTGGACCTGCCACAATTAATAGGTAAAGCTAAGTAGACGTACAACAGAATGAGCTTTGGTTCAAGCTGTGAGCAACTTGGAGTGTGCATGGCTAGCTTTGCTGTAATGTAGTTTTAAACTTTTTCCTGAGAAGGAAGCTGTGAGGAAACTCTCCCCATCCCCTTCCTTATTTGTAGTCAGGTTGCAGAGCTCCTTGGGTGGAAAGCATTGCAGATGCTGACAGCCAGGGACTGAGCAATAAGTGTAAACAATCTATTTTCCATTTACTTGTAATACTTGCTTGTTGTAGCTGGGATTTAATGTATCTGAATTCATTGACAGCAGGAATTACGCTGAACTATCACATCCTTGCACTGGAGTATTTCTGGGTTACTTAGCAATGTCACATGAGATAATAGAAAATGTCATTTTTACTCAGCCATCACAAGGTGCCTTACAGTGTGTGTTACTGCCTTTTTATCTTTGCTTCCCAAAGAACATGTATATCTCAAAGCTGTGGTATCCTATTTAATATCCAGAAAAGTCACAGAAGCAAATTTGAGACGGAATCAGCCAGGACCCTTCAGATTCTTCTCTGAGAACGGGAGACTCCCTGGGCTGCTCAGGCATTGGGGAAATAGCTGAATGGATGATTTGCTTGGCAGCAGAATGGGATGTGAACCCAGAAATTAATCTCACAGTCCTCAAAGGTTATAGTTCATTTCTGGACTTGCTTTCTTTTTGTGTTGGTCCAGTCCTCCTTTGTAGAGGTTAAAAGGAATCACGTCATAGAAGGAAAGGACAAGTGAAAAAAATCAGAGGGATGTCTCTTGTGAACAGGATGTTTTCAGAGACACAAGCAAAGGTAGACAGGAGGATCAGTCTTTAGTTAAAGTTGTAGCTTGAACTGTATCAATCACTGAACCAGATGAAGAAGCATTTCTTTGCATTTGTACTTCCAGACTTCCTTTTCCAAATGAGGTATCAAGACTATGAATTTCACAAGAAGATTCAAGTAACGGAACATTAACACTCTGCAGGGTGAAATTCATTTTCCTGGAAGGTTTTTAAATTTTGGAAACAATCCTGATGTTTATCTAAACTTATTTTTTTTCCTAGGATTTCTCTGGAAAGCAACAATACAGAGGTTTGATTTTCAGACTTGGAGCATTTAACAACCTCTGCCCTGTTCCTGCAAGTTGGTTATGACAGATGTAAAGAAATCAATTTACTTTCGATTTGAAAAGGCTATAAGCCTGGGATACTGAGTTTGCAGTCAATGAAACTGAAGAGAAAACACAGAAATAAACTGTTCTTTTTACAATAAGCTGCTTTATAGAGTCACAAACAATAATTAGCTTCTACTTATCACTTCTTTTTCACTTAATCTCAAAGAGTGTTATGAAAAGGAATGTGTGATTATCACACTAAACAGAGGGTGACTGTGTCGCAGGGAGGCAACATGGCTCCTGGAGATTGTGCAAAAGTCAGCCCAGGAACAAGGCTAAACAACATCCTTCATGATGTCCAACTTGTAGGCAATAGGTCTACGTTCTCTTTAGAGGAACTCCTCAGGTGAGAAACTCTCCTTCCTGACACACTGCAGACTGGTAAAAAAAAAACCCTCACCAACAAACACCTCCACAGAGCTCAACCAATACAAGCCATGCCCCACATCTTTTTGTTTAAATGGCTGCAAAGTTACATCCTATGCACCCATGGCCACCAGCTGCAATACACCCTTCCTGCCCATAGAGACCCTCACTTTTGGGATAGGGTCTTAACAGTGGTTCCACATGAATCATTTCCTTAAGTCCTAATGGTAATCAGGCTCACTTTGGTTTCATTAACTCTAGCCGTCTGTTGAAATGGAGACTGACTCTCCTCTCTCCTGTGGTCTGTCTTTTACATTTGCAGTCATCTTTCACAAAGCTTAGAATTGATTAGGCCAGTACTGAGCGAACACTGGGCTGGAAACCCAGTGATGCTGGCAGGTCAATATTGTTTGATTCCACTTGAAAGTCTATTTCAGGAACTCATTGAGCTGTTTTGGGACTATGTCATGTGCACAGCTAAAATTTACAGCAGTACACAGCAGTCAGAAAGCATTTCTAAATATTTATGCATATACATTGGCACGAGCAAACATACACATAATCAAGAGTGCAGGTTCCTACTGTGCAACTAATTTTCTTTAGAAGGATTACTACAATCACTGTAGAAATGACCCCTTTGATCTTACATCCTGCTTTGACCAGGTTTGGTTATCTGCGTGTTAGGTTGACAGAACATAGATGGTTATGACCTTGATAGAGTTGCTGTCAATTTTTGACCCTGCGAAGTAGGACGCTGTATCTGAGAGCACTGAAAGAACCCCCAGCATACACTGCCTCATACATTTAGCTTTTTTGGAACAGACAATTTGCTGGAAACATTTTAACGTGGGTTTTTGTTTTTTTGTTTTTTTTTTTAACTCTTCAGCAGAGGACTCTTTGAAGTAAATAGGCATTAATCTCAGCCCCAAGAGTCAGTCAAAACATCAAAGCTGCATACACTTAGCACATTGCAGAGTTGGTCTAAGAACAGCTAGAGAGGTCTTTAAATACACCTGGGCTACTTGCTTTGTCTGTCTTCACCTGCCTAATATTTAAGACAGCTGGGTACTAAGTCTGTCTGTAAAGAAGAGGTTTTAAAAGAGACCTCTCAGTTGATAAATCCAGTATCTTGGACTGTTTCAAAGTGGTTTCTGTGTCAAGTCTTACCTGGCTTCAGAAGCTTGAATGCAAGCTGAATGAGAGGGGCATGCAGAAATAACTATCAATCAGGTCAGTTCTTGTTGCTGTATGTTATGAGCCTGAATCTTTTCTCTAAGGTGTTTCTAAACATTTTAGTTTGCCTACAGTTAAATATAAGCATGGATATATATATCTCCCATGTACACTTTATTTCTAGAATAGAGAAAAAATGTCAAACCTCAGAAGCTATGTTGAAATGTTTTGATTTGATTGAATACTTAGCTCATTTTGCATTACTGGAGCCAAGAGAAAAGTATTTACTCATTTTGTTGTGATCTTGTAAAGCCTCTGGTTCTGCTGTGTCAGGTATGAACAGCCATCAGAGATGGGGAATCTGCTTTTCCTTAGCAGAAGCACTTACAGCAGTGTATGAACTGACCTGCTACCCAGAGCTTCTGGTTTGCCTGAATTCTCTATTCTAATACTAAATTCCTAGTTATTTCAGAGCAGGTATTTTCATTTTCTCTATTTGCCCTTCTTAGCTCATTAACTCTGTGCATAATAACTAGTCTATCTGCCCATAGAATGTAAACGGGAGATGTAAAGCAAAGTGAGACTGAAAGAACAGGCATGATATATTTTATAATTTTCTTGCTGCGTGTTTCTTTTCTTGATTCCTAAAATACATTCTCTCTTCAGCCCAGGATTTTAACAAGAAAATTACTCTCTAATTTAGACTAAATAGTTTTACAACAGTCCTCTTAAGACCTTTTAAAGAAGTGTAGGTTTGCTGGAGGCAATATTAATGAGGAAAACATGTGAGCAACTAAAGCTTTGATTTAAAAGCTCTCAGAATTTGTCTGTAAATAATATGAAGATAGCAATACATATAGGGAAGAAGCTAAACCAGAAAACAGTTCATTTAAACAGGCATATTGAAAACTGAAGGTTTGGTTTGGGTTTTTTTTTTGTGGTGTCAATGTTTAGTGCAGAAAAGGGAGGTAAGTTAAAACAAAGAGAGCATGATGAGGCGTTTTCCCACAGTATTTTAATTTTGGTTATTTATTGTCTTTTCATGTATTATCACTATCTATTTTCTTTGAACTTGAGGATACAGTACCATAGTAAAGATAATATGGATTAAAAGTGGTTTTGGGGTAGATGTGGGGGGCATGGACAAGGAGTGACTGTACCCCAGCAGCATCCTAAGAGACAAATCATGGAGAGTACCTGCCTGCAGGGCAGCTTCAGCAGTGGGAGAGCAGTCAGGGCCCTTTTCCATCCAGTAATCACCATGATGCATGTACAGTTAGATAATCTGTAAATGCAAAAATCTGCAATCAACAAAATTAACATAAGCTCCATGCCAAGCCATAATTAATAACAAAAAATAGGCACCAGCTCAGAAATGCAAGTGCTTAATACTTCCAGAAAAGGTTAGTGGAAGAGTAATATTCAGTTTTAGAGATTCTTGGCCACAGCTATCAGAATTTGGAAATGTAAGTAAGAAAGGTGTATAACGCAGTTCCTGTATATCAGCTTGTATAGCTCTGGAAAGCTTGCTTTTGTTTCTTCTGCATTCCTTTTCACTGCTTGGAAGGGTGCTGTTGCTAAACTGGTGGAATCATCCCAGACTACTTCCAGCTTAACTGGGAAAGCCTAAGTTTCTAATTACTTACTGAGTATTAAATATATCTGAATTTCTCCCTACAAGCTTGTGTGGTTCCAATTCCCCTCTGTGCTTTATTCCACACTCCACGTTCTCAAACTGAGACTCTGAGGGCTTCTTGCTGATGTGCTATGGTGGGAGGTTGTTTCGAAGCTAGGCTGTATAGGAGCTTCATATTCTGAAATCCTGCTTCCTTATTACAAAATATCTTAATCTTTTTCACAGATTAGCTGAAAAGAATGTAAAAATTAGCTGGCAATGAGCATTGGCATAAAGATGTACTTTGCACTGTTATGGCATAAACAATGAGACTAGCTGTGTCTAATGGAAGCCAGAAACTGCAGTTGGGTGCAGGAGCCAGTATTTTCAGCATGCAATAGCAGTAAAATTAAAAAATATATATTCTTTACCCATTTAAGGAGTAGCCAATTACCTGGACTGTGAGGACTAAGTCTTTGTATTTCAATCGTTGCTATTATGATTGATGATGTTATTCTTAGTCATAGAAATGTGTCATCCTATTTTAAGCTTAAAGCTGTGTTTGCCTCCATAGCAGCTTGCAATTGTGAGTTCCAAAGAGCAATTGCTGAAACATGCCTTAATGACTCTACTGTTATTATTTTATGATATTGAAATAGCAGATGCTGCAAACAGAAGAGATTTATTGGCTAGACATTTGGGTACCTTACTGTTTATCATCTAATGAATTTAATAAATAACAAGCGTATGCTAATGACACCACTCCTCATCTTTTTAATCACTGTAAAACAGAATCAAGATTTTAAAGAAAATTCTGAATCAGGGAATTTTAGATGTCAAAGACATGGCTTGATGCGATCCACTTGCAAAAATACAGTCTTGCAAACTGATAAATCCATGGGATGCTTGTTTTATTCACCTGAGAAACTAGAGACAATATACTGCACTCCTCTGTGTCCTAGATCATCATGCTGCTCTCAGCTGTGCTTTGACTTCAAAGTCAAAACCATGCCAGAGGACAAGACAATTAGGTAGAAAGGCAGTGGATTTAAGTGTCAGCAAACCTTCCCTGAGTCTGCTGACTTATCTGAGTGAAGACTAGCAAATGAACCTGTGCAATTTAGGGAAGATGAGAAAAGAGTAATAGTTTAAAAAGGGAAAAGATTCCTGTTTGGAGAACTACTAGCTCCTGAGCTGGATGTGATGTGACACTACCATTTATCTCTGCCCAGCTTAGATGGGAATAGCTGAGGTGTTCTAGCAATGCAGCACAGAGAGCAAGAAGAGCTACCATCCCTCTGACTGATTGCACCGATGCAGACGGATGTAACACTGACACACTCTTTTGGTTTTCCATTCACTTTAGTCTTCTAATTTGCAGCTAATGATTGCGAAAGGTGCCAGAGCAACAGCATGAGAGCAAGAAATCTCCTGTTACAGGAAGTTTGCAGGCGAGAAAGTGGCATTTCAAGCTAACTGGTCTAATGGAAGGTGTCCCTGCTCATGTCAGGGGGGTCAGAACCAGATGATCTTTAAGGTCCCTTCCAACCCTAACTGTTCTATGGTCACTTATATCCAGCCCTTAAGACCACCTAGGAGGTAACAGTGTTTATAGAAGCCGGATTGTAGCTGGCTATTTGCAAGGGCCTGTGTGAGGTGGTAAAGGGTGATGTAAGGGAATATTTCTGGCAAGTCTTGGACACCTAATTTGGAAATTACTCTTAGAAATACCACAAAACAGCTCCCTGATCTTGCATCTGTGGACCCAGATTGGATGTTTTTGGCGTGTCTAACTTGGTAAAGAGTGGCAGTTCGTAGATTTCTGGGGTCTGCGCTTGCACAAGTAACTGTACTGCTGCATTTGTGAAAATGCATTCCACTTTGGAAAGTCAAAGGTGCTCCCTGCCAGCTGTCAAGCCCCACCATGCATCTGGAATTAGCAGCTCCAGGATTATTTGGTAGACACTCCAGCAATATTCCTGTTGTCTTGCTGCTTCTGCCTGATTTAGAACCAGAACGGCGCAGGTGGTGGAGGATCTTTCTTCTATATACTGATAAAAGTAGCAGGTTCTTTGGGTAAGAATTATTTTCAGCATACGAAGAATCTTTTGCATCTTAAAAAGCAACCCCAAGTGGTTGGGCCAAATTTATACCAGCAGTGAGGTAGCCAACTGCTAGTGTTGGCTAGTGTATTGGAATCAGTGGGAGCAATTGGGAAACCTCTGTCTACATCTTTAGGCACTTAGTGATTTTAAGTGCATAAATTAATCCCTACTGGGTAAAATACAGTTTTCTAAAAGGCTTGAAGGTTTTATACATTTCTCATAGAAAACAGAGCTCTTCAGCTTCTAGTGAGAGATCTGTAAACACAAGAAATGGCCCATTATAACTGACCAAATATCTTTTAATAAATACAAAAATAACTGCAGCTGGGACTGAAACAGAAGGAAATAACCACGCTGTTTCTAATAACCTTTTACCAGCTTACAGCTTCACTGCTACTTTGATATTTTTACTTTCTGCTGTTCTGGGAGCACATAGTTGTCATGAATTTTCAATTGTTCCTGCTTCAGCTGTATGATTTTTCCATGAGTTTTCTTTCTCTATCAGATTAGTGGCTCAGAATATTCCAGATCTCAGTTTAGCATCTGCTTTCTCTGGCTACCTATTTCTCTCCACAAACCCCATCATAGCCCTTCTGCTGGATGATTCATAAATGTCCTGTGGGATCCCCAGCCGATTAAGCTTTACTGTCCAAAATGAGGTGGAAGTGTACATTTTCATGATCTTTCTCAAACACATTGTTTTAAATGTGTTTTCCCTCCATCTGTCAATTGATTGCATTTTATGGCAAATTCTTTGCTACCTGATTCCTTTTTGTTTATCCTAATTGAATAAAAGGTTTTAAAGGTAAGTCCCAATGCAAAGATGGATAATGGCTAAAATGGTTATTACAAGAATTACTTAAAAGATATTGCCTATTTCTTTCTCTGTTATGGTTTATCTGCACAGGAAAGCTATTGCACAGCAAGGCATAACATGAACTTTAAGTAAAATAACTATTTCACATTAGCCTCCCACTGTCACCCTGCATGCAGGTTTCACTTATTCCACTCCCAAAATTGGCTAAGAAAACTTGCATAAATGTATTCTTGCTGGGAAATGTTGTCCACATTAAGATTTAAAGATGAAATAACTTTCCAAGCTACTTTCCTGACAAATTAATTCAATTTTTCCAAGTCTAAAGATGGCTTCGTCACTGCTGGGTCATCCTTTTACTCCAGGAACAGCCTGTAGCTCCTAATCCTGTCTGCTAAATCATAACTTCATTTATCCTCCAGACAGGTGTGACTCAGCCGGACAACACTGATGGATCTTGTAAACTAAAGGTGTTATTTCCTGACAGTGACTGGCTGTGTGGCTTTATGACGTTTGAATTAATTCATGTCCTCATTCACATTCAGTGAAGGTAGAGAAAAGCTTAGTGGTGTGTTTTGATTTAGACTCTCAGAGGCTTAAAGTACTTGGGTGCGTAAGTCTCAGGGACTTTAAATAACTTTGAGAATCTTATTTAAACAACTGATTGCTGGGGTTTAGGAAAATACAGAAAAGGCTGGTTTAAATCAACTGTGTTCCCTTTTCTTTCTCCTCTCTCAGAGGAGTTGCGTTTGCATAGGAAGAGGATTCTTTACATAAAGACACAAAGTCCATTTTATGAATAGAAATCCAGCAGCCAAAACTAGTGTTAAGCATTGCCCTTCCAATTCGGTAACAGACCAAGTCAAAACTCCACGGCATAGTACTGAATATTAGAATTAGGTGGAGTTTAAATTAGGTTTTGATCCATCTATCCTTTTGTCTTACTCCAAACAAGATGGTTTAAGACTCCTTTCACCTTGCTGTCCAAGATCCGATATCTAGCATAAAGGAGGCCTGCAGCATGACAGCCCTGTGAGCTGTGAGGGCAGCTGTCAGACATCAGTTCACCAAATGCAGAGTTTCAAAATGCATTTTGTTAACTCAGGACTTTTACCTGAATTCTTTTGGTTTCATGCAATGAAAGGGTGAATCTGAAATAATCTTTTCTATTTGAAACTGAAGTTGCTTTTCCTTGTTTCAGTTCAGAGGTTCTTTTTCCCTGTCTTGATTTTGATTTACTATTTCCTGACTTAGGGAAATAGCAATGAATATGGAGCATGTGGGTAGAAGACTACTCATTGTAGGCCGCCTGTCACGTGAAGACAAGGGTTGGAAATATTAAGAGGGGTTTCCCCACAGTGTTGTCTGGGATTATTTTGTTGTGTGTTGGTTTTCTGTTTGTTTGTTTTCCGAAGTCACTGTGTGTGTTTTGGTTAGCATGATGCTCCTGTGTGTAGAGACTGTCCTGCTTGCAGACGAGACATTTTAAATCCCTAGAAACTTTTTCAGTCTGACAAGTTACTGATAACAGGAATAACCATTCCTTTCAAATATTGCCATTAATGTGATTTTGTTTGCCTGTGAACATTAGTGACATTAGCAGTTGCCAGATCCTCAAGACTTCCTCCCCTGCCTGAGCTGCGCTAAATGTGTAGGCAGTTACCGCACGCTCAAAACCTCTCATTGGCAAACACAGTCAACATCTCTGGGGGCTTTTCTGCCTGTAGATGGAATACGCAACCCTTACCCAGGCAGAGGGTGCCTGGGCTGTGGGAGCACCTCACTTCCTTCCCTCCTGTTTTCTGGGTGGGAAACTCTGCCTGGGGGAGACTTCACTGTTGTTGCTTGCTGCTGCGCACGCTTCTGGTCTCCCTTGGCCCCTGCACTGCTGCACATCAGTTACCAGTGTGCTAGTGCAGTTCTAGGGGGTTTTATTTAATAAATTACTCACAAACAGTCAGAACTCACTGCCTCTCTTGCCTCCTACTGCTAGTTTGGTTGGGGGTTTGTTTGTATTTGTAATACCTGAGGTCTCTGACTTTGGGTAATTAAGAATCTTGGGTTATTTTTATTTTAACACTGAAAGAAAGGGTCCAATCTCCTTGTGAAAATAGTGTTGACTGACATTGTTTCAAAGCAGATGTAGAGATAAGTTTGGTCCTGAAATTTAGTCAGCAGGTGGGTGTTGTTTATTGCCTAGCAATTAGAACTTACATTAACATAACATCTCCTCAACTTCAAGAATTTGAGAGCTCTCCGTGAACAGATTCCCAAGAGCTCTCCTCTGCTCTCTTCCCTTTGTCTTTTCACTTTCCCACCTCCACACCCATCCACCCACCTGCCTTTAAATGTGCTGTTTCAAATTTAGAGTTCAAGAAACTTTAAGTCTAAATCATGACAGATATTTTCTTCTAGGGCAGAAGCAGCCAGCAGCCCACCCCTCTTTTATTTTAAATCAAGTTAAAGCAGACTTTCTAGACTTCAGAAACTTTTCTTTTTTTTTCCCTTAGAGTGTGCTTTGACAAAAAAGGAGACCTCTTCCTCTCCTGTTTGAGAGGAAATAAGTATGGGAGATAAGTCCTGATTTTTCTTCTTTCCACCCCCCTCAACCAACCATTATTAACACAGGACCAAATCAGCTTTGTGGAGCAATCATTGCCTTGCTTTGATCCTAGGGCAAACCCTGAAAGATCAAATGCAGATTCCCTCTCAGCCATCACTGTTACAGTTGCATGTGACTGGTTTAATAAATACTGTCATCCTAACCCTCTGTGGCAGTCGCTTTGCTGATGAACATGTACAAGCTTGTTTATCAGATGCAAAATCGCTGCTCAAACCCGATTGTTAGGAAGAAGCTAATCGGATGGGAAAGTGATGAGGAAGAGATCAGATTCTTAAGTCAAATCCAGTGAGGCTGTTCTATCATATTAGTACCTTCTTTCCCCTCTCTGGCTACAGAATTAAAGTAGCTTATCCTGAAAGAAGGCAGCTAATTTGATGTGAAGACTGCCAATGCAAGCAGTTAAAGTGCTGCTTTGCATTATGAAAGTGACAGTAAAGGGAGAGCTGGTGCAGTGGCCGGACCCTGGCCACAGCTCTGGGAACAGGCAGTATCATAGCTGTTTCCTCTGCTAAGTTACAGAACAGAGAGCAGTCGTTCAAAGGGCTGTGTGTGGTAATGGCTGGGTATGATGGCTCTTTTGAGGCAAATGGGAAAACTATCAGTTGAAACGTGCACAGGCTTTTTTCAGCCTCAGCTGGAAATGAGGAACGCGGCTTCTCTGCTCATTAAATAAAACCTCTCCCTTGCGCTGAGAATGGTGCCAACTTACTGTAACCGAAGCTCTGGTACAAAGCCTTGACAGCAGCCTTTATCCCCCAGATAACAAGCTTGACAAGTACCTTTGCCATTTGGGCACATTGAATTCTCGGGAGAGCTTCACATGAATAAATCATTACCTCTTTAGTAACGACTCCAAATTAATGATCCCCCACCTTTTTTGACAAGCACTTCTATTGCTGTAGGTTGTGACTTGTGGCTCCTTAGAGGATGGTGACAATTGAGGAGCCCTGAAGGCTTTATTTTCTCCTTCTTGGATATTCCAATAACTTTTCCTGTGACTGAGTAGCTGAAAAAAATATCTATAATTATCACAAAGGTTAGCACTTTCAGAATAACAGCATAGAGCTGGGAGAAGAAATCCCAAATGAAAGGAAAACCATCATGCTAGATCAAAGTCAGGATCAAGATGAACACAAAACTTTCTGGAGGTTGAAAAGCAGGATTTAATTACTGTGCATGTCAGGGCACTTCTTGCTTCTAGTTTTAATTAGCAACACATAAAGGTCTGAGGAAACACCTTTGCTTAGATAGTTGCATCATAAACTGAAATCTATGAATGTTTTCCATGTATGTAGTCTTGTAAAATTTCACATACAATGTTGCTGTCCTGAGGTGTGCAAAAAGTTTGGGGAAATGCCCTGCGTATTGTTGCATGGTTGGAATACCAAAAGATAATGGTCCCTGATTTTTGCTTCCATCAGTGTAACCCAAGTGGTTTGAGTGTCACATCGAACTGCATCACATTTTTCTTACTTTTGTATCTCGTCTAAGATCGTGCTTTTATACCTTAGATTTAAAAAGTAGAAGACTGGCTCCAGGGAAGAACTTTAAGCTCAAATATGAACTTTCCCAAAATTCAGGTATTTAGATCTTTGATACTGAGAAAGTTATTTCTGTAACAAAGCGTGACTTCTAAAAGTAACTGATAAGCCATTAGCATATCTTTACTCTTGCTTTACTAGTATAATTCTTAAAACTTCAGTGCAAGTTTCAGTGAGTCGCTATCTCTCTGCTCTGTGGTAAGCAAGTAGCCATTCTAGTAAAGAGAAAAAGTGGAAAATATTACCTGAGACCCCACCACATTGAAACCAATATGAGAATTAGAAAGAAAGCTAAAGTCCCTAACTTCTAAGACATTCACTTTGGAAGGGAATAGGAGAAGGGGGATGTTTGGTCTTTATTTTAGCATTCCCAGTGTTGAAAAGAGAAATAAAATTAAAGCTGGTCTAAGATTCAGTGGGTCCAGAGGAGCTACTAACTGTAATTGGCATAATCCTTAGATGTATGCAAGTAAAGGTTCAATGCAGCAAAACTTTACATTTTAGTTTCACAGCTGTGCATGCCTGCTACCTCTAGAAATGCTTCATTAGAGTAGTGGGATGCACCTGCATCTGAGTATATTCTTCCCCCAGAGTTTTAAGCTGTTGTTGTCAGGCAGTCTGTATAGCATCAGATCAAAATCTGTGTTTTACAGCCAAGTTTTACCAAAGAGGAAGATACAGAAAAGGAATCATTAAGAATGTTATTAAGCCTTGGTATACAGAGGTTGCTCTTAAGTCATAGTTTCAAAAGTATCCAGTAAAGAGACAAGATGGGAGAAGCAAAATATTTGCAATAACAACTTTTATGACTGATACAGAACAGCTTAGTGTCAAATGTATTCACTAATGACTAATTACGCTTATTTTACAAATCTGGACCTAGGTCAGGGTTTGTTACATAATCTTTCTTAGAGTTCTCAAATCTAAACTTACATGTAAACATGAAGTTTTAAAATTATTATTTTTAACATTAGACTTGGTTAAGATGTTCTACTGATCTGTGTCAGGAACCAAATTAACATATCTTAAAAATGAATTTGCATAACCTGAAAAAAGTTTCACACAGCCTAATATAAATTTACATTCCTAATAAAGTATTAACATATCCAAAAATGGATTTGAAATAGTACAACTATATTTTAAATCCTTCCTGGAGATTCCTAACAGCTTTGATTTGCATGTCCTGACTTTGCTATATAACATAGAACTAATAATTACTTGGTTAATAAATCAGCCTTTTAATGCTCTGCTGCTGCCACCTTTGTTTATACAGATGAGAGCTGCAAAAAAAGCAACCATAAGTTTTGGCTTTTGCACGTAGTAGCACTGAAGTTAAGAGCAATTTACAAAGGGAGGATATTTCAGGAGGTGCTTTGCTGGACTTGGCTGGAAAGTTGGGTGCAAAGCTTGGATCAGTCTTCACACATTCAAATTCTGACCTCAAACCCAAAGCACTTCTCTCTCTCTCACTAGACAAAATCAGAGTGGGGATTTCGGGCAGCCCCTTAGGTAACTATTCTAGATTTTATTCCCCATAAATACAAGATAAATGTTCTGTGGGGTGTATTGCTGAAGCCTGGAGAAATTTCCAGAGAGTTTGGTAGCAGCATGGTAAGACTCAGAACTCAGTGAAGGGGGTTATGCATTTACCAGTGGTGGAGGTCCTGACATCTGAAAGCCAGCCTCACCACAGATGATATTTGAATATTGGTACTTCAGTCTGTAGCCACTGATGCATAAAGGCTCTGATTCAACAAGGTACTTAAGCTTTAGGAGTCCTACTGAAATCAAGTAAATGATGCATGTGTTTAAAGTTATGCACATAAAATCTCTCTGTAATGGAGCCATGAGCAATTCCCATTGGAATCTGCCATTGAATTTTGCTGCAACTGAAACAGTGGCTTTTTAATATAAAACTACGAGTGAGACCAAACAGTAAAA
This sequence comes from Lathamus discolor, assembly GCF_037157495.1. Taxonomy (NCBI): domain Eukaryota; kingdom Metazoa; phylum Chordata; class Aves; order Psittaciformes; family Psittacidae; genus Lathamus; species Lathamus discolor. The sequence goes on along the minus strand of NC_088893.1, from coordinate 11,764,624 downwards.
TGTTGCAGTTACAGTTTTCTAGAAGAGATGATACAAGCTGGCAATGAGATAGGGTGAGGCAAGGAGAGACAATTATAATTTTTACTGTGTTTTTCCCCAAATCCTTTCCAGGTGTTTTAATGGTATTTTGGTTCAGCTCTGTGCATCTGAAATATTACCAAAAGGCCCAGAGCACTAAGCCAAACCCTGTGGCTGGGTTGGTTGTTTTTGTGGCTTATAGTGTGTTGGGAGGTTCTTAAAGTGATGACTCTAGGAGTGGAAAAGCAGAAACCAGTATGCAGTTCAATTTGTTCGGCAAATTCCATCCATCACCCTCACAAGATTAGGATAAAGTGAATTAATTTAACTTCAAACCTGCAATGGGATGTCAGGCAGCTCAGAGCAGGAGCTTGTAATATCTGGAGGTCCAGATGGACTCCTATTGTCTGCCTTTACAGCTGTTTAACTGTGCTAACCTGATTTAACTGTATCAAAAAGATCCTTTTTAGCATGGCGCATGCATGGGTTACATAAGAAAATAAGCCAGGTCTTTAGCGGCTATGAGCCAGTGTAGCAGTGAAACCCAGGGTCCAATACCAATGGCACCAAGTGAGACCTTGGTTCACTGTTTTATATGCTGACTTGTGATTCTTCTCAGATTCTCCTTGTGGCCCAAAATGAGTTTGTTTTGCAAGCAGTTAAGCAAAATTCCCTTCTGACTGGTAAACTGTGTGGAAATACTGTGTGTAAATATTGTGTGGACACCACTGAAACAGAGTAAACATAGAATCCATGTGATGTTATTTATAGCAATTATGATTTTGGAGCATAATGTCATGTCTCTTTCTAAAGACCTTTGTTGTCTTTATTACATAATGCTACTGCACTCTCCATATGCTAGATTTTGCCTGTGGCTAAAAGCCAATAGAGCATTCTTTGGAGATGAGTCCACTGGAAAAATGACATGAGGCGCTGAGATAAGTGTTCAGTAGGTGATTACCTGTTGTTATTCCTGAAGTGCCCTTCTTTTTAAAACTCCTGGAATAAAACCGAAGGGCCTCATTTGGAAGGGATTTAGCCTCCAGCTCTGAAAACTAGGGCCAACTGCTCTGAAGTGCTGACCAGGCAGATGGCTTACACTGGTACCTCATCCCTGGAGGCTAGACAGGATTTCTTGTGTTGAAAAGAAAAAACATCTAGTTGAAGACGGCCCTGATCGTTGCAGGGTGTGGGTTGAGGGGTGAGGGACTGGACTACATGTCCTTTAAAGGTCTCTTCCAACCTGAAATAATCTATAAAACCCTATAATATTCTTCCATAGGTGGGATTGTTAATAGTGCCTTATACTACAGATGTCTTCTTGCATTCACATTGTCACAAAGACAGAAAAAACTGCAAATTGAAAGGACTTTGTTTCAAACAGTTCATGGGGTAATGTACATTTGACTTAGCTGTGAGTATATTTAATATATATTGCCTATTTCAGAATACAACCAATCCTGTAATAACTATATTAACTATTAAAAGATGCAATGCTAATGAGAAATCATACCTTAATAAGGTATAAACACTGGTATCAGCCTTTCTAAAGCCTTAGGTATAAGATGTACAGAACATTAAATTTTAGCAAAATAGTCATGATACAAACTGTATTGAATCATTAATCAAAGTTGTTATTGTATTTTTATTGGACTGGATCACTTATATGTGTTAGTTAAATATGTATCCCTAAGGAATGCAAATTCTGCAATTGGCAGAGCCAAATAAACACATTTTAATCATTCTCATTCATCAGTTTTCTTTCCTTCTGGTTATAGAACAGAGAATTTAGCTTGATTCTCACAATAAACTAAATAGAGGAAATTTAGATTGATTTATCTAATCATTTGTCAAAGTCAAATCCAGATCATAAGGTAGAGAAGAAGGAGAAAAGATGTTCATGAAACTATATTAGATATAGCGGTCATAAATGTTTTGTACAAGAGAAAAAATCTCCCAGTTTTTCCCTAACTTGTAAGTAGATGCAGTAATTCTTCTGATTGCACCTAGATCTTATCTTTAATCTCAAGAATGTCTGCACATTCTTGACTTATTTATCGATTAATTTTCCTTCTTCACCTCCAGTTTTCAAGCACTTTATAGAACCACTATACTGTAGGTCCCAAACTGAACCAAGCCCTGTGTAGCTCATAGCCTGTTACTTGAGTGGCAGAATAACCACAACACTCTAGTGTGGGTAGATTGGTTGTTTCCTTGAGTGAAGGCTATAATGAGCTGTCAGATAAAATTCTGAGCTCTAACCTCATGTAAACAGCTCCAGGAGGTATCATCTGATAGAGGAAAAAGTGATGGTGATCATGATTCAGCTCATCTTCCAATTAATCTTAATTTTTCACAGATCCCAGGCTCTTTGGTCTTGGCTGCCATGTGATTCTCATTTGTCTGCCATCAACATAGCGAAACCCAAGTTCTAATGATAGCTGCCTTGATGACATCCGTCAAGAAGGTCTTTCCACCATCCTTGCCTGTCCCATAGACTTGGTGCACAGCACAGGTTATGCACCAAGCCTGTCATTTTGGCTAGGTATTGTAAAAGTTGCCAGCAGGTGTGTATACATATTCAGAACACAACACAGAGTTTATTTGGGAAACTCTACTAGCTTTAAATTCAAAACTGTCACTTGATTTCTCTAGCAGACAATATAATTATTCCAGAAGAACTAGGAAGCATAGAAATCCTTTACACAATGGGTGCCTATGTTAAAAAATAACAAGAATCTGCAGAATGTATAAAACATGAGAAAGGTTTATACACAGAAATTGCTATTGAATACATTAAAATCAAAGGCAGACAGAGAATGAATTAATTTGTTTCGAATGATGGTATGTAGTTTAGTCAAGTTCTATAATCTAATTTTAGTGAGAACAGTACTTCCTAATTATCTGTACATGAGCAGATCCATAAATAAACCATGGATTTTTTTTTTCTTCTATACCAAGTTTTCACACACACAAAAAATCCCCAAACCCAGAATTTTGGTAACTACATCATAAACAAGCTAACTGTAAAGCAGTGGTTGCAGGCAATAATGACTGTGTGAGCAAAAACACTCTCGTGAAGTTTTGAAGCATCTGATGGTGAGCAATAAACTCTTAACAGTTCCTCTATGAAGATCATTTGGTTTATGCATGAAAGTCGGAGGTACATGGAGAGGTGCCTTCTTTCAAGGCTGTGACTGCATATCAATATTTTTGTAGAATTGGCTATAATGTTTACTGAGGCAAAGTGTAATATATAAATATTCCTTATTTTGTGGCTAAGCCACAAAGCTTATAGCTCAGACAACCGTAACAAAGAACCAAGAAAAGATTAATAAAACCTCAGATACTCATCTGGGCAGGTATGAGCCAAGGAGAGAGGTCAGTCTAACATTAATGTGTCTGTCCATTCCCTCTGGTAGCATCACAGTAAGAATTAGAAATGCTTTGATTTCTAGGTGTTGTCCTGTAGAAGCACCATGCTGGGAGCATAAGGAAGTTGGTTTAGGGAAAAGCAAGCTGTTTGTCATTTCTGGCAGATTTTTAAAGCAGTTGGAAGTCCAGGACAGCATCTGAAGACACAAACACTGTCAGAAAGCATGACCAGGGAAGTACAGGTGGCCAATTCGCTGGAAATAGCATTTTGTAGAAAGCTAAAATATTTCAGGCCTTTTTATTTATTTATTTATTTTCATTCTTAAGAACGGTCAGGAAATAAACAACATTGGTAAGGAGAAGTCAGGCAAAAAACCAAGCCCAGAAATAAAAATGAGTATCAACTTCAAAGAATAAATCACAAACTTGACTGAATATATCCATATACACACACACACACACACACACACACACACACATATATATATATATACACATATACACACACATACTCAGAAGTAAACTCCCTTTCTAGGGGGCATAGGCTTCAAGGTTTTCACACAGGCAGATCTGTAATGGGAAGTGAAGTCTTTATCCCATACCACTGCATTATTTTAGTAAGTTCTCCTTACTTCCTCAAACCTTACTTCATGACAGTTCCCATCTATTTCGTGGTAAGAATCATGAGCATTATTTTGTTCAGCTACTCTACTGGACAGATTGTGACCGGGATTTCTTTTTATTTCCTGTCAGTACAGCAGCTGCCACAGTGAGGTCCCAATCTATACACAGAACATCGGTGTCTTATGAAAGTTCAGGTTGAAGGTCAAAGAAGGTGATCCTGCCCCTCTACTCTGCTCTCTTGAGACCTCACCTGGAGTATTGTGTGCAGTTCTGGTGTCCTCAACATAAAAAGGACATGGAACTGCTGGAACAAGTCCAGAGGAGGGCCACGAGGATGATCGGGGGACTGGAGCACCTCCCATGTGAAGATAGGTTGAGAAAGTTGGGGCTGTTCAGCCTAGGGAAGAGAAGGGTGCATGGAGACCTCATAGCAGCCTTCCAGTATCTGAAGGGGGCCTGTAAGGGAAGTTGTGAATGCTCCATCCCTGGCAGTGTTCAAGGCCAGGTTGGATGAAGCCTTGGGTGAAATGGTTTAGTGTGAGGTGTCCCTGTCCATGGCAGGAGATTGGAACTGGGTGATCTTAAGGTCCTTTCCAGCCCTAACTATTCTATGATCCTAAGTTGTGCTCTACTGGTATCGACAGATCTTACGTTTCATTACTTTAGCCCAGAAAGCCATCTTTATTGAAGTGAAAAATCCCTCAAGGATCATACAAGTCTTAGAAGCCCTCCACTTTGCAGAACCGGCAGATGCCACGGCTATGATGCTGAAGTCTCACTTTCTCACAAATCTTTTCCCACATCATGTAAGCATCTACGAGAGATTAATGGACTAGATTTTGACAGGATGCATCCTTAACAATGACTGCTCATTGTAAGTGTCTAGTAAGCTAAGGAACCTCATAAAATATGGGCTTGCTTCCCCTTCTAGAAGTTCTAGAAGAACAAAATAACATGGGGGGTGGGGTGGGGTGGGAATGAAGACAGTTTTTGTTCTGCATTTGCACCCTGGTTTGTAGTATTCCACTCCAGTTATAGTACAGATCATTGTGATTAAATCAGTCAGCAGTAGCTCAAAGCCACCACTGGTTATCTTTCTGCCCTGATAAGCAAAGATCTTCAAGTATACAGGCTTTGGAAAAAATTCGCCTTGGGTCACTTGCTTTGCTAGCAAGGACATTGCAGTATTTTTAACAATATGTTTTACTTTGAGAGGTCAGTGACTTTTGCCTGGGTATTTTGTTCTAAATATAACATTTATCTAGACTAAAATTAATAACATCAGTCTTCTTTACACAGCATTTTAAGTAACAATTTTATTCGTTTGTCCTAAATGCCCTGTAATTTGCATGGAAGAAACAGAATCAAAGTCAAGCAATTTCTTATTGTTCAGAGAAAAAAGGACAGAATTACAAAAGATTATTTTAAAGTACCCTTAGAGACATCTGGTTTTAGGTGAATTCTCATAGAAGTGTCCATCTAGATTGCTGGTTAATAGCTCTCTGGAGACAAAGTGCACAATGCTGGGCTGTTTGTGGTTTGTCATGTGAAGCTATGGCTGTGATTATGTGTCTAGAGCCATTATGCACAATTCAGTACCCCCCTACCAAAACAAAGGTTGGGGGGAATTCTGTTACTGCAATTAAAGTAGGTCTCAATCAGAATCATAACCAAGCATTCAAAGTCACCCGAAGGAAGTATTCCTTTATCATGTTCTCTAAAATGTTACTTGAATAGAGTGCAGTATCTTTCTCTGTTTGACTCAAGCAAGTGCAAGTGCTCTGTGATATGAACTGTACAAGACTTTTCTCTAAAAACCTGATCTAGTATAACCCTACAGCAGCCCAGCTCTCTGGATAACTATTAGCAGATAACTTTCTTCAATGACTTTCTTTTGCTTTGTTTAATGAAGGAAAAAAAAAATAGGCTTCATCCCGAATGTATTTACTACTTGAAATTACCAGATAATTTTAGCAAACAACTCTGAATTTCTGTTTGTAAATAAGTAGATCACTGTGTGTATTTAGAATTCAAAGTTGAAGCAGTTTTGCCTACAGATGTAGAATTTGGTTGCAGACAGGACATTTCAGAACTATACAGCTTTGCTTTCTGATTCTACAACACTAGACAGCTCACCACTTTGAGCACAAATGTCAGACAGACGTGGGGCTTACAATACACTGAAATTTCAGGAGTAATCTCCAAAATCACTGCTCTGTTTTTGCACAGGCAAATGAGATTCTTTTCACAGAAATGTCATAATCAGCAGACTATTGTTTAGATGTATAAACAGCATACAAGTGTAACTGTGATTATACTTTTACTCAACAGCTTTGGCTCATTAACAGGGGATGAAAGGCAATGACAACATGAGAGAGATCTGTGTACTTCAGCAGCCTTAAAGGTGTGATTTTCTTACAACATAGAAGAAACGAGGACTTTCTGAAGCATGCTTCTGTGCATGTTGTTATGTAGTTATCCTGAAGCATGTATGTATACCTTTCATGTAACTTTTTTTTGCAACATATCATGTACAGGAACCCATTACAGAGCTAGGGTAAGGTTTTCAAATGCAGCAAGTGAACTGGTGCTGATTTACTGATTGGATTGTGATGAAGAGACACCCTCCAAAGGATGTGCAATAACTCCATCATCTGTGCTTGATGAAAATCAGGGATTTTTTTTTTTTTTTTTTTTAAGAGAAAGAAAACAACACCCTAAAAGCCAGTGACCATGAGTTTAGATCTTTTAGCCGTAGTCAATGAGGCGGTGTTTCTGCAGGGCTCTATGTATGAAGGTGGTTCTAATGCACAGGATCACTTCATGAACATGGTCTTGACAGTTATCAGCTCTTTGTATCTGAAGATTAATGTTACAGCTCCTGACTGACTCGCTGGCCTCAGTTGATAAACTCAGTTATGTTCCTTGGACTTCTGTGGTTTGTGGACTCCAGTGTTGGGGATTTTTCGGTGCAGACATGCCTCCTTTTTGCAGTTCCATATACATAGATGAATCAGTTGGTTTTCTGTGTCATGTTCGAGGCTGTTTGCAGAGCATCAGAAATGGTTAACAAGAAAACCTCTGCAATGTCTATAAGTCCTGTATGCTGTATGCCGAAGTCTTTTGTGCTGTATTAGTAGACAATATACAGTATTATTTTTAGTATCTGGCTTTTTTAGGCTGTCAAATTTCAGTAATGGAATTTCATCAAACAATAAAGGCAGCACAGTCTACATCTCTTATTTCCTCCAAATTTTTTATCTTCTTGGCAAAATAATAGCTAGCCACAACATTTTGATCTGGTTAAGTGCTCTTTTTTTTGAGGGATATTTGCAGCAATACTTTATAACAAAAAGTCCTTTTTTTTGTTTTTTTTCTTAAGCTTTTTTGATAGCCTTCACTTTTTGTTTCACTGTGAGGGTTTCTTTAGCTGAAAGACACTAATCCTATGGTAATAACAGTAATGTTCTTAACACATCCAGGTGCCACCCAGCATTGCTAGTCTGCCTTCAAGAAAATCAGATTTTAGACTATGAACTTTTCCCTTTTAATTTCTCTTGAGAATGATTTCCTGAAGCAGAAGCTTGAAGAAAAGAAAATGATCAGAGTGAATGCATCTGATTGAATGAGATAATCAATATGAACATTATGTGTTCATGATCCATTATTAGCAACCCCAGACTATCTTTTGTCATAATCTGTGGTGTAAGTACCACCATTCTCCAAAATTTCAAGGTAAAGGTTGAAAAAACAGTCTCCACAAACCAGTTAAAAAGCTTCTTAAATCTGGCCTTCAGATGTAAATGTTTTTAACCTTGAATAGGTGTCTTTATGAGCTTGTCAGCTGTGCTTAGAGGTAGCTCTGCAGTGTTGAATTGATCATGCATCCTTTATTGCAGTTTTATTATAGTTAGCTTACATCTTAAAATGGTCTGATATGTGCTTGACTATAGTACAATCTTTATGTAAAAGAAAACTGTGTGGGAGGCTCTTTCTTATTATTGGGGTCAGTTTCAAGGACACAATTTATTGCTGCTTTTTTTTTTTTAACTGGAGAATTCCTTCTAGAAAAAAATGCTTTAAATACTTGGGGGGGGGGAAGGGGGATAACATTTTACTTGAAAAATAAAATCAAAACGTGAGTGGAGAGAAAGGTATCATTTGTTTTGCTGCTTTCTGGGATGTATGTGTTAAAACTGGGAGAAAGGGAATTCTTTTTGCTATTCTTTGCCTTTCTTGGGAGAAGGAGCTAATGTGAATTCCAATTGGCAGTCGGAAACATTGTAAGGGGTGTGAGGCTGTAGGTTTGTTCTCCGCACTGTTAAAGTTGGGCAGCAGTAAACTGAGCTAATACGGAGAGCTTCTTGCACAGCTCAGACTGCCCAAGGCAAGGCTACAGGAGCGATGTGGGAAAGATTTTTGTTTTCATACAGGTGAGACCCTGTGGCTAATGCAAAATGCTCCTGACCAAGTTTACACCCGTTCCTAGGGATCAGACCGAGGTACAAAGTGCCTCTGGATCCTCTAGAGATGGTGAGAGGGGAAAGGTCTGACTGTGTTTTAGCAGTTAGTGCTTAGCTGTATTGAAATGTGTTTGGCTTTCCACTCGGATATTTCAGCTTTTTGAGGGTTTCAGGTAGGGCAATTTGCAGGTGAGCTGGATCCTGAATGTAGTGAGCAGTAACGCTGGTGCTTGAATGAGCAAGATACATGAGGAATAAAAATCACATTAAAAAAATACAGTTTAAAATTTATTCCTAACCATGTAAAAGAAAATTTTATTGAACAAACAAGATTACTGCAGAGAAGTGCAGTCATTTAATTAAAAAAATAGTTAAGAATTAGAAACCAATTAATTTCTGGAGAAATGGAACTATGAAATTTTTTCCGTTGCTGTTAATTGCAGTGTCATTAACTTACCACGGTACTGCCCCAGTTGAATGTAGAATTTGAGTAAATTCAAATGTGTTGTGTCAGATTCAAGGCTCTTTCAAATGAATTAGGAAAGAATGAAGTGTTATACTGAGATGACAAGTATAAGGCTTAAAGTATTTTTTTTTGGTGCACAATTTGCATGTCAAATAAATGGATGTTCACAGAATCAATTTATTTCTGAGACCTTTGATCAAAGATTTGGGGGGGAGCCATAAAGAGCAATTCTCTTGAAAATGTTTGCTGCTTTCTAATGAGAACAGGCACCATTTGGGTATGTAGATGAAAGCACACCTAATCTTTTTTACTCCTCCTTCTTAATAATACCCTTGGATTCAGAAATTAGGCACAGCAGGAAGAAAGATCCTGTACATCACATCTCTGCACTAATAAAGCAAGCTGTCTAACTCCTGAAATAAGTAGGTATTTCTCACACAGGAAGTCACTTGTCTATGGGGGGAATGGGACAAGAAGGCAGCTCAGTTAATTTTCACACAAAATTGAAGAATAAAGATTTGGAACTGTGCCCACTAAGGCTGGAATATTTTCCATAACCTGGAATAAAACAAGTTCCAAGCAATTTGATGCTGAAAAAGCATCATGACAGCAGATCCCTAATTTAGGGTTAACAGAAAGAATCATAAAATTGAGCTAAGATTTCATTTGCTCCTTCCCCCTTCCCAGATGATGCAGGACAGAAAAATCATGAGGTGGTGAAGGAAGCAGGGGAAATGGTGGAGCTGAGGGCAAACACCCCCACGTGCTGGAGTGCCCTCATTGCTTAAGGTCAGAGCTAATACTTATAACCCTGGGAAGGTTTCACAGCAGATGATGGCAGCATTTTAACCCTGAGTTAAATCTAATCATCACCTGCGCTGCAGAAAGCATTCTTTGTTGGACAGGAATGGTGTTTTTATTGCTTCCAGATATTTTCTTCTCATTCTCACATTAACATGCAATTAACTTTTCAGAAAACCATTCCCTTGGCAAAATGGGGAGATGGGGATTTGTTTTTCTGCTGCTTTTGCAGGGGAGCTCTGCCTCCTGATTCAGCCTTTTGTCTGTGACATGTTTTATGGCTCTGTGCTCTGCCTTGTACAAAGCCATAGTTGCCCGCTCACTCACTGGGGATGCCTGTCTGCCAATCTATATTGACTTGGTGGTATGTCCTTTAGCATGTCATTTGACACTTCTACCAGAGCCTGTCTCTCTGCCCAATATGGACATGGCATTCCAGGAAAAGTGTTTTCTCTGTTTGTTATCACTACAATAAAGATTTGAGGATGAGGATTTTCTTTCTAAATGTCTGGAAACAACAGGTTTTGTCAGGATAAGATAAAAAGGGGAATTTTTATATATATTTTTTTTAACTTCATAAAATGGAGACACTGAAATTAAATAGATCTTTTATATTTGGTAGTATTTCATGTTAATATGGCTGACATTTTGCTTCCTCTTTTCTAGGAAGCTGTTAGCTTTTATTATTCTTTTATCTGCATCAGATTATCCAGTAATACCCACTGCTGTGAACTACACGGCCTCAGAAGTTTTACTGAAGTGAGAGAGTTAAGATAAATTAATGCAGGGAGAATTCTGAAATGAAACCACTTGACCCCCTAGTAATATTTGCTGCTAACACCATTTGGAGTTGCACTTAATATTTGAAATCACTATATCATTTAAAATGACATTGTGAAGTGGTAGAGTTCCTTTAAAAATGAGGGTTACCATGTCATTTAATGCAAAGCTGTGAATCCCAGGAGAACTGAGTTGTTCCTCCTTGTTAAATGGAAAGGCATTAATCTTTTCAGATGCAGTATCCCAGATAGAAATTCTTGCTCTGTACGACTAGGAAAGTCTCTCAGTACTCAGCTTGTCAAGACAAAGAATTTGGAAAAACTAAACAAAGCTGTACTGCATGCCAGGAAGAAAAGACATGGGATGCATTTCTAGTTCAGCCAATAAAGCCTTCTCTACAGGATATGATATGCTTCTAAACACCGGACAATAGATCAGACTTCCAAAGACAGCAGTGAAGGACAAAAATTATTCCCTGAGTATGAGGGTTGATGCTACAGATCATGCTACGGATTTCAGGTGATATCTGTGAATAAGATACTTATTCTGCTGTTTTTAAGATTCAGACTTTTTACAGGCCCTCGCATGAAATAGACTGTATAGATACATCCAAATCAAATTGGTCCAAGTCTAATGGTGCAGGCAGATGTCCGCAGCAACTTCTCCTCTTTATTCAGCTTGGCTTTCCATCAGGCTTGTGGTACATCAGAGTCGTCCTTCTCTGTAAATAATCATCTTATTCAGAGCAGACTGCTGCTGTTGGGAGTCCAAAGCAAAATACCAATGGATGTGGGTTTGTGCTCCATCAAGTTTTGCCTTGCCTTTCTCCTCTTTGTTACCAATGTTGATTTTTATCTGCACTTTACATGTTTGTGACATCACTGAAACAAAAGAAAGAAAGAGTTTACATTGTGTTTGTTGGTAAAATGAATATACACTAAATATAGCTTTATGTTTTTCTACATGATACTCTTATCTTTTGTTGATATAATATCTAGCTTGAAATTTAGTACAGCAGTAATGATTGCATAGCAGCCTGGGGCACGACACTGAGGGAACAACAAACTGCAATGCTGAATCAAGTCAATTCCTTCACATCTGAGAAGAAGCTATATGGGCCTTTGTTATCATTAAATGAACTTCAGGGATTTGGTGAATATATGCAGAGACAGGCTTTGTGGGTTTCCTTATATTTCATGTTAAGGCAGGATCCATCTCACCCTCGCTGTGTACAGAGTAAGAGACTATATTGTGCGCATCAAATTCTGCTAATATGCAGCACAAAATGAAGAAAATTAAATTTAGGCATCTCCATGTAGGTTTGTATATGTGAGCAGGATGTTGAATTTCCTATTTTAGTCTATGAATGGAAACCTGCTGCTATAGCACAAGAAAGTGAAGGTCTGGGAGCAATTTCTTTCACCCTGAGGAACATGGAGGCACTCCCATCTGCAAGGGTTGATGTGAATATTCCTCCGCCTTTTTGTCTGTGGTGTAAGCTGACAGCAATTGTGTTCTGAAATGGCTAAATACATTGAAATAAATACAATATGTGGTAAGCTAATGAGTACTAATCAAGATTAATACGCTGAAATCAGATTCATCTTTTCAAGAGGAGGATAAGTCAGAGGGAAATCAAGCTGCATATGTCTGATAGCTGTGCAAGATTTCTCTAGATGATTAAATGGGTCATTTTTATTATTTATGCTCTATGCATTCCAATTCAGTAAGAAAAATATGTGCCAGCATGAAATTAAATGAGGAATTTTTTTATTGTGTCTACTAATATCTGAAAGTGGATTTAAATACTGTTGAATCACCAAATGTATGAAACACTTAGAATCAGGGGTTATGGGCGCTTGGGAGCATCATGCACCCACTGGTCCACTGACAAATGTAAACCCAAGAGGATTTACATAAGACCAGAGGATCTCTTTTTCTTATTCTCAGACACAACATAATTTAAGAAATACTCTGCATCTTGTATTAGTTACATACTGTGCACATAAATATCTGTGGACAGTGAACTATTGCATCTATGAATCTGTTAGGAGAGGCAAGAAACTTATAGAGATGTAGTTCTTTTTAAAGGAAAAACATCCAGCTGTGATTTGCATACAGTTGGACAGTACGTAAGAGGTGCAAGGCAATAAAAGATGGGTCTGCTCAGAAGTTTCATCAGCAAAAGAAATAGGAAAGTAGATGATGATGATGATGGGTCAGAGAGAATTATGGAAATGGAGAATCGTAAGGAAAGAAAAGAAAGAAAAAGACTTCTTTTTCTCACAGAATTTATCTCCCACTGCAGAGTTGCACACTGTTCATTTTACATTTATTTCCTGTGCATGGAGTCTGAAAGGAGAAAGATCTTTCATTATTTAAAGAGCTTGTACAAGACCATTTTTATTGCTGAGACCTAATATCTCAGTTCAGTTTTTTGTCAATGCAAATAATTCTAGATGTTCATTTTGGAGAAGCTGACAGTGAAATGCTGCCTCTATGCAATCAAATACATTCACTAAGACATAATTGGTAATCTTTTCTATGCCTATCACACCTGGTTCAGTATTTTTCCTAAACGTCTTTCAGCAAAAAATGTTGACTTACCCATATTTGTAATTATATTAATCATAAAAAAAGATCAGTTGACAATTTTCTTCACTCTTACTTTCTATAAAACTTTGAATTATTAAAATCTAAGATTTTCTTAAATGAGAAAATTTGTTTCTCAATTTTTGAAATCAACTTTTATTTCAAAATGTAAGCTATTTATAAGGAAATATTTTAAAAATGAAGAGGTGTCAAAAACAAAACGAAAGTTTGACCTGAATCTATTTATTTTTTTGTTCAAATTTTCAATTTAGAACAGCTTTTACCATTGCATTTTTTCTGCTTCGTAACAGCATGAAGGAAGCAGTTCTGAATGTGTGAAACCTTGTGCTTTAAAGAGATACATATCTGGACTCCTAAGATGTGACAAGCTTAGAATAGACCAGTTTTTCACCAGGATAGGTAATATTTTGGGGGTATCTTTTTACTGCTGTTCTTGTTTCTAAGGCATTAGGACACTTCAGGTCTTTTGGTTTGGGGCTGGGTTTGTTTTTTTTTTCATATTCAGAAAGCTGAAAGGTTTTAGTTGGGTTTTTTAGACAGCTGCTGAACCTTTCAAATGGCCCTTTGGTTTCTGGAGCTTTAATCAGGAAAAGCAGCCCCAAATACCATGAAGCCCACTCTAGAAATGCAGACACAAGGCTTGATCTTTGTCTGCCCTTTTGTTACGACAGTTAATGCTTCCACAGAGAAAATGTTCTGACATACTATGAATTTTCCTTTTTGTTTTTCATTCCCAGTAGGTCACCTGTGCATACCATGATGACTGAGGGGAGAGCATCCGACACTGTCATCCAAATGGCTTGTATATGTGGACAGGTATCAGAACGCAGCAGCTGCTGGAGCTGGCATGAATCAAAATGCTGCTTCATCTCCCTTCACAGACTTTTGCTCTACTCATTTTTTTGATGTAGCTTGGCTTCCTGTCCCAGGCTCTTTCCAGGCAGCTGAAGTTTCATGATAAAAGCAACAAAATCCCTCTACTTTCCTGACAAAAGAAACACAAGTGCTATCATTGAGACCCCAATCCCTGCCTCAGTGTTTTGTCTTTTTAGTAAACTTCAATCCTCACCACTCTGGCAGACCCATGATGCTGTGCACTATTGTAGGCACTATTTACAGAGACTTTGTTAGTTCAAAAGCAATCAGGGAAAGAGATCGCCACAGACTCTTTCCTGTGGATGCTTCTGTATAAAGATTTGGCTCATCTTGAGAATGATGCTTTCTCAAAGATTTTTGCTTCTAGTTGAGATTTCTTTGAAAGTGACACTTTGTGTAATCAAGATGAGGTCCATCTAGTGGTTAAATAATTAGTTAGGTGGCACAACATTTCCCATTCCCTCTACAGTTCCAGATCCTTGTGTTTAACATGGGTAGAAGCAGCAGCTTTCACATTTAATATCAGCCCCTGAAGAATTTGTTCACTCAACTTAGATGTAGTTGAAAAGCAAATCTCCAGTTGCTGTGACTCAAAGGTCTCCCGAAGTCCTCACTCCTCCAGTGCTTCTCTGCCTGAATGCTTTGTTTCCTAGTCTGTGACAATAATATGTTACATCACAACTATGGATTGGACACCAAGATTAAATCTTTGCCTGACTTTTGAATATATATATACACCAGGAAATACAGAAGTCTACATTTGTACCTATTAAAAATAATTAGTCATACTTCAGACAAGAAAGAAATACAGGGCTAGCTGGAAAAAGCACAGGTCAAATTCAAACAAAACAGAACCATTCCAGCCTTCACCTTATCTGCTTGTGGTATTGGACTGAAAATCTAATTAATGGGGCAACTTTCCCATTATTTTCCAGAGTTTTCAGTTGTACAATAAACAGGTTCATAATAAGGATATCAATGGCTGTTGCCATAGTAAATTCACTCATAACAAAGCTCATTTATGTAGGAATAAAAAGAGGGGTATACTGATAAATGATAAAAATAAACACACTTCGTTTTTCCTTAGTAGATCTCCATGCACTCAAACAGAGAAGGAACTTCACCATTATCCTTGTTTTCTTCCGGTAGGGACACAAAGGACATCCCTGTTCTGTAATCACTGTCCAAAACTAAGCTTGCCTCACATGAACCTATCCTGAGGGTAAATACTGTAAATCATTAGCTCACAGAGGTCTCTGCAACTGGACTGTTACCAGCAGCTGAGCTACAGACAGCTGAAGATGATGCCACATTTGGATAATTCTACGCTAAGCTGCAACCAAAGAAGTGATGTAGTAGGGGCATATGCAAAGCCATGATTTGGAGCAAGAGGTGCCCAGCCACAGCTGGATCTTGGTTCTTAAAACCCCACAGATAGATAGAGCAAAAATAAAGTGGTGCAAATTTGATTCAAGGTTGGATCACAACCTTGGACTGTGAGTCTACATAGTGACTCCATGACAGCTTTGAACAGGCAGAGGATTGCTGTTTCCTGAAAGCTTTTTGGTTCTGAAGTGTGCTTTGTCCAAGCAGAATCATGAGAGGTTGTCTTTTTTTTCTCCCGGAACAATGGAGTCTCGTCAATCCATGCTCAGATGTTTTTAGGTCATCTATTTTAGCCATTTCTTTCCCTGGAAATAACCCCAGAAAATGTCCTGTGCAAACATAATTGATATTAATAGCGTGTCCACTAAAAATATCTTTGGTGAAACAGCAAGTGAATTTTCCTTCCAAAACTCATATCAAATATTCCCATTGAGAATTTTGTATTTCAAGCTTAAAGTAACAGTAGGCTGACCTTTCTTTAACCTATCCTTTGGGCTACACTACTATTTAAATACTGATACTATATCCCTAGCAATGCCTATTTAGTCAGAATACACTTGGACAAAATGCAGAACCTGAACAAACTTGCACCTTCACTCAATCACCGAGTATAGGAATACACCTACCATTCCTGTGTAGGAATAAAATATGATATAATACTTTACCAATAACAGTGTAATGATAATGATGTTATTGTATCATTCCAGGAAAGAGTGGGAAGACGGAAACTGTCATTCGTGGAACATAATTATTACTGTTTTCTCTTTGGTGGCATTTGGCCCCCTGATTTACTTGGCTCATTTTTTTGATCCCCATATGGTATGAAGATGGTTTCAAGATGTTATTCACTCTTTTTACACCTCACCTCTGCATAGAGATGGACAGGGGGATCTGGGCTGTTTAGGAGCTGTGCTGGAGCTACTTGGAACTAGTTTTGTTGTTGGTTTGTTTGGGATTTTTTTCCTTTTATTCTTTTTTTGTTAGATATTGCATTACGTACCACATCAAAGGTATCTCTAGCTTTACTGGGACAGCTCATTCTTATGTCCAGAGGCAGTCTAGCTCCAGTCTGTTATTTTAAACAAAGGCATAAATAGGTACACTCACAGTCGCTCTAGTGTACACAGTTCAGTCCAGTCAATATGAATATGTGCTGCAACTAGGTAATGATCCCAGAAAGTACATTTTTACAGGGAAAATACTGAAGAGAACAATAACAAACCAAAGGAACCCATCCGTAATTTAAGACTTACAGCTTCCAGCAGCAGCCTGAAGATCTCATTGCAGCAGGATTTTATAGATTCATGTTAACAGCAACTCCATTTCCCTTTTGCTTGCTCTTTGGATGCAACATTTCAGTTTCATAGAGAATGCTATCCTCTTTTTGGTGTGCCAGGCATTTGGGGGTTTCACCTGCAGCTGTACCTTTCACTGCATCCCAGGGGTAGGTGCTTTGATTTACTTTCATATCTATAAATCTGGTGGCTTCAGGGAACAAGTTTTTCCAAGACTGAGACAACAGGGGAAGATGTCCTACCTCTCTTCATGTAACCATTGCCACAGCATAACGGGACTAAATTTGGTTTCCTTCTAAATAAATCTCACTGTCATTTAGCGGGACTGCAAAATTAACTAGATGCAGCAGTTCTGCGCTCAGTAGCAGGAAGCCAAAAGCAAAGATATTTTAGATTAACAAATGAGGTGGAAATGACTTTCCCCCCAAGGACTTATTTCCCATGGGAAAACTAGTTTCTCAGAAAAAAAGGGAGCTCTAAAAATAGATCGTGCCACACAGTTCTGAGCCAGCCTGCGTCTTCCCAAGCCTTTATGGAAAAGAATGAGACGCACGCGTGCTGCGATCTCCAGGAAGACTCGGGCAACTCGGAAACATTTTAATGGTTTAACAACAGCATCAGCCCAGAAGAGCGGGCATATAGGGATGTGAAGGTAATGCAGGTGTGCTATTTACTGGAGTGTTAATTAGGCTAAGCAATTATAAAGGGTAGGTAAATTCAGCTGGTGGAAAAAGCATTTTGCTGCTAGCAAAATAACAGCGTAAATACTGCTCATCTACAGAGAATATAATGAATGTTTTCTCCTTGCACTGCTGTCAGAGATCTAGGGAAAGATGGGTAAGACCTAATTTATGGAGAACAAAATGGATTTTGTCCACAGTTGACAGACATGAAAGATGTGTCTTTTCAATATTTTAATTCTTATCTAAAAGGACACTTATTGCTGCCCCGTATGCCCTACCCTGTCTCCACTGCTAAATATCTTCAGGCTTTGCAAAAGCGACTCCATTCCTGCTGTTCAGGTTAGCATTAGAGACACTTGAAAATGTTCAACCTCACAAAGCGATAAGCACTTCTGCTAAGCCACTTAGGATCCAAGGATATCCAGTAAAGTATTTTGTACCTTGTAAGCTGCAGCCTGCTCGCACTGACAGACATGCCAAAAGGGGAGGCAAAATCACCAGAGACTCAAATTGCTGACTGGTACCAAGAAAGATATTTGAGAAAGTGGTGCAAAGACCTCAAGGCTTGTTCTCCAGAGGACTTGAACGCAAACAGAGAATGACTAAGGTGAACTGAATTAGTTGTATTTTTGCCATTGGAGAGGGACAAAATATCTCATGCTTTTATATAACCTTTGCTGTCCTGGGTTATATTTGAAATAGGCTGATGTTTGTCACCAATGCTTATCAAGAGCACTGGGCAGGTGAGTCAGTGTTTACTGCTAAAACACCAATAACTCCCTTAATCATTACACTGTTGTCCCAGCCCTTCTTAGGGGCTAAATAGCTGAAAGAGGGAATTCACATTGAGTATTTTAACTTCAGTCCTTCTAGATTTATAGGTAGCCTAACCCTTATGGACATGCACATATTAGCCCTCTTCTAATAACTTCCTTCAGTAGTTTTTACACAATCTGAAAATGAGTATGGAATTAAATAATTCAATTGTATTATTACTTATTGCTTTTCTCCTTGTAAAACCTGGGAACTAAGGGAATAAAAATACTACTTTTAACAGTATTACTGTATTAACAGAGATAGAAGTTTGCTAAGATACAGATTTGCTTAAAAAGCCTTCCACCTTAAATTCATTGAGATGAGGAAATGCTAAATGATTCAGCTACACAGAACTTTAAGTAGAAAGACTGTTTATTAATAACATTATTTTGTAGGGAAACAAACAGGCAAGACAAGCCAGAAAAAGGTATTCTGACATTTACCCATAATGCTGACCTAAGCCTGATAAGAAGCCTGAAGTGATGAAGCCTAGGAGTATTTTTGGTACCAAGGGAGAATGTGATGAACGAACCTGCTATGTAGATAGGAGAACATCCCATGCTGACTTCCTTAGCTAAACAAAAATTGAGCTTCTGCTAGAATTGTGTTTAACCTCTTAGATCAGGATAGTGTTTCCTTTGTACTGAATCTCTTACCACTCCGGTCTGTTGCCCTGAAGGACTCCACTGCCTGGAGGGACTCTGTCTGTCTCTGCAAGTGGAATTGATGCAGTTTTTCTACTCACAAGACCTTATTCTAGTACATGGCTTCAGATCTAGTAACAGCCATTACTTTAAGGGAATGTTTGTAAATATCTCAGCAGTTGAGTACACACCCTAGGAAAGACTGATTCAGGCCACCAAACACTGGACACATGTTTAAAGAGGTGAACTGCAGCAAAAAATTGTGATAATCACAGGAGTTTAATAATTGAAAGTCATAGAAAAGTTATTTTACAACACTAAACTGATCTTTTTAGAGATACTCAAAATCAACAGCAATATACATTTAATGGAGACATTTATTAATAGATTAAGTGTCTTTCTAAAAGTTAGTCTCTCCTTTCCGTTGCATAATTCAAGAACAACCCAATGGAGAAAACACACAAGAATGGACCCTTGGGTCCTTTTCATACCACAAGTATACTAATGCATTTTTTGGCAGAGTGACAGAATCAAAGAGAAAAACTAGAGATGAGAGAGTTGTGGGTGAGAATACTTTGATGGACAAAAATGCCATCAATGTCAGAAAATAGTACAGCCAGGATAGAATTTATATGAAAATGTTATCAAAAGGCACTGAGAAACCAAACAAGCCATGGCAATCAAAAAGAAAGCTCATTCAACCCCCACCCTCAAAACCTTTGTCATTGATCTGCAGGTTGAGCTTGTCTTCTGATGCACTCATCTATCCCATAATAAATATAGGCAATTCAAGATCTGGCATAATAATATAAGCTACAACACACATGGAGGAGACTTACCAGGCAGAGTGTGACTTAGGCTATGTTTCAGAAAAAAACTTGGATCTGAATTAACCTGATGATAGTTAAATAAATTTGGCTTTGGATGAAAATTTTAGGCTGGCCCTAAGAAGGATTATGGAACCGAGATTAATATATTTTCTGATCTTTGTGAAATTTTGTAAATAAATGTTTACGTTCATGCTCATATCTATTGCTTAGAAATGGAATTGGAAGAAAAGGACTAAGGACATAATATAGGAAATAAAACCTCTTTTAAATTAGTATTTTCTGATAGCAAGGTCCTACACCTGGGTCGGAGCAATCCCAGGCACAGCTACAGATTGGGCTAAGAAGAGATTTAGAGCGGCCCTGCGGAGAAGGACTTGGAGGTGCTGGTCGATGAGAAAATGAACACGGGCTGGCTTCAGTGTGCGCTCGCAGCCCAGAAAGCCAACCGTATCCTGGGCTGCATCAAAAGGAGTGTGACCAGCAGGTCGAAGGAGGTGATCCTGCCCCTCTGCTCTGCTCTTGTGAGACCTCACCTGGAGTATTGTGTGCAGTTCTGGTGTCCTCAACATAAAAAGGACATGGAACTGCTGGAACAAGTCCAGAGGAGGGCCACAAGGATGATCAGGGGACTGGAGCACCTCCTGTATGAAGACAGGCTGAGGAAGTTGGGGCTGTTCAGCCTGGAGAAGAGAAGGCTGCGTGGAGACCTCATAGCAGCCTTCCAGTATCTGAAGGGGGCCTATAGGGATGCTGGGGAGGGACTCTTTGTCAGGGACTGTAGTGACAGGACAAGGGGTAACGGGTTAAAACTTAAACAGGGGAAGTTTAGATTGGATATAAGGAGGAAATTCTTTCCTGTTATGGTGGTGAGGCACTGGAATAGGTTGCCCAGGGAGGTTGTGAGTGCTCCATCCCTGGCAGTGTTCAAGGCCAGGTTGGATGAAGCCTTGTGTGGGATGGTTTAGTGTGAAGTGTCCCTGCCCATGGCAGGGGGGTTGGAACTAGATGATCTAGAGGTCCTTTCCAACCCTAACTATTCTATGATTCTATGATTCTATATCTAGTACATGAATACCAAAAGGACTGAAGATGAAACATAGACATGTTGTTCTGGGCAATGATTTAATCTTAGAAAATCAGGCTCCCCTGTGCCATTTTAGGCACTATTAAAGTAAGTACCCATGTCCCAGCCTCAGTGTTGCAGTCTCAAAGGCATTTTGAAAAGTAAACAGCGAGCCTATGGAGGCACAATACCAGACAAAAACAGCCCATCCATCAGCAAGTGAGCACTTTTCACCTTGCCTTTTAGTCCTGACTGGATATGGCCCTCAGGTGAGTAAGGAAAGTAATTGTCTGCTTTTGTCATCTACAAATGATGCCCCTACATCACCACAAATACCTCTTTGTTCTGGTCCCTTGGTAAGGAAGATGCCACTCCTGCGTTTCTGAAGCAGTATCTCAAGGTGAGCAGAGTCACTGTGCAATGAGTAGTTTTATGCACAATTTTAAGCTACACATTGCAAGTGTTAGAAACCAAAGCACCATCATTTTCTTGTTATTTCTTTCCAGACATTATTCATGAATTAGAAGGTTGGTGGATAGATCCAGGATGTCCCATATGACCTCCCAGGCTTATTCCCCAAACACAATTCCTTTAGGCTATAACCACCTTGAGGAACAGAATGACAAGAGAACTAAAGGATATGTTTTCTATTACTTACTGGAATGTTTCATATGATATTGTGTATGATACTGTAAAAAAAAGTCTTCAAAGCATTCTGAAAAAGAAAACTGATTTATCCTGAGAATTGAAGAAAAGTTTCTTCCATTTCTAGAATGTTAAGAAATCCACAGTATTTCCTCAGATACACTCGATTCCCACTGACACAAATAATTCCAACTGTGATCAAAGCATGCAGCAAGGTACCTTCTTAGCTTAAACGACTGTGCTGACTTCCTGTGCAAATTAGGGAGCTGTCTATGCTAATTACCAGCTCTGATCGTTTGTTATCAAACTCATGCTATTTGTGCACACAGATGAATCAAGAGCACGTGAATCTGGAACAGATGCTTGCAAATGCTCTGCGAATTTATAATTTGTCTTTCTAGTCCCTTCAAGAGAAGTAGAACTTCTATCGGAAACATAAACCTCAGTACATCCAAAAATTACTCTTTAGTGGCTGCTAGTTCTTAGAATTGTATTTTTCTTTCAGGCAAAGCTATTTTATCATACATTTCTATTTAGTCTGTAAAACAAGTTTTAAAAACCCCAAACAAACAAATATTGCTTTATGCAGCCCATAAACCTTGCTATTGCATTAAACTCAAACTCGTATAACGGAAACATTTAGCTGTTCAGCTATTCTGGGAAATGAGCTAAAATCTCAATAATAAGTTTTAGCTTGTATACTCAAGACCACCTGATGTTCAAGCCTTCTACATGTTTAAATACAGCCCTTATTATTCTTCTAATACTTGTACTGACATACTTCCCAGGCTTCTAGTCACAGAGAAAGGCATCAAAAGGATATAACTTCTGTCCTACCTTAAGAATCAGTGTGTGATTTTTGTTTGTCTATTTATGTGTCTATATACTATTCACTGTACATTTGTATGCAAAAGGTCTGGGTGTCTTTGGATTAAAAAAAAAAAAGCTAGTTACATACATGCATATTAGTGTAACAGACAACTTTTGCCTAAAGGAAAACAACAAACCCTGCAGATACTTCACACATTTCCTACCTTCCTAGCCATAATAAATATTTACTTTGATCAGATTTATTCCCCAGTCACATTACTGAATTGTCAGTTCAGTTTTATTTTACTTGGTGACTACTGTGAAAGCTGATGAGAGTAGTCATTGCCACTACAGAGAGCTCTGAGACGTGGTACTAGATTCACCAGTGGATAAAACAGAGAGGCTAGCATAAGGACTAGCTTGTATCTGCTATGCTTGACAAGAAACTTCAAGGTACCCATCATATACGACAGCAAAATCAAGTCCTAAATCTTCTTTTGGCTGAAGGCTGCAGAATGAACTTAGGTGACTTTCCATCCCTCAAATCCTCACTGTCAAGACTTATTGCATATTTCTTTGAATCACGTTCACTACTTTGATGGCAATATGGATTTTTCTCCCTATGGTGAAGGTTCATTTAGTGAGTCATTTTGCTCTCCTACATAAAATAGCTGCTACATCTTTTTTTTTAAATGCATAGCTGATTAAATCACAAGTAATTGCTCCTCAGAAAGAACAGTATTTTAAATCTCTTAGTCTTTCTGCCTTTCAAATCAAAGAGTTCAGTGAATCATTAGGCATTTCAACGTATTAACAACTTCAGTGGTTTGAAGAAAAACCCTCTGATTTCCTGTTCTGTTGAAGTTACTTTCGTTCTTACTTATTATCTGCTTAACAAAATTAGTGTTGCTAACTCTCCCACTGAGGCATAGATCAGTAGATGCATATGCTATATTCAAAATATAGCAGAGACTTCTTTTTGTTAAATCCATGACCAGGTCCTTGAGCTCAGTATGTGAAGCTGACCCTCAGTTGCTGATCTATGGAAAATACACTAAGAAGAAATGCATCTTGATTTATTTAAAACACCCACAGGGGTAGAAGTGACAGTATACAATAGCGATGAAAGTTTGTGTTTTTAATATATGTGCCCTCAACCTACACACACAAGCATGCACTGGCTGAGTTGCCAATTAGAACATAAAAACTGCTGCCAAGGGACTGATGTATTGAAGTGTTGTATTATTGGAAATAAAAAAAAAAACCCTAAACCAACCAGATTTCACTAAACAAGTTGGTGTTATGTATCTTCAGACTAAATGGCTTTTCATTTAAACCAAACTGCTCACTTCTTTGCCTAAAATGCCCTCCAGAATTGTTTGCATGAATCAAGCAAGGGAGCTCCTTACTGGTCCTACTGATTGCACCAGCGGAAGATCCTCTCCCTTACAGAATCAGATCTTTGATTTAATCAAACTTGCTGGTTCACTTTTAATCCAGCTACATTCACATCTTTACATTTAAAAAAGGGACAATCAAGTTTCTCCTGTGAATAGATCATCCAGTCCTGTGAGATGTAGAGTGCACGGTGCAATGTGCTTAACACTCTTTACTGACTCCAGAAAGTACAGTGCCCCCACACCTTCTGGGGACTAAAGTGAAGGTTCAGTTTCGTCCCAGAAAAGCCAGCATCTTTCATGCCTTATTCAAGAAATGGAGCTGCTCTTGATAGTGTTCATAGCTGCCTGCTGTGATCATTCAATTCCCTGATAAAAAATTTCAGTTGGAAAAGCTTTTTAATGCATTGATAGTGGTTTGTCCATCTGGAAATGTGTGCTTAGTCTTTATACTTCATGGCAAGGAGCTGACATTTGTTTTCATTAGCCACACATCATGTTGTTATGTGAAGCAATTGTGCATAGTAAGCTTATATAATACCTCCCCTTAACTGATGAGCTAAAGATGATCTCCCAGCAATATTGACATTAAAACTATTTCTTTTCCTATGACAGTGGCTACTATCATGGGAAATAACAGATGGATATTTACTAGGATGCTATCCTAGTACATACCTACGTTTCACATAAAAAAAATTAAGAAGAAAATTATCATACAGTAAGTTTTCCAGGAAGAAGCATCCTTGATTCGCTAGTTGCCAAATGAAAGTCATACCAGTCTGGAGACCAGTAACGAGTGGTGTCCCTCAGGGGTCGGTGTTGGGACCGGTTTTGTTTAACATCTTCATCGTTGACATGGACAGTGGGATTGAGTGCGCCCTCAGCAAGTTTGCCGATGACACCAAGCTGTGTGGTTCAGTTGATATGCTGGAGGGAAGGGATGCCATCCAGAGGGACCTCGACACGCTTGTGAGGTGGGCTGATGCTAACTTCATGAAGTTTAACCATGACAAGTGCAAGGTCCTGCAGCTGGGTCGGAGCAATCCCAGGCACAGCTACAGATTGGGCAAAGAAGAGATTCAGAGCAGCCCTGCAGAGAAGGACTTGGGGGTGCTGGTCGATGAGAAAATGAACATGGGCTGGCTTCAGTGTGCGCTCGCAGCCCAGAAAGCCAACCGTATCCTGGGCTGCATCAAAAGGAGTGTGACCAGCAGGTCGAAGGAGGTGATCCTGCCCCTCAACTCTGCTCTAGTGAGACCTCACCTGGAGTATTGTGTGCAGTTCTGGTGTCCTCAACATAAAAAGGACATGGAACTGCTGGAACAAGTCCAGAGGAGGCCACGAGGATGATCAGGGGACTGGAGCACCTCCTGTATGAAGACACGCTGAGAGAGTTGGGGCTGATCAGCCTGGAGAAGAGAAGGCTGCGTGGAGACCTCATAGCAGCCTTCCAGTATCTGAAGGGGGCCTATAGGGATGCTGGGGAGGGACTCTTCACTAGGGACTGTAGTGACAGGACAAGGGGTAACGGGTTAAAACTTAAACAGGGGAAGTTTAGATTGGATATAAGGAGGAAATTCTTTCCTGTTATGGTGGTGAGGCACTGGAATAGGTTGCCCAGGGAGGTTGTGAAGCTCCATCCCTGGCAGTGTTCAAGGCCAGGTTGGATGCAGCCTTGGGTGAGATGGTTTAGTGTGGCAGGGGGTTGGAACTGGATGTTGCCAACCCTAACTATTCTATGATTCTATTCTATGACCCACTGTCCAAATTTCTTGTAAATTGAATAATTTTCTACTAATACAAGCAAGTCAGTCAGTAAAAGGACAAGATATTCTTTATCTTCCTGAATTGAGCAGTATTGCAATCACTGAGTGCATTTATTCTTGCTTTTGTCTTGTACAGGATACCTGCAGGCCAGCAGGATGTGAACCTAGAAAAATGGGCCAAGATGCTGTGTGGTGTATAAAAGGGTCTATATTTTTTATCACAACCTCTAGCTTAGGATGGGATAGCACCCTGTGCTGAGTGACTAAGAATACAAGCTCCTACCAATATTTATGTAGGTAACCTTTGAGACTTGAGTATAGGTGGGAGATATGCTTGGAGCACGGTGTGTTGTGGCTCTGCTTGAGATGATTGCTGAAAAGCAGTGTGACATAGTCCTTGTTTTCAAAGGAAACACTAAGAAATGGGGTATGTCTCATTAGGATTAAGACTAACTCTCAGTTTACCGGTTCTGGTCTACCACTTCCAAGTCACAGTAAAGACAAAGTACAGAAGAAACACAGTGAACACAGCAGTCAGCCTGAATGGGTTCCTCAGCTTATCAAAGATTATATTTGCTCCTAACTGTGGATTTCTACAGCATGCTCTCCAATATCTGTGGATGGTCATCATAAAGGACATGAGCCTTGTTGAACAAGAACAGAAAACTAACTCCAGCCTTTTTAATTTTACAGCTTTAACTATCAGCTAATGCTCATTAAGTCAACACTCATCAGCATGCCTTGGAAGTTCTCAACATCACATAACTGTCAGTGGCTGAATCAGGGATACAATTCTGCTTCTAAAAGCCAGACCTAAACCCAGGATAACTTCCGTTAAAAACATCCACCAGTTTTCCTTTTACTTCAGTAAGGTCTCTGGCAATACAGCTTATTCCACATCTGCTTTTTAACTATATTATACCTCCAGATTACTTCTAGCTCACTGGAAAATAAGACACATATCTCAAAGAAAACAGGTAACTCCATACACCATGTCCTTGCCATATAGCAGTAATTATTCCTTGTTGCAGTTTTGTAATATCAGATTATTTTTATCATTACTAGTTCATTCTTTTCTTCCTTCTCTTCTTCTATTATTTGAAATCTTAAGACTTGTTTCTCCCTTCTGTACGTTCCTCTGCCTACGGTTTCCCACCCACTATTCCTCCCTCAGAAATAAAACTGGTGCTAAAATAATAAGCAGTGCTGTGCAATGCCTGCAGAAGTACAGGGGTGTTGGTATGCATTTTTCAGGTATTATATTTAGGCAGAGGCAGAAAGATGCCCAAATGACTTCCTCTGGGATTTAGGGACTTTACACATAATGGCTATGTTGTTGAGGCCCCTTTTAGATCGCTCTGCTAATGCTCTTTTTGCTTCTTGCCATAACATTTGTGATGCAATAATAAAAGATCTTAGCAACACTTTAACACTGAGTGGCCTGTTAATCTGTACTTTTTCTCTGAAATGAGGTGAGACTCTAGAGATGGCAGACTGATGAGAGAAATATCATTAGTGGAAAATATTTCTTGGCCACTGATGAAGATGAGTGTACTTAGCCAACTGCAGAGCTGACTCCATGGTAAAATATAATTGGGCCATTCTGATAATAGGAAGTACACCTTCAAAAATGATTTCCTAATTTGTACAGGGGGGAGCTACTCAGGGGCTGTGTTAGATGCGGTGAAGTACCTTATCTTTCCTCCTACTGTTGCTTCAGAAATCTCATTAGGACTTAAATCATATCTGCCAATCCTAGCTAGAGATCTCAAACACACCAACATATCCAAAGTGGTGCTGAGTGCCTGGGTTTGAGACTCTCTTGCATTACTGCCTCACTTTCTATCACGTGATAGTATCACTGCCTGTTTCATTATGTCAATCTGATTTTAAAGTCTCTGTAAACTCAAAACAGAACTGAACACATCTCAGCAATTAAAGCTTTTCTTTTCTTACCTGTAGTGCTTGGATGCATTTTATGGTATGCTCCAATGACACTCCATTCATCCAGCATATATGTAGTAATTAAAGTCTCTATTTTATCTACTTCACATCCTGCTGGTAGATTGAACCTACCTGGAGAACTTTTTCACCCAGTAGACAGCCTCTTGCTAGAAGAGATGAGGGTCAGCACTTGCACTGTTCATGCTGTGAGTACTCACTGCCTGCCCCAGGGAAAGCCCCATTTCCGGGCTCAGGCACATTTCAGAGCTGCTGCCCAGTGAGATGGGAGGTGCAGCAGACAAGGCACACCAGACTTCAATGGATGTTGATGAGCATATTGAAATAACAGTAAATGAGTGTATAAGTCAGGGAGACTTATCTTTGGTACTCAACAAAGTGGAAGAAAGCATTTCAAAGTGGCTTAATTTATCTTCTAAACTTGTAATCAGAATATTTAAATAGCAGGATGCTGTCAAATAAGAACTGAGATGAAAAGCCTAACTCCAAGCTTAATCACCCATGTCTCATTACTGCAGGGTGAAAACCAGGTGTAGTTGAAGTCAGTGGGGGCAGTTGTTGATTCCAGGGAGGAGGGGATTCATCAGCTTGGCTTTTCCTTTTACCAACGGTTACACCTCCATTAATTAAGCAAACAACATTGTGAGGATAAAAATAGTGGCATTCTCTACTCCCAGGATCCTTAGTTGTATTTTCTTACCCAAAGTTTTCTTCTGGAAATGTTACCTACTTGTCAGTACTCCCTCCCTGTGATTTCACTCCTGGCATCAGGAAAGGCTTCTTCACAGACATTTTGGTTCTGTTTTCAAATTTGTTTTTATCTTCTTAGTTTGAATCAGTGCCTTTTAGTCAGTTGGATAGTCTTTAGTCAGATTTCCCGAACTGTACTCTAGAGCCATCTCTGGGTGGCTTTATAGTAGCAAGCATGAATTTCATTTTGTCTTAGTAAATTCAGGACATTCATGCTTGCATTACTCATTTTGTTCTGACTGAAAAAAAAAAAAAAACAACCCCAAAACTCAACTTAACACATCAACCCCCACCCCAAAAGACCTGTTTGTGCTCCTCTCTGCAAGGAAAGTACAGCAGTAGCAATAAGCCCAAATGACTAAATATGTATGCATCTGACAACTTATTACAAATTAAATGCTGTTATTTGGCACTGGAAGACTAGTCTTTCTAATCTCTTTGAGCCTGGAGGCTGGCAGAAGTGTATGAAGGAACAAAAACCCTATACTTAGTACTGGCAATCACCCGGTGACCATACTTGGTTGCTGACTCACCTGAAGCAAACAGTGAAAATGATTGGGCTGATTCTGTTCTTCCTTGGATGTCTGTGAGTTATGAACAAGTCTCACCATAGTTTGGTAGTGGATACTCATTAGCCTGAGAAAAACCTCTTTCAGATAGAGGTACCGGAGTGTTCAGGCTGAAACCAAGTGTAATTTTCCTATGACAAGTTGAGGATCTAGCTCTTGTTTAACGCATTAGCGGAGAACAGCCTTCTATTTTTCTAGAGACAGTTGTAGTCTCTCCTGTCTCTCTGCAGCATAACTAAAACGTTCCTTTTGTGACAGTAAGAAAGAGTTGTCTGCAGGCAAGTGATGCAGACCCAATGAAAAAAACAATACCTCAGAGAAAATAAAAGATAAACCAGTAACTTTGCACAGAAGGCTTAAAAGAATTCCTTTTACTGTGGCTTTAGGGAAGGCTAGTCCTTCTTTTATTATTCAGGAGTGAACAGATTGGGAAAGCAGGGAAGCCTAGCTCCCCTCACTGGGGTGGAAATGGAGGACTCCAAAGTCAGGGCTTCCTGCCTGTTTTTGTAGGAAATCCCTGGTGAAATGAGAAAGGACAGAGAAAAACATCCCCATCTGTCACAGATATGAGGCATGCCTGGAATCAGGACCTGCTCCACATCATGGCACCCCACAGACTCTCGGAGCAGGCAGAAGGTTGCCAGGAGGCCAATTTAATGACCCCACCGGCTGTGGAAAATAAAAGTAGGGAGGCCTTGTGCAGCTCATGGACTAGTCATGTTGAGCAGGTATAAATCTGCGTGCTAGTGTCCCTGTGTGACATTTTTTTTCTTTTCCTTACAGTAGTTCCTGCACTCTCTCTTGGTAGCTTAGTTGCATTACTGCTTTGTTCATTATTTTGCACTGTGCCCATTTAAACTGGAAACCAGGCAAGAACTATGAGTCGCTCCCAATAGAAAGTATAACTGTGGGGCTGGGAGTGGGGCAGTCACTTAACTAGCAAATATCGGTGCCAGCAAAGAGAATTCTGCAGCATCAGCATCAGTTCAGCTTGTGTCAGTGCTCTAAAAGAAGCAGATGCACAAGACAGCACTGTTTATTTTAATCCCATCTATGCAGTCTGTTCCTTCATTCTTTCTACAGAGCAGCTGGTTCTTCATACAAGCAATTCTTTTTTCTAATACAGGACAGAAATATATGTCTCATTTATGCTATGTTGACATCTATGGCTTCAATGGTGATTGTGTCTGTGCAAGAGTGGTGTTAAAATTGATTGAAGGAGTCATAGTTTGTTTATATAAGTTTTTCCCACAAACCCCCAAAGGTTGTGACATTGTTCTTGCCGTAGCAAAGAACTTCACTTTCATTGGGTTTGTTACCCCCTTTGCAAGTCACCCTCTCTGTTGGCAGCACAGTTTGTTCATAACACTACTGTTTCCCACTCTGTCGTCTTGAGAATGGTTCGTTCTTCCCTCTTTGAATGTTTCCACACAAGAGTTAAATTTCTGGCTCTGAGGCTGCTGTTCCAGTCTGTCTCCAGCCTGTTTCCTTCCCATTCTTCTCATTTTCCCTCTCCAAGCTGTCTCTCCTTAAACGATTTCCCTCTCTTCTTTCAAATGCCTCCATAAGACAAATTTATCTGTGAAACTTTCTGAACCTCTGATCCAACAAAGCACTTGACTTCTGTGGAATTGCTGACCTGCTTCAAGCAGTACAAGCGCTTTGCTTGGAGGCAGCAGCTCTTAGTCTTTTGTATTCTGTTTCTAAACTGCATCTTAGAGCAGACCTCTAAGCACCTCTGAGTGCACTGCACTTTCTTTTCTCTTTCTACAGTATACTAAGTGTACTTGAAAGTCACTAAACAGCAGTACAGCAATCATCACCCTAAGAGTGTCACAACACAAGCTGTGGCTCCAGAAATCAATGCAGTGTCATAAATGGAGAAGGATTAGACTCAGATGGCAGATAAAGGGGAAGAGCAGATTTATTCTGAAGAAATATGAACTCAAGCTTTTGTATACGTTTTTCTGAACTGTGACAGAAACATTCAAACATTCAGGAGTGAAAAAAGCAAGGCTGCTATCAAGCAGAGTTCTTTTTAGTATCCTCCATGGAGCTTTGACCCGTATTTAATATATCAGAAACTACAAATCCCGTAAAGCAACTCAGAAGAAACACAGAACACTTTGTGTCTCTGGTGTCTCTTACGGTTGCTGCTGTGTGTTTTCTTGAGCAAGATTTCATACTGAACACACATAACTTTGTTAAAAGAAGTATTTTGCTTTAACCCATTATGCTAAACGTTGGTCATGTGGAGTCAAGATGTGATATCTCTGATAACTTACTTTTCATAGTCCACTTCAATCTGCAATTCTGACCATTCCCAACTACCTTAAGCTAGGGAAAGAAAGAAAATTAAGCAGAAAACTATATTTTTGTCATTCACCATTTTCTCTCAAATTAGAAGCAAAATAGAAAAGTATTTTACTGCATCTGTTTTCAGCTACTTCTCTTGAAAAGTAAGTAAATATGAGTGCTGCTATTCTAGCCATATAAATTACAAGTTCCCTTTCTCTCTCAGCCCTCTACCAGCTGCAGTAAAAAGAGCAGTTATGCAGGATCTTGACCTCCATTGAATAAAACTTCTAAGAACCATATGGGAAGGAAGACGACTGTCCTGGGTTCAGCAGTCGCAGCTATTTTTCTCCTTTTTAGTAGCTGGTGCAGTGCTGTGTTTTTGATTTTTGGCCTGGGAACTGTGCTGATAATGCTGATGTTTTTAGTTGCTGCTCAAACGTTTGGTTTGCCCGAGGACTTTCTGAGCCTCATGCTCTGCCAGGGAGGAGGGGAAGCTGGGAGGAAGCAGAGACAGGACACCTGACCCAAACTGACCAAAGAGGTATTCCATACCACAGCACGTCATACTCAGGATGTAACAGAGAGTTACCCGGAAGGGCTAGGGACTGCAGGGTTGGAGGGGGTATCGGTCGGTGCTCGGTCAGATGGGGTGGGCGAGTTATTGGTTGGCTGGTGGTGAGGTGTTGTATTCTCTTCCCTTGTTATTTCCCTTATTGTTGTTATTATTGGTTGTAGCAGTAGTGATTTGTGTTATACCTTAGTTACTAAACTGTTCTTATCTCAACCTGTGGGAGTTGCATTCTTTTTGATTCTCCTCTCCGTCCCTTTGGGAGTAGAGGGAGGAAAAGAAGCAGGGGGAGTGAGTGGACGAGCTTTGTGGTTGGGTTTAAACCACGACAATGACAGAAATGGATAAATTCAGACTTAAGGCTAACTGGTTGCAAAAGTTTGCTGTTTTTGAAGGCAGGCAAACAGGCACTACTTCCAACCTATTTGCATTCTTGGGACACTAAATACCCCTAAAAACGTGTCCATAGGAATCTGACTTTCCTGCTGAACTACACTGTTACAGATACATGAGCTATAAACAAACTGGTTTTGGGGCCAGATGCAACCCAGCTGTGCTGTGCTCAGTCCCAGCTAATTCATCCTGCTGCTCAGAAAAAGCAGATGCAAAGAGCAGTTGCTCCTGTGGAAATCCAGACAATGCTCACCAAGACATCTGAATGGCCTTTCATGGGGAAAACACTAGACTTGAAGGAGACATTTCAGCAGGAGTGTACTAGCAGAGATCTGCCTTCCACAAGTACACTGGGATCATGGCCAAAGAAAAATCTCAGCCTGCTGGGGCAAATATAATAGACCGGGCAGAAAAATAAAATCCCTGTTCACATTCTGCCTTCATCTTCCTGCCCAGCAGTTTCCCCAGTGTTCTCTATACACATCCAGAGCCAGACAAAGCTTTGTTTAAGCTTTACGCATTTAACCAATGTGCCACCTTCATTAAATCATGCCAGGCAGATGATACTACAGCCACTCAGGGATAAGTGGAGCAACAGCATAGTTGCCAGTACAGCTACCAGCAGAGCCAGGCTGGAGCCAGCCTCTCAACCAGATGATGCTTTCACTAAAAAAAGCCTCTTGTGTAACAGCAGAGTTCAGAGGGCTCCAGCAGCTAATGAAGCTACTCTGCATGGTGCTGGATGTAAGAACAATCGAGGAGTTAGATGAGACTAAACAGACTAACACGAATTTGTCTTGCTCATGAGAAATAAACAGCAACTGACAGAATTATAATATTGTGCCATTAGGTAAAAATAATTGCTGAGCATACAGGATTTATGAGGAGCACAGGTCTACTGATGGTTTCCTTGCTGCAAATCCAAACACATCTCACCCATTATTCCGGCTGTCAAGAGCAAATGCTGAGCTAAAGAACACAGCATACAAATTACATTTCCAAGTAATCTCTGTTAAATTCAAGCTGCATTGCATTATCTGTAGTGATGGGCAATAAACACCCCTGCCTGCTTCTTTCATTCCTCTGGGACAAATTCATTGAGTTTTCTTCTGAAATGCTGCAGCTGTTTGGGTAAAGTCTGCTGATCATACACAAAACACAACACAGAGGACAGGACAGGACAGGACAGGACAGGATTAACCAGAAATGGGCACCACAGCATGTATGTGTCAGTCAGCAGAGGCAACAAACAGCCTCTCTTAAAAGATAAAGAGTCATTGCATTCACAGAAGTGTAGGAATTTGCCTACCCACTTCATCTTCTTGCAGGCACTGCCTGACCTTGAAATGCACAAGAATATTAACAAAAAAATAATCCATCTTTCATCAGAATGCAGGGTTTTAAGCATGGTTTTAAGCCATACAGGACTGTAGAATTACAGCCACCCAAGACTAATCCCCATTCTCTTCTGTTTTAGCAGGTACGCAAACCACACAACACTCCCTGTATTCTAAGAAAATAAACAATTTTCATTCAAAGTCTCAGAGCCTCAAACACTGTAATTTGCTCTGCATATTTCTAGGTAAAGACCTAATTTCATAGGGATTAATGAAAAAACATTCTGAAGAGAATTTTTTCCCTACTTTGATGTCTTCTTGACCACAATCACCTCACGGTTGACAATACTGTCAGAATATAGTCATCAGAGCTGGTCTATGTGACAGATAACAGCAGTATCTATCCTCTTGAGGGATTTAGCACAGCGGAAACTGAGAAGACTTACATGGACAAGCCTGACAAAAATGTTGTTTTCTACCCGAATTACCTGCCACTTTGTGAGTATCCAGTGTGTCCTGTCAGCATGCTACTATGATAGACATTTTTCTTGCATTCTGTTTCCACCTATAAGGGAAAAGGACAATAACGCCCAGTGGAAGAGTAGCAAAGGGATCTTGAGATAAGATTCTGTGGCTACAAAACTACAGACTTTGGCTTTAAGTAACATCTCAACAAAAAATAAATAAGCTGGAAGATCATTGCTACATATCAGGTGTAACAAGCACTGAAAGTGGAAAAAACCTGAAACTCTCTTTACGTTGGAAAGTAATAATAGTCTTTACAGTGCAGCTCTAGATTGTCCTAATTTCATAATGGCTCAGTGGAAAACTTAATCAAGAGACTAAGGAGTGAAGACAAGCTTTGAAGCCATCAGGTCCACTTACAAAATATAATTATGATCAAAGCTTTAGTTACTAGGGTTTACATCAACACTAGTATGTCCACTGAATGCCATGTGAAGACCATTGCAGACTTTCACCTACATCAAAGAGCACCATAAACACATGAACTTGGTGACCTCTAGCAGAATGAATGAGATGAAAACTTGACATCAGCAGTAGCAGACACAGTTTGATGAAACAGCAGACAGTATCGGTGTACTCAAAAGAAAGAAAATCTCCTCTGGAGCTGGCCAAAGGCTTCAAACATTCTTCTGAGAGAGAGCTTAATTTTTCTTGTTCTCCTTTGCTTTATTTCACAAGGATTGCCTAGAGTTTGTTAGTGCTGACCTTGAGAACTGTTTTATTTTAGCTTCTTTGAGCTGCTCCTGCTAGCAGTTTAAATCTGATTTGCTGTCAAACCTCTCTGACCTTGAGTCAATTCACGTCAAAACGCTAATAAATGTTTCTTCTAGATTTGTATTTGTGACATCAAAAAGAGAAAAAGGGGTACGATATTATACAAACAACACTAATGATGTTTTACAGAACCCTATCATTCTTCTTATAATTATAGTTATCTTACAAGAATATGCCTAGAAGATAAATTAAGTTTCTACTCTTAAAATTCTCCCAGTGTCAGAAAAACCTGTCAAACCCATACTGCATGTCTCCAGGGAACAAAGGTTATCCTTCCATATAGATCTCCTGTTTGACTAGTAGTCCAGTTGCTAATACAAACAAAAAAACGCATTTTTGAGATGTTTTAATCTATAAAAATATTATGGCCAAAACACCAAATTCAAACACATCATATTCTTTGACTGGTTAGAAATTTGTTCCTTTTGGTGATAGGCAATGTACAGAAGAAAGATCTGCAAATATTTTATGAAAGCCTGAACAAAAATCCTGAATGCAGACAAATGCCTTGAATCTCTCTTGCCTTTAATATATTGTCGTATCATTAAGTCTACACACTTGTGACTTCTACACAAACAAGATTTCAGCCTGAGGAATAGCAGAATTCAGACATATTCTGGTATTAAAAATTGTAACAGTAATATTACTTCAGAAGCTTATAAAAAAAAAAAGCCTTCTCAAAATTTACAATTGAAATAACCCCCAAAACCTTTCTTTGTAGGGTTTTTTTTTTAATCATAGGTTTTAACAGCAACTCACAATAGAAACTCCATGTTGAAGTGTCATTTTGATATCTCGTGTCAGAAAATTTTGAAAACTGATATCATATCTTCACATTTTCTTTAAAAGTGCATTTAACAGGATTTTAATTCTAAAACCTGCTAAATATTAAATTGCTACATGTCATATTGATAGCATACAAAGAATAGTGAAGCATATTGTCAAGTTAGGTATTTAGGTATTTATGTATATATTTCTATCACCATATAGAATATGATAGCTACTGAAATATTCCATTTCCTTCTCCTTTTTTTTTTTTTTTAATTCTATTAGTTAATGTTAGTTTTTACTTAGCATGATGTAAGGGTCTTTTCTAGATCAAGTTGTCTTCTGTTTGTTACATGCTTCAGGGATACTCATACTATCTGAAAGTTAAAGATCAATCATTGAAACTCCTAATTCCTTAAAAGGTGACTGGAGAGAGGGAGATAACTGTAGCGGACATTCAAAGCAGCAGTGGGGACACCAGAAATGTCAGAAATGGATCAGTCTGTCCCTCAACCACAAACAATTCATGAAGCAGATCTCAGCTGCCGCAGTTGTGGTCTAAGCTTTTCACAAAACCCAGCATCAGTTGCGGTCTATCTCATAGTGATTTTCATTTTAGCTGTGTCCCACAAGTGTAAAGTAAAATGTCTATGTTACAGTTTACATTTTGCCACTGCTTCTGTAATCCACTTTGCACAGAATTAAGGCAGCTTTAGCCTGAAATCTAAAACCTGTGCTTCATATAATTGTGTGACTAAATAATTTCATCTTTATGTTTTCCTGCACAAAACAGAACACGTAAAGGAAAATGCCTACACATACTAGGCAGGATTGCTGATTATAGTTCTCTAGAATTTCACTATTCCACACCACAGCCAGCTTTTCTTGGAAATTAGGTCATTTTGTATTCTTAGCTAAATTGTATA
The DNA here is from genome assembly GCF_037157495.1 of Lathamus discolor. Lineage (NCBI taxonomy): Eukaryota > Metazoa > Chordata > Aves > Psittaciformes > Psittacidae > Lathamus > Lathamus discolor. Next base: position 11,728,403 of record NC_088893.1, on the reverse strand, counting down.
TGTAATTTATAATAGGTACATAAAGACACATATAGTTGTGTATGGAGAGAGATAGGGTGTGAGTGGTTGGGATTTTGAGACTCAGAAGTGATTCTGCTCTCTCTCTTTCTGATACCAAGAAAACATCTATGACTTTAACCATGACCTTCAAAAGATGAAAAAGGAAATGTATAATTACTGCCACTTACTTCTGTGATGTTCCTCCATTATGCTATTAGTAAAGACAACCTACAATGTTCTTCGCAGTGGTACTGCGAAGTTTCACCTTTCTGCATGGTTGTGGCTGGAAAAAAGGGGTTAGAAAGCGGTTTAGGAGCTGCCTCCTATTTCTTTGTAATAATTGATGTTTTCATAACAGAAAGTTTATATTAAAAAGAAGTATCTAGTTTGGCTTACTTAGAAAACCACACACAAAACCACATGAAAAAACGCACTTCTGAATTAGTCTCATTCTCCAAAAAAGACTTGCTAATTCTAAACCTATCGACATAGTATTCTCTCTAGTCATTTAGATGAAATATCTTGTCCACAATATGGTTTGGCTTCAAATGAAACACCTTTATCAATTCAGGTTTTGTTTCCTCCTTGCTGAATTTTTCTCAGGTGTCCTTTATGCTGTCAGTCTTAGTTGTGCTTAAAAGTTACCCTGCCTCCCCCGCTGTAAAAAATAAACTAAGAAAATCTGATTAGAGAAGTGCTTCTTCAGTTCCCATATCCCCCTTACACTATCTTCTAGCGCTTTCGTAATTTTCCACAGGATGTTCAAGGTCCATATTTGGGGTTTTCATAGTGGGAAGAAAATTTGCTGCCATTGCTGAAGTTAATGTCACAGAGCTCACATTATCTTTACCAATGACTGTACTACTGGCCTGGGTTATAACAGCAAACTTCTCTTGGGCAATGGTTGCACAGTGTTATTCATACAGAAAAGCATTTAAAAATAACCTTTCTTGGATGCACTTTTATTTTTCTTATTTTCCCCCCTTGGCAGTGCCTGATGAACTTGTATTTGTGTTATAGCCACTGAATGAGACGCTGCAGGCTCCAAATAAAAAAAAAACAAAACAGATGCCATTCAACAATGCATAGAGGAATTCAGAGATGGTAAAAAGTAGGGATTTAACAGTGGTTGAAGAGGTGTATTGTTGAACAAGTCTATGTGGAGTTTCCAGAAGCAGTAGAAAAGTTTGAAATAAATTTAGGCAGTAAAAGAAGAGATTATGGAGTGGAAAATGTAGAAAATTAAACTTTAGCATTGTAATATTAAGCAGATATTGCACAACTCACTAGCTCAGCTCCCCATCCCCATTTATATCCTAGCTTCTCCACATGAATTGCTTTCAGATTGCTCTTTGCTCAAACAACGCTTTCTAATAAAGGGCTCACATTCCTCAGGAATTATGATTCTTACAGGACATTTTGGAAAACTTCATTTTCAGTATAAGCCTGGGTAGAAAGTATTTTTATGTACTTTGGTCTGATAGACTTCTTTATCCTAGCATAAGGACCTTCTGCTGAGGTTCAGGTACTGCCGGCTAGTTCTTAAGAGAGGCATGAAAAAGATATTCAGAACACAGATAAAACAAAACTTGAATTCCTTGAGATTTTTTTTATATATGCAAATTTCTTTCTTCTCTTCCGGGCTGAACTCTTTTATTTTTTTTTCCCTGTTTGCTAGCTGAGCACTGTATACTGATAAATCCCAGATCCAGTTGCTCCTGGAGTCCTAAACCTATTCCTAATTCATTCCACATGAGAAAGTCTGGTCCTCGGACTCTCATGGGTAACCTTGTTGTATGCTCTACTGTGTCATACAGCACCCCTTTCTTTTTTTTTTTAGTCCTCCTGCACTGTGAATTGGGTTTTGGATGTTTAAGCAACATTATAAAGTAACACATCAAGATTACATGTCAAGATTATTTATTTCGTCAGTTTTAATTCAGCTGTGGAGGACGTTTTTGTAAAGCCATGGGGCAGAAGTAAAATGAATAAACAAATTTTCTGCATTTTGACACTATTAAGAAGTACTAATTTTTTCACTTTAGGGTAACTGAAGGAAGAAACGACATATAAATGACTGAATGCTTATCCTTCCTGAAAGTATGATTGTCATTGCATTCAGCAGCAGACACCTGTTCAAGAGTTCTCCTTTAAAAGGATGAAGCACAAAAGATTTGTCAGCAAATGAAACAGGCTTTTATTGCAGTTGATGAAAAATTAGATTAATTCTTCTGCAAATTTCCAATTTCCTAAATAATTTTGCATTAATCTTTGTACCTATATTGTAAAAATGTATCAGCCTTTAAACACAGATGTAACAAATGTAAGCAAAATCAGGCAGGTGATGTGTTTTTCTGTGCTTTCCTACATCCATGACAATGATTTTAGGTAGTTGAGATACAAAAAAAGCAGACATTTCAAGTTTGCCTTGCCACAGGTTGCTATAAGAGAGAATTATTGTCATCTTGGCTTGAGGCATAAAAGGGCTAGCCACCTAAATGCCTCCTTCCAGTACAAGCTTGCATTCAGAAACATCAAATTAAGATTCCAGTGGAAACTGAACTGGCTGTGCATCACTTGACTTCTTAGGACCACGTAGCTGCTTTTATTTTCTGGTGCAAAGAACTGCTTTCAGACAGATATGGTGTCCTGAAGATCCTTGAGGTGCAATGATTCATTCTCTCCCCTTACTTTTCCTGTGCTTGAAAGCTTGCTTCAGGAAGAGATGTGATATTGTAGTGTTTGTGACTACAGACATGTCATGAGGTAAGTATCACCATGAGACGATATAATGTAGAGTAGCCCGAGATGTACCTAAGCCCTCCGGAAATTATGGCATGAGCCAAACTGTCCCTTGAAGCAGACCAGGTTTCAGGGAAATCAAAGGTGATTTAAAGCCATGTCTATTTGTATTTGATCCCACTGCAAAGTAAGGCACTGATCTAAACTGACAGTCCCAAACTTGCTAGTGGAGATGGATGTACTGCAGAAGAGGAAGATAATTTCCAAGACATGCAGCACTGTGGCATTATGAACCCATTTCTATCTTCCTTCACTATCAACTTTGCTACAGCCATGAGAATTTAATTTCAGGGGAGGCAGTCAATATCTAAAAGTGGATAGCAAAACTGTCACGTAAATGTGGTGGGCAGAATTAACTTATCTGGAAAAAGGCAGCTATCCCATTCCTTTTATCCTCTAGAATTCACTTGTGCTTATATTCTTTTAATATGCACAGAGACATATTATAGAATTGGCTATTGGATGTGAATAGAAGCATTTCAAGCTGAAAATTTGAGCTTTTGTTTGGGAAACTGATCTATTGATCTCCAATGAGTTATCAGGAGGCCAAAACTTCAGCTGCTCTTCAACAACCATTCCTTCAGAGAGATAAGCACAGCGACACCATATCGCTAAAAGAAAGCTCTCAGGAAATTAGTGAGAACTCACAAGACTTGCTACAAACAGCACAAATGAACAAGAAACATGACAAAACTAAAAAGAAATATTTTAAAGGTCAGCAAAAATCTCCATAATTCACAGATTTCCATGGGATTCTGGGTGTGCAGGATCTGCAGTTGCCTGAAAGACTGAGACCTAGAGTAAAGAAAGAATGGAAAACTGAAGGTGCAAAGCCTAAACACAGAAAGAAATTATAAGCTAGCTGAACTGTTGGAGGCAGTCAGCAGTTTGTCAGATCTAGCTAACCATAAGCCTCTTGCCTGCTGCATGCAGTTTAAAAGCAGCTTGATGTCTTTAGTAAAAACTACATAGATTCTAAACTGGGACAGGGAAAGGCAGCACCAGAAAAACCTTTTCCTATTAGGCCTGTGGGAAAGGGATCGTACAGCTGACCTACATTTGCACAGAAACCACTGTGAGGAAAAGCTTTTAAGAATGCAAATATTATTTTTAATTCTTCTTCTCCCTCCTTTGCCTGCTCCCTCCCTGCTCCCACAGCTGACTGTATGGTTTCCGACTAAAGAAAATCCTCCAGCAGCCGTCTCTGCCTGTGCTAACAGACTGTGAAAGATTTAGTCCAAACTTCTGTTCCGATCATGTCATGTCAGTTCTCTCCTGGCACGAGGGGGCATAGACCAAGTAAGACAGATGCTTCAATCTTCCAAATAGTTGTCACTTCCCATGACCATCACTTTGCAGAATTATGACTTTCTAATATAGCAAACCCTGTAGGGAGGGTTAAAAAATAACTCACTCATCTCATCCCCAGCCAGTTTATGTTGTTTTTTCTAATCTTTCTCCCCATGAATGAGTCTATCAAATATTAATTGAATGAGGGGCACTGATTGTGCTGCCACAGGACAGCGAACACAATAGGTTTAAAGTTCTTACCCAGGTGATCTGTGATCTAGACACTGTCCCACTTCTGAGAGCAGTCAACCCAAAGCACCTGCAGAAGTCTGGAGGAAGAGACATGAGTCACAGGAGAGATGCCATAAATAAGTACAATTCCTCTCTTTGTATTTACTTATATTCATGGAAGGATATTTCTCTGTTGTGTCTCTGCCTTGTTTAAGACAGCACGAATTTCTACGTCTGCAAGTGGAGATGGAGGTTGTGCAGGCTTTCGGTACACGCACGCACACACATGATGAGGCGTTTCCTTGGCAACAGAAATGCCATAAAAGCTATCTGAAGAATTCCTTTGGGCTGTGCAACAAATAGAAACATTAACATGCTGAGACCTAAATATAGCTGCATTTTAGTGCTGTTCATCCAAGACTTTACTTAGCTTCAGTTTGTATCTGAACAAATGCAGTCAACAAGACATACAAGGATGTTTTCAATATTTTACAATGTTTTGCTTTTAAATAGTGCAAGAACAGAAATGGTGATGAGGAGGGGGTTACAAATGGTACCAGCTTGCACTTTACTGGACAATTACAGCCATAGCCTGACTTTTCTTTGAAGGTGCCCTTTATTACCCACTTAAGGCTTCTCACTTCTGTGAGCAGCACAGGTTGAACCAATGTGGGGGATGAGATCTTCTCATTGGCCTCCAGAGCAGCAAGAAACCAGCTTTGACACTGCTAGCACTGAGGTATGCAAAGAGGCTTTGGCTGAGAGTGGTTCATGGGCTTTTAACACTGCTGGGGGGTGGGATTATAGCTGAGACTTCTTTCACTTTGCCTTGGAGTTCAAGTACTTAGCCATTTTTTCTGGTGATGCTGCAAACACACCAGCTGGACTACAAAATAAACAAACAAAAATGTCTGAACTGCAAAACAAGAAGTCAGACAAGTAACATTTAGTGACTGACCAAATGGCCAAAAGATGAATGTAATCTCCCTGGAAATGAGGCTTTTGGATGCCTGAAACTGGATCTGGGCTCACTCAAAAGTTTACTGAACTAAAGAAAAAAATGCTCAGAGACTGGTTCACATTATAAATTTCTAATAAATCTAAAATCAAGTAATTTCTGATCCTCATGAGCTTTCGTTAATCTGTTTTGTACACTCTTTGTGGTGGGTAGGATACAGGCCCATCGCTTCTATAGCAGATTGTCCTTTGCAAGCTGAGCCACTCGGCTGGAAAAGCAAAGGCTGGATTTTGTCTCTTGTGCTGCTCCCTGGCTCATCTGTGACTCTCCCCTCTGTAAGCCAGCCTTCCCACCTGCAAAACTGCAGCACTGAAACTTATCTGGAGACGAACATGGAAAGTTGCAGATCAGAAATAATTTATGTGAGCTAAGCATTACTTAAAAATGGTGAAGTTGATGCTGGATGACCAGTGTGCAGTTCTTCATGCAGGCTCTGTCGCATTGATTTCACTGTGTAATTCAAGGGGAGGAGGATTAAGGCAGTGGAATCAGCAGCAAGATTTGTTTGGTAAAATACTCCCACAGCCATCCTGTGTAATGACTGATACATTATACTGAGGAAGGAGATGAATAAGGAAGTGACCTGATGGCAAATCTATATTGAATTATTTTATGGATAAATATCTTATAACAGAAGTACAGTGTCTAGACATGGGAGTTTTATAGAGCTACCCTCAGAGAAACTGAAACAGACTTTACACATTTGTCATAGTAAAAATGCAAAAACGTTTTCCTCTACAGCAAAACAGTTCTGCATTTCTTACGAGGAAGCAGATAAATTTTATGGGTGATTTAAAAGCTCGGAGGAACGTGTGTAAATGGCACCTCTGGAAGAAAGCTCTCCAGACAAATGTGGCAGAAGTAGTTTTCACTGCAAACAAATACAATTCTGGAGTCATGGGAAGGTGAGGCTGGAAAAGATGATCCAATCCTGGTGGTGCTCAGCTACCTTGGAGACTGTAAAACTTCAGATATTTTCCCATGGAAGCATGGTACTCTTTAGAAAAGTCTCAGTCATAGAGTGCTATGTAGAATCCACATATACTATTCCTGATCATCTTCTGTGAAACTCTTGAGAATAGCCAAAGTCTGCCCAGATCTACAGAATAAGATCCACAAAGCAGCTTGAAACCTTCTCACTCTGAAGCAAGATCCCAAGCGTGTTTTTCCCATCTCTACAAGTTTTTCTTACCTATTCTTTTAAGACAGGGATTGATGTTCCTCCAGTGATTCGTGTTAAAACTGTTTTGAAAAAAAGCACGCAGCTAAATTGACTCCAAATTTCAGTGAGAACCTGAACCTTTTGTGATCCGAGATAATTCCTTTAATTATGTTTGCCTGAAGCTTTACAAGTGTTAGAAGTTCAGTGCGAATCACTGAATAACAAAAGAGTTTCACAGAGTGCAAAGAAAAAAAAAAAGCCTATAATCAACCAGCTCTGTTTTATCCGGTTTTCCTTTTGTTACCTTTGATATTAAAGATCAAATACTCCTAAGGGCCCCTAAAGAAAACTCTTTATCTAGAAAGTACTTAAGCATCTGCTAAACTGCCTCCTTGAGCAAAGATGGGGTAAGTACACATAAAAGTTGTCCTGAAGTGAAGCCACAAGGTCCCCTAACTCCCAGGGACATCAGAGCGTGTCTCTGGCAGGTACTCAGATGCAATGCAGCTCTTGCCCAAGCACAGTACTCTGGGGAGATAAAACTTGCTAAGGGTTATTAGCTTGGAATTTGCAACAGCGAAGTGCGTGTTTAGTGTGCAATACTGAGCCAGTCAGATCCAGCTCAGGGCTCTCTGAGCCATGGTTTGTGGCACTTGTAACACAGAGCTGGTTAAAATGTCTCCAAACCCAGAAGATTCTGGTTCTGATAAGGACTGATGTCCTGTCACGTACAGGCTGTATACAGGCAAAATAAAAGGTTGTGAATTTATAGATGCTGCATTCTAGGGCTGGCTAAGGCATCTGCTCATGCTTCAATTTCACATGCTGTGACTTTGATTTATGGTGCTCCAGCTGGAGGTAAGGCCCTATATATGTGAGCATTCTATTGAATTCAGCACTCTGCTCTCAGCAAACACAGTTAAGTGGTGTGCAAACTGGGATTGAAGGCCTGAGCAAGGATTAAAGCCTGAGCAAGAAACAATAACAGAACAGACAGAAAAAGCAGTAAAAATATATGCGTCATAATAAAAGCAAAGAGCCAATAACTCACAGGTTAAATGAAGTCTCATTCCAGAACTTGGTGCCGATGTGACTCCATCAAAGCTGCAGGCAGGCGGCACCGAGGATCCTGAAATCTGGAGCTATGGAGAATACCATTTTAGCATTAGCCTTGATTCTCTTTAGGCTGGAGGTACCTTGACTGTAATTGTTACTATATTACCAAGTAAATATTAAGTTAATATAAATGAAACAGTCTACAATAACTTGGCTTAATTATTCAGAGAGAAGTCTAGCATGAGGATAAATAGCTTTAAAATTGCTAAATAATTTGACTCCCCATATAATTGCTTGTGTAATTTGCGTTAATTGCGTGTCAAGTAGAGGTTTTCAAATATTAATCAATGCTTATTTATATTATTAATTAACATTCTTACATTACATTTAAATAATCTCGCAATGGCACAGTTACCAGAGGACAATTTTCTATTCAGGATTTTTCTCTTCTCATTTGCAAAATCTCTTTCAATGCCACAAGTGAGTCACACACCCCTAATATCATCTAGATGATTTCACTTAATACTTTCTCACTAAGATTTGCCACAGTGACCCCTCTATTAGATATCGATTTCTGGATGAAAAAAGCAGGGCAAGACTCAGTGTGAAACTACTTTATTTTGTAAGAAAAGGAGCATAGGTGAATGATGCAAAACTTTCACATTAAATCCTTTCAGCCTTTCATGCCTGGCCAAGCTACCCATTGCCTTGTTCAGCTGGGGAAGTACAAGTCAATAAGAAGTCACAGTCAGACCTTATCTCTTGCTGGAGAGCATAATATTACTGAAGATGTTTCAAATAAAAAAACCTGAGAAACTGCCTAATAGCTTCTTCATAGGCAAGGATACACACCACAGTGTAAAATGCTAGAAGAAAACTCCCCCTTATTTCTATTATTAAAGACCACCCTCTGCAGTTTTGTTTGAGTTTTTTTCAAATCATGATGCTTGTATTCCTCTCAGAGCTCTGTAACATCACAAAAGCTGAGAAAAATCAATTATCAAATTATTAGATTAACGGGAGGCTTTTTTATTTAAGTGTGTGTCACCTAAATTTATTGCAACAGATTAAACCTCCCAAAAGTTTTGTCTATTTAAGCCAGCACGGAGACTTAAATAGAGTGAATAAAAGGAAACCGACTAACAGACAAAGTTCTGAATACATCATAATTGGCACACCAATTCTATTTTCTAAAGAAGTAGGGTTATTTTATAGCAAATATAATACCTGCACTGCCTGCCAAGGTTGAAATTGGTTGAATTGAATTGAAATATAAGGAATTCAAGTTCTTCTTACAAAGATGAATTACAACAATCCAAACTCCTCATTATTAGAAAATAGCTATGCAGAAATATTAAGAATATTAATAAATTGTAATTAGTTACATACAATAGTTTGCATCCATCTTACAAAAAATTCAGAGCTTTGTTTTTCCTTGGACATTATGGCTTGAAATATTCTGGCATTTGTGATCTTAGCTCCTCATTTATTATGGAAATTTGAGTTTTTTTCCATTTTTTCTAGCTTTGAGTAAATAATATTGTTTTGTTATTTGTATGGGAAGTTACAGAAAGATATCTGCTATAATTGTAGATGAGGTCAGCTATCCAGATGTTTTACCAGTACAGAGCATGATATCACTACTTACAATGTTACTGTGACAAAATTTTGTTGGCAATTACACTCTGCTGCCAAAACCCTAGTGAGATTTCATTGATTTTTCTGTAGTTACTGCTGTGCTTCATTGGCATTAGATCAGACGCAATCTACTTTACACAATCCTGCCTTCAGATCCATGACCATGTCGATAGTTTGAAGGGTCTTTGATTTCGTCAAACGCGCCATCAATATGCTGTGAAGGACTGATGTAAAGAAGAACATCTCACATGTCACCATTGCGTGCAGAGTCTGAGGAAAAAAGAAAACATTGGATTTGCACCATTTTTACTGGCATTTAACTTGAAATAATCTTTTTTCACACAGGTCAATGAATAAATGCACTGGGATATGCCACTTCCTTTTGTTTAATCACATACTTTATATATGCATAAATGTGTCTCCTCATTCATAACAACCCATTTCAAATGAAGCATTCTAATCACAGCTAAAACCTGCTAAATATCTTACAAGGGAGAAAAAGAGCCATTCTCTGGTTACATGTGAACACCCCTGCCTTAAAAAATTCCCTTTGATCAACACATAAATGAGCAAGGTACACATCTGGAAAAAAAAAATTGGAAAAAAAAAATAAAGTGTATTGTGTGCATGGATTAAAGCTGCTGAAGATCATAATCTAATTCCCTGCTTCTGCTATGAGTTCTAAAATCAATTGCACATAAAATACTGATAAATGAACTCCTCTTGTATGTTATGAAGGACCAACAGATGCATGACTGCATGTAATAATTTTATATACTGCAGTAGGGAAAGATCCGTTATGTCATGAGCTAATGCCATTAATTTGCTTGGTCATCAAGGTAAACAGACTCTGCAAGTATGATGGATTGTAAAAGTTTCCTACATGAATATACTGATTTGTTTTGAGGGATCCCTTCCAGCAAAGAGGTGATACCTTCTCAGAGGACAAAGGAAGAGTGTCTCTTACCACAGTAGAGGCAGAAACCAAGGACTGCTAACCACTGCCTGGTGAAAGACAATGCTCACAGATATCTCTTCCCAGAAATAGGAGGTTTAATCCAAACTTTTCTGAAATCTCTAGGAATCATCAGCAGAAATATTTATGGTTGAGGCTGTCAAGAAGGAAAATTGAAGGCCAAAGGGAACTTGTTTGAAAAAGCTTTGAGTGCCTGAAAGAATAAGAGGACTGGCTAACCTACACTGTCTTCAAACTAATGGTCACTCCTGCAATACCTAGTTCAGACATAAAAGCCATTTAGAGAGATGAAGATGAACCTTATAGCCAGAGTGTGGAATTACTTCTTCGAATAAAGAGTCATTTTGCAAAAGTACAAGCCTGTACCGGATATTTATGAAAATATTTTTTCTCCAAATTACAGTGAATGAATGCAGAAGTGTATTTTAAAGATCCAAAAGCTTTAGCAGAATTGAGACCTGTGTAGATGTCAGACTTTATTTCCACCTAATTTACAGCTTGACTTTAAATGCACAAAAAGCAATGTGTAATTCCATTATAAAAAGTAATGAAACCAATACATTTTCAGACATCGATATTGTTTAGGAAGAAATCTCACTTGGCTAGCTGAAGAACAGAAATGAAATTAGTTGGAAAAAGAACAAAGTAATGGAGAGTATGAGTCTCCTATGCTAGGTTTATATAAGGGTGTCACACAAAAAAGATTGCCTTCCTTGCAAAGAACAAAATGCAAATAATATTCCCATTGACACACAAAATATCCAGCTTCTCTTAATTATATTTTACCAACCCTGACACTTCTCCAATAACTTTTGTTTCTGTAGTCTTTCCTCCAGGATCCATCAAGGACTAGAAATAAAATATCCAAGGACAGAGGAGAAAAGAGGAGAAAGGCAGGAAAAAATATTCAGATTGAATCATCTGTAAGAACATCAAAGCAAACCTGAAAAATCCGGGATCTTCAGATGATTTCTACAGCAAGCAAAATATGTTCATTACCAAACTCTGTTTTCAGAGAAGCCGGTGCCAACATAAAAATTGCTGTGGTTTTATTAATTGATTTAATCCATGTTTGTGTTGTTGTAGCTGAATACCATTTGGTTTCCCACTTCCTTCCCATTCCCCTGCAGAAGGCAGTTCAGGTAGTAGCTGTAAGTACATTGAAATTTCCTCACGTCATCAGCTGCTTGGAAAGCACACATCTACCCACATCAGTGCATGCAGATGCACACCAAAGAGGCACTTTTGCTCCAGCATGCCAATTTGCAATGATATTAATATTTGCCTTGAGAAAGCTTTCTTGCCTCAATATGGGAGGCAGTGTATGCACAACCAACTTTAGCTTTGCTATAAACCTGGTAACTGTATGACACAAAGGGAAAGGGACTGGAGCATGAGGCAAACCCCATAGCATTACACAAACATTCATGGATACTACAGTACAAGACTGTATTTACTTCACCAAATAAGCTCTTCAATCAGTTGCATGGTGAGGCTGAGCTCTTTTAGATGGATGTCTTTGTGTTCAAACACGACTGAAGCTCTGGCTTGCAACATGCCTTTTAATAGCAGCTACTGTGCAGATATTTTGTAAACTGTCTTTACTCATTGTAGAATGAATGCAATTGGACATGCTTGCTGAGCAGAAAAGATCAGAACACATAAAGGAACCAGTTACAGAAAATGCAAATGCCAGGGAACAAAAATACCTCCCAGATGATTCATCACATACAAAAAGTGATGCTGAGAGATCAGAGGACATATAAGAAAGCTTTTCTGCACCTGCACTCAGCATAGCTAGAGAAGTGAATTTTTATTCACACTGTGCTGCTGGGCACTTGGGACAGCTGGTTTGGCACCAGGCTTGCTGTGAATGTCTCCGACTCGTAATGGTCCAGGTGAAGTTTGCTCTGCTGATGATATCTTTTCTGGTGCCTGCCAGCTCTCAGCTGTGCAAAGGGACATGAACAGGGAAGGTTGGCAGTGGCTATGACACAGCACAATTTCTGTCCTCCTGTAATCTTCCAGGAGCTGTGGCCACTTACTGGTACAAGAAATTTCATAGCAGGCCAAAAGGTTCCTCTTACTTCTGAATTTCCAACAGATTCTGGCAAGCTGATCCCTCAAATTCTGTTGAAAACCTAAGTGCCAGCAAGTGTCTGAAATCACAAAAAGCATGACCTTGTTCCCTGTGTAAATCCAGCCTGCCTCACAAGCCAGCCCTGACTGAGACAGTTTGCCACTAATGACAAACAAAACTATGATAATTCCATTTTAAGGCTTAAGAGCATCATAGAGCCTCTCTTTTTTTGATATTGGCTCCATTGGAAAGGAAGAGGTTAAGAAGATTAAAAATTTTTTACATTTCTTACCATTACTAAGTAATTTCCTGCAGTGTTTTCTCAGGGGCACAAGCTCAGAAGACTGAAGATTCTGCTTTTAAGCCATCCCACTGCTTCTCATACGAATTTATTTCACAGTCTAATAAAACTCAGAAACTTGGCAAGTCTTGGGGGAAGACAAGCCGAGTTCTTTTTCATCCTGACAAAATCAAATCTGTGGTGTGAAAATAATGTCTTGGATACTCAGCTATGCTACCTATGCACCAAGAGGTGCAGGAACCTGCTACACTCAGGACTTAAAACCTCTATATAAAGAGGTCTCCTGACTGAGCTTCCCCATTAATAGACATGGTGTAGGTTAAGATTGGGTGGCAGGTCTGTGCATTTCTCCCAAGTCCCATAGACTGATTTTAGAGACTCAAATACTATAATAGACCACATATGCTTTTCCCCATTCCATTGTTACAAAATCAGATGACACTATTTTCCTCTGTAAGAATTTGAAGATACTGCATGTTCACCTCTAGAGCTCAAAGTTCAGGAACTTAAGCCTCCATGCTCCTGGCTGCAAGTTGCATGCAAACACCTTTACATTGCAATGGCAAAGTAAAGTAGCATTAAAGAAGGTGGAATATAACATTAATGTCTCAGACGCCTCAGCTATACATGGACCAGGCTGACAAAAAGCAAGATGTCAAGCACTAAAAGTGCAGCTATTCCTCGGCAACATGGAGGTTTTTTTCTGGCTAGAAAGGAAGTGGTGGAATCAGCTGTGCCCTTCAAGTGGCCATCGGCACTAATGTGTTGGGAAAGCTGTGCTTGAGGACCTTCCCTTCTCACTCCAACTTGTACCAGCATGTTGGGCACATGAGGAGGAGGGACAGGTGAGCCCCCCCACCAAGCTGATATGTAGCTTGCTTTGTGTTTTGCTCAACACCAGCTTCACATTCTCATGAGAAAATGAGATTTGCCCAGGCATGTACATTCCCTCAGCCAAAATAAGCTCTTTACCGTTAAACCAAGAAAAATAAGGACAAACTCTGCTGTAGGCTTGTTTTAGACTCTGCATTCAAAATAAAGAATAAAATCAACAGCTGAAAGAGCAGAGAGTGCAAAGATGCTTTCCTTGGTTCTTAATGTGTTCCAGGTTAGTATTTAGCTTCTGGTTTACTGCACTCCAAAGGCAGCAGAGCCCTGCTGCTCCTTTCAGCCTGCAGTCCCCAGAGCCATGCAGTTTTCTTCTTTAAATAATGGCTGCCCAACAGCCCTTTAATTCTAGAACTTTCCTTTTGCCCACAGGCTCTACCCTGGAAGTGTTGGGGCCTTTTCTTATTTCTCATAATTAACAGCACAGAGACACAATGTTAAGAGGTTAGAGTTTACTAATTGGCTCTTTTGCGCAAGGACAAAGCAGCTGAAAAGAGCTCTCTTTTATACTTATTTTTTAAACAGAGAAAACCCAGGAAACAACCTGCAATTAATGTATGAATATCAGCTCAATGTGTTATCTAATTACTTGTAACCATGCAGATGCAATAAACATTTATGGAAAGGGGTTAAATGTAGAAAACCATGCTCATATTTGCTGGGTACCAACCCTCAACCCTCTGTTTCTGTTGAGAACTATTTCCACCTTCCAGCCACCTCCACAATGTAGATATTGAGGGAGAGAATAACTTTTCCCATGCTGCAATAGATGCAGCCTGCTCAGAAACAAGCCCTACAAATTACACTCAATGTTCTTAACGCAACTGGTGGTATCAGCCCCCTCCTCACAAATCAGCCACAGGCTTTGCCACAAAGACAGACTCAAGCAAATGGTGTTCTGCACTCAAATGTGTCACTTCTCTTGTATGCACGGCCCTGGGCTGATGAGCTTGGACAGAACAGGAAAGAAGTTTGAAGAGTGCCAAAAAAAGAGGGCTGCATCATATCAAGTGAAGTACCTCCCCCATCTTTTCTCTCTCCACTTTAAAATACTTTCACCACTATAAAACATACTACTACTAGTACCATGGTGATTGTACTCTCTGGCTGCGACATGAACTATGGGACATGCACCAGAATTGCAGCTGCACTCCCCAGCAAGGAAGCCAAACAGTTCCCTTATGCTCTTCCAGGCTTTACAAAAAAACCCACGAAAACAGAAAAAAAAAAAAAAAAAAAAAAAGAAAAAAAATTGGTGGGGGAGGGGGAATCAAATTGAAAACCAAACAAACAAAAAAAACCCCAACAAACCCCAAACCAAAACACCTTTTCAGGCTTAGAGCAGTGTGTTTATGGGTACTTTACTCCAGTGACAGCTCCAGCCTTGATTAAATAGAACTAATACAAAAATTTGTTAAGTATAAGTAGCAGAGATGCTATCTGTGGCCAAATAGCAATGAAGAGAAAGGGGCTCTTTTTTGTCCTTCCTACCTTGCCCTTCAAATCCACACCAGTGACAGCACACCTGCAGAAGATATTTCAAAATTCCCCCGAGCTCTGAAAATGAAATTTTTGATAATTCACCAACTTTTACTGCTTAGATACTCAGTTTTTCCAGAGCAGGTTCCCACTGCCTCTGTATATGTTCTTTGACGTATTTCAGAGGGGTTTTTTTTCCCCAACAAAGTAAAATTTCCTTTTCCTATTGAAATAGAAAAGAAAAAAACCATTAGCGTTCAGTCTTCATGAGTAACGGAATTAATGAACTTTTGTTCACAACAGGTTTTCAGCAATCAGCTCAGCTACCCAGTGGGTGGTCATGGAGTGAATATTCATACAAGGTGGATAGAAACTTTCAGTTGCAAACTAATGCTTTAATAATAAGAACTTTTGTGGAAAAACAGATGGGAACTCTACATTGAGTTGCTCTAGCATGGAAGAGGGGAGAGCTGCTTGAGACCAAGGCAGGGCATCTGCCATATGTTTTGTTTTAAATAGAGCATATGCCACATGGAGAACTTTGAAAACAAAATAGATTTACAACAGCTTCTGATTCTCTCCAACCTCTTTTGGTCTTTACCTTCCAGGTGAGGAAGAGAAAAGAAAAACCACCAAAAACAAAAATAAAGAAAATAGGACATTAGGATGCATAATGTCAATAGAAATGCAGCAGGTATCATGAAAAGATTTATGACAATACTACAAATGGAGATATTAGTGGAGTCCTCTGTATCTGAAACATTCATCAACATCATTCTTCTCATGGCAAAAACTCCCTAATAGTCTAATCAATATTATTCCTGTCTTCAAAAGTGGGGGGGGACCCCAAAAGATTAACTATCAGGTGAGATTTTCACCTGGCCAAACTGAAGCCCTCCCTTTCCCCTGTTATTAAGAAAACTATTACATTTACAGTTAATGATTACATGTCATTAGTAATAGGTATTCAAGAGAAATAGAGTGACATCACAATACTATGGAAGTGCTGATTTCCCACAGTAAGATCCTTTTAAATATCAGCTTTAATATGGTCTGTACCTGTTTATTTGGTTTGCAACCATAGCATCTGCTGGCAGCAGCTATGCATTTGGGGAGTAGTGCTGGAGCCTTCTTCCATAATGTTGGTGGGTGGCAATCTGGTGTACACCCACATTCATTCACAACTCACAAAAGAAGAATTGCTGTGGATGGTTACTGCTATTATATCTAATATTCTGAGCATGGTTCTGGAATGGTTTCCCAAACACAGACAGAGCTTTCTGGAAATGCTTAGACCTCTATTAAGGTCAGTGGCACTTGCAGGAATAAGATTTTTCTTAATACTTGCTCCTGACATAGGTCTCAGGTAGTTTGGAAGAGCAGCATGCCTTGGCTTGAACAAGTCTTAAAAGAACTGCACAGCTATATTTCCAAGATTAGGTGCAGACTGTTGCCTGCCCGCATTTGCAGTTGCCGAAGTGATTTGGTACAGCAGAGCCTGGCATCTGCTAAGCAGCTGTGCACAGGCACCTGGAGATCCACATACATTTGTACAAGGAATTGGACAGCTGTGGCTGCCTGCTCCAAGGCTCCGAATGTGACAGAAATAAAGTTAAATGCATGAAAATGAAACTCTAGATGTTTCTGATCCAGTTCTAATTTCATTCAAACAGAACCAAAAGATGATGGAAAAATTAGACTCTAAAAGGAAGGAATTTAGACACCACTCCACCAGCCCCCAACAAACTAGCGCAAGTCGGTTGTTATTAATATATTAAAAATAAACGCTGCCTCTGTAGACCAACACTTTCATATTGCTCTTTCTCTCTTGGTTCAGTGGGCTCATTCTGTCTCACATTTATAATTAATGTGCTTGGATTAAAAAATTAGCCAGGATTATTTTTTAATACACAGGGCCCTTTCTTGCATTTAAAGATAGCAGTTGCTGGAAAAGAAACATTTCAGACATTTTGTTAGACTAAATCTGGAGAATTCTGCAGCCTTAGCTGAGATTTTTGCAGTAAGCAGTGACCCAGCTTCATTGTAGACTGCATCCTCAAGTCCTTTAACTCTTGTTTTCTAGAAGCACCTTCTTTGTACATGTATGTCAAGAAGACAAACAGAAGTGAACTTCAAAGCCATTAGCAGTTGGCCACATTTTTTTAAAAAATGGAAAATGCTGCTTATAGGAAGAGCGTCTACTAAGGATCCAATTCACACTTGCAACCTGAAGCCTCAAACAAGCAACAAACAACTTTACCATCAGCAATTTATAAAGGCTAATTGCTGAATGCAGGCTGCAAAAGGATGAATCCAGCTATATTTTGGCTGGGTTATATATAGCAGGCTGCCTTTCTGAGCATTAACATCTGATGCTGGGTCAAGCATGGACTTTTGAATTTCAGCTCACATGCACACTATGCAGGTGCTTTTTATACACTTAAAGTAGGGAGACAGCTTTCAATTTGCTTTGCATTGGTATTAGTTTACTAACGATAAAGAACAACCCACATTTCACTTTGAAATGGATCTGAAGTATCTGATCCACATTCTAGGAAGTAGTTAGTAATTTTAATGCTCTTAGATCCTTTCCATGCTGGGACCCTTGCATTTACCACCCAGCAAGTCAATTTGAAATGAAAAATGTATTTTCCTTCACAGGAATCAGTCTGCCACTAACCCCGTATCTATCCTACCACTTCCAAAAAGCCCAGTCCCACATTATACACCCCACACAGAACATTTACCTTTCCTGCTGCAAGTTTCTGTCTGCAGGTAACATTTTTCACCTTCAGAGCAGAAACCCATTCAGCATACACCAGGTTAGCATACTAGCTGAACCAGCCACAATCAAGTTACAACTGTCAAAAAGCAGCAGCTCAACTAGACCTAGCAGCTGACACTGCTCTCTTTTAAAGCCCATTAGCAATACTGGCCCTGGCTGCACCTGGACCCCACGTCTCCAACACCATATTGGGAGGTATAGCTGCACTTATATCCTTTCTAACATCAAACAGCTAAGGAGCTGATATTAATTGTGAGCAGCCCTTGGTAACTGCTGTACCTGACATGGTTTGGGCTGCAATATCCACAGCTCTGTGCCTTAATACTGCACCTAAACCCATTCCTCAGGGTGAGGGTTGTAGCCATGCTTTTTCTCCTTGCTCTGAAATCAGAGTGGAGGCTCAGAAATAAAGCAAAAACCTGGGCTGGGGTTTGCCAGATAAAGTTTGATCTGATTTTATTTTTCTAGGCTTGGTCTCTCACAGATCCTTGCTGAGATGCATGCCTTTTAGGCTGCAGAAGCAACAAACTTTCCTGGCAGGTCGTAGGAGTACTACAATTCATGTTACAGAACCTCCTTTTTATTTGCTTGTGTCATTTATTTTTTGTTGAATACAATGAAAAAATTACTTTTAATTAAGTTGGTAGTCCTGCTGTGTTTATTTAGAGGACCATAAAGCCCCATAGTCTGTTCTCAAACTTGAGTTATAATCTACATGACTTGTTTTGATTTGTCTAGCTGTCATCAGAAAATGGATTTGATGATGAGTCAGTCTGTGGTCAGGCCACCCAGAGCCATCATTAATAAGTTAATACACAGAGTGATGTATATACCACCTCCTGCTGCAGACCTCTAGACACGTCAATTAGAAAAGGGCTCACAGTTACACGCATTTGGAATTTATCCCGTATTTACATACTTCAGGAATACAGCTCCTCATTAAAATAGTGATCTCTTTGTTACTTCTACCATTGGGAAATAAATGTCTGAGCTACACATTTAACATTCCCATTTCTGCCTTTCATGTCAGCTGTTATTAAGACCTTGACCCGTTTTCATTTGAAGTGTTAGTCTACAAACTCGGGTGATCATCACTTGTGTGGGGCACTATTACCTTTAGATATGCAGAAGATGGACTTTCCTACCTGAGTTAGTGAGTTGAGGGACTCTGCATAGTTAAAATGAGGAGAGGTAGAAAATTTTAGATTACATCTTAGTGATCTATTTCCATTACCAACTTTAAGCCAGGATAAATTGCAGTCCAGACTGCACTGACTCTGCTGCCCAAGAAGAGAACTTCAGGTGTAAAGCTCCGGCAAAGCTGTTTGCATTCTGGATGCTGTCCTTAAGGATGTCACACCACAGGTGCCCAACCAGCATAACACAGAGAGGCTGAGCTGAAGGGCAGCTTTGTAAGAAGTAAACTGAACCTAGGCTTTCTTCTAAATCACCCTCAAAGACTTTGTGAAGAATGATTTTGAGTGCAAAAATATTAGACTTCCCAAAAGACATGCTGTACACTAAGGCACATTCCTGTAAAAGCTGCAGCTGTAATAGTACAAAACTCTATGATACTCTGACGTCCAGGTGTTGGATAAAGGATGATTGTTTCTTCTTACTATATTTAAGTGAAAATGCAGTAGCTGAGGCCCTTAAGCAGGACTCAGCAAATATTAGTTCCATTGCAGAGCCCTGACAGAGAGTTCTACTATGCTGGGTAAGCCAGGCAGCAACCTGAGAACACAAAAATTAGTTTGATGCTTTCCTAAAGGAGCCAAGCATATAAAGCTTCTCAAAGGATGACAGTCCCTGCTGTGCGGGGCGTGCTGACAATTTTCAAATTAAAAATGACCAGAATCATGATCTTTTATCTAGTCTCTAACCCACCTTACAAATCTGGAAGCTGTGGCAAATTTCAGCCTGGCAAAATTGCATGCAACAATTATGTGATCTTACCATGGAAAGTGACAGTAATCTTAAGTAGTGAAAGCTTGATCAATTTCTTATAAACAAAACCAGATAAAAATAGCAACATTTTCTAATCAAATAGTGGGATTTGCTGCAAAACAAATGCTGACTATAAAGATGCTGAAAAAAACCCATATATCAGTATTTTATTACCACTTGATATCAGAGTTAGCATGTGACAAAAGTTTAGCTAAAATAGAGCTTTTTAAATATACTTGCAAGATACTCCTTCATTTTGCTTTTATGTACTTACAAAAATAATCCCCCACAAAACCAGCCGTTTTATTCTGCAGATTTCTGGATGCACTCTGCAAACAAAAAATAATTATAGCTGAGCATTTGCATTTTAGTCACCTATTTTTTGTATCACATGTGGTACTTGTTCCACCCTGTGCTGACACGCAGTACTGAGATACTCTTGCAGATAGCATCCCTCAAACGCATGAAATTTACAACATTTGCTTAAGGAATCCTTTTCCTTTGAACAATGTTAGCTGCAGCTTCCTAATACCAGTAGCTACACGAGTTACCTTGTGCAATCTTATTCCATGGTTAAGCATTCATTCCCTTTATGTCTCTGTTGCACTGTTACAAATCTGCCAGTTAAAACTCTATGCAACTCCAAAACGTATTGTCTGGAATGAAACAACCAATTATTTCTTCAGGTTTTGTGGCATAATATCCTAGGAAACCAGCAATTACAGAATCAAAGTGGCATCAAATGGCGTAGAAAGGAGTTAGCATGTATTATTCTTTAAATAGGAGTTACATGAACTCATAATAAATGGGTATTAAGTGCTAAATGTACGATAAGTAATTCTTGACAATGCAATTATCCAAACAATACAGGAAAAAGCAGCAAGATGGCATTGTCAGAAAAACTTGTGCAAATGCCTCTGTGTGAAGACTAGTTTCTGTTGATGAACACTCTGGAAATAAAATAGTGCAAGTACATGTGTGCAAGTCAAGCAGCACATTGTTTCAGATTCCCATCGGCTCTCGTCTGGCAAACATCACCCACTGGTTTGATATTTCCTGAGGTTAAGACTTTAGTTAAGCCAAAATAAGCATAAGGGATCAGGATACCATTTTAACCTCTGAACATGTTACATATAGTAACTTTTGAAGGAAACACAGAATGAAGATGGAGGAATTATATAAAGTGGACTTAAAGAAATACTGATTAGAACTTTTCCATTTCACTGGCAAGGTTACATTGTCGTTATAGCAACAGGCTCAAAACTTGAGGAATTTCCATAGTTATACCCAAATGTGAAATAATGGGATGCTAATAGGATAACACATTTGGTTCTGTCCCGGGTTCAGGTGCAACAGTTATTTTTCTCCTTAGTAGCTGATGCAGTGCTGTGTTTTGGCGTTAGTCTGAGAACAATGTTGATAACACACTGATGTTTTAGTTGTTGCTAAGTAATAGTTACTCCGATCAAAGACTTTTCAGTGTCACACGCTCCTGCAATGAGGAGGGACATGAGAAGCCAGGAGGAAGAAGAAACAAGACATGGAGCTAGGACAAACTAGCCAAGGAGTATTCCATACCACAGCACACCATGCCCAGTATATAAAATGGGAGGAGTTACCTGGAAGGGATGATTGCTGCTTGGGTCAGGCTGGGTATCAGTCAGTGGGTGATGAGCAATTGCAATGTGCATTACTTGTGTTTATAGGTTTTTTTTCCTTTCCCTTTTTAATTTTATATTCTCTCCCCTGGTTATTTCCCTTATCATTATTATCATTATTATTATTAGTTTTATATTATACTTCAGTTATTGGGCTATTCTTATCTCAACCTGTGGGGTTCACATTCTTTTGATTCTCCTTCCCATCCCACCTGGAGGAGGTAGGGGAACAAGGAGGTGTGAGCGAATGGCTGCATGGTTCTGAGTTACCAGCTAGGCTTAAACCATGACAGGTTCCTTTAAACCTTTAAAGAAAATCCTGTTTCCAGGTAAGGCTAACCAGGTCATGAACCATGCGCTTGGGCAGTGCTCCTCCAGCACATGGTCTATAAAGAACTGAGGCACCGAACTGAGCCCCTCATGCTGTGAGCATTTGTCTGAATTTTTCTTCACTTCTATATAAAGGAATCTCTCCAACGTACCCTGCTTTGTTAAGGGAAGGAGTGATGGTATATCTAAGCTTATTAAGGATCTCAATACACAAACACACTTAGGAAGGGCTAAGATAGTCAGAGGGGATGATATAAAACCGTTAGACTAACAGAACAAAACTCATTGCAGGATAAAGTCTAGGCCTTTACCATGCACATTATTTAATATTCATTAAAAAATGCAACAAAACTCTAGCTATATTTTGGGAGAATTTTCTTGATTTGTACCTGTTCAAGTTGAAAGTTGTTGTTGCCAAATTTATTGGAAAAATTGAATGAGAAAGGAGTTTAACATTGGGCAAATATCTCCTTTGGACTTATTTCAAGAAACTGATAAGAGGTCACTTCTGTTCAACATGTCAGAATTTCCAGCTGTGGAACCATGCAGTTCATGAAACCAGATCAGAACATATTCCTCCTCCTCGTCCAGAGAAGATTGACAGCTTTATCTCAGACAGGGAATCAATTCAAATGATGCTATCTTAAAAAAATAAAAAATAATTAAAAAATATTGTCTAAATTAATTAAATGTTCAGACAAATTATAATATATTTGGATAAATAGCAGAAAGCTTCTGTTCTTTTTCTCTTTTTTCTTTTTTTAATAACATCTGGCACCATATGTTAAAACATTCATTCTTCCTTGTTAGTCAAAAATGAATTTTATAATAAACCTTCAGATTCACAAAACGGAATGATCTGAATAATGAGCTTTCCACAGTTTCTCTCCATCTCCAGACTTTCATGCACATATATTTAGACCTTGGTCTGCTTCATCTGCTGCAGGTCCAGTTCAAATTGTTCCCTCTGTCTTGCTTGTAAGTAATGTCAGTGACTTGCTTATGAAATCTCAAACTTGCCTATTTGTGCACCTTGCAAAATCCTTGTGCCCACCATAGAACTTAAATCAAGAACTGCAATGAAATTGTTTAAGAACATCTGTTTAATTAATGTGATTCCATGGCTTGAAATTTGGGCATATGTATGTGCTTATTTTTGAGCATTTGCCTATGTTTGCAGTGGAATCTTTATAGTCATAAAGTCCAACAAATGCTCCAAAGAAGACTGCAAGAATTCTGCAAGAAATTAGCTCTTTCAGAGAAGGTCATCATTGGTAGTGTAATTTGGGATGCAGTTTGCAAACTGCTGCCACTGCCAGGAACATTTATGATGTGCTAAGAAGGCCAGTATTACGTACACACACACAAATACACATGCGTGCATATTCTGAGATTTATAGAACATTAAAAAAAATACTGAAGGATTTTATTCTGAGAAAGGTCAATGGTAACATAATACAGCAAACACGTAAAGCTCCTTGGGTTTCAAGTATAAAAGCCCATTACATGCAGTCCTAAGAAACATCAGAAGTCCAAGGAAGGACCTGAGAAACGCACAAGGTACTTCTTGCACATCCACTCACATGTAAATGAAAAAGTATTTTTAACGAAGGAATCAGCCTATGCTAGTTGTGATACTTTAACCAATAGAGTTTATTTCAGGGTTTTGTTTCCAGATTTAGCATGTGTTCATTCTGTAATGAGATGAAGTTTATCCAAATGAAATCTAGAAAGTTAATATTATGAAATCAAGCAACATGAACCCATAATGAGCTGAAGCTTGAGGAGAGGAAACACCCCATAACTTCATACTTTAAACAGTATTGTTGTATCTTCCTGTGGGAGAGTAAATGTCAGAGGAGTACACACCGATTTTTGACAGAGTAGGAATTCTATTCCCTGCTCAGATAAAGTGTGGCCATGGGAAGGTCACTTTGAGATTAATTTCACAAAAATTTAGGTTAGCATCTACTTTAACTTAATATTTCTCAAGGGGACAATTCATTGCACCATAGAAAGGCTATCTATCTTAGATGAGATGTATTGCTTCTCAAGATACATAGTTAGCAAAGATTAAGTGGAAACAATTTTCAAAAGGAACTGTAAGACATGAGAACATAAATTTTAATGAATTCATACAGATTTTCTGTTTTTAAAAATCTCATTATTTCCCTCTCACTGTTCTTGTACTCTGTCTAGCTGTGTTGGGAGGACTGCTGTTCTTAAGTGCTGCTCTTTCGAGAGCTTTTTCACAAAATGCCAGTGGAACTGTAGCATTAACTCCCAGTAAGAAGAGGAGAACCAGCTGGAATGCACTCAGCTTTGGCTGAGGTTGACTGAAACAGGACTTGGCTTTCTACAAGGCAACATCTAGGCTGGGTCCCAACTGTCCTTTGTATTATATACAATTCTTTCATCTTTTGTTCTTGGTACATTGGTTTTATTCCTTTGCACAATAGGTGAAGCTGTTGCACTTACACTCAACCAATACACGATACTCGCATGAGGATGTGTTGTGGAAGGGGAGATAACTGTAGCATCAAGAAATGAGTGTGGGAAGTTTGTGTTGTACTTAGGTCAGCTCAGAACAGCTGTCTCCTCTGTTTCATATGATTTTAAGACATGCATGCATTTAAGCTTGTTTTGGATAATCTCTTTGGCTACTCTGTCACCTAAAGAGGCACATGAAGCACAGGAAAAAATGTCAGGTGTCAGTCTGTTGAAATTCATAGGAGATTCAAGAGTTGCTCCTCTGGTGGGAGGCTGAAGTATTACTGCCGACCAGATGATCTCTGGATGACATAATAATTGACAAGTTTCTTCCACATACAGAAGGCATGAGCACTTTTTGAGTAGATGTTGTACTACTTGACTGGTCTTTGTGGAAGAACAGGACTGGAGAATGAAGAAAGCTGCTGTGACAAGAGAAATGTCCATTGCACATGATAGCCACACATCATTGAGAAAATATGAAACTGAATGATGAGCATGGCTTTGTGACCAAAGGGAGACAGAGGTTCTAACTTCACTAACCTTTGGGATAAAATATTTCATTTTCTATCTCCTGACATAGCCAAGCAGCCCAATAAGCAAGGAAGGGTGAGCTCCTTCCTGGGACACCTGATGAGGCAGGAGCTGAGCCTCCAGCTGCTCTCACTGCAGGTGCAGTGCCCCATTCCTATGTGCCTACCAAAGTCAGCACTAAGTGGCAGTCAGTCTGTTTCTGATCAAGAGCTCTTGTGTGTAGAGCCACAGAAGCACACCAAGAACTAAAGGGGTGTCTCCTTGCCCCGGTGTTGATTCAAAGTACAAAGGAGGAACTCTGTAGACTGTGTCTGACAACTGGCTAAAACACATAATCTTCCTCACTATGGTATCTGTCAGGTGACACAGCCTCACGGGAAGCCTTTGGGTGACAATACATAACCACACATCTACTGTAGGTGGAAGCAACAGCGTGGCAAGAGTCCAAGTCTTGCATAATGTCAGTCTATTTTCATCATTCCTAACATGACTGGCACATCCAGCAGCACAGCCCTTGGACTAAACAGATTGTATGACGGATTTCTCAGTGGAAATTCTCAGAGCTGTCAGTGTACGTGCTCATTATGGATGTCAAGAACAACAAACAAATCAGAGTGATTGTAGGTAACTAACATAATTAATTACCCACATGGCAGGCAATTTCTATGGTTAATTCTATTACCCTGTATCTTTAAAGTAATGGAGAGAGGTACTCTTTGTCTTGCTATTGTAAAAAGAAAAAAAAGAGATGATCACTGCAGGTGTCCTGAATTTAAAAAGGTAGAAAACACAAGACAGCTGGGTACTAAGGAAAGCTTCAAGCATTACAGAACTGTGTATAATCATATACAAGGACTGTGTATAATCATATACAGATCATATTCTCCTGCTAATAACTGATCCAAGAAATCCCAATCTTTGCATTGTTTTAATGTGATTTTATAAACTTACTTCTCAAGACACCTTTAACCAATACATAAATATGCCACCATGGCTCAACATTATTAAGCTTTCAGTGACAGCAGCATGAACCTTACGAGCTGAAAATGTGACAAAGAACAGATTTCACTGCACATCAGATCTGCATCTCAATCAGGGAGCTCTTCTACAAGATTGGCTTTAACATGAACAGCTTTCCCACATTGTTTGTCAAGTATTTGCAGCTTTTGAAGACATCCCCTGCTCCCGAGGGAAGGAAGATATCTTCTCCCAAGCACTACACCAAAACAATGAATGAATAAATGTGGCTTTACACCTTTTTCAGCATATTTAGAGTGTGCATTCACAATAATGATGCATCATAAATATTCGGCTACAAGAGATTATTTTCTAACCACTAAAACATGTCCTGTTTGACCATTTTGTCAGTGTGGAGCCACTCAACTTAAAAATTTAAGCACCTTCCAATACATATTTGGCAAAGGTTATTGTAGTTGTTCATGAATTGACCATCAAGATTTTTTCTATAGAATAAAATATTGTTGACAATTGACTACAATTTTAAAGATAAGGACCTTTAGGCTCAGTGATTCCATTGCTGTAAAACATGCATAAAAACTCTATTAACACTAACAGAAATATTAATTTTTATATATTGCCACAAACACATTCAGATACACAGCTCATTATCTTTAGGTGCCTCAATAAAAAAGCTACTTATAAAATTACAGAAGTCTGTTTTGTGGTGTTGCATCTACATAAGTGGTGAGAGAGGAGATATGTATCGAACTAATGAACTCTGTGGAGTAGAGCTGCTGTTTAACTGCAGCTCAAATGACACCTACAAAGCAAACATCTTATTTCTATTTACCTAGGACAGGTGGGTGATAGATTATTCAATCAAATAAACCTCAGCTATATAGCTAAGTATTTGAGATTTGGATTTTATTAGTTTTTCAAAAATTAGTCACATAGAATTGCTCGTAGTATTCTCTGCTTTGCACTTCAACAGTTTCAAAGTTTTCAAGGGTTTAATTTGAATTTGCCCTAAAACTTTCACCATTGACATCTCTATAAAATAGAAAAGGTGATTGGCTTTTCTTAAACTGATCCTTTGCAAATAAAATATTCAGACTGCTTCTCCTTAGGCTTTGGGTGGAATGCTTTTCTTATATTTAATATAAAATCAATAGAAGCCTTATTCAAAAGCTATTACAGATATTGAGGAGACTCCGCTGTGCTAATGGGGTTTGGATCAAGAGCATGTTTGTGTTACACAACTCAGGGTATTCCTATGTACTAATCACATTGTTGATAAATTCTCCCTCAGCTTGTGTTTTGGAATACAATACAGGCATATTTGTTTAGTGATTTTAAGCATTAAGTTACTCAATTCCATTTATTGGAGATAACAATATCAGTGACATTTCTCTCAAGTGGTGAGATTGAGTCTGAATATTCTGTAATATTCTGTAAAATGTGGGCTGAACAGTGGTTAAGTGCAAAGTGGCTAATTTATTTAGGTATTTACAAATTATTTCCTACTTTTTAGAGTCAAACCAGAACACTGCATAGACAAGCATGCTACCATATTACTAGAAAGTTAAACATTTTAAAGTAACCTTTATAAATGTGTGTTCGAAAAATAGCTGTTATTCAGAAAGCACAGTTTTAAGTTTCTTTAGACACATTTTATGGTTTCTAATTAAATTCCTAATTCTTATTATTGCACCCTTTGTCTGAATAGCTAATAGTTATTCTTAACATTTATTGTAGTGCTGCTCTAAGCTGTTCTAATTCAGCTCCATGTTTATCATGCAGTTTCACTTGCAGTCATTTGCATCATCTAAGATCATCTAAGTAACGGTATCTATATTTGTATCATACTCATCATTTTTCAAATATTCCTTTTTTTCACTCTATTATTTGGTCTCCAATGGGGTTCAGAGACACAGCAGCACAGCAGCTGAAGGCCACCAGAGCTAGGCAAGCCAGCTCCAGGTTTGGACCCCATGACATCATATTCCACTGCTATTTCATACTACTTCTGTAAATATGGCTATTTCACCTCCAGAAGAGAGCCATTATTGCAGGCAAGTATTGATTTTCCAAGCATCTATTTTGTTAATGTTCTGGTATTCAGCATTTTCTTTTGTCATGTGTTTCTTTAGCAGTAGAAGCCATGACTTAATTTTGAAGCAGCATATGTTTGAGTACATAGTGTTTTCATAACTTCTTTGACTAGTGTTGATTGACTTATTTGCTGCTTATATCCAGTGTATTAGCTTGATTCCTAGTGGATGATCTAATTTGAATATGACAGCAATCTGTGGTGCAAAATCATATCTCCATAACTAATCTCAGATTCCTATTATAGCTTTCAAACTTTTGTTGCTTTACTGCAGCATAAATACTATCTGAACTTTTGAGTGTTCTCCTACTAGCTATTCATCAAGCTACCCAAAAATGATAAACCTAATTGTGATAGCAATATACAACGTCTGTTTCTTGGTAGACCTCTGTGTATGTGAGATGTTTGGTTTCATTACACATGGACAGTCTAACAAAGTAATTTAATGATGCTAAGTGAAATGCATCAACATTTAGCTTTCAGTGGACCTTCTTTTCTAAGTTGATTATTAAAATGAAATATAAAGGGTCAGGTGCTGATTTCCTTCTTGCTAGGATAAATTGCAAAAAATCTCTAGAGAATTCAGAGAATTCATCACACTATAAATAAAATCAGTCTTGCTCAAAAGATAGCAATAATTCTAACAAAGTATTTCACCAGAGGCCTGCAGCCAAGACTGACATTCAATTGTAACTGAACCAGTTTTATGTAAATGGTAAAGTTATGTTTACTAAATAACTTATCCCCAAGCATAATTTAAAGTGAACTGTCTAGCTGCAAGGTACTGCTTGAATCCCAGCAGAGACAGTACTTTCTATTTGTATTCATGGACAGAAACTTCAGCAGTTATAGCTTGGAAAATGAATATTTTATGGTAATGGTATGGATTATGAGTTGTTTGAAAAATTAGACAGCAGAGAAACCTCTAATAATGCAGCAAAGATCATTAAGTGTCCGTCACATCTCTACCAGTGGTCTCCATTTAAACTTTTTTGAGTCAAGGAAAATAAGGAGGACATCAGCAAAAGCTTTTTAAAGAACTGTCTTGAGACATCCTTTTCCCATCTTGTCTTCTTTGTTTGCAGTCTGTGGGTTGTATTCTTTAAAATAAAAAGGAACTTCAGTCATAGCTCAAGCTGTCTTAACTCTGCAAGTCAGAATCTGAAGAAAAGGAACAGTATCTTCAAGGGGTAACAGATTTCAAGAGAACAGTCCCTTGGTGACCAAGACACCAAAGTTTACTGTTATTTGTCACCTCCTGAATTTCTGAGCCATTTTACTTTAGCCCTGCTGGTCCTTGGCAAATCAGCCAGTTACTCTGTGGAAATCATAACTCCAAAAGAGAACAGCTTGCCTTACTGACACCAAAGATTCAGTACACATCAAGTAAGCCCTCAAAGATTATTTTAGATGACAATTCCCTCTCAAAGAAGTTGAAGATTTAGCATCATCAAGTCATCTTTTATGCCACAATATTCAAGTCATCATCATGAGGCTGTTTGGAAAAGGGGAGATTGGGCAAGAGCTGATGCTTGCAATGATGTATGTACCCAATTCTAGTCAGGCATCCCACAACAGAAGCATTTCAAACCACTCACCAGGACCTGCATTTCCTGACGTATCTGTACCAGGCATTTCTAGTTAGAAGAAAATGTCCCAGTGTTTTTGCCACCCTGTTGTGGTTTAAGCCCAGCCGGTAACTCAGAACCACGCAGTCGTTCGTTCACTCCCCCAGCTTTCTTCCTCTCACCCCCATTCCTGGAGTGTTGGGGAGGAGAATCAAAAAAGTGTAAATCCCATGGGTTGAGATAAGAACAGCCCAGTAACTAAGGTATAACACAAACCACTACTGCTACCACCAATGATAATAATGATAGGGGAAATAACAAGGGGAGAGAATATAAAACCAAACGGGGAAAAGGAAAAGAAAACAATAAACACAAGTGATGCACAATAAAACTGCTCACCACCCGCTGACCGATACCCAGCCTGACCCAAGCAGTGAACTGGACTTCCCCCTGTTTCTATCCTGGGCATGACACGCTGTGGTGTGAAATACCCTTTTGGTTAGTTTGGGTCAGGTATCTTGTCTCTGCTTCCTCCCGGCTTCCTGTGCCCTCCTCACTGGCAGAGCGTGAGACTGAAAAGTCCTTGATCAGAGCAACTATTACTTAGTAACAACTAAAACACTGGTATGTTATCAGCGTTGTTTCCAGGCTAAAGTTGAACAGACAGCACTGCACCAGCTATTAAGAAGAAGAAAAATGACTGCTACACCTGAACCCAGGACTGTGACCACCAGTACTCGTCCCTGCTGGGCAGGGTGCTGGGGGTGCCCTTCCCCCTGTCCCCCGAAGACTGCCCTGACCTGCACAGAGGTACATGGCCACGGTGGGTGCTGGTGGCAGGGCTCAGCACAGCCCCAGGACCCCAGTGAGCTGCTGCCCGCATTGCAGATGCTGGATGAGCCACTGCTGCAGTGGTTGGGGCCCTCCCTGCCACAGCTCTGGCACCTCCTGCACCACAACCACACGCAGGAGCTGGTGCTGCTGCAGGGTCCGCTCTATGCCCCACCACTACCCCCCCCTTCCTGTGCACCCTGCAACACCTGGGGCTGCCTTGGCACCCAGAACTGTAGCAACCCATCAGGGGGACCCCCAACCCCCTGTCTTCTGGACCCATTAAATCCCCATCTCACACAATGGAGTCTCAGCACCCATTTCTTCTCCTGGGGACATACCACCCCGTCCCCATGGCCGTGCACCAGTGACACCAGCACCTGACCTGGTTCTCAGTGCTGGGGCGCAGTGGTGTCACCGCTGCCATGGCTCTGTCTGGCAGCCATGACTGTAGGCAGGAGCAAAGACAGCTTTTTCTGCCCTGGGTCCAGTCCCAGTTCCCACTGCATCCTCCCACCCTGCTTGTGGGGTTTTGAACCATGGTCAATGTGTTTCAAAACCATGTCTCGTAGCCCCCACGGCGGGTGGGGTGGGTGTCCCTGTGCAGGGATGGGTTTTGTCTGAGGTAAGGGGGAAGTGGTTGCTGCCATGTTGCCCCACTATGTTAAAGGTCTTAGGCTTACTACAAGATATTAAGAAGTGACTTTGGCATGTGTTGGAGATATAGTACAAGTGGTGTGCAGACCCATCTGGGTGTAATGTCATTACCTGGGTCACTGAAACCATCAAGTCCCATGGCCTGAGCAGTCCCTTCCAGGCACAGTGTGTGAAAGAGCACTGCCTGACTTAATCTATGTCAGTTGTCCTATCAACACCTCTTGGTTCCAGATAATTTTTTAGCAAACATCATCAAATGGCAGCAGACTGGTCCTGGAGCAGATACAGAACCAGTGGAAGAAAAGAAATATGATGCAAGTATTCATATGGAAGATTGCTGGATCAAACTGAAAATTGTTGCATTTGTTCTTCTGAAGCACCAAATCTCTCTTTTTTTTTTTTTTTTTTTTTGCATAAGAATTATATGGTATGGCATGGCTTCATGCAGGGCTACTAAGAATACATACATGAAGTCCTCAGTAGTGCAAGGATGATACACTGGATTAGTGCCTCTATCCCACCATGGGGATGCTCGAAATGCTGAACAGATCTGGGGAGAGAAATGTGGCTTTCTGCTATTTCTTCAGCATACCTGTTTTGGGGCATCCAGAGTTCCCTCTTCTCTTTCTGTTTTGGACTCAGTCTTCACATCCCCAGACGTGTAAATAGTAGGGGTGGAAGCAGATAGAAGAGTAGAAAAAGCTACATTCTGGTCTGTTTTTTTTTATTGTTGTGTCTTCTGAAAGACTCTTGGAAGGAGCCCCTTTTTAAAGAGTCAGGTTTGCAACACGTAACTTTCAGTGCATGATATATTACATGCTGAACCTATTTTATAAATAAATTCAGTAAAAGAATGCATTCATCTTTATAAACACACTGATTACAAGCCCCAGTATAAACAGCA
Source organism: Lathamus discolor (assembly GCF_037157495.1). Classification (NCBI taxonomy): domain Eukaryota; kingdom Metazoa; phylum Chordata; class Aves; order Psittaciformes; family Psittacidae; genus Lathamus; species Lathamus discolor. Next base: position 11,696,708 of record NC_088893.1, on the reverse strand, counting down.
GAGAGTGGGAAGGACTATATCTCAGTCTGACTTTGTATGTAGGCTTTCCAATGACAGGCTCTTGCTGGTTATTTGACAGAAGCTATCAACAGGCATCCTTGGAGGTGAACATTTAATGTAGGATTCATTTTAGCATTTGATTCAGTGGCAATTATTCCTCCAACATTAACAGTGAAATGACACTAATGCACTCTGCGTTTTGCTGTTTTCAGAGACTATACCTGGCTCACATGATGCTGAAAAGGAAGAGGAAGCACAGGAACAAGGGCAACCAACAATTTGTACACAGTTAAAACTCATTTATAGTCTGGTATTTCTGAAACGGGCTCCTCTTTTTACACTTCTACAGATATTTATCCCTCACTTGACCTCCATACTTGTGAACTGCGGTATATCTTCTGCCTGGAAATTCACCTTCTGAACATACCAGAGTCGATAGACAAATTCCAAACCACACGAAAGTGTTTGTCATCTACCTAAGCTGAACTTCTGAACCTTAAGAATATATGTAACTGCATATTATCCCTAGAAATATGATAATTTTATCAAGCCAGGCACTTTTATATTTCTGGCTGAATTTATCTCCACAGGATGCTGCACAGAATCTAACAAAAAAAAAAAAAAAAGAGCCACTAAATCTGTAAAAGTATCTTTCTACTTAAATTCATCGATAAAGAAGCAGAGGGCGCGAAAACTTGTTGCAACACTTGGAAAGAAAAGGAAATTGTGCAATACTGGTTCTAGGAAAGGTGTGAATGGAGGAGAATAGGCTGCCTTTGAAATCACTGTCAGCTGAGAAAATGGGCAGAGTATCTGAATTTTCTAGTTTGTTTTGAGCCAATTCCTCCACTTGGAGGTTACATCTGCTTTAGGTTTGTATCTGCATAGTGAACAGGTTGCATTTCTCAACAGAGCAAAGTTGGGCTTCAGCTTGGAATTTTGGAGGTTGCCATGGTTTCAGTATTTTTATCTTCTCTGCAAGTCATTAAGATTTCATTGCTGTATTCAGAATGATTACACCTGAAAACCAGGACTTTCTTGCTTATAGAAGTCAGTGGCCTAGCCACACACACCTAAAACCAAGAGAAGCATGCAGATATTGCACCCCAGAGCAAAACTGGTTGTTAAATAGGCAAATAGCAACAATTCTGAGCCAGATATATGTATTTCTTAAAAGGCCCATGAGTCAATATGCAAATTATTACAGATTTATAATGTAGCAAAAATGTGGAGTATTTAGTGAACTTTTCAAAGTAAGAGCTTGAGTAGGGAAAACCACTGAACAAAATATTCTAATTAGCAAAGCCATTTACCAGGAACAGAAAATGACTCAGAGAAAATGTCAATGGGTTCAGTAGTGAGCTAGCCTCTCTCTTTGGAGAAAGACAGCTCAACCTTCTGGCTCATCCAGAGTGAGCATCTTTGCTGAAACATAACTCTTAGGTCCAACTGTTCCAAGAACAACTAGGTTTTATTCTTGAGGGAATAAATTCAAGATATACAGTGAAGCACACATTGTTCTCTCCAGTCAGAGTCAACTCTGGTCATATCCTTTAAAGAGCCCGGAATTAACTGCAGAGTCTCTCTAGACACAAGTAATGATTTATCTGCTTGGGTGAAGTCTTGTTTATCCCATAAATTAAAACCTTCAAGTGAAAAATTCAAGCTGCCTCTTGGCTTGCAGAGAAGGGAAGGAAACTGGAGTTGCATAGAAGAGGCTACGTAATGCTAAGCAGGCAGGAGCAGCAACTGCTTTAAGGGGGATGCTCCTCTTTGGCACAGCAGCACTATCCTGCCTGCAGTAACACAGGCTGTGCCCTGAGCAGGACAGAAGCCTTCCTGGGGTGTCTGTGAAGAGAAAATTTTGCTTTCAATACTGTCTGCTGCAGTAGCTTTGTGCAGACTCCTCAATTGCTTTCTGGGTCTTGTGCTACATAGCTGTTTTCACCTAGAGAGAAGTACTCATGTCTGAAACTTTTTGCCAGAAGTTGTGAGAGCTGTGGTGAAGACAGCGTAAGCAGAAAAACATTGGAATTTGGAAGAGAATATACCAATGCCATGTTAGAAACATGGCAATGGGAAGCCAGCCTACTCTGGCTGCAGTGCTAAACATTGATGGTGCCTACCTCCATGGGGTGAAATTAAAAAACATATTTGTTTTGGAGCAGAGGAATCACAAACACATGTGCACTTTTACACTGAGATGTAATTGTACCTTAAACCCAGATCTGTGCTTTTATGAAGAGTATTTTGTCTTTTTAATACTCCCTTTGATCAGCTTTTCATTCAAGCAAGATCAGCAATGAGGAGATGCAAGACTGTTATGCTTCTGATGCTTGCATGTAGCTCTAACTAGTATTACAGTATATTCCTGCCTTTCTTTTCCCTCCCTCTCTCTTTCTTTTTTTTTCCTTTTTCCAGAAGTTCAGTTATTCAGCTGTTACAGTAAATCCATTTATTTCGCCATTAAACATCCCATATCCGTCTCACCAGTTTTAAAAGGCTAGTTTACAGCCATAACTCCACAAAATAGAGCCATATATCACCTTCTAAACAGAAAAAAACCCAACCCAGTCTTTCAAATCATAGCTCCATCCACTGTAAAATCTCACTGCTTCAGGAGCTGAACACCTTCCAAAAAGGCCATGTAGAGGTAAAATGTCTCTTCTTCTGAATTTCCATGAGGATACAGGTGGCTTTTCATGTATTCTTTAACACAAGAAAACTATAATGCAAAGCTTATAACTCTTCTGGGAAAAAAAAGGTAGGTCTCTACCACCTGGAGTCCCCATTATCAGGGGCTTTGCAGGCAGCTGCCTGGTGCCAGAGAGGCCAAGCTCATGGCTTCTGCCAGCTCATGTGCTTTGTTGACTGATCCCTTGTTCCTGTAGAGTGCACTTATCATGTTCTATCAACATCTCAGAAGGAGCTCTCTGAGTTAAATAAGGTCCCGATGAACTGAACGCTTTAAAAATGCAAGATCTGGAGCTTCAATCTCAACTGATGTTTCAAAAGGGAAACAAATGTCATGACTTAGAATTTAGGATGAAACAAGTGGACTTTTTTTTCCCCAAGCAGGCCAAGAACTTTATCCTTTCTCAGTAACTCTCAGTTCATCCTCAGGTACAACATTCTGCAGCTAGTAAATTAATTGGCTACAATTATGTGACCTATTGGGATGAGGTCCGCAAGTCACAGAGAGGCAAAGGGAAGAGAGGGAGAGATGGGAGAAGAGTTTCTAAGAGCTGCTTTAATGCATGGTCCTCAAAAATATCACTACAGCAAACCTCAGAAATACAGGGATGGATTCTTTCAATAATGGTGGAAATATTTTGTAGGAATCCAATAATTTCCTATTTCTCCCATTAACATAACCTACATTTAACTTCAGACAGCTGTGTTCCTTCAGCCATTGGTCTCCCTGTGGTTACAGGTTCTCAGGTGAAACACTTTATCATGGCCATGAAAACTATTTGCTGCTAAGTATCATACATATACAACTGACATATAACTTCATGCTGTGCCATCAGCTGCTCTGCTAGCTGCAAATGTTTAGTCAGGGAGAGGGGACCAAAAGGTACAAGCAGAATGCACCTTAAATTCACCAGTAGACAGATCAGCAGTTATATAATGTGTCCTGGACTTAATCTTATCACTGTCTGTCCTGGGTTCAGCAGTAGCAGTCATTTTTCTCCTTAGTAACTGGTGCAGTGCTGTGTTTTGACTTTTGGCCTGGGAACAGCACTGATAACACCAATGTTTTTAGTTGTTGCTAAGTCATGTTTACTCTGACCAAGGACTTTGTGAGTCTCATGCTCTGCCAGGGAGGAGGGGAAGCTGGGAGGAAGCAGAGACAGGACACCTGACCCAAACTGACCAAAGGGGTATTCCATACCACAGCGCATCATGCCCACTATATAAACTGGGGGCAGTTACCCAGAAGGGTTAGGTTACCGCTCGGGTCAGGCTGGGTATCTGTTGGTGGGTGGTGGGCGGCTGTATTCTCTTCCCTTGTTATTTCCCTTATCATTATTATTATTGGTGGTAGCAGTAGTGGTTTGTGTTATACCTTAGCTACTGGACTGTTCTTGTCGCAACCTGTGGGAGTTACATTCTTTCGATTCTCCTCCCCATCACTCCGGGAGTGGGGGGGAGGAAGTGGGGGGAAGTGAGCGAGGGCTGCGTGGCTGAATTGACAGGCTGGGCTTAAACCACAACACTGTCATTTCCTCCAAATTTGAGGAGGAAAAAAACCACAACAACAAAGTGAGACTTGGTCACAGTGAAATTCCTGTTCTTTGCACAGAAATTGAATGATCATCAAGCACCAAATGGAATAAAGTATCCTCCAATGTCCTTACTCCAGTGGAGGGAAGTACAATTTCTGCACGACTGATATATTTCAATGTGAACCAGGTATGTACATCTTTTTTTGAATCATCCAATAATGTCTACCCTCCAAACAGGGAGCTGACAAAAGAGCTCAGGACTATTTCTTGATGTAAAACTTCTCCTGTCTATTTTACTAAACAGTGTGATTGTCATTGTTAACAACATTCACACATCTTCATCTCAGAGACACAAGCATTTGTAGACTCCTGGAGGTGCCATTTCACAAAGCATTTGATAAGACAAAAAATGTCTTATTAAATGTCCTGAGCAAACCTCTGGCTGCCCTTGCTGAACTGGATCACTGGATTCCCAGCCAACTTCTCACTGTGGTATAATATGAAGTTACAAACTTAGAGGAGGTAAAAGCTATCTGAGCACTCCAAATATGCCTCTTTTGCACAACGGTAGAGCAGTGTCTGGGTATTGCTACTTTTCATAACATTGGCATGAGGCTTATGGATGAACACAGGTCTGAGTTCAGGCTCAATACACCCTGGGATCCTGGTCAGCAAAGCCTCCCCACGTAAAAATACACCAGCCCTGTAGTGAAAATAACAACGGACTCTGCTAGGCACCTGAGCAAATCCAATTCTGCTCTGTAACACTGCCAGAGTTACATAAACCTAGCTAAAATAATCCAGTGAGTCTGTAGTAACACCTTAAGATAATTTGGCTGGAGCCTCCAATGCATGGTGGCACTCTGGGCAGTTAAGGTTATTTGTATCTTCTCTGGTCAGTCCTTACCTTAAAATGTCTCAACTTAAGTGTAGCTTTATTTCTGACTTTGCTAGGTGCATGGTGTTTGGGATGGTGTTTTAATTTAAATACACTGTCACAAATGCTGTAATGGTACCCGACCTTGGTTTTGCCTCACAGGAATATAACCAAACCCCAACAATACTTTTCAGGCTTACAGCCAATCAGATGAAGTGCAGTGTAAACATGCTGAAACTAACTTTAACTAACTATCTTCGGAATTAATAGTAAAATATAGTGGCATCTATGCATGGCTTAATGAGGGCTAATTTACTTATATTTGCATAACTGTATTTCTCCATGTAAGTTCATGATACAAGCTTAATGTAACAGTCAAGGGAAAAAAGGAACATAAAGTATGTCAGGCTAAAGGAGAGAAAACACAGCTGCACATCTCTCCTTTTTAACATAAAGTTAAACATTTAACTTCCTGTAAGCATCATCTAACAAAGTAATCAGGAAGAGCAATTAGAAGATGAGGGAAAAGGAAAAGCCCATGGAAAAGACTGCAGGATCTGAAGTTCGCAGGTAAATGGTAATACCATGAAGTTCAGTAGGTTTATCTAATAGTGATTTTTAATAAATTACCCCTTCCAAAAGGATTGCATTTAAAAAAAAATCAAGTGGAGAAATAACAATGTAAGAATTATGTACATTGATTTCTGATAAAAGATAAGCTTGAGGTGAAAATTTAACAGTTTTAAAGGCATTTAGAGGAATACACAAGGTTTATATGTCCCAAGCTCTCTGATAAATAAATCTTCTCAAGCTTGCGACAGGAATATTACAGCATCCATTGCTGCCACCTCTCACATCAAAACCACCCCAGGGCCAAATAAATGACAGCAATGACTTAGCCTTGACATTTTTCTTTGCATTTTGCAGTAATGACACATGTGAATGTTTCCACTGTAACATTTAAGTCAAGTGAGAAACACATTTAAAATGTCTGCTTTCTTTTTTCTGTTTAAGAAAGATATGATTATTAAGAGCAACTTTTCCTGAGCAAACACTTGCAGTCATGAAGCAGAAATCAAGGAGAATGTCAGCAGTTTAGACTTGCAACATGGGATCTCAGCTTCCTGTGTCACCTGCCCATTTGCAATTCCAGCAGTGAGGTCTTATTAGAAGGCTGACATAAGCCCTAGTCTTCTTTCCTCTAACCCAGTGTTGCACTATTATTGTTCCATCAACCCCATTTTTGATCCATGCCCATGGGAACAGCACACATTTACCATAGTATTAAAAATCAATCAATCAACCAATCAATCTGTGGTTATGTGGGAAACTCTTTACTGACATGACCCCATCTAAGAGGAAAGGGAATTGAATCATCCCATTACATCAGGGTGTAAGAAAGGAGAATGTTACCAGGTCAATGCCACAAACCTTGATGTGCAGAATTCACTAAACCTATGCGCTTTCAACAGCACCTTAGTTTGAAAACATTTGTGAAAGACAACGCATAAGATACTGCCTGGGGCTTAAGAGAGGTTATATAGACAGAAAAACAGCCAAAGGCTTGTACACCAAGGTGCTGCCACGAATCTCAACCCACCTGCACAGAGTCATTCCCCCTCCCAGCCTGGCAAATCTGGTTTTAAGCTGTCAGGCCTTGGCACAGCTCAGAACAGCCTCAGAGATGATCAGCATGAGTCTGGTTTTATCATAACTAGTACTGATTTGCTGGTGTGGGTTTTCCCCACCTGGCACTATTACCTCTGGTAGATGCTCATATGCCTCCTATGCTTTATGTTACCCTGAATACACTGGCCTGAGGGAATCCCACTTGTTCCCAAGGTTCAGTTTCAAGCCCTATTTTTACTTCCAGGGTAGTCCAAAGAAAACTAAATGGTGGTGGGATGTTCTGTTCAGAGTCCACTGTTCAAATCTCAATTACCAGCATGAGTTTCTGTGCAATCTGAGAAACTAACTTAATGGCTCTAGAGATACAGTCTCAAGCTGTGATATCTCTACACTGTGGCTTTTTGTACCTCTGAGAATGACTCAGGTACAGGCCACAAAATGACAGGTGAGAATCAAGAATAAATACGTGTTATAAGGCCTAATTGTCCTAAATCACTTGCCTGGAGTTACTAAAAGGGAAGAAAGCAACTAACAGTAAACCCAGTAATTTGAAGTTCACAGTTTGTCACCTGAGGGAAAAAGACAGCTAGAAAAGGCAAGGCTATTAAAGTAGTTGTGCTGTTATCCCTGACTTGGTTTATATAAAGGCAGATCTCATGATCAGCTTTGCTGAACTCATTATGGCTTTAATGCTTATCTAGATAAGGTGTGGAGGGTTGTGAGAACGATAAATAGCTCAAAATAGCTGAAGACAGTTTTCTGCAGCCAGAAGGAGACAACTGCGGCTTATCTGGAAGATGGCATTTGTTCTTAGAAAGTGATTTGTTTTACTAATTTTTTCAATTAAATAATTATGCACACACTTATTATTGTAATTCAGCAGGATTGCTGACAACCAATTCTCCACGTGCCAAATTCTCAGCCCTGTGCTAAGAAAGCGTGCAAGTGTGAGCACTTTAAACAGTTGCAACATTAGATTTAAATAAAGGATAAGACCTGTGTTGGCTTTTTGCATGGAGGTGAAATTTCAACAGATAAGTCCCTCACTGAATTTACTAGTTGTTGTTCAGGATCTGTCATTCCTCATCAATCCCATGGGATTTCTGTTTCGTTTAGACTCTCATAGACCTTTCAAGATGCATGCACAGAGGTTCCTTCATGTTGCCATGAAAAACCCTGAGCAAATAATTATATATTTATAAAATGTTTCTGCAAACAAGGTCTAACTTATCTCTGTTCTTTTCTGCTTTCACAAAACTAGATATTATTAAAGGAAGCCTACAAGCTTTAAAATGGAAGAAATAAAGATTCTTTATGTTTCAGTGGTGCCAGGACAGTAATCATGTACCATGACTTCTTTCATCTGTACACTCCTCAGTTTGTTTAGATTCTGTCATACTGCTGATGACGCTGCTAAATAAAGTACTTCTCTTTCCACTTCTGTGGGCCACGGGTTTGGTGTGAAGTTACAACTGAGCCTAAGAGGCTGTCTGTCTTACATGTCCTTGCTGCTCTCTGCCCTCAGCTGTATGGTCCCAGCCTTCCTGGCACACATGCAAGGACTTTGCTGACCTCTTGGTGAGCTACTTCACAGTATTAAAGCAGTGGAAAATTATCCTCCTTCTCAAAGAAAGTGATTGGTGTTCTGCCAATTTATGTCCCTAATAAATAGCCTAAATTTATGTTCTTTTTGTAGTGCAAAAGAAAAGGTGGAAGAATGCATATGGGATGGGAAGTATAAGAGAAAAATATCACTTCCAACACCAGCTGGAAATTATATTGGCTTAACTGCAGTTTAAATGCTCTACAAATATTCAATAATCAATATTAAATATTAATATTACTATTAAGAAGTATTAACAATATAAATACTCGCTATTACAATACTTTAAGTTTTTGGCTCTTCCATGAGATCTGTTTCTGTGCTAACTAAAATTCCCAAATGTTTCCTTGTCCAAATATTTGGTCATGTCCAATGGATGTCAGATAACAAAAAAATCTTAGATGAATTATTCCCTCCATCCTATATTAATCATGATACTTACTGCAGTTCTCTCAGTTTGCACAAACATAGATCAAACAGAAAAATAAGGATTGTGCCTCCTGCAAAGGATATAGGAAACATACACCACATCCTATCAGAAATCAAACATAGAGGAAGGCAGAGAAATTAACTATCATGCTGGCATCTGATGGAAGACCCACCTGAAAAAAAAAAAATGTGCCAAAAAAAGAGGCATGTATGCAAATCAAATTCTTAGAGTCATTTTCCCAGTCAGTATAGCCTTCAACCTCCAGAGCCCTGCTAGGGCCACTGGGATAACTTCTGGTGTAAGGCATCACGAAGCAGAACGCTGATGTTTGCTCATTAATGAATAGAAACACAAGTACATGCATTTCTCTGCAGAAGTACAGGAGTGTTCAGGGAAAACCAATTAAATAGATCTTAATTTAGAGACTACCTTCACCAATCTGTAATCCAACTCTAATTGTGGTGAGTAACAGAATTCAACTGAAATTTAATCAGCAGAATGAACATTGCTAACATCTTAGAGTTAATTAGGGTAATAATTACTGAAGAAACAGATTTGCTGCATTGAGCAGAAGTTACTATGGTATTCCCATATATATTTGAAAAAGCAATTAAAAAATCCTCTGATGCAGAGGAACAGCCACAGATGAATGGAAAGTTAAAAGGGCGTTGCATCAGAATGTAGGAGCAATCCAGGGCCACCCCAGTTCAACTGTTTTTTCCCTTCCTAAGGTCTTTTTCCCCACATCAGTTCCAGATGCTAATGAGGCTTCAGACTGCCTGAATACACTACACACAGAGACCCAAGGATGAATGATGTGGTTATCCTCTGTTCATAGGTTGGTGTGAGGGGGTGATTTTGACCGTTAGAGAGATGTCAGGGCTGGAAGTGAGGAGTATTTGGTGGGGAGAAAGAAAAAAAGTGCTTAGAAGGAAATGGCAGCACCAAGGCCTGGTCTCACTGACTTGCATAGGAGAGGTTTAAGAGACTTTGGAGAACCTGACTGACAAGTCATATAACTTTTGTCCCTTGTGACAAAATATCTACAGCTCATTCCTGACCTGTATAATTTTCAAATTTAAATTAACAGCAGGCAATGATCAGAAAATCTCTGAGACAAAGGCTGACATCTAGGCTAGAGAGCAGAGAGGTCTGAAATTAGAGAGAAAAAAACATTAATTCAAAACCAGTAGCTAAACAGAACAGAAAGGGTCTACATAGGCTGAGGAATAGGGATAGGGGAAGAGAATGAAAGTTACAGAAAGACACAATTCCAATAAAGAATACACAGTCAGTAAATCTAAAAGCAGTGAGAAGCCAAGGAGGATTTAAATAGAGGGGGAAAATGCTTCAGTGATCTTGTAAGAATGGCTCTTTAAAAGCCAGGTTGTAGCCAACTTGGAATAACCTTGGAGCAGAGAGACAGGAAGCCAAGTTGTAGACAGCTTGTTTGTTGCACACAGAGGATGGATGGAGAGGCTGGCAGGATCAAGGACTTCCCATTTATATGTAGTTGCACCAAGATGTAGGACGCTAAGTAGGGTGACTAAGCAATGGCCATGCCTAGTGACAGTGGTAGTGGTATTTCACATGTTGACATAGTCCATGTTGATGTATTTCACTCAAATACAATTTTAGCAGAGCTGGATCTACTTCACATTCAACATAATCCTGTTGTTAGAAATAAAGAGATTATGCATGAACAGCACTGTTAGAAGCACTTCTTCAGCTCAGATCTGCCTCTCTAGGTATCTCTATTCTGTGCTTAAAATTGCTGAGATAAGTAAGATGTAACAGAACTTGTATTTACCCCTCCCTCCACTCTCACACACTGTGGCTTCTTCACCCCAAACAAGAGAGAAAGAACAGAGAATTTGGAAGATGATAATGAGATAGAACTTTGCTTCTTAGGATACTTCGGATATTTTTTTCTGTTCTGCGTGATTTTGTTGCTGTGACATTAGGGAAGAAATGATCTCCTCGCAGAAGGACTGTGACCCAAATTTCCTGTGCTGTTTTTCCAATATATTTCAAGAAAGACAGGAGTCTACGGTTTGTGCATCTAAAAATTGTAAAAGCAAAATGTTGATACATAGCAAGAAAAAGGGCTGTTCCTCAGCACAACATCTCAGTACCTAACTTTTAGGACATTTCTCTGTTAACGGTGAGCCACTATAGTGAGCTGCTATAGCTAATAGCTGCAGATAATCAAGAGGAAAAGAGATAAACCACCTTCAAGAAGATCAGCCATCATTTAATTACAGCATGCACTCAAAAGGTTGAGAAGCTACTAAATCTTCCACTTCATTAATGAAACACTGTCCTGAATAACCTGAAAATGCTTATATTTGCAAATACTTGTAGTGGATGTGAGATAATAAATAATTTCTAGGCATATATTGTGGAATAGTTCAATAGACACCCTGCTACAAACATAAATTTACCCAACAAAAATTCTTGCTGTGTTTAAGGCTAAAAAGGTGGTACACGGTGTCCTGTTTCCTGCTGCCTGAAGGCACTCAGCAGCCCCAGCTCAAGTCAGCCAAAGGAAACCTGTGCACTGAAGCAAGAATCATGCAGGACTGCAAGAGAAAATTAGATCCTGCACCACCTTCAGCTGCAGAGATCTATGTGAGCGGCTTTTGCATGCAATAAAAAGAATAATGGGTGATGGAGAGAGCTCTAACCTGTATTTTTCAACAATTTGTTCTGGACAGTAGAGGTTGTCAGTCAGAGGGGACTTCAGTTTATTTGAAAGCTGCTTCCAAAATATTATAAGTGACCAGCAATAGACTCAGCTGTACGATGTACTATTCAGTATTTATGTAGCATAGCCTGTTGGATGCATGTTTGCTACAAATAACTGTTTTTATATGTCCTCTAAGCAGTAACTAGAATAATAGATGCTATACACAGTGGAGATGCAGAAATACATAATGCAGTGCTCTTTCAACGGCAGAAAATTGAGTGGAAAAAGGGTTTGTCTTATCAAATGTCTTGGTAATGTGTGGAAGAATGAACCATATTTTAACAAAATGAAGAACTTCTGTAAAATAATAGTGTTTTGTGCTTTCCTCCTAAATGAGAAAGAAAGTGCAAGACCTTCATAAACTTACATCGAGTTCCTTTTTCAAGAGCCTGTGTTCACAAATTAGAACTGCAGTACAAGCTTAAACGTCCTAAATCTTGCTTTCATTTGTACGAGTCAAAAATCTCAGTGCAAACCTAATGTCACGCAAACTTCTTTTAATCACCCTGAGAAAAATAGAGCACTTTTTTTGTTGTTGTTTCAACCACATCTAAACAATAACTAAATTATTGTTTCTATCTACTTCTTCCAGTGTTTAAGTGCTGACAGTGTGCAAATTATTCTCAGCAAAAAAAGACCTCAAAGCCCCAAATCAAAGCAGATGGTAAAACTGTCTGAAAAAAACCCCAAATTATTTATAAGATCAGGACAACAGTTTACAAATCCTGGCGAGATAAATTAACTCTTCCCCTGATAAACTAGGTCCCTAAAGAAATAACACACAGAATTAGGTTTTCCATTTATCTTCTCATTCACCGTTTTCCTTACTTGGAAGATAAGAAAACTCTGTATTTCGGTGGAGCCCTACAGATCCGGCCCCGCCGCTTCCCTCCGCAGGCGCCGGGAGGAAGATGAGCGACCTGCGAATTCCCAAAGCAGCACCACCTCCTCCAGCCCCGCTTCAGCAGCGTCCCAGGCGCTCTCCCTGCTCCCGGAACTCTCATCCCAACTCAGCTTTACAACGTCACCACCTAGTGGAAATCCAGCTATTTTCTTTCCCCAAGTACAACTGCTACAGAGGAATTTTATCCTGACAAGAGGTGAGTGGCAGACTTACGGGGGACAGTAACCCACAGAGAATCACAGCGCCTTAATTTTGATTAGTTGTTTCAGTTTGCCAGACTGAGGTGGTTTGAGATATCTGGTGAGAGGGTGCTGAGAAATGGAAGAGAAAATATAGGAAGAACACAGTGTTAGACAGAATATACAAAAAGACAGCATGAAGAGAAACACAGAGCATGATAGTATTGCTTATTAAGCCCATATTAAACTCCCAGGTGGGTTTCCTAAATAAGAATACCTAGACGCAGGGCTGGGGATCAGCAGGGGACCTGGGAATGCTTGGTGCTCTTAGGTGAGGACAAGCCTTCCACTCATCTCCACCTCTTTTTGGCGGCAGGGCCCAGCATCAGCCAGGTAACAGCATTGAAGCTTTGGCCCCCTTGGGCTCTTTTCAACAGCAGCTGTACAGAGAGCTACTGAGTAATCCCATGGGGTTCAAAAACAGGGCTCAGTGGAACCCCCACCACTCTGAACTTGCAGGGAGGGGAAGGATGAAAAGATGAGTTGTTGGTGGATTTTATGTTTTCTTTAATCCTGTTTGTTTTTCAAAGATGATTGCAGCCAAACTATGGTACTCTTCTGCACAGAACATCTTCTTCCACTAATTTTCCCTCTAGCTGTTTTGCTAAAGATGTAAACCAGTAAATGAACAGATTCCTGGAGAACTGAGAATACTTTTAAATAAAACTTTAAAATAAATACTTAATTTTAAAATCATACATAGATGTATATTGCTTTCTATTATATATTTGCATACATATTCTATTGTTGGTTGTTTTCTGGTTTGGTTTTTTACTGGGTGCGTTTTTCTGATCATGTTACACTTCTTTTTGCTGTCCTTCTGATGGAATACTTTAGAAACTTTAAGATCTGCTCTGTAAGAAGAGAGAAGCAGCTCTATAAAGGAGATTTGCACCTGCACTGCCCTCAAAAATTGTTTTTCCTGTGTTTGGAGTTTTTATGTTTGTGATTTAAAGGACTTGCAGCGTTGTTTGAAAGTCTTCAGCTTAACTTTGCTTTAAGCGCTGATAAACTTTCTGTCAATATTTAGGTGAAAAGGACCAAAATTGTTAGACCATCCATTCAAAGGTATTAGAGTTTAAAAGACGCATTTCCTTTAGCAGAATTTGAACAACTGCCAAACACAACAAACTCCTCACTGAGAACTGAAGCCTGCACAGCTGGATAACTACTGTCATCCTATTTTCAGGCAGTGGCAAAGGACCTCTCATGTTTTCTCACACTCATAGATGCTACCTCGGCCTCCAGGGAAACAGGACGGTTCCCCGGGAAAAAAGATGAGCTCGGAGTTGAGGTGGAAGGTGGCTAGATGGCAGCAGAGCCCCAAGACAGCCGCAGTGGTAGCTGTATATCAAGCATCTTCCCGGGGAGACATTACCGAGGGACACACAACTCAATTGCTGGAGGGAGAAATTACAGGAAGACTGAGCTGTCTGCGATTTGATACATTTGGGAACGCTAAAAACAGGAACAAAGAGTTTGTGTTCTGTTCCAGTTTGACATAAATTCCCAGCTCTCACCAGGTTATTGCTGACAGCAAAGTTGGAGAAGTTGCATGGTAGCAAACGAAGGAAACCAAATGAAAAGTCTATTTATATGAGAAATTACATTTTACTTGTATAAGATGAATAAAATTTAAATATTTCATGGCCCTTTGTGGAAAAATAGATTAGTGGACTACAACCTTGGAGTGACATTCATAGACAGGCAAAATACAGCTAAACTGCCAGCAGCTAAGCCCCATGCAGCCACTCACTCGCTGCCCCCAGTGGGATGGGGAGAGCATCAGAAAGGTAAAAGTGAGAAAACTCGTGGGTTGAGATGAAGACAGTTTAACAGGTAAAGCAAAAGCTGCGCATGCAAGCAAAGCAAAACAAGGAATTAATTCACCACTTCCCATTGCAGGTCATCCCTAGGAGATGCCATTCCCAGGAGAGCAGGGCTCCATCACATATCATGGGGATTTGGAAGACAAGTGCCATCACTTCAAACATCCCTCCCCTTCCTTCTTCTCCCAGCTTTATATGCCGAGCATGATATCCTATGGTATGAGATACACCCTGGGTCAGTTGCGGTCAGCTGCCCTGGCTGTGTCTGCTCCTAACCACTTGTGCACCCTCAGCTTCCTCACTGGTGGGGCACATATGAGGAGCAGAAAAGGCCTTGACCCTGGGCAAGCACTGCTCAACAGTAAGGAAACATCCCTGTGTTACCAACACCGTTTCCAGCACAAATGCAAAACACAGTCCCACACCAGCTACTTTGAAGAAAATTAACTCTATCCCACTCAAAACCAGCACACAAACCCTGACAGAATTCTCTGCATGACTCTGCCACTGTGTCTCTACGGAAACATGGGAAGATCCTGGATCTCTTCATTTCCCAGCTTTCACCTGCAGTTCCCAGCTCTTTGTCAAGCACTTTGACATGCTGAATTACTGGTATTACACAAGTGATGGTGAGTAATTGAAATAGACTTTATAGTCTATTATAGAGGTACAATCTGTTCAGCATTGAAAATGAATCAACCAGATCTAAAATTTTCAACTTTTATCATCTGTAGAACCAGGTTAGCCCAGCAAATCAGTTCTGGTTCACTCTTGCTTTTTTTTTTTTTTCCTAAATTCCAAAAGTACTGAATAAATACCTGAGAAAGGAAACCAGATTACATCCTGAGTATGAAACTAAGTGCTTTGTCATCAGCTGCATACAGATTACACAGGTGTCAACAGGTGATGAAAACTTACGGTGGTGGCATAAGTTTTAATGAAGCACTGAAGAACACTTTAAAAACAGAATTTATTTTTAAGATGTGGATTAAGCTCATATTTTTATGATCCTGTTCATATGCAAGTAGTTATGTTGATGAAAGCATGAAAATGTAAGGGTAAAGGAGAGATGACCTGCAAGGAGAGACATCTTTTATTAGATCAAACAGATAAGTTTTCAAGCATAACAGCTCTTCATTAAATATGTAGTTCTTCTTGGTTCTTAAATATTGCAGTGTGGTATGTTTGTGTTACCAGCTGTTTCTCTGTGTATAACCTCAAATCAGCTATTTGCATTTCTTCACCTCCCCTGTGTCAGCCACGCCAGTGATATGCAAATGGTAGCTAAAAGTGGAGAAAATTTCCTAGTAAACAAACTTGTCTATCCATGAATATTCACACATGTGCCACTGCCTTTAGCGGAAACACCTTTATAAAACCACCTTCGCTCTTCTTTAGACGCTGTGCATGTTGAGATGCATTTTTAGATGCAGGTGCCAAAGTATTTAAATAAAAAATGCAAAGCTTTTTGCATATCGACTGACCTTTGGTCAGAAAGCACAGAGAGATGACAGTTCTGGCCAGAAAAACAGAAAAGCCACCCATGAGAACATGTCTCTGAGCTCTCACACATCTCAGGTTCATTTAGAATTATGCAGCATTTCTGACAAGTGAAAACTAAAATATTTATGGGATAGGGAATTCTTGTAATACAGCTGGCTAGGAAATGTGTATGGCTACTGATGATCTCATATATGTCTACCAAAACCATCAGAGAACAAAAATTAAGGAGCCTAAAGAACGGACTTAGGTTTAACCACGGGTGACAGACAGGAATCAGACCTGTAGGCACCAGGCTTTGTGCAACACTGCTAGTTACTGGCTTACTGAGAACAAAATTGCTTTGCTATTTTTAAACAACTCTGTCTTTTGCCAAATGTTCAACTGTTTAATCTATTAGACCCTGATTTTCTCCTTGTGGAGCTTTAACTACTGAGAGTTTTGTTAAAGATAAGGCTATTAAAGGTAATGTTTAAACTTACTATTTTAATAGACAAAACCATATAGGTTTCCTTATTGGGCATTCCTATTGGGTCTAGCATTTGCATGTCACTGAAAGCAATCAAACAGTATTATTTTAATCAAAGAATAGGAAGAGATGATGTAAGAAAAGCACAAGTAGCCAAATCTTGTCTTATGTCAAGAGATTGAGATTTGGCTCAGTATGCCCAAATCAAGTCAGTGGGGATGCATTTGACAATGTTTTCAAACAACCCAGTAAGCTCCAATTTAATATGAATAAAGCCACTAGGATCAAAAGTGATGAAGCAGAAGTTAAATATTTAGAACAGACCTTGATACATTGAGAACAAGAGCCCATTCATTTAAAATCAGTATGAAAACAGTGGGCCCAGTTGTAATTTCATTTGCTTTGGATTAACTCTGGTATAACTCCACAGAGGTCAAT
Source organism: Lathamus discolor (assembly GCF_037157495.1). Classification (NCBI taxonomy): domain Eukaryota; kingdom Metazoa; phylum Chordata; class Aves; order Psittaciformes; family Psittacidae; genus Lathamus; species Lathamus discolor. The sequence continues at coordinate 11,679,812 of NC_088893.1, read as the reverse complement.
GGAATGATACTGGTATTAAATAAAGGACAAGAGATCAGCCTCATGTTGAGCTGTGGTCTGTTTGAAATACTTTTCTACCATTTCATTAGTAAGCTGGATGATCTGTGTTTTTTGTAAAGGAATTTACAATGTTTTAAAGGTTTTGTGTACCATTAAACAGGAGCATAATAAACAATATTAAATAATCTTGTAGGCTGAAGTAATTTTAAGCCATTTATGAGGGAAAAAATACTTTCTCCTTAAAATAATTTTGACAGTTTAGACAAGCTATTTCTAGTGTAAAAAAACTTTGTTTTGGTTTGGATTTTTTTTTTTGTTCTTATTTTATTGATGTAAAAATAACATTATTTAGCCCTCAGATAACATCCTTATACTTTCATACAATGATTGCCCTTCTGAAGCAATATTTAAATCAGTTGAATCATGCAAGCAAGCAACAACCTTGTGCACCTTGCCTAACTGTTCATGGGCACATTCACAAAAGGATGCTAGAGCAGCTTCTTTTTTAACAGAACTTCATGATCACTTTGTACAGACCTGATGGCAGGAAAGGGGTTAAGATTTGTTAAAGTGAGATAAGACTCCCTGAAGCAGTTGCCAAACAGATGGAATTTGTGTTTGTTTGAAATCTTCAGGTTGAGGTAAGTTTATCTGAAGAGTGAAGACTGATTTGCCAATTTGCCTTTAACATATAATAGAAACACAATCAAGGTAGCTGTAGAGAAGAGTGAACTCAAGCCCTCTTGTAAAAAAGCACTAATCATTGCCAGTGATTATTTGCACTATGAATAATTCACAGATTCACAGGATTTTTGCATTAAAAATAAGTACACTACTTCTCTTCTTCCCTCTCCAAGATTGTCCTTACTCCTTCCTTTATCCCCTCCGCAGACTGCAGAGCTCACTCAAGTGAGCCTGACAATGACATCCCAGAAAAGTACATAGGAATATTTGGGAAGCTGGAGCAGCAGACAAACCTCGGTGCTATTACACAGCTTGGAAATGGGCCACTGATTGCTAAACAGAGATGAGGCCAATTGTAAAGCCTAACTCACCATCCAAATGTCAGGAAGAAATCACTCTTGTGTTAAGTAGTGTGAAGTTGCTGAGGTGTTTTATGACCAATGAAATCCTCCAGAACTAGAAAATGTAACACACATGCAAAAAATCTCTGGTAGATTCATATTCCAGAGCAATTTTTATCTCTACATAAAAAAGTATAATACCGCTTTGCAACATCATATAGATAATTACTTGGTTCTTAGAGTAGGCCCTTGATTAACATGCATATAGTCCCTTAACATAAGCAATGAATTTAACTCTCTGTGTAGTTCATTGGCAAAAAAACTATCTGAAATATTCTCAGATGTGGAAAAATACATTTTAAAAGCAACTACAAATGTGTGTAATGAACAGCAGGACTGGAGATAAGGCTTCAAATTTATACTGCTCAGCTTCATTTCCTTTTCACACCACACTCATGGAATTTATAATGCACACAGTAACTGTATGAGAAATAAATCTCTTTTTAAAACCTTTCTTCTATCACAAACATTTTCATGTATAAAATAACATATTACAGAAGAAAATTGTATTTATGAAGGTTGGTTCTACTATTAAAATCCCTCAAGATTTATGAGAACTCTCGTGAGAAACAAATTTTGTAGAGGTCTCACCTTTCGTAGGGATTTAGTTTGGAGTGCCAATGAATTTTTGAGAAATCATGTTCTCTGGAAACAAAGATCACACAGTTCTAAGTTTCCCTTTTCCGTGCCTCATTTAAAGAAAATATTTGAAAATATGACTTCTCTGAACAAATCAATCACAACTCTTGTCCAGTCAACTAAAATGCCCTTACCTGTAACCTCTCTTTTAATCAATACACAACAAAAGGAAATAACAATTTCTTTGGATGCCACTGTACCATAGGGTTTATTTTGCAAGCAAACATTTTGCTGCAAGTGAAATGCATGTGTCAGAGCTCAGCTCCTTTAAAAACAATTTACCAATTTCCTTCTTTCTGTCCATAAGTGGAATAGCATTTATTGCATTAGGTAGGGCAATCCATAAATGAAACAGGAGCAATTACTCCTCTGATTGCAAGTCGTGTGACCATTAATGCCACTCTTTCTGTCTGAACTCAGTCCTGTGATTACACTTACTATTAACGCACCAAGGATCCCACTGATTCAGGGTCATATTCAGCACCCACTTTTCTTCCATGATGTAAGAGGGTGTAAAATTTTTACCTGGAAGAGCAAGGGACATTTATGTGTTGAGACTCAACCTGAAGGTGTTCGTGTCGGTCACTTCAGTGCGAAGGGGAGAAAAAGGCTAAATAAAAGTTGGGTTCTCAATTGCATACCTGATCTAATCTAATTGCATTGACCTTAATAGACACATACATGTTTACTCCATCTGAGGCTCCAGCTTGTAATTTATAAGCAGAAACGAAATTGTCCCAACAGCCTTTTATTCAAAATTGTAGATTGTGCAACTCAGTTCTGCAAACATGCTAATGAACTACACAATCCCTGAAGAATACATTTATGAATCCACTGCCCTTGCTAAAAAGTGACTAATTTTTCATCCACTGTAAACTGACCAGATGTTTTGGTCCAGCTGCGCACCCCCTCGGTTTGGAAACAGGCTGCCATCAGCCTTTTGATCATTTCCCTGAGAAAACCATCTGCTCTCTGTTTTCCCCTTCTTCTGCTCTTTGTCTCCACAGTCTTCCCTGAAGGCTTCCCTCAGCACAGTGTTATTTTGAGCCTTGAGTCTTAGGAGGATATATGGTAATTTCATCTACTTTCAAAAACTGGTAAGGCAGGATCTGTTTTCCCTGATGTAACTTCATAAAAGCCAGAGGGATGTCTTCCAAAAGAGCCATGCAGACATGTGTTTTCTATCCTGCTTTTCCTACTTATATCCCTCAGATTTTTGCACACATTATGCCCACAGGATCCCCAGAGACATAAAACTACAACTGACACATTATGGTCTCCACTGAACAAAACACCATCAAAGGAGACACCCCAACATTGCCCATTAGTTAATGAAATCAGAATCAATTGAGTTGCTGGAGCTGAAATCACTCTGATTTTGTTTCTCCAGAGGCTGATGGCTATAGCAACGCAGTCTTGAGGAGTACCCTCTTGTCAGAATTTGTTTCATCCTCATCTAAAAAAGCCTCAATGAGCTTACAAACCAAATTTTAGTGAGTAAAGTCCAAAGTCCACTCAGCACCCAAAGGGTAACTAAATAGATGAGAGCTGAGAAATCATTCAGCAGTTTAGTTTTGGCAATATCTGAAGTACAGTTACTTGTTTGTGTTACACAGCAGCTTCTGTATTTCACTAAGTAATCTGCATGCTTTTGAGGGGTACAAGGGAGATATATATATATATATATGTATGTATATAATATTGGTAAAGAAAACTCACATAACTGTTATCCAAAGTGTTCACACAAACCCTTTCCCTGCTATTTGTAAAGATCTTCACTGTGTCCATCATTTCTACTGTGATCTGTGGAGCAGATAAATGAGTATTTTTTATTATAACAGAAAGGAAGAAAGCAAGCAAACTGCTGAAATTCCTGAGCAAGCTTCTGGGACAATGGTTACGGAATGCTTCTAGTCAGGCCACCCTGAACTTTGCAAGAAGCCTTGTACAAGTTTTAGGGGGACTTCTACAGCAAGATCCTGATCCCACCAACAGCAATGGGAATTTTTTCACTAGCTCCAGAGAAAGCAACTGTGACATGAGGGTTTGTGAAAATTAGATGCCTTCAGGAAAGCTCCTTCTTATATAGCCCACTAGCAAGTCATAGCGCCTTGACTTAAGAAGTTTCTTTTCAAATCAAGGCATAAAAGACATCACCAAACTTTACTAAATCATTCATCTCACCAAAATATGAAATACAAAGAAGAAAAGCCATAAAACTCAACTGAAAGTCCAAAAATCTCTCTAGCAAAAGTTCCAGCTTCTGCCTTCTGCATATTTCTTAGCTTCTTTTTAACCTCCCTCCCATCTGCCTCATCCTGGAAAACTGTCATCAGCCTTTTGGTTTAATGCTTTTGTTGACAATGCTACACCCATATTGATTGTTGCTTTTAATTAGCATGGAGTACACAGGGAGGAATGAAATTAGTTTGTTCAGTTTCATTACACTCCAGGCATTATGTGATCCAAGTGTCAATAAATTATCATTCTTTCATTAAACAACAACAACAACTCTCTTTATTATCTAAATTACAAAAGGCTGCCTCACTTGGTTGCAAAAGACAACTTGCACATTAACAAAGGGATGTAACAACAATCTCTCAGCAAGGTCGAATAGGGAATTGTTAATCATCTCATAAAGCATTACTTTTGGCATATTTTATTTCAATCTTAGAATGAGCTATTCACATTTGACCTCTTCAGCAACATAAGCTTAAAAAAATAATGCCATGTGACAGAGCAATCCATTTGTAAATAGCTTATTAAAATCATGTAGGTATATACTAATTAAAAGTTACATAGAGTCACTGTCTGTGACTGCCTTAGATGAATTTGAAACAAAACAACTCAATATACCACCGTGTTTCATGGATATTTTTGTCTGCTGAAGTGGTGCCCAGATTCAGCTTCTGGTAAACACAACGGTCCCATCATTACTTCAGCATTCCAGTATGAACTGAGAAACAGCTAGAAAATAGCAGCCAGTAATTCCTCCTCCAAGGGCTTGCTCCCACCAAAATGCTAGGTGAGTTCTGGGGGAGCTAGACTATCTTGAAAGAGTAGGATTCATGCCTGTGAGTTGGTGTTTATCGATGCCTTGGAACAGGGCATTGACTCAGCACTTGCAAAGGGTTTTGAACAGAGGAGGCAAAAGAGCAAGAGCAAAAAAAGAACGGCTGGGAGCCATAGGCAAGTCTCTAAGAGAGAACCCATCAGAACTGGGTCTAGCTGAACACGTCAATACTAACTTAAGCCACTAGATGGTTTCCTCTCTGAAGCCACAGTGTTGAATGTTTTTAGACTGTGATGCGGAACCAGTTACATTCATTTTAAATCACAAGACTACTATTGAAAGCTACCTGTGAAACAATCCTACAGATAAGACTTCTGAGATTTTTTTTTTTAATCAGAAAACACAACCTCTTTGACACACAAAATCTGCAGCCAAAGTGATACTGTAAGCATCTTCTGGGGGTCAGTATACACGTCTTCCCTGTTTCCTAAGATTCAGAGTACTATGGTGTCAGTTCATAGAAAAACAAACCTCTTTACTAGCTGAATAGTTTCTCATATAATTCTTTTCATTATTAGCTCAAGTTTTCCTTAGACAATGGTTCAAAGGTCAAGACACTTTTCAAAATTAAATGTACATATTATTCTCTGTTACATAACAAACCAAAGGTCAACTTACATTCTCATATTTATATTACTTTGGAAAACATCTCTATTTCCAGTATCAGTATTAAAATAATATACTTCTAAATGAGTTTACGTATTCCTTTTCTTTAAAGAACTGTGTTAAATTAATTGTTTCATGTAAACAACATTTTGAAAATTAATTATAAATAAGATGGAAGAGAAATAAAATTAACCAGCTCATTGGGAGTGGAATTGTCCCTGGAATAGGGCTTTAAGAAATCAAAAGTGACACAATAGATTAATAATGCCTGTTATAAATGAGTTTCCATTTTCTCAGTTACATATGATTAATCAACATAATTGCAAGTCGTACTGTGAGTAATGTGTAAGTTTAATTTGTATGGGCTTGGTGATGAAGTAAGTCAAATGAGTCTTTCACCTTTGTTCAAAGCCTTTGTTTCAGACACAGGTTTAAATATGATTGTCTCATCCTATTCTCTCTTGGGGCACATCAAAAAAACACCAACAAACCTGGAAAAGTCACTGGTACCTACTCAGGAGACATACTCAGTGATAGAGATATGTGTCAGGGGAAGCTGTACATGGGGAAGACTGTAAAATACCAGGTAGGGCTGCTAATGACATTCATTTGTTGGTCTAAAATGTACAAGTCAAAAATAAAAACTGTTTCAGTTTAAATCCATAATAAGAGAATGAATACTGGTTTGCTTGTTTGTTTTTTTAACCCATCATCAAGTAGAATACTCAGAAGTCAATCTATCTGTGAAGGTATTACCCTGCAGTAGAGTAGAATTATGCATCCTAAAGAAGACAAACATCACCAGTTAGAAAGAGAATTATTCCAGAAACATGCCTAGGGAAGCACACAGGTTGTTACAGCCATTCAGGAGTCATAAGGCATTTCTTATAGTTTCACCAAAAATTGAAATCTATATGGAAGACAACATTATACCTCTAACTCCATTTGGAAATGTAGTATTCAAAAGATACTCTGGAAAGAGTCCATTCTGTTTCAGATACTGCAGAAATTGTGGTTTTGTCCATCAGAGGACTATATAAATGCTGTAATCAGAAGACAAATGCTTATTTTAGAAGTATCAACATCCAAAATTTAATGCAGATACTTATCACTCATCAAGAGCTGTAGCTTTCAAAAATTAACATGTATTAGTGAATAGTGAATTGACCTTCAAAGGCTGCCTCATAACACTGGATGAACCTCCCTTCCCACTCTGCACTGATATATTTAAAAGTAAACTACATTTAGCATGGCTAATTTTCTTCAGGGAAAGAAACTACCTTGGCAAGAGCCAGGAGTGAAAGATCTCACAATGCTTTGCCTTCTGAGTGCTTGCTATGGAGTCCATTGGTGGCATTGGCACCGAAGGCAGGAAAGCACATGCTTATGTATGTGCACACACAGAGAAACGTCTATTGGAAGCAACTTAGAAGAAAAATAAGAAACCTACATGGAAAAATATTAGGAGGGAAAAAATTCAAAGCCAATGTTTCCTGCCAAAGCTAAGAAGGTACTTCTGTTCCACCAGGCTACTGTGCTACTGTTTTCAAATTCCAGGCACTGTGGCTGGAGCAAGGAGCCCACGACACTCAGTACCTTCCTTCCATGGAGCAAGAGAGTGTGAATGTGCAGCAGATGAATGACAGCTCTTGTCAGGCAGCACAGCAGCACTTCCAAAATGCAACACCGACTGAAGTTTTATTACCATGTTACTTTTCTGTGGAAAATCTGTTTTTGGGGAAACACTGGAGGAAAAACAGCAGAAACGAACCCCAGAGCAGAAATATTTCAGGGAAAATAATCTGCTGGACAATAGCTTCCTACATTAAAGCTGTTATTTTTCAATCACTCCAACTGGAACTAGGTGATCTTAAGGTCCTTTCCAACCCTAACTATTCTGTGATTCTGTGATTCTATATATGGTGGTGAGTGAGTTTTTAATGCTCATCCAGCTAGGCAGTCGTAAGTCAAGAGCTATTATCAGAAAGGGAGGTAGTAAAGGTTCATACCACAGCATGGACACATAACACAGTTCATAAACTGTGATGATCTAAAGCAACAGAATAAGTCCCACACTGTCATCCTTAAAAAATAAGAGATATCTCTCATCTCAAAATGTTATTAGGTTTACAATACCTCAACACACACCAGCCACCCATTTACAAAGAGACAACCAGCTCCCTGCGGCTTAAGATAAATTCAACTAAGAAAAAAAATATTCTTTTTCATGTTCAGGCATAAAATCTGATAAAAGTTCAAGCTTCACATATTTATAATGGGTTGAGAAAACACCTGTAGAGCAGCCATGCTGTTCATATCCAAAGGAAGAAAGTTAACTACTGAAATACAGTCAGCAACTTGACTACATTAAAGCACTACCAGATCTGTTGTAATTAATTTTTCTTGTCATTTAATAAGGAAAACAAAGCTGTATTAAAATAAGTTTCATCAAAGTTCATTAATTAAAATGCTGTGCATTCTAAACAGTCTGTGGTTTGAGATCTTTCTGTAATAAATAACAAGGAATGTGCTTGCACTCACGGTGTTTGGGCCAGCATAATTGCTATAAAAATAATTACCAGCAATTTTCCTCTTGCATTAGATCAGTTGATGAAAAGGAATAACAAAACCCTTTTCTTCTCTTTGTAGTTCAACACACGCAAAATAATACCACTGAAATTCAAATCAAATGGACAGATACGACATCTACGAGAGGATCAACTGATAATACACGATATTTTTTAATAGCTGTAGTAAGTGTTTGTGGTAGATTGAAGTCCAGTGGGACTGGAAAGGTATATAAATGTTTATTACTAGCTCCTGTCTGCATTTTAATTTTATAGGGATTTCAGATGAGATTGAGCAGAAAGAAACGTTTGTCCTAGATAATTCCTTCTTCAGACTGGTGAAGTACAGATTCACACTGCTGCAATTTGATGCCTGCTTAGTCCCAAGAGGAAAAAAATTCACATTAAACTCCAGATCAACTGGCTGGCAAGTTCTTGTGCCATCTGCATGAAACTTAGCAAGGAAAAAACTAATATTAGTCCAAATACTACAACTTGGCAGGGAGCTGGAAGTGGATGGTTGTAAGGGGAGGAGGTATTCTGGTAGTGAGAACTACCTGGAGTCCAAACACTAGAAACTTTCCAAGCTGGCACATTATTAGAAACCAAATAACTTTTTGGAAAGAACCTTCATGGATCCCATTACACTTATTGCTCCTGCTCTGAATCAGTAGTGCTCAGCAGTCAGAGCATCCAGCTTCCTAGGGAGCTGCTTGGCAGAGGAAATACCTGTTTTGAGGTATTATTGCAAAAATCTGTGATGTCTTGAAAGGCAAACACTTCTTCAGAAAACATTTTTGTATGCAAAGGCTTAAAACTGGCATTTTAGTGCCCACAATTGTTTTGAAGAGCTCCAAGCACCAGTGGGAATCAATAAGGCTCTTCTAATGGGGAGTGCATCCTGAACTGAAGCCAGCTTGGACAGATGAAAAGTTTTGCAATGATTTCAGCAAATACCATATCAGACTTACACGGTTCAAATACCAATTCCTCACAGATGGGAAGAAGCAAGATGAATACAGTTGCAAGCAGTTGTCCAAGGAGTGCAACCATATGGAAGCTGGGAAATGGAGACTATTTTTCCTATATTATAGTTACATGGGCACAAGTAGCACAGAAAGCACCAAGAGCTCCTGGAAGTTATGCCAGTGCAGCACACAGGATCTCACCTGACGTGGCTTTAGATGTGCTATTTTAGAGATTGCTGGAGCCATCCAGGATTCAGATTTGCTTGGGATCTCCAGCTGCTCACCACCATGGCATACACAGTCACTACATTATCACTCTGCTGGTACCAGCTGACACGGGCAAGCACTAAAGGCAGAAAAAAAGGCAGGTGATAGCTGCTGGTATTTCCAATCTACCCCACAGGCAGATTGTCTTAGCCCATGTTTGCACAGTAAATCAGCAACCACTTTAGTTGTCTCCTTCCAGATACAGTGCAACCTTCAGAAATGCTGTCATTACTGGGAATAAGCTATAACACTGTCTGGGCACCTGAGTCCTTGTGTAAAGTATTTCCCCACTGCAGAGGGAAATATCGGCTTTATAAAAGTTGCTGATTATTCAAAACCTCTCCCCTTGTCAGATCTGCAGCCAGGAGTGTATCTGAGCCATTTTGCTCCAGGGAAAGAACAGATTTTTATAGAAATGTTCTTCCTCATCCAAAATACTGAAAGGAAAAAAAAAAAAAACACCAAACCCAAAACCAACAGATGGAAAAGTACAAAGGACACAGTTGGATAATTAGGAGTCATATATATATAGGAGTCAATAACAGTGGATAATTAGGAGTCACAGGGCAAGAATAAGCCAAAACAATTTCTCCTATTTCTATCAAGTGGATAATATCCACATGTAACAAAGGAAGTAAAACAAAAGAAACAGAAAGTCATTTCAAGCAATAGCCTAAACAGAAAAAAATTATCTATTATATCACATGCAACTCATAGGAGTCGTGATGATATATGTGGAAAATGAACAAAATCTTGACTCTCATGTTAAATATAACTTCTAGACACAGGTGTGAAGCTTTCAGAAATGTAACCTACATTTGTTTAATTGACCTCCAAATTCAGAAATGGAGTGTTTGAAAGACAAGAGCAGATACTTTCCTGTATCTTTTTCTTTCCTCATTATTCAGAAGATGTAATGAGGACCGAGACTTTAAAGTAAGTGAGCATCTAGTTTCACTTAGAATTTTACATTTGGGCATTAAGCTTCAGAATAATCCTTTTTTCCTTTTTTTTTTCTTTAAGAAGTGAAAATGATCCGGGGGGGATTTGAAAACACTGCCTGTTCTTTTCAATTCCACAGTTATTTGCAGATGTAGACTAGGTCACTTGGAAGTGATTTACAGGTGCAATTATGGCACTTAAGAAGCTGGATTGCATTCTTAAAATGCTGCCAGCACAGAACAGCAAGCCCAGTTAAAACCAGATTCCAATTCCGGCCCTTCTCCTTAGGTTCTTGCACTGTTTTTACATATAATTTCAAATGCATTCTTCATTAGCCACTTGGCACATAAAAGATTTGAGGTCGGAAAAGCTGGGTTAGTCTGCACCAGAGGACTGCAGAGTCTCAGCTGGCATAGAAAAAAAGGAAATTATGCCTGTGCACACCTAAAGATTAACAACAAACTAAATCTCCTCAAATACCTTTAGCCTTTGAGGAGTGGCAGGTCACAATCTCCTCTCAGCAGCTAGCTCTGTCATTACTGTAAACCGCACAGCATCCTAACTCTAACCCCTCAGAATCTGGGAATTATTCACACTGCTGTCCTTTGCAAACTGTTTTCATATGGCAGTGAAGCTAATGCAGTCACCCTCTGCATGTATGAACTTCCACATGTGTTCATATGTGTCTGCCTCCTACAAACCTTTGAAGCTCTTAGCTAATATTTAACCAATTTTGACAAGAATTTGGAAGGCAAAAAGATTATTTCTCCTGATTTTGTACAAGCACGCTGCCCAGCAGAGTCTTCAGCGATACCATCACTGGAGGAAAAATTGTACAGAGGCACCAAACAGAGCACAGATCAGTTCTCCCAGGGCCCACTAGTCCTTACAGCCAGTGGTACAGTCCTCAAACAACGCTACACTTTTCTTATGAATTACTTTTACTGGGTCAAAATTTTTAACAACCAACACCACTCCAGAGCACTGGCAGGAAACCCAGAAACAGAATCAGTCAATGCCTGTCTGCACAAATCATGCACTCGCACTATTCATCTGGAGAGAACTCCAGGTAAGGAAAAATTCTTATTTGTGAATGATTTAATTTTTTTTCTAAGCATGCTCACATTTCTCAATATATGGGGGAAAAAAACAACCCAGTTAAAATCCATTCAAGGAACCTAAAAATTACCACTGCTTCCAAATCTCTACCCAGCCAGAATTGCTGTGGACTGCAAAGACAAGAGACAGTAATAACAACTACTGCTCAATTAGTTACTCTCAAATCTGGTCACCAGGGTGTTTGTTGCTGAAGACAAAAACGTACATTTCTTCTTTTCCACTGTCTGTTTGAAATATTCACTCGACATTTACATTCATTTGTACTCTAATTTATTCATGTGTCTTCTTTTCTGGTGGGAAGGATAGGCAGGCATTGCTTGGGGAATCGCTTTTATTCAATGTAAAATTTTGCCTGCTTTCTTTAGAGCAAGAAGACTCAGATATACTGTGGATAATTCACAAGAAACTCCAAAGAAACCCTTTCTCATTAAAGATTTAGCTGCAGAAAGGTGTTTTCAAAGAAGTCTATTGGATAATATCTTCTCTTTTGTGTGAGTAACACTGCAAAGCCCTTAATGTTTAATTTCTTTGCATCTAAAGGTATTACTCATGGTGGCAAAAGCTTTATTTTCACCAAGGGCCTAAGCCAAGTAAGATGTGGTCACACTTAAGTAGAGCAAATCACTACCTTCCAAAAAATGCAAAAATGAGACAGGAAATGGGGGAAAAATAACAGGCAGACTTTTAAAAATTAATATGCATGGAGTTTCTAATGCTGTGACAGTCACCATTGTATCTGAGCATCTTCCAGTAGTCCATAGAGGAATAAAACTGCATATGATTGTGTTGTGTGTCTCTTCTCCCCCTAGACTGAAAGAGGTATGATCTGAGGGGCATTAAGGTTTGGGTTTGACTTTTTAGAATATACTCCTTTTCTATAACTTAATGTCTGTGAAACTAAGACAGAGCTGCCTCTTGCCCTTAAAGCAAAAAATACCGAGATCTGTGATTATTCTTGAGGTCTCAACCCATTACGGTTTATGAAAACCTCTCTCTGACACAAAGAGGGGAGTATTTTTTGTGTAAAAAATGTGCTTTGCCCAATCTCAGATATTTTGAGCAAGGCAATACTTTGCAGATAGAAGCCAGTGCAGATATTCTTGGTAATCCCACAGATGCCTCTCTGTCAAGCTCAGTGTTAGGTGGAGCCTCTCAATAGCTTTCTCCTGAAAAGACATCACTCTGCCCTACCCATGTGCAAACTGTCAAAGACCTGAGCAACAGCAGCAAAGTCATCAGCTGAGAGGATCAGAAAGTGTCATCAGTGTGTTTGGAAGTTGAATATATATTCAACCCCTGAATATTTATTTGACAGCTTCAAAATGGTTAAAACATGAGGCATAGGCAAGAAAGTGTGTTTTCAGTGTTCATTTCTCCTACTCTAAGTGCAGCCTGTTGCCACACAGCACCTGATAACTACCTCTCAGTTTGTGTCCGGAGGGTGGATTTGGAAGAAGCTAAGTAAAATAGTCGGTTTAGTTACACTAAAATAAACAAAAGACAAGGACAAGGGGCCAGAGCAATGAAATCTCAATTATCTGCTGCTCCTAAATACTTCCTGCTAGAACAATTTGTAAGTTGACAAACTTAATTAGCTTCTTTACCAGTATTTTCCAGATGTTCAGATTTTCATTAGACTACTTAAAACAGATGTTTCCCACATTTCATCATATGACTGTGGCAAATTTTGAGTCACCAACAGACTATGAAAACTAAGTTCATCCAAGCAGTTAATGCACAGACCAGTGCAATATATCAATGAGCTAATCTCCAGAAAATGTAATTGTGAACTGCAATGAAGTCATACATATGTGACTATGGAAACAAATAGTAGCTGAACAGTAAAAGAAGTAAAGGTTTGAAAGTTCAGAGTTGTATAAATGGTGTCAGTGGCAAAAGCTCAGGGATTCTAATGCTGTCAGCTTTATAAAACAATCACAGCCTTACGGATCTTTGGAGAGCAATAAAATATTTCCCCCTGAGACACTGAACACTTGAGACAATGAATAAAATAAATAAAACCTTATCCCTGTGATGGTTGATGATGGGAGATTTGACACCCAAGTTAGAGAGTGTGCAGCTGTTTTCTTCTTTTAATAAACACATTATATTCAAAGGGGAAGTATCTCTTTTTTTTTTCTTTAAGGCAATGGAAGTAGAAGAGGTGTCAGACAAGTCACGGCTACTTCCATATAACAACAAAATGGCACGAGCAGTTGCAAAAATAATTGCCGGCATGAATTTCAACTTCCTTCCATTGAATGTTTCACTGATTAACTTAATGTCAGGGAAAGATTAATCCACCACTATTTGCATTTCTGACAAACATCAGAAAATCAAAAACCAGTGAAGTTTCTATTTCTAACTCACACACAAGCTCTAAGTCACATTGCATGGGGAGAAGTCCCAAAATAAAAAGAGCAGGAATGTAAATCACAAGTCTCCACACACCAACAGGAATTTAATGTTTTCTTTCTCATCCATTGAACTGCGTCATGAATCCCCCTACCTTTATTTCCCAGCTTACTGTTTTCAGCTCAAGCACAGACTCACACCCCAAGCTTGTGCTGATCAAGATGCTTCATGTAATGAGACACATGAAATACACTTAGACTGAACACAGAAATCCAAACTGGCTGCACACAAATTAGTGCCTGGACTAGAATTTTAAAGACACTTGAAAAGACTCTTTTGGAAGATAGTATAAGCCCAGGAGAGCCAGAGCCATGCGAACACAAGTGAGAAATTAAGGCAGACTATACCAGCTGGGGTCATCTCTACCATATCCCTATGAAGCCTATGGATCCTTTCTTCCTCTCTGCTTTTTTCTGTGCTGCAAAAGCAAAGTTCAGTTGTGTTCCCTCAAACCTACACAACAGAAGATGAAAATGCTAATAGCACATCAGGCTTTTTGAATTCTTGTGAAGTTACAGCCTTACAAAGGTGATCGCGAAAACATTATTGCAGGGTGTGGTGCTACATTTTACCCTGGGAATTGGAGGGAGGGAAGGGAAGAGAAACACAAAAGAAAAATATTATTTTTACTTGGAAAAGCTGCATACATAGAAATACAAGGAAATTAAACTTTGAGTGAGCTATTGAAAAGGTCCCAATTTACTTTTGAAAGGGCATCATCATCTCCATCAAAATTGCTAGCAGCAACAGAAAATGTTCAAAAAATTGGTCCCATCCATCATCAATAAAATGTGCTACATTCTGAAAGCATTGTCATTTTCCAAACAAAGAGTGAACTCTTCCACCTCCTCTAGGTGAAAACAATTAACAAAACCAGAAGGCTAATGAAATGCAAATTGCCTTCATGAAAGAATGGTTCATTTGCAATTCTTTCTCATAACACCTTTGTTAAAAAGATCTAGAAAACAAGGTCTTCCCCTACTGCACAGTCTTTGGAGAAACAGGTCTATTTCTTGTGCATACTAATATTCCTCCTACTATCTCTGGAACACTTCAACTGCAAAGCTGCTTACCAACTGAGTGATTTAATGATCATTTCAATGCAAAATATAGTGTCCACCCTTTTTTATATATCATTAGAATTTATCAAACAACCTTCAGACATGGTGGTCAGACCACTATGCCAAATGAAACTACACTCTGCAGTAGAACAAGCCTTGAAGCATCAGGTCAGAGCTGCACAGAAAATCTTGTTTCAGCAACAAGTTACAGTGGCATGTAAGGGGTGCCAGATAGTCTGAAGAAAAAAGGTGTTTAAACAGAAGCTATTTGGTGGCATCACTGCTACAGCTAAAAAGCACCCTTAAATACTGTCTGCACCCCCTTCTAAAATCAGCACTGTGTTATCCTATTGAAATGAAAGCCACTAATAACTCTGAAGAGCAAATCATAAATGCATTTTACTGTGGCCCTACGAGCAGCTTTGAAACCTGCACTCAGCAGTCCTTCCAAAGGTATAGCTATGCTGATCCAAAAGTGGAGGCCGAGTTTTCAAATGTAGTATCTTCTCTCTCTGTCTCCTTTTATGACCATTCATGAATGCCCTGACAATCATATTTAATTAGGAAAGAATAGGAACAAGAGCTGGTTAATTTGTATTCACCTCCTTTACTTCAAACACTGCAGGACACAGATCCAAGTGATCACTCTTTTGCAGTATGTGTCAAAAGCAAAAGCAAAGAAAAGAGCACACACTCAAAACCAGCATGAACTGTCCTGGCTTGGCTTATCTATGTACTAGTTTTGTCAATATTTTACACTAAGTAGTCCCTTCTATAGCACATTCTTGAGAAAAATAAGAAAATAAAAAAGAGGAAACCATAGCTCTGTAGCGCATAGCACTTTAGAACTAGGGTCCCATGGGCTCTACATATATTAAATATTCAATGTGGCCACAGACATCAGCTATAAAATACCAACCCTGGTCCACATTTGAGACAGAATCTTAACTCAGAAGCATTTGCTAGAAAACACAAGAGAAATTCTCCCCATAGAGCATCATCTAAGTCTGCAGATGATGGATGTTGTGGGGAGTTGTTCGCAGCAAATTCCCAGCAGTTATTAACCAACACTCTCTCTATGCCTTAGAAACTTCTTATTCCACATGCATGTATACTTGGAAGCGTGTGAGTGCAAACCTGCGCGTGTATCAGGGAACAGACCTTCCCCGCCCCTGCTGCAGGGACAGGCTGCCCGTCTTGCCTTGCTGGAAAGGTGTCCCTGGAGCAGAACCATCCCCACCAACACTCTTTGCAGTCTCAGTGTAACGTGATGTTCATCTCATCCTCTGCTCCCCTGTGCATGTTAACGGGGCTGTGCTTTGCTGAAAAGGACACCCTGTTCCACTCAGCGTGATTTACCTCTGCCAGTAACTGCTGCTAGACTTTTTATTTAGCTGTCTGCGTGTCTTGTGAAACATTTGGGGAATTTTGAAACCCTACGAAAGTGTTTAAAGCCCATTTTAGTATCCTGCTGGTGCCATCTACTGCTGAATTTTGGCTTTAACAGAGTATGCTTTCAGAAGACGAGCTGGGGGTCTTACCTGCTCCTGAGAACAGTGTAACTGCTCCTCTATATCATATTTAACACTCAAACACTCAGCACTGCAGCACAAATTGCAGTTATGCATCCCAGTACGTGGCGGAAGCCAAGGACTCTGGGGACAGACCCTTAAATAATGATTATGGCTAAATAACTAAATCAGGTAAAAGTCTTCCAGATATGAAAATACTGATTCCAAAAATTACACTGATGGAAGATTTGCCCATACAGCAGGCCTGTAAGATCCTTTCTTGCCTCTCTAGGATGTCAGCACACTTTTTTGTGTTCCTCATCTCTTAACAATCTCAGGTTTGAGAGTTCCGTTTTGTTCATAACCAAGCAGAATGATGGGTCTCCTCTGGGTCAGGTCATTGTACTTCAGTCACTGCAACACCCACCTGTGACTGCAAGGCACAGGACAGTTCAAATCAGCCCAATTAGTGAGGTTCAGCTACTAGGTTCCGGCAGAGGACAGCACTGGGTCAGTGCTGCAACCCAGGAGAAGTGACAGGCATTCACAGAACTCATGCTATCACATCTGAGTCTGAAGAAAAGACACACATACATACACCCACCATGATCTAAGGCATAGGCAATTCCAGGGCCAACTCCCTCTGCTCCTTAGCACTTGCAACATAAGCCAGAAAGGCTTACTTAGAGACTTACTGTCCTCCCACCTAAACGTGCTTCTCATCTTGCAGTTTGCAAGGAGGGAAGCTGTCAGAATATCAGGCAATTTCTGTCCTAATTGCTTCTAGGCTTTTATAGCATCTCTAGTTCCCAGGGAAAAGCACAATCTTTCATGCTATGGATTTGAGGGGGGGGGAAAAAAGGCATTTACAACATGAATGCCACTCTTTGAGGTGCCAAACAGTGCCCTTAGTGAATCGTTTTTATGAGCCAGGAGAACAGGAAGACATGTGGGATCAAACCAGAAGTATTCACCCTTCTGCCAGTTAAATTTGCAGTCTGTCTATAGGTGTTTTGGACAGAGCACAGTATAGAAAAGCAGATGGAGCTTTGATTGTTTTATGAACGTGATTATTTAACATGGCTGTTTAAAATAGCAGGGAACTAGATTAGACCTATTGGACTGGAAGACCTTACATTTTATATATAACTAGAAATAGCTTTATAAACCTTCTTCCTGAATGTAAACATTCCTGTTTGCTTTCAGTCTTCTATGCTCTAAGAATTTTCCCTTGCATAAATAGAAACATGCCCCCCTCCAAGAAATACAATTCCTGAGGCCTCAATGTACACTAAAACAACTGATTTGAACCCACCCAAAGTGCAGGTGCCTTCTGAAATACTTGCACCAGTCAGCAGCACAACTGCTCCAGATCTTTCAGACTGGCTGGAAGCTAAATTGCCAGCAATGCCTACCATGAATTTATTTGAAAAGAAAGCCCTTAATGTCTTTCCCTGGAGAGACAGAGAATCCACACAACTCAAGATGAATTTTCATACCTTGTTTGCCTGTGTTTATAGATACACTTTGCAGGAGAAAGAGAGCAAAGGAAGAAGAGGTGCCTGGCAGGCCAGCATACTTGGAGGTGCAGACAGGAAAGGATGCTTTTCTCCAGAACTCTTCTAGTGTGAGACAAGCAGGAGTATAAGGAGTGCCCTAACTCAGCTGAAATTCTCCAGGTGCTTCATTTTGGGTTGAACTCAGCAGTCTCCACCTTCTGTCCTCAGCTGTTGGCTGTTCCTCCTTTATCTGTTCCCACCAGCAAAGGAGCAAAGGGAGCTGAGGCACTGGGGCTCTGATGCCACAAATGTGTAGTGCAAATACTTGTATCTTATACATTTAAATCATCTTGCTTTGCTTGGGGCTCTGCAAACACTGCCTTAGACAACAAGCAAGTGAAATTGGAACAGCCATAATAAATTATCTGTTGTTGACAAAGCCACCCACATTGGGCTGGTTCAGGTGGGCTGATTGATGCTGAGAACTTAATTGTCTATAAAACTAAATATCAGATAATTGAAGCTGCTTAAATTAATTTCAGAACAACAAAAAGATGAGCTTCCAAACAAAACCAGGGT
Source organism: Lathamus discolor (assembly GCF_037157495.1). Taxonomy (NCBI): domain Eukaryota; kingdom Metazoa; phylum Chordata; class Aves; order Psittaciformes; family Psittacidae; genus Lathamus; species Lathamus discolor. The sequence goes on along the minus strand of NC_088893.1, from coordinate 11,661,481 downwards.
GTTTCAATAACACTTTTGCAGCTGATACACCCTCTAGTGGCAAACAGTCTTTTCTGTTACTGTAGTATCAGACCAGATGTAAGCTTTTCTTTTTTTCCTATGAACACCTTTGTGCCCCTGGGGATCAGGGTTACACTGCTCTAGGAGGAACATTCCTAATGTACTGTAGTTCACATATTGCTTTTGTTATACTGCTGTGTATTAGTTTGCTAGCGAATATCAACAGAAATGCAAGCAGGCAACTTAGAGCGAAAAGCTCAAACTCAAAAATAAATGAAAAAGGATTACTTTGCTGCACCACACTGTACCTATTCCAGTCCAATAGTACGTTGCCCAGTAGGAGCCTTTTAACTAACCTGTGCAATGTATTAAACTTGATCTTGTTTTTAGATCTCCTGAACTGTGCAAGAGCTGTACTTAATACTCTGTAACAGCTCAATCAAGTGCCAAAGCAAAGGCAAACATCACATCCAGCTTGCTCAGTTCAAACAAATTCCTAACTTGCAGCCAGAACTCCTCTTCCTCCCCATTTGACCTTAATCTGTACACTGTGGTACCTCTCTTAAGCAAGTCCTGCTTGCTGTTTGAAGAATGAGGTCACCAGGTCTAGAAGTCAGTGGGAGTCTCTGATACATTCACTACTAACTACTACCAGCATTACTTTCCAAATGAATAGCCCAAACCTTCAGGCTAATAGCACTAACGCTTGTAAAAGTTTACCCCTTTTGTGAATTTAAGGCTTTATCTGCCACTTGGGATTTTCTTCCTCTCTATCATGTCCATACAAGAACGTTTAAAATTTTATTATAAATAATATTCTAAAGGAACCCTAGGAGATTTTTTTCATAAAGACCAATCTGCCTGCTCTATGCTTTATGCATTGACCCCAGGAAGACAACCTTTGTTGGGACAGTGGTAAAATCATTTTTGAAAGGAAGACAGTAGATTTCCACAGAGCCCACAACCCTGTGGTCCTTTACTCACTCTGCAGCTTGCTCAACAAAGCTCACAGCAGAAATCAGCACAGTACATCCAACTAAAGCCAGTCCCCACTTTCCTGCTTAGGAAAATGTCTCTCCTGCAGCCTTCCTCTTATCCCCATCCCTAGCTGACCCTGCTTCTGGCCTCCAGGGCAGCCAAAGAAATTGCTCTTCAGGGTCCCAGTTTCCCAAAGTCCCTGTTCTGACCCCTTAAAAAAAATCTAAGCCCCTGAAAGTGTGATGGTGCAGATATTTCTGGGCAACCTCTCGACAAATGCTCATGTGGTGGGATCTTTATATATCAGGAACGTAATTTGTAACATCAACGTCCAGAGTGACTAGGAGCCATTATACAGCCAGTCTGCTTAGCACAAAGCTACCCAGAGCTTTCCAGGAAGAAATGACATGTGCAGGGACAAATCTGAAATGCTACAGGATTTTGAAAAAGAAGAAGCAAAAAAAATCTGTCAGCATTTCTTAAGATTCACTGTCATGTCCAGGCTTTGGTTGCTCTTTCCAGCCAGATCTTATCTTGCAAACCACATGCTCTCACTCAAGGCAAAGTCATAAAATGCCTGGCGAATGAGGCATGCCTTGCATTGACGCTTGAAAGCCAAATCACTCTGGTTATCCGGGCTGCAGGATGATGACAGCTTCCAGAGAAGAGAATAGTCCTGTGTCCGTGCTCAGTTATCAGAACACCAGAGCTGTGAACTTCAGCCCTCTATTTGATCAGAGCATCTTGACGTTAACTTACAAGGAGTCAGTTGGTCTCCAAGGAGTGCAAACCAAAACATAATGAGTTTTAAAGCTCAAACCACAAACTCCACCTGCATTTCATAAACAGGATTATGCGGGACTAGCCTATTTTGAAATATGACCACTTCTCACATGGCTGAGCTGCCCCAGTTCTGCCTCAGGCCTTGGATGTCTGCCTTCATGGACTCTTGCTAGTTTGTTCCACCTTCATCATTAACTCCTGTAAAAGAATGGTCATTAGGTTCCTTGTGAGGTTTCGCTCTGTTGTTCAGTAAGTATCACAGAGGGTTCTAACAGAGTTTTTTATCAGTATCAGTTTCTACTTTGGGTTTGGGAAAATATAATTGAGAAGGGAACCTCCTTCTCAGTTGGGGTTTATTCCAGCCTGTAGGACATCTCTCGTTTGAAGAAAACCTTTCCCATCTGGAACCAGGATATACTTTGAGTCTTTCAGAGTTGGGCACCATTTTGCCAGGTTACATTATTTGACCAAAATGGTCTGTGAAATGCTTGCTAATTGTTACAAGATTTAAAAAGGAAAAGAGCAGACCTGTTCAACAGTGTTCCCCCTGAAGCACTTTTTTCACTCAGAATGGCACGGTGGTGGAACAACAATGCAAAATGTGCCCTGCTCACTGAACACCAAATTACTGGAATCATTTTCTAACAGTGAAAGGAAGAAAAATATGTAAAGGTAATTATGATGTTTTTTGCTGTTTTCAATAAATCTAAGCCTCTAATTACCCAAACTACTTATGGGAGGGTTTAGATGAAGTGTGTTAGCTCTCTCTTTCCTCAGGGCTCAACAGTTGTAGGGCTTGTTTCAGTAATCCCAGATTATTCTCTTATTTTACCTGTCCCCTTGCTCCATTATCCTGTTCGCATTCAGAGATCTATTTAAAGAAGTTTACAGTTTACACTGACATAGTGCTATTGATACACAAATTACATGAGCCTGTTTCAGTGTGTTGGCTTGACAACAGAACAAAGTATTGTGTTTTCAGAAGCAACCATTTATCATGCAGGATCCTTCTTAGATTCTTGATTTTTTAACATACTCCCCTCTCATTACCATTCATTTCAAGTCTGTTATGCAGTTGGTTTCTATATCAGCTTAGTTACCAAACCAGGAACCAAATTCAAAGTGGGTCTAAACAAGATCCTAAGAGTGAACATTCTTAAATGCCTGAAACAGAAAGGATCCATTGGAAATTGGTTTTCTAGACAGATTTTTCTGCCTTAAGAGAGCTGAGACCAAACCCACAGCTGATATATGTCAGTTTCAGCTTTGGACTTCAGGTGCTTTCATGTGTCTCACCACCACACCAGACTGCAAGCGCCTCACAAGCCCATTTAGCTTTACTGCAAGGTGTGATAGATGGTTGGGTGTGAGGAGCAGTGCTGCTGAGCAAGACCTTTACAGAGGCAGTGATGAGAGTTATGTGTCTCATCTGTTCAACTGTGCTAGACAACTCCTTTGGCATACAGGTATCAAGGACTCCCCCGGTGTCACGCCAGAGGATCACAGGAGCTAGGTCTGTGTTACAGAAAGAAAAGGGCTCTCTACATTGATGCTTCCCCTGTTTCCCAGGGGTCTTTCATCCCCAAAACGTCCACACTGCATGCAGGTTACTTCACATCCAGGTTCCTCTTTAGCAAACAACTGTGGTGGGAGAAAGACAGACTAGGGGACAGCACACACCTGTGTCCAAATCTTGCGTGGATAGCAGGCAACCTACATCAGCTGGCCTGGAGGCTACAGGGTGAAAATATGTAAAATACATGTGATATAAGCAAGGCAAATAAAAGGCTTAGGGTAGCTACTGGGCTGTGCCTCTGGTTAAAATACAAACTCCGTGTCATGGATTAGGCTCTAACCAGAATAAACCAGTAATCAGATTTTCAGAGATAGGGATCTATTTTATATGGTGCTAAGCATTCTGGCCTTGATCAAGCAGATTATTTCTGAACAACTTGAAATCAGTTGGAACAGTTCCTGGAAAGACCAAAACCTCATTTATATACATCTGAAAGTTTATTCCAATTGCATCAGCTGGTTTAATAAAAAACATTGACTGTACATACGAAGCCTGACTTGCTTATGTCCTTGGACCATTATGGCTATACTGCTGCTACCACTGTAACACAGTAGGGCTTGTACATCTGCAAACATATGGAGCCAATTAGATGACTCATTGACCATTAACACCCATCATTTGGATAAACATACCTACATAATTCCATGATTTAAACTGTTGAAAAGACAGCTCTGAGGGAAGAGAGCAAAGAGTTTATTCCCACCAAAAATACCATGTTCCTCCTTCGCTCATTCCGTAAGGACGTACTGTACTCCTGGTCCCTGCTCCCAGCAAATCTATAGGAGGAAGCCAAGAAATTTCTCATCTCCTTCTAGACCTTAGCCATGCAAAAGATGTTTGAATCCTACAGCTCTCAGTGATGCTGCTGGCTCAGGCAGCAGGGCCCAATGGATATCTCTCCCACTCAGATGAAGAAGACTGTTTTTCATGCATTTTCAGTTTACCTAGGAAATTAGCCAAGACAAAATCAGCTCTGCTCCCCACATTCAAAGGTTTTCAAGGCTCAAAGTTGAACACTCAGAATTAGGAAAACACAGTATTACAGTTTGTGGGAGCATTTTGAATTGCTCTCTGTGCACATGTACTACATATACAAGATCACAGGACACCTGCCTCACCGGTGCCCAAGATAGAATTGCTCTGGGGTTTCATCAGGGCTGAACATCAAAGCATGAAGCTGTCTGTAAGATCTTTGCTTCATTTGCTGCAACTGGGGAAGCTCTCTAGTGAATGAGGCTAAATGTTAAGGAAAGAACAGCTTTGTGGATAAAAGCAGTTGGATGTTTTCCTGGAAAACTGATTCTACCCCTGTCACTGCCAGTGATTGCCTTTGAGCGAAGCAATTTGCTTAAACCAAAAGTTTTTTTAAAGTGATCATGTTATGTTGCTCGTTTCAGGGACACATCACACAATCTGTATGCTGATTTGCAGAAGTACCAAGCACTAATACAGATAAAATCAGCAGCAATTGCATAAACCAAATGGTTAGTTGTAGCCCAAAGATATAGAGGAGCTATTGTTTTAAGGAGGTAGGTACTTTCATACGTATTCAAAGCTCTGGATAAGAGAAAAGAGATACACAGAATCATATGTCCAAGATCAACATTTTAGAACTTGTGTTTTTGTTCTTCAATGAAGACAAATTATGGTACTTGTAATGAATAGGAACCATTGGTACATTGGTCTCCACCTGAAGAAACAGGAGTGCAAAACCCAAATATGGGGACATAGTGCATTAATTTCCGCTGCATTAGGCAAACGCTTCTTTGAAAAAGTACTTTTCAAAGTTAGAAGAAATTGTTAAATAACACCAAAAGCAAAGAAAAAACAATCAACACATCTACTATTTTTTGCAAACTGAAAACCATTTGGTTTTATTTTCTATGAAAAAAGTGTGTGTTCCTGGTTGGGTGGATGTATCTATCCTTAGAAAGGGTATCCTTCATATCAGAGAACCCAGGATTCAGAGAATTCTAACTAACTGCCATGCCTCAAAATAGTTACTGCATTTCTAAGATCTGGATCAGTCTGCGCTGGTTGAAGAACTGGTAACTGATTGTTCTTTGAACCAGGTCACTAAAGGACCTTTTGCCTGTGCTAAATGAATTCATTTTCATGGGTCCTTTATTTTCTTTGTTGTTCTGATCCAGTTTAAATCACTGCAGCCAAATTAAAAATGTATAACTAGCTTATTGGGTTTGGCAGGGGTGATTGTTTAAGGTTTTAAAAATCACATTTTACTTAGTCTAACTTATTTTAAGTTTGCATTTTTGTTTTGTTCATGGTTTGAATTCTTGGACAATCTTTCAAAGTACACTTTTAAGTTATCACCATTTTTATGCCTGTTAGTATAGATCAGCCTCAGGGGAAATAACAAGGCTGTCTCTTGTGCAGAACTGTAATGCAAATAGCATTCTGTCGAAATACATAAACCTTTTGTGTCTCACTATGATCTGAGAATTATTAGCAGGGGCATATCCTTTAATAACTCTCAAAAATGAACAAAATTTAAACAACTGGGAAAGGATTTAACATACAGCTGTTATGGGAAATTTGATGGAGTTCATGATTCACATCTGAATTTAGAGACTGCATGAGATTAAACATTTTCTACAAGTAGATGTTCATACTGAGGTATTTTAGACTGGCGTTTGAATAACTCTTAGGCTGTTGTATATAATCTAAATGCTTTTACTGGCAAATGAAAGGAAATTGTGAAATTACTTTCCATAAACTTTTTTTAAATTAGGTTTCCACTTTCTCATTATAATAATAGATAGTCCCTAAAGATTTTAAAATTGGTATTTGTTTCCTTCACCTTCTGAATCCATTCAGTCACCTCATGCTACTTCAAGTCATCTCGTAGAAGCAACACTACAGTCAAATACAGGCTGACAGAATCAGACTACATTTACAGGTAAGTGTATACCTGGTTGAAGCTATGTCCCCTTTGTGTAAATCTGGAATTTGCACATTGGAATTGCCCTCCAATTTACAATCAAATTCTGCACTAACTGTAAAATCCATACCACATGCAACAAAATCAAGACCCTGAGGTCATCAAAGAAGTCCTTTCCTTTTTCAAAGCTGTATGGGAAAGGGTTTGATGTGCTACTGAAGTCATAACCATGGGTGAGGAGGTGGTAGGAGTACAAAGCTGAAAAGAGCACTGACACAAGGACTGACATGCTGCTCTTGCATGCTGTTCAGCTTCAGCCCTTGTCCTTCCAGATCCTCATCTTTCCTCCCCATTCTCACAGTCCTGGGGCTCAATGATTGTCTGGTGGAGCCACAACAGTGACAAACTGAGGAGCCATGACAGTAATGGGAAAAGAAGAAAACATTTCAAAAAGGATATGTAAATGACAAGCAAATAAATAAGGGTGTACTTTTTTAGTGACAAACTTCCTGATGTACTACAGATAAGAGAAGTTGCTGCAAACTGCCCTGAGAAGCGTTTTTCTGACATTAGTTGGTAATTCTCCTCCTTCCCTCCTTATTTCTACAGGGAGAGTAGAGAAACTTGCATGTTTCCTCAATTTATGGCCCAAGAAGCAATCAAATGTACAGTGCCTTCTATGTTGGCTCAGGGCAATGATACAAAGCTCCCCATGGCCCACAGACATACACATGCTCTAACCTTGGCTGAACCCTTCTAACATTAGTCTTGATAATTGATGGAACCCAAGGAGAAATGACTGCACTTTAATAACATTCAATGGTTTCTGGGTGACTAGTGGTGTGTGACTAAAGCAACATTTAGGTTAGGCATTACCCAATGCTTTTCAATGGAGGCCACAAGGGTAAAGGAAAGCAGGAAATGGGGAGGAAGAAGGTCTCCAAAAAGGGGAAAATAATTTCTCCATACTCCTATTTTGAGTGTCTTCTTTACAAACATGCCATTTTCTGACCTGCTGATGTGGCAGATGATGGGCTTTGGAGAGTGTTCTTTAGGTATGAAATCATTGATTAAAACTTGCATAAATAAGCAAAGCAGTATTACATCTGTTTCCCAGGTACAGCAGGACTTAAATCTTCTTGTGTCATTTTCTGCTGACATAAGAGCAATAGTAGATCCAACAATAATTATGGAAAATCTTAAGGAAACAGATTTATTAAGATCCATTATGCTGGTGACCTGTTTGTAACATCTTGCAGGACCAGAGCTCAATCACATTAAATACTCACCCACGCACCCCAAAACCTCAAATATTCCTAAGCAAAATGGATGATATTACTTTTTAACTTTGCACTGTCATTATTCACATCTGCCATATGTAGATATAAGTGCAACATTCTGTGTGAGCACACATTTCAGTCATATCACGCAGAGATTATAAATTTTTAGTGATCTGAATACTCTTCCTTTGGCCTACTAATATTACTAGCATTTCATTGCTATCTTTTAGCAGCATAGAGAGAAAGTCAGGACAGGTCTGTACTAGAAAAGGTTTTTCACTCTAGCTGTAGTTGTGAGGTTTCCAGAATAAATGCTGCTCACACTGGCTACTAAGCTGTTTAACCAGTATAGTATGTATCAAGTTAAATAAGCTATTTGTGTTGGGTTTTTTTTTTTCTGGAATAACAATATACTAACAGTATAGAAACAACCCCCCCCCTACATTTTCAACTGATAAATCCCCCAAAGATGCTCCCTATAGGGACAAATTTCCATGCTATCACAAATTATCTGTTTCCAAAAGGGAGTATCAAAGACACCACAACCTAGAATTTTGTAATATGAAAAAAATACAGCTGAATATTCTGTATCAAATACACAAGTTCTGTATCTTTTCACCTAAAGGAATATCACTAATGACTGGCAGTTGTTAAAGACTATTAACATAAGGATGATAAGTACTGCCAGCCAACAGTGTAAGGTGATGATACCTACATGACTTAAAGCAGTCCACTGCAAAAGTTCAGTCATATTCATTCTCTCACATTATATTACTATACAATAGATGTTTGATCCAGCAAGTTGGTAGGACAACTTATGTACTAGAAGCTATGAAAGACATAGGTCACAACACCCAGAAAATACCTACATAAAACTTTTGATAACAGAGATCAGAACTACTTAGCTCATAAGATCAGAGCAGAAGATGCTACCAGATTCCTAATTCCCTGGAATACTGCAGAATGTTTTTGCCCTTTCAACCTGAAGAAATATGTCTTCATGGAAAGCAAAATATAGGATCATAAGAAATGTCAGAATATCTCATGGCTTATATATTACCAAGAGCTATAGTGAGGGGAGTGGTAGAATAGAATGGTACCCACGGCCAAATTTGCAGGAGCTCAGGATGCAAACTGCCAAGTTACTTTAAAAATTAGACTGCTTCTTCTGGAGTCTAGCTGGGAGATGATTTCTTTTGAAAATCTGGCTGCAATAATGCACAAACAACATTCTTCTAGTAAAAGAGCCACTGTTGGCTGCATGTTTAATTTATGTGCATTTAATCATCCATGATAATACAGTAAGTCTTGTTGAGTATAAGATGTGAGATCAGACTGCTGCCCATATGTAGAGAACAAATTCATATTAACCACAGCAACACATATGCCTAACTTGGCCAAACCTTTCAGCCAAAATCTGGGACTTGCTAACTTACCAATATGGAAGACATATGTTCTTCAAGACATAAATTATGACGCTTTTCATCATATTACTTGTGCAGTCCAGTTTATGGAGTGAAGCAGCTTAGCAGAGCTTGTTTGGATAGATGGAAAAAGCATGAATCACAAGTGAAATAGCTCTTGTTTGATAGACACCTAGTTACTCTGGGCAGTGTGGGTTAATAGAGCTAAACTAATAGTCCAGATGAGCAAGTCTTCTTTCCATACTGTGTCCCATCTGGAAACACAGGTGACACAACTTGTCTGTCACACACTTGCTGTCTTTATTACACTCTATTTAACCAGAGAAATCAGAGCTTCTATAAAATAGCTGTTATAAAAAACTTGTATACATTTCGCTATACAATTATGAGCCTTCCGTACATTATTCCAATGGCTGTGGCAAGTATTTCGCAGGCAGGCACAACAATTAATTAAATTAATGGTTTAAAATATGCATGTGCTGTGCCTTCATTTTTAAAATCCCTTCTTTAAGCTATTTTTATGCTGAATATTATAGTGCTGGGACAACTGATTCCATCGATACTACTGGGAATGCTCATTTCCAGGAAATTACTAACATCTCTTCCTTTAACTGGTATTACTTCTCCAACCTAAAATCCAAAAGACCATTACTTCGAAAAAGCTGTTAATACTGAAGCACTTACAGATACCATCTGCAATTCCTATTACCTTAGCTAAGGCCACCATATACAGCTGAAACACATTCCATGTCATATTTATGATTTCAGAAAAACAAGGAGTGCAAAGCTTTAATTTGGTAGTAACTTGAAGAGAAAAATAAGATTGACACTGTGGGTGCTGCCGACTGCACTTTGTTAAGAAAGGTGGGAGATTAGAGTTTATCCAGCTGAGCACTCTGGACCTTATGCTCATTATGCAGGATTTGCAGCATAAAATTTAAAGACCAGATGGGCAGTCCAGAACTCCAGCCTGTATTCAACAGGAATGTGTCTATCAAATGTCCTTCTTGAAAGGCACAGAGAGGTAAAAATGTTGATTATTCAGTATCCTTCACTATAGATGCTCAGCAGATGCGTGGGTGAAGACTGGATGGGAAACGAGACAGTGTTACTTGTGCTCTCCTTGTGCTCGCAGGTATCTTGGCAGGAGGGGCTGCAGGCAAATTACAATTCATCCCCCAGCACCAGCCCAAGAACTGAATATGTAGGGCAGCTCAGAGAAAAGACCCAGGCACATTGGATGTTACAAGTCAGATTTTGGTCTGGATGCAGTGTGGGTTTTTTAACATGGCATTAATAGGAACTATAACCCAGAAACTTCTTCTAGCTCAGCCAATGGCTTTCCCTGTTTGCTAATGAGGTTTGCTGACAGTCAGAGCTATACTGCAGCTGAGCCAATGAATCTGTGTGGTGCAGGTTCATAACCTCTTATCTCTGCTGCTTTGGGCTGCGCTGCGCAATTCCCATCTTCCCAGAACTCCTGCGCCCTTGAAAACCTGACGTGTCTCCTCACCCTGCACAGCATTTCTTGTTGGAGATTCGATGCAATGAGCTTTGAGGCTCGAGAAGTTTCCTGGTATAGCAGAGAGGGATAGCCTTCCAGACATGAAAATATCTGGCATTTGCTTAAGTGTCCAGCACACCTTCAGCTCCTTAGCTGAGGTAGGAGACATCCTGAACACAACAGGGTTAAAACCAATCTGACAAATGAGGCAAAGCATGGAAAATATGAAGACAGCTATTTGGTAGCACAACTGAACCCTAGCACAGCAATACCATCTGCAATCACTTAGAGGTGCCCCAGTAAAGCATAGCCCGGAATGCCTGGCTAATAAAGTGTCAGCAGCAGGGGGATTACGAGGGAGATTTACAAGAGTGCATGAGTTTAGTTGCTGCTGGAGACATCTGATACACTCTGTGTTTGATTCCAGGCTTTGAGACAGCAATGAAATAAGCCCGCAGACTTGAGTCGAGAAGCATTTAAAGTGAACACTTCTATGCCGTGTACCTGCAGCAGCCCTAGCAAAGCTGCATCTCAGCACCTTGCTTGCCAGATGATTCTGAGGCAGGGCACAGCTTGCATCTTGCTTTCTAAACAGCAGCAGAGGTAGGCAGAAGTCAAAATGCCTGGTTCCCTGGCTCCTGCGATGACAGTTCTAAGGAAGACCTAGGGTTAATGCCCTGATGTGAAATTTAGCTTTCTCCTTTTCCCACTCCCCCCCTTAAAGCTTGTGTGCTTTATAACCATTACATTTGGGCCAAAACTTGCAAGAACTATGGGGAATTTTTTTCAGGCTCATTTCTAATTTTTATATAATGGTCTTAAATAAAATCTAAATTAAATGAAGCATGACTAAATATACTGTAGTGAACCCATCAACCCTGGAAAGTTTGATTAGAGGAATAAATGTTGCTTTTTCAATCTATAGGTGATGAACTTTCCAGCTACACTTTCATATGTTTTCCTTTCATGTAGTGGACTTTCCAGGAGGCAATTAGGGCAGATGATCTGGACAAAAACAAAGAGCAAAGTATTTTCACTTCATTGTCTAAGGCAACATAAATAAGTACTTTATTCAGTTCCTTATTAAATGAAAAGACAAAACATTTTGTGCTTTGTTTCTGCATCTGACACATAGATGTAAAATGGGTAATAACCTCAGCCACAGCTATGTCACTTATGACAAAGCTGCCTATGGCTCCAGTGGAATCACCTATATGATAAAGCTTTGTATGTGGTGAAGTGTTTGCAGGATGAAGCTTCTCACCACCCATATATCAGACTTTCTCTTGGCATTTCATCAGGCTGACGGTCAGCAGCCCAAGTGCCCCGTTGAAGATGTGAGGGACTATGAAAGCGGAAAAGGAATGGGAACAAGGAATGCACTTGCCCAGCCTAAGAAAGTAATTGGAGATATTGTTCACTCTGGATATTCATCAAGCCTGGAGGCTAAATTCTGGCCCCATGGGAGCTGGTGGCAAACCTCCATTGATTTCTGTAAGGTCAGGATTTCACTAGTGATTTATGGAATGAACTAACATGACATTTTAACAATCAGTTTTAGTAGCTGGAAGTGTTATTCATTGCAGAGGTAAAGCATTGTTTGATTTTATGTGACAGTGTACCTTTAAAAACAGGCAACCTGCAAAGCAACAATATAAAATGCAGCACTTAAATTACATTATGATGAGGAATGACACTAGGGAATGAAACCAAGGAAATGTTCCTTTTTATTCTCTCATACTTTCAAAAGTCAACATTTATGAAGACAGTGTTACTGGTAAGTTTAAATCACCTTTCCTCAGCTTTAGAGCTGGCTGATTGCAGTTTCTATGGCAAAACACAAGGGCTTGTTTTTCAACATGAACTATGGATTTTCTGAGCAAGTATGACAATCTACTAACGCACGTGAGTTGTTCATGGGGTGTTACAGGACAAAGAAGAAAAACCAGGTCTCCTATCCAAACACGTCTGGCTGAGTATATACATTAATAATAACTATAATAATATCTTTGTAAACGCTGCTGTTAACTATGCTATTCATAATAATTTCCATTTTCAACCCCAAGTTAAAACACCATCAGGAAAACTGCATAGTAGGACTTGGAACAACTTAACAAATTTTCAGACCTTTATAAAAGAATCACTTTATTTTGTAAAAATCAGATCTCTGAGGTCTGAGATTTTCTGCTATCATGAACAAAGAAACATTTGCTCTAAGCAAGAGTATAAAGGCACACTTACAAATAGACAATTGCTGTGTTTATTATAGTAGCACATTTTGATTTCTGATTTGATTTTCCTTTGCTCTGCTTAATTTTGGTTGGTTTTATTTTTTTTTTATTTTTTAACAGCATATATGTAATTAAAAATGTGACCATAGGGACAAGACTGGAAGTTAGCTCCATTTTGCTTCCCCATCTCCAGGTCAGGACCAGAACATATTTATTCCATAATAATAGATAAACTTGCCCATTATTCCTCCATTCTCAGGGTAGGTGCTGGTTTGATTTTGAAGCTTTTCAGCAGACCTGCTTTCTGAACACCCTCGGCCATGCTGAGTTCTGGATGTTCTCTGCCTGCCAGTCTCAGCCCTCGCTCTTCAAAGGAGAGCTTGCATGATTACGGCAGCAAGACAGAGCAGCACAGACCCAACCAGCTCACAGAAGTCCAAAACCAGTTTTCCATTGCCTCATAAAAATCACTGCTTTAAATCAAAGAACTTGGTCTGAAACCCACAGAGAATAATAGACCTGACAAATAGGACAGTTCAGTGATGTTGGTGGGTTTTGAAGGGGTTCCATCAGTGCTGTGTGTGATGCTTTCTTGGAGAGTTTTGTTTTGAGGATTCTAAGTTGCAGTTGTGGGATAAAAAACCTATCACAATAACAGGGGACGATCATGTTTTTTCACATTTCTAAACTGAATGTTTTGGTAAATTAACTTCTAACAAAACTTAATCAGGAAAGCCCTTTATTCTGCCTTAATTTTAAGAAGTCATTAGCAGTGTTCCCAGTTTTCCTTTTGCATGGCTGTTAGCTTTGTTTTTGTAACCCCACTGTCACACTTCTGCGTGTTAAACCATTCCCGATCATCTATGCTTCATTTTGCATTAACATAAGACAAAGGATCCAGCCCTGGCAGAGGCTCAGGGCTTCCTCACTCTCAATAAGCTCTCTCCAGCCCAGTTTGGCTGTTAGTTGCCATTAAAAGCAGTCAATGACTCAGACAATGAAGCCCTGCAAGCTTGTTGATCTTTAAAATTGTTCCTTTCTACCAAAGCAGGAGCGACTCAAAGCAGTCACAGGTATGCCTGGATTCATTCAACAGACCCGTTCTTCCAGTCCTTTAGAACTGTCATTTTGTAATTGTCTAGGAAAATTTATTGTTTCTTTCAAAACAATGAGGAAAATAAAAGCCTCCTTCAAAATCAAATGTGTTTTAACAACCAGTTTTGCAGTAAGGCAAACTGCAGCCCCATCCTGCCATCTTGACTCAAGTCCTGGGTTTGCATTAAAAAAAACCCAACTCTGTTAGTGGGTGACTCTGCCATAGCTTAGAAAATTTGAGCTGGCTGAAATTTTCCAGTTAAAATGTTTTTATTTCTATTTAAAATGACCCCTTGGAAAACAGCCAAAATATCCTCTGAAGACTGGGGGTTTCTCACTCAAAATCTAACCTGCACAATTATTTTTTTTTTTTTTGGGGGGGTGGGGGGTGGGTATTACCAACATCAGGGGAAAAAATAATCTTACTTATTTCCTGAGTTTATTTGCTTGGCCACTCTCTAACTTTCAAAAACCAGCCAAAGTTTAGCACATTCACCTAATATGAAACAGAAAAAGGAAAATTATCTAAATATCATCTGTTTTGTGATGTAGAATAATAAAAAAGGACAGAAGAAGATGAAGTAGTGAGTGGAAGCATTCCAAATGTCAGAAAACTTTTTTAAATATTAAAAACTTCTTTTTTTTTTTGGCCATAAAATTCAATGTTTAAGAACTGCTGGGATCCTCATAGTAATGTAATTTCATGTCATCAATTATATGTTTAGAAAGAAAGAGACCTGTGTTTGAATGCATCATAAAGGTGGAAGGTTTCTTCTGTTAAACAGAAGCGGGGGGGGGGGAGATGTTATCACAGAGGCTGCTTGTACTGGGACTAGGGCCTGTCTGGGATGCACAGCCTTTTATACCTGTCACTGGATCTGGTGGGGAGACTTGTGGCAGGGACCTAGGAGGGAGATGGAGCCACTTGGGGGAGTGGATTTTGAAGCTGTATGCCAAACAGCTAAGAAATGCCCCCCTCGCTTCCCCCCATCCATCCCCGCTGCCTGACCCTCACCCAAAAACCTTTCTCCCAAGCTAAAAGCTAAACCTTTTCCTTTGCACCTTTGGTCAGGCTCACAAGGTTCTTCAGATCTCCTAGCTCATCCCCTGTCTGCTGTATTGGAGGAAACACATCATCTTTATAGATCAGTCCCTCTGGAAGACCTTTATTCCCCCTTCATTTTTCTTATCATCAGAAGTGAAAACGAATCCAACAGCACCTCAGCACTGCTCAAAACAGACATTGACCAAGTGAGACATTTCCTACCCTGGGCTGGCAGACAGCCTTCACTGCCCTGCCACTCCGTCCCCACTGATAAGACCGACACCACTCAGGCTTTCTGGTAGCTCAATACTTTCACCTCTAACACCGCTAAGCAGTAGGGAAGCCCCTGCTTCCAGGCCCCTGGAGACTTTCTGACCACCCGAAGGCATTTAGGGAACATCTGTAAACTAATCCAGATTTGTTTGTAAAGTTTACTTCATAGTTCCCCTCTGGCCAAGGAAAGAGTGAAGGCAAACCCAGCTTGGTGCCAGAACAAAGTGACTCAGTTGAGCCCAGATTCCCAGCAGCACAAAGCATCAGCACCGTCAGGAGATGACATGGCAGCTCGCTGTGACTTTCACTATCTGATCAGACAATTTCTTAATCAGCAGAGACAGTGCTTGCTGTCAGAAAAAAGTCGTATGAATCAGCTTTCATCTGTAGGGAACAGGTTCTGCTTTTGCAAAACTAATGAGTGTCCAGTTGTTTTCCATATTCATTGTGCCATACAGCACTTTCTTGCCTTTCCCAGGCTTTCCCTGCCCTTGTGGCTGCAGAGGCTCAGCACACAAATGCAAACGAGGTTTCAGCAAGGGAAATCAAAGCTAGCCAGGGCAAAACTACTCTTAGAAGTGGAAGCTGGATATTCAAGCACAGTGGGAAGGTTGTGATTATAAGTATCTGAATTGGCTTTTTTCAGTACTTCAGTGATAGATGTGAAAAATACAACCTTGTATTTAAAAGAACGAAGTTTTTAAAGTTACAAATTTGGTATTAGAAGAGTAATAGATGCCAGAAATTTCCATGATATACGACCTCAATTTAGAATTAGGAATAGAAATTGTCAGCTTAGTTAACATGAAATTAAGACATGACTTCTCAGCTCATCACGAGCTTTGTGTTTTGCTGAAGTAGTTTATGAACCACGTTTGCTTCTAATAAAGTACATGTATTTGCATACCACGACCACAAGAGAGAGCTTTAGTGTTAGATGACGTGCACTGCTGTGGCAGAGGATTCAGTCAGTTCAGTAGCCCAGAATTTTTAGCTGACACTTTTAAAACATGATGAGGATACCAAGGCAAAACGTCTAATAAAGACAGCACAACAATTCCCCATTTTCTACAGTACAGGCAACCTCCTCGTGTCCTAAAGCACAAGAGTTTGAGAGGCAGGTTTTCACAACTGGGACATTTAGACACATTTTGCCCAGCCTTGATTCTAAAACTTTAAAAGGAGCCTCAAGAAGATGCTGTTTGATGGGATGTTTCCAAAAAGATGGTGTGACATCTATTTTAGCTCTGTCTTTACAGACTGGGCTGGGTGATATCATCTTCTATATAAGCTTATATATAAAATTTGTATATAGGCATATATAAGTATATATATATATATGTATGTATATTCAATCTTTTCCCTACACCACCCTTCTCTGCTTAAACAGCCTCCCAGTTCTGGCCTGCTACGCATCTAGTCTCATTCCATTCAAATCCTTACCTAAGACTAATTTCTCCCATGATATCCATAAGGACTTTAATAATAATGATTATCCTGCAGTCCAACCATCTCAAGCTCTCCACCCATCTCCTCCCTATTGTGTATTACCTTCCACTCATTTTCTTCCAGATAAAATAAACTCTTGAGGGCAGAGACCTGCTGGCTCTTCTAGTCTTCTCCTGGGTGTTGTAAAAGTAATAAGGCAATATCACACATAAAGCACAGTATTCAAATGATACTGAGTCAGATGTAAATGAGGAAAAGCAGGTCATTCAGTTACCTCACCATGAAGTGTCTGGATGCATTGCATTCCTGCATCTTCCCGGATATGGTATGTAATGAAAATGGTGAATAATCTTGTGTTTGTATTATACCTTTCATCCCAAAGAGTACTCAATTACTTTACTAATTGACTGTGCAAAGTGTCTGCATGAGAACTTCTTTACTCATAAGCAAAATGCAGCCAGAGTGCCGGCAGGAACACAGGGCCAGCACGATTCCCAGAAAGTCCTGAGACAAAATCGTGGGCTCTGAGGAAGGCAGAACAGAGGAGGAAAATGAAAGATTTGGAGATGACCTTTAACTTGATGTTTCTCTGCCTTTGCCCAGTTTCAGCAGAACAACCATTTGATTGTGTGCGAGACGTGCATCTGCACGCAGCAACCATCAAAGAGATGACATCTGCAGAAGCTGATGCGACACTGGGAATCACTCCTTCTTTTTGCATGAAAATAAGAGTCTGGGATTAATCCTGAAACATGCAGAGTGCTTGCAATTCCCCTAGATTCAGCAGGACCAGCCCTAACTGTGCTCTTGAAATACCACACAGGTATTGTCAAAGGTTGCTACTTGCTATAGCTACGTATTCATCTGTTTTTAAAACATAGCCCCTGGATGTTTCTGAATTGCTTTTATATATATATAGATATATCATCAACTAGTTCTAACAAACACCTCAGTAAGCTTCCTTAAACTTGAAGTGGCCTATTACACATCCGGAAACATGAGAACATCAAAAACCTTCCCTAGATAGAACAAGTTTTCAATACCAAATCACTTGCGGATGCAAGTGATTTTACTATCTTTATTAAAAGCAGGGAAACTGAGGCACAGAAAGCAAAATGACATGTACAAAGCCAATCATCTGCTAAAAGCAGACCAGCCACCGAGAGCTGACATCAGCTTTTGGAAAAAAAATGCTGCTTCTAAACATGTGGAATACCAGAAGCTGCTTCAGAAAGTGCCTCTGTCTGTTGTTCAAGTCCTACTTACAGTAACAAGATTTTGAACAGTTAAAGGAATCTGTGCTAGCAGACCTTATTGTAAGCATGGAGCCAGATATATCCCCTCATTTTATAACATGCATATGCATCTTCTAACAGGCATTATCTATCTCTTCATCTATACCACACTCATCAGATTACACTATCTGAAACTTCTTTTTCCCCCAAGAGATCATAAAAGTTTCAGCATTTACTCAAAATGTTTTGTCGTGTTTTCAATTTGAGAGACTGTGCAGTGGCTCCAAAGATAACACGGCAGCTGCCAGTGCTTCTCATGTGTTGAGCCGAACTGTAGATGCCTGTCTACAATGGCATGCTTCCTCAGTAGTTTTAGATACTCTGAAACAGAATTTTCCAGTCTTCTTAAATATGTAAGATACGGGATGGCCAGCAGCTATTCATATTACACAACAGTGACATTTTTGAAAGCCAAGAAGAGGCAAAACAACAGTCCTTGCAGTGCACAGCCTCCAGCAGAGCCCTCCTCCAAAGCGCCTTTGGTTTCCTCAGCTCTATACTCTGCTCAAAGTCCTGAGTTAGCTGTTTGTTGACCCCACGTACTGCTTTGCCTCCTTTCTTGCTCTCAAAGTGAGCTTTGCTCACTTATATGGCCCTTGGTGCAGAGGTTTCGGAGAGAGACTTGTGGCCTCAAGCCAAGGCTCTCCAGCACGATCTCTTTTCAAAGGTGTCTGGGAGCAGGATGTACAGAGGATGAGGTGTCAAGAGCCAGAACTGCCTGGGACATTTTCTCCTGCTTCCCATCCCAATATAATTTCCCTGTCATTTCTCCAGCTCCTGGAAGTCCTTCTGCCATCACATGGAAAAGGACTGTTTTCATTTATAAATCTCTGTTGCAGGCAGTTCAGCGTGGAGGCAGAGGGCAGGGTGCAACAGTAATTTACACACTATAAACTTTTGTAGGTTTTATTCACCTCATTGCTCTGGTATTAAACAGCATCGCGTGGCGACTGTGTAAGCTGGGAGCAATGGTGTTAGCTGCCGACTCGGTGCATGCTCTGCCACGCAGGAGTTTACACCTCCCGTCCCTGTCAGCTGTGGCAGGGCAGGAGTGAGAGACGCTGAACGGGGGAGAGGTTTGTGTTGGAAAAGAGGTGGAAACAGCACATCCACCACATAATCAGTCTTATATATTTATTACTGTAATACTTAAAACTCTGCTAGGAGCTGTAAATATGTAACTATCCATGCATAAAGATGCAGCTCTTCCCGAGAAACAAAAATATGCAGAATCTGTCTGAAGCTGATGAAGGTAAAGGAGCTACCTATTAGGAAGCATAAGACAGTGTCTTGTATGAAAAATATCTTAACATAGGTCTTTCTTGATCAGTGCAAAACCACTTGGAAACAGCAGTATTTTGTCCTCTGAGGGCTGTAGAGTGTATTTGAAATAGAAACCTAGAGAGGTGAAGAAAGTGTGATTCAGACTATTAATCTAAATCCCAGGGGTACTTGGTGATTCACTTTCAGGGAATACGTGTATTGATTCTTTTGTCCCATGTGTGACACAGTTTAATAACAGGGCCAGAAAACTGAAAGCAGAAGCAAAATAGGCTTCATTAGGGTGCATCATCAGAGGAGCAAACCTCCAGGAGATGCAGATCTAAACCATCTGCAAAAAACCATGCAAAACTTCTGCTGGAAAAGCTCCTGCTCCAGCAACTGCAGCTCGTGGTGGCGTCATTCCCCTCTAGTTCCCTCCAATTCCCATGGAACAAGGTCCCAAGAAACACCGTCCTGACGTAGCTGGTTAAGATTGCCTGTGTGCCCTGTAGATGACTTGATTTCAGCCAGTAGCACAGATACTGATTTAAGCCATCAACATAGCCTTTATGCCTTTTTTGCCTATTATATCCTAGTTAGCATCAGAGGGTTCTTTTGTGAAGCCTGAAGATATTCTTGCGATGAAGAAATTGCACTGGATAAGTATAATTTTTTCATTTTAGGCAAAGTGAATGAAAATGATCAGATGATCATACACTGTTAACAGCTCAGCCTTTTCTGGACCAGAAAACAACTCTAACGTAGACCAGCTGCATCTGAAAACACAGTGTTTTTAATGCTCCTGCATTGCCTCACCTGAATAATAGCATGCAGGGCTTTGTTTCAAGACTTAATTTGTTATAAGAAGTTAAAAAAAGACACACATGCAAACCAACTTATGGAAACTTTTGCCTACAGTAAGTGTCAAGCAGAAGGAATGTTATTGATTGCAATAGATTTACACCCGTAATGAATTTGGCCGGCTGGTCAAAAGTCTAGTGGGTGTGTAAAAGGGGAGGTGAAGTGGGGAATGACGTACATAGCGGTTTATCTGGAGAGCGGAGCCGCAAAATGTTGTAGTTACACTTAAGTTTTATTAAAAATGCCATTCTAACGAGCCCTAGTGGCCCCAGCACATGGAAAGTGGCTTGCTGTGTTTTGAATGGCACTGAGTAACACCCCAGGGCCTTAAATCAGTTCAAGATGTGTTGGTGGCGTCTGATGTTAAGCATAGAAGGGAAATTCAAAGCAATATAGATTTAACCTAGGGACCCTTCTTTTGCCTGATGCTTATCAATAATGTAAGCGTAAGTAAGAGCCAGAAGAAATTTGGTACCAAGGCAGAGTATTATATGAATGTGTGATTTTATTAGTAATATTTTTACTGCAAGGTTTGGATAACTAATCCAAGCAGCAAGACATTGAAATGTGGACAGCAAAGAGATAAAGTCAGATATTCCATCCTGTGTATTTCTGCAGGCACTGCTTGATGTACTATGCCCAGGGAAAATTAAACTGGGGTCAAAAAGGAACAACTTTTTTTACAAGGCAAATAGAGGAAGAAGAAACAGCCACAATGTGAGTGAGCAGAAAAGTCCTGCTACACATCCCAAGTCAGAGAGGTTTTTAAGGGATTTGTTACATGGCAACAACTGACCACAGAAGACACTAAGGATAAGGAAAAAAAGGAAAATGAAAATTCCGCTAATCTCAACTATGAGGAACTTGCATATTTCTTTGTATTTATATTCAATGCCTTGCTAAGAAATTTAAATGGAGTGCCCATGTCACAAAGGGTGGATAAGAGGAGCTTTATGTCTTTAATCCAGGGATGTGCTTCCAAACCTTGTCATAGCTAGGACACTTCTACAAGAATGTCTCAATGTCTCACCCGTTTTGATGGGACAATGAAAATTATGGTTTCAGAGGTATTACTAATACCAAGAAGGATTTGCCAGGTATTCGGATTTTACAGTACATATTTGCCACCTGCCAGAATTAAACCTACACATTCCAGGCTCTGGGTTGAAAACCAGAAGACTGAGGTGCACCTCTAATGCTGGATAGATAGCCTGATGAGCTTGGGTGGTTTAATTTGTCAATGGCCATAATGACAGCAGGAACTTGAAATCTGCTGAAACTCTGAATGTCCTTTACTCTCTATCTATGTGGTCTAGAGACAAACAACCACTGAATCATGAACAGCAATCACTAACTTATGAAACGCAATTAGAAGGGAACCCCAACAACCACCTAATGAAATGCTAAGGACTTGGCACAAATACCTCTGGTGATACAACGAAGAAGGAGCCTAAACTCTTACCTTAAGCACTGCTTGCTTCCTTCCCATACTGACAGCTTTAGCAACAACGTGACTTAGAGTGTCTAATTATAGGATAATTATTGTTGTTACATTTGTAAAGGTCAGTCAGTAGAAGCTAGGACCCTAAGGGAATGGAGACAAGAAAGGTAGAGAAGGAAGTGGGAGTAGCAAGGTTCGTGGGCTTTTTGACCGAGTAGAAACAGAGAGGGAGATACAGCCTTCCTCTGTAACTGGACCACAATCTGTAGTCGTGCAACATTAATGGTTTGTGCTCACGATTAAAGGCAAATGCTCTCCTGGTATAAGTGGGAGATAAGATTCAGGCCATGCATGTCTCTGCCTTTCTCTATATCTGCGATGCCAAAGAATGAAGCCACTGTGGTGATACTGGCCAAGAATAACCCAGGCAGGTCACTGCATCTGAAACTGTCTACTCTCCTTTCCTGCTTCTACACTGCCTCTATATAAAGGAGGCAGTTTCTGGGCTGAAGACTGATTTTTGCTCCTAAGATTAAGGAGAAAGAACCGGTAAAGAGATGAAAGACAACTCCAAAGATAGGTGGCATAACAGCACAGAGAAGGTGGACTCAGAAACTGAACAGCATTAGTATTATTTCCATATTCAATGACCACCATGAAAGACAGCAGAGAACTTAGCTCAGATTAATAAATTCTCCTTTTAAATCCCCACAAAAGAAATCAGCCATGCTGCAGACACTGATGATCTTTTGTTGATCTTCTTCCCCTCCAAGCTTCCTGCCCATTTTTTGACTGCCCTTGGTGGGGCCCACCAGGCAGAGGATCACTCACACTTTTCAGCACATTTGCATTTCAGTCCATGAAGAGACAGCTAATATCTGTCACACAGGTACCAGGTGCATCCTGTAAGCTACAGTATATACTTAAACACTATTTTGTTGGAGGGAAGCATTCTGGGATATTAACCAATAAGTAAGTAAATAAATAAATCTGTACAGAGATGCTGATCTGTATCCACCTGAAAAGCTTCAGATTTCATTGGGAGAAACATGAAGCAAGACTGCAACTAGCAGAAAGGAATACTTGGATTCAGGTAATCATCAGAACAGAAGCAGGAGATATTCATTAACTGGACTTGTATTCTCTGTATGAGTAATTGCCTGATCCTAGAACAAAAATTAATTTATTTGGTGGCTATAACAAAATCACAACTTGACAGCAATAGTATTGTCAGGAATCTTGAACTTGCCCTGTACAAATGGAATTGGCACACCTAATTTATTTTTTGTAAGACTTCAAAGAAAATAGGTCAAAATTCCTCACTGCAATTAGTTCAACCTAATATGTACATCTTTGATCTGTTAAAATATAATTATACTTTTCTAAATTATCCTCATTTCATTGAAACTGGCAAGATATGAAAGTGTGGATGGATCTGAACCTAACTGAGGTTCTCCAAGGAATTGGCTTGTTATAAATGTGTGATGTGACAATCAGGGTAAATCCATTGCCGATGAGCCAAGGCAACTTCTTCACTCCTGCAGTATGCATTTAGTATTTTTGTCACTTCCACACTAGTTGGATGAAAAGTTTTTCTAAAAAAGGAAGTACGTAGATTTTAGATTTTAGGACCTTGTGGGATTTGTTTTCTAAACACAGAGCAAATTGCAAGCATCTAAACTTTATACCTAATTCCAGCTGCATTTCTAAGGACATCTAAGGACATTTCTAACCTACAGCATTAGACTGTATTACGCAAGTAAAGAGAAGAAGTCATCACCATAAAATAAAGAGAAAACAAAGCTTCCAATGTAAAATTTAAAGGGCTAAAATGACTCAGTGGGACAAAAACTAGGAGAGTTCTGGATAGATTGGTTAACTCAAGGAGAGAAAAACTTGTTTTCAACTCTCATAATTTCATGGGAAAGGTATAGGATAAGACCTGGAATGGAGAAATAAACTGAATATATATGTATAAAGAAGATAAAGGGGAGTAGAACTTGATGTTGGATATGAGTATACTCATTTTCAAACATCAGAAGTTATTTGTCAAAAGATGACAAATTTTTGTGGTTGGCAAGGTTTTACAAGTAAAAGACATGATCTTACAGATAAAACTGTAGGGGTGGAAGATCATAACTTATATTTGGCATTTCTGAGTCCACTTCAGTATTCACCCTTGGTACCCCCATGTGTGTGTCTAAGGAGGGAAAGGGAAAGAGTAAATGAACCAGGTAAACAAGCACATTGTGCAACACCGCATCTGGAAAACTGTGTCAGCCTTTAACTTGTTTAACTGGCCCTCCTATGGCAATAACACATCATTACCGCTTTCCGGTGTTTATTAATGTCATTTTTATGGTTTATTTGTAGCAAGGTTCAAATTCCATGCAAATAGATGTTTAAAAAAAAAAAAAACAGGGGTTTCATAGCTTTCATTACATATTGTAACAAGGAGATTGCATTGGATGTGGATAGGGCACAAAAAGAGGTTAATGGAGCAGCATTTTGAATAGATTTGTGGTCTTACAGAGGATTCCTACCTCACCAAATTCTCTGAAATCCCATAGCTATCAAAATAAACATTCCAGTCAAACCTGTTATTTCAGACTAAAGATGCTCAGTTCTGCTGCACTAAGGATTTTTCTTTATGCCAAAAGGGTCAACACGCTCTGAAGAAAATTGGTGGAGATTCATTCCCAAGTGTGGTCAAATGTCCAGGACTTCTCAGACTTAGTAGTCATCGTTCCTTTAATAATAGCAACGAGGCAAGACTGTCATTCCCAAGCCACTCCTGGCCTGCTGGCACAGACAGACTGCAGCATGCAGTAATGTGACTCCTCTGTTCCCTCTGAGGGAAAGGATGTAGAAGACTCAAGCATCCCAGATGACTAAGCACCCACCAGAAAGCAAAACTAGATGGTTAGTCATGAAACAGAGAGCAATCATTCACTGCATGGTAAGAAAACTGATCTCCTGAGCTCAAACTTAATTTCCAAGCTCTGAGAAGGGCCAAGAGGGATCTCTGTAGTATTTTTCCCCTTTCTTTTTCTTTTTCCTTTTATGGAGTCTGAAATATGAATATATATATGTCATCTGCTGCACATAAATCAGTATGGAAAGCTCACTCTAAGAATGCTTTTTTCTCTACAGGAATGCAAAATTAAGCATTTAGAAAGTACTATATTGGATTTAATTTGAACAAATGTATTCAGTGAGTTCTCAAAATACCTAGGAGAGGATACTGAGACTTTCCCCCTCCCCAGACAACTTCCAGCATAATTTCAGTGATAATTTCTCAGTCCATACGGTGACATGGTATGGTTTCATAAATAAAATACAAGCCTCAAAATGGGAATAGGTTATGAGAGGATTAAACAAGTGACACTTGTTACTGATAAGATCATTGCATCTCAAAGGGATGCTGCAAATCTTGTTTCTCCTTTTATTCTTCCCATTGCAGTTAAAGGAGGGACAATGAATTTACGAAGTTTTCTTTACAGCTGGAGCAGTCTGTAGTACCACCTCTCAGTGAGACTTAGCTGGTACAGGTAAGGCAAAATCTGCTGGGGAGAACAGCACTAGGACTATACACTGATTTCCAGGGAACCATCTGCTTTCTGCTTTCATAGCTCAGTTCAGTCAGAAGACTCAAACTACTGAAACATTCAAATTAGGTGTTTACTGTGGGATGGAGTTTTCAACATAGTCTAGAGCACAACTTGGAAATTCATCAGAGAAGTTTGCAATGTCCTAAAAACTTGGATGGGTGGGAATTTTGGTTTAGAAATTCTAGCCATCTATTTCAGAACTTCTTTTACAATTTTACTTCATGTTTAAAACTCATTTTAGCCTCAGGACCTCTATATCGGAAAGGAGCTAATTTTAGGCTAGACACAAATACTGATAAAGATCTGTTAACATGACTCTGAGAGACATATCCTTGGACTGAAAGCTATCAACTTTGGCAAGTGAAACTATTTTATTTTGTTATAATGTTTTCAGTGAAAATATTCAGTTTCCCTTTTGGGGTTACCTGAGATATCTTTGAGCCTGCAGATCTTCACATACCACTTTCACTTTGTCTTCAGTGCAAGAGGTACCCTTAGCTGCCAAAGAGAATATGCACTTTGACCTCATGGTAGCTGAATATATCACTTAGGGTCAGGTTTCTCTTATTACTTCTAATTAAGAAGTCACATTTCTGTTTCTATCAGTATTCTTTGAGCCTTTTCCCAGTTACCTGCCAGATCACTCATCAGAATACTTGAGTGTAGCAAGCAAAAAGGATTTGAATGCAGACAATGGAAACAGGCTGAAGATTTTCAATTGTGACTCTCAGTTACATTATGCTCACCTGGTATGATTGAAGCCTGCATCATTCCTAAAGCAGAGATTTGTAAATGCCTCTTTGCTCACAGAGAAGCACAGGGGATTCACAAAAGCTGTGCTAGAAGGTCTAAGATAGTGAAAGAAAACAAGTATACTGTAAGGCGCAGTCCTGGCTGTGAAGGCAAGATGATCTATACATGTCTCTTTCCTCTTAGGATGAAATAGTGCTAGACCTCCTCCCAGATCATGCTTCATTTCATCAGCAGCCCTGCTGACTTCACTGAGTACTCAGGCTGGTTAGAATACTTACAGTCTGGCCCCAGTTTCTCTGCTTCTTAATTTAGGGATGGTAAAAAGACTTAGTCAAAATATCTAAAAGCCCTAGACAGTTACTACCAATTGTAACAGAAAAACTTTGAAAAAGTAGATCAGATCTGGCCCTATTAGCCCTTGCCAGCCTATGTTTTGGCTTTGGGTATTTTTTTAAGGTCCTTTCTTGTCACTGTAAATCAGATGATTCACGCTGGTAACATGTTGTATCGCTTATCCAGTAATGCAACCTAATAAAACCCTGCTTAAAACCATTTTCCTTAAAGAACCAGAAGAATTTGTTCCTTGCAGAATCAAACCTGTGTTCTTAATAAAGGCAGATTGAATAAAACAAGCCCTGTGAAGTAAAGGGACTAATTTAACAGCTCGCTGATGAAAATCTGTGGCTAGCTTCCCCCTCCCTCACCCTTTGCATGAGAACAGATGGTTTAAGACAAGTTTTGAATGCAAAGTTAATTAAAAAAAGAATAATCCATTCCTCTTACAATCCTTGGGCTAAGACTTTAAAAGTTCCCTGCTAAATCGGAATGCCAATGCTCTTATTTTGAGCTCTGTAATAAGGAAACAGACTCATTAATGTTCTGTAATTATTAAAGTAGAGTGATGGTCATGGATTAGCCCTTGAATTGAGCACGGCAGGCTCCTTTGGCAGCTAGACATCAGAATGGAATTTGAAAACCACTGTTTTGTTCCATTTTCTCCATTGTTCTTAATCTGATGCTGGAAGCAGGTACTGTCACCTTGATGGCAATGTCTCCAGAGGGAAAGCCTCTGTATTCAAAATGCAAGATTCTTTCGCATAACAAGAACAACAACAACTTACTACGTGTTAGAATTTGATTTCAATGAACTCTGCAAAAAACCACCTCAATTATTTCATCTTGGACTGGGATGCATCTATTTCTGGGATGGAAGGTAATAGTTTGTTAATGACAGCAATATTGTATAAGAATCAGCACAGGACATGAGAAAACTAATATTAAATTTGTTCCCGGTATTGCTGCAAGCTCCTTCCCCAAAGAATTTCCAGTCTGAAAAGTCACTTTAAATTGCTGGGAGGAGTTTGGGGTAAGTGAAAAGTAATTGCCTGAATTAGAAGCATCTTGGCTTAATGCATTTAATACTTTCACACGTCAAACATCAGAAGATCTTTAAACAACCAAGTGCACCTGGAGAAGAGTTTTGTTTTACCTCTCATTTACAACTAAAGCATCTCCCAGCCTGTTCCTAGAGACTAACTCCAGAGGCAAAGTCACTCCCAAAGACTCAAAAATGTTTTATTCTGTCGTTTTCCTCCCAAAGCTTTCTACCAAAAAACTGATTCAGCCCAAATGTCCTTAATACCAGCTCTTGAGAAATGAGAAATTCCCGAGCCTACAGGGATGCCTTCTGGTTATAAGTCCAAATTTATGATGAATTTGAATAGGATCAGGTAATTCTGATCTTGTCAAAATCGTAATCACAATGGGACCAAAACAAGTAGTCAGTAAAATCACTCTTCAGTCCTTGTTGAAGCGTAACTTGGAGGGAAATCTAATTAACTATTGTGAGGCAGAATCCTTCTAGTTACCTTATCCATTTTTGATCATATCTTTTACAAGCTCCAGCAGCAGCTTTCAAAACTGAAACAGACACTCAGCATCTGTTTCACAAGTTATACATATAAACCAGAAATATTCAGTCATCAGTATGTAGACTATGAATAGAACACAACTCTCGAGTTGGGATGGTTGTTGTCATTGAGCTGTTTGGTTTTTTCAAGTCCGTATTTGATTTTTGCACCACTACTTGATTATGGATTGCAAAACCCCAGGAGCAATTAATTACAGAGACAAACTCTTACCCTACTGCAGTCTAATTCCTTAATAGCATCCTTGAATCAAAGAGATGTCTAAACATTATCACACACACCTGTGATTAATAGCTCCCACAATCAATTACAGATGCAAACATGCAGGAGCAGACATGACCCATAATGTGAATGGATTGAAGGTACCATATATGTGACCAAGTGTTCAGTCTATTTATCGCCTAGTGCTAGCATTTTATGGAGTTGAACTGAGCAGCCTGGCAAACAGCTTTAAAGAGGCTAAACATGATCTATAGATGATGGTATAAATATTGTTAAAAACATTATATCCCTCCAGCTCACATGTGGCTGATACTCTATGTGATGTATTAATTGGCACAAGGGGTCATGGTAATCATAGTTAATTGGAACCGAATGAAGTCTTTTGACTTCCAGTCTATTTTTTTTCCTTCTTCATTGCTCCTCAAGTGACTTTTTTCCATACAGTACTAACTGATAGGACTTTTTATCTCCCTTATGAGGAGAGGCTGAGGGAGCTGGGTCTCTTTAGCTTGCAAAAGAGGAGACTGAGGGGTGACCTCATCAATGTTTACAAATATGTAAAGGGTAGGTGTCAGGATGATGGAGCTAGGCTTTTTTCAGTGATATCCAGTGATAGGACAAGGGGCAATGGGTGTAAACTGGAACATAGGAAGTTCCACGTTAACATCAGGAAGAACTTCTTTACTGTAAGAGTGACAGAGCACTGGAACAGGTTGCCCAGGGGGGTTGTGGAGTCTCCTACACTGGAGATATTCAAGGCCCGCCTGGACAAGTTCCTGTGTGATGTACTGTAGGTTACCCTGCTCTTGCAGGGGGGTTGGACTAGATGATCTTTTTAGGTCCCTTCCAACCCTTGGGATTCTGTGATTCTGTGATTCTGATGAACTGTGGTGAAGAACAAAGTGCTTATATGAAAATCCAATGAGCATACAAAACATGCAGTAAGTAGGGCTAACTTGGTAGCTGGAAAGCAAAATGGGGTAAAGCAGTGTAAATCTCTTCAATATGAGTGAGGAGTAACAGGGAGTCCTCTTTTATTTCTCTTCATTCTTCCGTACTGGTACTCTCCTCGTGATGTACTTTCCATGTCCTTGAGACCAAAATTCAACAGCTTCCCACCAAAACCACAGAAACATCTGCCAGCCTCAGCAGATGACAGTGAACCTTTCAACCAATGCAGGCTTACTTAAAATTTGCAACAAACCCCAACACTAGTTGAGTTTCACATAATTAAATGCTTAGGCAAAGGAGTTGGTCACAGCTCCAGTTACTGTAAAATGTCCCCTCTCTCCAGCTCCCTGACTAAACTGTTAGCCAAAGCACACAGCAGCAAGGTGCTACTGGGGAATAAACCTTTTCTATCTCTCTCTCTCCCTTCCCCCAGCCACCTTAACTGCTTAAGATCTGGTCTTGCATCATACAGTTGTTCTAAACTGCTTAATCATTTTCTGAATCACAGATGAATGAAAGGGATTTTCCTTGCCACTAACATTGTGGATTTGTACATGTCTCTCTAATTCTGGGTCTTGCATTGCTAATCCCATTTTCTAAAGGGCAAATTATTCCCATAAATGTTAGCTGTCGCGTGTGCCTCTTCTCTCCTGCACTGGTCTCCACTGCTGCTATCTTAGTCAGAGTTCTACTTGTGGGGAATTGTGGCCTGCTTAAATACAACCCAAATATGATGTAGTATGTTTGCTCCCGCTCCGCATTCTTAAACAGTCAAAACTCAGGCAAAAGTAAGATATATGCAGACACAATGTCTTCACGTAAAAGAATTAATTCTTACTAAGGAAGTCATACAGGATTGGTGAATTAGGAGGTTCTCTGGGTTTTTTCTCCAGGCAGCTGTATTAATGACTGAACAATGTAAATGAAGGACTTTCTTCTCAGCAAGTTTTCTTTTCACTGATTCATTATGATTAGGGAAATGGGTCAATCAGCTAGAATAAAGTAGGGACTCATTGTGGATATTCATGTTTTATTAGACACCTCCTGACAAAGCCTGACTGAAGCCACAAAACTGAGGTCTTCACCTGACCTTGCATCCTTCCCCCACCAGCCAAGAGTTGTTCAGAGCTTGGGTTCTTGTTTTGGCCTATGACAGAAGCTACACATAACACAGTGCAGCTGTGAAATATAGATCCCAAGCCAAATCTTGATCTATGAAAACCTCATTCAGAGCAGTTCGTATGTAATGCTTTGGGCTGGAGCCATCTTTACCCAGAATTGGCACCAAACACCTCTTAAAGGTTCCATAAGAATATGGTTGATTTTTTTTTTCTTTTGCTTGTTTTGGTTTTGGTTTTCTTTTGATGACTTCCCATATCTATTCTGTCTCTGCATATCCTTACTTTAACAGGAAATAGAAATGGAAATGCTGAAACATCCTGAGAAATACTTTGTTTTGATTTGGTTGTTAAGGTGTTTCAAGCTCAACAAGAAGCAAAAATGATGAAAACTTTACAAAGAAGCTTACAGGACAAGACAAAGCCCCACTTTTTCCTCAGCTCTATCTTCACTACGAATATAGTTCAGCTCCTAGCAACATGAAAAATATGGAGCTTCCTAAATGTTAAATGTTCTATAAAATGCCCAGGTTTGATTGACACTCCAGTTAAAAGCCCCAGCATATGGGTTCAGGCACAGAATAAACCCACATTTATCGCAGTCAAATCAGTATTTGCCTCTCCCAGAATGTGGTACCACCCTGTACTTTGGCAAGGAGAGTTGAAGAGACTGGGCTACACAAACCCAAAACTATTTGTTGTTAATATTGTTAGAGAGTGAAAGAAATGGTGAAGAAATTGTGAAGTTTCAGTGTCTGGGGACAAGATCCTTTCTGGCCTCTAATTAGAGCCTACACACTCATTTTTCTCCACTTGTATATGGGCCATGTAGAATCCCAGTCCTCTGTTGGGGAATGCAAGGCATTAGTGCACTCCTCATTATGCATATTTGTGGCATAAAGTCAGTTTTATGCTAAGGGGTTGTGACCCACACATCCTAAAGAGACTCTGACTTTCCAGGCAGAGCAGGGTGCCTGGTTATTCTTGTGGGACAGTACTGGTCTCCATCATTACAAAGGACAAGATTTTGAGTAACTTGGAAAATGTTTCCTTTCCCTCAACACCATTTTCCCAGACATGTTATATGATCTCTGAGAACTCTGATGCTTGCTTACTTTTGTGTACCAAAAGACAAGTGGGGGCATTTGTTTCTTGGCGTATGCAAAGAATTTGACCCGTTTCCTCCAGAACTCCTACCTGGCAGCTGAACATCTCTGCTCAGAGAAAACAGGCAGAATCTGAAAATAGGACTGAAAGCAAAAGTAACTACAGAATTCTGCATGTGTGTATTAGCTCTTGCACTTTTACAGTGCTGCCTTATATAGGCAAGACCATAATGTTTAAAAAAACAGTAACAGTTTCTGGCTTTCAGTGTATATGGACATGCAAGGTTAAAGCTCTACTACAGCACACTGTAGTGTTTGGCCCCTACTTTAACCCTTCCTAGAAAGTTAGTAATTTTGCTACAGCATATAGACTTTGCAATAGTGTCAGTACAAAAGATTTGTTTCCTCTTAACGAAAGCTTATGTTGTAAACAATGATCAAAAGGAACCAGGAACAAGCAAGAGTAGCTGTATGGAAAATATTTGCAATGCCCTTTGGTGTGTTCACTTCCCTAAGCACCTAGTGTTTTGCTGTAGTGGTTGGCCTGTAATTTTCAGACACTTTTGGGAATGATGATGAATCATAACATTTTCTAGATCTCAGAGGGAAAAAAAAACACAGTAAGAGCGTACAGTAGCATTTCCTGGTTAAATATACGTTTGCAGCACAACATGAAGTGCTGGGTTTAATGAACAGCTGCAATTTACTTATCTTCTGAATGGATCACTTTAAATGCATGTCGGAAAGTACCTTTCACCAAACTGCCCATTAGAAGTGAACTACAAAGTGAATGGATTGTATATGGAAAGCATTTCTTATCTCTGTGAGTGTGATACATTGCCTACAGAGACTTTTTTTTCAAGTAGAGGATATTTAATGATGCCTTTTAAAATTCTGATAAAATGAAGCTGTTTTATTTTCTTCCTGATACAAGAAGATTGACTTACCCTTTAAACAATGGTAATCTGACAGGTACCGCAGAGATGTACAAATTAGATGCTTAAAATAATAGGTAAGATTCCCAATTAAGTACCTCATCTTGTTCCACTCTTTTACTACAAGACAATTAATGCTACATATTATGGGACAACTGGAAAAGAGTGTGTTCACTTATACTCGGTATGCTAGGTTAGCCTCTGGTACTTTCAAGGGAATACACTGAGTATTTGAAGATTTGGTAGCTTGCCTTTGCTTTTGGGGAGAGAAAGGGCAGGGTCTGGATCATATTTATTAAAGTTTGCTCTTGCTGAGCACAGCACAGGCAGTCAGTTTTTGGTTAGAAGTGCATTATGACAGTCTATTTTTTAGTGGTATTTTCCCAACATGAGATATTCTAATGTGCTGTTTCCCATTCAGCTCACCATGGTCATGGCTTTAATGTCACTAATGGTAACTGTCGAGGGGGCTGAACTACCTTTGGAGACTGAAAAGGTCATCTCCGTATCCACTGCTCAGGGAGCCCACAGTTCCCACACAGTTGGAAATTGGTTTGATGTAAGGCATGGCTCAGGAGGAGGTTTCTGGTCAGAAGTCTGAAAGACAGTGAATGCCTGGCCAACAGTCTGCAGAAATAACTGCTGGGATTTTACTGGGCAGTTCTGAGTTCCCACCTCAGAACTGTCTGCTCACATCGTTTCTCCCAAGGTCCTTTCTGAAGACAGTAAAGGTGTTATCGAAGCTACCGCATCGCTGTCATCATACCACTAAATGAAACAAAACAGGTTTTTTCATGTGCTTTATGCCTCTAATCTGAGCTATTAATTTCAGGCTGCCTGCCTGCCCCAGATGGAGGTGTATTCATTTGGCTCTGTAGCCAGTACAAATAAAACAAACAAAGAAAAGCAAATATTCTGATTTACCCAATTACTTCTACAAAGCAGTTAGGTCTGCCATCATTAAAAGATCATACTCAATCATTAGCATTAGTATTGTCTTTGTGATGGCACCAGAAGCAGACACATACACCAGACAAGAACATCCTTTCCTCTCTACATATTCTTTTCAAGCAATAGCTATTATTTCAGTGACTCACAGACAGTTAAACCACTGTCATGGTCTCAAGGAACAGAGTAACAATATCTGTTGTTAGGCTTGGCAGCATCTATTAAACTCAAAATGATGCATCCTATTAAGTGATGACAGCCAAGTTCATCTCTCTGGATGCTTCTCCAAACTTTATATGACCCTCTTGGCACTAAATCTCACAGAAGTGGTTTTCTCCATGAATTTTTCGTTACCGTTTTTGTTCTGGATGGAGTTGGATGTGAGAGTGAGCACAACCTTCAACTTCACGCACTGGCACTTCTGCTTCTAGAAACTTTAAAGAAAGCAAGAAGAGGAAAACCACTGGACAACTTTGAAAAGAGGGAGAACATACGTTTTGCTTCATGTTTTGGGTGAGAGATCATTTGGGGGGCAAAGGGAATGGCTGTCTTATTTTATCTGAGCTGACTTCTCATCTGCTACTCGAGCCTCTCTAGTTTTCCTCCTCACTAGGAAACAGCTTGGCTATGGCCATTGCCTGACTGGTGAAGTCAGGGTCAATTTTTTCCATCTGGACTGCATTAAGAGTCTTCCATTTGCTCATCTCCCTCCCCCCAAACCACGACTGCTCCTCCCCGGCCTCCCTTCTAGTGCTGATGTGCTGCCAGGCATGTTCCGTTTCACCTACAGCCAAAAGGCAGCTCCAGTAGGATCTCATTAATTCACACTAATGATGGGGAATTTGGCAAATTAGTGAACTGACTTGATCCTGACACTATTAATAGCTTTCCCATTGACTTCAGGCACAACCAGATTGAGTCTCTGAATTGATAGCTCTCCTCAGACACCAGAAAGAGATAATGTTTTATGAAACAGACTGATTTTTGTTTGGATTATTGGAATTTACTGTTATGCTGGTGCATACTACGAGCAAAAGCAATGAACTCTAATTAACGTGATGGCTCACAACAGCTTTTTAGCTATTAAATTTCTGTAGAAAGGAAATGAAAGCAAAAAGATGAGGTTTTCTTCCTAGTTAGTAGAATGCAGGAACTTGCACACTGAGAGTCACTGTATGTGTGTTTGGCCATCAAAATATTTAGCCCAGCAAGGATTTAACTGATGGGACTCTGCCAGAGATTTCCATGTGACTGGGGTGAATTCCTTATT
Source organism: Lathamus discolor (assembly GCF_037157495.1). Taxonomy (NCBI): domain Eukaryota; kingdom Metazoa; phylum Chordata; class Aves; order Psittaciformes; family Psittacidae; genus Lathamus; species Lathamus discolor. Next base: position 11,627,242 of record NC_088893.1, on the reverse strand, counting down.
CTTTTTGTGTCTGAACTGCTGTCTGGAAAAAGAAGATATTCTTTCCTTTCTATTGTGCTTATCTTGACTGATAATATATTAAAATCTTGATTGATAATATCTTAAAATCTAGCCCGAAAGAACTCTGTTTGGGGTATGAGGATACTTCTTAAGCAATAACAAAGAGAAATCAGTGATCCTGGTCATTTCTGCCACCAGTTCCCAGCTGTTACAGGTTGTGTCTGAGTTTCTAGTCCAACCATAAAACACGGTCACATCAGTCCAAGGAATGTCTAATGTTACTGTGCCAGTGCGAGCTTAGCAGCCTCAGTGACTCTTCCGTTCTCGTGATATCACAAAGAAACAAGCTCCAAGCACCAGTTGAAGGTCTGTAGGAGTAAATTTACTTTGCATTTCTCAAGGTTAATGTATTTTAATTTACAAAGAGCAAAGCAAATATACACACAGGTCTATTCTTTTAAAAGCACCAAAGGAGGCAACTGGAGTCTCCCTTTGGTGCTTTCCTTCCTAGAGGCAATGCATAATCAGCTTCTGGTCTTCTCAACAGTTTAAGCTAATAAGCCAGACCACGAACTGGAGCAGCTGAAGCACAGACATGTTACCTTCTGCCAACTTTTGGGAGCTGGGCGAGGCAGACAGCTGGAGGCCGTAACGTCTTAAAATCACCTTCACTGCACAGAGCCAGGGTGCTATCAGGGGAGAAGTGAGGGTAGGGTGAGCCTAAGCCTACATGTTTCTACCTCTCTTCGATAATAGACTTTATTTCATAGGCTTGAGCAAGCCAGGGATAACTGGAGCTGGAATCCACCTTGCTGTTATTGCAGCCACACAAGATGGGAAAGAACTGTCTGGTCCCTCAGACAGACTATCAATAAGTAATATCCCCAGGGCTTAGAGGAATACAAGAGGCTTAATTCCTCCTGACTTTATTCCAGGAGCAGCAAGGAGGTGGATACCTAGACCCTAGGTATCAGAAAGGTAATTCCCAGATCCCAGAAGTAAATTGCATCCCTCAAAGTCAGTGAATTGGTATTTCTAAGCAGACAGTTTTGCCTCTATGGCAACATCATCACATGGCACTTCCCAGTAGCTGTTCTTCTTTATATTCTTGCTGCTATGGACAGAAAAATGCTTTTTGGGATATAGCCTTATAGATGCTTTCTTGTATCCTGCAACACACATAATCTTTCAGTTAAAAAACATATAACATAAAGCCGGCTCTTTGCAGATACCATACTCTCACAGTTCACTGTTTAAGGTCAAGACTAGAGGGAGGACTGGGCCTTACTTCATCACATGTGAACAAGGACATGGAACTGTTGGAATAAGTCCAGAGGAGGGCCACAGTCATGATCAGGGGACTGGAGCATCTCCCTTATGAGGATAGGCTGAGAAATTTGGGACTGTTCAGCCTTGGGAAGAGAAGGCTGCGTGGAGACCTCATAGCAGCCTTCCAGTACCTGAAGGGGGCCTGTAAGGATGCTGGGGAGGGATTCTTCATTAGGGACTGTAGTGATAGGACAAGGGGTAATAGTTTAAAACTTACACAGGGAAAGTTTAGATTGGATATAAGGAGGAAATTCTTTACTATAAGGGTGATGAGGCACTGGAATGGGTTGCCCAGGGAAGCTGTGAATGCTCCACCCCTGGCAGTGTTCAAGGCCGGGTTGAACAGAGCCTTGGGTGAGATGGTTTAGTGTGAGGTGTCCCTGCCCATGGCAGGGAGTTGGAGCCTGGTGATCTTAAGGTCCTTTCAACCCTAACTATCCTATGTGTGAAGTCCAAGTCAGAATGTATCAAAACTGATTCTAATGTGTTCAATATTTTTGTTCACATGGCGTGGAAGACAAAAGTTAGTATTGAATAAATAGACTACTTTGGATATTTAGGGGAATTTTTGTTTGAATTTCATGGGTGATTCCACTTCATGCTGTGTGATTTGATTTTTGGCCTTTGCTGCTCCTTCACAAACTGGTTCCCACTCCAATTCCTGTGTGTCTCAGTGAGGCCAGCCCCTTGACTGGCTCCATGTGACATTTCCATCTATCTCCTCCGGTGCATTGCTCTGCATTTGTAATGCTTTTAGATTATTCCAGTCTTGCACATAACAGGCTTTCATGGCATTCCCTGTTTTCATTCTTTCTCCTTCCCTTCCCCACTCACCTCAAAGAGCAAAAAGTCTTTAAAGAAGGAAAATGGTCAGACCTGGGAAAAAAAAAAAAAAAAGGAAATGTGCCAGTAGGGATTAGCTGGAGTATGCGTAGGCAGCTGTATACTCTGGAAGGAATCTTGTCATATTTGTTTTCCCTTGTTCTATATTTTGTAAGTTTTCCTTTAGTTTGTCTCCAGTTTGGCTGTGCCTGATGCTAAATTTAGATGCCATTTAATGAGATTCTTCAAATCTTGAACTCCTGTGGGTAGTGAAGCACTTGCTAGTTTGACTGCCTTCCTTAGGCTTCAGAGTTAACAGTCCAACAACATAGAGTAAAAACCTCTCTCTCCCCAAGGAACTGTAAGACCTGGCATTTCTACAGGCTCAGAAAATCTCTCGTGCCTTGTTCACATTGTATTAGTTTCCAGAACTGCCAGTGCTGGCAGTATTTTCAATAGCAACAAAACCATTTGTGCTTTTATTTTTTCTAAATGACAGCTCAGATCCTGAGACAGCCAGGAGCTGGCAACCTGGCTAGCTGAGCTATTCCAAACTGGCCCAGTTTACTTGGCATCAGCAAGGAGGAAATGTCTCATTCTGCACTTGGCTTGCCAGGGAAGGTCTTGTTGCTTTTGTAGCAGTGCAGAATGACTGGCTGCTGCCCTTTGCTGCAGAGTTATGAATCGTGCTCTCTCTGTACTAGGAAGTAAAGCGTCGCACATGAATAGGTCTATTTGCCTGTCTACAGTACCACCCACCTTCCTACTGGCACATCTGCCTAAACCTGAAGTGTGGCAGCACATACCAACCTCAAAAGCAAGTGCCATGTAGCATCCAGCTAAGTATTAATGGTACCAAACATGAGTTAATAGAACTTCTTTTCAGGCTTGACTGAGAGTGCAAGAATCAAAGATGCCTTCGTACAGGCAAAACTTTCAGCTCAAGTTTTATAGTCTTAATACAAATGTTTGTTTGTTCCTTGATCTATTTTGCTACTTAAAAAAAATATATAATAATGTCAGGAGCCTGCTTTGAGGCTTATCAAAGTGTCTGGGAGAATTTTCATTCTTCCTCTCCTCCTTGATACTAGACAGGAGTTGCATCAATCTGTTAATGTGGCTTTCCACATGACTCTAAAAGACCTAACACAGACAACAATGAGGGTAAAGCCTCTGTTGTACAAACTTGTGGACCACTCACATCTCCTGACCTCCGGGCCTGCTACCAATCCTCAGGCTTCCTCCAAAGCAGCCCAGGGAGGTTTGTGCAGTTTGCTGCCCTGGATGATGCTGTTAACCACAGTGCAGGAACTGTCCCAGAAGACTCCGCCAGTGCCTCTATCTGCCCTTTGATGTTCTGCTGCTCTCCTAGTCAGTTTGGTCTAGAAAGTGGCAAAGAAAGATGAATACAAGCATTAAGTATATCCTCGAGCAGCAAAACACATGAAGCCTACTTTTTGGTAATTTTGCTTCATAAGTGCTCTCTCTAGTAGCCAAGGCAGAAGCTGCTGGGATATTCGTAAGGTTGTGCTCTCTCTCATTTAGCTTCTCTTGTGTTTCTTAAGAGTTGAGCTCTGGTTACAGCCTTAGTGGGGATTTAACAGGATCTGTCTCTCTGCTATCCAGCAGTGTATTTTTGCGAAAATCACAGCAACCTGATTATTTCTGAGACCTCTGCCCCCTTGTCAATTTTGATTGCAGTTGGCCCAGGAGTTCAAAAGGCTGTAACAGTTTGATCATATAATCCCAGCTTCCTTAGGAAACCAAGCTAAGGAGCAAACAAACAGAAGTCCTTACAGAAATACTCCCTTGACAGCTGAGGGGGTTTTTTAATCAACACCTTGACTTCTATGAAGATTTTTACCTTCACTTCCCACAAAGATTGTCTTACAGATCAACCACTAAATGTGCAGAAGTAGCTCTGGAGAGGCACTGTTACAGTCAGGTTTGCTTTAGGGTTAGTCTGTGTCCCAGTGGGAGCCATGGGAAACCAGCACAGGACCTAGGTGTCCCGCCAGCATCACCCCCTACACCTTGTGCAGAAGATGGCCACTTGTGGAGTAATTAGCAGACATGTTTAACTGGAGCAAAGCTCAAAGCTGAGCTGCTCAGTGGATGGGGCATGAAGAGGGAGAGGAGTTCCCCAGATGGACAATCCCCCCTGACCTATTCAGCCAGCTCAAATTCTGTCCCGAGCTGCTGTGTTGGGGCAGGGGGGGGATGGTACCAGCTCCAGCCCTAGAAGCCTGGGACTAGGGATAAGAAATGACACCTAACCATGGTTCCAGATGATTTCCTGCCCAGCTTGGAGGATCACTTGCCCCAGGGAGTGCAGGGAGCAACCTGAGTCACTAATGGCCCTGATTCAGGCACTGGAATTGGAGCTGAGCAAAACTCTCTGCAACTCACAACTTTGACACATCCACCTCTGTGCAGCGTGACTTTAGAGCAGAAGCACCTTGCCTGGCTTCCTCCAGGTTAGAGGCCAGCTTCTCCTCTCTCCACTTCTTTTTCCCTTGTTGCTTTTTCCATGAACACTGACAGCAGATCTGCTGAAAGGGTGATTTTACAACCTAATCCCAGTAAAAGACAGCAGCTGCTGATGCGGAAACCTTGGTCAAGAGCATGCCTGGATGGTCCAAAGTAATATGTTTTGGTATTAAATGCAAACGCTTTTTCATCTGTCAGTTTCAAAGCAGTTCTTTAAATAATAATAATGGAACGGCAGATATGCCAAAAGCGATTATTTATGCACTTTCAGTGTTATTTGATCTCAGCCAGTTACAACTGTGTTCCAAAGAAGAGGCTGGAGAAGCAAATCTCCCTCCCTGTCTTTAAGGAGATGGGGACTAACATTTTCCCGTCGTCAAAAAAGATGACGCCTCAAGCCAAGGCGTTTAAACAGAAAACACGCGTGTGAGGGGAGAACTGCCTCCGTGGCGAAAGGCGGGGAAAGGCCCTGGGCGAGTGGGGGAGTGGGGGCGTGAGGCACTGCCTACATCTCCGGCTCCAGCCCCAGTCTACCGGGCTGTAAATAACCTGATAAGTGATCGGGAACGGCCCCTCGGAAGGCAGAGTCCGCGTCTCTCCTTTCCTCAGGCGAAGAGAACAAGATCTCTCTTTTTTTGTCTCTTCTTCCCTTTCTCCCTTCTTACGTTTTTTTTTTCCCCCAAACATAGCTTTCCCTTCTCTCAGAGGTGTACGTTTAATTATAAAGGGGCCTTTTTCTGTTGTAATCTGTTTCCAGTTCAATTCCTTTGCTGGATAAATCCCTTAAACGTGTTGTCATTCCTTATTTATTGATTGCAGGTATTTGGGGTTTAATTGAGCAAGTCGGTCGTGGCCCAGGGCAGGAGTGGCGCTACATGAGCAATTAAATCTGATTAGCCCGAGCCCTTTAAGCCCCAGCTGGGTGATTGATAACCGAGACCAACATTCTTCAATTGACTCGCTACATCAAAAAGGAGAAAGGCTTAAGGAGAAAGGAGGAGGAACGCATGAGTCCAATATGAAAAGTAGCAAAGGAGTTGGGCTAACGGCAAAGGGAGCAGGGAGAACAGTCCTGGTCAGCCCATAAAATAAATCCGTGTCTCCTCCTTTAAAACTCAGCCAAAGCTGCTCTTCGGTGTTTTGTTTTTTTCTTTCCCTATTCTCTCCAGTTTGGGCTGAAGTGACTTGAGCTGGAGCGAGAATGGGCAAAAGTAGCGGAGCTCGGATTTTAACACCCTTCAGCCCTCGGAGCTGAGCTCCATCCATAAAGCTGTCGTCTGTTTGTTAGTGTGTTTGTCCGCTCCGTCATTACACTTTTTGCCCAGTAGTTTGAGAAAATAAACTAGGAGGGAGAACAGGAGTGAGTAACCCCCATTTATCAAACTGATGGATGTCCTGTGTCTCCCTTTTGCTGCGGAGGGGAGGAGCAGCGGACGCGGTGGGAAAAGAGAGGTCGCTCCTGCAGCAGCCCCGCCAGCGCCGGGGAAGCGGGGTCTCACCGGCCGCTTCGGGGTTTTGGGGAACAGGGATGCTCCGAGTCACCGGCTTGGGAGAGGTAGCATCTCTGCTCTTCTGAGCTGGCCGATGCTCCGTGACAGTCTGATGAATTAGCCTTGTTAAAATCTCGGGAGCAGCACCCCGAAGATACACACCACCCCACGAAGCAGCCTAGTTTTCTGCTCGGCACCAGAAGGAAGGGGGGATACAGGCAGCTCCCAGACCCGCCTCGCCTCCACGGTGCCAGACGCGGGGATCCCGCCTTTGCGCACGTAGCCACCGCGCCGGCACCGCCCGCCTCCTCCTAAATTACAGCGAAGGCGACTTGACGGGAGGAATCAAAGAGAGGGGAGTGGGGGAAAGCCTCGGGGGGGACGACACCGGGCGGGGGGGGCAGCCGGTCCCGGCGGGCTGCGCCGCAGGCCGGGGCGGGCGCCGGGGCTCTGCGGGGTGGGGGGTGCCGCCCCCCCGGTGCTCCGAGGGCGCTCCCCTCCTGCCCGCCGACTTTTCCCTCGGATCAAAACAGCTTGAAAGCAGCAGAAATCACTGGGGAGGGGAGGAGGACGTCAGCAGGAGCTGGACTTCTAAAAACCGTTCCGCCCCATAGGCTTTAATATTAAAAACCCCCTAGGAGTCTCAGACACTGTATTAATTAGTGCAACCACCCATGAAAAGTTGGGTTTGGAACAGCATTCTTTGCCCTGTGTGAAACAGCAACCCTAATAAACAATTGTTAACTTGGCCTATTGCCTCTGGTAAATTACACAGCATTAAAAAATAATGCTTTTCATATTAGGCAGTAATTAAAGGTTGGGACAGCTTTAAAACAAGAGGGGGAGGGGGAGGAATCAAAGAAAATATAAAAATGTTCTTTCAAGAGTTATGGGAGGCTAATAAAGTATGTCAGTTATAGTGCACCACTTTGCCCCCAGCTACAGCCAAACTGGAGCCACTGCAATTGCCTCTCAATAAGATAATGATATTCCTTTCTCTGCTATTAAAAGGCTCCCAGTGCAAACTTAAAATGATTTATTTAATTTAAGAAATTATGAGGTGTAACTTCAAAGCGTAAGCCGTTAGTAATGGAAAACACCAGGTTGTTTAAAATTATAATAATAATTGTTTGGAATACAGTGACATCAAAGTGCTTTCATCACCAAATAAAATATAGCACAGACCCCCAAATCCAGTAGAGTTTATTGAGTAGACATTTTTTGGTGTGTTTTTATTATTTCCTTATCAAGAGACATTATTTTAGCAGCTCCTTTTCTCAGCTTTGATGTTTTGACAGTCTTAAATTAATTTTATTGCATTTTTTTGGCTCGGAGATGGGAGATTATTCTGACTGCTTATTTTTCATTATGACTTTTTTGTTTTCAAGAACCGGTTTGTTATTTAACACAGCACCTTGATAAGCGCGGTTGAAATGAATTGGCCATTACAGGTCATTAAAAAGCAAAGAATTCTGTTTTCAAGCAATCCATTACACGTCTGGGAAAATATTCCTACTTAAAACAAACTTTGAGCTGAACGCTGGCATAATCAGTTTAATAAAACGGGTAGCGCATACTTTTAAGGAACATGTTTTTTTCTTTACGAGATTTTTGCTTATTCAAAACACAGCAATCTAAGAAATACATATACAGAGGATTTTGCCAAAAAGTCCTGCCTTTACAGTAAGAATATCACAGAATGTTTTTAATTTCCTTGAACAGTGTTATAAAACATTAATCGTGCATACATTGCTTGAGACTTTTCCTTCCCAAGCAAAGCAGAATTATTCCAATCCCCTTTAAAAAAAATGGTAGCATTTTAAAATATACCGCAGTTGCAGCTTTATAGACCGGTATTTCCACTAAAACAGCAGGGACAGAATTGCTCTGGTGTTAAAAGACTGAAATATAATGGATGGAAAGATTTTTATTCCTTTCGTGCAGCTAGTTGGGAACTGCTGGTAGCACCCGCCAAATACCTTATGGATTACGGTGGGAAACAAGCATCGAGGGACTGAAGAAGTCATAACCAGCTCAAAACAAACCTAAGAAGCTCAACAGCAAAACGAGCCCCGAAGTCACCCACTCGCCGAGCTGGCGGAAGGCACCGAAAGGAACCGTGAACCTCGTAGCGCTTCGTTCCTGGGGTTCCCAGTGCGGGGATGAGTTTTTCCCTGAGATTCCTAATGTTTTGCACTGGAAAACATTCACCTCCTGCTCTGGAAAGGGAGAAAAAAATCAGATTAACCACTTCGTTTTTATTTTGAGAGACAGACTTTCTCTGCAAAGGTTGTGGGCGCTGCCGAAAGTGGGGGAACTTCAAGAACTGACCCCGGGAAAACGTGTATTTTAACTCTCCGTCCTGGTTACTGATCATGGGCACGAGAGAAACACAGTCACGTTATGGAGTGTTGTTTCATGTTTATTTGTGGATTTTTATTTCCTTTTAATGATTTTATGTATATATATATATATTTAAAGAGCGGGAGATACGCGTTAGTCTGTGAGGCTATTAAACTGCGGATAAACACCGGAGAAAATACGCTTTCGAGAAAGAAAACTGTTAAGTTCCCTATCCGAACAGCCCTGAGCTGAATCCACTGCAGCTGCATCGCGGGCTCTCCAGCTCCTTGCGCGGAAGAAGGGAAGAGTGCGCGGCCTGGGGCCTCCTCCACAGCCCTGGGGAGCTGGGCGCTTCTCGAGCGGGTGGCTCGTCGTGTGTCATGCACCCTATCCTGCCCTCCGTGGGCTCCCAGCTCACCCCATAAATTCCTTCAAGCCCCTTCAAAAGATGTGCGCACATCGGGCACTTGTAGCTATGCATACAAGCACTGTATGGAAACTTGGGATGTTCAGCTCACCTCTATAGCGACGTGTGTGCGCGTACGCACGGCCCCGGTGAGGCGGTGCCGCGCCGAGAAGACCGCGCTGGGGCCGGGCAGGGGGGTTACACGCATACACGCTGCTGCAGGCTCCGCCAACCACCCAGACCTGTCGGCCCGGGCCGGAGCCGAGCTGCGCCCCACCCCGAACCCCTCCTGGTCTCCCTGGGCTCTCCCCGGGCAGGGATCAGCGGAGCAGGTGCCCGCTCCTGCGCGGAGCTCCCGCGGCGCAGAGCTTTCCCCAGAGCCGGTGCCCGGCCGGGGCGGCTCCATCCCCACGGTACGGCTCTTGCGGTCCCCGCTGCCCCCTGCTTCGTCGAGGGGCTCCCGGCGGAGATCAAACCCCTTCGCTTTCGGGGATGCAGCTGAGAGGCGCTCCGCAGCCAGCGACGTTTTCCTCCTTCCCCGTAAAACTCAGGAATTCCGGGGTTTGACAAGGCAACGTGACAACATGAAATGCAGGCTCCGAGCGCCCGTGGCTTTAGGTAATGAGCGCTGGGCCGTAGCCGGTCAGAAAGCCCGTTCCTAACTGTTTATGTCAACAAATCCATACCTCGTGAATTAAGGTCCCGGGAGAGCCGCTCTGTGCCCGGCTGGCCTGAGCCGCCGTTCAGCAAGTCGGGATTTTAAGGATCGGGATAATTTATCGTGTTGTTTTCAATGTTTATTATTTATTGCTCTAATTATTTTTCACTTTCTATTGGGAATTTAAAATATATAGATGTACCTGGAACAGATGCCAACTTCTTTCAGTCTCACTCAACTTCTAATCATCGCATCTGCTTTGTGTCAGAAAATACTTTGGGAACAATTTAACTTTGCATTAAAATAACTAATTAAAGCCACACCTCCACAGCCTCTTGCGAAAGTGGAGGAGGAATTTCGGTAAGTGCATCGCTTTTAATGATAGCATTCTGATTTCCCTGCCTTGCTGTAATTTATTCAGTTACAGATCTGCCTGCGGGGCAGCTCCCATTAGGCCGATGATGAAGTCTCATGAGTAAAGCTTGACACCTCCCTCCTAATAAAATATAATACTCAATTAACTCGGCCTTTCTGAAGGCTTTAATTGGAACAAGTTAATAATGGGCGCAGGGTGAATTGTCATGCCATCCGCAAGTTCGGGGATGGTGTCATGGATCCGTCCTGCCTTTCCCATAACAGAGGTTGTAACCGAGATTTGGAAGCTTTTCCTTCAACACCCTTGTGTTCTGCAATAAATCTGTATCCATTTAAGGATCTATCATAACACACACAAAGCTCCTGCGCTCAAAGAATTTCCAGCGAAAAGATTTAGCTGTAATCCCTGACACAGCTGATTTATGCCGAAGGTTAAAATGTACCGCTGGTTTATTTATAACCTGCCCAGCCCTCGGACAACCGGGCAGGGAGTGCAGGGACGAGGGGTAACTGCCCCTGCCCCAGAGCTGAGATGAGAGCACTTCGAAGAAAGTGAGCCCGAGAAAGAAGCTGTTGTCTCCGGTTTTTATGCGGCAGTAAATGCTAATTTGAAAAGTCTGCGTGGCGATTAGATTCCCCCAGCTTTGTTTCCTACAGTTGCGAAGAGAGAAGGTTAACAGGGGGTTTATTTAGGAGCCGGGAGAGAGGCGAGCAGGGTACGACGAACGATACCCTGGGATCCCGAGCCGCAACCCACTCCTCGCAGCCCAGGTCGGGAGGCGCGCTACCCCCCCTGCAGTTTTCCTCCCCGCATCGCAGAGGCCGGAGCTGCCGGGCTTAGATCGCGGCTGCCCAGCCCGCCCGAGAAACCTGGTGCACCCTCGGGCCGCGGAGCTGCCCCTGGGAGAGCGATCCACTCTGGGATGCTGGGGGAAAGCTCTCCTCTGTGCACTGAAAGCGCATTCGAGTTCATCTGCTTCCACAGAGCAAACGCACCTTTTTTCTCCACCTGGGATGCCAAGCCTCACAACAAAATTTACACTGGTGTAGCACGGGACTCGGGTGTAACATAGTAAACTACCCCTGAGGTCCTGGGTACTCCTCTGATCCGAGTAACCCTCTCCAGCCCCCCTCACCAGAAAGGCCGGGGTGAGTGCTCTGGCACCTGCTCCCTCCTGAGCAGCACATGAGGCTGCTCTCAAAACCATGTGTTGGCAGCACATGGGAGCCAGGCAGTGCCACTATACAGAAGTACTCATAGAATTATAGAATAGTTTGGGTTGGAAGGGACCTTCAACAGTCATCTATTGAAGAGGCCTGACAGATCTTCTGTCTATGACAAGACTCGCAAATGCCGCAGGGGTTGAGGCTAGTCACCCACTAAAGAACAAATTTGAAGACAATGGAAAGACAAGTCAGAAGGAGAGTCCTGAGCAAAAGAGAAAGCTACACGAGCTAAGAAAAGTGATGGAAACATCACCAGAGTATGATGTTGTAAAGAACAGAGGCGCCTAGAAGTGGCTGTTAAAAACAAGGAAACCTCATAAAAGGTTTGGCTTTCGACTTTGAATTGTTGACTTGCAATTCACCTTCATGTGCTGCAAATTTGGCTTTAATTCAGATTCAGAAAGGGGAAATAATCATGAAGGCAACCCAAACATTCCTTTGAACTTGACCCAGCAGTGCAAAACACACACAAAGAGGTTACCTTTTAAAGAACTCCAAACGCTAAGAGACCCACACACAATTAAACATGTTTTTTCTTTTTTAATTTAATTCGAAATAAGAGATAAGAAATAATAAATCTTCAATAAAATATATAAAATTGTACAAGGCATCCCTTTCAAAGGGACTTTCCTATAATGGAAGATTGGGGTGAGGAGGAGAAAGAGGGAAAGTTCATCTATAGTGGGTCCCAGGCGGTAACACTGCCTGGGTCAAAACAAACCCAAACCAGCAAAACCTCGTAGCTTTTTAAATTTTCTTTCTTTTTTGTTTGTTTTGTTTTGTTTCTTTCTTTCTTCCAGAACAACATGCTAAGAAAATAAATCCAGGAGAAGCTCTGCCTTCAGTGCTCCACAGCCTTTGGAGTAACTTTCTCACAAAGTTCAGCAAAAGTAATACATATAATACAATAGTTATAAGGAGAAGCCTGGGGAAGACACTGCCAGCACTCGGGGAGCTCCCACGGGGACAGGCAGATTACGCAGTCTCTTGGCACCCCACCATTCTACCAGTAGAGTTGTTTGTGATACCTGGATCTCACCTAAGAAGGGCTTGAAGCATGAGTCACACTGGCATCCTCAGTGAGGGAAGCAGAGGAAGACTCGGGGGTTCTATTCAACACAGACTGTTGCAAATACTAATAAAAAACCCCAAACATCTCCCAGAAGTGTTCCACAATCCTTTGCTCACCACCACTGTGGAAACAACCCACAATATTCTTTCCCCAGAAAGCTTCCTTCCTTCTCTCCTGGTTTTCAAAGAGCATTGCAGAGCCAAGATTACCTGGTTGTAGCCAAAAATTTCTAAGCATGCCAATAGGAAGAGATAAAGACCAGACTGCCTAATAACCCTCCCTTGCACTTTACCTCCCCTTACAGTGCTTTACAAACACGGAAGCTATTTATACAGATAAAGGCATTACAGGAGCCAACGGTGGATAAAGCTGCGCTCTACATTTAGGGGCCCCAATGCTCATCTTGTTGCAAACATTTGTCGAGGTTTGGGGTGTGAAAATATTTTTTACCCCCAGAAATGCAGGAACTTGCTGGCTCTGAACTTGCTGGCTCTGAACTTCACTCAGGCTCTACCGGGTCTAGTTTCTATTTACACGGTGTCTCTAGCTAAGGGCTCTGCTTTCTTTAAAAAACAAAATCAAAAACAAACCCCGAACAACAAATCCTTGATTATTCCTTTTTATTTCCCTCCCCCACTGCTCCCATATTAAGTGAAGGCAACTTAGAGTGTGGGTTTAGGGTTTGCACCCCTCTTTAAACATATGCTGGGCCCCATCAGGAAGGCGTTGGGAAATATTTGCCTCAATTAAGATGAGATTGCTTTTTTGCCCGTTCTTTTTTATTCTAGTATTATGTGCACTGTATAAAACCCCTACATTTGCTCAATTTTTTTTTATCCTTTTTTTTGTTTGCTTTTACATATTTTTTCTTTGAGGATCAGACTCTGAGCACTCAGAGCACTCTCAGAAGACGCCAAACCCGTAGCATACAGGATGCCTTGCTTTGCTAACGCAAACTCCCATACACTCAGGATGGCAAATAGAAGCGTGCAGAAGGAGCGGCCAGTACTGGTTGGGGTACTGCCTTCTCAGGGTTGGACATGATCCAGCAGCAAGTCTGTCTCGCTGTCACTTTGTCTTTCTGATCTTCTTAGGATAAGTGGTACATGCTATATCCAACAGGAGTAGCATAGAGTCCAACAGGTGGGATAGGAAGCACAGGTCTGTGAAAAGGATAGGATGTTCCATACAGTGAGGCAGCCTGGATGGGAGAGTTGATGGGGAAAGGGAGGCTGAACCCTGATGGCAACATGGGTTTTGCTGCCATTTTCAGCTTCTCTAGCTCAGCCTCCTGCAGTCTCTTGGCCTTGGCCCTCCGATTCTGGAACCAGATTTTGACCTGGGTCTCTGTGAGGTTGAGGGAGCTGGAGAACTCGGCTCTCTCGGCGATGGACAGATACTGCTTCTGGCGGAACTTGCGCTCCAGAGCCAGCAGCTGGGAAGTGGTGAATGGGGTTCGGGGCTTCCTATTCGTCTTGTGCTTCCTCAGGGTGCAGGCAGTGGGGCTCAGATGTCCTGCAAGGAAGGGAAAGGCTGGTTATCACAAAAGAAGGGAGACTTGGGTGCTCTGGAGAGATGCTGTGCTTGAGAGGGCTGGGGTTAGGAGGGAGGGGTATGTGTATGGACTGTCTCGCCAGGTGATAACCTCAAAACAGGGGATCTTTCTGCAAGTGCCTATGGAAAGCCTTTTTCTGGCCAAACTTGTATTCACAGGACTTGAGCCGACGTCTTGGGAAGTGAAATCTTTCCTCAGCAATTTCAAAATGACAGCTTGTAGACAAAGAGGGCACAAAGGATTCCCAGATACATACACAGCCGGTCACTTTAGGACTCACATCACAGGGGTCTAGAGCACACAAGACAGCTGCCTTAGCAGCTGCAGAACTGGAAGAGTAACTCTAGCAAAGCACTGGACAAACCTATCTGTAAAAGCAGGAGATACACAAAAGTGAATCTCTCACAGCAGTACAAAAGACAAGCTCAGCTCCGCTTCAGAATTTCTCCACCAAGAGCAACAAGTCAACCCTATCTATTTTTCTGTCAGCTGAAGAAGTGGGTCTGAAAATTTTTGTGGTTTAGATAACTGGGTATTTTTCTTGCAATTTCTTCTTCAAGATCAAGTTTTTTCTCTGCTTAATAACTTCCCAAGGAATGTTTTCTCATTTTCAACAAGTATAAAAAAACCCTTATATAAAAAAAAGCAGTGCACATTTCATTCAGCATTTTGGTATTACGGCTTTTGCCTATTCAAAACCAAAACACCCCCCTCCAGAACAAACCAATAACTGTAGCATCTGTAGCCAATACAAGTCAGGAAACCTACTACCGTTTGTACTTGCCTTGTAACCCCAGCCAGGTTAGGCACATGTGCCCGGGATGGCACATTCGCTGACTTCTCTTTAGATTAACTTTTCATTTCACTAATAGTTTTGCAAGCTAAAGAATAATTAAAAAGCGTGCGGCTGACTTGAAAAGCGTGACTTATTTGCTGTGTTCCAAATCACTCTCAGGGCATATGACAAGTCACCCTGGCTCCCCAGCTTGATCCAGAAAAATGACACACAGGCTGCCCTTAAGAGGCTGCTAAATTTTACACATGCTGCAGTCTGCTTCAAACGCTCGTCAGTATTTGCACGTCGCGTTTTCTGGGCTCCTTTCACTTTGCTCCTTTTAAAAATAGACAGCACCACGAAGCTGTTTAAGTGCTTATCATGCAATTAAAAATTAATCCCACGAGGAAAGTGTTCAAAAGTTCAGAAAGGGGAGGGAGAAAACAGCTACAGCGGGAAAAAGTTAAACCCTTCTTACTCTTCTTCTAGATACTGAAAGCGAAAAATAAAGTCCTCTTAGAAAACAAGTTGTCAAATACCATCTTATGATCACACGAAGGCATTTTAACAATTAAGGGGCTCACCAAGACAATTGGCTCATTCCTAAAACTGCTCTAAACTAAAACTACACTAAACCGACCCTAAATTCACTACCGGTCACCCCGTATTTCCACTCTCTCTCTGTAAAGGCAACCTTTTCTCCAAGAGAAGCTCTCTAAAGTCCCGGCTAAGAGGGGCTCCTGCTCATCCAGGCCGGAAGGGGTTTATTACGAGGCAGCCCATGGCTCCGCCGATCTCGCCCCGTCCCAGCATTTCCCCGGCTCTGGGCTTTGCCCCGACTGCTGCTACACAGGAACAGCAAAAATCCACTTTTACATTAAATCCCGCACAAGAATTTTCCCCCGGGAATATACCCTTCGGCTTCTTCCCCCGCCGTCCCCCAAGGGACTGCCAAACAATGATAAGAAGCAGGGACCGTCGGCGCTGCCGCAGACCCCGTAATTGTGTCTACCCCTTGCTAGTCCCCAAGCACTCGCCACAGTGATTTGTTTCCCTGGGTTTGGTTGTTTTTTTGTTTGGGTTTTGTTGGTTAACCTCCGTTTCTGGCCAAAATCATTACTTTAGCTCCCTCTCCGTATTGCTCAGCTCTTTGCTCAATTCATGCCACTCGTAATATTAATAATAATAAATCGAGGAGCTGCTTCTAATGTCAAACACTCCACGGGCAGACGGGCTTCTCGCAGGGGAGCCAGTCACTGCATCTTGCTGTCACACGGGCTCTGAAGAGCCCGAGGGCCGGGGAGGGGTGGGGGGGAAGAAGGAAAAATGGTGGAGGCTGAAGGACCTTCCCTTCCCCAATCGTCATGATTAACCCCAAATCCCGTTGAAAACACCGGACCTGAACTGCCTAAGTTCTGTACCAAGCTATTTTTCAGATCTCTGAACCACCGATCTGAATAAAGAAAAAGGAGGAATTCCGGAGGGCAAGAAAGAAATGTACCAGGAGAAGACTAGGCCGTGCCTAAGTCTAGGGTTTCGAGCAGTTTAGAGGAGGGGTCCAGGTAGGAGCACACGCTTCCTTACACAATTTCCAGCATATTGGGGGTAAAAATCGCAAACAGGAGCTACGCAGGGAATGACAAGGGCAAGCTGCCTTCCTCCCGGGGCCTCTCCCGGGCTCTCTCCCAGCACGTTAGAGATCAAATTAATTCGGGGTTATCGCAAAGGAAAGGAAGTGGCTGAAAGCCAAATCGAAATGATTGTCAAAAAAATAAAGGAGCTGTAATAAATCTAAATTTCCTTCCCGCAATATTAGTTTACAGGAACAAATTCTGCGAGATTGTCCGGCTCAGCGGTTAGCGTCTGTAAAGTTACCGACTTAAATAAATACATTTAATGAACAGCGGGTATGTTGGTGATGCAGAACAGAGCGAATCGATGTGCGAATGCAGGTGTACAGCCGCCATGGCTTTTGGCGGTGGGCAGAAAACTTAGTACCGCCGGTTTGCGGATGTCACCTTTTCCTGTAGTAGCTTTGTGTATTTTTATTTTTAAAAGCGATTGATTTATTTTTCCCCCTCTTTTTTAAACGTTTATCACCGAAAGCAGAACGCATCTCGGCACAGACCCAGCAGCGCGGCTCCAACAGCCCAAAGGCTGAAAGGGTGACCTGTCACCTACTGATTGCCTGTCCTTAAAACGGTGGGAACACGGTCGGGAGACATCCAGGGATAAAGAGATAGGGCCCAGCTCGGGGAACACTTGACAGGCAGTATTCAAGGAATGAGAGAAGCAACCACCCGTGCCAGAGGAGACCGTGGCAGCACCCGGCGAGCAGAAAGTGCGCAAGGCTGGAAGGAACAATTCCCGACTTTAAGAGGTTGCTTTGCAACGTTTGGAGTCGGCAGGAAAATTCCTAATTCTCGTGGCAACAGGATAACATAAACGGACGAAGTGGCAGCCAGTGAGCCGTGTGTCAGGAAAAGGAGCTAGTCCCTGGTAGCTCCTGAACTTTCTATGGTTTTAAAAGCATTATATGCTTATATACATACACAGGTATATAACTGTATATATATATATAAATACGACATATAAATTAAGAAATATGTAACATACGTATAAAAATCGCATGCATAGCTATGAATACATACATAAAATAGTATATACGTATATATGTATATGTCTAGCGTGCCACAGACGGGCTCGGCACCCCGGCAGCCGCGCTGCCCAGGTCCGGTGCTCGGAGCTCCTGGCCGGAGCGGTGCCCGCCTGCCCTCCCTGGCCACCCGCTAGCCCCCGACGCCACTTCCCCGGCCACTCACTTGGTGGAGGGGAGTATCTCCCGGCTTCTTGAATCCAGGACGTGCCGTCCTCCGAGTTCTCCGATTTGACCGAGGCTGTGTCGAAGGTTTTTGTAAGCGCCCCAGGGGGGGTGTGCGCGTCCCGGGAGCCGTGGCCCGGCAGCAGCAGGTTCCTGGAGGTGCCCACAGCCGCCCCGTCGGCGCTGCTCCCCGCCGCGGGCAGCGGCAGCTCTTTGGGGGGTTTCTTGTCGGACATGAGGGCTTCCACGCTGAACGGCAAGCTGGACACCTTGACTTTGTGGTGCTCCTCGGTACCGGCCGACGGGCCCTCCTCGTCGGAGGAGAAAACCTCCTTCGCCTTGGAAGGAGAAGCCATCACGGGAGCGGAGGGAGGCTGGAGCAGGGGCGCCCGGGGAGCTGCGCTGCGCCTCTGCCGGGCCCTGCGCGGGGACTGCGCGAGTGAGGCTCTGCGGGGCCGCCCCCCTTTTCCCCCCTCTGGGCTCCCCGGCGCTTTCCTCCTTTGGGAAGTAGTGTAGACGCCCCACGGACCAATTAGAACCCGTCCTGGGGCCTGACGTCAAGGGGTGACTCATGCCATTGGCTCGGGACCTGGGGGGCGGGGCCAAATCCCTTCTTTTATTTTCCTTTTTATTATTTTTTCTTCTCCTTTTTTTTTCGGGGCGATTTTGTCTGGGGAGTTCCCCCCTTCCCCCGAGATGAATTAGGAGTTAATGACACGGGCAGCCAGCGGAGCTGTGCTATTAAGGAACCGTCCAGGGCTGTAATCACAGCAAGGCGAGGAACGAAAAAAAGCAAGAGAAAAAAAAAGCCGCGGGGGTAATTTCGGCTGATGATGATCATCAGGAGCAGAGGAAACTTTAGAAGATCGCGGCTCTGCCTCTTCTCCCCGCCGGCCCGGTTCCTCCCGCCGCACCATCGGGTACCGCCGCGACCCATCCCCGCCGCCCTCCCCCGAGCGGCGCTTGTCCCGTCCCCGCCACGTCCCCCAGACGGGAGCTTTGCGGAGGATGGCGAGGGGTGCTGCACCCCCGAGAGGAGACACCCCCCGCGGGGGGACGCGGCCGCCCCTGCCGCGCTGCTCGATTTTCAGCAGAAAAAGGCTTTTTTGGGGGGAGGGGTGTGGGGTTTTGCGTTTCCTGGGCAGCAGGACTCAAGCCGGGCAAAACCACGCTGCAGAGGTTACACTGTAATTATTTGGGGTTTTTTTTCCAGCGTCAATTATACACGTGATGAATAGATGAGCTTTAATAAATTAGGGGCATGCAGCCCTTAATTAAGAGGCATATCTTGTACTATGAAAGCGATTCTCTCACTTTTTGACTTCCTACCAGTGCTATGAATAAAGAGTATCCTTTATAAAGCGTTTCTAATTACCCCGCTGATAAAAGCATATACATATTTTTTTTTTCACAATCATTTTAATCTTATGCCAGGCATTATTTTATGCTGTGCCTGCAACTTTCTCTGGTTTCTTTTTCTCTTTCTTTCTTTCTTTTCTTTCCTTCTTTTTTTTTTTTTTTTTTTTTTTTTAACGTTCAGGAGAAGCAAAGTTTTGGAGCCGTTTTGGTGTTAAAACTGAGGCTCCAAACCCCAAACTACTCTCTACTCTGAAAAGGCATCAGTGCATCTGCCCAAGTCTGGGGCTGTGCAGTGCAGCTCCTTGGCCCAAGCCCTGACTTGAGGGGTGGCTCAAACAAAGCAGTAGGCTCCATCCTGGACGGCTACAGGATTCTGCTCCCTGAGCAGTTTTGCTTATAGTCCTTCCAGAGAACGTAGGATTTCACTAGCTCCTCTTGTGCTCAGTTTGGACTCCTGACTTTCCTGCCAGCCCATGCAACAGTCTTTGAAGTCCCCAGTCCTGCTAACACATATCAGAGCTTCTCACTTCTCACTCCCTCCACAACCTGGGTGATTATACCCTTCCATAGAGGGCAGTTTGGGAGCTGATTTGGGGTGAGGAATTGGTCTGGTGTGGACTTTCCCTGGGCCATGTTCCTCTGCCCAGGCCAGGCCAGCGATCACCTGGGCACTACGCTGGGCCCAGGGAGTCCTCCCAACCCCTTACACCCCCGGTCATCCAACTTCCCCCAGGTCTGTCAAAAAGTATCTGAGCCGCCCCAGCCCTGATAGCATCTTGCCTGGTGCCACAGATAGCAAACTGGGACCGGGGCATGCGATTGCGGTGTGGGAAGGAGTGTGGGAGGATGTATACGAGAAACCATGTTACAAAATCCCACTCATCAGTGGGACTAATGGTAGGGTTTGCACACTCATTACCGATTGCTGGTAGTGTTACTGCAGAGCTTGATGGGTTAAGGATTAAAGCCAAGCAAGAGAACTGATGCCTTTCACTGCCTCAGCCCAACTAACTTGGCTGAGGAAGCCTACAACATCTTAGGAAGCAGAGCCCTGATTTCAGATTTTCTCTAGGGGTGAAAACAATTGATCCCACAAGCTGATGCCTCTCCAGCTGCCCTTTCCATCCCCAGTTTGTCATTTCTCCTTCCTCACAGAGCTCATCTCTTTGCTGGGAGATACAGAGAGATGTAGGTCTGCAGCCGACCAGCCTGGGCCTTGCAAGCTCCGCAGCGGCAATGGGGTTGAGCTTGTCCTTCTTGTCCTCCCCCTCCCTTTCCTTTCCCTTCTCCATGCTTCCTGCACCATGACAAGTAAATGAGAATTGATGGACATGAAGGAACAATGCATGTGTGTCAAGAACAATGCACTGCCCATAGAAAGCCATTGTGGGGCTGCTGGAAATACTACAGATAATTATACTGTGCTCCCAAAGTCAATGCCTGCTGGAAGGGCGCCGGGGGAAGGAGAGCTCACAGGAGGGCAGGTCATGGTGACACTGATCACGTCCCTTGCTGCAGGTTCTGTCACCAGGTGCCTGGTGGTGGCCTAGGTGTGCAAGCTCACACACTGTCCCCATGGGCTTGGGGAGGCTTCTCTGTGCTTCCATCCTTTGGGAGGCTACAGGGGGACCAAGTGACAAGATGCTTTCAGCACTGCAAAGCATGGAGCAGAAGTGAACTTATCCAGCCTGGTTTGGCTGGCTTTTGGGTGTCACAGGAGTGCCCTCGGTAGCAAGCACGGCAGGGTTTGCTCGTAGCAATTGCCTTCTTCAGCATTAGCCCATCACGAGATTGGTGCATTTTCTGTCCAAAGTCTGAACTTGGAGGTTTCTCTCCTCCCTCACCCCTTCCCTCCTTCATCCTCCTCCTATCACTTAAACATCAGAGAATGAAGCCCCACACGGTACTGAACGTCGGGACGGAAACTTTGCCGAGATGGGCTTTAGAGACATTTCTAGGAATTCAAGCTTTCACCCTACCCAGGATCTCAGAACAGCAGGGAATTCTCCCGGCCCTGGAAACCGATGTGAGTCCAGGGGCTTTCTCCCTGCGTCGGGCTCCCCGCTCGTGTCCCTGGCGAGACACCGCTGCCGGGGAGGACGGCCCCTCCCCAGGGCTGTTCCGCACCCCCACGCCCTGTGCCCCCAACCCCGGGCCGCCGCACGGTGCACTGCCGGATCCCAAGGATGCGCAGAAAGCCCCTAACACCCCCTCGTGCCCCTCATCTCCCCTCCCGCCTCTGTCAGCATCAGTTCCGACGAGCCGGGGCGGGCTCTGGGCGCCCCGGTCCTGAAGCTCTCAGCTGGAGCAGGACTGGGAGGGAGGGAGTGCAGGGGGAGGAGAGACGTTGCAGACGAACTGAGGCTGTTTTGCAGGCGCCAGGAGCGGGGAGATGAAAGGGAAGCTCCTGGGGGAAGTGGCTGTGCAGTTTGACCGGCTCCAGCAGCGGCAGCAGCGACGGCCCGTCCCTGCCAGCTCCGCCTCCAGCCCCCCCTGCCCCCGGCTCTGGGCTGCCCTCGGCCCATCCCCGCCTCGCCTTTCCCAGCCGGGGGGCGCGGGGAGGCGGCGGACAGGCACTGACACAGCATCCTCGCTCCTGCGTCCATTTGGCCGCGGGCAGCATCCCCACCACGAAATGCCACAGTGTAGTTAGTCCGTGATAGCTGGTGCTGCTGTATTTAGGAGGGGGTTTTGTCCAATTTCTTCCCCCCCCACCCCATCTATGTAAATCAGGATGGAACCCGAGCAGATCAATACACGAATAATGCCCTACATCCCCAGTCCACGCAAAGCACCCGCCTTTGCAGTCAACTCGCTGGGACAAAACGCCCGCGGGCAGTGGGTAGCGCGTTTATTCTTCGCGAGTGACAACCCCACGAGCACTTCCTCCTCCTTTTATGATGGATTTAGTTAATAAGCCTTTTTCTAAAGAGAGATTGTTTTTCATTTATTTTTTTAACGAGCCACCGTAAGGCTGGCGTGTGGAAGTCCTTTAGGAAAGAAGATAAGGCTCCCGATTTAACTAAAAAGAAAGGCAGGGAAATGGGATCACAGTGTGCATCAAGCCTAAGTTTTGCCCTGAAACGAGGTGAACGCCGAGGTAATATTTGATGTGTCAGAGATCGGGATATTTTTGTCTCATCGCCTTGCTCGAAATGAGACCTGGAGCTACTAGAAAGGCATTGTAATAACAGATATTTTACATTTACCCCCAGACGCTAAAAGGGAATCAAAAGGAGCTGAAGATTACAGCTCCGAGGGATCAAGGCTGGTTACCGGCGATTCCATCTACATCATCCCCCGAGTCTTTCGGACGCTGTTTCTGAAACCGTTTTGGCTGATGGCCACTGGCCGGAGCCAGGTCCCGGGCTTTCTGGAGAGACCCGACCCCCTTCCTGAGCACCCCGGGCCCCGCCGGGGGATGCGCACCGCGGTCCGAGCTGCTGCACCCGCGGTTCGGGAGGGGTCTGCCAGCCCGCCGAAACGCCCGGTCGCGGTGCACGGGGAAGGTGAAGGCGGTAACGCCAAGTCGCGCTATATTCGGTGCGGGAAATGGGCAGTAAGTGCAATCACGCGTTATAATTGTCCCCTGTGTCACCCGACAATGGTTCCTATTTATCGCACCGGTGTCATCCGCTCTCTAAGACAGTGAGTGCACAATGAACCGTCATTATTGCCCAACACGAGCGTCTCCTTCCCCACCCGCCGAGCGTTGTTCTCTCCCTCGCTCTATGCAGGTATTTCATTTAAGATCAGATATTTACGCTGTTTGGCAAGAAGCAGGGGATAGCTGTGAGAGATCAGATGTCTTCCAGCCCAAAACAGTTTACAGTTTTGCCCTTAAGGATAGAAAACGATTCTTTTTTTTTCCCCCGGAGGTAGTAACCTTTTAAATAAACACATGGAAAACTACGAGGGAGGAAAGCGCTGTTAGAGAGGTTATATTTGCATGGAGAAAAGTCGCGATCGAGAGGATCGGTTGGAGACTGGTTTTCGGGGGCGATACACGCCCCGTCACTGTGAATGAAAGAGGGGCTCCGGCGGTGCCGGTGGCAGTGACGGGGGGTCCCTCAGACGAACCGGACCCTCGAGGGTCCCGCTTTGTCCTGGAGACACGGGCCGGACCCTCCTTCCCCTAAAGACAGCGCTGCTTCCCAGGAGCGCAGGATCGGGCCCCGAGGAGGGGAGCCCGGGCACCTGCTGACTCCGTGCCGCTCGGAGCCTTCCCCTGCTTGGTCCGCCGCAGGGCACCCCAAACCCACCATCATAATAACTAACGTGGGCAAAATACTTCAGGGGTTGGCCTCTGGCAAACGCAGCGACGGGCGCCTAACAGTCAGACCCCCTGCCCCGCCGGGGGCCGCCGCTATGAGAAAACCCGGACTTCGGAGATATCTTTCTTTTATATATCTATACATACATATACATTTTGAGAGGCAGAGAAAGGGATAAAAAAATAAATAAAAATGGCACTCTAGGACCTCAAAACTCTTTCCCCTGGCTCTATCTTTCTGTTTGCGAACGGTTTCCATCGAACTTGCTGCACTGAATCTTAATTATCGCACACACATTCCTGCTTGTCTGCCTTACGAATACATCAAAATGATTCATCCCAGCACGGAAAATAATGTGCGGGAAGATATAAACTAAAAGCTTCTGCACTGACTTAGATGCCGTAAGCGGTGATTCGCGGAAGCTGCCTACGCGCACCCATCTCTCCACATAAATAAGGGGCTGCATTCATTTTTATAAGCATATTTTAATTTTATTTGTAAATTTTCACATACATTCGTTTCCAATGTTTTGTCTGCTTTCCTCCACCAATCTAGGAAATGCAGAGAGGATGGGAAGTGGGAAATATACTGAATTATCCCTTGCTCAGGATAAAAATCTTGTTATTTGTGCTGTACACTGGCAGTGTGGAGATGTGTCCTGTGCTTGGTGCAATTCTCGAATTACAGTTATCTGCCGTCAGTTATTTTTTTCCCATTTAACTTGCTGGTTTTTTTTGTTGTGTTGTTTTGTTTTGTTTGTTTGTTTGATTGATTTTTTGTTTGTTTTCCAAATCTATCCCGAGCCTCTGAACGATCGCAACTTTGCAAAGCGCCGTTTGCTTCCCGTAGCTACCCATCTCTTTTTGATTGTACAGGATGATATAATAAAAGAATCAATAAACTGTTTTTGGAGTTACAGCCTGAGATTTGGTACAAATTGATTGTGCGAGTGCCCGACTCTGAGACCATCCGGCCGGTTACTTCACTTCTTCGACACAATTTCTTTAAATAAAACTTATATTTTCCTAATTTTTAAAATTTATTTAAAAGAAAAAATATTGAAAAGAGATGCAGGACCTTTTTTGGTTTTACTTGGCAGAAAGAAGGGGAGGAACTGATTCACACAGCAATCTGGTAAAGCTACTTTAGGGTAGGTTTAGTTCTGCCCGATGACTGAGCGATGCTTTCGATGGGACCCAACCCCGTGCCTCAGGGAGCAGCGGGTTAGCTCAGCCTCCCGCAGGGCCCCGCAGCCCCCACGCTGCGCTCCCCCACGCGTGATGTGCGCCGGAGCCCCCGCTGGTCGCGTTGGGTGTGAGTGAGCTCCCGGTTGGCTGCTGCCAAACCCACGGCGTTCAAGCCAGGACTCTGGAGCGAGCTTAAATTCTCAGCCCAAACGTGTTTTTACACCCAGCCCCGTCCAGCTCATTCCCGGCACTTTGTCACCCAGGGCTCTGGATGCGAGTGGGGTGGGCAGCGAGCTCCGGATCGAGCACATTCCAGGCCGGATTCCAGCCAGCCCTCCACGGTTACAGGATTCCGCCCCCCCCCCCCCCCCCCCCCCTTTCCTTTATTTAATTACATTCAGGGTTCTTTCACGGGGTTTGCAATACTCTGATTTTATTTTGAGATGATATTAGCTCTGCAGAGAATGCCGTCAGGGTCCCGGTGGTGTTACTCAGGGGTGGGGAATTTATTTGGATGCTCCTAATTCCTCTGTAGATTGTATCAGGACCAAGGCTTTTTATGAAAGGCAACAAGTTTTATTTGTGCATATATATGTATCTGCACGAAAAGTTGCAATAAAAGTAGATACTATTTTACAATGTAACAGATGTTGGAAGGATGTTCATTCAGCAAATGATGAAATTAAATACATGCAACGAGTTTTTACAGCTATATTTTGCACAGCCTCTTAGAAATCAGAGACGAGAAGAATCACTAACTCATCCAGTTTGCAGTCCTTCCACCCCTGTCAGTGCAGCTTTCCCTCTTTCTAGACACGGATTGCTGCTCAGGTAAGGTACTTTGAAATTTCCCACACTGTCTTGTTTCCATAATTTCCCTCTGGAAAATAACCCTCTTTTCAATGTAAGCACTATCTTTGCCTATGCACTTACAAAATACATTTTAAACAACTGCATTTATAGTCTCTAAGGTAAAAAAGAAAAAGAATTAAAATATTCTTTAAGTCTAACTCTAGGTGGTTGCTTGCAGAGACTGTGGGAAGGGAGCAGTTTCAGAGGTTTCCCATCAGGACACTGTAGTCTGTTGTATGGGCTTTTGCTTCATGTAACAGACTGACTCAGGTTTTGTTTGCTTTTTACTAGAAGTCTCCATTTTCTTCTGACTGCACAATCCCAATTTGCTCCACTGGAAATTTCCTTGGATTTTAGCTCCCCTCAGTTCCCCATTTGCAAAAATCTCAGTTACTCTACAGTCAAGTCAAATTGTGTTTTCAACACTTGTTTTCTTTCAGTGGTGCTAACAAGACTGCTGTGCTCAGAGATGCTCTCAGTATCTAAGGTTTTGGTTTGTAGCTGGACCCTGATCCTGTCAGTGGCTTGGCACTGGTCAACTTCCACAACTGTGCCACATAACAATGTGGTTCAAAATATTTCAGGATGCAGGCAACCAGCTTAGTCTTGATTTCCTGAGCAGCAGTGACAATGTTAGCAAAACGTGGGAAAAAGAGATTTGTGCCGAGGAAAGTAATTTTTTGCAATGTCAGGGTGTTTGACCATGATAATGGTGAGCTCTGGATATTTAAGGTTCAGTTAATAGAGGTTTTGTTTCATTTGATTTACTCCAGATGCGTCTCAGCCACAACACAGAGACTTAGACAGCAACCAGAGCTCCAGCATGCAGGAGTATCTGAGTAATGAATTTTCATTTGGCCCACAACAGATAACAGCCTGGGCAACGCTTGGCTCTGTAGCATTTTGGATTCCACAGCCATACGCTGCACAGGGGGAGGAGGAGCGGGCGAGGGAGAGGGCTCCTGCTCTTTACAGCGC
Source organism: Lathamus discolor (assembly GCF_037157495.1). Taxonomy (NCBI): domain Eukaryota; kingdom Metazoa; phylum Chordata; class Aves; order Psittaciformes; family Psittacidae; genus Lathamus; species Lathamus discolor. Next base: position 11,601,229 of record NC_088893.1, on the reverse strand, counting down.
AGTGAAAGCCAGATCCATGTACGCCAAGAAAATAATCTTAAAATTATGTTAACAGTTTTCTACGTTGCAGAGAGATAAATCAACCAACAGGGATCAGAATAGTTTAGTCAGCCTTGGTCTGCAGTGATTCTATTGGCTTTGCTTCTCCGTCATTATCGGTCTAGGTCCAGCAAAGCCAACCACATTATGACCTAACTCCACTTCAATTGCAACTGGCTTAATCAGCTCAAGGTCTAATATGTTAACAAAGGCTTTGTACAATCCAAAATTCCCATCAGATCTACTGGAGCAAGACCAGAACCAACTAAATTTGCAACACATCTCTATGCTAGCATAGACAACAACAGAAATACAAAGCACCCTTTGTATCTTTTGCACTTCCATTTGTGCTTTAAATACTACATTTTTTTTTCTCTGTATAAATCATTTGCAGGTATAAATTTGTAGTTTATTCAGTAAGATTCTGACTTCTTTGGTCATGTTTCAAGTAAGTCAAGATTAAGTATATCCATGATTACAGGAAAAGAGTGAAAATGCTTTTCTGTGAACACCTAACAGTTAGTAATAAAGGAGAAACTGGCAGGAAACCTTGGAGGTAATTGCTAATGGTACGATTAGAGCTATTATTGGTGTGGCAGAATTCAAAGAGGATAATGAAAAAGCCAGATTATACTCAATAAATATGAAAGTTGCTGATGCCTTCTGGGAACTAGTATAAGCTTTTATCCTTAGCAACTATTTATGGCAAGTGTAACATTATTGTTAGTGATTATCCCTTCGCTTTTCTTTACTAGCAAAAAGGCTAGCATGTAAAATCAGATTTTGGTGTGTTTGTGTGTATTTTCCTTCTGCAGATCAGTTTTCAGCAAAATGCAAAGTGTTCTCTTTCAAGGCGGTGAATGCCAAGAAAAGCAGCTTCTGCAGGCTGCAAACAGCACAGAGCAAATCATGGGGCATAGGTGTCCTTGATTTACCTTTACCATTCCCACTGGTTCTTGGATTTAAATGCAGAACAGCACTGCAGGCATAGCTTGTGCTGCAGGGGCCAAAGGGTCTTAAAAAAAATCAAAGGATTCATTCTTGGATTTGCATTGGCCTTGGCATGGGAAGAAAAACAGATTAGAATAATGGGAGTAAATGCCCACATGGAATAGCACTTGTATGAAGCAGTGTCTGTGCCCCTTCCCTCTGATCATTGTCAGTGACCCCAGGACACTGCTGGAGATGGCCTATGACTGCTGTATGTTCTGTTCTGACCATCCTTGCCTGCAGCATGATCCTGTACCCAGAGCTGTGCCATGCCTTTACAGCCGGTTTTCCTCAGCCTGGCTTACGTGCCTGTAAGATGGGCAAGGGAGAAGGAGGAATGGGACAGCATGAGAAGCACCAACCACACCTGAAAGAAGGGCAGTTTCACCCTCTTTCCTTGGTGCTCAGGATCTCTTCCAAGCAGCCCATGGCCACGGAGCAGGCTGCCTTCCCACTAACCTCTGTTGCCCCCTCACTGGCTTTAAACCCTGCCTCCAGCCCCGGGCTTGATTCAGCAGACGCTGGAGCACTGCCCAGGTGTGAAAGGAGAGGCTGTGAGGTGAGTGCCTTCCTTCCTGCTCTGCAGAGAAGCATCTGCCCTGTTTGTCTTCTTGTGCCCTCATTGCAGCCTGATTTCATAGCTTGTGTTTAGGTTGCTCTAACTAGGTTGAAGGACTGGCTTCAAAATACGAGCAGAAAAGATGCTTCCAAGTCTTCAAAGCCAATTCCACTTCTTTTCCCTCCAACAGTTTTTCTTCAGTCTTTCTACTAGGTGATAGGCTGGCTCTTAAGTAGCCTATGAGTAGTGTAGGTTGTCCAGTGTTGCAGGCAGAGGGATGACACTAGCACAGAACCCACAGAGGTGAGGGAAGAACAGAATTTTCTACCCACCAAGGAGTATGTGTTTCCTTCAGAAAGGTAAATCAGCTTTGTCTCCTCTTTTCCTTTTATTTTTCTTTTTAAGTAAAGGTTTCCAACAACAATACAAGAAGGCAGGAGAAACATGAGATCATCCAGTGCTGGATTTGAGAGAGACAGACACTCCTTCATGTGTGTATTCTCCTGCATCTCTGTGCAATCTTTAAGGAGAAGCATAAATACTGAGTAATTTTATTAACTGGCTCTGCCATGGGCTTGTTCAGGCCAAATTTGGATTTTAAAACAAACAAACAGCATCTTTCTTTTTTGAAATCAGGAATGTAAGAAAGTATAAACAGGGGGATATTAAGCTTTCCAATTACAAGAATTATCTTATGTAATTAAAATCCTCACCACCACCTCCCAAATTCTGTGATGCCAGGAATGACGAAAAGTAGAAATGCAAATGACAGTAACTTTTTCACTTCCACAATCCAAGTAAAATTGGTGGCTTAGTACAAGGGGAAAAAAAAAAAAAGTCAGAAAAAGGACAAAAAATAAAAGAAGAAGCAATGATTTAAATTCTGTTTTCTTGAGTGCAGGTGTTAGTAATAGCTTAAGAAAGAATGTTTGTAGTTTTTAGGGTGTTGTTCTACTGAAGTTCTGGACTGGTACAACGGAGATGTAAAAAAAATCTGATCACCAATTAAATGGGAAAAAACATAATTATGTTTAAAGGGGAACACTAGATGCTGATTAGCAACCTTTTACAGCCCTAAAATTTACTGCGGATATCCAGAGTAATGCATTTTTGGTATCTCTGGAGTGATGTCTTGAAAACAGTTCGCTGCGCTCTGAAAATGTTTGGTTTCTTATCTATGCTCAAGATAGCTGACGAGTTAAAAGAAGGATAGTGCCAGGGTTTCTTTGGTTACCTCCAAACAAACTCTGTATTCTCCAAAGTATATCTTCATCAAACAATAACATACAAACCCTCCAGATCTGATCCTGAACTTTTTTTAAAGGAGTATGTATATACACCTCTCTCTATACATGTATTTATAGCAACCTCATAGAAGAGAATCTTTGCTGCTACGATCTCAAATAATTCCTAAAATTATACAGTCTTAATTTAAAAGCTGGTTAACACAAAGACAAGAGCATAAAAAGATTATTGTCTAACCGTAGTTTTATAAATCAGCGGTTATAAACTAGTGGTTGAAACAGAAACTAAGCTGGGGAGCCCTGATTTCCATTTGATTGAATGACTTTTGAATCACATTTCCCACTTCCAAAGCTTGATCCGTCTAAGTTAGTTGCAATTTGCCTTTTAAGTCAAAGGAAATGAAATATCCAGTCAAATATGTATTTCAATTGAAGTTGGTTGATTCAGTCTTGCCACTTGTAAGTGCTCTGAGCCAGCAGAATTCTCCAAGGAGTTTGCAGGAGTGGTATTTAACCTGCATCGTATGTGGCAAATTGCTCTGTGCAATTTAAGCAATATTAACCTAAAGGGAAAAGAAAGGTCTGTCACTTAAATCTGGGCTGACTCCTTCGTACAACATCGTAATTGGCAACTTTGCTTTTATCCTCCTCTCATTTGTTTTGTCATGTGTGACAACGTACGGATTTGAAAATTAATGGGTTAATCACCTGCATAATGGCTTTATACCAGCGCCAAAAGGATCTTCCTGAATTTTGTTTGCAAGTTTGAATACGCATCTTCATTTGCACTGCTGGGAGAGCACTTTAGGAAGCAGGCTGCGTCGAGGAAGGAGAGTTGCTTCTTCCTTTTTCAAATTCTGGAAATACTGAAAACAAGTTTCATGTTGGATTTTGCATTTCTTTTAACAGCAAAGTCAGTCAGTACCCCTATGCCTGCTCATTTCACTGAGTCTGTTTGAATTTAAAAGTAAGATTTCTGCAGCAGTTAAGTTATAGAGATAGATTCAAACACTCAATTTAATACATATTGTGCTTTTTATTTTTTTTCTTTTTGAGGTATCAAATATGACTTTCCAACACATTTCTAAACATATTTTTATTAAAAAGTGAGATTAAAACATCCAGAAAGTTTGGGGAAAAAAACCCCCAATCAAACACAAAACCTGGTATTTGGATGAAAAGGGACATTATTTTTACAAATATTTCATTTTGAAAATTTCCCAGTAGCTCAGTGCAGAGTTTTTACAAAGTCTGTAGCACCTTGTGCTGACTGACAGGGCACAAGCTTCTGGAAACATCTAATTGTAGCTCTTCAGGCTCAGTAGCTTATCAACCATTTTAATAGTCACGCTTATACAAATACAGGAGTAACATGATACACAGCCTTACACCCTCAAACCATAAAGTAAACTTGTTTTTCCATGAAGCAATTAAAAGGATACATTTAGACATATCCTTAAAATAAACAACATAAGCATATCTGAAAACATTATTTAGTGTTGTAACTTGTGGGTTCTTAGAATGACAGGTTACGGTTACTGAAATACTAGAGAAAATATTGATCAAGACATGCAGGGAACATACATGGGAAACTCAAGATTGTGACGGCCAGCAGCTTGCGCCGATAATGAAACCTGTCCCAGACACCTCTGGAGTTAAGGAAGCACAAGCCACTTATATTTTTCCAATGGCCTCTTAATCAGAATTAAGTTGAAGTCCAGCCCTACAGTGGTCCGTGTCTTCTTTAGAAGGTATCAGGTGTCCACACTGCAGCCTTGAGAACTGGGTGTAAAAATCCTGAGCACAGGAACAGGAATAAACTACTGCTGCACATGGAGCTATTGCCCAGGGTCAGTAGACCTCAAGGCACAACCCTTTCTTGACTGTATCAGCATCCCCCTCCATCCCCTCAGGGAAGGTCATGTTTGCTGTTCAAAGAAAGAAATGCAAAAGGGGTAAAATCTGCTTCAAAATTTAAAGATAAGCTTCAAAAAGGCAAAGAATCTCAGCCCATTCATTATAGCTCTCTAGCCAATGATACAGCATTTCCACCCCCTTAAACCACTGGTTTTTGCTTGCTTATTTGTCTTTTTTTTGTCAAGAATTTTCAGATGCCAGTGTAACCGCAGTTTTCCTGTCAGAACTGCTACACTGAAACATCTTTCAGTGGCTCTGGTGTACTCTCTAGTTTCTGGAGTTTATAACACAGCCATAAAAAATTGCTCAAGGCTGAATCTTGGCATATTAAGTGTCATCACAGAGGTAATTGCTTTTCTTTAAACACCTAGAAAAACAAAAAACCCAACTTCTGAAGTTGCCAAAAGGCCATCATGTCCAAACACCTACACTTCCACAGAAGGCTTTCTTGGCTTTTATTCTAGTCTTCCTTTGCATTTTTTTTTTCCTCTCAGCTGCTTTTGCAATTGAATGTAAGCATCAGAAAACAAGTGAGGTTATTAACCCACAAAAATGTGTCCAGTTAACAAAATGTTAGGAAACACAATGTCTAGGACAACGTGTCCTTATTACATTCTTTTCTAACACAACAGTCTCTCGGCTATTAGAGGAGTGAGTAAAGCATGGGACTGAGGTTTGAATATGGCTCTTTTATTAATCCATTGTCAGCTCTGACAACAGAAACACTAAAGTTTATTTCTTTAGTTTTTCAAACTTTGTTACATGTCAGTAAATTCAGATTTACATGGATTAAGTCCTGAAATCAAATAAGGATGGAGCCATGCTGCATTATCGGTGGACTGTTCAGCAGATTGTCTCTCCTAGAAATCTGCAAAAGTTAGAGTATGATTCTCCCCTGAAAACTGCTTTGGGATCCTCATTCTGAAAAAGCTTTCTCTGGCACTATCAGCTGGTCTGAGAGACCCTAACTTTCAGTTTGCAAACGGTACAAAAATACCTTCAATTCAAGGAGCTGCTTTGGCTATTTGGATATTTACAAGCTGAAATTGGAGGACTGTGAATAAATAAAATACCCTCCCCAAGAAACAAAACAAACCCAAAACTCTGATGAATGAAATAGTAAGGAAATAGTAACCAAGCCAAGAATTTTTCTTGTGTGCATTTCTCGTGTGAATTCCACCATCTCTCATTAGCCTTTTGCTTATGGCTTTAGGCTTTTCAATTGTTATTTTGTTTTTCAGGAACCAGCCAGTCTTTTCACAAACTGTTGTTGTGAAGCATTTTGAGCAGCTCAATGACCCCACTGTGCTCTCCGCAGCCTGCCTTAATCCGTCATGTTCTGGTTAATTTTGCGTAGCTGTCACTTTTCAAGTATGTTTGGGGAATGCTACTGTGTAGCTGGTCTTTCATTTAGTAATGTCTCAAGCTTGCGCTGTTTCTCCCATCCAAGCTGGAACTCTGGCTGTCCCAGTTGTGCCATTGCACTGCAATAGCCGCGAGCGCTGTGCCAGTATTTCCCTCTTCTTGCTGAGAGGTATACTGTTGTCTTTAATTAATTTGTTTTAGTGCGTAAGAGTTTCTGAGTTGAGTGATATGATGGTAGGAAAGAATGTGGATTTCTGTCCATAGCTTTTAGGCTGTGATTTTGAGCATGAAATTTGGGTGTTGTATGCAAAGAAGAGCATGACAGCTGTCAACTCCTTCTGATGAGGTGCTCAGAGCACATTGTTTCTGCTCCTGGTGTTTCTTGCTCTGCTCTTGTTTTTCCTAGGACCTCCTACAAGCATAACAGCTCCCTTTAGACCCCTTCTAATCCAGCCTGGGCCTCTCTAGCACTGCTCTTGCCACATTTGCCATGGTTGTTTGTCTTTTCCAATCCTTAAGAAATGGAGTCGTGGCTCAGGAATGAACACCACATCAAAAAGGTGCACATGAAACCAACACAGCTCTTTCCAAGAATGCTGCATGCTTGAATACAACCCTAAACAGTCATACCAATTAACATGCATATTCCAGCATTTCCCATAACTAAGTAAGAACGTCTTAGTCTGTCAGCACTTCAGGAAATTTCATCACCTCACTGTCCACTTCTTTCTGCAACTCATTAAAAAACCCAACACATTAAATCTTGCTGCTCTGCAGCTCTGACAGGAGAACAATCCCTGGGTTTGTCTTTCCTTTGCTCTGGGGGTTACAGTGTACTGACTGCTGCTTGGCAGTTTTAAGGCAAGAAGATACTTTCTCCCTTCTACCAGAATGGAGATCTATTTTCTGTAGCTACTCGTTCTGAAGAAGCCATATATAAAGTCTTCTGAAAACCCACCAAATGCTGCTCAGTCCACATATAAATGATCTCTCTTCAGGTGCGTTTGTTTACCACGACCTACATTTGAATTTTCTGTGGAGAAATATTCATAGTTAATACACCCATCTGGCCAGGTACCAAGATTACACCACATCAAAGCTGTGTCCATGGTTCAGATAAATCAATGGTACAGATAGCGGAGCCAGGGTATTTACTGCAGCAGCACAGTCCAGAGGATGGGCAGATGCCTCATGAACTGCAAAGCAGAGATCTCTAAGGAGAGTTTTGTTGGAGGGCAGGAGACAAAAAAGAAACCGTGCTGCGTTTCAGGAAACAATGAAGGATTTGACGACATGCCGTGCATTCATAAGCAGATAGGTAGGTAGAAAGGAAAGGTAATTTTGTGGTTAATGCTGCATACTCTCCTATAGAAAACTGGTAAATTTTTAAGCCCTCGACATTGTCCTTTGCTTTAAGTAAGTCCTATGACCTCTCTGGGCCTATGGTTGCCATGTATGAAATGGGAACAATTGTATTTATTTCCTTCTACTCTTTGCCTCCTGATCTCCTGCCTGTTTATTTTAACTATGATATGTTTGTACAGTACTTAGCACAATGAGATCCTGTTCTTGTCAGAGACCTCAGAGAACTCTCTAACACAAAGGCTAGGTTAATGAGAGAGATAATAAACCTCACTGGAAGAAGAAAAAAAAATTCTTGTAATTTTTGTTAGAATTCCAATAATGACCAGCTCTGAGAGGCTAAAACCCCAGTTGACTCAGAGAGCAAGGAATATATGCAGCAAGTTTTTTACAGTTGGCTTCCAAACGTGTTTTGCTTTTCTTATTTAAACAGCAGCAGCAGCCCACTTCCCAAAGATCAGAAGTCTCCTGCTTCCTGAAAGGGGAAAATAAAAAGACACTCTCTTTTGTGTAATCTAACACTTCCAATTCTTGGCATTAAACTTTTCTTCTTGTTGGGGTTATTTGACATTCTGCTAGTGCTTCTGAGATGAATAACGCAAGATAAGTGCTCTCATCTCATGACACAAAAGTCAGTGTTGCACCCTAATAAAACATGACGTTTCTTGCAGGGACGAGTCTCCCACCTTACTGCATGGCTTGGAATTGGCCAGCCGTTGGGATCCCCCTCCGGCAGGTTTTCTCATCCTTTGTTGGGAGCAAGTTTTGACAACAGCAATGCTAATTGATTAAACATTCTAATCAGAGATTACAGCTAAAAGAGAGATAACATTTTTATTTCATTGTCTCTTTGAGAACATTAGCCTGTAAGGATCTAGCCACTTTGGCTGTGGAACTATATCAAGCTATATTAATCGACTTGCTTCCCCTTTCCTTTTCTTGTACTGAATCCCTGAGGTCAGATATTCAAAAAGCTCATTCAATATTTACGATACATCTTTTACAACACACTAGGATGCAGGTAGGGGAAGTCTCTTTAAAAAAGCTTTTAAGCTTTTGTAACTTCTATATTCCTTCTTCCTTGGTAATTTTTACATCTAAAGCCAGCTGGCATTCACAGTAGGTGTTTGGAAGCGTAAACGCTCTCACTGAAGAAAATGACATAAGTTCAGCTACAGCTAAAGTATTAGTGGTGAAAGGGGCTATGTCTGGATCTAGCTTTTTCACAAATATTTAACTTGCATATGTACAGATTGGCAGAACACAAAAGTGAAATGAAAGGATCGTCCCGTGCTGAGACAGAGCAGAGTATTCTTAAATAATGTATGGCAGTTACTTTGTCAATTTTTTTCCTTAAAACCTTTCCAAAGACTATAAAAATCAGGTGTGTTATAAGCTTCCAGTAGCATTTAGAGTAGGAGTTTTTTAAGATCAAATTAAATGGTGCAAAGGGTGAGTGAACGGATGAGTGCACAGACTCTGAGAACACTTGCAATTTCAACCTGCTACTGAAACCAATTTCCTGTGGGCCTTGGGCACGTCACTTCTATTGCTTGGATATCATCTATAAAATAGAGAGTTATGTTTACTAATGGGCAGATCTAAAATCTTGACTTTGATTCATTTTCTCCTTTATGGGCCATGTTTATGTGGTTGAGATCCTTCAGATTTCAAGGAAAAATTATTGCAGAAAGTTTCCAAATCATGTTTCCTAAGAGGCCTCTTGAAGAAACTATGAGCTGTTCTCTGCATCACCATTAAGGAAAACAAACAAAGAAAAACCCACTAAAAATACCCCCCCCCAACAACTATGATGTGTTTTTTTTATGCATAAAGAACTGATCATTCAGATTTTGGGTTTTTATTATTCTTTTTTTGAAGGATAATGCCAAGTTTATCTCACATACACAGGTTGATGTTACTGCTGGAAGTGCAGTTTGCAGATAGAACTGGTTTCCTCCCATCCTCTGAATAATTTATCTTTTTAGTTTCACAGTAAAACTTTTGTAGGATTTCATTAATGTAATCAGATCAGCCATGGCTGATACTCAGATTGTTTTTTAGATACTGATACTGCTATCATATAATACCGTCACTTTTGTGATTTAACCCAGCAAACAGCTTTTTCCCTTCTCTTAAAAAACAGCCAAGATCAGATGATTAGAGAAAGCCTTGTAGTCCAAATATGTTAGCAGGAAAACTCTTGAGGAATGTAAGAAGGCAGAAGATAACAGAAACATAAAAATATGCTTGTAAATAGGAAAGGTAATATTCAGGGCCAGATTTTGATCTTTATTAGACTAGTGTAAACCTGGAGTAGCTCCACAGACCTCAGCTCAGTTGCTTTGACCTTGCAGTAGATTAAAGATACACAATGTAAATCACCAGAGAGCAAGCTTTGTATCTTTATGGGAAGAGGTGGGTTATAAATATATACAGATATTTATGCAAACATATGTGGCATGAAAACATCCCAATGGTTGTTTTTATATGCACATGTCCAATGTTGTTTAATGCAACCACCAACTCTGATGCCTCTACACCGATATCTTCACCCCCTTGACCTCACAGCCTGTACAATATTACTGCTATGTTGATATTCAATTAATAGTAAAGGGATTTTTGGCAGGGTTTTTTGTTATTTTTCCTGTAACTGTGCTAGCAGCAAATGCTGTTTCACATAAGCAAAGCATCAAGCAAAGCATCAGATGTATAAACTATATGTGAAACCAAGATGCTGGTATCAATTCATGAAGAATTACTTTATCTTTTTATTTCTTTATTATAATTTTTCCTGCCATGCGGTCCAAAGGAGCCAAGCCTGGCATCTGCACTCTGGGCTCCCATATGCTGGCTCCAGTGATGATTCACAGTATTTTTAATTTTTCATTATGTTTTGCCACCCGGTGTTCTGAGTGTGTGGCTCCATAAGGAATTCCAGTGGCTAAAGCTTTCTTCTCCAGATGGAAGCTGCTCTCTTGCCCTGCAGGTATTTCAGGGGGCACAGGGCATGATCATCCTGCTGCCCCCAGTGGCTACTGCTACCACAATGCATATGGGACTCAAAGAAGCAGATGAGTTATGAAAAAACAATTTGACACCTGCATAGTAGGAGCCAGGAAGAGAAAAGACCTTGGAAATGTGATTATGACTGATTAAAAAAAATAAATTATTTTGTTGCCCTAGATTTGAGATATTTTTATTCCTGAAAGTTCTTTTGTGTCTCACGCTGCTACTATCTATAAGGAAGAGGAGCTACGGTGCACGGTTTCATCACCTTTCCATTTCTGCTCTGTCCTGAAAGCAGATATTCACTGGGCCACAAGCCCCACCTCCCTCTGCTTTTTCTGTTTCTCTGTTTTCTAGGAAGGACACAACATTTGATAACAGTTTATTTTTTTGCTGCCTGCTACAACAAACACTATTTATTTTTTCCTTTGCTGGACAGTTCTTCTTGGGCTCACAGGCCAGGTTTGTTCTGAGGACTATATAGGTCTGCTGCAAGTGGTACTCATCCAGTCCCCTTTCTCAGTCTTTTAAAAGTGCTCTCCAAGTCATATGAGAAATTCAGAGAGGCTGCAGAAAGATACCTAGGTAGAAAGTGCTCCGATTGGCTGCCAGCTTGTTACCCACGGCCTCACTGGTGTTCAGTGCATTGTAGTAGATTTCCTGCAGATGGGCAGCACTGATGGATGTTACATATCTGCTTTGATGGAAAACACCAAGAATCTGAGATGGGGCTCTCTTGGGAATGTGTCTGTGATCAACTTTTCCTTGCAGTTTCACCAGTTTCACAGGATCTGATGACTCATATGATTGTGCTTTGAGTTACTTTCCTCTCTAAATGAGTTAGGAAAAGAAGATAATTGCCTTCAAAAAGAATAACGCATTTTTTCCTTTCCATCTTTCTCCTTGATATTGTTTTTTCTCTGTTAGTAGTCACATGCGTGGGTAGCTTTTCTGTTCTCTCTGGAGGCCTCTGCTTTGAGTCAACTGGTAACAGAGGAAACAGAAGTCATGCTGCAGAAACTAAATGGGCAGCGTATTGAGAAACTGCTGTGGGAGGGCAGATGGGCATTTTGAGGGAGAAACTGCTTCATTCCCATATAATAGCTCTTTTCTAAAAGCTTCCTCAAACCACACCACTTAAAAATAAACTTACGTAGAGTTGAGTAATACCTTTGACTTATCTCTGATCTGAAGTTTACAGTTACTTGCACAGAAAAGCCGTTAGTAGCCTTTCTTCCTGTGGCTGGACAATCTGTACATATAGTTCAGGTGTTGTGTACTGTTAATAACAAATATTTATAATGAAAATATAGACAAAAAGGAAGCAATGGGAACTTCTTCGCTATGGTAACGGTAAGTTGTGTGGAGGCAGCTGTCTGCTCTGCAACCTATAGGCAAATCCTGGTAGAGCTATTCTGTCCTCATGTAAGTTCGTTTCTTTTTTTTTTCATCTTGCGTATTTTTTTCCCCAGGCAAGAAAAATCTTGCATTTTGTTTTTTATTTTACCCGCTCTGATTAATGCTCTACTCAGTCCCCTCCCACCCTCTTTGAATTTTTCATTTTAATGGCACACAATTCAGATTTTCTTTTTCCTAGGGGAAATAAGACTGTTCTTGGAAGCTACCTCCTCACCATTTGTGCACAGCATTTTCTCTGGGTGAGTTAAGGGCAAAATCTCCACAACATTATTGCACCAGGTTTGTCATCTCACATTTCATAAATCCTTGAAAATAAGCTCCTGAAAAGTAGGGATAAAGTGACATTTGGGAATGGACTAAAATCACAACCTACACATGAACTCCAGCAATGGTTGGGAGTTGGGTTACCAGCTCCTCCGTCTATTTAGAATGGCTTAGAGCTGGGTCTGAGCTGTTTGCTTAGCCCTGTTATGAACACAAGGGTTGAACTCCTGGCCCCCTCCCTCATAAATAAACTGATGTCCAGGCTAAAGTCAGATGCCCATCTTTTCTTGAAGTGTTGTCTACAGCTCACATCCGAAAAAATCTCTGGGGTGAAGAGGGTTAAGAAACATAAATCTCAGAAAATAGTTTATTAATACTACGATAGAAGCTCATGCCTATGAAAGTCAGCAGGATGGATTAGGCTGCCTGTGTGTACAGTAAGGAGGGTTTTTGGCTTTCCTACCCTCCCACCCCTTTTTAATTAGAAGCAGATTTAGAAAGTGGGACTTTCCTGAATAATCAGCCACAGTAAACCTTTAATCTCAGTCACCTCTGTGAGAAAAGAATAGGAAATCGATGTGCAGAAACGGGGAGACACGAAGGGAATGACAAGGGAAGGACAAGTCACTGAATTCACCCTTTTAAGACTACTGTTATTATTTTGGGTATGTGTATGTTCTGCTGGCTTATACAGTTCAAAAAGCCTTTCTATGAAGCATTCTCCATTGTAATATATCAGGAACCAGAACGCAGGAATGCAGAGCCACAGATAAGGAGCTGGTAGAAACCTTTCTGAATCAAAATAATGTGGTTTTGGTTTCCAGGATATGAGCAGTTCTTGATGCACACAATAGGTTGTATCTGTCAATCTCTCTTCTCAAAATAAAAATAATTATAAAGAAGTGTCCCACAGGGAAAAGAGGTATAAGCAGTTCTGAGTGCTGGTCTGGGACCAGAACAGCCGTGTTCTGGATTCTGCTGGGGGCAATCTAGGCTGGGGGCAATCTAGGCTGAGTGGCTTCACTACATGGGACCACAGTTCTGCTGGCTGTAAAGGGGTAATGATAACTGAAACCCTCTGCAAAGCATCTCGAGATCTGGCTGCAAAAAAATTTATAGAGAAGCTCAGTAGCAGTATTACTCAAAGTCTCTGGTCTATGCAGATGGACGCCTGCTTCATGCTGATGTCTTGTTTGTTTTTCCCACCCTCAGCAGTGCTCCAGCAAGAGAACTGTGCCCTTCTTAACTGTGTCTTTGAATTGCACCTTCAATGCTTCACCATGATTAAAACTGTGTTTGCTGCAGGCCATGACTCGCATCAATAAGCCAATAGGGTTTTTAGATGTATTCCATCCCAAAGCATGGCCTCTGTAAGTCTGGCCTGCTTGATCCTGCTACTCCATGAATTGCAGCAAATTGCTTCTGGCAAGGCTCAGAATAGTCCAAGGAAGCCAAACAGCCCAGAGTTACAAATGGATGGAAATGGTTTGAGCAGCAGAATACAGCTTGTCACAGTAAATTTTGCATTTTTTTGCTTATCCTCTTCCACTTAGCTCTTGCACACAGAGAGCTGCTGAATTTGCTGCTTTACTGCATGTAATATTTCCTATATATTTATGTGGGTAACTTGTTTTTCAGCCTGTGTGAATCCCCAAACTCCTCTGACTGCAGTGAATGAGCACCACGTTTTGCAGACTCGGTGACACATTTTCCTGTTCTTTCACATTCTGAATAACTGACTTATTAAGCACAACATTTTGCAGAAATAAACTGTTTTCAGCTGCCACTGAAAGCCTTCTGGTATGGAAGTTCAGGCCTATTGACACGGACAGTAGAAGTTCAACGAGGCACACATTAGCACCTGAACTGGCAATGAAACAAAGCTGGTTTTGGACCCTACTTCAATCATTTCCACTTGGAAACCCCCCAAAGCCAATAAAGCAAACACGTTAATATCATTAGTTTGAAACAATCCAAGAAAATGGTTTGTGTATACATCTTGGCACAGCTTTTGACAAGTATATAAGATAAATCAGAATAAATTTACTTTAGTGAACGGGTGTGAAGTGTTTCAATTTACTTAGTGCTGGGACTGCATCTGACTACAAGTAGGTAAAAATGGTTCTTGCTCTGTACTAACTTTATGATAGTAAACTGGGGGGAGGTGGAGGCAGGAAAAAAAAAAAAAAGTAAGTTTTTACTCAGTTATCCACAAGCAATACTCTTAATTTACTCACTTAGCACCATTTGACCTGATAAGTGTCTCGTAAAACAAACCCATAAAGAGACAAAAATTACTCATACGGAATTAAATTACGCATCATTAGTAGCCACTGATTTTTCTTGATTAGGACTAAACTCTGATTTCTTACCTCAAAACCGCTTTTCATCTTTAGACATCAAAGAATGCAGTAGTTTTGAATAAATGCTGGCAGGGTTTTTGAAAAGAGGAGGCAGACACAGTACAGAAATGAAGAGCTGTTTGTTTCTCTCAGGGTTATCTTCTAAGACAGACAAAGAACTACCACTTGAACTCATCTGACTTGATTAAGCCCAGTCCTTAATCCCTCATGACTGTTTTTCCTTGTTTCCTAAAGAGAGGTGAGCCTGGGAAGAGGAAAAATATTAGATTATTTCCTGCTCCCCCCTACATATTTTTGTCATGCCCCCCTTCCTCCCTGTTTTTGTGGTGAAAAAAGCCCCTTATCATGGGGCACTGTGGCACTCAACTGGCTTCTTTTCTCATTTCTTCCAGTTTTTACCTGAAAGCCAAACACTAGCTGTCATCTGAGAAGTACCAGAATTTTTCTAGACAAAACTGTTTGTATGAGATTTCACAGTTAAGTTTTGAAGGTCTGAAGTGGATAAGCTTCCCAACTCACAGAAATTTGACTCCAGTATTTGTAATACCATTTTTTCTTTTTTTGAAGTTTCTCAGCCTGTGAGTAGCTTTGAAATGAATAAGGGCAGGAACTGCAGCTCTGTAAGGTGTCTTTCTTTCAATTAGAATATGTACCACGTTAGCATTCTTCAGTGTTGTCATAATTCCTCTTTTTATTTATTTATTTTTTTAAAGTGAGAATTAACTTGTCAACTATGAAGAAGCTTAGAATTTGTTCATAAATCATTGTGCTGCAGGCTAAAATTTGACACACTGTAAGTAAACACATTTTCTCTGGAAAAAAAAAGAAGACAAACATATTAGTACAATTTTCCCCCTTTAGAACAGTGTCTGATGTCTCCAGTTCATGACTAAAACCAATTTTCTCCAAATTACATTACACTGTATTATTACATTGTCAAGGTAAGTGATCACCAGGAGGCTGAGAACCGCAGCCAGATCAATAATGGGACAATTCCAAAATTCGGGAAGGGGTTTTCAATTCTTTGTGCTTGTATCAGTCTGTCTCTCCTCACCTTTGTGCATGTGAGGCTATTTTCAGGAGTTTTAGGCTTAGGACCTGACCTTGAAAGCCCTCCAGACCTTGGTGAGATCTATTACTGGGGAGAGCTTGCTAGATTCATCCTTTATTCCCACCCTTGATTCATCCTTCATTCCCTCTCTTGCATTTGGAACACGTCTCACTATGCCAGCACTGTTGATTTGTTATTGAGGCTGAAGATTTTTGACAAGTGACTCATCACCGTGCCAGCAATATGTTACATTTGATCATGGAGTCCTAGAGGGTTTTTAGCAAGCAATTAGGAGGTGGATGGGAAAATAATTTGTACGTTTGTCTGTTGTTTGTCTCCAGCTCTTCTATAATCAGTTACCTCCCTCTCTTCCGCTGTGGGCAGGAGGGGCCAAAGAAACGTGGCTGTGGTCCCTCTGGGCAGGCTGGGTTTGAGCTTGGAGGTGCCCTGACCTGGGTATTCTGCGTTTCTGGTGTACAGCATGCTCCAGGAAGATGGGAGAGGGTAATTCTGGTGCTGTCGTGCTGCTACTTGTCCTCTTCCCCAACGAAAACACTCTCCACTAGCAATTACCGCATCGCTGCAAACAGACTGAAAGAGACATGATGTAAAAATTAAATTACTTAAAACATTTTTAGGCTAACACTTGGCTTTATATAAACTCAGAGACAATCCTATAAGGCACTCAGGGCAGATTATAGGTTTGGGCAAAGCTAGAAAATTGCTGCCATTATATTGTTATTATTAACACCTTGTAATTAGCCCTAAGGAATCCTGAAGTTCTCTCTCCTGATTTGGCTTTAATGAAGGAAAATTGCTACCTTTGCAAGTTGGATGGCGCCCGCTCTGATTAGTCTTAAGTATATAGGACTATTATTTTGAAAATGTTTGTTGTCATGTGAATATTAGTATTGCGTGTACAAGGGGGGAGGGGAGTGGGGTGGGCTCTTTTATTTCTCATCTATGATGAGTCACATGTTAACGTTTGTCCCCTTAAAAATCAAGAATGGAAACCTTGTCAAGGTATGCCGACCACAAGCTAATGAATTCAGGAGGATCTTGTGGCAAGGGCTGCCAGCTGCCCTACCTGCTGATTGCATTGGCTGATGGAGTAATTGTTGCATGGAGATAGTTTTATGATTGCTTTGAGAGCCTGAATGAGATCATGCATGAGTTAGCACACTAAGTGCAATAAAAATGATTTTATTTGCATGTCCCAGAGCCTTTCCTGATTCCTTTGCTGCTTTCACAGGCAATGTCTTCCCAGTGAAATCAAGCCAACATTAATAAAACATCCCTTCCATACATCTCCACTCCTCTCCTCCCACATACTGTATGCTTTCATTACCATCTCTGGGAAAAAACTGACATTAAAGAAAATTCATCTGATCTTATCTGTAATTAATTTGTATTTTGATAATATAGAAGAAGAATTTTTGCATGTAATGACTTACCTGTTCATTATTTCTCTCCTTTGAACTCCTGTGACCGCTTAATAACTCATGCCAAAGCAGAACTGATTATGACATTTTCCCCACCCACCATCCAGGAAGGTTGAAGGTGTTGCCTCTCATACTTAGACAAATTGCTCCAAATAATGACTTTGTGCGAAATTAGTCATACATAATTGAGAAATTCTATAGATGAATAGGAAAGTAACTTGAGATGAAGTTATCATTTTAATGTTTTTTAAGTTAACGTGGGATTTGACATACCGGTTCAGACCAGCAGTCCACCTATAGCAATCATCTGCCTTTTGTAGGAATGGGATCAGAGCCCACTGTTGCTGGAAGTAATAAAAGCTTCTTGGTTGTCATCAGGGAGGGTGTAGAAAGGCCTGGAGGATACAGTGGATGGCACCGAAGAGCATGGTGTAAAATGACATGAGCTACACTGGCTATAGCATCCAAGTGGGCTCTCTCCCTGGCTGGTTGCTCTTGGCTCTCAGGTTGCTGTCCCTATTCTGCTGGCGACAAGTTGGTTTTCCCAGCCTGGTGGCACTCACAGTCTCTACAGCCAGTGATAATTTCTAATGTTATTTGTATTTATGTAAAATGGTGATGTGTCATGAAGTGTCACATTGTCCACTCAACACATTAAGACACTCCCAGCACCAATCAAAGACTCATTAACTGGCTTAAAATCATTCCTGAGCCCCTGGACACATGAATTATGGTTTCAAACTCCCTTTTGCCAACATGATTTTTTTTTTTTTTTTAGAAATTCTTGTCCTTCTTCTTCCTCCCCAGGAGAAACCTAGCTTTTCTTATGCAACTGTTAGATCCAATAAGCAGGTCTGTTATGAAAGATTCCTCACATTTCATGATAAAAGTAGAACAGGCGGTATCAGAGAAATCAAATCTAAGAGAAATGATAATCAGGCCCCATTTCTCCTATAACAAGTGCAAACAAAATGTACAATGTCACATCAAACAGGAGACATACCTTCCTCTTTCCCCAGGGAAATACTGCATTACACCATGAATGCTCTACCTTTGTAACTGCCTAGGCTTGAGTAGCAACACAAATGTTTAGTAGTCATAAACTTATCCAGTTCCTCTTTCAAAGAGCTACAGGAAAAAGGAGGAAGATTAAGTAAAAGTTCCAGCAGTGTAATGGGATGACAAATGGAAAAACTCAGGATCTGGGGTTTCTTCTCTAGCCTGCTGTAAAGCCATGGGTCAGTAGAACAGGTCAACATCTGAAGATGTTCACATTTCAGAAGTTTGGCTCTGCCTCTTCTCCTTATCTTCCACTGCTGGATTGTCAGGATTGTGCCTCAAGTTTGCCACGCTTAAAATCTAAACACAGTTACTAATTTTTCATTACATTTACAACTCATTCTATGCCTTGACTTAATTCAAAGGCCAATATATTAAACAAAGCAAATTTACATCTATTTTGTATTAATTATCAAGGTTATTGCCTCTCCTCTCCTTTGCTCACATTATTGAACATCGCCTGCCCTACAGCATGATCTATCTTCAGTGACTGAAGCAAGAAAACTGGGACAGGGCAACACATTTAAAAAAAAATTCTCATATGTAAAACTGACAAAGTTGTGCATTTGCCATAGGGAATCATGGTGGACACGAATGCAGACTGAATGCAGGCTGCTTCTTTTTTAGTTCCCTGGTGAAACTGCTGGCCCTGTTTCTGGGTGTAGGGAAAGGTAGTCATGTTCTGCTGGCAAAATAAATGATAAGCATGATAAAGACAGTGATGGACAGTTGATAGATGTGGCCATATCTGATGGCCACATTAAAGTTGAGAAGAGTGGTTTCAGTTGGCTTGTGGGATATTAGTCCAGGCCCCATTTGCGCATGAAAAGCATCAGAGAGAATTTACTGAACTATATATGTTTATAACATTTTAAAGGTGCCCGCTTGCTGCCCACAGTGCCTTTGGTATTATTTAATTAAAATAATACAGTGAAGACCAAACTCACATCTACTCATCTGCCAATCCAGTCCTAAGAGGGCTCGCCCAGAATTTCATTTAAACGCTTCACCAGGACCTGGCTTCCATCAGGTATTACAATTACACTTAGAGTGATTTAGCAGGTTGCAGACAGAAAATTGAATCAATGTGCATCATAAATCAAATCAAATGAAACAGGGGACATGAGCTTTTAATTCTTTGGCTACATAGGATACTTTTTAACACAGGATGAGGGAAGCTATATGCAAGCCCAAGTCTATGGTTAAAACCTTAAACAAACCAGTGCTTATAATGATTTTCAGACTTCTGGTTGACTTTTATTAATAATGGCCCATATTACCCATATACAGCCTGGTATAGAGAAGAGAAGGGAATGGTAGAGAGCATTTGTGGAAAAGAAAAAAGCATCTTTGCCGAAGCATGTTCTCACCATAGTCACCTCCGATTCCCCTGTGGCTGCCAGGAGAGAAGTGATTCATCTGGCTGAGTGGGTGGGCGGCCAGGACCTGTGAGGAATTAGGGATTCATTTCACTGCTGTTCAGTTAGGCATGTTCTCTAACAAAACGAGTGCTTATGATGCAATTTGTAGTACAAGTTCTGCTTTCCTGAGCAGAAATGCTCCATTTCCATAATTTGAGCTGACTATGGGAGAGGCAATGCTGTGGCAGAGCTACGTTTCAAGTAGTGTTAGTGCTGCAGAGGGTGTTCAGAGACCAGTGGGAATCTAGACCTCTTTACAATTCTCCAGGAGCTCATGAACAGAGAACTTGGATTCATCTTTGGGATTTGTAAAAGACTCTGTCTTTGCAGCTCCCAACCTTACAGTAAGCTGGCTGTCTAGAAACAGCACCCTTGTGAAAGGGCAGAGCAATGGCAGTCAGATCATGAACGGTTGTCCCACAGCTTCACTTGACTACAAACTCCCAGAAGATTTTTAGTACTCAGCTTTTATCACTGGTAGCAGTGCCTGTGGACACTGGGTGAGAGATCCCAGTGGAGGCAAAGGTGTGATTAAGTATTCAGTTAGAAAGATGGAAAGGTCCTGTCTTGCTGCTCCACAACAGCACTCTTAATCTTGTACTAAAATAAATTCATTGGTGTCAATGACACATCTCTCTTCCTTTAAAATTGATGACGGTAACATCTGCAAATCTGTCGCAATGAGACTTTTTCAGACTGAAATCCGGTTATTACGTAGACAGGCAAGACAGCCTAGATGATTTTCTTACCATTTAGGCACCAGCTTGATCTGGAAGAGGTACATCAGCATGTGAAGGAATGAAATCTGGATGCTGCTGTTCTGTGAAATGGGAGAGGGAAAAAGATAGTGAAGAAGGCTACACAATTAGGTAAATGTCTTTTTCCCATGTGGTTGGGGAAAGTACACGGGGCACATATTGATGCAATCGTGTTAATATGTGGCCCCCTTGTCATCTCTGAAGATGTAACCCTGGAATTAATTATTTCTTTGGGATCATTTCTGGGATTTGAAAGAACTATATCAGGGATAGTAGCTTTTCGTCAGTGCTGCCGGTTATAAAATTCGATTGAAATGACCAAAGCCAAGACAATAAAAGGGCAGCAAAGTCTAAATGGACATTTTAAAATAAGCTCTTAGACATTTTTTAAATTTAAAAGGGCCATCTGTATAACACAAAGAGCCCTTCTGTTCATTTTATCTTTCAATTGCTTTTGCTATTTGCTTGTTTCCGAACTCAGTAATAGACATCCAGCCACTGCTCTGCAGAACGACAGAACAGTAGTTTCAGTGTCATGGTTTCAGTGAAACGAAACCAGCTTCGGGTTGCTTAGCCCAAGAGCTGGTGATGTAAGTTCCCGCAGCAATTAGCTTCTTCGTCTCCCCTTCCAGCTTCATGAGTCAGCTGCACAGATCAAGAAGGAGTGAAAAAAAGCCCACAAAAGACTTCTATAAAAATTCACAACGATTATTTTGCAATGACTAGAAGCTACCAGGGATGCTATAATTGTAACATGTTGCAGGGTGTATAATAGTGTGACCTTTATATAAGGTGTGTTGCACTCTGATCTTTCCAAGCACAGAGGAGAAAATGCGAACAAAGGACTACTCAGACTTCTGAGACTTCTCCCTTTCTAACTTATGATTACCTCATCTATTTACACTAGGTGAGGAGAGATTTTGTGTGCTTTAAGTACAGGTACTGCTTAGTTCTTTGGCACAGCCTTCTTTTTATAGCCTCTGCATCCTTTAATCCTGACTGAGCTTAGTACCTACCTTTCTACCTCTCCAGCTGCCTGCTAGAAGGCTCTGGTCCTCTATCATTCTTGTTGCATTGAAAAACATGTATTTGAAGGGACCCACCTTCGTTGCCATCAAGAATTGGATGGCCACAATGCCCTGAAGAGTATCTGTTCTCCAAGGTTTCTTCCCAGATGGCAGATATGAAGAACCAAGCTTTGCACTTCCTTGGAGTACAACAGTCATTAAAAGCATATATAACAAACTGCACTCCAAACTAGACCATACTCCTGACTGGAGATTTGAAGAAATAGGGTTAAAGTTTCCTATAATATAATTAGCTTTGTACTCCGTATTCCATAGAATGGAAATTCTTCTAGGTATTCCCATTGCCTTCACTTGAGCCTCCAAATCATCAATCATATTTTTTATGCCAATTGAAAAAAGAAATTGGCAGAGTAAACAAAGGTGCAGGGCTTTTCTTTGCGCAAGCAGGAAGGCAACGGGTCCAGGCAATGTGAAGCACATGACCTAAGGTACGGGACTCTGTTGTGACCATATTTTGTGACCATTTATTGGGAAAGGTTTTCTTTTCTTGTTGTTATTCTTTCTTTCCTCTCTTCTTTTTCTTTTTCTTTTTTTTTTTTTTTTTTACTGAATTATCCAGGATTTTTTTTTTTTTAACAAATTTTTGCATTGTTTGATGATTAGGAACATATGCTTCTAGGAAATGTCATCCTGGATCAATCAGTAGTCAGGCAGGCCCAGGGGGTGGGATTTCAGAAGTGCCTAAGTGAGTTAAAACATAAATCCCAGAAAATTTCCACTGGACAAAATTTACTCCAAACCCTCATTAGTCAGAAGTTCACATAAGCCCTGAAGAATGCAGGTTTATAACTCTCTCAAAAGTCTCATTTATTTTTTTAATCTTGATTATTATACCTGGCTATTCTTGTTACTGACACAAATATTTAATACCTTTTTGAATCCTGCTAAGCTGCTGGCCTCAGCAAGACCTTGTGGCAATAAGTTCCTTGGGCAAACAGTCACTCGCTTTGTACATGGTGGGATTTCACTTTTGGTGCCAGATGATTGGTCACATGTGATGGACAAAAAAGATGTCAAGAAATCCAAGGAAATGGGTACAGCTGGGCAGTCTAGACTCAGGCAAAGTAAGAAAAGAGGATTAAAGCGATGAATGGCAAGATGTCAACATACCTAAATTCCCACTGGAGGTATCTTCTTCTCTCCCTTGACTATAAAGGGAAGCCAGGAGCAACTGGGCTTCTGATTTAAGTGTCTAAATTTAGGTGAGATGAATTTGGCCCAAGAATCTTGTTGTACCTTTTGAACCTCTGAAGGTTCTAAACACAGAACAGTGTTTTCTGTCTTCAGATAAAAGACAAAATAAACAAGAAGCAGCCATCCAAGCTTTGCAAGTCTGGTGAAGTTCTTCAAGAAATGTTAGAGGCACCTTAAAGCTCGATGCACACCCAGGTCTCCTCTCTGGTTCCTGCTGCCCCTCAAGAGTTTCTCCAGGAAAACCCCTTCCCGGCACCTTCTGCCGCCACCCCTGCAGTAGCTCAGTGTTCACTTGTAGAGAACGGAAATTTTATTCCTCTCAAAATAACGCAGCACTGACACTTTTACTTTCTGAGATTAAAGCTGAACCTGACTGACATGGGGATTAGGAGCAAAGGTTAAACCCATGTCAGACTGAAGATAAAGATGCAAAAGGAAAAAATGACTTGACCAAACTTCCTTCTTTGAAGCGTTTCACGTCAGCAATTAAGCTGACTGTTTAGCATTAGGTGAGGAGCTTCTGCAGTTCAAGTGAGATATAAAGGAGAGGTTTTCACCTGCTGGCAACTAAAAAACCAGGGAAATTATTATTCTTTTTCTGACCATTTATGCACATAACCCAATTATATGCTTCACCTTGCACCAGGCTTTTTTTTGCACTAGGATTATTAGCACTTGTGATTTAGGCAACTTGCCTCAAGGTACAAAAACCAATTAATAACACAGTAAAATAAAACTTTAACATATACAAAACCTCTTGCATCCCTTATTTTCCCTAATGTTACTAAACCCAAATAATTTTACATTTAAAGGAGCAAAATGACTCCTGGTAAACCCAGGACAGAAGTCCACCCCCGTCCCCCAATGACCAAAGAGGAAAAACAAAACCAAAATAAATTACTAGAAAATACGGCATGTAAACCAATTTAGACTTAAACCAAAAAGAAACACAATGACTGACTTGGGAACAATGGATCAAAGAGATAAGTAAATAATGCACATAACTCCCCTAAGCTTCACAGCAGTGCAAATAACCTCTAAAATAAATTAAACTGTAATAAGCTGAAATTTTCCTTTAGGGTTGGGGAGGTTTGAGTTTTGAATCCAGTTGGCATGAGAAGAACCTTGCCTATAGTGAGGTGTTTTTTGAGGTCAGGGTTCTCAGATTTGGTGTTTGGAGAAAAAGAATCTAGTAAAGGGGAGGATGGGAGACCTCAAGGAATATGGCAGTTTTTCCTGTGTTTGAAGTAGCTGACTTTTGGCAGGATTCTTTCAAGTTGAACTGACACTGAAAACATGTTGAGATTTGACCATCATTAGGCCTAAAAAAGGATCCCTTTGGCTGTGCATTAAAGCTTTGATATAGTATCTGATTGGAAAAGAGAGGGAATTTCTCCTGATCTGCCCTACTTCAGCCCTGCATCCCAGAAAGCTGAGGGCAAAGATGGCTCTGTCCCCCTTGGTTCATACCTCCCTCATTCCAGTTCAGTCTGGGGCCCCCAATCCTATTACCACACAGTAGGGGGTAACTGCTCAAGGTTGTTGTATTTGGCTTTGTATGAGTTGAAGCTATAGCCAAGGACTAACTTTCTTTACAAGAAAGAAGTTTTTACTTTGAGCAGCCACCCCCTGCTCTGCCATTCTGACCAAACAGAATTTCAGTTCTGCAAACTGCTTTAATGAAGCTTAAAACAATTCCCATCCTCTACTGGTGTGAATTCCCCTCTTCTTTTTCATCTCTCTTCTGTTTTGGTATGCTGTAACCTACATTTTCCAAATAATGGAAAATTTTCCCCACACCTACCTACCTAACCATTTGCTCTCTGGAGTGATTCTGTAAGATAACAGTAGGTTGGGGAAACCTTCCCGTCAGTAGAGTACTATCTATCATCTATCTATCTATCTATCTATCTATCTATCTATCTATCTATCTATCTATCTATCTATCTATCCCTTCAGAGTGCTGAAATTCTGCTTTAGAGAATTCCTCTGGTTTGCCACAAATATCTGAGCATTTTACATCCTGGCTTTGAGACATCTTTACATCAGGCTTTCCACGGTACTCTACAGATCAGTAGCGTGGGCTTTATAACCAACTGGGTGGACTTCTGCTAATGAAAACAACCAATGATAGACGCTGTGTCATTATTACTGGATGTGCCAACCTGACTCTGCTCATCTTCCCCTTTCATTCCTCTGCTGAACTGTGAAGAACTGAGTTACAAGGAAGAGGAAGGACTGCCCTTTGTCCACCTTGTGGTTAGCAGGCACTTTGTAGAGGATACTATATAGATATATTTAAGCTGTTTTATATAAGGATGGTTACTGAGGAAGTACAGTCACCTCACCACACCCCTGCTCCCCCATGGTGGTGCATCTTCTTAGAGAGGCATCATGTCAAACAGCAAGATGTGACATTAACAACCAGGGGCTGCATCACAAGATAATATATCTTCCTGAGAAATCTCGAAAAAAAGAAATAAATAATGCACTGACAACTGCCTTAGGGCAAAAAGGAGGGAGAGCAAGAGATGTAAACCATTATTATATGGAGAGGGGGAGAGAAGAGAATATTTGCAGTAGTTTTGTTTCTAGAGACCTGACTTGCCGAGTAATAACTTCATCAAGTGCTCTCTGATGTACAAAATTACTTTTAGCTGTCTGCCACGTAGGACAAAACAGCCCCTGTTTACCAACAATTTATCAGCATTTATGACTCCTATTAAATTCAGCACTTCAAAAAACAAGTCTAGAAAATGAACTTTGTGATCTGTCTTATGCTCTTACAACATCATAACATTGGATACAGTCCTCAACTGCTATAAACAGACACAGTCCCAATAGAATGAATGAGCCTACACTCTTCTTGATTTACATCAAGAGGGAAGCTAGCCCAGCATGTTTGACCAAGCAGTTGGGGCCAGCTCTGTCAAAACAAACCTGCTCCAAAGCAAACGTATTCTAGAATTCTTCATTCTACCCACTTTCGCCTCTCCTGTGTCACTGCCATGCTCAGTGCAGTCTTCCTCCACTGTCATTTAAACTATTCTGACTTATACAGGTTAGCCAGATGTAAAAATGAGATAATCCATCCCTTCGTACTTTATATAATTTAGGTCCATTAAGAAGCGTTAGCGTGTTGTTATTTATTTTTAAACAGTAGCTTCTAGCAATAGCGTAACTTAAATAAAAAAAAAGGTCTTATTCAAGGGAGTGGGAACTGAAATATATCATGCAGCTAATCTTCAAGAGCAAATGTGAACCACTTGAGTAGTGCTAATTTAGTGTTCTTTGTCACTTGCTTTTTATCATTCCCTTTCCCTTCAAACAAAATGTTACTGTTTGAAAACCTGTTAGATCAAGATGACACCTTCCCATGGCACAAACAAAATCAGAACTACACATCCAGACAGAGGACCAATGGAAAAGTACAGGCAGAGCTGCTCAAGGTAGACCAGCTGGCCTGGGATTTGTCAGCATGATGGGCCAAACAGGCTTAAGCATCTTCAGAAAACTGTCCTAACCCAAGGGACATCTTTGAGCACTGCCCTGCCGTCAGCATGATGTGGTGATTGCACTTCAAACCGGCATGGTGGGGAATACATCAGCCTTCACTATCTTCCCAAGGGCATCAAGACTCACCTCACTTCAAAGTGATATATCTTAGCCCAGAAACACAGATGAGAGGAAAAAATAACTTTCGGATTTAACTAAATATTTTGAAATACAAAATGGACATTTGGATGGCAATGTGTACTACACTGTTCTGCTTCCTAGGTGGTTATCCAGCCCTCGGTCCTGGGGAGACAGTACCAGTGAAGGCATCCTTCCTAGCTCTTCCACACTAACAAGTAAATAACTGTCTTTGCTTTCCATGGTTTGGCTTGATTTTTTTTTTTTAAACTGCATATGGCCTCACATGTACAAACATTTAACTGCCAATTATAGGATTACAGCAGGAAGGCTGTAATGAAGGCTGCTACACTCCTTCATGCCTGTAGCAAAAAATTGTGGCCTGCCCCAGTTCATAAGACCCTTTACATTTTGTTGATTTTTGACTCCATCTCAGCAAACCTTAGAGACTCTTCATTTTACTTCATATTCTTAGGTGCAGTTTTTTCCATGAGACTTTCCACAACTCTATCAACCCACCCAGACAAGACGCTGATTTTGCTGTCAAAAACACTGATGGGAAAGAGGTAGAATTTTCCATCACAAATTGTTTGAAAAGTTTATCTATTTTTTTTCTATGATACAAGAACTGACTGCCTTAAGCCCATGGTGGGCCACAGAGAACAGCTTATATCAGGATGCCAGTACGGTGGGAAGGTTTTCACCATGTGCATTTGTCATATGATGCAAATGGTTGTGACTCTGTCTCAGAAGAGGCAGATGACACACGGGGAACTCTTCTGCTGGAGGCTGCGAACACAAAATTCTCCTGTCAACATTTTTTGAGTCTCAGAACTTGGACCTGAGCTTTGGAGACTCTGACAGCTCCATGAAATCTAGAACTGGATGAATAAACTGTTAATATATTAATTATTATAATAATATATAATAATAAATGAATGATTACCCTTCCTCATCCCCTTTTTTCTTTGTTTTTCTGTTGTCTCTGAAAAGTTCCTGATTTTTTTTTATTTAGCTCTCTGTTCAGAATTGGCTGGCCTATATTTCTGATCTTTGACCAAGAATGCCTTGAAAACATTTCTTGTTTGAAGCCCCCAAATCCATTTTTTCCACTCCAGGGTAGGATTGTAGGGGTGCCCTTTAGCCATAGGTCAGACTAGGAGCAAAACAGTCCTCGTACACATTTCCTGGCTTGGCTTCTGGCTGCAGGAACCAGGCTCAATTTCATCACAGTTTCAGAGCCACCAGAAGGGTCAGAATCAAAAAAAATTAAAATGGCCAAAGTGATGATTCATCCCTGAAATAAGCTTCCTTCTTTATACACTCAGCTCTGGGAGCTATTACGAGTTGTGTGAGGAAGGTCTTTAGTTGTTTTTTAGTTTCTTAGAGCAACAAAAAAATGCCCAAGAATTTGGTTACCGCTAATGTTCTGCACCAGTTGCTTAAAATGGCTCCTTCCAGTCATTTTCTCGTCAATTAGACTTGTCTGGATTTGAAAACACATCAAGCGTAAGTTCTGGGTACCAGTTCAGAGCAAAATCTCTCTCCTTTTCAGAAACAGGTAAATATTCATGGCATTGCCTCATTTTTTCCTTTTCTCCAGATTAGTGCCATACTTTAAAATTCAAACAAATAGGTGTCCTTACCAAAATAATATCTTGGTGGTGAGTGGCTTTGTGAAGCTGTATTTATCAGAAATAATACTGAGATCACCATTTCCCCATTGTGCCGCAGAAGGGTTAGTAAGCAAAGTATTGTAGTATTTCAGTCTTGGTCCCAAAGCCCATTTGCCCTGTATCTTTTTTCCAGTGTAGAATTATTTGTCCATCATCTGCATTTGAAAGACCCAGAAAGTACCTGGATGAAAATTAAAAAAGAGGGCATTTCTAAGGTAGTGATGTATTCATCAGGCCCTTATAAAAATACAACAGGTCTTAACATTTATAACTGCACCTGGTCCACTGAGGAACACAGTAATCTTACCTCCTGTAATTTTGGAAAACAGCCTTTTGGGACCAAATGCTGTTCATTTCTGTACTACTTACTTGCTGGAAGAGCTGCTTTTTCCAGCAAGCTGACAGCTTCTAGCAGAGCAAGGCAGCACAGCTTCAAACAGTGGAAATTAGTCACATTTGTCCACAGAACTGGCTGGATTATTCCTGCCTTTGCAACAGGTGATTGTTCCTCAGCACATAAACAGAACAACAGCTGCAGGCAATTGTTCTTTCTTTATTAATTGCGTTTTAGGGATCACAGAGTATTTCTGTGCTGCAGAACATTCCCCGTTCCTTGAAATGCTAATCGAAACGTTTGAATATGTTGTTATCCTGACAGCACACTTGAGGAGGTTTTAAAACTGACCAGCTGTCTAACTGCTCCCTATAAATCACTTGCCTTGACCTAGCGGTACGTTTTTCTTTTCTTTCGTGTCTATTTGCCGTTTGACACAGGAGCCTGTGCTGTAACTGCTCATTTAATACCAGACAGTGTAATACCCTTGCAGCCTGCCATGATTGTCAGGTTGATTTCATTAGTACGATAAGATGCATAGACTCCTTTTTATCTCTTGTATTCTCCTTCTCTCTCCCCCTTTCTCTGTAATTTGGGTCTTTAAAGTCCCTGCTGTCTCCTGATCTACAGATAATTGTTTACTGTAATACTAGCCAGGAAAAGAGCTGATAAACTCCAGATGTAGTGAGGTCTTCAAATTCACTTTCCTTGCTCTATGCCCATGGCTATGGACCTCAGATAATATTTTACCGCTGTCTGGGGTCCCCTAAACCTGCTAATAAAATGAAGGTATTTAAGATGGACAATGATTGTATCATATATGATCTGGGTGGCTCATTGAGGTTTCTTTTCTGTTTGGGGGGTTGTTTTGTTTTTGGGGTTTTTTTACAAGCTTCTTACTAGCTCCAGTTCTTGTTGCCTGCCTGTATCTGCCCCGCACTGTACTCTTTGAAGTCTTATCATGCTTCTTAGTGACAGGAGCCAGGATGCTACATGTTAACCCCCATAGAGCAAAGAGATGAGACTCCTTTTGCCTCTTCAAAAAAGAAAATAAAACCCTACAATCACTCTTTTCTGCCTTGCTGGAGCTCGTGGTTCATTTGGTTCTTTGCACAGTGACATTTAGAGGAAGCAGACCGTCAGGGAGTTCATAAACAAGAGCTAAGTTATTGCCTCCAGCTTCAACAGCTCATGAAACAATACTTTTTACAGGTTTGATGGCAGTTCCCTAGCTTATTTTTTAATTATTGCTCCTTAGTTTTACATACCTCTGAACTTCTTCCTTCTACCCAGCACTGAAAGGCAACGTGCTATCAAAGAAGTAGTTGTCATATCTCTAGCCTCCTTCTAAGGACCAAAAATAGCCCAAAAGGCCCTGCCTACATTTCCACTGTGAACCAAGTTTATAACCAGTTCATGAAAAGGTTGACTATAAATATTTTTTGTGCCCACACATAATGTGGTTAATACAGCTAGTAGTTGTGACATCCTCTCCTGGCACATGGAGATCTTCCTATAAACTGGTTTGGCACATTAGTTTTTGCAATGAGTTCAAGACCACCTAACCATGCCTGTGTAACCAGTTTGTCTGGTTCCTTCATGCTCCAGACCCGGGTGTGGTAGGATATCCTTGGATGCCTTGTCTCTCGTGCTGCTGGGGCAAGCCAAGGTGTAACCTTTTGGAGTGCTCTGGTATGTGTTCAAGGACTGTGGGATATCTGCCTGACCTGAGTGCAAGCCTCAGGCAATATCCCTGTGGACACATCGCTGTGCAGCCTGTACGCTATACCGACAACATATGGGCTCTTTCTGGAAACAGCTGCTGTGGGGATGTAGGTAGCTGTGTCTTACGTCATAGGAGAGGATTGAGTGCTGGTTGGAAAAGAGAAAAACAAACAGCAAAAAGCCAACAAACTTGATCAAGACATGTTCTTTAGTCAGAATTTGGGCTGTTTGAGCTGAGATTTCCATTTTCATTTTGAAAAATCAGAACTGAATTTGGATCTGGCCATTCCAAGTCTTGGGAGAGGGCTGAAGTTGGATATAAATATTATGAAGGTGTCTTAATAGAATTCATTAGCAATTTTACACACACCAAACCAAATTCCTTGTTTATGGCCTCCCCATAGCCTGAGGTTTTGGAAGGCTCTAATATCCGAGGCAAGATAAGGAGGCTGAGTGCCTTCCACAGGCTGCCCCTTGCTCCTTTGCCCTGGAGCAAGGGAGATTGGCAGCCAGTTGCCCTCCTTCTGCAGTGGCATACCTGTGGGAAGGGCATCTTTAAGGAACAGGGAGTGAGAGTTCAGCTGCAGATCTAATCTGGGAGGTACTGACTCCATGTCTTCCTCCTCTTCAGGCTGTCCCTTTTAATGTTTCCCCAAACTCCTCCTTGCAGGCAGCATTATCAGACTCCACATCCCAATTACATTTTCAGAATTCTTAGACAAATATTCTGTTTCCACTTGGTATTGCATGAGGTGAGTCTACAAGTTCATTGCTTTCAGTTTAGAGAGAGCTGTGGTCCATTAGTAGAGGAGGCAGAAGAAATGACAATCACAAAAGTGATCAACCTACATTATCTCAACTGGGGTTTTACTTTCAATCTGACAGCATCTTTTCCTCTCTTTTTTGGGCTGTTTCATTTCAATGCAGGCTTTCTCAAGGCCATTAGGTCCTGCTCAAATGGGTAGCTGGTCATTTCCAGCAGGCAATGAATGACATAGCTTTTATTGCTGAAGAGAGGAGTTGATTGGCACAGCCATCTCCCCAAAGGCCAGACTGGTTGCCACCTCAGACGTCAGCAAAGATTTGCAAGACCCAGCTTCTCTAGCCTAGTATCATTGAAACCTTTGGATTAGCCATCAAATTAAAGAGAAATGGATTGGTGTAACTCTTCCCTCGTAATAATGCTGTTTCATTGCCTTGTAATCCACTTTTAATTGGGATTTGCTTCCTGGCAACAGCATGTAAACAAGGAGATGGTCAAAGGTGCAGAGGGAGGGGAGGGAATAATGCAGAAAAGGGTCCCCCCTCTGTCCAGCTTCCCTTCTATAAAATTCCACAGTCTGGGTTGCTTCCACAATAATTTTGGAAAAGGCCTTTCGTTTCCCTCTTCTTTCCCCAGATTAAAAAGGGTCTATTCTCCTCCCCTCTTCATGTAAACATCACTTATCTTGTTCTATAGGCAGCACAACTAGCAAGAGCAAGTACTCACAAAGTGTAAATTAGCTAGTGACAATAAATTGTCAGGTTGCCTCTGAGGCAGAAACAAATGAATAGCTTAGTTTATTAATCACATGGCACCTTCACCTTTGATGTCTTGATGTTCCAGTTTTGGTGCTCCATTAAGCAACCCTGAGTGACTGCTGCAGCAGCCTCCACTAAACCAGAAATTTTGTTGGCAGCACATTCAGGACTTCAAAGGCGGTAAATTACCTTGAGATTGTTTCATTAAAGCGCCCTTCCCAGTGTGAACAGCAATAACAGGAGAATCGAGATCAAAGAGCATCCATCTTTCTAGATTTGTTACATAGAAAATTACATGCTGAGGGTGTCTTTTTCACAAATCATGTCGCCTCCCATTTCAGCAAGAATGGTTCTAATTACAGCAGAAGCCTCCCTGGCTGTGCGGAGAGTTATGATTGTCATTACTACAGGGCTGGAAGCTTTTTCTTCTTTGCACTCCCCGGACCCCTACTCAATTCTTTGCAAAGCTTAGCAATGTTTGTGATGCGCCTCTGGAGCCTAATTAGAAACAATTATACTGATTAACTGATTACAGGCAGTTCTCTACAGATTCTTGGGAAGAGCTTTTCCTGGGATGTGTATTTGTTTATTTTAAATATTCTTTCATTTCCCTACCCCCTCCACCCCCACAGGCTGTCTAACTCCACATAATCCTGTGCTTTGCTTTCTTCTGTCTAACCGTCAGGGATGCAAGCTAACTAAACCAAGCTGGAGACAGACCAGAGAGAAGGGACTGCTGGAGGTCCTCCTGGTAGATCTGCTCTTTGATGTGATATACTAGGTGCAAGCCAAACAGATGATGGTTCCATAGACCTGATTCCTGCGCAACAGTTGGCTTCAGCCTTCAGGTCATGAGAATCTTCTGCAACAGGTTAAATCCCAGCAGTACCATTCAAAAAACAGAGACATCACCAGTTGACCAGTCCCTGTCTCAAATGGCTGGTACCTTTTGAGAACATAATTTGGAGAAGCACAGGGTGGAGCAGCTATGAACAGGCAGGCACCGATCCCATGGTATAACTAACTGTCTCTTCCTGTCTCACTTGCTGTGCACAGGTGTGGAACGAGACAGCCAGGCAGGCATCACTACACATAATTAGGGCAATTCTTAGGAATCCTGAATCATCACTTCCTGAGAAATCCCTTTATCAGCAGGCTGTGGAACTTGTCCTCCTATCTTCCTTTCCTTGCAACCACTCATCTCTGTCCTTTGCATGTCTTTTCAAACACAAGGGCACCACTGTTGTCTAACATGGCATGTACTTCATGATTTCATAGAAATAATAGCAGTCAATAGTGAATCTAATGACTCCATAACCATGGCAGTTCAGTCTGCTTCAGAGGACAGTAGGAGAAACCCAGCAGTAGAAGCAGTCACAGAGAAATCTTCCAGTGAAAAGTTCATTCACCTCCAGATGGCTAAAGGCTGACTTTAGACACAGCATGTTTACATCTGTCCACTCTCTGAATCGATTCCTAGGTCTTACTTAAATCTGATGTTCTTACCACCAAGATGAACATCCATCACAACATATGGCAGAGGGCAAAAGCTTAAAAGCTGCCCAAGTAAAGTCTCCCAGAAAAGGTCTCTTTTTCCATGTGTGTACTGACTGAGGTTTTTCTGGTGTACTGTGAGGAGTGGAAGCATCAGTTTGGTCACACAGAATACTGAGTGTTTTAGGAAACTTCCTTGTACATCTCTTACTATTCTTTTCTCTAACTAAGAAACTTTGCAGTTTCTCTGTATGCATTTGCTTTCTAGACTTTTAGACCAGAACTATTCTAGAGATGCCTGTAACTTTTATTGTGTTCAGTAGCATTGTCTGTCTTATTCTTTAGGCTTTCTAATAATGTTTTGGTTTACTTGTTGCTGTGTAGCCCACTAGACTTTTAACACTTCAGTCATAAGATTACTTTTTCTTCTTAAGATAATAGCATCATTTAGTATACTGTGTTATAGCATCATGAAACTGGGAAAAGTAAGAGATATATGCACTAAATCTCTCTCCTTTACATTATCCCTAGGAAACATTCCTGTTGTCGTCAGTGTCCTACTGGCCCACTCCCATTAGGGGTACATGAACAAAATTTCATTACCAAAGACCTAATGTTCTAACTAATAATCTAATACTCTTCCCTGGTTGCAAATTTGGTATGGAAGATAGAACTTTATTAATCCATTTTGTGAATTTGACCTTAATTTGCAAATCTCCAGCCACAAGTAGATGTGAATGAAATATTCATAGTCAGAAGTGAAATTATTTGTGTTGTTATTATTTTTCTTAATAATTCATTGTAGATTTAAAATAGAATCAGGAAATCACATTAATTCTGAAAAAAAAGAAGGCAAATGCATCAATTTTTCTACAGATTATGGGCTTCTTGAAAGTGAAAGATGGTATCAGAATGCAGAGCTTGAGAGATACGGACTTTTCATTTTACTCTTGCGTTTTATGAGACCTTCTTGTCAAACATCACAAGGGAAGAAAAACATGAGGAGCACAGAACCGTGGGAAAAGCAGCAGTGAAGATTTTTATGTGAAATCCAGTAGATTCTCTTGCACCAGTTCTGCAGCACTCTGAATCCAATCCGCTGCATTCTGTTCCACAGAGAAGAGACTGAGAAGAAAAAGCAGCGTGTGATAATTTGTTGGATTCTGGTGAAGACATGCTATGCCTAATTTCGTTGTAAAAGGAACATACACAGCCATTGACAAAATGTCTTTTTCGTTGCTGGAATTATGCCAGAGCTATCCTGGTATTTCAAGAAAGATTCATGTTGCTTTTTGTGATATGAGGTCAGAATAAATTAAGTAGGGCTTCTGACAGCTGATTTTCAAAGATAATCTTTATGTTAGGATTGACCTGTTTATTCAACCCAGTCAACCTCTCATCAAAATGACAGCTCAAGAGCACCAGATTATTATCCCCAAGGATGCATAAAGATCCTGTCACCTGAGACAATAAAAGCTGATTAGTATAAAATTAGAAAATAAGACTGAATGAGAAGAAAGAAAAAGAAAAGATCAGACTTTCTATCTCTGCCACAGCTTACAAGAGAACATGTTGAAAACCAAATTGCAGATGTCTTGTGTTGTAAAAGACCTTTTAATTGCGATGGCTGGAAATTTTTTTATTCAGGAGAAGCACTAGTCCTCACAATCTGATGGGTCTTTCTGTGCCATAAAGCTCTGGGTTCTGCTCTTCTGTCCTATTTAGGTAAACAGACAGTGGCTCCATTTGAAAATAGTGGAATTGCATCATCACAAAACAGATAATATAAATGTAACAGAAAAGACAGGCTCAGAATTGATGGCTGGAAGATGGTTC
The DNA here is from genome assembly GCF_037157495.1 of Lathamus discolor. Lineage (NCBI taxonomy): Eukaryota > Metazoa > Chordata > Aves > Psittaciformes > Psittacidae > Lathamus > Lathamus discolor. Next base: position 11,566,466 of record NC_088893.1, on the reverse strand, counting down.
AAGGTTGCACCATCAAGTACAAGATTGTACAATTTATGCCTGGAAGATGGAACGAGGTTGCAAGGCACCATACGAGCTGTATGGTGTGTAGGTTTAGAACAGCTGGAAACTTATATACTGTGGTTGTGGAAGTATTTCAGTACAGCTGTTGGTAGTAAAGTCTGAAGTGTACTTGTCTGAACAGCTCCTGTGGAGACTGATTTTTGTTTATCACTTTTCTAAGTGCGAAATTTACACATGGAATTAAAGGAAAAAAGGTAGTCTTTCTAATTGTGGTTGAAGAGTCATACTGCTAATAAGTGCACAATATAACTGTAAACAGATCACAAATCTGGAAACATATTCATTTATGTTGCCTTTGTTCTCATTCCAGGAAATACAAGGATTTGATAAGTTGACATTGATTTAATAGTCTGAAAACTGGAATCAATCTTCCTTTTCAGCCTTTTATTTTTCCTCCTGTTGCAAATTACAAACACATTTCTGCTTCCTGCAAGCTGTGCATATATTTCCATGGCCATCTTGAAGACCTCTCCCCCTCCTCCCCCCCACTCTTGCAAGAAATGTCTTGTTAATTGAGGTTGCAATTCAATGTTTAGTGAAGGAAACGACCACAATACAGTTTAGGAAATTCAGCTTCACTGTGTGTTCGTTCTGCAGTGGCTGATTACTGGTGTGATGATGGTGATGATGATCAGATGTTGTTTGAGAACTGAGATGCAGTGATTGGTTTTGATAACCTGAAATTAACAACTGGATTTATAGCTTGTAAATATTCCTTGTGGTAAATTCTCGCATTGCTGGTGTAATCCCCTCTTCCTGTACAGACCCCATTTATGAATCCCAAACCAGTGACATTATCCCCAGGATGCAAGGCAAAACCCTATCCTGCAATGCACACTGCATTTACTGAGCAGTCAATAAAGTGGCATTTTCAGAGTTTTTATGTGGACCGATTAAATTGTATGTGACTCTGACAGTTAAATATATACACGTTGACCTACTGTTCAGTTATAAAACTGCAGGCTCTTACTTGCACAAGGTTTCTGCTACAGTTTCTCCATAATTTCCTTCTTTGTGGCATGGAAAGATTTCTTATTTTGGGTTTTGTGATGTGATACACACACTCAGTGCAAGTCTGATGCAATTTGCTTGTAAGGCAGTGGCAGAATTGTCCAATTAAGGTGGACCCTCCAACAGTACTGGGTCACAGTGATTGCACAGCGGGTGCAGAAAGACACCTCTACACCACTGCAGTGCTCCTTTTGGTCCCCTGTCAGCCACTAATAGTTGGGATAAGTTAAGGCTCCTATAGGTTGCTTCATCCCAGTCTTGTGGAAATGTCTTTGCTGGGCTGCAAATAGAAAAGGGACCTCAAAGATCAGGTGGATGTCACCCTCATACACCAGCTCTACCGGCCCCTTTGATATTTCATTTTCCTGCTGCCTGCCTTTGAGAATACTGGAATCATGTAATGCCAGCAACTCTTCCCAGAGCTGGAGACAATTATCAGAGAAGGGAGGAATATTTTTTTCTTAATGGAATGATTCTGAAACATTTTGATGAAGATTCATATTTTAATCTGTTGAAAAATATGATTAAATGCTGCTTCAATTTTGGTTGCTATGTAAATCAGGAGTACAAACACTGAAATGAAAGTGCTAAACCATACAGTGATGGAGATGTCTGTTAATGTGCTCCTTAGATGATAAGGGAAACACATTGTAGTGGCTGGCTTTTGGAAACATTTAGGCAAACATTCACATCTTTAGTAATACTTACACTACTCCTGAATTTGCTTGTTGGTAATGATGAGTGAGCGTTTCTAGCCAGGAAGCTGTCATACAGGAACAGCAACTTCAAAAATCATCAAACTAACCTTTCAAAACCATTACTAAGGCAAAGATGAGTTTAAGGTGATAGTAAAAGCTGAAGTAAAGTGAAGTTAAAGACTACTATCTTATTCTCTGTTGCATTTGGTTGACATGAAGCTCTTTACTGACCAGAGCTCTAGATAAATGTGGTTCTTTCCCAACAATGGTCCCATTCCTTATTTTTCTAGAAATGCTTTTCTTAGCATCAAAGAAGCTATACCTGGGGCCTCATTTAAAAATATCAGAGTGACTTGAGCTTTATTGATGATCCTGACCCTTTCATGCTGCTGAAATTTCCAATTCTTCTTCTTAGGTGCACTACCAGCATGGAAGGCAGGCCAGTTTCAGCTTTGGGCTATGCCATATTGCACTGTGCTTGGAGAGATCGTGGTCTAGATACAACTAATGCTAACTTAAAGGCAGGAGCTGGAAAAGTGCCTCCTAAGCATGCTAGAGTAGGGGTGCTTCTTATGGATAGCTAGGGAGCTGTTAAGGGCTTCCACTAGATACTTTTGATGTGCTCTAAAGATTTTGAGAATACTTTTAACAATTCTGATGCCGGTGTCAGGAGATGCTGGTGTCATGAGGCTGGATAGTAGAGAATTGTTCCAGGGAGGGGTGGTCCTTGCTTAGCAGCATCCCTAGCACCTGTTAGCATATATGCCTATGTGCCTATGCTAAATAGAAACTAAAGTCAGAATAAACTAGATCTTTATTTTAACTAGGCTACAAAGGCAGGTTTGGTAAGAAAGGAGACTGGGTATCATAGAAAAAAGGAAGTACAAACACTGTCATGTATATTTATGGGATATTATGTCCAAGATGAAGGCAATCATTTGTAAAAACATTCCTTTGAAAAAGCACAAACTGAAAGTGAATTAGATGATGTTCAAATTATTATCCTTTGTAGGTACCTGTTTTAAATGTTGAATATTTTGCAAAGGTTATGTGTAAACCACTAAAAACTCAGGGAAGTATCATTCTGCAATTAAAGTATGTTTATTCAGTAAAGTGCAAGTGTGACTTCTGCATGAGTGATTCACTGAAGTTTGGAACATTGAAGGGCTCAAAGACCTGATTCTGTTTTCAATACACAGTCAAAGCAAGTTAGTGGAAGCTCTTCCTGGGTAGGCAGCATGGAGTGAAATCTTTCATGCTCACTCTGTCCTCAAAAGGATTGACCTGCTTTTTAAAAACTCAGTGTGTTATTAACATTTTTCTTAATTATCTATAGCTGTGAATACACAAATTGTCTTGTCATTGTCCCCGTCAGGAAACGATGTAGCAGGAGCATATTTTTATATGACTGAAGAGCCCACAAGTCTGATACACACAGTGGACTTGCAGATTAGCATGATAATAGATTTTATAATCTGTTGAGGTAAATAGAAACCAAAGCCCACATGTGGTAAGACCGGTTTGCTAGCCAAAACAAAGTCTACTTGTGTTGTTCACATTCTTGAAGAATCTGAATATTAGAAGATGTCTAGGACACAATGAGGTAAATTTCCAGACAGATAAATACAGACAGAAATATAAGCTGAAAGTGAAGAATAGAGCTACTGTAGGAATTTTAGCACTAAAGAATTGAGTGAGTTGTGGGAGGCACGCCCAGTTGGGATTCTGGTTTTCACAGGCTCTTTGCTTGTCAAACTTAATATCAAGTAAAATAACCTAATTTGACTTGGCAAAGGCATATAGTATATAGACTTGATATCTGTGACAGAGGCTTTTGAAGTTTCTTATAAACAGTGTTTTCCTTGCTTTGGAGGAGATGGCTGAATAATAAACAGTTTTCCTGATTCTGATTCCTATTGCTGAAAAGAACAAATCGTAAGTAGCTCATTGGCAAAGGAAATCCCTCTGTTCAGTCTGTCTGCCAAGAAAGGACTTAACAGTATGCTCAGTATTAGGCATGTGCTTAAAGAAGGCCTGAATAAGGGTGTGTCACATTTTTAGGGCATTTATTCCTGTTTTATTTCTAACCCATGACCTCATGGAAGCTTGCTGCTGGGCTGTCTTTCAGGCTAAACATGTGCTTTTGCTCTCCTGGATGTTTTTTATCTCTGTCTTTATTGTGGATTGATGTGGAATCTGAATGTGAAAGAGAATTAATTTCCCCATTAGGAAATTATTATTTATTACTATTATTATCATCATCAACAACAACAATATCATGATTACTATTGCCATTATCCCTGATTGGGAAACAAGCAGAAATAGGTTGCAAAAATGACAACAAACATATTTTGGAGGAAAACTTAGACCATGGCAGTGATGTATTAATGTGTTTGAGATGCGCTATGTTATCTTTGGAAGCTGAGCAGTTTTAGCCACTGGTAAAAAACTGCATTAACTGGAGAGTAGTGATGTGGAATCAGTCAAGGCAAATTGCCAGAAGAGGATGGTACTGTCTTCTTCCATGATGTTCCAGTTTCTTAGATTCCCTGAGTCATATTCAACACTGAAATATAGATGCACTGTTCTCTCTGAAATTAATAAAAGCTGCATACAATTACTTTTAGATTTTTATTTATTTGGTGATCAGAGAAAAATAGAATTGGCTTCAGCTTGCACTAAAACATTGATGGAAACAAATAGCCCAAGAGGTGTGGCTCACAAAAAAAGCTGGTTTTTTTAGGTTTGTGATTTTTCTTTCATCTTATGAGAAGTGGCAGATCTCCATCTTCCCCATTAAGAATAAATAATCCCTTTCATTTTTCTTTCCAAAAAGTGCCTTCTCTTGCCATAACTCTCCCTGTCCTTTTTCTCTTCTGCTGCCAGTCTGTAAATGGATTTATGTTCAGTATGCCAAAATGCTAAGGAGCGCAGTTTCCTCTTGAATCCCTACTCTTAGCATTTAACTACTTGGTTTGCATACTTTAATTTGCCTGATTCCTGCAACTTTTATCCTATTGATAATTGATAGACTGTTCCTTCCTTCCCAATTTCCTTTATTAGTTACATCAGGAAGTTTATTGGTGTTCCTTGCATGTAACTCAAGAAGACGGATAGCGCCACGCTTGTTTTCAGGCCTATGTAAATTAATACTGTCCAGAAGTCTAAAGGCAAAGATCAGCAAGCCTTAAAACCCGGAAGATATCTGGTTACACGCCAGAGGCCTCCTCTTCAAATGAAATGACAGGAATCTGGGGCCGAAGGACTTCCGTTCGCTCTTAATGAACTTGAGTGGCTCTTGCCTGTAACCAGAAATGATATGCAGACAAACAGCTCCTAAGACACATGTCATTCCTGTAGCTTGCAGTCTATTATTACTTTTATTCTTTCCAGCGTCCCCTTGTTACACTGCAAGCCTAAAGACCAATCATGTAAAGCATGAATAATAAAGTGCCAAGAACGCTGCCACTGATGTCAAAGTGTCTTTTCACCAGAGTGGAAACAGAAAGTCTGATCCCTTAAACCTGGTGTGGGTCTTTGGACAGGTTCAGCTGAACTACATTCGTGTACAAAACTCCTGAGGATTCCTGGGTTGGCACAGCTGGATTTGAGAGATTCACAGGTGTCCCTTGATCACCAAATCCAAACATTTTGTCTTGTCATTCCTGCTGCACTTGAACCGAGATGCTGGTATATATATATATGTGCTTTTGTACAGATAACAAATAAACACAAGTGTTTGCTTGCAGTGATTTACTATCTGTGGTCTTCTACAACACACGTGAATATAAATGCACTTATTGAGGAATAATAAAGATAATTTAAAGCTACAATATAAAAAGCAGTGCATAAGAAGTCACCCACTCAAAATGTGGGTGTGTGTAAGTCTCTCAGATGTAACAATTAAAAGCTAACATGGTGTAATACAATAATGCAGGCACACAGTGTTTCATTCCAGTGGCAATCCTAATTATAACACTACTTAGTACAGGAAATTGCCTGTTGAACTACTCTGCCTGAAAACCTTAACAAAAAAACGTGCATATGTTTGCTTACATAGTGACATGTAATGCAGAGCCAACTCCAAACATCAAACCTCAAGATCTTCTTTCCTTTAAACCTTATCTTCCCTCCAAAACTGCACATGGTAGAGAGTAGCACTGTGACTTAGCAGTGTGAAAGTGAGGCAAGAGCCTGGTTACAAAAGCCGGTGGCTTATGATAAAATGATGGCTCAATCAAATGGCCATAACAGGCTCAACATATGGGAAGGGCTGTGTCCCAGCAGCAGCAAGGGAGTCTGTCAACACTGTGTGCTTATTTGTGCATGTGAATATCAACGTCTGTAAGCTGTAAGCGAACTGCGCTACCTGGACTTGCCAAAGGAATTGTAAAATGAGAGCTCCCCTTCCTCTTTGGATTCTCAGGAAGCTTTTGAAGAGAAAAAACCCCAGATATTTATGAATTAAAATGCTTTCAATTCCATCTTTCCCAAGAGGGAGATAAAGATCAATTTAATATTCTTCTGTGCTAAAATAAAAAAGGATTTTGTGCTTTTTCTGTTCCCTAAGAATAAACAAGAGCAGACTTTTTTTTGAAGCTTTGCTTTCAATCTCTAATTTAATGAATTAGTTCCCCCTTCAAAGCACCTAGTTTTCCAGTTAGTAAAGTATCTGGAGGCGCCCAGCTTTCGCTTGGGACAATGGGATGCACGATTCTGGTCTCTGTCTTGCTCATTCCTTTACCCTCCCTGACACACTCTTGATTGGAGTAGATCTTGATAATAACCAAAATATCAGATGAATAATAGCAATTTTAGTCACTGGTTCAGGAAAGTTCTTAACCGTGTGCTTAAACTTGTTGATTAATCACAGCCAAAAGAGCAGACAAAGAACTCAAGTAGAACAATGCATAGACTTGAGAAAGTCTCAGCTGGGGGCTTTGGTTTCTTAACTGTGTGTGTACTCCTGTCATTCTATTGACCTTCAACATCTACAAAAAGGCAGTATGATTTACTGGAGCAAAGCTGTTTTACAAGGCTTGGTTTAAACTTCAAGTTCTTCCCAACAACAAACAAGTGCTGAGTCAGCAGCTGGACTCTCCTGTAGGAGGGGAGAGCGTGACTGCGGGACTGACAGTTTTATACTCCTAATGCATCTAATCAAAAAAAGAACAAACTGTGTTTTACCCCAGAGTAAGCACTATTTACTGAATAATATCATGTGACTTGACAGTCATATTCTTGACACTGCAATGTCTTTCTAAAATTCCTTCTTTCATTGTCTGTAGCACCACTCTCAGTGTTTCTTTATACTTTCTTACCATTCTTGTTATAAACCTTCTAGCAACAATTTACTGACATTTGATTCTAATTTGAGCACCCCAATCTATTGAAACACTTTGTTGTAGAAAGAAAAGCCGTTGGCACTGGTTTAGCATACCAAATCTTGAGGTTTACTTCTTTGACTTTACAGCTGTACTGGAATCTTTCTGTTGATCTGATTGTGCCAAAGGTTAATACTGCTCAGTAATAGACTGTATTCATTTAATTGGACAGATTAGTCTATCGAAAACTCTCACTTGTGCCATAGAAGCAGAATTACCCTTCACTGTGTCAATTCCATGCATTATCTTTTTCAGTAGTGAGATGGAAGCTGAGGAAATTTGTGGGACTATAAAATAATACAAGACAAGTTCTTAAACTCATCCGAAATCAATAAAAAAAAAGAATATTAAAGAATGTAATGAGTAGGTGCATAAACCTTCTGATTTCAATGATGTTGATGCAGATCTTGGTTATCCCACTGAATCCCATTTCTAGTAGTAATAGATGAAATATCCTGGAAAGTGATATAGCAGTCTGGATATGCCCTTTCTGTCATATGCCTAATTGCACTTTTTATGTAGACAAGTACTTCTCTCTAATCATCTGTGTCTCCTCCTTGCCTCTGTTCACAGTTGTCACAATTCTACTTCTTTAGCCTGCATCAGCCATGCTTCATATGTGCCATAGCTTTGTTTATGGATATATTTTACTAATTCTTATTTATTAAAATAATTGCCTTAATTAATCCTAATTGTTCATTGTTAATCACTCAGTAATACGCTTCCATTTGCTTGTACATATATTTTTTGTATTAGTCATTATAAAAGCAAGACATAAAGCAAATGGTGTAATTACTCACAAAAGACCGGGAGCTCAACCAATAAAAATCAAAGGGGAGAAAATAAAATGCTTTCAACATTCCTATGTAGTAACTGGGACATCCTGTGTCACAAATGACTTTATGAGCTGTCTGGAGGTGGAATGATCTTCTAAAGACCCAGGAGGCTAAGAAATTAAATGAGAAATAGTCTTATAGCTGAGATGATGTTTCCAAATTTGGCTTGTGCTTTTTGTCAGCAAGACCAGGACAGAAGGTAAAACATGTCAGTATCCTATTGAACTAAGATAGACTGCCTGGGAGAGACTTGAAGCGAATGCAATTTGAGTAACAATGCCAAAAAAACCCTCAGAATTTTGTATTTTTTTCTGGATTTTCTCTTGGAGAGGATGAGAAAAACCAATCACCTACTATTGTTAGGCAAAAAGATCAGAAATGCTTTAATGTTGGTGGTTACCAAAAATCACAACATGGTTTGATCTGTTCGCATTCGCAGTTGGTCAGTTCATGATAGAAAAGCGCACTGAAGTGAGGAAAGAGGAAGCCTTGTTGAGAGCAATGGTAGTACCATCAGCCAGGAGAGTGGTTCTCCCTTCTATAAGTCTAGTCTTTCCCTAAAGCCAAATGTAAAACCAGTGCAAACTATGAGGTAGCACATGAAGGCTCTGCAAAGAAGAGAAAAGCTCTGAAGAAATGTGTCTCCAGGGCAGTTCTGGATTGGCAAATATAATTCTGCCAGAACAAATACGGACTCCCTTAGGCAGGCCTATCAGTTATCCTATGTCCTCTGTGCACATGGCCTCTGCCTCCTATGAGAAAACTGTTTTGTTTTTCCCAGTATCTGGAAAGTAGCTTTCACATCAGACAGAAATGGTCTGCTCCGCTAAATAACTCTAAAGCAGTTAATGGTAGAGGTCTTGCAGTGTGATCCCGAAAGGGAGAATGAAGTCCCCAAGTGCTTGTTCTTCTCCACTGGTCCAAAGTGGTGGAGGTACATGGACTTCAGGGAAGCCATGCTAATGCTATCAGTTGAAAACCTGATCCTTGTTTATCTGTAACATACTGATCTTTCTATAGCTTTGTGATATTATAATTGTCCTTAGTTAAATGATATTCACAAATGATTTATTCAACAGTTTCAGTTCCCACAGTTCTAAAGCTTGTTGACTTCATATTCTCTGGGTAAATTATTTTTGGCTTAATCTGCTGGCAAAGTCCCAGAGGTTCTAAGGAAATTATGTTAACAAAGGTTTTGTCCTGAATAAGTAGATTTTCCTCTATAGCTGACAAGTTTTAAATATCTATTGATGTAAGTGCAATTCCTTTTCTATAGGAAAGATTGTGGTTTAAAGTCAGTGACACATTTCTCGACTCATCTTCCTTCTCCAAATACTGACCCTCTGTAGCCAGAGAAAGTCTGTCTGCAAGAAGTATAAGTGTATTCTTCCACATTTCCACTTATTTTTGTCTTCGATTCTATTAGGTCTTCCAACCTTGACGTGGTTAGTGGCAATTTTTAGTGGCTTCTGCAATCTGAAAATCTGATCTGCCATAAATGTTGAACAAATCCACTTCTGACACATCTACTATCTTGAGTCACACAACAGAAAGGTTTTTTATATTATGCTTTTTCCTTCCTTTTTGACCATTTTCCTCCATGCACTAAGCCGGCTCACATTGCCTATCAAAATTGATGAATGCAGTTGGAGAGAAAGAGCTTGCTTGAACAGTCACTACAGGTTGGTGAAATCCTGATGAGCCCTTGTTGGGTCACAGAACAGAAGCGTCCTGTGGCATAAATGTGCCTGCATGTGAAGTGCATGTGAAGTGGGGGTGATACTGTAACACGACTCTGCAGCTGAGAATGCGTCTCCTGAGGGCACCTTTCCCTGGATAGTGCAGCACAGATACAGCAGCCATGCAAGGTGTTTTCGGTGGAGTTGTAGCTGCACAAGGCAGAAGGCAGGCTATGACTTGGCAAGCTCATGGACTGGGCCCAAAAGCGGAGAGATGCTACATACCCCTTGTCACATCTTTGCAAGAAACAGCCCTGCCTGAATGGAAGTCATTGCTTCCATCCAAGTATGTAATTTTAAACCTCCATACTTTATGGATACTGTGTGATGGAGACCATGTCTCTGCAGTCTAATGTTAAATCTATAACCCAACTATTCCTGAACGTGTCAGAATGACACATGAATTAAAAGACAGGAAAGGGAAAATTTTAAAGGAGTGAATTAATGGTTGAATTAATGGTTAAATTAATGCTACAGCTCCTCCTACATATCCTCATTTACAAGCTCAGCGGGTTTTTCTTGTTTATCCACCCAGTCTGTTCTGGAAAGGGACCTCCTACCTCCTTCTCTATTGCTGTTGCTATTAAGAGAGATTTTTTGTAGTATACAAAAGCTCTGATTGTCCTCTCACTTACACTAATTTTGCAATTGTGTAAATCCATTGACCTGAGCAGAGTTATTTTTGATTGACACTAATACATGCTGGAGGAGAATCAGGTTTTAAATATCTTTGAAGCAGACAAGCTTGGAACAAATAGTCCTATTTTTAAGTTCCATAATCATGACGATGTCCTTTTGTGCTGTGATGTTAATTTGTTATTTGAATTATATTTGTCAAACATTCATTCAGGTCAGATATTTGTAGGTCCATTGTGTATCACCTTGTAGATTTAACTTAATTTGTTTGTAGTTTTTCTTTATAAATAACCTCACTTCAAAGTTATTTTAGAGGTTTTAAAGACCATGAAGCCAAAGGGAATGCATATGAATGGCTCAGGTTCCTAAAGCTTCGATATCTTCCAGGATTTTTCTTACCATGAAATGAAATGAGTCATTTATATTTTACTATTTGATTTGATCATTCTATTACCATGATGTAGTTAGAAAAGAACTCTGTCAGTGATTTACAGTCATATGGTTCTCTCCATAAATAAGTGTAATACACAGTTTCATATGGATAGTCTTCAGTTTAGTCTCATTTATGAAGTATCCAGTTCAGCTAAGCTGTGTAAAGTACTTTTGTCTAACCACCAAGATGAGTCATTACAGTGTTATAATTGCTCTCTTCTATTTATTTCTTTTTTGTTATTGCCATTAGGGCAACTGCTTACCTTCGGGCTTTCGTAGCAATAGAGATACCCTTCCCTGCTAAAATCCTTTGCTGTCTACTCCACAGTGTTATCACTGGGCAAAGCTAAACACTCAGCTGATTTAATCTTGAATTACTAAAGCAGCTTCCTGAAAATGATTCAATCGCTTAATTTTTGTGGACATTTTCATCAAAAACTTTTGGCCCCTTTACTGGCTTGGCTTTGGGCAGGATTACAGCAGAAATTGCAACACTTCTTTTTCACTGTGTTGTGCGTGACAAGTAAGATTTTACAAGCCTATCCAATACGGTGGCTTTTTGCATACTTCAGAGGCTGTGGTCTCTAAAGCAACTTACCAAAGACCTTGCAATGCAAAAACTTGTTGAGCCAATGTAATATACATGTATACGTGTATTATGTATATGTATTCAATGTGTTGCAGTGAGTCAGCTTGAAAATCCAATGAAAAATCAGAAGTTGCATTTTAAAAAGAACATCAGCCATTCTGTGCTATTAAATTTTTGTTTAACCAGTACACATTACTGTTAAGCTCCAAAGACAAAAGATTCATTTTATAACATGACATGTACTGATAATAATGGATGCTTTCTCCTTGAAAAATAATGTGGAATGTACCTGGTGTGAAACTATTAGTGAGTTGTCTTACTGTTCATTGTAGTTAGAAGAGATTATGTTAAATGTGGCATCATCCCCTGGAAAAATATACCAGGGAACATTTGGTGCTGGTCCAGCCCTGCATTAGCCCAGCTGAATATGCAGTTAGCCAGTATTATGCATAAGTCTAAAATAACTGTGCAAATTAGATGCATAATTGAATCCATAAACTGTTGGAAAATCTGGCTTTTAAATTGCACACCATAAACAATAATAACCCACTGAGATGATTGCTGTCAGTTTACCTTACTTAAACTGTGTTTCTCTTTGTCCAGCATAAGAATCATGAGATGCTCTCTAAACTTAGCAGTGAGCAGACTCCAAATCAGCAATGAAAGCATTTCTCACAGAACCTGTCACTGCTATAAGGAGTCGTGGGACCTAAATCATAAAAGACTGTGTTGTGTTTGGTAGGCTGAGTCCATCAGCTGCTCTTAATAGTCTGGTTGAATTTTCGGTATGAGAAAGTCCCTGTATCATCTAGTCTTGGAAGCTGGGAGGATGTACAAAGAGAAGGATGCTTCTCCACCTTTGTTTGTATCATACAAATACAGGATTTGGGCTAGATGAACTTTGGTTTACAGCTGGTTTTATGATCTTATGTTTCTTTACATTAGTTTTCACAACATTTCTGTTTCAGACTGACCTTGCAGTCATAAAAGTAATTCTTATTAAATTCAAATCACAGTTTTTAATATTTTTAATTAATATCCATATTTAGATATTTTTATTATTATTATCATCATCATCATCATCTCACAAACTTCAGAATCTGAATCTGATGTAGTGAGGAATAATCTCACTGGGATCCTGACTCCAACCCAGTGAAGAATGCCAATGAAATAAAAAGAATCAAAGTAAAGCTTAAAGAAACACGATAGTGTTTGAGATGGATAGTAATTAATCTAGCCATTGACATCAAAGCCAGTTTGGAGGAAATCTGTCAGTACATAACAAGGATAGCTCTGACCACCAAGAGGAGTGATAGAGGATAGAAATAACATTTAGGGCACACACCTCCAATTACTATGATATTGTCTATCTTTTAATAATGCACATCACACCAGGGAGGTATATAAGCTTTTAATGACACTCAGTGAATGAGTTGGCTTGCAAAACAGCTGCACATCCTTTTGTACTTTTAATGGCTTGACAGCATTTTGTCTAGAGGGCTGTGAAATTTTCCTAGCCCAGCCCGTTAATCTCAAAAGCAAATGTTTTTCAGTGAGAAAGCTGCACAAACTGACTCTCCCTGCTTGTGCACTGTCACAGCATGAGCCAAGAGCTGAAGCAAAGTTTGTCAGAGCCCTCAAGCAAGGAGCAAGAGAGTCATATATTAAAATGCATGAATCTCAATCTTGCAGCCAGAGTAATACTTCTGAAAAACACAGCCTTGGTCAGGTGTGGATCTAGTGGGGGAATTTACTGTTTGAAAGCTTGTGGACCCTCCATGAAGTACCATCTAATACAAAAATCATGCCTAGGGTTTCAAGGCACTGTTAAACTTGCATGATTGTGCAGCAACATCCTTCGGACGCTCATTCACAGGTAACACTGGCTCTAGCACATTTACTGGAGAAGGTCAAAATAAGCAGCCCCCATTCACAGTGAATGTTACAGTTCTAGATAGGCTTTAGAGATTTAAATATGTGCGTTGTTAGATCTGGGTTCCAAGTCCAAATAATGAATCACATGTATTAATGGGAAAGCCCATAATAGCATTGCCCTGGGTGTGTACAGAGTGATAGAAATTCTAATGTATTTTAAAATTAAACTTGACCTACAATCCTTCTCCAATCTCTGATCTGTATAAAAGCATTAATTGGACTTATTCAACTAATTACTTGTTATTAAACTAGTGTAGAGACTGTAAAGACTTGGACAAGCAATTATTTTCTATAGACGACAACCTCAGTTTTGGCAATATTATCTGAACTAGGATAAAAGTTCTTAAACCTTCAGAAGCTGAGCCTGAGGCAGCCAAGCCTATGAAGCCAAATGATTATGCCAATGTTCTCATGGTTTTCATTTTATTATGTAGGATGAAATTATGCCAAAATGTTATGATACTGTATCAGAAGTTGCATGCATCTTCTCTGTACAAATGTAGAGGTTTCAGCAGCTCATTCTAACCTAAGCAGCAATAGGCAGAGATGCCCACATCTCATTTAGTAACACAAATGCTGAAAGACATGATAGCTGTAAGCGTTCTGGAAGCAACAGATTTAATTTTTCTAGGGAATGGAAAAGCTAGAAAAACACCCAGTATTTCCAGCTTGTGATCAAGCCAGAAATTCTGATTTCTTATTTTAACATGTGTTCACTGTGAGTTGCTGACAGCACTCTCAGGCATGAAAAAAGTTACCAGTTTCAGTTTGTGTACAGATAATGGTTCTGCATATCTTTGGGAGGCTATGGCCACTCAGAGGGATAAGGACCAAGCCTTTGTTTTGTTTTGGATATAAGTGATGGTCCTTTTGTCAAGGACGGTAAGAAATAATGCTAAGTTTTCCCTTCACCGGTGAAGCAGTACTTAAAAAATGAAGTTTTAGAAACATGAAGGAAAGCCCACTGGTCTACATGAGGTTTAAAAAGTGGAAGGACTTGGCTCTGATAAGATCAACACTATCCTGACTGTACTATAACTGATAAATAATATACTTAGCTGCATGGATACAATCTTGAAGTGTCCCAATGCAAAATCTGTAGCTAATTTATCATATGTAACGCAACATTTTTATTGTGCTATATACAAAATATAAGTTTTCGATCAAACATTTTTGTTCTATAGAGTCAGCATTTTTCAGTGGAAAACTTCACCCCAAAATTGTTCAGCTGCAGTGAGATACACCAGCTGCTTCTGGTGGTGATAAAACTGTGTATTTCTGTAGCTGCATCCCTCTAGGTACTCAGCTATTTCTCAAACAAACTCTCTGTGAGGTCAGAAAATGCTATTCTCATTTGGCGGTGAGGAAACTGAGTCACAAAGGGGCTAGGTGATTTTCCCAGGGGGAACAGGAAGTGTGCGAAAGGGGTAGGAACCAATCCCAGCTTCCCAAGCTCATTAACCTTGCTCTTCAAATGTAATGACTTCTTACTAAGTCAACTGAAAACAACTTCTGCCTCTCTAAGTTGTACCTTTGCTGTATGGGAGGACCCATGCTGTTCTGAATTTTGAAAAGCTTTGGAGCTCTCTGGCAGGAGTTTTAAATTACTAAAAAGTATAAAAATCAGGACATTTAGAAGGTGAAAAACAGGGTTTTTTTTTGTTGGGTTTTTTTTTTCAGTCTCTCCCTTTTTCCATCTAGTGTCTAACAAGTTCCAAATGTTCCGGAGTGTCTATTTTTGTTGAGTTTTGGATTGAAAGTGTTGTTCTTGTACACTGCTACAGTAAAGTGTTTACACAGAAAACAGTCTAGTCTGGAAAAGTAACAATTTGTTCACAGGATCATGTAACATATTTGCCCAAATGGGCTCTTGGGAGTGAGAACAACCAATCCGTCTTCTCTCTGCAATGAATTTGCAATCTGATTTCTCTTTTCACCCATGAAATCTTCATTCTGCTCCCAGTGCCAGCTATAGTCTGTCCTGCTATTAAGAGCAACAGCAATAAGAGAAAAATAAACTCTAGTCTGTAAGGCTTTTTGAGAGCAGTGCAGAGCAAACAGCTCATTATGCTCGCACGTCAGCATCTTGAGAGAATTGCTGGAAGCCCAGGGAAAGAAGGAAGAATAAAAATCCCATCAGAAAAATATTCTTTGCTCTGTATAATTCTTCTTTGCAACTCCTGATTTTTTACTTCTTTATTAAAGGGAATGAGGAACGTATATGCAGAGCTGTATGTGGTTTCCCTGTTTGTGCATCCAAGGTATGACACAATAAGGACAAATATCCGGAGGCAGGTTCAGAGACATTGAGTCTAGATCTTTAATTAATAGCTGGAGATCAATTACATAATACCTGAGCAAATAGACACGTGCATTTATTATCTGAAAACAAGAACTCTGCAATTATGGTCATAAAGAAAATGTCAGAAAACAAGAAGCAACAAATACTCATTGTGGAATTAATAAGAACAGTAGTTCCCCTCCAGTGGTCACTGAGTAAGCAAACATTCTGGTTAAATAAACTGAAATGGAGCATATCTGGGCAACACACTTATGTGTTGGGTCAAAGCAGAGGTTAAATACAAATTTGTTTCAAAAAGACCCCAAAGAACACCATATGACTCTGTACCCCATGCACCACATGTTGTTAAAGGAGTAAAGAGGAGCATTGGGTACTTTCATGAGTGCGCTGTGTGACTTTGAAGTGTAGCTGTACGGAAAGCAGGGAGCATTCGTGTTTACCCCAGGCTCCTAGCAACTTCCCTGCTCACAAGTAATATCTGGCACTGAGGATGTATCGGCACTAGGCAGCCAAACACAACCCCCTGCCAACACCATGGTGACGGGCCGACCCTTGCAGAACACATCAGCATTAGGATTTCAAAAAGGGCGTATTTTCAAGGTCGATGTTTATTTCATGTAAACCAGGCACCTGAGGTTTCTGAGGTGCTGATCTTTAATTGGTCATTACAATAAAAACATAGGAGTAATTTCATATTACACTGATGCCTCAGCATGTAATCCCAATTTAGGTCACTTCATGACCAATGGATTTTTGCAGCTTCAAATGCATGCTTGCATGTCTACTACATAGTTATATGCATCCAGCCACTTCAGAGTAATTATTGTTGCTACCTTTTAATAAATAACACAAACCAATCCCTAGCAGTTGAGTGTGGTTGGAAAGATTTATAGCTCATATTCTCACAGCTCTATGGTGATTAATGCAGACAGTGATTTTGGGGGGAATAAAAGTAACCCTGTTTACTCAGGTGAGAAGGAGCCACATTATTGACTCTAGGTTCCCCCAGCAGGTAAAAGCAGGAAATATTCACAGAGGGAAAAAAAACAGGGGTTTGTCACTATAAAAAAGCCTCTGACTAACCTAAGGACAAGAATTTACAGAGGCTGAAGGGAATCCAGCTGAACTCAGAAGTGCTAACACGAGTGATCAGCTCTGAAAGGAGTTTTGCTCCATGCATATTTCCCTCCAGATTATATATGAAGATGTCTTGCAGTTTTACAGACCTGGTTTGAATCTCTCATAACTCCTTCTGCCACATCTCTTTATATTTCCAATATACCTAACTAATCCAGTAATTAACCATAAAAATAAATTACTTGTATAGATTATGTAACAATAACAAGGTAGCATGAGTCACTCTTCTTTGTTCTCACTCACTAGTGAGCAACAACATGGGCTCATTAAGTAAGTACCAGAAGTTCAATATGGAGAAAACTCAGATCTCAAGGCTAGATAATTTGGCCTCTATTTGTTTGCCTTTGTTCTCTTTTGTTTCCAGATTAAAAGGGCACCATGTACTTTTAGTTTCTTCAGGTAAAAAAGACACCAGGGAGCTGTTCCTTGACAACGGACCAGAGATGGCTTGGAGCCTACACAATAGTTGTTTGCCTTGCATTTACAGTTTGATTTGGACGGACATAGCTAGAATTTAATTTGACCCAGAAGAATTAGGAAATGGACCCCACTGACATGAAGACAATGAAAACTATGTCACCATTGCAACAAACATCCAAACATTTCATTAGCAATCAGAGACTTGTTCTGGAAAAGGCATGATCTAAGGCTCTGTAGTCACTAAATTACCAAAAAATGTAATGAACACTCCCAGGTCTGACCAGCTTGTGTCTACTTGGTACCTTTGTAGAATGGCACAGACCTTGGAGATCCCTGTCCCTACTCACACGCAATCATGTATAGAGGCTGATAGAAATAGCTGCATGGACATTCATATAGCTGATCCTTCTGTTGATTGAGAGACAGATGATTTGATCTCTTGAAGTGCCTCCAAGCCCTTGTGGGGAACAACTATTCTGTTTATAGCTGAACAAAAGATTGCACAGCCTCAGGAAGACCCTGAACCACACAAAGCCTAGGAGATTTCTGGCCGTGGGTGAACATCAGTGTGGGTATTTCTCCATTCTAGAGCAGGATGGAATTTGGGCCATGGGGCTGCAGTTTGGCACTGTGGAGTTCAGCAGCTACAATCCTATTCTATTTCTTCTGTCCCTTTCCTCTTTCCCATTCTGTTGGTATCCCCTTCCTCACTTGTGCCAGCACAGGTATTTCTGGACCTGGCCATTGAACCACAACAGGGAATTTACTTGATTTAGGGGAAAACTGCAAAAAAATACCAGTTTATTTATTTCAGCTAAGTATTTTCAGTTACTTGAGAGACATAACAGAGAGCAGCAGGGCAAAGGGATAAGTGACTGAAGGCAGGGCATGAGAAGAAAGGATGTCTTAAGCCAGGGCTTCCACTCAGTTCTTTTTTTTTTTTTGCAAATACATGGCCTGAGGAACCTTAATGGGGGTTGATGTTCTAAACATTCCCAGTAAACCTGGCTGTGATTTTAGCTCTGTTTATGTTTGTCTACCTTCAGATGGTACTACCTGAACTGTCTCTGAGAACCAGCTTGTTAAAGCATGAAGACTGTTTCAAAATGAAAATTCCCAACAAGATGCAATACCAGCAAGCTTTTCCTGATTTAAAATAATCTAATGTAAAAAAAACCCCAAACAAACCAATAAACCAAATAAGCAAAAAACCACACAAATAAGGAAATGTTACGGTTTCACTTTCAACCAAAATCAGAATTTGTTCTTCTGTAGAGATGGGCCAACTAGATGATTTTCAGATTAGGCATCTGGATCAGCTTTTGGTAAAGTTTTCGAAGATAGCTTCGTATTCACTGAAAATTCAGTCAGCAGTTCTTAGAACGGTTCGTCATCCAGACAGCAGAAATCTCATAAAGTTAGTTGATCACATGGGTTTTTCACCACTAGGGGAGTCTGATTTTCAGACGTGGTTTAATATTGTCTATTAAAATCATGTCACTTGAAGGCATCTTCATTTAATCATCTAGAAATTAGAGCGCCCAAGGTTATTAGTCATACTGAAAATGCTTGTGCTTTTAGCTGATTTGAACCTGAGTTTGATTACAAAGATTAGAGTTTGAGACAGGTTATCAGAGGCGTGTTCCTAACTCTGATTTCTTTTACATTTATTTCCTGTTTAGTTCCAACTCTGTAAAATCACAGTTCTCTGAATCAGAATTACTCTATATTTTATGTAAATGAAATGACATTATGGTGCCAATTGGCTCCTGAGTCAAACTAACTAGCAAAGAATTTAATTATATCCATTATTAAATGTTTGCGTTCCACCGATCCAACTTCTTAAAAACAACAATGATGAGTTTACAGATTCCTATTACCATCTGTTGCACTCTTTCCAAGTCTGGCAGGGGGTGGAAACCTTGCCGAATTAAAAATATTGCTATTTAAAGTCTTCCATGTATTCATTTCCTTAGACATGTGAACTCATTCAGTGGCAGAGCCAGGCTTATGGTCTCTGTAACTCTGCTGGCTGCTGAACTTGGAGCCATTTTAAACAGCACTGGATTCTCACAAAATTTATTTTTATTTTTAGTTATATCCCTCAACCACAGACCTAAATGGATGATCTTTTTGTTTTATTTATTTTTTTTTTTCAAGGCTTGAAAAGCAGAATTGCAAGGAATTAAGAGGCGGGAAGAGGTGACTTGCCAGAGTTTCTGGCTTCACTGCAGTCTAGAGTTGTTGCCTGGGCGATTGTGTTCATGGGAGGTCTTTAACTGGCAAAGCTGCCTGCTCAGTTTCACAGGCGCCACAGCTACTTCATTATTTCATCAAAGTTCATTACGTTGGGGAGGGTACTACCAATAAAACAAGATTACAAGTGTCTCCAACGAGCCCTTAAAGACATAATTCCTAGTTTTACCTTTTGCCACATCCCTGTCTGTGGTCCTATAATGCACAGAGAGATTTGCACCTATGATATGGACTACCCCACAGCTTAATTGAACTGAAAAACTCCTGGAGAATTTGATTCAATTTGTCTTGCGACAGAACCTTCTTTTGTTTTCTGTGGAGACAGGGTTCTTCATCTGAAAAAGAAATCAGAACAGTTTAATCACATGTTTTCAAGGAGGTAGGAGTATATGGGAGAAAAGAAATTAAGCCTCACCTAGATATAGAGCAAGACTGATCTATATTAAGCACTGATCGATGGTATTTAATGCTCAAAGAAATTCCAGGGAGTACTGAACCCAATTCAAGAGGAAATCAGTAATCATGGGCCATTTATGGCTCTGTGCTCAGTGAATCACATCTCTATGCATTTCTTTATGAACTGCCAAGATCCAGTCCTGACACACCTAGCATTTTTCTGCTTTTATGCCTGTTTGACCCAAGTTCATAATACATTTGGTCTTGATGTAAAATTATGTATATCCAAACAAAAAGAAAACCAGATTCAGTGTGGGTCAGTATTTTTGTGCCTTACTATCATGCCCACAGAAGTTTAAAATAACTGCTACTTTCTAGCTAACAGCAGGTGAGAGAAGGTGGTATTCTATTTCTGTTAAAAGGTAGAAAAAGATGGAACAGAACCACCATTAAAACCTCCTTTTACTTCCATTTACTTCTTGCTGGGTTTTGCCTGCTGTGGATATCTAGGGTCAGATGACTACTTTAAATTCCTCTCTGTTCTCAGAGATGAATACTCCAAAGAATATATTGAAATATTTGCTTCCCTGATACAACATATACATGAGCTATTTGTCTTGGAAGTTGATCACCACATAATTTATTTAAAGTAAAGGTTTTTAGACAAACTTTAAACTGAAAAGTCAAGTTTTAAAATGTCATTGTTTTTCTAGCTCATATTTTTAAGAGAAGTTGACATTTTAATACACAAAATAATGAGAAATGATGGACAACCTGATTACGCTGGACTTATTCTGTTCCAAGGTATCTCTGTGTTTGTATGGAACTGGACCTGGCATCAGTGGGTTGCCTCCTAGGCTTCACTGGCAAGGCTAAAATCATGATTTTGCCTATTTCGTGAGTTAGGTGATATTTTATCTAGACCAAGATGTGTCAGACAAATCAGGTCGCATCATCATAATAGCATTTTTTTATCTCAGCTTTCAACACTACCTCCTAGAATTACGTAGAACAATAATACATGAACAAAAAACAATTTAAAATGTCACTCTCTGAAAAAATCCCCAATAATTTATTAATCCAGATTGTGTTGTGTTTATAAACTGCACATCCACACTGAATTTTTATGCAAAGTCCAATTTACTGCAATAGGACTGCACATCTGTTCTAGACAAATACATGGGTTTTTCTATACAGGTGTTATTTTTTCTTCTAATGCCTCAGACTCTCCAAGCCTTTCTGACAGTTCTGAACAGTCATTTGATGGACAATATCAGACAAATTATATATATAAGGAAACACAGATAAATCTCTGCCCTCTAGGTCTCGTAGTCTAAGTTTATGATGTGCTTAAAGAAAGCCAAGATCTCATGAACACGCTGGAAAATAAGATGCACCAACTGTTCCAAGGAGGCACATTGGTTCTGAATGCAAAGGCACATATCTTTCTCTGAATGACTGGGTTAACCACAGCTATTTCTTATTTCATTCTCAGTGTTGCATGTCCAGGCAATGAGACCAAGAAGTGACAGAGAGGGAGCTACAGACTGCTCCAGTGAATCCACCAGCTACAGGTATTGTTCAGGTGAAAATTTAAATTGTCATGAATTCCTGAGGCGATGAATCACTGTCTTTGTGGGCTTCACTGTCTGCTTTGAATCATTTGTTTACTAATATTTAAAGTGCATTGGTATTCTCCCTTATTAAAAGTGTTTACTACAGGAATGCTATTAGCCCCGGAGTCTTAACAATGCTGCATGCACCTTGTTCTAGTGTGCACGCAGCTGTCACTATTACCCATCTGTCAGGGAGTGGAGATAGGCCAAGATACAATATCTTAGAGGTCAGCTGGAAACATGAAAGTCGAGCTGGCCTCACTCTGCCCTGTTTTACCGTGAAACATGGCCTTCCCAAGGTGTGGTAAGACAGGTTTTGCCCAAAGAATCTTACAAATACTTTTATCATATACTCTGCCACTGCTGTTGAGCAGAGCGCATAGGTGAAGTTCACCAGCTGTTCACCTTATCACTCGTTATGCTTAGTGTTGAACAATAAATCTCATTTGACATGCTGTACCGATGAGGAAGAGAGAATTGGAAACTGTGGTACTGGATCAGCTGTTTTGAAAGGGTAAGGTTGTTTTTAGCCCATTTTATACCTCCCCTCTTCCCTTGAATTCAGGGAGAAAGTGAATAGAGAAGTTTATTTCCCAGAATCTGCCCCTCAAAACAGTATCTGAGCTATGTGACTTCAGGAGTCTGTGTAGAGAAGATGGCACCTCCATACCACACATACTGAAAAACTATGTGTGTACCTTGAAATCCAAGTATGGGACTGCCTGATTTCCCAAAGTGAGGGCTCTGTTTTCTAAGTATCTTGGCATTACTCCTCTGTTCATTACTGTACGATCATTTCTCACTCTGTTTTCTCAATGTATTTTTTTCACAGACTATAATTATTACAGCCCAGCTGCTTCTTTTTCATTTTGATCCTTTGTAAACCTAGTCATTATGCTGCCTCAGACTGGCTTCCCAAAATGTCAAGATTAAAATGGGGCATGAAGGCTTATGCAAGAGTGAGTCAGTGGAGCAATTTGAACCAATAAATATCAAAGCAGTCTCTAAGAAGTAAGCAATTCATTTGATACCACATCTTTCAACAAGTCTTTAGAGGATTTTCCTCTGCAGGGTTACACCCTGATATTTACGTCTTGATCTCTCTACTCTGCAAAAGTCATAGTTTGCCTCATTAATGTGATGCTCTGTCAGGCAAGCAGTTCTGTCTGCAAAACACATCAGATTACCCTCCATTCTTAGTGCTCAGTGATTTGCAGTGCTATCTGCTATCAAAATAAATATACCAGAGCCCTGGCTTGTACTACTGTCTCTGCAATTAGTGATATTTTATTAGTTAATTAATTAGTTAATGTCAGACACTGGCCAAGAAATAACGAATGCGCCAATATTCATTTTTTATGTCACTGTAGGTAAATGAGTTGTCAAGACAAAAACTTTGATATAAAACTGCCAGTATGACTTAGTGAGTATAATAGGGTACAAAAACAATGAGTCTGTTTCAGAGATACGTCCTGCTGCTACTGCTTTTTTCTCACTGCTTTCAATCTGATGAGTGTAACAACTCTTGCCTTTGATTTTTTGCCATGGACTCCTGCACCATTGTCTTTTTCTCTTACGTTATTCCATTTTCTTGCCAAGGCTGTGTTTTACTTTACTCCTATCCAGGGACCATTCAATAAAAGCTAAGACCCCCTGAAGCAATATTGCAGTACTGGAAAATTCCAGCTCTTAAGAGTTACTCAAAATCTGAATTACTGAAATGGCTTAAATGCTACCTACTTGACTCAGGATCAGGATGGAAAAATCTTGTTTTATACATACCAGTATCTGTTTATCAGTAAACAGATCATTCACTTAGTACAAGGTGTGCCCTCTGCTTCATTTGCATGTTACATTCATTCACCTCACCTGTTATATTCTGTGGTTTCCAGGCTTTTACTGCCTTGTATGGTTTTGCATGTCCATGACTGCTCCTCTATATCTTGAGCTTGTTTCAAAGAGACCACATTTTAGTGACCACTCCTAATTTCTCCTGGATTTAATTAACTGACAATGTAAAACAGTATGAATTGTTTCCTGCTTGCACTTGGATTCTATGCAAGCAAATCACTGTAGGTACACATGAGGTATTTTACAATCAAAAGCAAGAATTATCCATGAGAAAATCTATTTCCTCAAGTGGAAATGTTTGAGAACTTCTGATACAAGATCTGTTTTGCAATATGTATGCTATGATTTATCCCATCCAACAGTATCACACATTACATTTAAATAGCCTTTGCCCAAACATTTTTTTAAATAAAAATTTTACCTATCACTGGGAATTGTTGGAGTGTTTTCCATGCCAAAATCTCATTTAATACTGTTTTTATGTCTTGCTTTCTAAGGAAAGAAGATTATTGTTTCTCTTCACATGCATGTGTTTCTCTGTGCATTTCTACTAATTGTTGAACACATGAATTAATTTCAACTATATTTTATAGAAGGGTGGAAGGCTGAAAGGTACTAACCTTCAACAAGTACTGAGAAAATGGACAACAAGGAAGAGAATGTAAATGTAAATGCTTCCGCAGAGAGAAGAAATGTCAATGTGAGCTTACGCATTTATTAGACCTTAAGTCCCTATTCCTGGAAAATGAATTTTTAATTTCATGCTTAGAAGACTTTTTGGTTAAAAAATATTCTAACACCATGAGGGTTTAGATTTCATTTAGAGTAAAAGTATGTTCACTATCCAGTTCAAAATTAAAGGGTGACAAAGCCTCACGACTTGGCTAGTACTGAATAACCGCCGGAAGCCAGAACACGACAAGTGTCCTAAAGACACCAATGAAGCGCAACCATTGAAACACTGAATTCTTTTCTCATTCCTTGTTCGCTGTGTACTTCACATCCCACCCAATAATTAGTACTGGCAGCTTCATATTGGTGCTTTTGTTTTCACTCTTTGCCTAACTGTGATGATATCACAAAAAGCATATACATTTCATTCTTTTTATTTTTTTGTTTGGCTCTGGGCCTGTAAGTACTAATACAAAATCAGTAATTGTACAGTAACAAGCCAAGGGCTTTGAAATGTATTTAGCAATAAAAAAGTATTCTTTTTCTTTTTTAAAGACATTCAAGCAGGAAGAAATAGGATAAACTGATGTGGATTTCTTTAGGCAGAGAAAAGTTTCCACAATTCTGATAACAGTTTCCTAACTTTGCAGAAAATTGCAGGGGCAGAAATAATGTTGCTGTATTTTAGGTAAACAAATCACTTCCAGTGAAGTTTAATGAAATCTCACCTGAGCTGTTCTAAGTAGAATGGACATTTTACTGTGCTCAGAAATCTTGTAGTTTTTTGCTAAACTGAAATCAGGTAGTTTCATGAAGGCAGTTTGTAATATGGAAAACCTGAAGATAGGAGTTAGTCCCACCATTGCCAAATCTGAAACAATGGATTGTAACAAGGATGGCAATATTTCACAGCACTCAGTGTTTTACTCTATTTTATATAGTTATGTGGAACGACACAGAGGCACATGACTCATGGCTATTTGTGCACCACAAATCATGGTGTTAGAAGTACAACTATCTTAGCTCCTCCAGATAAATCTTTTCCTATCGCAGAGGTGCTTCAGGACATTTCCTGAGCCTTTGAGTTAAAAAAAGTAAATTGGTTGTAGCAATGTTTGCAGAAAGAAAACCCCAACAGTCCCTGCCTTGATGCTGATAGAGAATGACTTAATTTCTTCTGGCTATAGCAAATAGATTGCTGTGATGTTCAGAAGAGTTTTCAGAAAGAACTGGGTACCTCCCTGTATCCTGCATAGGCTGCAAAGCATGAGGGCACCACCTGAGAACAGGCAATTCTTGTTCATCTTACTCTTTTCCCTTCACTATATTTTTGTGAAGTTTCTTATATCTGACTTTCTCTTACAGAACTTGCTGTGAAAATGGGAAAGGAATCCCCTGTGAAATCAGTAAGACCTGATTAGGAATCCTGCATGGCTACTGTATTTTACAGTAAACCCAAGACAGGAAAAGCAACAAACACGCTAAGTTGTGATCCAGTAAGAAAGTCTTAAGGCAAACAGCTATCTTTATGCTTTATTGATAGTTGTTTCAAGAAGATATATGGGAAGCTCTGGGGTCTCCCTCCTTTCATAAACACCAGATGCACTTAAAAATCCATGCCATGAAAATGCTTTTCACTGTTAAATTATTAAAGTTGGATGCTTCTTATAAGCACAGATTCATTCATTTTCTTGTGCTTGTTAAATCTTTCTTCCTGCAAATGTAGCACTTGCTTTTTGATGGCAGAATTAATTTTCCAAAAACTCACAAGGAAAACAGTTCATCTTATGGAAATTAAAATAAAGAAGAAATAGGTTCCTCAATAAATTTTCCTTTCCACATCTGACTTTCCTTGTCCAAAAACATTTAATAGAACATTACAGACATTCCCCATTAAATTAAAATTCATAGAAATCTTATATAAGGGCTATATTTGAATCCATTTTATGGGCCTAATGGTCTTTCTTTTCCCCCATGTTTTTCTTAGTAACTGAAAGTTCTTTCTGTGGTATAAGCTGCCAAAACAGCAAACACAGAGAATTCCCCAGGGAATGCCACACAAATTCCACTTCTCAGACTGGCTGCCGTTTCATATTGATCACAGTCATGATGAAGTATTAATTTGTACACAGCTGAAAGACTATGTTTTTTTTTTTTTTAAACATCTAATTCAAATAGCCATGAAGCCTTGGCAGTGCTTAACAAAGATGAATTCTTCCTTTACTCTCCTGTGAACCAGCTGTTGGCACTAGCTATATTACAGACAAGGAGAAAGATCTCCTAGGTCATTTAACTGAGGTCAGTACTGTTACAGAAAACCCCATAATATAATCACCTAATGAATTTATCAATCTACACCTTAATAGTCAAACTTGTAGCTTTCACTTTCCAAATATAAACTTATTTCAGAGCGTCACTGCCCTGACAGTTAGGATCCTCCTCAATTAGTGCTAAATTCACTCATGGGCAATTTATTCCCATTATTTCTTGTGTTAGCATTGTTATTTAATGCAATACTTATCCTTTCCTCTCTGTAAACTGTAATGTTTATAAGGAACAATCATATCTTCTCCCTGACTAAAGCTTGCTTGATTTACTCTGATTAAACAAGAAAAGCTCTTTTAGTCTTTTCTTACACAAACAGCAACTCTTTTGTCTGATTATCCCAGTAGAATGAGAGGCCTTCTAGTGACAACAAATGTTCTCTTGAGAGAAAATGATAATGTCATTTGATGATGATTTTAAAAATTAGATACTTTACATGAGGTTTTTTTTTTCTGAAAGTGAACAGAGCCAGGAATGATTGCATGGAATTTCCATACCATTAATATATATTTTAATTTTCTGTAAGTTTGACCTTAATTTTGGTCTTCTGGATTTTAACAGATTTTTTTTTTGTGATACAGTGATTGTGAGGCTATTGGTATTAACCTAGACTGCTGTTCCGTAAGGTCAACTTTAACCCCAATTTAGCATAGCTTTTTTTTGCGGTGAATACGAATACTAAGGAATTGACATTTTCCCAATTATACATTACAATCCTTTGAGGTAAACCTTAGGGCAGCCTGTCATCTCAGGCATGGTAGAATCAATTCCACAATTTGTGGATTTCTGTTTAAGAAGTTAAGTAGATGTGTTATCGTTGTCTACAAATCATATTCTAAATCAAACCTAAGAAGTGGAAGAAATTAGTAATGATGTCTTATTAGTAACATGAGCTTTATAGAGCTCATATTCTGTGAAGATGGGCCTTTCTGCTCTTGTCTTATGCAATGCATTGCAACACCATTTCAGATCAACCATTTTCCACTACAGTGCCCCATTTGGTTTAGGACCCACTTATTTCTTTTGTAACCAGTGGCTGAGAGAGGGGGTAGGCTATTTTTGTTTGAAAACTCAGGTTTTGCACATTTGCAAGGCAAGATGTGACTTAGGAACTCTCTGCCTCTGTGCCCTGTAGCCATCAGAGCACCTGTGCCAAGATCACCTACTGAACATTTTGCTGATGGATACTTGACAATGATATTTTGTGGACATATTTAAGTGATCTTACTGATGAGGTCCTTGACTTAGAAATAAGAGAAGTGGGCTCTTTTCTGAGATCTATTTCTTCAGTCACCTTTTCTCAGTCTATTTAACTTTTTTTTTGTTGTTGCGGGGCAGCGAGGGAAACCTGTCTCTCATTATCTAGTTGTACACTGGCCACCATCAGGGCCTTGATCTCAGCTGGGGCCTCAGGCACCACAGCAGTATAAATACTAATAGCACAGAGGAGTCCTTTGGTGAATATTTTTTGTTACAGATTTTGTAAGATGCTTTAAGGACTCATTTTCTATGAGCCTATTTTACAAATTTTACGCATAAATCAAATAAATACGGCAGTAGGGAACAGACTTTAAAAGTAGAGAAGTCAGACAAGCATATGGCAAATATCCTGATGCTGCTTAGTTGTAGTATGTATCTATATGAATACAATTAGAACAAAGCTTCTTTTTGAACTGCTTTGGTAGGAATTGCTTGTGAGTAATATGACCTCAGTGTGTGCAAGAACATTAGTATGAAATTATTCATCAATAAATCACTCGGCAAATAATTCTCCCTCTCTGACAACCTGATTCATAATTACCTTGCTGTCTTTCGTTTACTAATGGCAGCTAAATCCCCAATCAAATGCCAGGTAGGGAACATAGTGAAGAAAAAATATCTGTGGGAAGAGACTGTGCAAAGCGATTGCTGAAAGAAAGTTTGAGAGAGGCCAAACTGGAGGATGGTTTTAAAGGCTTTTTCCCTTCCTTTCAGCCCTCACTTTTCTGGATTTCAGGGATTCTCTTCCTCACTGATTGGTCTTTGTTGCTCTGTCTTTAGGGATGAGAGTGGTAGAATCTGTAGTGGCAGAAGATAAAAAGCACTTCATGGGCCTTACTTTCTTCTTAGCTTTGCTTGAATTTGTATAAGTAACCCTTTTCTGAGGTTCACTTGTGAAAATATGGGACTGCCAGGGGAGAGATGCACTTGAACAAAAGTTGGGGAAAGGATACTTAGGAGCAGTAATTTTATGAATGGTGCTTCCTGCATACAACATCTTGTTTTTCTAACTTCACGTCACATTGTGCCCTGATGCAGTATCACATCTGGCAGCTGCCAGCATGCCTACCTCTACCTTACCACTGGAACAGTCTAATGTCTTGAAGCAAGGGGAAAATGCCCTAGTCAGAAAGGCACAGGAGAGAAGCAATGATTTTATATATGCTATTCTGTTCAGCTTTGCAGACCACAAAATCCTGGAGACGAAATGTTGCACAATTAAAGCAGCTGTGGCAAAAGTGGAGTCACTTTGGTTTGGGCCAAGCACCTACTCAATGTCATTACGCTAATTTAAAAACAGCCCTGAGGATGTAAGGAACCCCTTGACTTCAAAATATAAATATATTCCTTCTGCTTCCTATCCATATAGTAGTCGTCAAATGAATTTATTATAATAAAAAGTCCCCTTTTTCCTCTCCAGAGAATACAGAACTGCACCTTACATATCTGTTTGTTTCCTTTTAAACCCCCCTAGGATGGTTGCCCTGTTTCTCTTGGTTTCTAGGCACCTTTCCACCTCAATCTGCCTTGCCAAAACCATCAGATATCTCTGTCATGTGAACTAGGCAGTGAGCCAGCAGGTCAGAGCTTACACAATTTGTGGCGCCTACTTAAAGTGTCTGAGATTCTTACCAATCAGTCTGAACCTGGGGGCAAAGTGTAATTCTTTCCTTCATGCCCGTGTTTATAAAATCACACAAAGGTAAAGTATGACACTGGTGGATTGCTTTAGCTTTTTATTTTCCTATATTGGGGAACTCAGAAAACTCCTGCACCTCTTTGACTACAGCTTTATCCCTGCTTTCTGCTAAAGATGCAAAGCAGCTTGTGTGACAGCTGTCAAAAAGAGCAGGTTGAGTTAAAAAAAGTTATCTCTAGAAAGAGTGTGCTTAAAGCAGATTACAGTGTCTAAGGGCCTTACCCAGGTTTTAATTACTTCTTTCTCAGGCAACATTTCACTTAGCTGAATTTGAGGATTTTTTTTGTCACCTGAGGATTTTTAGACATACTGTGATACACACTGGCTACATAGGATTTCATTGCAAATGTACACCTTCTTCCTAAGCACAAATGGTATTGTAATACTTTAATTGATGTGAATGTGCAAAAACTGAGTCGGTCAAAAATTACCTGGGGGGAAGGAATTAAAAAAAAAAAAAAGGGCAATTAATTCCCATTGTATTTTCTTTCTTCTTAACTGCAGGCTGAGGTCTCTTTGTGCATAATGCTCCTACTCAGAACATTGCTGCACCATTTCTGGTATGATCCAAACACACCCACACCCTCAGTCTGGTTCTTGACTGTCTTCCCAATCAGAATTTTTATACTTTCTACTGTTCAATGCCTATCACCCCATTTACTAGTGGATTGAAAGCATAATAAAGATGAAAGTATAATCCTTCTGCATGCCTGTCATTTTCTGCCTCTTCTGTTTGAGACTGTAAGGGGAGACTGAAATTAACATACTGCTGATTATTCTATAATTTCCCTATGGCAGGGGCTAAATGGATCATACTGAATGTACAGTACAATGCAAGAATTTGGCATTTGCAGTTTAACAAGTGCTCCAGGCCCCAGGCATGTTTGAGCTGGCTTTTGGGGCAGGTGGTTTGCTGGGGCAGCAGGTTGCTGAGCAGCCCCAGCCCTGCTGCCTGCTTGCTTCTCTGTAGATGCTAGGCTGCCACTCCAACGGGGCTTGGAGCTTCACAAGCAACAGTGAGAAACACCACCACTTGCCTTTTCTTCTTTCAGGAGCTGAAACACATGGCTTGACTTTGTAAGGGTTTTTAGTTAGCTCCCCAACCCATAACAGCTGCTTCCTTCAGGACAGCAGCTGCAAAGCGTCAGTCTGCCCCTCTCTCCTCATCCCAGGAGCCGCAAAATTTAGTATTGCTGCCAGGTTAGGGAGCCCCAAGATATCCCAGGGTTCTCATCACTCAAGCTGCTGAATGGTTTCCTTTCCTCTTGTCCTCACCTAAAACACATTGGGTAAAAGTGATTTCCCATGTAGCGACCACTTAATAATTGGAACTTCAGATGCTGTGTGTTGCCATGCTCCTTTTACATATGCTCAATACATTTAATCATAAAAAGAGCTCATGGGTGGAAAACACATGCCTACTGTGGGTAGGCCAGCATTACAGCTCTGTGTTAAATAAGCTACCATGGATATACCCCACAATTCCAGGAAACTTTTTCTTTAGGATACACACAAAATGTATAAACAAAGTTATAAAAATCAGCTGTGCTGTTTTGCTTCCCTTCATGCTTCAGCTGTTTGCATTTCTTTCACCCAGAAACAGGTATTTCCCCAGGTTCCTAATAGTGTCGTTTATCCTTCAGGGATACATTTTTCCTCTGCAGTAGTAATTTGTACACCAGAGCTGCGTTACTATTAGGATATGAGATGGAAGACACAGCAGACTTGTAATTTACTTTTTTTGTTCACGTCTCTGCAGCAAAAGACCACACTTCGGTTTTCTAGGAACATGCTTTTATGACTGGAAAAATACAGGGAGCAGGCTAAAGCTGGGCCTACACAAGCCCAGCAGAGCCTAGCAGAGGCCTAGCAGAGTCAATGTGTTGGAGTAGCTGCCAGGATGGTGTCGAAAGGGAGTAGCGTGGCCAGCACACACCATGCAGAGGAGAAAGAGGTATTTAGAGGGATTCTGAGAATATAAAACAAGAAATGAAGCAGGCTGACATTCAGCTGGTAATTGCACAGCAGCATTAACACTTCTTGCCAGCTCTTCTTTGATCAGGGGCACCCGCCCAGCTGTGACTGTGAATACCTGAGTCCAGCCTCCCTTCAGATTGCCATTCTCCCGCCTTGGGATCAACTCGGAAATGATTTTCTTGTACAAAAGTGCTGTGCTGACACAGACACTGTGCCTTGAGGTATTTATGAGGAATTTACAGTCTAATTGATAAGGACTAAAGGGTGACTGGTGGAAATGCCAACTTGGTAGACATCTCTGACCCTTGGATGGGACACAAAGTGGCAGTACATGAGGGCTGGCTACAGGCATAATTTCTGGGCCTCTCAGTCCCTCAAGGATGGCCAGATTAGGAGTGTGAAGTTTTACCAGCTACAAGGGTGTTTGGAGCTAGCAATGCAGGAAAAGAGTTATGTCATCTACTCTCATGTTTTTCTTACTCATGCCCAGAACTATGAGGAAATACTCTTCTTCAAAAGAATATTTTGCATATCAATAACCAGCTTCATCCAAGATCTCAAAGGGCTCTATATACAGTCATTAACTGCAATTCCTATCTCACTGATGCTCATGGAGAAGTTGGTAACTGAACTCAGAAGAATACACCCAGGAGAACTGACCTCCTGCACTCTTTCTTAACCTGCAAATTACATTTTCCTTAAAAACAAATAAATGACCCTAAAAATCCCAAAGAAGCTTTAGTTACAGAAAGAACAGCAAGAAGCACAGTCTTGGTTAGTGACTTCACAAACCCCCGTACTCAGGCTGGAACTCCTAGAAACATTCAAGTGCATTTGTGGAAATATAACTGTAACCATGTGGCTTTGGGAAGTCATGGCACGCCCAGCCTATTATTTGCTTCAGTAGGTGGGTGCCAGGTTGGATAAAGCCCTGGGTGGTATGTTTTAGTGTGAGATGTCCCTGCCCATGGCAGGGAGTTGGCACTAGATGATCTTAAGGTCCTTTCCAACCCTAACTCTTCTACGATTCTATGATTTTATGTGGGTGCAACTAGTTCATCAGTTATAAAACCAGCAAGCTGGCTGGGAAGCAGGGATGCATGAATTCATTTCTCCAATGTCTGATATTTCCTCTTTGCTGATATGATGATATCTGAGGTTGGAAGCCTGGAAAGTCTGGCAGATCATGCTGGCAAACTGGCAAAGTATGACAGTATTCTTTTAATTCTGGATGTAGATACCTTGATAGTGTGCAAGTGTTTTAATCTTGGGGCACATAGTAACTCAATGCATGAGAATGGGAAACCAGAAGAGAAGAAGCCAGACATATCTCTGTTTTGTTCCAGTTTTGCTGTTTTGGTGGCTGGAAGGGTTAGTAAAAGTCCTTCCTTACAAGGCTGGCACAATTGCGATGAACAGTCTAGGACAGGAGGATGGAGAATCCCAAGTGGGAAAACAGAATCTGTCTACAGCAAATGATCTCATCCCAGACTGAGACTCCCTGGGATAATGTGTGCCCACCTGTTAGTGTTTCAGCTACTGACAAAGCATGATACTAAGGCTCTAGTGTGCAGTTTCCAAGAACTTGGGCTGCAGTTCAGTCAAAGATTAAAAAAAAGGGTCTGCATATGTGAAGACTGTTTAAGATGATGACCTGTCATTGCTAAAATTCCTGAAGAACGCAGGTAAGAAAACTTGCTTATCTCTGAGCTGTCCAAGTTTGCAGTTAGCCATGTGTGAGGTTTTTGCTCCCAGATCTTTTAACTATTATCAGTATTCTCAAGCTGTTTGTGTTTTTATATCTTTCTAGATGGCTCCCTATAAAAGAAAAATAATGTATTTATGCAGCTTATAGTCCTGAGCACCTCCAGTTCTTCTGCTTCTGGAGTATGGTAGTAAAGCAGTTGTGAATTGCATGGTGATGGAGGTATATGCCATAAAATAGATATGGGCTTGAAACAAGTCATATGTCTCCATGCCTTTTTAAACAAGTAGGATGATAAACAATATGATTACATAGGTATTACAGGAACTTCAAGAAGCTGGGAACCTGTCTTACCTTTCCATCCTCAAGGGGAAAATAGAATGTTTGTAATAATTTCAATGCCACACCACGAACTCCTACCATTCTCATTTAGAAAGCTCACCTTGAGGACCAAATAAAAAAATATGAAAACCATCCACTGGGCCTGAAAGCTCCAAACAAGGTTTTGAAATACTTAAGGAAAGAGTCCAAACTGGTGTTATGACATCCCTGCCAGTGTCTAATTTTTTCTGATACCAGACTCACTCTTAAAATGAGTTTAGAGGTGAAGATAACTGAATGTAAATGTCATGTTTAAATCCCAGATGGATAGTCCCAGAGCCTGGAAATTCAACTATTTGCATAAGACATATATAATAATTTCAAAATCCTTTTCCCACTGCCTGGTCAATGAATCTTAACACTAAGAAAAATAATGATGGTCTAATCTCACTGGTCCTTCAGCACCCTTGTCTGCTGAACCTGAGGACTTTCTCTTCGTAACACTGGTGTTAGATACAGGTTCCATTCTCGTTCTTTGATCTTACAAAACAACTCCTTATGATTACTATATTTTCTAACACAGACTGCTATAAAATAGAGTTCTGGTCTTGTTTTCCCCATTTTTTTTTTTTTTTTTTAACCACAAAATTTAATCAAAGCTTGACAAATAAAAGTCTAGCTTCTTGATTGATTTAAAATACGCTGATACAGCATGACCTAGTAGCAGATCTTAAAATGAATATACAATATTTCAAGCAATTTCCATGGTACAGGCTCCTTCTTTTTTAACGCAGGAAACCAGAAAAGAAGCAAAGTGAAATGAAATGGTCCCTTCATAGAAAGACTCCCATCTGAAAATTGTTTTAATTCAGGGCAGCCGTGGGTATAGTTTACATAATAAAAAGCAGTTTTACTAAAGTGTCTGTGGTTATACTAACTCAGTGTAGAGCTCCTGATCAAAGCTGCCTTGCAGCCAAAGTCATCAGCAACCCGACAGCGTACTTTCGTGAAAAAGACTTTCCTTCTCAGCTGGGATGGCTCAGACCCACTCCCAAGAAAACCAAAGCTAAGCAGAAATGAGGGTGTAAAATCAAGACACCTTTTCCATTGGTTCAGTATTATGTATTAAAGACGGGGGAGCTTGGATGGAGATGTGCACATTTAGGAAAATAACTGAGCTTTCCACAATCTGCCAGAGTTATGGCTTGGCAGAGCTGGTATGAGAAGCCATGAGATTGGGGACTGTCACTTCTCTGTTGAAAGCTCCGCTCCTGTAGTCCCTCTGTTTCACTTATCAGCTGCAGGGAGAGATAATGCTCAAGCAAAGTGGGCCTTGATCTCTGCCAAATATATTTTCAGAGCTGTGGAAATAAACTGAGAATGTATTCTCCTGATCACAGAATTGATTCATTTAGCAAAATTTAAACAAGTAATTTTGTTTTCCCTTCTGTTATTTCACCAGTTCCAGTTCTAATCTGCAGTTTGTAGGAAGGAAAGTGCAATAGTGCAATCTTATGTCACAGTTACATGGGAAAGAGAGACAAGGAGGGGCAGACTATGGAGTCTGCAAAGCGCTTCCCTAGGTGATCCAGGACTAAGCATATCGTAACCCCCTAGGAGTCTTTTGTTTTTAGGTTACCCCTTGTTTTTTTTCATTTTCCCTCCCTCCCCTAGGTATGTCACTTCTAAACATCAACCAAATACTTCTATGGGCAGAAAATGAAGCCGCTACAGTCCTTGTTCTTTTGAACTAGGACCCAATTTGATTGACGTCTCCTGACTTTTAGTAAACTGTGTTTTCTGAAGTGTGAGAGAGATCCCTGCAGCAATAATGTCCATATCAAATCATAATTAAAAACAGCAGTGAGGAATGTGCTGAGATTTGAACTGTAGACCTCCCAGGCCTAAAGCCCAAATTGCAAAACAGGACTTTAAAGGCTCATAGAAGCTTTAAACATCAGACATTTAATCACAACTAGTCTGTAGGGATGATTTCCAAAAAAAGAAACAAAATCGCACCACCACAGAGAATAATAACAAGATCTGAGCAAATGTTGTAGCAAAGAGACAGTTTCTTCACAAAGGGGTTACACGCTGTGCATCTACTTTTCCATTTACCAATGACAGCTTGAACATTTTCAAAGACATCTGCGGTGGGAATCATATTGAGCTAAACCTGGGGGAGAGGGAAGTAGGCTCTGAAGCAAGAGTACAGTATGCTTGTGATCCAATGGCAGCTTGCCATGAGTAGGAGGGCTCCACCCAAAAGTATCAAAAATAAATTAACACACCTATCTTTTCTTAGACTTCTTGGAACCTATACAGGTACTTCTGTCAACCTCCCTACTACAAGATCCACTTACCCTTAGCTAAGGTCAGCAGGAAGGTGAATGAATAAACAGGCTTAAGAAAGGTCTGTTATGCTGGGTAGGGCCAAGGAGCTGTCTAGCTCAGTGTCCTGTCCCTAACAGCAGAGACCTAGGAAAGGCATGAGGAAAGTTCAAGTGTAAATGAAGTGATCCTACTCTTCTTTGAAAAGGGATATTTCTGGCTTGCCAGCAAGACCAATATGTTGAAGACAACCTACACTGAATAAATGTTTGAACTGCTCTTTTTCTCATGAACCAGAACAGGATTTAAGTAATTTCAGGTAACACTGATACCAGACTAGGACTGAGCTAAAAATGTGGGATTCTGATGGTGTCTTGAAGACAGATTAGCTGGGCACTGGATGGAGTGTTGCCCCTAGGTTGTGTATCTGCTTTACTGATAGAGGAGAGGCACTGCTGGCACACCTTCCTGACCCACAATATTGAACAATCCCATATGCACTTCCTGATGGGTAAGCTGGCCAGCATGAATCAGCCTTATCCTTTATCTATAGGTTCAGGAGGCATATAGCTAACCGCTGCCTTTATGTTAATGAGCTGAGGGAGGAAGGACTTTAATTTCCATGTGGGTCATTGGATCTTTCTCAAAGTCCTGCTTATGTGTTTGATGACTAAAGCGCACTGTGACACTGAACTGTTTTTTAGTTTAATGTTTAACAAACCAATTAGTCTGATTTAAGAGAGCGGTGATTTTATTGCATGTTAGGAAAATGATTTGAGCTTTGTGGGATTTCCTGGCCTTTTCATATGACATCTTAGTATTGCTGATGGGGACAGATCCTTGGCTGCCAGAGCTGTGTAGGTACACTGAAGTCAATAGGTACCTGAGCAAGCTGTTGAAGAATATTAGAGACACTACTGTCTAGAGATGTGGGAATTTGCAGGGAAAGATTTGAAGAGGGAGAGATGGAGCTTTCTTAAGTTTGAGGTCCATTGTAACAGAAGAGTTGTATTTTCCTGATCTTTCTACCAGCAGAGGTGGAGGGTGGAGAACAGATTTGATCATCTCAGGAAGACTCCCTGATGCTAGTATTTGTCTTAACATTTAAATGCACTGATTTTCCTACATTTAAGAGAGCTTTTTTTCTGGTGGTGGCTGCAGTGGACATCTGCTGTCAAGGATTCCCACTGACTAAGGGAATGATACTAAAGTCAGAATAAGAGTGGGAAAAATAGGACTGTGCTGTCTCTTTTTGAGGAAACTACCCTCTATGTCCAAAACCATAATTCAATTTCTTAATTTCATGACTTTTAAGATAAGCTTTTTTTTTTCACAAGACCCAAAAGAAGACTGTATGTATGTACGCATGTATGTATGTATGCATGTAAGCAAATACATGACAAAGGCTTCCTGGTCAATGTCCACCTTGTTTCTGGGTATCAGCCTCACGCTGCCAATCTTTCAAACCCTGAAGGACAGGGCACTCTTTAGTTTGTACTTAAGCATACAGTATTCACCACAGAGATAGTACTTAACAGAAAGAATTGGCTCTGGAGGGGTTCCTAAAAGAAACTGAATCCCCATCAATGGAGGCTTGAAATCTGGAGAACACAGAGTTTGGAAGAAGAGACAGGGTTGACGTTGAATGGGGCTCCTGTTCAGTGTGTTGGTACATAAGATACAGGAGACAGAGCAGAAGTTACTTCCTGTGTTCCGTGAAATAAAATTACAGAATCTACAAATGGGAGATGGGGAAATTTCCCCTTTAGGTGCTTCTTCTTAGTCATTGTTAATGAAGCTGATGCTTTCCTCTTCACATGCTACAGCTTTAGCAACTTGTATTTGTTCAAAGCCAGCGCTTAACCAACCTTTCAAACCCTGGAAACATCCTACGTGAAAGGACCCACTGAAACTGGGACTAGAGGCAAAAAAAGGGGAGACGCTTCTTCAGCTGGAAGAAACCTTGCCTTCTGAGATGTTCCAGAAAGAGACAGATTAAGTATGGAAATTGTAACTCAGATTTGAAATCAAGCTGTAATAATCAAGCATGTACATCCTGCAAAAGCAGAGAGCATGAAACCAAAGATATCCTTATCCACATTATCTTTTCTGGCAACTCAGGCAGATTCAAGCACAGAGCTCAATGCATGGCTATGATGGAACTGGAATGTGACTGAGAGAAAAGCAAGTGAGACATAGGAATCATGAAGCTGAGAAAATGGATGAAAGGGATCATGGGTACAACTGTGAGAGGCAGGGAGACAAAATGGGCACATGGGTGTGGAGCCACATACCTTATACCAGCTCAAGTTAATGATGTTATGGGAATGACATGTTGAATTTCACTGTTCAGGGAAATGATATGCAGACTTGCTAGGATTCCCGCTTTCAGCCTCTTGTCAGTGCTATTATTCAATAACTTATTTTGATTTCTAAAGAGTTCTCTTTCATATCCACCAGAATCAGACGTTCCTCAAGCTTGGGTTTAGGTAGGAAGGTAGCTTTCAGCTTACTCTTTGGCTTCTCATATGAGAACTGGAAGTAGATAGGAGAAGCACCTGCCAAATGTTCCTTTAATACCTGAACTAGGAATCCTGTCCTACTGAGAGAGGAATGGGACAAAGACTGCAAGGGTATCAGAAGAGAACTAGGGACTAGTATTAGACTAAAGGTCTCAAAAGTGGTCTATGCATTAGTGAAAGGCAGATAATCTCCAGTCTGATATTTTTGTGTGGAGGGAGGAATGCTACTGTCGGTACATGATATTCCCAATATCATGTACGTGGGGCAAGAGACTGATGGTGACATAATTATGGGTTTAAATCATCTACAAGCCACAGCTGATATCAAAGACAACAGCATTCCTACAGTAAAAACAAGAATAATGTGAGAAAGAGAAGGATTCTGTGATTCTGTGATTATGAGGGTGAGAGAACATGAAAATGGACTCCACATGTGACTTTCAGCCATCCAAGACCAGGGTTCTGAGCAGATGGCCCTCACCTACGGTGTTCCTTCTCTGGCACTATTGTCTTGTAAAGACATGTTGATTCACTGAGGTCTTTGTATACACGTATGTCTCCCACAAGCTATTTTTCAAGCATTTTGGGATTGCCTAGTTTCCAAAATTGACTTTGTGCAGCTTGGAGGTTTGTATGCCTGTATAGCACTTGATCTAAAGGAGGAGTTGTATGTTCTATGCTCTTCTCTTGCTTTTCTTCATTTCACTTCATTCTAATAAATGCAGACCTTCCTGTTCCAATATGATATGATATACTTTGAAGTAGAACTGCTTAGGCTTACTCAAATCAAGCCACTTTGGATGTTAGGACTGGTAGAGCTTTACTACTGTTCAGCACTCCATCTGACCTGTTTGGACTTCGGAGAAATAGGATCTCTTTACCCTAGAAGAGGGCAACATCAGTGATTTGTGCTAGTGTTTGAGTTAGCGTTTTCAGGTCCAATTTATTAGCTAGCACTGTGCCTTGCAGAACGCATCCTCCATTCCTGGAGGGAATGAGGACAGCAGGATGCCTTCTTTACCAAACAAGTCTAAAAATAAGCCACCAGAACAACAGGCAGCAGAGCAACTTCTGCAAGATGTTTATGTCCTAAGCTCTTGGCCAACTTCCTTCCTAAGGTGCCACATTTCCCAGCCTGTCTGAATCCCATCTATAGATTCAAGAGTTTCCATCTCATCTTGTGCTCAGTCCGTGAATAACTGCCTTGTTATGTACATGCACGGTGGAAGGGTGGGGTGGAAAAAACTCTGGTAGGAGCCTGTCTTGAGATTGCAGTAAATACTTAACCAACAGAAATGTCAATGAGATTTGGCAGCTGTGAGGAAGACTTCTGGAAAATCGTTTCGGGTTCCTAGGAAGTGAGGGAGGCATTTGGTAATGGGTGGGGACATTTTTTCTTTTCCTTGCCATTTCTTGTCAGAGAAAGGGGAAGATCTAATTCCTCATTACTGATCTAAGGAAATCCCCTACTCCTAGAAACAATATCCTCTGCACCTAGTCTATGGTTGTACTGTCTTTAGAGAAGTCTCAGGAGGAACCTCAAGTAGTGTGATACCAGGTCTGTAACTCTCCAACAGTTGCAGTTGCTGTGGGAGTCACAGAGGTTGTCTGTCTAGGAACATCAAGCAGAGAAAGGCAGAGAGCACAGTAAAAGCATCAGGACATACCACTTTAAATCACTGAAATGTTTCTGTTACCCTAACCCTTTAAACTTCTGGGTAATACAAAAAGTAAAACAATATTTTGTTTTTCTCTTATTCAGTGCATTTTGTTGTCTTCCTTGGCATTGGCCCATGACTATTTATCTAGCAGTAAATGTAATTTGAGGATTAAGCCTCCCTCCTTAATTCACAGTAGAAGAGTCTTTCAGTGAAATATATTTCTTTTCTTCACTGTAAAATTTGTAAGTGCCTGGTCTTGCAGCTACAGTTTACAAGGCACTGAACATTCCTCTCCTGTTGGTAAAGGATGTCACTTAGCTCAGGAAGGCAAATTGCACTGGAGAACCTCTCTACTCTTAAGTGTCATATGATAACCAACAGTAGCATTTGTACAAAGACAGTATGACTTAAGGCAAAATTTGCACTGATCTGTTATAATTTATAGCAAATGTGTGCATCTCAATCACCTGGATTGGCTGAAGGTGGTATTATTTACATATGTTGTAAATATTCTATATACTTTATACATATTATATTTTATACATATTATATTTAAAATAAAAAAATACAAGCTCCATAATCTAGACTGCCATAAGCATACAACAGAAACCTTGTAAGTAAATGCCTTTTGGAAAGGCATTCTACCTTTGATATGTAGGTACTGCATATAATTTTTTCTTCCTTATCTCACTTTCTTGACTGTTCTTCTGATTCTTGGTGCTGCAGTTATTGCTAGAGATGGATCTGAAACAATATACTTGGATTTGGCCTTCTCCTCTAGCCAGAAAAGTTGTTTGTCTAATAATGGAATTATCTTGAAGTGATGTTCCATTTGCTTATTACACCATTGTCATCCTTTATGATGTCACTCCTGGAGGATCTGAAGGTTCTAAACTTAGAAGAAGACTAGAAAGCAGCAGAACATTTTGTCTGTTGAGGAGATCAGCTCTCTCTCCCACTTGCCCAGGTTGTGATGATCGCAGCAAGGAGGCTAGAAAAACGCTGAAAATGTTCTGTATCTTGATGCACCTCCAAGGAGTTAAATCTTTCAGCTTAGTAGCTCGACTCCTCAATACGCAGCAGGGCATATAAGGAGCCACAAAAATTTTCCTTGCAAAAGTTCCACCTGCCCTCTGGGTGGTAATAGTTTATAA
The DNA here is from genome assembly GCF_037157495.1 of Lathamus discolor. Classification (NCBI taxonomy): domain Eukaryota; kingdom Metazoa; phylum Chordata; class Aves; order Psittaciformes; family Psittacidae; genus Lathamus; species Lathamus discolor. The sequence goes on along the minus strand of NC_088893.1, from coordinate 11,525,538 downwards.
CTCCTCTTGTTTTCCTCACAGCTTTTTTATTTGCTTAAATATTTATATGGTGCTTCCATCCTGTTTGAATCTACAACAGCTTGCTCTCACTTAAAGGGTGGAGGTACCTCTCCAGGTACTGATTCCTGTAAACTAATGGCTTTGATTAATTTAGATGAAAGAGACACTTATAATAAAACATCCCATTTTGGGTGCAGCTATGTGGGTGGATTGTACACCCATGAAAAAGAGAGAACCTCTGTATTAGCTAGACCAAACACAACAGGGTTTTGTGCTACATTAGCTCCACCTGTAGTCATCTAATATCACCCTTTATAATTCTATCAGATAGTACCTCGTGCAACACCTGCAGATAAAATTTAAGGTAGATGGAAACAACCAATTGTATATGGCCATTGTGTAAGTGATTATGCCCTCAGTGTACAAACTATATGGCTATCCTGCATCCCATGCATGAAGTCTGAGGAGGATTAAACCACCAAGCAAGTCCTCTGCAAATGTAAGGATCTTTATGTTAGCACCAGAATATTTTCTTTTGTTCCTCTCTTTTCTCCTTTTTGGCTGTCATTAGAGAACAGAAAATGTAGACAGTGCTGTCTATTTCTGTGTTACCGTATTACTGATTACATATGTATTACTGATAACATGTAATCTTTTGGGGAGCTGTAGAGGAACAAGTGTAATCTTTATTGAAGTGATCTTCAGTAGAAACAGGAACAGGATGGTATGTCTAATACTGTGCCTCTGACACAGGAGAAGGCTTTTTTGGCAGTGAGGTAATAAGGCAATAAGGCCTTGTCATGTTATAATTTGTGTGAGTAGAATGTGTTTAGACTGGGTGAGGAGGATGTTTTGGCATTGGGTGATGAGGATGTTTGGTTAAGCCACTTGTTAAGTTGGGTAAATCTGACATCAAAGAGTTTGATAACGTATTTCTAAGATCTTTGTGACTTCAGTGATGTTGTTAATACAGAAATGATATATATAAACTGACACTTAACCAACAAAATAGGTTAGCCCCAAGTATACTGTAGGATAGATCAATGTATATCGCTTTAGATGAAGTGGGCTGAGTTGTGAAAAAGCATGGCTTCCCAGTGCTTTCCCCATCACATTTGACAACTAACTGCTGGTCATTTCCTTCTGCTGGGCAAGAGTAGTACGTGTAAAAGGGACTATGAGCTACAATGACCTGTTTCTTGGATTCTGGGAGTAAGTAACGTTACGCATAAATCAAGTGACTAGCTTAAATTAACATGTGATGACTTGCAGTGCTTTCAGTATAACTAGCTAGCAACAAACCTAGCAAAAGCTGCAAATATGTAATTAGACTCTTACCTAAAGAGAAGGCCAACAAGAACCTTTGGCAGCACAGCTCCATCAAGGAGCTATGAGGAGTACAGGAGACCCAAAGCTGTATGGATGGTCTAAGCTTTTGCCGTATCTCTGTGAGCTGCAGAGAAAAACCTCAGTGTCTTCACAGTGGCAAAATACGGAAGAGAGTCTGTAATGTGCAGCTGTTATGACCTCCTTGAATTTCTGTCATGTGGGGGAAGGTTGGTGCCTAGCACAGCATGGATACTTAGGGAGGCACTCTATATTTCACATGACGCAACAGCCGTATGAGAGGGACTTTCTCCTGCATTTAGTATGGTGGACACTGATGTGACTTAAACCTTTAAGTTGTGCTAGAAATAACCATGTTACTGGACACTGTGCTAACAGATGATTGTAAATGCTTTTCCAGCAGATTGAAGCGTAGTGTTATCCTTGTGGGTCCCTCAGTCAGGGTATAAGGCTTCTCCTCATTCCCACTAGCACAGGGGGTGAATCACGGGCTACTTTGCTTAGCTTCAAATAGTAGACAATTGCCCTCAGTCTCAAATCATTCATCTCTACTGATTTCTACCACAGCGGAGGGCAGTGATTCTTGTGGAGCTAACAGAGGCCAGCAAGGTCCTTCACCTTGAAGCATTCAGGAAGTTTTAATTCTGTCCCAGGTCAGCTCCTGGTGGGTCAGGACTGCACTTCTCTAGCTGTTGCCCACCCTTCCCCAAGACCTGTACAAGCGTCTTAGGCTCGGACCTATCTCAGCAGTCACCAAGTTCTCTGAGAAGACTTTCTTTCACCTCAGTGGGTATTAAAGCATAAAAGCAGCTGGATGGGTAAGTCTTTTTGGTGTACTCCAATTAATTTTCGCAGAAGATCAGTTTTGGATGTAGGTTTTTATTCCTAAAATGCAGCTAGTCAGGGAATGAAAGTGATACAAAATAAGGAATTGCTTTCTGTTCAGTAAAAGAAACTTTCTGCTCTGGAGTAAATCCCTGTCTCCTTTCTTTTCCAAGGATGCAATGCAAAACATGGGCCAAACCTAACTAATGGAATTCTATTTGTCTTAATGATCTTCTGGGCATAGGAGATGCTTGATAATCAAACTGAGATGACACCTGCCACTGTGAAATTCTCTTCCTCAAAACTGAGACAGTCCCAGCAGATAAATGATATAACATGTTTCTCACTATGGTATTACCATAAAGTCAGACAGCCTTATGTTTACTGTGCAAATAATTAGTCACCAGGCAAATCAGAAAAAAAGAAAGAAAATAATCCCACCATCACCTTAAATTACCTGTCAAGCATTTACCTCCATTTGTCTTTTAGGGCATTCATTTTTTTGCCGTGTGGTCCTTGTTCTTGATTAGTTTAACAACCCCCCTGCATTTTGACAGAAGAAGAAAAGAAGAGGTGATTATTACAGTTACTGCTCTTGCTTTGCCTTGAAAGTCCATTCTAAAGAAGGCATTAGAGAAGGCTTTCTTGTGGCTGAGAGATCAGATTACCACAATTAAAGTAAAAAGGTGTGGTGCTATTTACCCTGCATGTTGTGACACATGAAAGAAAGTGATTCAGGCAAGAAAAATAATTACACATTAATTTGTGTTTGGCAACTTTATTTCATATACGTGGCCCACAGAGCTTAGATAAAAAGCTATTTTGTCCAGCCTGTTCTCTGTGAGCTTGGAGGAGGGCTTATGCTGCTGTACTACATTTTACAACGAGTTGTCTGTGTGCGTATGTGGGGATGAGGAAATACGTGGGGCTAACCTTCTGGTCATACACTACAACAGGCACTACCTTGGACTAATTTTTTGGCATGAAGCCCCACACTGCCACTTCGGTTTCACTCGACTGACAAACCCAGAAACTTGCTCCAGGTTTGACAAAATTCTTGCAAATCTGAGAACATGTAGATTTTCTAAGTCAGTTCATAGGACTGTGGATAGGATTTGGGTCCAAAGGTGCAACTCTGAAGAAGCAAATTAGCTAAGTTCATATAGGTTTCTGTAAACTAGGCGGGTAACTGCAGTGTGTTCTCAGCACAGCTCGAAAGGAAGTTTGGTCTTTGCAACTGCATAATATGTGGGCAATGAATCGTGTGTGAATTCCTCTTGTGCCTTGAGAAAATATCCCCTTTATTATACTGGCAATAACACATAGGGAGGCAAGCTCCAAAATACCCAGGAGGGTTTCAGTGGTGTCACACCAGGTTTAGTAGTACATTAGAAATGCAGGATGCTAGAACTATGAATAATGCAACCTGAACATGACCAGCATGACTACAGTCTGCTGTAGTCTTATTGTAAATAATTTCAGCAATAGAACCTTGACAAAATCAGATCATTTCAGACAGTGCAGTTTCTGTGCTAGCCAGAAGGTAATTTTACAAAGATGATCTTGAACTGGCATTCCTGCAGGTTTTCATAAAATGATACACAGATGCATATCAGGTCTGTGAGCACAACTGTCTCTTAATTAGAGAAATCACCCTCAAAATGGAAGAAACAGCAAAAGAAGCTTCAAAAAGAAGGTCTGATATCTTATTCTCATTTCTGTTTTCTGAGGAACCCTCTGAATAAGGTTGTACAGTTTTACTGACTTCAAGACAACCTAATGTTAATAGGACAATGACAATAGCAGAATATTTGGCCCTCAGGAGAACATACTCATAGCCCTGTAGTAATAACTTAGTTCAAGGAAACGGCAGTTATTCATAATATGAAAAGAACAAATACATGAATTGTAAACCCACAAAGCTTCATTTTCCCACAAAGTAAGCTTTTTGCATAAATCATCATTACCCATTGCAAAGAGGCAGTTTTAATATTAAGGAAAAGTTTGCTGTTCTTATATCAATATGTATGTTGGACTGATTACCTGAGCATGGAAAGGGAATGCATTTACATTAGTAAACAAAATTTCAGGATATACAGGAAATATCTAGCCAATGGAACTGAGTTTGTTTTCTTATAAAAGTTTGTGGAATAATTTTTATAGTACAGTCTAAAATGGTATCATTTATTCTGTGTGCTGGTTAAAGATTATATTGATTTAATTCAGCAATTATTGAGTCTTTTCTTTCTGCCAACCTCATTTTAATCTTCCCGACAAGAGACACTGAGCTTTTTTACTCAGCACTACAAAGAATTAATTCTAATCTGTGAGCTACAGAGTCTGGGGAATGCATGATACTTTGGTGAAATGCTTTTATTGGCATGGCGCTAGGATGGCTGCATTACTTGCAACTGGCAGAGATGTTAGCACCTTCTGTAAGCTACAAGAGTTCCACATAATCATTTGACACATTTTACTTTCCGTTTTTGCACTATATGGCACAGATAACACAAGCACAGCTGCACCGGGTGAAACTGGAGACCTGCCTAGACCAGTAGCCTGTCTCCAGCAGTGGCCAGTAGCAGATATTAAGGGCAGAGCATGTGGATAGGACAAGCACGTGGTGATTATTCCCCAGGATTTGCTCTCTGCCTCCAGCTGTTTGTGGCTTAGGGATATCTCGAGCCAGAGTTGGCGCCTGCCAAACCAAGAGCTCTTAGAACATCAAACATGCAGAAAGGCACTTTCATGTGTATCATGAAGAGGACAAAATGTGTTTATGAAAAGCAGCTAAAGGTCCATTTGGAATGACTAGCTACTTCTAAGAAGAATGAATACAAACGTTTCTCTGAAAAGATAAACATGCAACTGCTGCATTAATTTCTGAGTGCTTTTGAATTCTCTGTATTTACTGGCAGGTGTCAGCGCTAAGAAACACAATTAAGGTCTGGATAGTCCTGGATCATAATGGTACCTATGCTAGGTAGCTTCAGTTGTTTAATCTGCCCCAGGAGACTTGGAAGGTGGCCAGAGTCATTGACAGGTTCATAAAATGTAAGTGCACCCTTCAAAGTCTCAGAAATGCTTTCAAAAAAGAAAGTAAGCGTGGTGTTTCCATTGTGCTTCAGAAAACAAACCCTTCAGGAAGAAAAAAAAAATGGAAACATATGAAACGTAAATTGGATACACTCGAAGTTAATGAAAGGAAAATCTTTTTCCATTTTAGTTAATGTCTTAAATTAGAATTTTGGTATAAAAGCTGGAAAACAGATGGAGAGGTTATATTTTTTAAAAAATAATTTGTTAGTGAGTTTGAGGCTCATGAATAGAAGTACCTAATAATAGCACTGGCTAGTGCAACAGTTAGGGTAGACTGCAGCTACATTGGTTTCTCCATTGTAGCTCTGCCACTACATTGCAGGAACCTGCCTGTGTGTCCCACAGCCACACATAGCACCAGAAAACTGCTCCTGCTCCACTCTTTCCTCAGTAGTCCTGAGTTGGGACTGGTCCTTCCACTGCTTTTGGTAAAATTCATCAAGCTATATACATTTACAATTTACACTAACAAAAGTAATAAAGAAAGGTTATAAATCCTTGTCTTGAAATTGCCCATCAAGTACTGGTTTTCTTAAAAAAAAAAAAAAAAAATCTTTTTTTTCCATTCCACAGCTTTACATGTCTTTTTTCCTCTGTTTTTATCAGCCATCTTGTTTGCATAGCTGCTCCCCAGGATATTTGTCACAGCTGGCTTACAGCACACTCTGCTGATTTACAGCAGCAATTAATAATTTCATATCTGTTGGGAGGGGATGGATTTCTATCTTACAAGGATGAGTAGCAAATGATACCCACAAGTCTGGAAAATGCTGATGAGCATTTTTTCATCCAAATCAAAACACAGGGTTCATGCACAGGTGACAAGCTGGAGAGGAAGGTGTTGAGCAAGTATGGAGGGCATCAGAGAGCTGCTTGGAAGTCCCAGGTGGGAGTGGGACTGACGTTCTGTCCTGATTCAGTGGTGTCTATCTTTCCACCCATGGGGTGAGATCCTCCACTCCTGTTAGTCCAGCTGGCCCCGCTGGCAACCCCATGCTGGAGCTGGCTGGCCCTGCTTGAGCTCTAAGGTCAGTGGCTGAGAAGCTGTGAGCAAAGTTGTGCAATTAAACTTGCAAAGCATCAGCCCACACTCTAGACAGCCCTATCTGATTCTTAACTTTGTGAGCAACCAGACTGACACAGACTGTTGATTTGTAGGGAGAGGGAAGGAAAAAAAAAATGACCAGGTTTTCTGCTTTCATTAAAATCATACTGAGACAGAGTTTTGGTCTATATCCATCTTTGTAAGCTAACTCACAAAGGTAAATTGAAGCCAAGAGAAGCTGCTAGCTTTCTCTGCAGATACCAAAGAGCAGCAGAGTGAAAATCAGGAGTTTGTATAACCACAAAGCAAAAAAAGACCCTTCTTTCAATCTGCCCTTTTATTGCACTTTGAGTATATGCACTGATTGTCTCAGGCAGTGCACTGTGAAAAGTTTGCAAGTGCAAGAGAGGTACACAGGCCTCATTGATTATAATAATAATAATCTTACTTAGTAGGTGCCCATAAATTTTTCCTGTCCAAAACACTGTTTATTTCACTGTACTTGCATGTTCCTTGATATCAGTATAGGTGGATTTCTTAAAGTTTCCAGAGCTGTCTTCATCCTGACCTTCTCTGGGATTTAAACTCCTTTACAGTTCAGCACATTTTTGACCTTGCCCTGTGTAGGTTGCATGGCTTTCCCTTCCCACTTGGCTAATCCACCATACTCTTTTCCTCCAAAGCTTTCATACAAACCCACTAAACCAAGGTTGGTAAGCAGCAGGTACAAGAGCACTGAGCTCCCCCGCTGCTAAATCTCCAAGCTTGGGCTTGTTAATGTTGTCTAGTTTTACAGGTGAGGGGAGTATCTGTCAGGTGAGGACAGCATTTGGAGTTTTTACGGACCGGTGCTGAGCACACTGTCAATATCCAAAATGCTAAGAAGTAGCAAGCTGTGACCTGAAACACGTAACACCTACGTTAGTATTTTCCTAGGTATTCCTAGCTATAAACTTGAAACTACTGGAGGGACAGGGAAAGGAGAAAGAAAGCCTCCCTGGGTTTTATTGAATGCTTTTAGTCATTTGAAGTGACCGTAAGCTGAAGGTACCTTGGATAAGGGATGAAATGTTGGATTTTTACACATATATAGATCTCTAATAACCTGGATGTACACAATTGCCTTTCAACCTAGAGAATTATATAACACTTCACATGGTTTTGCAAGGAGTGTACCAGGGAGTATGTGAAAGGATCTGAGCCAAGAAGCTGTACAGACAGCAAGGCGTCTGTGTTGCCACTACAAAGTGGATGTTAATTACCTAAAACAATACATGTAATAGGCGAAGAGAAAAATGCTCTGCATTGCCTTGCCATACCCACTCATCTAGTGCATCTCTAACTGCACAGTTATTTAGCCTGAAGGGATCATAATTAGCTGCTTCATAAATTAATAAGGGAAAGGAGGAGGGAAGGGGGAAAACTACCAGTGCAAGAATGGTGGGAAACTTTAGATAGGATGTTTCTCGAAGAATGTCGTTAGCACGCATAATTGCTTCATTAAATAAGACACATACAAATGCACAGGGATTCTCTGTCCCTCGAGAGAGAAGGGTTGCTCGATAGGCACTGTGTGGCTCCTAGGTGAAGGACACCCTGGGGGTGCGAGGCAAATGCCAGGTGACTGCCACACTGTGCTCAGCATTCTGAAAAGCTTCCTGAAGAACATGAAAAAATGACGTGTAGCCAACTGGGATTCAGGACCCCATCTAACACCTTTTATCCAAGGCACTTAAAAAGTGTTGTGAGCACTAGTTAGTGAAGTCTTGCATAGTTCATCATGAGCAAGGTGAAGACACGTATCACTGTCCCTATTCTACAGATGGAGAAACTGAGGCAGACAGTGATACATCTTGCTCCATGTCACTTGGCAGGTCAGGATCTGTCCAGCTGCAATAACCACCACTGCCAAACTCCAACTGGGTATAATGAAGCTATTGGAATCCCATTTACATTAGTTAATTACAAGTTCATAAAAAACAATTGGTTTTATTTCCTCTATTATGCAAAGAATTTTCAAGGTGGGAGAAGCATCTACCCAGTTTGCAACCAAACACTAGACCCATTTAGCTAATTAGCTGGTTCCAGGCTGGCAGTTAGATGCATTCATACATCTTCATACACCATTACCACAGTCTGTTTTGGAACCAAATCCTCTTCTGAGACAATGGAAATACCTCCAAAAGTACAGGAAGGGGACACATGCTCTATCTGACAAGAGGCATTGCACCACGTTCCTCTTTTTGTGAATTTTGCTCCACAGACTTTCACACTTTTAATCTGTTAATCCACAGCAACTCATCTTGGATCCAGAGCCTGCCTTTTGGGGCTGTTTCTGCATATTTTTTCTCTTAAAAGCCAGGCTTCTTGAATCACAGGGAGGTGAGGGATGTGACTTGAATGTAGTCCAACAGCAAGTCTCAATGATTCAAAGTCAGGAGTGGAATTCAGCTCCCAGGCTTCAAGGAAAACTGGGCCAAAAGGAAACTCTGCTTTTCCCATTCTAGGTTGGCCAGCAAGCTAAAAATTAGGCAAATAGGAAGCATGTCCCACCCTTAGCAATATGGAGACTGTGCTTTTAAAACTGCAGCTAGCCTTTTTTGGTGGTAACTAGCTTTCTACAGGAATATGTGGGATTTCAATAGAAAGGCATGTGGGGCATTTTCCATCTGATTTTAAAGTATCCCCTGTGTATAGTTATTTGCATTCATCCTTACTAAACACTTATCTCCTGAGTTTCTTCCTCTTCCCTCAGAGCTGGGTTTGTTTTTTGTTGTTTTCAAATATCTTTATGCTCTTCTTCCCTTTCTTCTTTCTGGCCATGAGTCTGGCAACTTCTGCAATGAAAATGGTTGCTCACATGAAAAAAGTATTTTTGCTTTACATTGAAGCCTTATGTTCTTTTATTACCCCATTCCTGAATGCCCATTTTAGATCACGCATCTCCTGCAGTCTTGCGCATTTCCATAGCTTATGACATGCTGTCCCACCATTAGGATGTTGTTTGCCTTCCTGTTTATACCTTTGCACTTCTCAGTGTCTAACCATGACTCTGTTCCTGGCTACCTTTTCCTTTTTATCCCTCTTCTTGGAGCCTCCCCTGCCTCCCCCAGCCCACCTCAGGCTTCCCAGTGTCCTGTAAACCCAGAACAATCTCATGCCTTTGTTTACCCAGAGAAATAACTTTCTTCCCAAGTTACTGAATTCTGTAATGCTATTTGCAAAGTAAGAATGGGATATAACAGCCTGCCTCTGAGGTAAAACTAATCCTACTTCAGAAAATTTCTGAAAGTCTTACTCTGTGTGGCTGAATTACTTTGACTCTGCCAGCTCCCTGACTGGTCTTCTCTATCTCTTCATCATGGAAGAAGGCTTGAGAAAACCTTTCCATCAAACTGAGCTGGCAACAACAAGCCTTCCTCCTCCCTCTCCTTTTCTCATTATAAATTTCCATGGCACAATAAAGCATTTTCCAAATAAGAATAGGGCTGAACGTATTGACAGAGCTAAATACATTGAGCCATTTAGATTTGGGGTTTTCTGGTCGGTTGGCTTACTAAAACTGTTGACTTTCAATGGCAAGGTTCCCACTGACTTCAGAGGGACTTGGATTTCACCCTGTGTGTGCTTAGAGCATCCGTGACCCTGCCTTGTGTGAAGTTTGTCACGATCAAGTTCTTAAAGGTAAACAAACACAAGTGGCAAAAAAAAGACAATCTTCCAAATCCGTACATCTATAATAATTAAATTTCTTATGATGCTGTAAACCGTTACAATGCTGTGTAATGTATATCCTTTTAAATAGATTTTTGTACATGTAATTAAGTGCTGCTTTTCAATAAAGTATACACTTTTTGTCCTGAGAATATTTGATCTCAGGCATTTCACCCACTACAGAAGCAGTGAAGACAGGTCTATGATAAGCAGAATTTTTTTAAAGATTTATTCTGCAAGCCCGAGTAGTTCCCTGACAGCATTGATAAGAAACCTATAGTTTTCTGGAGTTGGAAAATCTCCTGTATTAAAAGTCTTGGAGTTGTTTAGGTCTAACTACCTCAGATTCCTGACTTCAGGCCTCATCTTAATTTCATATATTTAATTTAATTGATTTCAATAGGCTTATGATTTACAGTGAGGTAGGTGGGTCAGGCTTCTCATTTCTGTTTTCCATAAGCATTCAGATAAGTCTAGTTTTCTCTCTGAGAGTATGAGTGGTGTGCTCACCTCACATTCCCACTGGGTGGTAAGAATGTGAGGTCTAGTCTTCTGGTATTTCCTGCATGTAAAAAGTGAGCTTGTGAGAGATCAGATGCCATGGCATTGCACTCCTACAAATGGCTCACCAAGACAAATGGAAGATGGAGATATGTGTGAGACACTCCCCCAAGGATTATCAGAGAATAAAAAATCCTTTTTCACTAGCTGTCCCATAACGATACCTTCATCCATTCTTCCTAGTGCTGCAATCTGTTGCTGCTCATGGTAAGAGCTGGAGATAGCTCTGCCCATGTCCTCCTGATGTTGTTTCCCTCACTAAAAATGTCAGCTCAGTTGTCTAGGGATAAGAACAGTCACATGGAGATGAGTGCCATTTTAAGGAAATACATTTTAACATTAACTCCGGAGCCCATATACATGGGGAATTCGATTTGCTTTAGCAGCAGTCAAGATTTCAAACTCCTTTAGCTACGGTGGATGATGGCTTCAAACAGTACTCAAGTACAGCATGTAGCAGCTGCCAGTTTTGCCTCCAAAGTCATTAGCAGAGCCATAGCTCTTATCTCCAACAATATCCCAGGTACCTGAGCAAGACTGACCTTATTGCTTCAAAAATTCCCCAGCAGGCAAAGCCTCTATCAAATATGAAGTGAAGTTCAGAAACCATGAATCATGGCCATATTGGAGTCAATTAAAACCCAAGCACTTCATTCGTACAAGCATGGGAGTAATTAACTTTTCCAAGTCACAAATTCTTGTGGGTGTGGCACTTGCAGTTGCTTTTAAGATAGCCATATATAAGCATGGATTCCTCCCTGCTGAAACTGGCCCTGAAATCAGGCAACTGGGCTTTAATTGCAGTACTGGTGCTGTCTGGGGTTTTCAGAGGATCCCCTCTGTTCTTCCCTTTTCCCTTCTTCAAAATCCTCTGCCAAAGCCTTGCAATGTGCTGCAAAATGAACATCAAAACATGGTCTGAGGTCCTTCTCCCTTTGCTACCTGCCTGGGGATGTTGAATGGTGTAATGTCATCTTGTAGTATCTCAGTGTTTTAAGACCTATGAATCAACTTGTGTCTGCCTCCTGCAGAGGTAGATAAATAAGGCAGACATACAAGGGACCTCAGACCATGGCAAGGAGTTCCGCATTTAGAGCATTTGTTTCAACAGGGGAACTAGTCCTTCTGCACAGCCAAATGTAAAGGTCTGCCATTGTCCTGTGTTATTTCTTGTTCCTTTCCACAGCCCACCATGGGGCAGGAGGCCTGTGCATACAGCATTCATTTGGGGAATGTGCAGAAGAGCAGCCTAAGGCAAGGACCCTCACAGCACAGCTGTGCTATCAGTCCAAATGTCAAATGCCTCTTCACACCCTGTATAGTGACTTGCTGCCTTTATGATCAGAAAAAACAGTGCTCTTTCTTTGCATCTCTCTGCTGTCTCTGCTGCAGTATTTTAAAGCACTTTACAAAGCTGATGAAGGAGTCTTCAGCTCCCCCTCCCCAGTAAATGTATGCCCTGCACTGCTGACGCACAGAAAAGTTAATTGACTTAAGTCACACCACATCCTTGGCAGAGCTGTGAAAGGAACCTGGGAGACCTGGGGAGGGAACTTCTCCTCTGCTCTGTCTGCAGGGTTTTAACAGCCATCTTGTCAGTGAGGAAACAGATTTCACCAGCACAGAAGTGACACTGGACTCTGCTAATAAACAGCTTTATGCAGTCTCCCTTGCAAGATCTATCATACGACAGAACTATGGGTAGAGGGGAAAAGCATTTTGGTGTGAGGATTTCAGTATTGCCAAATGGCAGATTATATGTAGGGTGTGTATATTGCAAAACAGGGGGGTTGCCCCAGATGAGTCCAAAACTCAGCACGTAATTTTCCCAATTCATACATTTAAAGGCTCTGTGTCCCTCCCTCAGACAATGTTACGGTACTGAGTTTTGTCTTAAAATTCAGATAGGTAGATGGAAAAACAAAATGGGAGGCCTGAAAAAAGAAACTGATAAATCTCCCCTTACGGAAAATAGAAAGCTCTGGTCTCATAAAATTTCTTGTAAAAAAGGGAAAAAGAAGGGGAATTGCAAGGCTAGAGAAAGCAGACTTAAATATGAATCAAAACTTGAGCAAGTGGGACTTGAAAGAGAGTTTGTTTCTTTTCCCTCTTCTTTTTTTTTTCCCTTTCTCCTGGAGGGATCTTAGGTAAATAAAGCCTGGCACAAATCCTCCCTCTTAAGAAACATTTTCTGAAGAAGGATGAAATCAACAGGTTGAGGTACTTTTTACATCAATTAGTCAAATTAGCTGAACCAGAAACAGTAGATTATCACACAGCTCCAAATGTCCTTTGTGACTTCTTATGCCAGCCATGTGACACCTGTCTTTGACATTCATCAAGCTCACACAAGGCTCTAGAGAGGAAATTAATTTCCTTTCTTTCCTTTCTCTGGCCCAGGAAACTGTCTCCTCTCTTTTTAATATTCTTTTCTTTTTTTCTCCTGTCTCCAAGATTTCTGACTCACAGCACATGGGGATGGTATTAGTCACAAGCTATTTCCTGTTTTCCAGATAACCTCACAGGCTGGGGCTTCACGGTCAACAGCACAACCAGGTGGAGTGCAAGGTAGATGAGAACCAAGTGCTGGCAATTGCCAGATAGGCATAAAACCTGCACGTAACTGTTTATCCTCTCAGGCATCTTTGCTGCTGTTTTCTATAAAGGAAGGGCATTATTTTAAGGTTCTTTGTATTCATGTATTGACTCCCGTGAGTTTTCCCAGGCCAACACATCAAACATGTCTTTACTTGTCCTGTTTTCGGTACAAATTTGGTCACTAGCTCTTAAAGGTGAAGCTCTTGCCTTGTTCCAAACCTGTCAAGTGCCAAGTGAGAGGACTTTGCCAGACAACCAGGAAAGGTTCCACACAATTTGCTGCAACCCAGGCACCAGACTTTTCTGTCTCACCATTTCCTTATGGCATGTTTGCTCTGCAAATGCCAGCACAGAGGGGAGACATACCCACCTAAGTAAGTTTTACCATCCAGCCTTCTTCAGCCCATGGTGTGGCTGTGCCTTTAGCTATTGCCTCCTAAGAAGCAGACCCATCCGATGTTGGTTTAGCAGGCAGAGGATTGTAACTCCATCATCAAGAAACCTGCTTGGTTTAGGGAGGTCCCTGGAAGGGGCAGCAGTCAGAACTGCTCTAAAATGGGCCTCTATGTTCCCCATCTGTACAGAATTTTATGAATGCTACATCAAAAGTTCACTGAAGTGACTGGACCAGGTGACCTCCACCTTGCTTCTGCTGCGCTGTCCTCCTCCCTGCTCAGCTCCAACCTTCTGTGCCAATAAGCTTGGTACCAGCCAGGACTGGCAGTGCCAGAGAGGTGTGATCGCACTTCATGCAGATATGCATATCTAGCTCAGATGTAACTAACATGAAATCATGGCTCCATGAGCCCTTGCTGCCGACCCAGGCAACTGCATACTGAAGTTGAGGGTGTCACAGTTACCAGTTACAAAGACAGCAAAATTAAAGCTCACTCAGGAACTGGGCTGTAATTGCACCTCTGAATTGCACTATGAGGTGTCCTTAGGCATGTGGGATAGATGTTGCTCCTGATTTATTAGTCTGCATGTTGATAGCAAGTTTGTAGTATTTCCTTTCCAAAATACATTAATTTTCTAAAGTGTATTGGAATATGTGTACCCACCCTTGGTAATGCAGCTAGCTTGGGGGGAGAAAATGGTTGCCATTTTACAACAAACTGTAGCGTTAAGCAGCTACCTTGGATAAGCAGACAAGAAGACTTTACCTGAAAGGAACTGCAGGAGATATGAAAGCAGAAAGCAATTATGCAAATTGTAATTGGAACAGGATTACTCAGGCTAGAGCCATTTACTTTAGCAAAGCGTGCCATTGGTTTTAATGGTATGAGTGTGCCAGGGGGAGTGGGTCTGGCTGTACCTGGGATTTGCCACTGCTTGTACCTAAGAGATGCCACCACAGCAGCCTCAATGCCACTAAGAACATAAATTGGCACCAACTCAGGCTCCACTGGGCAGAGCAGCTTCAGTACCATAGAGTGCCGTTCTCATCACCTACTTCTAAGTAGTAAGATGCTAAGGAGTCTGAAGGACAGAGGAAACTGCCTTAGTGTGCAGGACAAGGAAGACTATAGCCAGCAGGAAAAGAAAACCAGGCGTGCTGCTACTGAACCAGCTGGGACTTGGCTTAGCTGTTTGGAAGGAAGGTCACAGAATGTTTTCATTGTTGCGCACAGGCAGATTTGAAGGTCATTGCACCACCCAAGGTCTATCCAAATGCAAATGTGCAGCTGTATATAGAGAAATAGGTTACATTGGAAACCAGATTTCTTACAGGAAGAAAACATGCTTGTGGTTGTCATCTCTGGATGTTGTTCTCACTATATCTTATTCATCCAGTATCCCCAAAGCTGCCAAGTTGGGGATTCATCCATGCTGATACAAACTGTCTTCCCAAACATTTTTGGGTTTGAAGAAAAAAATAAAAAGCAATGAAAGGTGACTTCATAACTACCTTAAAATAGAAGGAGTTGATAGCAACTGCTTAAGCTCACAAATATGGGCTAGTTTGTGCTGAAAGTAATTGTTATCATCATATGTGATTAAAATTAGTCACCAGCAAGTTAAAACTAAGCATTACATACTGGTTCATTGCTGAAATGCCCTTACTACCAAGTGCAGAATAAAAGATCAAGCACAGGATAAACATCCTCCAGTGATTTATTTGGGTTTTTTTTTTGTTTTGTTTTATTTTTTGGATTAATGCTAAGCAAGCAGAAAGATTCACACTCAAACATCAGTAAAGGTCAGTGAAACTCCAGCTTCTGGTCTCACCCAAAAGTGGGAAAAGCAAAACGAAGATTTTCAAATCTTAACATGCTAATGACACTTGGGCTGTTCAAGCCATCCATTACTCCTTCTGTGAGCTGTGCTTTTTAGTGCTTTAAGTAATTTTCCAGAATCATAGAAACATTTAGGTTGGAAAGGGCCTTTAAGATCATCAAGTCCAACTGTTAGCCTAGCACAGCCAAGTCCACTGTAAAACATGTCGTGTGTGCCAGATCTGCATGTCTTTTAAGTACTTGGTGACCTTTTATTTTTTGAGTGTTTTTTACTTGTAAACAATGGTGACTCAACCACTTCCCTGGGAAGGCTGTTCCAATGCTTGACAACTCTTTCAGGGAAGACATTTTTCTATAATGAAGATAAGTCTATACCTCCCCTGGCACAACTTGAGTCCATGTCCTCCTGTTCTTGGGGGAAGAGACTGATCCCCACCTTGCTGCAACCTACTTTCAGGTAGTTGTACAGAGTGATAAGGTGTCCTATGAGCCTCCTTTTCTCCAGACTAAGCAATCCCAGTTCCTTCAGCTGCTCCTCACAGGACTTGTGCTCCAGACCCTTCACCAGCTTTGCTGGGCACCTCAATGTCTCTCTTGCAGTGAAGGACCCAAAACTGAACACAGGGTTTGAGGTGTGGCCTCATCAGTACAGTGAGGCTGAGTACAGGGGATTGGTAAGTTCCCCATTCTTGCAGGCCACACTATTTCTGATACAGGCCAGCATGCTGTTGGCCTTCTTGGCCACCCAGGCAGAAGCTGGCTCATGTTCACCCATCTGTCAACCCACACCCCCAGGTCCTTTTCCATCAGGCAGCTTTCCAGCCACTTTTTCCCAAGCCTGTAGTATTGCAAGAGGTTGTTGTGACCCAACTGTAGGACCCAGCACTGAGCCTTGGCCCATTTGATCCAGCCTGTCAAGGTCCCTTTGTAGAGCTTTCCTGCCCCCAAGCAGATCAACACTCTCACCCAACTTGATGTCACCTGCAAACTCACTGCGGGTGCACTTGATCCCCTTGTTCAGATCATTCAAAAAGATATTAAGCAGAACTGGCCTCAGTACTGTTTTGAATAGGATCCTTGGAAAATCTCTGGATGCTGAATGAAAATTACTATAGGAGCTTTTCTAAATACTTTTGCTGTAAAAGAGTGATTTGCACATAATCAAAGTCTCTTAAACACGCAGACTGGCTGCTATAAGAAGACTCCTTTAGCCTACTAACGTCATACCCTTTTCGGTAATGGACAAGCCAAAAGCTCAAATTATGAACCCAGTGTAATATGGATATTGGCAGAGACTTTAATTATGTATGTATACATCACATCTGGGATTAAAAAAACCCCCACAAAACCCCACCACAAACACGATCCCCTTCAGTCCTCTCCTGACATAAAGTTTTATCCTAAATAAGAAAGGCTTCCCCAGCTTATTTAATAACTCCCACACAACCAAGGAAAATCACTGAGGTTTTGTGATAAGTTTCCTGCTGATGTTCCTTCCACTGAAAACCAGTGTTTACACTGTAAGGAGCTGGCACCAGGTTTTTCTCTGGTGTCTTGCTGCAATTTCACTAGCTACAATTCTGTCAAAATGAAGGACACAGTATAGCCACTGTAGTAAGTCAGGCTAAAAAAAGAGTCAGAGAAAGGCAGATAAAGCCTCCTTCCTAACCTGCCTAAGGAAAACTGATACCCCTCTGGAAAGACTTTCACATCTCTGGATGCTGTGATGTTCTGATTGTGGGAAAGGTCTCCTCTGAAAGACAAAATCACGAACCTGCTCAGAGCTCAGCAAGTAAAGCAACATCCAGTGCAAATGGTCAGTTTGATGGATAATTTCGTAATGGTGATAAAGCTACTGGTTTTGAAGTCAGTAATTTCAAGTTGTACACTGCAATTACATAAGTGAGAAAAAATTTATTCTCTATTTCCAAAAATAGTCTTTTTATACATAGGATTAGGTTGGTGTAGTCCTAAATCTCCATGAATGTCGTTCTAATTCCTGTTTAATAAAACTCCAGAGGTGATCTCTTTTTATCAGCCTATCATCTGTAATTAAGGCATTTAATATTCAAAGCCTTTGATGTCATGTCATGTTTGAAACATAAATAAGAAGTTTGTCTCCATCTTAGAAATTAAGATAAATGAGTTGGAAGGGCAAGTCCCCAGAGATCCTTCTAAAAGCTATTCAGATATTTTAATAGATACAAAGAAAAATAGCTACAATCATATTAAAAAACCCACATTAGTATAAACCTTAAAACTGTCTTATAGGAAGTGAGCAATATGACTTACATTTCAGCAGAGAAACCTAGACATAATCAGGTTTACTACTGTTTGTTGTTGGGTTTTTTGGTCCAGGTGATTTGTTTGTAGTGAGAGTCTCAAAGCACTGAAATTAATTCCCAGTCACCCTCCCTATTGCTATCAGATAGAAAAGCAAGTCCTGGCACCCTGTGAAGCTGTGCTGAGGGCCTGATGCACTGAGTTATGGAAGACACCTCATGTTATACACATCTTTCTCTGCCCCAATATTTAATAAGAATATCAGCGGGAATGTGGCAACCATGTGGTGAGGCATTTGCCCCATATGCTGGGTTTGGATACAGCTCTAAATGGGATGTCTGCAATAAGAGGGACCCTTTCTGTCCAGCCTTGGGCAAAGCAAGGGTCTAGGTATGAGGTCCGCCTGCCATGTAACCTGTGGGGAGTAATGCATCTGAGAATGCCGTCCTCAACTCTTTTGTTCTCCTCACCTGCAGTGGAGTAATTCTCACTTGGGTCAAACTGAAAATATCTATCAGAAGACCTGGGGCTCCAGATCTCAGTCTACTTCCTTATCATATAGCTTAGCCACATGATTATCCTTCATCCACATTCAAAGGTACTAAAGGATGTGCGATTTTTTCTGCCATCACTCTTCCCTTCAAACTTGTCAGAAATCTCTTACTCTTTCTTCTGGAGTGGGGCCAACTTCCACTCTCTTTCTTCTGGAGTGGGGCCCACTTCCACTCTCTTTATCCCTCTGTCGGTATCCCTGGATCTCAGCCAGTTTAGATGTGAGCTGTCCTCCTGTCTGCTTATAATTAGAATGTGCACACACTGAAGTTTGTTTTATTCACAAGGTCTTATTGGTGGATTAAAGGGAGCAGCATGTAGGAGGGAATTGCAGAAATCCTGTTATTTGTAGGTTCAGGGTGGTGCATGGGAAGAAGATACAGAAATTCCATTAGTCATTAATAAGATTTTAGTGTAGATTCCTTAGGAAAGGCACAGAAAATCTCTTCCTTGCTGCCTGCCCTGCTTCTATCTAGGTCTTCCTTTGCCCCACTGTCCCATGCCCAGTTAGACCATATGAGTGTCGCTCCTCTTCCTCCACTGCAGCACAGGGTTCCTTTTATTTGTGTTTTTATTCATGCAGAATTAATCTGGACTGGGGCAAATTTGCCACCATTGTTATATACTATGAGACCTTCAGAGAGAAACTGAAGCAGCAACATTTGTGTTAACACCTTTCTTTGAGCTCTGCAACAGGGCACTGGTCTGTACAGACCCTCTTTCAATCCTGGTTGCTGGTTTCTGACACCACCACCCCCAGCTTTTAATTTCCAGGTGGAGTAAACTGGTTCTTGGAATTAAACTTCTCATCCTATGTGGATCTATCCTCTTTTGAATCTTTTAAAGTACTTGGCTAAATTTTTACATGACTATGCATTCTTCTTTTCTGAACAAAAGCCAGCATGATTGATTTGAGTATTAATTAGCACTATTAATCACAGAAGACCAAAGCATGATCTCCCTGAAGTTCATAGAGGAGTTCTGAACACTAAATATGTGAGGAAGAATAGGTCAAGTGCCAAAGAAATGACTAGACCCTGCCCTGAAGTGATTATATTCCAGAGGCACAGGCGAATAAAAAGCCAGACAAGACAGAACATATCCAGAGTGGGAAGTGGGTATTCAGGCTTGAATGTTTCTTGAAATAGGTGGGGTCTCAATGGCAGCTTGCTAAAAACAGTGTGGGAGCTTAGCTCATGGTTCCTTTTGGCAGGCCACGAGGTGGGGTTGTGAAAGGCTGCCAAGATGGGTGGATGAAGGAGACAGAAGTATTGGTGACTGATGCTTAGGCAAGATTGTAACTGAATGGCAGATATTCCATTTTCTCTAATCTCATTTTGACACCTGTTTCTTCCTGGGCTGGATTAATCAACACTTGCTGGATTAGGTAAAGCTGCCTGGTTACCTACAAGTCTGGTTTTAATATGGCAGCTTCGTCAGCTTTTCCCTGCCAGTTGTCTAAGGTAGCTTTGTTGTGCTGTAACTTATTGGACGAGCTCAACCTCAACATTTGCAGCTTTTTCTGTCTCCACTGACAGCCTCTGGGACTTGGGCAGCTCAAGGGAACACCTGGTGGAAAACTCTACCAGTGACAGAGACTGCTCTGCTGCGAGTTATGTGTTTCACATTAAGCACTAGATGACTTTTCCATCTATTTTAATAGTTGCTCTAAACTGGAGATTAAGATCCCAAAATACATAACTCCAGAGCCTCATCTCAACAGACCTACCGAGCTCAAGAAACCCACCCAGCTCAAAAAGGCATCCTGTAGTGTAAAGAACGATGTGTGAGTGGCTGTTGAGCTTACCAGTGTCTGCTCCATTTGTTTAAACAATTGCTGCATGGCTGGTTTTGAATTTACAAGTATTTAGGAAGTTTTAGGATTCCCAGACTATAAATGTTCATATCTATTCCACCCTCTGCAGACTTGAGCTAAACTGTTGTTTCACAGCGCATCTAGCGATTCAGGCGGGGGAAATGGTTTCTGCTGTTGTTCTGCTCCTTTGCTGTTTTTTTTTTCCCTCTGAGATGAAGAATCCTTTAGACATGAAGTTTTTCATGCTATGCTTCATCCACTTGAACCTTTCCTTCTCAGACTTAAGGCATATTAGAAAAAACGCAGATGTCTCAGGAATAAAAAAAAAAGCCCCCAAACCCCTAGCTTTACATGCACTTGGATCTTTCATTTTATAAAAACAGTCAAGCCACAACCACAAGATTTCACAGATAAGAGAAAAAATGTGGATTGTACTTAATTCAATATTATAAAGAAATGCTCTTACGGGGAGACGGCAAGCTGAGCCAAAGCCAGACCAAGACTGCTGACTGATCTGAAAAATGTGAATATTATTCACACTGGGACACCACATCTCATAATGCTCCATGTGTGCTATAGTATATAATTATGAAATGTTTGCATTAAGTAACTTGGGTGCCTAAATACAGATGTTCCTTATTGACATTAATTGGACTTGACATATCTTTGGCCTGCTTTATAACAGTCACCAAAGCATGCATTTCCACTTTACCGTACATATTCTAAAGGAGCTCTGTTCCATATCGAGCTTATTAAAGGAGAAAAACATTAGTGCCTTAGCTATCTGTCATGTATTTCAGGTAAAAATGCAATTGGTTTGCATTAGAAAGTGTAGTTGCTGGGGACTGACCACAAACATTAATTTCTGCTATTTTTTATTTTTATTTACAGTAAAATCTCTCCCCAAGACTTATTTTTTCTTTCCAAAACTCAATGCATTGTGGTGCCATTTGCTCTGCTCTTCTTATTACCATGTCCCAAATGTCAAGTTTCTGAGAAGGACAGAAAAGAAAGACAGACAGGCAGAAAGAAAGGAAGAAAGAGAGAGAGAAATAAATTGTTCTGTAGCTCTAATATAAAATATAAATGGCTTTTGCACTTGTTAGTTTAACTGTTCTACATTACCCTGCAGTGTGCCTCATTTCAGTATCTGGAGAGAAACCCTAAGTATTAAAGAAAAACAAGGGTACTCATATTTATATATTTCACCTGGCCAGTTCAAAACAGGTTCTCCAAATGAGAACCCAAAAAGGCCTAGTTTCCTTTGAGATAGTCTGTTTTAGATGTGTCATGCAGTTCAGATGTAGATCTCAGATTCTTCAGGATCCTTATGGGACCTCAGGTTTTAAGCAAACCTCTCTAAGTAAGCTTTCTTGGAAATGAAAGGTAGGCTTGTTTTTTTGACATTTTCATCTTAATTTGTAACATTCAGTTGAGCGGGACTGGGAGCTGACACCTCCACTCCAATGAGTGGGAGGTGTCTAAGTGGACGTTCATGCTTTTAAGTGATGTATACAGAGATGAAAAGGCATTTGAAGTTTGATTTAGAATTCAGACATGAAAATTTATTCTCCTGATATTTAGGAGAAACTTCTTATACATATTATTCCAGGCAGTTCATGGACCAGGATAATGGCCTCTTTTAAAAGAGGTTTATGTAAAATCCTAGTTGAAATCAAGAAAAATGGAAATGAAAGTACACAGAGCAGAGAGGCTGTGATTTCATTTTAGTCAGATTTCTCCTTTTTAGAGATGCACATCTTCCCTTTCTTGAACCAAATAGTGAAAGTATGTATGTTTTCTGAGTCAAATTCAACTTTTCCAAAGCATGTAAGTCTTGTCTAAAAGACAAATACCTGCCCTTTCCCTTAATACTGAAGAAGAACTTGCTGCATTGCAGGAGCTTCTGCCTCCTAAAAGTGATTTAGAGCTTCTGTACCGGCTATGAACTTTTGCCTTACTAAAGGAATAACATTTCTATCTTTTGTAGCAAAATGCCACTTTCTGTTCTAAAATTGGAGAAAATAAATAAATAAAAAAAGATAAATTGCATTTTCCCTTTGATGCTACCGTTGCCAATTAACATGATTCCAAGAATCTTCTGCTTGGAATATATCTTTCGGTTTTCTCATAACAATTTAAGCAAGACAAGCACAAGATGAAAAGGGAGCTTCCCAAGTATGTGCAAACATTTATTATGAAGGGAAAAGTCCCGTGGAAAATTTTCCACAGCACAAGTCATTGTTTTGAAATGTATTTCAAGACTAAGCATATCTGATCATATCCAAGGCAGGAATACTGCTGTTTGTAGTGTCACTGTGAGCTGTGAAGAATATGGTTTTCAGATACAGCTAGAAATCGATGATGGAGTACTAGTGTCTAAAAGGATCAGTGGATTGTTTTTGAAGTAAGAAAGATAAAAATGATGTAATATTAAGGAAAAGGACATAGTCACTTCGAAATGTGGAAAAATGAACCGAGCAAACTCATATATGACTGAAGCTGGGTGCTTTAATACCAAGCAGTTTATACGTTTTCAGTTGCATTCAGCTGGTGAGATGTTGCTGTAGTGGAGAGTGACATGAGTAATAAAACATTCCTGTTCCTTTCTACAGACCATGCCAAATGGACAATAAATACCTGACAAAATAATCTAGAGTTCATCAAAGGTCGTTCGGTGAAGTTTTTGTCCAGGCATGTACATTATAATGAACTGACGATCTGCTGGGATGTTTCAGTTATTTTTTTTTTTTTAAATGCCTTTTATATTGATCCTGCTTCTTAATTACTAAAGTGATGATCCATAAGTAGAAATGTGCTAAACTCAAAGTCATTCAGCACCTCTCTTATTCCTAACCAGCTACTGAATGTCCATGGTCTGGTATACGAATGGTCTGCTCCAAGATAATTCCAGCGTTGTTTAGTCGAAAGCTCGTCTTCTCATCCCATCTCTGTTAATGCCAACAGGGCAATTCCCTTATCTACAAAAAAAAGTAGTTCCACAGGCAGTTGTTTTTTCAGCAATATCTAGCTATGTAAAAATACATTTTACTTTCTCAAAGGATTTTTTTAACCTCTACTGGAGGCTATTTTTATTTTTTTTTTACCTTGAAGATGGTAATCTCTAGTAAAACAAAAGCAGAAATTTTCTTCCTTGATGTTTTCATACAGAGTTTTAAAGAGGTACAATTAAAATCTGAGACAATACAGCCAGTAATAACTCACGACATTAATAGCGCTGCTGCAGTGGACAACCCTGTTCATCTCTAACACCTATTGTGGATTCCAGCTAGTCAGTTTTAGACAAATCCATGAATGTAAAAAGGTTCTTTAAGGCCACAATGAGCTACCAGCACACAAACAAAACACTCAAACTCCATTATAGAAGGATGCAGTAAACTCTAGTTTTCTTCCAGTACTAGCATATCTTGTTAAGAAATATCAGTCAAGGGAATTAGGAAACAAAATACAATCTTCGCCTTCCAATTCACATATCCTTTCAAAGCACACACTGATACACCCTGCCCACAGTTTTGCATATATTCTGGGAAAACACCATTAAATTTGGGCAGAGCAGGCAGATTGCCAAGAATTCTTTCCAAGTTTGGAGCATGGGCCCAAAAGTCTTTAAGTAAATGAATCACCTCAAATTCTCCATAATGGCCCCAGCAGCAGCACTCCTAAAGCCAAGATGCAAGGTTCACCTTTCCTTGTCCTACAGGAGAGGCACAGACTTGCAATTCAGAGGTGCCAAGAATCAGGAAAATATTACATGTGAATTACAGCAAGATAAACTGGACCCATGGCTTTGAGAATGAAAACATATTGCAATTAAAAGATCAAAGGCTATTCAAATAAATCAACTCTGTTTAAAGGGCTAATGCCAGGAACAGGCTTCCATTTCCATGATATCAGCAATCTTCTTGTACATGCCCATCCTAAGCTGTCAGTGCCCTCCAGGATGCTGTGACTTGGCCTCCATACCGTGTGGTTGGGCAGCAGGGTTGCAGAAGAAAGGATATTTCCTGCTTTTAACCTCAATCTGTCTCTTGATGGTATTTCAGTATTGCCTGTGAATTTTTTTTCCCCTTAGCCATACATCTCACAGAGCACCCCAGGCAACACATATCTGCAGGTGGGCAGGTGGGGATTTGTCAGAATGTAACAAAATACAAATGGCAAATTCTAAATGTTTAAGCCAAGGAAGTCAAATTATGACAGCTTGTTGCCAGAAGTATTTGTACCAGTGGGTGTGCTGCTCACTGTGCCCCTTGTATTCCTTTATATATTTGTTTTGATGAGAAAGATGGGCTTAAATAAATGAAGTGTCTATCAAGCAAATAAAACCACGCAACTCTCAAATAGTATCACTGTGCTTCCTATGATCTCCTCTTTCAAAAACTGATTTCCAAGGTAGACCTGCATCTCTGATTTAATGCATCAGACCAGACCTGCATGCCAGAGGGAATTACTGGTGGTACTACAGATAAAATGAGATGATGCAGATCCTCTTTTGGAAGCATGCTTTGTGTATATCCTAATGCCCAGAGTCAGGGATGGTGAAGTACTTGAGTAACAATGGCAGAGCCAAGAAGGGACCATTTCTGTTTTGGAGAAAGCTTATACAGTGGAAACAGAGCCACTCACATCTTGTCTATATATTGCTGGACAAGCCTAGGGAGACCATATTTCCTGAAGAGATAAATCAGTGTGTCTCTGCAACATTATAAATTAGGTCATGGCAGTCACCCAGAAGCTGCAATAAGCTCAGGATCTGAAATAAGGGTTTCTCATGCTCAGGAAATAGGAGAGGCAACCCACAAAGGTGTCTGTAGACAGACTCTCTACAGGACACCAGCTGGCGTATGACTTGACCAAATTATTCATTTTTGAGGCTGCTGTGAGTGATTTACTGCAAACTAACGGGATCCTGGATCTCATAATCACAACAAAAGGCAGGGGCACTTTGCACATGGCTAGAGGCAGCTGCTGTAGCAGGATTTTTGTAATCAAAATAGAGGCCGTAATTAGGAGATGCAAGGTGTGATGCTGTCTCCACTGCTTGCTGTTACAGAGCTACCTGCTGTGCTTCACATTGCCACTGGTCACCCGCTCGGGCCCATGCGATTGGCTGAAAAGACTCTTAAAATTGCTCAGACAGCAGAGATTGCTGCTTTGATCTTGAAACAGACAATTCCCTTCAATCCTACAGCCATTTCTCTTCCAGTGCCAAGAAGGGAAGTAAGGTTGAAGCACCATTTTTTTAAGGCAGCATGAGCTTTCAAAAAATCCCCAAATACTGCAGTGGGAGAAGAGGCTTTTTTGTTAGTTGGAAGGAGAAGCCATGGAGTAGGCAATTTAAAAGGACATTGAAGGGACTTAGTCTTTCTGAAAGGTCTGTCTCTCCCTGAATTTTGAAAAAGAAGACCTTTGTTGAAGAAGGCAAAAATCAATGGCCTTCTGGCTTGTCCTACATTTTACCTGCAGAAATGAGCTGTGTCTGAAAGGAATACAGGCAACTGCCTTGTTCGAAGCAGCAGCTGTTAAAGGATCATGGGGAAGGCTGGTGCAGAGGTGGAAGGGAAGGGAATGAGTATTATTATTTTTCTGCATTTTGACCCCATTAAACATTCCAGGCACAGGTCAAGTGCAGCAGTTTATCTTCACCCCAGGGAGGAGTCTGATCTGTTGACTTTGATCTATCCTGTGGTGATGAGTCTGATAATGTTTCCATCTGAGAGCACTAAAGAAAGTCAATAAATAGCAAAGCAAAAAATTCCACCTTTGTCATTAACCAGAATAGGAGAAGGGGGAGGAACCTTGAAGTCCTTATTGTGTGGAGTATTTTTTCCTTAAGAAGCAGTGATAGAGGCATTAAATATGATTTCCACTTAAAAACTCTCTATCCAACTACTGCCTTTTAAGCATCATTATACTTGATTAAAGGGGATCCAAATAAGTGTCATTAGTGAAGAGATCCTAATTTCCAAATGTTTCCTTGTACTTTCTGCTGTTTGCTGAAGTTTTAAACTCTTTAAACTCTTGAATGTCAAACTACAGAGCAACAAATGAAATCAAGAGTAAGGCTGTCTACAGACTGTATTCCTGATTTCAGTCTTAATTATTAACCACAGGCAATTCTGTTTAATCCCTGAAGAAGGGGGTTGCTTTTACTTGGGCTTCATCAGGAGCTGATCACAGACAAACTGCAGCTTCCAGAGTCTTTGGTTGCCCCCATACTAGGAGAAAATATGTTTGGACCAGCTTCTCTCACAGTGGGATAGATCTGTTTGGCTGGCCAGGACATTGAATGGAGGAGGCCAAGAATCAGCTGAGGAACTTAATTTACCCCAAGCGGTAACAACACAGAGATACACAGCTCCCAGAGGACTAGCCTTGGCTAACCACTTGCAGAACAAGGAGAGCCAGATAGAAAAGTTGCTTCTCCTTCCCTGTTTTTAACATGGAGAAGATGATTAAATGGTTTATATCTGCCCCTGCTCAAGGAAGAAGCCAGGATCAAATACATTCTCTATGAGAGAAGAGTTAAACAGGGTGTTACCAATGTGATAAAAGCACACTTAAAAATCCCAATCTGTCTTAAAAGTAACATAATTTGAGACAAAATGTTGTTGCAAGAGTAGCTTTATTCCTGTATCTCAAGGAAGCTTCTACTTCTGACTTCCTAGAATCGCCAAATTATCTGGAGCAATTTATGATTAATTTTATTTAAAACATTTTCCAGTCTCTGGATATCTTCAGGAATTTAACTTTTTCTTTTATCTACCTGAACCTTTCAACTCCCAATCCAGTATGAAAGATGAACAGTTTTTACTGGTTAAAAAGTTCCACAGAACTGGTTTAGAGTAGTTTTATTTTTTTAAGATTTGGATTTTGACATTTCTAAATGAAAAGATTTAGTTCAGTGAAACTGAATCTACTAATCCATATCACGGGAGTTGTAAGCCTTAGTCTCAGCTATGTTACATCACAGTGAACTGGAGGAAGACTGTAGTGCCTGACAGAAAATGCAATACGTATGGAAGAACATGTCCAAGTGAGGACAATGAATGTCCAAACCACATGCAGGTCCCAAGAGACAGCATGTCCATTCAAGCAAAACCTGGCTTTGCCTACACAATAGTTCAACTTCCCAGAACTACACAAATTTCTACTCCTCCCAACCCTATTCAGTGATCATGGGATGCTAGTCTGGCACTTGAGCTGTGTTCCTTCACAATGACCAGGACAGGAAATAAGAGTGGAGTTCCCAGACTCTGTGCGGTGGCCAGTGGAAAGCTGGCAGGTGTTAAATCCTTGTGTGAAAACCAAGCAGAGACAGGGACTTTATTCTACCATGACCCTAGCCTCATAGCCTTTATTAATCTACTTCTGGTTGGCTACAACATCTGAATGTGTGCTGGGCAAGAGGTATCTATTAGATCTTTATAACTCATTAGAGGAGAAAGCTGCTTTGTCTAGTTTTGAATTTGTGATGGTGGAACATCCTAGGGTTGATTTATGGCATTTTGTGATGGATAAGTTCCTCCAAATACCTCCAAAAAAGCAAGGCAGACCAATAAGACAATAAATTGCCTTGAGAATGCAACTGCAGAAAGCAATTTTACAACAGAAGCAGGAGTAGGTCACTTCCATTTAGTATAAGCTTGCTGTCATTAAATTGCTCTTTTATAGAAAGCTTTGTATTCTTTGTAAAACAGAGTCCAAGAGAGAAAAAATGGAAACAAATCTGAGGCAGCAACAGAAGCTTTGTCACCCTTATGGAGGTACACAAACCTCCAGCAGTGGGCTGAACTTTCTCTAGGAAGAAAAATAAATCCTCACATCAGCACATTTGCAGAAAGTGGTGCAAAATGGAATAACATCAATTTCCTATTACACAATTTCTTTCTTGCAAAACATTTAAAACTCATTTTTCCCTCCCTTTCTCCTACAGTTCTGGACCCTGTGCAAAAGAAGTCTGGACATTATTACTATAAGTGTCTCCCTCAGGACTCAGACTCACAAACATTCTCTGATCCCATATAAACAGGATAATGTGTTGGGCTGTTTGTTTATGCCACACTGTAATTCACCCTTTGACATAAACCAGTTTCAAGTGATTTTTTCCCCCCTCTCCTTGTCTGGGAATCAAACATCACCTGCAGGTTTCCCTGCATAATTAGATAACTGTAATAGCACAATATTGGCCAGTAGCTGAATAGTTGTACCAAGATCATGGTCTTGATGAAAAGGCAATAAGGACTACCAGTATGTGCAACTGCTGCCACAGAAGATGAACCTTGCGGTGTCCTCTGGGTAAAGATAGGAATCAACATTCATTTATCTCCAGCCCAAATGGCTATTGCAGTGGCTAAACCTCACTAATGCTTCAAATAGCTGGCTGTGTCCATTATTGATCAGGATCCTTTATCATTCCCCTATCTTCTTTTGATGCTGTTTTTCCTTCTGCTGCTGCAACTCTGTAGGATAGTTCTGACCGTAAGTATGGTGGTTGCCTGGATAAAGCAGAATTATGAGGTCCTTCTTAGTCAGCAAAGGCAATGCAGTGGTAAAAGCAATACTGAGAAGCAACAACTTGCTTACAGGGGCATTCCCACCTTACTTCTGGCAGAGCTATGCTGACACTGGAAACCGTGAGAATTCATAGGGAGGGAAGAACCATGCAAATAATACCAAGTGGTAACTAATATATTCATGTTTCTTGAATATAGTGAATGCCTAGCCCTAAAACTGGGATTCACAAGGGAATGCAGAGACAGAAAACACCTACATGTCTAAAGGAGTTGACAAGTACTCACTGAGCTTCAGGGGTATCTAAGCAATTTGGACCCGTAACTTTCATGGATTTCAACATGCATCTATGTTTCAACATGCATCTATATGCATGTAAAACTCCTCTCACAACTTTATCCAGTTGAAATTCAGATAATATTGATGAATAATTCACTTAGGTTTTTATTTTGCTCAAGATCATGAAACAAACTGGTAGGATGAGTAATGAAGCATGTTCTCTTTTCTATCCTCATAACTAAAACACTAGAAGATGTTAATCAAGTGTAAAATCTTCCTATTGCACCCTAGGTGGGCAGGAAAATTTAGTCTATCTGCACCCAGATCTCAGTGCTGATCTGTTCCCAATTAAGAATGTATTTTGGGAGAAAAATGTAATTTTTTCCCCTCCACCAGGTTGCTTCTGATTTTAACCATGATCTACAATCCTTCTCTGTTTCTTGGTAATATCTTTCTTTTTATTTCTCAAAAGGAAAGTAACAGACAGCTTAGAAACACATCAGTGAAGCAGTGTTTATCCCAAGGGCATCATATTAACATTTCTTGGAGGACTGAGTGTTTGTAGTTCGCTGATAAACAGCTCAGTCTTTCCCTTAGCAGTTAAAAAAAGTGGCAATAAAATTCTCTTTGGGAAGTTGGTTCACAGAACCCAGAGCTCTTGCATATACCAATTCAAGTGGCAGACAAAGCTTAGGGAAAACAGAGGTAATTCAATATTGCTATTGCGCAGTCAGGATGGGAATGGAATGCTCCTCCCAAGCTCAGAAAAAAGGTGGAAATTCCTCAGCAGTTCTGAGTGATAAAGATTGTTAAAAAGCTGATCCAGGCCCTAAGTTTAACCTGGTCAGTTTGAAAATATCAGCATTTTCCTAACTTTATCTATGGACTCAAATAAAACCCAACCCAGACCTTTCCCAGGCAATGATTGTCAAGATTTCAGTCTGTAACCTTGAGAAGGATAAACTCAGAGCACAGAGAAAAACCCAGATCTAGCCTTCAGAGGAGAGAGGTCAGGCTGATGCCTCTCTCTACTTCGTTTAACTAGATCAGGTTGTATCTGAGTCCAAGCATTTTTGCACTTCCTTTGATCTCAGGAGACCATTTTCAGGTGCTGCAGTACAAATTGCCTTCTGTTTTTTGACACAACTTTAAATGTACGGCTCAGCCTTCTGATGAATCCGTGAAGAACTGAGATCAGTGAAGAAACTGCCACAGCCAAAGGAGCACCAAGAGACTCCCTCTAAAAATGCTACTTGGTAGATTTCCCCACCACCAGATCAGGTCTTCCTCCCTCTTAAATGCTTGGGCTTGGGTTAGAAAGTGAAACTATCAAGGTGAGCTTTTGTTCCTGCTATAAATGGACCTGTCCAGCTTTCACTAGAAAAGGCAAAAGACTGCTCCATGGTATTTTAATCTTCCAGGTATGCTATGGAGCAGTCAATGGCTATTAATTCTGTTTGTTCGTATGACCTTTCCTGAATGTGCTTCTGTAAACATATTCAAAGCTCATAAAATGTTAATTAGAATAAAAATAAAACAAATAAGGCAATAATCTGAACCTTCCAGTCCCTTTTGGCCCAGAGTATGTGCTTGCTGTTAACTGTTTCCAGGCCATTCACAAGTGAAAATTTACCAGAACAAGCATCCTTATTCAAGCCTTTTTTTATGATGCAATGAAAAGAGAAGCATAGCCCAGTAAATCATATAATTAACACAAGCTTGGTGCTCGGCGTGTGAAATTAACCCAGGGAATAAACAAGTGGCTGACTTAATCCTACTGAAACTCCTGCTGTGCTCTGAGAAGCACTGGATGTGCAGGCACTGGGATGTTGCCTCTCCCATAATGGGGCAGGGTGGTGTCCACCATTCCCTCTGCAAAGGTACGGCTGTGGCAGAGATGAGCCACAGGTCCTGGAAGATTTTTGAGATATCTCTGGATGTCTGAGTTAGATCAAGCTGTGATCGTGGCAGCAGGATGTGGAGACACAAGCTGGAGAGAGTCAAGGATCAAAGTGAATTGACAGTCATGGGTGAGCACTGTGCAAAAACCTGTGTAAGGTTACTTCTGTACTGAGGAGTTTATCATAGGAATAAACCTGAAAGAGTAAGTGAAAGAGGGGAAAGAGAATGAAGGAGGGATAATGTGTCAAAGGTCATTGGTGAAACCAAGACCAAGACTTGGGCTTGTGAATCCCTGCCTGGTGTCCTGAGTTAAGCAGGTGACTTCATATTGCTTCTGTGGAGAGCTCCAGACCTTTGCAAAAGCATAATTATGGTCACACACATATATACCTACACACATACACCTACACACATACATATAGTGAAGAGAGCTTCCTAGCATGGGAGCATTGCCTGCTTCTGAAACAAAAATTCAAAATGCTTAGCACTTTACTGTCATTAATATAGGACTTAAAACAAGAATAGCCAAGTTAACATCATTTAATAGGTATTTTATCAAGGTGTGTTCTTGATTTTGGTGAAATTCAGTGTTACAAAAGGGAAGAAATTTCTAGAACAGCTGAAAATGGCTGAAAATATAGTGGGTTTGTGGATTGATTTTTAACCTGTTTGTACTGTAAGGGAAGGCTCACTTCTAACTAGCAATTTCTGGTGAAGGACTGTGCTATTCTTTTAAAACAAATCATTGAACACAATGTTCTTCAGTAATACGAGCAGAAATTTTCTAGAGAAAAATAGTTTGAATGATCCTGGCGAAATTCTGTGGAGCAGTAGCATCAGTTCATTCTGCCAATCAGAATTAATGATGTAAAACACCAACCTAGCATAAAGATTTGTCAAATGCTTGGACAGGCTGAGATGGTGATGGCTTGACTGAAGATTAGCGGTTTGCATTTAAAATAGACCGCATTAGTCAGTCAAAAGTAGTAAACAGCTGGTCTGTAATTTACCTCACATTAATTAGATTTTAAAGAAAGACTTCTCACTAAAAAACAGGTTCCTGATTGACACCCATCATTAATCTCGGAAGAAGGCAAAACCAAAGAGACGGAATTCTCTTCTCCTTTCCTATGCATGACTGTCCACCTTCTTCAAGGGTGCAGTGAGCTCTGCACCCCACAGTTACTTTGGTCAAACCATGGGAACAGAAACAGAGAAGTGAAAGAAACAGCACAGGGGAAAGTTTATTTTCTCATTACTCACTCTCATCTTTCTTCATGGACAAACTGCAACACAAGCACGTATTCACCAAAAGACTTTTAAAAGATGGCCAAAGGTCTGTGATGAAGCCTTTAATACAAAGTGGTTGTTAGAAATAAGGACGAAAGAGAAGTGAAACCACACACATACGCACATATAATCCATTTCCAG
Source organism: Lathamus discolor (assembly GCF_037157495.1). Taxonomy (NCBI): domain Eukaryota; kingdom Metazoa; phylum Chordata; class Aves; order Psittaciformes; family Psittacidae; genus Lathamus; species Lathamus discolor. The sequence continues at coordinate 11,493,314 of NC_088893.1, read as the reverse complement.
AGTGAGTCAAGAAATTCGGGAGGCCAAGGTTTTTATCCTGACATAGCTGTTTGTTCTCTGGTTCACTCCCTCATATGAGGGATATACTCTAAAAAAAATAAAGGTCTTTACAAAGCCCAAGGTGAATGGTGGGGAAATGCTGGGATTCTGGGTTTCATGAGTGCTATCATGTACAGTAAGTTCATTAAAACTGCTTGCAGTCAGGTTCTCTCCTGACCTGCCATTTTCAGTGCAAAATTGCAGGCATTCAGAGGCAGAAAAACACTCCCACAAAGGGAGAAGCCATTCTGAAAACAACTTTCTGTAGTTCTGCTCAGCTCAGTGTCCTCCTCAGACCATCTTGTATCTTCCTTTGCATCTTTTTTTTCCCCCTAAGTAGTCTGCTAACAGCTTATCTTCAATAGCCTTCTAAAAACAGACCAAAGGGGATGTCACAGACTTGAGGCAGCAGTCATCACTTCATCTTTGACTGCCTGTTCAACCTAGGCCATCTCAAGGGAAATACTCATGGTGGCCAGAAGCTTGGGTGTGTTCTAGGAAGCGTATCAGGTGGCACAGAAAAATGAAAAGAGATTTTTGAAGAATAGGAAGGTGTCTGCAAAATGAGAAGTGGTCTCTACTCAGAGGCTACACAGCTACTCCACAGCACCTACTTGGAACTGTGGGCAGCAGGTGAATGTCAAACATCAATAGCCATGAGGTGATTCTTTTTCCTTCCTAAATCTATATTGGAGAAGACTGCTAGGAAGGACTGACTATAATCAGGAAGAATATAATGGGGTTGGTGAAAGCAGCTTTCATTACGTCTGGTTCAGTCAGTGTGTCAAATCCGAACTGTAAACTTATTTCACTCCTAAATTTAACAGGTAGTATTTTCGGATGCATCTCAATCCTTCTGCACAGCCCCTTTGAAGTGCTAGCTTGGTGCTCACACACAGTCGTACCTGCCCAGGGGACTGCTCATCTTCCCACCCTGTCCTGCTGCCCATGGGAAGGCCAGGACTAGGGATCACAGCTTGTGTCAAATTGGGCAGAACCATTTAGATCCTGTAAGAACAAACAAGATTTAAAAAAGAAAAGAAAGGAAAAAGAAAAAGAAGAACAAGAAATTCAACTACGTATGTGATGTGATCTATCTGAGCTTAGCTCAGATAGATCACAGTTTTCCTGCTCTTGGGATATTTGTGTGCTCGTAAAACTCCAGCTTCCAGAGTCCTGTGATTAGTTGAGAACTGCAGCTAGCATTAAAAAATAATAAGAAAGAAAACCCTAAAACAAAAGGGTTTGAAGAAGAGCTGTGATTCCTGAATGATAAATATTCAGAATTCAGACAGCAACAAAAAGAATCCATGCTAAGAATTTTGGAACTCCTCTGATTTTGATTTTTGGGATTTGTGCCATATTTTTTTGTTTTGTCACTTGGGATTTGTGTCTCATGATTATTTAATTGGTGCTTGCATAAATCCCTTTCTCCTACCTAAGTTCTCATGCAAAGCTATTATTCCTGACACAGAAAAGGCATGTAGGTGATTGAGATGTATGATTCCTAACTTGTTTCTTAAAAGGGGGCAAGGCATGATATTGTGCCTTTTAGAAGTACAGCCTGCACTTATTTATAAATTAGAACTAATTACAGGTAACCTGTCTTTGGCGTAAGTAAAAAGAAAAATCCAATTTTCAAATCTTGGCAGTTGTTTCAGTGTCTTCCCATTATGATCTCAGTTGGCTTTATCAAGTGATACCACATTATAATTAGCTGAAATATATGCTACAATTCAAAGGAGGATGCCCAAGAGCAGAAGCTGAATCTGAAGAAGCCTAAAGCAAAGAAGCTAATAAATGATATTATTTCAATTAGGCAATTACTTGTGAAAGACCTGAGAGCTGTACTGAAGACAGCATTTCTTAATGGATTGTTCAACACCCAAGGCTCTTGAGCAAGATGTATGGCACCCTAGGAAGAATGAAAGTGTTTTGCTCTTCTGGACAGAGAGTTTTTACTGTATTTCAAATGTGTCTTAAAGAGTCCCCCTTCTCATCAACAACACTAAGTGTATCTGGATCAACCATGAGAAAAGCTTGCTTAATTTATTCTCCACTTCTTACAAAAAAAAAAAGGCTTTCTTCAATTTCCTTTTTTGGAGACAAAGTCTACATATAAGAATAAATATCCATACTACATACTTTGATTGCTTCCTGGCTCAAGAAGAGTCAGTTTCTCTGACAAAACAGAGACACTTCTGAGGCTACTATAAAATTCCAAAATATTAAATCTTTATACATTCCACAGTGCACTTCTGGGCTTTATAGGAACAACTTCTAAGCTTCAGAATTTTGAATGTTTTACGTCAGAGTAAAATTATCATGAAATGAAACCAAACAGGCAAACCCCCTTGAAAAAACACTTAAGCAGCTAGAAAAAACTCGCTTCTCCCACAGAATACCTGTTCAAGTCCCATGTCCACCTGAGCAATTTGTGGCACCTGAAACATGCAAACACTGTGGATGCAGGCATAGGCTGGGAAAGCATCGATACCAAGAAAAATGCCTACTCATTCCTTGCTTTTCACCAAATCTTGACTGATGTCTTGTACTGGTAATATAAGATATTGCTGAGCTGCTTCTGAAAAAATAAGAAATTGGGCATCCCATGCAGACTTCATGCTGTCCTGCTGACACCCGTAAAAAGGGATCTCACTTTCTGTCTGTGATTCCTCAGTACAATTGCTAGTGTCACAGTAATGGTTATGGTAATATTAATTATGATGGTTATAGTAATAATAATAAAAAGTAATGACATGTACAGAGTAAGGTCTTCACGGGAGAGATGCTTTTAGTGGCTACAGCCTTTTAAAGGAAACCTTAACATTTGTTATATGTATGTTGCCGTTCTCATTTAGAACAAAGTTATTAATGCTAATATATTTGCTTTTTTTCATCCAAATAAATACTAACTAGGGACTACTGAGCATCCTCATCAAGCTCCACTGTGGCTGTTTGGCATACATGGCATAGTCATTGGGTGTTCTTATGCCTGGTAAAAGATCTTCAAGAAAAGCAGGAGGATTGGTGATGCTGGATGAAGCCTGTCCGATTTAACATTATTTTTTTGCTCAAGACATGCATTTAGCTGCCAAAGTGCTGCACTGCCCCATGCCCAATGCTCTCCCTCTCTGCCCCAGCTGGACACCCCTTTCTGTACCATGGTCCTGCTATGACTCCAGCATATGCATGCCAGCTGAGCGGAATAAATGCTGTGGGGATTTTACGAGGGTCAATTAGCAGCTTAGCTCTGAACATCTTAAAGAAAATACTGAGAAAGTACAAAGCCAGGTCTCTGCACGGCTCAACTTTGGACTTCACAAACTGCGGAAAGAGGGGAGACGCCCAGATATCAGTTCAGGGCCTATTTCTGGTGCTCTAAACTGCCTTCTCGAAACCCCTTCTTTGCTCTCCAGACAGTATAGGCAGCCAGTCTAAGTACCTAAAGATAGATGGCATAAATACTCCCCTGCATCTTAAAAGGAAACTTTGAATGCCGTTAAGCCATAATGTTCCCTCAGATTTAACCTGAAATAAAGTCTTAATTTTGATGCTATAAAACAAACATCACAGCTCTTTGACAAGACTAGCAATAGGTCAGGCTTATGTGCAGAGAGGGAATGCTAACATTAGCTTGTCTCTGTAATACACTTCTTTATAAACAGCTACTTTTCCAAACTGATTGCATTTGAAATGCTGCAAGTTCACTTGACCTCAGTTCTCTGCGGGGTTAAGTACATCCTTGGGCTAGAGTTTAACACAGCACTTTGGGAATGTAAAGACTTAGGGTGCCTTTGGCCTTTCTACCAGCTCCATAATCTACTTACAAGCTCATTCTGAACTCTGACCCTTTGGAAAAACGTTTGCTCCACTTAAACAGGGACATTCTGGCTCTGTTCTGTGAGAGATGGAGCAATGAGGAAATGTGATGACTTTTAAAAGCTAAGGAGACAGAAAAGGGGAGCAATATTTTGCCTGACTGCAGAAGCTGATTCCTCCAGCTACACAGCAATTAATATCTGTGACCCACAAATCCATGAATCATCAGAGTAGGTCAGTGTTTATAGTCCAGCAGGGCACAGAGGGCCAAGCTCTGTTCACTCCTCTGATGGGAACCAAAGGCTTGTCTCCAGACATTGTGTGCTCACAATGCAGCTCAAGATAAGCCTGTATTTCCTAACAGACATTGCAGTACATATGCCTCACCCCTTGCCTTTCATACTGGCATTTATCTTGCTACTCTACCTGCTTTTCTCTGTGCCTTTCCTGTGTCTTTCTGCACAGGAAACATATCCCAGGTTTCCTAGCACTGCAGAGAGAGGCTTTTATGTGGGAAATGGAAAATTCATCTTTCTTTGTACCTGAACACAGAAGTGGTGTTGGTCATCTATCCTCTATCACACATCTGCCCATCTGCACCACTAGCTTACGCCATGGGTTGGGATTGTTAGCAGCGCCATTTTGCAGAGCAATGTCTTGCACTGCTGGGCTGATGCTGGAAGGTCCTTCTGAATGCTCTCATGGCTTGGAGAATGATAAAGAAACAGTGCTGAAAGTCGTAATTTATCTTCATCTTTATCATCACATACTTTTTGTTGCTAGGGATTCCCATCACATTTTCCCAAAAACTTATACAACTGTATTTCAAATTGTTACAAGTAATAGACATCCTGAAACTCTGAGGTTGCCCAGACTGTATTTCTAATTCACACACACTTTTGTATCTAAATACCACCAGAATGACAAAACCCAGAGAACATTCCTGAGACAGTTTTTGTATTATGGCTATGGACTCTGCTCAAGAACATATGTAATCTGCTTACCTATTTGTACAGTGAGAAAGTTGAGCATGCTGCCTGCTACATTATCAATCCAAATTGCCTCCTGTATAGTGTGTCATCTTTGCTGTTAGTGATGTGATAAAAGACAGGAAAGCATAAAATCATTTTATAGTCACAATGTATTTTTAGCCCTGTGTGGCTTTGAAGCACATTTCATAGACACATATTCCAGAGACGCGTCCAGGTAAAGATCAGAAGGCCTTTGCCCAGAAGGCTTTACAGTCTGAGTTGTCCCATTCCATTACTAAAATCCCTTTTGACCTCTGGGCTGAAGAATTTGATACAGATTCTTTTGGGAGATTAAAATTTGGAAACCCACAACCCTGTTGTTACAGCTGGAGCTAGCTACAGCTGTACTTCAGACCACTTTTTGTTTCCCGTAGCATTTAATTTCTTTCCCTCCTTTCTTTATATCATAGTTAGAGCAGAGCTCAAAGAGAGTAAACACTGACTATATGCAGCATATTGGGTAAAGCAATGAATAAAACACCCAGAGGACCTCTCTGCTGAAAGTACTATCAATATGTTAATCAGTAACAAGTGCAGTTATTATTGAAGTTTTTCTCTGTATTGGATTTTCATGGCAGGGTTTAGTAGTGGGGGCAAGAAGGGTGGCTTCTGTGAAAAGCTGCTAGAAGCTTCCCCTATGTTTGATAGAGGAAATGCCAGCCAGCTCCAAGACTGCCCCACCAGTGGCCGAGGCTGAGCCCATCATTGACAGTGGAAGTGCCTCCAGGATGACATATTTAAGAAGGAGAAAGAATGGGAGGGGACAACCTGCACAATGGCAGCCAGAGGCAGGAGTTAAAAATCTGTGAGAGAAACACAGAGCCTGTGAAAAACTGTCTCCCACGGGGAAGACCCCATGATGGAGCAGGGGAAGAGTTTGTGGAATCCTTCCCCTGAGGAGGAAGGAGTGGCAGAGACGGTGTGTGATGAATTGACCACAACCCCCATTCCCTGTTCTCTGTGCTGCTGGTGGGAAGGATGTAAATTTGGAGTAAAGTTAAGTTTGGGAAGATAGGAGGGGTGGAGGAATAAATTTTAATATTTGGATGTATTTCTCATTATCTTACTCTGATTTGATTACTAACAAATTAAACTAATTTCCCCAAGTTGAGTCTGACAGTAACTGGTGAATGGTCTCTCCCTGTCCTATCTTGACACAAAAGCTTTTCATTGTATTCTCTCTCCCCTGTCCAGATGAGGAGGGGAGCGAGGGAGAGGCTCTGGTTGGAAACTGGTGTCTAGCCAGGGTCAGCACACCACATTCTCAATTATTCCTAAGTTAACAAAGTTGATTTTTTACACATCCTTTAGGAACGCTCCCGATCATAATTCCTTCCCATGCTGTGTGTTCTCTTGTAGATAGAAACATATAGGTGATGGTGGTCCTGGAAAATTCACAGCCTGAGCACTGTGACCTCTGAGAACAGCCCTGCGGCCTTACAGTTCTCTGTCACAACAGTCTCAGCAGGTGAATCCTTGGTACAGGCACTGCTGCGAAAAATAAAACTCTTTGAGATGGTCTGCGTCAAAATTCATATCCTTCATCTACGCTTCTGTAAGCCTGTGGACACTCTTCTTGGATACTATGAACAGGGGCAATATTTATGGCAGCTTGTAGACTGTCCCAAGGGCCCCACTGGTTCCTTAGAACCAGTTGTCATCGTCTTCCAGGGTTAAAAGGAAGTCTAAATCCTATGGGTTGAGTACAAACCTGTCCAGAAGACACAAAATTAGTATTTAAAACCAGACAAAATCACTTCCAGGTGGTCAAAAATCAGTATTCCACCTACAAACTAGTTGCCAGTTTTGTCAGATGCTTTGCATCCATCTCTGTTAAGTGTATTTGACAATAAAATTTATAAAATAGAATTAATGTATTCTGTAAGTTGCCAGTACATCCCTTTTACAGAGGATAGCCTCCAGGAGTTTGGGTGGGTCCAGGAAAAAAAGAGAAAAATAATTTATTACTCTATATCAAAAGGGGGTAGGGCACCCTTTTCCCAGGTTGCAGACATATAAATATAATGTATAATAAGTACTGCTTATTCTTCTAATATGGCAGAAGAATGCCGTATCATTGGTATCACAATAGACAGCAGTAGTATCACAGCATTGATATCACACACACATAAAAGAAGACAGCATTAGCATCACAAAAGACATTGCAAGCCTCAACTTCACATTTATCTTCTTTGGTAGCTGGTGAAGACAATTGCTAGGCAAAGTCATAAAGGTTCTGGACAAACTCAGCAGAGGCAACTTTCCACCAGGACCCAAAGGCTAAGTATTTCCATTGATTTCCACACGGAAATTTCCACAAGCTCTTTCTAAGGTCCAGACCATTCACTTTGTAAAGGCAACGGTGGAAACATTTTTAGTTGCTAAGAATCTTTGCCAGAAGCCTGTGATGGACAGGTTCCAGTAGTATCTATGGTTTGACTTGGCTTCGTTTGGCTAGCACCATTCCATTTTCATTTGTCTTCATTTGATTTTGGCTAGAGTGGAAAATTCTAGATCTTTCTAGATCTTTTCCAAAGCCCTCGCATCTTACAAAGTACCCAGATGTTTTCCTCAAATGGACAAGTATATGTACAAGTATAAATGTCAGTATGATTTTAGAAAGTACCCATTAATGACTTTTCAAGTAAAATCCTCACATTCTTTTCAATTGCACTCACCATCCATCTTATTTGTTCCTTGCAAACATTTCTGTGAGTTGCTCTTGAGTGAAACATACCTGGAAAACGTACCCTGAGAACCACCTTACAGCTATTTGAGTAGAGTTTATGCCCCCCTGAATTTTAATTTCGAAGACTTGTTTTTACATTTTGGTTTGCCGATGTATAACTAGAAATAATTTTACATTTGACCATGAACTACTACGTATCAGATAGTTTCAAAGCCTATCAGAAACAAACCAATGGAGAACTATTCCAGGCTCCAAGATTAAAGCAATTCTGGGAACTGAACACGTTTGTAGAAAATGTTAGTTCATGAGCAGCCTGCTCTAGTGGAAGGTGTCCCTGCCCATGGCAGGGGGTTGGAACTGTATGATCTTTAAGGTCCCTTCCAATCTAAACCAGTCTGTGAGTCTATAATTCTATGATCACCGTGAAAGAGGACTAGCAAGAAAATGATGTGATATGAGCTCTTAAGTGAGGAATAGTTGCCATGCTTTCCTGCTTCTCTAAAAACAGTGAAGAAGACTTACATATAGTCATAGCTATAGAAATCTCCATTCCTAGTTCTGAGTGACTGTTTTATATTTTAAAGAGTGGGAAACTAATTTTGTCTGATGAGATATACTGTTAATTTTGCCATAAGTACTTTGCAGTACATCAATTAGTTTTTCCTTTTAATTTCTAGCTGTTTTGATGAAATGCAAGACACCGTTAGCATAATTTTTTTTGCCAAAATCCAGATCACCACACAGGGACCACACCACATCTAGGTGAAACATATAAGATCAAGCATTGCATTCCCAAAGCTGATTAAGGGGCCATGATGTCTACTTCATGTTAAGTATCTAAATTACTTAAACGGCTTGGAAGATCTCAAATGTATATACTCAATTAATCTTCTCAGATTGTCAAACTGCCCCATGGCATAATATGTTTGGCACCAAATTTGTTGAAGCGACAGGGCCCTTGAAACAGGCTTTGTTTCCAAGAGTCAGGAAGCAGAATATGTTAGCAACAACAAAAGGTGGAATATCAAAGGTTCTTTACAGTTAGCAGCTTTAAAGCTTTCTCATAAAGCCGTCCTGTGACCCTCCAGACAAAATGGTGATGTTTCAATCATGTCATTACCTGAGGCACATTACAATTTTTTTAATTATTCTTTCCTTCTGCTTTCAAAAGGTTTGTTTTTAAGTGGGAGGAGAGGAGGCTGAATAGTGGAAAGGGTGTGTGCAGCTGTACCATGAAAAGTACATTTCAATACACATAAATACACCCAAAAGCTTTATATATGTTGCAACATCCCAGACACTGGTGATCCTGAGGAGAGCATAAAAGAAAAGCAACCCTAAATCAGATAAATACTGCAGTAAATCAGGTTCAGAAGAGAGAAGAGGGGAACACAGACTATAGTTTAGTCAAGTGCTGTGAGTCAAAAACCAGTGAGTGGGGTGGGAACTTGTTTTCCTTTTCCATGCTGGCATGAAGCTATGTAAGTCCTGCTCCCTCGAGGAGCCTGGGGCCTGGTGGTATTTACTTGGGGTGGGAAGAAGAGACAAATCCAAATCCTTCTGTCTGTACCTCTGTAACTCCCATTTGCGATAAACCTTCTAACTAATAGGAAGAATTATTTCTGGTCAGACAGGTTATTCCTTTCCACAGGAATTTTAGTTTTGGGGAACTGGCATTTTCTCATGAAAAGCAGCCCCTAAAATTCCCAATCTCCAGCAACAGTCAGGAAACATGTCTTTTTCTTGTATCTCTGGCATTGTGATCTCCAGCAAGTTAATTTAATTGTCCTTGGGCTTCCCCAGTGATAAAACCCAAGTAATAACAACAGTAACATTCACTTACTTCTTTGAGGTCCTGAAAAAATTTACTCTGCAAATTAACATAATTTTCCTGACATTTCATGTTATTAAGGTTGGTTTTTCCTTAGAGAAATGTTAACTGGGGCTGAAAACATAAGCTTTGACCCAAAATTTTGCCCCAGATTCAGCAGAATGTTGTCCAGCCCTCCTCATTATTTACTGCTTAATGGAACCTTGTGCATCCTAGTGCACCACTGGTGTCTGACAGGTGTCCAGCACAGAGCTGCCTGCAGAGCAACAAGCACATGGTTCTCTTCAGAGTTTCTTTCAGTTCTTATTGTTTCCAAACTGATGTGTTTATAATGCCTTTCAGTGGGAGGACACTGGAGGCTTTGTTATATTAGGTACTTACTTCTTAAAAAAAGCAGGGTGCCCTTTTTGTTGACATGGTTAATACTGTATTTAAATTATCATCAACATGAATGATGCTGCTGTTATGCATCACTCCACAGCTGAAAATGCCATCTGTGGCTAGGCTATGCTCACTACAATGACAGGAGGAGGTATTATCTACCTAGAGTACACAGCTACAAGCTTTAATAGCTCACAGCTGTTCTTTAAGGTGCAGAGAAATTACTTTATTCCCAGTTTATTGAAATATAACAGAGGCCTAAATCCTCAAAGGTATTAGCAGTTAAATCACGTTGAACTCAGCTAGATTCAAGCACTTACATACTGGGTGAGCTAAACATCACACAAGCAGCCAGAGGAGGAACAGAAAACCAACTTTTGGCTAGTACTTCAAAAACTACTGCACTGGTTCTGCCTTTCGTGAGCATGTCTTCTGCTTAGCTAGTATTTGGCCATGGACTTAAGGCTAGCTAACTCCTGAGCCAGCATTCAAGCAGAAAATGAATTTATATTTCTGCACAGAATGTGGAGGAGCTAGAAGGAGATTCCAAAATTCAACATTTCAAGTTACCTCTTGAAACTACTCTTAGTTTTGGTTATCACAGCACTGGGGATCTGTAGAAGAACTGGAAGAAAAACAGCAAGAAAAAAAAATACAGCAAAGAGTGAAAGTGGCTGATTCATGAGCAATGTGAACAATAAGTTTAGTTCAGGAGAGCAAGGATTGAAGGTAAAGGTTCACTGAAGCTGTCAAGTAAGTGCAATCCTGTGGCCACAGTCTTGTCCTGTGCCCAAAGATGGACCTGCATCAGACTGATTATCAGAGCAGAGACAGTGGCCTTGTTTGTCCATCCTGTCCAGAGTATAGGCAGTGGGTTGATGGAAAGAAAGAAATTATCTGGGGAAATAGAAGAAATTGTGTTTGGCTGTTGGCCCATGAAACTACTCTGTGATCGATCAGAGGAGCAGTGCATGTTTGCAACTCTGAAAATGTCCTTAGCATTGGGAGGACCTTATGTGCTGAATGGAAGAAACTAGTTTGATGTAAAGTGTCTTGTCCATCTTTATCTCCTGGCAATCTGCTTTGTGCCCTCCTCAGTCCAGAAAGGAGAGGAAGGAGACAGGATCACAAGAATCCTCTTCTCAGGATTGTTATGTTTGAAGTTGAATGTGATTTTTTTTTTTCTTTTTTTCTTTTTTTTTTTCTTTTCCCTCTTGGCGTGTCACTTTTTCATGTTGAATTAAGGGGGTCTAATGAATGGAAAACTAAAATTGGAGGATTTTCATTATTTAAGGAAATTAACCTCGTTTAAAGGAAATGAGTGTTCAGAGGCAGAAAGGAAAGTCATAATTTAAATTATATCAGAAGCTGTTTTTCCTTATGTAACATATTATTAAACAGTGGGGAAAAGCTTTCACTAGGCAGCCTCAGGGAGCACTCAGCAACTATAAAGAGGGCTCACATGCATGGGTCTAATATGTTAATAAATTATGCTAATTACAAGCAAGGGATTAGAGAAGGGGAAATCAAATAATGATGCAGTAACTGGGCCTCTTTCAACTTAATTTGCAACATTGCCTGTCTAGGCTCCTTGTTGAGTTACTGAGTTTGTTTTCTTCTTTCAAAGACTCTGAACTTCTCTTTTGTCCGTGGGAAGTCGGTGGTGTCACCATCAAGAGATAGTGAATGAAAAAAATGAAGTGCGAGGGGAGCGAAAGCGAGAACAAGCCCTCTCCCTGATGAGTTTCCGATGACTGAAGTCTCAGAAGAGACAGCAGAAATCCCGCTGCTTTTACATTGTGCCAGCCTAGAAACCTATTTGAAAAATGTTGTCAACTAGTATGCAATGGAGCATGTTCCGTTTCTTTTCCTTTCACAGTCTCAGTAAGGCAGGGACTTCACAGAGCTGCTGGAGGAGAGCATGTGCCCTCAGCTGCTAGTTCTTTCTGTCCTGATCACCTTTTATCCCTTTGGTTCATAGAAGGTGATTGCCACATTTCAGTAATTTTCACCTGAACAGTGCTTTTCCCCAAGATGTTCTTTTTATTTGTCAATGGAGCCATTCCTTGCCTGGGGGCTTCTTTATCTCATTGGAAGAATGATTTTGATTGACTTCTCAGTGGCTTCTAGATCATTGATCTCAATTTGTTTGATAGATGTCTTCCTCTGCTGTTGGAGATTTTTGCCTTCTTTTATCCTTCATAAGAACATCTCAAGTGGTTTGTCAACTCTATTTACCATGTCCTGTGTGATTTGCTGGAATTTATGACAGGAAGAATTGGAGTGAATTAGAACAAATAAAAGTAAAGCAAAAATGTGTTTCATTTGTACTTTTGCATTTAATCTGGGGTACAGAATCCTACTGTCCATCTCATTGTGGCTAAAGCCATATGTCCTTCATGGAAGGGTAGAGGTCAGAAGGAGAAAATGCTGAGTCTGATAAGGAAGGATGACACTGATACAGAGATGGGGAAAGTTCGCTCTCTGCAGTGTGAAAAGTGCTAGCCAGCAGTTTAGCTACCTTACTGGGAAGAACTAATGGAAATAGACACAAATGAGCATTCACAAGCCCCGGTTTTCTCATTAAAAATACAGAGAGTTAAAAAAAAGTAGACCTAACCCAAGTGTGTTTAGTGTCTTTAATAAGACACTGCCTTTTCCCCTTAGGAAAGGTACAAGTATTAATTTTCATAAATTCATTTTTAATAGTTTTTTTCCTTCTATATTTTCCTCTCTTTTTTTTTTTTCTTTTTTTTTTTTCTCTCCTCTCTTTTTTTTCCCCTCCATCAGCAAGGGGGGGTGGTGAAAGAAAACAGAGACAAGCCAGATGCCTTTCAGTGCTTTGATCAGTTCCTCTGCAGACAGCCAGGCTGCCTCCTAGCACCTCTTTAACTACAGCTTGCCAGTAAGAAAATGAGCTGTTTTAACTCTGCAATTACAGTGCCTGCTGAATGCCTGTCATCACAGCAATAGGAACCTGATCTGAACTGTATATCCACTGGAGAGAGAATTACAGCAACCAGGGCAGAAAGTTAAATACCCCCTGTGGCGGTGAGACTCATATAAACGAAAAAGCCCACATCCCAGGCCTCCTCTGTTGGTGTAAATATATAAAACACTGACAATACGACACAGAGCTTCTCAAGAGAGTCGGAGAAGGGGGAGCTGTAGTGTGATGCTATCCCCTCTTTTTTTCAGATACTCTTGGGAATGATAACTGAATGCTTATGAAAAGAGAGTGGTGGGGGAAGGGAAGGCAAGGAATAGATGGGGTACAAAATATATATTACAAGCAAAGACATACGTACACTGGGTACTGCTGTTTAGTGGCACAAATATAAATGCATATATGTAACCAAGTCAGAAGGTAATTTGCCTTTCAACACCATCTCTCTCAGCTATCAACATACAAATGTGGATGGGCTGGTGAAGCTGTGTAAATAGGCTCTCTACCTGTTTGGAGAACAGAGGCGTGAAGTTTGGTGACTTCACAAATATGCGGCCACTCGGGGAATGCAATTGTGATTTCCTCCTCCCTGGAGGTTAAGCTTTAATCACTAGTTCGGCCTTCCCTTGGGTGGACAGCAACTTGTTTGAACCCCTGAGAATATTGTATAATCCTATTGTGTGCATTAATTTTTAAGCCACCCTCTGTTAAATTATACAAATTAAAAACACAACATATTTACATTCATGGGCGTTTTATGTACTATCGTTTCTTTGGGAAACATGCAAACCAATTGCAATTTGGGCCTGATCCAATGCATACTCAATCAGACAGCCCTGAACTAGACCCTTGCTCTATATGGGCAAGCTTTAATGGTGTCCTTGATTTGCAGTTTGTTTCATTTACCTTGAAAATAAGTGGGTAGCAGGCACTTCTTCAAGGCCTCTTCCATCACAACAGATCATCTGCCCATCAAGTGGTTATGAGGTTACAATTATACAGCTTTAACTTACTTGAATATGTGGGAAAAGATGGATTATAAGCAGGCAACTCAAACCAGAAAGTTATTAATTAGTTAATGGCTGTTTTATAGAAGTATTTTCCCATGGATCATGGCCTGTTAGAGGGATAAAATCAGATAACTACTCTAGTGCATAGGAAAAGGTCTAAGAAGTCAGTCTTATGGGGTTTGTTTCTAATTCTTTCAATATATATTTTTATTGCAGTAATTTTAATACCTGCATACTTAACTTTCTATTCTGAAATGTGTTCCCATCCTCAGCTATCTCAGAATGAGTTACAAGTACTAGTTACATCCTGTTACGTTTCCAAACATTAAAAAGTTCAGGCCAGTGTTTTCACACTGAAATGGCAACATGCAAGTGCCTTGCTCAGCTACTGACCACTGCAAGGGAGGACTTTGAACCATTCTCCCAGGGGCCCTGAGATCCAATGAACAACATGACTTTGATCAGAGCTGCTTCGGGAACTCAGTGTTTTATTTGCTTTGGTTGGAACAGAAATCTTTTTGTTAAAGACTACAGGCCAGAGTAGCTGGAGCTGTGACTAGTGCCAGCCAGTGGGCTCATAGCAGGGTGAACATTCCCATGGCACTTGCAGTGGCAGCCTCTCTCCCTGCTTCCCCAGGACAATGCAAACAGTTTGCAGACGTCTGGTGCGACAACCCTCTGCTGTTCCAACGTGTAGTGAGAAAAGCTTTCTAAGAAACCTGGTTTCCAGTTGATTCCCTGTGCCACTTTTCTCAACACGGCTAGTGACCCTCCTCCTGCTCCATGCATGATTTAGACTTTCGGACCCAATCCTCAAGGAGTGGCACTGAGTGGCACCAAGGATACCTAATCCCATCCCCGGTAAAATCTGGACTAATCCTCCAGCTACTTAAACTCACTCTGGTTTCACCCTGTGCTGATCTGACCAAGCCTAAGATCAGTTTTCACATGGTTTCACCCCCATCTCAGACTGCTCTTTGACTTGAACCTGATGTGAAGTCCTTCTGGAAAAGGGCTGTGGGTTGGGTGCATCGAGCACATGTCAAATTGCCCAATGCTCTTCTGATCCAGAAGGCAGGGCAGCTTTTCAGAGCTGTTCCCAAGTGCAGCGGTTCCTCTCCTCATTTACCCGCAAATATCCGTGGCATTGGGTCGTGCTAATGATGACAGGCTGAGGAATACATGTAAAAGGCGGCAGAGGCTCTTTGCTGTAGACTCAAGCTCCCTCTGCTGAAGAAAATAAGTAAACCAGAAGTTTATCATCGCAGTTGAGTTGCTGGGTTTGACTTCGGTGTCAGATTAAGTGACAATATAAACCCCTTAATAATCTTCAATGGCACACGAGGAAAAAGAGATATCCTCTTCTACAAATACAGTTGATTTAAATATATCCACACCCTTGCAATCTGTCTGGCTGCTGTGGGATATGGGGTTTGGGGTTATTAGTATAAAATACCACAGGTCCTTTTCTTTGTAACTCTAATGACAAGGGACTGCTCTCATCATCTGCAAAATCACCTACTAAAAAGGACAACTGGTGAGTCACACATGAATTACTGTCATATGGTATAACATATACTCCAAATATTTACAAGACAAGGCTGCCCTCTGCTCTCTCTCAAGAAACCACATATATTTACATATGTAAGGAAGGCAAAATTTAGCCAGTAACATCTCATCCTTACATTGGACCAATAAAATATTGTGGCTGAAGCTGTTTCCTTGCTGAGTTAATTCATCCTGATGCACTTATCCTCAGTGTTCAGGCTGCTGAGGGGTGAAGAAATATGATGCAGATCGCAGAGATTACTATTCTTTTGATAGCTGCAGATTACTGCTGACATCTCAGGCAGAATTAATTTGTTCTAGCATAAATGTCTGCTAGAGACCCACTAAAAGCTGAGCTAGTTGCCCTGTTCTGACTTTGTAGAGGGATATGTCCACAGGAGAAACTGTATTTAATATCACAGCCCTCTTCCTCTTTGAAACTGCCTTTTATTTGTCATTAGAAGAGGGTATATAAACAGACCCAATTGACTGGGCAGTTTAAATGTGCCCTGCTTGGGAATTATAAGTGGTTCAGAGCAGCTGCTTATGTTATATGATGGTCTTACCTTAAAGCCAGTATTTTCTCATGAAAGAAAATTCAAAGATGCATATAAAGGCGCTGTAGATATTCCTAACTCTGCTGTAGTTTTCAGCATCCTTTGTCTAATTATATATGATGTTTCACTTTTGGGTTGAAGTTCTTCAGAGGAGTTAGATCTCCAGAAAGATCTAACCTGAAAACAGATTTTTGTAATCCTGGTTTAATACTTGCTGGCCTTTGATGGACAATGGATTATAGAATAGGTAATGTGATTTCTTTTATCATGCTTCAAGTATAGCCAGGATGGTTTGGATGGTGGAAGCAAGTGTTTAAAATCTGGCAGTGCTTTCCATGGTTGTAACCAAGTTATAGTAATTCTATTTTTATTTTTTTTTTATTGTTGGTTGCTTTTGCGATATAATGCGCACTTAATTCTTAAGAATGTTTAAGGCAGTCATGTACAGGATCAAGGCAGGATTTCCCCCGCCTGCATGCTATATGAAAATAAAAGCGTATATGCTGTCAGGGGAATGTGGCTGCACTGCATTGTGAGTGTGAATGGGGAGAGGAATATCACTTAGAAATAGCTCAGCAGAGAAGCAAGTACTCTGTGCGCTGACTTCAAATCCACTATATTTGTGCCTCTTTTGCTTTCAGCATTGAGATTTCTTTGCACTACAGATTTGGTTCTGAAAAATAAGTAAACATTTCAAATCAATTTTGAGAGTAAGATGCAGTGAAATATTTCCGTTGATTTTGTCTCATTTAATTTACCCCAAACTCAATTGCTGCTGTTTCATGGCAGATAACTTGCTCTGAATCTAGTCCCTATGTATGATAGATTTATTTTTTTTTTCTAGCCAGGATGGCTATGGGGAAACCTAATTCATGTACTCCAGAAAGAGAAGCCTTAATAGCACCTACCATTTCCCCATGCTGTTGGCCTAGTTCTTAACTCCACAAGTCTTTCTCACTCCTTCCTTAAGAGCATCAAAAGCCTGTGGATGTAATTGAACACTGTGTTTCAGTTATGTTACTCCAGTACCAGATCGCAAACTACGAAGGGATTAAGCAATCATATAGCAACAATAAATACACCCTTGCTCAGCACAAAGTTTACCAGATGGGGTAATTTTGCCTGCAGTGTTGTACAAATTATTCTGATTGGCAAGTAAACCCACTGGTGTCTTTGCATAGAGGCCACCGAAAAGTGAATTAGATTCACTGGATGAGATGGACTTTTTTCTTTTTTCCCTTGGATCTAACAGGTCCATGTCATTTTTTAATGGGATAATCATAGATCAGTGGCAAGAATAACCAGGAATGACCAAAATGTTAGATAGTTGCTCAAAGCTGAAGCCCAACAAATTCAACTGAAAAGCACAGTACAAAATCTTCAGTGATACCGTTATCTAAAGATGTAAAGGCCTAAAGCCAGGAAAGGGTGTATTTCTGAAAAGCATGCTCTTTCTAGTCCAAGTAGATACTCTGGGCCAGACAGAGGTTCCTCAGGGTGGAATTCTCCAGTTTATATTGTGCCAGACCAAGAAATCAGACAAGATAATCAAGAAGGTCCCTTCTGGCCTTAAAAATCAATGAATTTATGAATCATATCATTTTACCGCTTTAATTGTGGGTGCAAGATTGTACAAATACCTCATAAAGTCAGTGATAACTTTGTTTCAATGCAGCACTGTTTGGTAGTCTCCCATGCTGGGCTGTACCACTGAAACAGATGACACACAGCACTTACTTCAGCTGGAAAGCCAAATACGCTAGAAATGTGGTTTAGATTTCTAGTTTCTAACTGGAAAATTGAAGATGATCTGAGCCTGGTATGCATAGATGGGCCTGTCAATACTGAATTCTTTTTGCACTAGTCAGAGTTGGATGTGAATGCCCAGTCTGGTGTACATATCATGTTGGGTACCTATTCTGTGCTACATCATTCCTCAGCCAGCAGTGAGCTGCAGGGGAGGGGGTCCAGCATCCTGGGTAGTATAACTTCTTAGAGGCTTTGACACAAACCTGATGAGATAGCGATCATGGGCTGTGATTGACACTTGCAAAGTGAGCTTTAATAAAAAAAAAAAAAGAAAATAAGCCAGAAAACCTTGCCCTCCATGAGCAGCGTGGTTTGAAATCAGATACCTTTCTGGACACCAAAGTCTTGCGGCATTTAATATACTTGTTCAATGACTAGCTTTCATCTTAAACAACTCCCCCCTGCCCCAATGGAGCTCATATAGAATAAATTAAAGATGGTGTTTGGTGTGAGGATACTTGGTTCTCATTTAGAAAATGTGATGTTGCTCTGGAAGGTGCCATCTATAATTCTTTAAATGGTTCTCAAATCTCACATGCCATTATTCCCCTAATGTGCCCCAATGATCCTCTCTCCTCCTGCTTCACTCCGGTCATACCACCTCCTGCATCTGCTTCTGCACACAGTTTCCTTTTGCTGTGGCCTTCTAAGCCACCCTTTTTGTACCGCATCTTGAGCTGCTGATACACCTTCCTGCTCTCTTGCAGACCACGCTGCTCTTTCGGCTGTCAGCAGGCTGAATTCATCAGCTGGCAGAATGCAAGGACCTGGCAAACCTGGGAGATCTCCCTGTCAAACTGCTGCCAAATATTTGTCAAAGACTTGGAGTCAGGGGCATCACTCTTAAAGGATATGTGAACACGATTTTTACTGCAAGTGGTACTTGCCACAGCATAAATATCAAATCCTAGCTTATTACACAGCGTCAAGGTCCCTACCATTCTAGAAGCAAAAGGCAAGCATAAATGTGTGCCTGGATATGCAAAAATATCTCTCTAGGTAAGGATAGGTGTGAGTTTATAGGAAGGAGGTCTAAGAGGTGGTGCCTTCCCTGAGCACCACCATCCCTCTGCAGCTACACTCAGGCTGGGATATGAACACGGCCTTCTTTAAACTGGCTGCCATTTCACTGATATTTCATTACAGTATTTAATTTGGCCCATTTCTCTTGTTCCTGCTGAGCAGATTTCTCTACCAGCCCCACGCCATTTCCTCATGACCCAATAAAAGCCGCGTGCTCAGAACTAGCATTACTGCTGACGGCTTGCTGCAGTCACTGTGGTGCTAATTACCCCCTCTCCTCCCAGTGTTTGATGTCATGAAACTCACAGGACGCATCATTACTTTGGGGATTAGTACATTCAGACAAGCTCCCCTCCTTCTGGGGATGTATCTGGTGAGGGTGGGCCCACGGCTAGCAGCCTCTGCCTGAAAAGAAAAAGCAAGTAAAGTCCTGCAGCCAGCCCTTTGCTCCTTGTTTGGGAAAGAAAGGGCTGGGGACAGCTGAAGCTGTATTTAGGACCAAGTTTGGTCTCAGCTGAAATGCTTTGATTATAAAATCGTTATTTTCACAGCTGAATCTTTGTGTTCTCTCACTCTCTTTTTGGATTGTTTTATTTTTCCCTACCGTATTTTTCTCACTGTTACATTCCTATGGGCCATGCCATCATACACACTGCCCTTGCTCTTCTATCTTGGTTCACACCAGCAGTGTTTCGTTTCATTTAGCCACAGCAGAGAAGGGGCCATTTTGGAATAGACAATTAGGCAAAGGAAGTTACCTCCACTTCAAATCTACATGGAGCATTTCCCCATCCACAAAATCAAAGAGACTGCGCAGATGGAAAGCTGGTGAGCAAAATCAAAGGATAAGCTTAAATTCACTTTCCAGGCTGATTACATTAGAGGAAAATCAGGCAGCGCAGGCGGCTGGGAAAGAAAACCATCCCCCAAAACAAATAGCGAGTTTGATTCCTATTGGACTGAGATGTAGTGGCACTGGTGGATAGTGTACAACAGGTGCAGGCAGGGAAAGTGTGACCCATTAAAGAGCATGCCTGTCACAGGGAGGCAGAACTCTGACACTGGAAAGAAGACCCGTGGGCATGGAGCCAGGAGGGCTTAAGGGAGGGGAAGAAGGAGGAACCTATTTTTCTCTTTACACTCCTGGAAAAAGTCACTTATCATGGCAGCCCACCTTTGCTTTGAAGGCTTGCACACACTTCATGATAAGTGACTCAGAGCAATAAATGCAATAAGTTTTATGGACTCACTGAGCCCACAGCTCATCCACTGGCATACCAGTGTTATCCATGAGGGTCGTATGTGGGCCTCACCATGGCTTCCTGCTGCCTTTCTTTCTCCTCCAGATCATTCACTTTTCTAACCAGAGGTCAGTGCTTTTTCCAAAAGCCATTCTGCCTGTGTGGCATCTGTGGGAGTATGAATTCCAAAAGACCTCTTTTGGCCTCACCTTCAGCCATGCTTCATAGTCAATATACAGTCCTGGCACTTACAAGAATGGAACAGAGCAAAGAACAAAGAATTCTCTGGGGAAAGATGTAGCTTTAGCCTGGCCTGATAATACGTGGGCGAGTACAGCAGTTCTGGCTCCACAGGTATTCTCTCAGATTTAGTCTCTGAACTACTCAGAGTTCCTGCTGGAGGTCATCATCAGGTGAGATGGACTACATGATCTTATTGGACTCCACAGGTTTTCTTTCCTGACTCTTAAGCCCATGCTGGAAAAAGAAAGCTAATGTAAGGTTGTTGAAGGTCTGAAGATGTTGTGGCCAGTCATGCAGGCATGATCTATGTGAACCCTCTATTGACCCTTGCCTTACAGATCCGTATCTCATCTGCAGATGATTCCCATACTTCTGTCACTCTGGGACAATGACCAGAAAAGAGATTTGAGCACATAATGGCATCACGATGATAGAACACAATTTTCTTTCTTTCCATCTGCCTTGCAGACTACAGGGAATAATCAGAAGATAATCTCTCTTAATTCCACAATACATAAAGCAATAAAACAGATGCCAGGATTGAATGATCACTGGAGCCAAATTACGCCATCTAATCTCTTTCAAAAGCTGTGATTTTGCTAGAATGTTGCAAAACCAGAGAGATTACTCTCAGTGCGCAATGCGGTAGTTTGGGACAAAGGAACCGTATCAGCTTTCATTTTATGCATTTGGAAGGAACTGGAAGCCTGGCTTTCAAATGGCAACTTGGGTACAGATCAACTGTGGACATGGTAATCTTCAACATAATTAGCACACTTATGACTAATACATTTATATTTAGCACATTTCTGTAGGACTTTAACTCAAGGATTTTCACAAAGAATAATATGGGGTTTAGGCCCATTTTACAGATGAGCAACAGAAGTTCAACGAGGTGAAAGTATTTGCCTGAAGTCAATAAAAAGCATCTGGTACTAAGTGTGTCCCTTCTCTTCTGGACGACTGCTTTTCTGGCATGTGATGCACCAACTGGCTGTGGGTGTAACTTGTCTGCCTGGATAATTGTTTGATAATAAGTAACAGATCAAAGGGAGATATTTCTCTGGATGCTTAGAGTCTTTGGGAGGGTGTTAGTGGCAGGACATAAACTTAGAAAGGGTATAACCAGTTGCAGTATTAAAAAACCAAAAATAAACCTATAGAAGGTGAAAGACTGAGAAAACTGGATTTACACAGGCAGTTCGCAGTTAAATGCAATTTTATCTCACGCAGTAATGTGGAGGTGGTGAAATTGCCCAGCTCTACTAATAGGGTTTGCATGACATCTTACACACATAGAGTATATTCCTTAGGCAGCACTGCGTAATAAGTGTCTAATTATTATTATGATTACACTTGGCATTTTTAATAACAGCAGTAATTGGGTGATGTTGATGGCCTCATTTTAGGATTCTGCATTTGGCCTGAAGCTTCAGTCATTAAGTGCTGGCTGAGTAAAGAATAGCGTATCATGAAATGTATTTCATGTCCCATATATCTGCCAGACTGGAAGGCGAATGCTGACAGTGTCCTTAATGCTGGGAGGGGTATATGACTTTTTACAGTACATAAGACCATAGTGACACATGGTGATTTCTTGTGGTAGCATACTTTGGTCACTGGGAAAGCTAATTAAACAGAATACATTTCACTTTGATCAGCTACTTACAACTATATTGCAGTGATAAGATCAAGTAAAGCTCTGCTACTGTCATAATGTGTTTTAAAATGTAGAAGGGTGTGGGCGAGTACTATAAGCAATATGACCTAATGGTTTAAGTCCTGGACTAAGCCTTGCAAGGCATGGATCTAAGTCACAGCAATCAGTCTGGGTATCCAAACAAGAAATGGAGGCTGCAATTTGGCAAAGAATTTTAGCAGATGCATAGGCTGCCCTTAGAAAAGCACATACACAAGCAGTTGACTTGAGCCAGATGGGATGTAAACTGGTACTTAAGGGTAAGCATATGCTTACATGCTTATTAAATGGGAACAGGTTGCCAAACCAAAGCCTAAGAAAGTAGCTGGGGTGGCTCACTAATCCTAGAAGATTTTTAGTGAAATAAAAAGTCTCTTCTCTCTATTCTTGTCTCGAGTGGCTTGTCACTTCCCTCCCATCTCCCAGTGACTTTTGAATTTTTCTCAAATGTGACAGAGATGCAGAAATCTGAGAGAAAGTTCAGTTCCTATCAGATATGTATAAATCAATGTCTGGGCAAAAAGAAAAGCCCAGATTGGACTCGCGTGCCCCCAGACTGCCTTTTGTATATATTAGGAGGAAGGAGGATGTAGCAGAATATTCAGGCAGTGTCACCCATGAATCCCTAAGTGTTAGGAGCACAGCAGCATTAAATATACACTGAGGCCCATGCTAAAATTGGGTCGGTATTAATGAAAGGCCCAATTCTGACTTACTTGGGAGCACCAGTGCTTAGGGGTATGTTTCTGAAATCCAGTCCATAACCACAGAGCTATCACCAAGCTCAGATGCCTCCAACCTCGAGTAAATCATTAGTACTCAGCCAAAACTCCACCAGAGGCCACTGTTGTTAAATATATGTGAGATTTTTTGGGTGTGCAATGCATAGATTGTCCACTCAGCTGCAAGACAAATACAAAAGGCATTTCCTGAGGTGTTAGGGCTTTGTTTCACCACCTTCTCCTTTTATAGAACCAGGTAGATAATTACTGAAATATACATATATTTTTCCCTCTTTTTCACAAGCTGGAAGACCACAATCATGATTTTAAGAAAGCACAGCACATATTGGAAAACCACTGTTCCTTGGCACAGAAGCTTACAGAAAATACAGAGATATATGAATATAATTAAATGAAAAGAAAGGACAGAAGGTACTTGATTTTTTCACTATTTTTAGCAAGTCTTATTTGAATGGATTATCTAAAATGGGAAGGTATCATACAGTGCATGATCACACTAAAACAGAGCTTTCTTATTCCAAATATTCATGACTGTCATATTGGATGTAAAAAATTTGCATAATAATTTGCTTTTGTAAACACCCTGGAGCACTCAGGATGATTCATGGTATAGAAATATGATTATAATAAAAACACCTTCATGAAAATTCAATCATTTTCACCTTTAAGGAAGATAGTCTTCCAGGGATGACTGTAGAGTTGCAGTTTGCCTGTTAAAGATCACATCTTAAAATGAATGTCATTTACATAGACCTGGTAAGCCTGGTTAGGTACCAGGGCTGGAGGAAACAAGGTTTCCACGAGATATTTAACTCTTGACTAAAAAGAATGTTTTTGCAAGAAAAGTGGGACAGACATGTTCCAAGCGTGAGTTTGAGCTTGGGAATGGGCATGGGGAAGGAATTTTTCTCACTAACATGATACAGCTGAAGCTTATACTTCTGGTAATACTTAGGATCATAAGGAGCAATATTAGTAATTAGTCCTACAGCATAAAAGCAGGTGATTTTATTTTGCCTGCTTGTTTTAACTCTGAAGCTTAATAATGACGATTTAGACACCAGGATTTATTTAAAGCCACTTCTTTTCTGCTTCTAGCATGTGCAATGGAAGAAAGTTTGATTTTCTGTGGGGCATTAAACAATGCACTATAAATGACATTGTAGATGCAAATTTGGGAGGGAAAGATATTTAATTTAACCCAGAGTCTAATAAAGACAGTAGCCTGTGTATTTCTACAAGATAACAAATTGCTATTGACTGGTCTAACACCTTAAGGATTTTTTAATTCTCCAGGATGCAGTATGTTTCATGCTGCAAATAGCTGGCAGCTCCTTTACATTTTTAACAAACTGCCTTGGACAATCTGATGGAATAATCTGCATTAGAGTTCAATTTCCCATTGGCTGATGATGAAATCACTCTTTCAAACTGCTTTTCTACTATTTGACTCAGGATATTGCTTCTTGGCTAGCCGGAAGCTTCTCTTCAGTCATCAATAAGCATTTTAATTAACAAAATAAAATCCTAAATGTGAATTGAATTTTATCAGCAGCTCGAAATCCTGCGCGAGCGGAAGATCCTGTACAGAGGGGAAGCTCAGCACTAGAGGGCAATCGAGATACACATGCGAGACCAAATGTCCCTATCTCAAGTGCTGTCTTTTTCTGGGGAAAGGTGAAAAATTGAACAGTGATGTCTGTTTCAGCCCCATCTCTGCACGGAGAACCAGCAAGGCGGTCCCCTGGAGAGGCAGACAGGATGGTGTCACTGCTGGTAGCAAATGCTTCATCTTCTTCCTGGCTACATGGACCCAATGTGAATAAGGCAGGGGAATCCGTGGCTTTTCTCATGCAGAAAATCAGAGAAGCAGGGTTTGGGTTTTTGGTGGCTTTTTTTTTTTTTTTTTTTTAGGGTACATGCAGATGGGGACAGAGAAAAGCCCCTAATCTGTGTCTTGATGCCAAGGGCAGATTTATCTCAGTGGATGGTGCTGTAGCTGACCTGCTACCAGCCTGTAGCTGCCCTGTTACCAGACTGGTGCAGGGTGTGATGGTTTGGTGTGGGGCAGAAAGGTATCAGCCAGCAGCGTACCCCTTGCCCACTCCATCCCCTCAGCTGTCTTGGGGCTGCAGCCAGCCTGTCCAAGGGGTTCCCCAGTGTGGATGTTTCAGTCACTACTGCAATAATAAACATGAATTAGTAATAATAATAGCAAACCCTACATGATCTTCAGGCCCTAAAAATCTATGAATCTGTGATGAGATCTGTGTTATAGTAAATCCTTCTGTAATATTCTCTGGGCCACCTTATTTAAATATTTGCTTAGTGCAGCAGATAACCCTCATAAAATGGAGTGATCTGTCAAGAGAAAATAAATGTAATTTCCCCCTCCTCCAGCCACTCAGCTGCCTGCTTTCCAGCCAATGTTTTAAGCATGGAAAGTGCTGTGGAGCATTAAGAAATTCTGTGCATATTCCGGTTAGAGGAGTTTAGGCCCAGCTCTGTGGTTGTGGCTTCACATCTTCACCCAACACACATACACACGTTCACTACCCCAGTCTCCATTATGTCTGCCTGTCAGGGATTTCTCACTGGTAATTATAGAGAATCCTCTGTTTGGTTCTGACCAGAATAAAAGAGGGGCTCTTTGCATTTCCTGTAGTGCTTGTTTTGTGCAAGTGCTCCAGTCAAATCCATTGCTGATGATTTGGGAGGGAGCAACATATTTGAATTCAATAAGCACGAATATTAATGGAAGTTAGTGGTGAAATCTAAGAGACAAGAAGTCAGCCATAGATCAGTGCTATTTACCCAGTGAGAATTAATCACTGCAGCTCAAAAGAAGTGATAGTTCATATGGCTACAGACTCATTCAAGAGCAAGAATGTAAGAAAATCATTCTTAGCTACATTTAAAGAGGTTTCACTCTGCTTCAGCAGCAGGCCTGTCTGGAAGGTGTCTGCCTAGCTTGAGAGAATAGTTCCTACGGGCAGCCCAGAGTCAGTACACATGGTTTTTGCTGTTCTTTTCTCATAGGTTTTATGGGAGATCAGTTAGATCTTTCCATATATGGTAGGATCTAATGCATCTGTGGTTGAGTTATCCTATGCACAGGGTTCATAGAGGTGGTCTAGGCCCAGAGTTCCCAGAAATTATGTCAGCTGATAATAGTCATAGTTCTTTAACAATGCTGCAACTCAGACTTGTACATCATGTAAACTGTGTGCACTTATTGCATTCATTAATGGTGTTTCGTACTTCCTGGTAGAGATGATCACATCTCTATGTTTGCAGATCTTTTTCTGCAAGAGGTTCTATCATTGCCTTAAGTAAGATTTAATACTTAAATTGCATGACTTACAAATAGGTCAAACTACACCCAACGCATTTTTAAGTTTAAAGAATCTTATGTAGGTTGAGTATTAAGATTACTTTCAGTCTTTGGGGAGGAGTTGGTGACCAGAAGTCTGAATATAATTGAATTTCCCACTGCATTGGACTAGAAGCACTCTTCCAGACAATTAGCATCTCCCAGCTGAGCAATGGAAATCTGTAGTAATGAGCAGTACTGCTTAAAACACACTACCTCCTTCACCTGTGATCATCTGACCATATCCTGAAGCACCTAATTTAAAAGCTATTAGGCCCTCATGTGAAACATTATGCGCTGTCTATGCTATAGCACACAAAAGCCCCCATATTGCTTTGCAGCCTCAGACTTCATGCATTTGCTATCCATCTGCTTAAACTTCCTTCTCCCCATCAAACCAAAACCTAAGTCTTCTGTAAGCATTGTCATGGGACAGGGCTGAGGAGTCCTGTGGTGGAGCTGCCTTTACAGGGCAGCTGTGAGCTGATCATCTCTGACAAGCTGGCCTGCCACTTGCCACAGGAGAACAAGTCATTAGTCCCAGTGTTGCAGCCAAATTCCAATCTAGGTCATTACAAGCAGTTTAATTTCCCCCAGTGGCTTCATTTGGACACGGTTTTCATCACTCTTCTCTGAAACAGTTATGGGAGCATTGCTGCGCATTGATGACAGAGGTTTTTTCCCACATTTGGCTGCTTGTCAGTGACAGAAATAGCTTCTCCAGGACAGACAGACAGACACACTTTGCGGAAATCTTTGGCATCCCTTGGTACTCCACACAGAGTAGTATACCATTTCTGTACAGACAGCAGCTCCTCCTTTTTGACAGTCCTGTCTACACCGGGAGCTCAAGCTACATTAAAAAAGTCTCTTATAAGTGGTGTGGACACAAGACATGCATGCTCACCATGGCCCACGGATGCCACCGGCACTGTGTCTCAGACTGTCATATCTAGCCACAGAGTTTGCTGAAGGGCAGCTGGCCTCCACACCAACTAAACTACTTCCCAAGGCTTGTGCTGTCAGTGGCCTTGGCCCTGGGAGATGTCTGTCAGGCCATAAATCTGGTTTTAATCACTGTAGTTTTGGAAATTGAGTGGAATCCTTTGCTCTGCTGAACCTTGTGTCCTATTTCCTACAAACTTTTTCTCTATCATCAGCAGCAACCTTTTGGCTCTGACTGCTTAAGCAACCTGCAGTGTATGAGGCTTTCTGGTGCTTCAGACAAAGAATATGGAACAGCAAAGGAAGACATCAACCCTTTTGAACCATGAGCCGCCAAACAGAACTCACTCTGCGTGTTGTGGGCAATTTCATAAATAACGAAGAACATTAGATATAACAGCTGGAAAGAGACATAGTGTTTTGGAGAGGTTTCTGTTGCCACCATGAAACACAAGCGACAATACTATCTTAGCTAGTGTGTGGTGCTGCCTGCACAACATGCAATTAGAATTAAACCATGAAAGGATTAAGAGCCACATTTCAGCCCTGTCTCTTCCTCCCACCTCTCTGGCCTGCATTGTCTCATTTACTCCATATGCTTTTTCACAAGGCCATGAGTTTCCAGGAGACTATGCAGAGCCCCAGTTAGGACACATTTGATCTTGATCAAGACAGAAACCTTAACTCTTATTCTTCCTGATCTGAAGCAAATTGAATCCCTCTGTTTGAGCTCACCTATTATTTGGGCTCCTGGATGTCTGGGAGTCTGAAGTCACATGGGACTAGATTATTATACTCTGGGGTATACAGGCATTGTTTTACTCCTCTGAGCTAATGAGTGGAGTCTGTTAAGGGACCTGATTATCCCTACATAACTTATACAGCAATTCCTGCACAACTTGCTCTCCCAAGGATTCAGGATTGCCACGCTGCAACCTGTTATTGAGACTGCATAAAGCAAACAAAACTACATGCCAAATATTCCATGGTTGCTTTCTCTGAGATTGCATTCAGGACAGATGTCAAAAATGCACAGGACACATATGTTAAATATTCCTTCAAAAATCTCTCAGTGCCAGTACCCAAGACTATAATCAATGGGAAAACAGCAAGCCTTCTGGTATGCATATATATGGCTCTGTAACCACTGCCTGTTGATAGCAAGCTTTTAGGGATTCTTTCTCAAAGCAGCCAGCTCCACTACAACTAAAGGTCACCAGGTATAAAAGGGAGAAATGATGCCCACAGGGAAAAGCAGATACAGCTCCCTTCTCTTTAGGAGAGGCAGTTTCTTTAAATAACTTCTATGGATACTTGTTTTCACACAACTGATTTTCCTCTAAGCCTTGAACACAGAAGATCTAGACATATTATTAATGTGTTTATGTGTATACGTGTGTATGGCCTAACTGTATATAGGTACAGCATTAAACCACACAGACAAAAAAAAACCTGACTCTGGATAATTTGCTTTTACATGTTGTTGGTTGTTCATCATCTTTCACCCCACCTCTTCTGTGGACCCTGCTCTTCTAGTCTGTCTGCCCAAATCCCCCATCCCTACCACCATACATCAGCTGTGGTCCACACAGCAGTGGCTCTCAGCCTGAGTGGGAGCATCAGGCACAGCTATCAGAGCACAGTTTGCTGTGCTCTTCCTACACATCATGTAATATATTGGATTGTTCCACCATGTGTTTTAAGCATCACTGAAAAGGATGAGAAATGTGAAACTTCAGTGAAGGCAGGGCTGAGTCTCCTCACTTGTACAATACTTACTTCACCTGGGCACTGAACGATGTTGCTTTTCCCTCCCTTGAGTGTAACGCATAAATGAGCACAAACCAGTAAGAGATTTGTCTCACAGTTTGACCTCTGAGATGCTCTAGACAGGCTAACAGACATGCAGTACTGTTAGCATCTCACTAGCCTGGTGGTATTTCACAATCCAGTACTTTCCCTCTTCGTAAATGGAAAGGCATCTCTAATTTTTCTTAATCAGCAAAAATCTAACTTTGCCAAGTCTGGCCCTGCAGTTTCAGAAGCAGGCACTGTGCAAATAAATAGATGCCAACAGCACATTGCTACATTCTTCTCTTTTGTTGAGGTAAAGCAAACCAGAAATATGCTCACTTTTCTGGAATATGAAATCATATTTCCTGAGAAATATGGGAACATGTTATCCAGACCCATGTCCCATGAGGCTGAAGTGTACAATTTACACTTAGAAATGCACGTGTCATGCGAACACTGCTGTGCTACTAGACCTACTTACAGTTTGGTGGTGATTTTTGTTCATGGAGGTTTTGATGTTGCTTTGCAGGAAAGAGAGGAATCGTATATAATGAGATAGAAGTCAGATACAATCTTGCTGATCAAGGCTGCATGGCATGAACATATTCTGCTTGGGCATGATCCCATCTCAATATACAACAATCTGCAGCTACAAGAGATGTCCTGAAGGGTGGATTGTTGAATGTTTCTGTCTGCTGGCACACAAAAGACTGGATGAGAGCAATCAATTTGGTTTTGTAATGGGGATTTATGTGCTGTCTTGTGCCATTATTCATGTACAAAGTCACAAAATGAAGAAATTTTTGTTCCAGATGATTTCTGCAATTGAGAGGGGTTACCTTTAGGGTGGAGATTGCAATAGAGATGGCTGGGTTTGCTCCATGGCTGCTTCTTGCTCAAGAAAGTATAAGGCCCAAAATACTCTATTTCAAATCTCCTCAAACATGAATGGAAGCCTGCTGCAGTGAGCTCCAGATTCACAGTCCTTAGGGCATCTCAGGAGACTCAGAAAAGAGTTTTCATCTTCTTTTCCCCACCATTCTCTGATTTGTTCCTGACAAATACCCCTGTCTTTTTCTCCATTTCCCCTTGCTAAATGCCAAGAAAGTACTGCTTAGCTAGATGAGAAATGACCCTTTTCCAGTAGAGGAAACTGGGATGGACTAATGAATCTTTCAGGATGAAAGAGCAGAATCAGTATCAAACAAAACATTGGGTTTTCTTACATTCAGCTCCTTTAGAAAGTCATTCCCCAGAGATGGCACAGACAGACATCATGTTACTGCATGGCCTATTTCTGGTGCCAGAAGACAAAATACTCAATAGTTAACATCATTTGCACTCTTGAAGGCAAGTTTTGTTGTTCTGAAGCAAAGAGCAAGTAAAACATTATTCTCTGTGAGTCAGCCATAATAAGGAAGTAAAAACATGTCTCACAGATATACTGCATTAGGACTCATTTTTGAGAGCTTTCTCAATGTAGCTCTTTCTCAAATCTATCTTGCTGTTCAGGGTCCCATCTCTCTCAGGTGAATAAGGCAAGGAGAATTGCTGTTCCTTGTGTTTGTGAATGGACTTTGACGTTCCCTGTCTGTATCATTAAATGAAGACCTGATGAGTTCTGATAGTAGTGAAAGCTATCTGTTACAGCATTCCCTTTATAATTATTTTTCTGAAGGATGGATTGTCTTCTTTTGCAGGATCGCAGCATTGTGAAATAGAGTCAAGGAAGTAGAAACTGTAGACTTTAAAGACTTTACATTGCCATCACAGATTTTGTTCATGCATTATTACGTTTATTAATGTCTATCACCAGGACATATGGAAAAGCAGTTACACAAGTCCTGTTAGATCATCACTCAGAGATTAGAAGTGAGTAAAAAACTGCAAAGCATTCTCCATAAATATTCATTGGAATTGTTTATAATGCAGTTGCTCTGAAGACAGCCAGGCATCATGGCTGGAGGTACTGCATTGATTTTCTCCTACAGATATCAAGATTAAATCTGCTCGGTGAACCAGTCAAGAGATTTCTTTTTGAAAGGAAGTTCATATGGAGCCAATCAGTGATGTCTCTGATAAATCGACCCTTTCAGAAAGTGCTGAATCACAAAACCAAAAGTGTTCCTGGAAATCTGCTGGATTT
The DNA here is from genome assembly GCF_037157495.1 of Lathamus discolor. NCBI lineage: Eukaryota > Metazoa > Chordata > Aves > Psittaciformes > Psittacidae > Lathamus > Lathamus discolor. Next base: position 11,462,443 of record NC_088893.1, on the reverse strand, counting down.
TATGAAATTTTCCTTTGGAGCATTAATCACACCAGTCTGGAATTTCTTATCACACCTAGGGGAAGCACTCAGAAATAGCTTGAAAGAGGGAGATTTGGTCATTAGCTTAGACTTTGGTAGAGCTGGATTTGCAACCTTCACAGGACTGAGGTGAAATCAGGTCTTCCTCTTCCCAAATGAATGATTCAGTTAACGGCTGGGGCAAAGAGTTGAACAGGAAACCATCCTTGTTGTTTGGGCAATGTCTTTCATGAAATGAAATTCTCTTTGCCGTGTTCTTTAGATCTTTTCTTAGCTCAGACACATCCTTAATTAATTATAATTCCTATTTCTTAAAAGAATAGAAAAACTAAAAGTCACTCTAGAGATATAAACTGAATATGTACACCAGTTTGGTCAGTGACTGTACTTCCCATGCAGTAGCTGACCTACTCAAAAGTTGTCTTTTAATGTCTTAAAAGAAGCAATAACAATGCAATAGGAAATAACTTGTGAACAAGGTAATGAAAACAATGAAAATATCAAAGGACAGTACAGTACTTTAACCAAACTATAAGCACTTGGTGTATTTCTTCTACCAACACCTAGAAGTCTAGTTGGAGAGGGGATTCTGCTGAGTAAGGGGCTGTAAATACACATCTAAGCTCAGTAAAACAAAGACGTGGATGAGTGGAATGAGGGGTACAAGGTAACAGGGACCCAAGATCACTGCAATAAGCAGCAGCAGGCTCTGCATGCCATCTGCCTGGTACTCTCTCCTACCCCCACTAGGGCTCACTTTCACATCACACAGATCAGCCGCCTGTTTTCACCCACCCCCCGAGTGACAGTCTAACTGTGTTTGACAGAATATATGCTTTTTTACCACCTCCTCCACAAGCCCTTTCCTTTGTCCTCTTTTCAGCAGTTCTGGCTTCTGCCAGCAGATTATGCTGACAATTTAGTGTGAAAAGGAAATTAGAAATGCACCAGTGTTCCTCACATGAGTAGAGCCACAGCTTGAATGAAAACATTAATTCAGATTAAAACTGAATCAGTCAACAATTCATCTTTTTTGTGCATATTTGTGTGTATGCGCTTTTATGTAAAACAGGGATGTTACTGTGTTAGGTCTTTTTATATGACCTACCTGATGAATGGAATGACACAGTCTGCCAATATAATTCCTACAACTAAATCAGTGCATCATGCAACCCACAGATCCCCAAGGAGAGGAAGCATGCTCTGGAAACTCTAAGAAAAGCTAAAGCTGCTTTTGAGGCTCTGCCTTGTAACTATAAAAGCTATGCTGGAGACAGCTCACTCTGACTCCTAAAATGGCTATTAATGGTCTCAAGCCAGTTCTGCTCCCTGAGCATCAAACACCAGTAACCTCCTGGTGTATCACCTCTGAGCTGTCCCAGCCAAAACCATCCAGTAAGGGGCAGGTTTTGAGATGTCTTTGGGAGGTTACCTACATAAAGGAGCCGGCTGCCTTTCAGACTGTCTCATGTCACCTCCAACCACTGCTATTTCCCCTCCATAAAGTCGAACTAGGGTGAAATACATCTAAGGGAATTATAAGATTTAATTTCTAAAGTTTTATGTGATCTGAGTGTAGAAAAAAAAAATGCCATATGGAAAGAACACCTGCTAACTAAAATCTAGCCCTAAACGCAAAATATACGATACTTCCTGGAGTGGGTGAGAATGAAGTGTCAGAGGTTCTAGTTTGAAAAGGCCATAAGGGAATAACCCTTAAAAAAGGCCAAAAAAATCTTTTTCTAAGGTCCTTTAGAGAGTGGTTGGTATTGAGGGAAGAAGAGTTCTCAGGTTCCTAAGAGCTTGTGGCACAAGTAACCCGTGATCAAGCTTAATAAGAAACAACTCCAGCTTCCTCTCAAAGTGTGTAAATGTGGTTGTGCATTCAGCCAGGAGTAAAGAAGTAGCAAAATCGGGACAGGATGGACTTCAAACTGATTAGTCAGAATGACAAAATCATAACACAAGCCCATGACTCACTTCAGATTTTCTGTACAAAAATTCACATTTCCTTAGCTGTTGCCATGGGCATCCCACAGAGTTAAACCAAAGTCAACAACAACAACAGAAGAATTACACTCAGTATGCCAGGTTCATTTTAAAAAGCAGTATAATTAGAAATACATTAAATATGATCAGTTGGTGGGGCACTTCATGTTGTCCATGTGTAATTAAGAAGAGCAATCACATGGTACTGCAGGCAGCAGACAGTCAAATAAAAAAAAAGGATGATAAGAAGACAGGGATGCAATCAGAAAAGGCAGCACCCAGAGGAAGAGACAGAAAATCCATCTGTTTGCTGCCTGTTGGAGTCCACCTAGAAGATTAGTTCCTGTAATGTGAGGCTTAGCTTCTTTCTTCTAAGTAAATAAAATTTCTCTATACAATGGAGCAGAAGATTAGCTGCAGTCAGGACAGCACCGACGTCCCCACTGCCCTGAGTTCTCTCACTGACATTTGCTCCTTCCAGATGTTCAAGGAAAAGGTTCAATAACAGATTAAATGAAGACTGATCCTTTCCCTAGTCCATTTTCCCAGTTTACTGAGGCTGTACCCACCATGGATTTATCAGCCCCTTATCACAGAATGGCATGGTACACTTCTCCTGCATTAATCTGTCTCGTAATTTTTAGCATGAATGAATACGGCATCCACAATATCCTGCAGCAATGAGTCCCACAGTTTAAAGGTATCTTGCACAGGAAAAAGCTTCTTTGGATTTTTTTCAAAATTTGTTTTGGCCTCTTTTGTTTTGAGGCCTAAGGCTTCTCATAGAATGAGAAGAATCATGCCTTGTTCAGCTTCTTGATGAGGAAGCTCTTTTGCACTTTCAGACATCATCACTTCTGTGTGCTTTTTTGTGTTCTACATCTCGGGGGAACCAAAGCTATACATAGATTTCAAGCGGCCTCAACAGTGGCTAATTACATTTCCTGGTATGTTCTCTATTCCTTCCCTAATAATTTCTAAAATTCTCTGCACCTTCTGATTCATTCCCACTGAGCCTTGAGCTAATGTTTTCATAGTACTGTTCAAAGCGAGTCCAAAATCTCTTTCCTGAATGTTAATAGCTAATCTACAGTTCATCACCGTGTAGGTTATAATTAATGTTTTTTTTTCACAATGGTCATTATTCTGCATTTCTTAATATGTGAATTTCATCTTCTGTTTTATTACCTGGTCTCTCTGTACCATGAGAAGCTTCTGTACGTCCTTACATTTATTTTGCCCTGAACAAACTCGTACCACCAGGAAATGGTATTACCTTGGCTCTTTGCACACTGTTTGTGAACGCCTTGAGTAACACTGCCCCAAGCACAGGTCCCTGTGCAATGGCATAGGGTAATCTGGCTCCAACAGGAGAACACTGTTCCTAGCTTTTATTCACTTACTAAATCACAAAAGGACCTTCTCTCTTATCCCATGACAGCTTAATTTTCTTAAGAACCTTCATGGACAGAAATTGTTAAAAGCTCTTGAGAATCTTAGTATACTGTAGCAATGAGATCACCCTTGCCTGCATACTCACTGATTCCTTAAAAACACAAAAATATTTGTGAGGCTGCTCTCTGCAAAGCCTCCTTCTTTCCTATTTTGTCATCTTTATCCCACTGTCTTCTAATTCCATTCTTTTGTATAATTTTTGTCCTTTGCACCCTGGGGTCCTGGCAGCCTGCAGCTTTCCAGGCAACACTTCCCTGAAGCCTTTAACAAAATCAACACACCAGTTACAACCTTCACTTCCTCTGTGCTGAAAATGATGCAAACCACAGATTTACATCCCCCCATTAACAGCTGAGCAATTTCATATCTGAGTTCCTTTAGAACTCACGAGTGCAGCCCATCTGCTCCCAGCAATTTGTTATTATTCATCTTACTGATTCATCCCTAGACCTCTTCTACCAGCAGTTCAGTTTGTGGCAGTTCTCCTGTGTTGTCTCCTGTAGAGAAAAGCTCTAGTGAGGTACCCTACTTGAACACTGATGTACATAATTAATCTTCCCTATGGACTCCATTGCACTTGCCTGTCCTCCAGACTCCCAGGAAGGGTTCTGGCTCCTGATGTGCTTGGAGCAGTTTGTATCATTATTTTTCTGCCTTCAGCAAGCTGATCCTCAAAAGCTGTCTGAGGTTTGCCACATTCCAGGTCTACTTGGTTCTTGAAAAATGAGGGTTTTGTCTGTTTTCCTTACTGGGACACAGGTTTCAGTTTGCAACCTTCATTGAGGTAATGTGAGTATACGAAGTGGATTGCATATATTTTATAAGACAAATAGCCACTGTGTTACAGTTGACCCCGTAACTCAGGGCTTGGACCTTGGTCCTTTATCAAAGAGCTGGGGTTGTCAAAGAGCTACTGCAGTGATCAGGCTGGATATCAAAGTCTCCTGTGTACCCATGCCTCTTGTCCTTTGCAGCAGAGGCTGGTAGTTTGGTGGCTGCAAGAGATATGAACACGCCACCCATTCAGCTGACTCTGCAACAAGAACAGTGCAATGGTGGTAACTAATGCACTGAGGGTGGGAGTTTTATCTGTGGAGGAATTGCTCTAGTCCGCTACAGACAGTGATGGACAGAGCAAGGAGATGACAGAAACTACAGCTAGAACAGATGAACAGATGAAACAGATGAAAAACTGCCAAGAGTGACTTTCTGCATATCCTTGGGGTGATTAAAACCCCTGTTCAACGCTGGCAAGTCCATAGTCTACCATTATGCAGAAATCCTTTTATGTACTATGAAAATGAAGCCAGCTCTGCTGAAAGCAAAGCTGTCCTTTAACAGCATCCATCAATACTATAAAAGACAGGAGCTGAAATGAATATAATTTCTAACAGAAATCATTACAATTCTAAACAAAGAAATCTTTTAAAGTACAAAAAGAGCAGGATGGATACAGCAAAAAAGAGAAAAATCTAATTATATTCATAAAAACCCTGCAATTAGGGAACTAGTACAGTTACAGTTCATCTTCTGTCCTTGAATTAAAAAGGCGGGCATGGCTAATTCATGAAACTAAAGATTCCTTTACCTTGCAGTTATATAAAATATTCCTTCATGTTTCAAGGTGCCCTTTTTATTTCGATGAAGAAACTTAAAAATAAATATGGTTCAATCCTTTTTCAAGGTCTAACTTTTCAGAATACACCCAAAAGTCAGTAGGGAGAGGGGCAGTCTGAAACAGACATGGAAAGCAAGAATAAGAGAGCAACATGTCACTTCAACACTTAGAACAAAACCTGTTCTTTCTAGACATTTCCTAAATTAATGATGGAAAGATGATACACTGCTGTTTATATGAATTAAAGAGTTGGCATTTTGTGAATAATGAGATACTCCCAAGTGGCAGGAAACTCTGTCCTCACATATCTCAGTCTTTAAAGCCCATTCTGCCATCCTCCTTTTAAATGCCTTGCTCCAGTCTCAGGCCGCTTTTGGGAATACACATCTTTGATCAAGGGTCTGTCCTGCATTATGAGCTCCTGCTGGCAAAGAGTTTCAAAGCATCTTTGCTTCTCTGAAGTCAGTCAAGGCAGTATGTCCACCTCCCAGATTTGAACATCAGAACCATTGACTTTGGTGGGGATGTGTCACACACACAAGACTAACTTATCTGTATGTTCTTGAGACACACAAGTCTGGAAGTAGGGCTTTTCTGTCTATGAGCTGGAGCTCTAGGTGTTAGGTCACAATGTCAGTAGGTTTACTCACATGCCTGAATTTAGTTGATTTAAAGCTATCAAACCTTTTTTCAGCATGTGTGTGCATCTAAGTATGCCTATGTGTATGAACAACACACACAAACTGATCCACAAGCTTTCCACTACCAGCAAACCCACTTCTCTGTAGGCAGAGCAACTGAAACAGAGTTAAATGATAGTGTACTGGTGTGCTTCTGTGACTTGCTGTACTCTTGTATGTGAATGCTGCCAGTACTTAATGTATTTTTAATGAATCTCAGTGTTGGGAAAGGAGACAGAAACTTTCAAAATCTGCTGGCCAGCACTTTTTTGCATGCTCATCTCAGAGGAGCTATTTCAGAATGCAGTATTTGGCGATATGAGTAATGAGATCAGAGTCTGGCCTATTGTCTCCTCTCTCATCTGAATTTAGATGTTATTTACTGAGCATAAAGTAGCCAAATCATGCCATGGCAAAGGAACAGAAAAGATATCTGCTTAATTTTAGTGATAGGTTTTCTGAACCTAATTTTATTCAAATAAGTGCTGTGTTATGGGTACATGACCACAGGATATATTCATCAGCAATGCCAGGATCTAAGTGGAGGTTACTGTGGTCCAAATGAAAAACCATCATCATCCACTCAAAAATGTGATCAGATAATGGGTGGCTCTGAAGTGGATAATTTGACTTTATTTAGAGATGGCTTGGCACCAGATAATACCTGATCCAGATCTCTTTCTAATTCATCTAAAACCTACTATTGGCCTGATTTCACACACTGTTTCTTAAGGTGACCTCTGATGGGCCAGGGGCAGAAGAAATGAAATGAAACACTGTGTTGACAACTCATTAGTTTCAAAGTCCTGACATAAACCTTAATTTTTCCCTCCATGAGGCTTGTGTGAGCATTTTTCATAAGGAGAGGCTGACTTAAAAAAAAAATTGTGTGTTTTTGTAAATGGGAAATAAAAGTTTAAACAAAATTTCAGTATGTAGCATCTCTTCAACAGGAAGAAAAGGGAATGCTGGTGCCCATTGTATGCAGATGAAATTTATAAGCCAGTAAGACTAGTTTAATAAAAAAAATCAATGCTGGGAAATGTTACCAAAGAACCACTCGTTGTCTTTTCATTTGTTTTTAGACACGTTTCTGGAATAATAATGGCAAGTCATTACTCAGACACTAGTTGGTGGTTAGAGAGGCATTGAAAGCCATGGCTGAGTTTGTTAGTCTGCTTTCCTCTGTCAGTAAAAAGAATGTTTCTTACTCAGAAATTGCTATCAGGATAAGATCCCCGTAATAATTGAAAACTGTAGGCTTTTTGGGCGGGATCTGCCAAAATATTCATTGCGGTTGTAACTCAGCTGCCAGTAAAATCAGTAGGAGATTCACCAAATACATGAAGGCAGCACAATCATGTCAACCCTGAGGGCTAAGCAGAAACCTAACCTATTTGTTATTTAAATAAAACTTTAGCAACATAGAAAAGGCATAGGATCCTTCCAGCATCTCTGACTGTACAGATCTTTCAGTGAGGCTAAAAGATTCTGTTTCCCTTTTCATGACTGATTTACTTTAACAGTTCAAAGCAGCCCATGCCTTACTGATAGGGTCAACGGTTGTTACTCTCTATAGCTACTCTGGGAAGGTGGTTGATGCTGTTTCGTCTTGTGTGGCACATAGCTGCTGAGCACACGCTGGGTCCTGCACTCATATCCAGAAATATGCCCCAAGCTTCTAACAGCAGGAAGGCAGAGATGGTTCCATGGCTCAGCTTTGGAAGTTTTGCATAGATTGGAAACGTAGCCTGAGACTTGCAAAAAAAATCCTTTCCATGTGCTCATGAGCTATTCAAAAGGTTTTTTGTTTGTTTTTAGGGTGATTTAATATAATCTTATCTCTGGGTTAGTGAAAGTTTATAAAACCAGACTCAGATTGTCTTTAGCATCATTTTCTCCTTTTTATTTTGGCTTACTCCAGTGTCCTATCCCAGTGTTATTGTCCTATTTCTGCACTTTTCCAGACAATAAAAATCCCCAGCTTATCATACTAGCAGTTCTGAATGGCTGTCCTTGCACCAAGTTAAAAATTGAGTCAGGTAAGTTCTTTGCTATGGATAACAGTATTTACTTATGATTAGCACATTATTACATATCAAAAATTGCTCAGGTTTTGCATATACCTTATTCATACAAAAAATAATCAGAGGAAACAAAAAAGGCTTTGGGGTGTTACTTGAACAGCATATAAATCTCAGTAATAAATATATGTTCCCTTTGTTACTCTTGCTTTCACCAAAATTAAAGTTTTAAATAGTGTAAAAGAATCTAAATCAATATGATGAGGCATTTAAGCACATGCTTATCTTTAAGCAACAAACCAATTCATCAGCTTCAGCTATTATTCCCTAACTTCAGTAAGATCAGTCACACAGGCTTCCCTCTGCCTGGTCGCTTGCTGCCATGCAACCCCAGCAATGAGAGCACAAATAGTCTTGACCAGTGAAAGCACCTTGCACCCATTTTAAAAGAAGATTACAGTCACGTCTGCCACCAGGTTGAGAGGGCTCTGTGATGGGCAATTGCTTCCCTCTAATGTATGTTTGTCATCTAACAACTCAGTTGTGAAGATGGGCTTTGGGAACTCTCTGCTTCCTGATGCAGGATTGAATCATTTCTCATGAAACCCACATAATCACCATATGTGTCTGAGGACCGGAGGGCAAAAGGGGAGAGTTATATTGCTGACAAATAATTGCAATATGTCTGTTTAACATTTGCAACAAATCAGCAGCAGCATTTAGAAAGGCTGCCTGGAGGCCTGGAACTGTCAAGCCAGATAATGGCCCGAAACACTGCTGGCTAATAATAACACCGGGCTTCATTGCACCGTGTTTAAGTGTAAACTCAAGAGGGCTTTTTTCCCTGTTTTTTTCCCTCTCTGCAGCTGTTGACATTATATTTTGCAAGGGACGTCTTGAGCAGATCCAGTCCGTGACCTTCAGAAGACACAACCTAACATTTCTTGCAGCCACACATTGCAGATCCACCAGTGGGGGAACAGTTGTTCTGGGGTACCAAAAAACCCCAACACACAGCCCAAAGCTGACCTGGGCACCTTAGTGAGTGGCTGCCTACCCCATGGATAACTGTCACATTGCAAACACAAGGCAGAGCTCTTGGGCATCATGGTGCCAAGTGTAATCCCAGTGCATCAGAATGTGGTAGCTCTTTCTATGTGCACTTCTATGTGCCCTGCATGGTGGTAAGTAAGGAGATGGTGAAGAAAATACTAAATAGTAGGTGAGGGTACCCAATTTTACCTTACTTACAGGTTTGTTTCTCCAGCCAAATGCAAAAATGGCCTAAGGGTCCTAAAGATCTGAATGACTGCCCAGACCCCTGAGAAGAGAGGCTTTGGCTATTCGCTCTTGGTATTACCCTACTGTGACAGAATTATCAGGGGGAACTGTTCAGTCTGAAAAACGAGGAGGGAGAGGCACAAAGTTCAACACCACAAAGTCCAACCTCCATTGAACACTGAAGAAACAATCGCATGCTCCTGTGAACAACTGTCTTTTGGCATTAACCAAGCCGCAGCTTATATCAGGGTCAAGCTGGCCTCTATATTTGTATTTGGAAACATCTTTAGTGCTTGAGAAGAAAGGATGTAAAAGCCATAAAGCACCATGCTCAATTAAAACTGTTTTCAGAACCTCAGCAAAATATAAACACGCTCAGCACTGCAAATTTAAAGAAAAAAAATGCTTATTTTTTAAAGACACAGTTTTTAGCTCCATTCACCTTGATCCAAACACAGGCACTGAACAGGAGGATTTTATTGTACTTTAACCATGTCTGAAAGCATTGAAAATTACAGTTCAGATACTAGTCACATCCTGTAGTTAAAAAATTAGGAAGATGAGAGTGAAGTAGTGGAGAGAACCCAACCGCACAGGGATAAAGGAGATAAATCAACTCAAGGACCCGTGTTCAAACTGCTGTGAAGTATAATGGGTTTCATCTCTATCTGAATGCTCAGACTATAAAGGTACGGCAAAGAGGTAATAGCAGCGCTAAGTGTAAAACATCACATTACCTATAACTGCAAGATGGCAGCATTGTGGGAAACAACCGGCTTGGGGGAGCTAAAGGTAAGCAATGTGCCTCATCACTCATCTGGTAAAGTATCTGGATTTATGCCAGTGCAGTGTGGGAACAATTTACAGTAAATTAGGACATTTCTAGTGTCCACTAGATCCAAATATTGTTTCATTTAAGAATTGGATTCAGTGGAAATTTCCCTCTAGCCAGACTGTAGAGGGAAGGAAGCATGAATGACAGATGTTCCCATACAGCAGCAGTGCCATGGGGACACCAGGAGTATTCTGAGTCAGTTTTCTTCTCCGTCTTTCTGGCATCTCTTTCTTCATAAATACAGGTGCCAAGAAATGACATGGCTGAGGTCTTCTACTGGCTTCAAGCTCAGCCAAAGGGCATGGGGGACTGAGCAAAGTTTCACATGCTTCTAAGTGCCCTAGAACTTGGGGATATGCTACCAAAAACAACTGGTCTTTTTTATATCATTTTCCTAGAAGCATAAATTATAAGATTATGGTGTATGGTGCTTTCTCATTTACACTAAGGTTGTCCAGCAGCATGCAGCTGAAGGAAGCATTAGTGGAAGGTACGGGAAGAGTTAATAGTCAATTCTATCTTATGATATCTGCATTCTGCCATCATACTGGCTTTGCTATTTTAGCTGAGAAACTTACAGTATTGGCATCACATGCCCTAAACCTAAAAAGCGTACTCGTCCCCTCAGTTTTCTGTTTGTCTGTGTTTCTGATGAAATCCATTTTTCACTTAAAAAGAAAAAGAAATGCAAACCAGCACCCTCCACTCAAACCCCAAATACTGCCCATCAATTTAGGTCTTATTCTTGTATTTTGCCAAGCACAGAACCTAGTTTATGCAAAAGACTTCGTGTTTGATTTTGGTCAAGTCACTTCTCAGGAGAGAAATTCATCTGACCTAACTTCATATCTAAAAATTAGCTATCTAAAATTAGGTGTCTACTCCAAGCTTTCTTCATAGGCTACACTGTTGTCAGAGACAAAGTCCCCGAGAGGGTGCTTCATCTTCTCCTGGCGGAGGGGCCCAGGCCTCTGCTTCAGTGATCATTAATCTTCGATCTGTGCTCTGCTGCTTGCCCAGCAGGACACATCTGATCCAGATCAGAAGTGATTTATGCTGGCTTTATGCACAGATAAACTCAGAGCCAGCAGACCAGGGCAGCTGTGAAATGAGGATAATTCTTTCCCTCTTCCAATCTTTTGCTTGTTCTGTCCCTTTGAATTTCAATCCAGCAAATATTTACCCATGTTTAATTTTAGACAGATTTGTAAAAATAAGCAGGGCACAGGCTTTCTGCAGGACTGGGGCCCAGGACTGCAAATCTTCAGATGAACGCGTTTCTCAGCACGTTTTTGTGCAGCAAGTACCATGCAATTCCAGCTGAGACTTCAAGGTCCTTAAGTATTAGCTTGTTGTCGTCAACATCAGTGTCAGCTGGCAATCAAACATCTTCCTGCTCCAGATACAAAGGAATAGGTGGTGTTTACAAAGGTCCCCTCAGCCTCTCAGTCATTTGCCTCCACAGACTAAAATGAACTCAGCGTAGTTTTGCCTCAATGATCCAAAATTGAAATAAAATCATGGTTTTTATCAGGGTAATGCTTGCCAAAACACACACTAGCATGCATTTCTGATCAATCCACAGGGATAAGCCAGATAAAGGACATGTGACAAGTAGGAACTTTTCAGAAGCATTCGGACTTGGCAATGTTATTAGCATTCAGTTAAAAGCTTGCATGAACCCAAGTTTTGCCTCTGCTTGTTTGCAGAGTTAAAATATTACCCTAAGAAGAAAACAAACCAAATAGGCCTCAGCAGCTTAATGAGAATTTTATTATCCTTTACTACATTTTATTGTATTACCTCTTATTTACTAGTATGGAAATGCTCATATTGTTCTGTATAACAGAATTGTGATTCCTTTCCCCTTTTCTTTGGTTTTTAACTAATCAGCTTGAAAATGCATTTGCCATTAATCTGATAACCACCGTTTCCTTTAGTAGTGCTCAAACCCTGGCATTCAGATTAACTTTATTTGAAGATAAGGTCTGATTTATTTTTTTTTATCTTTTTAATAATGAAATGCAATTTAGGGATAATTATCCCTTTTACTGAGCTTAAAGTAAGTTTACTATTTACCCTGGCCAACACTCAGGCCAGTTCTCCATGCTAATCTCTTTCCAGTTTAGATGATAAAGTGATCATATTGCTCTGAACTTTCATTTTATTGTTTCTTCCACAGAAGCCCCAGGAGTCTTAAGTGTCATAATGACCCTGTGTATATACAGACTTGCTCACAGCGGATAGATGCTGACCATAGGGACCAGAGGTGAGTCTTCTCACCTCTGGGGCAGATGTTCCTTTCTGTTTTGTCTATTCAAGATCCCTTTCTCCAGGGGGAGGAAATAAGTGCTTCCAGATTGTGATTTATCTGTTTCTAGCAACTGCCATAGGAAGAGACAGTGAGTGCTCTGGTGGTCTAGATCTTCCTTCAGTCTTCAAAAGGAGTCTGGACAAAGGGTTTGCATGCAGGATTCTATTACAAACCTCCGCAAGAGGATAGACACATCCCATTATGCGTGTAAAGGCGGAAAACAGCCTGAAGTGCCCAAGATTTTTGCCCAGTTGCATGGCCTATTTACAGTCGCTGTGCTCTGCAAAGCTTGCTTTGATTTGTTCTCCTGATGTTCCTCTCCTGGTGACAAAAGAGGAGAACATAAAAGTAATTTCCAGCTCCAAGGCAACACAGGAATGACAGAGAAAGCCTTAGCCTATGTCACTGTTAATGTCTCTGCTGCCATAGCAGGCTGGGGAAATAGCAGTTAAACACTGTACTTAAAATTTCCAGCCTGCATGGAATCCTAGACATTTCATGGTATCTGCAGTGATGTCATTAGCCTACTCTTGAAAAAATAAGCTTTTGTCCTCAGCTGCTATAACCCTAGGAAATTCATCAGCACAGCTGGGTTCTGAGAAGGCATCAAATCACATAATACATAGGGACAGTCAGCTTACTCTTACCTGCATTTCAAAGCAATTTTCTTGTCCTTAAATAATCTACACATGTTAATTAGAAGCTAGTAAAGTAGTTTAAATGGTGTGAAATTAGAATGAATTATTCATGTCATTTCTTGGCTGCAGCAGTTGCAGATAGTGTTTTTGTTTGGGGAAAAAAAAAAGACTTAAATAATGAGACGATGAAAATTCTTATTAATTTGTTTTCCCAAGAATAGAAACCTTTTCTGTTGAACAGGACTTCAGTTTAGAAGACTACTTCAGATAAGGAAAAAAACAAGCACTCAATTAGCTGGTACATGTTGACTGACCCTTAATCACTGACTAGCCTCAAACTAATTTCAGAGACATCAGTGATGCAAAAATAGCCTTTTGCAGGTTACATAGCCCATGTTCTCTGCCCATGTCAAAATGTTTCCTATGGCAGGGAAAGTAATTTAGAGGTTGCTGATTGAGGATGGAATACTACAAGTTTACCATCTTCTAAAACATTTCTGCAAGGAGCAGAACAGATGGGTCCATTTCTCCTTGGGAGCAGAGGCCAGCTTTGGTGATGTGCTTTGAACACAAGTAGCCCATGATTCCCTGACTTTCTTAGAAGAGCTACAGACTTAGGTCTTTCCATTTCTTCCAACCTGAGGCTGAATAAGTAGTAAGGACGGAGATGAAAGGCAGAATTTATCAGTACTAATTTAGCAGGTTTTGACTTAGAGCAACTTCGCTAAAGGAAAATGACTAAGACTTAGATAGAAAGATAATTAGCAGAAATGCAATTAAGCTATCCCAACAGGAACCGTCTTCAGCTTCTCAGCCAGAACAGTGCTGTTCGATCTCACCAGGTAGAGCAGTTTCAGTGTCATCCAAAAGTTAAAGAAAGCACATCCTCATTTATTTGTTTGAAAACAAATTCAAAATCCAACAGGGAAACTATTGCAAGAAAAGGAACATAGAGGAGTTAAAATTCATGAATGAGAGCTGAGGAAAAACAATAAAAGTGCTGTATCTGCATTTGTCCACTTTATGGTACCTGAAGACACTGTAAATTGTTTTACTCCATTACAAGTAAACACCCTTCTTCTAAATGTCAGGCATAACATTCGTGGTTTTTACAGTGTATATATGGCTGCATTCAGGATCGTTGGAAAAGCCTGCATCCTCCCAAACCTGCTTCCTTTCCCTCACCCCCTAAGCTTGCATGCAGTGAGAGATCTTAGACTGGCAAAAGGGTTAGCACCACAAATACAAGAGACAGAAAGAGAAGGAATGCACAGAGCTCTAACACAGCTTTTCCAAAAAGTGGAGAAATGCAGTAGCCAGGTAAAAAAGCTCCACCGGGGGATGTGAAACTCTAGTGCCACAACCAGCCCAGGGCTACAGCTCAGCTGATGGTCAGCTGTGGTACCTCTCAATGAACACTGAGCAGCAGCCCATACTTTTCATTAAAGGGTTGAATTACTTTGCTTTTCTATAGGATAGAAGTTTATTTCTGGGGGCATCACTCAAGAGTAGATGACATATGGGAAGTTCACAGCTAAGTGTACCCCATAATAATGTGTTCATGTTCCTACTCCTGAAGTCAGTGGCAGATACAGGAACAGACCCAGTTTCAACTCCCAGTTCAGTGACCTACTCACTAGACCAAAAAATTGTTTTTTATATAGACAGACATATAAAGATATGGATGGATGGCTCGAAGCCTGATTTTATTGCCATATGGACACCTAAAAATTAGCATTTTAAAATGCAAAGAATTTGAACTGCTGCATATTAATGAGTCCAATCTTCTACAATGAGGCAATACTGAAATGACCTATAAAAGCAGTTAATATCAGTAGAAGTGAGATCAAACATAGCTCCAGTGCTAAAACCCCTCCTATGACTACAGAGGCAAGCACACTTTCTCATCATACTTTGCCTACTCTTTACAGTGCAGGCGTATCAAATATTATGGAACTATTTCTAACAAATATCTAACACAATGCTGCCCATTCACCTAAAATCCTGAGCTGCTTTATATCATCTCATCTTGCAAAGCTCCTGCACCTTAAGGGGAAACATCAAAGCGCTATCAGAACAGGTTTCAGATGTGGCATCTCTGTGCGCGGATTGACATCCTCAGTGAATGCTTTTAAAATGTCTGTAGAGGACCTTTTTGCCATCCACCCTGCTAAGATTTGTGATTTCCCATTGGGTTTTGGTGTTCTCACACACACTCCTACAGAGTAACAAGGTACACTGTCTAAGCTATTGTAGATACTCCTTGTGACAGAAAGTGAGAGAAAAGATGCAAAGTTACACCATGCCATCAAGCCCACAGGAGGAGAAATGAAACATATGTCTCCAACAACATAAAATGGGTCAAGTTTTTGGCAGTGGGACTCCCACAGATTTCCAGGAACCACAAACATGATATTTGTGCCAAGCACCCCAGATATGTGATCCATTTGGGGGAATATAACTTTAGGTTTGCCTTATTCCTGTCTTCTCTCCATTTATTTGAATTGATGCAGTGAGATGTAACATGGCAGAGAATGTCCCTGATGCTATCATATTTTAATTCTTTATGCAATGACATAAAGATTTATTGTTCAATAAACCTGTTGGGTACTTAGCAGAAATGACAGTGCAGAAAACATGGTTGTCACTCACATTTGCAGATGAAGTCCTTCAATGTCTGGAACCAATAAGGATGGAGCAACCACAAGTGGACTAAGTTACAATATGTTATGAGAGCAACTTAAAACTTTGAAATCTATTTCCTTAGAAATTTGGATGTGTCAGCATTTCCAGTGAAATTAAAAATCCATAGAATTGTACTAAAAGAAAAGATTGCAGGCTAATCCACAAACACTGATAACTTTTTTTTTTCTCTAATTAATACACTTCTTTTCTTCTTCAAAGTGTTATGCTATTTCATTACAAACTCAAATAGGGGATGCTTTGATCTAAAAAATAAGGTGTTTTAGATCTCTGCTAATTAGCAGCTGTCCTTAAAGATTTTTACAATAAATTTGATGAAAAATGGTATTATAATCTGTCATGCCTACTATGTGCTTAGTAGGAGAAGATCATAGAACAGTTGTGGAAAATGCCCCTGCTTATGGCAGCGGGGCTGGAACTAGATGATCTTAATTCCAACCCTAACCATTTTATGATTCTATGATTTATTTGACATGATACCACATAACATCACGATATGAGTGTGCTGTGCATTTTGAAATGAAAAAAATATATATAAAAGTGAAAAAAATCATTTTTGGAAGGGGCTGGTTGCAAAGACCTATGACCCTGCTGACAGATGGAAGGTCTTTTACTGTGCAACAGGCCCTTTAAGGGAACTACCTGCCCTCCAGCTCCACCCTGCAGCCAGTATATAAGCCAGCTAGGTGATTCAGGGTTGTTGATGAAAGTCTGAGCTGCTATAGGAGATGCTTTGGGTTGGTGGGTTGTCGCACTCCAAAGATGCTCACCTGGATGGAAGCAACTATCAAGAGAAAGGTATTGCTGGGGCCATCTGGGTGGGGAGATAATGGGTAGTTGAAACCTCACCTGTTGGAGAGTCTGAAATGCAGTGTACATCTAAAGGATGTAGTTGGTGACCCACTGGCCTCTTGGTGGAGGAGTCTGTGAAGTGGGTGGCTGGAGTGGTTTTGACCTGTTTGCTTTAGAGCTTGGGCTATGTGTGATGAATTGTGCTTTGTGTTTCTGCAGTGCTTGATCTTTAAGTGCTGCTGGGCCTTTTTTGTCTTTGGGGTGTTAGGAGGCAGTGTATGGCTGGTCCTTTGATGTGGGAGGTAGGCTGAGGCTGGGCAGCTGCCTAGCGTCTACCAGAAAACAGATTTGAAATTAGGTTATGGTTTTCCTTGCCTGTAGCTCTGACTAGAGACTTCTGGTCTTCTTATTTCAGTCCTCACGAGGGACACACCACAGCATGTTACTTTACTTTTTTTAAAATGTGCTTCAAATGGCTTGCACTAATTCTAGCAGTTGTCTGCAGTACTTTTTGTTGTAAGATGCTTAAAGTATGAACAATGAGGACAGAAGGAGCAGGTCAAGGGTCAGGCATCACATATCCAGAAGAAACAGGAAGGAGCAGCATTTGGAAAGCAAAATTATTTCCTGGAATGAACTCTTGATATGGATGAGAATTAACTTTGCCAAGCCCAGATGGTGCTGCAAGGAACAGTGAAGTTAATTTTTCCTGTTGCTGAAGTGCATTGTAACCTATTTGTCCTTTATCTGTCCTCGTTATGTGGTGATGAGATCAAAGCTGACATCTGGCTGCAGTTTTACTGAAACTGGGCAGGTGATGCTCTCTACCGAATTCATAAAGAGAAAATATATTTGGAAAGAGAAACCTAGTGGGTCTGCCTCCCAAAAGTTTTAGTGTTCAGAAAGTATCTTATCTACTGTAATAACTACTGCTTCTTGTGATGCTGCATTACCCTAAAAGGTAATGGATTAAACATTAAGGTTATAAAGCATTTTCATCATCTCAACCTTGTTGGTGTATTAAACTACTAGCCAATTTTCATGCCAGTCTATTTATGTCTGTGAAAAGCAATTAGAAAACACAATTGTACTTCAGTGTTACACAGTCCCTGTTCTGCTCCAGTTGCAGAGGATAGAGGCTCCTCTAATTCCAGCTCATTCTCATTCTCCAGTGCAAGCAATCATGATGCACACATTTAATTCTTGAGGGCTGTAGTTCAATGTCAGTCTGTTGCTCTTGATAGATTGATTGTGTCCATCTGAGCACAGCTGTGCAAAGCACCACTTAAAGATATATGAATGGAAAGTAGGAGAATCAAGTCCGTAGTGTACCAGAAGAACTTTTAAAATGTGCTTTGCTTGTTAGAAATGATTCTTCTATGCATCCTCCAGGTGAACTTAAAGGGCTCTGCTCAGGTGCAGAGCCAAGTGCTGAAAATGCTGGGAGCACTGGTGGAGGCTTGGCTTCTCAATGTGTTGTACAGGGTGAAGCCCTGATTTAGCCTTTAAGTTGCATTTAATCTTCATAGCTACATTTCTGAATTCTCTGTCTAAATAGAAGGTGACAGTGTCTCTTAGAAAGTGTAGTAAACAGCATATTTCTGAATTTTAACTAACGCGGTATTTAATACTGCTTCAGGATGTGGTATGTCCCTAATAAGGAGAGCAGTTATAGATGTGAAATTCATGGTTTTCAGCTTTTGAACAGCACCCTTATTTTAGTGACATTCCTGTGACTGTAATGGCTGTGTTTTCTTGGAGCAAGGGTCTTGGCACCTACAAATGCCAGTCTGCCTCTAGCTAATAAGGACCTGCACCTTCCTGGGTACTAAAGTACTTAATGGCTGTGGATTTACACAGGGCTAAGTATGGGCACCCCAGAGCATCTAGCTGGTGAGCACTGTGTGTTGCAAAGCAGCCTCCTTTAATGTTGCCTGGATCTATAATGTGGAAAGGGTGGTCTTTTGGCCTTTCCATGTCATGTAAGATGGCTCAGAAATGCTATATAGCTGCAATGACAAATTTAAGTTCCCACAAATATTTATGTTGAAAAATTGGTACTGCATAGCAAGCTTCAGATGAGTTTATTACATATTCTGAGTATGCAAATAGGGTCTTGAAAGCTCATTTAAGAAATGTGTAAATGGCTGGTGCCCATCATCCTGAAATGGTTCATAGGTCTGCAGGTAGTACTGCCCACTTGAAGTCCTGGAATATAGAAGTTGCTTGATGTCGCAGAAGATAATTCCTAGTAGGCAGACAGGAGTACAAAAATACTTTCCACTTTTCATCTGCTTTGTGAAAGAGACTGCAATGATGGTGACTAAACAATGCGAAGATGGTGACTGTCTTTGCAAACAAGTTGTGATTTTTGTGATCTTTGCAAACAAATTTAGTAGGTGTGTAGATGGCACACACTGAGTGGGCTGAATTCTTTCTCAGTATCTCCCATTGAAGTACATTCTTTTCTGTGCTTCCCTGGCAACAGCAAATAGTGGTACGAGTAAATGGTGTTTTATCTAACCCAGGCCCTCTTCACAGGGAGACTAATACACCTTATTAGATCAAGATCGACACAGTAGTGTGTATCCTATTCTTTACAAGATGTATTCACATGGAATTTGCACCAGTTCCCGTAACAGAATATCCCAAATTTGGGAAATTGTACCACAATGTCAGTTTTCTGTTGCTCTTCCTTCCTCCTTAGGTTTAAATTTAGAACTTTATCTCATGAACGATTGCTCTTCTCTCTGTCAGATTTCAAATATTCTGTGAAATCAGTCTCTTAGAACAGCCCACTGAAGTTTGTCAGTTTCCTTGGGGTGTCTGCAGATTATACCAGACAAATCTCTTGCTAGACAGCCTCAAGCTGAATTTAACACTTAATCTGGGTCTGCAATTTGTGAAATAACTCAAAGTCAGGTTCTAAATGTCTCTGAGGTTTGGAAGAATTTGAAGCCGGAGCTGTACTTTGGTTTAAAGCTCTCCCTCTAATACTGATGTGAAAATATCTTGTGAGGAACACAAAGTGGTCTATGGAATTTAGAAACATCTTTGTTTCTCAGCACTTAAACACACTGAAAGCCTTTTTGGCTCTCTTCCTCCCCTTTGCTTGGCTTTCATAAGATCTTATGTTCTACAACAAAGAGAAACCACTCCTTCAGTCCTTAAAAATAAGCTATTTGAAGAAATAAAAGCAAACAGCTTTAAAGTTTTGTTTTCACAGTTTTGCACATAAAAAAAAGTAATCCATCATGTTTGGCTCAGTTGTGGTCAAGTAGATAATGTTGGGGATTTGCTCCATGTGTGAGACCTTTGCAGTGGAGGATGGAGATCTGCCATGGTGTCAGGGTGAAGCTGACAGTTCCCATTGTATGCCTTAGGAGGGGAGACCTCTACTCATGTGTTAGTAGGCTTCTGGTAGCAGCCTAAGAAGGGTTTTCAGGGCTGCAACTTCCTCAGACAAATGTAACTAAAATATGAAATGTTTATCTGTGTGAAACTGAGGAAACTAGTGAAGGTCATACCTATTCTGCTGTACTTCTGAGCTTAGGTCAGAGTGTGCAAAGCAGTCTCTGTGAGTATTTTGTGTACTATGTGTTCATTATCCATTAACTTAAAACCACTATGCTGCTCTATTAATTATGAATAGGCACCCTGCCTTTTAAAACCATGTCTGGGGCTTGTTCAAGTCTGCTTTTCTATATTGAGGTAAGTCCACCCCTGACTCAGGTTCTTCTCTTGTCTTGTTTAAGTGATAGGAGAAACAAGCCTTCAAAACCCAGCATCTGAGTATCACTTGGAAAACAGTCTACTGCTATTTACTTGTATTATGATTCACCCAAAACAGCCCAGTAGCTTTTCAGAGTCTTAAGATGTACCTTGGAATCAAGATTTAAATGACATTGCTATTTCAAATACCTGCTTTGAATTGTTCAGTAGTAAGGAAATATTGCAGAAGAAACTCTCACTCTTTCATACAGCTGCTTTACTGCATAGAGCAAAATTTTCCATCAGGGACATAGGATACACATTATCCTTTAAGAACAAAGGATAAATAAAAAAAAAAAACAAAACAAAAATAAACTGAGAACATGCCACCTTGTTATTTGTCCTTTAATGTTTTCAAAGCATTTGCATTTCAAAACACACTAATCTGTCCACTTTGATTTATTTTTATTGAAATACAAATCAAACTCAAAGCCCAAGGGAAGGGGGATTTTTATTTTTTTTTTAGCCTGTGGCAGGGAAACAATTAATTTATTTTAAATGTATTCTGCACTCCTTTGTTCTTGTTCAGTCAAAACATATATGGATTTCAATGAGTTTTGTTCAACCAAGGAATAACTGAGAACTGCAAAAGACCTTTTTTGATTGTGTAGCTCTGTAAATCCCCCCCCCCCAGGTGCTGAGATGAGGTCAAGAAACTGCCCTACTTCCATGTTTACATGGAAACCTATGTGCTTATGGAAAATGAGGAAGCCTAAGGGGAGAAGTTCTTTGATAATTACATGACAAGCAGAGGATGCTAGTGGCTGGCTGGACCCTTTGCTCCAGGGAAATGCCAAAGGACTTCAAACAGTTGACTCCAGGCTATTTTTGGCATCTGCATTGGGTACAAAAGCAGCCAATGTCAAGTGTCCGAGCTACTTATAGCTGAAGAGTGTACTTAGATGCTTAGCATTAAACCACAAACTTCCCTGTGATCCTAGCAAAAGGAGATGTCAGAAATAGGTGCAATTTGGACATCTGTTTTCATTTTAACAACTATCATTTTCCAAGGGGGGAAAAACACTTTATGAATCCCTGATCAGCTCAGTTGACTCAGCTGGATTTCAGACAAGACTCTAGGAGCCCAGGGGCTGACCACCAAACTGGAAATGTGCTTCCCTCGATGACACTGGGAGGCTGCTGTAGTAGATAGGAAGGTCAGAGCATACATTTTACTTGCTGTGGTTCAGGAGGAAACTCTCCCTTGTCATTAGATCTCCCAGGGATTTGCTAATGTTCAATGTCTTCCAAGATGCTGTTGCTTTGGTAGAAAAAGGATTAGTTTTGCAGTCAAAGCTCCCAAGGTTCTTGAAGCAAATACTGCTTGAGTGCCACCAGATCCTAACTCTAAGCAGCTTTGCACTGTGATGCAATGGATGAAACGGAAAATGGCAAAAGATTCCCATGTATTTGAGCCAAAAAAATGCAATGCCTTTTAAATATCTTTTTCTCCTCTGCTTCTTTTCTGAGGCAAAAGATTACCTTATATCACGTTTGACTTAATAGGCAGATAGAATAATGGTGCTTATGCCCACTGCTTGTATTGCTTATTCCTGTGGATTGCTTCCACCAATAGGTTAGAAACAGAAGAATGAATATACCAAAAAAAACCCTATTCACCTCTGCTACCAGAAGTATTTTCCTAAATTGCCAGTCTCCTCCGCATCTTTTCTTGCCTCTCTTCACCTGACTTGCTGAATACACATGGGGGCTGAGAGAAAAGTCTTCTTTCCTCATCAGCATATTCTCTGCATATAGAGAACATTGAACACTTCTCAGATTAATTAGTATTTTTAGCACAAAGGAGAATGATAGTTCTCTTCAGCTGTGGATGGAATAGGAATTAGGTAATTGCCTAATTAGGAATGAAGGGATGGGAATTTAGGGAATTATCCTAAAGACTTTATTTTTGCCTGTTGAAGTCTAGTGTTTCTTGTTATCATCCTTAATTCTTTTCTAATGTCTTGTCCCCTGACAAAACACCTGTTACCTGAGAAAAGATTTCCAGAGCAAGAGAGTACTGTGTTTAGATGTGGTAAATGTTCAGTGCAGGGGTGTTAATTCCTGCATGCACAAATTGGTGCTTACTGTGTCTCCCTTCTAATTGCTTCTGTAAGGAAAATACAGACACCTTACAGGCTATGCACTGGTATGAAAATATTTATATTTGAGTATGCATTGGTATGTTGTGTGTGTGAAAGGACTTGTGCTTTGTTTTATGGATGTGCTGTGCCTGTGTACTCAGTGGGCAGTATGCAAGCGGGAATGTGCAGGGAAGATTAGCAGCCAGAGCACATGATCTCTGAGGAAAAGAAATGGCAAAGTCTGAGTGGAAATTTACAGCTGCAGCTGGAGACACTTGAACTGTATCAGAGTAACCTCAATAACTCTGCTTTCTGGAAGATGCTGCGAAGGACTAGCCCATTTCTTCTTTCTAATGAATAATGGAAAAGGCACTCCAACATTACTAATTAGGAAAGATTTTATTCTAGTAGACTTTAATACAGAATATTAATAAGCATCAACTTGAACAACATTTCAGGAGCATGGAGATGTGCAGAGAAGCTTAACGTGAAGGGCTCTGGTGAAAGCTGCCAACAGAGAAGGTGGAAAAACTGTCCAAAGTACTACATGGAAAAGAGGATTCTCTTGCCCAGACCCCAGTTAAGCTCCAGGGAGAGGTCCCAAGTTTCTTTTCAGAAGACCTAATCCTATAAAGACAGAAGGAAATTTTGCACCTTATTTTCCAAGGAGTGGGCATCCCATCACATTCTTTTAGATCCTTGTATGCTGTCCCACAGGCCTTGTATCTGCACTTGCACCTTAGATCAGTGAGATGCAGAGAGAAGAGAGAACTCCTCTATTTAAAGATAAACTTGACAAAAATTGACAGTTCTGACTTCTGGTTTCAAGCTGATCAGTAGCTGAGAGCTGTGCTCTACTGCTTTGTGAGTGCCCATTATCAAACCTCAGCCCAGGAATTTGTCCACAGGTGGAGTACCCCAGCTTTTGCTGTGTCTTCCATTAGTAGTAGTGCATCCAGCACAGGAAAATTCCACTAGCACCTAAAATACTGCAGTGAAAGCCATGATAAAACCTGAGGTAAAAGCAAGTTCCAGCTCTGCAGAGCAAGCAACTGTATTTACTAATTATGCCCACTGAGGTTTCAGATGAGAAAGTTCTTCACAAGAAGTAATGTGATTCCAGGGAGTTCTGTTTGCAGGTCTGCCGACTGGTGCTTCAGTGCAATTTGAAAGTAGTATATTTGGAAGAGGTGAGAACAGGATAAATTTGTCCTGTGCTAAGCAGCTGATGTCCATGTGATTGGGACTCTAGGTGTCTCTAGTGCGTTTGGCCTTTTTAGGATATATGCAGCAAGATGATTGCTGACCTGTCAGGCCTTAGGGAATTCACAATGAAGTTGCTTGAGCATCCTCCTTCATACAGCTCTGTGGCTGCCACCACACAGTTGTATTGCATTGGCTGCTCTGTCTGAATCAGAGGCTTTTTTAGTGAGAGATGAAGTAGTCGGTTTCCTGAAGTGAGGGGGAAAGTAACCTATAACTGACTGTATGGAAAGGGATTGCCTTTGCCTTAGAAAAAAAGTATGTTTTCATTAAGAAGCACTAGCAGGAGTGTATCTGCTAGTGCACATTATAGATCAGACCAAGAATACTGAGCTATGTACTGGAAGATCCTTTGGAGAGAGCTTTTAATTTGCAGAGGTGGTTTCATCTGGTATGACAGCTCATTAGATCTGATATTGGACTTCCTTAGAGCTATCACTGGAGAAGATTCTCCTGTGGAACAGTTCAGCTTAATCAAACACGGACCTCTGAAACAGGCCAGATGTCTGCCTTCCCCAATCAAATTTGTAGATGTCTAAAATTAGATAAATGAGTCCCTACACTATGTGTATCTATACTGCCTCACAGTTGCTGCTGTTAATAACTTGGCAGCAAGGTGCCCTTGGTCCTACTTATTCTGCATTTATAAATAAATATTTGGTGTGTCAGTGACTCAGACCCATTGATTGAGGTAGCTATCTGAGGTTTGAATTGATTTCTTATCCCTGGCCAGTAAATCTTTTTTCTAAGACCTGCCAATTGTCTGCTGCTTAGGAAGCTCATCAAAATGTCAGGCTTAGTTTGAGTCCTGGCCAGATTGACAGCAGTTACATCCAGTCCCACATTCTGTATAAGACCCAGGGAGATGCAGTCATGAAAATATCTGGAAACTCATTTAGATTTAAAAGATATCCCACCTGATAAACTATCGTGAATAACTGCTTTTTGTTCACATGTGCTCCTAGCAAGAATCTTTTCTGAGCCAGAACAACTCGAGATAACAGGCTTCATTGTAAATGGGCTAGAGATTTTTCTCCATTGGAGATCACACTTCTGTGCGTCACTGCTGTTCACTTATTGTAAACTGAACCAAAAAACTCTTTATATGAAAAAATATGGGATGAAAGTTTGTGGTCATTATGTGAGTTTTCTTTTTGATGCAAGCCTTAATCTTGGTGAATAGCTGCCCATCACTGCACTATCAAGTTTAATGATGAAGAAAGGAACAGAAATGTGCTTTTGGCTGGTCTCCTTATCTAAAGGCTGTGATCTTTGTCAAAAAGATTGACAAAGCTTGCATTCATGGGATTTATTTATGCACTCTGATATGTACAGTCCAGGGACAGGCTTCTTCTAATGCTACTTTCTTGGAGACAGATGTCAGCACTGCTCAGAGAAAGGTGCTGCTGTGGACTTCAATACTCTGACATGCTGTCTGTCTTGTCATCTTGAATAGTCCTCTCCTGAATTGCTGGTACAGCGGGGGAGCTATGCTTTTATGCCTGTACTGTGGTCCCTCAAAGTGAAGAAGTGACCACTTCCAAGCAGAAGGTTTTGTTGTAGCTGTTGTCCTAATACTGTTCTAAAACCTAGTGCTGTTTCAAGCTGGCCATCATAACCCAGAGGTCTAAGGCTAAAAGGAGTTAACATCAGCCTGACACCTTGTTTCAGGATCACTGGATTTAAAAAATAAGAGGACCAGGAAATTAGAGGGTGCATAAATAAACCAAACAAGGGCAAGTCAGTCACCCTGGAAAGTTCCTTCCCACTAAGCAATCTGTTTGAAATGCCTAGACTCCTATCTATGTCTAGTAAGTTATTTCCCATCTTACTGTTTACGGAAGAGCATCACTAAATTACAGCATAGCCTGCCTTTAAAAGTCGTTGGAAATGGCAGCTGCCCACAGTTACTTGCAAAACCATGTAGTCCCATCCAGAACTTCATGTGTCTGTCTATAGACAGGACTAGTTGAGGCTAGTTACCTGCTAAATAGGTGGGCAATCTCCAGACTATTGGATGGAAAGACTGACTAAAGAAAAGTTATATGCTGTGCGAAGGGATGCTTTGGGCCTAAAGCTAAAGGGATTTTCTGATTAACTTGCAAACAAGTGACTTCCCCATTAAGAATTCAAACTTTGCTCAATGCCACCTAAATAAATTTGTATCAGCCCTAATATGCATGGATAAACGCAAGTTATTGTGAATAAAGACAAAAGAAAGGCCTTTCCCTGAAGCATGACAACGACTTAATATCTTCATTTTGCTATTAGTGTAAAGATGAGACTAAACTCCCTTATCTCCCTTGATTTCCCTCTCCCCTAAGGTTTATAATGTATCTGCTAGCAGTAGCTGTAGTTGAGCTAATGAAACCCACCAGCAGAAACTCCAAACCAAATCACCCTCACTAAGCTACCCTGTGATATTTCAAGGCCCTTGAATACTGCTCTGCTAAATATGCATGATAATTCTTGTAACAGCTGCCATCGGAAGCAAGCTATTGCTAATGGAGACAGAATTCATTACTTCTAGCCCATAATGATTCAACTGTAGGCCAATGCCACTGCTGTGCACAAAGCTACTTGCTTTCAGCCTGGCCATTAGGAGTGATGTGGCTCCATGTTGGCAAGGCACAGTGGTTTCTGAAACAGCCACCATGACATACCACTCAAAATATAAATTCATTGACCTAAATTGGTTAGGTACCAAATTGAGTAGCTTTGGAAAAGGAGCAGGAAGGCAGATATGGGTTTTATTATGATACTGTGGAAGCAAATTGAATTCAATCTCAGCAGGTACCACTAGATGTAATGGGCTGGGTTGTTTTGTTTATTTTGCTGGAGGGAAGTGCTTTACCCTCACTGGTCATTAATCAGGTTTAAAGAGCCCATTTTATTAGTTACTCTGCTACACAGATTTTCCCCTCTTGCAGGGTATTTTAAATAATATGAATCAACATTCAAGTTGAAAACATTGAAACACTTGGCAAAGAAGTTTCAAATAAGTGCATGAAAGGATACAAAAAGTAGGATCAATTTAACTGGGAAATGCATTACCAGTATAAGTCCTAAATAACTGAGTGTGGAAAGGCTGATAAAAACAAACTAATCAATAGAATTAATTAACTGGGTGGCAGTGTGGTCTAGCAGAAAGACCACAAGGATGGGAACAAATCCCCTTGTGATTTCAGCCTGTACTCCAGGACTGAATAACAGGTATTTAGGCTTCAGTTTCTTTTTAGAGCTGTCTGAAGGATTTAGGTGTTCACATCAATAGGACTTAGATCCTTAGATGCCTTCTCTTTGTCTGTCTGCAACCACAGATAAGAACATCACTTAATCATTATGCTTAGAAGTGTGCTCCAAGCAGGTAGTGAAAAATCAAAGACTTCAAGGGTTGAGGACATGAACTGTGTTCTGGTGAAGGCAATGGTAAGCCCACACCTCCCCATTAAACAGGAGCAGGATGTCTTCAGCTCTGCAAAATTAATTTTCAGAAGTACTGTTCCTCAGTTCATAATTTTCACTAAGAAATGCAGGTAGATTGCAGGGAAACTCTGGTGTCTTGCAGGATTTAGTGCATACACCATTTGTAAAAGCCCTCTTTAGACAAAGCTTGTTCTTCATTTCATCTCCCTGAACATGTCCAGTTCCTATAAGGTTGGCAAGGCAGTACTAAATAAATTAAAATCTCCCCCAACTAAAGCCTGACCTGCATGAACAGAACTTGTTGCACCCCAGCCATGAGACTGTTTTTGGGGAGTGCAGAGATATATGGGGGAGGTGGCATCACAGTGAAGCCAGAAGCTGCAAGAGACTTGCCTATTATATTGACTGGTTTAGGGTGGTTTGTTTTATGGT
Source organism: Lathamus discolor (assembly GCF_037157495.1). Classification (NCBI taxonomy): domain Eukaryota; kingdom Metazoa; phylum Chordata; class Aves; order Psittaciformes; family Psittacidae; genus Lathamus; species Lathamus discolor. Next base: position 11,435,117 of record NC_088893.1, on the reverse strand, counting down.
TTGTTTTTTTTTTTTTTTGTGAGTTTGAATTTTCATCTGGAATTTAAACCTTTTGCAGCTTTAGGCATCAGCTTCCAGAGAGTATAAAAGCATGACCTGTGGGAGTATAAAAGCATGACCTGTAGTAGTAGTACACTTGAGAACCAGACAACTGAAAGATCTCATCTACTAAGCCCTGTTCTATATATCTAGCCTTCTTTCAATCCAGCCTTTTAAAGGAGTCCTGTTTCCTCACCTTCAATAAATCCATTTCCATAGTGCTTTATTCTTCATGCTGTGTTTATTCAGCTTGGCTGAAAATGCAATTTCCCCAGAGCTGGGATCACAGCTTAAGGTCCAACTCTGGGCAAATCTGTAGTGCTATAATGTCTTCGAATAGATCTCAAAGTGCATATGGATCCAAGGTTTGGCAGAGGCTGTGACTGAGCCTATAAAGCAGCAGACAATATTCAAGCCTGACAGCAGATTACTCCTACATTAATCACCCCAAGATACCCCTTCTACAGTTTAAATTCTGTGTATATGTGGCAGTCTTTTTACATCCTGGATGTTTTTTACTTGTCAGTCCTTTGCACTTTAAAATAATTCATAATCATCTCTGCAACTTCCCTAGTTTGACATCAGTTGCCTGATTTTGTTGGCGACATGGACAGTGAGACTGAGTGTGCCTCAGTGAGTTTGCAGGTGACACCAAGCTGTGCGGCTTGGTTGATACGCTGGAGGTAAGGGATGTCATCCATGCTTGAGAGGTAGGCCAGTGCCAACCTCATGAAGTTCAACAAAACAAAGGTCCTGCATGTGGGTTGGGGCACTCCCAGGCACAGCTACAGGCTGGGTGGAGAAGAGATTGAGTAGCCCTAAGGAGAAGTTGTGTGCCACAAGCTGTGAGTCCAGTCACTCAGTGCTGGGGTCAGTAAGGCTGGGCAGCAAAAGTTTTGAGCTTTACCAGCAACAGAAGCCCATGGACCTGAAAGCCTGGAGCCAAGCACCTGCTGCAGTAAGAGATCTTGAGTGTTTACAGACAGTACTGAAACTTATAGGCAAAACTAGCCCAGCCACCAGGTACAGACAATGGGGCAGAGACCAATGGCTTGGTCTTTTAGGCTTGACAAATGCTCAATAAATATCTGGTGCTGGAGCAAGTAACTAGAATTAGGTTTGCGAAGAGGTGGAGAACCCTTTCTTTGAAGCACAGTGGGTCTGATGTGACAATGTTCATGTCACATGAGACTGGGTGATACCACTTTACATGTTCATGGCTGTATTGTAGAGCAAGTCAGAATTTTCTAGATTTTTAGAAGTTGACTTTCGAGATTGTGCTGTGATAACCTTTAAGCTAAATTGTCTGATGCATTACAGATTCTTGGTGCTGCAGGGAGTGTAAGAAACTGGCTGTAAATGCCACAGAGTCTGACTTACGACTGCTGAGGTGACTAGAAACATGGGTCATATTGTACCTTGGGTGAATTCTTGGGCTTGCCTAATATGCTACCAAGCTTATGACTTCTGCTTGTAGCTGTGCCTTAAACTGTTAGCTTTCTACAAGGGATGACAGCTTGCCTTACAGGTGGCAATTCGGTAATTTGCTTGCAGTTTTGAGCCCTTTGACTGCGAAATGCACCATCTCAAAACCCAGAAATGTCACAAATTCAGATTCTGCTTTCTGGCAGTGTAGACTCATCTTTGTAAACTGATTAACCTCACAAATGCAGTTTACACTGATTTGAGCTTAGGCATATAGGATAATCTATAGTGTCATGGCCTAAGAGTTCCCTTAAACGATCTAAAATTCCAGCAATGGAGTCTTCCTACCATAGATCTGGATGCCCAGTACAGTACAATAAACCCATCAGCTTGCTCCATGTTAAACTATGCCTAATCTCTATTGCTAGCCAGTAATTTAGACACCAATTTGTGACTTTTTGTAAACATAAATGAGGGCTGATTAGTTTGATCAAGGCTGCAGGAAGGTGGGTGGTATGAATGGATTGCTTTCCTCAAAGCTCTGAAATGTTCTTTCCTCTGACAGTTATTAAGCCTAAATGGGGGGAGAACTACATCTATGACTGATTCCTTCAAAGCAAGTGATAGCTTTTAGAGTGTCCACTATGCAAAAGTAAAGGAAAAATACTTTCCCTTCAAACCAAGCTTGTTTTGGCACTAGAAGTTCTCATCTAGGTCTTCAAATGAGATTTTCTGAAAAAGAGTGTCTGTGCCATAAAGCAAAAGGGTTCAAGTGCATTTTTGAGTCTAAAAGCAATGGCTGCAAAGACATGCAGCTGTACCACCCATGTGGAACCTCATGGGACTGGTCATCCAGACAGCGGTTGTCCTGGTGTCACTGCAGGCAGACACTGGTGTTCCTGAGGTATATGGGGACATCACACACCTGGCAGCTTAGTAATATTAGTTTGTCATTAAGCTGCTTGGTAGGATGTCAAGTTAGCTGGAACATGATGTCCTGAGTTGCTGCTTGTGGCAATTCAGAGGTGCACAGCTTCATTTAAAGATTGTAAGGGCTGTAACACTGGTTATAAGTAGATACTGAGTGTCACTGTAAGGAAATGTTGTTACCACAGCTAGCACCTTATGGAAAAGATTTATGTTGTTTGGCATGGAAGTTTACACAACCTAAGGAGTTTAACCTGGCTTTTATTCACATTTCTCTGGAGGGGAGTTTCTGGTGTTGGACACACAAAGATGGGAAACTGTATGTGCTCTTGGCTTTTCCTAAGTGCTTGCTTATATTCTAGGCCTTACCGATAGTTGCAGTCTCTTCAGTCCATATCTTTGTCCACTTCTCTGTGCCTGATAAGCCTTATGCTTCCAGACCAGGCTGCCCAGTGTGCCAAAGCTGCTCCTTGCATGCAAGGGGAAGGTGACATCTGCCAGCTTGCAATTAAAGAGCATACTTAGTGAATTAAAGGATGTTGCCAGGCTAAGGCTGATTTCTGGTTTCACAGTGTCTGTGCCCTTTACAGGGAACAGATGAGCAAGGCCTGCTCTGTGTTTGGGTTGGCTAAAGGTGAAGAGAGACCTGCAGAGATTCTGGCAGAAGCTCAGACATTTATTTTTTGCCAGCTGGTAGATCAAAAGGACCTGTTAAAAGGGAGCTTTCAAATCTTGCACATGGGGTTAATCCCATTTGGAGGGGATAAATGAAGGAGGAAAAATCTCTTAATCAGAGGTAGCAGAGCAAAGTGAGCATGGCAACGGGAGCAGCCTTCAAAGGTGGAGAGAACTGCTAAGCTGCACATTGCATTGTCTACTGGTTTCTCCACCTTCCTGGTCTCCATGCAGCTGTTTTGAAGCAAAGCAAAAGGGTCTCAGGAGCTATACTGAACTCTGCCCTCATTGACAGCCAAAGCCCTCTAGCTCCCTTTTCCCTTCTCGTGCAGTGACACTTCGCATGTCCACTTGCCCTGCCCCAGTCTGTACATGAGCCTAAGGGCAGAAAAATGCATTTGGTAGAAACTTCGATCATCTTCTCTGAGCTAAAGATCAAAGGTAAATTTGCTTGGAACACTCAATTGTGTATCTTGAAAAAGAACTATATTAGCATCAACAATGGGATTAATTAGTCTCTACTTGAAACCTTTCAAACAAATACACAGCCAGCTCACTGTAATTTCAGCTTTCCTTATTCCTTCCAATCCTGCAACCCCTTTGAAAAAGGTATGCTATTTTCATGTCAACTTGGGCTCTATTTTGAGAGAGGGGAAGGAATAGGTAAGCAGGCTGAGCAACCAGGCTGTGTAAAGCATAGATAACAGAACAAGCTTTCAACAGTCTCCTTTCAAGCTTTTGTGAAAACCAGAGATAACAGCTGAGCAAACTCTTCATAGGAAATTTGTAGCACGTAGGGATGGAGTGTGCTGGTTGTCTGTGATGGGATGTCAGGAGAGGTGCTCCCTGGGCAAATGTGCCCATAATAGACAGGGTTATCTGGTCAGCTTTACCTCTGTTTGGATTCTTTCCCCTGAGTGGTTTCCCAAATGCAGTTTCTTCAAAGACTTTACTTATGCATGTCCTTCATCAACAGGCTACGGCAATGGTCTAAAATAGATCCTGAACTATATATTAACTATTTTATAGACAAAATTTCAATTAAGCTGAGTGTCTCTGTAAATCCACAATTTTCTCCCCAATTTTTCTAGGGCTTGTGATGAAATCTGTCTTTCACTGAAAGAACTTTCACTCCTGAGTGTTCTCCAATGTGCTTGCATGTATGAGGTAGGAGTTTGACACCCAAGTTTTACACACTCCCACACAGAATGAATGGTGTGAACTACAAAACACACTCAATTGTGTGCAGAATTGGCCCAGTTTTTACTGTGAAACACAGGAGTTCAGGTCTAAATCTGCAATATGAAGTGTACTATTTTCTGTTATCTTCATCCAGGCAATAAATATGAAGAACAGAGGCAGGGATATATGTTCTTTGGGAGCGAAGGAGTGGGGAGAAGGGAGTGATATGGGAGGTGTCTTTCCTACCTCAAAAAAGCCTATTTACGAAACATTTGACTTCCCCCCTCAAAATGCACCTTCCCGTGTGACCTATATAATCAGCAGAGGAGTAGCACAATGGATGCTCATCTCCAGACATGTGTTCAAATCTTAGCTTCAAATCACAAATTAGAAAAAAACTTGTTCATGTTATTCTAGTACCCATGTGTGCTTCATGAAACAGCAGATGACTCGCAGTCTGTTCAAGCAGCCCTTCCGCCCGCAATGAGTTAGGGCAGAATTAGGGCAGGCGTGATAAGGTTTGCTAGTCCACTAGCAGAGCTAGTGCTATTTACTTGCTGATAGACCCTTGTCATGGATAAACAGTTTTCTATTGCTTGCTTTTGTAGGCTAATACTGCAGCTTTTCCTTCAGCCATTTTTTTATGCAACCTGAAAGACCTGAATGTCTTTAAGCCCTTCTTTCTTTTTAAGAGAAAAACAAAGGAAATAAGCTGTTTAAATATCAAGTCCAAAAATGTGGAGCTTCAGAAAGATAGAAATACATTTCCCTCCCATTCTAAGGGTTGTACTGGGTACATTAAAGAAAATACAAACTGACTGCTAAATATTACTTTTCCACTCAACATCAAAATTTCTGTATTGGAACTGAGCTAACTTTAACAACAGTACCCATATTAAGCATGATTGCTGCAACTGAGGCTTTTTAGTCATTGTACTTGAAGCTTTAGAGTTTACAAGTGGCTTTCGTATAGAAGAACCACATTCATTTTCTCTGTACCTTCATTTAACCTCCAAAATGCACATGGTGAGTGTGTAGCAGAGATTTGTGTGAAGATCTATGTTATGGGATTAAGCCAGCTTTGACCTGGAGGGGAAGTACCATGCAGTGGTAAAGCTGACAAAACCAAACTGCTGCTTTCCTTATTCATCCTGCTCTGTTCAAATGTCCCTCCTATAGCAGTCACCTTTGCCATTTTGAGTGGCATCAACACTGAGCTTGGTCTTGCAACCTTTGAATATTTGTGGCTTAAGGATAAAGATAGATATAATTCTGTGGCACCGTTCTAGCAAAGTAAATGCAAGCACAAACAACTTCATCCCTATTAGATAGATCACTTGCATTCATTCTTAAGTGCTTTGTTTAATGAGCCCTAATCACTTTGCAAAAGTTTCCTGTGTATATTTGGGTAAGCCAAAAATAAATCCAATGTGTCTGGATTCTTAACTGTATCTCCCAGCAGATACTGCCTTTTTGTTTGTTTGCCCTAAAGCTGGTGTTTTGAGAGCACTGTATTTCTTGCTACTGACTCTCTGCTAGTTTTACAGTGTATGTGTTTAATAACTGACCATAGAATTACATATGACATCAGTTCAGCACAGTCAGTTCTGCACCTCATAAAATATCAGACTCCTGTTTACAGTGTTTTATGCAGTATGATTTGTATGGAAGTAGTAATCTCATAACCCTGAATGCTGAAGAAAGCAAAGGAAGCAGAAAGGCAGTAAAATGTCTAAAACAACCCTGAAGCTATATGCCCTTGTTGCTCAGATGCACATGAGCTATTTATGAGAACCAGGTGTCACTCAGGTGTCCGGATTTGATCTCAGCTCCCAAGATCTGTCCAGAGAGACTCCATATGCATAATCTAAAGGTTTAAAAGGATTTGTTTATATTGAATTTTAAATACCTAGTGTGGAAAGGTCATAACCATGACAGAGCTTACAAACTTGATAAAAATGTCTTGTACAGACCAGCTGAGTGATTAACACATGCTGAGCCCTGTAAAGAAGATACTGTACCCAGGCTCTGCAATTTGAGGAACATCTTGGCTCCTCTGCAGAAGGGAACAAGTCTGTTAACTTCTGCACTGAACTTGCCTGCTATCCCAGTGAAGCCTCTTTTTATCTTGTCAGTTCAAAGTTACTTTACGTGAAAGGCAGGCAGATCCAGGAGGAGGAGGAAGCAAATGAAGTGATATAAAGAGTATGGGTGATATAATTCAAAGGGCAGGCTAAGAGCTCTAGCAATAAGATTTGTGATGACATGAACTGGGCAGAACTGTCTGTGCTTGTATTAGTTCAATCTGCTCTTTGATCCTGATCTGACGTGATGAGAATTTCACCAGTAAGCATAGATAAGAATGGGAGTATCTTAGTGCATAGATTTAAATTGAAACTGGTGGCAAAGGTCAAGTGAGAGCCCCTCTAAAAAGGTGACCACAATGGGACCTGAATGATGGGCAGAATGGGGGGTTCTCAGTAGGAACTGAGGAAAACAGGTTTTTGGTCAATCTCTGCTAGTGATGCATTGTTGGCAACAGCTCCCATGTCCTGATGGCAGCCTGGAAAAGCTATGCCAATTCAAATTTTAGTGAGGAAGTCTCCTACTTACTTCACTGGTGCTTCTGAAACCTGTTTGGAAGCTAGTTGGTGCCATGGAAACATTTGTGGACTTGAAACTACTGCAAAGGGATGAAGGTCTTCCAATTTTTCTTTCATTACTGCAGTGCCAATTCAATCTGCAGACTGTGCTGCAAAAGCCTCAGTCCAGCCAACAGCTTCTGAATCTCAAGGTGGCTGAGTGGGCTCAGAGTTGGCTAAAGCACACTTGGCACCTGGGCCCATGTAGACATGGCTGCCCCATCTAACTTCTTTAGAAAGCAATTTTATTTGCATATATATAAAAAATATTGTGGTTAGTTGAAATGACAGATACTTACTACTTCTCGTTTCAAACACAGGACTAATTGTCTCCTGTCCCTAGCAAGCAATTTAAAGAAATGCTGGTGTAGGAAGAATTAGATAATGAAGCTCTTTTCATCTGACATTCACATGTAATTTACTTTTAAATCAAGTCCCCTGGGAGGTGGCACAAGCTGTGACAGTGCAGAGAATATTTTAATGGTTTTGGCGAGAAGTCAAAGCAGAAAACTTTCTGTGTTTTAGTCCCAGGACCCCAGTGGCCAATATTTCAAAACAACAGGGGGCTAAGGGGATGGGATGTTAAATGTGGTGTAGTGAAGTGAGGTCACTGTGATCAAAAGGAGCTGGTTGGGACAGATTTGCACATCTTAAATACCTGCTTATTATGTTCTTTTACTGTTATTAATGAAAAAAAACCGCAAACCATGGAGAAGGTACAGGAAGAGCTGGCTATTGGTTGGCTCCAATCCCAGCTCTAGGAGAAAAAACCAATTCTGTTCATATCAGTACCTGAGTTTTTGCTTTGATATCTTTTTTTATATTAACATACACTCTTACAGAATCCCACTACAGAAGTCAATGGTCCTTTGTATAGCTGCTTAGGCCAAGATGGGATTTAAGGAAAGTATCTGTTGATATTGAACAGTACCATACAAAAATACAGTCACTTTAGCTGTCTCTACAAGTAGATTATTTTTCCCATGTTAAGACACTTTAGTGTTGTCCACATGAGCTGGAATAAAGTCGCCACTTCCTAAGCTGAAGGAACAGTAATGCTTTGTAGAAGAATAATCTTACTTGTCTTTAGACGTTTAAGCATGCCTTGAAGAAGTATGGAAAAGATGAACCTGGTCCTTAGTGAAGACTTTGAAGAGCAAATGCATTTTCTGCAACAGTGCTTGTGTTGGATATTTTCAGTGTCCAAAGATACTTCACTAAGAAATGGCTGGTCAGTTCTAGCTTCTTAACGATTCCTGGTAGTAAAGCACAAACAATGGGAATTAATCTCTAAAACTGTACAATGCCATCTCCCTTTGCTACAGTGCTCCATGCAGGCTCTTAAATCAGCCTAATTTCATTCAAGTCTTCCTCTGCATCTGCTGTTAAATTGAGTCCCTGAAGAGAATATAAGTTTGGAGGCATAAAAGGCAGAACAGAGAATGTTTCTTTAATTGTTATTATCCACCACTCGGAGTCACTAGAGTAGAGGAGTAATTAGGGAATTGTGGTATATTTCAGTAAAAGCACCACTTCCCTCCCTTCCCTTTCCTTTTTTGTGGAAACCGTATTTCAGAGTTTGTCACATCTATAAGCCCTAGAAAGAAACTCATATGGAATAATCCCAACCTAATCATATCTTAACTAAGCCCTTTCTGCTGAGATTTATGGGGACTGAAAGAGGCAATAGTAAATAACTGTAATAGCAGCACAGTGAGAGACTGGGTCTGTACTTCGTGACTTTTTTAGCTAGCACCCCTTTTGCAGCTGGCCTGGGAATAGTTGGTTCTTTCTTTCCTGCTAGCCAGGTAGTGAAGTGCATTTCAGTAAATAGAACTGCTTTGGGATGCCCAGAACACATGCGCTGTTTTTAGCACAGTAGGGAAGAGTGCCAGCATCACCCTGAAAGAACAGACTGTACGGAAAGGCTGAAGGGTACAGCTTAACCGGCTGTTCCCCATAGGCAGAAACTGCACAGGGAACTGGAGGGAGTATGGGGCAGGCAGCCTGATAGATAACAGTGTGCAATCATTTGGGCTCAAAGTACAGAGCTGAGATGACCACTCTTCAAACTGTGGAGGAAAAATGCCTCCATGAGTCTGTATTCTCCAGCCTGATTGACTTGAGTGTCAGGTGAGAAATTTATGCTGCATTGGCCTCAGAACAAATTATTTTAATTTGGCAATTACAGCTTTGGACCCCCCCCCCCCTTTCTTTTTTGTCCAATAACCTCTCCTGGAAGTGCACGCTCCACAGGATACAGAGACTGGGGGGGTGCAGAAAACCAAGGGGTAATGCAGCACATGAAGGGACTGCTGTTGACCCTTAGCCTCCCAGGATGAGAAGGAATATAGCCATAAATAAACAGATTTTAATACAAATTTTGGCATCATTTAGTTCTACTTGCAGAACATATGTTCTGTGTGCATCGCTCTAGGCAACTTACCCACGTGGATGTTATTTTATCTTGTCTATAGTGTGCATTAGAAAGGAAGATATCTTGGCATCCGAGAACAACATATAAGGTGCCATTTCACATGGGATGATGGCTGATGCTCACCTGCCAGCATGTAGGTCAAATCATATGAAGGGAATGGCCCAGAGGACTGGGCTATGTCCACTTACAGGTGTTGCTTACCCATGTTCCTGAAATCTAGCTATTTTCTTCCATTTCAGTGGGTGTAAGGAAAGGAAAATAAACTACTTGTTTCATTTTCTTTTCCTCCATCAAATCTGAAAAATATCAGTTATGTTCCCAGAGAGAGTTCTTTCATAACCACTTAATTTGGGGAAAACAGCCCATTGCAGAACCAAACTAAAATGTTGCTTGGGGTTTTTTTGCAAGAATTGATTAGCCTCAGTTTCCCTCACTATTGCCTCCAGCAACAAGCAGATTAGGCAGAACTGCCACACAAATGCTTCTTATCTTGCTATGCATTGCTCTTTGCAGCTGCCTGTTGGACTCATGCTGTTGAAAACTGAACTTTTTATCTTTCACTTGGTAAGAATTAGTGGTTTTTTGCTCTCAGGCTGCACAAGAACTATTCAAAAAGACTGAACTTCTATAGGATCAGTGTGTAGCACTGATAATCCACTATCTCTGGTTTCCCATCTGTTAGCTGCTCCTCAGTCTGTGTATCCTGCTCAGTGTTTGAAATTCATTGGATAGAGTTTTGTAGTGAGCAGACCTCAAATCACTGTGGCTTCACTTCTTGAATTTGATTCAAGAAAGAAAGGACAGCTCAAGAAATAAAGACAGCCTCTTATGCTTAAGCATTTGATACAACAGAAGTCCACTAAACATGTCCAGTGGCATAAAGCCAGATTCTTCTTTACTTGTTATCAGTCCCATGTTAATATAAAGCACTGGCAGAACCCAAGTGCCTCTTGGCTCCTTGGGGTAAGATCTTAAAGCAGCTTGGACTCACCAGGGCCTTAATGGGAATATGACCTGTAAGCACTGTTGCACCCTGCCATCTTTGAAGGGACATTTCTTTGGGAGGTCATTTTGTTGTGTTGGCATAACAGTGAAGAGTATTATCTGGAATAGGAGAATCTCATGTAAGTATTATTTCATTTTTGCCCAGCAGAGCCAGAGAGCTGGGTGAAGTAATGCCATATGAGAAAATTGTCTGAACAGAAAAAAAAAACCTCTTTTCAAAACCTGCAGGTTTTATTCTGGACCCCTGCTGCTTGTTTCAGGAATGGCACTGTTGCTGCTCATCCTTCCTTTGTGGCTTTTCAGCTTTTCTGCTAAGATCTGCTGCAAAGTCAATGGCAATTTTCCTGTTGGCTCTGAGAGGGCTTTATATCAGCACTTAATTGATTTACTAGCTCTCTTCCTAAAGCAGCTACACATACACATTATTAGATACACATGATACTTTAATAATGCCCTCAGATTGCCACATCTAGGTTCCTCAAAATTGAAGGAATTTCATTGTCTCCTCTGGCCTGGGAGAGGTTATTTCCTCTCCTAGAGCAATTGATCATTGACTGTGTGTGGTTTTGCTAGTTTTGTTCTGCTTTTATCTACTACATGTAGCAACCTTACCTGGTAATGTTAATCATGGGAAATCTAGATTATCATAAAGATGAAACATGTACTGGCCTTAATATTTGTCTGGCCAGTAAAGGTGGCTGCAAGCAGACTTCTTTCTTGTAATCTCTACTTCATGTTATATACTTAAAGATCACAAAACAAACTTTTCTTGTGTATCAGCATCCCCTTTCACTTCTGCTTCTAAAAGCATTAAATTGGTACTGTAGTTTTCTGGAGGTATATTTTACATTTTTACTGTCTTTCCTCCCAAAATCAATAAGCCTTTGCAGCAAATTCTTCTTTCCAGGTAATAAGTGGACAGTGGATGCAAAGCTGTTGTATGCAATGATGCTTAGGAGTTTTGATAAGGTGGTACACTTTTTTTTGAGGGAGAGGCAGTGAAATCCTGAAAACCCCAAGGTGATTTTCTGCCAAGCAACATTTGAGACTCAAAATCTTATAGCAGAACCAAGTGCTTTTGCTGAACATTTGAACTTAACAGGTATTTATTTTTTTTTATGCAGAAAAAGGCTTGTGCAAGTCCTCATTGAATAATGACATAACTACTTTCATAGCATTAGGTTGCACTGGTAGACAGTGTGCACAATTCCACTATTTAAATCCTTTTTAATGGTGGCTAATCCTTCAGCCTTTGATTCAGTGGGTGACTGCCATTTATAACACCCTTATGGAGGAAGAGAGGAAAAAGAGAAGGGGTGAAGGGTTAAGGAAAAGTAATAAAGAGTCAGGATAGCGTGAGAAATGCCCTGTGGAGGTGGTAACATTTCTGCAATTAGCAGTGTGAAAATGGTAGATTTTCATTTTGCATTGCATTGCATTATTGCGTGATGTTTCTTCAGCAGAAATGAGAGCTGTCCACTGTGGTCTATCCAGACATGGGTGGCCTCATTTGTTTTGTTTTGCTTCCCAGCTGGTCACTTTATCTGACACACTGGCTTCATTTCAAGCCCGGCTGGGAAAGTTGTCCTGGGCGCTCACTGAGCATCAGCAATTCCTTTTGCTCCCCAGCCAACTGCTTGATTACCATGTCTGAGATGAGATTGCCCCAGCTAAGCCCCTGTTTGCATGGCAGAGCTGGGATTTGTTGATGGCTTCAGGTGTTAAGAGATGGTTGTCCCACACCTATTCTGTCTTTTCTGTACATTACCTTAATTTTTCTCAAGTTTGCCCTCAGCACACTCACACAAAGACAGATGTGGTTGAGCAATCATCTTCCTTCCTGTTCTTGTAGCCAGTTTGGTCTGCCCACATTATCTCCCTGGTGCAAAGAGGGACTTATCTCCTCCTAGAAACAGGGCTGATAATATATACCTGTCTCCATCATGACTTTCCCTGTTCCAGAGCTGGATTTACTCTAAATATATTCTCAGCTCCCCTCTTCCCCCATACCAGCTAACCACCAGCCTCTCTGCACTCATTACAACCTCTTGATCCTCCCTGCCACAAATCACTACATTGAGTTTTTAGCCCTGAGCACAAAGGAGCCAATATTGTACCTGCTGCACTCCACTTTGCACCTTTCCCTCAATCTGCAGTGCTTTGAAGCACAGCTAATGAGAATTTAATAATGACACCATCTGGGTGCTAAACTGCATCTTCTCACACAATTTATCCCAGTAACAGTGCTGGTTTAAGAAGATGATACACACACAAATATGCCATAACACAGAACTGCTGCTATAACTTGTTATGCTGGTACAAGAACATCCTAGATTGCTGCTAACTGCCCTTGCGCGTACTGATGTATCAGCAGAGAGGTTACACAAAGCACAGACATCTGAAGCTACAGAGAGTAGCTGGCTAGGAAAGGCCTTAGTGAATTTCCAGAAGGAAACAGCAAAGAGCTGCCTCTGGGCTACATTTCATTAGTGAAACATCTCTACAGTGAGCACCTGTAGAGAAAACTGCTTAAGACCAGTCCTTCCTCTGGGAATACCACCTGGTGCAATACGAGTCTGTTCCATGCCTCCCAATTCAGTTTCCCCGTGCAGCTTTGCAGGGCAGGTCCCAAATTCTCACTGGATTAATTGGGAGAAAGATGATGTGAAATTCAAGTTTACCAAAAGATGGGGCTAGAGACCTCCTTCCCCAAGAAAGATGCTGCCCAGCTGGCACCCTGAGTACCTGCCTCTGAGCCCTAAGGCAGCTCTGGAGTCCTGTTTACCAACAGATAGTGCAAGACTGCTTCACATTTTCAAGCTGTCAGGCTTCAAGGAGCTATTATGTTAAAAGGCAAGTGTGGGCATCTGTAGAGCCATTGTATTTATACTTCAGTAAAACAGGACAAGACATATTGGGCCTCCTGGATATATATGTTTAAATTCTGATTTATTCAAGCAGGAAGGGAAAGCATCCTTGTGCATGCTTATGCAGTAGCAGCACAAAACAGAAACTAATTAGGTCAGTTCAGCACGAAGGGGAGCTATAATTTGCTTGCAGCTCAGCCATTAAAGTAAAAACTAGTTTATTATGCTAGATAAAAGCATGCTACTAGAATCACCCTGTACAATTAGACCTATATTACTGCCAAAACAATGTTTTCTTGATTAGTCCCACAGATGCCTGAAGGCAGGTGTCTTGAGGTCTTTCACAGCTCTTCAGTTGGATGCATTCAGAGATGTAGGTGAGAACAGGCCAATGGCTCCTTGTCATCTTGCATTCACAAGGACCCTTGCATACAGTAGATTATTCTTTTGAGAAGAGTAGATGTTACTTGTCAGCTCAGCTCCTCCATCTTCAAAGCACCTTAGCAATATTGAAAATCTAGCTGGATTTGTTCCGAAGTTGGTTAGAATTGCTTTCTCCCTGTTTAACTTCATTTATCTGGCCAAAGTAGAGATGGATTGACAAAACCACTGTGTAGAAGAAGGAAGCTTTCTTTATCAATGCTTTTGCAATATAGATTTTACAAGTTGACAACAGTGCTTAGTCTCTGAATAAGCAAAGTTAAGTTCCAAACAACTGCAGTTCCTCTTAGTTCACAGGCTTGTAGTGAAATGTTGTTATAACAAACTAGTAAAGCTAGCAGCTTGAATTTTCAGGGCTGTCCTGCTATGATACGTGCTCTTATACATTCCTAGGTTGTTTGCTCTATATGCAGCCCTTGAAGGCAAGCACATACGTAAGCCCTTGCAAGATCAGAGTCTGAGTTAGGCCTCCAGCTCCAGTTGTTCTGGGAATTGGGTACCTACGGCTTAAGCTGTTTTCAAAATCCTATCAGTTTCTGTATTTTCTATTAACCTGCTGAGACAAAACTGATAGCAAGATAGATTTGCACTAAACTGTTTCTTCCATGATGTGCTTGTATTCAGAGCAGTGGAGTCATTTTTAATATGGCCATTGTGTTCTTCTACAAGGTGTGAATATCATCAATGTATCATCACAGGAAAGATGGAAAGAGAAGTTGATGTCAGCCTTAATTCTCTATTTCCTGGAGGCTTAAATTGGTTTAAGACCTTTCACACTCCTGGGATGATTTCTGGATTTCAGCCTTCAGGGAGGAGAGGTCAGCATGAGTTTTACAACAAGTAATTTATTTGAAAGAACGCTGTCAGGGTTCATAGACGCACAATTTGAAATATTCTGCTGTTTGCAAAGTTCACATAATTCTTTGTGTGCTGTTTCTAACCAAATCTATCGGAGCTTGTCTTCCTAAAAATAAATCAGCAGATGCAGCCCAATATGTCTGAGCTCCTCTAAAACATATACTCAGTACATGGTATCTAAGACACATTAGTATGAAGAACTGGGAAAACATGCCTTTAAAGTGTTTGCAAGTATCTGAGCATATAAAACTTGCGAACTTGTGAACCTCCACATTGAAGGCTTGAATCAAGGCAACCTGATAGTGGTTAGCTTGAATCCTAAGTGTCTGTACAAGCAATAGATGTGTTTTTTACAGAAGTGTTTGCTAATTGCATATGGCTTGGAAGGATAAGTCACAATTTCTTTTCATTTTTATCTGGTAGATTTAGTCATGTTCATTGGTGGAAAACTGAGGAAGAGAACTCTTACCTGCTTTTAAATGTTGGAAACAAAGACAACATTACATGCCTCATTGACTGATTAAAGACACAGCTTTGGATGAGAGCTGCTCACTACTCAGGCAAAGAAACTAGCAAAGCACATGGAAAGTTTCATGATTCCAACTACTCCAGGAAGGACAATGGCTAAGGATTGAACTCGGAATCAGTGTGGAGAGTAAACTAAAAGCAGGGACAATTTAGAAATGGAAAATGAGGTATTCCATGAGCAGCCTGGGCAGCCTTGTTACCCAAGGCAGTCAAGGAAGTGATGAGATCACAGACAGCAGGATCTTCCTTCCTGGGCAAAAATATGATGTGCCACCACATTTGAGTCTGGAAACAGCTGAAGAAAACTAATCTGACCTTCTGGGCCACATAATAAAGGAAGATAACCACTTAAGGAGGAAAATGCATTTAAAAAAATGCTTTAACAGCATCTGTTGATAGCAACAGCACTATTTCTAGTGAAAATGTAATAAGCTACAAGATTAACTGTGTATCATCTTTGCACTATGAAGCAGGCTGAGATTGCTTCCAGAGTACAGCAGAGATTTGCACAAACGTGAGAAAAAGCAATGTTGTCTGGGCTTCAAGCTCAATTTCTGCTATTCAGATACAAAAAACTATCTAAATCCTATCTCACAGCAGACCAGGACAAGGTCAGTTAATCACAGTGGAGTTGTGGAGCAATGGAAGGGTTACTCTGATATATACTGTTCAGAAACAAGAGCAGACTTGCCAGAGTTTTAGCCGATCGTTGCTTCTCCTATCTCACAATGTTAAAAGCATCTCTGTGTGGGTGACCGTGTAGGAGGCAAACAGGGAGAGATGGAGCCCTTGCTTGGCTAGACTGCAAGGCAGAGGGCCACTGTGAGGTTGAGTAAGGATTTACTTTGCAGGGAATGGAAGAATTACTGACTAATTGTAGAGTCCTGAACTGCAATTCAGACTTGAACCATGTCAAAGAAGCCTAATTTTTTTAGGAGGATCACAGTGATCAAGCAGTTAAGGCAGAGAATTTTAAAAAGAAAGAAGGTGAGGGCTAAAAACCTGAGTTCTATAGGATGCAAAAACCTCAGAGAGGGGAGAAAATCCCAGATAGACAATACAAGCATATTCACCTAAAATTTGCATTGCTAAATCTGATAATCACACAATCAGGGGTGAAAAGACTCTGAGATTATTATGTAACTACATGTCTCAAAGCAGGCTCAATTATGCCTCTGTCACTCCTGGCAGATTTCTGTTTGCCTGTTGCTAAAGGTTGTTCAGCAATGAAGCTTCACAGCCTCTGGAGGAAGTATTCTCTGCAGCTTTACTACCTATTGAAAGCCCTTACTAATGCCTAACCTAAAACAACCTGCAGTAATTTGAGCCAATTCTTGTCTTAGCACACATACAAATAGACTATCCCTTTGCCGTTGCAGCTCTCTTCAGTATTTGAAGACTGGAATATTCTCTCAATTTTCTCCTTTATGCACATTAATCCTGTTAGAGATCAGATTTTTCTAGACTTCAGATGTGCTTGTCTGCCTGTGCACTCTCTCCACTTGATCAGTTTCTTGTATCCTTAAGTCTAGCATCCAAACTGTGTGAGCAGAGATGACTCCGGCCACAGGTTTTCCAGGAGTGAAAAGAAATAGTTCAGGGTTCTCAGACTCTTCTGATCTGCGTATCCCTGTTTGAGGTTGGTCTGTCTTAGCATGGTGCAACATTGTTTTATTGTGATTCACTATTGCTCCCTGATAGCTGCAGCTGTCAGGACCTGGGGGTGGGTGCAGGAGACTCCAGCTCTGTCTATGGTCAATGGACATGGAACTGTTGGAACAAGTCCAGAAGAGGGACACGAGGATGATCAGGGACTGGAGCACCTCCTGTATGAAGACAGGCTGAGGAAGTTGGGGCTGTTCAGCCTGGAGAAGAGAAGGCTGCGTGGAGACCTCATAGCAGCCTTCAGGTATCTGAAGGGGGCCTATAGGGATGCTGGGGAGGGACTATTCATTAGGGACTGTAGTGAGAGGACAAGGGGTAACGGGTTAAAATTTAAACAGGGGAAGTTTAGATTGGATATAAGGAGGAAATTCTTTAAGGGTGGTGAGGCACTGGAATGGGTTGCCCAGGGAAGTTGTGAATGCTCCATCCCTGGCGGTGTTCAGGGCCAGGCTGGACAGAGCCTTCAGTGACATGGTTTAGTGTGAGGTGTCCCTGTCCATGGCAAGGGGGTTGGAACTGGATGATCTTCAGGTCCTTTCCAACCCTAATGATTCTAAGATTCTATGATAATGGAGAAAGCAATCCCTCTATGGAGGGTAATCCCATGTACTTTAGCATCATAAAATCATTTAGGTTGGAAAAGACCGTTAAGATCAAGTCCAACTGTTAACCTAGCACTGGCAAGTCTAGCATTAATCCAAGTGCCACATCACATCTAAATACTTTCAGGCATGGCACTTCCAGCTACCCTTCCCCAAGCCTGTAGCATTGCATGGGGTTGTTGTGACTCAAGTGCAGGACTTGGCACAGGGCCTTGTTGAACCTCATACTCTATAGAGCTTTTTTTACCCTCTAGCAGAGCAACACCCCTGCCCAGCCTAAAGTCATATACAAACTTACTGAGGGTGCACTCAACCCACTTGTCCAGATCATCAATAAAGATGTTCAACAGAACTGTCCCTGCTATGGAACCCTGGGGAACAGGGCTTGTGACCAGCCACTAATGGGATTAACTCCCTTCACCAAAGTTGAAGGATAGAGGCAATCAGATCAAATAGTTTAGTCATGCTGAGCTGGCTATGGAGACCACCATTTGCCCTTGCTGCTGGAGACTCCCTAATGATTAATTTCTGTATTGAATCACTTTCAAATTACCCAAGTCACTCAAATGCCTGAAGTGCCTGGGGCCATTAAACAGGAACATGTGGCCATATACGCTACTTGCTAAGGTAAAATGGATCTGAGGTATGTTCAGCCTCCCCTTATGTCAGTGCCTAGTTCACAGCACTAGCTTCTGGAAAGGACAGTCCCACACAGTGTATTATTTGGTCTCTGCTGCACTAAAGGAACAATGTTTTGTTCTTGCCTATTCCTATTCCTTTCCCTTCTCCACTGCAGGTGCTCACCTGTCTCTGGCCTGAAACATGAAGGTCAAGAGCTGCTTCTTTATCTTTGTCATTGGCTTGGTGCAGGTGCTAATCCAAGACACATAAATGCCTAATCCTATTTTGAGGCTGACTTGTTAGCTCTGTAAAACATAACAGTTCGCAGGTGTTTGGAGGAATAGTTTAACACATTAGCACACTTTTTTGGTGATTATTTTCATGGAACTCTTTAAATAACCATTAAGCTTTGACAGCACCAAGCACAGGCAGCAGCTATTTAAAAATAAAATGAGGAGAGGGGTAAAAGCAGTGTGGTTGTAAAAAAAGGAAGCAGTAGGCTGCAGATAGCCGGCCTCTCCTTTGGGATCAGGCTGCCTTTGCGGAACCCAATGCTTGTTTTGCCAGCACAGACCAATGATAGATTTTACTGCTGATTTCCATGGTGTTTTTCTGCCCCCAGTTACATCGCTGCTCTCATTTCTGTGCAAACAACAGTTCCTGCTTCAAAAGCATGAGTGCAATTAAGGATAGATCTAACCTCACTCTTAAATTTAGCTTTTCTCCACAGTTTTCTCATGCAAGCATACATCTGGGTGGGATTTTGGCTGAACTCCAGAGCTCACTGGAGGCTTCGTGTCCAGCTGTGGCTGTTTCTCCATCATCCACTGGTCTCCTGTACCTGTGATTTTGATGGATCAGGTGTAGGTATCATCCTATGTCATTGCCTCATTAGGTAGCTAAGATTTAGCCTTGCCAGGCACAGCATCATTCTGTTTCCTCCTCAGATTTCTTTTTTTATTCACAGTAAAGCTGATCAAGGGATTTCTATCAAGGCAAAGAAATATCTTTAAGGCTTCTATAGGGACATGCTTGCCTAATTGTGAAACTGTGACACACAAAAAAAAATCCCTAGCTTTGTATTTCTAAGGACTTTATCTGGCTTAAACCTACAGAGATCCACAAAATAGGTATGTTTGTCTCTTCCTGGTGCACTGCCCTTCACGGTGAGCTCTGCCAGCCAGAAGCTGCTTTGGAAAGACCTTGTGCTTGAGCAGTTGGATTAGCAGCACTCTGTACATAGTGCTTTTTTTCCAGCCCTCTCTTCCTCTTCCATGCAGGCACACAACATATACAGCCTTGAGGTCGATTTGGTTAAAAAGATTGTTTTCAAGAAGCAGTGGGCGAAGTGTTATTAGGAATAACTGTCTGAGTGCAAACAGATGCGCAACACAGAGGTAGTGAAAGTGTAAATGTGGACTTGGATCTATTATCTGCCTCAAACACATTTTTCACTTCAGTGTTGGCAGTTTATTCTGTGCTTTCTCCTGTCTGCCCTGAAATACGGGGAAGTGATGGCAGTTCCACTGAATCACAGTGCTGAAGGATGCTTTCTGTGTAAGCATGCATGTAGGTAGTGCTGAAAAGCTTCATGGGCTCTCCTGCAGTTGCAGGATATTTCTCTCAGTAGCACTAAGCAGATGATGGACCAGAACTTTCACAGTCTTAAGTGTAAGGGAGAGTAATTGGACAGGACAGAATTCACACGGCTTTTGATGGCCTTGGAAAACTATGTTAAAAACAAATACCATAACTTCTGGAAAACAAAGACGTTCACAAAGGTAAAAGGCCAAAAGCAGCTCACCCCACAAAGCAGAGAGTCATGGTTAAAAGACTGATGAGCAAAAAGAGAATAATGGGAAGGAAAGTATTAAGGGTTAAGAAAGAAAGGGGAAGGGAGTCCTTTATCTAGGTATTAAAGGTTTAACCCAGTAAATCTCCCTCTTTCTCTTATTTCTGGGATAAAAATAAGAGCACTTGGAAAGCTTAAAGGCTAGATTTGAGAAGACAGCCGTGAGTGTAAGGATGCTCAGATACAACTGGGGACTGTAGAAATCCCTAAGCTGCTTTTTCTTAGGAGGAAAAAAAACAAACCACAGTTACCACTTAAGTCTGTGTCTGTATTTTCAGATGACCACAGTTTTTAAAAAGGCCCTTATAATGAGGCTTTAACTTCAGTCAAATCTTTCAGTGGCAGGGCATTGGGTCTGCACTTGCACTTGCACTGCAGTTGCTGTCTGTGGTCACGAGAAGCACCTGGGGAAAGTGGCATACTCCAGGCTAAAATCCATGTTCAAGGGTGATTAACCCACTGGAAGTGCTTGCCTCTTCTCATGACCACTACAGGGAATCTGCCTCACTAGCTCAGATGAATAGCATACATTTCCTATAGGTAAAATCAATGCCACCCTATGTAAGCACCCAAACCTTATCTGTGTGCCAGCTCAAAGCTTTGTTCATGTTCAACACAAAAGATCCAGGAATCATACCCTGCCTGGCAGGGCTCATTCACATTGGCATGATATGGATAAAGCTTTGCAGCTGTATTAGACAGCTTTAAGAATTAACTTTCCCGTTAAAGTGAGAAAATGGAGCTGCTCAGGAAACATGCACAGAGTGTATACTGAGGAGCTGTTCTTAGATTGAATTTTATGGCCAGAATCACATTTGAAGCAGGTTCCTGTTAACACAGGAAATACTGTGCTTACTGAAAAAACAAAAGCCTGTTCCATAACGTCCTTGGTATCATTTGCATTTTATGCCAGCAATAAGACAGATTTACAGGCAAACTGCCAACCTGTTTATTGGGCTTAAAATCTGACACACACACACGCACACACACACACTGCTTTGTAATAAGCAATAAATGAACAAATATTGCTCCCCAGGCTGCACCTATGCCAGCCAATACAACCCAGGATGCTTCTCTGTAGGGAGAGGTTGAATAAGAGAGAGATCTCTATCTAGATCAGATGTGCTGGTTAAAGTAATGTTGGGCATAACATTAGCTGGCACTGGTGACATCTGCAGTGTCCTCATCTGGATGAGTCTTGCTCTCAGGACAGCTGAGTTGATACTGGGGAAGACATGGGTCAGTCACCTTGTCTGATCAGTTGGTTTGTTGCATAGGCTGATATAATGCTTGTGAGATGCAAAATGCTCTGAATCGTCCTGCTAAAGAAAGAGGAATCATTCTTTCTTGGAGCACAGAAAAGAACAGATTTTCTTTCAAGAATTTTTTTTTTTTCCCCCCACATACAATGCAATATCAAACCTAAATGGTTTTGGACTGTTTTTGTTATTGCAATTAAGTTGCTATTGGTCACTAGCATTAATAATTTCATTAAGCAAAGAACATGTAGTGATTTAGAGATAAAAGAGAGTCTTCTTTTCAGCAGAGGACTGCTCACTTTCAATTCCTCCCCAAAAGGAAGATAATTTTTAAAAGAATGGGGGAAGACTAAGGAGGAGTACCCAAGGAAATAGGATTTACTATCAAAAATCTATGCACTACCATTTCCATACACAATGCTTATGTAACAGATTGTTAATAAAAGATCATAAGTAATCATAAAATCAGAGCCTGCACCGCAAAAGCATAACCCCTATCAAAGCAAAACTCCTTGCACCAATATTTTTGTAAACAGCACCTACTTAAAAATTAAATCTTGGTATACTGTATGCATATAAAAACATGCAGCTGTGAGTAAATCCAGGCAAAATGACTGCGTTTAACAGTATCCTCACAGACCTGTGTCTAGAACTGCTTTGGCTCTGCATCATTCACCCTCCACTGTTCCTTCTTCCACTGTCTGTAACCATTGCACAGAGATTTCTCTAATCTGATTTTAGCCATCTAAAAATGTCATCCATTGTAATAGTGCTATAGCTTCCCACTTTCTAGACATTGATTGGGTACAACCATTATTGCTTGAGGTGGTCACTTGAGGGAGACTCTCTCCTGAAGGAGAGCTGAGAGTAGATGGGCACTTCAGTATAGGAAATGGTCTTTAGTAGGAGCCATTCATGTGACCTGAAAATTAATACTGGCACTTCAGTATTTTCAAATCAGTTCTGGGTTTCCTTTATGTCTTTGTATTCTGGAATATCCTTGCAGATTCTCCACAAATCAAAATTACATGCAGTTGTTTTCCAGCTTCTGTTTTATCACTGATCTATGCTCTCATCACATTGAAGTCTGAAATTAACCATAAGGGCAGTTATTGAGGTTAGAGTGCAAACACTTGTTCCACAAATAATCCTGTAGAGTTCTCTAGCTCTGTGGTCTGAAGTCTGGATGCCAACTATTCCGAGGTATCAGTTTAAATGCCCTTATATTCAGTGAAATGAGAACATGGTAAATAACTTAAAAAGCAATGCAGGTGCACAGATACATGTAATCTTTTGGGTACAGCTATCCAGTGAAAGGAGCAGATCCTGCTCTTGATGGTGCTCAGAAACTGCTGCAGTTTTGCTTCCAGGCCTCCTCTTAATCACATTTGGAGTTCCTACTGCAGGGTTTGAGAAAAGGTTTATCTTCAGCCCCAAAAGATGATAAACAAGCCTCCTGCTGTCCTTCCCTCTCACTTTCAAAAGATTTACTTTACTAGCATATTTTGAAATCATCATTAGAGGCTTGTGCTTTCCCTGCTAGAGGCCATTCTTCAAGTTAGTAAATCAACCTGCAGGTAGCTTCTGTCACTGAAGTTAGGTGACAAGGATGTGTACGATAAAAGTTTCAGATATGAAAGCAAGATGGGAACTAAATTAGTCTGACAATCTGTCAGACTGAAGGTGCAAATATACAAGTTTATATCGCAGTAACTAAAATAATTTCCTGGTAAAAAGCTGCATGCTGTTTGAGTGCGAGCAATGAGGTTCATTTGCACATACTGCATGAAAGGTAGCTCAGACTTACTCTGCAGTCTGAGTCAGGGGAACAAGTAATTGAGCTAAAAATAGTTCAATAAGTCTGCAAAAGGTAGTCTGTGGTTGCTATGCAGCTGAATGGCAAGTGTAACTGAATGGGACACTTTAATACCAACAACTCTCATATCTTGCAAGGACTACTGAAAATGAACGCAATGGTAGTGAAAGTATCACAGCTTGATGTCCCATCTTCCTACATTCTAGTTCTGAGCATCTTATAAAGGCACAGATAAATCAGTGTAAATACCAACAAAATGATTGCTTCCATGGAATTTCTAATGTCTTTAGAACAGGCTGTTCTATGCTTATTCTAGCAAAATGGACATCAGTGTGGTGCGCTCCTAGAAACATGAAACAGTACAGAAATTGGGAGAAAATGAGGCGGAGAACTAGATGTACTTTCATGATGGGGGGGGGGGGGGTGGGAAGAAGGAATAAGGTAAAATGTGGAGATAAACAAGCCTTTGACAGATAGAGTCTGAGATACCAAAGAGATAGGAGTTACATGCTAAATGAGCAACAAAATTAAGTTTTCAGCAATAAAGAGGATACATGAAAAGGGGCTGAAGAAGGGCAAGAGACAAATGAAAGTGCAAAATGAACCCAGAAAAAAACACAAAGATTGAGTCAGTGTGGGTGTGCACACAGGTGTCTGTGTTTGCAAGCACAAATATAGAACAGGAAGATGCAGATCAAACAAAAAGGTGATTTAAAATCTGCAGAACATTCTGAAGCTGGAAGGATAAAAAGTGATTGAAATAAGAATGTAAGTGGGGAAAGCTGTGAATTAAAGGATAAATGGGTAGGAAGAGCAATTGAAGGATTATACAACAGTTTCAGCATTTTTGTGAACTCTAGTGATGGGAGAGAAGAGAAACTAGAATCTGAAAACCTAAAGGTTTGAGACAATACTTGGAAGGTCTTTGCCTCAAAGAGTCATGGAGGGACTGTAGACCTCCCTGAGAGGGTGCCTTTGGGGGCACTCTGTGGTGCTCCCAATTTGCATGGCTTGGCCAGTTTCATTCAGTATTACTCTGGCAGCTAAAGGTTACTGGCAAAATGAACAGGCCAAGTGTCACCAATCTGTCTTCAAAGCCCTTTGCTGGTCAGCTTGACTCCTCAGGCTATTATACTGGCACCTGTGGATGAGCTGTAGGTATTGCGCTGTACTGGTGGTATTGGACACGGAAGACTTTGAGCCACTTGTTTCTTGGATTTGCAGTTAACTGCTTGCACTTGCACTTCACAAGCACATGGGAAGCAATTAATGGCATTTCCCAGGCACAAAGGGATGGAATTGAAAGCATATCCAAAGCTCAGCTTTCTCCTTTGCAGTACATTGCAGCAAGCTTCTGGGGTGAAACAGAAGTGTGTGTTACAGAAAGGTGAGAGCCCTCTGGCTCACTTGCAAAGCTATAGTGAGCCATATATCTCATACCTATGTCCTGGTGAGTGGTTGGGGTAAATTGAGGAAGACAGCACAGCCCTTCAGGGATGGTCTTCTGCCTGACTGCTGTTTCCGTGATCAGATGACACTGCACTTAACTGCAAGCTGCTCTGTCTCTCTGGTCCCTTTCTAGGCTAGCTGTGTGTAATGCAGCCTGAAAAGGAGGCTGTGTCACACTGGGATCTGTCCAAGAAATACAGAAGTAAACAACTGCATGAAGGTCTATGCTTTTGTGGGCACGTTATCTTCAGGTTGGATGCTCTGTCAGGAACTGCTCGGTATCAGTTTGGCCTAATTCATTTGTTTAGGCTGTTGATACGAGTTAGAGATTGGATCTGTACTTGACTCAGCTCTTTGGGAACTGACAGGCACAGCAGTTTCCCAACTCCCTGAATTATTTTGACATGGTGTAGCAATGTTCAAGCACAATACAAATTGTGACACAGGAGGTGTCTTTACAAAGCACTGAACTCAACCTCCTCCTAGCCTATTATATATCCTGTCTTCACAGAATACCCTTTGAGACAGTATAAATCATCCCAGGAAGCTTAGTCATGTGCCCATCTGTGATTCAGGGGAGCAGCTGAACACCTGAATTAACGTAACCTGGTTGTCATCTTCCCACTGCTTTTCACTGTGCCAAGTCTCTCTAAGGAGCACTGGAAGTGACCTGTGTTTAAGGGAAGGACACATACCTATGGGCAGAAAATGAGGATGCAGCTCAGCAGAACACTTGCCTGTTCCCACTTCTGTGCAGTGGCTCACCGTCACCTTGCTTTTGGCAGCATAACCTTACATAGGGCTGTGCTGTGAAGCAGGTCGCTGAAGTGATCCAGGCTAAAAATAACTTGCCAAGAAAAAGAAGAAATTGCTCTTTCTCTGATTGTTTTCAGTAATGTGGTCTCCTAAGAAGCAAATTCTTGATGGGGTCAGGCACACACGAGAGGAGCTTTTGGCCTGCTTGTTACCAAAGTGAGCCTTCCATGCGACTACACTCTGAGCAGCTGCCACTTAGTGTGCAGTAATCCCATCTGCAAGACTTTTCTGTCACTGTGTGGTTAATTAAGTGACCTTCTGAAGCTCAACAGGATGTGAGAGCATGACTCATCCCTGGTCTCACTAACTTCAGTTCTCAGACTGAGCTGGATAAAAACTGCCCTGGTTCCCACAGTACCAGAACATCAGCATCTCCTTATGTCCTTCCACCTTTCTCCCTAGGTTTGCTCACGAAGCCAAGGCCCTGTCAAAGCAAAGCTATTAAGTCTCCCAATAGCATGGATCACAGCAATGAAGTTGTCCTAGTCAGCCTGCATTCTGCATTGTTACGTTCCTTCTGTAATTGCAGGGATTTATGGAGTTGTTCTTTATTTCTTTTCATTAAATGCCCTGAAAGAAAATCTGTATCCTGTCTTCCATCCAGCACATACTACATTTCAGTGGAGAATTAAGTGATTCGTGTCATCTCTACTGAGGACCATCCATAAGATATCCAGAGGGATTTTGTAAGATTTAGAAATCCATTGGTACCTCCATTGCTCAGGTAACTTCGATCATTCTAGCAAGCAGTCCTGCAGCATTAGGCATATAATCAACTTAGAAGTCGGGTCTCTGTTTCTCTGTGGGTCCTAATCACTAGTTTTCTTCATTTCTACTGCAGAAGTTTCCAGCATTTTCTGGTATGTTTATTGCTGTTTGTGGGGTTTGCTGAAAGAACTTCTAGGGGAAAAAAAGGAGAGACCACCCCTTTGCCCTAAGCAGTGCTTTGCTTTAAATACATGCCTACCTAAGAGTGAAAATGTAAAATAGGTAGGTAATGAAGTCCTTGCAGCAGTCAGATAATTGTACTTGTCTCAAAGTGAAAAATAAGCATACATGATGAATGGCTCAGTGCAATGAATATAAATACCAAGCTATTATTTATTGAAGTTAATAGCAACCAAATATTAGTAAGATGGCTCGAAAGAAACAAGAGTAGGAATGTCTGATAGAGTTTAGATATTCATCAAACAAATGTGAGTCGTTAGTGGGAAGTGTCACAAAAGACGAATGGGTGGTATCACGCAAGGTGTAAGGTAAAAGTCATCATGAGCCTTTGATTTAATACTCATGCAAAGCACCAGCCCCCACCCCCCGCAGTTAGGAAACAATATATTTTGTCATCTTTGAATGCTACATCCTGCAGCCTGTTTTGGTGCAACTCATTTAACAGGCCAGGCTGGATACCATCCACATACAAATGGAGGATGAAGTGCCAAAAGTTTAAGGTTCCTGGCTTCAGTCGCATAATGGCAGAAAACTTGAGAAAATAGTATTTACATGGTCACCTTCGCTTTGTCCCTCTGTGTTCTGACTCAGTGATGCCACGCATACCCATCTTCCTGTTATCTGCTGTGAGCTCTTGAAATGTCTTGTCCCGCTCTATGACCCATATTCATATGGCCTTCCATAGGGCTGTCTGTCTTTACAGGTCATGTGTTAAGGACCTGTAGAGTTTTCTGTAGAACTTGGCGGGGGGGGTGGAAGAGGGCAGAGAAGGGGAGTTGAAGAAGCTAATAAATATCAGCACCCAGTGAAGTAGAGGTTTTAGGGTTAGGGTAGAATTTCTACAGGTATGTTTTTCCTGCATCCTGCTGAGCACAGCCAAACTTCCCTCTTTGTAGGCTAGCTCTGAAATCTGGAAAATACATGTGTTTGCCTGGGTTCACAGGTCCAGATGAGGTGGACACAATGTATGCTGCGCTCTACCACCTTTTTGAGGTCTGGCACTGTGTGTTCTCTCTCTTCTGAACAAACTGCTTTAGCTGTCCTACCAGCACACCTTGTCCTGTTTGCCATTTCACCACCAGACCCAGGTTCTGGGGACTCCATTCCAATTCTGACACTGTTCGTGGCAGCAAAGATGTTTGCTGGGGATTTTCTGGTGATTTACAAAGCTTTGCTTTTCATTGTGTGTTGATGAGCACAGCTTTGAAATACTCCTAAAGTCTAGAGGTTAGATACAGATCCAGATGTTCAGATACTTACCTGAACTGACTTTAAATAAGCTGTACTACTCACTTTTCTCCCTGCAAGCAATGAAGAGATACACATAGTGTGGGGTGGGGAGGGGGAAACCTCTGACCGAGCAAAAGTTTTTCTGAGGTCAAAAATTATTAGATTTGACTAGTTCTCACTTCCCACCTCCCACTTTAAACTTGGTGAGGGAGGGCAGCTGGTGTCAGCCAGATCCTTTCAGACTTCACATCGTGCTGTAACTAAGCAGCCATCCACTTCAATGGTAAGGGATGGTAATTGCAGGTCCTAGGCTGCAGACTGACGTCAGCTCTTCAGAGGAGGATGCTGACTGCTTAATGAATATCAGTAGACACTGTTTAGCTTCTGCTCAGAAAAGAAAACTCAAAAATGGCTCTTAGGGAACAGTCAGCATCCATTATCTTCTTTCTAATGATAATTTATAGATGTTTCTCCTTTCATTTTATAAAAAGAGGTCCTGAGAAGAGTTCACTTCCAGACCAGCAACTTCAAGTGCGATTATGTGGCAAAGAGAACAAGGTTGACATATAGGTCTAATTACAGGGTCTTTTTTCTAGGAGAAAATTAATTTGTTACATGCTTGGCATGATACAGGTAGTCCCATACTGAGTCTTTGCAGAGCCTCTTTATTTCATTTGAGCCATTCTGTTTATAATTCTGTCAAGCTTACAAAGGTGTATTCCCCCTGCTCCTCAAGCAGCTCCTTTCCCCTCATTAAAGGTTTTTGAAGTGTTGGGCTGCTCAGACAGGGTGGGGAGGAAGGTTGTTTCATTTCTCTTACTAACATGGAGGTGGAATTGATGTGGGTCCCATCTCCATGTGTGTTTCTAAGGTCTGCTGTTACAACCTTATTACCTGGGACTTTTGCATGCAAATTCAGAGTAAAGTCAAGTTTTTCTAGATCTCTCAAGCAGAGGAAATACATTCAGGGCATCGTTTGTTCTGGTATTGCACCATGCCTGTATTCTTGCCTTCTCTGCACCAAATTCCCTCACAAGAGAGGTCATGAAGAAGTCAGCTGAAACAAATCTGACAGCGGGGGGTTGTCTTCATCTCAGTATGCTGTCTCCTGCCTCTTTGTACTCGTGATGCCAGTGAAGTACAGGGGACAGAAAATTAAGGAGCATATGTTTCTCAATCGAGGGCTGTATTCATCACGATGTAGCTTTGCAGAACTCAGGCATTGTACCTGGTGATCAGTTTGGTCTGTTAACTTCTGAATGGCCAGCTTCTAGCAAAGAATATATTTGGTTTGAGGTCTTGCTGAGGGATTTAAATTGCATCCTTGAGAGGTGAGAAAGAGGTTTTAGAAACCAGAAAAGACTAGAGGGAATGAAGGGCTGGAATGAGACGGCTAATAAATGTTACAGAATTGAGCTTTGTTTTCATTATGGTGGTACGCAGCAAAATGCGTTTCCCAACGTTCCTCAAAACATTCCAGTAATTCATCTCAATTAGCATGATTTAGGTGGTTGTTTCTAGCCTTTGGAATTTAGCACAAGGTTAATGTACATAAATGTGTGATGACATATAGAGAAACTATAATTGTCTTTAAGATGAAGTGTTCTAGCAGCGTGAAATAAGTAAGAAATTGGCTGAGTAGGTGGACTTATTTCTGTTGCCAAGACAAAAAATCTGTTGAACTTCAGGACTGCTGATACGCTTTTCACAGGACATTCAGTATCAGGAAACTAGGGGTCAGAAGTCACTCTGAAGTGCTTTTTTTGACTTACTTCAATGAAGGCAGTTTATTTTTAAGTTTGCTCTTTAAAACCTAGTGTTTGATATCCAGGAGGCTTTCCCATGTCTTAGTCCATTTAATGCTTATGAAGCTGGACAAGCTCGAACTTTACATTGAAACCTGAGCTTGTTTGCATGGGAAAGGTGGTAGTGAGGTATAAGAATGTGTGAGCTTACCTGCCAGGGACTTTCAAGGTCTTTTGCTCTTTGAGGCCGACTTCTCGCTTTCTTCCTGCCCTGTCATCTACATGTGTATGCAAATGGCCTTTCCCGAAGGGCTGTGATAGTTTTTTGCACTGAAACCTGTCCTTTCTCCTTGAAGTTTTCTAAACTGTCCATAGGAGGCTCATACCTCTTTGCTGTGGCCTGGCAGACCTCTCTTTGCTCTCTTGAGCAAGGATCTGGAGGTTCCTGTAGATTTATGAGCTTCTGCATGTTATTTTGTATTGTAATGCACTGGGCTGGGACTGACTCCAGCCTTTCAAAAAGAGGTCCTAGTGTAAACAGCCTTCTTCTCTGAATGGCTTTGTCCTTCTCTTGGATTCTGCCCTTCCATTTCTAGAGTTGGTTCATATGCCCCCACCCATACACACAGCTGTAGAGTTTTGCTCCTAGTAAAGGAAAGATCATGGGATGTGCAAAAGGAGTTGAGGTCCCATTGAGACTCATCTTGGCCTGTATTATTGTGTGATGCAAGTGAATTATGAGCAGAAGGAGTCTTCTCCCTGCCAGGTCTTCAAACTCCTCTGACTAGTGTCATTAACATCAGTGTTTTTCCTGTTTTCCTCTGAGGGGTGATGCATGGTGTTGCATGTCATTGTTTCCCTCAGAAACGCCAACTGTGTTACCATGGCTGCTCCATCTCTGAGATAAAGTGAGAGGTGCCAGCCCCCACAAAGTCCGTACAGTTTGCTTAGTAGCAGGCAAGAAACAGCATTTCTCCCTTCCTTTATAAGTGGCTGGAAAGTCTCCATGGAAACATTTGTTGTTCCACAGCATCAATTCTTTAGACTGTCTTCTTCCTTCATTCTGATCCTTTCCAAGGGAGTTCGTGTGATTTCCTGATGCTTTGAGAGCTGAATGGATGGCTTACACAGCAAGGCTGTCCCAGGGAATGTGTTAGTTTCTCCATCCCCTCTGATGGGCAGAGCATCAGTGGACATTTTTGCCCCTTGAACTCTGCTGCAACTAGCCAAGCTGCGGGCAAGTTGTGTTGCAGCATCTCATTTGTATAGATAGAACTCTGTTACACAGATAAAGTGACAATTCTAATTACTAGCATTCATTCATTTCATTCTTGAGTTTTCTTTGGGGTACTAACTGGAAATAAAAGGACTGAGACTCATAGAAGAAAAAAAAAATAGGGTGTTAGGTTCTATCAGATCTTCCTCTGGGAGTCTGCTCTGAAGAACAGACTCTTTGCAGAATCTATTAGAGCCACATCATGCTTAAACTCCTGAGCTGACACCTGAGGAACAGTTGATGCTACTGGGAAAAGAGTATAATGCAATAAAAGAGGAGGCGAGAACTCGGGGTGTGCCAGGGCTGGATATTTGTCACTATTACTTTCTCCAGTAATTTTTGCACAAATGCACATGTATTTGAGTGTGGCTGTGCATGTGTGTCCATGTTTGCATGTGTTGTACGTTTAATCACTCTGTACTTCAAATATTACAGTTGGTAGAGGTGCAGACTGGTAGCCAAGGGCAAGCATATGTTTGTTTAGCTCACAGATGTGACGTGTCTCACAGGCCACCAGAAACAATCCCGCTATTCAGAGCATCTTCCCAACATGAGTAATGGCAGCATTTATATTTTGCAGGTAACTGGTGGTTCCTCAGGAGCAGTATGCAGAACAATTCCCTCAATCTGTGGTGGGGGGAACCCACCATTACTATTTACTAGGATAAGCTTTTTTCTGGAGATCTTATAATTTCTTCATTGCCTCCAAAATATATTCTGTGAGGGTGAAATAAGAAAACTTGCTTCCCCCTAAACCGCCGGACCTGCTCCCATAAAAAGAGCTGCAGTGCTAAGCACATGCAGATCTGTAATGTGAATAGAGCGGGCTTGATTCATGCAAATCACTCCCATCCCTCTTATGAAGCAAAATAAGGTGTGGGGGTGCAGAGTAGTACTGAGGGGGGTCCTTGCAGTGTGGGTCTAGGTGCAGGCTGTACAGCCACTACAGTGAGTGGTTTATGAAGCATTCTGCATGGGCTGTTTGTAAGGGGAGGCAGGGCTGCAATGTGGAAATGCCAGCCTGCAAGTGTGTGGTCACCTACTTCCACAAGAGAGGCTGAGAATAACCCGGGTGCGCATTCCCTGAGCTCTTCTTGAATTTGTAAGCCATGGCTGAAGAGGAGATTTATTTCCTGTGGGCCTGAAAGTGTGACTGAATACTTGCAGGGAGGGCTGCTGTTTTCAGGCTGCAGCTCCCCTGCTGTATTTCATGTTTACAGTTTATGATACACTGAATCCTTTGGTGCCTTGTTCTCAGCTCTGCAATAGAAATGCCACGAAATCCATTGCAGTGTGTGCTGTCTTCTGATTTTTCCAACCACTTGCTAATGACTTCAATAAGGTCTAAATCACAGCTCCCCTGGGGAGTGCTTTCTGTCAGAGCTCTATCATCCACAGCTGTAGGTTTTTTTCTCCCTCACACCAAGCTGCCCTAATGTCAGCCTTTGCGTTGGGGCCCACCAAAGCTTGTACACCCACAGCAAGCATTAGTGAAGCAGAATCAAGTTTTTTGGTGAAGGTATGTTTCCTGTTCATCTTTTCCAGCCCCCTTGTGAGTATATTTTATCACCCTTCAATTGCCATTTTTTAGGCTAGAGTGTCCTAGTCCTTCTATTTGTTCCTAATACCCAATGGCTTAAAGAGAAGGAAAGAGCATGTGGTAGTTTTGCGTATCCTCACAGGCAATTTAACTGTTCCTTCAGCTACTCCGATACCTTTAAATAAACAATGGATTTATTCCAACACGTGAGCAAACCACGTGCAATACTGACTCTCCTTCTCCATATAGCAAAGAGGACTCCATCAAAATTAGCTTTCTATGTCTAAAAGACAGCAAGAGAACTGGAAGGCTCCAGTTTCCTCCTTGGCTGGCTGGGCTTCCAGAGAACTGGAAGGTTCCAGTTCTCTCCAGAAAACAATCTGTATGAGAAACTGGTAATCCCGCTACAGGCTTTTCCTGCTGCAGTCTGACCATGTTTTAGTTTCTTGACTGTCTCCTGTTCCAAGTGTCATTTTCTCAGATTCCTCCCTGGAGCAAGCTGGTTGAGGATCCAGGGGATAGGTGCCACAGATACGTTTTAATTCGAAAGAGAAATATGGAAATCTACCTGGAAAAGAGTGGAGGAAAACCGCAAGCCATCACCTGTATTTTTGCTGGTTTATTGTGCTGCCTGGGAGTTTCTTCTTCTGCAGCAGTATCTCATTGGAATAATGAGGCAGCATGTCGCTTAACTGTGCAGTGGCCAGATCAGTGGGGATTTCAAGAGATAAGTAATTCTATTTGATTTTGTATCCAACAATTATAGTTTACATTCCTTTCCACCTTAGAGAGAGAAAGGCAGTCTGGGCTGTAATTAGGATTTTTTTCTTTTCCCTGTCTCCTTTGGTCATCTGTTCCTCTTATTGTCAGGCAGCAGTGGCAGCAGCAGCCTTAAAAGCAGGGAGTCATGACAACTGACTCTTCCTGGAGCAATTTGGGTTGTTAGAAGGAAAAAAAGAAATATCCCTAAAACACAAGTGCCAAAAATGCAATTAGATCACAAAGCTGTATGAAGCAGGAAAATGACAGCAGAGGACTGGGAACCACCCAGGAGTTGTGAGTTTGCTTATCTGCATGTTCACCTTCTGAGCATAGCCCTTCAGTGGCAGAAAATGCATTGGATTCATTTGTCATTTGAGGGTTTGGCTGTGGCTTCATGTCTGTGAATAAATAAATGCCCACACAAATAGCTAATGAAGTGCAGGAGGAGTGTCTTGCATAAGAGCACATTAATGATTTTGGAGCAAATGCCCTGTTGAATTTCACAGGGTGAGATCTCAATCAATTAGCAGCTTAGAACAGTTCATTCTGAAGCAATGTATCTATATCATCGTACACAAGTGCCCAGTGCCTGCTCTTATTGCAGGCTTGATTAGATGAATTTGAGCTTCCAATTAAAAAAGTTACTCCTGGAAGTTAAACTTTTGACCCAAATCTTAGATTGCAAATAAAAAAAAAGTACCACTTTGAAATAAGGAATTTTCTGAATTGCTGCGACTGCAGTTCAGCCCTGAATAGTCCTGCTTAGCATGGCAGGGAATGTTGTATTAATCCTTACCATTATTCTTGTTATCTCTCAAAACAGTAAGAAAACTTTGTAGTTGTCCCAACTCTTTGCAGAGGGATTTCTTGCTGTTCACACATGTTGATTAGGTGAATCTTTCTTCCAAGTCACATAAGACATGATAGCCACCTAGTTATGCTAGCTCACAGGCACACGTTGAGAAAAGAAAGCCATCTGTGATTTTCAGACAACTTCCCTTCCAGCAAGGTATCATGTTTTCCATTTCAGCAAAGTGTAAGCATCTGTGTGACTTGCATATGGTTACAAAACACACGAGTACGGGACTTCTATTCACCTCTTAACCAGTGTATGATCTAGTGTCTCAATGCAAATCAGTTATTATAACAAAGCAATTTCTTTTCCTGAACTAAAGCTTAAATTAATGAGGCTTCTGTTTTGCCCCTGCGGTCCTCATTCTTTTGGTATAGTATTATTTGTCTGTTCAGTATGAGGGGTATTATGTGGGAGATCCCATATTGAAAAAAATCTGTGCTTTCCATAAATGCTCGATTTATATTCTACTAGTATCAACCAGAAAAAATATTTCAAGAGCTACTTTGTTTTCAAATAGCTCCAGATGCAAAATGCTCCATGGCTTTAAGTCAGGATTGTAAAAAATGAATAGAGCACAGTGAATTAATTTTGCTAATGAGCTTTTCAACCACATGATGCATTTGGGCATCTTCATACAATTAAACCACAGAACTAGGCAAGCAGATCCCAAGTGACACCCTTTGTCAGAGCACTTCAGGACCCTCCAGAGTGTTTCCCCCCCTCCCTTTAATTTATTTCTATCACAAAGCAAAATATACAGATCATTTGTTTCAACAATTGAAAAATTATGTTTGGCGTTAGTTGCAACAGTATTTTTGTAGTACTCATTTATTCTGCTATCCAGGCAAGAAAGGCAAAGCAGTAGCATTTTATAGAGCAGAGAACATTTTTACACAGTTCTCTTAAATCTTTTTAGCAGTCCTTGAACAAAATGTTTACCCTGTAAACAGAATTTAGTAAGCAATCCACAAGACTTATCATGACAACCTGCCTATCCTTCCTAAACCATTGTATTTCTATCCCATTCATTCCTAACATCTGCTGCTGCTGACCCTTTAGCCCATATTTACTCAGTTACAGTACTCTCTCTGCAGCCTTAAAATATTTCCTGTCAATTTACATCCATTTCTGCTTCATTGTCTGGTTTTGGATGCTGGATTTTCTGGTTTTCTTTTTGTGAAAAGAAAGTGGGGAAAAAAAAAGGTGACTGATTGTCATTGCTCATGACTGAGAACCATTTAACAATGTGAATAAGCCCTGCACAAGTCATAGAATCATAGAAAGGTTTGAGTTGGAAGGGACCTTAAAGATAGTCTAGTTCCAATCCCCCTGCCATGGGCAGGGGCGCCTCACACTAGACCATGTTGCCCAAGGCTCTATCCAGCCTAGCCTTGAACACTGCCAGGGATGGAGCATTCACAGCTTCCTTGGGCGGCCCATTCCAGTGCCTCACCACCCTCACAGTAAAGAGACTTTTCCTTGTATCTAACTTAAATCTCCTCTGTTTAATGACTGTGGTCAGGTGAAACCGTAAGGGATGTGTTTGCATCCCCAAAGCTCTTCAGCCAAAAGCTGGCAGTCCTGCTGAGCTTGTTGGGTGTCAGTCCTCTGCTCTCCTGTTGATTCTCCTGACCTTTAGTGCTCCAGCTCCTGCTCCCATACATGGTGAGTGCGGCACAGTTCTAGCCAGAACCCACTGTCTAATGGGGTCATGAGCTCATGAGTTCTGTGGAGTTTAGTGATTATTAGGCTGGAATTCAGGGAGAAGAACAAGGGTAAGCCTGGAGAGCATTACAGTGCCTTACCAAAGTTAGGCTGTGACCTCAGGCGTCTCAAAGTGAAAGGTTTCACATGAACTTACTGCACAGACATGCTGTTTTAATAAGAAAACTAATTTTTCTAAAAAAAAAAAAAAAAGAAAAAAGAAAAAAGGGGTGGGGGATGAAGAAGCAGTGTACAAGGAAACATAAACCTGAGTTATGTGGAGTTAAAAGCTCCAGGATTTAATGCTAATCTTCTGTTAGGGACTTGCATCTGTTCTTTCTTTCATTGTAGTTTTCTTCAACAGAGATCAGCCATGTAGAAGGCTTTTACAGAGAGAAAATACCAGGGTAAAACAACAACTCTATTTCTGTAAGGCAGGGAAGTGTGGCTAATTGCAAGTAACTTCCCCCTTCGTCATCAGCTCTTAAAATACAAGACTGGCACTCAGGAAGCCTGGGTTCTCAGCTCAGCCACACACTTCGTGGGTGAATTTGGGAAAGGCAATAATAAAGAACCATTGCCCCATGCCTCAGTTTCCAGCTCCCAGTAATAGAGAAACACAGAGTCCCATTAACAGTTGTGCTATGGCTGTGTACAAGGATATCAGCTTTGGAAGCAAGCACCTTCCTTCCAGTGCAGTCCTCAGCAGTCCCCTGAAAAAGCCTTTTCAGACAAATTTCTCAGGGAAGTTCTGCAGCTATTCCTTTAGCACTTAGGGTCTCAGTGCACTGTCTGCAGACAGGTTTGTATCTTCTGAAGATTTGCCTCCTAAAAACAACCACAGGAAATAAATCTGCCATTCTGTCCAGTCTTTCTCCTGCCTCTCTACCATCTGGTTAAGTGGTCAGCCAATTTATTTTGTGTTGGCTTTCATTAGGAGTGGAAGATTGATGCCTGGAAGTATTTTAATGGCACTGTTGACCTTGATAATAAAACTGTCCATTCTAGTTCCTATTGGTAATGGCATCTAATACTGAGTCACAGAGAAGCAGCAAGTCTAGTAACACAACCGGTGAGGAGTCCCATGGAAAGACTTCAGTGAAGAGGCCCATTTCAGTGCTGCCTCCCTTGTTATATCAGGCCCATCAGCACTGTATGTGATTTGCCTATCTATTAGTAGATATTTGGCACTGCAGTGATGCCCAGAACCATTTCCACGCTCTCTCCTGCAACTTGCTGGGTGCTCAACACCATATGACACTGACAGCTGCAACTGCTACTAGCTGCTATCTCAGGGCTGTGTGTAATTTGGAGAACAATTTGCATAATTCTGAAACCTAAAAATACCCATGCACAAACGAAATGCATTAATATGTGCTATTCTAACAGACATGGAAGTAGCTGCTGCTTTCCCAGTGCATTTTGTAACAGAGACTCTCAACACCTCTTCTTCATCTGACAAGGCTGACATTTATGAGAGACATTTAAGGACACATAGCAAGTGTTAATTATCCTCAACGTGCATCACAGGCTTTATGTAAAATGATTAGAGAGGTGCCTTCCA
Organism: Lathamus discolor; assembly: GCF_037157495.1. NCBI lineage: Eukaryota > Metazoa > Chordata > Aves > Psittaciformes > Psittacidae > Lathamus > Lathamus discolor. The sequence goes on along the minus strand of NC_088893.1, from coordinate 11,398,386 downwards.
GAATAATTAGCTTTCTGAAACTGCTGAACCCCCCTGTCTGCTGCATGTTGACTAAAAGGGATGTTAAGTCTGAAGATTAAGTGTGAAGACCGGTTCCCATCCCAAGTCTCACCTGTCCACCCATTTCCTTCCTCAGCCCTGCTGATACTGTTCTCAAGTGTGCAATGGAACCCACCCTACTTTGCTCTGTTGAATCATAGCACTTGCTTTTCATGTCTCCTTGGTGATATAAGGGGAATATTTGTGACCTTTTCCTTTCCATGTAACAAGCATCCTTGCAGGTCAAGTGACAAACAAGCTCCCCTGAGCTACTAAGTCAGTGCCATGAGGGGGAAATGCTGTTTGGATTACTGCTATGATATGTGAACTAATTACACTCAGAAACAATAAGGGCATGATCCCAGAGGGATCTGCCTGAAGTCATGGTGACTTTGAATTATCCACTGCAATAGTCATGGCACTGGCAGTGAAATACTGTATTTGTTTCTGGCAGTGATCTGAATTTTTTTCTGCTCCCTGGTGCGATCCAGGAGTGAGCTGGCCTCGGGATAGTCTGGGAGGAAGCTACACTGAGGTCTGTATAACTTTAGTCTTCTTAGTTTCCTAATGTCAAATCTTAGAGGACTGTGAAAGATATGGCCAAAGAGTAGCAGCAAAGCACATAAACTCCTCCTTTCTTTAAAAAGAAAGCATCAAGGATAGGCCTCCATGTAGTCTATAGGCTTTAGGTGTCTTGTACTTGGAAATCCTTGAGGACCAGATGAGGGACAGCTCTGTGCCATATTGTTAGGTTCACTGTACTGAGCTGTAAATGGTGGCTGAAATGATGAACAAGGAAAAGAGATCATCCCAAACCAGGGTAAAGATGACTCAGGTACTGCACTGTTTGCTGTGATCTTCTGCTTGAAGAACTACAAGGGGATGAATTTGACAAAAGGTGTGGCAAAACCCCAGTCACTAAGCTCACTGTAAATAGAGATACTTGACCAAAAGTCAGGTCCAAGCAGCCATGAACCTGAGTGTGTGCCTAAGCTGGCTCTAACCTTCACTGGGCTGCAGTTTTCTCCAGGGCGGAATATTTGTTGTGATAGGACAGAAGTCAAGTGGTTTGTCAACCGGCAAATGCCTAGAGAGCAGCTGCTGAACATTGCAGGGGTGTCCAAGTACAGTACTTGGGCTCAGTTATCACTCTTTCCCCATACATTCACACAGACAGTCATTGGTCTGTATTTGCTTGGCTGGGCTACTAGATTTCCCAACTAGGTTCATCAGGAATGTAATTCTCTGTCCAAACTGCCACAGGCATGCAGCCATGCAATTTTGTCAACTTAATAGAGGAGCACTCATGTCAAAAGTGGAAATGATGCCTCTGTTGTGCTTTCAGGAATACCATAATTGTATAACTGATTTCAATGGAAGTCAAGAGCTCAGAATACTCATAAAACCTTCTGGGCCAAAATTTGGCCAAATGTTAGTAGGTAACCACTCTATTTATCAATTGATTTGGCCTAGAGGTTGTTCCCCTTGGTTAAATTAAGCAGAGCTGAATGGAACCGGTACTCTGCTCAACATGTTCCCAGAAATGAAAAAAGGCCCATTTTGCTGTTACTCTGTCCCAGTGACTGCTGCAGTTGTACCCAGGACAAATTGTTTATCTTGCCCCAGGTGGCAGATTAATATTTTACTGACAATAGCAAATATTTGGCTTAGGACAAAGGCATGTTAATCTTTTTTCTAGGTTTAGCATTCCCTATCTTTCTTTGCCCTTTCAGTCTCTTTAAGAGCTACTCATTTGGCAAAGTCAGAAATTAATTCACCTCAGTGAGAGGATATACTGTTAATGAGTCTGGTGGTGTGTAAGGGAGACATAACTGAAGCCAGTGTCATATTGAGCTCCTCTAGGAAAGACAGAGAGTTTGACTTCTCTTGGATTAATCTGGTTTGCTCTTTATTGTAATAATTTTTATTTCCCGGTTCTTAAATAATAAAAATGTTTTCTCCTTCCATCCTCTGTTGCCTTGGGTAACTCTGTTCAAGAGAATGGATTTACACAGATGTCAAAAATACTGTGAAAAGCCAATCACAAATTTTAGCGATTGCCTTTCACACCCTTGCTTTGTTTGCTACACACTTCTGCCCTTGGTGTATAAGTTACATTCATTTTTTTTTTCCATCACTGAAAGCCACATCAGTTGAAGCTGCACTTTATTACAAACATTTGTTTTCTTTCCTGCTAGCACAGTTAGGCTGAGTTTCAATCCACTTACACTGGTTTTGCAGCACATAATGACAGTGAGCACAATAACTGGTCCTCATTTACTGTCTTGATATAATACTCAGATCAGTAAAGTACCATTGGCACCACTACACTGGTGACCTGAAAAGTGTTTGACATTGTACATTTAAGAGAAAGTTTAATGTGTTCTTAGTTTAGTTGGTTGTTTTTTTCCCTTTTCATAAAGACAGAAGTGCCTGAGATGAAACAATCAAAGTCAGCTACTTTTTTAGTTCTATCCAATTGTACATGGACAAACCAAGTTGGCACATCTTAAAAAAGGGCAAGACCAATAGGTTTTAAGCAGCAATTGTGCGGCACAATTGATCTAAGCATTTGCAGCACATCTGTGCAACTGAGCATGGATTGAACCCTGTGTATACATGCAGGTTATTTCTAAAAACCAGTAGTGGACCCTCTAAAGCAATAGAGTTAAGATGTCTGTATATATCCTCTAAAAGAAATATGTATGTATTTTTGCTGCTCTTTGGTTTCAAATCAGGCCTCTTGGATGCTGCTTTCCCAGCCAGCTCTGACAGCAATGGCAATGGATGTATCTGTTGCACAAAGGAAGAATTCTATCAGGGGCAGACAGTGGTGCAACTTTGCAAACCTCTTGTCTACCTTTGGGTCTCACAAAAAAAGAAAAAAGATAAATCCATCAGTTCAGAAGGGTTATGAAAGGAAACCTACAGCATTCTTTAAAAATCCAGATAAATTAACTGTGGGAATGTGGGTACATGTCTGGTCTGCATGTCACTTAGAACTGGTCCTAGGTGATTTCTTTGTTGTGGCAGTTACAACTCAGTACTCTCCCCAGACATGTGGTATTCACTGAAAAAATAAGCAGCTGTCAGTCCAAGCTTGCCAAAATTTCCTATGCAAAGTAATACTTCGGCAGTTTTTGCAAGATGCTTTTCCTGTGGGTAAATATTACATGTCAAATCAGGAGTAAATACAGCAGGGAAAAGAGGAATGTCAGAATCTGAGTTTACCTTGGCAGGGAATGATTTCAAAGCTTTCTTGTACATTGCTTAAATGTACAGTTTTTCTCTCCCATTTCCCCTTTAGGAAGAAGTGAGTAGGCTGGATACTATATATTCAAATGAAAAAGTTTTCTACAAGCACATGCCCTGTTATAAACAGCCTCAGGTTTTGTACTTGAATGGGTGAGGACTGCAGTATACTGAAGACAATTACAGATTAACATATGCTCAGAATGCCTTCTTGAAAACTCCTTAATCCTCCTTATTAGAATTCTTCCCTGCCTCAAAAACCATCTATGGATTGAGAAAAAAGGCAACATTTGGCTGAATCCTGCAGAATCTCCACATACCCAGCTGTCACATCACTAGTTCAGTCAATGCAAATGGGAGAAGGATATTGCCCAAATGTCAGGTGGCTATTCCAGACAATATGGACTTGAGGCTTGATGTGCCAAACACTTGACACGTGATTAACTCACAGCTTTTCTGTAAACCCAGTTTCAGTGCGGAAGAGCATTGCTGAGTAAGAGTGGAGATGTGGTTTGAGTTAAGAATGTGACTGAGTGAGAATTTCTGCTCAATCCCAAAACACTGAGATTAACAGGAGATCAGTCAGTGATTCCCCTGGGAGGCTGACTGAGTTTCTTGTGCTGAAGTCAGAAAGTAGAATAGGCTTATTGGGTGGACAATGCTGTTTCGCAAGAGATGGGGTGATGGTTTGATAGTGGACCTCAAACGAAAAACTCACACAGAATGAGGATAAATACACTTTTTTAATATGCTTTAACAAAAGTCCATTGAATAGTTTGTTCAATTTAGTTGTGTTTTGATTACTTCCATTGTCCTTTGTTTCCTATATACAGTTGTGATGCATCCAGGCAAAAATCATGAACATTTGCATTGAGAGTCATCTGGAATTTCCATTTTAAATGATCCACTTTGTTACAGTAATTAGCCTTGTAAGTAGAACAAAGCACACAACATTGACAATAGTTGCTAGTGATGACTTCACTTCCTAATCAGGCTGCTCCTTCAAGCATTCTAATTTATTTTACTAATGATTGTAGGAGAGATGCACCTCTAGGAACTCCAGTGAAATAGAGGATCAGAAAATCTTGCTCAGTGTGCCTAATCCTGAAGCATCCTGAGTAATCTGAGGGCAAAGCAGTTATAAATAAAAGACTTTCAGAGGCTTATTGATTTGATTTGAATTCACTAACTTATATCAGTTACTGCAAAGTAGATGCATTCGTTCAGTACTGAGGTGAGAGAGATGGTTGGTGCTGAGCCCCTTCTATGTCATTGACGGGCCTTGAAGATGGGGAGAGCTAACACTTCCCAATTTGTCCTACACCTTTAAATCAAAGCACCCACTTAGAGGGGAAGAAAAATACAGCTTTCTAGATAAGAATAATAAGGAGAGGCTGGTGAGGAGCTTAAACTCTCATCCTGTAGAAACACGTATTTTTTATTAAAATGAAGGTCCAGTTAATCAGTGTAATCCTCCACAATTAAAATGCCAACTAAACACTTATGTCCCCCACCTTTTATGATTCAAAGCCAGTTCAGCTAGCCCCTTTAGCGGGCTTTTTTCCATCCTTATACTAGGGATCCATGAGACAGACTTTAGCTGTTTGTCTTGTGGATAGGCAAAATAGTCTATGTGGGTAAAATAAAATGGTATCTGTGCAAGCGAATTCAGGCAGTAAACTTGCTTTGGACGGACTTGGGATAGGACTAGTGACACTGGCTAGTTTTTTTCTGAGTGAATAGTACATGTGCTCTCCAGTACACCGGATCAGTGTACTGGATAGACTGCTGCATTGCTTTGCTGTGTTCCCTCCCTTTTCCTTGTTCTCTGTGTTCATGTGCTGTTTAACTACTCAGTGTGTTGGTTTGGAAAGTGCACAGGGGTGGGAGGGAATCCAAAAAAGCTCCTATTTCATCAAATAAATTTGAGATCATCGTTTGAAATCTGGGAGGCAGAAAAAAGTGGTTTGAGACTCACAGTGTCTCTTGTACTTTGTGCCCAAGAACCATAAGTAACCTAAGCAGTAACAGCACATTTCATGACCAAAATATTTCTTCTTTCTAACTCCTTAGGACTTTGCTAGTACTACCCATATTCCCCTCTACAGTTATCTGTGGTGTCACATCTTTGTTTGAAAGAGCTGTGTAAATATGAAGGAGTGATTTTTGATAAAAAATGTGTGTCTATATTTTTCACCATGTCTTATGACTGGAGGTGTTTCCCATCAGCAAAAAGTAAAGCTTGAGGAGGACAAATGTAGACAGGAGTAACATGCACAGGGACTCAGACTTAAGGAACAATCTTAATTCCACCCTCCATTCTGGTCTGCTGGGATGAATTTGGAGTTGCCATATGTATGGCACATTCACTTGTCCACCCCACCACACTTTCTCTGTCATCAGCAGGATAAGTGCTTATTTATTCAACTGGGAAAGGATGAATCCATCAGTAATTGCAAGAGAAGTGTCACTGAGAGCATAAAATATATTGTACGTATTACCAGAGGGTTAAAACTCTTTGTTCGTTAGATGACTCTGAGTGGAAGAATCAGTTCTCTGCCAAATTCATCCTAGGTGCTTTGAAAATAAAACCCAGACAGATTTCCTGTAGTCACCGTTCAGGCCTGCTCCTGCCATGTCAGCACCTCTGTTGCAGCCAGCAGCAAGGGGATTTAAGTCCTCCCTGTGCAGAAAGCACAGCTGCCCTTGACGCAATTTCTGGAGAAGACCGAGGAATTTAGCCCAGCAGTGCAGAGTTTAGTGTTTCTTTCTGCACACAGGTTCTGCAGAAAGGCAAAAGCTGCAAGATCTCGATGAGACCGAAATATTAATTCCCTGTTATTGCATCAAGTTTGACTAACAAGCCGCTTGAATAAATCTGCAGTCTTAGTTTCTGCCAGTGCTAAGTTTCTATGGCAACAACAACCCATTTTATCTTTAGGAATTTCATTAGCAAGGGAAGGAAAGGAAACAAAAAATTCCCACCCCAAATCAGAAAAGATTTGTAAAATTAAGAGCAGCATCTCCCTTTCCTGCTTATTTTTTTTTAGGAAAAGTCAGCTTGGATTTTTTTCTCATTTGTAAAGGTTTTGGGTTTTTTTTTTCATTCACATCATTCTCTTAGACAGTAATAAAAGAAAATGCTTTTGTACATCTGAATTGGAGAGGGGAGGGATCATAAACATGCAGACTGAAGATGCACTGAAGGAGCGAACATGCCTTTGCAGCACATTTAGCATTCATATGAGCCATATGCATAAATACAGAGTGCTGTCTCCTTTCCCAACATTTGGAAATAGGGAAGAAAGCTGGGAATGGAGGTGCTTGGTGATATAAATGCTATGGGAAGACCAGGCAATATTTGGGAAGTTATAAGGGAGCTTTATCTGTTTGTGTACATGTGTGCTTCTGCTTACAGAGCCTCAGCGTTCAATAATACTGACATGGAAATTGAGTTTGGATTTAGAAAGCGTGGCTGTGCTTTCTTCTCCTCTCACCTTGGGCTGCCCTATACCCTTGTGACAAATAAAGTAAATACAATTTAAAAGGTCAATTGAATAAAATTGTTTTAGGAAAAAAACGCATGGGTACACAAAAAAGGAAGAAGCGATGCACAGCGTCTGCTGTGTAAAATAGGTTGGTGCTTATATTGTCTCACCACCCTTACCTCTGAGTGATTCTCCTAAGCAATAGGAGGGGGGACTGAAGAGCTATTGCACTTCTCAGTTTGGGGAGTTTGGCTTTGGCTCCATTTAAGAGATTAAGAAGAGTTATGCATAATACAGTGAACATCAGGGGCTCAGTGTTTGTCCTGCACCTTCTGGTGCTGTAGTACAGGGAGATGCAGAGAGCCTGCATGCAGCATAGGGAAGACTGTCATTTCTGGTTGCCTATCCTGAGGCTGCAGTGGTAGAACTGTAGCTGTGCTGGAGGAGATGTGGATGGGAAATGACAGTTTGGGGGGAAGTCAGCTAACAGCCAAGGGGAGGGAGCATGGGAAAAGAAGCCCAGGCTGTGAACCTGAGGAAGGACTTTGGGGCACAGGGGGTGTTGTTTAATCTGATGTTTGTTCTTCCTGTTCACCTGGAGTTAACACTGAAAGTGGAACAAATGCTCTGTTAAAACCTTATCGCTATAAAGGAAATGGCAGCTACAGAAGCCCTTATGAAGCCTTTCTGTTGACTCACAAGTATACAAGTACATCGATTCACTGGGACAAATCCATGTAAATAATATGAAACTGGTTAAAATGCTGCTTCTGCCATTTTTATCAGCAAAACAAATGCCAGCTGGGAAACCCCCTTTGATTGTATTGTTTCAGAAGCACTGACTGTAATGCCTTTTTCACCTCAGTTTTACAGTCAGCATTTCTGCTGACGTCAGTGAAGCAGTCTCCCAATTATGTCAGTGTAAGTGGATGGAGAAACATTTCTGCCACTAACAAACATCTACGCTTAGATTATTTTCCCTACTTTGCCTAGAAATGGCTAATCAAGACTTTTACAATCACAATTCATTCCACACTCCCTGGTGAGCTACGTAATTCATCCAGTCGAAGACAGTATCGCAAAACATAGCTAACATATGAAATCACAACATGAATTTTGTATAGTGAATTACAACTATTCACAAAAGGCTGTTAGTGAACAATCTGCAGACCAATTTCATTATTCATGGCAGAAATTTATAAGCAATTCTGAATAACAAATAAATCTGAGAATTTTGTGAACCATCCAGAACCAATTCAGGAGCTGGGAAGGGAAGCAGTATTTGTGGAATAAATTATTTACTGTGAAATTGGTTGGTTGGTTGGTTCTTTCCAGCACACCCTTGGGGACTACTGGCCTGATACTTAAAAATCAACTAATGCATATTCCAAAAAGGGAACAACAATATTTATTCAACTGTACCAGTGAAAAATGCAAAGTGACGGAGGTAAACCAATTCTTTGCTCAGAATTTGCCCACCAGTACAGAGATGAGTTCTGAGGAAAGGTATTAGTATTTTCTCTTTTATTTGTCTCCTAGCTGTCCTTCGGGGTGATTTATGTTTTCTCATGTCCACAACAAAATCCAGGTAGCTTTGAAGAGAATGTGAGGCTTCTAGTTTTTGTCATAACGGTAAATTCCCACACCCTTTTCCCCCCTATCCTGAGATTCTGCAGGAAGGCACTCAATAGTGGAAGCTCCTGGTAGGTGAGCTAAAGAGGGCGTAAAGCAGTGGAGTCATGCATATTGTCTCTTCATATTTCTGGCTGTCAGCCTGTCCTCAGTGTTGACTGTGTTGCATGAATGTGGTGCAAAGGTAGTTTCAGGATATGTGTACAGGTTGGTGATCTGTCCTGATCATCTGCCAAATGAGTAAATGCAGAATGCTAGCTAAAGCATGAGTTCATTGGGTACTACTGCTCATTTGTGTCTGTAGAGCTCCAAAACTCGAGCTGTGAGGTCCTCTTAGCATGGACATGGTACAGCGCTAGAGTCTGATCTGCAAAGGGTACGTGAATCCATACTCCCCTGGTAGTGTTAATGCACCCTGATGGCTGCAAACAGGCTTTGGATTCACAGATAAATCTGCTGGAAGTGTATAATCATGGAAAGTGTCTTCCTTACCCAGCCAAACTAATACACGAAACTCCCCTTTTTTTATTGGCAAGGACACTCATAACCATTTGCCTTGAACAGTAGTCACTCGGGCAAAATTGCTCTTATTTGATAAGCCTTTCTAAAAGAGCTTATGCATGGTTCTATTATTAAAAGTCAGAAAGGCCTCCATGGCCATAGCTACAGTGTTGGGCCAAAGAACAGAAAAATATTATATTGCAATGTATTCTGGTCAAATAATTCCAGCTTTGAAAGGGGTGCAGCGGGCGGTTTTAGTTTTAGATTTTTATTGAGCAGCCAGATCCCCTTTGTACCCTTGATTCATCCTTGTTATGTGATTCATCCTAATTGCATTCGTTAGTATTGTTGCAGATACTGTACAAAATGTGCAAAGAAAGCTAGCTGGGGAGCTGGAGTGGCTGGCATCCTTAATGCAGGAAGACTAGTGCCTCTTTTCTCTTGGTGTCAGAAGACAAAATCCTGGTGCTATTTTAATGCTGCTTTTCATTATACAAGTTTCCTCTGCCCACCAACGAGGAAAGCATTAGCAGCAATTAGATAACTTGGATTAGTTGCACTTAGGGTTTTGGATCCACCCTACATTTCACCACCCCAAGAACCACACAGTGCAAGGGCATGGTATGAATAATGAGGATGTTTCCCATTAGGGAAAGTGCTTTCCATTGTCATTGCAGCCACTCCCCTATTGTCTTCATGTCCACCAGGCATTTTGCAAAATTCTTAAGACCAGTTTTGCATTAATGTGATTACCATAAAACCACCCATTCCTGCACCAGCTTTCTGGGACGTGCTGTAGGATTTCCATTAATTTTTCAAGGGTCTGATATACTACTGACCCTGTTTGAACACCTTTCTTTGGAAATAAGCTGAGACTTCATGTGGGTGAAAAAAAACCCAAACCCAAAGCAGGTAATTTCTCATGCTTTGGCATTTTCCTTTACAAAACAGTTTTTAAAATATCCATAGAGAAATTATTTCATAGGCTTTTTGCATTAAAGCTGAGCTACAACCTGGCAATTTCTCCTACACAGCCACTGTTTCACCAGAGAGGTCTTAACCAAAGCATCTCTTCTTCCTTGTCTGTGGACATCCACTTGTGCCTCTGTTCCTTGTGTTAACTTCACTTGGCTGTACGTGTTTTCAGGGTTCAGGATCCCTAATCTACCTACTTCTTGTTTTAATTATGTATTTGAGACCCAGTTGAAAAAGCCTCCATATACTATGTCTGGTATAATGGTGAGAAATACTGTATGACTCAAAGACACTGTAGGATAGATAGGCCAGACAGATGGAGATTGAGCAAAAGGGTGTATTGTCCCCACTTGATAGATGATAAGTGGAGTCACTGAATGAAAAGGTGACATGATCAGGGTAGAGATTTAGCTGAGCTCTGAACAGTATTAAACTAAGCACTATTTTATAACTCTCTTTAAAACACTATAAGGCAACTAAGAAAAAGCTAGAGAAAGAAACAACAATGCATAGATGCTGCAGGATAAATCTTGCCCTTGTTTGCATCATTCTCTCCCTTCCCTCGTGGATTTCAAACAGCACTCAGGAGCAAGCTTCTGTTATTAGGCAAAACTCTGATACTTCAGAAGGCCGTTTCCCCCTTTTCTGTGAGAAATGAAGGAATATGATGGTAGGAACCTAATTATGAGCGCTCTCAAAAAAACCTGGACTAGCTGATTTGCACTTAGCCCCTTTGATGGAAAGCACTGAACAGTATACTTGAGCTGTAATTATTATTATCAGTCATTCTTCACAGTGACAACAAATAATTATTTTTAAAAAGCATGAAAACAGAATTAACCCTTTCCTAAGGCATTGTCTCTATAAAGTGGCACAGTCTGTTGTTGCAGTTACTCAGAATACCAGTTGCAGAGCTGCTGATTTGGATTGGTTTTTTTCTCCCCTTAAAATACCCTGGACTGAACTAAGAGTGCAGTTTTCAGGAGTGACTAGTGATTTGGAATTCCTTAGCTCCAGCGGGTCAGAGTCCAGGTTTCAGAAGGATGTTGCTCAAGTGTTTGGGGTTTGTTTCAGCAATCAGGGTTTTTTCAGATACTTCAGAAATGGGTACCAATTTCTGATGAGACTCTTGGCTTCAAAGTAAAATAATTCACTGAAATTTTAACGGAAATCTGTCTCAGGCATTAACAATGCCATGTCTTAGATTCACCCAGTCTCATGTTAAGTAAGAGCTGTGGTGGTGGCATCAGGAGCATGGTCACTTTGGGCTTTCTGTAGGGCCAGGGGTTCAGCATTGCTCTACCGCCAGCCCAGGACTGCGCTAACCTCATCTGTACACCATGAGCCTGAGTCCCACCCTGACTTACAGTGTCCACTCATATTGTCTTGTTTTCTCTCAACCCTGAAAGGTCACTGTACCCCAATGGATGGAGCCTGAGCAGATGCTTTTCATTCTCCTGAGATATTGGTCCATCAGGAGCACAATGAAAACACAGAAGGGTGGAAGGAAAAGGCCAGATGTAGAAGACCAGAGAACACTCAACCCTAGTATGCAAACTCATTTCTGTAGGCAGCGAGAGTGAAGCATGAATGTTAAGGCATGGTCTAGGACACTGTGGTTTGATTTACGTCTTGCTTTGTACATCTGTTCATGTTTTAAAACAGGCACAGATTTAGCTGGATGATGGGGGGGCTGTAGCCCCTCTTTTGGGACTTCTCAGTACTGCCTTCAGGTCTAACTAATCCCCTTCATGGCTGGGGCTCCCAGCAGCCCTGTTACCCTATGGCTAGTGAAGTGTATTTCATCCCTCTTAACCCAGAGTCAACCGTACCAGTATTTCTTTAGAAGCAAAACCAAAGATACAGGATCAGAAGCACGTATTTCTTTCAGCCTGAAAGAGCTTACAACATTTAAAACAAGAGGAAAATTTACCAATGCAACAGAGCATGGAGTAACCAAGTGCCTCTTTTCCATCCCTCCAGCTAGACAAGTGGGAAGATGGGAACCCTGGGTCCCCTTATCTTCCTCAGTCCCTCCTGAAAGAGCAGTGCAGACTGGCAGTATCTCTGCTTGACATCTGTGTCTGTGTGCTGGCATGAATCTTCACCCTCGGTAATGCACTGGGAACGTGGGGATACCATGGCCAAAACCTCCAAAGAAGGGATGAGGCATGGCAGCCAGGGGAAAGACTACAACAATCAAAAGCACACGGTTTTTAACCAGTTCAGTATGCAGCAGTGTCTGCAGGAAATCTGTTTGCAGTCATTCCTTATTAAAGACAAATGACAAGCTGTTTTCCAGGCATAAACCTCTGCCTTTCTTCTCTCGAATGCTAAGACAATTATTTGTGGCATTATTTTTTTTTCTCACGCTTTCTTTCCTTATCTCAAAGGGCTCTCCCACACACATGGAAACTCCTTATTTCCAACACATTTACAGTGGCAGGAGTTAATAAATAGAGTGTTGCGCTATTCAATAAACAACAAGCTCAAATGTGGGGAGGAGAGTTCAGTAGTGCTTTGATTCAAACCAAAGTGAAAGAAGAAAAGGCAGGGAAATTTGCAGTTTCAAAGCAGACCCATCTGTTGTTAGCTTGCCATGTTTCCCTGAGTGTTATGACAAAAGTGCAGTGATTATCCATGGAGTTTCCCAGGCCCCGCATAAAGTGCAAGGTGCTGGGAAGATAGTGCTAGAGGTGACACATTTAGCAGGAGCAACAGATGAGCAAGAAAGAACAAATCACAAAAAGCATTTAACTTTCTGAAGTGATTGCTCTTAGGCAGGCTTTAAATGCTTCTAAGAAGTAGCAGATTCGCTTGCCCCACTGGTAAGTGCCTAAATTAGATCTGTGTTGACCGTCACTATCTCTGATACAGATTTTGAACACTTGGACCTGTGAATTCAGCTTCCATTGGATGCTCACATTGATTAGGAAATTCTGCTTGTTCACTATGCTCTATTCAAGCTTTTTGTGAAAATCTGCAAATCCAGAAAGCTAAATGCCAAAGAAGGCATAGATGCTCCCTTTCAGTCCCCCAAAACCATGGCAGGCAGAGGGATCATAGCCATCTCCTGTTACATTTCAGAGAAAAGGAGGTTAAGAGATTGGATGGTGTTATGCCAGGGCTGATCAGCTGGGTCTCAGCTGTACCAAGGCATTAGCATGCTGGCTCAGGAGGTGGACAGAACAACCATCACACTTCTGGTTTTCACACCCTTTATGTCTCTGTCAGTCTTTATAGCAGCTCTGACCCTCCTAAGGGGGTTGCTTTTAAAGTCCATGATTCCTAGAGAAATGAGCTAGAAATCTGCATGAGCCAGGATACACCAGCCTCTTGACAGCTCAGTAGAGATCTCTTATGGCCAGCTCTGGTAGTCTCCTTTCAGTGGTGACAGTGATGATAGCATTGGTGGAAACTCCCTCCCACAACAACTGTATGGAGATGAGTGTTCTTCTGTGGTTTGTGCTTCAGTCTTCCCATTGTTTCTATTTTTTTTTTCCCCATGGAACAGTTATCCAGACCACAGTAAAGGTGTCCCTGGTGCCATACCAGGGGATGGATTACTGCCAGTCACCAAGAGCTTTGTGACAAGGAGTCCAGGACACCAGGGAAGGTGTTAGAAGAATGCTACACCAATGGCATTTCTTGCACCTCTGAGATAAACTATTCACAGCTATCAAGCAAAGGGCAGATTCTGGTTTTTCCACCTACAGGGAGCAAAAGAGGTCACCAAAGTTCCTGTTAAATGTACTGAAACAGTTAAAAGCAAATCTCTACCACCCAAATTGCAGTATTGACACTAACCTGAGCTGCACTAACAATTGTATAATTAGACAGAACAAGAGCTTTGCCCAGGAACAAACACTTGTTTGCTTAACGCCAGTTCTCCCGACCTTCCCGGTGGGTGCTTAAGAGGCTTTTGTTGGAGCTGAATAGAGCCATCAGAACCTGTACCTAAGAGAAACAATCTAGGTAATCACACCTGGCTCTGCAGAGTAGATTTGAGACTGAAATGAGGCATGATTGCATGAGAAATGGGCAGATAGACTTTTGATAGGAGGTATTCTTTTTCTTTTGTTTTAAATTTAGGAGCAGCACATAATCTCAATTGGATTATTCTTATGTCCTAAGAAGCTTGTATACGAAACAACCATGACCGATTCATTCTACCTCCAGCTATTTCTTTTTGGTCTTGGGTTTTCTGGGTTTGGTAGTCATTCCCTTTGTTTTACTTTAGTTGCCATCAAATGGTGCTCTGCAGACTATTTCATAACCACTAGTGATGTCTCCGTGTGCAGAGGGGTGATGTATGCATAGGGAGACACACAACAACCAGCAAACACTGATCCTCTGCTAATCAGTGCATAATGGAAGACCAGCAGTGTGTATTTTAGTCTCTAACAAAAATGTCCAGGAGAAATGAGTTCTGGGGAGAGTACTTGCAATATTCTAACTCCATAGAGAGATAACCTTTCTTAGGCATGGCAGTGTTTCTGTTACTTTAAGAGCTAAAACCTGTACATGGACCTCTGAGGAGTAAAAGGCTTGAGGGGTGCAAGAGGGGCAGGACTGATGTGACCTCACCTTCCAGATACCCATGGATGATACCCATCTTCAAGACTTGGCTAAAAGGGAAGTGAACACATACCCCAGGGCTTGCTGGAGAATGAGTGCTCTTGTAGACATTTCAGACAGGCTGCTAAAAGCAGACAGCAGCCATTTCTTGCCTTCAGTCTCCTTCCTACTCTCCATACGTCCACACCTACCCACGCAGGGAGGAGAATGTAAATCAAGAACTGAAGTGGTACAACAGGAACAGGTCTGTATCTGCAGGGCTAGTGTGTTTTCTCTGAACAGTGCTATATACAGGGGCTGAGACTAAGGACAGTAATTGCATCATTCAGTTTCTGTCTTCTACATGTTCATTTAAACATAGAGACAGTGTGCATACACAGGAAGACAAAAGCTTTTAACCTGTAATATCCTGACAGTGAGAATTATCAACACTGCTCAAAAAAAAGATATAGAAATGCTACACCTGACAACCCAGTCATGAGCTGTGAAAGCAACCTTCAAACGACAGGATGAATAATCAAACAAAATAAAGCAGATGGATGGAGGGATAGACACACAGATAAGTAGATAAATCAGAGTCTGTATCTCTAGATGCAGTTAGGCAATTAACTCTCAGAGAAACCAAAAGGAGTAATTCAAGTTAATAGCTTGGAAGATCTAAGTTTTTATCAATATGAAGAACTATGGTGAGATTTGGCATGAATTCCTCACCTTATTAGAGATAATAAGGTCCAGAGGTCCCTTCTGGGGCCATTGTTTCGTTCGTCATTCTGAGATGCATATCTCAGTACGTTCCTGGCATTATAGGCTTTTCCAAAATTGATTGGCATTGACCATCTGGGCCAGATTTTCAAAGGAATTTTGTCTCCTTTGAGACAGGGAGCAGATTGCATGTCACAGTGCTCCTGGAGGGTATTGAGATGGTTTGAAGCTCTGACCACAATTGACACAAGAAAAGCAGCTGGTTGCCGAGCACTTACAAACGTGATTCTAAGTCCTTGCAAAAACCTGGATCAGGCTTTTAGGGGTGCATGCAATCAACAGTATCTTTGGATTCGGGGATTTTTTTTACAAACACAGTTGTTACCACAAAGAAATATCTTTGTGTTATGTTTTTGACGTTGGTACCTGTATGCCTACTTCTCTGTGTGTCCAGTGAACAGGCTATTCTCTCATTAGAGTGCAAGGGGCTTTTCTTGCAAGATTGCCCTCAACTCTCACTTCTCACCTTCATCCCAGTGAAAAATAATAGGGCTAGTTGCAAGAAAAACCTTTGAAGCAAATGATTTTACCCACTTACAATTCAGGGAACCTACAAGTATCTTAGATAAAGCCCTAGCCGTAAGTAAGTTGAATTGTTTCTTTCTTCAAATGACTGGTTTACAGAGAATGGGGAAAAATTACATCTAGAGAGAAAGTGGGAGAAGGTTATTGGGGGTAGGAGAGTGAAAGGAAGGCAAGCTAAGCACAGAATGGGCCCGCTATTTTTCCTCTTTTCTTTCGAGCATTCCTGCCAATATGCTAGCTGTGCCATCTGGCATCCGTGATAAATTTGACTATGTGTAATTGCAAGCTGCAGAGCATTTTAGAGAGGCTGAAAATTTCTCTGTCTAGGTTCTTATGTAGCCATTATCACTGTAATCGTTGAATACAGGAAAGCAAAATTCTCTTTTTTCATACTCTCCTGGAATGAAAAGCTCTTCAGTCACTTACTGTCTTTTTCACTTCTGTTTGTTTTGTTTGAACCACAAAGCAAAGGTGATGCTAGTTCCTTCCCCATTCTCAATGAATATTTAATGTAATTTTTAAACTATAATTTTAGAGAGACAGAGAACATAAAATTAATCTATTTCTAAACAAATTTTCCACCATAGATTTGTAAATGAGGCAAAAATTTTAAACTTTGCATTTACATTGCAACTTTTCTCCCTTTCTTTTGCTTCCTGTTTTCTTTATGCATTTCATTTTGAGCAAAGAACCTCCATCAGTTAGTTTAACTCTTCTGTTTAACTATTTAAGCTACTTTCTGCTTTTCATCTATTATTTTTACATTTCTGGAGTATGAGACTTTCTTTCATCAGTAAAGCAAAGCAGAAGCAGAGAACAAGTATGCAAAGGAGGTCTTGCCAAATCCTTTTCCGTATGTGCGGTTGCTATTTTTAATTCCTAGAATTTACATTTACCCAGACAAAAGATAAAGACTTTATTAAAGATTAGGTTAGGTGAAGGAGGCAGATGGGATGCCATTTAGGGATTCCTGCACCCTAGAGAAGAGCTGGACCCCACAGAGCTCTTGCATGCTTTACAGCTACCTGGGGATGCTCTAATTTACACTGTTTGGCCATGACCCCTATTGGATCATCCGCCAGCTCTGTGCTCTTAAGAGCACACTGGGCTCAGGTCGTGCCCCTCCCCATCCCAGCACACCTCTCTGCACCAGAGTTAAGTAGATAGTGGTGAACAGATTAGTTCTGCACCACCTGCCATTCTCTGCTATGCCAGAAAAATTATCACTGAACTGGCTCTGGATGCCTTCCAGGTCTTGTGGGCAAAAGGGCAGTACACCAGGGAGACTGCGGCATCCCAGGACACAGCACACAGACAAACCACAGCATGCTGCTTTATGAACAACCAGAAAGCTTTTATACTGCTCCACTGACCCTGTTCCCTTTGCAATTCCCTCCCCAAATTACAGGAGCGTGGGGGTGGGGATGCTTCTGTGTCACATAGTCCATTTGCTTCTTTCTATACATGGAACAAAACTAACTGTGATCTCAGTCCTGTGAGTGTATTTGCTGATGTGTTCCTGCTGACCTCACATGTGTGTGACTCCTGAGCTGGAGCTGGAACAGAAAAATTCAGCCTGAACATGGGGATTTTTCATGAGTGAAATAGAGAGCGTGTGAGGCAGAAGCTGTGTGTAGACTGTCTAAAGTAACAATGGGAAAAAGGAAAGTAAACGTATGTAGTGCAAATAATGGGATACCCAGGGAGGAGGGATGCATCAGCAGCAGGTCTATAACTGCCTGGTTGTTACTATGCCAGAAATGTTCCCACACCAGCAGATCACAACCAGCCTCTCACCTCTGTCTGCCAAGTGCTCGCCTGGTTGCTCATTAGCTTATTTCAGTGAAGGGAGCTGAGCTACTTTAAATAGTAGATCACTGCTAGCTTAAATTGTTTGATTGAAGGTCATTAAGGAGTGACCACACCAGAAGCTCAGCCACAGCCAAAGGGCAGTGAGAACCAGGTGGCAGATGGTGGAACACTTTCCAGCCTTCACAGTCGGTGCCAGAAGACAACCTGTGTCCACAGCGTCAGTCGCAACCGCTCAGAGTGGTGGTTCATAACCAGGGCTGCATTTATTCCAATCCTTCCTTCCTTTAATATCTTAATGGATCAACCCTTATCTGCTTTCTCAGTGTTAATATGCAGAGAAACAAACAGCAAACATGTTGCTATGAAATAATTTGTGTGCTGAAGAGAAAAACACCTGAGAAGGAGGGAGGGCTATGTTTTCCAGGGAAGCAAAGACTGTGTTGTGAGCTCAGGAAAAGGTAAAGGAGCAGTGAAGCTAAATCAGGTACACCAAGCAGCATGGAGTAAATTAAGTAGCAGCTTTGCACGTGCACACACCTCTTTGGATTTTGATCCTGGTGCTGCAAGGGACTGTACAGGACAGCACAGCTGGATAATAAGAAAGCAGCTGCTGTGTCAACTCTGAGCACTCTTCCAAATATCTAAAGAAAAAGGTGTGATAATTGTGTGGAGCTGACTACAAACTAATGCATGAAGTCCACAGCTGTACCTGGCTGCTCACGCAAAGGCCCATGGACATGAGCATTGCAGGAAGTACTCGGGTTCTTAGCTGCATCTGTGAAGGCGTGTGTTTTAAGTGTGGGATGTGTAGCTCCTGTTACTGAAGTCTCTTAGCAAACCCTTAGCCTTGGGGAACACACTCAGAAATCATCACACAACCTCTGCGGGGAAAAATCCAGTATCTAGTTCAAACAATGTCACTGTCTCCCTGCTGATAAAACAGACACAGAAGTCAGGACTGGTTTAACAACCTCCTTTCTCAGAAGTTCCCAACCATCAAATTTCAAGGGTTGCTCCTTTGATCTCGGGAGCACTAGAAAGATGTTTTTCTTTCTTCTTTCCTTTTCCTTTTTTATTTTAATTTCACTAGCATGCCGTGGCACAGTACCTAACCCTGTGTAGCTCAGACGACTTCTGCTACTCTGGTTTGCTTTTGTTTCTAGCTAGTCTCTAATTATTCTGGTCTTGCAGAGGAAGGAAGGGCAAAGGAGGATGGAAATGTCGTAGCTTAAGCATCTTGCTAAGTGAAAATGAGGAAGCTAAGAGGAAAAAAGAAATTGGTACAGTTTGTAATTGTTTTTGTTCTTCAATCACTCAGGGAATAAATTGCAGTAGGGAAAAAAAATAAAAATAAAGTGCCTTTGAACATCCAAAGCAGAAAAGAACCAATAAAGGCTCTGCGTTTCTTTGAAAATCAGCTCCTTTTCCTCAGCGCACTTCCACTCCTTGTCATTAGTTCATATACCTCTTGTAACGCTAATTCATTAGGCTCTTCCAGGATTATTTCCCTCCAAACAGCTGCTGAGAAAATAGAAATAATCTCCTGTTGCTGATTGAGCCCATGATTGCGACTGCCAACAATACGTCTCCTGCCGTGCCAGGTCTCAGCCCGGGGTGGCTGTTTGATGTTCAGGAGAACAGAGGGAATGAGGGCAGGAAACCTGATTTGGGCTGAATTTTATGGCTTGCATTTATTTCATACGTAATTGGCAGCCGTGATTTAAGGGGGAATCTGTCTTTGACTGGAAGCAAAGAACAGCCTCTTCTGACAGTACTGGGAATGGTTTCTCAGGGGTGAGGTTTAAAAAGATCCTAGGCAGTGTGGGGGGGGGCAGATTTCCCTCTTTTTTCTCCTTTCACCAGCATCTCCCAGCTGCAAAAACTCTGGGTATCATTTTGCTACCTGGGAGATGGCTATTTCCCAGTGGCTATTTCTGAGTCCCTCTGTGTCCCTCTTACCTTGGGAGGCTTTGGTCTCAGGTAGGCAGCTCATTTGCAGTCAAGGTGAGGTTATCTGGTGGTTTGCATCCACCTTCAGTTAATGCAAATCAGGAGAAGAGAGAAGATTAAAATGCCATCTTTATAGTTTTTTTCTTTCTTCTTTTTCCAAAGACTTGAAAGTAAAATCAAAAAGCCTTTTCCCCTAGACTGGGTTGTTCAAAGCCGTGTCCAGCCTGGCCTTGAGCACTACTATGGATGGGGCATCCATAGCTATTGTGGGCAACCTCTGCCAGGGCCTCACCACCCTCACAGGGAAGAGCTTCTGCCTAACATCTAATATAAATCTGTCCTCTTCCTGTGTGCTCACAGATTTCCCATTGCATATGCTGGCTGCTCCACCACAGAGACTCTGTGCAGCAGCCCAGAAACTACCCGGTGTTGCACAGGTGGCTTAGCATGAGGGAGTACAGTCCTTATGCTTGGGAGGGATGGGAAACATTTCTACGCAACCATCTTTCACTTTCCTAACCCATCTTCTTGCCTTCTTCATGATGAGTTCATCCAAATCCAAGCAACGTGTAGGGATCTTGTGGCTCTGTAAATGCCAAGAGCTTTTTATTCCACATTTGCCAGCCCTTCACAGGTTTTCTGGTGCATCAGTGCATTTTGCAAAGCTGTTTCCAGCTCTCTTCTGGCTGTTGCAGAACACAAGACAAATTATCAAGGATTCAAAATAGCACAAAAGGTGTCACTTGATACTCATTAGTCAGCCAGATATTTCATTATGATACCACATATCTTCTACTATTTAAGGAAGCAGAAACATACACGTTCATATTTGCAAGCTTTTTCAGACACATACCAAATAACCCAATGATCAGAGGATACAAACACTTGACTACCTTCCTTCCTTGCACCCCACTGTCCGTTTATCCCCTGCCTCCCCAAAAAGATGAAAATAACCCAACATATGAACTGCAATTTGATGCGAGGTTTCCAGCAGCTATGGGGATGTGCAGAAGGAAGGCAGCCAGGTAGCCTAGCAACAGGGTGCGACTATTTGAGCCTGGTCCAGACAAAAAGCAGAGGAAGACTGATTTTCCTGGGGATGACAGCAATAGCAAGATGGGGGAGAGTTCTCCCTTCATGCCCAAAAAGCAGGCTGTATCCAGGGTTGTGCTAGCATTTACATCTCTACCTTGCTGCTGGTTGTTCTATGAGGCAGAAGGACTTGCAGCAGGTTATCTGCCTGAATCTCAGAGTGCTAATAGTGTACCACTTGCATGAGTGGGGTGGAAAGAAAGACCTGAAAGGTGTTAGGACTGGGAAGGAGAGAGTTACACCTTCAGAAAAATGCCTGTGTCATCAGGGCATCTTACAATGGTCCCTATATGCTCTGTGTTACCAGGACAATTTGTTTCTAATTACATCCCTCACACGCAGAGCAGAAATTCACATGATGACTGGAGGGAATCGTCTGCAATTTATGGTTTTAGCCTGCATCCTTGCAACCCGTGGGGCTTTTGCTGGAAGCTTCAGCGGTGCTTCGTCAAGCCCTGGCATCGCATCCTGACAGGGCTGCCCTTTCAAACTGACTGCATGGCAACTCTTCAATGTCCCTTAAATCACACCTGGCCCTTCTTTTAAATGATGGGCTCTTCAAGCCTGCAGCAAAGGCAGCATTTCCTGCCACCTCAGTCTGGGCAACAGGTGAGGGCTGGAGCCTTTCCAGTGACTCTGGCTGGTGGCTGTTAGCTGCTTCATCTCACCAGGTTTCAGTTCTGCCATTTGTGAAGGAGAACAATGATACTTCCCTTCATGAGGCATTCTGTGAGCTAGACACAGCTCCTATAAAACACCTATAAAAATGCAAAGCATGACTATGATTTATTTAACAGCTTTTCCACCCTAGTCCTCAGCCTCTTCATTACCAAGATTGACAACTCTTCTGAATGCAGAAGCAGACAACATGTGGGTTTCCTGAAATGAGCCGGAGCTCCCCCTCGCAGGGAGAATGCAGGTTGGCTCTGAGGCAACAGGAAAGGAGGACTCTGCTGGGAAGCAGTTTTGGCACATTAGCAAAGGGATGCCCCAGTTCAAATGAGGCACCTTTCTCCCAGGGTATAATTCTGTATGCAGGAGGGCAGCAGCTGGAATTAGCAGACATGCTAGCACAGCTCATTCCTTGTGACTGCAAGGCACAGCCTAGCACAAACCACAACCTAAATCTGCTGCAAGGGGGAGGGACATGGACAGAGAGGCACCATGAGAGTAGGACAAACCTTGACATGGCAGTGGATTTCAAACCATGGAGAGCGGTCTCTTTTCTAGACAGATTGGTCAATTTATCATTTTCGCTGTCAATTAAAATAGCCTGCTGAGGGGAAGACTTCTCTGTCAGGATCAATAAGGGACCTTCTTTCCACCCTTACTGTGACCAGTTTTACCCTCATCTAAATGCAAATCTATTACCAGCCTATAAATAAAAGTCTCAAATAAAAGGGGCAAGAGAAGTCCATGGACAATATACAGGTGACTGCTTCCCTAAAGCCAATGCTATTAATAATACCCCACATCAGCCAGTGTACTTTGGAACTGAATCCTGCTGAACAGGATGAGAGGTATTTTAAATGATCTATACACTCCTCAGCAGGGACTTCCTTGCATTGATCTGTAAAGATGGGCATTTCATTTCCATAATTTGTCTCCAGTAGGTTTCTCTCTGAGTTCTCTAGATGTATTTGCAGTTGGCACTCATCTGTATTTCAAAATGCTTTTCAACCCGGACAGGAGAATTTGTAAAAGGCTTATATGTGTGTGTGTGTGTTTTGTGAGAGGCTTTATCCAAAATCTTTCAATGCAGGCTATTATTTTAAAGTTAAGCATCTGGATAAATACCTTTTCTTCACTGTACTTCTAATATAGAAGACCAGGCTCTTATGGACACATGACATTCCCTAGGACATAAGCAGGGGATACTGCTGTGTGATATATTGTCCTTCCATTCCTACCAAGACCCCAGCACTCAACTTCGCATCTCTTCTCTTCTTCCCCAACATCTCCTCTCTGCTACTGCTGAATAAAACCGATGCAATTCTCCACACAAATAGCCACTCCTGTAGCCTTGAGAGCAGCACTGACTGGAAAAACAAACTCACCTCTTCTGACCTGTAGAATGGCTTCACGTATTTCATAAGAGAAGCCCAAAAAGCAGTGAAGCAGGCAACTCTGTAGTCTGTTTCACCCTGATTTAACATCAGATTTTAGGTCTGAAATGTCATCAAGTTAAGCATATAATGACAAAGCTAGGTCCCATGGCAGCAAAGCATTTAAGCATGCACTTTAATATAAGCATATGAGTAATCTTACTGGCTGTGTATGGGAATAAAATTTCAGAAAGAAACATGATCATGATATCCATGAGGAAGTACCAGCCAAAAATGTTAGCGTTACTGAATTAGTAGCCCAAAATATTAGTGTGTAAACAGAACAGGAAATTGCATACATAAATCATTACCTTAAGCCTTTATAGGGGAAATTATTCAAGTACAAATGCAACTGCAGCAACTACATGAGCACCTTGCTCCTGCCAATGAGTCTGAAAGAGCTAAGAATCCAGGTGTTTTACCTTTTACTTGTTATACCAACATCAACACAGATGTCCAAAGTGATGTACTCTACACATCCCTTGCTGGCCATTCGCTTCTGCTGCAGCACATCCTGAAGTCTTAAGTAAAACTGCAGCTTCATTCCCGGGGGATAGAGACTGCAATGCAATTTCAGTAGTTTGTCTTTTCCATATTTGTTGCTTCAGCAGTCTGTCTGTCAAGTTTCTGCAAGGCTGGTTCTGCAGTTTGGTTAAGGAAGATTTGGAGGCTCTCTGCCTCATCCCCCTCCCAAAAAGGGGCCCAGAGTTGCCTGATGAATCTCATCTTTCTATACCAGGAGTGTCACCTGAAGTGGGGAGAAACCCCCACTGGTTTCTTCATCACAGCCCCTTCTCTGACTCGCTGAAGAGCTGCCCTGTGTTTCAATGCTGCCACACCTACAGCATCACCAAGCTCCACGGAGGACCTTGCTCTTGTCCTGATCTCACCCACAACCAGCACCAATGCACAGGGAGTTAATCTGGAGGGTTTTAACGTTCCCCCTCCATCATGCTAGATTTGCTCTCTGGCTTTGTTTTCTAAGCCCTTGTTTAGCAGCATCACTTCTCCATCCTTTAGTCACTTGCCTGATAAAGCCGCCCCAAGCCCCATCATATGCTCAGTTCTCTGACACACAGATTAACCAACAGCTACAAATAAAGGCACCAGCTTTGCTTTTCTGGAAGGGATTAGTGTGCTTCCAGAAGAATGTCAAATCCATGAGCCGGTCCCTTTGTTCTGCTCCACTTCATACACGTGTTTTTGTAGAGCCTTATAAAAAAGAAATGAAAAAAGGGGGTTGGAGGGGAAGAGACAGATTGCTTTGCTGTTGCCTGGCATTATCTCTCCTTGACTTTATCAGGGGTGGAGAGGATGCAGCAGTGTCAAAGCAACTGGATTCTCTGGATGGTGCAGCCATTCACTATGCCGCGAGTCAGATGTTAATAATTATTTAGCAGTTGAGTGTGCAGAGGAGGGGGGAAATTGAATTTACATGCATCACTACAGTGGCCTTTAAAAGTCTTAACATGAAAAATGCATGACTGCCCATGCATTATTTATTTGGAAATGAACAGAATTTCCCAAATATCAGACTTGCAGGTCAAGGCTGACAAATTTGCCAGAATTAAGCATCGTCTCTATCATCCCAGTAGCAGATATGAAGGGGAATGGTGCTTCAACATGTAAGGCATTGCTGCTTTGTTGCATAAATCTGGCTTTAGAAGGGCGTGCAATGTTTACCCTGACCAGCACTCCCTTGCTAGCCTGTGTTTAGCAGGAGAGAGTCATGTTCCATTCATCATGGATTCAGACTGGGTTCACTCCCTCTTTCCACAATGAAAAGCCTTTTAACACTAAGTATCTGTGGCAGAATCTAGTTGTTTTGATCCACAAAGCACCATTTGTTCCAGGTTTTCTGGTGTTTATTCTGTCATCAGCAAGGCAGCTTGAATACAACCTTGAGGCTCTCAGTTGACAAATGTCCCCCAAATTCTCTCCATCTCTCTCTTTTTGCCTTTCCAATTGTAATTCTTGTTTGAAAATAATTTTGTGCAGTCTCTAGTCCAGCTGTCTCCAGAATACCAATGAGGTATATCTGAGGCAGCGACTCCATTTTCGCTAGCTGGCCTCATCCAGTATTAGGCAGTATGCAGGTGCAGACCCTACCGAATACATATGTCCCTCTCTATATGCACAGGCATTCATTCATTGCTCCCAGCATGCCAGTTCCCCTACAGACCAAACTTCTAAGTAAAATCATTGCTGCCTGACATTGCATCCCAGCGGCTAGGGAAGAGCTGGACCATGGAAGGTGGGATAGCTCTGTGCGCAGAGCACCCAGCTCCAAGCTCCAGCTCAGCATTACCAAACCTCGTTAGCTGATGAATGGGGAAACATCTGGTCACTCTGTGGGCTCTCATTCTGGAGAGATAAATCAGAAATGTTTGGAGTTCTTTCTCTGTCATGACTAGAAAGCCATGAAGACAGGCACACATAATTCTTTTGTGCAGCTTAGCATCTTATTAGAAAGAAGCACGTTTAACTTGTGGGAAGGTCTCTTTACAGAGTCAGTTGTTAACCCATTTGCCTTTGAACTCTGCTGGGGACACTCTTGACTTAGGAGGGGTGAGCTACAGGGTTTGAAGTCTAATAAATACCTACTTATTATTTAGTGATGGGAGGAACAGATCTGCAATCACTATATTTTCCTTGCATATATTGAGTTTTGAGAGAAGTGCCTCTCTATTCCAGCTGCTCCAGGGAGTGTGTCCCAGTGGGATCCTGTTGAACAGGGCAGAGAGACCCAGGCCATCGCAGCAGGACCTAACAGAGACAAATGGCCTGGGGGCATGAGGAGGGAGAGGGATATGAGAGGGGATGACCTGAAGGGAAATCATCACAATTTCCATGGCAAGAGCCAAGCAGGGCAGAGAAGCAAAAAAAAAAGCAGCTGGAGAGTGAAATGGAGACAAGACTATTTGGGGAAAGGAGAGGCTACTAAGTGCAGGCTGGAAGAGCGTAGCACTTTTTTCATTGGCTCACTCCCATCACATGTGGGGACATAGGGCTTGGGGGGATAGATATGTCACAGGAAGGAACAGCAAATGCTTTGTGTCCTACCTCTCTGCCCCCTTCTTTGTGCAGGGGTGTTCGTATCATGAACTCTAGTTCTGCACTCAGGAAATAAAGATAAGGTTGTACGACACAGGCACAACCCCTGCCACGTGCCAAGCTTGGTACACTGTTATTCTTCTGTAAGGTCAGAAAGATTTTCCTCACCACCCTCCCCCTCAGAAGTGCCATAAGTGCATAATACACATCCTACAAGTACAGAAGCATCTCAGGAGCAATCTACTCTGGAGCTTGCTGGAAAATTGCTGTTTGCTGTAATGGTACCCATGGGAGCACTGCTCTCTAATATTTGTTTAAAACAGACTGGTAAAGGTAAAGTAATGCCCTTACTTTCTGAATGAAGGCTGTTCCCCACAATACTGAGCAAAATTGAATTGCTGGAAAAAATAGCAACAAATTCCCCTGCTCTAGAGTGAGGGATCCTAATCCAATCAAAACATACAGATAGAGGACTGAAGCTTATATAGGATGCAAATGATGTCTACAGTTGTTATTGGGTCTGATGCTTATGGCAAGGTTGACTGCCTAAGCCTGAGCTGGGGTTTGGCTTGTTTTGTTGCCTGGTTAGGATTTTGTTTGTTTGTTTTTAGAACAGATGCATGATCTTATGAGAACCTCTGAAGAGAGAGAAAGCTTCTGCAGTGGCAGCAGCCAAAGCCAAGATGAGCAGAAGCACTTTTGGCGTCTCAAGCTCTAAATGCCTTTAGGAAGCATTCCAGTGGGAAAGCACTGCCAAGATAATATCACTTGACATGCACGAACTTCTGTAATGAAGTCGGTGGGAGAAAGAGGAATATAGGACCGCCTGAGATAAGCTAGAGGCACTGAGTGTCTGCCTGCCTCATGCATGTAGTGTTAGTGAGTGGATGGGGTGATGGGAGGGGTGTTGCTCCACCATTCACACCTCCCAGCAAAGGGTCAGGGAAGCCTGAGCAGCCCTTCACCCACCTCCCAGTATCAAGCAAATAATAATCCCCCATGCCTAAGATACCTCCTTTTACTCTGAGGCTGCTGCTTTTCCATGCCCATGCTCTGCTTCATAACAGTCAGTTTGATGAAGGTGGCATAGCTCATACGTAGAAGCATTTTTTTCTTTTCCATTGAATTTGCTCAGTATCTGACTCTCCTTTTGTACAGCTGCACACTCAGAGAGTCTCACTGAAGCCTGAGCATGTCTACCCTCACTCATACAAAGTGGTGTCTTTTTATACAAGGTCCCTCAGTAGCACTCTAGCCCTGCTCTGCCTTAATAACGGCAGCAAAGCTCAGCCCTGGAAATCGCCCGTGCAAGGTAATAACCATGTGTGAATCTTAGCATTAATGTTTGTGAAGTGCTTTGAGATCCCAGCAGGGAAATTGCATTACAGTGAAATATCAAGCTACACAGATCCCTACAACCTTGCAAGCAATCGCCAAGTGATCTGAGAGGCATTTTGTTCTTCCCCAGCCTCTTAGTTTATCTGTACAAACTATGGTTCACTCAATACAAGATCATCTCCGGTTCAGTTGTAAGGAATATCTTCATACCACTTCCAAGCAGGAACAGAGGGCAGATAATAGAATATAATGCAGAATCTTTTGTTGCTCAAGTCATATTTATCATTAATTGAGCTGCCATTTACAGATGCAAAGAGAGAACTAAAGTGACTGTTCTTAAAAAATATATTGGTTGAAATAATTCTGGGCATTGTTGTTCCTATTGCACACTGTTGTGTTCATTGTTATCAAAGTGTCTCTGTGAAATTGCCATGGATGTACGAGGCTATTTTCATAATTCACTTTTGACACGCACTCTGGACTGCTGCTTTTACAGTGGACTTTCGCTGCTTGCATTTAATCATTTGGGTTGTATATTGCTTTCTTGGCATTCTTATCACAACAAGCAATCATCCCAGAACAGGAATATATCTCTCCTGAATTCGGTACTTCTGCACACTCCAGGCAGGTGTGGATTCATGAATTCTCGACGTGCCTTGATTTATCCTTATGGACTGCAACCATTTCAGAAGCGTTCAGTGTTGCACACATAGCTTACCCTGGTTTCTTTCAAAGCTGTGTTTTATGAGGTTATAGTGAATCACAAAATCCTGAAAACCAGCTTTTGGGGGAAAGATTTCTTACAGCACTTTGTAATTTCTGTAACAAGTTCCATATGAGCATCTCTAAATGTACATTAACAGATGAGGTTTGTGGCACTCCTTGGAGGTATTTAAATATTATTATTCTCATTTTATGGGTAGGGAATTTAAATAATGAGGAGGAGAGGTGACATATCTAAGGTTGTGCTGTAAGTACGTTGGAGAACATAGAATAACATGAAATCAAATACAGCTCTGACTTACTAAATTTCACTTCATTAATTTGAACTACAAATGATGCATCCTTCTTATGCAGAGGACTGTACATTTATGTACCACCACTGGGGCTTTTTTCTGAGGACCAAAAGGGCTATGAGCCATGTTGAGCTTGCTTGGAGTTCTACGTCTTGACTGCTGGGTGGCTAGAAACACAGAAAAGAGTTTTCTTTATTTGAAAGTGTAATTTCTAATGTAAAGAAAAAAAAAAAAAAAAGCCCTTGGTCGTTCCAAAAATGTTTCTTTCATCCATTTCAAGAAATGGATGTGTCTCTGCTGCCCTGGAGATCTCTGGCAATGGAAAGCTGGGGCTACCTGCACACATGGCCTTTTGGACTCGGCATAGCTGAACACTTGTTTATGTCCCTGCAACCAGAGTGAATTAGCTGACTTGAATTTCAGAGCTATTCCTTTTGTGTCCACCTCTTACTAACCTTTAATTATGCCTTCATGCTCACTCTTACAGGCCCTGTAATTGACCACAAATTTAGTTGTGTGGCCCAAATCAAAGGCAAAGGCACGTAACTATATTAAGTTCAATTATCTTGTGTTACAGTTCCCCTGCAAAGTGAGCTGCTCCTGGTAGACCTTAGTATTAGACAGGCGGTTATTCAGTGCTAAAGTTGCTTTAGTTGTGCTTTTTCCTCCAAATAACACTAACGGGTCATCAGCATCACAGAGGATTGCAGCGTTGGAGACAATAAGGCAGACAAATCTCATTGCATGCCTGTGATCAGGGTTTGAAATTCATTAAAAAGAAGTAGTTGATGGTGGACTATGGTTTTATCTACTTTACAGCCAGTTCTTTTGGATGATCTAACATCTGAGCCTATCAAAGTTTTGCAATATTAATTAAGTCATCTAATGCCCTGTCGAATTAATATGCATTTCACAAATGAAAATGGAGCCCTCAAAATTCAGTTTGTCTAAAGCAAATCTGAGCATTAGTGGCAAAGGATCATAAAAGCTAGAGAGGGCAAAAGACTGTAAGAGCATTGAGTCACTCTTCTTTTGATGGAGGATAGTTCTTAAAAAAGAATAGCTTAATATGCAGTAGAGGTTTTAAAATCCTATTAAAAAATTAGAAAAGTCTTAGGGATACTTTTGCATGGCTCTAACTAGGAAATCAATCTGTACCCTTGTTTGATATCTAAAAAACTGCCATAGAAATAAAACATCTATATAAACATGGGGAACTGTGTCAAGTAGAGTAATTAGGGAACTTGTTATGTGAAAGATGAATCCTACCTTCCAAATAGCGGTAGAGATTTCAGCAGCTAGCAGGGGATTTCTGAATTGCATGAAGTTTTCACAGCTGAGTTTCCCAAGGAACAGCCAAACTAACATAGGTCCTTGCATTGAACAGAAACAGTCAAGCAAACCCAAGCCCCCAGAGCTGATGTTTTTCATCCCCAGTAAGCCACAATAAGCAAGGAAGTTGTACACACGCTTGGCTCTGGGTGAGTGAATGGTACATACTGGAGCCAGGTGAGGGATGGTGGTCCTAGCCAAATTGGGATCAATTGCCTGTTTGCAGCTATTACAGACATTCTTCATCTCTGCTGCCTTTTCAGATAGGCAGCTGTTGCTGGGAGTCAGAGATGCTTCTGCTGTTTGTTAAAAGCTATTGTGGTGTGTGGCCAAGCAGTGCTTTTTGTATATCAGCTAGAAGCACCTGCAAGGTACAGCTGTATTTCCCACTGCACACCATTTTGCTATGCTGTGAAGTATCACTCAGATTTATTTTTTTTTAATAAACATCACACGCATGGAAAAAAACGCACATGGAAAACGTTGCTGTTTTCATTTACACAGTCTAATACAGTGACTTTAAAGAGAGAGATAAGGAAATTGTATCACTATGTCAAGACTGAATTTGGTAATGGAATCAGAAAATAATCGCAGTTTAAGAGAGAAATGCTTCAAATTCCAAGAATAAAGGGCACCTTATTATGAGCTGAAGGTCTATGAATAATCCATTATCTGGAATCTGCAGAGGATTCAATAGGAAAGACATTCTTGTATTTCCTTTATACTTGCTGGAATTCAATTTCATTTTGTGTTCTTCTTTAACTTTAAAATATTGATGTTTACATCACTACTACACCGAAGTGCCAGAACTGGTAATGGGAAGACGTTGGACTGCAGCTAACATGAAAATTAGGAGAAAAATAAGTTCTCCTTTAGGAGATTTATGGCTCCCAGTGGTTTTGTGATGTGAGGTGGCTTGTACTGCTTGAGAAAGAATCTTATGTTTTTACAGCTGAGGATGTGAATCAGTTTTGGATTTTAGACCTTGACAAAAATAGTCTTGCCCTTTCTTTTTAATTTCCTTACAGTCAATGTTTTTGGTCAGGATAGTCTCTGAATCTGCAGTGCTGGGAAGTGTCATCTGTCTGTCAGAACTTGAGTAATTAAATTGTGTGATACATATCAAACCTCCCAGCCTGCCAACTGCTGCCAGGAAGCTCAGCCACGCCGCAGGCAGGATACAGCCCCACATTACTGAAGTTCACCCCAGACACAACACAGTAGTCTGAGCATGAACTCAAGCTCCTGACTTTCCAAGGGACCCTGTTGCAGGGGGCTAAGCCCAGCAAAAAGGAGGCAGCCCCCAAGGACCTACAGTCAGCAGGCACAACCAGCAACCAGGTCAACACTTCCTAACCCTAAACCTGAGCAACTGTGGGAGTAGAGCATACTAGTTCACCTCATCTTGATCTAAAGCCGGGCTTCCCAGACTCTTGATCACTTGTTCCAATGGGAAAGTGGTTTTGCTGTTAAAAAAGAAATAAATAATTTTAATAATTTTATTTCTAATTTAACCTTTTCTGAATTCAACTTCCAGCAATTTAATACCTTTGTCTTTTAGAATAAAGAACCCTTTTGTATTAAATGTTCTTCCTATGTAGGTACCCACAAACTGTGACTAAATTGTTTCTTAATCTTCTTTCAATAAGCTTAACTGAACATCATAGTATAGTTGAATCTCCCAAAAAGGGCCACCTATCAATAACTGGTTTTCCAAAGAATCTTAAAGCCACAAGAACAAAGTGTCCCAGTTCTTCCCTCCTCTGTTTTTCTTCTGATCTCTATTAAAACCAAAATATGTGGCAAGCAAACTATCTTCTGCATGTGTAGTTGAAGCTCCTTTCCAAGGCAGGCTGATGATAACGACAAATCAAAATATTAAAAGTCCTCAACGGTGCCAGGGAGCTCTTGGCACTGAATTCAAAATGAATCTGAATAATGAAAGCAATTTAATAAATTCTGAGATATGTCGATAGGAGATATCCTCCAAGATATCTTCGTAGAGCTATTAAATGCTACCTGGTTATCTATTAACACTTTCACAAATTATAATTGCTTTTCCCTCTTTATGGCTGTTTTAGGAGATTCCTATTCCTCTTCCGCAGCAGCAGGCGAGCTCTTTGCCATGTGCTCCGCCTCCTCACTGCCAGCCAATGCTGCCTGTGGGCCAGCAGAGAGGAGGGAGCATCTTCTCCAACCCAAGAGGAATCCACTGGAGACATTTGCATGCTGCTGGTATCCTCTGGCTGCTCACACCATACCCCCAGCACCTGCCCACTTCTTCCTGGAATTCCTCGGAGGAGGGACCATTCACCTGGCTGCGTTGTCAGAGAGGGGTCAACAGTTTCTGGCAAACGCAAGGGCCAGGAATAGAGCTGGAATTACTGTGTTATTTCAAGCTTTGTAATCTGATGGGAGCTAACGCTGTTATTTTATGTTCAGTTTTCTCCTATGGAGTCAAGGACTAGGTGGTGCTTTCTTCTTCTCCCTGGTGAGATCTTTGCAAAACTCTCTCTTTTCCTGTTCACACTGCAAGCAACACCAAGCCATCAAACACTAGGTGTTCCTGCCTCTGTGTAATCCTAGGTTAAATACACAACGTGATCTAAGGGGCTGTAAACAGATGTCCCTCCTGGTGAAGCAAGAGTTTCTATTCCCAAGGCAGCTACAAAGCTCAGCATATTACATTTTCCAAAATCATCTAAAACTTGTCAGACATTTTACTGATGCCTCAGAAACAGGGGTACCTACCCAGCAGCCTGCTCACCTGTACCACTGATAATCAATCCCACACTGCATTGCTTAAGACGCTTGCAGAATAAACACTACAAGAAAGTCCCCAGCCAAGCTGGGGGTCTCTGATGAATACAGCTGGTGCAGACATCTCCTGGTAGAAGACTTCTTAATTTTTTTTTATTATTTTTCTTAATTTTAGAAAGAGCGCAGTACAAGCGATGTCTCGAACAGGAAATTTGGGATGTCCCTCCGCAGTTGCCTTGTGCAGTCGTTGGCAGTGCTGTGAAACGCTAATAGTAACAAATGAAAAACGCAGAAAATGAGCAATGGTGAGCTAAAGCTTGAGTGTCAACTTTGCTTTGTCATTTCTTCCACTGCCTTTGTCAGTCATTTTGCCAAGGTGTCAAAAGCTACAGCATTAATGTGTATGCGGAGTTGCACCCTATCTTACGTGTGTATGTCTGATTTGAACACATTCGCTGAGAATCTGCTTCCCTGTGAATCCCTTCACATACATCCTCCTGCTTAAGCTATGGGTAGGATCGGAAATAGTATCTGTGTGACAGCTTTGAACAGATGGAAAATAACTGCTGTCAATGTCTCAATTATTAAGCTTCTGTGTATTCCCACAGATTGCTGCCATGCTCAAAAGAGCAAAATATATGTACTAAACCTTTTGCCTAGACCTCCAGGAGTTGCTGGGTTTTGAGTTCTTAGTTCTGCAGAGCATTACTTAGAGGGGCCAATCCTGTAATTATTGGTATTTTCTCTTTGACATCTTCACTCTCTCCTAAATCTCTGACATAAATACATCCCCAAACAACCATCTCTTACTTTTCCACTACCATTTTTAAGTACTGCCAGAGGGCATGCTTCAGGCCATCTCCAAAATAAAACGTTAATTGCAAGTAGAGGTTTTCAATGGAAAAGCCTTGATGGAAGAAAAGGTACTTTGGTTGTCAGTGGGAGTCCATGGAACTGCAAGTCTCTGTGCCTTGTAACTGTGAAGCCCCAGGTGGTTTTGAGGGGAGAGACTTCACAGTTGTGTGCATACACACACAGAGCAGAGAACATAATCCCATAATCTGGTTATGTCTGGTGCTTAGCTGCCAAGGAATTGCCCACATTACAGCAGTTGCCAGGTCAACGAAACTCTAGTATTTGGTGTATATGTACGAGAAACCCAAAGGATGTCAGTGAAACTCCTTTTGAGTTTGATGTTAGGCATGTGCTTAACTGGGCCTTACACTGGAAAAACATCTGTAAAGATTCAAAAAGTCAAAGATGTATTGCTCTGAATAGCTTAAGAGTATTGAGAATAAATTTTGGGAACATATGGTCACTGCACATTGGCTTCCTTTTTTCTTGCTATGTCTCTGGTTGCGCATTCATCTTATAATTAACAAACCCAGTGGGATAAATCATTGTTTCCAGCAGCTTAGCGTATAGTTCTTGGGACAATGGCGTGGAAACTCAGTACAATACTGTTTGTCAGCTATTTCTCATACTCTGACAGCCAAATAAATATCCCTGGAAAGCGTTGCTGTTGGTGTTTGGTAAAGTTGTTGCCCACTTCTTGGGCTGCTATAAATTCTGAATTACCCTATTATGCCTCACTAGGCTGTTGGACCTGGCAGGAGACTGTTATGTCTCCACTACTCAGCCTCATCTATGCGATATTGATTATTTATACTCTAGCTGCCCTAAAAATAAAGCACTTGATAAAGTGAGAAAGAAAAGCAGTGTTCCCAAGAAAATGGATGAAGTGGGTCCAGCTTGTGGTTCCTTCACACTGTGGGTCTCCTTCAGGAAGTATTTCAATCTGTTATTTTAAGGGAAGTGCTTGATAACAAGCTTAACTCTGAAAAAGCTTAAATGGTTTGCTGGATTTTCTGACTGAGGGAAAATAGGAGGTGGGAGGAAAAAACTAGCATAGAGGAGTCCAAAAGAATAAGAGAAAGAAAGCAAAAAAATAAAGCAAGTCACACAGAAGAAAGACAGAACTGCAAGGAGGAATAAGAAGTTAGGTATTAAATTAGGAAGGAGAATGCAGATAGAGTTGAATTAAGAGTAGCACAGACCAAAACCTCCTCCCTCACCCAGATTGGAAATAACAATCAAAGACATTGCACCCCTGTCTTAAACTTGGATTAATATTCTAGTGAGTCAGAATAAATTATTTGTACCCTACTCCATGTAAACACTTCACATTTTCCTGATATGCAGCTGGAATGTTTATTATTATTATTATCCTTATCATTATTATTATTATTCCAAGGAGGAGTTGGCTTCTGGGGGAATACTAACAAACCAGATCTATTCTTTCCATTTCACCTTCATGCTCTGCTTCTGCAAGATGAATGTGGATGCAATCAGAGCTCCAACCTCAGCAGGCAAATTCACAGCATCATGAGGCTGCGAGATGTCAAGTCACTTCAGGTACCTGTGGCTGTGGCAAGTGAGGTATTGATGCTTTGATGCCTTTCCAATGCTGCAGTCAGTGAGAGCTGAGAGTATCTCTCCTGCTCCTGCCTGTGCCTCTCTTGCTCAGCTAACTAAAGATGGACATTTAAAATCCCATCTGAGAGGAGGATGTGCTGCAATATGCTGCTATATTCTGTGCTAGAAATTATGCCGTGCTGCAGAGCAGCACTGTACATCATATGTGCAAACCCAAAGTGCATGAACAATAAATATAGTAACAGAATTCTTATGCCTTATGTTCAATAATACTTCCAGGGTAACACGTGCTGTGGTGTAGTGGAAGTTGCACTGATAGGATATTCAGGGCTGTAGCAAGGGACGAGCAGAGACAACTCCCATCACTTGTGAGGGATGGTAGCTTCTTGCTCTTAGTGGGACCCCAGATTGCCATAGCAGCAGTGTCTTACCTCAGCAAGATGCACTTCTGGTGATACACTCAAGGGCATGGAGAGAAGAGCTGCCTTTGCCCCTGCTGATTGCAGAGGCAGGGGGCATGAGATATCCTAGGACAACAAAGTGCCTTATTATGATATTAAATGATTTCTTCTCTATCACACACCTTGTTGCTCAGCAGTCCTTCACTGCAGGGAGCTGCTGAGATTTAGGACTCAAATCCTCATCCACAGCAAGTGCACCTGCTATTGATGCTTATTCCCATGAGTCTGTGAAGCCAGAAAGAGTTAGTGAAGTTAGGAGGGAAGTAAATTTCCAAATCTTTTGCAGTTCCTTGCCCTGCTGGTTCTCATCAGAACATTTGGGCTTCCTCGGCTGGCTTCGTGCTGGGGTTTACCTCCTCAGGCCAACATGAAAACTCAAAAGGGAGCAGCTTTACTTTCAAGGCGTTCAGCCCAGGCTGATTAGCAGACCTCCCTTGTTACCCCAGAGGAGAAGGCAGTTTCTGCAAACTGCAGGTAGAAGCAAAACAGGCTGCATGACCTGCTGAGGAAATGCTGAGCATAGGAAGGAATGTGCAGACTTTTGGCAGCAGAAAGCAGAGCTTGTTCTGGGAGCCTAGAAACTGAGGAAGCCTCAATTAAGCAGAGGCAAGGGCGTGAGTAGAGTCAGTTCCCTGTAGACAGAGGGTTATATATGATCCTCCAGTTGCTAGGCTGAAGGCTGGGGAATACAGGTGGTGAAACAGCAAGGGAGCTGAGTGTGTTCAGTTATTAGTCAAGGATCCCCGCAGCTCCGCAGGCTGCAGTGCCGCAGGCAGTGAGCTGCCTGCAGAAGGGAGGATGAGGGGGAGCTGGGGAGCTGGGACATAGCAAGGAGTCCATGAATAGATGGTGCATGTGGAGCCAGGGACCTTCATTTCTATATGAACCTTAACTTTCTGGTGCCATGCATGGTATAAACACCAAACACAACTGGGAAAGTGGCAAATACATGTAATTATAGAATACATAGAATACCCTCAAGCCTTAGGTCTGCCCAGAGCAGCCCACACTCACCTGGCTCAGAGCACCAGTCAAGGAAGACAAGCACACACGAGGGATCTTTGCCCAGGGGAAGGAATAGAGAAGGACAAAGGAAAGTGTTCCTCTAAACCTTGCATACATGCGGCCAAGAATTTAATTACATACTATCTTTTGAGTCTGTCCCACACGTTCTCCCTCAGGGGCTGATTTCTTTCCTAATCCCAGTCACCTTGTTTGGATGGTTTAACTCCCTGGCTGGCCCAGATGCCTTATTGCTTCTGCCAAGATCCTGTTTCATTCTAAAAGTCATATTTCATGACAGAAGGCTCCTGATGATACAGATGACTTTGTCCAATGAACAAGAGTCATTGGGAAATAAGTAGGACCTGTGAACAGAAAAGAGAAATGTCAAATGTCTTGTAAAGCTGGAGGATTGCCTGTCACTGGATGTTTGTTTTCTCAAAGGACCTATACTGTGAAGATGAAGTTATCTAGACAAAACGGAGTCATGTTCAGGGGTGTCTCCCTTCCATTCCTGGGGGTTTAGTCATCCTTTCATAGCTGCTGGGAAATAGAATCTTGAGAGCATCTGCCGACAGTGACAATCTGCCGATCACAGCAGGAAAGGGTGGGTGTGCAATGTCAAGATGGGTAATGATGCACAGTTAATCTTTGACATGACAACAGATCTGGGAGATACTTGGTGGTATCTTGTAGGCTAGGATTTGGGGCTATCCCCAAAGGAAAGAGGTTGGATTCCAGCTGCTTTGCTGCTCTTTGAATGTAATTCAACGTGGCTAAGAGAGACTCATTCCTCACAGGAATTCTGGTTCTTTGGTTTTGAACACTGTGCTGTTTATGTCCAGCAGTCCTCATCACAAACTCAGTGTGTCTGCAAATTTGTCCTTGTTTTGGGTTAAAAAGTAGAAACTTCTGATCTAACTAAAGAAAGGAGCCCCTTGGAGAATTTTTCTTTAGGATCTATTAGTGAGCTTTTCCCAGGTAGTGTTTTGGGTGGATGTTTAGTTCTCAAATTATGTGGAGTCTATTATACCAGAAACTGCCTTTCTCCTGCATGCCCAGAGGTCTCTACATTAATCCTCTACTCAGTCAATGCACAGTCTTCATTACCATTTTGACTGGAGCTTAAGGTTTTGCTGGAACATGGGGCAGCAAAGGGAGACAACAAAATAATACCAATGGGCCAGGAAACATATGTGACCTTTGCATTTGTCACAGCCACTTAGAGAAGTGGGTGCTGTTTGCTTCATAACCATTGCAGTACCCTTCGCAGGTAGTTAATGTATTCCTCCAGTACATGAAAGAATAATTGGATAGCCACTTTTTTAAGCTCTATGTAACCAACTGTATCAAGTTTACCACTAAATGTCACAGTTTATCATAATCTAATCACCAGAGAGCAAGAAAAATGAGCATACTTGTCTCCATCAATAAATGAGTGATTATTCAGACAATAACTAGGTTTATTTTCTTTATTTCCATAAATGTTTGTAGTCTTATGAAGATGCTCTGGAGAAAGGATTATTTATGTTGGCATCCAGGCAGTATAGCAATAGGCACTTTAAAAAAGCTAAAGAAAGATGATCATTTAGAAATGATCCGAAAAGTCTTATTAATTTTCATTCTGCAGAAGGAATCTGGGACATGAGATTATTTACCAGATTAAAAATGCACTGCCTGTTCCATCTTAAAGCATGCAAGCCTGATGCACAATAGCATCACTGGAAAGCCAATAGCAAGGAAAGAGCCAGAATTTCTACTTTAGTTTTTATTTGTAAGACAACACAGCTATTCTTCAGCCAATTGGCCATTCTTCCATGTCCCACTTTTCGATGTTATGTAGTATCAAATGCTGATACTACTAGATAAAACCACTCCACTGACAATGGTAAAAACAGTTTTGATCAGCATCAGAAAAAAAGAAACAAATGTATAAAATTGGCCTCAAGTCTCCAGCATGTTCTAACATGAAGAAAGTTATAGCTTGTCCCCAGGGGGATGTCAAACTCCATCTCTGATGGCTGAGCAAATCTAATGCCATGCGACACCTGTGTGTGCACATGCCTGCCAGGAGACAGGTGTGTGCTGTAGTATTTCATACAACCAGATGTCCTCAGCCAAGGCACCGAGTCGCCTGAGCCTCTGATGAGAAAACAGAGATGTCAGGGAAGGAAAACAATTCTCTCCATAATCCATTTGCCCTTGCAGATAATTCCTCACGCCTCCAGACTGAAGAGTGAACATCTGACGGGCACTCATGCAGCGGCGGCAGCTCAAGGGTTGAGAGGAGGAAACGTACGAAGAAGAGTTGGAAGATATTTTTGTGACAAAAATAGCCATGCATCAGCCTGAGTGAGTGAGAAGGGATAAGGACTCTTTTTCTTTGCTCGAGTGGAAATGCTAATGACAGCAGTCTAGGGAAGCTTTGCCATATTTGGCCACCAGAGTCTGATGGGTGTTTGCAGGGCAGCCCTGGTTAATGACTTCTTGCTTTACTTGCAGAGAGCTACCAGTCTGAGAGCATTTCCCCTCAATTTCCTTGGAAACACAGGGGAGATGCCACAAGACAGGAACTTCTCTATGATTTCATCACCCACACTGAGTGTGTATTCAGGGTGACAGACTGAAATCCCTGAGCATGGACATGGGAGATCTGGCTTCAATTCTTCCTTCTCTCTTCACATCTGTCTCCTGCCCTGCCCTTTGAAGCTGCTGCATGTCTCTAGACACAAGGCCCCAGCCTTATGGATGGGGAAGAGCCAAAATGACTTTTTTTTCGTCCCTGCTCTGTTTTATCATATTACGCATGCATGAAGTACTTAGCAACAAAAAATCTGGATCTTTTCATTGCTGCTGTAACATAACAAGATGACAGTTTCATGTATTTCTTCCTAAGGTTTCTGTGACTTTCTGTGACTCTGGTTTTCCTCCAGGCACTGAGCAAGGGCTTGTGCTGGAACATAAGGAGAGCCATTAATCCCTAAAGAAAGGTTAAATGGAAACTAAGGCAAATTGAAATCTGGGTCTTGTGCAGGATTGCCACTTCATGACTTGGGTCTATAGTTGCAGAGATCTTTGAAAATGTCCTTTAACCCCTTAAAACACTAATTTTAAAGCTTCTGTTAGCTGACATTTCTGTAATACATCACTGCAAAATATCTTCATAATGGCTTCTGGCAGTTCATGGCATCTTGGTGACCTAAATGCTGCTTTTGTGCAACACTGGCCTGCAAACAGCAAGTGGTCTGGATTATTTTGCATTTCCTATAGCCCGTTCAGAAGAGGGGAGGGGGAAATAGCAACAGCAGGAGGCACCTAGTAGGGGGACAGGATATGGGAAACAGGAGGGAGGGAACAAGCTGAAGAAGATGGATGGGTGCAGGAGGCACCATTTTTGTGCAGGGAGAGTTAAATTCCAAAGTTAAAGGGAACTGGGTGGCAAATAGACTCAAGACATCCTCTTGTGCCAGCTACCAGAAACATGAGTGCCCTTGCTGCCTATCGCTCCTGGCAGCATATCCCGTGGTGCTGCCAGTGCCCATGCTGCACAGGACATTACCCCCACAGCTGCTCAGGGCTCCTCAGTATCCCTCCAATGCCTGGGCAGACCACTGCTTTCCCTTCTGCAGCAGTTCTTCAGGTTGAGATCTTGGCCAGCTACTTCTCCACTTATTAAACTGAAATGATGCTGATTAGAGCAAGAAGGCAAATGAGAGCTCCATTGTCCTTGGGCCTCTCTGTACCCATAATAACAAGAAGAGCCTGCGTCGTGAGGCATCTCACCTGAACAGACAGGACAAAGACCAAGAGGATTTTTATTCCTCCTCCTAATTCCTTCATGAAAAATGAGCTGAATATACATTTTATCTTCCTATTGAACAATGTCTTTTAAAAAGACAGATGGTGCTTTCTTCTTTCCTTTTTCAATTACTGTTTACAACTATTTTCTACTGCATTTATGAAGTACTTCAAAAGCTTTCTTGGAAGTCATACACCCCAGAGTCATTTGGAAGTAGTACAAACCAAGCAATCACAAAAAGGGGGGTGGTAAAAAAAAAATTACAGGTTAATAAGATTTCAGACAGTAGAAAAAAGTCATAGTTCAGAGCTGCTGTTTGAGAAACTCTGAACCTATTTATTTCCGTTCTCTCACTTCTTATTTTAATGTACCGCAGTTGAATTAACCTTGGCAGAATTTGCAGCCCTTTTGGTCCATTTGGTACACTGAGTCTTTAATGTCCCAAGTGGTCCTATGATCTGTTAATTACCTTATTGCATGCAAAGCTCCACAGGGCTATTTCTCTACAAGAATTCTTCGTCAGGGTCAAATTACTTTTGGGGACCCCTTTCTGTGTGATGTCAAGCGTCCTCTGCTCCTCACAGGGAGTGTAAAAACCTCTGCTCATGGCAGGATGCATTCAGCCATTTGCAGGATAAGACAGTGTGTGAAGCAAATGATCAAAGTGGCCCATTAGGTAAATCCATGCTCTCATCGTTAACCATCCTGAAAGTTGCAGTAGAATGGTTTTCATTTTTCATTTTGCATTCCAAGCACCATGCTTAATTTTGACGTTCCCTCTCTTCATAAGCAGATCTGGTGCTTGGCTCTGGAGGGCTGAACAGCAGCCAACAGCTGAACTGAGGCGGTAAAACATCATCCTGTTCCTTCCTAACCCCAAGGAATTGTCATAAGCAAGGGGAGGTTTTGAATGAATGGTTATTTCTGTAATGCAAGGCCCTATTCAAAGGCAATAGGTGAAAAAGCATTGCAACAAACAGTTCAGAGAGATTTGAGTTTTCCCCATTTACACAGGATCTTTTATCCCTGCCTGGCAGAAATACCAATTGATTGGAGGCACTCTTTCCCATTGCCTAAACCCCATGCTACAGTTTGCTTTTCTTCAGCCCAAACTATTGCCTATTACCTTTTAAACTGGCAAATTTTCCTTCTGTGAATAGCAAAGATCCCCAGGTTCATGGTCCCCATGGCAGCAATGTCTCCTGGGTGTCCCTTATGTCTTTCTAAAGCTCAGTAACTGCAGGGTCTCTGTTAATAACATTGCAGTATTTTTTCAGTTTTCTTTTCCGGCTGTTCTCATCTGCACGGGGGG
The DNA here is from genome assembly GCF_037157495.1 of Lathamus discolor. Lineage (NCBI taxonomy): Eukaryota > Metazoa > Chordata > Aves > Psittaciformes > Psittacidae > Lathamus > Lathamus discolor. Next base: position 11,357,165 of record NC_088893.1, on the reverse strand, counting down.
AGTACATAAAGCTTCTCCTGAGGACTGCTCCTTAGGGGAGGTTGTCACTGAATCCTCCACTCTGAGCACCTTTCTTCCCAGTTCCTGCCAAAGCGGAGAAATATGGACTCTCTGGTGTCTGGCAGAGGCAGAGGCAAGCAGACAGCTCCCCTCCATCCCCTGCAGTCCTTCATTGCTGCTCTCACCCAGCTCTCTGGATCACAGAGCAGTGCCCTACATTCATCTGTGAGGAGGTCCTCCACAAAGCACTGCACAGGGCAGCAGCAGAGGGCTTTGGTCTGGGTCTAAAGCTCTATAAGGCCTTACAGCAAGCTCCTCAGAGTAGCTGTTGTGGTGGCTATCTGCCTGTGTTTACCCTTGCACATCCACTCTCCTGCAGCTGGGAAACAGCCCTCACACTTCTTGGTCATAACACTGTTTTGTGCAATTAGAACATCTCTCCTCTGAGGATCTTGGAGCCATTTATGACCAGCAGGGAGTAGGTCCCCACAGGGCCCTTTGCTGAGGGAGGTGAACATGGAAGTCCATCCATCAAACACTGCACGAGGGTGGGTTTTCTAGAGCATAAGGAGACACTCAGTCCATCTTACTGTGCCCCATCCAGCTGCACCCTGAATCCTCAGCTCCTTCCAGCCCAGACAGCAGCTGCATCAATTCCTCATCTGGATTAGGAATCTGATTCAGCACTGGATTAAATACATGTTCAGTTAAGGCACAAGGGTAAGAATTCACTGTAGCATTTTGCTAAGCCTGAAAGAGGATGATTTTAAGAAGTCACTATATTTAGGTCGGGGTGGGGGGGGGGGAACCTACAAATCAGAGAAGAGGGGGGATTATAAATAGGAATTTCTTCATATGCCTTATTCCCTCAAAAAGCCATCCCTGATATCTCCCTGGTTACCTGCTGGGGCTAGGCAGCTCATTTTGGCTGTGTTTTCACATTTTCCGCTTTTTGGGGTTTCTGGTACAACTTCTGGAAGCAGCAGGATGGGGACATTATAAAGACATAGAAAGAGCAGGGACAGTTTTCTGCACCACTAAGCAAGCACCAGTTTCAATAGTACTGCAGTACCTAAATGTGCCCTTGATAAGCAGAACTTGCTAATACTGTCCCTGGTGAGCAGCAGTCTTTACCAATCACAATTATTAAGCTAACTTGGTTTCTAGAGAGACATCCAACTAAAGAGATCAGTTTCTTAAAGCTGTGCAAATTTGTTATCATTACCTGCAGATGGGGAAACATGATGTATTCTTTGCTTCTCACTGCTTTTCCCAGGTAGCTGCTGATGGGCAGCAACTGGGTCACACCAAGTTGCTCCAAAAAGGCTGCTCCTTTCACACCTTCTTGGGCAGAATCAGCCACGTTGGTGGGGCAAATGATAGCGATGCAGCTCCAGGAGAGAAACAGGACAGGGACCACAGCCTTCTGACACCCTGCCCCTTGTTGGAGTTGTACACTGGTGCTGTGATCATGTGTTTTCTTCTCTGTGTTGGCTCCTTGCCGCAGCACATCACTCCTGGTACCATTGCCATAGTGATGGGCTTTCACCAAATGAGTTAAATTATACCAGGAATCGAAAGGGGTAGGATTTTTCTTTATTTTGCCTGAGGGAAATGACAACTGCAGCAGCATTCACAATAACAGTATTTGTACACATTTAAATACTGAATTCAGTGCTCATACATACAGAGAAGGACTATTTAATTCCTAAAAAAGAGGCCAGAAGTATTTCTTTTAGTAATGAATCTGGAATTGAAGAGCTGATTTGAGCTTTCTGGCTAAAATTGCAGATATTTTCTTTTCTTTTCTTTTTTTTTTTCTTTCTTTCTGAAATATATAGGAAAGATATTGAGGTCAAGCAAGTGTGGGTACTAGTAAGCCCTTCACAAATGTGGAGGAGGACCATTTAGCAGGATATTGGGACACAATGAGAGAATTAACTTCTATAATAATTTAGAAGCTACTCAGAAGGAAAAAAACACCTGTTAGGTAAAGTGAAATTAAGTCTTAATTAGCTAAACTCATAACTTTTACATACACAGTATAGACAAGGGAAGAAGCGTATTTGTGATATTCAGCTGCAAGAGTAAACTAGACAAGGTAAAGAAAAGGATTAGGAAGAAATTCATGATGTATAACATTAGAGCTGTAAAGTTGTATGAAGACATGTTTTATGCTGACAGAAAGGTCAGGGGAAAAGAGATGTGTGAGTGCTGCAGAATGGAAGTGTATAGTGATAGTAAACTACATCAAAGATGGACAAACGTTTGGTACTAGAGAGCCAGTCCTAAATGAGGACTCTTGTAAAGGGGACACAGTCATTAGACTGACAATTGCAAGAAATACACAGTTAAAGAATGGGGAAAAAAAACACCAAAAGCCAAGGTAGAGATGGTTTTCTTTGAAAAAAACGCGTTAAAAAATAATGTGGCAAATGAGTCTTGTCAAAGCTGGATTAAAAGAAGAAACTACAAGTATAGTCATGTCTGTACCAATATGCAAAAGAAAAGATAAAAGGTAGAAAGATGTAATCCTTACCATGCAGACACGCTCGAGGGTGTACTAGTGATATTACAGGAGGATGTACAAAGTTAGCCAGAGGTAGGAATGAAACACAATGCAACAAATGTGGCAGGACTGAGCACTGGACACTGCCAGTATGAGCTACATATTGCACTATGAGCCTGACTGAATGCTAAGGAAATAAAAAGATAAAAATAATGTAATTTCTCATTTAAAGTATTTTAAAGCTTTTTTAAAAGTATTTCCTAAAGGGCCTGGCAAGGTTAGCGTAAATTATGCTGGTGCTGTAGTGTGGGCTTTGCCAGTCAGTGTGTTTTGCTGGGAACAAAAAGATATATATACATCTGCAGCTATGAATGTAACTTGTAAGGGTTGTAAAAAAAGATGAGAAGTGTAAAAATTGTGCCACTTATTTCCACACTCCTGGGATCTCATTGAAGAGGTGTCACACCACACTACTGAGAAGTTGGCCCTACCAAACCTTTGTGAGAGCTGTATTCATCACAGTATCTAAAACTTGGAGGAAAACTTTTGATAAGATTCCTTGGCTTGCCTTGCTCTATGCTTGTGCCCCCAGTATCAGTCAGTGACTGCTGATGACTGTCTCCTTATGGTTATGTCATAGTCATGATACAAACTGGAAACAGGGAAAGCCAGGAATAGCATCACTGGAGGATCTTGCACCCCCAGTTGTATCACCACGCTTCACATTTATAGTGAATCCCTTTTCTCCTAGCCTAGCAATTAGACTCACTGCTTCCGTATCTAGAAACGCCATACTCAGCAGTTCATATTTTGCTGGTTGGTACAATTTACTACAGCCTTACCCTGAAAGCCACATTTAGTAGCCTATGCAAGGTGCACAAATGTATGATTTGTAAACTAAAGCACAATGACTGTGTATCCTGTGTTTGGATTATAAATATTAGCCTAGTACTTTGCAGGTCAAGGCTTCCCACTGTGTGCTCCTCTTTGAAAGGGACTCTGGTAAATTACATATGTGCTTGTATAAAAATGGCAGGCTTTTGCTGCAAGCTGGGTTAATAAATAGTTGTATTGTACAGCTGCCTCATTCACTCTGAAAGGTAGGTGACCTTGTTGTGCAGAGTCACCAAAAGCCAAAGCCAGGGTCTCAAGGGTCAGCTTGGGCTTGATTCTTCTTGGGGGGGGAGTTGCCCCATGGACTTTCTGTTCAGGTTTGGGTACACAGTGTGTTCAGGGGTGGGATTTTTATTCACTCCCCACTTTCCCTATACATCAGTGCTCTTCATAGTGATATCCAGGCTATTTACTTTGCCAGGGCCTCTTCTTTCTTGTCTATCAGATGGGCAGGGTTCCTCCCACCCTCCACCCAGCTGTGTGCAGGTCCAGGAGCTGTGAGGCAAATACTGATCATGGTTACTGTTTGCTTTTCTTGCCTTCCTGATGTTTCCACAGCCACACATAATGGAGGCAATTGGTGCTCTATAAGAAACCTTTGCATTTGACTCACACCATTTAAGGGATTAAAGGCAAGTCATGGCACAGTTCCCTTTCTGTCTTCCCACATCAAGTGCAGTATCACCTTAGCCAAATATGCAAACCCCCACACCAGTGACATTTTTAGGGGTGATTCTACTATATATTGCTGGGCAGCAATACAACCTCCACAGAAAAGTTCACATCCAGCTTCAAAGGGATAGGCAAAGTAGGGCAGGAAGCTTCTCGCTGTCTTTGGCAAGCCGTCAAGGTGACTGGGGGGGGGGTTCATGCCACACAACTGCCTCTGCCAATTCTCCCTCGCACCCTGTCAGCACCCAGGCTGTGCCCTGCACATCCCTCTTTATCAAGGGATGCTATGTGGCTGGTGAGTGTCTGGAGCTGCCACTGAGCCTAACTGGGATACAGCAGTCTGAGGGCATTTGGTAGTTAAGAGAAGCACAAATGGTTTTTAATATCCTTATATCATTGTGATTAACAGCTGGGGGGCATTAAGGCTGATACAGTCTCTGCATGGCAGAACAAGCTAGAACAAAGGCAACAACAAAAACTCTTTCTCTTATTCCTACCCCCCACCCTGCTGAGGGTGGGTGGAAGTGCTAAACTTTCTGGTACTTGGAAAAAGGGAAATGATGGTATGAAAAGGAGAGTGTCAAAGAAACAGCCTCCATTTCCAACTCCTCCTCCGACTTTGTACTCCCCTCCACCGCCTCCTCCCCACACACATGCTCTGCAGCAGAATCCTTACAAACTTTCAGACTTATAAATGAGCTCTTCTTCAAAAAGAAACAGTGGGGGGGTTCTCGCAGTATTATGGTACCATGCACAGAGGCTGGGTCTGCACGCCCTGGTTTGCCTTGGTAGCAGGGTTTGGGAAGCGAAGCCTCTGCAGGCTGTGAATTCTCCTCCGGGGAATGAAACTGATGAAGCACAGACAGAGACTCCCGTGGCTACAGCAAACAGACCAAGGTCAGAGGAAATATGTCATGCTTCAGGCCTCATCACCAATCCTTTAAGTACACTTTCTCTCTGGAATGCCAGAGATTTAATCTTGAACATTAATGCAATTAATATGGGATAAAAGTGTTCATGCTGGTGCCTTGCGTTGGTATTTTGACAAAATGTAGATGCTCAGAGCAGAGAATAAAACACTTTAATGAACAGGAGAAATAGTTGTTCTTTATTCTGCACCTCCCTAAATTTGAATTAATTCATTCCAGTTTGCTTAGCTCCTGAGGAGGAAAAGTGCTGAAAATGAACAAGACTATTAAAAAGAGTTATAGCTGGCACAAACAGACCTTCGAGGAGAGAAATGGTAGGACTGTATTAGAAAAATAGATCTTAGTGCAGCATAGTGAAGCAACAGTTTGGGTTTACATTTTAATTTGCAAAACCTGCAGGTGATTGGAGGAATACAGACAGGGTACAAAAATCAATGGTGTGAATTATTAAAAAACAGAGGGTCCAATCCTCCATTGACATGAACTGGCTTGGTCCTTAGCATCACTAGGACATATAGAGAACGCAAGTGAGCTTAGCAAGACAATTTTGAAGGGTGATACAAGGACAAGGCAAAAAACCCTGTCTCATTATAATTTAGGATGAATGTAGTATTTGTTAGTGGTGAAGCTGGGAGTAAACCATGCTGACTATTACAATAAGCTGAAAATTACCTTCAGCCCCTCTGCGCCATTATATATATTGTGTCTGTAAACATGTTACCAAAAATAGATTGAAAAAGTGTTTAGAAGGCTAAAAATACAACTTTTGTGCTATTTATTACTAAACCCTAAAGCAAGCATTAGAAAAAAAGAAGAAAAGCATTTGAAGCACCTGAAATTACCTTAAAATAGTCATTCTATGTCTGAAAATTACCTAAGAAGAATAGGGTGTTTCAGAAAATAAAAGATTTTCTGCTAATCTCAACACATCCAAGAACCTGTCCTCAGGTAACATTGCCTACTGTGGGGAATCTGGCATGTTGGTAGGTAAAGGGTAGCCCTTCAGGAAGCTGGAGCTTTTCCGTTTCCCATTGGGATGGAGTTACAGGGGTGCTCTTTCGAAAGAGTTCAGTTCCACTGTGGCATCAGTCCTAATGGTGGTTGTTCAGCTTTTCTGAAAACCTGCACACTCCCTTCAGACCTGAGGATGGCTCTGGGGTAATTGTTTGGAAATATAATGGGGTTTCTTCTAGAAAATTCACTGTTTCCCTGGTGAAAGGCTGACTCTTCCCACCTGATGATCGTTCCAGTAAAACAACCCCAAATGATGCCACCTGCAGAAGTCGGCATGCACGTCTTCCCTGGCCGGCCACAGGAACCCAGAAGAGAGTGAATTGTTGCTGATCCCCAAAAAGCAGCAAGTTGCTGCTCTCAGAGAGATTTGTCTTCAAACATAGGGAATGAAACTCCCCAGGGAGCTACCAGACTGAATTCAAATTGGAATGCAGCACCAAGCCAACTGATGGAGTATGTAAGGACTATCACCAGACATTCCTGGGCACCAACACTCCTTTCTACATACCTACCTGTTTGCCATCATAACAGTTTGGAGGTAGGATTAGTTTGGGATACGTTTGATAGTCTTGTCATGTTCTATATTCAGGGGAATCAGACAGTGACATCCTCTTATTTCTCAAATGGAACCATTTGTCAGCAGGTGCTCGCAGTCATTCTGGGTTATAGAGTAGCTGGTCCTTTTTATAGTACAGACTCATGACATCGATAATTAATCCGATAATGCCTATATGTCTGCTGTTATCTCTGAGGAACATGCAGCCAGAGCAGTGAGCCATTAACACACTGCACCACTCATTGTCTTAGAGCAACAAGGAAAGCTTTCCTAAACTTCACTCGCTCTCCTTCCAGCCAGGCTTTACAGTCAACATGGGATTATACCCAGGTGGGGTTCTTTTAAGTGTGATTTTCAATTATGGAGCCAAGCCTTGTTCCTGCAGCTGGTGATGGTGGCATTCCCAGTCCTGGTGGATGGGATCAGTCATAGGCTGAAAGATAAATGAGAGATCCTGCTCCTTAAGCTTCTTTCTTCAAGCAGAGTGTTGCAGCTCTAACCCTCAAGAACTCTCTGAAGCCTGCTGGGCAGGGGCCTCGTGGTTATAGTGGCAAACTAGGTGGTCTCAGACTGCAGTCTTGTGGATTTATATAATGTCTCAACAAATATTAAAAGATTAAGTCCTTAAAATTCAGAAAATCCAGCCTCAGGTGAGGTTCTTCAGCAGGGTACCCTCGATCTCCACCAGGGATGAAATGGTGTGTCTGTGGCAGGCTTCAGTGAAACTCCTGCTAATGGCATCCAGCCCATCCCCACGTCAGCTAACCCTGCAGGAAAGAGGGTTTGTATCAGTGCAGATTTTGAGGGGGTTTTTTCTCATGTCCATGTGTCTGAAGCAATCAGTGACCAGGAGGCCTTCTGTTTGGGTCTGAAAGCTGCTATTTGCCTTGTGTTCCTTGTACTGTTATAAAATCCTGACACAGGGAAAGGAAATAAAGAACAGACTTTAGAAACAAGGGGAGGGCAGCATGGAAGTGATTTCTGCTGAAGCAAATGAAGCTGTGCTGTAGCTAGGGAGGAAAATAAATTGAAAAAAGAAAGAAAACAATACCCAGAAGGAGCATGTTCTCAGTTACAGAGCTGCTCTTTCCAGTGGAAGCTGAACCAAGCCGTCTTCAAACAGTCCACAGAAATAGAATTCAAATGGAAATATTTTATTCCCCGCTTGCACCCTGCTGAGCCCATTGCTCTGTGGCTGCCTGCTCGGCTCCCACCCATTGTTGCAAAGGGATCTTGCAGCCCCTAAGAGCGAGAAGCGGCAATCGCTTATGGCACCTCAAGCCTCTACCTTTCCCTTTAACCTCAAGGTGTTGTTTCTCCATTAATCTGTAAGAAAGTGGCATCAGGCTCTTTTCCTAAAATGACAGTGATGGTTTTTATTTCTCGCAGCAGGCAGAGGTAATCGGATCCCAGAGCAGCCTAACCACACCAACCAACTTTCGCTCATCTTTCTACCCAATTACATGCTGTAAAATGCTCTCAATGCTCTCTCTGAAAGTAATTAGGTTGTCTTGTTTCGTCCCTGCACAAGTGATTACAGTGAGATTCTCGCTCCTGTGAGTGGCGGAATTACTCACAGCAGATACATCCCAGATAAAAGCACCCTCACCATGGCCTTCAGTGCACTTCAATAGCTTATTTGTGCTGCTTGATTTTAAATACACACCAAAGCTTAAGCTCACATTGCTTCAAATGCGTTGCACTGTCCACACGGCAGGAGCACCTCTCTGCCTGGGCAGCTCTCAATCAGCAGAAGAGGACAACTGCCACTCAGTAAGGAAAGAGAAATAAAAAAACCCCAAACATAAAAAGCAGTATTGTCATTTAAATGTCTGTATTCTCATGGGAGCCAGTAAATCTGACTCAAAGAGCCATATAGCCAAAGGCTGTCGGATTACCAGCATTCTGCCGATGCTCAAGCATCAGTTCTCTTGCTCACAGATGACACAGCTTGACACTTTTTGTTCCCATCTCTGATATGTATCTAAGGACTTAGGAACTCATGCCAGGCTAATGCAGAGGGAGAAGCCCTTTCTGAAAGCAGAATCCAGACATGGGAGAGAGAGGCTGAGTCCAGACCTGCCATTAACTGCAAACACAGCAAGTGACTGGATCTATGCAGTGCCCTGAGCCTAAAGACATGTCTTGTGCTGACAGCCAGCTGGGCTGTGCCACCCAGGGACTGTGCAAGTCTCTTTGCTAGATAGAACAGCAGAGGAGCTTGCATGGGCTGAGTACAGGGATTCTCATGGATTGCATCTGACATTCCCACAGTGTAACTGAGTCTCCCAGTTTTAAGATCTTGGACTTCAGAGTTGTGCCTAGAGGGCATGGAAAGAAGAGCTCAAGCAGCACCCTAATAAAGGCAATAAAAGGACACAATTTCTTGTCTGGTTTATGATTTCAGTAACTGTTAGATTTCTTCCTGACTGGGGATTGCCTGATCCTCCCCTTTCCAGAGCAATGCAGCTCTGGGCACAAGGGCTTTGCTGGCAGTAACCACTCCCCACCTTCATCTTGGTGCAGGGCTGTGCATGCTCTGTTCTGTAATCATTGCTAAGATTATACTGGCTGATGTATATACTGCTGAAATTTAAAGCTCTAAACACCGTCCTGATTGTTCTTCATTCCCTCCCCTTCTCTTCCTATCCCATAAATTCCCCCCTTACCATCACCCTCCTGTATTTCACTCTCTTATGTCAATTTTAAAGGGCTCCCCAAGGAACAATTTTATTATCCTTGGCAGAATAGAAGCAGATTTAAATACACTCAGTTGAAGCTGTCACTCAGATCCCTAGAACAGCCTTTCTTCCACCAAGGGGCTGTGGGTTTTGTTTACATGCTCTCCCTGAGGGCTCGATTATAGGGAGCCAGCAGTGGGATTTGGGATGGAATTAGGTAATACAGGACTCTGCTGTCTGAGCATTGTATAGTGCCTTTTTTCATAGACACAGGCTAAAGGGAAGGAAGGAGGGAAGGGAAACTCAATGTAATCAGCCAGATTGTGCATGGTTGTTCAATACGTTGTTCCAGCTCAGCCCTCAGTAGTGATGTAAGAGTGAGTGCCCAGCCCTATAAGCATTTCCACACAGGTCCTGGGATGCTGTGGGACTTGCAGCAGTTCAGACCCCCTCTGCACTGTGGAAACTGGCAGCAAGGCTTTGAAAATGCTGTGTGCAACACATCCCTCATACAGACTTTTTCACTTAGTCTTGGACAGAAAGGATGAAATAGCCCGAGGAAGAATTGGGAAGGCAATAGGTACTGGAAGTGCAGACAAGTTGCGGAATACCTGCAGACTTCCAGTCAGGAGATGAAGAGCTGCTGTTCCCTTCCAGGAGTGTGTGACATTATTTGAAGACCTGTTCTCTGCACAGGTGCAGTGTGATGAATGGGGCATGGCTCCTCCTGCTCTTTGGGGTAACACATGTGACCTCTGCAGTGCATGGGGTCCTGCAACCTGTCCTTCCTCAGGGTAACCCCCATGAGTGCCCCAGGCTCCCCTGCAGGCCATTTCCCCTTGGTGTTGTCTCTGCCTGGCTGGTGCTGTGCTGAAAAGAGCCCATGCTCTGATGAGGGATAAAACAATTTGGAAGTAGGTGAGCCTACTGGGAAGTGAAAACTTCATGATGAGCACATTTACTAGTCAAAGAAGCCAGTTTTGGGGAAATCTATTATCAATTCTATCCTGTGTTTATGCAAAGATTTAGAAAAAAGGTGTTTGATCTTAGCTTTTGGAGGGCTTTGCTGTTTCTCTGTGCTTTACACAGTGCTTCCTACAAACCTGTGATTCCTTAATCCTGTTACTTCACAGAGGCAGGTACTGACATGACACAAAGCCCACAGCAGTGTCTGATAGTGTTTCAGCCATCTATGTATCATTTACTAACATGAACAAACCCCTCTTCTGCAGCCCAATGTGGTTCATCAGTTTCCCTCATGTTGGGAAACTGAGGCAGGCATGTGCACAGTGCTGTGGTGTGGAACTGCTGCTGCCACAGCCAGGACTGCAGCCTGCTCCGAACCAATTGTCAGATGGTTCTGCCTCATCTGGTGCCATTCGTTTATTAATTTTAATAAACAAGAGCACACTGTTACAGATAACTGTGTTCTGTGCATTCAAATCAGGTGCAATAGTAACTGCGCTGGCAGAGTGATGTCCAAGGAAAATAGTCCTGGATAACCTTCGCTTCCTGAACTGTCATTTCCATTCACTGCTTGCCCAGAGACACAACATGAGCTTGGGTAAGGGGGATTTATTGTTCCTGCAGAGTTTATTCTGCCCTTATAGCATTTAACCACCACAGTGACTGCTGTTTGCTGGAGAAAAGGACGGAAATAAATAAACTCTTGCTGAGAGTCCCTGGATAAGCTGGGAAGCGTGGTCACACGGTGTCTGTCTCTGCACACCTGCACCAAGCAGGAGCATCCTTTGTACGGCTGCAAATCCTCTGGGCTGATTGCTTCAAAAACAGTTCGCCTCCAACAGGACTTTTCACTTCCCAGTCATCGGCCCAGGCTGTGGGTATGTTTTCTCCTGGCACCACCATACTCAGGAATCACTTAGCCCTTGGGGGAATTATTTCACCTTCGTGCAGGTACCACTCCTGCCTCCTTTGGCCACCCAACCACTCTCTTCAATCACATTTTTCTGAGGCACTGCCTTTTTGCAGAGTGTTTGCAGATGCTGTAGCACAAGGAAACACTGACTTCACCTGGGACCTTCAGGTGTGCAGCAGTAAAGCATGTATGGGTCCCACAAAAAGCAGTATTTTAAGGCTCTTTCTTTAATAGCAGTAAATTCACATTGAATCAGAATTAGTTCTAGCAGGTGGATTATGGCTATATGTCCCTTAAAGTAATAATGGCAATGGGAGGATGTGTTTCCTAGAAAATATACTTAAGGCTTACCAGAGTTGCCTCTTTTTATTTGTATGTAGATTTTTGTGGGGAGCACTAAAGTATATGACTAGACATATGCCTGCCATGCACACCCACAACAGCACAGCTGCAGAGGTGCCAGTCAATAGCCTGGCTGTGCCCTTCCATATTCCCTTCCATCAGGCAGGTTTTTAATATGCGTCTGTGCAAAAAGCAACAGCTTCCCCATCATATACATGCCAAAACAGTACTGGAAATAAAAGGGCTAAAGAGACAACTAGGCATCCCTTTTTTTGTAGGCAGTCACCACTGTGCCGTACAGATTGACTGTGGTGGGGAAAAGCAACAAAGCTCTGGTGCTGAATAAGGAACAGAACAGATTTTTCCTCCCCTTTGTTGTTTATTTAGTTTGAGGAGGTTAAACTGGCATTTCTGGTCTTTAAAAAAGAGAAAAAAGGAAAAGAGCTTCATTGTCTTTTTTTTAAGCAAGGTCAAGACACAGAAGTAAGCAGATAATGAAGCAGGTTGCAAGACATGATGACAGTGTGGATGTGGAGCATGCACAGAGTAATGTAATTTGTGTAAGCCAAATGCTCATACCTTAATTACTCAAAGTCTCAGTGATTATGCCAATTGATCAAAACCATAAGAAAAATGCCTTCTCAAGGGGTAACGTGGAGCGAGGAAGGAATGCTGCATCTTTAAAGGTTAAGTAACTGCAACACCTTCATGAACTGGAACCTGAGTCAGCTCAGCTGAGCAGTGATGCTGGAGCCCTGTGGGAGCCCACTTCTGCTGACACTGGCTCTTCCTCAGCAAAAATCATAAATCCACTCCTCTTCCTCTGCTATTCTCTTCTAGACCTTCAGCCTGAGGATCAAATTGAGAAGAACAGTTCCTCTGAAACTCCTATTACTTGCAGCATCAAACCCAGAACTGTACTCAGACGAGCTTGTGCAACCTCCTTGTAGGCATTGTCACCCAACACCTAATGAGGTTGTGTTTGAAGTGCTAGTCCTGCTTAAATGCATGGACCTCCATGCATGTATCTCCAGATCATTGTCATATGTGTTTGCTTACATCCTCCTTGCAGAGTCCCCAGGGATCCTCTACTGTTGTAAGAGTATGGAAACAACCATGATCCTCTACAACAAGAGCTGAGACTGCAAGACAAGATGTACCTCCAATAAGCTGGATGTTGCAGGGGTGACGACATGATGTCAGCTCATTTACACCCCTGTGTGTGTGAAGTACCAGGAGTTTGCTCAAGGTACTTGAACAGAAAAGTTTTGTAAATGTTCGTAGGTGAAATGCTTCAGGGAAAAGAAAGGTTTGGGTTCCCCTTCATTTATGAATTTATGAAAACACAGCTGAAAAAGAAGTGGGATTTATTTTCACTGTTTATGTACTTTATTCCTACCACTATAATTTCAGAATTCCCTTCACCTTTATTCATTTGTTTTTCTTTAACATTTACACTTGTAAATTCCCAAAGGTGCTCAAGTTCACTACAAAAATTCTGCTCTTAACAGAGAAATGATCTTATTCCACCCCCCAGTTCCTTTTATTCCAGATGACAAGGGGGGGAGTTGTCTTTCTAGTGAGCCAAAACTCCATAGTGATTCTACTGGCTGCTATGAAAATAGCAACATCTTCCCAGTGGATTAAGCTGTCTTGCACACCAGACTAGCCAGTCCCGACTGCTGCCAAATGCTATATTTACATTTCCAAACTAGAATCTGTTTCTAATACATTTTTATGGGGAGTTTTGACCCTTTATATTTATTGTTAATAAGCTTTCATCTCTGTAATAGCTTTCATCCCAAAGGATCCTGAAGAGTAATTGTAATAACCTGGCATACAAAACATACACAGAAATCCATTTACCCACCATTGAAATGCAGCCACGACTGGAGGGGTTGAGAATAAGCAACTGTTTAGCAGAAACCCGTGCAATGCTGCAGTGCTGCTTCCAGTGGCAGGGTGAGCTAATTACCTGCATGGCTGTTGTCCAGACGAGCAGGGTTCACCCACAGGCCTGCAAAGCAGCTTGCGGAGGAGATATCCAGTGACTGCAATGGCTTGGGAACTTGGGGGTTTGGGTTGTCCTAAAGGAGATGGTAGCGATGGAGCCTGCAGTCACCTGGTGCCACCGCTGCCTTCAATCAGTGCATGGCAAGCTGCTGGCACAGGCTGCATTGGTGCTGCACATTGCTGCTCTTGCTGCAGCAGGCAGTACCTCCCTTGGATTTGCACTGTGTTGCTGCTTAAAGCAACCTGCTGGCGCAGACTTACGGAGTCTAAAGGAAAGTGGGGTTTGCTGTGACTTTGCTGCCCCGTGTAAGCAAGAGTTGAGCTCTTAAGCCTTGGGATTGTGAAGGACTCGATTTCCCTTGTCTGTTTGCAGCTGGCAAGCGCTGGCCTTCAATAAGCCGAGCAATGGAAGAGGGCAGGGGAGCAGTAAGTAATAATGTCACCATCAATCACCGATTGCCATGGGGAAGCCTCAGCATGTGATTCAGCTAGAATGCCGCTGCCCGAGTGGTATAAATATTTTATTAATGGCTGCCTCAGTTTGCAGCGTTTTCATTACTGCTCACACCACAGGTACTAACGCTTTGTATTACCAGCATGGGAAGCCATGGGGCGTCTTGTACCCGACCTCCCTCCCCTGTGCTCATGGGGTCTGCTGGCAGCTGCAGCCACCCCTCAGTGCAGGCAGGAGCTCTCAGCAGAGGGGCGCAATGCACGTTCCCTGCCATAGCCATGGGATCAAGCTCAGGCAATCCCATCAAGTCAGAGCAGGGCAGGACACTGGCCATGCCAGGGTGAACTGTGTAACCGGCTGTTAAGAGGCTTTTCCATTTCCTCTTGCTCTGCTTTTGCCATTCACAGTCTGCCTACTGCAGGACAAAAGCCTCTTTAGCACTGATCCTGAACAGCCTTTCCTGGTGATGAGTGGTTCAGGCATAATGCATTTATCACCTTCCTGTACTTTAACTTTTCGTGGATTGTTTTCCAGGATGGATCAACCCACAACTCATCAAATGACTGGTCATCCACCCTCCCAAGTAAAGTGCTATTCTCAATCAAAAGGATTTTACCTTTTTTGCCTCTCAAAGGGCACCATTCCGGTGAGAAGTGGAGCTGGGTACCAGAGACTCCTGACAGCTGGGCACTCATCCAGTGCTCTCTGTGGGATCCCTGTAATGCTCTTGCCACTGCTGGCATTTGAAAAAGCAAAGGCCGAAGAGACAAAAGGAAAGAGCCTTCCCTTCCTCCGTCCCCACTTGTAGGTCATTTTCTCTGGCCTGTTTTACAGGAACTGAAAATCTATTAGAGGGAGAGCTTAATCCGGTTTGACCGTAATAATTAGGGTGCTTAAAAAAACCCTGACTAATCGTATCAAACGTGATTGTAGACAGCTCAGTGCATGACCCTTACACTTATCACTTAAGGTATTATTACAAACCAGAAACAGCTGGCAAGCATGGAGGAAGATAAAGGGGGGGAAAAATCACATGCAAAGAGACAGGGACTGTTCCTTTTCCAGTCTTGTAACAGAGGCACTGGCAGTGCCCTGAGCTGCCTTTCTAGAATGGATCTAAGCTTGAAGTCACCTCCAGGACTCTGGACAGACACGGCTGTTTTCACCAGCAGTGTGCCCTGCCAGCGACAGGGTCCTGCCATCGGCACCTCCTTTTCTCACATGGATTTTGCAGGCAGTCCAAGAGGATTTGAATCAGTGCTGGAGCGGCTCCCCTCAAGGCACGCTGCAGTCGGCAGATGTTTGTAGCAACAGTGGGGAGCTTTTCCCAAGCAAGACAGTCTGTATTAGTCAAGCAGGATATAGTGCTTTAGGGTCACTGGGTTATGACAGAAAAGCAGTGCTTGCTTCTGTGTCTTGGCTGCTAACACTTTCTTTTTCTCTTGTTCTTGGTCTTTCTCAGGCTCCAACAGCCACAATTTCTTCCTTGCCTTCCCAAGCCCAGACTTGGGGTAGCTGAGTTCCCATCATGGCATCACTACACCTTTAGTAAAGCTCTTTTTTCCCCCACATGTTCTGCCAGTCATTCCATGGGATTGCTGCCTGTTCAGGATGCCCTTGTCGCCACAAGATGAGCTCATTCATGTGTTCACACTTCTTGTTCATCCCTTCCTACTACTCCAGTTAGGACAAACAAACAGTCCAGGCACCCATCTCTGGCATGATGGTCTCAGAAGAGAAATGAAATCTTCCAGTCCCAGTGGTCCACAAGCATATTCTGGTGGATAATTCAAAATCTGAGCCTACTGCAGTGATCCATTGTAATGGAGTGCACCAAGGGAGTCATGCTTTATCCGTGTCAGTTACAGATGAAGAGGTTGGAACTGACTTAACTTGGCCACCACATTAGTGTTGGGAGAAGCACAGGGAAGGCTCCTGTTCATTGGTACCATGCAGAGCTGAGACTGGGCCCTCACCCAGGCACTAGCTCACAAAAACACTATTCTGCAGAGCCAGACAGGAGCTTCAGACTTCACAGAGAGGTGACAGCCAGGACGAGACTGAACTATCACCAATACGCTTCTTAGATCAGCATTGAAAATGTATGATCAACCTTGAAGGAGGCTTTTAAAGACTGAAATAAGAACACGCACCAAAATTTCAATTTAGTCTGTCTCTCTCTGTTACTGTGATTAAAATACGTGCATGGAAGCTCTGCTGCAGCTTGAATAAAAACCATAGCAATGTATTAACAGTAATGGAACTTGCAGCTGGAGTTGAATTGCTTGGTTTCTTTCACTCTCCCATGAGTCTTCTTTGGGTCTCATTTTTTTCTCTTTTGCTCCATACAGATTTTGATCTTTCCTATACTAAATAGGGATGGTTATCCCCACTGACTCACTTGTCTAATAATAGCTCCAACCTTTTAATTCAAATTATTTGATTCCTGGGTTTTTCAGATTAAAGTAAACATACGGTTAGAGAATTACTGGGGAATAGAAATACCACGGTCAAATTATCCTGTGACTCAATTCTGCGAAGCACACTGGATCCTTTTAAAACATTTCACAAGTACTCGGCAGTGACCTCTAACACCAGAGTGGTTTCTCTCCTACGGTAGCTCAATTTCACAATTCTGAATACACTTTTTTTTGAAGGAAAGCCATCCAAAGGTTTTTATAACATCTTCTTTAGCCTTTGGGAATGAGCCAGTTTAATACCGGGGTATCATTCCATTTGAAAGAGCTGAAGGATTTGAGGAAATACAATCTGCTTTCAGAACAATGTGAGATGAATATAGTTGTGGTTTTGTTAGAAACCAAGCTGCAGAGTTCGGGTACAGAGCTCAACTTTTTCCAAGTTCAGCCATGGCTCTTGGTTTGTTAAGGGTATTTCCCTGCAGGGCTCCTTTTCGCAACAGCCCTTCTTCCAGAGCCTGCTCCAGCGTACATGAACACTTGCATTCAGAGCAGATGGCAAAGGAGACACTGCTGTCAGCCAAAGTTTCTATCATTCATGGGCCTTAAAATGGGAATGGTGGTCCCTCTGTAAAGTCTAGAGACACCAGTAGAAGATAAGCTTGGGTTTAATCACTGTTTTTCTATTTACAATTGAAAAATGGGCAGGAACATATGGAATTAGCCCCAGAGGCCTTTAAATGGGAAAGTAGCAAGTTCTGAAAAAGCCTCTTGGAATCCATAAGTCACCCCAGGTCCCATGCAGAGGTGCAGTCTCCTGGCAGCACCAGGCACACATACATCCTTCCCACCACCTCCCAGCCCATGGCACGAGTCGCCCCAAGAAAACCTGCCGGAGCCACAGGAACACTCAGTCACATCTAGCTTTATTTTAATCCCGTCAGAAAAGTTCAAGAATTACACCAAAAAATACTTCAGTCTCTGCTACCTACTGACAAAAAATACACCACGAAATTATAAACTGTTCAGTGGTTTGCTGGAGTTTTGATTGTTGGTGGAGGGGGTGGTTTGTACATTGTGAGAGAGAAATGGATTTACAGGTGGAAAGGGAAGGAAGGATAGGAAATCAGACAATGGTATTTGGCACTACATTTTTAGCTACACTATACAGTTATTTATCATGATGCCTGTTAGGACTGAGGAGTTCTGCCCTCATTTAACACCCTCTAGTGTCTATGTATGCAAAATGGAGCGCAAAACTGCCCAATGCAGGGGAAGAAGGGGCCGGTTCCTAATTTCCATCCCAGTCTACCACAAATCTGAAAAAGCAGCCTTAGTCAAATGTGATCCTTGCCCTCTCTGTGCACTCTGCTCCTGCTGCTCACTCTCACCCTGTCTGCGCTACCAAGGAGCAGAGCTGCCTTGCAGCAATGGCTTGCAGCTCTGAGAAAGGAGAATCCTTTTGTAAATCCCACCAGACTGCACTAATTACACATGCTGTTTGTGGGGAGAGGATGTTCTACATTCGCCAGGACTGGATTAAGCTTGGAGTCTGGTCTGTGTTTGCAAGCAGAGGTTTGATGGAACTCTTGGACTCTGAGAGCATGCTGCAGCCATCCCTCTCTATTTACTTAGAATGACATTAAATACTAAAGTACCTGACACTGAAGGAGGGAAGCAAGAGTATCCCATTCCATGTGTGAGGGAAAATTAGGGGCTGAGAAGTTAGAGGCTCGATACTATTCTACACTATCACCACTCTTGAGATGCTCCTCAATTCACAATGGCATTTCTTTGTCTGCTGGTGACGCTCAGGAGAGAGGTCCCAAAGGATGAAGCCTCATGAGAATTGCCACAGGTCATGCAGGAAATTTGTGCCAGAAGCAGAAATAAAGCCCTGATCTCCTGACTCCTAGTCCTGCATTAAGAAGTGTATTCATGATATCACCATAGCAGCCTCTGTCTGCTTCTATTGTGCTCCATATCCAAATAGCAACCAGGATTTCAGCCTCAGAGCCCAGCCAAGATCACCAGCACAGTGGTGGCTCATTATGAATGCCTAGATCTTTCTGGATTTACTTAGGCCACTGTGCAGGGGTATGTGTACACGTGTGTTTCCATGTGTGTATGTTTGAGGAAAGAGGGGATGCTTCTATTTATCAGCAAATGCACACTGATGCTAGATTCAATTTGACAGCAATATTTCCCCCCTGCCCCCGTGGCAAGCTAAGCAACATCACAATGTCTTTGTACCAGGTTCTTTCTATCCCTTCTCCCAAAAGGCTTTCAGCTTTTCCTTCACTGAATGTTAAGCCTCTGTCACAGCTTTCCAGCTTTGCAGGATTCTCTTTGCTGCTTTTATCCTCTCTGGCTGTTTATCTAATTTGCTTTTTTTGTTTTTTAATTTCTTTTTCTAACAAATAGTTAAGCAATGATTTAAAAATATTTTTACATCGTAAGGTACAGTCAAACATCAAACATGCCTTTGTACAAGAGCTCGACTCAGTAACAAATCAACGAGAACAATGCACGAAAAGAAATATCCATTAAGATGACTCCTGCACTTGGGTTTTATTTACTCCTGTCATGCTGTTAGCACAGCACCCTCAGCTTAGAGCAATGCAGTGTAGACGTGGTGGTGTCCGTCCCCCCCCAACACTTGGCCCATCACCACTTGTTAATTTTAGTGACCTTCTGTCTTAGCAGCCTTGGCTTCGTGGTTTACCGATCCTGAAGACAGCCAGGGTGATACAGCCCGGGAGCTGGTCTGCTTGGCCATGCTGTAGTGGCTGATGACAGTGTAGAACCTGCCCCGGGAGTTGGAATCCTGTGCGGAGTAGTATGCATCCAGTGAGGCCGGGATGCACCGCTTGTGCTGGAAAGGGGGAGAAAGCAAGAGACATCAAGAATGATTCCACTGGCCTGAGGCTCTCACTTTAAAAATCATAGGGTTAGCTGTTCTCATGGATGACACTTGGCTCAGACTTCTTGTAGCCAGAGCATCTGCTGCACAGCCCTGACTGCCCTTCAGCACCACAGGAATGCACAAAGTTTAGAGTCAGACACAGCCTTCAAAACCTGTTGCTATTGGCAACCCTGATGGCAGCCGATTTCCTCCATGGATGGGAAATGGGGTCTGTAAAATGAAGGTCTGACTGGTTTGGTACATTCCTGCTATGCACAGAGACCAAGACTCCTTGCTGCAGTTCTAGCAAGACTGGGTGAGCAGCTCCTGCCACATACTGGACTGAAAGCTCTGCAGAACTACGTCCTGGATTAGTCCTCAGACTGGTGGAGGACAAGCAGAGGCAGAGTAAGCTGCTTACGTGCTGCTCTGTTGCAGAGTGTTATCTCTGACCTGTAGGATGACCACCTTGGTCAGAGATGGTAGCAAGCATAGCCCAGCTGGCCAGTCCTTGTCAGAGCTTGTCTGGGCAGACACTGCCCATGCATCTCCGCTGTGCTAGTATGGACACTCATTTGCTAACAACTGCATAGATAAAACAATTTGGTTTGCAACAGCTGTAAAAGAGCAGTCAAATGGTAACAAACATCAGTCTGGTTCGTATTCACTGACATTGAAGTAGCACCAAGGACAGGAAGGGCTCCAGGTACAATTATTATTTTATTATGAGTTCCCCCAACTCCCAGTTCAATGTGACCAGCTGAAATCTGAGTCCAAAACCTTTAATCTTTTCAGAAGTTCACGTTTGGATCTGATGCTGAAATTCATGGCTCTAACTTCATTTTTATATAACCTAAGGGAATAATTCACAATGATTAATAAATCAACATCCTTACTCTATTTTCCAGCCCACAGAGTATCCCCAGTGTGGTCAAGACTCCTGTGAGTTTATGAGTTTATTCACAGTAAGAACTATTTTGCAAATGTTTCTGGGTGTTTCTTTAAATCTCAACAGACCAGGCAAATAGTTCTGTGAATATTCACTATAAAATCACTGGGCAATTGGGTTTTAGCAATGAAGTTACATGGGCTTCCACTTGATAGTGCCTCAAAAGCACCTAAAAAGAAAATACATGGGCAAATCTGGATTTCTTTCACAAAGGGCAATTGTGCCAGAACTCTGGGAATTTGCTTTCCATTAAAACGCATCCCAGTAAACCTCAATCACTTGAACGTGTGGGAAGCAAATGCAGGATTCCAGCTGCAATAAATCCATTCACAAATATGAGGGATTGCTCCTGAACATCTGTCCTGAACATCATGCTAATCCCAACAATTACAGTGTAACAGTAGCTGATGGAGGCAGATGCAAGTCCACATTTCCCATAACACTTTTCCCATTTCAACACATTCCTGCCAAATGTTCTGCTTGGGCTGGTCAAAAAAAACAGACTAGAACTGTAACCATGCAGTCAATTAAAGTCTATCATTATCTCAGGCAATTCATCCATCTGAAGTTTCTTACCTTATAAACAAATCCATCTGGGCAACTGTGGTCGTAAGTAAAGGCTTTGTATACCACAAGAAACACTATGCAGGCAAGGAATGCAAGAGCCAGACTTATGAGAATAGTGACCTACAAAAGAGGGATAATGTTACTCTACATATGTTAAAATGGCATATGAGCAACCTCATAATTAAATGACTTACAGTAACAGCCATTCTAACAGACTGCAGTCTTCACCACTCCACTGTGCAGTACTTAACAAAGCATGGTAATTGAATGAATGCTAGATCCAATAGCCCTGAATTCTCACATCATTTCCATCCCCCCACAGACCTTCAGGAGTGCACATTCCTGTGTTTAACCCCTTGCAAATGTATGGGTTTTGCTGAGGCATTTGGTGGCTTTGTGTTCCCATGCTCTCAGCTGTTCCATCAGAAGCATCATCTGCTGGCCCAGCAGGATCCACCAGCAGCTGGAGCCCACATTCAGGGTCTAATCTGTGCAGATAAACTGCCTTACGACCATGGTGAGATCCTGCTTTTCTGATAGCAGCAGTAGGTGAGCTGGTAGGAAGAATGAAGCCTTTGTAGTATTTATGTCTTTGTGCCTTCTGGGCAATGCCACAGGGGTAAGTTGTGCATCAAGTAACTTGCAGAAAGGAGGGTGGGAAAAAGGGAATCCTCTATCAGAGCTGTAAAAGGTCAATACCTCAACCACCCCGAACCGAACAAGCCCAGCATGTAAATCCTGCAGCACATCCAAGAGCAGATGCTGGTGTTGGAGGTACTAGGCTCAATACCCTCTTTGGGGCTCAGATATTCCCTCTGTCCTCATTCCCAAGCAAGTTAGCTTGCTGCACCATTCTGTTTCTCTGCTTTAGCTCCCTTCTCTCCAGCCCTTCCAGTTCCCTCTTAAATAGCTCCTTCTACAGCAAGTCTCCTGTCCCCCTTCAGATGTCTGTACTGAGGCCCTGATCCTTGATTTTACCTGAGCTGTGCCCTCCCTAAGGACTGAGCAAGGATCCCAAATACACTCTCCTTTTCCCCTTCCCGAAAGCTTTCTTGGTCCCAGCTGGTAATTTCACAAATGCAGCATAAATGGCTCTGGACTTCTACTGCCTGAATTACAGCAAACCCATCCTGTGGAGGCTGCTGTCTCACACTGATCTGGATCGGCATGAAAAAAAATGTCATAATCCCTGGGGCTCCAGTGTTACCATGCAAACTAGAGTTCCTAATCAAATGAAATCACTTACAGAGATGATGCGGGTGGGAGCAGGAGTAGGGGAAGCATTTAAAGCTGTGGTGGCTTCCCAGTCTGGTCTGGCTCCAGAGTACCAGCACTGAGTACCAGCAGCAGTGCCTTTTGCAGGATGTTTGCCTGCATTGGGAAGGGGCTGCAATGTTCCTGAGCTCGGTGAGCCTGTGAGAGCTCACACTGAGGAAGTTCCTATAGAAAACATCTGAGGTCAGGCATGGGTTTTACAGCAGGGACAGCGATCAGTGAGGCTTTTTCCTACCCACAACCTCAATCTGTTTCCTTCTGAATCCCACTCTCTAATCTTGGCACCAGAAGCTGATCCCATGGCTGCAAATTTTGTCTGGTCACAGCAAAAGCCATCCACTGAGACTGCTACAATGGTAGGATGTGGCTGAGGCTGTGTGCCTGACCCTGGCTAATACCCCTGCCTGCAGGCATGCTACCACCATACCATGCCCATCCTCCAAAACATGCCCCCATCCCAGTATCAGGGCTGCACTTACCTGTACTAAAGGCAACCAATCATTATTTACTGCCCTAGCAAGGAAGAACCACAAATGTTCCAGCTCCATCTAGTCATACAGGGCTTATCCACCATTTTGTTGTTACACTTCTGTCACAATCCTCTTTATTTTCTGCTATGGGTAAGGAAATTGAATAGTAGGTACAGGCAGAAGTTGTCCCTTAACAAATGTACAGGAGACTGGTGATGGTAGGGAGTAGGGAAATGCAGAGGTAATTCCTACCAGGTAGTGTACAGGCTTGTCAGGAACATCAGCTTATAAAGAGAATTCATCGATACAATATTAATATAACAATAATACTATGAAATATTACTAATGTTATATCAATAAAGATATACAAATTGTTTAACGTTCATTGTTTCATACCAAATTTTGCTCTAATTCTCTCTTTTGGTTACCATTGCAGCTGTAATTTTGAGAATCTGTATGATATGCAATCCCTGCATAGTCTCAAAGGGCTACTGTAATTGCTTGCAGGGCAGAAAAAGACTTCTCACCCTCACCAATCCTGCAGAAAGATGCATTGCCTGCTGAAAGGCATTCCTACATTGCACACAGCACATTGGGACTGTTATTCAGAGAAGCTAAAGCAGCCCTAGTAATGCTACCTGCAGTGCTGGAAGATCCAGAGCTACAGTTTTCGTGGCTGTTTTACAACAAAAAGGAAGAGTGAAGGTAAATTTGCATGCCTGGTGTTAAATCTGATTGAATACATTCACTTCAAAACTCAGACAAGAGAGAGGTGTGGAGACTGTATCTAGCAGGAGATATTCATAAGTTCATTGTCAAGTCAGAATATTTTAGAATAAAGTGTAAAAGGTAAGAAGATTGAGGCTAACAGGCTTTTCCAATGATGAACAGTTCACTGAAGCCTCAACCTGCCTTTTACAATAACTGCTCATATTAACCTCCTCCTTGGGGCCTAATCTGCTGCAAAATGGGTCAATTAAGCAAAAGGCAGCTGCAGAGGGAGAAGCACTTACTGCTGGATCTCATAAGAGAACATGCATAAGAGTCCTGGTGTGCTCAAAAGGTAGCTGGTAGAAAAGGAGTACAGTTGTATGAATTGCAGCTAGTCTAACCAAGAAAATATGGGCTCCACCTCTTCTCCATTAAAGCACATTTGCCTGCAAGTTTAAGTAGAAATATTTCAGGCCAGCTTTATGGTAGCTCATGGGTTCCCAACCCAAGGAAGCCATATCCCTTTCCATAGTACTGAAGAGGAAGTCTCGGTAGGATTCATGGAGATGGAAATGGAATTTACCATGATTTCTGCCCCCAAAGAAGTCATAATGCACCTGAAAAAATGAAAAATGTCCTTTTGAAAAAGTAGAGTCAAAAGGAGAGAGCTCCTGGATTAAGTATGCCAACACTCTCTACTTCTTCCAACAGGAGACCTGGTTAAAAAGGCCCCTGTCCAAAAAGAACTATCACAACCCAGGTGTGGCATGCCACTGTGGAAGAGCATTTTTCCCCGTAGAATACATGTTTATCAACTCTTCCTCATTTAAAAGGGGAGCATGTTAAGCCAGGTACTTCCTCCACAAACAATTTAATACAAAGTAATACAAAGATGACAATGACACAAGTAAGTCCCCTTCGAGTTTAGCCTGAAGGCACTGAAGCAAGATGTAGATGTTACTGTACCAAACCAATGCTGTAGGGCAGCCCTGGCTAGAAATTCTGAAAGTAAGAACTGTTCAGCTCTCCAGTTTGCTTGCTCTGCCCTAAATACAATGTACACTGAAAACAAAGGAAATATTGCTTGGATTAAACTGAAGGAACAAACTTGTGCTGAGGGCAAAGGAAGAGACAAAGGGTAATGAAATTATACCAAATGCCACCTGAGAGCACACATAGTGTAAGTCGGTGAGGAAGTACCTCTTCTCCCTGAGAAATAAGCAGCTACTCATCCTCTAGCTTTCTTTAGTAAATACAAC
This sequence comes from Lathamus discolor, assembly GCF_037157495.1. Classification (NCBI taxonomy): domain Eukaryota; kingdom Metazoa; phylum Chordata; class Aves; order Psittaciformes; family Psittacidae; genus Lathamus; species Lathamus discolor. Next base: position 11,332,669 of record NC_088893.1, on the reverse strand, counting down.
CTTCCTCATCAGCGCTAGCACGAGCTGCACACCAGCAGGATGCATACACGCTGTGCTATGATTCCTCCTGCTCTAATATCTACCTGGTTCCTTTCTCCCCCTCTGCATCAGTGAGAGTGGAATATCCCTGAACTATGAGCTGTCTCCCTGCCCCAGAACCACTGTGTCTGCCTTCCCCAAGAGTTGACATCAAACTTGCTTTGAAGGCTTCTCACCCTGAGCCGGTTAAATTAGCCAAGCTCCTCCTTTAGCCTTCAGAAAAGGAAGAACCAAGCTGCCTGGAGCAAGAATGAATGTCCCTTCCTTTGTTAAATTCCATGTACATGCACAGCCTATGGAAATGACCATTAGTAATGTGACTTGACGGGTGCCTTTCCTCTTGTCTGCCCACTGAACCCCTAAAAATAATAAATCCTCCTCTGCTCAGCAATGTGCTGACACCCAATTCATTACCTCCCAGGAGCGGGTCACTCCACTGAGCTCTCCCCTCCCTCTGGGGTGTAATTGAGCCCATTCTCACCTCGCTCCTCCTTTCATGGACTTGCAAAATTACAGTGTGACACAATATTACACATGATGATACATAGTGTAAAATTACTCTGGGATGAAATGTCATGTAAGATGTTAAAACCCAGAGAAAAGGGAAGAAAAATTCATCCCAGGATATTTTGCCATGCCAGAGCTAAGATCCACCTCTCTAGCTATTCCGGCGCAGACAGAGCTTCATTGACATTCAAACACCAAAAAATCACAGAGCTGCAATACCTAATAAACCTCCACTTTTTTTTATGATTAACATGAACCTTGGCAGTCTCTAAGCAATATAAACACTCACAGAGGGGAAATAAAATTTAGCAAGCAGATAAAACCTGGAAGTGCTGCAGGCATCAATCTGTCACGTGTGACTGCTCGAGTGGGTAGAAGAAGGGGGGATATTTGCCTGCCCTTTCCCCAAAGTCTCATATGATTCCCAAAGGTTCCCTTAAGAGGGGAGTGTCTGCTGGACTGGAGAAAAGACAACAGCCTTACCACACCAAAAATCTCCCCATCCTCCACACAACATGGAAAGAGGCCCTTATATCCGTGAAAGATGATGTCAACCTCCCATCAACAACAGCATGCTTGGCTTGGTTCCTCCCCACCTTCCCCATAGATGAAGTACATGTTGGATTTTCACAGCACAGATAAAAAAAAGGATGTATCTTCATCAAGCAACAGGACATCAGTTGTCAGTAGGTTTTGCTCCAGTGAGATGACATCTAATTGCAATGGTATTCCAGTTAACCTGGCTTTCATGCTGTCCGTCTAAGTATCCCTCCCACTCTCTTTGATTTCAACAGCTGGCCATGGCTTTTTTTTTTTCCATCAAAAAACCCCTTATTCCCTCTCTAGCTACAATGAAAAGCCTTATTTAAAAGCAAACCAGAGAACAATGCCACATCCAAACAGCAGGGCATTCTTTTAATGGCCTTTTCCACTGCAAGGTTTCTACATTTTTATTCCTTACTGTTTTCCTCGGCAAAAAATTGTGCCCTTATACAGAGAGGGTGTGCACCCATCATTCCCCATGGAAGAAGAGTAGGGAGATGCATGTCACTCCAAAAATCAAGGTTAGGGGCTTTGACAGCAATAGTGATAACATACCACAGAGTCTGCAGGCTCTGTGCACTGGGCTGGTACTGACTGCCATACAAACCAGTGAGGTACTCTGGTGCCTTAGAGTCCTGGGAAACCTGAGCTCTCTGGAAATACTTAGGGGGAAGAAGGAAGAGGGGAAGGGTGGATCCTGAACAGAGGTTGATGGGAACACTCCTCACAGAGCCGATATTTATCAGGAAGGACTTACAGGCAGTGCGGTGGGGGAAGGGTCTGTCAGCAGATGGCAGCTCCTTCAAAGTTATGCACTGTTTGAAATCAGTTGACAAATATTTTTTTTCCCAGTGGGGACTGGATGCAGACGGCTCTCTATTAGCATTCAGCATCCAAACTGGGCTGGTGAGATATGGGGGGTGTGGGTTTGTTCTCACTTAAAGTCACATATTACTCGCATTAGCAGCTGGAGGAACATACATAGCCTATAATCATGGCCCTGGTGTCAGGGCTTGTTGTTCCACCTTTATGCTTTGTTCCCAGGTTCTGCTGATGGTGTCACAGACTGCAAGGACTCAGTATAAAAATGGTAAAAAGAAAAATGGATAGGGAGAGAAAATAACAAAGGCATTCAAATGCAACAGTGAAACACAGCAGAAGACATCCTACAAAACTGAAGCAACACTTTTTGAAGAAGTGGTGTTTTTTCTAACTCAAACCACAATTAGTTTGTTAAATAAATTACAATCTAACCAATCTACTCTGTACAATAGGGTTGGAAAAAGCAGCTCAGTAAGGTTCCAAAAAGATGAGACATTCATATAGAGAGTCTCCATATGGCTTGAAGTAGGGCTTAAAACAAAGGGGACAGCCCCTTCTACCTCCACCAAGTTCTCATATTTGATGGCACGAACCAGACATTTAGACACAGACCCACAAAGGCAGCCAGGTGTCTAAATCTCCTTCAGTTTCCTACGGTACACTAGAATCAGTAGGCACCTTCTGCAGGCTCAGGTTTCTTCAGAAAGGTGAGAAATTGTCCATTTTGGGTTTTCACACATTGCCTTGACACATCTGCCTCCAGGTCACTAAAATGGGTTTCCAAATGAGATGGTCAGCTACTCTGGTTCAGCACTGCAATCCTCGTGCTCCACTACTAAAGCTCAAACTCATCACTGCTCATACTCAGGCAGCAGCCTTATCATCTGCTGTCTAAAATACATCTGGAAAATCACTGTGCTGCCCTTTCTTTGAGGGGAAACAGCTGCACTCAGTCCAGCTTTGGAGGAAAACGACATGTACCACATGCTGTTTTGGATCAGGCACAAGCCCCAGGTACCCAGGCATTTGAAACTATCCTCCATTTGCCACCTAAGTGGAGCAATTCTCAGGATGCAAACAGGTGATGTGAGCTCTATCAATCTGTCTGATGAAAACAGCACAGAATTTCTCTTCCGTGCTCATGCAGCTCTTGTAAGAGGCTGGCACACAGGGGTTTCATCAGTATGGGTGGCACTTCTTAACTATCAAGCATGATCTTTCTTCTAAACTTGGCAAATAGATGTTTGACTCTGGACACTTTTCTCACTGCTCAGAGCATGCAATATATATGCTTATATATGCTCAAAAGAGGAGTACAGCAAAGAAGACACCATAATAAGAAAAGCGTTGCTGCCTATAGGAAAACCAGACAGACAATCAGCGCAAAGAGAACAGTTAATGCTCTCAGAATGCAGAGTTGTGTGTTACTGTAGAGATCACTTTAATTGCCAGGTGAACACCATTTACCATGGAAAAGTCCCTACAAAATTCTGCACAGTCTTCCTAGTCTTAGCAGCTGTGATGCGAATAAGGGAGCTCAGAAACCAGATGCCTGTGTCTGTTCTGGCACTGCAGTTTCACCTTCACATTTGTCAGGAAAGGATGCCACTGCCATGTCTGGTTTAAAAGATACCTTCAATGTTGCTGGTTATTGGGAATTTTTGTGACCTTTAATAGTCAGTTCAGTTGAAGAAATTCTCTTGGGTTTAATTTTCTCTTTGTAGAAGAACAAAGACTCTGAATGAGGCAAAACATGTTATAAACAAAATTGAATTTCTGTCAAGAATTCTGTCAAGATGATTTGCACAGAAGAGCATAACAGCTATGCTTGGATAGGCAACAAGGCTCTTTCCACAGTTTATGGCCATGCCATTACACCTGGAAACCTATCTCCATTGGTAACCTAGTTAACCTGCATGCAAGAGAGAAAAATATCACAAGTCATCAATCCATTTGCCACAGGACCAGTCCCAGAGGTCCTGCCGCACAGTAGAAAGGTTTCAGCTGTAAGGGCACCTCGGTATATGTTCATACACTCATGATATCATTACAAGGATTTCTGCTTATGGTGATAAATCCAAGTAGGTAAATTTTTCCCCTTCATCCTGTAACTTCTTCCAGCTGATAATTAGACATAAGATTGGAAATGTTAGATCTCTACATGAAAGTTACAGCTAAAGTGAAAGACTCAGGAGCACTTCCCAGATCCTGGATCTAGCCATCTATCCTGGCTACCTCGCACCTGTATGTCAGGATGAAATCCAAGTGTGAACCACCCCATCATTTGAATACATGTTGCTATTGTAAGAAAACTCAGGCATGTAGGCAGGGAGGGAGCCACAGGATGACAGGACACTCAGATGGATCAACCAGGGGGATGAGGAATCTGAAACACACCCCAGGAACAGCTGCTTAGACTCAGCCAAAGAAATGGTGTGGTGCATTGCCCAGCACCCTCTAATACAGCCTGATCTGTTCTGCAAGTAAAAATTATTTGGCTGTACTTCTTAAAAAATGTCATTTCACTCCTGATTGTTACATATCTTTTTCTAATAAGTTGCTGATTTTGCTGATCTTACAGCAACAGCTTAATCTCTGAAATGCTGGAAGGCTAATGGGCAAAAAAGAGACACAATTGGGTCTTCATATTTGCTTGGTACTGTTCAAGATGATGTAGGATTTGTCCTTCATTATTACAGCACAGCTTTATTCCAGGTGGTGTCCAGATTCTTAAGCAGCATCTCTTACGAGAGGGAAATGTCCTTAGTCATGTATCGAAATCTTCAGAGCCATGGGAAAATATTTCTTAGCGCTGCATGGCTTCTTATATGAAGTTTAAGGGTTAGGTTTTTTTTGTTCCTTTTCCTTAGAATTCATAGCCATAATCCAATTTGGCCCCAGTTCTACTAAGAACACTGAACATCATCCGTGAGGACTGCATAATTTTGGGGTCCAAAAACATCTCACATCTGCTCCACTATTTCGTGAGTTCCTTTCAGCCCACCCAGCCCAGCAATCAAAGTCCAAAAGACTCGCAGAATAGAGAAAAGAAAGGGTTATTTCTGCAACTACCCTAAAGCCTCAAAGGTATCCACTTGGAACAAAACTAGCTGTCTCTGAGTCAGTTTGCTATCCCAGCCGTGTCCCCATGGCTCTACCCATCTCTGCATACATCACCCCACCACCACTACACCAGTGAACCTCTCCAACATTGCAAATCTTAAAAAGAAATATCTACCTTCCAAGATGACCATGTACCCAACAACAATTCTCTGCTCTGTGCCTCGTAATACTGTGAGTGCAGCACGAGTGTGGAACAAGAACACCGTGTTTCTAAGCAATTTGTCAAATAATTAAATTATGCGCACAATAACTAGCTGGCTCAATTATATTAGCCGGTCTCCATCATGTAATATAATTTCTAGTGGCTGTTTAGGCACTAATAGCCTCAGATCTTTTTAACTGTGTCTGATGCCAGCTGCGGTCTGCGTGACATCTTTCTGTGCCAAGTCAAACCCCTTGAATGGAAAATTCATGGCTCGGTTTCCAAAGCCCTATTCCTTGTGGAAGTTCTAAAATGCCATTTTCCATAAGGATGCCTCCACCACTGAATATTAGTGAATTTCCACTTAAGTAAATAAAAAGCTCTGTTTGGTTTGCTTTTGCTTTTTTGCCATTTAATGACATAAACCAAAAATCCTTCATCACAATAGGCTTGTATGTTGAGATGCTATAACTTTGTTTCTAGGAACACTAAATAAATACACAGCCTTTTTGGCAGACCATACAGGTATTTGAAGGTCTTTTCCCTTTCCTCCTATAAGGATAATTTCTTCCTTTCTCAACTATCATAAGCCTTCCCTCCTTCTTTCTGTGACTCTGCTACCTTTAAAAGAAAAGAAGCAAATCCCCAAAATAAAACAAGTGGGGTGACTCAGAAACACTGCTTATAAAGGTGCTTTTCTTCCCAAACCCATGTTTCTAATGACACCTGACATACTATTCCGCAAGCAATGCTGGAAAGAGGCTTCCTTCCAGATGACTAATTTGAGATGGTTTTTCAGTAAGTGGGATTGCAGCAGTCAGACACATCATCTCCACAGCTAAGCCTTCATCAGCAATGTGCTGCCATCTTCCATTGCATCATGCAAAGCCTTGGCAGTGACATTTCCTCCAGCCACTTCATGTAGTATGTGACAATGGATGCCTCAGCTCATCAAGAGCTCTTTTTAAATGCATTAACATGAATACAAGATAAATCAAGTCATCAATAAAATGTGTCATTGCCTACCCTTTGCCTGCCAAGACTCAACCACTGAAGAGTCTCAGATATGCAAAATCTTCCCTTCTTCTTGGCCCCTCATATTGGACTTAGTGCAGGGAAAGCATTAGGAGCCCTGAGTAAGGACAGGTTCAGGAATCAGCACATGGCAACAGATCTGTGAAACGTAGGTTGTGTTCCTTGCTCTGCTACTGGTCTTCTTTGACTCAGGTCAAGCTCCACAGCTTGCTCCCCAGTGGTACTCACAGGAACTCCAGGAAGATCCCCCCAAACCTGGAAGCATCTAAGTCCCCAGAAGCTTGGCCTTCTCTTGGCCCATTGTGTGCAAAACCCCTCCAGCACCAACACCATCCCACTGCCAACGATCAGGCCAGTGCTAAGGAAAAGCTGAGGTCTGTTTGCTTTATGAAATTACTTTCTTCCACAGGGAGGGAAATTTTCAAAGCAAATCTTTCAGACTTGAGCACTGATGTACTGGGCTAAGGCACAAAATGGCATTCCTCCAGCCATGTGTTCATGTGTGTTTGCCTCAGACATTGCTTTCTTATATGTTCATTTTACATGTGACACTATCATTTTCATTGTCAACCAGGAACAACAGAAGACTGGATCAAAGAATGCCCAGAACAATTTAAGCTGTTTGTATGCCGGGGCACAAAATCTCTTTTCCCTACCACTCCTCAGTCCTATGGACTTCTTAGGTGAAATGAAACTGAAGGTCAAGCTTGCACAAATTAAAACACCTTAGATCAGTGCACCCTTGTGGTTTAAAAAAAATAAAACCCAACAAAATGAATTAAATTGGAAGTTTGTTCCTTCAGGAAGGTCAACACATTCACATGCATTTCAGCATCAATGTTTACCACCACGGGTCAGGAAATAAAGCTAATAAGATGGCAGTATTCATGGTCCAGTACACCCATTTCTCTTAAAAAAAACTTGTTCTTATTACGTGGGTGCTTCATACAAGGACAAAGTGAGGACTTGGTGAGCAAAGTGTCCCCTGGGTAACTTAGGAATTAAAAGCCTTTACATTTTAAATTAGAAATGTGAATCTTTATTGCTGCAAATGACTTACAAATGCTACTCTTTAAAAAACAAACAACAAAAATGAATAATCTAGCTGATTATGATGCCTTCAAAGGCACGAGGCCAGTTCCATTAGTTATGGATCTGACCCAACAGGCTTAACACATCTGCAAGTACTAGCAGGAGGGAGCTCAGGTCTATTCAACATTCAATCAGTGGCTTGTGGCACTTTATAGATAGAATGAAACATTACATGGAAATAAAAAAAAACAGTATGAGTGAAGCATTTCACTTCCCTGATTATTATTTTTTTTTTAGCATTCTGTGGTTTGGCTACAAGACTCAAAATGCACTTCACGACAGTCAACAAACTTTGCCTTATCTTCGGTCAGCTGAAAACCCTTTTCTTCCCCATCCCATTTGGTCCCTATTGCTGTAAGAGCCAAACTAGCATTAAGCATATTTCGCTCCACCTCACCTGCTGACAAGAATATTACCCAACAAATAGGGTTTACTGTGGGGTGACAGAGGTGCCAGAACGGAACATGCATTGTGTTGTTGGAGACAAAGATGCAGTGTAAGAAATCATTCAGACTAAATGTAAACTGCAATTACATTTTCTAATTAGCAGAATGGGTATCTCCATGCAGTCATTTATATAAGCCTTTTTCAAGCATTTTGTACCAAAGCAAAGGTTATGTTGAGCTTTCTACCCTTTAATTCCTTTCTTCCTCCCATATATCATGGTTTGGGATTCAGCAGGTCTATCCCACAAACCCTTAGACATGAATATTCTCTGTGACTTCCATTTTTAGACATTTTCTGCATAGCAATTAACTTTCTTCTTCTATCCAAATATCACTTAAAGGAAAAAAATAACCCTGAACAAATCTCTGCAGCTGATTTCTCTGTCAGTGCTCACAGATGGCAAAAACAAAATTTATTTGAGGTGGGGTTTCTGGCTTTGCAAAAGAGTATGTGTGTGTGTTTCTGTAAAAAAGAATATAAAACAAGAATATACTTTAAGGAATAATCCATTTCGTATAAAAGCCATGTCATTTGTTTGGGGTTTTTTTACTTTGCTAGGCGGGCCCTAAGCCAGTTATACAGAGCATTCTAGTTAAATCAAAATACACTTTTCCTCTGTGTGTTTTAGACATGGAAACTTCATGACTTTACCAGAAAGCCAGGTATTAGCAGTGAACTCACAAAAAACACAGACTTCTACTCAGACAGGGGAAACCTTGCACAGTTTATAGCACCACACCTGGGGATGTGATCAGAAATATCTGTTTTCTGGCAGCTGAACCACAAAGCCACATTTGATTCATCTTCAAAGCTCCGAATTGTCACTGATGATCACAAATGGCTCCATCAATCTACCTTCATGCAAGCTGCGAGACCAGCTAGGACAGATATGACCAATCCTCTTGTCTCCCCATTTACAGCCAGAGGAGGAGAAGAATGATTTCCAAGCTCAGGCAGAAAGATGATGAGCAACATTTCTCAATTCCTTTCATGCATACCAAAAGTAAGAGTCTGAATCCATGCAGGTGCTAGTCTGCATCAGATATAAGTAGACTCAAACCCAGGCAGGGCTGGGCAGTGTGTTTTTGAGAAAGGAGAAACTGCGACCCTCCGCATTGCAGTGGAAAATATTCAATTTCCAAAACCAAGGCAAAGCTTGGGATCCAAAGACAAGTCACTGCATCCCTGTACAGAGAAGACTTACATGTAGCGAGAGCTGCCTGACACCCCTTCAAGAAGAACATGCCCTCTGCATCTGAGCCCACTGGGAAAAGAGATTGCCTGATAGTAGCTGAAAACTCCCAAAGGGGGTGAATAAGCCTCCACATCCACAGCTCTTACCTGCAGAAAGAAACTGATCAAGACCTGCTAACCACCTACCTCCACAAGCATACAGCCCGGGACTTTCCTTTCCTCCAAATGGCAATGCCTGTCATGTGAAGATCCTTTCACTACAAGATTATCCTGATGGTTCAATGGGTCAGATTCTAGTGGTGTAAGCAGGGGAATCATCTTCCATTTCAGCAAAGCTGTCACCAACAGGAAATCAAGCCCTGGCCTTACCCCAGACAAAATCTTTCTTAACTGGGAGCCAAGCATTTCAGATACTGGCTTGTTTTAGATAATGAACAATTGCTGCATCAATGCCTGTTTTGTAGGGTGTGGCTGAAGACTGATTTTGTTCCAAGTCTTTCACATTAGGTCAGAGGAAAATAATTGTTTCAATATGAGCATTTCAATAACAGAAACATTTGAATGGGTTCCACTATATTTTAAGAACCTGATGAAAAATGTGGTGAATAATTACATCCACTAGTTACTGGATCTGCATGTCTTAGAGCAGTTTCAGGGTGGAGGGATGAGAGGGCTGATCTAATGATAAGAACTATATTGCCATTGCATACTCAGTAGGAATGGAATACACAGCCAATGACTCTGAAAATAGATCTTGCCAACTTGTAGCAAAAGAGTGAAGCTCCCAGTCTTCTTCAGTGAACTAATGCTCAATACTTGAAAATGATTTTCCCAGGTAGATAAATTGCTCCTAAGGAAACATCTGAAATATCTCAGTTTCTCCCCCGTACACCCACTCCCAACTTGTTCTGTTAATGACAAGAACATAGTTTAATTATTCCAGCTCTGAAAGACCGAACTTCAACTTTCTCAAGAAAATGATCCATGAAAAGGGAAGAACTGTGGAAGACTTGAGAAGTCAGATAACCATGATAGGTCACTATCACCTAACTCATACTCATTAAATCATTGTCTCTCTGAAAAGGCAGTAACAAGTAGCTCTATGGCATTTAGGGATAACAGAGATCAAACTGGTTGCACATGAACTTAACTGTAATAAAGAGAGCAATTTGCACAACTCAGTAATGAGCGTCAACCCGATGCTCCATGTTGTACAACTGCACGAAAGGCCACTCGAGTACCTTTTGCTATTTGGAGCTAGAAAAGCAAACTCCGGGCTAGAACAAGTCTACTTGAACTCACTGGGTCTGACTGGACGAAGCACAAAAGCCACCAGCACTGCTCTCCAGCTTGTTTCTTCTTAAGCAGGGTGCTGATGTCTTGAACACAAGCTCAGCTAAGTGACAGTCAAGAAAATGGGTAGAAATCCACTCCACCTTAAAAATGCTTCTTGGCTTCTGTGCTATCTTGACTGGTTGGAAGACAAAAGGAATCACTGGAAATCCTATTCTCCAGAAGTAACAGGACTTCATTCAATAGATAGTCTGCTTGAAAAGCAAAAGAGCATTTGATCTCATTTCAGTACTGACAGAAAGAAATAAGGGCAGAAACTCAAGGGAATTATGATGCTTACATAAGAGAGATTGTTCTTAAAAGCTGCAACATAGGAAAACACAGGAAAAAGCAGCAGTAAGGTCTACCTCAAATGCAAAAGGTTAGATCTGTTGTCCCACAAAGGAACATGACAAATAGAGTCATTACATTTGCATACCTTTTCTAATGCACCTTGCTGTCACCACTGGATAGCAAAGCATGGTAACATGAGCTACCTTCAAAGCGTGCAAAATGGAAAGCAAACAGCAGACACCATTCCCTTCCAGACTCAGAAACCTTGGTATACATCATTACTGCAAAATAAGATCTCTGGAGTTCAAAAACTTCTTAGAGGGACACACTCCAAAGGCATAAACAGTATGGAGGAGGCAAGGTCTATAAATCACTGCCAGTCAGCTTCAAAAAAATGTTGTCATTGCTTCTCTGTGGAGGAGTAAAATGATGGAAGAAATTTCTTTTATGTATGGATGGCTCTAACACAGTATTATTTTAACACCATTTTCTTGTAACCCATCTACACACAACCATTTGAACATTTGTTATAAAGTATGTATGGGGTGACTCATCCAGCTGAAGAATAAGCCTAATTGGTCAGACTTCCAGGACACTGTGTGCTGAGCTATAAGGAATCATAATCTCATCTATTAGGAGATGTGACAAGTTGCAGAAGCTATCTAAAATTCCTGGAAGAGGTAGTGTGAAATAAGAACCGTTGCCTAGGGACAGTCTCTTCTATACGGTAATTAAAGAGCTCAGATCTGTGCTATTCTGGATGGATGAAAAATATGCATGCATAAGCTTAAATTCTGGCTCTGGCTTGCTCATGCGAGAAAGTTGTCTAATAATTCATTAGCCTCTTCAATAAAAGATACCCACAAGGCAGAGCAAAGGGCATCTGTGGATTTGACTGCCATGTTCATACAGTCCCAGAATTTCCCCAGGGATTTTGCTCTTCTGTATAATGCAGCTACATGACTCAGGGAAAAAACCCAAGAACTTGGGAAGAGTTTCTTTCTCCCCTGAGAACGTTCCCATACCAAGTGACCAGAAGCAGAGTGGAAAGAAAAGCACATCATAGACTGAAACAAAAATTTGAAACCTTGCAGAGAGGTTATTAGCATGGAGGAGAATTGCTCCTCATATAGATTAGTAGAGCTGTAGTAGAAAAATGGCTTCCTATGAAAACCCTTGAATTCAAGCATTGCTGTTGCCTCACACTAGTTGTACATGCATTTCCCATATGGCTCTCATATTTGAAAGCACTAAACCAATGGACCATCTACGCTTGGATGGACTATTGACCTTTCCGTTCATCATTTCTCTTGCAGAAATCAATGAGATTATTTACTTGCTTCTGCCAGCGTAGAACTACCAAGAGCCTGGCGCAAATATAGATGAATACCTGTAATTTTAATCAGCGTGTTAGCAAGAAGTTGTGGATGATACTTGCAATGCACCACATACTGGAAGGCTAGACAAAGGAACCAGCCAGCAAAATAAAATCTGATGATCTCATTTATATATATATATTTTTTAAAGCTTTAAAAAGTGTAGCCAAACTGAGATAATAAAAGTTTTTACTATGTTTTCCTCTTACAAAACACAAATGTACAATGATTTCATCAGTACCAGATAATAGTCCTGCTCATAACCAGAGGGCAGTATTTTCAATAACTTCACTAAAAATATGCACTGGTACAAAAATGTGGTGCAATAAAAAAAAATATTACAAAAGGTAATGAAATATTACCTATTATCTCAGCTCATTTTTGTCAGGAAATAATACTACAAACTTAATATGATACATGGAAGCCTTATGAAAAACAGGCAGGGAGAGGCTTATAGTCTTATCCAGTATTAGACGAGAGGCTGAGTGATTAATAAGTTGACATTGAAGAGCAGAGAATGGAAACCATATGGACCTTAGGGAAAGGAAATAGCTTAAAAATGAAACTGTCATGCTGCCAGGCTGCATAGGAAGAGGCATCCCACAGCCATTCCCACCACACAGCAAAGGGGAAAGCAGCTTAAGCCTCTGTCAGCACTGTGCACACAGCTGGAGCTCCAGCCCCCCTGAGCCTGCTGCTGTGCGGTCCTTGGGCACACATGGGTGGGACCAATGGCAGAACTGCATCAAAAATAGGAAGGGGAGAGGAAAAAAATACATTGAAATGAAAGGTTTGAATGCAACAGAAAGTTGGGTGTTTGAACAATAGGAAAAATAAGGCACACTATTGAAGGACTAGATGGAATGAGATTTATCCATGGCAGTGGATGAGCTATAACTGTACCTTATGGGCCTCCAGCATAGCCAGTGTGTAAGCGTGAGATGCTCTTGATTGCTTTTTTAAGTAACAAGGCCAGATCTTTTGATGGGATTAAAACTTGGTGTTACACTAACATTACCAATGTTCAGGGCTGCAGAATTAAGTTCTAAATACCCAGTGAAGCACCATTACCTAAAATATCAACAATGCCATTTATTGCATGTCACAAGCCAACACATCACTGCCAGAAAACTCTACATTTACTGCTGTTTCTCAGGCACATTGTGTCTGTTTCTGATTTGTACATTGCTCACACTGGAAAACGTCTGCTGCGGTTTCCAAGACTGGGGATTTAACTATGGCTAATTCGCTGTTTACAAGCGGTACCAACAGAGAGTCACTATTGGTGGTAAATAGGTAGTACGCACGCAATAGCATCAGTGAAGAATTCAGTCAAAATCAGGAGCATGTAAGCCCCTGGTAAGTAACCTAGATGAAAACATGTGATGTCCACTGGAAAAAAAAAAAACAAAATACCAAGAAGCTATAAACATTTATTCGCAGGCTCTTAAGAATAAATGATGGCTTTAAATATCCCGGATGAAAGAAGCAGAATTGTTCTTGTGAAATATACGTTAGGTATTTTCTGGAAAGAACAGAAAGAGTGCCGTTCGGTAGTGCTGCATAAAAAAGTACCTAAACATTTCTCCTTCCAAGTTGAACCGGCTTTATCTTGAAGTCTATCAAGAATAAATGGCAACAATTGATACAATTTTAAAAGTGATATTTTTCTTCTAAATTATTAGAAATACTGATTGATAATAAACTTTTTTATTCCTTGCAAAACTAAGAACTGGGCCAAATGAAAGATTATTAGTACCTTGAGTCAATTCCTTAATTGTTAAGGATGATTCTATGACACGCTTTCACAAAAATTTATAAACCCAATTCTAGCTTTTCAAGGAACAGGACTATATCTGAGCACTGCCCACTCCCTCCCTACTCAAATCATTGATATTTCCTCTGACTGGAAATGTGAAATCAGATCTCACATTTTTATCACACCCATGCTCTGTGTTTTAGGAAAAGCAGCATATTTTCTCAATGAAAAGGAAGGAAATACTAGCAGCTACATGCTTGGAGTCTAATTTTAGGAGGAACCGAGCCACACTAAGATGCTGCAGTCAACAGGAACTGGGGGACACTCAATAATTCCTGAGTTTCTTTTTATGTTTGAGTAGAACCTGACAAAAATTTCTCAAGGAAATATTTTTCATCAGAAAATTCCAATTCCTGTGAACCAAACCTGCTTACAGGACAGGATATGCTTGGGTACTTGTCTAATATCTCTTTTTTTTTAATACAGTTTGAGATAGCTTTTAGTCTATAATAATACAATTATATACCAATAAAATATCTTCAATATGAAAAGGGTTGTTTGACTAGAAGACAAAAGAACTTTTTAAAGTCAAAACAAACTCTCAATCAACCTTTCCTGTGATTTTTTTTATTCTTTTTAAACACAAATATTTGAGAAGCAAAAAGATTCAGTCTTGGTTTAGTTTCCACCTGGGCTGGAAAATATTTTCCTAATTTTTCCTAAGTAGGAAAAGGAAAACATTTCCTACTTGAGATTTAGTTATGAAGGTATTTTCATGCCTGTCCTAAAGAAAAAAGCTTTTTACTCATGCAGATAAACCTCTCTTTGACCCTAGTGATGAGTGGAGTGTTAAATTTGTTATGTCTTTACTGTCACTTTGATTCAGTTATTGTAAAGTGAATGGCATTTGCATCACAAGGCAGCAGAATAACCATTTCTTACCTTTAGCCTTTCTGTTACGCCATCAGTGAAACTGACTGTGAATTCAGCAATTTTGGGCACTCTGAGTTTTCCTTTGTTCTTCTGGTCAGGCTGATACTCTGTTCTTGTTTTCACAATTACCTGGAAAATATCAACACTTGTAAGGCTTCTCCACACATCTTTTTGTTATCTAAGCTTGTCTATACAAACCATTCCCTGGACCTACAAAAGTACCTTAGAACCACAAATTATCAGAAACTCATTATACCCTCAGGAACTAAGAGAACCAAATAAATAGCTAGGCAAACAGAAAGATCTAGGACAGTGAGCTTAGCACACTGAGTCCTAAAATAGCTGACAGGAAAATGTTTGACACCTATTTTGTTTAGGACTAGGCGTATAATGTTTGTATCATATTCCACAGGCAGAACATGCAGAGTAACAGCCCATCCTAAAGAAGAGCCCTTGCTTACTAAAGCCCCATCCTAAAAACTTCCACTTACGTAAATTTAAATTTTGGCCATTTGGTGTCTCATTTATTCAGGCTCCAGATTATCCATATGAATCTTCTACTATCAGCTGGGTTTTCCCCAGAAGAAAAGCATTTAGGTTTTCCTCAGTTTCATTTGCTGACTAATCCAGGTGCTACTAATCTTATAAAAACAAGGTGTCTTACACTTTTAAAATGGCTTTTAAAAGGGTAAGGTCAAATTACCAACATTGCATTGTCAATTTGCGTTGAATTTATCTGTAATCTAGAATGATGCTAAAAATTGTGGGTCAAATGCACAGCAAACAGAAAAGGTAACCCATAATGCCAACTGCCACCAGGGGGGTAAGCACTGGGGCTGTGCTCTGAAACTAACAGCCCTTCAGAGGAGTGAGTGTAGCCACCCCATTATACATAAGAATCTTAAGATTACCCACCCATGAGCCCATATACCTAAAGAGCATTGTGAGAGCTTGCCAGCATAGTCACACTATTGTACTCTAGCTGGAGAATGCATGAGAAGACAAAATGGCCCTGGCCATTCAGCACTAGCCAAAAGCTGGAGCTCATTCCTAGAGAGGAGGCCTGTGGCTGTGAGCACACATGGTGCTTCTGTACAGGATTCCCAACCAGGAATAAGGCCCACAAAGCATACAGTGGTTTGGTGTGGTTTGCAAGGTTCTGATATGCTAAACACAAAAGGATAGAACATTAAAGTTCTCGACCCCAGGGCCAACACTTCATCTTGCTGGCCTCCCATTTTGACAGCCGTCAGCCTTGCCAAGGTGAAAATTAAATACTCCAGGAGTGGTGACTGGTTCGTGTGAGAGTGACAAGAGTGATCCTAAAGCTCTTTGTCAGAAACAAAAAGTCATGAGGGATTGAAAAAGATTAAGTGATGCACAAGGCTGAGTTGCCAGCTAATGAAGAACTTATTTCCAAATGAAGATAGCAAAGTCTGGTTTGGGCCAGAGAAAACCCCAGGTATTTAATCCTCCTGCGCTTAATGCCATGTGAAAATCCGAGTGAGAGAAAACCAGCGAGGAGTCATAAGCCAATTTTCTGGATTCAAATGCAAATCATTAAAGACTGATGAATATTTACATCCTTCAGCAAATCCCTCTCAGCAATATTTATTACAGTAGCATCTGCAACATTAAGACTTGGGAAGAAGAGGGGACAAAAAGCCACCCAAATATATTTATTTGTATTAGTGTTTTGGAGCTCAGGATTTCTGATGACACGACATAGATGATGGGAAATGACACATAGGGACAAGCTTGATTCAGCGGGTTTGGGATGAACCCTAATCCTACTCTGAATCTGGTATTGAATCAAGCCCCACTGTGCTCTGAGATGACAAATAAAGCAAAGCTCTCTCTCCAGCCACGACAAACAGGCTCAGCTCTGAGTTGCAAACAAGGAGTAACCCCATTTTCTCACTCAAAAGGAGGCAAATGCACTCAGGCCTCCATGCAGCCAGCCCCCAGTCTTCTTGCTGCCCTTTTGTAAACCCTGTACAGCAAATTACAGAGTGTCAGCCATCAACACCTGCCAACCAGTGTTCAGAAATTGCACTCATTCTGCTTTCAAACCGACCAGTCGCAGTACGCAATTCTCCCAAATTCGTGCTTCCTGCTTGATATAAATGTTAGCTGCAGACAAAATTTTTACATGCACAGGAGGGCTTTCCCATGGACTCTGATGCTGGCTCTTAACAACGGACCATGAAGCCAGAATAGAATAAAATAAAAATAAATTAAAAGCCTTACTTGTGTCTAGATATAACTGAATTCTCTTCCATTCTTTGTCATTAACACCAGCTTTCTTATGGGTATTTTTTAACTGCCGTTACATTCAACCAGTATCCTATAAGCCGGAAAGTTTGACTTATGCTGTCTACAGGGATACAGCATGAGACTGAAAATAAACCAGAAGGCATCAGATTCAAGTCCAGTAGCAATGTCTATCATGTCTGTGAATAAATAAGTAAGCTCAGTCCCCAGACAGATCAGAAGCTACTGAAATACAACTTGCTGGTGGTGCCAGCAGCGAGGTGTGTGTGCACAGAGCCATAGTCATCCTGCTGGTCAGTGCTTTGCAAAGAAACTTGCAGTGGTATCAAAAAGCTTCAGTAGCGCAGGTAAGAAGTACCTTTGCTAAATGCCTTTTGGCATTGCAAAAGCTGAATATCTGCTCTCCGGAAGTATCTTTGTCAGGCACCTGGTGGAATTACTTGGCAGAAGAAAGCCAGGGCAGTCAGTAAGGTCTCATCTTTGAAAGAGAGTAAAGAAATAAAATGACAATGGACAGACAGAAAACCATAGTGTGTGGGTAGCATTCAATATTGTGGCAGTAACGATAAAAAATGGCATTTTGCTGAGGGCACGGTGTGCACATGCAGAAGGAAAGAGCTACAGTTCAGTCCCCTACCGTCTATATAAATAAGCCTGCACATGGATCCCACTTTTGCAGCCATTCACCCCCTCTCCATCCAACAAGCTGCCATCAGGATGCCCACGCAAAGGCTTCTGGAAATTGAGTTGTGTTCATCACATCACTTGAGCCTCCTGCACTAGTGAGACCACCCCTGGCAGTGCCCAGGGACAGGAGCGAGCATTCTCAGATGGTAATACAGGGACAAACACACCCCCCCACACAGGGCTTTTAGCAGAGCATTTGCTACATTGACAGCCTCCCATGCATGTGTCAGATGTGTCTCTAAACGAGATTAAATGAGAGCTGATCAAAAGAACTTTTTAAGATACAAAGTATTAATCTAAGTGCAAATTTAGAAAAGGAATAGTTAATCTTATATATGTATCATTATTGGGTGTTTGATATTTTGGATTGGTTGGTTGTTCTGTTTTCATTTTCCAGTTTTCTGATTTGGGAATGCGATTTGCCTCCTCCCTTCCCGCTCCTGCATTCCCTACCATCACTCTTATTTCACCTTTTCTTTCCATTTTGTCACTGCGAAAAAATTCCTGGCAGTAAAGTCTTCCAGAAATTCTAACCAAATTGCTGTTGGATGTACAGTAATAAAAACCCCACTGGCTCCACAGTCAGTGCAATGATCAGCATTCATTTATCACCGGCTGCCCCAGAGCAATTCGATCAGAGCCCAGGATCCCACTGTTTCAATGCAAACAAGGTACATTCATCTCACACCATGACAGGTTTCCTGGGAGAGCTACTGGCATTTATTACAAACCATAGCCAACAGAATGATCCCCATTCCCTCTTCTTGTTCGTTTTGCAGCTTTGCTGACTTCAGTAGAGTTATTCTTGATTGAAACAGCAAAAGGGAGTGTAAAATTGGGGTCCTGTGCAGACTTCAATTTCAAGCAAGCTCAAGTGAAAGAAATGCCCATCTCCTCACTCCCTTCTCTGCAATGCTGTTAAGGTGGAAATGAACTGCTGTAACTCCCAGAGCTGGCAGCAATTCTTAGCTGTGCTCTGGCCTCCTGAGTTCAGACAAGAAATGCAGACAATCGAACCCGTGCTTAAATGGACAAATAGTCTCTTGCATACTCCTAAAAGGAAAACAATTCACCCTCTCTCTACCCCCACTGTAGAAGCACCATTCTGCCTATTTTCTGCACTTGCCTCCTTGAGCTCTCACCTCCTCCTGCATGCTCCCTAACTCATACTCCTCACGGTGAGAATGGTCTGGCTGTTTTAGGTTGGCATCCCTAAACATGAACTTACAAAGAGCAGGGGATTGTTATTATTATTATTCATCTCATGAAGCAACCTGCACACCTACAAAATGAATACTTAAAAGCAAGAACAGCCCCATCAGCTTTTTGGATTGTCTGAGCCTTTCCAGTTGCTGGATAAATACCCTTTGAACTTTTTTGGACACTAGTCAGCCTTTGTGTTTCATCATCCCTGATCCAGCATCAGCTTATGCCTGTGCCTCACTTTGTGTGTTGCGATGGTCTACCAAAGACAGCAATCTCCCTGCCAGTTTAGGCCAGCCTATCTGTAAGTCCTTTAAAGTCTATACTGTAGATGGAGCTAGATGAACACTAGCTTGGGGGATCTCCATGCAAATTATGTTGCTGCTGTGACCTCTTTTTGGGTGGCATGGTTTAGTGTGAGGTGTCCCTGCCCATGGCAGGGGGGTTGGAACTAGATGATCTTAAGGTCCTTTCCAACCCTAACTATTCTATGATTCTGTGATTTCCCAGAGAACCTCCACCTTTAACTTGCAGAAAGACTGTGGTGTTCATGGTAGATGAGATAAAGGGGACCCAAATAAATAACCCTTCTTCATTTCATATCTGACATAAAACCATTCTTTGAAAGTTGCTTCTTAGATGAAGTTTGCAGGCTGATTGTAAGAATACAGGAAGAGATAAAAGGGCTTCCATGCACCAGTGAAAAGACATCTAATTAGAGGAATCCACACTGCAGTCCTTGAAGCTTCTTCTGTAACCAAGTTTATCTAGCATTTGAACTTGTTAACTTCCAGTTCAGCAAAGCACTTAAGCATGTGAGTAGTCCTATTAACATCAACGGGATGTTAGTCAGATATTTGAAGTTAAGTGTGCATTTAAGTTCTTTGGACAGATCAGAGCTTAAACTGGCTTCAATCACCTTCTCACAGCCAGTTATAACCCTGATGCTTAGGGCTCCTGTGGCATTCTTCTGCAAGATGGCTCAAAGCACTTTACAGACCAGCATGACCCCAGTATTTCCATAAGACTAGTGAAGTACTATGGGAATACACTATAAAAAAGGAGGGAGAAAAGAGGTTTAGTAACGTGCTGAGTCACACCAGCAATTGGTGGTTGTGTCAAGAAGACAGACCACTGCTTGCTGCTACTCACAGTGCACCATGTTTTCTCAGGTTTTCATTAACTGAATGCTAATAGTATCTCCAGCACATTCTCCATACAAATGCAATATTCTTGGGATTAAGGGACAGCAAGATGTGGCTGGGGTGGGTAGGAAGTCAGATGCTGTATAGAAAATAGCAGCTGTGTGCAGAACTGATGTCCTCAGTAATCCTAGGTTAGCAGCTGTAACAACAACAGTCTCCATGTATTGAAAGGGTTCACTTTCTATTCTTTCTTGCATCTTCTGGTTCCTCATTCCAATCCCTCAAATACTTCCCTGCAAAATCTCAGTAGCAGCCAATAGGGAATGGCCTGTAGAAGTTCAAAAAACCCAAACACAATGGGACAACAAGCCATATTTATCATGCTGCTCCACACAAACAAGATTTTTCTAATGATGCTGTTTGCTAATACATTTATTGAGTCCTAAACCTAAATGCACTTATTATTCTTGGCTTATTGCTAGTGACACCACTGGAATCAATAGGAAAGCTTTCCTCGGCTTTAATGATTGCAGGACTAGGCACCTTTTCTGTAGTGATGCTTTGGAAAATTATAGGTGTGCTGAGGTGAGAAACAACAGATAAGAGTCTGTGTACATCAGCGGGAAATCCATCATCAGCAACCTTGAGGAAGTAAACAGTAGGGAAGTGCTGGGAAAACTAGAGATTTTGGATGCGGAAAGAAAAAAGAAAGCAAGCTTCTAACCAAGTGGATTATATTAAAAGCATTTGCTTTGAGAAGGAAGGATCAGAGCAGACGTGAAATGTGACAAATGGAAAAATATCACATTAAGCATGGAACCTTAAAAAGGATTTTCCTGCAGTGGGATGAAGTAAGTGTTTCAGAAAATGAACTGATATGAATTCTGAGTCTTGTCTCCAACTGGCTAAATGTAACATCATTTATTGCCACTTTATATTTGCGTTTGAGCTCTATGGTTTTCCCTGAAGAAATGAGTAATAATATTTAACATAACTGGCATTGTGAAAGCTATAAATTATTCATTTAGCAAAGGACATGCAGCCCTGCTGTAATTCCCACTTCACTGCCATGGTGCATGTAATATATTGTGGTTCAGGTGCTGCAAAGTGCAAACCATAAAAATTTAAAATACTACTTCCCAGGATTATTAATAATGAAGAGTCTCTCACTCAGAGTGGCTGTCAGATTGACAGAAGAGATAAACAAAATGTGTTTCTCCTACTAAGGATAAAGGTTTCTTCCAGGTTCAAAGATGGACTTTGTAGTCCCACAAAATGGTTGTAACACCCCATCAGTTTCCATGTAAATTAGTCATGCTCACTTTTAAATGAAAATGAGACTCTGGGCTTCATTCCTTTCCGTGCCTTTCTTCATTCCTTGCAGAGAAAGAACAGAAAATAGAAACTTAGCACTGCCATTGACATCATGGTTTCCTTTGCCTTCATCACCCAACTGAGCATCAAGAGCTGAGAAAGACCTTAGACCACATCCCAGCTGTAGCATGCTGTCCAGGTTACTGATGATAGCAAGATGGTGACCCTCAGACTTGGCACTAAATCTGCTGTGACTGAGCTGGTTTCTATGCTTACGTGCTACAAGCCAAGGGATGGCTAAAATTCACCACCTGCTCACACACAAAATTCTCCAGTGACCTACAAGCGCTAATCCTCATACACTGCCAGCTTCAAAGACCAAATGCGATGTGCACATTGCCAACAATAGCTGAAGTGAAAATACACAGCAGTAAAAGAGTATAGGAAAAGAGATGGAAAAATCATGGTTTAGGGCTTAAAACAATCTCTTTCTTTGCAGGCTTAGGATGAAACATTGATAGACATGAGCATTTCCATGCCTATTGTAGCATCCCCATACCTACTGTAGCACCTCCTGCACCTCCTTCTAACTCTTGCACTAGCTACTGCTAGAAACAGGACACACTGGACTGGGTGGACCAGTAATCTCAGACTACCTGGCCATCACCATGTTGCAAATACTCAGAGTTTTAGACAATCAGGTCTTTTAGAACTTTCCCAAATAATTATGACTATGTCCCATACCAGGGGAGAGGCAGCTAAGCTTCCAAATCTATAGGATGACCACATCTCAACAGGCAGACTTCCCAGAGATTAATATTAAAATAAGCATTTGGGGTGTATGTAATGGTGGTCCCCATTGAATCCTAGTCACTATTTGAATACATAAAATGCCTGAACTATTAAGCATCAAAAAGAAAACAAAAAGGAAAATTCAAAAAAAGGATGCCCTGGGATCAAATCCATAGTCAATGGAGAAAGCCACAGTCAGAAACAATCCATTTTTTGTCCCCCTGTTTTAGCTCATCTAATGGGTGTTGTGCTGGAAATGAGTTTCACAGAGGGTGGTAGGAAAAAAGTGGTCTCCTGAGTGAGTGCCAAGAGGATATTCCAGGCAGAAGGAACATCACAAAAGGACAAAGACAGCAAATATAATCAGCCCTGGCATCACCAATGAAAGGCAGCGCAGAATATAAAGGCTGCACTGGAAGCTGAAAGCAGCTGAGGAGAGAAAGGCATAGCTTGCAAGCACAAAATGAGCTTGAAAATTATCCAGCTAAGTCTCCCTACAAATCCCTAGGTGACCATAACCATCAGGAACCCACAGGAGGCTTTGAAGGGGTGACAGAAATGGATTTCAGTAGGTTCAGCCAGCAGAGAGTATAGCAAAGCAGACAAAAGAATCAATCACACAGCTGTAGTGATGGTAAATTGGCCAGGGTAAATTAGCAGAGCTCCATTGATCTAAACTACACTGATTTACACTAGACAAGAATCCTGGGTAGTCTTACTTTCCAGACCAGTAAGTAACTGGTACATGGGGTTCACTTCATGGTCTTGCTGAAGCAACTTCTACTTGCAGCAATGGGCTTTTATGTTAGAAAACAAACAAACCAGAAAAAGAATAGATTACAACAGACTTAACCAAACATCTATATCCTAATAGACTTTTCCTGCGTCCATTTCTGCTGTTTCTGCAGAACACAGCTCTAATTCCAGTGCAGACAATACTGGGGTTAAGAGAGGCAATGGAGCTCACAAGGCACAAGCTAGCTTTAAAACCACCTAATTCAGGCACTGATAGCAGTGAAGTAAAGAAGAGAAAATTTCTCCACAGGCTACACAAATCCCAAGATTTTCTCTGGTGAAGATCTGCAGCAGCCATGCGTTATCTGTATGCAAGGAAGGCAGTTGAATGACACCCCAGGTGCCTGCGCAAAGGCTGCAAGCGCATGCTTGGGTTGCAGTGCAGTCCTTGCTGTGAGCAGATAGCCTGTGGATGGAGGTGTTCAGTGTGCTAGGGGAAGAATGGTCCCACAGCAGCTATATCCAAAGAGGAGCATGAACTGCCAAGACCCTCGAGCAGGGCTGTCCAAAGCACGCAAACAAAATCAGAAAGGCTACCCCAGAAATCCCATACTGCCAGAGGGCGTGCTGCTGCAAGTATTTATTACAGCTTAATGAGCAGAGGCGATGTTTACATTCAAATACACATTTAGAGGACAAATGGATTTGCACAGTGCGGGAGGGGGACAATGTCACAGGAGAGGAAGGCTCAGACTTTAGTATTCATAGAGATTAGGCAGAGTATCCCAAGGGGAGAAAGGAAAGGATGGGGAAAGGCAAGACAACCTGCCTGCTCCTTCATATTTGTAATGTTCTCTTGCTGTTCTCTTCCTTTCTTTTATGCATGCTTTCTTTCTCTTTGCATCCTCCTCCCCCTTTTACTCTTCCTCCCTTCAACTGCCACAATTACTAGCCTTTCCCCATCTCTCCTTTTGCCGTTTGCTCCATCCCACCACATTCAACAGCATCATGAGGAGGAGCACAGCCACCTACCCCAGCTGCCTCAGCAGCCCCCCAGACAGAAGTAGGGAAGGCTGAGCTGCCTCTGCCCCCCCTTCCCCCCCCCCCCCCCCCCCCGCCATGTAGCAGCACCCCAAAACCACCTCCATGTTGCCTTAACAGCATGTGCCTTCAGGCTGGCTGCAGCCACCATGCACTGCTGGGCTTCACGGAGGGAAGGCTGACATAGGTATTTCAGCATGGAGCTGCAAGTAGTCCCCTAGGTACAAAAGCACTCATCCAGCATACTATTAATTATGCCCGCTCAGCTGGCCAGGAGAAAACATTATTTCCTGTTAAACCAATAGGGACAGGCTGTGAACACAAGGGACCCTCCTGATTTTCAGGAACTCTTGATTACTCTGTGTACACACATGGCCACGGCTGCTCAGAGAGGGGTGAGGCCAGGGAGGGAGAAAGGCAGGCACATGGGTTGGGAAAAGCATTTGAAGAAAGCAGTTACGTCTGTTTTTCTTTCTTGGGCTGGATGGCAGGAATTTGTCACCGAGAAATTATTTCTCAAGCCTCCAGATGCATTCAAAATAAAGAACAATGGACCACATGATAAGCTTTCTGCAGCCTTCACCACAAAAGAGATGCCGGATGTTTTTTTTCAGCCCTGACAATGGCTTTTATGCACTTTTGTGTTATGTAAAATTGGGATTTTTACTGCCAGAACAGAGGCATTTCCTGCTGGAGCAAACTGAAGCAAGCCTATAAGACCAAAGGGTACCAGTCGTTGGTCTCATTTAAAATTTCAGTGAAGCAGTATGGTCCCTGGAAAGCTGCGTATCTTCTAGCATTATCATTGCAGAGACATGTAACAATTACAGCCAAAGCACTTTGTCTGTGCCTAGGAAAACAAGAGAACAGCCAGCCTTTTCCCCTTTGGTCCTAAAAGAAAAAAGACTTCTCTTTTTTTTTTCGGCTTTTTGAATAAGAAGAAATGAAATTCAGAGACACAAAAAGCCAGGTCAAACACTTGTCATTGGTGATGGCTATTGTTCCTCTTACATGTATGGATTCCAGCAAAAAGGCCACAGAAAAATGCTTTAAAAGCATCTGGCTGCCTTCTGCAAATGCCGCCCCAGCAAGAGAATCAGAGGGTGAGGGAAATGCTTGAAGGTAGTCAATAAATACAAATACACTAAGCAGGCTTAGCACCCTAGGGGAGAAATTACTGTCCCACATACATCTCTCCCCTTGCAGCCATACAGCTGCTGGCAGAACGATGAGAATGCTGATGCTGCAGGAGGAATAGCATGAGCCTTGGGAGGAACCATCCCCGTTTGGTGGAAAAAGAAATAGTTCAGTGGTCAATAATTTTAAATAAAGATTGCCAAATTCAAACCTCCTGAATTCCTGCCTGCATTTTCCCAACAGCATCAAGGTGGAAGTCAGAGGAAGCACACAGCACTTTGCAAAACAAGCCTGTTAGGAAAGCATGCCCAAAAGGACAGCTAGTAAGTTTAAGAATACCTTTAACAAAGTGTTTCCTCCTACTACCCCTACATCATTTCTTATAATCAAGGAGCTATCTGAAAAGAGATGTGCTCCAGGGATTAATCACATGAGCAAAAGCTCCATTTTATATTCTTTCTCTGTATTCTTTCTCTGAAAGGGGAGCCAGACACTGAAAACATTTGAAAGAGATGAATCTATGGTGAAACACCTACAGAGGTTAATACTGACAGTCACTTTGAGTGACTCTCCAGTGATCCTGCTATAAAAACATCTTTAAATGAAGAAAAGTCAGGTATTTAAAGCCTTTAAAACATATTTTTTAGTCTGTAGATTCCATAGTCTTTCTGGGGTGCCTTTAATGATCTGCAAAGGTAAGTTTACGGGCGAACAGGCTTGTTTTTCCTCCAATGTGCATGCAGGTGTCTAAGACTCAACTGGAAAAAAGCCTATATATTAACAGAGCTTGCAAACCTTGGCCATGCAATATACATACACGGAGTGAAGGTGTTATTGCACACAGGCAGTAACAGCAGTTGATTGCCCAGCACAGACCTCATACACTCTCGAATCACGAGCCAAAGCTGAAACTACTCCTCCTTCAGACAGACTGAAGACAGGGCAAGTACAGAGCCCCAGGCTGCAGTCAAACCTCCTTGCTCTGGTTTTGATGCACCCTGGATGCCCTGGACCCAAGGTTAGATGCAGGTCAAGAGCTCGCAGTTTCTTAAATGATGATACCCTCTAATGGCAAAGAGAAGCCCAGACAAGGGAGTATTTAGCAGATTGGTTGTATTTTTTCATCAGGTTTCACTTACAGGACAATGCCCGGGCACAGCAGTAGCGCTTTGTTGTGATGGCAAAGGCGCTGTGATCGGCAGGAGCAGGCTGGAAGGCAAGGAGCAGGGCTGGGAGCATTGCCGCCTTGTGGTTAATAGCGAGGAGAGATGGGCTTGCCTTTATTTAAAAACAAGCGAGCAAACCCCTTCGGAGCTGTTGCACGCAGACCCTCCACCAAAGCCGGTTTGGCTCTGGTCATTTAAACAGCATCCCATGCAAGAAGCACAGAAACCACCTTGGCTTATGTTTGCATTCTCCCAAGCTAAAAATCAACTGCTGGCAGGTTTTAGGAATGGACAGAAAAAAAGTCAAATCTATTTTAGTTGTTCAGGGTTTTTTTAACCCTACCTCCTGACTGCAAGGCAAGTCCAAACACGAATACACTCTGAAAGACTTGAAATCCACGTCTGCTCTTCCTCGGGTTCACAGTCTGACTGCATTCAGTAACAGCTTCGCTTTACTAGTACAAAGCTGAAATTTCCTCCATCACTTTACCTTTGCCCAAGCTTTTCACCTGAGGCTCAACTCCTTATTAGCAGGTCTTTAAAGGGACCCTCTGCCTCGGAGTGAAGTCACCCCAACATAATCAGCTCCACAATGAACAAAGGAAAGAGGTTGTGAATTATTTTGCTTTTATCATAAATAACCTCTCCTTCTTGAGAACGGACTGCCAGCCACTGTTAACTCCAGGCCTACTGCACACAGGAGCTGAACCACAGTCTGCAGAAATCAATACCATTGACTCTAATGAGTTCTAAATCATGCTTAGCACTCCTGGAGATACATTCCATTCTTCCGGCAAAGAAAAATATGGATGTCAGTAGATGCATTGACAGTAATGTATGCTAATGAAGGTAATGTAACCTAACAACATGTGAATTATTGATGTAGGCATGTTTAAGCAGAAAAATCAGCAAGGAATCACACCAGACCAATACATTCCAGTATTTGTTCACCAACAGGCAATTAGAAGGCGGTGGTCCTGAGAACACACATTGCCACTTTATTAGCTTGAAAGGATTTTTGCCAGGTTATCCGTGTCTCACCTGATCCATGAGTCATTTAAATTTCACATCCTGTGACACTGTGTGATCTTAATGAGCCATTGTACTAGCATTAAATGAGCTACTTTTACACATCTGTAATTTCCTCAGAGGTTTTCAGACATTTATCATAAATCACACTGCTTTGCTTGGATTATTTTGCTTAATGTTATTTATCAGAGTCATAGATAAGGGCTGGTTTAGCCCCTCATTCACAACAATTCATGGAAGTGTAACTCTCCTGAATGCAGCAAAGTTGCTCCATGAGGCACATGGAGAGTGAAGCTAGCTAGTTCCTTTGTCTGGCATAGCTCTGGTTCCCAGGATGTAGAGGCAGTTGACTCAGCTCTACTTTAAAATAAACATAGTTCGCCTATCTAGACAGTTTTATCACATCCATCATGTTTTCCTAATGCATTTAGAGTTCATTTTGTACTACAGTAAAAACAGGATATATGTTCAATAATCATCAGTGTTAATTTTACTATTATTCCATTATCCTGTGAGATCTAATCATTCTGTCTGTACTTCTGGGTGAGTTGGCTCCATCTCTGTGGTATCTGGGAACTACACTGCAGACAGGCTTTGTTTTTGTAAGGACTGTTGGGCATACGGATTTTTACAGTCTCACCATGTTGTCACCAGGTTGCATCGATATGCATCATCACCGCATCGGTACAGACAAAAGATTTCCAGGCACATTCTGCATCTAAAAGGTCCCGGACACAAAACCACAGCCAATTGCTGATGCACATATCTGGGCATTTTAGTGCTACATTCAGTTCTGAGAGTGTTGACTGGGCAGGGGAGAGAGCTGCCCCACGGATGGAGCCAATCGGGGAAATGAATCCCTGGATTGCTCCACTGCTGTCCCGGGCCTGGGGGAGCTCAGCCGCTCTCTCCAGAGAAATCAGCGTCCTCAATGCAAACAAGCTTTGCAGAGCCATGGAGAAAACATACCTTAACTGAGATAATTAAAATAGCTGCTTATTTTGGAAGAGTTATTGCATTACTTGCAATGCAGGCAATTAATCTCACTGATAATGCATTGTAAACTGCCCCTCCGTTTCTCCAGTGCTTACAAGAGAAACACACTATGCTTTCTCCAGTTGTACTTAATGAAGGGTGGTGGTGAATATTTGGGAAGGGGGGGAGGAGGGAAGGAGTTGGGAGGCAGCTGAGTGTTTATTTGCCATGTTAAAACAGATAAACACACTATGAAATGTAACCCCTTTTTATTTATTGAATAAACACGATGCCACTGCTTGTACCATCAGAGAGCAGTAAGTCACCAAGGCAGTGAAAGCCAAGGGGCATGTATGTGTGCAAAATCATGCAGGAGCACCGGCTGATTTTGTTTTACCTTTTCCGGAGCCGGGAACTGCAGGTGATTTACTTCCAAAGGTGTGATCAAAGGAACTGTCTGAAAACCATCTTCGTTGGATGGTTGCTTGTTGTTCTTGTCGTTCAAATTACTCCCCAGCTTCACCATTCTTGGACCTTGCTTTCCAGACCTAAAACCAGTAAGATGACCAATGTCACAGGGGGATCGGGAAGGGGAGGATTCCTGCCTCACCCTGCTCGGTTCGACTTGGTGTAGCGGTTACCGGAGCTTTTCCACCTGGGTGTCTGAACGCACCACAAACACACCACGACTCCACACATACATTTTGATGTGCCTTATGCAGACACCCCACCATTATGCAGACACCCTTAAACCCCCCATTGTGTGCCCAAGCTGCTCCCAACACACCGACATAGCCAACGGCATCCCCCAAGCATCCGTGGGGATGGAGCATGTCACCCGCTGGCCCTACAGCTGCCTTTGACACCCGCCCCCCCCCCCATTCTATTTGCAGCCCCCTGAGGGCGCACAGCCCCTGCCTTGCCGGCCCCACACCCGGGGGTTGAGTCCCCTGCTCCCAGCTCCGCAGCGTGGATGATGGGGGGGGGCCTGGCTGCGGGCACCCCCGCGCCCCTACTTACTGCAAACCACGCGGTCCCCGGCGGCGGCTCGGCTCGGCTCGGCTCGGCGCGGGAGGGTCGGGGGTTGCCGTTCCCGGGTGCGGGCGGGCCGGGCGCGGTGCTGAAGGGACAGCGCTGCGCCCTGCGCTCGGCTGCGGCTCCGCAAGCGCGACTGAGGGCGGGCGCGGGCGGCAGCTCCCCCCCCCCCCGCCTCCCGCCGCCGCCGCCCGCCCGCCGCGCGGCCTCGGGCACCCCCTGGCGTCCCCGCCGCGCACGGCCGCGCACCCCGGCGGGCTGCGGCGCCCCCTGCAGGCCGCGCGTCGGGAGGGCGGTGGCTCTGAGGGCGCGGCTGAGGATGGGGTCTTGGAGTGAATTCAGCTCGATTCGTTTGTAAGTACGGAATCTGCCCCAGAGCTTGCAACTGGGCATCTTCTGCAAGACCTAAATACACTCCTAAAAGCCGTGAACTGTTTCCATTCTAAAGCCTTTCAGAGCTCACTTGTGAAAATTCATTTAAACACGACAAAAGAATGTGTTGGTACGAGCCTGGTCATGGTGCAGCGGGTCAGTGTCTAGAGCAAGAAGTGCATTGGGGCAGGGGTTAGAGATGAAGCAGCTGAAACCACCTGCTACTGACATCACCTCACACGGTCCATTAAACAGCCTGGGTTTAATGCTTGGCTGGAATTTTCTGTATCACACATAAGGCCAAACTTCAACAGTGAATTTCTTCCAAGAGAGTCCTTTGGTTTTAAGAATAAGGTTCTGCTATATATAAAACTTAACTGGGCATAACTTTTGCTCAGAGTGTTAAAAATTGTTGGGAGGTAGCTTTCTGATGTCCTCGGAACCATCTGAAAAAAAAAAATCAAATCAATCACATCATAAGGTTTTAGGAGTTCAGGAAATTCAGGAAAGATTTCTTAAGCTGAGTAGGAGAAAGTCCCCTCAGAGCCCATTCATCAGAGGCATGTTCAGCTCAAGATTCAACAAGACTTTAATGGTAACTACAACTTCAGGTTGCTGCAGACTAGACAAGAAATAGATTCTTACAAAGAAAGCTGGCAGGTTGCATCCCAGCTCTAAAGATCTGAAGAAGCACATAAAAAACACTCACTAAAGATTATTAAATTATTACAATATAATGGTTTAGTACTGTAATAATACCAGAAATCAATCCTTGACACAAATGTATATACATATGCATCTGTGCAAATATATAGCAAGTTATAAGCCCAGCAAAGTCCTTTTCTCATGCTCCATACAGAGATGAATGTCACTGTGATGATCTGGCTCAGGATGATAATTAGGGCTTTCACAATGTGGTGGCTGCAAGAAAATCCCCAAGCACATCCTTCACAAACGATGACAAAAGCCCAGTCTTGTCCCAGGCATTGCAGCTTGGTAGATCCAGAGCCAAAGCCTGGAAGGGTACTGCACCAGGCTCCTGCCAGAGCCAGTGAATGACACTTTCCCTGTGTCTCAGTTTGGGCCTGTTGTCCCTTGCTCTGTCACTGGGCACCGGCTCTGAGCCCTCTGAGCCTCCTCCAGGCTGAACAATCCCAGCTCCATCAGCCTCTCCCCATGTGACAGATGCTCCAAGCAAGAAAGTGCAATTGCAGCAACTCTGTCCCTAACTTCCAATACATTACAGATTCTATCACCTGAAATTGACCATCCAAAAAGATTCACAGACTCTACGGTTATCTCCCACTGAATGCATATATCTGAACTACTCTAGCTCCTCTGTCAGCAAAATGGCTATTTTCAACTGAATGTCTAGGAAATATTATTAAAAAATACAAAGGAAATATTGCATTGTAACTCCATAGAAATGGCATTGGTGTTTTCCACCTTTATCTATCTGGTAATTACCAAGGGACAAGAGAGTGCTTTGTTGAAAAGCAAAATGATGCCTTTTATAGCTTGCAAATGCATTCTGTGATCTGAAAACGAAATCACTTTCATGCACATCTACATTGGCAGTGAATATTCTGCTAGACAAAATACTACCTTAGCGAGGCCTAGGCAGATCCTCTGACTTAAGAGATGTGTGAAGCAACTTGACAAACACACTGATGTTAAGTCTCCAGAATCACTTGTGCAGACCCATGGGAAGTGTGGTGACACAGTGAAAAATAAGGTTGCAAATAAGGTTATATGCTTGCTCAGCATGTCTACTCACTTGAACACACTGATACGCTTGCAGAGTTTAATATATTGACTTTAGTTGGTTATACTTGAATACTCTTCAGAATAACACAGCATAGAGGCAGTGAGGTGAGTCCCATTCCTTTTTGTGCATTATTACCGCTGTAAAATACATTTCATGTAGCTGCAAATCTAGTGATAAGTAAACAGAACTAAACTCTGCTGGAGATATTCCATATAACCCAGAGAACACAGCTCGACATTGCCAGCACTTGAGCACTGGTAGATATAGCCACTTTTTCACTGGAAGTCTTTCAGTTGTGGGTACCACCAGCATGACCCTGTGCTAAGTGAGCACATGCTGCTTTTACCTTATGACTTTTCCATGTAGAAGCACATTTTAAGCAATGTCTTTCAGTGGCACCATCTGAGGATTTTGGCAGTGTGGTGGAGGGAGATGTGCAGAGAGATACTCAATCTCTCAAAGCCCTCCTTGGCATTACATCCATTAACCTCAATTTCTGTCATGAGACTGAAGTAGCCTTGTAACTACTTAAGGTCAATATGCCCCATTTCAGTTTGGAAATACCTCTTTGCAAAATGCCACTTTCACAAACCAACAAACAGGGAGTAAATTTACATAGCAGGACGGTTTTTAGAAAAGACAGATGCTTAAAATTGCCACTAATATCGCAAAAGTGAACCTTCTCTAGGGACAACATTAAAGCAAACCCAACTGAATATGAGAAATCAAAGATGAATACACTGATTTTCTTATGGAGCAAATACAGACTCTGAAACATCCACCCACACAGAGCAGTTCAGTGACAGGCAGTAAGACAAAGCAGCAATATGAGCAACATGGGACTCAGGAGGAATAAACAATACATTTCTTCTGTCAACAAGAATATATGCCTCCTTCTATTTTTTTAATAAGTCTCCCACAATGTTAATGTATTGGGTTTACATGGCAAGGTTTTGCTAGCAGGGGTCTACCAAAGAAGCTGCTAGAAACTTCCCCTATGTCTGACAGAGGTAATGTTAAGACAGACACACTGCTGACCAAGCTCAAGCCCATCATGGTGGTAGAGCCTCTGTGATAACATATTTAAGAAAGGGGAAAAATGGCTGTGCAACAGCAGCCAGAAGAGTTAAAATATATGAGAGCAGCAGCTCTGGAGACACCAAGGTCAGTGAAGAAGGAGGGGCAAGAGGTGCTCCAGGCGCTACAGCAGAGATTCCCCTGTGGCCTGTGGTGAAGATTATGGTGAGGCTGGCTACCACAGCACACGGAGGTTCGTGGTGGATCAGATATCCATCTGCAGGCCTTGGAAGGGACCCACACTGGAGCAGTTCATGAAGAACTGTATCTCATGGGGGAGACCCCAAGCTGGAGCAGGGGAAGAGAATGTGGAGTCTTTCCCTGAGGAAGAAGGAACAGCAGAGACAACGTGTGATGAACTGACCACAACCCTCATTCCCTGTGCCCTGCACCACTGAGAGAGAGGCGGTAGAGAAAATCAGGAATAAATTTAAGCCTGGGAAGAAGGGAGCGGTGGGGGAGGAGATCATTTAAGATTTAGGTTTTATTTCTTATTATCCTACTCTGATTTGATTGGTAATAAATTAAATTAATTTTCCCCAAGTCAAATCTGTTTTGCCCATGATGGTAATTGGTGAGGGATCTCTCCCTGCCCTTATTTCTACCTACAATCCTTTTGCTAGATTTTCTCTCCCCTGTCCAGCTGAGGAGGCGGGTGATGGGGCAGCTTGGATGGGCACCTGGTGTTCAGCCGGGGTCAACCCACCACAATTATTTTCTATTTCCAGTTAAACAAATCAGAGCAGAATCACTATTTTCACTACCTGTTTACACTGCAAATTACTAGCTCTTGTTAAGAGGCATAATATTTGCAATAGGGCTTGGGCATAACGTTTCCCTGTAGTGTAAATTCTGCAACTTGTAAACAAAATGTCAGTTACAGAGTAGTTCAACCTCTACACTTCAAGACTGAACATATAAATCAACATCTCTTTAATGTTAATGAGTATTATTTTACTTACTTGCTCCTTAATCTGTGAAATTCTTATGCTTTCTGCCTCTCATCATAAAATACATTTCATTTCCTGTGCACCATGCACTTTTCCCTATAGTTTTCTTGCTCATTATTATGATAAGTAATATTATTTTTATCTGTTTTCATATATTCAGAAGATGGGATCAGGCTTTCAATTAAAGTATTTGGAAACATGTGAACAGGCAGCAGGAATTACTAAGAAGAAAAACTACAAACCCCAAAGGCACAAAGTGAGGACAGTCTTGGGAGATCAGGCAAGTCACAGTAGTCAAGATAGGGCAATGCTAGGGTAACATCAGCCACCTCTAACTCTTCTACCAAAGCACCACTTTTGTTTCTCAAACACTCACATTAATTCTTTTCAAAATTAGACTAACACAACAATAAAAACCAGTGCAGAATCTCAGGAGACAGTTTTAAGCGAAACCCAACCATGATCTGAGTCTTGTGACTCAACAAATATATAGGCAGAATTCAGATCTGTGTTTTCCTGAAGAAAACACCATGATGTGGATGGAAAGTAACATTTATACAGAGCACATCAACGTGGGAATTTCACCACAACCTCAACCTAAACCCAAAGTGTGGGACCGTTGCTGCTAAAATTCCCTGAGGGAACTGCAGACTGCAGAGATTATAAAAGGACAACTCCCTGTTCCCTGACCATGCTCCAAACTGCTTCTCACTGCTCATCTCCTGTTGTTTTGCTCAGTCTAGGACAACAGAGTCAAGTGAGGTGGGCATTTATCTTCTTTTCCTTAGGAGACAGACAAATTAACACCATAGTCAAGAATTTTTACCCTCCATGTAGTTGAAGGTATTTAAAATACCAAGGGGTGTAAAACATGATTGTGTACATTTTAAGTTGGGGTTAACTACTTGTAGTCATCGCTGTGGAGGAGCTCATCCATTACACAGAACTACATTGGTGCCACAGACTTCCTGTCACGCACACATTGAGAACAAGAAAATAAGCATACAGCAGAACAGGAGAAAAAAAAAAAAAAGGCCAAACAAGAGATTACAAAGATTCTGGAAGAGAAGGAGCATTTGTCAGTGCCTGAGTGAACCTCCTGCACAGCTCTTTTAATCTGCCTCTGTTTCTCGCCTATGCAAGAATGCCAGGCATGCAATAAATTTCACACGTTCACAGCATAAATATATCCTTGCCATGACCTCTGGGACACTACACAAATCAGACATGCTCACAAGCAGCCCAGCAACATCCACAGTTTAATCCGATGAGACACACGTGTGGGTTCACAATTTAGAGAAAGAAGAAGAAATCCTCTCATTAATCTGCTCCATACCTACAGGAGAGAAAACACATGACAGCCCATTCAAGAGGTACCACAGGCAACGGGAAGTGACAGTACTCAGCATCTTCCAGGAGGTATTCTACCTTTCTCAGGATCAAGGCATACTCCATTTCTTCCTTAGGGGCCTTCATATCTTTTGCTTCTAATAAAATGAAACTACAGCTACCCACATTGATTTTCACCAGCTACAAGGCAGGCAGAAATGCTCAAACGTGATTTTTTTCAGACGGCCTTGATGCTGTCACTAACAAGTGAGCAACTTCCTGTGAATATTTATTTAAAATTCACTGTGGCCTTAATAGACTTCAATAAATTTTGCTCTTTTCCCCTGCTACTTCGATTTGCTGGAAAGCCTGTAATGTTAAAACCATCAAAGTATGGCTGCTTTGGTTTATATGCAAATTCCAATCATCGTTGTTATATAAGTGATTTTGCAATGAAAATACACATAATATACAAACCTGCCCATGTCACTGAGAATTATTTACAAGAGCTATAAATCAAAGTTGCATCCTGTTTTGGTTTACCTACTGCATACAAAATGTCATATATGCCCAAAATTTGCTTACAGTCACTGCACCAAAAAAAAGCCAACAGAATTAAACTGCCTGCTGAAGGCTATTGTTTAGTCAAAGTCCATGCAAAATTGTATTAGAAGCTTTGAAGTTAAAACGTGAACATTGACTACCAGAGAGGGCCCTAAAGACAAAGACATTTACTCAATGTAAATGTTCAGTGAAGGCAAAGGTCACCTCAATATATATATACTTTCCTGATATCTGACCATGTTAAAAACTCCACATCCTGTTCTAAAGGTTTGCTTATGAGCTGAAATCTTTTCCTGGGGGGAATCAGCAATGAAATATTACTAACCTTGGTGATTAATTATGTTGTAATGGTCAAGTTATGATAACCTCACAGGACTGTAGAACCTCTTCTGTTAGGGCAGAGGAGTCTGATTCATCACACCACCAGGACAGATCAGGCATGAGCAGGAGAGCTGCATGGCAAGCTAAGCCTTCAGTTTGCAGGAAATTATGTTTTATCTGAATTGGTGGCTTTGGTCCAAATCAAGCAGGAAACAAACTCTTTTGAAAATGTCTACAAACTGGAAATTCCCAGAAAGGTCACTTCAGAAATATCAAAACACTTCCAAAACGCAGATCCCAAGTTCCCAGTCCTGTGGCTGATCAGTGACATGATCTCTGGCAATGGCAATGGCATCTGCGAACACCAGCTCAACACAGTAGCTGTGGGAGCTCACAAAAAACCTGGGGCTCCAGTGCAGCCTTGATGCTGTGGGTTACCCCAGGAAGCCTGCCCAAAGTCACAGCTTCATGTTAGGGAATGCAGGAGCTCCAGCAGTCCAGCCTCAGCCAATCCTCAGCACTTCCAGACATGGATTTCAAAATGGAGTTCAAGCTTCCAGGATTTTCCTGCTTTTAGCTTTACAGCAGGTTGGAAGTGGTAGCCCAAGACCACTGGCTGGAGTTTCAAGCCCTCAAGCTCTGGACAGTCCTCAGTGCAATTGCACAGGCTACTCCATGACAGAGGTGGCTGCATTGCCTGGGCTGACCTACCAAGAAATGCCTCAGGAACAAAGGGAGCTCAATTTGGCAAGAACACCAAATGGAATAACTCCAATCAAAACATTTCAGGGCCAGAAGATGTGCTATTTCCAGCTAAACTTTGTTTCACCAATAAATCCATAGCATGGAACAGAAACATAAAACTCAAAAGGCGTTACTCTCCAGTGCTTGCCCTCATATAGACTCATTTGTATTTATGAAACACAGCACAAAAAAAACCACTTATTCAGACCAACTTTAAGATCTTGAGGCAAGAAGCTGACACTATTATTTATGGGTACCAAGAATTCAGCAGCAATGCCTTCAGCTACTCTGTGTGCTCTGGCTGCTCCCTCCCACTTCTATATCAGAAGGTACCTCCTCAGATCTCTTGGCAACTGTTCACAGGGTTGACATGAAAAAATTTCAAACTTTTGGAATAAGATAGAGTTTTTGTTCTGTATAGAAAGGCAAAAAATGTACTGAGAACAAGGCAAAGCAAAGACAAAGTGTGACCTCTATATTTGCACATCTGCTTCAGTTCACACTCCAAGTGAGATTTGTTATTAAAAACTTCAGGTAACTGATATGCATTTTGAAGAATGTGGAAGAACAACACTGCTTCCCAGGAAGCACAGCAGGACAGTATAACACTTGCTTTTGGTTCTGCACTGATAATTCAGGACTTCAGAAGAGGATCTGTTGTTTGCCGAATCTCAGGTATATGATCTAGTGCCCTGAGGTTCCCTGATTTATTTCTGACTCCTTTTAACAAATAGAGATTAAATCAAGTTTTCCTGTATAAACCAATCCCTTTTTTTTCTTGTTGAATGTGTTTGCTATCAGATCACATAAGCATATTTTAATGCAACACTACAACTACTTTCTCTTCTGCAGTTTACGCTTAGATGGACATATGATGGAAAGAAAAGAATGCATTACTGCAGGGGTCTGAGTGGATGGTGATGGTGTATGTGTCAGCTACTCTGGTTTGTATATCTTGGGCAAGGTTCCTTAGAATCTTTTTTCAGTGTTTTAACTTCTCTGACTATCCTGGTTCACAACAGAGCCTTTGAAACTTGGTTACTACAGTAGAAAGCTAGACTTCGTCACTCAAAGAGTTAGAAATTGAACCTGAATCAGCATGTATCTTTTTGTGCCAGTGCATTGCCTTGGGCATTCTGGCCCAAGGTGATTTGAAATGTAAGAGTCTTTTCAAAGTACTGCCAACTGAAAGTTCTTTCCTGTTAGTAGATCCCAACAAAGTAATTCTATCACCACCACAGGGGTTCTGGGAAAGGGGCTGCTGGCTCTTACTTGTGGCTTCATACGTGTTGTAGGCTGAGAAATCATTGCTGCTCACCAGCCTCTGCTCTGGACACAAACTGCATTCTGGAGTGAGCTCGAACTGAGGTGAAAGCAGAACAGAGACATGCCAGACAAGGACTAAGACAAGTAGGCAAGAAGATAGATTTGATGGGATTAATAAGGAAGGCACTAGTTATTTCTTTCTCTTGATTAGCAGTGTGTTAACAAGCATAAAACCATACAGCAAAGTCAGCGCTGCCTGGGCCCTCCCCTGAAATCACACCCTCATGAAAACAGAGCAGCACAGCATGTAAGTCCAGGCTATGCTGAATCCCCACAAAATCTAGCAAAGCCACTGAGGTGGAGCAATGCTGGGGCAAGACTATTGCACCTCAGTGGTCCCTAAACACAAAGGGGGAGCTGGCACTCTTCCATTGCCACATGTGCACCAACAATACATCCAATCTGTTTTCCTGGGCCAGAGCTTTCCCTTGCACCTTCTGGTCATTTACACATATGCAGCAAGCAGGTAAAATACTACCAAGTAGCCCTGGCAGCTACTGACAACCAACCTGTACAGACTTTTCACATTGTAAGAGGTATGTGGACAAGAATGGTCTAAGGCTATATTTATCTTTTACAATGCTTCCTTTTAAAATGATTTAGCATAGTCCCACAGACAAAGGTCTATATTTATCCAAGGGATCTTGGCGAGTTGGCTGAATTCCATTCAGAGATTTAGGTTAATGCAGCTCATCTATCCTGTAAAAGTAGCAATTATGCATCTGGAAGCAAAGCTTGGTTTCCAGGGCCCCTTACCTATGCCAGTAAAGGTACCAACTGCAGCTGCAGTTTACAACAAAAGAGACATTACAGCAACAACTCCACAATTTACAATCTGGGATTATGAACTAAATATTCCCCATGGAAACATTTCATTCACAGAACTGTGGGAAGAGGGAGATCATCTCAGTACCAAAAAAAACCCCAAAACAAAACAACCAGACTTGTGACTCCAAACATGTATTTTGAGAATACCAAAGAACTATGACATTTTTGCTCTGCCAGAAAAATGATCACATCTTGATTGATTATTTTGCCTTCTCACTTCCTTTTCCAAGCTGAAATGTCAACTATTTTAAGTAAAATCAGAATATTACTCAACCACAAACCAGAAAAAAACCCTTGATGCCAGATCTGTCATCAAAAAGGTACATTCCAGTTACATACTTGCAGTTTTACTATTGAGAAAACAGAGATGAAACCCTTCCAAATGCTTTGCTGCTTAACGACACAATCACTAGCATATTATTAAAGCTCAACACTCTGACATCCCAGTCATTATATCTGCGAACACTAAGACATTATGCGATGAGAAAACAATCCTTTTATTGAAACTAAGGATGTCTAATTGTGACAGGTGAATGTTTTAGCTACAGAGATGAAATCCATACACATACTATTTTTATGCAGTGCTCGTGTTCCATTTACACAATTTGCTAGTTTACAAGGCTTTTACAGTCAATCAAGAGTTCAAGTATGAAACTTCATAGCAGATGAAAATTATATTGTGTTACTGAAGTCAGCTAGATAAACAATACTTTCTGATTATGATGATATCATTATGTGCTTCACGATGAACAGCAAGACAGAAAACATTCACCTGGCTTCATATTCAAAGTAGTTGCTGAGATTCATGTATAAATGGATGAATGAACAGAAGGGTAATTGTGTATTATTTTAATATAATAAAGTCAAATTTATTCAAATTGGTAAGAAAAAAAATGTGTTTCTTTGTATCTTGTGTGGAGTTCTGCCTTACTGAATTTGTGTTTGCTTATGATTCTGACAAGCTGCATAAAATAGATATAAATACCGTCAATGCTAAATTGTATCTCTATTCTTTTGCAAGCAAACTGTCACAATATTATGCTCATTACAAAGCTTTTGAAAACTAATAGCTAAGTGAAACACTCGACTTAATGACTTGAAACAAATATCTTGCAACAGAACTGTTTAAGCCACTGTAAAAACAAATCTCTTAAACAGTAGAAGCACATGCACCACACAAACAGGGAACCTGTGTGCACTGAAATCTCTCACAGCCTTGCCACCGACTTCAGTAAGAACTAGATCAAAGTGAAAACTTTCACTTTTATATTTCCTTTTGGATTGAGTCTTCCTTTAATTTCTTGCTATACCCAGCCAAAGATGTACTCCTCCTAGAGAAAAAAGGCGACAAAGGTGAAATGGTGCATTCCCTTTAATGTTAAGAAGTCAAATATAAAGCATGCCAAACGAATACTCTATACAGATTCCTGAGGTTTTACTTTAGACCCTCACAGAAGGACTTGGCTCTATAAAAAGGCAAACTCCACTTCCCAGCCTTGGCAATTCCCGCAGCCCTTTCTGCTGAGAATAGAGCTGTTCTACTTTCCAAATACGACTGAAATCTTGAAAACATTTGAGCCCAATGTCAGGAATACTGAAGTATACAACCAGTGCTTATTGATAACACTAAACAACAATATCAGTGTGTCTTTAGAATGTGATTATTTTGTTTAAGCTTGCTTGGCAACTAATGGTCTACATACATACCCTGTCCAGGGAGGATGGCTCATTCTGTGAACTTTGGCTCATATCATTGCCTGTGGGAAAATATTATGTGGAGACACATCATCATTTTCAGTCACACCAATTCTAATCTTAATTGCAACATTCCAAGGAGTAAATAGGTAGCATTAGAATTCAAACAGATCTTCATTTTCTCAAGAAAAGTATTTATAGAGGAAATAAAATGCAGAATGAATTTTCTAGCTTTATTAATCTAGTTAAAAAAAAAAAAAGACAAAAATTAACCCTGTTTACTCAGATTTGTTGATCTTTATCTAAATGTCTGCTAGAATTCTTCTATTTGCTTTTTGTTGAATGAAAAATTCAGATCAATAGAAGACTTATCTCCTTGATCTGATGTTTTGCAACATCTGCTAAATAGAAAGAAGGTATTAGAATTTATGGTTTTCACCTAAATAGAGCTTAATAGTAGATTCTCGAAGTTTCTGAAAAGTGAGGTACCATTACAGTTGAGCATAGAGTAAATGTTGGGAAGGCAGGTTGGTTGAGTTGGGCTTTTTTAAGTCACTGGAAATTATATAGAAAGTAATGCTCTCCCTCCAGATGACAAAGAGAAATTAGTATTTGTAAAGAGAACAGGCCTTGTATAGAAATACAAGCTTGACAATGCAGCATGTTGCATATCTATAACAAACAGAAAAGCAGATTAGCAGCCATTATGCTGAGATGGGAAATCTACCAAGGATATTCTGTATCAGCAGAAAATTGGGGTGGGGGTTTAACAATAACTTGCAATTTTGGAGGCAATCACCTATTATAGATTTCTATTTCTTTTTCCTTGTCTCTTTTTCTCGAAAGCAAGCAAACAAAAATCCTGGAAGACTTTTATTTTGATTTGTTTATCCTACATACACATCGATATATATGTCCTACATATACACATACATCCAACATACACATTAATAGCTACTCACAAAAACTTCTGCAGTGATCTAAGCTGTAAGAGAAAGTATGTGGAAGCTTCTAGATCAAAACCTTCAGATTTGATAGAGAAGCAGAGTGTTACAGTGGCTTCTGCAGCAGGCTTATAGCAGAAAAATCCCTATAACGCTACTGATCTTAAAGACACACCCCCAGCACCAAACTCCTCCTGGCTAGCAGGAAAGGGTGAGTCAGGAGGAAGGGTGCCCATGCATAATGCTGTGGAGTTCTTACATATCACAGGTACTCATACAGGCAAATAATCACTCACTCTCATTATTGTGATATTGAGAGGGTGGTGAGGCACTGGAACAGGTTGCCCAGAGAAACTGTGGAAGTCCCATCCCTGGAAATGTTCACAGCCAGGTTGGACAGGGCTTGGAGCAACCTGGTCTAGTGGAAGATGTCTCTGCCCATAGTAAGAGGGTTGGAACTGGATGGTCTTTTAAGGTCCCTCCAACCCAAACCATTCTGTGATTACTGCAAACAAATGAGCAGTAACATGGATGAAGCATGCACTAATAGTGAAGCAGATGGCATTTTAAATGATGGCAAAAATAAGAGAATAAGGATTATCAGAGCCAAAAAACAGTTTCTATATGAGGAGAGATTTAGTAGTCTGGAACTTCTCAGCATAGAAATATCACAGAGGCCAATGGAATCTTGATTGGCATAAAGAATATGAATAGCACATAATTAATACCCGGCATCTCATAATACCAGAATTAATGAGGAGTTGGTTTTAGGACGAACAGAAGTTCTTTTCCATATAATGCAGAATAGTTGCAGAATATATGCAGAATATGTTGCTGCAGTATACTGTGGAATTTCTTTTAGTATTCCAGTAACATCCACTTTTAGTATT
This sequence comes from Lathamus discolor, assembly GCF_037157495.1. NCBI lineage: Eukaryota > Metazoa > Chordata > Aves > Psittaciformes > Psittacidae > Lathamus > Lathamus discolor. The sequence continues at coordinate 11,290,690 of NC_088893.1, read as the reverse complement.
CCAGTAACATCCAGTAACAACCAACACCCCCCTCATAGGGGACATTCACAGGGACAGATTTCTGCTTTGAACCAGAATTGCCCTTCTTTTGTTCTCATGAAAAAAACATTTTGAAGGAGTATTTTCTTGTCACACCTGTGGAAATCTAATCAGCTTGACACATACAACATTCAACAAAACATAAGATACTGGCAACAATGGGTACTTCTCTGTATGTACCCCAACCTGCGGAAAACTTCCATCAACACAAATGTAAGCTAATCTGAAGTGTTGTGGGTGAATATGCCATTTTTAACTTGCCTGGTAACTCTTAATGGATTAGTGTATTCTTTTTCCTAAAAACTCACCAGACAGTGAAGCCAAAAATTCCAATTATATTTGTAAGCATACACTGTATTATCTTCAATTGTGCAGCAACTACAATGTCTCTAATTGAAGTTGGCTCAATGCAGAGCACCAGTTTTAATTCCTGAGTCATTTTCCAGTAATGAAATAGCTGTATTCAGGGCACAGTGTGAGAACATGTTTGATGGTTATGTTAAATTGTGCTACAGCTACCTTTGGGGAGCATCTAATTTATTTATTGTCTGCATGAAGCCAACCACTATTTTCCTATGTGAAAAAAACCCCAAATTATTATTCATAAAAATACTGCCTTAGACACATGTGTGAATAGTAGTTTAATTACATTTTTCACGTGTTCAGAAAAACTAGCAGATATTTTATGTTCATGTCTTCTTTAACATTAGTCTGCAGCAAAAACACCTGCCATCCTTCCTCCAAATAAATACATACAAGAACCTCAATGAAACACAAGGGTTTTTCAGATATGGCTAGAAATATCTGAAGTATGCAATGAATACCATAATCTGTGAGCTGTAAAACCTACCACCCAAAACAAAGAGCTGAATGGGACTTAAACCTAGGGATCTTAAGTCAACAAACTTGCGATAATAGTTTGTCTTCTCTTGTAAAGGAAACCATTATCAGTTCATTGCCTACCTTCTCCATTAAATTGTTTGCAAATCAAGAGTCGACTTCTGAACTCTTCATTTTCTGCAAGCATTTTTGAAATGACTTTCCAGACCTTAGGCCAGACTTTAGGCTGAAAGATAAAACTGAACTTTCTCAGTGAAGCACACACAAAGTTTGCATTAAACCATTTACAGGGCAGAACTTTGAATTCTCCAGAATGATTTTGAAGTCCAACTGCTTTTTTGCTGAGGATTGAGAAGGGGGAGCTGTGGAGTAGGGATATATATATAGGGGATATACTGAAAGAATCACCTCTATTTAAAAATCAAAAAGATAAAAATTACTCCATGATTTTCCTCAAGATCTCCTCCTGTCTTGTCTAAAACTCTTGTTTATCTAGGACTTGTGAAGTGCCCTTCTAGATAAGAACAGCTTACGAAAACCTGTGTAGAGCCATTAAACTCTCTTCAAATTCATCCAAAATGAAAGGGGAGTAAGGGGGGGGAATACGAAGATTGCTTATTTTTCCAGGATCAAAACTTTCCGTGTAATCCTTCAGCAGCACCGTAATTCAGACCCCATGTTCAGATTCCAGAATAGCAGTGGCCTTGCCTATTTCATATCAAATCCATATTCATCCGTTTTATAGATGTTGATGGCCTTTATTTTAGAGGCATAAAGGTCTGTCTATAGTCGGTACATTTCAGACTTGTGCACTGGAAATATTTAATTGGAACTATTGACAAAGGCATTCAGACAGAGAGGCAGACTAACAGATGTAAATGACTGATAAAATGCTAGTGTTACGACTTACTAGACCCCATCCATGAAACTAGTTTAAATCTAAAGATAATTCCTTTCCCATGGACATTTATTGCTCAAACATAATACATATTCCTCATTCTTTCTGAAGACTATTTAATGTACTAGAAGAGTGATATTATAGTATGTTATTAGCTGTTCCCCTGAAGTCAGTAATACTTTGCTGTTTTTTAAATCAAGTATCTGTGACATTACTATATTATTGTAAAGCTGATTACTTGTACTTCACGCATTGCAAAATCTCCTAATGACTTACTGTTTTAATAAAGGTGTCTTTTAAAATGTCAAGCATTTGTTGAACTACTGAACAGGAACAGAAATACCTTTGTGAATCAGAAAGTAATTTTGAGTTGCTACTAGTATGGTGTTATTACCTCTCATTCTTGCCTTCACTTATATGTAACCTGTAGGGTTTCTTTGCTTAAAACGTAAAAGGAAGAGGAGCTGCAGAGCTTTTCCCAGCTGGGTTTGACCCAGCAAGGTGTGCAGCACCCTGGCCCAAATCCAGCAAAGCATTTCAGTACAGGCACTAAGTCAACAGCACACTCTCATTTTTCAAGGTAAGCACACACTTAAGTGCTTTATGGAATGAGAGCCAGAATTTTAAAGCCTCCAGAGAGGGAAAATAACACCATTTTTCTTTTCTGTAAGTAAGGTTTTCAGTAACAGACTACCAATTCAATCTTTTAATCTCCTTCATGCTCTCACACAGACAGAATAAGCAGGAAGCAATTTTCTCAAATGCAAAGGCAGCTAATTCAGCTCTCACATTTTATACCTTTTGCTTCTTTCGTTTAATTACTTTATCAACATTCCTTGAAGGGAAGGGAAAGTCAAAGGTGTCAGCCTTGGCCTCTTGAAGGTCACCTAGGAAGAGAGTTTAGAAAGCATATTCTGAGTGTCTACAACATATTCCTGAGGAAGCTCTAGATCTTCCAGAGGGATACTTTTTTCTGGTCCCAGCAGGTTACAGGATATCAGACCTTGCATTTTGCTATCACCTTGCTTATTTTCTCCATTATACTCTGGGGAAAGTGGGTGTCTCAAACTCCACAGAGCAGTTCAAAACTGTACAGCAACCAGAAATTAAAACAACAGGCTTCTGGGCAATACAAACTAGCTTTTAGTCCAGTCTTTTTCCCCTTCCTATGGCAGCTACTAAAATTCAGCCTGGGCTTTAAGAGGAGGTGAGTAGACTGAGGCAAGAAATCAAACAAAGCACTAAAAAACAGAAGCAAGAAGGACAGATTGATCTTGTGGACTCAAAACAGACACAGAAGGAGGAAGGACTCAGATTGAGTTCCAGCTACCCAAGTAGCTGCTGGACAGGCATGGCATGAGCTGAGGTAAAGGGTGACCCATGTGGGGATGTTGAACAAGGTCACAGCCATGGGTTCATCCCTTGCCACAGCAGGGCTTCAGGCAAACCAGTTTCCTCCAGGGCAGCACAGCCCCACCACCAGGTATCCAAGGCAGCCACAGAGCTTTGAGTCACCCACAATCACAGGCTGCCTCCAAGCTATGGGTTGGCATTGCTTAGATAATAACCCTCAGAACTGGTGCTTTTAATTGCAGACTAATGCAACATTTCACTTTGCCATCTTCAGAAAAATGGCTTTTAGGGGAAGGAAAAAATAGAAGAAAATGAAAACATCTCAGGAGCAATGTTAGCAAAATCCAGGACCACCCTAACCACATCCCCCTTCACTTCCAGCTCACATCTCGGTTTCTTCTCCAGAAGCCAGGTCATGTTCCCCATTTTCACTGCATTTCATCCCATGCAGCAGAGCTGTTTCATAACAGATCACAAACAGTGGAGAAACTGCCTAATTTTGTTGTTTGCTTTTATAAAAAAGGCACCCACACCTGTGCCCATCCCAACTTTCTTTGGTTCCAGCCACAAAGAACAAACATTAAGAAACATCTTTGAGCTGTCCCAGCAGCCCAGAGGCTCTCTGGTTAGGTGGGAATCTCCTGAGGAGAGGCAGGAAAGATCCCGAAGTTCGGTGTGAAACACAGCAGCCCTGTTTGACATACCTTATTTCTGGCCTTATCACTTCCACAGGGGAGGACGCGGAAGGCTGCACTGCAGGCAGCCACCTCACCTCACAGGATGGAGACACTGTAGCTGGACAGCACTGAGAGTTTGGGGCAAAATATAACACTTTACACTTCTGTAAGTTTAACACCATGTTCCTCCTCCTGTCTTAATACCAGTCTAACTGTACCAGGCATAACAAGAAAAACATTGTGCCACCGTCAGCCCTCAGCGTGCACCGTCTCTGCCTGAGGGAAGAACCCAGTGAGGCAGTACCAGCCATGCACCACACGGAAATAAACCATTTCCTGCCCAAAAAGGGGATATGGTGCTGGCTCTGCCCTCCCTCGCTCAGGGGCACAGAGGTCCCAGGGTCCAGCTACACATACCGTGATGGCGGCTGACAGGCTGCACCACACCACAGCTCCCCATCGCCTGCCTCCTGCCACCTGCAGCAGGCCCAAGGCTGGTCTTGTGCCCCGGCACCAGGGCGGCCCTCTGCCTCCTGGCCTTCCCTCTGGGGCTCAGCTGGGGAAACAGGGGCCCATCCCGGCCCACCTCAGCCTCCCGGCAGCTGCTGCCATAGCGGATGACAGAGCCGCAGCGGTGCGAGCCGAAGCTGTTGACATAGAGGAGCGGCACACGTGGCCTCCCCTGGCTGCGGCCGGGCGCCATGTGTGGCAGGGCAGGGTGGCGGCGAGGCCGCGCTGAGGCAGGGCACTGAGGGGAGACTGGAGCTCTGGGGCGCGCGTGGCGGCTGCTGCACTGTGAGGAGCACTGCGCCGGCAGCCCCTTCCTCCGTGCAGGCACAGAGGGGACCTGCAGAGCACCCCTCCTGCCCTACCCTGTCTGATCACCGCCGGCCCGTTCCCGTGTCCCAGCCGGACGGTGGAAAAAGGAGAAATAGCTGTTTCCTGAGCAGGAACAACGAGCTAAGTGCAGAACCGGAGCTGGCCTTGCACCATCCAAGTGTCTCCCTCACTCCCATAGTTACCTGCCCCACAAGGTTGCTTTTGGCCAGCATTAATTAGGGTTTGGCACAGAGTATGCGGCCTGAAGTCATCTATCGATCTACTTCATGCAAGTTATTGATGAAGTGATATAGGGGACTCCAGGCTGAAGGTAATGATGCATTGTTTGCCTTTGCTGTGACTTACAAAAGGAGAACAAGCAGCATCTCTCTGGTGTGGGTGCTTCTGCACTGAAACACTGCTGCTGCATTGATACACCGGGTTTCCACACCACATACTCAGAACAGCTTACCTGCTTGTGCTGGGTGGGTGGCCCCAGCAACCCTCTGAACAATGTCCATGAAACATCGAATACCCGTTGTCATTCTGTCCTTCAAGCAACAACAGGCACACAGAGCATTGTGTGATAACGAGGGGATGCCCACCGCAGTCAGGAGTCCTTCCCATGGTTTCCTGCAGAGATGTGCCCCATAGCAGCAGCAGGATCATGAGACATGGCCAGTGACAAGTGGGATGTCTCAAGCCATTTAAGAGCACAAGTCCCATTGATTATTTTCTGTTTTGCTTTGGCACTGAAATACTGCTCCATATTATTTCACAGTTTCAGCACGCTGCGCTGCTCAGAGGAGGGAAATAATTAAGAGTCAGAACAAATGCTATGAAAAGACCTGTTTCTAATTGTTTTAGCAGCACCAGCCGTATGAACGATGTCGTCCTGGTGGAAAGAGCACAAAGCAAACCAGAGGCTTCCCCCAGCCTGTGAGGAGGCTGAGCGAGGTCTCGGGGCTGCCGTTCCCTGGTCCCCTCGCCGGGGTCCCCTGGCAGGGCCGGGTGCTGCGCAGGCGGACCCCGCGAGGTGGCAGCCTTACCTACGGAACCAGCCCGTGTCCCCGCTCCCTGGCTGCAGAGCCGGCGCTCGGGGCAGCCAAAAGACCCACACTGGGAAGTGTCCCAGGATTTCCAGCTATTTTATACACTGTCGGGGGGGAGGAAAAAAAAAAGGGCATTCTGCGTATGCAGCTGAAACAGGGGAAAACAGCTTCCAGAGGCACAGCCTGACGGTTTGCCGGAGGAAATCGTTATTTCCCAATAAAAGGGCATCTACTGCAAGCTCTGAAGTGCATGGACTAAAAAGGAGGTCACAGTTAAGGTACAACCATCGAGTCACTGGGCTTAAGATCGAATGTGATCTCAAAAACATCCAAACACCAGAGACTCCCTCCTCCTCTGCAAAGACCTGAGCTAACAAATGGTCCCAGCGAGGCAGCAGTTCAGTGTGGGGGTATTAAACCCAGAGAGAGGCAACCAAATAGCTTCATTAAAAACTGATCCTGGTGTGCAAACTTTGTCACGCATATTAATCACAAAGCCCTGGTAATGAAAGCACTCCTTCTCCTCAAATACAGAGGTCTCAGTCTTCATGACAAAAATACCCCAACACTGAACACATGCACACAAACCTAAACAGCACCATTTTCATTCCATGCCTGTCTTCCCATTGTGCGTGAACACTTGCTGCTGCATCTTCCTGACCCAGAGTTCCCTTTGCAACTGGCAGACTGCTTCCTTCCTATGGCCTCAGCAGGGCAGCTGGGCTGCCAAATCAGTGGTTTTCTCAGCATCTGTATTTATGGAATAGGCTTCCACACTGCTAATACAAATACACATGCTTTATGTGCCACAGTTTCTTCCACTTCTCCCAACAGCAAATTGCCAGGATTTTGATAAAATGCAAATTCAGCTCAGATCTCTTTAAGAATCTATTGAGAAAAATCAGTGTCACCCCAAACCTATGAGTGCTCTGCAGATCTGGAAAATGCAGCTATTTTAGCTGCACGCTGTTCATCCTCCTTTCCACATGTGTGAACTGACTACCAGCCAGCCACTATCTCTGTATTTATCACTTGGAACAAACATCTCAGCTTTTCACATCTTCAACTGTTTAGTTAAAAATAGAGCAGATTCTAGCTTTCAGCCTGTGCCTCATCAGGCTGTTTGTTTTGTATTCAAATGTCAGCTTCTCTTGCTCAGAACTTGCACTGTTTCCTGAATTTTATTGTTTCAGTTTTACTTTAGCCAAGTATGCACCACCATCTATTTACCTTGATTCTTGTTTTAAAATAAGGTAGGTTTTGGTGGTAGCAAGCCTACAGCTTATGCCAAGAAGAAAAAATCCAACAGGACACTGCTGGATGCATATTTAGTGATTCCCTAAGTGATTCCCTGCAAAAACAAAACTCCTCCTGCTGGAGATTTGTTCTTCTATGAGAATTCTTTGCAGTGGAGTTAAAAAGCAAAGTACTCGCACGATTCAACATAATTCAGGCAAGGCAGATTGCTTATTAAATGCTACATTATCTTGATCAACTGCAAATTGTGAATACATCTGAAATATGAATCCTAACACTGTTAACAGGGATTTTTACCTGGAAAGTATGCTAATTCTGACAACAGCTACAGTCAAACCTTGTTAATTAGACCCTCAGCAGTAGCACAATTACTGTATCTCCTTCTTTTTCACAGAATGTTTAATAAGAGTCACTGGAGTGAGGTATTTTATTAGAATGCGGTTACTTTACAGAAGACACTGGGGACCATTTATTAGTGTAACTAGGAATCATTATAAAAAACAAAACTCACTGCTTCTGGTAAATGGAAACAATGCATCGTGCCTTCAGCTTTTGCTTACTTGTAAAATTTCACCATTTACAATGGCTCTCACAGTTAATTATGCAAGCAATAACACAGTGCAGCAGAGAGATAAAATGGCCAGCTGCCATTTTAACACACCTGCATTTCATATTAATGAACCTGCATATCTCAGATTGTTTTACAAACCATACTTGTGGGAATCGTTTTATCCACACCAGTCATAAGGAGAGGCATATTTTCCCGTTTCTCCATGCTGCGTATAAAAATATTTAGCAGACTAAAAACTAAGTTTGTGACATAAAAGCCTGAGCCTCCCCATGAGAGATTTTCAAATCACTGAGAAGATCCACAGACTTCATAATCAAAACCCAAACCAAGGAGAATGAAACCCTTGTCTTGGAAGAACTTCATGTTACAGTACTTAAACAGAGATTGACAATCCCAAATAAAGCCATGGGGGAAAATCAAAGAGGCAAAATGAGCATTGAAGATAACATGGGAATTAAACAACCTTATTTCCTGGAAAGACTTGTAGTCAAGTGGATACAGCAAAAGGCAGGCAAGGACTTCAGTTTCTCTGATTTCACTTTTCCACACAAATGTAACAGTTCCTGGTACTTAACAATGACATCCCTTGTTTCACTATCAGAAATAGTAAAACTTCATCAAATTTTAGGTTGCAGAGACTATGATCTTAAATGTTACTATGGCTGTTCCAGGGAATGTGCAGTTAGACCTTACATGAAAACACAGATGAGGAAGTTCAGTCCTACCTACAATAAACCTCCAGATATTGTCTCTTAGATCCTGGAAGAATTCTGGTTCAGTACAGAACATAAAACGCAAAAATCACTAAATCACCCCCAGCATTCACCAGTAATGTAGATCTGAGACCATCTGCCCCAGCATGGACAGCCCACATTTTCTTAGACTCTCCTCTAAAATCTAACACGATCTCAGGCCAAAGTGTGCCTGCAGGGTAACATAGTCACCAATGCATCTGTCTGCATATACAAGACAGTCCATTTCACTGCAGTATAAATACCACTGAACATACTCATTCCTCAGCAGTAAGCCCACTTTGTAATGGCACTAGGGTCTTTGCAGAACTGTTCCAGATACTGAATATTTACCCTCTCCCTGCTCCCAGAGATGTGAGGATGCTGCCAGAAAAGGGACAGAGCAGGGTTTCTGCCTCCAAGGATTGCTAGCTCTTCTGAGAAAATGGAAGCAGTCACTGCTTTGTTCTTCCATCACATTCCTCCAAAGACATCCCCCTGTAAAAGCAACACTTGAGCAAATTTTCTTGCCACTGAATGAAGAGCTGATTCCATCACTGTGTACAGAGCAACATCTGCCTGTGAACAGCTGGCCTTGCTGGAGCAGAGCTGGGGGCTACTGCCTGCTGCTTACAATGAGAATGCTCCTCAGAACCCTAAAAAAATCACATTTTACTCACGGAAAGAAAATTCAGAAACACTTGGCATGAATGTACTCCATACACAAACCAGTGCTGGGCATGTGCTTAAAGCGACAAGCACTGTCTTGAAAAACGACACTTGGCTAAATTGACAACTTAATGCTTCCACATGCATAGCAAGGCATAAATTATCACTAAGCAAACTGATCCTGGTTCATGAGTCAGCAGCAGGGTGAGATGGCGACTTAGATTGAGCAAACATTTTCCCAGCCGTTGGGTTGGAGAAGGTTGGAGGAGACTTTATTTTAATGCATTGCTCTATGTGTGAATTGCTGCCCCTCCACAGATTACAAAACTGTGCTAGGAGCTGCACTCAGCATGTGTCAACTGCACCTACACCGTCAGTCTGCCGTTTAAGTATTTAAGGAAAAGCAATGTTCTTTACTCACACAAAAAGCCAAGCAACATAAGCTGCTATACAGCTTTGGAATAAAAAAATGCCACATAGCAGAAAGTGATAAAAACAAGTCCATTTTAAACATTAAGATTAATGCAAGACCAAAAATATGCTCTCACAGTTACACGTTACCTGCATCACGGGTTTAATCTCAGCTTTCATGACTCACCAAAATTAAAATTTCAGCAAGAAAAACACAATCCAACACAGACTTTATATATTTCCATATTTTACATATACCAGGAGGACTGAGAACTTTTGACTAGCAAATTTTGTGAGGGAACCTTAACAGAATAGTTATGGTTTCTGAAGCGCCCTATACAAGGTGACTGAGGGAGCTTCCCTTAGTGATACAAATAAATTAACATTTGGTATCAAACCGTCTCTCTGAAAAGCTCTACAAAAAGTCAGCAAATTGCAGTTCCTGTGTCATGAAAACAGGTGATATCTGATGGCATTAATCAGAGCATCTAGTTTCAGAAAGATTTTCTCCCCATCTTAAATGGGGAGCTCAGTAATATCTTTAGAGCTCTGATTCAACCCCCTTCAATTTCTGACTGTAAAGACAGCTGCAAGTATATTCTTATCCCAGAGGCTGTTTTTCATACTGACAGACTGAATAAGCTTATTTTACACAGAGGAAGAGATGTCAGTGTTTTTTCCTCATCTATCCTTTCCGAGGCTATTATTTGTCCTAGATTTCCTGTAGGCACGCAATGTTCATTTTGGACCATGGCTGAGCAGGTTTTCAGAGCACTGAATAAACAGCAGCTGGAGCATCAGGACAGACAGTAGAAGCTGTCCAACAACAACCTGACATCTAAGAGACTTCTCTTTCAACTATACCTTAGCCTTTAAATCTGTACTGGATGGGTTATATCCATCTCCACCCAAAGTGAGTTTCTTCACTGATGTGGAATGTAGCAGTTCATTTAGTGAAAGTAGCACCCAAGAGAAAGCTGATGGCTGACTATGCTTGACGAACAGTTTGTGCTGAAAGAAAATAGTTGAGATTCACACACTGGAAATTCTGAAATTCCACCCAGCAGGCATACCTCCATCTTCCGGAGTCTGCCTGCAGTATTTATTTATAGTTTTAGGACAAACTGAAACCCGAAAGGGATTTGTTGTATCATCTTTCCTAGAAAGTTACTTCTCAGCAATTCAGAAGCAGCCAAGGCCATCACTACCAAGAGTGATCATTTTCAGTTTTGGACAGTCCAGACTTCTGGCATTTGATCTTAGTGAGCTGAATTTTTTAGACTCTCTGTAACAAAATGTCATTTATTAAACATTCACAAAGTATTCTGCAATCTTCGGAAAATTTTAGACTGAATATCCACATCTCCAGCTGTAAATTAGATGCTGTATCCCGATGAACTCAAAGTTTATAGCATTTTAAATTTAAATCAATTAGGAAGTGCCTTATTTGTGAAGGGCATCAGTGATTCCACCACCATAGCATTAAAACACTTAAACCTTCCATATACCAGGACCAAATTTCAAGACTACCATACTTGTTAAAAAACACTATCAGATAAACAACTGATAAGCACAGGCTTTCCAAAAGACCATTTGCACTTGAAAACGATGTCAAGACCTTATTAGCACATTGAGAGAGGCTGAACTATACCTGTTTCCAAACAATACCAATGCAGAGGACAGAGAGATAACTCCAGCCAAGTCACATGCTAAAACTGGTCAATACAGTCTGGTGCTGTTTGGCTGGCACAAAACCCAAAACTGAGCAATTCATTAATCACTGGTCAGACAACCCATCTCTGTATTTTTGATCCAAAGCACACCAGCATTTTCTGCTTATTTTTAAACGGCCATTTTAAGAGGTTAGCACTATCAGCATGGAGTCACACGTGAAACTTTTAATTCTTGTTAAAACTAGTTTCTAAAGGCATTAGCTTCTAAGTTTGCACCAGTTTCTAAATTTGCATCATCTGAAGCCAAAGGCAATTGAAGTGATTAGCATCCTGCAGAACTTATCCCATTATAGCTCAGTTCCGTTTGATCTGCATTTCCTGAAGCACCCACAGAAAAGAATGATACTCTACAGCCACTTAACATTTGCAACAACATTCTTTAGATGATGGCACAAGATGTTAGCGCTCAGACACCAACAGCAAAGTGCTGGTCAGCACAGTGAGCACAGGCTGATTCCTACAGCAATACTGCATTTTGGGCAGCAGTTTTCTCTCACAAGATACATGTGCATATTCCAACTCACAGTTCCACTTCTTAGCAGAGCACCTTCCAGACGAATCCAAATTCTACTTCACGGAAGCTTACCTGTTACCATCAAGGTAACAAAATGAAGAAAAGTTTACGGAATTCCTACCTAGTGAGGATTCAAAATTCCCTGAATTCTTTATGCACGGGTCCTGTTGCATAGTCTTTGAAGGGCAGATACATAAGGTTCTAATACTTCACAAGACTTTTTAGACATTTTAAGTTTGGGTATTTTGAATTAAAGGCTGACACCAGCAAGCTCTTTAAAATGCCAGACTTCTTCCTTCTGTTAGTATCAGACCACAGCCATGAGACAATCAGAAAAGAATCCTTGTCTGTCCACGCCTTGCTTGGCTCTACTCTGGCCCTCGTCTAGTTATCTTCTTGGCCCAGCTGCACAGTGGTTTCTGACTTAGATGATGCACAACTTACATGTGCATACTCAGTGGTATTTTCTCACTGAACATGTCATCTGCCTGGTTCACTTGATTTCACAGCTGTGCACTGGTTTTCATCTTTGTCCCTACAAATTAGCTGCAGAGAGCACAAAGAAGGAACAAGTGATCCAACTAGAACTCTGGCTAAGGTGATGTGCTTAAGGCTGTGCAAAAAATAGAAATGGCAGTGCTGAAACTGCTGAAAGGCTTTTCCAAAGCTACACAGGATTTCTAACAAGAACCAAATTCACAGAATTAAGTAGTTAGCATTCAACAGTCCCTAAGGACAACACCTGGACACAAGCGGTAAAAAAGGTGGCTGTCACAGCCTGGCTGAACAGAGAGAGGTTCTACAGTCCTCTAAACATTGTCCTGTCCATTTCTGCAGCATTGCACATTGATTTTGTACTAACTGGATGCAGAGTTCAGGGTACTCAGCATCTCTGAAGTGGTTATACCCTTCCTCACACACTCCCTACAAAATCATGCTCAACGTCTGGACCAGAGCAGGACAGCAGAACTTAGTCTAAAGCACTTTACACATCATATAGCCAGGTATGTGCCGTACAGTTCATCACAATCATTTCCCTGAGCCCCATGAGCTTCAGCCACAAAGGAACACGTTTCTACAGCAGGCTTTAAATAAAAAGGTTAAGGAGAAACACTGAGTTAAAAGTTTTATTCATTCAACATCTCACATTACAAATATTTAAAAATTATATGCATACTGGTATAAATAGTCATTTGCAAACTATTTAATAACATTAATTTTCACTAGCACTTCAACAAATGAACTCTTTAAAAAAAGTAACTTGTGTTATATAACTTAGAGTAGAACATACAAAAATATGAACTTAAACGTGAAAATGACTTTAATAAAAAATGAATTACCCTTATTTAAAATGCTATAATAAATACTACAACCTCCCCATACACAGTAAAAACTATATGGAAATTCAGCCAAGTAGTACAATTAACTGACATACTTAAATAACTTTTCCTTCTGATAATATGAGCAATACATTGGGGGAAAAACATATTAGGGATTAGTAAAAACTAGACACCCACTTGCTAAAAGTTTCACTTCCAAAAAATATAACAAAAAAATCTGATGAAAATTATAAAAACTAATTATACTTTAAAATTTAAAAATATAAAAAATAAAACAGTTGAATACAATATTGTCCCAATTCTTACAATGCTATCACAGTAGCTTTAAAATAAGATAATAAAATAAAGCAAATGACCAAAACCTTTTATTCCATTTTTTTTAAAAATAATCTCAAATTTACATTAGTAGAAAGATTGATTTCTGATTCTTTTCTTTAGAAACACCAGCAAGAAAGAGGATTTACTAGAACAGTAGAAAATGACATTTTTAAATGTCTGCAATTAAAAACAAAGAATTACACTGCAAAGATCTTCCAGAAGTCTGAAATAGGTATTGCACATAACTTGAAGTTAACTTGCCACAATTCATCACATTCAAGTTTTAAATCACCTTTTAACAGAAGGTTTTAACTCTTCAAAAACACAAGGGGTGAATTATCAAGTCTTTCCAACAGCATCCTTAGAAAAACACTAAATTCATTCACTGCAAGTTTTAAATTTGCATTCTGCAGAGGTCTGTGTATGGAGAAGTATATACTATACCAAAAAGCACGGGGCAGTGGGGTTCCTTTACATATAAAATAATCAGAAACACTTTATTTTACATTGCAAAAATAACCATGTAATTACTCTGTAACTACATTGTAAGTACATGGCCAGTGCCATGCTAGTGTGATAAAACTACATGCGCATTAACCCTTTTGCAAATTGAAGTGATACCCTAAGACTGGTAACCTAATTACATGTTAATTATGTTTGGAGCTACATGGTAACCCCAACTACAAATCCCATGTAATCAGAAGGACATGTAATCACTAGTTAAGTACAGAGTAATGTATATAATTTTTTATGCCCTGTAAATCGAAGTGTAACCAAATAATCTGTAAACACGCTTGTCACACAATCACAAGTGAATATTAGTAGAATAACAATTTCTTACATTAGTCATGCATACTAACATTACATGCCTGCCACCTAGCAGGCTCTCTTTTTTTCTTTAAATATAATTTAAAAGAGCAGACACATTTCTGCATCAAACACCTAACATCAATTTGTTATTAATAATAAAAATGGCTAAACATTCACCAAAAACGTCTGCATTTGTGTATAATCTTTAAAAACTTAGTAAGAAGCGGTAGACAATTCTGATGTTTCTTTACTTTTAAATTTCTACACTATATTTATGCATTTAAATTTCATGGGTCTAAAGACAGTGTCATTTGTCACTTTCATGCTTTTTCTTCTTTAATTCTCAACTTTACATATACTATTTTTCTTAAATTATATGTACACCAAATACCTGGTGCTGGGCTAAGATGTTTAAGCAACATGCTTTCTTTTCTCTGCAGATTCTAAAATAGCATTGCCAGTGCACAACATCCATAATTCAAAATGTATGCAGAGCACTGAAATGTATAAAAAGCAGAATATAAGAAAATAAAATTTATTAAAATTATTTATATTAAAAAATGAAGTATATGAAGATCTCTCAGTAATAAAAGTACAAAAAGCTACTCTTTGCAATATGAAAAATTGAGGTATTGCATAAAGAGATATCCCGTCAGTGAAAAGTGTGCCTAAAAATGCTCACTGTTGGAAAAACAAGATATACAAAAGTAGTGCATAACAAATATACATTATGTGCATGACAAAATAAGTTAGCTACAAAAACACTGTACCGAAATTCAGCAGGTCATGTACAAAGGGAAAATTATTATTCAAAGCTAGTTCTCAAACAGTGTTATTTCTTGTAATGGTAACCCATCTCACCTGTTTACTGGGTAGGATCGGCACAATAGCACACCCCAAGCCACCTACAAGCATTAAAAAAATTAAAGGAACATTCCAACTATAATTATGTACTTCAGAGAAAAAAAAGTCCCTGACAATCTACACAAGAGCACTCTGCATTTGCATTACTGTTGTCAATATTTTCAGGGATTTCATTAAAAGCAGCTCCCTTTCTATACTTGACTAGTAGACAGCAAATGTCTCCATTTTGACCTTTGGAACTTGGTAAGGTATAGTTCATTAAAGCCTGTATTGAAAATAAAAACTGCTTCTCATAAAGATAATCTGGGCTGGGGGAAGGGGATGAGGGGGGCCGACAAAGGCTTTTAACTGAGCAGATGTTTTCCAAGCAGTGCTGAGGCAAGTCTTTGGTTTGAGAGATTCTAAGATGGTACCATGCCACTTGGGCACTTCAGAAGATTGCCACTGAATGTGTTTGTTTGCACACTGCTAAATAATCATTTGAGAAGTTGGCCAGGGCATTAGTTCAAAAGTAATAAAAAATAAATTTTCAGAACTACTCCTTCATTCAACTATTTCAAACTAAACCCCTGCACCCACTCTTGACCATTCAATTAACATGTACTGTGTTAATGCTTCCCAAGGTAGAACTTATTTATAATAAAGCAGGCATTAACTTAGCAATGTTGGCACTTCAAATACCTGTGTTTCTTTTTTTCTCCATATTAAGTTCTGAAGAGGTGGAATCTTAGGATTCTTTCTACAGGAAGAGTAAGAAAGGCATATGCGCACTTGCACCATTTCATGCACAAACTCAGAAAATAGTGCAAACCAAGACTTGGAAACTACTTAGGTTCATGCCTTCTGTTACAACTAAGCTAGAGGGTATTTAAAACTAACTTTACATCCAAGATGGGAAACAAATAAGCAGCCAATTTTAATTTGTGTGACACTATGGAATATCAAAACTTCAGAAAAATCAGTGATATCCTTGAGGTATTTTTAGGTTTTCTACTTTTTCACGTCAAAATGGAGAGCAAAAGCTGGCCCCTGATGAATGTTAGTAGATTAGGATATAGAGTTATATATAGCCATCAAAAATAAAATCTATATATTTATCCTTCAGGAGAGGAAATGCCAGTTAACTAGTTGTCATTACTCTAGCTTTGGTAGGATTTCTAGGGCTGTAACCAGACAATTGAGTTCTCTTAAAGAAAAAAAAGTGCACTCCCCCCTCAGTAGTAACTTTACTCAACTTTTACATTCAGGAATTCTTAAAATGTAATCATTTTGATGAAAATATAGTAAGCTCTGCCTATCTCATTAGTAATTTGGATGTGGGTGGTAGTCAGAGGCACAGTCAGACACATACTGAGCTAGAATTTCAGCCTCAAAACCCTTAACAGATTAACTAAAGAAAAAAAATCATTGTCATAATGCTGCTTCAACTTTGCTCATGCATTTTTGTTGCTTTAAACATGCTCTTTCCTGTTGGTAGGTAAATGCTAACTTCATCTGTTGCTGGAAAAATCCGAAGTCAAAACAAAAAGAGAGGCAAAAACAGGCTTCCCTGGGGGAAAAGTGTCAGAACAGACTGATAGTGTTACTGTTACACGGTTATTTTAATAAAAGTATTCTTATGTTCTTTATTAACAATAATTTAATTAAAAAACCAAAATACTCTATTGTTTCAATTCTCTTTTCTTAATATTTTTCTCTCCTCTAAGAAAATGTTGCATGAAATTAAGTGTTCTCTTGGTAGTAAAGACAAGAGAATGCAACTTGCTTGCAACATGTTATCAATACGAAAAGGAGTTCCCAATACAGTTTTCAATGACAAGATTCTACAAAATACCCATATTATAGGTCATTCTTTCATTATACTATTGTTAAATTACAGACTACTACAAAAGGGCATGCTATCTTGAATAAGAGAAAGGGTAGGGAGGGGTAGGGACAATCAGGATAACAGAAGAGTGCACTTAATTTGAGGCCTGCATATGAGCACTGCAGTGATCATTTAGTTCCAGCGGAATGAAATATGTCTTGGGCGATCTCCTCCCTCCTTCACCAGGGGCTTGTGGAATTCCCTGCCAGCGCGTGAATGGATAGCAGCCCAGCAATATTCACAGTAATACTGCAGACAGGTAACATTAGCACAGAAAAATGGAGCAAATTTTCCACCACAACGGGCCCCCTGACATTCATCACAAAGCTGATCATCCAAGACATATGGCTTAACTTCCACCTGTATTCAGAAAATGAGAAGAAAGTTTACAGTTCTTAATGACAATACAGATAATGACAATTCCACACTATTTACTGTCTGTGTTCTAGCAGGACTGTGATCACAGTTCTGTAGGAGGACATATCACACTCAAGAATTTTCCCTCTCATTACACATGATCATCACCATTAAGCAACCAAAACTACAGGCACTTGAGAATAATCCTGCTCCCACTGTCCTCCCTGATCCTTGAAACAAAAAACAGAAACCAATGCTGACCACCATGCTGCCACTTATTTACAGAAAGGACCAATCAACCTATTGTTACAGAACTGATACACAAACTCACATCAAAACCCTGGGCATTTATTTGCAAGTATGGTGATGCACAATTAAGCTCCCACTCTTTCAGTTAGGAATGTAAACTGTTTACACAACACCAACTGCAGATTAAATATGCATGTGGTCTGCAAATTTCAATCTCTGAATTTCCAGCTTTAAAAAAAAAAAAAAGTCATTTATTATCTTAATAAACAGCACACTTATGGTTTCTTTTTATGTGGCTTAGTCTCCTCAGCAAAAGGAAACCCACCTAATCTTGACAGGATCAAATGAGCAGCTGAACATGGGACCAATGCCCACCTACGCTGCTGGCATTAATGGCCAGATGATGAGCAGTAATTCAGTTCAGCAGACAAGAAAGGAGAGGAAAAATTTCTTCAAGTTCTTAACTGATCATGACTCACAGGAACTTCCCAGCTGGTGCTCCAACCATACATCTACACTGAAACATCTGCAGGATACTAGCTTTTAATCTAGTAATTTGCATACCAAAACCAAGCCTGCTGTACTGTCAGCTACAATCCCTGCTCACAGCACTCCAGAGTACTTTCTCTGTGACAGCTTTAAAGCAAAGCTTACTGCTTGCAGTATCCAAGCTGGCTACAGTACAGCTCGTTTAGACATGCCTACATGTTTAAATCACAACTGCAGCACTGCTATCCCCTAAAGGCTCAGATTCACCTCCAAACCAGTAATCACCTCCATTCCCTAGCTCCACAGAACTATGAAAGGTCTGTGTGACACATCAGAAGCACAATACAAAGCTTCATGTTAAAAACCATAGGTACAAGTTCCTCTTCTAGAAGTGTTTACGGGCCTTCTCTGAAGCTCATTTAATCACATTTTCACAGACATTTCCAAATACCCAGACTGCAAGTTGTGTCTCCACTGTTCAACCTGCACCTGGCTTAGGGACGCTCCTTTCTGTAACCCACAGCCTCAGAGGTATGCCAGGCCAGCTCATTCAATTAAGGACACTCGCAGGCTCCTGTAATTTTAAACTTACCCAATTTTATCACAGTTCAGCCAGAGCACTGAAGTAGCTTGATGTCATGCTCACAGTACATATAAACTACTTGGAGACAGTACAGCAGCCTTTTTTCTTTTTTAAATCAATTTTTCTCCTCTTCCACTGATGGAGTTGTTTCTCAAACACCCTCCTCCATGCCAGCTCAGAGAAATTAATTTGTAAATGAGCAGAGGCAGATATATATTCCTAACACTAACATTCTGCTTTCATCACCTAGTTTTCTATCTAGTTTAAGGCTGGGTATTTATTGACAAGTGTCTTCTATAAGTGCTAAGAGGAGAATCTATAAAGACGCTATGCAGCGCTCCTTAACGTGGCAACTCTGCTGCTCTATTATGTTTACTCAGACACATTCACAGGCTGAACTACAGCACAGGTAATTATACCTCTGCTTGCTTTAGCCTGTTACTGCAGAGCTGGGTTTTGTGCAATGTATTAGTCAGAGTCCTCAGAGCATTTATTCAGCATGGGCTGAACTGCACGTGCCAAATACGGCCTGCAACTGTTACTTGTGCTAGGTACAGCAGGATTTCCCAGCTACAGAGAAAAACCTTAAATTACAGAAACTTCATCACGTATGCTTAGGGTGGCAGCACTCATCAGCTCTGCAGTGATGGGTGCTGCATGGCACTGAGCATTTAATTTACATTGTCTCTTTGCAGGGCACACCCTTCAGCAGCACCCCCTTGCCTAATTTTACAGGAAATCCCTTCTTGGTACTACTTTATTTTTATTTTTGCAGAAAAACTTTATTAGAAAAATTATTAATAGTATCTTATTAATAAAGAGTAGTACTGCCACAGTTTTACCTTCCTCATGCACCCAACCCCTCCTACAATGAATCCCCCTAAGCACTTACCTCCCCACATTTCTTCTGAACTTCACACAAAATGGGGAAATGAGTTGGGAGGATAGAAGGAAGGGGAAATAGATTGCAAAATCTTTGCTAGAGTTCACAAGTACTTACTCAAATTTGTAGTCCCACCAGCTTCAATAGACCTATTCACCCAAGTGTCTGCTTATGCAAGCAGAAGTTGCACAAGGGCGGCCCAAATTATTTGCTCAAAGCTGTACAGAACTTATTTCAGAGCCAAGATTAGAACAAAGACATTCCAATTCACAGGCCCACAGTCAAATTGTTGTTACAATTCTTCTACCAAAGCTTTATAGCCAAAGCAGAAGTGAAATGATAATCAGCTGGGTTTGGGGATTTTCCTCTGTAGTAATTACAAAATTAAGATCAATAATGACAATCACAGAAGAAAAATCCAGAGACAAAGCATGAATTACAACGGCAGATTTAAGGATCCGAGTTTCTCCAAATTGTGGCCCGAAGATCACTGTTACTGGCAAAGTCACGTTTTATATAAATGAGAGTGCAGAGTCAAGCAAGCTGCAGATCCATTTGGCATATTCCTTTATGATAATAAAGGAATAAAATAACCAGACACGGTTTTTGCGTAAGCCACAGAACATGACTGTGAGGCTGTAATGCGCACTAACGAGTTTACAATGCATTGCTATGATGCTCTTTAAGAAAACCCAGCACACAATGTATAACACTGGGGCCAGATTCTGCCCACTCTCAAAAGATGCAGAACAGGAGTAAGAACTGCTCCATCCTTGGCTGATACCTTACTCCCTCACGTTATACAAACACTGCAAGTGCAAATACTTGCAGTGGGAGTATATGATGAGCGCAATATTCTTATAAAAGGGCAAGGCAGCTGACATGCTTCCCATTACACTAAGCAATTTGAGCAAGTCTGCTTCACAGTTGCCTCCCACATTCCAGAAGCACCACTCCTTCATTTTTATTCTGTGCTGTATCTAAGTGGCACAATCTAGCCCTAAATATGCAATTAATCTGATATAACATTTACAGTCTTCACAATGACACACATTTACATGGAAAAGCATTTCTAGAGAAAGCACTGAACAAAAATAGGACATGCTTGAAGACCTTACCCGTTTATCTATCTCTCCATGCTGCAGCTGAACAAAGCGAGCACTGATAGCAGCTATGTAACTCTGTTGATTAGAAAACGCAACCCGCCCAGCTCCTTTTGGGTATTTCAGCTCAGGGTCTGTGTCAATTCCAGCATAGCACACCCCTCCATACAGCCGATCCATTATCATTGCAAGTTCCACTAAACCAGAGAGGAAAATCAAACAGTGGTGTAGGCTTGGTAATTTTTAGTAAAAGCATCAAATAACAGTCTGGTTGTATTCATGTCCCCCACCGTGAGTGTCAAGAACACTTAATACTTCCCCTTGCTGAAATCACTTGTTTCCCCCACTGCTCCCCAAATCAGACTGCATATTCAACATGCCCAGCGCTGCAGAACACGCAGTGTACCTGCTCGTAAAGGCCGAGGAACACCACCAACAAAAATGGTTTTTCGTGGGTCAAGAGGCTGTGAACCATCCATAACAAAATCACTATCACTAAGGTTCCAAGGCCGGATCTGAACCTATGGACAAAAAGCCTTTTTTTTTTAACCATTCACAATTCAAAGTATCTCAGTAATATAAATGAAAACAGTATCCTACAAAGAAGGAAACCTCTTAAACGGCTGTGCTTTCTAAACTTGTTTTCTACTTGTTCAGCAATCATTTCTCAAAATGAGATGGTAATAAGCTCTGTTAAGACAGACTACTTGATCATGCTGAATTTCACCACTTCCTTGTTACCCAAATTTCTGGGGAAAAAAAACTTGCCCTCTACTTACACATTTTCTTAATCATGACTGAACTGTCCTGTATGAACCGCACTGGTGCATTCATATCTACATTACTCACGTTGTTCTAGCCAAGTGTGAGCACTAGACTAGCGTTATCTCAATGCAACAGGCTCCAGTGCACGAAGTGGTGTTTATTTACTGTGCAAAACTAGCTGCTTTATATTTGTCTACAGCTGGCCAAATTTAAGCTACAGGAATAGAGCAGGTCTCTCCAACTGTTAACAGACTTGCATCAGCCCCAAAACCATTCATACTTATAATTTACAGTTCAATGTCACGTGATGGATTTGTCTCTTGTCAAAATATGTTACATACATTACTCAGGCAATATGAATTCTGTATTTTAATCAATAATAAGCATAAAATACTTGTAATAAATATATTTCCAGACATCAGCAATGCTGAAATTCAGCAACCCTTTTTCTAACAGAGGTATGAATTGTAATTAGACTAAAAAATTTCATCATGTCTAGTTTAAAAATAACTTGGTCTTTTCTTTGAGAACATAATTTGACATCTTAAAGGAATTTAAACATTAGCAATCTGAAGACAGAAAAGAAGGAAAAAAGGTATTTGAAAAGAACAATTTCTGATTATTCTGCAGGCCCTGACAATTCTACCTACCGGTTTGTCTTTGATAGTGGGGCTGGAAACACAAAGATAGAGCTTTCCATCTTCTTCAATACATGCATCAATCAGTGCCTGTACAGAGCTTTCATCTTGAAAAAGCAAAAATGCATATCCTACAAAAAGGAAA
The DNA here is from genome assembly GCF_037157495.1 of Lathamus discolor. Lineage (NCBI taxonomy): Eukaryota > Metazoa > Chordata > Aves > Psittaciformes > Psittacidae > Lathamus > Lathamus discolor. The sequence goes on along the minus strand of NC_088893.1, from coordinate 11,268,715 downwards.
ACAAGCACATAACTTCTTTTGTCTATTTGCCTATAGTATAATAATTGAACCCAGAATTATGCTTGACACCATTTCACCATGCTACCATATAGTAAGGCACAAACTTTAAGGAGCCCTCACACATTTCCAACCCAGCCTCCTGCAAGTCCTCTGCAGAGGAAGAGCTTGCTGATCAGCACTTTCTACCATTTCCTTTGAAAAGGATAAACCAGCAGGACAGACTGAACAAAAGCCACAGCTGTAGACACAAACCTGCCATGTTGGTTGCTAAGGCACAAATCCTTCCCAACTTCTGTGGAGGTCATTTAGTCCCATGAAAGACTAGTCTTCACTATTATTACAAAAATTAAGAACAACATGGGGAGAAAAAGGTAAAAACCTTATGAGGAACAAGGAATTATTCTTGTGGTGCTGAACAACTGCAAAGCAACATTCTAAATTCCACCATTTCATAACAATCCCAAGGATTCAACTTTTTTTCTCCTAAACATTGGGCCATTGTCACAAAAAGCTTGCCTAAAATGAAGTCTTATCAAGAAAAATTATTCTAAAATGCTCATCTATTACTGGTTATCAGATATTTACCTTTAGGAGGAAAATAGGATTTGCTCTCTGCCTTGTGTGGCCAGTCTACAATCAAAGGTCCAAAGCGCCGAAAACTAGCAGTGATCTCATCTGTGAGGAGGAGAGAAAGGAAAAGGCACAAATTGAATTAAAATAAATTGCATGGAAGATATTTGAAGAACGCTGATTTCGGGTAGCTTCATCCTATAAATAAACACTCTGTGACCAGCAGATATTCAGCAGCTCATAGCAATGCATACTAGCTGACGGGGCATTTTTATGACAAGTCGGAACACAAATTAGAAAACACAACAGGTCAAAGATCAAGGTTTTCTTTCTACCAAGTATTATAAATAACTCATAACCCACTAATTCACAGAAATGGAGTCACTGTATCTTTACAGCTAATGCCAAACCCAGCTTCAACTATTCTCCCACAAGAAGTCTAGAGACAATTTGCTGATTTGCTAGTAAGCAATCTGCTCTGTCAATATGCCTTATAATTGCAGAAACACTGGGAAAAAAAAGAATGGACTATCACAAGACCCAGCCATGCCTGCTCATATCACATGCTAGTACCACATGCTCAAACACAAAGCGACCTTGACCTCAAACTAACATAGAACAAACTTGCAGGCCAGTTATATAATTTTGTAGGAGAGATGGCAAGAACATATTACTGCATCAAGAAGAAATTCTTGCATCCATTTCAATTTTGCCTCTGACCTCCAATTGTTGGTATAAATTTGCATATGCTAGTCCCATAGAAGTCTCCTAGTTGCAATTCTGTTCTTGGAACTGAGTGAGCATTCTTTTCCTTCTCTACAAACACATGTGAACCGTCACTAGCTGAAGTTCTCTGGCCAAGAACTTTTCATTAAGAAATTGAAACAAAAGAACAAACTTCACATTATGAAGCAGCACCTATATTGGTACAGTGCTCAGCTGTACACTTCCTGGTGTTACAGAGCTTTCTATACTAGGATGCTGTTGGGGGTTCCTAATACACAACTTAGAAGACTTTCCCAATCCTCAAATTCAGTTAGAAATCTGAAAAGGTGTTGCTAAGTATGTTTTTTTTTTGGTTTGCTGACACTCTGGTGGCATTGCTAATACAACAGCAACTGACAATCCACTATACTGGCTTACTATGCTACAGAAACTTCATAAAACTGCTAGCAATACTTTTCCTACTCCTGGCTTCTAGTGCCTATACAGTGATTGCAGCATAGCTATAAGCTTCAAGAGGTGATATTGTTTATATTTGCACCATATACTGTAGAAGTCAGTTAAATGTGTGGTAACATATATTTTGGTATTCAACAGCAGAACAATAGCCTAAACTAGACTGAATTATCTCACATTTGCCATGGACCGAATGTGTTAATATCAGAAGATCCATTTACATATCAAAACCTTTCCACAGTCTGGAAAACAATCATTCAGGAGTTAACAAAGAAAAGGTTTCACACCACAGTTTTGTCAAGAAGCCAGAAGAAGTTTTTCTGCAGAAGATTTTCTGGGCGTACCTTCATCAATATCTGGTGGCAGTCCCCCAACAAAGACTTTACGGGAATACCGTTCCACTCTTTCTCCATTCTGATGGGAGAAGCAGTGAGGTGATCCTAAACCACTGTGAAGAGTCTGATCCCCACGTCCATCATCCAAGAACCCGTCTTCCATTGGAAACAGTGAAGACTGACCTGAAGAGGGGGTTAAAAAAAAAAACGGAAAAAAACATAGTAACAGAACAAAGCACACACTGCTTAAATAATACTTTAAAAGGCACTAGGTTGCTGCATTAGAACTGTTTGCAATCTTCCTTTTCAATGAACAGTTATGTTCCTAATTTAATATGACCCTTTTAGTTTTCAATCTCAGTAACTCAAACGTATTATTTCAGAGAAAACATTGCTACCTGCTTCATAACTGCACTACAACTAATGAAGATTTGAAACAAAACACTATTTCTAATGGTTGCTCAAGCTGATAATTTTCTATAACATTTCATGTTTCCAATTACATTTCTTTTAATAAGGTGTAAGAACAGAAGAGAATATAAGCCTTTTTTTTCCCTGGGACTTTCCCAACAGCAGACATCACTAAAACTTAAGCTGTATATGTAATTTTCCAGTGAACAGCTTCTCACAATAGGCAGATACAATTTCACGGTGAAGATGGGAAAACAAGAATTCTACCAGCCAAATGTATTACCTGGTATCAAAACATATCATAAACCACCCACTTGCTATTAACAAAAATAATCTGATAAAATAATCTGATAAAACCAGGAAGATCCACTGTAATTTACTGCAAATGCAGACTGAAAACTAGGCAAAACTGTGTCATCCCTAGAAGCAAGTTTACTTAGACGTTACAATAGAGTTTCGTTAATGGACTCACTCTAAGCCAAAATGTTGTAAGCATACTTCCCCTCACAACCCAATCGTCTCCTATGATAATCCTTTATCATACATTTCCTTACTAATATTTTAAATAAAATTTTTGATTTATAAATGCAACTGTACAATATAATAAAGAGCACACAAGCTGATCTCTTCCATTAATTCACCCTTTAGTTACAGCATTCAGTATCTAGACAGCAAACTGAATAGACTTCTACCCATTTAAGGAGTATTTTTGGAATAAATAAATATATATAGGGAAAGTAAGCAAGTAACTGAGGTGTCCTACAGGCTTTAGGATACATTTCCTTTTGCCTGTGATGTTTGCTTTTTCAGCATTCATTACAATCTACCACAGTGAGGCACTGGCAAGGTTAATTTATCCTGCTCTTGCTTCCTTCCTTTGAAATAAATTGATAAAAAACCAAAATAAAATAAAATCTAGAAAACAGAAAATTTGATCCATTCCAATATCCAGACATTTTCCATGAAAACAAAAAAAAACCAAACCACAACCAAAAAACCCAAAAATCCCAAAATCAAGCAGCTAAGAAGTTGAAAAAAAAAACCCTCCAAAACAATAAAATCCATAGTCCGTAGCATTTATGCAAATGAAAAAAAGGAAGGCTTGGTCAGCTTGCTTTGTTTGAAATTTCAACAATCTTTATACACCTTTAATTAAAATTAAAATCAACTATAATTGGGCCTATTTCTGTAGCGAGGCAAACCTGGTTTCTACCATGATCATATCGTAATATAGACTTAAATGTCATTTTGGTTTCCCTTACTGAACTGACGCCCATGTCTTTTGTTACTTCTCTTTAAGACTCCAATCCTGCAGGTATTGTTGGAAGGGAGCAGGGAGCAATTCTCCATACCTAAGCAGCCTTTTCAGGCTCACCAGCATTACCACTGCTGCTAGATGATTCAACATGCATGCTTCCAGCATCTGGTTCTTTAACCTAGCAGGCCAGGAAATATATTCACTAGAGTCTACGCTTCATCAAGAAAACCAACATCACCCAAAAGAACCAAAATAAACTCCAGCATTGACATTCATAACATACACACAAACACAACGCAGCCCTCCAGTGTAACAAATCACATAGACGATGTCCACTGTAAGGACGTACGGACTGTGATCATTGCAGCCTCAATAGCGCTACTGTGGAGTACTACCTAATTCAGTTCAAATGTTTATTTATAGCATGCAAACTATGTCAATGTATCTGAAACTGATCCTTTATAATCTTAAACTTTTGGAGTTTGCCCTCTAGTAACAACTTAATGTTATTTCTCCCATGAGACATTGTCAACATTAGAAAATTAAATAGGAATATTGTTACCTCGCCTTCTCCCATATGTCCTTGCTGCATGTTAAATGAGAAAGAAAACAGCCTTTCAATCATTGTTATAAGGACCAAAAGACCTTGTTTTATTGCCTTTATACTAACTCAGTGATTCTCAAGCCTTTTCATACTTCAGGTCATTTAAAATGGTGTTCACAAGCTGACCTCCCCACCGCCCACAACACCATGCCATCCTTGAACCATCTCTGCTACTGATAAAAACACGTGGATGACAAAGTATATACATATAGTCAAAGAGACTTTTTTAAAAACAATTTTAGTTCTTAACTTGCACATTTATTTTTCAATCTATTCCTTAACCCTCTACTGGGCATATGATGATAAGTAAATAGATCTTTTCTCATGCACCAGGCCTCCTGACTCATTCTGCAAGGCACCACACTCTACCTTGCCAAGTTCAAGAATACTCTAACACTGATCTTCCTCTGAACCATAGGAAAAGCCCTAACACAAGGAAAGGGAAGGACTATCGTCTTACTTTCTGCTTTGAAATTAGGCTGCTATAAAAGCTTTGCACAACACACAAAATCCTTGGTTAAATTATTACTGGCAAATCAATTGGCCAAAAAACTTAAAAGTCAAGGAGAAAAAGTCTGGGCCACCAAAACTGCCTTTCAGCCCTCCTGCAATCTGTGTACAACAGTACAGATTCTCTCATACTAAATTAGTACACTTTGCTATAACTATTCAACAGTTACCCACTGCTTCTGACTTTTCGTTTTCCAAAACAAATGAGTTCTACCACTGAAAAACACATTTTTCTTTGATGGCTTCCAGAACCCATTGTCAGAGTATGTCCAAGCTTTCTAATCAACCTTGCACATTCTTTCTCTTTTAATCTCATTAAAATCTGTGTCTGAAAGCAGGCCAACTGTTTTCAAAACTTGGGTTCTCCTGGCAAGTGCTATGAGAAACTCTGAGAACATCGTGCATTTTATTTTGCTTCCTCATTCAAAACTGAGACTGGCAACTGGTTTAAGCATTTCAACATTAGCAAACCACAAGAAGAAAGGAGTAATTTCCTCTTTCAAAATAAAAATTATATCAGTCCAATTTGCTTAATGATTATTTAACATCTGTACATCCATTTTATTCTCTGGTCTTTTGCTGATAGAGATACTTAGAATTAACAACAAGAATACAAAATAACAAAGCCCTAGTCTTCAGACTGGAGCATATGAACTTGAGTTTTCACACAGGCACTGGCTGTATGGGAGAATATTAAAGGCCAAAGGCCTTTACAATAATTTTTCCAGGGTAATTTTGATTTATAAATTTGAGATGCACATACAGTACTCAAAGTACAAAGTTTTAAAGAACTTGTCTCTCACAGAAAGCAATCAGCAATCTCACCGCATTTCTGACAAAGCTCAGAAGCCTTTGCAGGCATGGTTTAGAAAACATTAAGCACTTTCAAAAACAGCTCTGCCTATAAAGCCATAAAAAACTTGCTTGTGGTTTCTAAATTACTAACAAAACCACACAAACGCCTTCACTTGGTACACCCATTCTTGGCAACAAAGCATGCAGCACAGATAACGGTTCCCACTGCGGATCTGTGACCACAATTTAGGTCAGCAGGCTCCTCACTGCTTTGCCACCTGTGTCACCCAAGGCAATAGGATTTTTCTCCTTTACCAGTGCGGAAAATGACAAAAAAAGCTCAGCCACCAGCTAGGAAGCATTTTGAGTGCCAAATACTACAGAAGAGGTTTTGAGAACTAAATACTAAGATTTTTTTTTTCTTCCTAATTTGCTTGTTTTTCTGCATTTGCTTCATCTAACCCACAAAATACCAACATTTGACATTTCAAAACATTTCTCAGAAGCCACAGTTTATAAACTACCCCAGTACAGCACAGATACAAACTTTCTCTGCTCACTGAATTCAGAGCTCATCACACACCATTAATTTCACACAATGTAATACACAACATGGAAACTAAAGAATGTTCTTTTGGCAGGCCAGGAGGACAGCTAACTGTGACTTACCAATCCTGTCTCTGGCTTTCATACTTTCATATTAAGAGACATCTTTGCTACAGAAGTACCCCAGCAAAGCTGCAACATAAATGTAGTCTTAAGGTAACCGTTATGTTACAGAACCTAAAGAACACAAAGCGTTTATGTAATCAGTTCAACAGCTCACTAATAACCTATGGAGAGAGATTTCCCGATAAAATCAGTCTGAAATTTAAAATGCTGTTAGCAGCTGCTTCAATTATTTTGTCACCTCAGCCCTCCCTGCAACACTCGTTTCTATGGTAAAAAAATAAATCCATACAGAAAGCTAATGATCTCCAAAAATCTGCTGCTTTTGCTGTCTTTCATTTTAAGGAACTTAGTGAATAAGCAACCCACTCAAATTCTTGTGCCTTCTCTTCATTTGAGACATATAATGGGCTCCTGGCCATCTCCCTCTCTCTGTTTTAAAATATCACATCTTTTGTGTTTAACATAGCTCCAATTAAATGTGTTGAGCTTTCTTCTTCTATAGGAAGCATCAAAAAGACTGTCAGCACATTGTGTAAATCACATGTGCCATTCTATAAAGTACACAGCTCCCAGTGACAATGATACTCTGCTGGAGAAGCAGGAAAAATGTATGCAGGAGTCCTAAATCACTCAAAACCCCAAACTTACACCAAGCTTGTCCTGGAAATGCTCATTAATTGTTCTTGCTGCCTTCCAGTTTGCAGGATGGTAGCAGCAATTTCAGGTGTATTTTGTGCCATTAACTGTGGAAGATTTACATGAAAAAGGTCAGCTCAGACTGTTTAAAGGGACCAGCAAGTAAGAAGATCTGTATCTCCAGTGAATGTCATCCCAGCTTTCTAAGACCACATTACAACTACGAGAATTATACAAGCATCCATAGTTAATATTAATAGAAACATCACAGAACCCTGGAATGGACAGAGGAACAGAGTACTCAAAGTTAAACTACAGTTGTACCTTCATTCTCACTACCTTACTATAGTTGTTTTTCGGCACACGAAGCCTAGATTGATGTAGTACCTGTCCAGTTCTGTACCTAATTCATGTCTTTACTCCAAGAGCTCCTCAAGACAGGGATTCTGGTCTTTAACTTGGCACAGAGGTGAATAAAATAACACACTGCCATCTTTTATATTAGTCATGGATATGCTCTCATGTATTTCCTCTTAAAGACCAAACCAAACCAGCTTCATCAGTGAGTTCCACAGTAGCCAGTTTCTTATGGTGGAAGGCAAATACAATCAATACACAAACATAGAAACTGAAACTGTTTACTCTGCTAGTCATTTTCTTCTCATAAACACAAGACAGGAAGTAATTTGGTGCTGGTCTGTCTTCTATTTCATTTAGAAGAACTTAACTTTTAGAGATGTGAAGTACCAAAGTTTCACAGGTTTATTTCTAAATGTGAGCTAGATATCCTTGAATCTATTATAGAAAACATGTATGCTTTCATGAGCTTTATTTATGAGTTATAGAAAAATAACAGAAGTACAATCTGGTTTTGCCATTCCAACAGCAAAGCCTTATTTCTAAATTATTCTGCACTAAACCATATTTTGTAACTGTAGCAAGATTGACAATGCTGTGCACAAGGCCATTAAAATACTACCTTTTTCCTCCTACTATTCCCTGAGGGCCAGCAGGGTTGATTATAACTCCAGAGTTAGATTTTATCATCACTTCATGTTTCACAATGCACTGCAAATGGAATGCATGGACCAAGTGTTTCTACCACAGGTAACAGTACATTTCACAAGACGTCCTGTAAGGCCATCACTAGTGAAGAATCTGACTGTATCCTTAACCAGATCAAAAGCAGAAAAATTAAAACTATAAAGAACACCTATAACCAAACCTACCTTTGGTTAAATTATATCTGTGCATGAAGGAGCAACTCAGAAACCAAGGCAGGTATTTTCAGAGAAGTATATATATACTTTCTCAAATTACAACATCAAAATTGTATTTACCTATATGTATTATACGCAAAGGTAATACTTCCTATTTAATAGAGCCTTAAAACTTAAGTCTTACATGGCATTTTCCACAGGAAAGCATATAGTGCCATAAAATGTTGTATGACAGGCAAAGAAAGTAGCATTTTATGCATTCCTTGATTTTAGTTCTAAAATACTGAGGACAAAAGGATCAGGCTAAAGTTCCACGATTGCTAAGATAAGACACGTTCATGTGTGCAAAACTCTTGCCCAGTTCAAGCACATAATCCTATTTCTGCCAAATTATCCCCAGCACATGATACGTTGACTATGGAACAACAGTCACTGCACGGCAGAGTGGCAGACACGTGATACCCGATCCAGGATAAATTCTGCCAATACAGAATAAATTGATCAAAATTTAAAGCATTCAAACAATATTTTCTTAATCTAAAATAATCTTACAAAAATCAAACACCTCTATATATACATCTGGAGAATGTGTATTTGTCACACTTTCAGCAATGTTGAAGTCAGCATGAAACCAGAAAAGCAGACTACATTTGGCTGCACAGTAAAATCAAGGATTAACACATTTGGAAGTACTGATTCTGCAAAATTAAGTCACAGAGATGCCAAAACCTGTATTTTTCCTCCTATTTTAAAAGCAGCACAATGTTAAAAAAAAAGTCAACTTATGAGAAATATAGCGCTAGTTTGTGTTCAAAATGTCCAAACAAATGCAGAAAAACAAGAGTACTATTGTAAATGGAAGTATTATGCTTTATTTTATTCCAAATAAAACCAGATGCCTGAAGACAAGTATTTACCCATTCCTTCTGTCAAGAACACTAACAAAATGCAGTTTCTGGTATTCCATAGCATTTGAGTGCAGGTCTGACTAGAATCTGCCATTTTAAATTCTAGGTCACTGCCACAAACTACAGCCAACATATAAAAAACTAATTAGGTTTCTTTGCTTTCTTTTCTTCTAAAACCCTGAAGAGAATCTGTGTATAAAAGCCTTTTAGCTCTGGCTCTTCTGATGGTAACTCTGTTTTACCTGTGATTATGTTGAATTAATTGGGTTTACATGGTAAAAACATAGACCCTACACATTGCACAAAGCAGATTATCAGCATAACAGCTTCTAATAGTTTGATTGTTGACAACTTCATACATCAAACAACCAGGGAGGACAGAGGGGGAGAGAAGGTGAGAAAGAGCGAAAGCGAAAGCTACTGTTTCTGAAGGCTTCTGCAATGAGCTCCAAGTTCTTAGGGCTTTAATCTGCCCAAAGCAAAACTGCCTACCTGAAGAGACTACGCAGTTATACGCAGAAAATGCAGTAATGGCTGTCATTCCAATGCACTGCACAAACCCAACTGTAGCGGCACCACTGCACAACCAGGGCAGAGAGGCAAACATGTGTCCAGCTCAGCCAGCCCAGCAACGGTTCAAATCCACGTATGTGAGAAGCTCAAGCTTAACCTTCCAGATTGGGAAAATGAGACAAAAAGTCCCAGACACGCTTCCAGAGAGCTGTTTAAGCCTCAGTCTGAAGGGGAAACGGAAAAAAAGGGGAAAAAAAAGGCTACCTATGAAAAGACTGCAGTTTAGTTTGTGTGAGAACTTAAAAAACCACAACCATCGTTATTCCTTCCCTGCTGATGCTCTCAGATAGTCTGCCTGCCACACTAACACAGTGCCAGGCAGACTGAACCCCAAGAGATGCTCTTTCATACATTTCAACAGCCACTTAACTACCTGTGAAAGGTGACAAACCAAACCCAGTCTCACTCCTTTGAAAAACACAGAAGCTTCAAAGCTGACTTTGAAGTTTTCTTTGCTATCAAACAGAAGAATACAGAGAAATCTCCTAAACAAAGCTGCTATAGAACCTAAACATAGCCATAGCTTTATCTACAAGGTATCAATACTTCCATAATTCCAATGATGTTACACTGGCTCACTGCAAATCCATTGAAGTGGAACCCTTTAAAATCATACACATTTGAATACAACTCTTTTTCCTCATCTAGGAACCCCCACAGGTCAGAGATAAGAAACCAAAAGCAGAAGAGCAAATAACGAAGCACAACCTCTGATGGAGAACGGATGTTAGCTGGAATTATACATGTATTTTGGAAAAGCAGGTACCCTACTGCTGGTGGCATGGAGTTTTATTTGACGCTAACGTATGACTAGTGAAGAATAGACAGAAGTTACAAAAACATTCAATCTTTTCCATTAATACATCTTCCAGTTTATGCTATAATTGGCAGCATTTATCTTTTGAACACTTAAACTATTACTATATTAATTTTAAAAATAGAAAACGAAATGCAGAGTTTGTAACTGGGAAAGGGAAAAGCATGACACAGCTTTGTAAGCAAAGAGCAAATCAGGTTCTCAGCCACAAAACCACTTCAAATGTGGCAACTTCAGTAAATTCCAAATACATACTAATAATGGACCTTCTGACAGGAGGAAAGAATGGAATGTCATTGCTAAATATTCCTAGATATACTTTTTAAGTTACAAGAACAATTTATTGAGCCTATTACAGAACTTACTGAGTAACTTCTGAAAACATTTGAAAAAAGAGCAAGAACTTCACAAACCTGCCATTCCCAGTTATGGTTCATATGCATGGTGCTCCTGGACTCTTTATACACAGCATTTCACCTCAAGAGATGCTGGTATCTGCTTATACCATCATATCTATACCACGAATTCTGCCCATGCTTTAACGAATAATGAAATGGTTAATGAAATAACCCAAAATGCAATTCCTGCATGTGACTTCCAAGAGCTGGGTTTACACTGGCATATACTCCCATGCTGCAAGATTTAAACCCAGAGTTCCTTAAGTACAATAATAGGTTCAAAGCAACTTATTTTTGTCTGTGGAAGGAATGATCACAAGACAGCCTGGAATGCAACATGAGGGCTTTGTTCCTTTTTAAGCATCCTCTGACTTCACTCCCAAACAATAAGGAAATATTAACAGCAAGCAAGCTCAAGTCTCTGCAGTGTAGTATTTCCCCATTTTTCACTTTCACATGAAAATAGCACAGAAAAGACATTAATTTTCCCAGTAATATATGTAAAAACCCCAGTATTATACACTTCCCCACACCCAATCCAAATGGAAGGAGAAACAGAAAACTGTGGTTTAAAAGAGTCAGCACTTCATTTCCTCTGCCTAGATTCAAAATGCTGTATGGGGCCAGACACCAACACTGTTTATTCTAGCAATTTCAAATGGCACACGAACAACCAAGACATTTTTTAGAATGCCTTCAAAAAGCTATCCCCACCTCCCTCAGCATTTGTGCAATGACACTAAGGGCAACATGAAGAATTGTACGTAACGCTACTGTAAGTTACTGGGAATTTATTAATGTATCACAAATTGTTTTATGTATTTATCCCCACATTCTACCCACAAAATTTACTTTTTTCTAATACCTATTCAGTCTGACTGCTGAGCCGGGATTCCTCTTAATAGGATTTCTAATTAAAGCTGAAAGGATACCACTACCTCTAAAGACACTTGCCATTTACATATTTAGAGACAGTACGTGGCTGTTCCACTCACCTGGAAGTCCAACTATCAACATTACAGTGGTGAAGAAAAACAAACAAAAAACTAGCACCACCAATCTGTGTTCCAACAAACAGTACATTAAGCCAAATATGGCTAAATCTATTGCAAGGTGTATTTTCAGATTTGCCTCATCAATAGTGCTCATCGTTCTACCTAATTCTGAATTCAAATAAGTAGACACTGCATACACAAATCCTATATGCATCACATTTTGATCTCAAAATATCTTAAGTAATTGATGCAAATTTCAGGCTGCTGCACAGTCACTCTTGGGCATATGCAAAGACTGCCCACTACTAAAAACTGTCTCTGTATGACTTTCCTATTTGTTTATCTTTTATGCTTACACCTCATCTGTCACCTCCTTATCTTTTCTCCAAACTCACCCCCATTCTCCCATTTCTTCTTTATCTCCAAGTTTAAGAAAAGCACTTCACGTTTTTCCTTCTGCTCCTTTCATGCCATCTCCAGCCTGATAAACACGATGGGAATATGCACGATGGGGCTAACAAAAGACTCAAAGACTTAACAATTTAACATCAAGGAAAAAAGTGAACAAAGTGAGCAAAAAGACCAAATACAGGTAGTTTATGCAGTCTGGGAGGGGACGCTGGCAAGCTCTCTGTCTTCTAAAATAAGGAACAGACACTGCTCACAGAATACAGCTCCAAATTAAAGAGTGCTTTGAAGATGATCCAGAATGGCCAGGGATTATCAAAGCAAGAATTCAGAAAAGGAAAAAAACCCCACCAAAACCAAATGCACTTGGTGGACAGTGATACTAAACAAAGCAGAAGATTGAACACACTTCTGCAAAAAGGGATGGAATTATTTTAACAAAGACAAAAAAAAAGGAAAGCAAGAAAACTTAGAAAGGTTTTAATCAGATCAGCAAGGCGGCTGTCCTGGAATTCAGCACGGCTCTGTTGGCTGTAATACTTTTGAAGATCAAATCACTGACTTAGACATTAAAACTTTTAGCAGTATTTCAGTGCTTTGTTGTGTTTTAAAAATCTCTGCCACATAATTTGCAGCATACATTCCTAGGAAGCATTTTGTCTAAGGAGTATGAAAGGCATTTAATTTTCCATACAGGCTCTGGAGGTGGGACAGCACGGCAAGGGGCCTGCAAGAAATGTTTTAAAACTGGACAAAAAAAAGTAGGTCTTATACTCCAATGAAGTGAACAGGAATCCTAACTGATTTCAAAGCTGGACCAGGATCAGAAAACCCTGGGATATTTGTACTGCTCTGTGGTGGCAGGAGAAGGAATTTCCTGGCCTGAAAGGGTGGTTACATTAATACACTCTTGCTCATTGCTCAATGGCTCCATTTTAGACAGACAGCATAAATCAAGGTGTTGCTCTTCCTCAGCTGAATTAATACCCTACCTCAAAATCCTCCAGTAGTGAAGAACAAGCATCCAGTTGCTTGATATCTGCATTGTCAAGACCTGTATTTCTATAAAAATGCAAGTATCATTAGAAAGTTTAAACTCCTCAGCAATTCTTGTGTCACAGTAGCACTAGCAGAGGTAGCCAACCGTACCTGTTTCCTTACCTTATTTTCTTCTACTACCATAGCATGCATATTTAGCATAAGTCAATCTCAAATTCTGAATGCAGTTCCAAAGGCACATAAATGTCAAAGTTTTGAAACATTCCCCTAACTCTGAGCAGCACCATTAAGCTAAAACTACTTCCCACACACTGAAAATTAAGACTATCAATAAATCCAATGGAATTAATTTAATGCCAACAGTAATCCACTTCTTCCATGAGGTTTTTTCCATCACTGAAAACAAAAACCTGCCACATTTGGGTACATCAGTTGGATTGTGCTACAATTTCCTAAGTTATTCCAGATGACTGCAAAAATATTTATTATTCAGTCTTAATGTTGCATCCCTGTCCTGGGATTTTTGTAGCTTTCACTGTAATATGAGCTTCTGCAGCAAACAGTAAGATGCATAGCAGTAACTACTGCTTTATTTTTTAAATCATATGCATCAGTGTACATGGATCCAAATGTATTATTAAATAATATACAATGTTTCCTGAGACAGTATAAATGGGTCTTGGCTCTTCTCAATTCGTAACAGAAAATGAAGATGCCAAAGTGAAAATCTTAACCTACATTGCCTCAGAGCAAACTGTGTTCCAGTCCATACGTTCTTCCAAAGAACGGGCAAATCCTCATTGCATTTACACCCGTCGAAACGCTGACAATCCAACTGCTATAAATTTAATTAATTCTCTTATTTTTTTAATTGACCCCATTTTCTTATGATACACAGTGCCGCAAAGCCAGGCAAACATTTTATAAGTTAGCAATCAGTATACTTTCAAGGCTTTAACTGTCAAAAACATCCTGATACACCCGTGTTCTTCCTCTTGCTACACAAACCAACCAGACCCAGGGCATTCCCACTGCTTACAGCCCGGTGGGGTTTGAAAGTAAGTAGATAAGGAAGCAAAATCTTGAATTATGGAGAGTCGGGGGGGGGGGGGGGGGGGGGGAGAGAGAGTGGGCCTGCCTGTGACTTTAAGACCATAGCCATATTAAAACCCCCTATTGTTGTTTAATCTCGGTACTACACAACCGGAGACGATCAGGCAGACTTCAGCAGTGCCTCCAGGAAGCACAAGACAAACGATGACCTTTAAATCTGAGCTCACGGAAAAGCCCACTCCAAACAGCCACTGGAACCTGCCGCTGCGGGCCATGCTCTGCAGTGTTCCCCACACCCGACACCTCTGGTCAACTCGCACCAGCTTGAAAACACAACAGAGGTTCGGCTACAATTACGAAGCAACGCCTATCGCCGAGCACAGCTAAACCCCGCTGAGAGAGCAAAGATACCTCGCGGTGCTGAACCGTCATCTGCCAGCGCACACCGCCCCGAGCCCGGCGCGCCAGGGCGGAGGAGGAGGAAGAGGAGCAGGAGGAGGAGCAGGAGCAGGAAGAAGAGGAGCAGGAGCTGCAGCTCAGCCGAAGGGGCACAGAGACAGTATTCGGGATAGTCCACGCAGGCAACAATTGCAGGGGGAATTCCAATCCCCCTCTGTTCCACGGGCCCGTCTGAGCCAGAGCTCGGCAGTGCAGAGAGGGCTAGCTGTTGAGCTGCACTGCTTTGATCTATGTGTCAGTGGGCTGCCACCGCAGAAACATTCCCCTTCATCCCTGCCAGCAACGCACAAAGCGGTCACCTCCGCGGGTAGCATTTGGTAGCGCCGGGCGGGACGGCTGGCGGCGCCCGGGGCGCACCGGAACGAGGCTCCTCAGGATAGAGCTTGTGTGCGGGGTGTATTTTGTCCTCTCGCTAGGTATGGGCTGTGTTCACCTCACACTGGTAGCAAGTTTGGGGGATGGAGTTTTTTCCTTCCAAATCAAGTTTTGCCTTTCTAAGCCCCATCACATTAGGCATCTCTTAAAGAAGCACTTATTTCAAGCCACAAACACAAATGTCAAAAGAGAAAGCTAGGAGTTTTATCAGATCATTGCCAAGGGATGTAAAACCGTACACTGTGTATGGTTGTGATTACTTCTAAGTAATGATCTGGTTGCAATATGTATTAATATAAAATTTCTCTTCCTTCCTGCTGCCCAGGTGATTCCATTTTCTTACTCGGTTGTTTTGTTTCCAAACAAAGGCTCTGGCAAACACATCAGAGCTAAATCAACAAACACTTAAGTTGCCAAGAGAGGAACTAAGGAGGAAAGCATACCAAAAGACTAAAAATACTGAACATTACCCCAAAATGTTGAATATTGGCTGCATTTAGAAAGAAAGCATGCCCTCACTTGTTAGTAGTACTCTAACCCAACTGGAAATAGTGGATTGCAAAAGGAATGGGAGCTGCTGATTTCAAATAAGCCTCACATACATAGCTCCACCAGCATGAGTTGTAGTTTATTGCTATTAGACCCAGTTCAGCAATATTATGAGATAGTAGAACAATTGGTTTTCCTCTTAATTTATATGCACTCAAGTCTGTAAATCCCGTTAGCCTTTCCTGGTTACTGCATAGGAGGTAAAATTCAAGCAGATCCTGAGTAGGAACCATTCAAGACAGTAATTCATGACAGCCTCCAAAAACAAATAGGGCAAATCTGAATTGTCTACAAAAGATTGTCTACAGCCTGGTGCAGCAGAAGCAAGAGTTTCTGTGCATTTTACCCTAAGCTGGATACATTAAAAACTTACAAATGAGTAATGAGTAAAATGGTTGCCCAAGGAAGTTGTGAATGCTCCATCCCTGGCGGTGTTCAACGCCAGGCTGAACAGAGCCTTGGGTGATACGGTTTAGCATGAGCTGCCCTTGCCCATGGCAGGGGGGTTGGAACTTGATGATCTTAAGGTCCTTTCCAACCCTCACTATTCTGTGATTCTATGATAATCCTTAGAGAAGCTTGTTCTGAGACAAGGCAGCCAAACAAAATCAGCTACTAATGCTGTTCTCAGGAGATTGAGGTGGGATCAGCACAGTTCCCCTGTGAAAGCTCACTCGCATGCACAAGGCACCAGAGGCGTGAAGATGAGGCAGTGCCAGTACAAGTCTGTGTACACGCTTGCCAGGGGCCTTTGACTTTCAGAACTCAGTAACTACATCACATAACCTTATACAGACCAACAGCAGGGAAGAAAGGTTGAACTTAGCCACCAACCTGAGTCTTTGCTGTCAATTCTTCATTGCTATGAAAACAAAGCTGGGTTTAAAATATAAGAAAAAAACCTCAAAATCTATTATTTTACACTTTCAAATAGTTCATGTTGATAGATAAAGGACCACTTCCCTAAAAGGAAACGCAGCCTTTGTTATTTAGCCCTTGGCAAAATAGGAACTGATTCTCACCAGATTCTCATTAATTTTCTGGCTCATATAGGAAACCAAATGGCCCATTCTACTCCATTAACACAAACATGTTACATAATCCATACAGCTAGGAAAGAAACAACTTGTTCAATTTCTTATCTGATAGTCAGAAAACACTGTCAAAACTATTTTGGTCCCTTTCATCAAAGAATACTTTATGAGGTTTACATACTTTCTTCACAGCTGAGATGACAGTTTTTCAGATCAATATGAAAAAGCTGATGATTGCTTTAAAAATAGTTAAGTAGATCCACTTGCTCAGAGAAATCCTAAATGGTGCCAGTTCTCATCATTCTACCTTTGCAGCTATAAAATTTAGAGCTGCTGTTCAACTGTTTCTCCCAGTGTTTGCATGTATACTCTGACCTTATGCTACTTCCAAAACCTTCCTTCTTGTGTGCAAGTACATTTCTTTACAGACTATTTTACTTCACAGCGTTCATGCAAATACTGAGCTATTCACACCCAAATTTTGCAGGAGTGCTTTGCAGTGCCAGAAGCAGATGTACTGGCCTGGTTCTTTAATCAATTTCACTTTGCATAATTTCCAGGCAATAACCTTATATTCTGAACTGAACCATAGGATATTTCAGTAATAAAACAGTCTGTGGTTATAAAGTATTTAAAGACAGTTCAGTGCCACTTAACAAGGAAATATTTAGTCAATCTACTACTATTACAGTTATGCTCAAATTGCCATGTGGAAGACCCAGATTCAGAAATCAGTCTCTGGATCCCAGGCTCAGCTCACGAAGGCCGAATACATTGTGAAGAAGATGCAATTAGTCTCCAGGGAAAGGCTTCTGCAGGCTGTCATTGGCTGTGCAGCATGCAGCACACTCACTCGTGTGGATAAAAATAACATATTGAAATGGCAGCTGCTCAGCAAAGGAAGAGGATTTGAACAGGGATAAAAATATACCTTAAAAAGAGGAGGGGGGGAGGAGGTAAAATGCCTACCAAAAGCATTAAAAGGTAAAACTGAATGTACTGAATCAATGATACTTAAGAATCACCTTTGAATCTCAAGCAGGAAACACTATTTCATATAGCAAGACAACTCAAGACCATAATTATTACTGTCTTAAACAAATCAAAACTAGCAGAACCTAATCAGCTCGGTCAAGAAGTACACACTGTGAAAGGATTTCGTTACATTTTGAAGACTTCCTACTTAAAATTTTCTTACGGAATCCAAAACCTGCTGCTTTGAACATACCATTTAAAGACAGAAATTATTCCAAGAGACAGCATGTTCCAAACTGTAACTGGTATCTATTATCATATCCATACTTTGTTTTGAAGGTGTATTTTGACATTGCACCTCTTTCTCTTGAAGTCCATTACAATATGAAAGGGGGTGGTGTTAGTGTTACATACTAAACTAATGTTGAGTCAATATTAAAGCCTCTCAAAGACTCACAAGATAGGAGTGAGACCTATTAGATCATCTAAATTATTTCCATGCCATTCTGAGATTGCTCTCTACAGTATGTTTTATTAGTGTCTTGCCCAGGCTATTTTTAAAGTCTCAAACCCAGAAGCTTTTCCTTTCTGAGAGCTTCCAACTTTAGTTTAAAAGCACTGTATGCACTGATTAACCCATTTAAAAAGCACAACAAAAAACATAGATCAGCTTATTTAACTGCAGGTGTTTGAAATGGCATGCAAGATTTGAAATGACAACCATAATTTGTCGTATTTCTAGATCCAAGGTTTTTAAAGATTCCTTTCAGTTTAAATAAAGATGAGAAAAGGGAAAAACAGGAGAGAATCTGTGTTAAGACATAATCATACACCAATACAGATGAATAAAAACCAGTAGGTTTGTGATCACAGACCCTTCTTCAGACTTGACTTGCAATATGTTTTCTACCACCAAGTTAATGATATTTTTCCAGCTCTAAGTTGCTTTAACTAAAGTTATTTCCTATCCTTCCAAATCCTGCCCTACTTACAGACGATCACTACCGCATTACCACAATACAGCAGATGCTAGTTTGAGTAAAGATCCATTCCTAACTATATTGCAGCAACTAAGTTACTGTATGCTATGCCAGATAAGCAGCAAATTCAGTAAACTGTACATTTCATTATAAGCAAACTTAATGGTTTTGCCAAGGAAATCCTTGAAAAATGAGACTTCACAACAGTGCTTCACATAGGACCACATAAAATTTTCATCTCAGTTTTAAGGATTTTTCTTTATAGTTTTATAACTATTAACTGTAAACAGAATAATTTATAAAGAACTTAAGAAATAATTCCCAGAGCAATACCTGATTGATATTACTGTGTTTTGATCAGTAGGATACAACGCACACAAAACTTTAGATAAACCCTAAGTGGCTCTGCAGAGGGGATTAACAATCAAGCTTAAGCAGGAATTAACACGTATCACAACTATACATCTTCTTTGCTGACACACTTATTCCATCATTCTTTAAACATGGTAAGCACGTAAAATATATTTCAATTGCAAAGAATCTTTTCAAAGCATTTAAACTAAAAGTCTTATTTCTGAGCAGAACTACCCTTGTTTAGTTACTGAGTATAAATACATATGAACCTGACTCTGCTGAATTAATATTTAAAGGGAAATTTTATTTGTTCTACAGCCATGTCACCTTGGGTTGTTATCTTGCCAGATTTCATCAGCTAAAAGCTGGGTTGGGCCTGCCTGACCGTTGAATAGAAGGTCTCAGGGCAAATCCCAGGTGCTGCAGTCAAGGAAGGACACCCAATTGTTGGTTTGAGATACAATGCTGGAGCATAGGATGTTGCCAGACAACATATAAAACAAAAGAAAGCTATTACTACTTGTTGTTAATAAAAGCCTGGTCCCCAGTACATAAGGAGAGAATGTATTTTTGGTTTTATTTCATTTAGCATTGCTATTACCTGTATCAAGCTCTCCTTGTCATTTCAATAGGAAAGTGTATTTGTATTTCTTAGTATACTGGGGATGTGAAATGCAAGCTGCATTTCAGACAACGGTGAATGCAACAAATGCAGGGTATTGACAGTTTATCAAAGGTTGGTCGCTATTAAAACAGGTCAGATTACATTAACACTACAAGCCTTGATATCTTGAAAAGAAATTTACTTTAAGAAACCACAAATGCAGGTTTGTTTTTTTAGTGGTCTCATGACTGGTAACAAAACTGCGTGCTTAGATAATGAGCCTAAGTATTTACTTATACAAGTAACCACTGAACTGAAATAGATTACTCATTATACAAAACTAGACTTCTCAATTTTATACCGTAAACAGTTTCTATTCAGGTTTAGATAAAGCATGTAGACAATGCTTTGAATACTTTGTAAGTTGACATATTTTCAGAGAAAGATTACCTTTGCCGAAAAAAAAAAAGGATAAATCCTAACTGCAGGTCAGTTGAACCTCCCTTTCCCAATGCTATAAAGAATTCTGCAATTCAAGGCCACAACAAAAAGAGAGGCAAAGGACTAAAAAAAAAAAAAAATAAAATAAAAGTGATGAAATTCTCTGTGTTCTTCTAAATGACATAGACAAAACTCATGTGTCCCCAAGGCAGAAAGAACTATGACTTCAGCAGGAAAACACTATTAAGCAAGAAGTTACATCTCACTGCGCTGCTCAAAATGCCTGAAGTTGATCAGTTTTACAGGCTGCGTACATTGCATCTATTACAAACAACACTGGCAACTTACACAAAAGATCAGCTTATGCTTGTTTCCTATTGTTTTGCATAAAGACAAACCACACTCAAGTGCTCATGTGTTGCAATAGCTTCATGTAGAGACAACTGAAAAAAAAAAAAGGGGAGGCCTACCCTGTAGTTTTCCTACCCCAAACTGAAGTTTCTTATTCTAAGCAAGCAGGTCTTCCCAATTATTTACTGCAGGAAATAGTCTCTTTCTAAATTTACCTTTCAGTGAATCGTTTTCAGCTCTCATTATGTCAATTAGGGAGTTCTCCAGTGAATGCATGTCAAAAGTCCTTGTGCGATCCTGCAAGCAAATACAGACAAAGCCATTTAGGCAACACACATTGTTAAACAAGACCATCTGAAACCTAAGAACTTCAGATTTGTTCTACATTACTACAGCATAAGTAAAAACACATACACCACTGAAGCCAGTCTGATATAGAAATATTAAAAATTAGAACATTCTGAAATACGAATCTGATCTACAGCTATCATACCCAGTCATTCAAGAACCCCAATTCAATGCTTAGTTTGGATTCTGTGCTTTACAGTTAAACTTTGTTAAAAATAATTTCACAGTTAAGAAGATCATGTCCCAGGAGACAGAATTGCAAGGAGAAATCATAAATTAGGTATTTCAGCCCAAACTGAAAAAAAAAATCTAAATTCCAGAAACACATAGAATCTCCTTCACCTCAACTGCTACCTCAACAACTGAAATAATCAAATTCTGCACAATCAGTTCTAAGTATTCCACACAATTAGTACTGCTCCAAATAGCTTGGTTTACTAGGTGATAACTTTGCTCTCATTTTTAATTTAGTGAATTCACAAGTTTGGTGTTCCAAACATTGCTAGAACTGAAGGAGGACGCAACAAATGGGAGGCAAGATGTCTCATGTACTTTACTGGTTCATTATCTCAAGCCATTTGATGTATACTTACCAAATATTTTTCCTTCGTTTTAACCAAAGCCATCATTTAAGACATGCATGGTTCTCCATGTCTTAGAAATCTGACATTATATAGTGTAAGACAACATAAAATATCCTAGCACTGCATTATTTTAATTGGCAAATTCAGAATAACTGATACCGTATATAAACTTTGAAACCTTTACAGTATCATAAAAGGTCACTAACAGAGGAAAAAAAATCATTCCCCAAATTATTCACCTATCCATGTTATCTACATATTTATACATTTAGACATTTGTGGAAACACTTGGACAGAATTTTATACATGTATATTAATCAACCTTGAAAGAAGAACTCTAACAATAGATCCAAAGATTTTACTTCATTCCTGTTCTGGCAGATTAATCTCTGAACTAAGGGCAAGCATGGAAAGTATCTGTTCAAAATAAGAAAGCAAAATGTGAGCAATTCAAGACAGACATTTGCTCTAAACTGTTTCTCTACGACTATTGTTATTACAGCAGTGAATATATGTTTTTTTGTCCCTAACTCTAGCTGTGAAGTTGAAATTTCTCCAGAGCACACACACACACAGCTTTCAGCATTTTAAAACCAGTGGTGAAGTAAAAAACTGTATTACATAAAGACTGTTGTGTTATAATGCCCTTTACTTCCAGTGATGACGTGCTAAAGCAGTATTGATCGCAGTGTTGCAAGAGGTATTCTTTATATCAGACAATGATCAGTCATCTCAGACTTTAAACACCTAATACAATTTTAAGGGCAGGAACCCACTAACTCTTGAGTTCTGGTCCATTTCCAAATTCATAAGTTACATTCTGACCTCTAAAAATGCTTTTCTTCAATTACATTTCCTAACATTTTTTTCCTCGCTTCAGAACAGTTTATTACTGATACAGAACAGGTGAAGTATTTCTACCCGGATATGCTGCATTTCAAATAGCATTAGAAAGACCAGAGTTTGGAACCATTTGCCTTATTAGTCCAGCCCGATACCAAATTTGCTATAAAAAGCATAGTGCTACCCTGTCTCTGCACAGCATTTCTTTCCTTGTTCATTTATATTACAAAGTCGTTTGACACACCTTAAAGAAACTTATCACAAGCATTTAAATTCTGTGCTATACTTTTACACATTTCCTACTGGCTTCTTCCTTTACCAGTAATACTTAGTTTATTGTTTTGGTTTATATATTACTAGTTCATAACTATTTCAAACTCTATTTACACTTAAATAGCTTAGCAAGATGGAGTAAAAATCCTTGGGTCTGCATCCCGGGCCCATTAGGATCCAGCAGCTGTGCAACTCAGGAATGGATACTAGAAAACAAATCTACATTTTCAGCAGTCCTCATAGCATGACAAAAATAGCCTAAAATACAGGTAGGAGCATTTTCTGAAAACCTGACATCCCTTAGTAGCTACTCCTTCCATTCCAACTGTCATAAGTGCATTGTGTTTCTCTGTGTGGAACTGACCTCCAGTCCAAGCCATGAACAGCTACAAAATTCTTATTTCACAAAGTGCGGAACCTCGGTAGTTGCAAGTCTTTGTTGAATTTGTGGCACTTAACATTTCAGTTGTGCAAGAGACGTGAAGGAAGAAACCCAGTCCAAGTCATTTCTAGTTCATTGTGCTGTATACATGCTGTAGTATGATGAGCCTAAAGATAGCGTCTTGTCTGTAAAATACACATATGGGATGCACTATAGTAACGAACAGGGAGGATTGCTACAGTGGTAAGTTTCTAATTTTGAGAACAAAGAGTTCAAACATTTGAGAAAGAAATTTGAATTGAACTGGTTTGCTGATAGGAATACCACATCTCTAATGGAAGCTTTTTCTGGTGAGGAGTTTATGGTTTTCCCCTTCTGAGTGCACCAGCTAGTTGTCACTTTTGTAGTATAAGGTCACTAAGATTCTAGGTTCTACTCATACTACAAACATTTTAAAACACATTTAAAACCCTCCACACTGATTCAAAAGTTTAATTGGTCATATTCCTACCTGCAGCTATTAGCAATCACACAAAAAGGAGAACTGGCTAAACTGTGGCCCACATTCATACTCAGGCCTTCCAGTGGTTCCCGTAACTTGTACAGCAATGGAGAAGACTGCCATAGGCTAGAGCATCCTCAACACACGGTATGCTACTATCCATTTCTTGCCTATCTTTCCAATGAAAGATCTCTGTGCTTACAGCATATTTAATCATCTTTGTCAGTTCATGGTGCTGAATTGCCCCAGCCTCAGCACCCTTGGGAAGATCACTTTTTCCTGGGTTGTTTGAGACAGTTTGCTCCTCTGTGCCTCTGCTTATCAATTAGAAGTTGGCAAATCACGTTAAGCACAACACTAAGAGCCACTATTACTATTATATTGAATTTGGATATATTAACATATGAAATTAATGCAGCAATCCACATCTCTGGAAATGCAGAATAAGTCAAGAACTTGGTATATAAATAAACAAAATACCCCTATCCTATGAAAAGATGTCAGTCATGACATCTATTGATACTAATAAAGGATTATATAAATAAATATAGAAATAAAGACCAGCCAAAATGCCATGCCTCTCTGGTTCAGAGGCTTGCACAGTGCTTCTTCTAAAAGAACTCCATTAATGGAGTTGATTACTTGCCCCAGTGCTGAAAGGGTTCATGCTACTAGAGAAAGTCACCACTGGTAGTTTGAATTTCAGAGTTTTTATATTACTTAAAGGCCTTTGATAGTGAGACTACTTTGAAAAAAGTAGCACAAATTGTGCCTGTCTTAACTTCCAAATTGACCTGCACATCTTATCAGAAACACATATCTGAAATGTATATATGTATTATATAACCAGCATAAAGACTGATAACAGGCTAGTGGTAGTGGCCATATTGTTGAACAGACTTGTAACTATACATTTAATTCCATAACATCAGAAAAGCTGTAACAGTCAAGATACTGATCATTAACTGGCAACTAAAGGTGAGATAGATATTAGTTATAAGTTGCAAAGCACATAAACCACACTGTACTTTGGGAAAAAAGGTGATGTTTTCTTCAAAAGATTTCACGTAGACAGAATTAGTAACACTATAAGTGGTGTTTTTTTAATGGATCAATTCACAGAGTTGCAGTGCTTTGCATGGAGCTGGATTGCTTACTGTAAACTTTTTGATTTATTTGTAAAGAAAAGATACAGGGGTAATGACAGACTGGACTAAAGCAGAGTATGTACACTTTAGGAACAAAATTGGTTAACTACAGCCTGCTGTTATTTACCCAAGTTAATCACAAGAACTTGGCTTTACACAGGTTTGTTTAGAGCATCTCAAAGTTTGCTTTATCAGAGGGCTCAAAGGGCACACACATTTATCCTGGGGAAATAGAACTGAGGTAGAAACACATCAGGTTGAACACAAGGCCACAAAAAGCAAAGAAATAAACAAACCAAAAAGAAAGAAATCAACCTGCAGTCTTAATACATGACTATGTTGAAAATGTCAGCCAACATTTCAAAAGACATTCATCAACCATAATGTTGAATAAGCAGTATTGTTTTCTCAATAATACACAAGAAGCGACAGCGCATCTGGTTAAGAGAGAGCTATCAAGACTAAATATTCTGCATCAGCAAGCACACAAGTTTTGAACTATACACTGGCCACCCCTGTCTACAGAAAAATGAAATTATTCTGATTCTCCTACCACCTAGAAATGATTTGTGAGTATGTGCAGTGCTCATAATAATGCAATCTCATTGTTAAAGCATGGAGAGAAGAACTCAGGACTTATGTCACAACTCTGTCGTTGGATCCAGTCAGCATCAGCAAACCACTTTACCTCTGGGACTGCAGTGGTTTCCCCACTAGCACCCAGACAGATCAGAGGTCTTGTAAAACAATGAAGCCACTTGTAATAGGAAATCACTAAATTCTGAATCCTATTCCAATTTTATTTTTCAAAGTCCAAAGACATGCCATTCCTAAAAGAAAGTCACTTAGTGCTACGCCTATACGCTGTATATACTCGGACATCCTCATCTACAGAAGAAATTAAACATGAATTTTTCATGCACTGGATGATCATACTTTGCACTTGAAAATCACACACCTAAATTCTACTGCACAATAGAAAAATGTACATCTAACTTAAGTAAAGTGCAGATTCATTATAGTTAATCTGTACCCACAGCATTATCATCACCTGAACAAGTCCAGAACCCAAGAGTCTTCATTTTGGGCCTCCCAGTGCTAAACCCCCAAACTTTACAACAAGTAAAGCCTGGCAAGGTATGAGCACTGGCTGGTAGCTAGGGGTATGCATGATCTTACAAAATCTGATTTCTCTGAAGACTGAGGCATCAGTAATCATGCAAAACATGCCATCACATTAAGTAATTTATTGCAGGTGATTAAGCAATATTTATTATGGAGTAGGTGTAGTTTTAAATACATAAAATAAGCCCCAGTTTTACATCTTGTCAAACCAGAATACTTGTGAAAACTAGAAAACTCACAACTACGTTTGCTACCCTCATTATAGCTTGGGAAGCCTGAAACTTTCTGTAAACCTTGTGAACATTTCCCACAATTCAAAAGCCTTGTGTCTCAGGCAAAGTAAAGCATGTAGAGAGAGGTGGTATTGTAGGTACTAAATACAAGTTCCACGCTTTTCTTTTAATTGCAAAGGAAATTTGGACTCGATTCTACTTCTGGGTAAGCTTCTCCTCCTTCCCACCACACTGCAAATGCTGTATTCCAGCTCCCAGTCCAGTATCCAGTGAATTAAAGGCTTTGAATAAACAGGTTTTTCCTGAAAGGATGTTGCTGTATGCTGCCCTGATCATCTTTTATAGCTTCACCAGGGAACAATAAGAAAAAGCTGGAAAAGTTAAATGACGCATAGCATAGGAGTTTTTCTGGGAGGCAGCACTTCTGGTTTAGTAAACTTAAACTTTTTCTTTTTTTAAGTCTTAGAAATTATAGACCTTTATAAAAATTTCCAGTAATATGTCTGATGCTATTTTAGCCATGTACTAAGTTTCTTGTGTATCTTTATTTTCCACAATATCTTGTGTTCTCAATCTTTAGCTGGGCTGCTAAGTATGCAATTTTCAAAGCAAAATGCTTAATAAGAGTACTCCTTTTAATCTTAGGAAAATACAAACATAATTCAAATAGCTTCTAACAAAAGCTCTTTTTAAAAAGAAACCCTGAGGTCAAAAACACACAGGAGGGCCAAAGCCGAAGTATTAACGTCAGTAGTAAGTTTATAAAACAAGAACAGTGTTAACTTCCACAGTACTTAACTTGTGCATGTCATACCACATTAGACTGCTTCTAATTCCATAGATCAGTAGCTGTGGGGAACAGCACACAAAACACTAATTACTACACAGCTGATGTAGTTACAGAAAAAAGGGTGAACATTTAAAAATCCAGCTTCAAGTGTTTATTCTTCTTTAAAATGATAGCTTGAATTTTTTTTTAATAATTGCTGCTGCTAGAATAAAATTCTGCAAAACTTGCTGCAAAATAAATAGCCTGGTTTTATACAACCAGCCTCATGATTCCCAAAAAGGTTCTTCAGAAACAAAGAACAAATAGTAAAATAAAGAGGCATGGTAAAGAAATTTATTTGCAAAATTCCTTCAAGAGGAAAGATTGGCAAATGCATTCAAGAGGTTATTTTTTACTTTCAGTACCCTGTGAATTTGTTTAACACACTTATTAAATCAACCCATTTCCATGGGCAAGCAAATCATGATGTATGGCTCAGAATTCAAACATTCTGTAATCATATGTGTTTTCTTAAACATTCCATATCTGCCTGGGGGAAGAGAAAGTCTCCCTGGCACAGCACCTCAATGGATTTGAAGGGGTGATATACCTGGAAACTAGCCGCTGCAGAAGAAAGGAAAAAACATTTTGAACAAGTGGATATAATGAACTGCTCTCATGGACAGAATTCTTTGAAATGGGCAGTTATTTTCAAAGCTGATTCCAGGAAGAAACACAAATTATTTTTAAGCATTTTTACAGAAAGCTGAACAGTATTGCTTAACTTGCTTGTGCCTTCAAAGACCAACTTGAAAAACATCATCATGCATTTGAAGATGAGATCTGGAAACCTGGAAATGCCTATCAAAGCAAGATTTATTCATTGCATAACAGGCAGGATGTTCCACTCTCATGAGGAAGTGCAAGTACATAGCAAAAGGAAAGCCAAAACAATCTTGAGGGCAATGCTGCAGTAAAATGCAATTACTGAGCACTTACTTTGTCAGTGCTGCTGGGAGAGAAGCAAAAGGAATTATTTTTTAAAATCAGTAACTTTTTAAGATGCAATAGTCACAGTCAAAGCATTTTCATTTAGCAATTCTCAGGGAAGACTCTTCTATCCAAAAGATACTTTTTTTTTTTTTAATTCAGAAACCATTTTTTTTTCTTTTGGAGACCATTTCCTTTTCAAATGAATGCACAAAGAACAATGGCTTTTCTCTTTTCAAAAGATCTGAAGGGGGAAGCCTGCCCAGTGGCTAAAGCACAATATCAAAACTTAATTTCATTAGCAGATCTGGTAACAGTCTTCTCTGACCTTGCTTCCAGTTCTATCTCTGCAACAAGAGGTTCCTACAGATATGCTACTTCTGAAATATTATGAGACAGAATTCCAAAGGAAAAACACTTAGAACAAAAAGCACAATGTTTTTCATGCAGCTCTGAATACCGAGCAAGCAATCATCAGATTGCAAGATTATCAGAGAGATCACCACATTATTTTCCTTTCAGCTGTGCCATTTGGAATGCCCACTTCATTGCAAGCACCTATGGGCCATGGGCAGAAATATCTGAAGTGAGCAGTTCACATTAGGGGCTTATAGGGACATTATGCAATGTTGTCCTCTCTGAAGAGGAAATGAGCACTTACACTTGGTTACCCTAAGATTTTCATCAAAATATAAGAGTTCTGTGTTTCACCAAGTGCTGAAGCAGAGGCAACCTTTGAGGAAAAAAAGAAAGTGATCCCCAAGTATTTGCAATTTCTGGTTTATATCTTGCCTTCTAAAGAAACTAATTTTCACTAGATTGCAGCAACACTTGTTAATGATTTAAGCAGCAAAACATAAATATTAAATGAAAGGGATAGTTGTATCAAATTACTCCATTATGTTGCTGCAGCAAAGACAGCTTTCAATTATTTCCTAAACAGGAATCTAAGAAGATTCCAGTAACAAAATAGCCTTATCCAGTGCGTGATTCCATCACCAAGGATACTTCAAATATATATGCATGAACACAAATATCTAATAAGCAAAAGTCCTTATTTCTGCTTGAAGTCAGGCATACAATCAGCATAAGCAAGGAAAAAAAAATACAAAGGTCCATTTTTACATCATTTGTTTCCAGAGATTCAAAAATTCAGTATGCTTTCAACACACAAATGACTGAGGGACTAAAGGAGCTAAAGATTTTATACAAAAGGAAGGTTATAAAAAGCAGTTGTCCAAGATGGCTTCAAAATCAATCAGCATCTTTGTAGGTCTGCAGTGCTGAAGTCCTGTTTTGCTGCCCTGCCCTTTTCTTCACAGAAGTGATAGTAACAGACTGGAAAGCAGTTCGTTCCAACACTTTCCTTTTCTTGGCATGAAGGAGTGTCAGACTTGGTCTTGACATGTACAGCTTCATCTTAGTGTTTATGTAAACAGATACCAACATGCTACACAAAAACTATTTCTTTACCATGATCAAAATACATGGGTCTGCTATTTTATGTTTGGAACACAACCCAGAAGTCAGGGTTGACTTTGCCAGTTTCCTGAAATTTCCTTGATGTCAAACCAAGCACATTTCTATTGCTGTGTATATATTTGGGCTGTATACACAGCAGCAAGGACACACTTGATCTCATTCTGTCACTCTGAACATCAGCTATGTGTCAGGGTAGAGAATGAATTAAACTGTGAGCCAAGTCTTGCTGCAGTGAGGCTGAAAAAAGACTGACTCCAGCTGTGTCCCTTTTTCTAATGGTTTCAGAGTATAAATTTGGTCTGCTGAACACAGGTTCATTATATTAATTACAAATTCTGATGTTAAAATCAATTATTACTGTGCATTCTAAATTTACAAGGGCTCTACCTGACACTGAACCAGCTAGTAACTCTGCAGTAGAATAAAGGTCTGTAATGGAAAGTTATTGCCAGCAGCTGCTCTGTTGTCAAAAGGCTGCACAGGCAGACCCTGCAAACCAAACAGAAACTGAACAGTAGAGGAAGCAGAACTGAGCTGTTCCTGGGTCTGAATCCACAAAGTCATTATTAAATAGATTTCTGTTTCTTTAGGGTTGTTTACAAGAAACATACTGGTTTTTATCTTCAGATCTTTCAAATTGTTTTAAAGTAGGTCACCCTGGTTCTTACAGCATTGCTAGAAATACTGCAATCACTGACATTTTTACTTTTGCCCTCATTTGAAGATCCTGAAAAACAACCCTCTAAACGTAAAAGAACTCTTGGGCTTTTTGGTTCACCCTAAAGGAGCTTACAAAAAGCACAGACAAACATAAAAGCTAGATTTAACTAGGGGTCAGGTGAAAGGAAGAGTACTTCTAGCATAATTTTTACTGCAAATTAGGTTCAACGTTATACAGTTCTTTCCAAATTCATAAAACATCAGCTTGGAGGAAAGACTGAACTGTTAGACAACCTGCTCCTGCCAGGATAAGGCCACATTAAAATACAGGAGACCACTTGTCTAGATCTATTTTTTATGACAATTTAATGGCCTGTAAGTAAAATTTGCTGCTATTACTGAAGAAAGCAAACTGCATTGACTACCATCATGTAACAAAAAAAGAGCAGAGTTTCCAAAAATCGCTACAAAATGATGTTGCACTACAAGTCCATCTGACACTATAAGCGAAAATACAAACACTTCATACTTTTTCGCAGATGTGGTACATTCTTGAGTACTTAAAAAGGCCTTGTATCTTCGTACTTCATCTGGCAGCACTTTATTCCTTTCTCCTTTTGGTAAATATACTCACTACTTGCAACTGAATTTGCTCATCAGCTGTTTCTGAATGTAAGTATTAAACTGAAGGAAACTGGCTAATACATATGTCTGGTGGGCAAAAGATACTTACATGATCACGACTGTTAAAAAAAAACAAACCAAAACACAATAAAAAATAAACCACATGACTCCCAGTTCAGAGCATAATTCACATGATGATATTTCAAGTTATATATATATTTTTAGTTGCAAGCACAGAAGTCATACAATCAGTTGGTGCTGTTCAAACCCCAACCCTTTCTAGGGCATTTTAATACACTTAACATGTTGTTTCCCATATGGATATAAGAGAGTGTGCTCACCTGAAAAGGAAAAATGTTGTCAGCTCTATTCAAACTGTCTTCCATCCACGATTTTGGAGCAAAGGCTGAGCTGGGTCGAGCGTATTTCTGCAACTGGATATGATTACTTGCAAAATTCTTCTTTAAGGGCGAGATGGAATTCAAGGGTGTTATCCCTCCGTTCAGTCCCCTGCGATGGTCTCGACCTTGGGACCCACCCCACCCACCGTATCCACCTCCACCAGGGCTCCATGAAGATGGTGTAGGCGATGGACTTTGGTAGCTGCTCCATGGAGAAGGTGGCTTGTTAAGATTATTAGCTAAATGAGGCAACTGATTAAAAGCAGCATTTCTATGTGTGAATGGAGGTGGATGAGGACTTGCAGGAGACCTCCTCTGTTGCTGATGCTGATTGTGATGATGCTGAAAATGGGGGTGATGAGGGTGGTGTTGAGAGAGGGGTCCAATTTGAGGGGAAAAGCTACCACCAAAGCCAGGGCTGACGTGGTGTGGAAAATTCTGAAACAGCAGAGCACCATTATTAGCTGAGGCAGTAGGGACCCCTCCCTGGTGAAAAAAACTTGCATCTTCATTGATTATTGTAGAAGAAGAAGGAGCTATAGCTGCAGACCAGTTACTAAAACCAGTCAGAGAAGATGCAGTGGACGTCAAGGGCTGCGTCGAAGTACCTAGCCCTGAAGCCTCTTGATAATCAAATCCTGTTAACACCGGCGATTCTATTCTTATTTTCTCCTTTCCATTGCCATTCTCTGAAGAATTATCACCCTGATTTTCTTCAGTTTTAGCTTTCTCAGGTTCAGAGAGCATGCCTGCTTCCTGACTTTGACCAGGGGAAAGCTGCTGTTTTTCTAGGGACTCTTGCTTTTCCTGTTGCTGAGTTTTAGATTTTTCTGACCCCAGAATCTCATCCTGAATATTATGGGCAGCTGGAGCAGGAAAGAGCCAAGCTGACCCAGCACTACTGCCATTGGCAGCTGTGTTATTATTTATAAAAGCAGCAGGACTGGGGGTTGCATTTTGATGATGGTGCGGGGGCTGCAGATGTGGATGAAATCTGACTGGAAAAGCTGACTTATTTCCAGTGTTGTTTTGCACTAACACTCCAAACCCGTAATCCCCCATTTATTATATTTAGGGTTTGTATCCTCCCTTTAAGAACAAGTTGATGTTTAGTGTTTACCTCGTCCTCTTCTGAGGCGAGATTAGTATCCTGGTTTTAGCTAAATATTCCAGTTTCTCCCTCCACGGTATTTCAGATTTGGATAAAGATGCTTGCTTTTTTTTGCAAAAGCTAGATCTCTCTAACTATTTAAATGTGTCAATTTTGTCTGTTTCCTTCCTTTGGCCAGGAGGAAGGGAAAAATAAATCTTTGGTTCACAAAATAAGAGGTTTCCTTTTTCTAAAGGAAATGCACAGCAATAAGAGAAAAAGTTTCTGGGGAATAAGAATAAAGGGATTGTAACTATCCTGTTTTCTTCCTCCTCAGCAGCCTCGACTCACCCATAAATGAGTTAAGAGGGAAAGGGAAAAAAAAAAAAAGAAAATACAATGACGTCTGGTCTCCCGACCCCTTGGCAGCAAAAAATAGATTTAAATCTGGAATAATTTAATACATCTCTATAATCTAATATATATTTGTGTCCTGTTCAAAAAGAGTCTTTGCTGTGGGTAAGGGAAAAATTTACCTCAGGATCTCAGCATTCAGAAGGGTAAAAAGGGGGAGCAAGTTGCAGAAGAGGCTTTTTCGCCCGTGCTGTTGGGTTTAACCTGTTATATTTAGTAATAATATACACTGTGTGTGTATGCGCGCGTGTGTGATTGTTTAAAGGGGCAAGATCTTATCTCAGGAAATTAGTATTCTATGTGTGTTGGGTGGGGAGTGAGTTGTGCAGGAGAAGGGTGGATTCTTGATGCTGCTCTTTTTGGGCTGGGTTTCTGAGCTCGCCAGACTCGCTTCTTATTTATGATCCAGTATTTGCGTGTCCTTCATATGAGTCCTGGCTGTCCGATGAGGAAGATTTTCATCTCAGAAATCAGCATTCACAGTTCGGGAAAAGGGAAGGGAGGGGACAGCGAGTTGTGCAGGAGGAAGGGGAAGGAGGTTTTCTTGCTCTCACTGCTGCTGGAAGGGTGGGTTCTGGTGCGGGGCTCGTTTCTTTCCACCGAGATACGCGCGTTCCCCGCAGACAGCGAGCCCCGGCTGAAAGGCCGGTGGATGTGGGAGTGTGTGTGTGTTGTTCCTCCTTCTCCTCAAGGACTCGGCATCCAGCGGGGCAGGGGCGGGCGGGCTCGGCTCGCCAGGCCCCGGCTCTCTGTGGGGTGCCCCCGCAGTGTCCCCCCTCCCTCACAAGAGTCCTGGTGTCGGGGAAGGCAGGAGGGTTTTTTTTTACCTCAGGAGAGGAGCAGCCTCCAGCAGGGAGGGGAAGGTACTGGCGGCGGGGGGCCGGGCTCCTCTCTCCCCCATGGAAGGTGTTTAACCGGTTCTCCCAAATCTCCCGGAGATTACGGGACGGGGTCTCGGCAGCTGGGCGCAGAGGAGGGGGGACCCGGCGGACTAACCGGGGCGCGGGGTCCGGCGGCGGCGGCTCCTCGGAGCAGTCCTTCCCCTGCTGCGCGTCTTCTCGGCTCCAGGCGGGATTCCTTCCCCCTCATGTAAACCGGCCGGGCGCCGGGAGGGTCGCCGCGGGGGACGCTGCTGCCGGCGACGTAAGGAGCGGGGAGGCTCCGCGGGCGAGAGCGACGGGCGAACGGAGAGCGGGGGAGGCCGCCTGCCACGACACCGACTCCGGGGAGTCGGGAGGCGCTCCGGTGGCCGCGAGCCTGGCTGCGATGGGTCCTCCGCGCGGAACCTCCGCCGCTGCCTTGTTTTACCTCTTTTTGTTGTTTTTTCTTTCTCCTTTTTTCCTGTCTCCTTCCCCTCCCCCCACCCCCCCCAGCGGCCGCCGCTTCCTGCCTCGGTGCCGCAGCCGGTGCCTCCCTCCTCCTCCTCCCCACCCGGCCGCTGCCGAGCCCCGTCTCCTCAGGACCAAGCTGCCGCACGAAATGACAACCAGCTGGAGAAGGCAGCTCGGCGCTTCCGGTTCGGCGGCGGGCGCGCCCCTGTCCCGCCTCCGGGCACGCCCCGCCCCGCCTGCCGGCTGCTTCTCCGCTCCGCCATGTTTGGTAAGGGCAGGGAACACCCCGGCTGGGGCGGCCACCTTTGTGTTTGGCACGTAGCCCGCAGCTTGGCAGCCATCATAAGTATGGGCAAGAGGTCCGATAAGTACCGGCTGGGCGGCCATCTTGGTCTGAGGAGAGCAGTTCCCCCTGCGGGCCGCCATCTTTGTGGAGGGCAGGTCGTCCTCCTCAATGCAGGGCTGGTGGGACGGCCGGGCCCTGAAGGGCCGGGCAGGTTGGAGGCGCCCCAAGCCGGTGTCATTTGGCAGGCGTTCGTTGCTGTAATATCATGAGTAATATCTCAAAATAAAACCGTACCCCAAACACTGTAGGTTTCTAACGCCCTTTAGCACCGAAGGGCTGGAGCTCCTCTACTGAACCTTACCCAGGTGCTCCTCTAGTGAACCTTACCCTGGGCCTGAGGAAGCTGCATTAGAGCCATCTTCCTCATGAGCAGAAAGCCAGCAAAATAATGTAAAAAATGTTCAGAAGCCAACTTCTGTGGAGAAAATGCCACAGCACCTGACTTCTGTTTGGTTTTTAGCTCTTGAAACATGGAACTGACACAGTGATGGTAGGGGCTATTGAGGGTTGGTTTCTGCTGCAGGGCCCACACTGTGCTGGATAGGTACTCCCCATCTGGCACGAGGGAAAATGATTCCTATTGCATGGGTTAAAGGGAGGTTTTCACTGATTTTCAGACATATTTGTCAGTGAAGGGACAGGAGGTTTGAGCTGTAACAGCCAGCGAGTCTCATCTTTCAGGATGATGGATGAGGCCATTACAACATTTTAAGCACTATAAATAGAGGTGTTTATGGGGAGGGGGATTACAGGGATGCATTTGTGCAACTGTCTCAAACATGTGGTACCTTGGGACAGGATTGCCTCAGTGAAAAGTTAAGGTTTATGGCATGCTTTAGGAAGTTCTGGATTGAAAGGGAATGCATATCACAGCATAAACTATTCATTCGGCATGTATTTTATATAGCTCTGTTATTTATTAAACATTTAGTGATTATTACTTCATCGCGCATAGCAAGTCTGTATAAAAGCGATGGGCTTGGTTGTCCCCAGCTGCCAGGCATACGAAGTGAAATTCAGTTTTACTTCAACTGCAGTTACCAGATGGGTAACACCACACATTACACATCTGATTTCTTTTCGTATATTCAGTTATGTATGTGGTCTGTGGGCACAACCATAGGTCCAAAATTGATGTTCACTGTAAAATTTATTCTCGCACAGGAATGTGGTTTGTTCAAGGGCAAGCATCAAAACATTTGTCTACTACAGTTCCATTTTGTAAAACAGTTCATTTCTGGGATGGGTGCCCTTTTGCACATCTACTGATTAAAATGTGTAAATAAAATTATAGTTCAAAAGTAACTAACAAAACCCTGTGAAATAGCTATATGTGGATACACTAGTAGAAAAATCAAGTGGAAAAGGAAACATGCAGAAACATTTCCTGAATAATTTTCATTTACTAGTGGGGTGTCCACTACTACTTCCTCCAAGACTACGCAGTCACCTGATGGCAAATTTGGATGATACGGATTCTTTTAGCAAACCCAGCATTTCTTACCAATTTTATTAAATCAGTTTTCTTTGCAATCCTGTATACCTTGTTTCCATGTGTGAAAATGGACTTGTTTATGTACAGAGAAAACATCTTTGTGAACATGTAATTACTGGGTTATAATTTCTCCCTTTGTTTACTGTTCAACCTGTGTGAGCACATCTGATACTAAGTATTATTTTCCTCTGTAATTTTTCTAGTCATACTGTTATCATCGTCATCATCATCATCAGAACCAGGGTTAACAAGCACTTCTGTCAAGAAGCTATGAACCTGGCTCCAGCAATAGATTGCTGTTACATGAATAGTTTGGGAAAGACTGAGTAGATGGTCTGAATTAATTTCAGGCACACCCTTGCAGTGCATTAGGGTAGATGCAGATCACCTAGAGTGATATGAACAGAACTTCCAAAATCTGACTTTAATCACTTTGCTTGACAAACATGATTTGCTGAAACCATGGAGGTTTCTTAACCTAGCATTTTGATGATATCAGCTGCCCAGCAGGATTTGTGTCATTTTATTCAATTCCATTGAGGAAAAATGCCTGAACAATATCCAGGGATTGCATTAGTTGCAAAACGAGAATAAATCTCTGAAGAAAGTGAGTATAATCTATATTTAGCAGCCTGTGAGGAAGTTGCCACTTGGATGGCTGGATGATGTGAAGAGAGTCTCAAATAATGAAAAGCATTTAACACTGTCCCACACGACATCCTTGCCTCTAAAAGGGAGAGACATGGATTTGACAGATGGTCCTCTCAGTGGATAAGGAATTGGCTGAATGGTAGCTTTCAGAGTTGCAGTCAATAGCTCAATGTCTGTTGGACATCAATGACTCTGATGTCAGTGGAGACCAGTGACGAGTAGAGTTCCTCGGGGTTGGTATTGAGACTCATGGTGTTCAACATCTTAGACAGCAACATGGACCATAGGATTGAGTGCACCCTCAGCTTGCAGCTCAGAAAGCCAACCATATGCTGGTTTGCATCAGGAGTGTGGCCAGCAGGTTTAGAGGGGAGATTCTCCCCCTCTACCTCCACTCTCTTGCAACCCCACCTGGAATACTGTGTTCAGCTCTGGGGCCTCCAACATGTGAAGGACATGGACCTGTTGGAGTGAGTCCAGAGGAGGCCACAAGGATGATCAGAGAGCTGGAGCAGCTCTCCTA
Organism: Lathamus discolor; assembly: GCF_037157495.1. Classification (NCBI taxonomy): domain Eukaryota; kingdom Metazoa; phylum Chordata; class Aves; order Psittaciformes; family Psittacidae; genus Lathamus; species Lathamus discolor. The sequence continues at coordinate 11,232,038 of NC_088893.1, read as the reverse complement.
TGAAGACACGAGAGAGAGTCTTGGACTTGTTCAGTCTTGAAAAGAGAAGGCTCCGGGGAGACCTTAGAGAAGCTTCCAGTGCCTAACAGGGGCCTATGAGAAACCTAGAGAGCGGCTTTTGACAAGTGCCTGTAGAGAAAGAACAAGGGGGAATGGCTTTACACTGACAGAGGGGAGACTGAGATGAGCTCTTAGGCAGAAGTTCTTCCCTGTGAGGGTGCTGAGGTGCTGGCACAGGGTGCCCAGAGAAGCTGTGGCTGCCCCATCCTTGGCAGTGTTCAAGGCCAGGTTGGACAGGGCTTGGAGCAACCTGCTCTAGTGGAAGGTGTCCCTGCCCATGGCAGGGATTTGGAACTAGATGATCTTTAAGGTCCCTTCTGACCTGAAACAATTCTGTGATTCTCTAATGTATCTGAGCTCTATTTGAAAGTCCAACAGGATTTCTTTTATTTGCCACACAAGTTTTGCAGAAAGTAGTAATCAAATCAACTACATGATTAGTTCAAAAAATTGTCCAACGTTTTAAAATTAATTCCTTCTAATAGCAGTCAAATTTTGTTTACAACCTTCTTTTATGGGAAAGAATTTTCCTTTCCCAGCTGTCTAACACTGCAAAACCAAGCTGGTTTCCATGGAGCAGTGAAGATATTGCTATTGCTTTTCATTACAGACACACTAAAATCAGGACAAGCATTCCTAAAAACTTTCTTACTGCTCTAATTCAACAGCTAACAGTATAAGGAAGATCTTTTAAATCATTCAAGCTACAAGCTCAAATCCTTATACAGTCAAATTAATGCTTTATCATGTAGTGAGTTGTACACTGATTTTCCTGTAGCTGATGCCGTGATCCAACTTTTGGATAAAACTTGAAATGTGATATCCAAATAAATGACATCCCTCCCCCCCCCCCCGCCCAAACAACCAAACCTTTGAGCATCAAAATAATGTGAATCTAGCTAATTTAGAAATTACATTCTAAATTTCCCTCTACCCCAAAATAAATATCCAATAATGTTTTTGATGGGAAGGTTTTCTTAATAGCATTTGCTCACAGTGGTGAGATTCGGTGCCCAGATTTGCTGCCACATCCACCAAACAGGTACCTGCATCTCAGTTGTGATGTATCAAACACCTTTCACCTGAAAGGGATTTGAGACTGAATTACACTTGAAGTACTTTTAGTCATCATGGTACCTTCCACTAATCACTATCAGCATCAAATTGATTAATTTCTGGAAGCACTTTAACTCTGCTGGTTACCTTACAGGAGAGGATTCCCCTAGCCACTCCATCTGACATCATTAGGCAGCTTGAGCTGATGACTGCCAATGGCACTTTGCACTAAGCAGGCTTCCCTCCAGAATTATTCTTCAGGATCGCAAACCCCTTGACAACCTCTTCACTGTGAGACCAAATCACAAATGGAAACATATTGTTCTCCTCTGAGGATTAGATTTCTTAGCCTGCTTTTATTCTCAAAAGACTCACCAAAACATGTCGCCCAGTAAGTGCTTGACTGTGACTCAGGTCACAGGAAAAATTTGGGATGGCTGAACTGGTGTAGAAAAATCGGCTCGCTCACTTTTACTCAGAAACAGTCTTGAGATCTGTGGTTTGCTTCGGTCTGGTGTAGAGCCCATTCAGCCCTTCAGTGTTACACACCCCATGAAACAGAGAAAAGAAGAAAATCTTCAGGGCAAAATGGAGCAGTTTTGTCCAGTGGACCACAAAGCCTTGGTAAGGTCATATGACACATCAGATGTGAATTGTTAACAATAATTTCATAGAGTTGGCTCACAGCTAAGCTAAACCTGAAGGAAATGGAATCCCAAGAAGCCTCTCTAGCTCAGTTACACCCCTCATCCTGGGAGACTCCGGGAGAGCAGATGTGTGGTTTGTGATATGCCCTGAGTGTTATCAAATCAAGGTCCTATTGAGCTATGAAGTGAAATGACTTACAGAGCTCAGAAGGAACTCCTTATGGAAAATGCCTTGCCAGCAACCCTCTTTTTTTTTTAAATCAAAGGACTGTCAGCTCTCATGCATCTGCTGATTGCAGCTGTCATGGTGTCATCTGGAAAGAAAGGTGAACCCTTGGTGACTCAACACACGAACTTCAAACGTTAGCACAGCACACATTGCCGATTACAGAAACATCAGGCTGAGGCACTGCTGGTGGGGAAAATAAGAATTCAAGGCTCATTGTCGTACATTCAAAGTCATCTGCCTTAAAATCAACAAGGAGCAGAAAGAGGATAAAAATCTCTTTTCTAGAAGCTGAATTATCAACTGCATCTTATGTATCAAAAACTGTAACAACGCCTGAATGTTACAGTTTTCTGTATGTTTTCTGTACAGTTTTCTCAATGTTTTCTTGAACGTCAGCCCTATCAAGATGTCTAGATCTCCAGTTTTACATTGATAATTGTTGTATCTTGTCCATACATCAGTCTACAGCATATTAACACAATTTGGTAAATCAAAGTCAAAATTAACACTATACTGACAGCAGAGGGACTTTAAAAATTTTACACTGGGTTATACTAAAATTCAGAGGGATCATTTATGTGATTATTAGTCGCTCAGATGTTCCTCCACATTACTTTAGGTCTAATGTATCACATTAGATGCACAACTTGCACATGTTCAATGGTAATAAAGGCAACTAATAGACCTGAAAAGCTGCATCAACATTTTATCCTAAACAATTACTCCAGGAAGGCTGATCTAAAACTCTACGCAAGCTGTCAGTAGCTAATATTAGCCTACAGGTAGAGAATTACTTTTTTTTCTTTATTATTTCAGAGCAATTTTCAAAGACTGCAGAAAATATTCTCTAGGCCACAGAGAAAATCCAACAGTTCATTTTTGTGCTGATGCAGCTGCAAGTGCTGTTTGCTAGATCATATCTCAGCTTGGTCACTGCAATATCAAAGTATGATTTTATAAACCCGGTAAACCATTTAACTCTTGTGTAAAACACATTATACATGCTAATGGCTTCATTTGGCTAAGCTGGCTTCGTCATTTTTCTGCAGCTGGATGGAGGCACTATATACTGATATACCCTCATAGGTTAAGCAACTCCTTAATGGAATATATTGCCTTGGAGTCTTTAGTCTTTATGAAAAAAGTCCCTATCACTGCCCAGAGAACTATTTTGTGTGCAGTAATTATGTAATATTAATGAACAATATTATGTACAACTGTATTTTCCAGCCCATTCTTTGTATGGAATGTACTTCAGAATGACCTGACACTGCAAAAATGCCTCTAGCTTCCATGGCCCATGTAAAATACAATAAATACATAAATAATTTAGAGGAGGAAATAGGTAGTGTTGCAAAGGTGGTGGTATTCTTACCACTGTACTTCAAAATCTGGTGATGTGGCCTTTGGAAATGTGTTTTTCTTTTTTCATGTAAGGATTCTGCTTCTTCAAGCTGGAAAAAAAAAATTCCACACAGATATGGAGCTTTAAAATGCAAATTTGAAAACTAACTTTGTAATTTTATTTCTGAAATTGTAGAAGGAAAAAAGCACACGAGAGGTGTCTGCCCACTTCAGGCTTTTTCAGAAAGCTTCGCCTATCCTGCTTAGATGGGATTTCTGAAGCTGAAGGTTCCTAAATTGCGATCACCATGACATAACAGCATTGCATCCATGGGAAAGCAGAAAGGAGATACCTCTGTGGCTTCTGGTGTGTATGCTAATGGCTGCCCAAAACCCCTTTCCAGACAGACTTGTCTTCCATGAAGGCAGTTAGCCTGCAAGCAGGGCCTTGGGCACAGCCAGGGCGCCCTTTGCCAGGTATTTGGGAAGCTGATCCTGAGTGCAGTGGGTGAGCCAGCGCTAAACGTGCTGGGACAGCCTGTCCTCAGGCACCCACCAGTTGTCCAAGATGCATCTGGAAGGCAGTGGTCATCCAGTGTCTTCATACTTTGGAGATTTAGCTTCTCAATCTCTTGGGTTTGGGGAGTTTTTTTCCCACTTCTAAATTAAAGTAACTGGTTATTTAATTCCTGTTCATGAAGGGGGAATGCATAAGGACTGTTGCAAGGGCCAGTTAGGGCTTACAAAGTGCACTAGCGCTGAGTATAATTTTTACTACAACTCAGTGACACCTTCATTTCTTAAAGTAAGATTTCATAGCCTATTCATTTACAAAGTGGGCTAGTGCCTTTGGGTATTTGGGAAGGGCAAAAAGACAAATTGAAAAGCACCAAATCATTTCATTTCAAAGTGCATTAAGCACACACCTTCCAATTTTATGACTAAAATGTTCATCAACTTTTTCCAAAGAGGTTTGTATCCAGGGCACAGAAATAGTTTGTGGATTTTAGATTCCTGAAATACTTAACAACGCTATTCAGGGGAAAAAATACTGTCTTCTTGTCCTAAATAAAACAGATTCACGTGCAAAGTATTAATGAATCTAACTGACAGCTTAAGGATAAAAATAGCATGAACTCCCCTAAATATTACCTAATCAAACATTTTCCAGAACAGAATTTCTGGAAAGTGTTGGGATGTAATAAAAAAGCAAAGAGAACAATATTAAAAGTCTAATTCAGAGTGGCCAAAATGAGATTGTGGGGTTTTCTTCCACCCAGGGGTCACAGTCCCCTTTACTGAAGCATTTGCCGATGACACCAAGCTGTGTGGTCCGGTTGATATGCTGGAGGGAAGGGATGCCATCCAGAGGGACCTTGACACACTTGTAAGGTGGGCTGATGGCAACCTTATGAAGTTCAACCACGACAAGTGCGAGGTCCTACACCTGGGTCAGAGCAATCCCAGGCACAGCTACAGACTGAGCAGAGAAGAGATTCAGAGCAGCCCCACAGAGAAGGACTTGGGGGTGCTGGTCAATGAGAAAATGAACACGGGCCGGCAGTGTGTGCTCGCAGCCCAGAAAGCCAACCGTATCCTGGGCTGCATCAAAAGGAGCGTGACCAGCAGGTCGAAAGACGTGATCCTGCCCCTCTACTCTGCTCTCCTGAGACCTCACCTGGAGTATTGTGTGCAGTTCTGGTGTCCTCAACATAAAAAGGACATGGAACTGCTGGAACAAGTCCAGAGGAGGCCACAAGGATGATCAGGGGACTGGAGCACCTCCCGTATGAAGACAGGCTGAGGAAGTTGGGGCTCTTCAGCCTGGAGAAGAGAAGGCTGCGTGGAGACCTCATAGCAGCCTTTCAGTATCTGAAGGGAGCCTATAGGGATGCTGGGGAGGGACTCTTTGTCAGGGACTGTAGTGACAGGACAAGGGGTAATGGGTTAAAACTTAAACAGGGGAAGTTTAGATTGGATATAAGGAGGAAATTCTTTCCAGTTAGGGTAGTGAGACACTGGAATCGGTTGCCCAGGGAGGTTGTGAGTGCTCCATCCCTGGCGGTGTTCAAGGGCAGGTTGCATGAAGCCTTGTGTGGGATGGTTTAGTGTGAGGTGTCCCTGTCCATGGCAGGGGGGTTGGAACTAGATGATCTTGAGGTCCTTTCCAACCCTAACTATTCTATGATTCTATGATTTCAGGTCCTGGTCTGTGGGGCTGGGTAGCAGTGTGCAGTGCTCAGCCTCCAGCACAGCGCCTGGGCTGCTTGGCTCCTTTTGGAGCTTTGCTTGCTGGAGTCTGTAGTCTCCAGGCTGCATCTCCATTGTTAACAAGGAGAGCAGTAGTAATCTGCTCCATTTTAGGCAAATCAAGCGCAGCTCTTTGGCTCCTGGCATGTTCCCAGCATGGCTCTGAGATGAGCATAATTCCACAAAATCCATAAAATTCAGAGCACAAGACTGCCACTGTTCCCCCTTCCCTGTGCCTTGCAGGTAATGTAAAGTCCTCTGTTGGGATACTTAACAGAGGAGGGACATATACCTAATGAATATTGGTTTTCTATTGCTAAGGGGACGAGTTAAGAAGAGTTTCAGTTTTACCTTTGAGTTCCCTACCTTGTGGGTTTCATGTCATATTTCCACTGGCAAGGGGCTGGAGGGGTGACTGTTGCATATTCAGTGTTCCCCTCCTTCTGCCTTGCAGGGGAAAGACGGTGTGTTTCCAGCAACAGAGTAGAATGAACTCATGCTTTCCAGTTTTTCCCCATGTTAGGAAATAGGTCCTGTCTCATTACTGGTGACAGCACATATTGGTAGGTCATAGAGCAAAGGGAGAGCCTTGCGTAGAACAGCTGGGGCCCAGAGCCAGAAATCTCATTAAAGTAAGCTGCTGCTATTTCCAGCCTGTAATAGAGCTTTGGAGCTTGATTATATTCAGTGAAAGCAGGTCATTACAAACACAGTGCTTTTTGCATATTATCTAAATTGAAATAATAATATGTTCTCTCCTTTCATGTGCTGTATTGATAAATCCCAACTTATGAATGAAACATGTTGATTAGTTAAAAATAATTAGTTTCATATTATGCTTCCAAGTTTAAGGCTTGATTAGTGCAAACAAATAACTTTTGATAATAAGTCATTTACAGATTATTCTCTTAAATGGAGCACACAGGCATAAAAATAATCTGCAGCAATAAATTGTGTTATTTGTTCTCTCTTTTCTCTTTGATTTGAAATGTAAGAGTACTTTTAGAACTTGAGAGACAGAATGTCTATGTGCAGATTCTGATCTCAACAGCAATTGCTGCAGTGCAACTCTGGCGTTACTTGATTGAGGTGACAATGTACCAGATAAGAGTATGGTGTTCTTTGATTCAGTCTTTCTGGTCATGTAGCTCCAAAAGAACAATTGCTGTTTACAGTGACTGAGAACATGGCTGTGTTTAGCTTCTCCTTATTTAACTTGCATTTAAATGTTCTGATATTTACATCAGAACTGAGCTAATGAGTTATTTTCTGTATTAGTGGTAGCTCTAAGTAACCTTTTCAGTTCTTTTGAAAGAAAACAAAGCCCTGCATGAACATTATTTTTCTACTTCTCGGTTCACTGAAGTCAGCACAATTCAACAATGTCCACAAAGCATAAACACAATCCTGAATATGAATATTTTCCTGAACCAGAGCTTAGGGCAGTCATAAGGACAAAGTCTTTTTCTTAGCTCCCCTAGGGTTCTTCTCACACTAGTAAAAGATGGGTCTGTGACTGTGTACAGGAGACAATCACTAAAGAAAGACTGTACATTGATAGGATTATGGTATATAATAAAATTAGATAACACCGTGGTAAAAAGCCTCAGCTCTGTTGATACTGCTATCTCTGCTGTTGCTCCCACCTACACAGCCTCCCTGGTGGAAAGTTATGGCTTTCAATTATCACTCTGAAAATCCAGCCCTATTTCGGGAGTGCTTATAACTTGTAGCAGTCATCCACGTTGTGGGAGTCTGACGGGGTTGTTGGAGAACATCAGCCTTCGTATTTAGGCGCTGGAGTGTGACAATTCTAGATGAAGCAAATAATATGCTTTTGTAAAGCATTTCTGTAAAATAGTTTCCTTCCTGGTTGACAGGAAAATTTGTGAAGCCTGGAAAGAGAACCAGACCCATGCTCCATTCTCCCACTTTCCAGATTTCCAGCAAGGGAGTTAATTCAATAGCAGCAGTTGTGGTATGGACACTTGTTCAGTGGTGGCTGAGACCACCAGATTACCGACAATACATAATCACAAAATAGCCAGGAGCTAGAAATGGCTAAATCTTTATTGTTGTGTGGAAGACCTGAAGTGACTTACTGGTTAAAAACTCTTCAATCCTTCTCAATCCTCTCTGAGGGCACTTACTGAGGAATGGTAATGGTTTACAGTCTCAGAGTGCTTTTAAAGCACTCAGTGTCAGAAAAAATGGCATTAACCCACTCTCCTCTCCAGATCCTGGACCTGATTCTCAATGCTAATCAAGAGTAATTTCAGTGAAGGGAAGGGAGTTATACAAGACCTGTGTAAAAGTGGAATCAGATCCATGTATCGTACATTTAAGATTCCTGGCAAAATACACTCTATTTACTTGAGGAAATTAAAACATCTCAAAGAGTGGGTGATTTAAGGGCTATGTTCTTACTTCCTAGAAATTAGAACAGTACATCAGGTAATCAATAAGTGTATAAAACTGTCTAAAATGCAAGCATTGCAGAGGTCAGGAATGGAAAAAAGCGCAGCTGAAATCACTTTACATGATATACTGGAAAAACAACATTATTTTTACCAGCAGCAGTGAGAAGCCGTTGCAAAAGGCAAGAAGCTGATTTAATGGTATGACAAACAACATTTGTTCCATAAAGCCAATTTTGCCACTTACATGACAAATAAAACTAAACACAAAATTAGACTGTTCAGCTAAGCACTTTAGCTCCAGCCTCCCTTGAACTTTGAGAAATTCAGGGAAACAAGAGCTTGGGTTGGGCCCATCTGTATCAGAAACACAGCACTGCATTTATACCGTGTTATCAGTATTTTTTTCACTTCAAATCACAAGCACCAGGCAGTGTGGTGTGTGTATCTCTATAATAGAAATGTCTCAGTTACATGCAAAACCTCTCCAGTGTCTCCCACAAGAAGAGGCTCCATTAAGACTAATGAAAATGCTGATTCTGCACAACAGACACCACAGATCCTCCAGGAGAGCTGTAGGAAAGAAATGGACTCTTAAACAGGTAGGGAGTCACTCAGCTTCTGCCCTCAAATCTGAAAAGAGCTGCTTGATGAGGCTTGATGAGACTTAGATGGAAGCAAGAAATTCAAGAAGGAAATATCCAGGGCTGTGAAAGCATAAGTAAGCTGCACATAGTTTTCTGACTTGTAGTAACTCACAGATCACTGTATCAGCTCCTGGGCTACTGCAGGAGTATAGAGGCTGCTAGAAAGAGGAACAAACACTCCTCTATGCTGCTCCCTCCCCCTGCATTACAATAAGCCAAGGCTTGTGATGTTTCTCCAAAGAATGGGGAAACCTAGGAGTGATTTTGGACAATACATGCTGGTGATCATGAGTCACTGGCTAATGTTAAAGACAGATCTACAGTCAGATGTGGTGTGTATAACAGTGACATTGTTTGCCATCAGTGGAGTTGCTGTTTGCTTTATGCCTGATCTGAATTTTGCGTATGCTCCTAATGGCATTAAAAGGCATTTTTGTTAATGTACAGTGAGGGGAATAAACCCCTGCAGTGTCAGCCTCAGTTTTGAATGGGTTAGCTTTTTTGGCTTGTCACATCTTTCTAGTGTCTAAACCTCTGCCTTTGTATTGTAATGTGGCGTGCCGTAAATATCTTTAATGGAACAGATTACATCAGCTAACCTAGTGTTGCCAATCTCAATATTAAAATCTGCAGCAGTAAGGAGCCCTGCCCAAAGGACTATGACAAGTATTCAGCTCCATTTATATTAGAATACAAAGTACAGAATAAACCCACATAATTTCTGGCAACTGGTACTACCTGTCAGATAAGAATGGCACAGGGGAAAACAAGCACAGAGCATTGAAGTTCCTTCTCAGAATTAAGAGTGGAGTACTTAATACGTTCCTTTCCTGAGCTTGCTGTAGGTTCATAATTTTTTAGTAGTAACTCCCCATCCCTAACAGCCAAGCAAAAGCAAAAAGTAGTTTCCTGTTTCTACACACACTGACTCTGTTAAGTTCATGCTGGCTGCAACAATTGAGAGATCTGGTAGGATTTAAACATGTTTTCACCTTGTTTCAGATACACAAAAGACACTGGCTAAAATGCTTAAGAATATTCAACATTTTCTTGTGGTTTCTATATGCTCAGTCAGCTGCACATTGACTGTGCTGTTCTCATGGCGATTCCAAGTTCACTTGAGGTTGTTTAGGGCCAAAGAATATCCCATCCTATGGGATACGTCAACATTTCATTGAACTATTGTCCCCATGTTAGACTGTTCATCAGAACTTCCTGTTTTTCAACCCTCACCGTGAATATTCTTGGAAGAGACTGATCAAGGATATATGTATCAAGTGTGAAATAATTAGACTTAGTGGGACACAAGTTCTAAAGCGTGGGAGGCATGATTCAGCACTTTATCTTTCCAGTGTTAATGATTTTTTGTTTATTTTTTAGAGATTTGCAAGGGGAAAACTGGACTGACTTCTCTGCATGGGACTTAAGGATTCTGTAACTGGAAAGATAAAGAAGTTGGCAAGAGCTATCCACCATGCTGTTTTCTGACTGCTGCTAGCCCCCCAGAGATGGCTTCATTCTGTTAGTATTTACTGCCCATAAATTGCAACCAGCATGTTGAGATGCTCTTAGGAAAGAAGCAATAAAAACACAGGAAATATGAATGATCAAAATCATGTTATCTACTGTAGGAATATGGGACCAGATCCTCACGTCCTGTGCCTTTATTTCAGCAAAGGAGCTGGCCTATTATTTCTATTTAAAATCGGTTGCCATGGTGGTATCATCCGGGCTTTCACCCTGATGAAAATTGTTTGCATCTGTGACGCAGTAGTGCTGGCAACCCAATGTTTGCATCTGCCTCCAACACAGGAGTAATTGTGAGAATGGAACCTGGCTGTTCACCTTTGCACAGTAAACAGGTTCCTTAAGCACACACATAGCTCTTGCTGTTAAACCTGCATGGAAGTGGAAAAGCAGTTGGTTTGACAGCTGCTGAGGCTGCTGCAGAAACCTCAGATGAAATGGAAGTGCTGAAGCGAAACTCCATGGGCAGGCTGACCCTTCCGCAGGGGTGATACTGGTGCATGGGTGTGATTTTGCAGTACCAGTGGAATTTCTGGGAATTTAAAGTTCTCCCATTTTCAAATTGATGGGAAGCCCTGCCTGACATTCAGATCTGCTGATACAAGAGTCTCTCTCTTCCATTTTCTAATGAGTCTTAATCATTAGCGGCTAGTGATCCTATTAGGTGAATGGCAGCCACTACCAGGAGACTCAGAAATGTCAATGAACAGTAAAACAGGCTAAAAAAGGGACTTGTCACATGCATTTATTTTAGGTGACATTTCAACTTCTGGCCCAAACTGGCTATGGGTTCAGGTGTAAGAGTGCCAGAATCTCATGAGGGTCCTTCAGAACTTCATCCTGCCTCCCACTGGATTCTCTAAGGCATGTTCACAGAAAATCCCAAGACAGTCCCAGGCCTGAAAGGGATATTTAGGCTTGAAGCTTTCTGTCTAATTAAAAAAATTGTCTTGGAATGCTAAACCTCAAACAGGAACATATAGGGTTAATGCTCCTCCCTGCACAAGCTGTCAGCACTATACTTTGAACAAAACAGCAGCAGCTTTACTAGCTAGAGTAGTGCTTGTTAAATTGAATTAGATCTGGAGCACTAGTATCAGTCCCTTCTCTTTACCTTTATTGGGAAATCCTGCTTTCCCGCATATGTGATAAGTGGGGGAGGAGGAACTCAAGAGCAGCTCTGAACAATGAACAAGGACCAAATGTTATCAGCAGGAAAGAAATCCTGCTAGTGCCAACTCCATAATGGCAGTTAGCATTTTGCAGAGCAGAATCGACCTGAGGTGCTGGCTCTATATTCCTCTCTAGTTTGCAAATAAAAAGCTGGGCAGTCTCCTGTCTGTCTTTCCAGCACACATACTGTATTTCAGCCTGCAATGCCGATTCTGCTGAGCTGTAAGTGAAAGATCTGCTGAGTAAGAAATTATTAAAGGCAAGCAAGAGCCTCATTGTCTTCTGGTGATGTCAGTGTGACCCTTATCAATAATTGAACAGCTTTTCCAGGAACACAATCTAGAGAGACCAGAGCCTGTGTTACCACGTTGCCACTTCAGTCGTGTTCCAGCAAAGGTTGCTCTCCACAGAGGCAATATTGTGCCATTTCTTTATTCTGCAGGCTCACGATGCTGGGAGCTGAGGCAATGCTCCATCTGATACACCACTTCCCACCCACATGCTGTCACACTTAAAAGCATCACAGGCTTGAAATAGGGACCATTTTTAAAGGGACTAGCCTGTCTGCTGCAGGCTGGAGCCCACTGGGGTGTTTGGAGGGAGAGCTGTGGGTCTTTCACAGTCCACGAGCCTTCACTGCTGGCTTTTCCTTTGAGAAGAGGAAAGCTGCAGGTCAGAGCTTTGCCCCGCTGCTATCACAAGGACTTGGCATAGGGCGCAGTGGTCACATCAGAGCACCTGGATACCAAAGCCGGGAGCTTTGTATAAAAACTGAGAAGTGGATTCGTGAAAGCTCCCTGTGAAAAAACTGGCACCCAGAGAGTGGGAGAAGCCAGGTGATTTTGCATTTGTATCACTCCTGCAGAAGAACTCTTAATCCCTTCAAATCAATACACCCCTCTAAGAAGGGGCAAACTTGTAATAAATGCAGAATCCCCCTCCCCCCCATATATGAGGGAGATTCGTCCCATATCCTCCCTCATATTCCCCCCCATGACATGAGGGAGGAAAGTCAGAGGTTAGGCCTTTTATGCAGGTGTGTTCTGAATAATACAAGCCTGTAATTGTGCTCTCCTGGCAAGAGATTTTGTGGGACAAAATTTCATCCCTTACCACAGACCCTGTGGGTTACTCTGATGTCAAAAAGGGGCCACAAACTGTGCCCTGCAAGGCTCTGCTACCCAGGCACACTGCGGGTAAGGCCCTGGCCACTTCAGGCTCAGCCTTATCATTACACTGTGATCAGGAGAGGCAAGAAAGATTTCTGCAGTAAATACTGGAGCGGGCAGTCTGAGCTGCTTCAAATTAGAGCAGCTCATAAGGAGCTACTAAACATAAAATCATCCTCAGTGCAGCTCCAGTTTAAGCCAGGGCATGCCAGCCCTCAGAGAGGCACAGAATCTCCTGGATGTAAATAAGTCAGGATGAATAGGAGAATTTGAAGTTTACAATTGAAATGCTGAAAAAAAAATAGAAAGGGTGCCATGCAAAGGGAGGAGAGCAAAGAAACCCCATCAGCTATGAGAAATGTCCAGTATCTGTAGTCCTACAGTTTGGAATTTCAAGTGTCCTCTGCCACAGCCTCATGCTTTGCTCCTTTTAACTAATCTCCTATCCTGCATACCTCCATATCCTCTCTACCTTGGAGGATTTCTCAGCTCATTCTAACCCTTCTCCTCTCTAGTTTCATCAGACCATTTCTTCCTCTGTGTTTGTACAGTACCCCACAACATATTGGTGGCCTAAAAGCCATTAGTAATAACAATAAATACAGTAATTAAATCTTTCAGTAACAGAACTGAATCTTCCATTGCTGCAGTCTGAACTCCACCTACTAAAAAGGCAGATGATGTTCTCTGTGGTTCTTTGTTCCCCGCTTTTGTGGATGGTAGGTCTAGACCCAGTTCTGCGTATTACATGGGTGTAACTTGGTCTAATGGGAGTAAAAGTGAGCAAGAGAAGCAGATCTCCAAAACCCCTAAAACAGACAGGGTAGTGGTGGCGGGGTCAGGTTCCTGCTGGATATGATTGAACTAGTTCAGTGATACAAAACTAGATCTGAACTTTACTGCTCTGGCCTATATCTGACAGAGATAAAAGATTCTATCTATATCCTTCAGGCCACACAAACCCATTTCTAAAGCCGTATTGTGTTTCCAGGTTATATTACAGACAGCTGACTCTGCTGACTTCTTGCATCTGAATCATTCCTCCACTTTAATCCATGTTTTCAACTCCAGAATATACCTAATTCAACAACATCTGGAAATCAACAATTATCAGTAAATGCTGAAGTTTAATGAGGTGACAGCAGGACACACCGACTAGTATTTAATCATATGAGCCAGACCATGCTGACAGGTTTACAGATACCTTTGCTGAGCTTCAGCATCAACACAATTTTGTATAGTGGAGGCAGGTCTTCTCTTGCACTGTACTTGCACCATCCTCAGAGTTGGTGTCCTGATACTTTCTGTATGTATACTGTCTATTCCATAAGCATGCCTCTGAGATGTTTTTCCAGTCCTCACCATACCTGGGCCAGCGCTACCGCATGTAATTAATCTGCATACTGAAAATAATCTTTTAATCATAGCATTAAAGGCATAATTTAAAAAGAAAAAAAAGGAGAAAGATAAAAAGGAAAACAGATTCTACAGTACAAGACAAAATTAGTAAGGAAAGGTAGCTACATACCAATCTACTATAAGACAGCCCAATTTAACCTGTGTTTTTGTGATCTCCCACTATATCAATTTAGACCTATGAGGGAAAGTACATACATCTTTAAAATGGCTGTTTATCACTGAAGCAGGTGCCTTGCAGTCTTTTATCCCTGGCACCGTTTGAAAAATGAGCAAGGAAATGGAGCAGGACACGTTTGACAAGTAGGAGTGGAGGCAGACGAGGTGGGCACCTAAACAAGAGCTGGGAATCTAATTTGTCTTGGTATCAACAGTCTTCAAGCATCTAAACATCTTTTAGTACCTTGACCCAATTGACTTGGACACAGTTCCTCCAATAAATCTGTATCAAAGCAATTCAGGTGTCCCCAGGTCATCTGCTAGCACCTGAAATAATAAGCTATCTTTCTGCTGTGATGGTTTAGGCATCATAATAAATGGTTTTTCAGGATAGTAAAAGTGGTACTTTTACTGGCTTGATTTGAACTGTCAAGCAAGTAAAAACCCACCAGCTTATTTCCACTTGTGCAGCCTTGACTTAATTCTGGCAGCTTTCCTGAGGTGTATGTGACTTGTCCCAGACTCAGTTACTACTGTAGGCTGCAGGCTGAAATTCGTCCAAGGTTTTATAGATCTTCAAGCCAAACTCTGCTCTCTGTACAAAATGTGTTGCAACAGTCAACTCCTGCTGAGCACCAGAAACTGGTCCAGGAATTACAGCACTGAGTGTTCGGGCTGGTGACAGATTGCTTTACCTATGCGTAAAACAAGAACATGAACCTGCAGAGATAATTAAGCAGTTGTTGCTAGGAGGCTTCAGAGCTGCTTTCTGAAGTTCTCCTAAAATGACAAGTGCTTTGTTTGGATTTGTAAGAACCTTTGAAAGCTAAGTATGGCTGGATCAAAATCACCATAAAAGGGAATTGGATTTGGTGACCCTCTGTTTCCTGAGACTAATATTTTATGGGCACAAACCAGCTGTTTGAATCTGTTTCTGAAAGATTCAAGAATGAAAACCTGGGGGTTTTGATACTCTTCATTTGTACTAAGATTGGAGCAGAATATCTCAGTCTGGAATGTATATAGCACATTTAGCTGTCATAACACTTGTAATAGAGCTGGGTACCATTTAAGTTTTCACAGTCCTTGATCACCAGCCCAAAACCATACACTCAGTTTACACTTTTAAATGCCTGTACCACAACTCAGATTGTTTGTCAACATGTTACATTTATTTGAATTTGTTTGAGCCCTTCAGAAAGCTTCTTTCTACTCTTCTGACTGGACAGCAGAACCTAAGGGCAACTCTGTTTCACTGACAGACTGAAAATGGGTAAAAATAGGTATAACCATTTGGTTTACTTGGGACCTGTGTTGAAAATAAGAGTAAAACTAAACCCATGTGTTTGCTGCGAAAATCTGGGGGGGTTACCCAAACAGTTAACATACAGTCTTACTGGAGACAAGGCACTATTTTTTTCCTTAGAACTGAACTGTGTCCTTGTTGACAGTTTTCACAGATAAGTTATGAATGATACAAGCATGATGGTTAAGGGAGGGAAGAGTGCTGCAGTGACTTCAGAGAAAGACATAAAGTTTAATAAGCACAAGAGACCCACTGACTGGAGAGACACAAAGGAAGAAGGGTGAGAATGGTCATAAAATTATATATCCACACAAGTATTCAAATAATATTACCAAAAAGCATAGTTACCACGTAAAGTCCATGCTCTATTAAGTAAGGGACTTCTTTGCAGAAAGTCCTTTAATGCTGGGGAGGGATCCACTGGGCAGGGAAGATAGCATATTTCCTAGAGTCCTACCGTATTCTGAGAGCCACTAACTAATTAAAAGTAGGTTTTTTTGGCCCCATCTCCACAGTAAGTCACCAGGACGAATGGAAAGTGCCTTTAAACAAGGTAAAGCAGTGATGAATCACCAAATCTCCTGCCTGCTGAGAGGGATCACCCCTCCACTGCTTCTGCAGCCTCTGGCTGAGGTACCACTGAGAGAAGTCACCGAGTTAAATAAAATCACAGCTTTTTCCGAGTACCTTCAAGAGTCATTTGCATATTTAATTCATGTTTCAGAAGCGGAAAAATCATTAAGCCAGTTAAAGAAATATATACCGAGAGCTTCGGGGGGGGGGGGGAGGAAGGTTGGGGGTGTTGGTGTGTGAAGCCTGGTGACTGCAGCTGGATGGGGAAGAGAGGGGGAAACCCTGACTCTTAGCACTGCACAAAGCACCACGTATTTAGCATGGCTAAAGCATCTGCCTTTGACAGAGATCCTCTCACTAAGGACAGAAAGAAACGTTCATCAACAGCAACAAAAGACCTTGGAGCATCCCTCCTTAGCCCTTTATTTCCTGAGTGTGTAAGCCATGAATGATGAGTATGCCGAGAGTTAAAGTAAAAATAAAAAATCACTCTCTAGGAAAACATACAAGAAAAGGGCAGCTAAATCTCTGACAGATGAGAACACTCTCAGGGTGTCAGCAACAGTTGTTCTGATTTACACTATCTGGAGGGAGAGATAAGGACTCCACAGTACAGCAGCATCTAATAAATGAAGCCTGCTGCACAATAACGAGAAAAACCTCTTCATTTTATTTATTTATTTTGCAGTTAATTTAGTGTTCCTGAAAGCAAGTGCTTTTTTGCTTTGGTCACTGACAATACAGCCAAGTTCTCCCTCATAGCTCTGTCAAAAGACACTTTATAAATAACTGGAAAGGAGGATCTTCACCCCTGACCTGTGGAATCTACCACTTAAAAAGAAAGATGATGAGCACTGATGCCTGGCAGTCCCTGCCTGTAGATTGCTCACACAAATCTACCTAGTTCAGACCTGGTCTTCAAAGCAGTAAGCAATGGGGCCATGTGTATGTAGTAAGCACATGATATACATGCCAGTCTGGTTATAAAACTAATCTCATTTTGACTTCTAGGGTCTGCTATGAGAATTTGAAATGAAGCCTTGGGACAGGAAAATCTGATCAAAGTAGAAATAGAAAATAAAAACTCTCCACTCTCACTCCCCCAGCTGAAGAAAAAACAAACAAACGAACAAAAAACCCTTGCCAAAACTATCAAACAAACAAAACCAAACCTGCTAATTTGGGGGAGGAGTTAAAAAAGTCATCTAACACATAATCTAGAGCCATTTTCTCTGCTTTGCAGGAAGGACTGCTGCATAATTTCAGTGCACTTGTTCAGATCAAGGTGTTGCAAACACCTACTTTGTTTTTGCTGCTGCTTCCATGTTCCTCATTCCCTCAGACTGTCCCTAGCTCATTAGTCATGTTGGGGCAATGATAAGGTGGAGAATGATTACATACTTGGCTCAGACTTTCCCCTTCCCAGTACAGAGTGTGCTTGGATTGCTCCTGGGTGGAGACTGACCTGAATGCCTTCTTTAAGCCATACGCATGCAACCCTGTACTGTAATGATTTCCAGTTTGGTTATGTACCTGTTTCTGTTCCCAGGGCCTATCTTTCAAAACAGGATGGTCCTGATTCAGGTCCTGTTGTTGGCTCTGTTGGTTTGGCTGAAAAACCGCGGATCCCCATTGAAACAACTCACCTTTTCTCAGTTATCTTCAGAAAACAACATTACTCCCTGCATTCCTTACCTGTTACTATGTGCAAGCAAATTTGATGAGTGTGTGTTGTGACAGTCCCCTGAGGAATATTGCCTTTGGGATCATTTTCTGAGCTTCTTGGAAAGCTCTCTGTGAGTGACTGTGTTTGGAGATGCTCGGTGGTGAGGTTCTGGTTTTGCCTTTCTCAGTTCTGAGCTGTGGGCGCCATGTTAGGACATTGATGGTTTTCACTCATCTCACCAACATGTACCTCTTACCCTGAGCCAGACCAGGGCTCACCTCACCGAGTGACACACAGTTGTAGCACAGGACAATTGTCCATCTATCATGCAACCAAGTATGTGCTTGGTCTTTTCCCCTAGACCTCCTGTTCTCACATTCTCTTTTCCAGAAAGTACTAATGTCCCTCCTCTACCAGTCTGAGCCTTGGCTTCCTCCTTGACTAAGTCTTTGACTGAACTTTGTATCAAAGGCTTGTCATTTCTTCTGCTCTGTGTTCAGTTTTAGCCTTTCTTCTATTCCCACACTGAAAAAACCAACCCAAACACAAATCGCCTTGTGACTTGCCTGTAGCAAACTTCTCCTTTCTGCCACAACGCTGCCGGTATTACCAGTTCAAAGCCACTCAGACTGTTCCTCCTGTTGCTCCACAGCCTCCCACTGAATACACCCTCACATCCCTCCCCTTTGCATGCAGTGCTTATGGAAAAGAAGGTGAAAGATGCAGGGTGAGGACAGGGTGCTGGGTAGGACATTTTGGGCAGTGAAACCCAGAACTGCTGGCAGCAGGGGCTGGCTCAGCCTTGCTGAGGTACCTGCTGCTCCAGCCCTGAGCTCCTGCATGGCTCTACCTGCTCTTCCAGTTCCCAGCTCCCACAGTGCCAAAACACTTCTGCCAGGGACAGTAATGCTCTCCCTCACCTGCCTCTGGCCATACCCCTGTAATAAGCTTTTATGTCCTTCCACAGAACATCTCCTGCTGCTTTGCACTTCTGCAACCGACTCAGGTTCCCACAAGACCACTGCGCAGCCCCAGTCTGGCAGAGGTCTGGCCCACTCTTGTCTGTGTGCAGCAGAAGAGGGGCAGTGGCAGAATCTGACATGTCTCCCATCTGCCTGAGGACATGGTAATGTGAAAGAGAACCAGGTGATACACTTTGCCCGTTCTCCCTCAGTTTTTCTTTTTTACAGACCCAACCCTCAATGCCAACTCCACCAAACACCAGTGCCACCAAATTCTCACACTGTTGTCCCAACATCCACATAGGTCTGAATGCTGCTGTCAGCTGTCTTGGCAGACTGAGTGGTTAACCCAGTTGTTACTGAGGCATCATCAATCCACTCCACCAAGATACATAAAAAACTAAGTGACTATAATATTCTAGACATTAAACCAGGCATCTGAAGTCATCATCAATTTAATTTGCTTATAAATCCCTTAGTAATAAAAGGGACCTTGACAGAGGTTTTTCAAAGCTGCTTTGGAATTTTGATTAATCTAATTTTGGTGTTTGTGCACCTACATATCTTAGGCTACACTGAAAATCCCAACCTAAGTTAATTTTCTATGTGGGAGAGGATGCTGCTTCCTAATGTGAAGGGAGCCACTTGCTTTGCAGCCAAAGTCCACAAAGTCAAAAAGGCTGGGGGAGGCCAGAGAAGAAAGATGGGAGACACATTCACAGTGGAAAATGCTATTGATCCTTTGCCATAAGAGTAATAGCCAGTAATACTGCAACATGAACTAACCTGCCCACCAAAGCAAAATGCTCAGTGATTTGTAAAAATCCCTTCTAGAATGTAAAGAACAAAACCAGAAAAGCCATTTAAAGTTTGCAGTTTTCCTCAGGCAATGAAAGAAATAGAAGCCTGATTAAGTCACAGATTTGTTACTCCGCAGGCAAATAAACACATCCCCTGTGCTAGCACAAAAACTTGCTTGGGAAGGGCTGGTGGTTGGGTTTGTCACTGCTGAGGGAGAACATGCAGAGAGAAGAGGAGAGGGAGAAAACACTTTCCCTACCATGAGAAACATGCCCTCAGCAGTTCTCCCATCTTAGGCTCATTCAGCTTACTCAGGCATAGCAATACATGTGTTGGGGGAACACCCTAACTTACATGTGTTTTGTGATAGAAAGGGATCACCTCTGCTGCCCTGACCCTAGTAGAACTTCTTGTTTTCTTTCTCATTGGCTTCAAGGCTAGAGCTTGCTGGATGCACTCTTAAATGCTAAAGAAGAAATTCCCATTGGCACAGAGGAGCCAGTAGCAAGGTTTGGTATGGTAATGTACTATTCCAGATACAGGCTGAAATGAGTGTACCACTGTGCAAACAACCGCATGCTACCAGAAAACACTCTCTGGAGAATTATTGGAAACCATTTCCATCTGACAGGTTGGCACTCAGCCCTTTCCTGGTCAGCAATCCTCTCTCTGGTAGCAGCTAATGAGCTCTGTGCTGAAGCACTGGGCAGCACAGGTGTAGAAAAGCCACAATAAAGAGAGGATTTCTGATGTCTTTTATTGTGTGACTTGAAAGAAACACTACGCTGGACATGCACTGACTTCAGAGGGAAGTGGATCGAACCATTTAATATTATTATTGCAATACAGCAGTGCCCAACAGGCCTTAGCAATGAAAGAGGCTCTGTTGCGCTAAGCTGTGTATCAGCACTTCCCAACAAAAATGTGGCTGGTACAAGTAAGAGGAACAAGTGGATACAGACCTATCAGGCAAGGGAGCATGAGGGCAAACAAGTTTTCAGTTTGCTGACAATTCTGTGAACATGAATGAGTAATTTTGTTTGTCCGAGATTTTAGAAGTTAAAAAGAGGCAGTTTGGCACTGGACAGAAACACTTCCCACTGGACTTTGTAATAACCAAACTGCAGAACATTTTTAAGTGAAGAGTTAGCCTGAATCAGAAGGATTGAAAATCGAAAAATGCCTTGTTTGAAATGTCATGTGAAATGGGGTTTGGACATTGCTGTGCCTTTTCCAACATGAAACCAAAATGGATCTTTAGATATTCTTTTGCCAAATCTTCTGTTCTTGCCAGAAGGAACAGCAGAGCTGGAGGCAAACCATCTCACCATGTGCCCTGCAAAGACCACATGGAAACAAGCCGGGTTATCAGCATGTCAGCTGCCAAACCACTGCTGAGGTTTTCAGTGCACTCCTGGGCTGAGGAAGATTTTGAGGAAGAATGTGACTTTCCACATTCCACAGGAGAGGGCAGCCTTGAAGGTACCCACCAGCACAGGAGATGCTCTAGGAAAAGAACATGGGGGTGTAGGTTGAAATGTTTTAAAAAGGGAAGAAGAAGGCAAAACATGGAAGGGATCTAAGCACTCTACAGCCCAGCAGATATGACAGGTAGGACTGGGATAGTGTACGAAGGCAGTCACTTCTCTGGGATGCCCTGGAGAGGGGAGGGGCAGGGTGAGAGATGCTCCAGCCCAGGTGATGAGCCAGAAAACAGACTCCTGCAGGGTTTGCCACTAAAATACATGCACCTCAGAAAGCTCAAGAGACTAAAAGTCATTTCCAATGTGAAGTGATGGCACTGGCCAGCAGTATGTGACTCGTGCTCAGATCTGACCTCTCAGAGGCTGTGGAGGTTGGCGTGGAAAGTGTTATAGAACACAGAAGAGAAAGCTGACCTCGCTATTGGTGGGGAGCGAAGAAGGAGACACCAACTGCCTTGACCAAAAGTTACCTGAAGGCCTGGAAAAGACCAAGTGCTGCCACCAGATGTTTTCTGTAAGGGATGGGAAGCGGACCCTTTTCAGGGATGCGTGCCGGGGTGAGGAGCACCAGAGGCACAAGGCTGCTTTGCAAAGCATTTGCGATCAATTATTAATCTGGCAAGTTTGGACAGATTGCAGGAACACTGTGTGCCCGTGTGGATATGCTGCTGCTAGAACAAACCACAGCTCCAATCCAGAGCCCTGAGAGCGGACCAGAGGGACTCCTTGATAGAGATGGGCATCACCACAGCAGGGAATGGAGCTCAGCACCCTCCTGCACCACTCCTATCTTCTGCCCTTCTGCACACAGTGGGGAATAGCAGCCCAGCCCAGCACATGGGCAGGAAAGGATGAACAACCCAGCTATGGTGTGAAGGGTTCAGGAGAGATGATATATATGCAATATATGTAGGCCAAGGGGGAGGTAATTTGGGTGTCACATGGGAGTTGGCACTGACCAGCAATTTTGGCCCCAGTGCTGGGGTCTGATCAGGCCATGGCAGTTTCTTCCTGAGCCAGCAAACCCAACTGTGAGCACCTGCAGAAGTGCTGGCCTGTTGCACATGGGCTGCAAGAGACCTTGTCAAGCAAAGCTCTTTTCTCCTTCTGTTTGAAACAGCCCATGAGTAGGTAGCGTTTTTGCCTATTATTGAAAGTCATTTGACAAGCTATTATTTTTTACCCTCTAATCATTATTTGATATTCATGTATCCGGCTGGAATTCATTCCTCCTCTGTAATATGAGAAATAAAACTGCTGGAGAGCTTTCCCACCATGAAAACTCATGATGAGCCCATATAAAGTTTGTTTCTCCACAAGCACTTGCATATGTAAGCTCAGTATTTCCACCCTTACCAGTGCAAGGGCTACTTAGCTGTGTGGGAATGCCTGGAGAAGGTCTTTGAAGAGGACCGGAGCAAACTGGAATTTCAGTTTTAATTAATTGCTGTAGAAAATGTCACTGGTATTATTCACCCAGCCGTACTCTTATGTCATGTTTGCCTGAGACAAAGTTCTCCCATGTACTGTAATGAATCATAATATTTAAGATGAATACAGAGCAGCATTGACATTCACCGGGGCTTGCAGTGGCTGGAGCTCAGGGTGAGCTCCGCTGGGCTCCTCTCCCAGCTGCAGCTGGATGTGCTCCAACTTGACCCTGTCCTAAGCTTCCCGAGGCCTTTTTGTGCTCAGAGGCAGGCAGGCACCCCACGCACGGCCTTTGCAAAGGGGAAAGCCTCTCTGCACCCTCTGCGCTGGGAATTTCACCACCCAGTAGGACCCATGCATCTTCCCAGCGCAGCTGGAGTGGGAGGGCGAAAGGAGGTGTAGGTAGGGCTGTAAATCACCTTTGCTTCCTGATGATCTCCAGAGCTGCCAGAGATGAGTCTGCTGCAAGCTGAAGAAGCTGAACGAAGGTGGGAAGTGGTTGCTATTGTGCATGATCAGCTTATGCTGCAATTAATGCTTTTTGTCCCCTTTTATTTTTTTTCAATATCCCTTTGTAGAGCAGGTTCCTCTCTGTTCTCTCCTTTGAGTTAAACCTTCCACCACTCCCATGCCTGCCAACACCCACTGGTAACGAGTACTGCAGTGAAATCTAATCAGAGTGGAGATCAACTCATTACCCTGAGAAGTAAACGTGTCTCTCAGACAAAGCAGCAATTTTGTCTGAGTCATTGCAGCATCCCTGAGTGTATCCAAAACAATCAAAAGCTGGCTAAACCAGTCCATTAGTAGCAGAGCCATCACCTTTTCCTCCTGCATAGTCCCAAGGAGAAGCCATGCTCCGCTTGCCCTACTCCTGGCAAGGAAACCTCCTGCTCCTTTGTTCCCACGATTAATAATTCAAAGCAATCCCATGTCCCAGGTGTTCATGTTTCCCCTTTGTTACAGGACTTTAAAACATGGCAAGAGAGGGGCACACTTAATTCCTTGGACTAACTGGTGCAGGGCTGAGAATGGTGCAATTGTTGCTGTGGATGGGAATAAACAACCCAGACTTGTGTGTGCACAAGCGGATGAACATAAGCAGGAGGAGGAACAGCGTTACCATAGAAATGAAGAGCTGCCTGCGCAGGCATCATTTGTCACATCAGCATCCCTGCCACGGGTGCTGCTTCAGCCCTCAAGCTGTGATGAGGGTGGTGGTGCCTTTGGGTGTGCAGGTGTTCATCTGCTCAGAGTTATTTCCTGGTGCCATTTGGGAGAACTGATACTGAACTCTGATAACGGTCAGAAAAGTTTTAGTGGAGGAGCAAGAGTGATCTCTCAGGTGCCATCTAGGAAACAGGCTTCAGAGCTGCCGCTGGGGCACCAGTCCTGCTTCCTGCCACAGCACCAGGGGATAGAGAAGCGTTATGGGAGACTGACAGATAAACACACCTTGTCAGGCAGTGGATGTGCACAGCAGGGCCGAGAGCTTTAAATTCCTCCCTTGGTATAAGAAAGATTTGCCTCTGGACTGGTGCCAGCCTAGAACCTCATTGAGAACCTGCGTTCTCCTTCAGATGGAATAATGATGCTGCAGTGAGTAATACAGCCTCATTTACAGAGACAGAAAGCTTTGGGGTGTATTCCTGCCCTGGGAGTTACGAAGCCTGCTCACTTTGTTCCCCTAAAAAATCCTCACTTATTATGAGTAGAAGCCCAGGCTGTGTTTCCTAACAACCCTCCCCAGGGGATGGCTGGGGCTGACAACACTAGCAATTTTCCTGCAAGCGTTGTGGAATTTGGTATTTTTCATGAAGTCCAAGCTCCTGGACTCTTCTCATTAACTGAAAGTCTTAGCTTTCATTTTTTCCTAGGTCTCATGACTGCAAAGAAAAGCTTAAAAACATGACCCTTAAGCCTCATAAATCAGAAGTTAAATAATTTCTTTTTTAAACTCAGCCCAAACATCCCTATTAGAGAAAAAAAAAAAAAAGAAAGAAAAGAAAGAAAAGCAGGAGCTTATGGCATCTTTTTTAACCAGAACTCTTCTTTTATTTTTTTTGCAGGGAGAAGCTGGGGGCTGCAGAATCAAGTCTTGATTTTTCAACACTGACAATATATATGTATTGCACGTAAAAATAAACATAATACAATGTAAGATAATATATATTTAAGCTCGACCTTGCAAGTCCCTCCTAGTTTATGAAGAGAATTTATTGTCAAGACACTGTCTCCCCTTGGCCTCTGTGAAAACTGCCAACAAAATAGAACATTCTGGGAGAGAACAGAGGAGCTAAATTCATAAACATGACACAGTCAGAACATACAAGCCAATAAATAAATATACCTGAATGCTAACAGCTCTCAGTCAAGAAAAATCGTTGACCACTGGCCAGCAAGTTGGCAAACGGCTGCAGAAAACAGCCCTGTATCACCCTACAGTTCGTGGTGCCTCTCGAACCACACAAGCAGTGAACAGGCTTCAGAATGCTGATTTGCCCCTCAGTGAATGCTGCCCCTATACATGACTTTCCTTGATCAACAGTTAATCCAATAAGGAA
Source organism: Lathamus discolor (assembly GCF_037157495.1). Classification (NCBI taxonomy): domain Eukaryota; kingdom Metazoa; phylum Chordata; class Aves; order Psittaciformes; family Psittacidae; genus Lathamus; species Lathamus discolor. The sequence goes on along the minus strand of NC_088893.1, from coordinate 11,207,157 downwards.
GACACAATAAGAATGTAAATGTCAATTGTAGTTGAGAAATTTGACCTGTTGGTCATAGAAGCAGCTTAATTAAATTAGAGCTACTTACTGGAATAAAACAAATGCCTATCATAGTAAGACTCACAGATAACTGTGTGAAGATAATGTAAAGAAGAGGAAAAGAGGGACCTGACTTTAACTGCCAAAACCGAGAAACGGCAAGGTCACAGGCAGGACAGACACCTCCGCTCGCTATTCCTGCCTCCTGAACCGTGCAGAAAACCACTCCACACAGCAGTAATAACAGCTCACATTTGGGAAGCATTTTTCATTGAGGCTCTAGGAGAGCTTTGTTGGCATTGATTATTTAAGGTTCACACTAGGACATTAAGGTTAGAAAAGCTGTAGCTCGAAGAGGTGAAGTGACTTGTTCCACCATCACCCAGTGAGTCACTGGCAGAAGTGGGAGCAGAGTCCCTCCTGACACTGGCACATTGCTCCAGCCAGCACAACATGCGCTGGCTGAGGAGGCAGCATTTGAGCACATGCAACTGCTCTCCACTGCTCTCCACAGTCAGTTCCTCTCATCTCACAGTTCGAATTAGACTTTCAAGTCTTCCTGCTTTCAGATCTGTGTGTACAGTATTTGGAGTTGGTTGTGTTTATTTCCTGCTGTGTAAAAGAGACGGGCTGGTGGGGTTAACACCCCATAAAATGCCTTGAATGTTTAAGGCTTGATACTGCTTTGGCAGACCAAGTATTTCAGTGCGAGTAGTGAAAAAAGCCCCAAACCAAGGGGGTGGATTTCAGGCCAAACAGATTTGGTCTTATACAGTTGCCTAGAGGTACTAAAGCTTGATCTCCATGCCAAAACCCTTAGTTTCTCTCAATCACTGAGACTTTTCAAAGTTCAGCTGTTACTTGGCACAACAAATCAGAGCAACTTTTGTAACACTCAATTTTCAAGTGTTTATAAACAGCCCTTCAAAACCACCTGCAATTAAGTAAGCAAGTTTTCACACTTACAGGTCCAGATCTCTGGTTCGCATTTTGATGTGGTCTCAACAAAACAGTCCCAGAAAATGTGAATGCCAAAGACAAAGTGGTGTTTTGTGTCAGCCTGACGCTTAGCTCTCAGGTCTATGTTCTCGGTTCAGATGCAGCTCCAGAAAGCTGGATGTCTGAGTATGTATTTAATTGAGGGCGCAGAAAAGAACTGCTCTAAGGAAAGATGCTAAAGGAAAAGGATGGAAAAAAAGACAAAAATACTTATTTCAAAGCCAAAAAATTGACAGCAGCAGAGACAACCCTTACTGAGCACGGTAAGCACTGAAAAACGTGCCTGAGAAAGTTATGGGATTCCAACACATGGCTTCCACCCAAGAATCCTGTAAGCATGGCACAAGCAAACCCAGATAAAGACATTTTTAAACAGCCCCTCAAAACAAAAATTAACAGAAGGAGCTGAACTAGAAAATGTTCACATGTAATTCCAGAGCAGATGGACTGTAAGTCTCTGAAACAGAAGGTCTCACCCACAGAAGTTCCTACCCATCCTTAGGAGGACAAGCAACAACAAAAGCAGCGTTTATAGATCTGGATGTGCTTGTGCTTGCTTACCTCCATGAGACTATGAGTCTCACTGCACAAATTGGGAGGCTTAACTCTCCTTGGGTTGAGCGTTGCCAGGCTCGCTGATCTGTGGCTGTGATACAGTATGTCACGTAAACCTGACTGCAGTCTTCTGTAGGACCACATGCCTAATGGGGGATCCTGTCCTGCCCATGGTCGTGGTCAGTGGGACTCTGTGTACTGTGCCTGTCACCCTGGCACATAAAGCTGCAAAACTGGGATTTAGATCCAGAGTTCATTGGTATTTGGAGGTGAAATCACCTCTTCCATTCAGAGAGAACCAGACCATTGCTAGACAGCCCACTGAGCTGTCTGGGGATGCATAGGTTAGGAAAGAGACACAGCCAGGTGTCTGAACACTGTCTTGTTGCACAGTAATGCCGTACTAGGGCTCAGGCTTGCGCACACCAGAAAGAAAACATGTTTTAGTTCAAGAAGGCTCCCCAGTAACAGCATTCTGTTGACCTGAAGAGCAACCTTGTGAAGTGAATACTTTAAGGCGATACATACTGCTGTGTGTCTTACCAGGAGGACAGATGGGATGTGAAACATTCAGACTTGTCTGGGAAGCTGCCCGGATTTTTGTCTGTCCAGGTAAACCCTTAATAGCAAGAGATGAAGTAACAGGCAGACCTTTTGCTTGTGCTTTAGGAACCCCAAACTCCTGCATGAATTCAGGGGGTCTGAGCTTTTCAACCTTTTTTACCAGCCAAGTTCTGAGAAGGTGAATGAAACATCAGTAATGGGGGCTCACTGACATGGGAACAGGCAGGATCGTCACTGAGTGTATGAGAGTCTGGAATCTGAAAGGGCGCAAGAGTTGGATTTAGGGATTGCACCAAGAGCAATGGCTCTGCTTGAACTGATAGATACAGATCTATTTAACTGGTTCTTCCAGCATAGCCTGAGTGCCTAGACTCCTGACATTTTTGTAGTGTAATAGCACATACATAGTAAGGAGTGGCTGAATGTATAAAACACTGCAGCAGGAGCAGTAATTCAGGAGTCCATTTAACAAGAGGATGGCTTTCAGGGTTGTAAATACCTATGAAAGCTTCTGGTCACAGGGCCAGAAAGTCTCAGTAGGGCTGCTCCAGGCACACTGATGCCTCAAAACTGGCACGGCGGACAGGCAAGATTGCAGTGCCCTGCAGCACACCTTACATTGGTACCCTCACCCGGGTGCTCCATGCGGACACTTCACGCCTCATAACCAGTATCCAGATTTGCAAAAGTAGGTAGGGGAAGGAAGTCATTTTCCAACATTCAGGATCCTCCAGAGAAGAAGTGATTGTCAAATAATTTTATATTTACACACCTAAATATAGGCTGTTAAACTCACCTGGGAGCCAGATCAAAAGAGCTTCTACTGCACCCTGCCTGTCCTCCAGGATGCTGGAGGTTCCCGTCCCCCTGCTTTGCCACACCTCAGTGATTTCAATTGCCAGCCCTCCTAAACCTGCATAAATCAGGGATTTACTGCCGGGAAGCTGAGCATTGATCACAGTTGCTCTAGCTCCGTAAGGCAGGCCTGGCTAGAACATGGTAAGAATTCTCCCCTGCGGGGACTTTTAAGCAACCGCCAATGATTTCCCATGCTCCTGGTGCCAATAATAAATAAATAAATAAACAAGGGGGGGAAATGCAAATGGAGGGGACACGTACAACTGCCAAACCAAATCCAGGGCGCAAAAGGAAAAAGGAGGGGAGGGGGAAAAAAACAGGCATTGAGAAGAGCACAGTCTAGCCAGTAACACTTTCCAGTCCCATCCATAGCTGAGCTCAGAACAGTAATTCCTTGTTTGCAGGCTCCTCTGTTAGAAGCTAAATGTGATTGCAACTGAAGTACATTGATTAACCCAAAATAACTTTCCCTCAATTTGCTGGCTGCTCAAGAATACTCAGGAGACCTGCTTTTGTTCTGAGCTAGTCACTCAGGAGCTCTGGCTCCGGTCCTTGTGCATCTATTGAAACTGAGTGAACCAGAAAACCGCCAGGAACTGCACAAGGACACATAGTACAGTTTAATTAGTTTAGAGAGTGGAGTTTATTTTTTTTTTCCAAGCATCACTTGGGCAAATTGTTGTTGTTGCTGTCTTTTTTTTTCCTTTTTTTTTCCTTATGGTTTTGTTAAAATAATTTCATGGTTGCAGTTTTTGTTCCTGGGCTTAGCAAAGCAAACTGTAGCAGTTACAGCCGGCAGAGGCCTGGGAAGGAGGTCTGGGACAGGCTCTCTCTTCATCCCCAGAAAAATAGTAGGGCAGCATTTTAGCAGGCTGCTTGCAAAATGATGCGTTTAAAGGGCAAAACTGTCAATGTCAGATGCAAGGCTGAGACACCTATTAATAAACAGCCTCTGCATAGGAAATTCTTTGTAGACTTTAATCGGGAATTTTCCATAGTAACACCATGTTCCTACAGTTAGCTCAGCGACAGCGGTTTAAATTCCACCCAATGGACTTTGCATTCGTCTTTGAAAATAGAAATAAAACGTGTGAGATCACAGGTGCTTCATTCCCTTCATTAGCAAACATTTTATGATGGGTTTTTATTCCTCTGCTTTACTCCCTGCACGTTCATGTGAGCTAAAAAGGAAAGTTAATTTTAGAATGACTAAAAGATCTGGAACTGAATCTAGCATAAGATTCATGTTCAGATTCAATGCTGTTATTATCATAAAAGTTGGTCTAAGAGATCCTTCCAAAGAATGATGGAAATCTCACAAGAGTCACTGCTCTCCTAAGTCCCACAATATTGTACGTGAAACTCTTGCAGGAGCGGCTGTTATTACAAGGTTTTGGCCACACTAAACAAGGAAATAAGCAGCTTCTGCTTTGGGATTTAACTCAGAACTGAGAAAATCAAATCTCCAGACTATAAAGCAAATGTCTCCCTTTGATCCAAACTCCAGCAACTGCAGAGCTTTTTCCATCTCCGGATTTAACTGTTCCGCCGCTCCAGCACTATTCAGGCCATCGTGAATGCTGGAGTGAGAAGAGCCATGTGCATAAAACTGCCTAGGAAAATGAGTGCCAACCCTCTTGCCACTGTCTCCCTATTCCCTTCAATCTTTTTTAGTTTCTTTCACCCGGTTTCATTTATCCTCTCCTGAGCATGACTGTTGTCCTTGTGTGGCCAAGCCCTCCTTTCCCTGGCTCTCCAAGATAGCCTCCCTGGGGTTTGTACACCAGCAGGGACTGCAGTCCAGTTTATCATTCTGCAATCAGCAGGTGGAGTCTCCTTTCGCATTAACTGTCATTACCAACAATTATCTTACCTGCCACCCACTACAAGATTAAGTCCTAAAAGATCAGCACTCCAGTGCCTTAGATCTAGCTCTGAAGTTAACTGCCTTATCCCAAAGGCATTTTTGGTTGCCAGCTAGACTCCCTGACTACTTTTCTGCTGAGTTCCACAGGTGTTATACGCTATGCGTGATACAGGCTAAATAAAAGCTTTAATAAACTTATTACTTCAAGGATAGATGTCTTTCCACTTTATTCTGGTTTTCAATTTTATAGACCAAAACCATCTCAACTGCAGTGGATTTATGTTTAGGCCACAAATTGCTTGAGGCTAAAAGAATATACCAGGGAGGTGTTGCTGGCTCTTTGCATTGTTCATATACTTTTCTCTGTACATTACAGCCATTCTGAACCACTACTGAAAAAATACTAGCCTAGATAATAAACACCTGGTCTGATCCAAACCGCACTCTATTCTCAGGTTTTTATAAAAGTATTTGTTGTATGACCTAGCAATAAAAGGCTGAAAAAGTTAACCAATACTGACATCATGCAAATCTACCTAAAGTGCTGAAAAAATGGCATTGTAGGAAATCTTATAATAAAGAATCCAAAATCATGTGCCTTATATGCCAGTATCAGTGCATTTGAAACAGGCTGGTAATAACAGCTAGTGAGACAACCTAATAGGCTTCCCATGGCTTTAATTCTTTTTCAGAAGTAAGTATTAACAAATTCAGCAGCAAACTCGGACCCTGCGTTCAGCAAAACTTCCATAAGCAGCTTAAGAAGTGATTGATGGGTAATTTTCCAGATCGCAACAATAGTAAGAACAGCAACAAACATGAAAGGATCCAGCAGCATTTTTGTGTAGTAATGTTTAATGGCTCAGTGTCCTATTGTAATGATTGTTCCCTGGGTCTGTGGGGGGAGCCAGTTTTAATCAATGGAGCCCTTTGGAATCAAATGCAGGTATTTACTCGAACGCGACACACAGACCAGTGTTTGTCTAGCTAGCAGTCTGCCTGTGTCAGCTAATGCTGTGTTTGGAAGAGGTTTCTGACTCTGACAAAGAAACGGATAACCAGACATTTCCTCATCATCCCATCTAAAAATCTGGGAGTGGACGGCATTCATGAATGAGAGGAGAGACTCTGCAATCAATAAAATGAAGCTGGCCTCTGCATCTCAGCAAATAAACAAAGCCGTGATCCCGGGTCAGCCCTCAGATTTTCACATTACAAAGAAGCAGAGAAGACAGGCTGATGATTTGCAGTGTTTGGCTGTAGGGCCGCTTTTTAATCCTGGTACCTGTGGGAACTTCACGAGACAAGGAGGTCAGGAGACGGACCACCACTTAAAGTAATGACTGTGAGACACTTGAGGCTCTCCTCTTCACGAAGAAGAATGATTATCTCCTCTTTCCATGCATACTGACATGTCCAAGGTCAAATCCAAATGGACAGAGCCACAGTTACAAATCCAGACTCAAGGAAATGCCTAATCCAATGGGCCGCCCCAGCAGATTACCTTCATGTGACACACTGCGCCGGTGCCCCATGATCCTTGCCCAGGGAACCAAACTGAGATGAAGCTGAGTCACAGTTCCTAACATTGACTAGTCCAGCATTACTTTGTAATGATGCTTATTATTACTTTTTGCTTGATGAGGACAGGATCCCATTTCACTAGTGAGGCATCTGTGGACTCTGGCTACAACCAGACAATTTGTAAACTAAAAAAATGAGCATCCCTTACACCTCAGAAGTGAAATCAAACTGGGGTGAAACCCTGCCTCATTCCAACAGTTGCCACTAGATTTTAAGCCATACATTAAACCAGCATTTCTGCAAGCTGGGAGAGTGATATGAACCCAGAATCAAAGGCTATGAAATCCTTTGTATTTGTACAGCCTCTGCCAAAAGTGCTTTATTAGCAGGTCACAAAGTCTCATAGGCTGGAATTTCTGCAGTAAATTGCATTCAGGGTAAGCTCACAAATCATTAGCCATGCAATCTTGTTTATCCTGCTAGGACTTGGAGTTTGTCCTGTTACAAAATCAAAGCAGCAAGGTTGAATGGTTCCAAGTGAAAAGCCTAAGGAGTGAATAAGATTCTCTGAGAAGGGATGAGGGAGCTGGAGGGACAGTCACTTAATGTAAACATGGCCAGGAGATAGCATGTGAATGGTTCTGTTGAGCTAAGATCCCAGTGAACAGCCAGAGAATCACATCAGTGTTACTGAGGACCCTGTTGTTTGTTCTGCAGCATGCTGGGGAGTTTGCTCTGGATGCCAACAGCCTCTGAAACAGGCTAACAGCAGTTTTTAGTCTCCCACTAACGCATGTGATTAGGATGTGTACAAAAGGTTCCCTGGGAAATTAAGCGCGCTCTAAATTGGGGGGCTCTGCCTGGTGGGGGGCAAGGCACAGAGAACTGTTTTATGGGAAGAAGATGGGGATGGTGATTTCATTACCAAAAGCTTCTTAATGAATATATAGTATTTAACAGACAAAGAAATACTGTGAGTTTTTTTTCATGTGGCAAGTCACCAGATTTTGCTCTGCACAGCTAAGGCATGACTACAAGGGCACCGGTCTTCCCTAATTCCTGACACTATAGCTCACTCAGGGGTGCTGGCCGCGGCCCTTTCAAGGCTGCTAGTGCAGCTCAGAGCAACTGGAGGGTCCATATAAGGAGGTGTTTTGATAATTGGGCATGACAGGTTGGAGGAAAAAGGAAAAAGATCCAAGAGAAGCTCTTTTACTTCCTGGTGGTCCCCGTGACAGGCACTGGCCAGACAAGTACCTGCTGGCTGCACAGAGGCTTCTGTGGGGCTGGGTCAAACAGCACAGAGCTTTTGCTCCTCTGAAACACCAGCTTTTAGGGTGTTTTTTACTGTCCAACACTTTATTTCCAGTTTATTGGTGAAGTTTCAGGTACTACCTAGACCACTTGGTTCTCGGGCTGCACCTCTCCTTTCTCTAACCATACGTATGTATCCTCCAGTCCACACTCCTTCTCAAACACAGGTATTATCTTTAGCTACTTCTTCATATAGTGCTGATACTCACAAATTCCAGCCTCTGGGCTTGTTGGGACCTGGTATAGCACAAAATATAACACAGATAACTATCAAAACCCAATACCCTTCATATGTTTGAGACAGACTTACCCTCTGCATCAGTCACCTACTATAGTCCAATAGGATTCTCTAGTTTAAAGCCTCTAGATGCTTTTTCTGGGAGCAGCACTGATATTCTGTCAGCCCATCACCTACCACAGATCATCAAAGCACCCAATTTGCAAACAATTCATAGGCTGAAATGTATTTGCTGCTATTCAGGAAATGCTTCTGCCTAGCAGCTAAATCTGGAAAGCAGGTTTGAATCAGGAGAGAGCAACAAGAAGGAATGAAGGTTTATTTAGCAGGTAGTTTCCGACAAAATTTATTTTTCCACTTCCAAGGCAATGCTTTATAAGCTCAGGCTAACTTTGCAGAGCCCAGAAAATCACCAAGGCGACGCTAAATGTCAAGACTGGCTAACAGCAATTGAGCAGCATTGCACATGTGAGCAGAGCTGTGCTACCTCTGCAGTCCACGAGCAGGGAAAGCCACGTATAGCTTCACATTATGTTCATCAGTAATTACACAGAAAGCAACACCTATGCCCTGAACAGTATAACGAGGAATGACACAATGCTGTCTGTGGATTACAGATAGCTGACAGAGGGTCAGAAACTGGGTTCAGTTCCTATGTGTAATCAGAAAACCGTTCCTTCTTAAATGAAAAGTGAAGATTTGTTTCATTGTAGAGTATATTGGCATTGTATGTTCCCAGAATCAAAAGAGCTTTTGTCTTCTTCCAATTTGGTGAATACCTGTTTTGCTAACATTTAGGTTATCCTCTCTGAGTACATGGAGCACCATGTATGAAAGGCAACACATTTATATGAGCTCATTATTTTGTGGTACCCTGCAAGTTCAGTATACAAAATAGTCTGATTTTACAGCAATTGTACTAGAATGTCAGATTTTTTTTTAAAGGGCAGAAAGTACCCTTTGGATTCTCTTTGCTCAAATGGCAACTGTCCTGAGAATAGATGAATGCGATGAGCAACAGTTGTCATGCTTTCTTCATGGGGTCCCAGGTGTATTTTCAGCATTTGCTCTATTATGTTATATAAATACATGTTGAGGAAGGGGAGTTGCACATCACCTTTGAGCAGCGTTGTTAATAAAGGATTAGATTTCCCTTTTCATTTTTTCAAACCATCTACCTCTTTGAAGAAGCCTGTGTAGGGGAAAATCCTTTGCTAAGGGAAATAACAGTCAGAACCACTTTCAGAGGACTGTCAAAACTGATCAGGCCTCACTTCTGCTACATGGTGTAATCAGTCCAAGTGCTGGCATGGAAAGAGACAATCTCTGAATAAATGCTTGTGAAGGCAAGGCTGAAATTCTGACCCAGCAGCTCCCAAAAAAGTACATGCAAGTATCCAGACTGCTCTAGCAGATAATGGTATCACAGCTCTGCTGCCTTCGATGTGAGCCCAGCCATTACACAGCCAAAACCTGCATGCATGCAGGTACACCCTCCACGCACATCTCATCAATGAGGATCTGCACCGAGGAGCAGGAGCAAGCTCTACACCCACATAAAATCGTATACTATCACCAGAAGAAAAAAATCAACATTGTAGGCCAGCTGGCATTAGGCAGAATAGGAAAGCAAGAGCTACTGACAGTTCTCTAATGCACTGCAGCATTGAATTGTGTCAGCCACTGCACTGCTTAATGTAGTTTTGTGGTTCTCTGCTCCAGAAAGAAAAATCAGCATCAAGAACTGCAGGTAAAGGCACTTTCAAACTACACATTTTCAAGGAAGTTACTCTTCCAGGGATTTAAAACACAAAGACATTGCAAAGACACATACATCAGGAAATCTTGCAAAACTCTCATCAAATGGAAGTAGGGGCTGTGGATTTACTGCTTCCCTCTTCCCCCATCAGCTCCCTGGCAGCAGTGGGTACATGTTCAGGCAGAAGAAAGCATTGAGGCTTTCTCAGAGGTGCAGCAATGGGAAAGGCAAAGGGAAGAGGCACACACATGCATGCAGAAGTCATAAATAGGAGTCCCTTTGGCAGTAGCAACGAGGCATAGAGACAGCAGCCAAACAAAAGGTTACCATGAAATCCCACAGGGACAATTGATGTTGGTGCTTGGCTGTGAGCAATAACATCACTAGTGCCCAGAGCTGCTGGAGTTACGGGCTCCAACCCGGCTGGGGAAGATCAGTCAACTAATCTATTACCAGCAGGAGGGCTGCAGCCATGCAGCCGAATGAATAACAATGTGGGACTCTTGTAACTCAGAAGCACACAGACATATGGCACCGGCTGAGGTGCACGGATGTACCCTGTACACAGGGGCTGTTATCAGAGCAAGGCTAATTCGGCCTCACAGCTTTGCTCAGACAGGCACGAGCATGGAGGTGAAGGAGCAAACCCAAAGCCAGGCCCAGGGATGGCTGGCATGGCTCTGACCGTGAAGTGCAGCATCACACAGGGGTAACACCACACATGTGCCTCAGCTGCCAAGTCCCACTGCAAGAGGCTATTCTGGGAGGTGGAACAAAAGAGAGTAGCCTCTCACAACACAGATAAATACCTCTGCAGTTGTTCATGAAGGGTTTCTGGCTGGGGAAAGGTTATGTTGTTCGTACACCTGCTGCGGTTTCCCCAAAATATGGAAAGAATTTTTGGGTGTCACCAGTGAATTTGCTACCTGGCAGAGCTGTCACACGCGAATGAAATCCTTGAGAGCTGATTGAGCTTTACAGACTGATCCGTGCAGCAATAGCATCTGTGCAACCTACATCCAAACCCAAATCTGCTTCATGCAGATTTTTATGGTTAAGGTAGATTTACGGTTAAAGTGCCTCATCTCTGGGAAAATTCAGGTCTATTTAGTAAAGATGAGTGAGGAAAGGGTCTGAGAGCTTAGCAGAGCACGTTTCAGAGCACATTACAGTGGCTTTGGCTTGGGTCTGTGCTGAGTGTGTGTTTCTGGGAATGAGACATTGTAGCCAGAAAACCCACCTCTTTCTTGCATTTCCATGAATTCCAGATGCATTGGCAGCTCACCTCTGGCCTGGGAACAGCCAGCCAGGAGGGGAAATGCATTGGGCTGTTTTCTACCCATTCCTCCCTTCAGGGTCTTTTGGGTTTTTCATCTTTTAGACTCTCGCCCTGCCCTGAGCTGAGGTTCGTAAGCACGGTGTATTTAAAAAGGTAGCTTCTTAAAAGACAGGCCTGTGTGACAAAGTTAGTGCCGTGGTTGTTAAGAAGAATAAAGTATCGATTCGTCTGTGTTTTATAATGACTTGAAACAGTGATCTGATTCTGCCTTAAAGCAAAAATCCAGCCTGTATTTCATCATTATAGAAAGGGGGAAAGAGGGGGGAGAGAGAGATTCCTGCAGAGATTATTGTATTTGTGAGACTGGGTTTTTTTTCCTCTTTGCACATGAACAGCCCATGTGAGACTAAGTACTTTCCATGTGACTAACTCATTCCCATGCTTGCTGTGTAACAGGGCATTTAAAGCATCAACAGGCAAGGTCAGAGCCTGTTTGTTGATGCTAATGTGAGAACAAACATTGCAGGAAAAAATAGGATTATAAAAGTACATGTGTGTTGCCCCCAAGCCTGTTCCCTTCTGCGGAACAGCCTGGGTTTGCTGGGGACTCTCTTCTCTCTGTCCCTCCATGCTCTTTAGTGTCTGAGATAGAAAGGAGCCCCATCAGAGCTGCAGGGAAAGAGAAGGGGTCAGGTCAGGTGCCAGCGTGGTGCATGGAGGCACCAGGTCACACAGCTGCTGAGCTGATGTGGGTACCAGCCCTGGGAGAGCTTCCTGCTTCCCTTCACAGCTCTTTCTTATCTGTCCTGCTCCGTTAATGCAGTGTGGTATCTCCAGGAAGCAGGGAGCTTCTTAAGCTAGCACCTTAGTATTTACTGGTGTGATTATTTAGGTATGCATAATTTGCATTTTGTTAGGCCTGCCCTTTCTCCATCCAACTTAGTTAGGACAGTAGTTAGGACAGCAGCTCTGACCAGGCAGGAGCTGAGTGACCCCCTGTTGATAAGAGCAAGTGCTGAATTGGTTAATGCCCTGTCTCACACTGAGATCTGAACACATCTTTTTCTTTTTTTTAAGTTTCCCATGTTCATGATGGTGGTTGAAGAGAGCAGAGGGATTAGATTAGCATATGTATGTCAGAGGTACGAACCTTCTGAGGAGGCATTACATTTTTAACCTGAACTATATCTATTTCAGTAGGAAATCTCATTTGACTGCAAAAGCAGCAGAGAAAGCAAGCCCTCAGAGATGGGTCCATGAGCAATTTATACAGCTCCTTGCCTCAGATAGGAAGGAGATGTCACAAAGCTTGGGTCAACCACCAGCCCCTTCCACATCTATATCACGTGCTGCTTTTCAGCTGCAAGAAAGCCTGGTCAATCCAGCCTTGATTTCTAGCCTTTTCATGCCCTGTGGGTAAGATCTGCTATAAATTACACCAAGGTGGGTGAGCTCTGTAGCTTCAAATGCTGGTGAAAGACAAATCTGAAGGATCAAGTCCCATTTTCCCATGGGACCAGCGGAGCAAGGGCAGAGCATGGCATGCTCAGTCTATCCAGCCCCACTGCCCTTCAAAGCCTGAAGGGGAGGCAGATGCTGCCTCAGGCACCCACTCAGTTCTTGGCTTTTTATCTAACATATCCACATTACTGCTGCAACACCACTGACGCTTGTCTTTTTCTAATGACTTGTGGAACATCTTTTAAATCTTTTTTTAACCTAGGAACTGTACAGAAAGTGACAGCACAGTAACTATTTGCAGCTCTTCTGGATGTTTATCACTGACAGGGCAGACATGACTCTGGGCTGCTGTGACTTCAGCAGCCCTGGGGAGAAGTCCTGACATCTTCAGTTCTGGAGGACAAATGTGTGAATGGGCAGAAAGCAGGGAGAGACGAACATGTGTTGATCCACTGCTGGAAATATAAAGGGGCTTTTACAGCATTACTGTCAGTGACGGGCTGATTGTGCTGATTAAAACAAAGTAAAATGAAGAGGAGCTGATCAAATATCCCCTAGCAAGAAGTGATGAAGGTGTTCAAAGCTCACATGACATAGTTTCTGGTCTGTAGCATTTGTAATGTTTGATTGATCACCGGCATAAGCTTGTAATTAACACTAATGAGATGTAGCATAAAAATCCTTGAGAACTGTTCAAATAAAGTTGCAGCTTCTTTCTGATCCATTACTTACATTGCAAGCAAAATCAGTTTTCTCTCCAGCTCCTGGTGGTGCACAGTCCCTCCTCAATACACTCACGCTGTTGTTCAGCAGCAACTGCATTTTGCTGCAGAGGCAGCAACATAGGAACCTTGCTACTGACATTCAAATAGATGGGAATGGACAGTTATCCATGCTTCAAAGTCACCAAGCTACTAGCTCATGTGCCAAATACTTCTTGGGTTTGCCAACCAATTTACTCATTGGGCTAAAGGTCAGGAAATAATTTTCCTCTGACTTTACAATTGCTTAGCCACTTTCTTCCATCTTAGTGCATCTAAAATCCTGGGAATAGAGAACTGGCTCCCTTTAGCCTCACGCACATTTGACTCTCTGTAATTCCTGCAAAACCAGGTTAAACCTGAATGAATCTCTACAACCTAAAATGGCACTGAAGAGCCAGACTGCTATCTCATTTGCTTTTGTTCTGCTGGAAGATCAGCTATATAGCTGTACAGACAAACTGTGGGCTCAGTTTATTTGCAGCGTGTTTTCTGCTCTTTACAAGCATGTGGAAAGTGATTTATATCTTTTAGCTTGGGCAGTAAAACTGAAACCACTGAGGGGTTGGAATACAGAATAGAGAAGGAACTGGATGTGAAATTAAGAAATGCTAACTCTGCCACCCTTGAGCACAGTGGCTGCAGCGAGGAAAAGGTGAAGTTATTTGGCAAGCAAAGAGCTAAATGAATGGCAGTTGAAAGGCAGTGTTTTGATAGGCACTAATTATTAAACTGTAATTAGCGCAAGCATGCAGTGATCTGTTCAAATCCCAGCCAAGCAAACAGGTAGAGGTTAAAGACAAAAGAAACTGCAGAGTTGCCAAACTTGTGGCTGCAGATACTGAAGAGGCACAGCACAGGCAGCATGGCCACATGCTGATCTCCTGTCTTTTAGAGCAACACTACTTTGGGCCTGCATCCTATCATCTGATACCATGGAGGGAAAATAGCAGATAGGTTAGTTTTTGGACAACCACAATGGTACCCTACTGTGCCCCAGTCAGAGCTGGATTCACAGCAGGCATCCTGGTCAGCCTGGAGAGCACAGAGGAGGCTGGAGCCCGGTTGAGTTTGTGGGCAGCTGGAGCTGCAGGGTGGTGGTAGGTGGGCAACCAAGGGGCAGCCAGGCTGGAACACAGCTTATTAGCAAACCAAGATTAAAAGCATTGTGCTATTGGAAGGTCTCACTTTCCCTCTCCTACAAAGCCATTCTGAAAACTAACCAAGGGCTGAGAGAGACCTGTAAGGTTTTTGCTTTGCCTTGAGGGTGTAGTCAACTTGTCACTGAATCTAAAAATAGACTTCAGAGTATTGATCAACCTGTCTGAAGGAAGCAACAAGGAATTAGAGAGAAGAAAATGAAAGAAAGCAAAGCTTAGAACCTATTTGACGGCAAGATCTGAGTTAGGAGTAGCAGAACATCCTTTATTACGAGTGAGTGACTGTTGCTTTCTAAAGATATTGTATTTTTGTTCATTCTCAGCCAGAAGCACTATACCTTTAGAAGTTCACTCAGCATGGTAGGAAGACCTTTCTCCTAAGATGGTAACTTATCTCTTCAATGATTTGCTCCTGACTAATTTTTTACTTGTCCTCTTTTCTTTTTTTAAACACAGGATGATTCTCCAATATGTAGCCTGGGATTTTAGAGTTTGCTCAATAATCTCTGTGTAGATTTAAGCACATAAAATTTATAAAGATTACTACCAAGAAAATAATGTCTCTCCTTTTCCCTTCTCCCTCACTGAGGGAGCAGATCCAGCCACAAGAACACAAAATACTATAAAATCCTATTGAGCACTCAAATCCCAGCAACAGAAACTATGTTAATGCTTAAAAATAGAAAAGTTAGGATCTTCTTTCCGCAAGATTTAAGATCTTCTTGTCTCAAGATTTTATATGAGATCATTAATTCAATCTATTTCAATTTGAGAGCTAACAAAGGTCAAACTACTACTCTTAATGTCATAGTTTCATTGGAGATCAAAGCAAGTATATGACTATATGGAACATGCAAAAGTGCAGCATCAAGTGTGGATTCCTTAACAAACACTCTTCTGTTAACCAGGAGAAATCCAATTACAATAATCAGATACCTATAATCACATCAGCTTTGTGATAACTCTTCTCCTGTGTCTTAGTATCCTGCAATAAGCCAACAATCAGTGTGTGTAAACACCACATGATGGCTGCTCTCTGTTATTATGACCTTTCTCATGATGAGTAATTTCATCTGCCCTCACAAGTAAAGATAATTGCTAGATTAGATTAGTGCTCACATATTATATTGCGTATCTCATGGATATTTTTTCTAGTCCTATGGGGGCAGTAGGACTGACTGGGAAAAATCTAGCTGAGATTTGCAGGGAGGGAGAGGAAAGGGATGTGTCGCTCTAAAGACTGTTAAGGGTAAATGCAGTCATCAGTGAGGTGGAGGTTTAACTCCTTATCTTCAGACTTCTTCACATTTAGCAATGTTATGAAGAGAGTGGTCTCGCAGATGAAATGTTTGATGTGTAGGGATTCATACTAGCTCTCTGCTACCAGGGTCCATTGCAAACATCCTCTACAGCAACTGCAGCATGAAGGTAACAGAACACCTAGTACTGCTTTGACACTGAATGGTAACTAATTAATACAAACAGTATCCTTCTTTCTTTCCTGGTTTTTTAGGGATTAATCCTCAAATCACAGTTGTATCAGCAGCAAACAAATAGATCCTTGCAGACTTCTAGCAATCATTTGTATCTTCATTTTACAGCAAGGGAAATTGAGGCATTAAGACATTAGCTGATGCTGATCAATGGCAAAAAGATCTTTGAATCTCAGTGCAGCCAAGGTTTACCCTTAGGAGTTTTAAATAACCTTCCCAAAGTCTTGACAGAGTGAACCTGTAACCTCTAGAAACTGTAGCTGCAAGATCGGCAGTGTGGCATCAGATGGTCCCTACTTTCCATCTGAGTATGTTAGCTTCTTCCAAAGCTAAACACTGAAAATGCAAAGATGCCTAATCCAAAACATGCACCCAAAAGCCTGATGGGGAAAACAATGTTGCCTTGTGCTTATTCCATTTCTTTTTTTCACAAAGAGAGAATCCCACCAGGAAGTTTGCTAATGGAAAAACGAAAAGCCCCCTTTGCTTTCAGCATTTACCAACAGTCTGAGATGTCTCTCAGGCTTTTAATGCACCCCCTCTGACTGCACACGTGGACCACAAGGGGCATTTCCCCTGCAGCCCACACCACAGCTTTGGTTTGCTTTCTGAAAGGCCATTTCAGAAGGGCAAGACCTGAACTTCTGCTGCAAGTTTAATAAAGTTTGTGAAGTCTTCAAAACAGGCAGAGGTAAAAAGGTATTTGATAATTTCCCCAAATACCTGAACTTGTGTGTAGCAAATGATGCAAAGAAAGAGGTAGAAGAGAAATTGTTTTAAAATACTGATGTCTGCCTCACTTTATAGAACTTGATGGCAAATTCAATAAATACATGTATTACATAGCACCTGGAGAGGACTTTCACTGCCTGCAGGTGGGTGTGTGTTTTGCTATAATGCAAAAGGTGCGTGTTTGGGGGGGGGGTAGCCGGACTTCTTTGGGGTTTTTGTTTGATTTGGGTTTCTTCAGATGAAGGGGAAAATACACCTGCCGAAGAAATTAACCTGGGTTATGAATAAATGAACTCAAAGAAGGAAGGAAACATTTGTTTAGCTCTTACTCTCTTTATGATACACCTGACTGCCAGAGCCACTGCAAAACTTCTAACAATCTTGCCAGGCTATTTGCATTTGTCCTGGTTTTGAGCAGCAGCAGTCATTTTTCACATAAATCACTTTTCCTGACATTTATGTACGTCTCTTCATAGAACTGAAGTCTTCGTTTTCTCTCAGGAGCTGCACTCAGTGGCTTCCTCTCAGTCCTACTCTGTTCTCATCACTCTGCTCCATTGGGTTATATCAGCACCACATGAAATTATGTAAGAAAAAGGTTTTGTCTGGAGCTGGGTCAAAGATGATGGTGTGCAGACTTCTCAGATCTTCATAACAACATTATGTTACAAATGAATTCATGCTTGGGTCTAAAAGAGGACACATGCTTAGGTCCAGTGTTAGCACAGTTCAGAGGTGTTCTCAGTAAGGCCGTATTTCCAAAGTGACTCTTTGGTGGTATTTTCACTACTGCCTATTTAAGGATTCTGCTTCCTGCATCAGAAGAGTGCTCTCAGCAGTTAGGGACTGTCACTAATTTTTTCAAGCCAGGAATTAGTATTTTCCCCCTCTGTGAATTTCAGACAGCTGGATATGGACCATCAGGTCTGCAGCAATATCTCCAGTCTAGCTCCGAACACAGAACTCTGTCCAGGCCTTTGTACAACACCTACATTTGAGCAGATACTTGATTTCATGCTGAAATTCTGTAAATTTGGGTTTGAACAGTAGATGGAAAGAACAGCAGAACAGCAACAGGAGTCTAACAGTTGCAAGGAAGGGCAATGTCACTTGAGCCTTCTACAGTCTTTAAGTCAAGACAGCGAAGCAGGAGCAGAAAAGAAGACGTGAGAAAATTGTCTCTGCTCTAATTCTGGACTTTACTGGAGACCACACCAGTCCCTACCTCAAATTACCACAACTCCAGGGTTTTCCTAATTAACTTCCTATAGTGCCTGCGGACTGCAGTCCAGACAAGACAGCTCACAGAGAGGTTACAGCTCAAAGTCTTTCGGTCGTGAATATTCAGGCACTCCTAACATACTTCATTGCTTAGATGAGGGGGGTTTCACAACACACCACCATTTGCCAATCTCATATTACCCAGAGAATGCCCATGTGTCAGGGAAATTCCCAGCTGGTAGGTGGGATGGGCTACTTTCCATAGGAGCAGCATAGGGAAATGGGAACAAAGACCTGGATGGGAGCCAGGACATAGACATTACAATAAAATTATGTGGATATTTGGGTAAGCACATGCACCTTAGCTTGGGAAAAAAGTACATAAATTAAAACCTCATTATTATATCCTCTTAATGGTGTCATAAATACAAGAAGAAGTATCCTCAGCTTGAATACCAAACATCCAGCCAGAGAACATCACCTGGTATTTGTTAGTCATATTAGCCTAACATTTTGCAGCCCTCTCTAGTAGTTACAATGGACTTTTCACCCTGCTCTCTAGGTACCATCCACTGGATATACTATAAGGTTTAGTCTCTCCCAACCAAACCACTAATGTTTGCCAAATACTTTGAGATCATCTGATGAAAGGCTCTATAGAGCCACAATCTATTATTTCTTAGTCAGAAAAACACATTTGCTGAACAGGAAGAACAAAAGAATGAGCTGTGGGCCCCCAATAAGCACTCAACACAAGTTAATTTGCTCGGCAGCTGTATTTTTCTGAGACAGATTGCATATTTTCATTGTTAAAATAAAAATGTCCGCTGGGCTTGTATCCTTCATGCTTTACATTGCTGCCTGATGCATTCTGAGTCTAACCTAGTGAACAAATTCAACCCCTTTAATAAATAAGGGATCCACTCGAATAATTTTTCCTTTGTCCAGGCAAAAATTAATGAAGCCAGAAGACACACAAGGCTGCAGAATCTTCCCCCTCATGGAAAAAAATAGTGGAAATCTGGCATCTAGCAAGGCAGGCAGTATGTGTGAATCATGGCTGCCTGCCGACACGCCTGATTCAGAGCAAGGCAATAAGAACAATAATACTGCGCTACACCAACTAACCTTCAAGCTTAGTCACAGTTTCACACAGCTAATGAGCAGAGGGAGCAATGAATCTTCAATTTATGGTGTTCTGTTCCGACAGATTTAGCCTGAAGACAACAGCAGCATTTCCTTGCATCTCTAATGACTTGTCTTTAGGTCTTTTTTTTCCCTTGTCCTTCCCTACATCATGAGGGGTTTTTTAAATCATTATTGGGTTTTTAAAACCCTGGTGGGTAAATTCTTATCATCAGTTCCTGCGGTAAAAATACAGAGCAAAACCCATGAATCTGCCAAATTTGCTCCTCATTGTTTTTCTCATCTCCCTGTTTCTCCCGCATCAGACTGTTTACACAGAATTATCAGTGCTGTCGTGCAATACTCTGACTATGCCAGAGAAGAAGCTTTGATTCCAAACCCCTGCTTTCATGTATGCTTCTTCTGTAAATTACCCAAAGTGCCTCCTGTTGTATTTTTAGCCCAGAGGTGAACCATTCATGGAAATCTGATAAAATCCATTTAACTACAGTTAAACTATCAAAACCTGAGTGAGTCCTAGTTTACTTGTAAGAAGTTTACACGTCTTTATTTGAGCTCACATGAGCTCAAATAAAGCAAGCACGTGTTTATTCTAACTTTAACAGAGTGGCTCTGGACTTAGAACCTATGGAGAATCAGGCCTGTAAACATGCCGAATGGAGACATAATGAAGGCAGAATTAGGGGAAAAATGTCACAAACAAAACATTTTTTGGAGAGGTGCCAGAGGAATAATGTGCTACATTGACATCAGCAGCTCAAGTGAAGGGGGTTGCTTCCTTTGGAAAGAAAATGGGTTTATTTTGAGGACAGAAGTAGTGAGATGGCAACACCAATGCCCGTAACACATGAAGCACAGTTTCAGCCTCAAGCACAAATGTTCCTTATGTTTGGAGAGCATGTAGCCTGTTCCAGGTAATCAACATGGTCTGTGTGGGATGAGGAAGACAGCAGTAGTGGGGACAGGAAGGCAGAAACCATCACCGCCTATCTCCATCTGCCTTCTCCTCTGTCAGGTAAATAAATCAGCCAGGCTTTTCTCAGGTAATACCTGACATGTGCTGTGAGGCAGAAGGGATGCTGAGATACAGATATCCACCCCACAAGGTGTGCAGTGCATGCCTGCCAGGTGCCAGGCTTTAGGTTGTTCCAGCTCTTCTTCCCAGAGGCAGACAAAGCAACAAACCCTGGTTTTGTGAAATTAAAAAATACATAAAGAAAGAAAAATAATCCTTGCTATCGGCAGCCAGCATCTACAGAAGAAAGTTGGGCAAAGGGTGCTCTGCATGCTGAATCTGACCCATGAGACAATTCTCTCCAGCCTCCACCCACATATAACATTTATATATAGCCCCAAAATAAACTCTCTTTTATAATCCTGCCACAAGCTGTCAAGCAGGGCAGCCCTAGACTAGATTTTGCTGCTGTTGTAGGAAAGGACGAGCATGTCTCATTTTATTAAAACACTAGAACAAGCCTGCCATATCATAAAAATTTAAAAATAGTGCAGAGTGCTACCTTACATAAAACACTGCCCTGAGCTGCCTTCTATTCACAGCATCCCAAACACACTGTAATCCCAGAACAGCCACAGACCAATAAAGGGATCGGAAGCTGGTGTTTCAGACACACAAATGCACCCCTTCCACTCCACGTCCACATGAAACAGCTAAGCAAAATGACCACTTTTGTGCAATAAAGAGTATACCCATCTACCCACAACAGTCTTTCATTCCGCTCCATTCTAGAGAAGGTCTAATTTAATTAAGTATGTTTTTCAAAGATGCCCAAGGGAATTCTGTGCCCTTCAAAAATCAGTGAGAATCAGCTTCACCCACCATCTGTGCTTTTGACTAGCCACTTCAAAGCACCCACGTGGGAAGGAGCACGACCTATGAATATCTGGGATGCACAAGAGACTTCCCATGGCATTGCAGATGCCTTGCATTCTGTCTTTACCACTGCTGCCATATTTCGAAGAGGAAGGCCCTGCCACACCACCGGGGCTGTGGGCTGGTGCTCTCAAAGACTTTGGGTTGACTTGGTCCTTCATGCTGAAGCTCCCATTCAAGGTCCCTCTGAGTCAGTGTGGAACCAGCATCCTCTCCCCACAGTGCCACATAGTCAGGGGTGTGCTCTGGAGGGCTGCTTCATTAAACGTCAGACCAGATTATACTGGGGAAGCTGTGTGAAGGTACCTGGTCAGCAGCTCCTTTGAGGAGCTCCAGATCTGTCTCAATGCAGCAACTCAAGCATGCCAGAAATATGACTCCTAAAAAGCTGCAGTTTTTCTTGCCTGCAGCGCCAGGGAGGTTACCATTCCCAAGCCAACTGCAGTCTGTTTGTCGCCTTCCTATCTTTTCTCCACAAACATCATCATCTCCCTCCCTGTGTTTAAACTAACCACAGATGTCATGGCAGAACTGGTCTGAGAAACAACTGAACTTGCAGTTATGCTGGCATGCCAAAAGGGACGGCAACCTCTTAGCGAGACACAGCAGCAGCCACAACAGTGCATCTGACTTCAGCCTGAAGTTTCCCATTTCTTCTCCAGTGACTGTACCTCTCTACAAACTTTACAGGCAGTGGAGAAAAACCTCTTGGTCTGGCCACATGATGTGGTTGTCACATGAACCCTTGGAGCTGAACCCTCAAATGTGAACTTCCAAGATTTATTGGCCGTGCAGTCTTGAATCCAGAATCCCATCACAGTGTGTACAT
This sequence comes from Lathamus discolor, assembly GCF_037157495.1. Taxonomy (NCBI): domain Eukaryota; kingdom Metazoa; phylum Chordata; class Aves; order Psittaciformes; family Psittacidae; genus Lathamus; species Lathamus discolor. Next base: position 11,185,467 of record NC_088893.1, on the reverse strand, counting down.
GACCAGTCTAACACTGGTAAAGGGTTATTTCAGCAGTTATTTCAGCCTGGCTACATGACAGCTCTGCGGAAGAGGACTTGGCATCCTGATGGATATCAGGTTAAACATAAATTAGCTGTGTGCCCTTGCAGCAATAAAGGCTAACCTTGTTGCGCTCTATTAGCAAGAACATAGCCAGCTAAAAGAAGGGATTATCCCACTCCTCAGTACTTGTGAGGCTGTGTCTGGGGTACTGGGTGTAGTTTGGGGTTCCCCAGGATAGATAAGAGACAGACAGACAGATGAGACTGCAGCACAGGGGCACTGAGACACCAGGGAGCCAGGACACAAAGCACACAAGCATGAGCTGAGAGAACCAAAGGTTTTTAACATTCAAGAGGTGTTTAATTTCAGTCTCCTAAAACCTACATAGAAAACCAGAGCCTGAGTCCTCTCAGAGGTGCACAGTAAAGAGATGAGAGGCAATGGCCATAAGTTGCAGCAAGGACAATTCAGACGGGATATAGGAAAAAAATCATGACGGGGTTTGCATTGCCCAGGGAGTCTGTTCAGTCTCCATCCTTGGAAATATTCAGAACACAACTGGGCAAAGTCCTGAGTAACTCGATCTAACTTCGAAGCTGACCTTGTGTTGAACAGGAGGTTGGACTAGGTGACCTCCAGAGGTCTCTTCCAACCTAAATTTTTCCATGATTTTCTGGAAAAAGCTCAAATACAGAAGCTATCTTAAAAGCACTTTGAAAGATTCAGCCAAAAATGCAGCTCTCAGGAGGCTATAGCAATCCTGATAAGGTGTCTGGTATCTATAGCTGAATCCTCCGGGGAACAGCTCATGGGACTGTATGGCTGCAAAAAAAGAGGCTCAGCCCTAATTCAGCCCTGAGTGCTGAATCCTATCACCCAGACTGATCCAACTCAATCCAAACAGTGCTCCCTCAGCTCTTCTCTAATGACAATAGGGGTTTTTTTCTTGTAAGAGTTCAGTCTGCAGAGCTATCACAACAGCAGCGTTTCCCCCTGTCAAATTCACTTTTTAAAAGCCATGAAAAAAGGAGACAGGAGATTATGTAGGGATATCTCTGTACAAAAGCAGGACCAAAGTAAATCTGTTTCTATAGTGAGGCTGGGAGGGAAGAACAGGCTATTGGGGGGATCCCAATGCTTTGGAAAGAGCCAAAGTTACCTGGAAGGACCTTTTCTCCTTTTCAAGCCCCCAAGCTCTGGAGGTACGCTGACCCCCACTGGCACTTGTTTCCTCGGTAACTCTGGTCCCTTGGCACCAGAAGAATGTAAGATATGATGATGGACATGTATCAGTCAACATCCCCTTGGCCACTCCTTGCACTTTATAACTGACCTTCCTTGAAGTAGAGTTCACAAAAATCAACAGCATGGCTTTTTTTCAGGTACCCAAGGCTTTGTCACTGCACAGAGGAGCCACATGTCCCGCATGGATGGGCATGGGACAACCCTGCTTAGCTTCACATGCACCACGGGGCACAGCACAGTTCTCCATGCAACATTCTCCACAGTGCAGGAAAGTCTCCACCTGCATTTATGCTTTTGCAATAAATACTCTCTGCCTAATGAGAATTCACTGTTCCAAAAATAACTGTAATTACCCAAGAAGCAGAGGAGCCTATTTACAAGATTTAAAGGGAAAGAAGAAAGAAAATCTCTTAGAAGAAAACTTCCAGCACCTGGACCTCAATATACAAAATGAACTGAAAGGGGGCTGCTCGCTCCTCTGTGAGAGGCTCAGCCTGTTTGAAGGTGCATGTACTTCTTGGTACTTTGCCCATGCCAACCATCAGGAATTGCGTAAGTCAGATGGCAATAAAATATTATATGAAAACCAATTACTCCTCATGAGCAAACTATCTGAAGGTGGTGGTGGGGGGGGTGTCCTTTGGCAATGCTTACACCTGTGGAAGTTTATAAGTCACTGCTGAATATAAGGGGGGTAAAAAGAAAGAAGACATAAAACCAAAGGAGTGGCGTGCACACGAGAGAGTACCAGAAAATAATACTTTAAAATAATAAACTTGTTACAAGAGCAGCAATGATTGCTGTCTATCCAAGGTCTGAATAATTCAAAAGGTTCCTGCTTCACTTAGCATCTCAGGGTATTTTCAGACCTGCCAGAATTTTCTGCTGGTAAATAATGCATCTCTGGTGTTCACATACACATGATCTCCAACTAATACTAGAGATTTAACACCGCTGATTTTGAAATAGGGGGAGGTCTGTGGAAGGCAAATTCCTACTGAGGTGCCTGGGCCTTCTGCCCTTCCCATTTTCACCTTTACCTTTAGGTGCTAAAATTGCTGGCCTCTCTTGTAGTTGCCATATTCACACACATTTCAGCATTAGCCTACAAAATAATTCACAATAGTATTCCGAAAGGGGCATAAAAATAAGGGAAAATAAAGGTGCATCAATGTGCAGCATTTTGAGCTTTTGTTTCTGCACAGGGGAATGTCTGCTGTCCTGTTCTGCTGCTGGCACAAGTACCCTGGAACAAACTGGGTGCTTTGGGCAATGGGTTACCCTGGAGCCACAGCTCTTAGCCACATCCCAGCTCATGGCAATAACAGGGCAAGACCTACAGCCTCAGTAGCAGCCATGCTGCTGGCCCATCCACCTCCGCTTGCAGGAGGGTAACTTCAGAGACACCGGGAAAAGACTTTAAACAATCACCAGAGCATGACCAGGACTTCTATAGCAGACCTTTGCATTCAGCATCTGTGAACTTTGGTCCAAAACACAAAACAATAGTAACCTATATGTGGCTAAGAAGCAAATGTTTGCATTGAGACATTAAATAATGATGACATCTAAGATGCAAGATGGGTAAGTAGCAATAAAGATAATGCACATCACATACAGAGGGGGGAAGGTGAAGGCTTTCATTTGAACTACTGGATTTTGCTGGTCTAGACAAAATGCCTCCTGGATCCAAACTGTGAATCCAGCTCCTACTTTGCCTGAACTCAAAGCAAGGTGAATTGATGTACAGCACAGCAGGTCTAAGATGGAGCTGCAGAAGCCTTTCCAAACGTCCTCCTCCTGTTTTATTGAACATTTCTATTCTACCCCATGAACACTGCTAGATTTACAGCTACAAAGAAAAGAACAAGCTGTTCCTCTGGTTGATATGGCAATTTTAGGAATTTTCCTCTCGTCAGAGTGGAGACTCAGCTACCTGAAACCAAAGAACTGAGAAAGAAGGCAACACAGAAAAGACCCAAGAGAGCCAACAGTGATGTGGGAAATTAATTAGTAAAGACAAGGAGAGGCCTATGGGCTGTTTTTTGTAGTATCTGAATTTTTATTGAATCCAGACTACATTTCATATGAATTCTGCTCTAATAATACCTGAATGTTTCACTGCCTGCTTGTGTTCATCACAGGGAAAGCATACACAAAGTCACAGCCTTTGTACCATCCAAATGCAAACAGCAGCTACATTTCAGCCCATGTAGTCAGGAGCAACACGGTGCCCACGTTCCAGCTTTGAAATCAACCAGATTTCAGGATCAGAAGAAGATCTGAAGGTTCTGGTGCCGGCACTTCCAAGACAGACAACTGCAGGAAAGCACCCAGCTCAGCTCTGTCCTCCTGATGCTGGTTTCCTACCCAGCCCTTGGTGATATCAGATGATTGTCCTCTCATTACAGGTCCCCAGGGAGACCAGCATCTCTGATTTCAGGGCGCTTTCTCCAAACTTTTCTAACCCCAGACTTTTTAAGTGTTTTGTTTATCTTGCTTCTGTGGTTCCTATTGTTCCTAAACTGGTTTTTTTCTTATTAAATTACAGAGGTTTCAAGTTGGAATAAACCTTCCTTTCCAAATGTGCCCAATTGGCTGGCTGCAGGGGAAAGAACAAGGGCAAGGAGAAGAGAAAGAGGAGAATTACAAGGTTTCAGATTCCTGTAAACAGAGAAACATTTTTCCAGTCATCTGTCTGAGCCCAGTGGAAATAGGGCTTCAGTTTCCTCTAGTTAACGCTGGGGATCCGGTGGCAGTGCTGTTGACATGCTTCCTGTCTCTCTAGCAGTTGCTGGATGCTGTTTAGTCTGCAGCTGATGAGCAAGCCCGGGTGCTGGCAGTCTTTGCTGCCGTTTCCTTCTCCATTTTCCAAGCATGCCCTACTGCCATCCCAGGAGCAGGTGTCTGCTCCAGGGGAGGGCCCTGCAAATGTGCTTGCTTTCCTCAAATCCTGGCTCTGAACTCCACCATGCATTGCAGCAGCTCCAAAGTGGCTTTGAGGACTGCAGCTGAACTCCCTGAAAGGGCAGCATAAACTTCCCTGAATCCATCCCCTTCTGCTCCTGCATGATCCCAGCAAGCCTTCGCTCTGCCCACAAGTGTTGTTTCTTGGCTTAACTGTATATGGTGTGGGGTCTAGGTTAGGAAGCATCTTCGTGTTCTGTGTAATTACAGCACCTGGGGCCCATGCGGTCACATTCCACAAATGGTAGATTTAGCAACCACCGCAGTGCAAACACAGTAAGTTGTAGCTGGGCCACTGTCACCAGACTTACACAGCTCTTTCCATCAGTCAATGTCAATATTTTTCCAGTATGGTCATGCAAACACTGTCTCCTATCAAGTACTAAACCAAATCAATTCAGATCTGCCTGCAAAAGTTGATCAACAGCCAGTCCACAGGCATCAGTTTTCCAAATACATCAACAGACACCTCCCTAGGAGGAGCTGAGTATAAAAGAACATGAAGAGAGCAAAACCACAATGCACAGACATTTGCTTAGACATGTGCAGTAATAATATTAACGTAAAACCTTTTGCATATTGCTAATACTTGCGTTTACAATTCATATGTGTACCATTCATAAATATTGCACATGCCTAAAAGGGCAAAGAATTATAGTGCTGCATTTGCTGACAGTGCCAGCTGACACATTTAGCAGGAAGGAGTCTTGTGGTTAAAGCTCCTGTCTGAGCACCGGGAGAGGTTGGGTTTATACTTGGCTCTCGACAGGCTTCCTGTGTCACCTTGCTGCAATCACTTTGCTCAGTCCCCTCAGCCATGAAGCCAGCTATTGTGGAATGAGGTTTAGACTGGGAAGTCACCCCGTGACCAGCAAAGGACAGGTGCCATGGAAGTGATCTTGCATGTGTGCATGCATATGTATATTTAGGTGCAGCACAAATGGCTTGCTAGAAGGGGATTCAAGCATTCGAGTCACTTCCTAGAAACTTTTGTTTGTTTAGGTGCCTTTGCATACTGTGTGATGACATTTCCTTGCTGTCGCTGTGGGCACAGACCTCCAGATGCAGCCAGGGCAAAGAGCAGTCTCTCCAAAAGTATTCCTAATGCACCTGTCAAAGATTACAATTAATTCATGACTGTTTGATGGCTTATGCTAAATGAGTTTGGCTCCAATCCAGTTTCCATTGGGCAATTGTCTCCATCTCAGGAACACCGTGACATTTGGCATTTACTGTCATCTTGGTTGGCACTCCTACCCAGGGCCACGTACGGAATGTGTCAGGGGAACAGCCTCGCTTTTCAGTCCCCAATCTGTGCTGAGGTAGGATGGTATAGAGGAGCCTTTTGTTATTGTTCACATGTAACTTCCCTCTTGAAGACAGATGGAAGAGTTTGTGTTTTGTAGCTGTTAATACGGTGCCTCTCTCCACTGCAAAACCCTCTTTGTGCTCTATCCGACAACTCCCAAACCAGTCTCCTCCTAATACAAGGTGTCTGTTCAGAAAGGCTAAACCATAAGCTCTCCCCCAATGCTTAGATTAGCATGATATGATTCAGTAATTTCCTTTGTTGCAATCTCTCTCACCCTGTCAGCACATTCACTCGATATTGTTTTAAACCTAGTCCTTGTGTGAGATTACTGCCTCTGTCCCCCACTCCACACCGAGCTGCACAAAACCAGTCAGACAGCAGCATTCCTGTGCCAAGCAGCGTTATTTTCCTGGCTCACTCCTGATAGCCATGGCAACATGGCTTTCAAACTGCTGACTGTCTCCAGCCCTCCCTGGCACTCCTCCTGCTCCATCACCAATGGGATTTTGGGGTGACAATGCCACCCCAATGCCTGTACCCGCTGGCACACCCCACTGCTCCATGTGCACCAGGAAACTACCTCCTTCTGTGCAGAAAAGGTTTAAAGGCCACATTGTCAAAGTCACATTTATTCCTCATACCAGATCAGCTCCCTTTGTTGATGCAATGGTTAACCAGTAAGGAGATAGTTTGCCCTGTCCCAAGGAGATGATCTCATCTGGGATAGATTTTGCTTTTGTGCCACAGCAAGAGCACGGAGAGCTTCAGTGCAATGCATGCTGCGGAGCAAGGCAGTGAGAGAAGGGCCCAGGGATTCAGGCAGGGGACTGCTTGTTTTGGCTCAGTGCTGGGAGCAGGGAAAGCATGACAGAGAAAAAGCAAGCACAGAGGTGTTTGCATATGGTCCTGGGGTCACTTGCAAGGAGGAACAGGCAGGGTGAAATACATCTTCAGAGATGAGACAAGGAAATGTAAATGGCTGTTGAAGAGCTTGACCAAAGTTGTCTTTCCAGCAATTCCACCCCAGAGAGAACAGGATCTGGGAGATACCAGCCAAGCTGCCCCACTGCTGCCAGCAGCAAGGGTGGCAGAGAGGCAGCCAGCAAGTCATCTGGACCAAAATGTCACTGTCACTGCACCTCCATCCCAGGCTGCCAAATGAAGAAGTAGGGGTGGAAGCCTGGTTCACTAGGTGGTGCAGGAGGTATTAGATGACTGGAAGCCAAAATTTCACCCAAGAGCTTTTCCACCCTGTAATGCTGCAGACTCACTGCCCAGCATGAAGTCTGCAGGTATCCTACACTGACCCAAAGGTCCTCATAAGGCTCTGCGTATCTACCAGAGCGGCAGGACAAGATCATATCGGTGCTTCATCTCTAGATGTAGTCACACTAAGCAGATAAAAGCAAGCCCAGATCCACTTATTCCTGCCACAGCTGTACCTTGAGCATATCCATGAACATATCCCCAGTCCATGGGACATGTGCTTCTCTCTGCCATCCCTCCATGAAAGCAGCAGGCACAGAGTTTCTTTTCTGCAGTTCCAACCTGTGGCCCAAAGCTGGGGAAACCCACTCTGATCTGATATTCACAGAGGTTTGGGAGGCTAATCTCTGCTCCTATCCCTGTAGAAAAGCAGTTGCTGTATGCCCAACAGCCCTTCTGCAAGGCACCCTCAGCCAGCCCCAGCACCACAGCATGGCAGGTCCCTACTCTCCCACAGAACAAGGACGTTCTGAGCGATGCTCACAGAGTGGGGTGCAATACCCAAGTGCACCCTCCAGCAGCCACAAACCAAACCCAGGCTCTCTTGCCTGATCAAAAGCTGCCTCCCAAACCCCAGATTCCTGAATTCAAAACCCTTTTAGAGGCACGCATCAGTGCCCAGGCAGTGGGAGTGAAATGCCAAATTTTCAGCAGATTGCAGTTTATTTTTAAGCAGTGTCAAAAATCCCAGACTGAACCCAAACCCAAACCAAAGCAACCTCCCCAAACACACAGCAAGGAATGAATGCAGCAGGTAAAAACAGTAAGCCCAGCACAGCAGCCAGGCACCAGACACTGCTGGCTCCTTGGGCACAATCCCAGACCACCCCAGCCACCTATTTGTGAAATTCCTCAAGGAGAAGCGTGGAGGAGGCAGCCTGGCAGCTGCTGGGGAGGTGAAGCACCTGCGTTGGGATCTCAGTAAACAGGAAAACAGGGAAAGGAGATGTGGAAATGCTTTCATTCAGCAGGCACACAGAAAGGAGAGAGCTGGGGTAATGCGCTTGCAACCATCCGGGTCTCCAGCATCACTCCTGCTTTGCTTCAAGTGTGAGGCTACCTGCATTGCAGCCCCCTCCCCAGCCCATGTGCAGCCAAGGGCAAAAAGGCTCTCAGCACCATGTTCAAACCTGGTGTGTTGTGATCTCAGCCTATTCTCTGCCTTGGGGTAGCAGCTTATGCCAACTCCCAACTGACTATTTAAACTGTAACTAGCTCAGGTGGGTTCTCTTCTGGCTCCCCAGGGCAGAGGAAGGCCAGGTAAAGCACCAGGAGCAGCCTTACCTGGCCCTGGTGCTCACCAGTGTCACTAACCCCAGCTTTTCCAAGCCAGTTGTAAACCTCTCCCCAGCCACAAAGAGTATAGACCTGACACTGCTGGCACAGAGTGAGCAAGGGCTGGGGGTGAGAGTCTGAGCCTCACGGAGGGGGCACAGCAGAAGGGGAAGCTGAGATGAGATCTGATCCCCAGTGTCTCTGGCAGGACACGCTGGCAATGCACAAAGGGGCCCATTCTCCAGCAGTGCTGCGCTGCAGTGACGGATGTGTCAGTACAGCTGATCCCTGTCTGTTCCGAGATGGAAACCTTCATCTACAGGCAGCCAAGGCAGCTCTCTCAATCACATCTGCCACATCAAGACCTGCCCAGCAGCCCCAGGTGCCTCCTTCCTCCAGCACAGGGTAAAATGAGTTTTGTTGGGACTCTCTCAGTTTTGCTGTTACTGGAGGTTTTCCTGTTACCACGGCACAGGGTGTGAATGCTGGCTGCTATGGAGAGTGACCATCCCATGCCAGAGGCTTGGCCATTGAGTCCTCTGGCAAAGGGGTGTCTGCTGGGACATGAACTCTGCTGGTTGCTGTGTGGTATCTGGTGCACACCAGACTCATTTCATCGCAGCTCTGCAAGCACCGTATTTACTCATTCATTTTTAAAATGGGATGATAATGTTTACCGGACCAAATTCTGTCCTCACTGAGGATTTGCCCTAATGCCTTCCAGTTCATCACCTTCTGTGTGTCTCTGTGTATGTTTCCAGTTGAGCTTTCATCAGGATAACCTAACTGTAGTTTAAAATAACATTCTCAATATTTATAAAACATTAACCACCCTTACCATGAGTCCAAGACACTATTCCCTGTATTTCCCTCTAAATAGGAATCCATACATACATAGATGTAATCTCTACATTTTGTTTACATTTTCTGTTCTGGGGTTGCCTATTTTCTCTACGATGCTCAGGACCCATACAGCTGGAAAACAGGTCACAGATGGTGCTGCTGAAGAGGGTTGCCCACAGAGTCTGTGGTACCCATCCAGGTGATGAGGATTTTTGAAGAACTCACATATACGCCAAGGTGAACTCTATCTGCATCAGTCTGCTACAGTCAGCACTATAATAACTGTAATAGCACAGAAGTCAGCTGTGCTGAACACCTGGAAGGGCACCCTCTGAAGAACACTGCACCTTTATAGAGCCAGTATGTGGTAATAAGGACATGTCTTGCAACTCTTTGCTGGGGATGGTGAGGAGGAGCAACCAAGCAACAGGCAAGCCAAGCCCCAAGGCAAATACCTTGAGTAGGAAAGGAGAAATAAATGTGTCTGGAAGTGGCAGGATGGAGGGTGCAGACTGTACCACTGGCTGCCTCCTCATCCTCCCTTTCATAGAGAAACCCCCAGAGAGAGCTCACACCACACGTAGGGCCAGGAACATTTCTATAGGCCTGCAGATACCTGCAGCAGCAAAATCAGCAGTGCAGACAAGACATGAATAACATCCTCATTAAGCTTCTGCCTTGTGCTATTGAGGCACATAAAGAGCCACCAACGTCACATCCCAGCCGCATGCAAAGCTGTCTCCGTGCTGCATAAATCATGCATAGCCACATCATCTGTTAGAGATGCACAAAGCCGCAATTGCTAATTATGCTGAGGAGTATACCATAACCTACGGGATATGGCTGATGGAGGCTGCAGTTAGCAACGTACACATATGGCATATGTTTCTACATTTGAATATTACAGCTCTGGTTTTTGCTCCTTTAGTATATTGTAGTTTATACATCTGGAAGAGGGTGCTGGGACTTTCCATTAGATTAACACCCATGACTTCTGCTTTATCAGTATAGAAAGGAAGCACAGCACCAAAAGGACCCATGCAAGACCGCAGATGAGTAAGTCCCAGATGTCTTATTACACACAGGCTTTTCATAGACTATTTCCAACTTGGAAATCAACTTAGGAAGCTAAAATTATACCCTATCTGCTGATGCTTCGTGGCATCTACTACCTAGGCACAGAACTGCTGTGAGAAGACCAGGATTTGCATTTAATGGTTTCCTAAGGTGTTTTTAAATAAAGTTCAAATAGGGGTGGGTGTAAGTGGACAGAACGAGTGTATGTCCCTCCCGTGCAGCAACACAAATGCCAAGTGGTGGGTGTACTGGCAATGCTGGCAATATAACTAACTGTAGCTAGGGTCCACTTTGGAACCTTTAAATCTATTTAAAAGCTTTGGTAAGTGGTAGCAAGGTCCAGTGTGGAATTATGTTCTCCATTATATGCCTGGAGGCACACACATGCTCCATCTTTAAATATCATGGAAAAAGTATTTCAGGTTGAATAGCTTCCCCTTGTAGCAGAATTTGCTTTAATGCTTATCCCTGGCATCATTCACACTTGGCTGACACTGGTTTCTGGGCTATGAGCAGCACTTGTGCTGCACTATAACGAATGTACAATACACGAGGAGTCCTCTACTCTCTCCTGTACATGCATTCACCTGGAAAGTTCATTACAAAGGCAAGTGATACAGCAAAGATAGTACTTCCAGATTCAAACCCAAAAGCTCAGAACAATCAGGAGAGAGAAAGAAGTTCTGTTTAGTTGAATAACTCAATCTCTTATCAAACTCCCCAAAGTGCCTTACCTCACCTCTAGCATGCTTACAGCAATTGTGATCACTCCTGGCATTTCACAGCACATTCCATGGATCTCCAAGGTGGCCAGCACTGAAGTCCCAGGCTGAAACATCCCCTAATCATTCCTTATTCACATGAAAGTCAGCCCCAGAAGCTTCACTGATATACACAAACCACTTCATCATCAGTTACCTCCCGTCTTATAAATGACCTGAACTTCCTATTTCACTTTCAGAGCAGTGCTGTTGCTTTTCAGATTGTTTCTACCTAGTTATTTTCTCCTCATCCACCTATTTAAAGCACAACCCAAGAATGCAGAGGTCACGCTCTTCCAAATATAGGCAGAGCTATACATCTTGGATGTCCATTTGCTGCTCAATGTTCATTCTCAATACACTGGCACATAAATCTCTGGTGAGTTACAGGGGAAATCAGGCACATGCTGTCCTCAGACATTTCCCAGAGTGCCCAATAAATGGACAGTATGTCTCTGATATCATTATATTGCCTGTGAACTTTGAAAGCAGCGTTAAAAAAAAAGACAAGCCTAAAGCATATCACCAGGAATAGAACGGCAGGATGCATTTTATAGAGATGGAGTTGAAAAGTCTTCAGAGCTAATGGCTTGGAGTGGTTAGGGAAGCTGACAGACTACAATAGATGTGGCTCTTCTTCCTTCACTATGGAGATGACATTAATTGACTGGGCTTGGAGTTCACACAGAGCTGGCACTGGCACAGCAAATTGCCTGTTGCGCGGATAGCCCAAACGCCCCATGAGCTCTGTGGTACACATGCAATTTTAGCATGCCTAAAAATAGAAAACAAGCTTGAGAGCTGTGTGATATAAGCTGTGACAAAACCAAACTGCAGTCTTCGCCATAGCCTATATGTGCCCAGAGGTAGACTCTCAAAGGTGTAAACAAAATGGGCAACCACAAAGTTAGGGAGTTTGATCACCTTTGTGTTCTCGGAGTCTCAGGGGCCAGGAAAACGGAGTTGGCTTTGAGATGTGCAAACAGACCGGAGCAGCTCCCTGAGGGTTCACTGTGCTCAGCACAAGAAGGAGGGTTGAAGTAAGTCCAAAGCTGTGACCCCAACTCTGAGTAAGGTGAGTGCTTGCTCGGCATTGTTTGCTCTGGTCAGCACAAACCTCCCCACTGTCGTCTTGTACATGAGGTGAGGACACTGGTAACATTGCACAGAAGTTGAAGAGATTAATGTAATGCTTGTGCAAGCTCTGGAAGTGTGGCACAAATCCTGCCAAGCCTCCTGTCTGCCTCCAAATTCTGATCTGTTATCTTGTCTGTATTTTAAATCCTGCAGGCATGAGCAAATGTAAGGGAAGAAGGCTGTTGGCTGTTTTCTTTTTCCCCACTCCCCAGATTTTACAGAAAAGCTTGCACGAATGAAAGAGTTGTTCCAGGTGACAGACATAGCACAGCCCTCCTTGTCCCAGGCCCTGCTCCTGGGTCAGGTACACAAAACCATATGTACACACAAGCCTTGGCTGACTCACTCGAGCTGACCAGAACCCTAATTACTAACACCAAGTGCCCAGCCTGTCCTTTGTACATGGTGAGGTGCCTTTGCTGCCAACGCCAGCCTGCACCATCCCGCACCCTCCAGCGGCTTGAGGCCGGAGCGCAGCAGTCCTTCTCCACGCTCATTTATTAGCCTCACCCTGCAGCTCCCTCTGAGGTTGGGGGCGGTGGGACAGACTCCTTTGATGACCTGCCTTCGGGGCTGAGCAAATGAGATTCATTAGGATATGCAAAGAAGCTGAGAGCAAAGCAACCCTATCTTTCTGTCTGAGCATCTGAGCTCCGCTGATCTGATAACAGCACATTGCTCCAACATGTCTGCAGAGGAAGATCTGAAGCTTTCTTCTTCCCATGCATTCCCAGATAGTCATTGCAACTAATAGACAAATAGGTCAGAATAAATAACAGCCCTCTCATTTCCCCCAGCATGCAAGTCTGGATGGCTTAAGTCAAGTGTTAATAAGAAACAAGGCTGCTGTAACAATATGTCCTGATGCATTGCAAAGAATATGTAGCATAACAGCATCTTTCACTAAAAGCTTGTCATTACCCACAGAAGAGACATCATTTGCATTGAGAAGCAGAGGAAAAACAGCTTGAATGAGGTGATCCAAAAATGGAGTCATCAGCTCACTGAATTGTGGTATAAAGTAATAGAGAAGTATATTTTGCTTAAGCTCAGCATTTTCATAGCAACACAACAGGCAAAGTAAAAACACTACACCTAGAGGAGGGAGTGACTGGTTGGAGGTAAGCCAGCCTTTACTCTATTACAGGACTCAAACGTGGCCCTTCAGTGCAACTGGGTGATGGAGAAGGAAGACCATATTAGAATGTGTGTCAATCATCAGCCCCTCATGCCAAGCCACATAGTTTTTAGATGGAAATGCTGGGCTCACCCCATGGAAATAAGGTTAGGACCGGGATAAGAGGGACACCGGAGCAGGCAGCAGACGAATCTCAGGCTTCCACTCACAGTGCTTAACCTAACCCCACTGAGAGCAGAGGTACTTCTATATTGATTATGGCTCCTTGGCTCTTTTTGACGATACATTTGGCTCTTTTGCTGGAGGTACTCATATGAAAACAAAAGCCATTAGCGAGCACACATCACAGAGCAGCACATTCTCCTAAACCAGGGCAGGGGACAGAACAAGAGCTGGACAATCTAAATTTAGCAGCCAGCACTTGGGCTGCTCGCTGTGGGCATGGCTCCCCAGCCCATCACCGGAGCAGGCTCCCCTCTGCATTTGCTCCTACCTAGTGAAGGATTTTCGGTAGCAACCATCACCATGGTATCACAGTGCTGATTCTGTTCAGCGATTTTGCCAATCCCCGTGGGTTTACTGAAACACTCCTGACATTTTGGGTGCAGTGAAGGGGGCAAGTGGGTGGGAGAGATGTTTCTTAAAGCAGCAGATCCTGGAATCAAAGGAGGGCAAATGTCGCACTTCACCTTTTTCTTATACAATGCATACAGCCCCCCTGGTTGCAGAGCAAAGCTCAAAAGCTCAGGAAACCCAGAGTGTCCTTGTTTGAAGGGAGGGAGGAGGTTCTAGCACTGTTCCCCTGATTTTGAGGGGAAGAAGGGCTGAGTCACAGGATTCAAGCTCCTGGAACTGGCTGCACTGAGACAGTTTCCACTTCCCACGTCCAACTGCCGCAACGTCCAGGTTGCGAACATCAAGAGCAAACACTTAATACAATTTCCATGTTGATTTTTCAACTATGGCTCTGTTAATGCCCACTCCTCCTGGGCCTGTTCTGTTCTGTCCTGCTGCCTGCTCCCCGGTGATGACAAACCGTGAAGCGTTTCCCAAGAGTGAGAAATCCTCACAAGAATCATCTGTTGCAAGTCCTGTCTGACAAAACCATGTCAGAGCTTTAGGGACTTTCTCTCTATTTTTAATTGAGTGCATCTTCCCCTGTCATTTCCCACTGCTGGCTTCAGTATCCCCACTCTTATGATGGATATTGGAGGGGAAGCAGTGCTCATACTGGGATGTGTAAAGACTGTTGGTCCCACCTGATTCCCTGCAAGGATTTCTACATAAAAGGTGCACACGGGGCATCAGTACTGCTGGAGCGCAGGACTTCCCTTCTGTCTTTATTTTTCCCATGCAATCAGCATTTGTGGTTTAGTCCCTTCTTATCATGGCCTTGCAGTATCACATTTTGGCTTGGTATTTAGTCTTCCAGAGGCTTGAAAGGGCAGCTTCTCCTTGAGTTTATCAGCTCAAATGGGGGATACCGCTTGATGGTGTGCCAGCAAGCTTCTGTACAATGCTTTTTATGTCTCAAATCAGCATGTCTATTTAATGAAAGAGATGATAATACAAAAGGCTCCTCTTGGATAAAATCTGGGGGAGGAAACATGCTACCTGATTTGAAGGGAAAGGGGGGGTGGATTCACAAACCCAACAGAGCCTGATGAGAGCTGAGGGCATGGTAGTGCGGGGTGGTTTAACAGAAGGGAAGCCAGCAGCTCTGCCAGCAGAAGCCCGTGAGCAGAGAACCATGGAGCACAAAATTAACACACTGGCTCATCAGGAAATGTTAATGTGGGCAAGGTGGGGAATTGCTTCATATGGGCAAGCAATCTGTGCAGAAGGGATAAGCGCAATCAAAACCTGGTACAAATCTGGGCATGCTTCTCCAAAATCTGCCCTCTGCCCTCAGTTTGAGGTTCAAGACAGGAAACGCAAAGCCCTGATTAAGGTGTTAAATCCTGATGGCAAAAAAACAACAAAACAGTTTGTTGGAATGAAACAAAATGAAAGCATCCAACAGGGCTTTTCTAGAAACAACGAAGCCACTGCCATACAGATCCCAGGAGAGGAAACTGTAGCTTGGAGTAAGTGGTTTGGGGTTGGACCTCCATGCTGATACACAGCTGAGGAGCTGAACAAGTGCAGAAGCTACCATACTCCCTGTTGTTTTTTTGTCATTAAATCTGCCAACAACATTTTCCAAAGCAGAAGCACCTGGGTGCCTGGACTTCACCTAAACTTCACTTTGCATTTCCTCCTGCTTAATCTGATTCTATCAAACCTTTCCCTCCTCCAAGCCATCTCCTTCAGCCATTCCACCATTTTCAGGACTGGAGAGCTTTGGCAGAGGGAACCTGGGCTGGGTACAGTGGGGACACTGCTCCACAGGACCTCCAGGGCCAGGGCTGAATCAGCAGCGCTGACGTCCTCACCATATTGTAGGGATGAAGACAACAGTTGTCATATTAATGAAATGACAGCCATCAGGGTTAAATAATTTCCTAAAACTCTGAGAAATTCCCAATTTTCACAAGTTGAACCACCTCAGAATATTAAACTTTTTAAAACTAAATAATTCGGCATTTAAAGAAGCACAGATTTATTACAACAGCTTCATTCTTCAGAGCAGTCCTCCTAAAACCATACATGAACTGCAAGTGAACTCATGTCCATTACAAATGCTGGTTTCACTTTCATCTGCTGACCTCTCCCAAAATTTTATCAGGCACTTGTTCTCCTCAACCTCCACCATTCCCCAATTCTCCCATACGTTGCCCTTAACAGAGAGCTGGGACCAGCTTCACCCAGCCACCACCTCACCTCTGCCCATCACAGAACTATTTTGCAGGGGCCATTTCCCTCTTTGAAATCACAGTAAAGGAAGCCAACTTTACCTACAGCATAACCAGATGTTGAATTTAGTCCCCTCACGTTTGCAGCCCACATGGGAGGAGAAGGACGGTGTTACTGATGTCTTACAGTCAGAGAGACTCCGATTTTGACATCCTGGATGAGCAACTGCTTTATAACTTGCTCAGAGCCTGTCTAGATAGGGCCACAGGCGGGGAAATGCATGCAGCACTGTTCAGGAAGAAGGCCAGAAGAACATTAAAAAGTAATTGAAAGGCCTGGGGGATCAGGAAAGAAGAGGACCAGCTCAAAGAAACCAAGGAAAAAACCCAAGGCATGGCAGCATGTGAGGGCTCCTGTCTGAGGAGACCTAAAAAAAAGGTAATTTCGAAGGAAATGAGGAAACTGTCTCTGAAAGGATTCTTTGAAATGGCAGCAATGGCAGGGAAACAGTAAATGGCAGGCTACAGACCTGACACTGTTAAAAGGAGGGAGTTCAGCTGGAGGATATGTCTGCAGATTTACCACTGTGCTGTCAAGGCTGCACAAACCACTACAAGGAAAGGTCAAATTGACACGTTACCAATGCAAAAGTAAACCTAAAAATATTAAGAGCACACCATTTCTTATGTAGTACTTATTCTATTAAACGAATGTTTCCTTTTCATCCAGAGAGACTTCAGAATTACACAGATGGTTAAAACATATCTATAGTAGTGATAGTAATTTAGAAATCTCTCTGGGGTAAAACAAGGTTTTAGCCTTTTTTTCTTTTAAATGGCAGTGAGCTGGATTTTAAGGTGGAATGAGTTTATTTCTGTCGTGGCTGCTGCAGAGAAAGCTCCATCACCCACAGATAATGCCAGATGGTGAGCCATGCCCAAATCCATCAGGCAGAGGCCTCAAGAAGAGGTTCAAAGTGTAACTGGGGATTGCATCTCTCATTCAAGGGGCAGCCAATGGAAATGAAACCAGAGTAGGTTGGATATAACCATGGTGGCACAAATTCACAGGCTGCTGCCGTGTACTCCCTGCAGCTCTGCAAGTGGCAGAGAAGCCTCTGACCAGCCTATGGGACAAAAGGTGACACAGAGTAGGGAAACCATGTGCTTTCAGTGGCACGGCTGATTTAGAGCTAGTTTTATCACAAACCCTGTTAACTTACTGGTATATGATTAAGGTGTATGAATGGTTACATGATTCAACAGAGCTGATAATCCTTTGCCCACAGTGCAGTTGCAGAGGGTATAAAATTTTGTGGAGGTGGTGGAGGGGACTCTTGATGCACCATATGGTCTCTTCCAGCCCTTGCACTGTGCCGAGGCTCATGCTCTCATGTGACACACCATTAGTGAGTCACATGCAGCAGAAAGCAATTTTATGGCCAGATCCTGCTCTTAGAAGCTATGATGACTAAACTAGCTAATCAAATCAGCATAAATTTGCAAACACCGTTTTAGCAGCTGTGACCGTAAATATCATCAGCAGAATGTGAATAATCCCGAGCACAAGATGAGTTGAGTAATGGGTTCCCAATGCGCGTTGAAGCCATCAGTTCGCTGCCTGGCAACTCGGAGATGGGGGAGAGGGGGGAGGTTTGATTATGATGAGCCTTAAACAGCAGATGCAGTTATCACGACAAAGCAGCTACAGCACACGCAGCAGAAAACGGAAAAAAATCATTTACTGACACAAATAATTGTGGTGGATGCCCTGTTCTCGCCCCGCTGTCTCCCAAACGCAGGCACATGTGCGTGTTCCATGTGGAGGGATGTCTTTTAGCATTCCCAAAGTGACTCATTTGGCATTTTCGAGGGACCTGCAATGGGCTCCCCATGCACACGTACTATTTTGTTAACAAGCCATAAAAATAAGCAGCCGAGGTGAAATTCACTGAGAACACAGACACCAAGGCTAAATTTGTTTTTAATCTGTGCCAGCTTCTGCTAATGGGAGCCAGGGTGCAGGGCTCATGGCACTAACAAAGGGGAGGGGGAGAAAAGATGCCAAAAATAACAGTGCGTGGCAGTCTTAACCTGCCCTCTGGTGAGGACCAGCCATGTGCGTGGTCCCAGAGCAGATGGAGCGGACTGGAGTGGGCAAGGCCAGAGCGGAAGGACTATCCCATGAACTGTTCTGCCAGGGGCCCCAGGGAGAAGGTGGCTGGAAACACAGCCAGCTACTTCCTTAGCAAGGGAAGTAGCTTCTGTGGCTCAGAGAAATGAATGTACCTCCCTCCACCTGCCAGTATGAATCTGGCTCACATATATATATATATCTCTATATATATTAAATAAATAAATAAATAAATAAATAAATAAATAAATAATTGCAAAAACATGAGAAAAAGACCAACTGTGATGTTTCAGTCTTGATGACTTTTGGTAGGCTGTTAATGCTTGGCTGTTATGGACCATATCCTGATACAACAATGATATCCTGCCCCACATTGAAGCAAAATCCAGAGTCTAGAGAGCAGGACAAATATTGTATTGCATCTTGCATACATAAAGGTAACCCATGTTTGCTGGGGTCATCAAAATCTTGTGAAGAAAAGGCATATTTACATGACAAACATTACAGCTCATGGCAATAATATAACTCTTAGCTGGGTTTTAAAGCTGATCTGCAGTTGTGTAGAAGCTAAAGTGAACAAGGAACATGAGAATTTCCAAGTTTCCAAGGAGCTGGCAGCCCAACTTGGCTTTCACCTTGCTGCAACTAGGCATGCTGCTTAGAGTACAAAGTATGGAGATAACCTAGGCTGCCAGCTTAAAGCTTACATACACAGGAATGCATGGTCACTCCAAATTTTTGGTTTGTTGTATTCCCTCAGTTATGGTGATTATCATTGTATTTAGCTTTCTAGCATTTCCAACAGACTGAGCTGTGCCCAGGACCAAGGGACTGAGCTCAGAAACCAGAGGATTTGAAGATACTGACTGTCCTAAGTAGCTGTCGGCTGTGGTGGACCACACAAACAAACAGGATGGTTCAGCGCTTAGCAGCTTTCTCTAGAGGAGGTCTATTGTTTGCATTTAGGGTTTGGGGTTTTTTTCCACTTATGCTGGATTTTAAATAACCACCTTCCTCCTAAAGGGGAATTTCTTTCAGCAGTGTCTACCCACTGAAGCTACCTCAGCTGTTAGCTACCTACTGACCTGAAATGGTTCCACAACTACATGCTGCCGACACCAGATGTGAACAGGAAGATGGAGAGAAAATTGCTGCACACCTTGATGCAGGAAAGGACTGGAGGAAGTCAGAACTGGGGAAAAACTGGGCTCAAGTAGCAAAACCAGCAACAATATTCCTCCAGAGCACGGAGGTGCACTTGGAACAAAGGGGTGCATTCAACACATTGCACTCAGATGAGCCCAATTGGCAAATATACACCAAGATCTCAGTCCAAGACAGCTTACCCATCTTGAGCCAGACCTATCACTAGTAAGCAGTGTCTTCTTAAAAAACACACCCCAACTGGAACGCTAAAAGCCAGGATGGAGAATTACTGGCTGAACCAGTACAAACTCTGGCATGTGGTTTAAAGCCTTATTTTCAAGGTCCAGAAGATTCGAGCGTGCTCTATTCAGCATGTTTCACTGCAGCATCAGCCTCAGTATGCCTGCACTGTGGATGGGGCCAGGGCCAGGAGGTGCCAGCTACTACAAAAGATTGTTTTTGTGTCTGATTTGATCTGAAACAAAACGTACTGGAAATTTTGGAAGAACATCTGTTCCCTTCAAGCATCCAGCCCAAGCCTCCCAGACCTGCACAGTCTGGGTAATTCAATGAAAAAGCACGGGAGCATCTCAATTTGTAGATGCAGAACTTTTGGCAGCGTTTGCTGCTGTTTGCTGTGCATGCAGAAACCTTGTCCTTTGTGACCCTCTGTACACAGCAAGCTCATGATCATGATGGCTTTAAGGGGGAGCAGAAGAGAGCTGCCTTTCCCATATACGTTTGCACCCTAAGAGACATAAAACGAAGGACGTGCTCCCCAATTCCGAGAATACATGCACTGATTTTTTTTACTTGTTTGAGGGGGGAAAAATACGGTTGTTTTTTATTTCTTGTGCAACAGCACATCCCAACTATCTTCCACCCCAAGAGCTGCCAGAGGGCCCACATGATAGGATCCTACCCAGACTGCAGCCATCGGGTTCGTGAGATAACAAAACCTTTCTTTGGCTTCCTGTGCCTTCAGGCAGGGCATGATTTGTTGCAAGCCCACTGACAACAAGCAGCGTATCTGTGAGGAATAACCCAGCCACAGTGCCACGTGATACCTTCCCCTTCCAGGGGATTTTGGAAGTGAGCATCCTTGAGCAGTTCATGGGCCTCAGAGGGGAGGCTGGGCTCCTCTCTGGATGGACATCTCCTACCCCAGCCCCTCCCCTTTCAGCCCTCCCCTGCACCAAGTCTGACATCCAGCTGAATTAAGTGTGCACGGATGATTTTTCCTGGGATTACAGAAGCCCAGGACTGCATGGGATCTGGATATTGCCACATTGCTGCAGGGGTATGGCATATAATATAGTAATTTTCGGTAAAGGCTTAGAGCTGAAATAAATACAACAAACAAAGCAAAAGAAAATGTATTGCTGTTTCTTCTATAGCATGGAAGCACTGGAAAATATAGACAGTATCTCAGTTATAGTCACAATTACGATTTTGCCACACTGTTGTGCCTGTAAGGCCAGTATCACAGCCAGCCTCATTTAGGCAGATGGAGAATGGGCAGGGTAAACCTGGGCCCGTTCACTCTACCCTTGGGAGCCGTGTCTGGTGAGCAGTTTACAGACAGCATTCAAAGATTAACCTAATTAGATGACAGTTTACCTCAAAATGCCACAAACCCCCGCAATGTAGGAAGTGGCTGCACAGACCTCCTCTCAGCAGGCTGGACATCTCCAAAAGCGGCAGGGCTGAAGGCAGGAGTGGTTTTGGCCAGGTCATGCTGGCACCAAGGGAAGGGTTTGGTGGGTCAGAGCCACTCATTTCCCACACTGAACCTCCCACAAGGCCCAGCTGTGGCTGCTGGAGCAGGATGGCTTCCTATGATCTCTGCCCATTGCTCTTACCAGCACACAATGAGGGGGATTAAATCTGGATAAATCCCATTGCCAGAAAGAGGATGTGAAGTTCCTGCAACATCCCAATTAGAGAGAGGTGCACACAGCAAAGTTATCTGCTTCACACTCCACATTTTTTCCCAGCAGCAGGAAAAAGGATTTCCTGTCACCCACTAAATCATCAGTGTTTCTTGCCTGGCTATGTCAAGCAGAGCTTTATTATCCCTTACACTAACTTCTGGGGGCACTCTCATTTTTTATTAAGAGAAGACCAGAGTTTGAAGTTTGGGGTTTTTCTGGTCATCCACTCTGGTTTTGTTTAATTTTTTTTCCTGATAGGCGAACCAGTGACATTTCGAAGCAGCACATTTGCTGTATTCTTGCTCAGGAGAAATTAAGGTCCTGCCTCTGCACTTTCCCTCAGAAAGCGCCTCCCAAGCTTGTGGCATTTGAAAAAGTAAATCTGATTTCACAGAAGCACAAAGACACAAATTATTTCAAAGCAAGGCCATGCAAAAGAAAACCTGCCATTAAATACCGGAGGCTGGAATCACAGATCCTATCTCTGATTATATTCATTCCCCAACAGAAGTTTTGCCGGGTCACGTCCATTATTTTCTCATCATACCATTAAACCAAGCAGGCTCTCCAATGTGACATCTTGAGCACAGATGCAAAAGGCTTTGACATTACATATGCTTAATCCTCATATACAAGCATATCTTCTCATAACAGATATTACTGCACAAGCGCGTGCACTGGGGTCAGCTAATAACTTACTAGAACAGAGGTACTGATGTTACCTATCTACCTTTCTGTCTGTACAGACACATCTGAGGCTGAACGCAGCCCACGCTCCCGTCTCACAGGCGCTGGGGCTTGGGTTTGGAGGCCAGCACACAGCCTCATAGATCTCAGGGCTGGGAGCACTTTACCACCACTGGCACCAGTGCTGCTGTTAGGGTCAGGACTCAGTGGGGCGCGGGAGTATGACAGTTATGCTTCACTCAGGTTAGAAACAATAGGAGTAAAACCAAGCTTGAATCAAGCACATCTCCACCCGATGCAAAGCCATATGCAACTCAGCTCAGGAATGAGAACTATGCGGCCAGAGGTTTCCTCTAGTTATTGTTTTGGGTTTGGGCTGCAGTGCGCAGGGAGGGGAGGAACAAAAAACACAGAGGGTGAGGGAAAGAAGCCAAAAGCAGGCACAGCCACAGCAGCCTCTGCCCAACCACAGGCCACGGTTTCAGGATGCAAGGCACGAGGCAGTGATGCTCTCTGCAGCTATTCTCTCACCCTTCACTGCTCCTCATTGCCCCTTTAGCTCAGCTGTACCAGCACAACCATTTGTGAGACACTGATGTTTGTGACGTGCTCATGCAAGATCATTTGATTTGCACAGGCACCTATCAATTCTGCATGTTCACTAGAGAGCAGAGAGACATGGCAATGTCTAAAGAGGAATTGTATTAAAAAGAGCAAACTCCAATATATTTTTTTTTCCCCTGGAAAGGCACACCCAAGAAGACCTTGAATTCTCACCACTTAAATTTAAATGATGCAACCTGGAGCACATTGTGTGCTGGGTGAGAGATGCTATCATTTCTTTCTCTCTTGTCCAGATTAAGCTTTATGTTTTTCCACCCAATGTACAGACATTCATCACTACCCTGCTTCCTTCCCAGACTCACTGGGAATGCAGGGCTATGGAGCAATCAGTGGAGACTCATAGACACTGACCCCTTAACTAATAAGCTTCATGCAAACCATGCCTAAAATCAGAGGTAAGGGATTGCACCATTGCTGGCTGGCTTTCCTTTCCAACATCACCACTAAGCTCCCAGCAAACACAGCAATATTTCAGCAGGTGGAAAGTTAGCTCCCTAAGCTCCTCATCCCAGCTCCTGGCTGTTTTGGTGCAGGCAGTAGAGACTCAGAGAGCAGTGATTTTGTAACTAAGCAGATTTTAGTTCAAACTGCCAAGGAAAGGGGTATTTTCACTTTCTCCCCACTCCTGTCCCTACCTTTGTATTTCTGCTGGCATGAGCATCAGCCGAGCCAGGGAACTGATCCAGCTGGAACCTATCTGTTTGTCTTTTCCCTTTCTGCTGGGTTAGTTTTCAGAGGGATCAGATTCCTAATCTGGCAGATCACTCGAGAGCTGGTTTTGGCACCAGAGAGAGCACATCACCCTGCAGCATGGATTCAGATCAGCTAAAACCAAGCATAAACTTAGGCCTGCAGAGAACACCCATGACCTACCCTGTACCCACCCATGCAAAGATCCTTTGTCTGCAGAAGGAAGGAGGCTTTTTCCACAGTACTGTTCAGCTCCAGAGGGGAACAGGCATGTTTTGGGTAGCGTTGAGACACCACCTACAAGCTCTACCTGCTCCACTTGCACATCCCTTGCCACTGCACTGCTATGCTGCCCCTTCTCCTCAGCATTTTGAGAAAGCCCTGGGCTCTGCTCCAGCCTTCCTCTCATATCAGTATATCTGGTTTTGAATCAGTACCTTGCCACTTACCCAGGTACTTTCTGTCCCCATGGACATTCATGCACTGGGACACTCAGCAGCCACAGACACGTGTAAGTTATGCATGTGCATGCCCAGGGCAGATGCACGCAAGCACAAACCTAAATATCACTGAAATATTCTGGTTCCCCCAGGTTGAAGAAATGGGCTGTATTGCTCTGAACCATCACTACTGAGCACACAGTGTTTCTATGGCTACACCTTCCCTGGCTTTCACTCCTGCATTCAGCAACACGTTCTCTTTGTCTGTCTGTCTGTCTCTCCCTCACACGTACACGCACACAAACTAGACATCCCTTCTTTCCTCACTCAGCCATCCCCTCTCCACTCCAAATAACACCTCTGCTCTTCCTCCCTCACACAGCCTAAAAATGCAGGGTGGCTGTTTCTGGAGACCCAGCAGAAGAGGGGGCAAACACTTCTGATCCAGACTGTTTTCAAACGCCAGCAATCCCACAGCCAGGCTCATGAACCTCCAAGCCTCTCTTTTTACAGCAAAGGTGGAGCCAGTAGTGTTTACTGAAGATCTTTAGTGTTATTTACGGTGACATGAAACCAAAGCAGCATACAAAGAGCAGGCAGACCCTTTCGTCCCCCAAGCTGCTCACAAGAGGCTGGAGCGCTGGCTTGCTGAGTGGCAATAAAGGAGAGACTATCTCCCAGGAATGCTCTAACAAGAAACCTCACGCAGAGGGGGTCAGCACTACCTTGGCCTCAAGGTGACTTGTTTAGCAGTGTGCAATGAAGATATCGGTCGGATGTTGGGGAAATGCTAATGGCTGGGAGCAGCTCATGTCAAGCTGAGTAAATCCCTTGCTCTCCATTCTGAACCACAATGGCACATGAATGACTAAGCAATTCTGATAACAATTCAATAGACAAATGTCAGCTTGCTTTGATTAAACATTCTGGAGCAGTTTCAGGGCAGCTAAAGACACATCAGCCTGTCTTGCTCACCCCAGCCACCCAGCCAGGGCACAGACATGTCTTTCACAACAACTGATTTTTTTCTAAAGGAATTGGAACTCCTGTAGCATCTGAACTAAGTCTGGATTTATGCAAGCACAGCTGGGGGCGAGGGGGGGGGGAATCAAAATAGCTCCTCTATTTTAAGATCTCAGTTTCACTGTCACTTCTCCCTTGCTACATCACAGTTATCACTTAGCACAGTAATAACACAGTCCGGTTTGGAGATACAGGTGGAATGGAGCCATGTAATTACCACATTTCCACATATATTCTTGTGTATTTGCAGTACTGAAATAACATTCCCACAGTACAGGGTTAGTCCAAACAAACAGTTCCATTTAGGAATGTGGCTAAAACATGCAGCTGTGCTTTAACATGGTGCAGGTCTAACCCTTTTCTTAATCACGTCCATATCTGTGTTGAAGGTTGGTCCTTCAGAAATGATAACTACTCCTTTTATTTTTGCAGAGAACATTTACATGAGCAGCTTTTCCCAGTTTGAACCTTCTACTTTGCCAACCCCCAAATCAGTTTTGAATGATTAAAGTCATAACCTCATCCGCACGCACAGGTTTATACTCTTGTCTTCAGTCAGTTGTGAAATAAGCTGCTCAGTGCTGCATCCGTAATGGGGACTGCAGTGCAGACAGCAAAAGCACAGTCACAACTCGTGCTGTGCCTTCGCCAATAGAGGTATATGATGCAAGAGAGCAGCTCAGAGAAGCATAACTTACCATCAGTGGGGAGAGGAAGAGACGCTGCTATTCCTGAAGCATTTTCACCTTTCTATCTATAGAAGAGGCTATCTGGGGTAACAACAACATGGAATGATGTCCAGAAGACGCTAAATGAAATACTGTCTGTGCTGCAGTCCGCAGGAATGAGGGTTTCACTGCATGATCAGTGCTAGGCTGTGTTTCAGTGATGCTCCTTGCTTTGTAGTTGAGAGAACACATGGAGAAAAGTAAGCAAGTATTTCCTGCACCCCAATTCTACTGATCTGTTGATCACTAAGAGGGAAAATCATCCCTTGCAAATGTCCAGAGCCACCGTCAGTCCCAGGGGCCTCATTGTTGCATTTGGCCATAGTCTAGAACAGAGAGTGATAATGTTATTTCTCTAATCCCATTCTCAAGAAAGCCCCTTGCCCGCTCTCCTTTCTTCTGGGCTGAGAATGAGTATGTGGAAGCAATTTGCCCTTGTATATACACAATCCACATCCACAGTAGTACATCAAGTCTGTGCTACCTAGGTTATTGATAACTGAGGCCATTTCTTTAGATGTGGTAATTGGCAGATACTATGTCCTACAGGCAGAGATCTCAGAGAAGATATCTACACCTAGTACGCACAGAAAATTCACAGGGACAATGACTGCATGGCTGAGTATAGGTGTATATACGTAAACACGCACAGCAAGTAACTAGAAGACAGAAGAGTCCTGCTTGCCCCAAGCTGCTAAGGGAAATTCTCAACTGATCTTTGCAGCTCTCATTTGGTAGCACAAAGCCACTTTGAAAAATCATCAGGTCGGCCCTTACAGCTTTGTTGTTTTCAATATTCTTTGAGAGTTTCCTCTGATGCCTGATTTGCTTTATTAAAGAAACCTACTCAAAGGGATTTGTGTGCATTCTCAGCTTGATTTGTGAACTCCAACAGGAGGGGCAGCCAGTAAAATTA
Organism: Lathamus discolor; assembly: GCF_037157495.1. NCBI lineage: Eukaryota > Metazoa > Chordata > Aves > Psittaciformes > Psittacidae > Lathamus > Lathamus discolor. The sequence continues at coordinate 11,159,305 of NC_088893.1, read as the reverse complement.
ATGAGGTTCTGGGCAAATGATTGCACATGCAAACCCACAGACATAAAGCATTAACTGACTGTCTAATTAACAAAGGCCACGTGCCCGCTTAAGCATGCAAACGCTGCTGCTTATACACGCGCATTGACACACATAAATGTCTCAGTGAGGATACATTTGCAAGTGTCTGTTTGGAACGATGATGAAGCACACACCCTGCCCCCATCAACACTTTTCAGTATGCCGAAAATATATACATGAAATAATCTGCTGCCCATTGCTGTAATGAGCACGAATTCTTTCTGGAAAGGAACACAGCAGGTCTCCAGGCTCATGTGGGCACTGCTTTAAAACCACCTTCTAGAAGGGGGCAAATGAAGGACAAAGAGGCCTTGAAAGAAAAGTTTTAACTCCTTTTCAGACATCTTGTCATTGCAAGTGAAGGGCTGCTTTCATGTTACAGTGTCATCACACTAGGTGGCAAGAGGTCAGGGGCATACGGTCCTATTCCTAACTCTGTTAAGCTCTTAGCATGTAACACTCAACCTCTGGGTCTTCATCTCCTTCCTGATCAAAATTCATATTTTTTATAAATTCACAGCCATAAAATTAAAACAGAAAAAAAAAAAAAAAATCTAAACCAGCCAACAAACAAGAGCTAGAAACAGCAATGTCTGGGAGGGGGTGGTTACACTACAAGATACCTGTTCTGTATCAGTTCACTTAACTCAATTAACTGCGCTGCCAGATCACATCATTTTGGGACACAGATATGATCACTCAGCTGGGGAGGCCAGGAAGGAAAAATCCTGGAAAGCTAATAGCAATCTCAGGAATACCATTTGCAGCCGACCTGCAAAGGGTATTCCTGAGAGTGCTGTAAAGGTCAGGAAGTATAAGAGAGCTATAAAGGATCCTGGTCTGTGTGAACAGGGAAGCATTTGAACTTCTCACCTCTGAGTCTTGAATGACCAAATCCTGCCCTCTGCTCCTCTCTGTGCACCTCTGCTATCTGCAGTGGGAACTGCACAGATATCCAAGCCTTCTCTTTGCATTTGTGCTTGTGGCTGGTGGGTTCACTGAACTGAAGCTCAGGGTTTTCCTCAAGCTTGTGGCTCAGCCTTCCTCCCACCCTAAGTGCTCAGAAACTCAGTTTCTCCAAGGAGCCAGGGAGGCCAAGGTGGGGGTGTTAGAAAAGTAAGTTGTGTCTGTGCTGTGTTTGGAAGATCCCCAAAGATATTTCAGGTGCTGATGAGACCTTCCAGCACATCCATTTAGAGTCTGCAGTTTCCCTTCCTTCCTGCATTATTTACCATACAATCCCAAGCTGCTTAAAGGACTGTTGCAAGCTGTTTTCCAAGTCATCCTTTCCTCTCTGTGCTGTTTCATATAATAATCTCTCCAAAATCTATTTCGGGAGTGGTGTTTTGCAGCAGAGGGTTGGTTTTTTTGCTTTTCCCGACTGTTCTGTTGCAGACATAGAGAGTTGATTCATTATCGTAAAGTTGTTGTCAAGGACGGGGTTACAGATCCTGTGTCCTGACAGTCTCACCTTGCTCAAGTGTCCTTTCTGGAACACGGACGCAGAGGCTCAGAGCGACAAGTGCAAGGCTATGCCCATTAATTTGTTGCTGCAGAGTTGCTGCTGATTATCAGAGCCGTGGGCAAGGATTTGTTTTCAGAGTTGCTTAGGGATGGCAGGTCATATTGATTTCTTAGAGCAAGGTCCTTGATAAACCTTTGGATTATTCTTATACTATGCATGAGCATCTTGGCAGTCTGAGTGTTAAAGGAAAAAGAGCCTGGACTTTGCCAGCAGCAGTGTTAGAGAACAGGGAAGTAAAATAAAAATAAAACAGGGAGTATATTTTTAGCTGGAAAAAATTAAATATGCTTTTTTCAAAAACACCCAGAAATCCCAAATCTGTATACCTCAAACCTTATCCTGGAACCAAAGGCGCATTTTGCGTCAGAGAGACTGCACTTAATTTGCTGCCAGATTTCAAAGTTTCTCAACCACCCAGCATTCATATTAGCTTACTATTTCAGATTTAGCTGCCTTGCTTTTACCCCAAGAGCATCTCTCTGGGAAGTGATTGCACTTCCACACCACACATTCAAAGCCAGAGTGCTTCACTTGCTTGAGCAGGTTTTGGCAAAGCCCGGTGCAGTTCTCAGCTTTGAAGCATAATTGCCCAACTACAGCAGTGACTCTGGTCTCCAAAGGCCAAAAGGAGAAAGAGAAAGGAAGGAGGTGGGAGGACAGTTGAGGATAGCACATTTCAGATGTGGGATACAGCTATTTCTTTTTTGGAGGCCTATTTCTGGATACTGCTGGAGAAGTGGACAGCTAAAAGAAGCGAGCAAACATAAAACGAAAGAGTGCATTAGAAAGCACACACAGCCCACACACCATGACAGGCAAGAGCTGGGGGACCTGTGTAATCAGAGCTATAATGATTCCATAATTTCACATCCACACATAATTAGTTGAGGTACGTTCTTTGACAGCTAGAGATTTGCAAAATTAGGGTCAAGCAGGTTCATTTTTTTAATTGCTCTCATTTCCCCCCTCTGTGTTGTTTCTTGTCACTTTATAGCCTCCTCCCTGGGCCAAATGCATCCCCCGGGTAACCCAGCTTTTAAAAAAGCCTCCATGAATTTGATCCTTTGTACCTTGGAAGCATGGAAACACAGCAGCAAATAGCTTCCTGCCTGCGTGACTGGCCTGTCACATGTCTCGGCACATCTGAAGGACTGCGTGTTCGGTTGCCAGCCATAAGAGCCCAATTCCCTGAAAAATATAATCAAACTGTAGGTTGCTCCCTACTTCATACATTACTGCCGTCAACTGCAGTAACAGCAGATAGTAGGAAACCAGCCTGCCTAATTCCAGTGAGATTAGTATCCACAGTTTCAGATGGCAGCAGAATGTGCGATTTAAGGGGCGATTTCAATATGCAGTCAGATTTCATTAACTAGTTTTATTCCACCTAACTAAACAAGCCAGGACAGAAAGCGCTCTGTGTTCAGACATCCCACAGAATAGTCCCTCTTGAAGATGATGTGCCCTTAATTTAGGCCCATCAAACGTTTGAGTTGTTTATACATTTGATCACATAGTACTTACTTGATGACCCTCACTTATCTGAAGCAGAACTGTACCATCCACAGTCTATCAACAGACTTAAAAGTTCCCGCGATTGCCCAAAACATGCATCACTCACACTTATTCTATCCCTGGGAAGTGGATAACAGCAGCTCCACTAGACAGACGCCAGGTCTGCTCAAACGGCTCCCCAGTCAGAAGTCAAAGCCCAGGCTGGGGCTAGTGGAGCTAAATTACCTGGCCAGGAGCATAATTTCAGCTTGCACAGACAATGCTGAGAAGAGCAAAGCCAACAGCCCCAGCTCAGCAGAAAATAAGCCCAAAGACGTGTCCAGCCACATGTTGCATGGCTGGCACTATTTGTACTTGCCTCCCTCGGCATCCTGCCCTGCAAATACAACAGCTGGAAAGGAACGTGGCGTAAATGGTGTGTATGCACATATAAGGCACAAGTTTTCTGTGCCCTTTACCACGATACAAGCCCCTGTATTAATTTCATAAATGGATGGCAGGCAGATAGAAACTTCACATGAACACACCCACATGCAGAGAACATTTCTATGGGTGTTATTTTGACATAGTTTACGAGTTTGGGGAGGTTTTTGCTTAGGAAAAACACAAGACTGGAAATGTGATTTTTTCTGATTGATGCTCAGTGTCTTCTTCTGCACTCCAAATCCTTTCAGTGATCGACAGGAATATCTGAGGGCACAGTAAAGCCTCAGGTAATTTGTGAAGTGCATAGGGGTTACATGGGGTGTGATAGGTGAACAGAGATTATATTTGTGCAGCACACAATGCTTTGGAATAAATTATATTGATATTTACATAATCTATAAATATGCTAATTTTATACGTGACGCTTTTGTCCTCCAAAATATCAGTGCCTTTCACAAAACACCTACTTATAGGACACAGCAACCCACACAAAATGGTAAGCTGAAATTTGTGGAAAGATCACCAGGTCACAAGTTTTACTCTCCAAAAAGATGTAACGTTCTGTAATGTCAACAGTGATTGCCATGTTACACCACCATTCATAAAACACCCTTTATTCAAAGAACAGCCACATGAAAGGAGGATCAGTGGCAGTGAACCTACAGAAATTTCAATGCTGCTGTCACATGTCGTGATTTTGAAGCTGTCCTGTAAAACCAGAAAATACATGGGTATCACATGGAAGATTTGTCTTAGAGGACCTGAGGAAAAGGCATTCAGTATCCAGGCCCCGTGCCCAGGTTTGGAGTGGTTACGCACAATCTGTCCCTTCTCTAACCTGTGACCTTTCACTATCGCCTGGGAATGCTGAGTGCCACGTGTCCCCCGGTCCCTGTTCCAGCAGACCCAGCTCCCAAGCTCCCGACTCCTGCCACGCATGCATGCACACAAAAGCCAGAGTAGTTGCAGGACACTTACACCCTGCCACTGCGGAAGGGCCAATTCAAGCTGTTGCTGTAGTTAGATTAACAACACCACCCCTCATTGGTTCAACTGTAGAAGACCTTCCTCAAACCATAAGGACTGAAGATTCCTCAAATGTTGCTGGCTGTAATGAAATCTTCTATTCACCAAAAAATCATGGTACAGCCACTTTCACACAGCATCACTTCACCCTGAACTGCCCCCCATGCCCATTCTAAAGGGTTACAGGCACCTAGTACAGTTTTTGAAGGCTGCTACAGAACATACTGACATGGATCTGAATCAAATCAAAGTACAGGTGTTTCCTCAATCCAAACCAGCAGGACCAGGTTTTAGAAGCTGAATCCCACCTACTACCCTAGGAACCTACAGCCAGCATTGTCAGGACATTCTGCAGGCTGCGGAGGGAAGTCACTATCTGTTCCATTAACAGAAGTGAGGAGACATGCACTGACATCCCATTTTATAGGGCAACTAGATAAACTCCATTAAAATAAAATCTAGGTATGCCAGGGGACAATCTGAAAAGACATTATATGGTCTGGCAGCAAAGGCAACAGAGTTCCAAAAGCATAAATCACGTTAAAGCATATGCAGCCCAGGCGAGGACACCTGAAGTTTGCACATATGGCTGCTCCACTGGGACGGGTCTGCTGCAGGCGTGCAAATCAAAGCTTATGCATCTCATTACCCAGGCTGGGAGACATCACTCAGGGCTGGGATGAGTGGCCGAGATTCCCCCAGTGCTGTAATGGGGTTACAGTTTGGCAGCATCAGCAGTCAGATTGGCCTTTATCCTTCACAGATGTTGCTGTGCTAAGGACGAGGAGGCGTTTATTTTACAGGAAGATGGTGTCTTGGCCTGTGGCACACAGCCAAACAGCCCAAGGTCAGCTCTCCATATATTGTAGGGGTTCTTTGGCATCCCTCCCAAGCAGCTACAGCATTCTTGGTTGCAGCATTGGTGAGGCAGGAGGGGAAGTAGGGAACATACCTATGATGGGAATTCTCCAAGTCTGCAATGCCCAGGGTTTGCACAGCCCAAGGCAGTGACACTGGAGCTCCTCAGAGTTTATGTGTCCAGATGGCAGCTGTGGATCAGATGCTTAAGGTGCAATAAAAGAGAAAATGTCATATTGATATTCTCACTCCTCCTCTTCTTGTCATAACACCATTCATCTCCACTACTCCCACTTCAGGTGCAACTGGATTGGGGTGCGTGCACTGAAACCCACCTAGGGAAGCCCTGGAAAAGAATTATTTCTAATCCACTAAATTGATTCTTCTCTCCATGTGTACTACAAAGCCATAACAATGTTGCCTGAGTAAGGGCCAAATCTTTTGTTGCTTGTACCTGTATCATTGTGGAGTAACTGCACTGGAATTGAGTTCTTAACAGTATTAATTTATAGAACTGTCAACTTGCTTTTTGAAAACTTTCTAAGTATGCAGAATTAACAGCTCTCATTACTTCCACTGGTGCAAATACAATCAGAATCTGGCTTAATTTTAATACAGAAAAGAGAGGAAAATCAATAAGAGCTTGGCACATCTCCACCTTCATGGAAAAGCTCCAACTATGAGGTTTCCTAGTTACAACTTTGGGGAACTTTTGAAAGGACACTGTTCCAGGTCACACTGCTTCCATTTGTGTTGCACGCAGCCCCCAGAACCCAGTATTCCCTAAATGGTACACACAGAGCTCCTGAACACTGCAATACAGAGGTTCCTCTCTGCCCATTTTAAACACTCCATTAAGCAGCATTCCCCAATATCTGCTACTGCTCATTTTGCACTGCCTCTTGATAAAATCAGCTCTCAGGCTCTAAGTTTCTCTCTCAGTATGAGAGAACCTGATACAGTGGCCACTAAGGAGACATACCTAGAAATCCTCACCTTGAAAGCTATGCTGACTTCATTGCACTTTAACAATGGGAAATACAAATACTGCAGGAAGTACTCAAGCAAACAGCACCCTATTACTCCAAAGGGAAGCATTAGGGAAAAACAGTTTAAAATGCAATTGGCTTCATGTACCTTTGAACTGCAATATCCTCACCTTCAAACCTACACACAGCTCCAAGCTTTAGTGAGGATTGATAGTCCTATGTGCCTATTGAGATAGATCAAACACTATTTTTAATCACATCTTACAACCACACTGTCCCAAATGCTTTGCATGTCAAAGCAATCAAGGGAGCAAAATGAGAGAAAACTGTGATGCAGAGCAGCAACGCAAGGAATAGATTTGTGCTTTGGATCCAAAGTCCTCATAGGAAAGAATGATCTCAAAAGGCAGAGGCAAAGCAGAAGGGAAAAGCTGTATGAGATGGGACTGGAGCAGAGCTGGAGAGCTGACAAGGTGGAGAGAAACAAGAAGGAAACGTCTTGTAAAATGGATTAAGCTGTAGGAGCCGAAAGCATTAGAGGCAAAGGCTCAGGGCAGAGGGAGGGCACTCAAGGACACTGCAGCAGAACTTGCAGGCTCTCGATGCTTGCGCTGAACTTTCTGTTCCCGGCTGCCTGTTTTGGAGTGTGTTCTGGGGATGCCTCCTCTTGGGAGTTCGCCTGCTGGAAGAAGGTTACGAAGCCGGAGCCTGGCAATGCTTATGTTGTAGCGTGACAGCGGCACATAGGCATGCTGTGACGCAGCATCTTTATATGGCACTGAAAAGTCATGCTGGGGTAAAGGGATGGGATTTGCAGGTTTTACAACTCCAGGGACCCTTTGCAGCCCACAACGGTAGCCACTCACTGCATGTGAAATTCAGCTGTTTCCTTCTGCAAAGGACTGGAGAGTCTCCTTGTGTGTTGCTCAATTCTACCCCACTCTGCAAACTCCCTTGAGCGGGGATTTGAATCTGCTCTGCGCACAGTAAATCTCAGCCAAAAAAGAAGCCTCATATGGTTTGCCCAAATATGTTCAGAGATCCCAGAGGTCATTACAAAAGTTAGTAATGTTAACAAACTCTCTTTCACGACAGCGTGCATGGTCAGTGTGTCAGACCAGGGAAGTTTCTTCTTCTTCAACACACAAAGAGAGGGGCTGTGTTTCTAAGTCAATGCTGAGATGTGGCAGGGTACCCCAGGGGTGAGCTGGAGTAGGAGTGTGTTCCACTGAGATCTGAGGTTGCCAGACAGCTCTCCAGCTATTTGCAGCACAACGCACTTGACTCTGTTTCTGCACATCCCCACGTGCCAGAGGCAGCTGGGCAGTGTCTTGAGTGTGGGGTCATGGAAGGGGAGAGCTGTTGCGTGAGCTGCAAGAGGCAGTGCTAGCAAGGGGAAGGCAAGACAGGAGCCAACCATGCGAGTCACACACTTGCTGTGGGAACATCAACAGGTCTGTCCTGTGCAGCAACATCTTAACCCTAACTCCAAGCAAGGCAGAGGACTGAAGACCCATGTGTATTTGCTAACTTTGCCACAGAAATGTAGGGAAATCTTTGGTTCTGCAATCTCAGTGCTCCCCCTCCAAGGGCTCTGCCTTTTGCTTCATGCTCCCAAATGCCATGACAACCCTCCAAGGGGGCAGGCCAGGAGAAGTTCAGGCTCAGCACTTGTTGCAGCTCCTTTCTGCTTGCCACAGGCCAGTCCTCCATGCCTTGCTGTGCCGCACACTACTTTCGTTTTCCAGACAGGAGCTAAAAGCTAGCAGTTTACTTCTTGGGAAAGGGAACGGGTGCCTCTTCAGTCAGCCAGCACTGACCTGAGCTCCAGAGGATGGAAGGGAGGAGGCTGACGCTTCTCTACATGGTGTCCCCTTATTAGAAACAAACTGGCATTAACCTCACCCATATGTAGGATGGGCACAGATGCCAGGTCACAGAAAGCATGAGGTCTGTTTCCAGTATAAATGTCAGAGTACCCCAGCCCTGCAGGATACACAAACTGCTGCTGCTTCCACCCAGGTACAAACTAAATCCTGCAGAAGAGACTCTGCCCCTCTCCCTTCTGCACTGCATGGGGTCCATCACCAAACCCTGCTCCTTTGACTCACTGTTTTCCTAAAAGTGATAAATCTGTCTCCAAGTAAATGCCATTGAGAAAGGTTCAGTCTAAGGAGAAGGATTTTGAGAGCACTGTGCTCAGACAAGCAATCTGAGCTGAATCCTAACTAGAACATCCCATGGGCACACTCATGGTAATTATTACATAAGAAGTAGTTTAATATGAGATAAAGTTCCTGTATCCTTTGTACTCCACAGACAAAGTACAAGGCAAAGCAAGGAAACAGAGGAGCTTTATAATTGTCTTATGTCCACACACATGACTGCTGCTGCTGCTCAGTCCTTAAATAAAACACAAACCCTAAGTCAGAACTCCCTGTACACCCAATTCTTCCATTAACTTCTCTATGAAGGGAATGTGAGATTGGACACCATCACACAGGACCAGGCCAGTATCCTTCCCAGTCTCTCTGCTTACTGGGAACCCCTTGCAAGCCTCAAACTGAAACCTGTAATGAAGCAGATATTCTTGCTCACGAAAACGAAGCTGCTCAGACTGCTTTGTGTTTGCAGGGTTGCTAGGGAGCACTGGTTACTATTACTAGTTTATTTTTTTAAGGCATCTGAACAACTTATGGAAACAAGTTATTCCACGCTCACCAGAAGGAACCAAGCCTGGTTCCCTACAGCTTTGCGTCCTTTGTCCCTGAAAACGTTTGTTTTTTCCCAGCGCGATGTCCCCTCCCTCTCCCAAAAGACAGCATCTCCTTCCCACATCTCAATTCTGCTTGGCACAGCAAGAGAGAGCAGAAGCAATAGCTGGGTCACAACTATGAACTTGGCTGGCTTATTGGCTGGCTTATTGGCTGGCTGCGAGCTACCAACAGTGGCCGATTACTAAATTCTGCCTGTTTTGCTCTCACTGGGGGACTAATTTTGGACTTTCTCTACTATCTAGTCATCAGTTTTCATGAAATCTGTAGGAACTTCATTCTCCTTGTGATTTGATGAGTCCAGCTGAAACCTGGCCAAAAGTTTTTTTCTGAGGGGAAGAGGGAGCAGGCAGTCAGGCTGCACAATCTGGAAATCAGGCTGAAAGCACAGACAGTGAGGAACTACCAAGATTTTGCAACCAGATACACAGGGAAAAAAAAAATCTCATTAAGTTCTCATACTTACTCAGTATCCTATTTGTAGCTGTATCCAATAATGATTCTTCTGACACAGACTGTTTAATGAACACACCTAGGACCTAGCAAGTATGACTGTCAGAACACTGATGTGATGAAGATTCACACTCAGGATGTTACGATTTAAATGACACTGATACCATTAAAATGCCAGGGTCCAGAGTGCAAAAGCAAATGGAAAAGGTCTGAGAAACCCAAGCCTTGAAGCTGGCTGCTTGGTAATGGCAGCTTTGCACCTCTTCTACAAGACAGGAGTCAACCAGCTTTCAGTTTCTCAAGCTTCCCTTTCAAAAGGGTCCTTTTGGGAAAATTTCTCATGGTTGCTAACAAACATTCCTCTCCCCAGCACTAGCAACACAGGGAGAGCGTAGGCGCGATGCACCTGTGAACATACTGCAGTCGTGCGTGTGTGCTTACAAGTGTTTTTGAGCAAAGGATAACGCATGTGGGTACACAGAGGCACAGGCAACGAGGTCATCTGGTCACCTTTGCTACAAAGCATGTGATTTAAGTGTGGAAGCAAGCGTACTCAGGAGACATCAGGCCTATGCAAACACACATCATCGAGTCACAGAATCACAGCTTGGCACAGACCTCTGGAAGTTACCTGGTCCAAGCCCCTGCTCAAGCAGGGCCACCCACAGCCAGTTGCCCAAGACCATGTCCAGACAGTTCTTCAGTATCTATACGGATGGAAAGTCTACAAACTCTCTAGGCAACAACCTGTTACAGTGATAGGTCACCCGCACAACCAAGAAGCGTTTCCTGATGTTCAGACAGACCCTGTCATGTTTCAGTGTGCACCCATGCCCTCTTGTCCTGCCACTGGGCACCACTGAAAAAGCCTGGCTGTCTTTGCACCCTCTTTTCAGATATTTGTATACTTTGATGAGAACCTCTCTGAGACTTCTCCAGGTTGAACAGTCCCAGCAATCAGCTGCTTCTCCTAGAAAAAATGCTCAAGTCCCTTAATGATCTTAGTGGCCCTTCACTGGACTTTCTCCAGTAACTCCACATCTCTCTTGTCCTGGAGAGCCCAGAACTGGACACAGTAGTCTAGACATGAGCACAAATACAGAGTGCTTCAGGGACTGTTAAGGGAGACAGTACCACCAGCAGAGTGGCAGGCATTTGGTTTTGTGAATGCCTCCTTCCTAAACCTGGAGCCTTCCTTCTCATTGCCTTCCTGCTCCAATGTGATTCTAGGATGAACAGCCTCTAGGAAGGAGGAATTTGGTGACAGGGAAAAGGGAAAAGGAACCAGGACCTTGAAAGGCACTGGCCTACAGAGCATAGCTGTGCACCATTCCACGGCTGTCAAACACAGGACGGAATTAAGCAAGGACAAAGCAGCAGCTATAGATCAGTATCTCAAAGATGTCTTCAAATATTACTTATCATCAGCAACTAGAAGAGTTTCATCTCATGTGAACAGCTCACTCCCCAGAGTCCCACCACATTCAAGAAGATTATATTTATATTGAAAAAGGCTTTTTATTGACTCTTTTCTCTCAAATAATTGATAAACTCTTATTGCCATCCCACTTTGCTCAGCCTCAGCCCCAGTTGTGCCCAAGGTCTGGTCTAGTTCCAGCCCATCTCATTATCTAAAGCACCAGAAGCAGGTGGTGTTTACAGGACTTGCTGGAAGAAACTCTATTTCTGCACGAAGAATAAAGATGTGAAGGTCACACTGGGAAACATGCCTTATTCAAAGCAAACACTATTCAGCTGTGTTTGATTATGTATCTCTTTGCAGTCATATTCCTTTTTTATTTATTCTTTCCCTTTCTTTCTCTCTTTCCTCATTGTCTTTTCCTCTCTTAAGGACAGAGCCAGCATCCACTAAAGTCAGGGAGGAAACTTCCACAGACTTCAGTGGTCTTTGAAGCCTTTCAAACCTTCTGACCTCTCCTCCCTGGGCAGCAAATCACCTCAGTTAGTTTCACTGTGTTCAAGTATGAGAACATTAAACCAGTGAACAAACTGAAGGGCATGAGACGTTATCTAGGCCAATATCTCTCACCCAGTTCAAACTTATTTTTCCCAGGGATAAAAAAGTGAGGACTGTGCTATGCCAGGATGGATTTAGGGAGGCTTTAGGGAAACAAAAATGAGACACCTCTGAAGGGGGAGCTTATTCTTTTCACTTGACTTGATGGAGAGGATGGACTGTTCTGACTGTAATATTTTTAATGTCAACTTCCAAATAAAAGTGGATGACAGTGAAATGAACAGTGGTGGACATCAGTGACACTTAGAATCCTGACACCATGACACCTCCGTTCCGCCTTACCCAAAAGACACAATTTCCAGCCTAGACCAGTCCACCAGAAGTTTTGTCACTCATTCAGCTTTAGCTAACATCTACAAAAACCTGCAATGTGAAGTTCAGATTCAGCATCTGGTTTGTATGCTTTTTCATTCTCCACCTTATTTTCTTTTAATCCCCTTTGCTCACTTGTACAACTTCTACAGCTCTGCTCTCCCCCTCCATATCCCCTTCCATTCCTCGTGGGAAAGGTAAGGTTTTATCCCAGTAAACTACGTGGACATGCCTGAGGACAGCAGAAGTTACTGAAAGCATTTAGCTGTGTATGTTGAGGTACCACATCTCCACAGCGGCACTTTCCTCCCTGCTGCTGTCAGCCCGGTTGGCCAATATCAGGACCTTCGTCCTCAGCAGCCACTTCAGAGGAGACTGCTAATTTCAGAGTCTGCATAGCAGCTCCCCTGCAGCCTTCCCCACATCACACACTCGCCAAAGCAGACCCCCTGCCGTGTGCCAGCACACACCCCATCTCTCCAAGCACAGCTAAGACCAAGACCCTGAACTTAACCCCAGTTCTGCACTGCAGTTGCTGCTGGGATTTGCCAAGCTTTCCATTCAGTCATGCTCAGCTCAAAATTAGGCTCCATGCTAAGCACTGTGGGAAGCTGCAATGGAACAAAATGGACTACAAGGTTGTCGGACTTATTTTTCACTCCTTACATTAACTAATTAGCTTTCTTCCTCATTAAAGTCCCTTCAAGCATATCAATTACCCAGCTCTGATGGCAAGGATGGTACAATAGCCCTCAGTGCAATCAGATGAGTTGGAATTCAGCACAGCAGACCAACAGGGCAGAGGATTGGGTTACCCGTGTGTCAGCAAAAGGGCATTATTCTCCTGACCTCCCTTTTGCAACAAGAGCTGAATGGTGGTTAGGAGAGGAGAGAGGAAATGCCAGGAAAATAGCACAATACGCATCTTCCAAAGAGAAACCAGTGCTGTGACAAAACGCAAGAGAAATATTTAAAATGTCAGCCTAAAATTGGGACAGCCTAAAACTTGGCCTCTGTCTTCTTCTGTTCCTATCTAAAGGGAATAGCTTTTAAATTACTGTCTTGGATAAGACAATTCCCTCACTTCCCTCTAGGAAAACTGAGGGAATGGTGAAGACAAGGGATCTGTCTTAGTCGTGCTTCCACTCTCAGAAGTTCATGGCCCAAAACTCACCCACAATAATCATGCCTTGCCCAGCAGCTCAACAGCAGCAGATTTCCATATGTGAATTTTGGGTCAGCCTCAGATTTTTCCAAGCCAATTTGCCCATCATTTGTTAAGCAATATCATATTTGTGAATTGCTGCTATTGCCACTATTAACTGGGTCCTTTGCATTGTCTTGTACCTGAGCTCTACATTCCCCATCTGCCAGACACTATGAAAGCTATGCCCACCTCAGATGCAAATGATTTCTTGAGCACCAACAAAAAAGGTAACAGCACCGACATTGTATCTGTTAATCTTAAACCTCTACATTCAGTTGGTTACATGGATGAAGATGCATTGCTCAGTGCAGCTGAATACTTAAAAGCACTGAGACAATAAGAATGCATTAAACTTTTATCTCCAGTGCTACAGCTACAATAGGCAATCAAAGAAATTGCCACTCTCCCAGGGCTCTGCATTGCCTAAAGGAAACTAACTTTTGTCTCAGAGTGTGTGTGTATGTGTATGAAGAAAGATGGATAAAAGGATCTCAAATACCAGCTGCAGTGTGTTTGGCTACTTTGCCTTAGTCAAATGATGAGCGCTGAGCATTGCAGAAAGCTCAGAAGGCGGCAATTTTATGCAGTCATGTATAGGGAGGAAGAAATAAGATATTTTTCACTCCAAGGATTTCATGATCAAGCACAGCTTTCTTTTTTCCCCTCAAATGTAAAATCTGTAGGAGACAATTACCAACCTGATATTCCTTTCAGAGCCACGCTGATGAAAAAACCCTTTACACAAGACTTTCTTTCCCTCGATATGAAATTTGGGGGCCTGTACGTCACTACATGATAGGTGTAACTCACCTTTCCATGAGTGGAAGCCATAGCAGCACTATCAATTCACATCTCAGTTTCTAAAACTACAACAACTGAATTTAAAAGGTCTCATAAAAATTATCCATGTTTCTTTGCAATTTATTCTCTGGCCACTTAATGATGTAGAAATTTCATTTCTCATGAAAAATCCACAAACTGCCCACTTCCCTCATGAAATATGCATGAATTAGAGAATTCCGTATGCTCTTGACAAAATAAACCACTTTAATCTGAGAAAATGCTCCATTTTATAATGTCAGAATGATTTTTTTTTTCCTTTTTTTGACTCAGAACCAGGACAGTTCCAGAAAAGAAGGTGCTTGGCATATTCCAACCTTTTAATACAAAGGGAAACACTGTTTAAGAAAAAAAAAAAAAAAAACAACAAAAAAGGAAACAGAAAAAGAAGGAAAAAAAAAAAAGGATAAAAGAAAACCCGAAAAGTTGATAGAGATAATTCCAAACCAAATCTTTGCTTTTCAAATGTTGTTTATTTTCCCATGTTACTTTAATGGGCAACATTCTGTGGCAAGATATCACAGTATTTAAATAACTTTCTGTTTTCAATTCACTTTGTTTCTCGGGTTCACATTTCTCTGTGTATGTTTTCTCTGTACCGCAGATAAAACTGCGTGAGTATCAAGGAGGTATCTGCTACAAGAACTGTAACACCGTGTTTTCAATTTCATCAGTATAGCTCTAGGAAAAAAAATTCCCCCATTACCCATGTGCACAATTGTCTCACAATAGCACCTTTCATCAAAGAATCTACAAGAGCTTTACCGAGAAGCAGTTATGTGTACTTTCCAGTGAATTAAAAAGAACCTTTTCTAGAAGCCCTTGATGTGAAATAACGTTTTTTCCTTTCATATCCACTATGAAGCACTTTTATTTCAGATTTTAAAATGGAAAGTTACCGTAAGTTACAGACATGGACTGGAGGGCTTTGGACCATTTTAAGATTAACCCCAAAGTAACATCACCTGGGCAGCCAGACACTGATGTGCCTAAAAAGCAAACATGTTGGAAAGCGTTTCTTCTGCAAGGTGTCTTAGGCCCCACAATGAGTAAATACAGGAGTAGGCATGGCCTCTCAAACCCCAGAGGAGTGTACAGCCAAGGGTGTCAAACCATGGCCATGCTCTCCAGACACAACGTGGCATCACAGACAACCAGCCTTTGTACCACAAGGAGTTGTTCAGACAAAGAAAGAACATTTGGACAGCCAGGAGCTCCACAGAGCAGACGGCTTTGAGGTTAAAACCTCCAGCATTTCTAACTCTGCTGGTATCAACCTCAGTCTGGGATTTCCGTAGCAACTTGGGCTGTTACACACACCTTTTCTTTGCATTCTTTCATTGTTTTCCAGTTCCAGAAAGATATCAAACTAATGTCCTCTCACCCCATCCCCAAAATATCAAGGGGCTGTTTTAAAGTTAGAGGCAGCAAAACATTTCCCTGTGCAAATGGAATGGCCGTGTGAAAAAGGAGTGCCTCTCCTTCTCATAATGCGAAGGGATGAGGAGGATAGGACACACAAGCCTAAAATGAAAGCCTCAGGAAGGAGACTTCATGCAGAAATGTGGTTTCGTTCCTTGAGAATAAGCAGCGTCTTCCTGAGACTCATCATTTTGATTCACTGTTTCATGTGTAAATAATTTACTAGGCTAAAAGGTCAAGAGCTGCAGGTCCTTAGAGAAGGGAAGAAAACTGCAAGCTGTAAATAAGGGACAAGTAACTTATATGGAGCATAAAACATGTTATGAGGCTACACATAGATATACATATGCACATATTCACAAAGAAATAAGCTAAAACAGAGCTCCAGAACTAGCATACAGAGGCAGAAATAACCTCTATTCCGTGTTTGCTCCCCCTTGAACTTGAGAGCAGGAAGTACAGCAAATGTGATCTTTTGGGATAGAAATTACACTTTTAAATTAGATCCATGATGCCCAGATGTACTGCTGATGGATGCATGAAACAGAGGGGCAAAAGAAATTAATTTTCAGCCTACTTTTTTTCATCTTTTCATCCTCCATTGTCAGGGTAATTGCTCCTCTACTCCTGGATGTGACAGAGTCTAGTCCTTGCCTCTCTCCAGAAGGTAAGTGAACAGCTGGTTTCTTTTCTGACACCAGTGTATTTCCAATCAGCTGTCAGGCAGCATTAGGTCCCTAAATGCTTGCAGCCTGTCACACTTTCCTCCTGTTCAGAAACTCTACATATGGGGCTTCATTCCCTAGTTTGAGGTAGTATAGGGCAAGAAGAAGAAAGAGGTCAAACCCTATTCAGGTTGAAAACTATAGAGAAGTCCAGGGAAGAAAATCTGGAAAAACAATGCTGTAGAAAAGCAAGGAACCACTGACTACCATAGAATGTTATCCTGATACAGATACTGAAATGGAAAAATCAGATATAAGCAGCACTTAATCCCACACACATCACTCCTCTTAGCGTTTTTTATAGCAGTACTGCCCTCAATAGTAAAATCTGGGGTATGGAAAGTGAGATTCTTTCTGAGTCTGAGAAGTAAGATAAATACTTCACTTTGAGAAACACGGTTTTGTCCAGCAGTTTGCACAGATAGCCTAGGGTTTTTGTTTTTACTCCCATCTCTGACACTACATTCCAGAGCCATCACAAGCAAATCATTTTACCACCAAAACCCCTGTATTTCACTGCATAAGCGGAACAATGACTGAATTCATCAGCTTAATTGGCACTTTTTTGTAAACATTTATAAAACACGTTAAAACCCCAAATGAAAGACAATTATTCCAACGTATTATATTACACAGATACACTACAAGGTTTCATTTGATGATCTAGTGCGGAAAATTACCCCCTTCTGCATATATGGCAATAATATTTATATTATTTTTTCCCACATGCTTTTAATCTTTCATAATAGTGGAAACAATGATAGAAGAATGAACAACTGAGATTTCTGTTTGAGGACACAGCATGCGTCTCTGAAAAGTTCTGCAGCAGCTCTGCTTTACAAATATATTTTCCTTAGATACTTAAAGATACAGTACTTTGAGTTCCAAGTTGTTGCAGTTACAAGATAGAAACCACAAAAAAAAAAAAAAGACAGAGAATAAAACAGCATTCTGGAGATGGGCATGTCGTATACAAATTCTGTCTAAATCTTTATATACCTGCTGTTCTAATACAGAGATACTTCTAAAGGTATATCATCCATAAACATGCACACACGTGTGTCTACATACATGTTTATTCTATATGTAAATGTAAATTGCAATATAGTGTTTTGCACCAATAATATTTGTAATGCTGTAGGGCCCAGTTTTGGAAGCAATACATAAAAACTGAACCTCAAGAGCAAATCTGTTGTACTGAAGCCATCACCATTAGCACACTTGCAGCATTGGGCCTTAGTCTGAGTTGAGAACGTGTGTCATATATACAGCATATGTTCCATGGATAATACATTGCCAGGCACGAATGGCAAACATGCAGGGAATACATGTTTTCCTCAGGGTTCTGGATCCTGTGAAAGGCTGGCAGGCTGGGTGCATGGTGCACATTCTTCAGGAGAGAATTATGGGCTGGGGAACATTCCTCCAACTTCTCAACTCTTGCAATAATTTGCCACCTGTGTAGCCAAGCTGTTCGTTCTGTAAATCTACGGGATCTAATAACTCTGGCACTTCCTCTGCCTGCCAAAGAAAGCTCATTGCAGCACTGACCCCAGTCCATGCAAACACACAGCGAAGGCTGCATTGATGAGTTCAAAGTTTGATGCAAAGATTAAACAGCAAGTTTGGAACGGATGACACAGAATGGACCAAACTTTCATGCAAGTATTTTCTCTACTTCAGAGGTTTCTGCACTGCTCTCTAGTTACAACCACGGTGCAGAGGACTAGGTTTGTATTCCTGAACACAGCTCCATCCTACCACAGGAAAGGAACAGAATATGAACTTCTGCAAAATGATACAATCCTACAAAAAGTAGGCAAATGTGGCCCAAAGCCAGCGGGCATTGATTGTATGCTCCTAGTGGAGAAGAGCAAATTTAGCCTCACTGACACCACTGCTGGATTCACCTTGATTTATAGTCAGCTCGTACTAAATCACACGCTATAGCTCTCATGCACAGAAATATCAGGGCAATATCTAGGTTGCAAACACACCAGGGAAAAAGCTCACCTGCTAATAACAGCAAAGCAGATTTGGGTCTGTACTGCTGGAGGTCCCAGCGCAGGGAGAAAGGGAGGCAGCTTCTACAGCTCCTACCCAGGAGCAGCTGTTTTTTTGCATTGCACAAGTTAAGGCTGCCTTGATACAAACTCCAGCTTCAGCAGCATTTACAAGGACCCAGAATTGTGGAGCATAAGTGTGCCCCATTCATTGTCTTCTCCACCTCCTGTAACCTCACTTCCAACCCAGAAAGCTTTTCCTGCAGAGGAAATGGAAGAAGGTGGTGGTGAAAACTAGTACTGACGTTACTCTCTGTAGCAAAGATACACATCTGTCAGATGTCTGTTTTGAGCATGCAAAGCTGGGGCAACAGAGCTAAAAGCGCAATTCCAGGAGGCCTTGAAATGGTTTCCCTTTATTTTTTGATAGCATGGCAAGATTCCTAGGGGGTTTCTCCTACGTTAATATTAGAAAAGCAATCTTTAAAATTAGTTTTATTTTTTGTATTTAGAAATCAGTTACATTTACAGGGTAGAATTCCACTCAGAGAAAGAAAAGCCTGCATGCCTACTGAGCTTTGTCTAATCTCCTCTTGGGGTTAACCCAGACTTTCTTTCACACTACACTGATATCTCATCTCAAAAGAGGAGATTTGTCTCTCTTTGCCCCAGATTCTTCCCCAGCATTTAGCTTTGCAAAACTGGTAATGAGGGACATCTTGGAGCACTGAGAGTTCGGTGGATGGACACAGAAGCATCTGAGCCTTACGCTGGGGACACTGTCTGCAATTCCAGATGCATCCCAGGCAGCCTCTGCTTACAGTCACCAAATTACTGATACACCTTGTGATTTACTATTACAGTTTTAACATTGAATTTTTCCCCGAATACACTGAGCTGCTTACCCTATACCCAAAACACACAAGTAATGGAAAATCATAGTCCTCCTTCAATGTTTTGTGGCCCAGTCTAAGAAACCCAGCACTGTTGCTTGAACACTACAATTTTACAGTTAAAATGGCCAGAGTTCAATCCTTTGTTGCTGGCAATCTGCATGTGTGTACGTGAGAGAAGCAGTGGAAGTCTGTGAATATGTAGGTTCACCCTCTGCTTCTGGTCCCCATGGTAATTCAATCTGTGTTTCAGCACATAGAGTGCCTGGCCACAGCCGCCTGTTCCAGGTTTCTCTGTCTAATCACTGGCAAGGGCAAAGCTGCCAGAAACTAGATTCAGTAACCGGCTTCCAAATTTTGGCCAGAGGTTGTCAGGACAAAGAAGAGAAAACTGCCAACTATGTCTCCTCCATACAGTCTGTGTCTTTTAATGATGTAAGAAAACCTCAAGAGACGAAAATGAACCTTCCCCTCTGCCCAGCCCCAGTGATTGCCCTCACCCGAAATCCTCACAATTAGGGGCTTGTATCTCAAATGGTCCTGTAGGATAAAGCTGCACATGTTGTCTAAGGCAGAAACATCGTCAAACATGCAAAAGCCAACAACGCTGCATGAGACAGGGTTTATGACATACTGTGGTGTGTTGGCTTTTTCTGCCTCTCCAGCAGCTGACCTGCTCCTGAGCACTAGAGATGGTGTCGTGGTTTAAACAGATTATAACAGGCCTGGTGTCAGGCCAAAGCATGAACAAAGGTAGAAAGCTCATCTCCATTGCCAAGGAAGGGAACAAACTCACATCTGCAGAGATCAAATACCCCAGAATAGATCCCTCAACATTATTTGCATTTCTACAGACTTAATGAAAATTAGAAGCTGTGTGGGCAGGGACACAAATGGGTGTCATCACCGAGGACTCCACTGCTGTGTATTCTGCAGAGTGAGCACCAGGCTGCCAACCACACCACCCCTTGCACCACAGTATCATACACACAATGGTGCAGTCTTTAGCGACAGCTTTAAGGAGCAGAAAGGACTCAAGCACCCATGAAAACAGATTTCATTCACTCCACTTTCATGGAACAATTCGGTTTCCTCAGCCAATTGCAGTGTCCATGAACTCTCTGTAGGCAGCTGTAGCAGAGGGTAACTTTTTCCCTGCGATATCAGAATTTCCATGGAAAGAGGTGCTGGGTTACAGCTCTTGTGATAGTGGCAAAGGGAGGGGGAATTGAGACCAAGGGCTGAGAAAAGAGGAACCCTGAAAGGCTGCGGTGGCAAACACTGACGACGAATAAAGGACTGACCCCTGGCTCTGGTCATTTGTGATAGAAAGTGCAACTCCATAAGGGTGGTCCTTCACAAAATAAAATTATGATTAAGTATCCTCATCTCCCGGGTCAACCAAATGACCAGGTTTCAGAGGGATTGTAACATAGGAAATAAGACTAAAAATCATTGATCATCACTTTGATACAAACAACTTTCTAAGTACGTTTGTTTATTTCTTCTCAAATAAATTTTCTCCCTAAGCTTTACAGGTTTGTTTCCCCCTACAGCCACCATCAGAACTGTGTTTTCAAAAGCAGCAACAAACAGGTAGGATTTCACCCTTCCTGACTGTCCTACTGACCTGTGCAAACTGCCTAAAGCTTTCCTTGAGGGCACAAATATAGAGAGGATTCACAGATATCATGAATTTTGTACTAGAGATCTGACGCTTGGAGAGGTCCACAGTTCTCCTCTCTGGGGGACAGGCTGCTTCATCTAAGACACTACAATTTCATGTTTGCCTGTGTGCTATGATGGTGGGCAAAAACACCCAGATAGATCAGATTAAATGCTATGTTCTTCTCACGCCCCAGCTACAGATCTCGAAACTATGAAACACTGCCTGCCCTAGATCACACATCCAGCCAACTTGTAAGAGAAACCTATGAATCCTCATTATCACTGCTAACTGCCAGGTTTACCCCTTCCCACTGCCCTGAAACATCAAATGCACATCCCTTTGTGCCATCCTTAGCAACAGATCACTGCATCCACCTACAAGTAATGGAAGAGGCCTAACACAGAGACCGTGAGCAGTGCTTCTCTACCATGGCAGAATCAGCACTGTCCTTCACCTTAGCACTATCGAGGAGGTGGTTCCAGACAAGCTGTCATGGCTGGGGACAGTGACAGCATTTAACTGAAGCAAGAAGCTGCTCTGAGTGCTGCAGCTGGGAAACATCCTGGCTATGAGAGGTTCGCATTGAGGCTTTACCTCTCCTGCAACATGGATGCTCAGAGTCTCTTTCAGTGATTTGTTAATTGGGAGGAATTTTCACCTGTGGCAGTCCCAGTAAACCCTAGGTTGGATTCTCCTGAACGCAGCGGACTGCCAAGAGGCTGGTTTTGCCTTCAGGTTGCTCTCTCCCAGTGCTGCAGAGGGAAGGAGCCTTTCCCAGGACAGCAGGAAACTCGGCAAAAAATAACCACCTTCCGCTTGGCTCCCTTTCTGCTGCTGCCTAAGTGGCTGCGTTGTGTGCAAGCAGTGAGAGGCTTCTGCTGCTTGCTCCCTAATGAGGCAAATCGATTAATTACGGCCCTTCCCCGAGGAGGGGAGGCCGGGACGTGCCGGTGCTGCCGGTTACCCTCTGCTGGGGCCGCCGCTGGCTTCCTCCTCCCGGGGACACGGGGCTGGATCCTGCCCCAACCCTGCCGTCAGATCCCTCCCGGGGTCCCCAGCCCGCGGGGAAAGCCAGGGCCGTATCCCCGAGAACTCCAGAACGAGGAACCCCAGGCTCATGGGATGGTTTTATCTTGTAAAGCATTTACGTGCTGGCTGGGGAAGCATCCAGAGCCTCCCGCACCAGCACAGGGTTGGAACAAACCCTACGCGACATGTCCCACGGCCCCTCAAGTGTCCCTGTGGATCTCGGTGGGCGGTCAGCACAGCAAGATTAATGCATTCCTATACGGGGTTATCTCCACGTGAAAGGGCAACGCCTGCACCAGCGCGATGCCAGCAAACTCGTGCTCCTGAGCTGGTCACAAGTGGCGGGGAGGAAGAACTGCTGGCAGCTGTTCGGCAGGAATGCGATTCCATGGATATTTCTGAGTGCCTGGATGAGTTGTGGGGGTTTTGTACCCCACTTTGAGATAGCCAGTGCGGACTAGTGACAGTGACAAGGTGTCTGGCCGGAAGGACAGTCTTTCCACTGCAGCACGAGAGCACTTACGTGTCAGTGTGAAGCTCAGGCTCTGTACACACTACCGTTTTTTCCTCTCTTCTGTCCTCAAAGCTGCCAGATGGAAAGGGACAGCTTAAACCGCTTCTGAGAGCTGCTGAATTTTAATCAGGTAGAGGAGGACAATGCGTGGCAGGCAAACTGTTGCCATCCCCCGGCTCATTGAATAGTATACAGAACGAAAAGTGAGGATGCACCCACGCAGTGCACCTCTGTGGAGGACTGCATTATTACATTTGCGCACGGCTTGCCCTCCTGTGTTAGGATGGGAGTATCCTGATGAGTTCAGTTGTTCTTTAAAGTGTGAGTAGGAAAGAAATAAAACTAATGTACTAGCTGTAGCTTGCAGATGTAAACAGAACAATAAATGACTCCACTAATCTATGCACACACAACAGAGAAAGCCCCATTAAAAGAAGCCATTAGTTATTCCCTCTGCAGGGTCTGGTACTGGGCAGGCTTTTGGTTCTGCCCTCCCTTTTGCCAGCAGTGCGATGAATGAGAGACTCGGATCCCGGTGGAAATCCAGGATGATTCCACTAAACTCTATTCTGTATTTGCACCTAGTGCTAACTACGCCACCGGAGCCACAGCCTGGCAGGTATCCTCTGAGGAAGCTGAGAGCCTCCCGAGGACGGAGGCCCCGAACCACCGAGCCGCATGTCCCGAAGCCCCCTTCCCCATAGACAGCAGCCGTGCAGCGGAGCCGGACCGACCGGACTGTGCTGCGCCAGCACCCGGAGCGACACGCACCCTGTCGAACTACAATTCCCAAGATGCATCACGAAACCAGCTCGGCCACCCTTGCGCCGCATTGTGGGTGTGCGGTCGCGGTGCACCTTGGGATTTGTATTTCCCTGAGCCATAGAGCCTGCGCTCGGCTGCCCTATGGCCTATACCGCCACCTCCTCGGGAGGACTCGCCTCCCCTTGATGCAGCGCGCGAGCATTACGCAGAACTTAGCGCGCCGCAGGCGACGGTCGCAGTACCGCGGGCCGCAGCCGCTGGCGGGCCCCGGGCGCAGGCCGTGGGCCATGTCCGAGAGCGCCGGCTCCGGCGGGGCCGCCCCGGGCGGGGGAGGCGGCGGAGCGGGTAGCGGAGGGGGAGCGGGAGGCGCGGCCTCCGGCTCAGGGCCCGGCGCCACCGACCCGGCCTCGCTGCCGCCCGGCGACGCGCAGCTCATCGCCATCATCGTGGAGCAGCTCAAGAGCCGCGGCCTTTTCGACGGGTTCCGCAGGGACTGCCTGGCCGACGTGGACACAAAGGTACCGCGGCCGAGCCGGGCGGGCCTGCCGGCCCCCGGGGAGCCCTGCGTGTCTCCTCCCTGGGCGGCGCCCCTGGAACCCGGCTCCTGTTGGCCGAGGGAGCACCGCGTCCCTTCCCTTCCCCTCTGCCCACGGTGCCCCGCCCCCGGGACGGCGGGCAGGAGGTGCGGGGCGGTGGGGCTGCACCCCCGCGCCAGGGTCTGTGCCCGTTAGGCCTCTATGGAGCGGCTCCTGGCTTGAGGTGGTAGCAGCACCCCAGAGGTGAAACAGAGCAGAGCACAGGCTCAGACTTCATTTGCTAGCCCAGTCCTCGTTAGGAAAATGGTTTGCCATAAGAACACCGCTCCTCTTGAGCATAATTCCCACATTTGCAAAACATGTAACTTTTCTCTCGCGATGTTCTCAGGCTATTGTTTTAAACTAATTTCTTCCTCAGTCGCAACACGAACTCCTGAGCAGTTCTTGGCAGCATTGAAGTTCGTGACTTCTGTGTCAAAAGTGAACACGGGTGTTTTGCTTTCCAAAACTTTCAGTTATCATTTTAGGCCACCCCAGCAACCATTGCAAAGCCATTCCTGAAGCTGTCAGGTCACCTGCATAGAGAAGCCATAACTGAGAGCAGCTTTGCCAGGATAATTATACATTGCCCGGGGCAGATACTGCATTTCTGTTACCAACCCTTTCATTCATCATCCCATATGCATCTCAAGTTCTGAAATACAAATGTTGCCACTTTATTGACCCTTGCTGGCACAGCACCAGGTTCCTATGTATTTATATAGGTTTGTTAGTTCATTTCCTGTTCAGTGGAATTAAGTCTCCACTGATAGAACTCGCATAATTCTGATCACCTTTGTTAGTATCACAGAAACAAATAATCAAGTTCTTTGTTAGTGACAGTATTACTCGGCCAGTTTCCTGGAATTCTGTGGTGGAGCATTTCCAGACAACAAGAGCTCTGCTGTAACAATTCCTGTCTGCACAGGCAGTTTGCATTTCACCAAGTAATACTACAAGTAGAGAAAATTTTAAAGGCAATCTGTGCAGCTATTTGAATTATTATGATAGCACACTGACTGTTCTTTGCAGTTACCAGTTGTGTTCTTAGGTACAACAAGGTTACCTTTGTTCAGAATGTGAAAGGACGGAGAATACAGACAACAGAACAGTAGTATAGATGACAAAAGATGTATTATGAAGGACTCTGGCAGGGGATTATTTTGAGATAATTTAGCTGTTAAACCGGCCTGTTTCTTATTTTTTAGCCAGCCTATCAAAATTTGAGGCAGAAAGTAGACAACTTTGTATCGACCCACCTGGACAAACAAGAATGGAATCCAGCAATGAACAAAAACCAGTTACGAAATGGGCTAAGGCAGAGTGTGATTCAGTAAGTAAGCAAGCAACATTCTGTAAAATAATGATGCTGTTTCATAAATAATGTCTAAATATCTAAGTCAAATAAGACTGTACAGATTAAAGTTTTTCACAGCACTTTCTCTCCTGCTCTCACAAATTTCATTGTAATTGTGGGTGCAGCCTTAAGTCTCATTAAAATGCTTATAGTACTGCTTTATCCAAAGTTTGTATGTTGATGAGTTAAGTAACATGGTGAAATACTTGTATTAGCTATCTAGCCAAGTTATTACTGCAAATAGCCATGACTGTGCCTGCTGGCGAAACTGTACCCACCTGAATGACCTTTATCTTCAGAAAAGAGCCTATATCACCTAAAGAAAAAATGCTAAAGGTGTGAAAGCTTGTTGAGGTAGACTCTGACCACTAGCAGGCAGCAATCGCACTGGGCTAGGCTGATTTCATGCAGCAGAGAGTAGCTTTTGTACAGCTATTCAAGATGTTACATCTCCAGCATTACAGGAAAGCCAGCTTAAACTATGCTGCTTAGAGACTTAAGGTTATTATCTCCTGGTACTAATTCACTGCAGCCTGAAGTAGGAGCCTTAGCTTGTTTAACTAAAAATCATAGATAAAAGCTTTATAGTAAAAGTTGTGCATAGAGGGGCAGTAGGGAACTTGATAATGGCATTTATGCTTATAAGGAAATGCTATTAGGTTGTCTCACACACAGAAGGAACCATATTTCAGAGTACTTGATGGAATCTGTAAATCACTATTAGTTTGTTTAATCTGTAAGTAGAGATGGGAGTGTCCACTGGAAGTACAGAATTTACTGTCTTTACTTGGAGTCCTTGAGACATGTTTGTCACTAAATGCTTCCTCTTATTTCATATTACCCTACCACTACAATGAAGTGGACAACTGAAAAATGTTAAATCAGGGAGCCTGTAATGGGAAGAGTGTAGCGTGCTCCCTTTAAGTAGGCTATAGGCAGACAGTATTAGGGAGTTTAGAGGATCCCTGTCACTCCTGTAGTTGCACGACTGAGTGCTGAGGGTATCCAGATATGTATGTCTTTTGTTGCGTGCATATATATAGGTGTGCTGTTACTTGGAGGTGACATGATGTGCCGTGACCCTGTACCCACTCACTCACAGCATTCATGGCCTTATTAGTCTTGTGGCTCCTTTTCTAAGCACCAGGCAACATCTCCATTTCCTGTCCCCTGCTCCCTTGCAGACATGACTTAAGCCTGCTAGGCAGCCTGTGCCCCACAATCCAAGAGTCTGACGCAGCCCCTGAAGTAATAAGTCACTTCAGTTACTAGTTTTCAGTTCCAGAAACTTTTCTGTGTGCTACATGTGCTTGTTTTTATAATTAATACCCATCTGTCTAGACTAACAGTTATAAGGAATGAGTGACAGCAGTGTTATTAGGGGGCAGGCCTTTTCTCCCTCCAGACAGCCAAAAAAAACCACTGTGCTTTCACCTGCCCTCCTCCTCAGAATAGCTTATTTCCCTTGTTTGTGCCAAAATATGTTTGTTTGCTTTCATGTTGACCTCATTTCTACATGAGCCCTATTAAAGTGGCTCTTGTCCAGCGTGCCATTTGAGTACCTGGGGAACCAGATGTCAGTTGTTAATTCTGTAGGGAGAAGTCAGAGGGGGTTGGGTGGAAAATAGGTGCTTGAAACAGTCCCCTGTTAAGGATCTACTGAGTGGGCTGCAGTTCTCACCATGTTAATGCTAATTGCAGTTGACTGGAGGGCTCTGGAGAATTACTGGAGGAGTTTGGGGAGAAGTTTTTCACAGCAGCTGAATGACTCCTTTGTCTTTGTTCAAGGTCAGGAATGCTGGAAGCTGGAGTGGACAGAATTATTTCTCAGGTGGTGGATCCAAAACTAAACCACATCTTCAGGCCCCAGATAGAGAGGGCAATTCATGAATTTTTGGCTGCACAAAAGAAAGAGGAAAGTGTGCCAGCTCCTCCTCCAGAGCCTGAGAACAAGGATCCTCCTGCTCCATCTCAGGATGCCTCCTAAAGGTCTTGTATCCCTGCATTTACTACTCATGTCTTTCATGTCCCTTGTCTCTGTAGTTTGCAAAATGCAAGATAAAGAAGATGTCCTCCCTGTCAAACCAGGAAAAATACAACACTTTAATCATCAGCATGTTGTCAATGTCACAGTCATTCTGAGCTGCTTCCACTGAAGCGTCTGCTAAAAATAGATTAGGACTGAAGATGTAGGTATGATGTAAAACAGCTATCAAGGAACACTGGACTCTTCTAGTGCCAGTTTTGGATCAGGCCAACAGGCCATTTATTCCAGTAAAAGCATATCCAGCAGTAATTGACATGGAATTGGCTGGATAACTTTTAGAACAATATCAAATGGATTAAAAATTTATATCCTTTACTGAAATACAGCTGAAAGTAGAGGTGACAAGTTATTGTGCTTTAGCATTGAAAGTTTTAGAACATATACTGGAATGTTGAATTGGCAGTGACCAAAACATTCATTGCTGGACTAAGGGTAATATCTCTGGAAGTGAATAACTGTTCATTCCAAGCTGACTGATTTAAATGGATCAACCTATGTCTTTCCAGATGCCTTCGTTGAAAACAGGTTCATTGTGGCTTTTGTGATAAAAATAACTCAAGGGGCCTCAGGGGGCTATAATTGCTACTCTGTCTTAACACAAATGACTATGCACCCATCTCTGATAAGGTCCTGTATCATAATGTTGATTTGAGGCCTACGTACGTATTACTGAGGAACCACTGTCTTGATGGAAAATTACAATCCGCAGCTTTGCTGGAGAATGTAAAATCATGCTGCATGAAAGGAAGTTAATTGTGAATAGTTATCTGTGACTTGCAGCCTTAGTACCTTGAACCTTTTCTGGTTCAAATAGTTTGAAGTCCATTATAACCTACAGCTAAGTGCAGCTGTTAATTAATATATTCTAATTTATTCTCTATTCAATGCATTTACTTGTGAAGGTACCATCCTCTAAACTCTTTTTTCTTGCAGTGAGTTCCCGTTACTAAGCAGCTGCCGTTGCAAAATGCGTGTCCTGTTAGATTGGCAATGGATTACTTGTTCCATTTGGTGCAGGAATGCTGTCTGCCAAAGATGAATAACCTTTATCAGGCCTGTGAGAAGGCACTGAAATCAGTGAAATTCAGATGCACTTGGAGTTCTGCATGTGGAGGGACAAAGTGTGAAGATACTTTTGTTATTAACTGCAGTACAGAGAGCAGCATGTATTCTTGTTAATCATGCCTTCAGGCAAGGGTGTGGGAAGAGAAAGGGAGTTGGCTCGTGTCTGAAGAGGGTTGGGAAGTGGTTTGAGATGATATTAGACTTGGGAGCGGGAAGAAAGATGTTTTGGGGTGGGGTAGTCTCTTGGACACCAAGTAACAGCT
Source organism: Lathamus discolor (assembly GCF_037157495.1). Classification (NCBI taxonomy): domain Eukaryota; kingdom Metazoa; phylum Chordata; class Aves; order Psittaciformes; family Psittacidae; genus Lathamus; species Lathamus discolor. The sequence continues at coordinate 11,130,955 of NC_088893.1, read as the reverse complement.
GTCAGATTTGCTTTGATATAAGCCAGATAAGAGGAAGCGTTGTACACCTCTGCTGCATAGCGCAGCATTGAGTAGTAGGTGCCAAGTTGGGTGCAACTCATTGCACTGCCTGCTTTAGGAAAGACATTTCCTGTTTGAAACTGGAAAGAACACTTCAGGATCAATTATGTAAATAATTTCTGTTGCATTGCAGGGAAATGTTTACAGTTGGCTATGACTATAGCTGATTTAATTCTTATTTCCCAGGTAACTGGGGGGGAGCAAAGGGCACCAGGGTAGGTGATCAGTTTGAAACCTCTCTTTCAACTTGAAAGACTTTTCTTTCCTGTGAAATTTCTCAGGTGCCTAGTGGAAACTGTCCTATGCTTTCAGCTTGAATGCATGCAGTGTCCTCTGGATGACAGTCAAATAGAGAATGTGATCAAGTATTCTGCCAGCAAATGTCCATACCTTTTCCAATAAAAGACTTCAAAACCCATCTCTGACTCCTAGCTTTTCTAGAGTGGTTTTTGCTTTTGCTTTTGGTTTTTATTCTCAAGGAAAAACTAAAGAAGTCCAAGAGTCCTGACTGCTGGAAGCCTAATGAAAATGTGGCCTTACACAGCTCATAGATGAATCCACATCTGAAATATTGGGGTTATTAGTAGAAGTTATTATGAAAATTACTGTCCAGATAAGGTGTCTTTCAAAAAATACAAGTATCAAAGAAATGAACTGACCTTACCTCACATCATTAATGATCTATATATCTTCAGTAAGTTCAATCTTGTGCTAGCGATGGTGAAAGCATGTTCAGCCTTGTGAAAACAAAAGACTTCTGGCAATAGGCTACAGCTATTCCTTTTCTTTTTTCTGTTCTGACAGCAGTCTTTTAAGAAACTAATATCTGCTTCTGTCATTGAATAACACAGCAATGTCTGAATCCTTGCTATTGATGGGTTACATACCTTAGCTGTGGCCTTACCCATAGACCTTGTAAGCAAACAGATGCAATTCCTGCTACACTCTGCTTCCTTTCAAACCAGGTAATTTGTAGGGAAGACTGATGCTGTGGTTCAATTCAGTAGCTAACTTGTTTTGCTTAGTACCTCGTCTCAACACAGTTACATGCAGAAATGGAGATGAGAACACCTGGTACTTTAAACCCTTCACAAGAGAGCTCTCAGAACTTCACTGCAGTAAGACTGTACTCTGCACAGTGCCGTGTAGTCCTGCTGACGCATGATTTTTCCATCAATATTTTTATCCCATTCCTGTCAAAATAAGAACTTAAATGCCTGTACTTTTCAGTAATGTACTGGCTATAACCTTCCTGATATAGTTTGAAAAGCTCTGTATTGGGATAATCTTGGCTTGACTCTTTTTTTCATAGTCTGTGTTCCTGCTATAAGAGGGGTATGTGAGGAAAAGGCTCTCAACTGCATGTTGATTTGGTGGTTAAAGAGTGCTCTCCAAATCAGTAGTAGGTATTTTCCCTTAGAGCCTTAAGGGCAGCTCTTGGCAGGAAAAGATCTGTCTTTTACCTCCTGGTAGCTTGTCTCGACCACTGTTTTGAAACTGAGCCATTTATGCAGTAGGGAAAAAAGAAGTTCCAAGAGTCTAGAAAGAGCAAGCGAAAAGGGTTCTGAGAACAAATTCTGCATTACAGCAGCAGTACTTAGGGAGCAGGGACAGCAGCTTTAAAAAGTAGCAAGTAGAGCTTGATTTGCTGTAGTGAAGAGGGAGTCTGAACCTGTGTGTCCTGCCTCTGAGAACTGCTTATTAAAGCAGATGAGTGAAGGAGAAAAGATTCAGTCACTGTAGTTAAGAGGTTTTTCTGTTGTTCTCTCTCTAAATGTGAGGCTGTGTTAAAACTGAACTAAACAGTAATGCTGTGCCACTGCTGTGTGTGTGTAGGGCCGTGCCTTTGTTGGTCTCAGCCTATGCACAGTGCATGACTGCAGTGACTATGGGAACTTCCAGATCAGAACTGAGGCACCTAATGATATTAGACAGCCAATCTGCATTTGGGATCATAGTCTTTGATGTTCGGGCTCTGAAGTTCTTGGTTTGGATCAGAGCCTTGGAAGTAACAAGCTTTGGGAGCATGCCTTACATCTAACGGGACAGTGAAAAAAGCCATGAAGTCCTTATGATGAAGAAACAGCAGGTAGTGCCCTTTGATTATATACAAATGTTCCTGGCAACTGACAGAAACAGGATTCCAGCCTTAAATGGTACTAGAGACATCTTTATACCAGAACGAACAAGATTGTACCTACTGTAGAATTCAAATTGTTCATTTGTGTAGTAGGATGTTGGACTAAAGTTAGCATATCAGTCAGTTTACATCCCTACACTGGATATGGTAAATAGAGTCTGAAGAGCCTTGTGAGGCAGACAGGTCTAAGACACTTGAGTAATTCAAAAAGCAATTAGTTGCCTTTGTGGAGCTGAAGGGGCAGGGCAGTATATTAGAAGAGTGAGCCTGAGTGGATCAAATGGGCCTTCCCTTTGATCTTAAGAGTCCTTCTCACATTGAAATTGGCTGTTCCTGTTTCCTGGACAGTCATATAGTACCTTGAATTGGCTTTCTCAGATGAATAGGTTCATGCTTTTTATAAGTTTCAAGAGACTGCAGCATTTCTTCATCAGATACAGTATTAATGTGAAGGAGCTGTAAAGATTCTCTGCCTCCTTGGCTTTGCCTGTCCCAGTCCTGTGCATTTGCTTCTGCCCAGTCACAAGAGACCAGCTGCAGTTTAAAGAAGGCATTCAGGAAGTTTGAGTTGCATTCTTGGAAAACCAGCCTTGCATGAGCATGGCTGCTCTGCCCTATGGAAATGCCAGAGTGCAGACCCTCAGGAGCCAGCCTAGCTCAGTAGGTAGATACTAGACTAGGAACTAGGAGGTACAAGTTCTCTGCAGAGTCCTGCTGGTCCACAGCCACATCTGTGGCTAGTTGTTTTACCTGTTTGCTTGCCTGTAAAAGGAAGCCAACTTCACCCTCCTACGTAAGTCCTGGAGTGGGAAGGGAGTAAGATGCTGTATTCAGGTCCAATATTATGAAAACAGAATGAAAGGAATGCACATGTCAATACACAGACCAGTAAGGTGCGATTTACCATACAAATTTTAAGGATTAGATACTACAGCTGAAGTCCCATAGAATAATCTTGAAATTCACATCTTGCTGGCCAGACTAGCGCTTTTAATTATGCCATTTAGTGTTTGATTGACTCCAGAACTGGAAGCAAGACGGACTGAATCCAGTTTCATCATTAGCCCTACGAAGGGGGAAAAATGCCCACCCAAACCCACAAACCTACCCAGAAGGATTGTGTTACCATGTCAATCATCCTGGCACTTATCAATCACAACCAAGGGGCGTATAAGGTAATGCGTCAAATTCTAGCTGTTGCTTGGCTATAAAAGGAATTATCCCACATTCCATATGATTAAAATACAGTAATGCAAAAAAAAACACTCTGATCTTAAGTTGGGGGGAAGAATAAGGAAGAGCAGGGTACCCCTACATCTATGTAGCTCTTCTGTGACAACTCCAGAGATGCTTTTTCCAGTTTTACCTGACACAGATTATCAACAGAGCAATTCAAGCCCAACCAGTTCCCTGCCCTCATCAGCTATTTAAGTGAGTAGTATCTAGTCCATTGGTAAGTCAGACACTGACTCAAGCAGACTTCACTAAAAGAAGTAGAATCAGAATTGCCATTATATATTTAGCTTCTGTCTAAACCAGCCCATATTTTCCAGCAGCAGTTCCAATGTTTATAACCACCTCCCTTCTTAAAAGTAGCATGGTGTCTCCTTCTGGTAGAGGTGAACCCAACCCAAGTCTCCAGATCCATCCCTGAATAGCTGAAAGCAGGTTTGTTAGATCAGACCTCTGTAACTAAACACCTAAATTCAAGTGTATCTGGTGAAGGAGGACAGCCAAATGAGAAAGAGTAACATGTTAGATCACTCATCTTTGCTGCCTTCACTCAGTGGTACATAGGCCTTACTCATCCCTCAAGTACTGCCACATCATGGAAATGCAGTTCCAAGTTCAAAATTTATTACAGAATTTGGAACCAGACCAGTTTTGAATCTTGACACCAGATGAGTGAGTGACACATTCCCAGATTTCCAGCCTTCAGGTCAGGCAACAAAACCCCTCTCCAGGAAAGGGGAATAATCCTGACCAATTGAAGGCAAGTCCAAACCACAACTCTGAATCTTTGGCACAGAGAAGTATCAAACTTGGCCCCTGTCAGGGTAGCGGGTCAAAACAACCCCTGCCCCAGATACCAAGCTGGTCATTGCCAAAGTAGTCTGAACCCATGCTGGAAACAACATAGAGGCTTTGAACCCAAACCACATCCAGCTCCACTTCCTCTCCTGGTTTTAGGACAAGCATGACTGGTTTTAATGAGGCACAGCCAATATACCAGGAAGAGAGGGCTCTGAATATATCATTTTGATCTTGGCCAAAGGAAGGGGCACAAGGAGAGTTAGAAACCATACTTGGAATATTTAATGAACCATTTTACTCTCTTTTCACCACATCAGTAGGAAGAGAAAGAGCAGCACCCACGGTCTCAAGGCTGCTCATATGCCACCTGCTTCAAGAGCACCACTACTCTGGGACCTTGGGCATCCCTGGTTACCAGCCAAGTTTTCTAACAGCACCTTCTTTTTCAGCACACGAGGTATAGCTACAGTCTCTGATGACCAGAATCCTATTCTCCAGCTTTTTGCCAACTGGAGACCAGTTCAAACTCAGAAGGGACTGGAGCAGTTTAACTTTTTCACAGATATTTTCCTGTTTATACTGTAGTGAAAAATACATTTTATCAGGTTTCTTAGAGAGGTCAGCTGAACTCCTTGTGAGCAGTCAGGGTTCCCCATGTCCACACCACCAAAGCTCACAAGTGCAGGTACTCCCTGCTCCCTTTTCTCCCTACCAAAAAGCTTCTGTAGCGTAGCCATTCTGAATCTGGCCATAAGAGGGAGATAAACTCTTACTTCATTTCTCAGTCTTGATGCCTCCTTACAAAACCTGAGCAGATACAGGACTCCAAAGCCTTTGCTGACTCCAGAATGAATCAACTCTGCAAGGCGTGGAGGCAGCTCTCACAAAGCGTTTCCATGAACTCTGACTGTACTTGTCTAAAGCAAATCACACAACAGGTATTGTAGCTTCGCAAGTGGTTTAATAGTCAGAAACAAATATCAATTGCGATTAGGGAAAGCCTGGGGAGAAAAGTGAACAGCCCAAGTGATCATGGACTAGAACACAGATTTAGTGTATGAAACTGTAAATTCTGACCTGCCTAAATCAGTAACTCACTGATCTGGTCCAGCATGAACAAGGTTGAGGCTATAACAGTAGTAGCAGTGCCTGAGGGTGCAGATGGTAGTGCCACGAGATGGTATCAGAATCATAGCTTCAGCTCTTGCATTTTTGTGATTCAAGTGCTGAGCCCACATCAGTGCCAAGTCAGCCTCGGAAACATGACTGGGCAGTAACCAGCCCAGCAGTAACTGCCCTTGTCTAGACACCATCAGAAGCCATGGCACAGAGAAATGTGCTACCTCAGCCCTCAGACTGGGAGCTGCCTCCACCAGAAATTCCTTCCAGCACTGGACCAAGCCCAGGAAAAGGCACCACAGCAAAATGCAACAAGTCCAACCCACCCGTACGGGTTAAAGTACTGCGAGGACCTCATGTCTCACTGACTGTATCGTGCTGACTCTCATCTGAGGAAATCAGTGCCTTGTGCACTGGTAACAGAAGCCTGTCCACTTAGAAAAGAAAATCCCCAAACCAGGTCTTGGCCCTACAAAGAATTCACATAAGGACAGATGGCTGCAGTTTACTTTGCAGAGTTGTGACCTTTGGGAAGTCCGAACAACTTTGTACAGTAAATGCATCCATTTTGGAAGGGATTTGTAACAGAAGTAGAAAGCCATGATATCTGTGAGTTTCATATTCCATTGCAACTCTGCAAAAGGGAGATAAAACAATCCTGCTTCAGAGAGCACTCACAAAATTTCACATTTTCAACAAGGGGGCAGCACAACTGCAGCAAAAAAGAAAACCCAGCCATAACTCTTCCTCCACAGCACTCCCTGTGAGGCACCAGCACATTAATCACCCCCTTCCATACCCTCATGTAACAGCATTCACCTCTACCAGCTCCTCCTGCTAAGACTTACTCCTCCAGGCAGTTATCTTCAACTTCTACCATCAAAACACAGCAAAACAGAGACTGCCTCAGCCAAGAGAACCAGGCTCAGGTCACCAACACCAGCCTGAGCTCCCCACCCTCCATTCAGTGGTTTCTCCAGCTAGCAAAAACCATGTTACAAATGCAAGACTTTGCAAAAAGCACCCTACCACCATAGGAAACCCAAATAAAGTCCAATTCAACCCTACCTTGCTCTGGAGAGCCATCTGCTTCACTCCCCAGACATTGGCACCCACTGTGCTCCCCATCTGTCTGCTGCAGGGATTCTGCTAAGCAATTGATCTCACCTTCACCCAGGGCACACCTGAGCCATTACCTTCCCTTCCCACTCCACCCCAAACACCTCCCAGAGTAAAAGCCACCCTGCTTCACCTGCAAAAAGGGCAACCAGCTATCTCCAACCCTTCCTCAACTTCCACTTCCTTCAGGGGAGCCTGGACTTCGCCATAATCTGCTGCAAAAGCCCCTTTTTCCTGAAATGGCATGAAAAAGTGGAATTTGTCACCAGCTGGCTGCGTGGGTTATACCTGACGGTTCCATGTTGCCACTGGCTTGGGCACACAGAATTGGCAGGTCCCCAGGGCTGATACTGCTCCCCAAAATATCCCACCCCTTTCCTCCAGGGATGTCATGGAGGTACAAGGAGTGGGGGTGTCCAGCAGCCACCCTCTGTGGTTATTATGGGGGCAGATTTCTTTTCCCTTTTTAAACAGGGCCAAGCCCAGCATCGTTTCTCTGGGGTACTGGGAGAGTACCAGAGGGGACATGGCTCCATCTTGAAGGGCTTTACATCAGCCTTCCCAGCCGCCACCAGAGAGCCACAGGGGTCCAGCAGACACCCGCTCCAGCGTGCCCAGGGCTGGGGGGGCAGTACCGCCACCGCTGACATGCACGGCCCGGGGTACCGCGGCTGTCGGGTGGGATTTGGCAGCCACAGGGTTTATGTGCTGGCCCTCGGGTAGTGGGTTTGCAAAGCTTCCCCTTTGCAGGCTGCCCTCTGCAAGGGGCAGGGCAAACAGGTGAGAAAGGGTTTTAGGGAAAATACATGATTCAAAACATGATGGTTTGGGGGAGGTTTGTTTTGTTGGAGGAACATAAAATCACTGTTTTCCAAATCAAAACCAAACTCCATCCCCAAGATGCTGCTATTTTGTCATTTGGCACCATCCTCTCACCACAGGGCTGAAACAGGGTTGGTTGCCTCAGGGCACAGCTATCCCAAAAGCTGCAGTGCTTTTTAGGTGAGAAGTAAAACATTTATCTGGGTAAGAGACTTGCTGACTCTCAAATCAAATTTTCTCACAAGTCATGTGTTTTGGCAAGCCAGTCTCCTCTGCAGAACAAAGTGGAGGCTTGGTGGGTAAAGCTCACCCTGGTCCCTTTGGTCAAGCCAGTTTTTAATAGGTTTTGTTTCAATGCAGGCTTTACTGTCAGGGTTTCATGGAACCACTGGGGCTGGCACGCAGACCCTGGGGGGGATCACACATCCCTACCAAAGCCTCACTGCCCTGCAGAGCTGTCTGAAGTAAGCTGTAGTGGGAATTTGTGCATGAAAACTGAGGAGGGAGAATGGAGTTCTGCCACGTGGTGGAAGAACCATCTCCATGCCATGGTATCCTTAGGGACAAGGACTGTCAAGTCTGCACCACTACAGAGAGCACATGGAAGCCTATATGAAGGCCCTGAAAGCACCTGTATAAAGAGGCAACTGATTTCTTGGCCAATACTGCAGACACAAGAAATTCAGGGAAACATGCACTTGAGTATGTTTTCAATTAAGTATTAGGTCCCTCTGCAGACTATCAGTCCCCAGTGAGCAGCCATTTGAGACAAGACTTATCCCAAAGTCAGGGAAATCTTCCAATCTCATAATAAAGAAACGTGGCCCTGTAGCATTTCCTGAGCCAGATTATTCCAAGTCTAAGGAAAAATCTGGGGTTTGCTTTGATTATCAGTCATCTCACCATTAGAAACATTTGTGAGATGATTAGCTGCCTTAATCATTAGTCTTAACCAGGACAGATGAAAACCTGCCAGTCTGTCCCTCTCAAGCTCAGCTCCTTCTGTTATGCCTAGAAGAAAAACCTGTTCCAGCCAGAAGAACAGCTTTACTCTGGAGACTTGAGGATCTCGAAGAGAGCAGCTCTGAGAAGCAGTAGGACAGATGACAGAGCTGCCTTTATGGCTTTGAATCTAGCTGTGATGAATAATTTGTATTTTTTGCAGATGTAATATGTATGTCATCCCGTACCTCTGCGAGAGCTTTCTACTTGACTGCAGAGAGTGAAATCAAAAGCATACTAATGAAACTGGGCTGAAGTGAAGGCAGAGCTCAGATACCAGCCTGCAGGACACCGAGTCACTGCGAGTTACTGGAAAGTGATCAATGGAGAATACTCCCAGCCAAACCAGCAGTTCAGACTTCTGCAAGCATTAACCCAGGGCAGTTGCAATGTGAAAGCCCATCCAAGAGAAATAAAGGCATGGAAATAATGTTCTTGGGGATGGGAAAAGGGATCCAAAAGAAACAAGTTTACAAGATACTGGCTCATAATAGTAATTAAATCACTCTCACTGAAAAGCAGCTAAGTGATACATAGCAAGGAATTGCTCAAAATCCCAGGACTTTAATCAGAAATAACTGGAGAGGCTTTTACCAGTTTCATTGGAGGGAATTGAGCCTGAATAGGCACAGAGACCCCTAAACAAGGTTCTTGAGAAAAAAGGTTGAGGAATATGAGGAGGAGGAGACTGAGAATGGGAAGATTGAAATTGCCTGTGCTGCAGCAGCACCTTGCCTGTGACCAGTCTGTTCACATCCTGCACTTTCCACCAGCATTTGTCTCCCTCTGCAAAATAACACATATTAATACTGCTGACACCGTAGCATCATGAAGATCTGACTTTTATTTCTACGAAAATCAGAGGCAAGCTAAGCAGCAATGAAGTCTCAGAAGGTCTCAAAAGTTCTAGAAATTCGGAGTATTTTATTAGCTGAACTAGCAATTCTGCAGTAAAAATAGCTTTGGGTTTTGCTGTTCAATCTTACTTTTCCACATTACTTTGAGCTTTCAAGATGTTAAAGAGTTCAGCCTGCAATGCGCTTCGGGCTGCAGGCAGAGAATAAGTTTGTAAAACAGTACGTGCCAGTTCTGCAGAATATGGGAGTCCTTCCCATCAGCCACACTCTCTTATTTCTAGAAGAAGATGGTAATAAGCATAATAGAAGAAGAAAGTCTAACTAATGGGACTTTAAACAATCAGAAAGCAAATTATGACAGCAATTATGACAGCTCAGTACTTGGCAACACCTTCACCTTTCCCAGATGTCAGAGGATAAGCTATTTTTACTGAAAAAAAAAAAATGATAGAAATGGGGCTTATTTGGACATCTGCAGCAGAAATTGATTTACAGTGATTTGAGCTTTGAAAATGGGGTTTGGAGGCAACATTAGGCTTTGTTTTACTGGAAAAGGAGACCACGTCACATTCTTGGCTCAAGATCAGTCTCTTCACTGGAATGCCTGTAGGCCATGTTCAAGTATGTGCAATATTGGCTTTTTTCACTCTTTGGACCTAGCCATTTAACAGGCTTTAATTTCACTGTGGCATTGGGCAAGATGAGGGTGGCACTTTCTCTTTTGGGCACATCAGGGCTCCCATTTTTTTCAAGCTTTTCTCCTTGTTCTGTACAAACTATTCCCCAAACCACAACATTGCTTCCCTGTTTCCCTTCCATCCCAGCAGAGCCACATTTTTATCTGCCACCACTGTTCTTCCATTGGCAGTTGGTGAACACCAGCGCTAACCTAAGTCCAGACAGGTTTATTCATCCATCATTCCTGCTCGAGCCCTGTGCTCAGCCAGGGCTGAAACCTCTGCTCTCCCTGAGCATCTGCTGAGTGTACTGAGTCTGTTACGGCAGGAGCACATCAGCTCCATGTGGCAGAAGCACTTGATCCATTGTAATATTGAGTTTCATCAGGCAGGCTTCAGTTATGTGACCCGGAATATTTGACCTGATGTCAGAAGGGGCCTTGGGCTATTGAGGTATTTCCCCGGGGCACTCTGCCCTCTTTCTACCAATGGAATTTGATCCAGCAACAGGAAAGAGTGAGAATTTTCAGCTGTTCCTGTGAAACAGTCTGTGCTACATGTGCCTAATGTAAGGTGTCCCTCATCCACTTGCTTTCTCCTCTTTTCTTCTCTAGGTACTAATCCTGCACTAATTTCGACTAATAGCCACGTAAGATACTGTGATAAATTTAGTTCTTGCAAGCACAATGTACTTTTCCGTTTTCATAGCATCTTTTACAGCCAACACCCCACATGGGCTCCAGACTTGCAAGGTGCCAAACAGCTGATAACCCTGTTCACTGAAATCAAGGCTGTCTGAAGACATGCAGTATTCTGCAGAATCAGACTGCATTTGTGGAATTTGCTTCATCCTTCCCTGAAATCCAGACACCACTGGGACGAGAGAAGGGCAGGCATAAAACACAAATCATAATGATGTAAGAGGGATTGTGAACAAGAACTGGAATTAAGCATGGAATTAAAAGAGCATGGAATTAAAAGGGAAAAAAATACTAATTAAAAAAACCCAACCCAGCAATAGCCCAATACACATGAAATGTGGAGTCTTCATTGTTTTACAATGTTGGTACCTCAGTTGTACATGCCATTGGAAAAGCAGGGTCTTCCACAATAAACCATGGACAGTGTTAGCTCACAGACCTCACTAGCTAGCTCTAAGACTTGCTAATTTGGGCAGCGGATGGCTGGTAACCTCTCCTAAGCCATTTACTGCCACCACCAAGTGACATCGCTTCCTAGAGCAGCACGTTTTCCAGGGAAGACTCCTCCTGTGTAAGCACTGTTATGCCTGTGCCCCTTTAATATCGACTTCAGTGTGCTGTGAAGAACTACCTGTGAAACAGGGACATTATTGCTGATATCAAACTCACGGCAGTTGGGAATTGATCCCCCCACTCCCCTATCTGTTATCCTTGTGTTTTCTAATTCTGCTGACTACAAAAGGCCAAGTACAGAGCTCCACTGGCTTTAGGAGAGGCAACAAAATTTTTGTGTAGGAAAAAGCCTTTCAAGTTTATTTTCCTGCCATGTACTGTTTTCAAGCAGTGGGTTACTTTTAGTGACCAAAGGGTCTTGAAAATAAAGAAAGGTATTTGGGCATAGAGTTATTACTGCTGTTATCAGCATAGAAAAAAGGACTAGTCTTTTCAGGCTCCAGCAACTCAGAGGTGATAAACTCCCTCAGAGTTTCTGCAGACGCCAAAATAAGCCTGGCTTCTGCATGAAGCCACCCTTGAATGGCCTTTTGCCCCTAAATGACGCACGTTTCACAGACGTCTGGTCTACCTTCTCAGAGTCCACTGTGTAGGGACACAGCTTATTCAAAGTGGTAGTTACTGGACTGTAGATGTAGATGATCCAAACATTCACATGCTGCTGATGGAGAAGTGGAGTTTTTTTTGCCTTTGCAATGGTGTGGATGAGAGTGTCAGATAGCAATTGTTTGATCTAGCTCATTTGTCCACATGGCACCTAGAATCTGTGCTTCATTAGGCTAGAAGTGTACAAAAGTAAAACATCCTCAACACTAAGGATGGAGCCAGGATCTCCTCTGTTCTGATCCCAGCTCCAGCTGGGATGTCATGCTTGACTCGGGGTAACACTTTTAACCTCTCTGCACCCATTACCCCAATTTATAAAACAGGAAATGCATCAACAGCCTGCTCCCCAAATTGGCTTTGTGAGAATTAAGGTTCGAAGAATGTTTAGAAGATTAAATCCAGCCCCACACACACCCAAGAAAACATCACAGTTCCTTAAAACTGAATGGCACAATGGAGATAAGTACAGCAGCAGAGTCATTTGGAAAGTCCAGACAATGAGCACATCAATCATGGCTGCTTCCTAAGACAGACATACAAATAAATGCTAATGAAGTCATTTTTACAACACCCCAAACCAATGGAGGCTGCAGTACTTGAAAGCAGTAACAGCCGCAAGAACAGACTGTCCGTTAAAAAACAAAACAGAACATTGAAAAGCCAAAAAAAGAAAGCTACAGTTTGTGCATTTGAGAGCTCTGAGAAACATTGTACCTTTGAGACAAGCTTTTGTTCAAGTGAAGGCTTTTTTCTTTCAGCCCTCCCTTACTTTCTGCTTTATCATTCATGCTTTTCGCTTGCCATGTACCCAGATGCTACAAGAATGGGCAGACTGTGGGCCTAACTGAAGTCTACTGCCATCAAAAGGCTCCTATTGACTTTAACGGACATTTAACTAACCCTCTATAAATCACTGAAAGTCAGTGAGTAAACAGACAACCTCTTCTGAATAGTGGAGAGACTAACATAACGCCCCTGAAATTTAGTTCCTATATTAATTCCAACCCTGCATGCCTGGGGGCAAGCCTACATCTGTTTTTTCTCATAACCTTAATGGTAAGAGTATTTCAAAGAGGAGAAACAGTTTCTCCCCAAGCCAGGGGAGAACTTCTGTAACTGTGCCCCTGTTTGGGGAGTTATATCAACTTTGCTATATTTTCTGAGAGTCAAGAGCATCCCACAGCAGTGCCAACCAGCTGATCCGCAGATACTGATGTTAGACCACGTTCTGCACAACAGAGGGTATCTGGAAGCTGATGGGTGACTTTAGGAAGTTCATTTAAGGTCCATGACACACTGTCTGAATCCTGAACCCACTTCGTTAATGCAAGTAACTAATTGACCAGCTGGATCTCTGCAGTTGCTTGCAGAGCCTTTCCAGCATGCCGCTCGCTTATGCACTCGGACTCTTCGATGGAAACTTTTAGTGGCTGCATAAAGAGCAGCACTGACGCACACCTCATCTCCATGGGGTTGAAATGTGACTAAAGCTGTATCTTGTGATGCACACTGAGTGCCTATTTCACCATGTCATCTGCCTGAGGAGCCGCTGCCCTCCTGAAGTCACCCTGTGAGCAGGTTAGGACAACCATCTTTCACTCATCTGTTAACAGCTCCCAGCCAGTCACCAGTTCCTTCTGCACAAAGCAGCACTGGGCTGACAGGTTTGATGATCTGCAGATCATGTTCAGCCTTGACTCATAAGGCAGCTATCTCCAGGAAATTTTATATCATTGAAAAGGCAAAATGCTCAGCTCACTAATGGGACACACAACTGCTCCTGACCCCAGGGTATTCCCAAGTTATCATTTTTTATATATACTTGCAGCTAAAGCTTTTTTAAACAAAGTAAAAAACAAGTGAATGCTGAAAAATATATATCTCAAAGATCTTTTTTGAGGGGAAAAAAATCCCCAAAATGGCTTCATCAAAAAAAGTAAGGAACAAAGCTACTAACCCACATTACAGCAGCTGGAGATTGAGCCTTGGTGTACCTGCCTCTAAGCGTTTCCCCACTGCTGCATCACTCCCTTGAGTCCGCTGGCAACTGTAAGAACTAACAGGGGCTCCAGTGTGTTCATGGGATCACATCAAGTGCCAGGTCAGCCCTGGGTTTTAGGTGGCTCCAATCCCCATTATTTTGCAAGCTCTGCAACGTATTAGAAGACCTCCAGTCTGACTGCACTTGTCAGCACTAACTTGACCCTTCAGATGGATGACAATAATACTTAGGGCTTGCACTACTCTCTTAAACTTCCCAAACACACTTGGTTTGCAAAGAGCAAAAGGAAAAGCCAGGCTATAGCATCAGAGCTGGACTCTGCGATAAATCAGTGAAGTTCCCTTCAAGGAAGAAAAGCTAAAGCCTGGTGGAGACTAGGTGAGGTCCAGGACTCATCATCCAGAGCAAGTTTTCTTTTCTGAAAGCATTTCTGCCAGCTATTAGATTTTGCGGAACATCCCACGTATGTTTTCCTACTTTTGTCCAAGACTTAAAATTTTGGCCTTAGCTTTAAACATGTTATTAGCCCAGCCATAATCTATGAGATCTAACACATACACCACACTTGGCATTTGCCTAAGCAAAAGACAGATCCTAAAAGCAGCACCAGCTCTATACAAGAACAACTTTTATACCTTGATCAGGCCAGTTCTTGGCCCTGTAACTCTGAAGACCCCAGTCTATGCTCAGACCATTTTTGGTCTTCTCTTTGTTGACACTTCCTGAGTTTCACCACTGGCAGTGGATGTTCCTGTGCCATTAGCTGGCTCCCTTCTCAGCCGTGTCTCCTGATGCTCTCAAGGTCCATTCCTGCCCTTGCTCTGTCCTGCACATCCGAGCAACCCAAAACTCTTCCCCTCTGCCAGCACAGCCATACCTCTAGATGGCTGTCTAGCAAGGCACGTGGCAGCCAGAGCCAGCCCAGACACTGTGACGGGGATGTAAGTGATTTAGGCCAGTATCAGATTTCAGTCTTCCAGACATTCATATGAAGCAGCTTCTTCCGCTTTAACTACTTTCCTTTCAAATTTTTCAGCCAAGGGCTGCATCCAGACTGTGACCAATACTCCGCTGCACATGTTGAATGCAGTGGCTTAGAAAGAAGCTGCATTCATAGCTGAGGTTCATGGACAGAGCTGCACAGCCATGTCTTCTGTGTCATCCACAAGTGCAGCCTGCAGCTAGTTTTCTTTCGGGCAAGACTTCATGCCTGTCTTCAGCCAGAAGGATGTAGAACAAATTCACACTGTCATTCCTAGTCCTCTTCATGTTTTCTAAAGAGTCCTAACCACCAGAGCCATGAGTTTTCAGGTTAGGAGATAGCAAACAAAACCAGGTCTAATGTTTTAGAACAAACACATGAAGAAAACTGACCTCCCAACTCAAATCCCATGAATTTCCATGTTTTCTGAAGCTGCTAAAACAAACCAAAAAAAAAAAACCAAACCCAAAACAAAACATCTTTTGTTTTTTTTCCATGAAAAGTTCCTAACAAAACAAATATTTTCCAGTTGAATTCATATTTTCGTTTGACAGCTTTTATAAAAAGCAATATTTGGGGGAGTGAAAAAATGTTCTTATAAAATTACCTTTTTTTTTTTTCTAAAAGCCATTTTCCTTATTATAAAAAAAGCCAATAAAACATTCCTCTAGTAAGTGAGATGCCACCTTTATCAAAGAGGGACAATAGCCTGGCAAAGGGCATGAGCAGATTTGTGTCTGAAGCAGAGCTGGTGGGCTTCAAGACAATTGAGACTGGAAGCATCCTGCCTGGTGGAGGATTCCATCGTCCCCTTGAGCTTTCAACCAGCGAGGTGACCCCCTCCAAAGGCAGTGAGACCCAGCAGGCATGTGTCACCTACAGGGACCCTGAGCTCCACTCTCCACCAGCATGAAAAGCTTTCAGGTCAATCCTGACATCTTTGCCCAGGTGGGAGTAATGGCAGGAGACTCTACTCACGCCAGAAGGCCAGAGCACAAGTTTGTCAGCCACTGCCGTTGACTTAGTACCTGTTTCATCTGCCATCCTTTCTGTGCTGCAGAAAGCCACCACACCAGAGAAGACTTTTGCACAATGAGGCTGAATTCCTCTCTCAGCTGTTCATAAGCAACTTTATCACTTAAGGATTCAGGTGATAAAACCAGGAGGGAGAACTTGATTCAGGTGTTGTCTATGTGATAGCGTCCAAACCTTTCCCATGCTTGCCCAAGCAATGCCATTTGTTTTGCTGTGTAATCAAGGCAAACAGTATGCAAATGTACAGCAGTGGGCCTCTCCAGAGGACATTTCTAAAAGCTCAGCTATCTTTAACATCATTATGGTTAGGATTTGCAAATAGCAAATCTCCTGATGACTATCTGCAACAGCATCATGTGCTCCACATGGATCCTGCTTCTGCTGCTCCCATCTATTCTTGGTGAGAGCCTGCAGAG
Source organism: Lathamus discolor (assembly GCF_037157495.1). Classification (NCBI taxonomy): domain Eukaryota; kingdom Metazoa; phylum Chordata; class Aves; order Psittaciformes; family Psittacidae; genus Lathamus; species Lathamus discolor. The sequence continues at coordinate 11,114,870 of NC_088893.1, read as the reverse complement.
CACAGCTGGCTTCACTCCTTTCCTTCCAAGGCTGCTACACTGCAGTCTTCAGGAAACACAATACAAAGAACTTCTCTTGCAACTTTTCTTGATACTTTTCACAATGGGTGAAAAATGGGCCCAGCTTCTCCGGCAGCCCACGCAAGCTCAACCCAGTTCATGACAATACAGTCTAGTCCCACAAGAGCATGGCAGAGCCCTCATTTCAGGAGCACTGCAGAGCATCAGATGAAGATTACAAGCTCTACTTTCCTAGCACCAAGGGAAAGTGGTCACATTGTGATTATCTGATGCTGAAGAAGAGAAATGCTTGGAGAAGTTCCTGAGCAGAGTCTTTCTGTTTGAGCACAGCATCCCAGCTTTGCCATCCTGCTGTCTGGTTTGAACAAGCACAGCTACAGTGAGTGGCAGCACAAGGTCCCATGCAATCAGCTCCAATGTTTGTGTACCTTTGGCAAATTTTAAATGGGGAGCAGCTGCTAGCAAACTAGCAGGGATGTTTTATAACTTGCTGACAATGCCAGATTCTGCAGATATTACAGTCTGCACTCAGTGGCATCTCTGGAGTATTCTGTTTTTACAAGCATTTCCCAACGTACCACCAGGAATGCACAAGAACTGTTCACATTTACGCCATCAGGGATCAGGGGTGGTTTGTCCCCTTCCACAGTTGGCTCCCTGCACTGCAACCAGCCCATTGGCATGAGCTCTGTGGGGAAGTGATTGTGTCTGTCCTCACTGGGGGTTTTATGACTGGTTCGAGGCACTGTTAGTGCATCTGCTATCAGACCTGGTATTCCTTCACTTGAGAAGTTAATTTGTCTTATCAAAGAACAGTGTGCTTGTTTAGAAAAGCAGATTATAATATTTACTTCCCAGCAGCAATGGGAAGCCTTATCGATTGTTACTTAAGCAACTGAAGGTTTTTATTTGGATGAGGACAAATAAGTGTAAAATTATAAAGGGGATTAAGACAGATTAAGGGGTGCCTGTTAGTCAGAAATGACTCTTGGTGGGCTGGGAATTTTTCCAAGACGCTAAAGATAACTTGACTTGCAACACCACAAAGCAAGTATCTTGTGCTACCGTATCGCTCCATGCGCTTGGAGTCAGCAGCTCCAGCAATGGCTTACAGATCTGCTGCCTGACCTGCTGTCTGCAGGTCCACATCTGATGACAGCTTCTGCGACCACACTCAGCTGTCTCTGGAAGTGAGACCTCATCATCCTTGCACCTGGCCAAAGGGTTTCACCCAGAAGCAAGTGGAGACGTGCCTCAAACCCTGCTCACTATCAGGTCTGGCACTGCCCTGAACTGTCACTTTCAGCAGCTTCACTGCCCACAGGTCCACCAACCTTCGGGATGGCATTCATTTGTTTAAACAAAAGTTATCATCATTCTGAAAAGAAATTATCACATCCCTTCTCTGCATGCTGTCACAATGGTATTGCTGTATCCCTTTAAAGGATAGTGTGCGAGTGCATAACAACACTTTATTAATTCACTTTTCCATTCTTTATCACTTGAACTCATTTTTGGAATTTTGGACAAGGGTCTCAGGACTGGCCTTTCCATTAGGAATAAGATAATGACACCTTTTACCCATCACAAAGTCCCAATACCATATTTCTTTGACCTCACATCTCAAGGTTGGCAGCAAATCAGAAAGGGCAAAGACTACACACGCTGCCAGGGAATAATATTTCTTTAAAAAAGTAATCTCAGCATTTTATTTCCTTTCCCTCAATTAGCTTGAAAATTGTGCAACAGGCAACTATGTAAGACCATATAACATACAAACTGCAGTTCCAAACTGCAAGACAGTGCTGGATTACCTCTGAATTGGATGTTAAGAGGGAGACTGCGCTTATTGTTTGGAAGAATAGGGGGAAATATTATGCTATAGAATATTTTGGAGGTCCTGGGACTTCTGGTTGTGTAAAACCCAAAACTTCTCTTGAGTCATTATAGCCTCCTCTTGTTAAGTTCTCATTTGTTTTCACACACATGACATATTAGCTTCCTACATCAGTGGGTAGGAAGATCGAACCTGCTTTATCATCCTTCCTAATGCTGCTTCTCCTTCCCTCAAATAATTTCTTCCAAAACAAACCTTTCAGGTAATCAGAGTCTGCCCACGGAACTAAAGAAAATCGTTGTCTCCTGACAATGACTTATTGCTGTTATTTTAGGAATGCTAAAAAAAATCAGGGGGTATATTTACTGAAGTGAACAGATCTGTACCTGGAATCCTTCCCTTGATACTGCAAAGGCGCACGGTGTTGAGCAGAAACCTAACACCACAAAGTGAGATACAGAATAAGGGGCAAATTTTTTCCAGTTTTTGGAAGAAACTGAATTATGACACTCAAGGACCACTCCTCCTACCCAGAACCTCTTTATGTAGCTTTGCCCATGGAAAAGCTGTTTGTCTTCAGGATGGGATTCAGGACCTAGGATGGATGCAGCATGCTCCATATGAAAGAAAGAGTCCACAGAGCGTGGGAACTGCTAATGAGAGAAGCAAAGAGCAGGTGGAGATCCCAAAGGCACAAGAGCCTGAACAGCAGCAGCTCGGCTCCTCTCCTCATCGCTGCTGTTCTTGAAGAAAAACATGAGGGGTTCTTTTCAGTCAGCCTTAGAAAGAATCAGGTTAGGACTTGGTTCTCAGGAGGCAGAGATGACTGCAGCTCAGCTACTTTGAATGGCCACAAACCTATACAAAGGTTTGTGACCCCCTCAGAACTCCTTGTCTTTCTCTGCACAACCACCCAACACTGCACAGGCACTGTCCTTGGAAGGGTGTATCACAGGCTGGCATTCAAGACATAATTAGTTGTGCCTTCTTCAGTCTTAACACTTGAAATGTAATCCTCGAATCTTCTTAATTCAGCCATGTTTCTGTTCAGAATCAGGGAACTGGGACAGGAGTGATGGAATGGGCATGAGGATGGGGCACAGTTGGCCATGTTTTCTCAAGGTCTCTAGAAGAGCTCTTCTGGGGCCATCTCTCAGAGAAACGCTGGTCTGAAATGGTCAGAGCAACCTGGGAGCTGAATGCTGTGGTTCTTCCTTTCTAAGCCATACAACAGCCACAGCATGATGGTCCATCCCATTCAAACGCAGGTTGACACCAAGCTCCTCCTTGCTCCATTGCAACACAATCTGCTGGCAGGGAGGCAAGCCCCCATCTTGCAGGTGGGCACTGAAAAGGCTCAGAAGCCCTTTCGGCTCCCAACCAGTGTCCTGAGGCTGTGCTCAGTGCCAGTACAATTTATGACAAGCGTTTCTCTGGGACAACTGGGAACTTGTGCCAACAGAAATCAGACCCAGCTCAGAAAGGAGGGAAGTCCCGTGTCCATAACACAACCTCCAGCACAGCCAGAGATGTTTTCTCTGTAAAGAGATCCTCTGACTGCAGCAATCAGGGATCCTGTTAGCAGTAGCCAGACTCACCTCCTTCCAGCTTCTCCTTCTCCCTTTCCAATATAAGGGATCCCTTCTCAGCCCGAAAGAGCCAAGCCGTGCACAGTCCTATTCTCAGTACTGCAACACCAGCCATTCCCACTCAGAAAGGGCTACTGCTTTCAAGACCAAGGAACATCAGCCCCTTCTTCACTTACAGCTTCATAGTGCACTTTTGGCTCCCTGAGGACTATCCTGAATTTATCCAGAAGAGAGTTCATAGCCAAAACCCGATTTTTTTGACATAGAGGAACAGGTACTAAATGAAAACTCTCCTAGCTGTTGTACAGGTCAATACTCCTCAAGAGACCGGATAATCAGGCTATGTTCCTCATTATATAGCTCACAGTATAAGCATCAATATATTCTATTAGCTTGGTGCTGCTAGAGGATGATCCTCACTGCTTTTCTTATCCCAGAAATAGCCTACGACTGCAAATGCAAATTTAAAGAAAAGGGTTAGAAGTGATGATATTGTAATAGGAACTGGCAGGCCAGTACATAAATTGATGGGAAAATACGAGCTGAAAACTACTGCTGTATCTCTTCCACAACAGGAAGTTTGCATATCTCCAAGGTGAAGAAGTTGAGGTCAGAAACAGAAGTTGAGGAGTTTCATTTGGTCATTTTTCTTACCTGTTTGGATGGCTTCCCAGAATTTCTCTGTCTCATATACACTTCTTTTTTTTTTTTTTGCTTCTGATAATCCCCTCAGGCTAGTCCAGACGCATCCATTTAAATGTCCCTTGAAATAAGCACAACTGACTGACCCTCACCTGTTACGTGCATAATGGACAGAGATTCATTTATAACATTAACCCTTTTCACCAAGCACAGCACTTCTTTCAGGGTAGGACAGTACACTGCAGTTGTTTGCCCTTCCTGTGTTAAAACCTGTTGTTTGTACTTCCCAAGCAAATCAGCCTATTATATGCTGCAGCCCTGAGCTGGGTTGCCAGTCCTTCCACAAATTTTAGAGTCACCATATTACATCAGTAAAAATTTATATTGATGAACTAAATCTTTGCAAGTCTTGGAGCAGATTCATCTTCCCCCATGATGAATCTGGGTTCTTAACCCCAGATCAAAAAGTAGTTAGAAGAAAGACGAGTGCAAGCCTCATGCCTATGCTTTGATAAACCTGCTGTCCAAAAACTGAGTAAGATCCCAGCACCCTCAGAGGTCTCATCCTGATGCTGAAAGCATTTAAGTGTCAGGAGGGGAGCCCACAGAGCACTGGGGGTATGTCTGGAGCACTGCAGTCAGCTACCACTTCCTCTCTGCCTTGGCAAGAGAAACCAGCACGTCCTGTTGTCTGCTGGGACCACAGAAATATTCATCCTGCCACACAGCACATCCCAGCTGGATTCCTGAGCCACTTCTCCCACTCCATGCTGGCTTTGGAAGTTGCCAGTAAAAAGAGGAAACCCATTCTAAAAACCAAACTGATGCCACCCAGTAAGAGAAGATTAACAATTTCCCCAAGGAGGTGGCTCAGAGGGGACCTGCCATTGTATAGATAATAGGGAGAAACAAATGGCAAACCGTAGCTTAGCCCATAACATCCATTCCAAGATTGGCCAAGCATTTACAGTGCCTCACATCAATCCCCCTTTGGCACTTTGCAGTAAATAAGCAACTGCAATAGCCCTGTGCCCTTTTGGATGTAGAGCTAGATCAGTATGTTCTAAGGGAACTATGCCACCCATTGCCAGCTAATCCCACTTTAAGGGCCCTACAAGGAAGAACCCCTACAAAGTAATGAAAAACTTATACTAAGCAGGAGGCTTTTTTCTAAAGGGGCAGTTATACTCTGGGGGGAAGCAGGAAAACACACATGGGACTGTTAGAAGCTCCGTGCTGCCTGCTCGGTACTTTGAGTCCTATGTTCACGTTTTTATAATTACCACATAATGCATGTCACACAAACCAGGAGACGTCAGCTCTGAGCAGAGCCAAACCCAACACAGGCAGGGACTTCATGCTCCCCACTGGGCCAGCACAGCCCCAAGCCACTCCTCCTGGCCCCATGCCATGAACACCAGACACGTCCCCTGTGCCCCATGCCACCCCCCTGCAGACAGCACAACCCTGCCTAGAGCAGAGCTGCTCTTGCCCTCACGCCTGTGCTCATCTGCAGAGGATAAACCCCTCGTGCTGCGTCTGGTGGGTTTAAGTGAGGTGTCAGAGCCTTAGGTGGGTCACAGCCTCTGCTGGACCCTCACCAGCCTGCAGAGTCAGGTTTCCAAGCCAGGCATGTGTGCTCTGGGCTTTCTGAATCGAGAGAGACTAAACACAGCCAGCCTCAAGGTGTCCCGTGGGTCTTGCCAGCACCCTGTCCTCGAGGCACACGCTTGTCCTGGCAGGACATCCATACCCTGCTTTTATGCCTGTTCTCCAAGGCCAGGGCATGCCCATTTCCAGGGCACCAGGCTTATGATATCCCCGAGATGAAAATCCTGCTTCTCAGGGATATGGGATAACTGAAGCTTGCTACGCAAATACTTTGCAGAAGGCTAATTAAAACCCCCCACACACCTCTCCTCCACACCACCCTCCAGCTATCATAAGGATTCACTGCCATGGGATCAGCCAGACAGCGCCTGTCATCCCTGCCTCACTTTCCTCCCCGCTCCCATTGGCTGTGTTCTTTCAATGCTCCAAGCTCCCTCTCCTAAGGGTCTCTCCCCAGGGCACCCCTCTGGCCCTATGTTCCTCCATTCAGGGACCTTCTGTTCTCCATTCCCTCTCCCCACAGTCCCTCTTCCTAGTTCAGGCACCTTCCTCATGTCCTCTTTGCTCTGCCATAGCATAGGCCAGCAATTCGCTCCGGGATCAGTGGTTTCTTTGAGATAACCTGGGACTGGGACTTCATAAACCCTAGGAGATTAGCTCAGGGCTCATGACAGAGGACGGAGTCTCCAACTCCATGGAGTAGCTGTGGTCTGGTCCTTCCCAATCTGATGAGGCATCACACACACCCGTTCTGGCTCCAGCATCCTAACACAGGCACGTTCCTATTGTCAGGTTCATTCACACAGCAGTCACAGCTATATTTTTTCTGTATTAAAATGAATTTGCTTTTCATTCTCACACTTGATCCCAACAAGTAAACCTTTGCTCTGCTATCATAACTTGTTGGCTGAAAGTAACTCTATAAAAGCAAAGCCTGGAGCGGGATGCCATCAAGTTTAGCCATGACTGACAGTAGCAGTAACATTGAGAGATTTACTCAGCAGATCCTGTTCAGAATAGAATTTATCCCAAAGAGAGAGCTTTCTCCCAAACTGAATAAAAGTATCATTGTTTCTTCAGAACCAAACGGTTCTGTTCTTTCCCTGTACCCCAACCTGCAGGATATTTCACCAAGCCAGACAAAATTACAGTGCACTACTGCTGTGGGGCAAGGATGAACAAGAGGGAGGAATAAAGTATTCTTTTTCCCTCCTATAGGGAGTATTATAAAAATGACAGGCTGTGCTGGTGGGGGGGTTTCTTCCAGAAGCGCTGCTGTTGCTAGACTAAATAGATTGTTGGGCTTCTCCATCTGATGATTCTTTACTGAAAAGCTGCACAAAGTAAATATATTCCTTCGAAGACCAAAACCCTTCTAGTGCAGCTCTCAGCTCAGAGCAGATGTCCGTGGTTGGGTGCAGAGCCCCTGAGGAGCAGGGGCCTCGCACTGGCCAGATGTCCCCATCTGTGCAGCACAGCCCCTGCAGCAGCACGGGCTGGAGGCAGCTGGTGTCAGACAGCAGCATGCTAATGAACTGAGAAGCACCAGAGGAAATTCCTCACCCTGGAAATTGGAATACAACCAGCATGCTATTGGGGGCATTTCTGTCACCTAGTGTGAAGCCAAAGAGTTGCTGTGTAACCTTGGGTAAGGCTTAAATTTTTAAGAGGCAGCAGGTCTCTGAAGAAAACCACCATATTGCTGGCTCTGGGAGGGAATGTCCTTTGTCAGACAGAAAAGGAAAATATGATTTCTTCTCAGAGATATGTTAGAGAAAGAAATAGGATTCAGCACTGCTGAGGTTGTATCTAAGGCTGAAGCAGGAAAAAGCTCAAGTCTGAGTTAGGACCCCTGCTCCTGCACCATGTATGAACTGACAAAGATTAATTTAGGAACTTCTCCCTGTTCGTCAGGTCCTCTGACACAGCAATCGCTGCTGCTCACAAAGTGCAGTGCATTATCCAGAGATGCAGCATGAACACCCAAGCACCAGTCGCTCACTTCAGAGAACCCAAGATTTCACCTGATCCCAAGTGGGGAATTAATTGTAAGGAAATCCATCCTGATGCAGGTGAAACAAGAGGCCAGTCCATTGACAAGATATATACAAAGGAAAGAAGCCAGCAGTCTATACATCAATCTCTTTTTTGCTGCTGTTAAGAAACTCGCAGCATCAGGCAGAATTGGAGGTTTAATCCAGCAGCAATGAAATTGCCTTTTACAAAAACACTCTGCCTGCATCTGAACTCTGCCTGCATCTGGCAGCTGAGAACATTGCCAAGGCTTTAACCCTCTGATATTAACAGAAGGAGATATTGATGACTGTCCCTCTGGCGAAGGAAACCAAATGGTGTTTTTAACTTGTGTGGATTCTTTACAGATTTCCAATTCCTCAGCAAGGCTGTTGCTCCAGACTGGGGTGTAATTGAGATGCATTAGCCACTCACTCAGAAACTTTCCCAGGAACACATGTGTGCACACACAGACGATGCATTCAGCTATAAATACATACCGTACCTGCACATGCGTTAAGCTGTTGTTCACGGGCTGTCTGGACATTTCCGCTGCCAGCTCGGCTGCTCAGTCAATCGCAGCACTCAACGCTGCCAGCTCAACGTGAGAAAGAAAGCAAACACAGAAAACCAGCTCGTCACTGCTGGATATCTGACCACAGCCACGAAAAGCAGAAGAGGGTCTTTTAAGGACCAGTCCTTGCGAAAGGCAAGGACACTGGGTGTTTTCACCGTAAGAGGGATGGAGAACCTCTCAACAACAACTCTGACACAAGCAAGTGCAGTAACTTGCTGCTGAACCACCCGCCCCACCTCTTCATTCTTTACTGTCTCCTCACTGCAACAAGCCACCATCTGTGCCCAGCACAGAGGAAAATCTCCCTCCAAAATCTTCCAACTTTCTTTATTATATTAATCTTGACAAAAAGCCAAATTCCATCTGTATAGACTGATCCTATTCATAGCATAGCGCCTATTGGGATGAAGAAGGTGTATCACTGAAGGGCTTCAGTTGCATAAGGAGCTGAAGATGGATCTAAGCACACCCTAGCTCTGAAAGGGCTGGGATGCTATCCAGGTGCAGCTTCTGAAACTCTGATTAACTCTGGGTTTTAAAGCACAGATCTCAGTCAAAAAAATGGCTGTTCCATGAGAGAGGGGTTTTCTTAGAGGCTAGAGGAGACCAGGGACAGCTATACTGGAAATATTTTAACACAATATTAAAGATGAACTCTTGCCTTTCTTTTAGCCTAAGTAGTGTAGATGAGTTACATTATAGGTCTCTAGTAAAAGGCAGAGAGGGCTGTACTCCCACCTTTTAAGAATCCTATATCAAGGTAAGAAAAATCATAATATCCTCTTATAAAAAAGAGAGCGTAACAACAAGAGGTGTCAAAGATTACTTTCGTCTCAGATGTAATGACCCATCAATGGATCCTAAAGCACTTTATGAGAGCTAAGCTTCTGTCCATCTGCAACAGGGAGAACTAATACACAGAAGAGGAAATGGAGGCACAAAAATCTTATGATTACTGTCTGAAAATAAAATCCTTTGACTAGATCAGTATGGAACCTAATCGCTCATGTGCAACAAAGGTCTCCTCAGCAGGGGAAATTGTACCCTTTCCTGGAGAAAAGGCAAAAACTCATCCTTAAGGGAACCAAAGCTTTTTGGACATGGAAATACAAAGTTCATAACTTACCATCGATACAACCTCACACACTTAAACAGAAAAGCTGATTAAAATATTGTAGAAACAGTAAACTGATAACCAGAGAGCATTTCATCAGCTTTGCACAACAGTCAATGGCCAAAATGTTAATCCAAACTTAAAAATGCCTATTTGAAACATCCTTCAGAGGTCCTCAAAGTTTTGCTATCAGTTTGAGGTCTATCATTTTATTTCAGTTCCACAGTCCTCCCCTCATGCACTCCTTTTAATGAATTGCTGGTATTGCTTTGACTTCGGCACACACACAATGAAGTCTTACACAGCCAGATGTCTTCAGAAGTCTATGCCCAGCTTAATTTGAAGGTACTTTATCTCGACATGCAGCCACCAACCCACTTGCTTTTCAAACAAGAGAGAAACTGGAGGTCAAACTGCCTTATTCAGAGAGGAAATAGCCAGTGAAGCAATGCCTTTGATTACGCTGATGTAAAATAAAAGGATTTGGCCCAGTCACCATTTTTCCACCAACCATTTCACAGAAGCCAAGGAAAGCAATAGTTGTATCACCTTGAGACAACTATCACATCACCAAGTATCTTTTCGCTTCTGGTCTCCAAAGCTTGGAAAAGAAAACCTCTGAAATCAAAAGCCACTTTCCCAGCCCTCACTTCTGCAGTGTGAGCACTGCAGATGCCATGCCCTTAGTTTAGCAGAGGTCAGGTCTGCAGTGAAATGCTCCCTCCCATACAAAAGCCAAATGTCATCATCGCAGCCTGAAGCGAGCAGCAGGATGGACGGTCTGACTTGAGCTAAGCTTTGGAAACCTGAGAAGATTGCCCAGGATTAGCCAGTGGGTAACACAAAACCCAAAAGCCACAATTACCGGCCAAGCAGCAGCCACACTGCCCAAATTGCTCTCAGCCATCCCAGCCATTGTATTTGTGGGAAACACCAGGCAGAGAGTACCTGATGCTACACCCGCCCTGCCCCCCCCCCCCCCCCCCCCCCAGCTACCCTAGAAGACTGTGTCCTGGCTGGCTCTGCCCAGGGAAAGGAATACACAGGTTTTCAACACTGGCATCTTTTGAAATACATGTCAGGAAACCCAAGGGAGCAGGGGAGCAAGGTGGGAGAGGGTCTGACATAAGTGGAATTAAAAGCCCTTAGTGAAGGGGACAGGTAACGAGCCCATGTTCATGTCTATTCCTGGATATTAAAGAGCCTTTCAGGCATCTGAGATATTAGGGACCACACTAGCTTGATGCACAAGAGATGCTTTCAAACAGCTACAGCCTTTTTATTCACATAAACTCCCTCTGAGTTGCCTTTTCTTCTTGTAGGGCAGAAGTTTACACCAAGGTTTTATTTGGCTTCAGAGCAAACATGATGCTTTGCAGGAAAGCACTGTCAAACAGACCCCTCTCCTAGACAAGTAATTATGAGAACAAATAGCTCCTTCTTAACCCACAGGGGAGTCTGCCAACCTTCCCTGCTATTCTCAGCTTCCTGGCTTAGAAAGGGTTACGTGCAATCTAAATGAATGGCTTGTCCTTCTCAGGCTGGTTGGGAAGCTGAACAGATTTCAGCTGGCATCAGGGCAGAGCTGTGCTGCAGACACTCGCTGCAGGTTACCCTTTAACGGTAACAGAAGACATCCTATGCCTTCCCAAACAGGATTCAAGCAAGTGCAGAGTGGTGCTGCAGCACTGCAGAGCAGGTTTAGAAGGATCAGATGCTCCACAAAAAAAAAACCAAACAAGGCAGTTCCTGCCCTTGAAGACCCTGCAGACTAAATGAAAGATGATGCTACAGGCAAAGATAAATGTGCAAACTTATTTTAAAGTAGTAGGATGAACATCTGGATAGGATGCTGTGAGCTAGAGGGCTGTTACAATGCCAGACCTGGGTACAGTGGTCAGAGCACGTGGAAGTCCTGGAAGCAGGGGTGGCAGCTCTCTGTGGCAGTCTGTCTCTGAGTGCAATTCAAGAAAGTAATTTCCAGCCATGATATCTGAGCCCAGCTCTTAGCTTTAGTTTTGATCGAGCAGTGCAGTGTTTGAGACTTGCTGTAAAATCTCTATGTTGTCATAAATCTACATGAAACGTCCCTAATGCTTCAATTTTAACTACAGTTCTACCATTGTCTTTGTCAAACAGGCCTGACCTTTATCTCACTTACCTGAGAACAGCCAGTGTAGCACAAATCCAGTGGATTTGTGAGGGTTCAGTGCAAAAATATAAAGCATTGCCAGCTCCATAAATCCACAGAAAATAGTTAAAACCAACACACAGGATATCATACATATTCTTACATTGAAGACTTCACAAAGCAAGAGGATTTCAAAAAAGGATCTATGACCTGCACTGAGATTAGATAACCTACTTCAGTAAGATGAGCAGGACAGGAAGAACTGGTCCTTCATATTACAAGGTGCACCCTGTGCTGCGTGAGGCCCCTTCAGGTATAAATTGAGGCATTACACTGCTTTATAGATGGATGACACATAGACTCTGAAATCCCTACCTGCGCTGAGCAACAGTTATGGTTGGTGTTAATGAAGTGAATGGCAGCTCTTGAGAAATAACATGCAACCTGAGGTCACTGAAACTCCCAAAGCCTGGCCCTTCACTTTCATTTGCAAGCAAATGCAAAAAAATGGTGCTGATGTTCAAAGAGGATATCCTAGGTTCAGTAAGGAAAAGAATAAAGCACACAGCAGCCATTCATTAAAGGAGTTAAAAGTCTTTCCCAGAGCTGTATGCCTTCTCAGAGAGCAAATGATCACATGTTTTCAGAGGGAGATGATGAATTCTCTGGTTTTGTCCACTTTGCTTTGTAACTTTGCTACCCAGAATGTCCTTTTGCCTCCTCCCTCCCTTGCCCTCTCCAAGAAAAACTGCAGTCAAAAGGCTCTACAGAAGAGGCTAGGAGGGAATGGGTGGAAAAAAGAGGGTTCATTTCAGGCAAGCATCCAACAGTACAGTTGTATCTCAACTATCAGGACTTCATCTAACTGTACATGCCTAGAGCATTCTTCACAGGAGCACCAGGATACGTGTTCCTGTTCCAGCAATGAGTCACAGTAGTTCAACCTCAAATAGCCACCAGCTTCATATGTATTAAACCTGATGCATGTGTAGGAGATTCCCCTGGGATTTCCAGACTTGCAAAAATTCTCAGGATTCTCTCTTCCCACGACATCTGAGGCTTCTCACAGAGCATCTCTGCTGTGGCCTCTGGTGCAGAACAGCACAAGTAAAAAAGATGTGAACAGAGACAGGACCATCTTCAAATTAAAGTTAGAATGGAGAGATAACAGGATGAATGGGAGCAAGGGAAGTAAAGAAGAGGAGTTGTGTCTGATGTTATACTTGCTTGCCAAACAACATGAACACTTAACAACACATGTCTTATGATCCTGCTCTTGATCAGAACACAACTCATATCCAGCCTTGGAAACAGGACGGCATCCAAAACCATGAAACTAGGCTCTTGTCACTCACATCTGCTTACTGAACTTGGAAATTTACAGGGCCTATTCCTAGAAAAAAATAGGAGCTCTCTCCTCTTTCTTTGTATGAAGATAATATGACAAGGGGGAAATACTTCGACCTTTCAAGATGTGGTTTACAAATCATCTCTCCATCTAAGAAGCTCTGGATGAGTAAATATTAGTAATAATCTCTCTGTCTTGGCCAGAAGTAAAAGAAGAAGTGGGAGGACAAAATAAACCCTTGTGCTGAAATCATGGAACCGTTTTGCCTCTGTCTTGCAGTCCAACACACACGTCTTGGCATGCACACAGCACCCAGACAGGCACTCTTGCTCCCCATTTTCTTCTTGATGAGACCACCTATGTCAGTGGAGCAGGTTGGATTTAGGAGAAGGATGGAGGGGTACGCTGGCCATAAACCCCACCTCCATCACTGGAAAGAGCTCCTCACATGGAAAAAACAAGAACACATTCCACTGCTGCAATCAAAAAAACATTGACCTCATTGGGACCTAACATTGGTGTTATTATGGTGTTTGGGCGAGAAGTGTCTATTTAGCCTCCTTTCATTTCTTGTTAAAAACCGTAGCCCATGTCAGAGCTGAGGAGAGCTGCAACACAGAGGAGACATTATTCTCAGCTTTGGATTAAGATCAGTATTTTAATGAAAGCACTTATTAGCCCCAGCTGGGGCTCAATTTTCCAGTGAGTTGGGAAAAAAAAACCATATATTGCCCTGGCCATTCTTCTCTGGGGATTGCACAGAGACATCTGAGAGTATCAATTACTGATCATAATACTCTATTGGAAACGAACAGCTGGGGAAAAGCCGCTGGCGGGAAACGACTGGATTGCTTTACATTTTAAAGTCTAGTTCTTGGCTATATGGTGTCCATTTTTTTTCCACTCTGGGATTCCGACTGCTCTCAATGGGCTGCAGTAATCCTGCCCTTGCCACCGTCTCACACCAGTGCCACCTTGCCAACCATCAGAGGAGGCTCAGCTCTCTACAGAGACCACAAGTTGGCCTTGGGCTGCCCAACATGTAGAGCTGAGCACAGCCTCAGGGGTCCTCCTATGGGCTGTGCATATTGATCAGAGCCACCCAAACCCTCCAACGCAGGGAGAAAGATGCTCCCGTATACTCTGTCTCCCACCAGCCATAGCAACCCAAATGGCCTTTGGGCCATGCATGTGCCTACACAGGTTACTGCCCATGGAACTGGGAGATGTGATGATGTAATTCCTGACTTCAGGCCCCTTGCAGAGCCTTAACTCTGAATTCACAGGCATCCCTGTACTGCCCTTGGGGAGAAGGGAGCGTCACCAAGGATTAAAAGCAATTTGCTGCTGCCCAGATCTGCCACAGCCATGTATACCCTGCTGGCACTGCAGCAATCCCTGCAGCCCAATGAGTGGGTGTCCTGTCACCCAGTCAGGGCAAGGGTGACAAAGGGAACTCGCTGCCATGTCAATAATTTGGTTTTGACAAAATCACTGTGTGAGAAGGGAAACATTATTCAGCAAGCTGAGCTTAAGTGTCTTCTCCTTCCTCCTGAAGCTGTGGGGTGGAGGAATGACTACATGGGCACAAGATTACTCCTGGAAAACACAGATGCTAATGTGCCCTCTTCGAATATTTGTACCATCTGGTGACTTAGGCAAGCAGGCCCCATCGAAACAGACTTTGGAAGACTCATGCAGTGGTGAAAAGAAGGTGGGTGAACGATGATGCACGGGATAATGGTGCAGAGGTGTCTGAATGTCCTTGTGTGTATAGAGAGCTTTGTGCTGGACATATGGAGGACAGCAGATCCTGAGTTGGGAGCTTGCAGTGTGAACTAGAAATTGATGTCATCTCAACACCTGATACAATAGCTGATCCAGAGATGGATGAGATCAGAGCAGAGCTGCAGAAAGCTGTCATTTCAAAGTTAAACACTGTAGGTGCACAAGAGGCTTATAACAAGGGGCAGATCCCTGCCTTGTTCAGCAATAAGGATATGGAGATGTGCGTGCATAATACTACATTTACAGAAGAACTGGCATTAGGGTAAGGTGGCCAGCAAAAGTGGGTGTGCATGTGGGATGTGTGCAGAGCCACCAGCTTTCCCCTGTGGCCCCCAAGGTCAGAAGGAACATCAGCACCGCACTCCTGTCCCAATAGAGCGAGCAAGGGGTGGAGGGAGAGACATCCACAGATGCGTGCCAGCAATTTCTGGAAGCGTTTAAAGCTGTCTTCACGTGAACAGCTGCACTGAACCGTAATGGATGGTCACTCCCAAAGGCACACTGTAAATTTCCCCATGGGACAGGCTGCGTGTGTGTGTGTGAACCACATGTTTCCCTGGGGCTGGGGGCTGCCAGGCAGACAGGGGAGACGGGAGCAAAGCCCAATCCAGCAGTTGCCAGGTTGAAGGTTTCACATTCTTTCAGTAGTAGTGGCTGGAGTTATTTTTCTCCACTTGGAATTTCAGATCTGGGTGGATTTTATCAGAATATCGAATCAATAAAATGTTCCATCTGGGAACCTGTCCTCAAAATGGAAAAAAACCTCAGACTCCAGGAGCTGGTCTCCAGCTAGCCTGGGACCAGGTAGCTCAGGAGTTTCATGAGGAAGCAAAGGGAATCAGAGGCATGTTGGCCTTGAAAATTGCAGTACTGCTGGAGATTTGATTAACTTTTTTATCCCCCTCATCACCCCTGCAACCGGTTCATCCTATCTGAACTGGGAACTTAATTCTTTGCAGGGAAAAAAGAGAACAGACGTGAAAGCCAAACCTTGAAGGCCTTTCACTCCTTTTAAAAGAGAGAAAAACCTTCACTGCTGAGCCTATGCTATTTTCACAGCCTTGTGGTAACACAGAGACTGAAGAGGTACCTCCCCAGACCCAAACCACAGCCAGTCTAACATGAGAAATTATATCTCCCACAAGCACCCTCCAGCCAGGGACACAGCTCAGTGCCCACAGCTGCTCTAAGCCCAAAGGCAGATGCTAACCGTCATCTCATGGAAACACGCAATGAGCACCTGAAAAGAAACCAAGTCTGAGCATCACACAGACCAGCCATTCAGCTCAGGCCAGTCCCATTAGATTTGGTTGACAAAAGAATCCAACGTGCACATTTATAATTTGCCAAAAAAAAAGAAAAAAAAATAGTGAGAGAGGGAAAGGGAAAAAAGATTAGGAAGGAAAACTTTCCCTTCTGAATGGAGAGTTTCTGTGGCCCAGCCTCCCTCCTCGTCAGCAGACAGGATGGAATTCCCAGGCTACGGGGGAGATCTCCTGGGGCTGATCATGTTCTTAAAGGCATGTTCCCAATCAAGAAGGCTGGGATGAGGCATAATAATTGCATAGGCTTCCTGAGAACTGGCTTAATATCCCTCAAGACTGATTTAACCTAGTTTTTCATTCTGCTTTCACATCAAAAAATAAAGATCTGTCTATATCTTGATATACTGCAAATCAGGAAATGGAGGCGTATGGTATATCTCATCCTCCCCTGCCTGGAGCTCTTTGAGGCACGCTGCCAAGGCAGAGCCGCCTTTGCTTTTGCAGACACTTCCATTGTGTCAGCAAAGCTGTGCTGATTAACACTGGTGAGAAAGAGAAACTAGTGGCCTGTTAAAGGTTTGAGAGTCAGGAGCTATGTAATCCTGTGCTGGCATGGGGTTTTACGTCCTTGAAATTCACGGATAATAATTAGTATCATTACTGGCCTACATTACACACCTATTGATCTGTAAAGACAAATGAGGATGGAAAGCTTTATAGGCTCTGGGCCATAGCTGGCTATAATTATCATTAACACAAGAATACTGGAAAATGTGCCTGTATTACTGGACAAGTGCCAATCTTGTACTTACCTTTGGAGTCCCTGGAGCACCTTGAGGCAGAACCAAGATCCAGAGGTGGATGCTAGCATTTCCATATCTAGCTGAGCTCGGGCTGTTGACCTGGCAGGCAATCCCAAGAGGCACTGGGAAAGACCCCAGACCACTGCATCTGTCTGATGCTGTACACGTGCTGTCATCGCATGTCCAAATGGGAGAGATAGTTATCAGCTCTAAGTCAGTTGGAGAACCAGCCTGCAGCAGATATCTATGCTGCTAAGGGCACTTAAAAGCAGAGGGCAGGCCCACGACTCTATCCCAGGGAGCACCCAGAGATAAATAATGCAGTTTGGCTGCAAAGCCATGCAGCAGTGTAGATGCAGACACACTAGTCTGGTTTGCTTGCAGAAACACTGGGATTTTCTGTTCCAAAAGAATGGAGTAAGCCTTTTCTGCAGGGATAGCCTTCAGTCCCTGCACTTTGACATTAGTATTGACCGCCCTGGACTGGTGTCAGAAGTGAGCCGGCTGCTGTAAAGCTATCTTCAGACTGTGCTACACATGATTATAGAGAGAGACTGTAATTGAAACTGGCCTTCCTCATTATGAGTGTTTTTAATCCTGTAATAAATGAATGTTCTATAGACCAAGGCGCAATTATTTTACATTGAATGTTGCCAGTTTGGACTCTCGATTCCAGCTTTAAAGATATAGATCTCTAACAGCAGGGTAAAAAGGTAGCCCTGAGATCTGTAATAACACCTACCTTACAAATGGACTGCAAACTTGCCCCTAAATGCTATCATCACAGTACAATATATTTGGTAGGCTGACTTCTATTGCTAAGCTGGCTCAGCATGGCAGACATGCCTGTGTGACAACTGGGCAAGTCATGTTTGATGCCACATGTTTACAACACAACAGAGCATTTGCAAAGCCCAAAGTGTAAATTTTGTCTTAAAAAAACAAAAAAGAGGAGCAGATTAATTAAATTATGAGATTTAGGTCATGAATTGCAGCTCTGAGCCATCCTGCTGAATACTAATGCTCCACAGTCAGGCAGGAATCCACATAAAGGTGCACCTTGCGTGACTCACACAACCATGTGAGCCCCAAACTCCCCTTGGC
Source organism: Lathamus discolor (assembly GCF_037157495.1). Taxonomy (NCBI): domain Eukaryota; kingdom Metazoa; phylum Chordata; class Aves; order Psittaciformes; family Psittacidae; genus Lathamus; species Lathamus discolor. The sequence continues at coordinate 11,097,027 of NC_088893.1, read as the reverse complement.
TCCCTTAGATCCAAGGCAGGAGAAAACAACAGTCACTAAAAACGCTTGTGTCATGGTTGGATTACCAACCCCCAGGTTTCTTACTTAATCCTTAGTAAGTTTTTCTTACTTCTGAGCTCAATCCTTATTCCCTCTGCAAGCAGTAGCAGTTTTATAGCTGAGCTTATAAGCACCAGTGTCCAGACTTTGCCTATTCTTAGAGGTCACTGTCTCTAGCAAGAAATCCAACAGCTTCACTTAATTTTGCTGGAATCATTCTCTGTTCTTTGATATAGGGCTCACTCCACTGCCTACGACAGCTCGTGCACAGATAGGGCAAGATAAGATGATACAGGCCATTTCCATCAGTCTCTTAAAACAGATGGGGGTGAGCTCAGGCTTCACTACAGAAACACTACAGGCCACATTTTTGGCAGATCCTGGCTATCTAAACAAACAGGCAACACGACCTGAGCTCCCATAAATTTCCTGAAAATCCTTAATGACTCTAAAGACTTAATGAAGTGTTTCACAGCAGAGGCAGCAGCCGGTAATTATGGTTTTGGAATCTGCGAAGTAGCAAGCAGAAGTCCAGCTCTGTGATTGGAAATGCAAGCAGTAATAATAGCTCTTTCAGAGCACAACAACACTGCTTTTGCCATCATATACACTGGTCTGTGAGCTGCTGTGTCCCTAGCCAAGCATGCTGTCAGCAGAAGCTTTAATCAAAGGACAAAACACATTCAATGTAGAGACAAATCTTGTGGATAGAGTTGCAAAGCATTGTGAAAGTGTAAACTGTGCATTTGAATAACATGATTTAGCAAAAATGATAAGGGTGCAGTTACAGGCTCTAAAAAACAATCTTCTGCTAGAAGTAGGATGTGCAGGAAAGGTTTGGGACCTGCTGTCCTGCAAGAGGGCTGTCACTGGTGTGCCCTGATACAGGGATCCATATACTATGGGCACCAGCACCATGTCTGCATGCAAGTGGATACACAGTAGCTGAAGCAGGGGTAGGAGACAGAAACCAGAGAGAGGGGTTGCAGATCTCACAGACACCCCTCTAGATTCAAGGGGAGCCACTGTCTCTAACTGGTCATTCAGATCATCATGACTCTGAGAAAGAGCACTCCCAATAATTAGACATAAGAAAACAGCCTCACATATTGCTTGGAAAGGCTGCCAGTCCCAACTTTCTCATCTATCCCATCGCTCTGAATTTAAAACGTTTTTCATCAGCATTTTGGTCATCTTTTTGCCCGTGTACATGGTGCTGTTAGCAAGGCCCCTCTTTAAAGCCTACTGATGGATTTCTAAAGAAAGCAAGCCTGTTAGTTTTTCCTTTGGTCTGTCATTACACAAGATTAGTGCTTAAGATCCAAGTTTCTCTTAAAAAAGAGGACTAATTTAAGCTCTTGCATGATGTCTCCAGAGATGCATCAGTCAATGCTTTCTTATATATTCCTTTTATATCAGCAGGAAAATCTGTATACCAACCCATCCCTAGCTATTCAACTGTAAAATCCGGTAGAACTACATCAATCCACAAAAGAATGACTGAACTCCTCTGAAACTCCTACAACGAGGCAGTAGAGAAGAATTTGATGCTTAATGCCTCAATCACAGAATTGGAGGCCTCTGCTAATCCATATTCCTCATGGCCGCAGAAGAGCCAAGACCACATATGGGTGAAGAAGAAAAGATAAAGGGAACTTCAAGGAAGCAGAACCAAAAGGCACAGTGAGTCCTATACAGCCAGCTATTGTGTTAGACTACTTCTGGCCAGTGTCCTATTTCATAAACCACTGCAGAATTTGTTAGTTGTTTCTACAAATTTAGAAAAAAATTATCTCATGCTCCTACTGCAATCAGTAATGCACTAAAGCAAGTAAACACCGCTTTCGTTAATGTTTCCAGAGATCTTTCCATTCCATTGGTTCAATCTGTAGAACAAGAATGTAAATAGCTTAGATTACTTATCTCATTAAAAGAAAAAAAAGAGACCTCTCAATTTTGCGGCTAAGCAGCCCATGATCTCTTCAGGCAGCCCTGGGATACTGGTGAATAATACAACCTTCAGTTCTTCCTTAGCAAAACAGATGAAGTTTTTACTTGCTCTTCTGGTACTTTTGGAAAATACAGAGAGGAAAAAAATCGACAGACAAAAATAGGCTATGTGTCACTTCAAACCAATCACTGGGGACCTGGACTCAAAGCCCACTGAAGTCAGTGGAAAGATTCCTCCAGACTTCCATGGGGTTTGACTCAGACCCACACGAATGCGCTTCTTGCAGGTGTAAGTTTACATGTTTCTTTTTGAATTGCCTGGACAAAGACTGCACTCAAGAACCACCTTAACCACAGCTGCATTTTTCTTTAACAGGGAGCTTCCACCCTGCCTTCAGCAATGTTCCTGGTCTGGGGCCAAATCTCCAAGCCAGCACATCCCTCTATTTTCTCCAACCTGTCATTTTTGTATGGCCCACATTTGAGTGTCCAGATGCATAGACCTGGCCTCTCTCCTGCATTTTTTTGCCTACATGGCTAATGCCACTGCCCTCCAAGTGCCTGTGCATCCCCCTGGGAGCCCCTCTTGGGAGATAGGTCTGCCGTCTGCTGCCTGCTAGCAGGACAGGGCAAGGCAAGAGCACTACATGGCAACAGTCTCATCACAATTTTCATGCACATCTCTACATATGCATATTAATAACAGAACTTTTATCCTTTTAGATACTCCCAAGCAAACTCTCTTCTGAATTTGTCACTTAATAGTCCAGAATACTGAATGAGGAACTAGGGAACTTTATGCTGGCTGGAGATAAAAAAGCCAATTATTTTCACTTATTAGCTTATTTTAGCTGGAACCTAACTCCAGGTGTATCAGGCTCAGTGCCTAGAAGGCTCCACCACATAACAGAGATCACTAGCAACCAAGAAGTAAGATAACCTCCTGCCTGCAGTTCTGGAGTTTGGTGCAGAAGGAAGAGGTGCCCATAATAGCAGCAGTTATGCAAACCAAACAGAAAGTGAAATCAATGTGAACTTTGCCTAAATAGGTCACTTATCTGCTTGGGTTTTCCTCTCCACCCCCCTGGCTCCTCAAATGGTCTTTGAACATTGAGAGTTCTTCAAGTCACCGAAGGGCCAATTACACACTCCACTAAGCACAAAAACAAAGCTTGCATAATACAGCGTTGAACTCAGAGGGTTAAAGGACGCCCCTGGGAGCAGCAGCAGCGACAAATAAGCATGTTGAATGTTCGTTCACCTTTCTGATTGCTCATTAAGCTTTGGCATGGTTCCATGTATGAACTCATTGCACCAGAACTTACTCCCCGCTGTTGGGTTTAAATGTACAATACAAACAGGTCCTGGGATGGGCAAGCACAGGGGATCCAAATGTGCAAAAGGTAAGCCAGACTCCGTAATCCGCTGTACTGCAGAAGGCTATCTGTGGCTCTTCACAAGCTGAAAATGAGTATGAAATGTGCCAGGGATAACACATGCAAGGATTTATTAATTTTGCCAGAAATGAAATGGCATCCATCGCTAACACTTGAGCACAGGATGAGGAATCAGGAGAAACTGGCCTTCTGCCTGGTTCTGCTGCTCGCTCCCACACCGACGCTGTGCCACCATTCAGTACTGTACCTTTCCCTCTGCCTCAGTTTCCCCATCTACATTCTGCAGGTCTGTAAATCAAATCTGCTGCATGTATTTTTTGAAGAAGGGAGCTCTGAAAAGAAAGCCAAAAGAGGGAAGGAGGGAATGGAAAGGCAAATCCTTCCAGCATTAGTCAGCCCTTACTTTGCCCAAGTAAGAACAACGGGAGAGTTGGAAATAAAAGGAACCATGAAGGCTGGAAGCACTAGGTTTCAGACAAGTCCACTGTGACAACTGTGCCCCTGTGCTAATAGAGGGGATGGTTCAAATCAGCAGCCCTAAGCTTGGTCCTCCTGGGCTTTGCTCCCTCCAAGCAGTATTCAATGTGCTGCTTTGTCTTTCAGAAAGTACATGTAATTGCTATCGTTCATTATTTACAGATGTGCAGATATCTGAATCTGCTCAACAACCATACTGAGCTGCTGGCTAGAGCCAAGAAGTTAGGTTCACAAGAGGCTTAGGAAGTCTGTCCTGAGAGAGGAGAATTGGGTTTCTGCTGTTCAATTCAAGACATTTCCCCCTTGAAAACACCTGCTGGTTTCTTCCCTTGCACTCACAGGGAAGCAAAAGACAATTTCATGCTATTCCTTATCTGCCTCCTCTGTATCCTTCTGTCAGTTCCCACCAGTGGCTTCCCTATCAGGTGTCACATCTGGGAGGGATGTAAAGCTGACAAGCAGGGAGACTCCTGCCCAACCATCTCAGATTAACCACTTCCATGCTTTTGCCTGTGTAAACATGGGTTCACTCACTGGGTTAGTGGTAGGTAAATAACTGGAAACTGTAGAGGTTCTCTCCCAGTCCGAGACAGTATCAATTGATATGATCCTGGCCTGCCAAAGCTAACATCAAACATGAGTTAACTCTAGCGCTCTTGCAAAATGATAACAACATAGTGCTGTGACATTCCCCACAGTGACTCCCTTCAAGACCGAGACAGGGGGAAGATGAAGAAATGTCCGTCTCTGCAGAAGCTCACCAAGCGTGCTTGAGAAGAAGGGAGCGGGAACCCAGCAGATCACAAACTACGGCGGAGCACAGTGAGAAGAGCCAATACAAGGTGAGCATTTCACTTTTACTTCGAAGGACTAAAGTCTTCAGAGGATGGATTGACAATCATGCAGCATTGTTCCGTCAGCCCATTTTCTGAGAAGAGGGTGGGGGACCACTGTGCAGAAGGACAAATAGCTTCCTAGTGACAACTGAACCATTTGACCACAAAGTAACCCAGAGCAGGTCTCAGATGGCTGGCAGGGATCTGTCGTATGTGATGGATAGCATTTGGAAATCACTAAGGTTAAGAAATCCTGATAATAAAAACCACAAGCTGAGAAGTGTGGGGCATCCCCAAATTTCTGTCCATTTATCTAACACTTGTCAGACAAGTTGAGATTCTTATTTTACATGTGAGCACCGAAAGACACAGAAGCAAAGTGACTTTCAGGTATCTCTGATAAAAATGGGGACTTGTAAATAAAATAATTCAGAGCTCCTGAGCTGATGCCTCAGTAGCTAGCCAGTTTCTCAAAGCACATGGCAGCTAAGACACTGGCTAAGTTACAGTAGTATAGGGTAGAAGATAACAGGATTTACAGGGTTAGGTTTAACAGGATTGAAGGTTAGCAGGCTTTTAAGATTAGGGTTTAAAATAACACAGCAAAAATGGAAATCCACAGTTATGAAGATCACTTTGTATTACTCATTTCTTTCTCCCTGACTCTGCACAGGCTGTAAATCAGCCCAGATCAGGAGACGTCAGCAGCCAGTGCTGTCTTCTCCAGCCCAGAGTGCTGGACTGGCCAGCAGGATACACGGGGATTTCATTTTCAGGGCTCTGACGCTGAACTGTTATGTGACACCTGGAAAGTCACATCACATTTCTGCTTCCTCTCCCACCAGCTGTTGGTTTAGGTTATTATTACTACTACTACTACTATTATTTCTACCCCTGCTGCTATAGGCACTACTACAGAAACCAGCCTCAGATACCAGGATCTCATTGTGCAAATCACTGTGTGCACACAAATCTGTAAAAAACCTCAGTCCACTTCTCCCTGGAACTACTTATGCCTTAAACCAAAAGAAAACAGGTGGAAACAGGCAGATAGGAGAGTGCTGGCACCAGGAGGCAGAGCTGACCAGGCTGTGCACCAGAGCAAGCCCCCCTCAGTCTGGGCTCACATAGTGTCCTGGCCAAAAAGGCTGGTCTCTTTTGCGGTTACTAATCATCACCATGGTATCAGCAATACACAGTTTATGTGTGCAGAGCTCCTGGGATGTACACAGGGGATTAAGACACAGGGAAACAGATCCTGAATGACAGAAGAAAATGTTCAATTCACGCCTTTAGCCTTTCCTAACAACTGCGCTTCTGCGTATTTGAGCCACTCTCAGAATGTCACTGGTTACAAGTATTTGACACAAAGCGATGCCAGGAAGCACTTTTCCTTGGTTTTGTTTTATTGTGGATGCAGAAAAACATGTCTAAAAAATCACCAGCTAGAAATACTGGGCTGTCATGGTTGCATGGCCTGGATTTTCCTTCCAGCACCATGAGATCTCAGACGGGTGTGTTTCTTGGTGTGCTATGCCTGGTATGTACTGGATTTGATTATAGGTTTTCTTGCACTTCTATCTTCATTAGTTCTGCATCACAGAAAGTGTGGAATGCATGCATCGTCAGCCCAAGTAAATTAAGATGTGACATTGCTTTTCAAGGACATGTGCTTGGGGCGTATGTTTTTCCCTACTTCTCTTCTATCAATGCATAAATCCCAAATGGAGCTATCAACAAAAATAAAGGCAACAGTGCTGACCCAGTTTAAGCTGGTATTTCTTTTTTTCTTTCATTCTTTTGCTTCTCAAGGCCAGAGGCAGAGCAGAGGCCACACACAGAGATGCCAAAACACATATGCATTTTGGACATTTTTGTCTGAAGACACTATGAAGTGCTAAAATATTAACTTTGTCAAGCAGAAAGGTTTCCTCTGGCCTTCAGAGGAGTTTTGCAAGTAGCAATAAAAATGTAAAAGAATGCTGAGTAATCAAATGTGGTTTCTTTTTTTTTTTTTCTTTAAATTTAAATAGTAAAGACTGAGTGGCAGTGAGTTGAGGCTGAGTCCTGCAGACTTCATGCTTAAAGGCAGAGACAGCCCTGGGCCGGGGCAGGACAAGGTTCTTTAGCACTATGCTTTCCCCTACACTAAAAGGATCATTTCTAGGGGTAAGAGTCATTATAAGATCCTGCTAGCAAACCTCCTGAATTGTGAGCTTTGGGCACAAGTATGTTGAATGAGAGGGGGATTTTGCAGCATCCAATCCAGGCTCTGAAATTCAGAATAAATTTGTCTTTTCAGTCCCCCTGGCTCTGAGTTGTTCAGAACCAGGCTTTGGATTTGGGGCTGTTTTCCTGTCCAAACTACCTGCTCAGATCTTGACTTTTCCCACAGGATGCCAGTACGGAGAGGATGCAGAGAAGAGGATATTTGAAAAAGCAAAGGGTTGCCTTAGGTGAACTGAGCAGTGACCCCCGAATTCAACCCCCAGTGGCCAGTAAACAGCGACTGAATGGCCATAACAAACACTGCTGACAAGTCCAAGGACAAGCCAGGACATAAAGTCCACTCTTACTCCCCAGGCATGCTGTATCATTTATCATCACTATTATTTAGCTCTTTGGACCACGCTTCCCCACTCTATCAGTCAGTATCAGAAACAGGGCAATCCAAGACAACAAAGGCCAGGCATCCTAGCAGAGTCCCTAAGCTGTGTTGGTGGCACTTGTTGTTTTGTTTTTTTTAATTATTATTATTATTTTTGTCTGCAAAAAGCACTGAAGTAAATACCAAGTAATTATGGTGTTCTGAAGTGACCTTATGGAGCATGTGCTCTAGTCCATGGACCTCAGCCAAAGCTACTATTGTGGATTTCATGCCAAGGCTGGGAGAACCCTGGCTCCCTCCCATTGTTTTCTTTGGCTGGGCTCTATGGATTCTCAGCCTGGCAAGAAAGCCCCATTTTAAAAGTACTGGCAAACATCGTGCAGTTTGTCACACCACGGCTTATGATTTAGGACCTTGATTTAGGCTCAACACTGGGCTCTTTTGTTTAGCTGTGTTGGTACATCATTTGCAACTTCGTATTAGTTAATAAACGTCAGTCGGCCTAGAGCGTGGCATGTCCAGTATTGCGGGGAGGATTTTCCCTTGAATATACAATCCGTAGCAGGAATGACTGAGGGAAATTGAAACAGCTCTATCTGACAGCCGGGGGCTTAAGCTCATGCAAACAGGGCTTTCTAATACAATGGATGCTTCAGTGATAAAATGATATTGCTGCATACCTGGGTAAACCCCAGGGCTGGAGAATAAGGATTTGTACTTCTCTTTTTTGTTTAATAGAAACTCTATTTGTTTATGATTCAACCTCAGAAACACAGGTGAAATTCAAGGGGATTAAAAAAGCCCCCAAAACGAACCAAAACCAACCCTCTGGCTCCACATATCTATCTTACAGATCCCTCAAGGATTTGGTTGTATGTAGCTAGAAGCAAAAAATGACTCTGCAAAAAACCAGCCTTTTGGTAAAAACCAGCTCTTGCACACCTTGTGTATTTTGGAAGCCATATTTTATCATTTTACTGGCTACGGGTAGCAAAAAACAGACACTGATGTTCAGACTCCTCCAAATCCTCTGTGCATGGGGAGGAGGGGGAAGAGGGCAGGCTGAATATTTAAAATCAAACTAGCGCGAGGGAGAAAAGTCTTCTTTTAGAAACAGTCAACTAACTCAAAATCTGTCCCTTTGTGACTGGCACTGCTGAAACTCAAAAGAATAAAACCCAGACTGCTATGCTACTTATTGATTAGAAATTAACAAACCAGACAGCTTCTCCATGAAGTAACTGTCACTTTTTTTGCTGTCAAACTAATCAAGAATAATTGAGTACAATTATTAAGTCATGGATTCGCTTGCAAATGAGCTAGTAAACTGGCTGATTAATGACCAAACTGGATCAAACCACCAGTGACAGAGTTGGCCAATAACACAGCAGAGATGAAGTAGGACCCTGGGAAGGGTCCTACTAATTCTGAGCCTATAAAAATCAAGGATATGGCTGGTGCTATCCCTTGTCCCTGCAGCCAGTACAAATTCCTCTGGTGTCCAGATAGACAAGGAAATATTTAATTTCTTCCATCTTTAAGTCCAGTGTGCGCTATATAGCACTTGATAATTCCTACTTTCTCACTTAAGAGCTTTGTTGCTTGTATTTTACAGTCTCTGTGTCATTCAAGGGAGGACTGCTCAGTATGTGGGCTAGGAAATGAGAAGTGTTGCCACTCTAATACATATATCTGTACAAAAGGCAGTTAATTCCAACTCTGACTGTCTCTTCAGCGCTTCAAAAGTATACGTGAAAGCTATCAGAAGAAACTGTCTGTCTATACCGATAAAATAGGGAAAAAAGGGAGTAATGTTACTCCACAACAAACAAGTATGGCATGACTCCTTCTCCAGAGCTTTATGGCATCAAAGTTTGCCTCTAGCCTGTATCTCACATCAACGGTTTTCTCTGGGCTCCTAGCTGACCAGTTTGACCCAGCACAGACATATTTTTCTTCTTTTATATGCCTTGTCTTGGAAAGCATAGAAATCATCCTTGCTTTGTGGGATAATATCGGAAGTATGGGAGCATGACTATTTTCTGCTCATACCTCACCATGGATATAATTCCATCTTGCTCCAGTCTCTGGCTCTTCTCCAGAGCATTTCTAAGCAAACCAGGTTAGCAAAAGCCAATCCTGAGCAACACACAGCAAACTGAACATCTTGGAAAGTCACTTGCTTTATATCAGTGGGTCTTTCATAACATCTGTATCTGTCAGAAGAGTCGCAAGCAACGCAAGGTCCAAAAAGCATGGGACAAACCAGAGCCAACTGCAGAAAGGTGTCTCAGCACCCATCCTCAGTAGGCTGCGGAGTGCTCCCAACATGGCTTAGCCTCAATGCATTTATGGACATAACTTACGAGCTGATGAGCTGCTGCGGTTTCTCACTTACAGTCTCAAACATTCTCAGGGCTTTTCTTAAACCTTGAGGTTCCTCTGAGACCAACTGGAAGTTGATAAAACAACCTCTCTTGGATTAACAAGGTAAAGGGTCAACTTCCACTCACAGGACCAAATGTCAGCCCCACGTTACAGTTCATTGGTACAAATCCCATTTAAGCTAAAGAAAACTAAAACGTGTGTACACCCAAGCCTACTCTTATGTCTATGTACACTTCACACCTGCCCCTGTGATTTCTGGTCCCAAGTTCACATCCAAACAGGAAAGGGACAATTTTTTGCTTCAGGTGTGACTGAAATCTCAGTCAGCTCACCATGCTCATGAGAATTCAATGTTGGATCTCACTGAACAGCTGACCTGACTTCAGTCTTGCAATATGAGGCCAAATCCTAACAGAAACCACCTGTGGTATTTCAATAATACTAAATCCAAGCCGAATTCAGCCTTGTACCTGACTCACATCCAGCATCAATTTCCTTGGCCCACTTCTAGTCTCTTGCTGTCAGCACTCCAGGACTGAGAGTCATGGAAGAATAAGCTGCATTCTGTTAAACCTCATGGCCAATGCTGCCAGCTGAAGTGTTATCCCTGCTTTTCGTACTGGGGATGGTGACGGGGTATGAAACAGAACAGTTTGTTTTCCAGATCTGATGCAAGGTTTCAGTTATTCAGCTTGCAGTTTTGACTACATGGGGGGTTAGCCAGCTCTGACAACATATGGATATGGTTCATGGAACTAGCTCTTTCCTATAGGATCTGGAAAGGTCTGAGGCATGATTCTTTCTTACTGCAGCACTTGGAATTGACTGTGATGCACACGAGGATGAATTCCTGGGAAAGGCCAAGGCCTTTCCAAGGATGGTCCTCAGTCCTGGCACTTGCTCACTTTGTTGTACACCATCTCAAGAGTGCAATATTGTGAGGCTGGTTTGTTCAGCCAGCATCTGGCTGGCTGCAAGACATATCACTGTTTCCTTGTGACACGAGTAGGAAAACTCATTTCTTGTTATCTCTTTTGGCCATACTGATACATCTCTTTCTAACATCTCAGCTGCTCTGTACTGGACAGCAACAGACGTTGTGCTATATTACCATGTCAAACATATCCACCATATATCTTTGCAGAGGGGAAACCATATGAATGGAAGACATTGGGTATTTCAAACACAGTATTATAACTGAGGCCCCATCAGGCCATACAGATTATGGAATTTCAGCAGGGAAGAGCCCACCGATCTTCTGAATTTTAAACACATACTTTTTCAGCCCCATCTTCCCCACATCCTGAAGAAACTTACAGACACATCCTCGAGGCAAAAATTACATCTAAGATTCTTTCACATCTCCAGAATTCTGTTCTCCTTCCTGTGAACCTGAAGTGTCTCCAGCAGCCATACTACCAGCACAGAGAAAGTTGCCTCAAATACTTGTGCCAAGAAGTTATGCTCACACGTACAAAAACGAGAGAGGTTCTGAGGTCAGGACAGCGACTACATCCTCATACAAAAAAGACTCACTAAAATGAAGATAACAAGAGCAAGAAGATGAATAGAAGATCAAAGGAGAACATACTGCCTTTTTCCCCTCAAGGGGCTGATACCACAACCATTAAACCAGTGTCAAAACTCCCACTGCATTTTGAAATGAATTTAAATATTTTTAGGGGAAAAAAAAAATATTTTGTACAAAATGTAATTTGTGTTGAAAGACTGGAGAAAAAAAAAACAGTAATTGTTATTATTGGCATCATCACAGAAATAAGGCCCCAGTTGTCTTTTCTTAGAAGGGTTAAATTTCTCCTATTATGAAACAGGAAAACAATCTCTGTAAGAAAAATTTTCCAGCCAATGCCCATCCAAAACTCCAGGTCACCAGCAAATATATCCAAATACACAATAAGGTCACAGAAAAAAATACAGAGAACAGCCCTCTTTGTCTAGAATATTAAGTACTGGAACAAATAACAGCAACAGCCTTATGAGTTGTTCACATTTTTCCCAGCATGGCTCTTCCATGCTGAGGGGTTTTTTTTAATCACACTGTATGGATTTTTCTCTCTCATCATCTATCTCCCCTCCATTCCAAGTAAAGCAAGTAATATGTCTTCTTCTGGAGTCACCTATTAGACTACAGATCTCTGGAGCCTGCAGATGTAGCTAGCCCAACTCAAAGCCTTTTGTTTGGTTGTTTTTTTAAGTGAAAGAGAGTACTTAACATATAACCCTTCACTGGTTTCTGTTCTCCTCTATTCTCTGTTTCCTACAGCCCTCATGCTACCCAGTCCCATCTCCTTACTGCCTTCATCTGCTCTGCTGTGCCTGGGTCCTTTTCCACTTGCCTTTAGTTTTGTGTGCCAGAAGCATCTGGGCTTTCTCTAACTCAGCCTTATTAAGGAAGCCAACAGTTGAAACAGGTCTCACAAGTCTGTCATACCAGCCTTTAGAGTGGAAAATACAGGTTTGACCAGTTCAGAGATCAGAGCTCCTTTACCTACCATTCTAGTAAAAAAACAGAAAATATGTATCCAAATCATAATTCGCTTGGTTCTTGGGGCTTTTCAGCCCGGAGAAGAGAAGGCAATGTGGAGACCCCATAGCAGCCTTCCGGTATCTGAAGGGGGCTTACAAGGATGCTGGGGAGGGATTCTTCATTAGGGACTTTAGTGACAGGACAAGGGGTAATGAGTTAAAACTTAAAACAGAGGAAGTTTAGATTGGATATAAGGAAGAAGTTCTTTACTGTAAGGGTGGTGAGGCCCTGGGATGGGCTGCCCAGAGAAGATGTGAACTGTCCATTCCTGGCAGTGTTCAAGGCCAGGTTGGACAGAGCCTTGGGTGACATGGTTTAGTGGGAGGTGTCCCTGCCCATGGCAGGGGGGTTGGAACTGGATGATCTTCAGGTCCTTTCCAACCCTAACTATTCTATGATTCTTACAGGTATAGTATAAATGTGTCTTAATGGTCACTTTGAATACCCCACTACCTTCCAGATGCTTCTTGGCACATTTCTTACCCCCGGGTATTCAACAATGACTACTACAAATTCTTACCCAACCCTAGTCTCACACTTCTCCTTATACTATATAGTTATTTATACTACTATAAATGTTATAGTATTTAATGTTACTCTAATGTTATTTTTTTAATAAATCACATTCAGTGTTGGTACCTGTGGGCCCAGTTCAGGAGAGTGAAGCTCAGCTGCTAACACTCACAGGTTTGGGGTAAGTTGGATCCTCCCCCAGGGATGAACTTTTTGGAGATAGGCATATATAGAAAAGACAGATTTTAGAATGTAAAATCGCATGAGTAATGCATAAATAGTGTGTCCAGGTTGGGACCTTATAGATGGAGGTAGCCCTGAATACTGCAAGCTGAGTTTTTGCAATGCAACTAGCCAGAGGGTAGTTAGACCCCACTGTTGTGGCAAGATAAGGGGGAAAAAAAAGGAACTAAAAAAAATTTGTGTGCATACAACTCCTTAGTTGTACTTCTCTAGTGCCTCCCCTAAGTGGTATCAGAACCTATTGAACCAAGGCCTGTTTTCTCAGTCCAAACATTATTAATGATATGAGCTCCAGAGAATTTGTCCTTTTCTCTTAGTTTCTGCATTTTGGACAACTTTTCCACAAAAAGATAAAGCACTATCTCTTTTCAAAGTGCCTCTAACTGGGTTATTACTGGAACATAGAATACACACATTTATTATTACTGAACTTACCAAAGGCTGAGACTAGCCAGTGCTCAGAGTTCATTTCCACTGCAGCAGAGAGCTATTTTGCCTTGTTCAAGTCTTTTTTTATGTAAAGGAGTAAGAAGGCTCCAGCATCCATCACAATGGAGTTACACGACTGACCCCTTCTTGAACAAGCTATGCAAACCACGAGCATCCACCTCTGAGCAGAAACCGAGATTAAACACAGTTGTTTGCAGAATTTTTTCCTCCAGAATTTTCTAAATTCTTGTCCAAAAAATCTCCCTCACATCCCACAGACATCCTGTACTGGGTCAGTAGCTCACAGCCTGGCTTTATCTCAATCCACGCCAGGGACAGAGGGAACTTTTTGTTCCACTAGCAGGTCCTGTAAGCCAGAGCTCCTGTCACTGCAGTGGCTTCCAAGTCACCCCATACAGCCCTGCCCAAACCAAACATTTCTGGGGGACATTCCTCTAACTCCCAACAGGTCTCCGCAGTCTTCATTTATGTGTCAAGTGGGATTATCCAGCCCTTACCACCAGGGTAATAAAGTGCTCTTCTCCGAGCTGCTCAGCATCGGCCCACAACGGTGAGGGCCTCTGTCACTGCCTATGGGAGAGGTTTGCAGCCAGAACTGGACAAAATCCTTTGGCTGAAGGAAAACAAAACAGGCAGTGATAGGTTGGCTGGGTGTATATTGATTTTAACAAATTGTTTCTATTGGAAAATATACGTCCCCAAAAAGGGGTGAAGGGGGAACACCAAGGGGAAAAAAAAACCACCAGAAAAAGCATATTTAATTTCCTATATCACCCGTATTTGTGATTTTTAAAAAATCTTTCACTATGTTCTTGAACTATTCTAAAGTTTGAACAAAGTGCAATATGTGAATTAAGCATCTGTTGTTTGAACTGAAGTAATTTCAGTTCTGCAGTTAGTTTGGGGTTTTTTTATCCTCCCTGCTTAACTCAAAACCAAGACCTTTTTCTTCTGAATTTTCAGATCATGTAAGTAAAAATCTGAAACATTTATCAGTAGCACAGGTCTTGCTGTGAATTACCTGAGATCTTTGCATGAAAGACTTTCTCAATTATTTGGACGTTATTTTTACTTAGAGCTTCTGCACTCAAAGGAAGGGAAATTTGGGACTTATAGTTCATTCATATTCCTAAGGACCAAACTAGAACTGTGAAAGCAAGTGCTCTCAGATTATTCCTTCCCATTATATAGTCAATACTAACTCAGATTGTATTGTCAACTTCTGCTTAGGCTCAGCTTCAAGACTAATTTTAAACTGTATTGCTGCACAATTCTATGGCTGTTTCTTTAGCCATAATGCAGGCTAATAGGTCAACCTTGGCTTTTGGTAAGTAATAAAATAGAAAAAAACTCTCAGTTACAGGACCTTTAGTATTCCTACTAGACAGCACGTAGTAATTCTTGTTCCTGAGTCATATTGCAAAAGCTTTTTATAATATCTTGCATTTACTCTCAGAGCAAATTATTACATTTTTGTGCTCTTCCCCAGCCATCTAAAAAGGTATTTGAGATTTTCTGTGCAGTGAAGGATGAATGTGCTGCAGGGAACGCTCACAGGCAGCGTGTGCTGAGGTTGCAAATGCTGAAGTGCAGGAGTACTACTCACACCAACATATGCTGTGCCCAGGGCAGGAAATGCTGTTACATGCTTCATTCACATTGGATGTAGGAATAGGTTTTGTTATCTTTTAGGGTACATATACCATTGACATCAGGGATATGATTCGAAAAGCATCCACAGAGCTTCCACATTCACAGCACAGGCTGCCAGGGGAAAGCAGAACCAACTGTTGTAGCTGGCCAAAGAAGAGGACCCAAGAGACAACCTAGCAAAGCAATCTTACACACAGATTCATACAAAATGTACCACAGTGTTACTATTAAATTATCTTTTTTAATGTGATCCATCTCATAACCAGAACTACCTGCTTTTCCACAGTATCTGGCTGGTATCGAAATGATCCAGTGGTGTCAAGTCTGACATGACTGCAGAAACTACCCACCTAAAACTGTTTGCAACGTAGATTGTTGATACAGGAATTCAAACCACACTGCATGTACTACATGTATCTATAGCATGCAAGGCAGAAAAGCACCACAGACTTTTCTGGTTCGTTTTATGTTCAGAGACCTAAAATAGAATAGGTCTTATATAGCTCCTTTGCAGTAGCCACAAGAACATCCAGCCCAGACATTTCACCTCACTGGACACTTCTACACCAGAAATCTAACACAGCGATTACATAGCACCTTCCTATAGCTTTCAAAAAGAAACCTAGTGTAGATCTTCATTATCAGGAGCAGAAGAACAACCTTTTCTTGAATAATTTTCCATCCTCTTTCAATGTGAATTGAGAAGATACATTATTTTCAAAGAGAATCTGAAATGACTTAGCAGAAAGCCAGACCCTTACATGCTAGCAAGATTGGTGAAATGTATCCTCTTGCTTTGGAAGGCATCAGCACAATGCTGCTCATTCAGTCTTTTCCTGGTGGCCACTGGAGAAGAAGGAGATTCACGGCTCCCCTTGGTGCACATCACACAACAAATCTGGCAAACACCTGTCCCAGGGAGGAGGAATCAAAGCAGTGTCTTTCAGAGAAGGATGATCCAGTGTTGCACCTATCGAGCACCATCCAAATTCCAGACATTCGTGCTCCCTGCTATGCTGCTGTTTGTGAACATTCACTCTAATAGGTGTTTCACAGGGTAATTGCCATCCTTCTCACCAGTAACTTGATCGGTGAGACAGGAAGGGAGCTGACAGTTGAACCAGATTCCCCATTTTTCAGTTGTCTCTTGGAGCAGAAACAATGACTAGCACATTTTCAAGGGGATAACTCATGAACAATTCCAGGGCTGAAATCTGTCCTATCAACCGTCTGTCTAATAACGGCTCCAGGATACTCAAAGGGAAAACATGCAAAATCTGTGTCCCTATTTTGGCACCTCAGTAACACAGCTTGATTTTCAGAAGCGCTCAATATCCAACAGCCCTCATGGAAATCAGCATGGGCAGGAGATAGCAACACTGGTGTGGACAGATAATAAGCATGACAAAGAGTTGACCTTTGCTACATCTGCCTTCACCAAGCTGAACACTGATTTTCTCCCTCACATCCACATCACAGTAAAGGCAGAAACAGCGGGAGGGAAAACAGCCACGACACAGCATCCTAAAAAAAATCTCTCAAGATTACTCTGACATATTCCTGAGGGCAAAGGTGGATGCACAGACCTAAAGCTTGCATAAAACTTCCTCATTTCCCCACAGCTGGGGTTTATTATCAGCCTCGCATATCTGTATTGCTCTAAACCTTGCATTTCACAGACGTATCTACAGTAACTGTTTCTAAATTAATAGCATTTAAATGTTAAATATGAGCAGCCTGCAGCTATGTGTGCTATAGAAGCAGATCTTGCAAGCCTGACTCATAGCAATAAGCACTTCGATATCAGCTTCTTAATTGTGATGGAAATTACTGGAGCAAATTACCATAAAGGTTTAGGAACATTCAGTCCATTCTGACCCTTCCAGGTCTGTTGCAATATGTATTTGCTTTTTGTTCATAAATGTTAAAATGCCTTTTTTTTTTATGAGTCTTTTCTTTCCCTTGAGAACACAAAAAGAAACTACTTTTTACCATGGCAAGGTACCAAGAAGACAGGTGGCTTCATGCATAAACAATGATAAACGGGAAAGAGGTGATAGAAATTCCACCCTGCACACTTCCAAGTCTAGCACACAAGTTCTCCACAGTGGATGAGGTTGCTTGAAGCAGAAAGAGGTTACTGGCTCCACTAAATCCTAGCTCAAAATCATTAACAGGTCATCAATGCACCTACGACTTTCATACACCCCAATTTTAGAGCAATTACTCCACAAACCCAGGGTCACATCCTCACACTTAGAGGAAAAAGGTGAGGGCAACACTAGCTGAGAAACCAGTCTTTTGTATGAGTGTAGTCTCTACAGCCTGATCTAGGGAGGCAAAGCCTTACACTGATGTGCTTGCTTGTGAACAACAACATTTGGGAAAGATAACAGCCTGCATAATGCATAGCGCTTTAGTTCTTTCCCAGAGAATTGCTATCTGTTTAACTTGATGCCTTTGTTTCTGCAAATGTAGCTTTTAAAGGAGTGTTGAAAATTGTAATTTTGACACTTTCAGAGAACGAATATTTCAAGATAAGTCAGAACAAGTTCAAGGCATTAGTCCATTTTCAGTAGGGGATTCCTTCAGGTTGGATTAACCAAGATTTATTTGGTTTGCTTATGTTCTGTCTGCTCGTGTTTTCTTTGTACAAGTTCCAGTAAGCTCTGGAATTAATGTACTGATAGGGTCATGCCAGGGGAGCCTCATCTGAGATGAACCAAATTTCCACTGGCACTTAGGGGATCTTAATAGCACATTTGAACGTATGTGTACTTATGTATATAGGCTGAGAGAGGGGGACCAGCAAATTGGCCTTCAGCTTCTTCTATGAACTTGTGCGGCATGATCAGTCCCCACGGCTTTTTTTGTCCCAGGAACAAGCACTTCCCAGTGTTCTCATACCTCCCTGGATTCAGAACAGAGTGTTCCTTCCCATGCTCCAACCAGGAGGACGACGAGGGGCTGGCCCCGAGGGGTGATAATGAAAATGCCTTGGTAATGAACCCATCTGGTGATGTCCTCATTGGCCTGGCTTTCAGTGCCAAGAAACTCAGCAGGGGTCACCCACTCTTTAAAGCAAACATATGTACAATACGTACAAATTTTACTTTCCCTGCAATTTCCACCCCCTGCTGCTAATGTTTTAAATACTTTCCCTGAAAATACGTCTCTGCAGGAACGGCTGCTAAGCTCTCCAACTCTGCTGCTATGCAATCCAGTGGCCTGACCTTTTCGATGGAAGAGTGTCCCAGATGAAGTCAAGCACTTGACGTGACAGGGCTCATGCTTCCAAACCAGCATAAGTTAATGGCTATCAAGGCAACCCCCATATTGCTAATCTATAAATGCCAGGATCTGCTTTCTGATACTGAGGCTGAGTGACACCACACCACCGATGTCTACAGAGATAGATGTTCTTCTTTACAAAAGAGTGTGTCTTGACAATACTGCCTATTGAAAACAGCCTTTGGCCATGCTGTCTCCAGATACAGACATCGTCTAGCAGAGTGATAACTGAACCAGGCCATAAGCTTGCCACGGGGATGCTAACACTGAAGCAGTCAGTTGTGTGGCAGCCCTCAAGCTTGTCCCGTTTGGCTCACTAGCACTGAAGAACCCCAGGACAACAGCTAGCCCAATCACCTCCTGCAAAACAAGCTCCCAGCACCCAGAGCCTGGAAATGAGGCACCAGCACCTTCATCCACACCTAAACTCTGCAGCACAGATCCATCATCCTCCATAGACAAAGCACTGGCTCTTGTCACCTCCCAGGAGATGTAACCACAACTGGCAAGCCAACCAAATGAAAGGTCTGAAAGGGAAAGGAGCCCACCATCGTCTGTGCCAGCAGACAGACACTGAACCAAGCCTACTGCTGGAGGATTTCAAGGAAGTGTCCACCAAATAAAACTAATGGGACAAGCAGCACCTTCGGCCCCACTGGCCAGGTCTCCCATAGCTCAAAGGTGCCCTCCTCTGGCTGATTTTGACAGACTCATTTATAGTTGCTGGGATAACACTTTCTGTGGAAAGGAATGACTGAAAATCAGCTGCAAAGTGGTCACCGAAGAGCAAATTATCCTGCAAGAGGAGGTTTTCCAAAATGGCATGAGATGGGCCAGCTACACCATGGCTCCCATCACAGCCAACGTGCAGGAAGCATCTACAGAGGGTAGTTCTACAGATGAAGTTCTCAGCCAGGGATTTCAGTTAGCTTGTGGTTCTGAAACCTCATGTTTTACAGTTTTCAATGTAGGTATGGAAAAAGCATGATTTTTTAGAGCTGAGTTTGAATTACAGAGCAAAATTTTCTGGCTCACAAATTTCCATACTGCAAAGTCATCTTTGGCCTTTTGTCTCCAAGCAGTTGCCTGACATATCCCAGATGACTACTTTAGGAAAAGGCAAATCATGCCCTAGAAATGCCTGTTTTCTCTTTGCTGACTGAATGGCAGTCTAGACAGTGAGCACAGATGGAGATCTCTGTATTTAGTCAGGTGAATCACACACCCCCAGACTCCAAGTTTCAAGGTTGCTTTTCTGGCTGAAGTTGTTAATGACAGAAACTATCCACAGATATCTTAGGAATCTCTGACTTACCTGTCTGTCACTGCATGTGTATTCCACCTAGGTATGTCAGAGGTTTTTTTCTCCTTTTTTCCCATTTTAATATCATGGGGAATTTCTCTGCTTTCCCTAGAAGATAATTCCACAGGCTAGTAAGTCTTGGATTCTCACCCTCTCTTATTGTATATCTTGGCTATTTGCTAGAGAAGATTTCTGTGCATTTAAAGATATTTGATGCATAATCAAAATTTATGCTTACATACTTTGTCTTTTTCTTTAGATAAATAAATCAACCCAGAATCTTATTACTCAATTCAGTCTTCTTGTGAGGTATTTTCAACTGAGCTTCCTTGATTAGATGATGTCAGTAACAAGCTGATTAGAATTAAAATTATAAGCCACTCTCCATATGTTTAAGAATGTTCACATCGGTTTAAGGAAAAAAGAATAAAACCAGCTTTGTAAATCAAAGGAAGTATATGTGCAAGCAAACATTAAGCAGCTCTCAATGGGCTTCTTTATATGTCATTAACCTGATCTGCATGATACTTAGACAAAGTCATCAACAACTGCTTTTGTATCAAAGCAACAGTCAATGGAAAAGAAGCAATTAACAGTAACATTGAGACTGTTAACAGTGAAGTGAGGTTCATGGGGCAGGCGTTCATTGTGGAAAGCCCTAGAATGCTCTTATGGTGTTTCTATAACAGTATTATGATTTGAAAGGACACCTTGTGTTACAACATGTTAGTAGGGATAGCACCACCTTTTTCCAGAGTGTATTTTTGCCAGCTTGAGTTAAAGCTGAGCTGCCCAAGGCTCTTCTGTATTTAACCATACATCTCTCATCACAGGTTTGGGATTTGCCTTCCAAAGGTCCCCTCCAGTTTGACAGCAGCACTCATATCACCGTCCTTCTGCCTAAAAAGACCTCCCAAAATACGCTGATTACAGTTTTTTTCCCCACTGATAATTTGCCTCTCCAAGTGGCAGGGAGTAGTCCTGTTTGCAGTTGGTAGGTCTGTCTGGCATGACATGTAAACCACCTAAGATGTTTGCTTCAATTCCCAGCAGTCAGGACAGAGTGTATTTGAACTTCTTGGAACATGCCAGGCTTTGGGGTTTCTTGCATGTAACGGTAAGTGAGCTTCCTTGCTTTGATTTCTGCACCAAGTCATGGGTGACAGAAATACTCTTCATTTTTCACTTACGTAGGTAGCTCCACTCTTAGATATAATTGCATAAGTTTATTTGGACGATTCAGACAGCCACTTTGCTCTGTTAGCATCTCTGCCCACACCCATCCTTGTAAGTTTGTGACTTGGCTTGGTCTTTTCTAAACAGACCATTAAGGATTTGTTAAATCTAGTCTCTCAGTAAGAAGATTATATATGATATTATAAAAATCAACTGCCTGGTTTGGTTTTTTCCAGTATGTTGATATTAGAGCTACATCATCCAGTCTACTGTCCCTTACAGTCTGAAGGCTGTCTGGGTGTAACTGATGCTACAACTTGGCACATGGTCTCTGTTACCACTGGCTACTGCAGAGGAGGGTGCAAGTCAGTTATAGTCTAGAAATGCCAAGACTTCTTGCCTTTCCATTAACACTGAAAGCTTTATTATTATAAAACATTTTCACTACAGCACTGCCAAAAAGCGAAGAATGGGACTTTTTAGGCATTATACATCACAGGGAGGTAGACAGTCATTGCCTAGCTTGTAATTTTAAAAAATAAATTACAAAAGAAAACAGAGACAAACATGGCAGGAGAAGAGGTGTTCTGGGTCTAATTCTGAGATTATACGAACTATTTGTGAACTCCTCTTCCCCCTGAATGTTTCTTGAATAGCTTTTACGGGAGATATCTATGTCTGTACGATCTATAATGGGTAATAATAATTAAGGCACATCTTAAATAGAAGATAAGAGTATATTTTTCAGAATCCCTACCAGGAAATAGGGTGGTTTGGCTTGCCAGAGTGGAAAAAAGCCTGGCATATTGTGTCAATATCACAGGATCTGCCTTTCTTTAAATATATAAAATCTCTCATGGTTACAGTTAACATATAACCATTCTTTTTCAAATTCTGCTTTCAAAAGTTTCTCAACATTGAGAACCAGCTGCTTCTATTCCAGCCCTTTTCACAGCAGCCAAGTCTACAAAAAGATTTTAACACTTCACGTTGATAATTACTTTAATCAGAGAACTCTCAAGATCTCTGCAAACATTCATTAACACTTGCAATAGCTCCCCAGGCCTTTTATAGGGGGTTCTCATTTTATCCCCAATGTATAGACAGAGTAACTAAGGTAACAGCAGGCAAAAAGTGTTTGACTTCCCACTTCCAAGCTGTAGTGTGTTAACTATTAGATAATTATTCTTCTACTGAGAACAGCTTAATGCTGTAATGTACAAATATTGACTGCTTATGCTCAAGTGCCGCTCTCAAAAATCTTCTTCAGAGGTGGCTGCATCAATCTAGTTTCATGCAGAAATTACGTTCTATTTGCAAAGTTTGCACAGGGATTCTGTCTGCCAGACTGTGGAAGACAAGACTGAGAGTGTCAGTTCAGGCCCTGCACAAAAGTAGTCCTTAGCTTTGAGGTTCAAGCAGTAGAAGACCTCCTTCACTAAAAAACAGGGACCCCATAATCCGTGCTCCCCCCTGAGTTAGTACCATGAACCAGGGCATGGAGGGGTGTCACTCGGGTCACCGTGCCCCTCTCCACTGTCACCAAACACCCAAAGCAAAGGCCCTTTGGTGTCAGGAGGGGCAGCCTCAACCTCACCCCAGTGCCTGCCCCTGCTTGCTCTGCTGCCTTTGGAGACACATTTTTCTGACAATGGAGAGAGCTGCAAAAACCACAAAATTGTGCATCTTTTCCATGCTGGGAAAACATCCTGAGCTGTTGCCTCCCTTCCACCCCATTACTAATCACTGGAAACAGCTGTTCCCTTTTTGTTTTTTGTTGCTATTTAGTACCGTTCTGATCAACTGCTTCTGGAAAAGACAATAAGAGAAAGAAAATTCTACATAGCACTCCACACAGCTGAGAAAGGTAAAGGCAGCTAATTGTTGTGATTCTTCAGCTCCCTAAGAACTGACCTGAAGCACCCTAAACTCATCCCAGAATCTGTGATATTCAGATTCATACCAGTACCCAAGAAAGGAAAAAACTATTTTTCATTTCCAGTCCTCTGACCCATCCAGGTTTCATGAAGTAATACGTTCAGATTTTGCCAGTACCTACTAGGGTAGGTCAACCTAGAACAGCCTGAAGCTATTAAAGCAGTTCTCTATATGTCTGTGAACACATGTATCATAAAGTCAAAATGATGGAATGCCTGGTACAGATAGATTTTTTAAAACAGTCAAGAACTGTTTGTTCCCAGCTCTGGAGGAGTTACGGATTCCTGAGATGGACCAAAGCTGCCAAATGAATCTAGATACGAGAACGGCCTTTCATCTTCATCACCTTCAAAATTCAGGGGAAGATGAAAGTCCATTTTGGTGTCTCAGTAAAACCTTCAAAGCTGAAGGTGATGCAACCCATGTACTGTCTAAAGAATTAATCACCACACAGATGGCAAAATAAATGTAGAAAGGAAGAGCCAACTGTGAGTTTGCATGTATACAGGCCAGCTCCTCAGCTGTTAGGAGCGAGCCCAGTTTATACGAGATGACAGCCCAACTCCCTGCTTCAGGGCTTTTTTTTTTGTTTGGGATTTTAGAGCTGTTGTTTGGTTTCTTTTGTTGTTTTGGGGTTGGATTTTCTGTGGGATTTGTTTGTTGGGTTTGGGTTTTTTTTTAAGATTATGATAAAGCTATTTAGAGGTATTTCTCCCCCCCCCCTCCCATTACATCCATTCTCTTCCTCTCTCGACTCAGTTCCCATAAAGCTGAACAGACCCCCATAGCCTCAATGGGAGTAGAGATGGGGCTTTACACCTGATGGTGGCAGCTGAATCCTGTGGTGAGGAGCAGGGTAGGTTGGCAGTACCATATGTCTGCCCCTCCAAACTCTTCAGCAGCCTCATCACCATGGCAATGGATAGAAGGAACATTGGTTGGAGGAAAGCCTGGGGCAGTAACGTAATGCAAGGATTCAACCTGGGAACGCTGCCTGGTTAGCATATACCTAACCTAAATCCTCCTCCGCAGATAATCCTCAAGCCATTTCTAATTAGCCTGTTGTACCCAGTTTCTGAGATGACACAGGAGATGTGCCTCTGCTATTGGCCACCACAAGCACTGTATGCTAAGGAAGACCAGGCAGGCTGCACCAGGCAGAGGAGATATATATACAGATGAGATATTTCTAGGTATTTGAGGCATGATCAGCTTTTTAAGCATCTCTATATTGCTATTTTCACTCCTAGGAGGACAGTGAAAGAGCTAAGTTCCCCTAATAAGTGTTGCCACACCAAAATCAGAATGTTTTTGACTAGGTCAATCCATGTACCTGAGTGCACTGTTAGATTTGCTTTGTTCCCATTAATGCTAACACTACATAGCTACTATGGCTGAACCCACCCTGACAGTACTATTCAGTCAACCAGCATTGGCTTATGATGACACTATATTTCAACACAACTACATGGACAGATGGAATGGAGGAAAATTCATGTGACACACTGTTTTAAATCAATTCTTAAATTACTTGGTCAGGTCAGCACATTGGCCCAGAAAGGGAAGAAATCTGTTCAAAGAAGGAGCTGTGAGACCTGATAGAAAAAACATGACCTCTAGCCCCTCTGCATGAATACATCTACCGGCACAGCACCATTAGTGGCCACCGTTATGAAAAACTTTGCAGAAAAAAAAATGTATAACAAGCAAGAAGTATATTTAAGTAGTAAATATAGCCCAGTTCTTGGTTTTACTGACTAGGCAGGACTCATGATTTCAGGTCAAGCATTAGAACATATAAACCCTTATATGTCACCAAGCCAAACAGCCTTCCAAATATCAGTTCTCCTCCCACCACCTTCTGGGTTTTGCAGGAATTGTCTCTTGATGGTCAGCCCTTGATTCCATCTGTTGTATCATGACAGCCCTTTGCACACAAGAATAGAAAAGGAGAGCTTGTGTGTGAGCCAATAAAGGAACATGGAGGTTCCTTTGAAACAGAAATAATCTGAGTTTCAAGATCAAGCCTTGCAGACAGGGGGCACTCAGAAATTACAAAGGGAGCAGAGCTCCTGAGGGTCCTTTGGGTTGCTGTCGGTTGGGGGTTTTTGGGTTGATTGGGGATTTTTTTGCACTGAGCAAGGAACAGGTGTTCAGCTGTTTCACAGCCAGGAGCATCATTCCAGTCAGAGATGCCTCTCCAGCATCAAGGGTTTTCCAGGAACACATTTGCACTCATTAGCAGTTATTGCCACAATGGTACAAGTCAGCACAAGCTTAGGATGCTGGCACAAATATAAACTTGGTTGCTGTCCAGTAAAGCATATTAAGTTTGTTTGAATGAGGTGAAGGGAGCGATAGTAGAACAAAGCATCCTTCAGCTAATCATAGAAAAAGTAGAGGAAAGGGAAACAAAAGTAACTGTGTATTGACTTGCATGTCCAAATATCATCATTAGAAATACTTTGCCAGGCCTAACGCTCACACTCACACATCAGACTTGCCTATTCAAGCGCTGGGACTATGAGTATATACCATGTTCCACTAAGGAAAATACACCTAACTAACCTTTTGCACATACCTCTACGTTATGTGCTCAGACTCCTAGCCCTTGTGCTCAGAAATATTCCTCCCAGTTGTGCACTCCAGATGATTTCAACAATTGGGCCTGTATTTTCACAGATTTTGATGTTTATTCAATAACACCATAACTCATACTCAGCCAGCGGTTTGCTTTTCATAGCCTTCAAACAGAAATCGATTTTCAATGCATATCCGAAGTTATCATCTTATATCACTCCTCAGCCACAGCATGCTATATTAACTAGGCTTTAACTAATTTTATTCAGGCATAACTCATTACATTAGCAAATCTGATCTATGACAGTAATTACTCTCCAGCAGCTACTGTCTGGCCACCCTCAGCTCTGCATCTCCTCAGCAGCAGCCTCACGGGAGAGGCTCTGATCCTGATGGACATCAGAACCAAACCTTCCTTTCCTGCCAAGAGGAAGTGTTTGTCCACATCTGCCAGCTGGAAGCTAGGCCAGGAACTATAATGTAGAGTGAGACATCAGAAGTAACCAGATTTTCTGGAACATTTTTCAAAGAAGAGTTTGTAAAACCAGCATTTGGGGTAAATGAAGGAACCGCTTCTGGACAAGCTACTGGTTGAGAGCATTAACTCCACATTACCTGCAGCAAGCACTCCTATTTCCCATCTACATCTGAACGTCACCTCAGTGACAGAAACAACAGCTGTATCTTTCACCTTCCTCAATGTCCAGGGAGATAGCTTGCTTTCCTCAGTCCCTGTGGGACTTCAGCAATACCAAATCCTGACAGTAAGAAACAGGGTTGATTTGTCCCAGAAGCCTGTGTCCAAACAAGCACTTTGCCAGTCTGCTTGCTGTTGTGGTGGTACATGTAAAGGTTGTGTACAGTCTTGTGAGAAGCCAAGCAGAGTGTAGCAAAATGTCTATGCTCTTAATTGTATTTTTGATGACACAGGAGGCATGGAGTGCTAACGTTAATGGGGACTATGAAGGCAGGAAGGAAATATCTCACTCAGAAGCTCAACAGCTTCCTGCAAAGAGCTGTGATGGAAAAGATCAAGACCTCCATGCCATAGTTTGATGATACACTGAGTCCAGTTTGTATTCTGACCAAAAACGCCACAGCCACATGGGGCAAAATGCAGCACAAGAATAAGCTGTGCCAGTTCAAATTTGTTGAAAACATTTCAACATGTCAGCTTTGTAACAGCAGGCTTTATTCCAGATCAAATATCGCCTGCCTGCACCACTTCATGCTGGATCAAGTATTCTTTATCTTCCTGCCACCAGTATAAAGCCGAAATAAAACGGCAAAGCCAACATGAATTCTTCATCTTGAACTCAACAGGAGGCAACTGCATTCCCATCCTTGGCCTACAGCAATTTGCTACCTCTGGATGTACAGATCTGGTACTGTACAACCACAACCTGAAGATGTAATTACACGACCACCTTTCCAAGAACAAACGGTTTAAGAAGTTCTCACTTTCCTGCCTGACCCAGGTCTACTGTTCCCATCCCTACACCTCAGTGTACCTCATTTACTTGTGCTGATGCAACTGGTTGTGGGGCTATGCAGTAAACTGTGTCAGGGAAACATTTCTTGGATGGCATTCAGACTGTTGTTGGGGTTTTTTTAATTTTGGTGCACTTCATGTCTCCACAAAGAGCTGCCCCAGCACAACCGAGGGGGCAAACGAACGGTGTGGTACAGTGCCAAGAGCAAGTGGCCAAAGATGGGAGCAAAACTTCTAAATTGCCTCTGCTGCTGGGGAAAACATTCATGTAACTGCACCCAGAGTAAGTTAGCTGCCAGCCTCCTGAGCAAGCTATCAGCATAGCATTTGCATTTGAATTGAGAGAAAAATCCCCAAGGATCATGTCTAGGCAGGTGCTTAGTCTAGAGTTGGTCAGAGGTGGGATGGAAGGAGGGCAATCTTCATGAATATTGGGTAAACAGCTCCTCATGCTGCTTCACACTACAAGGATTTTAGGTTGTTTCCAAAACTTTTGCCTATCTATTTGTACCTTTCCCTTGAGCTTTAATAGATAAATCTTTCCTTTGCTTTGCAGGGAAGCCTGTCTAGGGTCATGGGACCAGACTCTGCACAACGGAAAAGCTCATCTAGCTAATTAATTACTGCTCCTGCCT
Source organism: Lathamus discolor (assembly GCF_037157495.1). NCBI lineage: Eukaryota > Metazoa > Chordata > Aves > Psittaciformes > Psittacidae > Lathamus > Lathamus discolor. The sequence goes on along the minus strand of NC_088893.1, from coordinate 11,069,510 downwards.
CCCTCAGCATCAGAGAAGGAATCCAGCTCTCTTGGGTCAAGCTACACAAGCTAATAGGAAGGCACTTTAAAATACAGCTGGGGACTGCATCCTCTGTAGTTTGCAGTCATCAAGCTTGGTCCACAGCAGGGAATTTTCCCTGCTGTAGCTTGCGGAAAACTGATGGGAGCCACAAGAGCGGGCCAGGCTGTGGGAAACCTGCGCTCCCAAATAGATCCTGAATCTTGCCAAGGGTGGTAAATGCGCATACCTGCTGCCAGCCAAGTCTGCCTAACACTGTGTTTGATACTGTCTGCTGCTGGATTTTTATTTGCTTGCCTATTTCAGGGGGAAAAGGGGTGAGAGAGGTGAGTGTGGTAGCAGGATTACCACATATAGTCATTATAACCATTAACCACAGCACACTAAATGAATCACTGGGCATCACAGCAGATCCACACATGCTTTACTTAAAGCTTCCTGACTTGAATCTCTGTTTTCTGTACAAATGCCCAGTGATTGTTTCAAGCAACCAAGCACATTTCCAATGTTACTGCTGCAACTCCTTCCAAAAAAATTCCTAAACAGATGAAGCTCTGCTGAAGGAACAGATCTGTTTATAGAACATACTTTTCTTTCACTAGACCAAATATATTCAGCCCTCTCAAATAAATATGTACATTAAAAACTTCGTAACTTGCTAAATCAGAAAAAGAAAGAAATAGCAAATGGGAAATTACGTAACTTAGAGCAACTTCAGCGAGAACATGCATTTTAAAATACTTTATGCGTGCTCCTTCAAGGATAAATCCGAGAGCAAATTTTTAAACATTCAAATATCTAAGACTGAATAAATGGTTCCATTAGAGACAGAGAGGAGTGAAAATGTGAATCAAAGAGATTATTTTTTTAAAATAAGTCTCCAGTCTATACCATTACAACCTAAATGTTGTCTTAGCCTGGAATTTAAGAAACTGAAAGAGAATCTAACTAGGCAAATAGAGCAATACTGACTTGTTTGGTTTTATTATCCAAGCTAAAATAAATAAATAAATAAAGAAAGAAAGGTTATAAATCATAATTTTTCAAATCCTGTTGTTCTTATTACTTGAGCAGCTATTGCCACAATCATATGCTTGTAACAGTACCTGGCAGCAGTTTCAATAAGTTATCTGAGTATTACAAAATGGCTTTACGACAGCAGACAAAACCACTCCATTCAGCCCTGCTAAACTGATCCCTTTTTGGCTTCCATTCTGAACCTACCCCTCTGGAAGTGCCCTCCCCATATCACAAGGCAGCTGAGATCATGCCAAGTGAATCAAAACCCCAGGAAAACACAATAGGATTAAAAAATCCTGAGGAGAGAAGCCAACCAGCAGTTTTTCCATGGACATTAATAAAAGCAGGATCGGACCATAAGCACAACAGTATAATCTCCCAACCTTTACTCAGGTGTAGAGGTCTGGACTGTGGCTTCACATATGTTTGCACAGTACTTAGCAGGCTGAAAGAAGCAAGTAATTATGTAACAGTTGGCTTCATTGATTCAGCTCCGTTGAATAAAGGTTGCAGGAGCAGACTCGAGACTGTATATCATATGTTCTTAATCCTTCAGTTTATTCTGATTTAATAGCGAGGATGTGTGCAACACACATCAGCAGAGCCCTGAGTGCACAGGTATGCCAGCCATAATCACCAGAGCTATATTGGTCCAAATAATATCATCTTATCTATCAGCTGTCTCCGCAGTTTATATGAGCTGCTTATCTCAAAGAGCTATTACATCTGAACTTTAGTTCAGGCTTTTGTTTGATCTTGTTTTGTTTTGCATTCATTTGAAGCTCTGCATATCATGCTTTTAATTTTGCACTGAAATGCATCAGGGCCTTTAATTTTGTTCCTGCTACTGATGCAATATGGCCTTAGCAACAATGAGAACAGTGAGCAAGTCATGAAAATAATAAACCATGCTAGGTCTGGAGGCTATGAAATCAGTTCAAACATACTGCGGGGAGCTGTACTGCCTGCACTGAGACACATGGCTTTCCATGGGCACCAGCCCATTTATGAGTCATGAAACATAATGGAGTATTGTTGAAAGCTTTGGGACCATGAGAAATTATCTACTGCCCGGCATGGGGAATGGTATAAACTGGCAAAGAACTGGAGTTACATTCTTTTACAGAAATGAAATCAGACAGCCTTGGCCTGCTTTCCAGTGTACAAAACCACAAATCATGAGGACAACTCCTTAATTAGGACTAATTTTTTATTTTTTTTTTTTTTTTAAAGACTTGCCACTGTACTAACCAACCAGGGAAGCCAACATTTGCTCTGCCCCTAGCCAGGCTATAATGAGGCAGACAACATAGGGAAGAGAAAAAGGAGGAGGGGTGAGGGTAGTGTCCCAGCATGAGCTACAGAGTACCTTTCTCTCTCCCACAGCAGGTGACAACCCCTCATGCCGAGGGATTTGGTACACACAGGCAAGTAGAGCAAAAGCTATTTGCTTAATATTAAGGTGTGATAACAATGCATAGGTGTACATATCTCCATGCAGAGGAGAGCTGTCAGTGTGGGAGGCAGTGTGCTCCATAAGGGAGAGCACAAGGCTGGATGTCATTTCTAATCCAAACCCCACTCTCCTCCTGGTTCCTGTGCCTTCAGAGTAAATATGTTACATGGCCCTCTGACTGAGAAAGGAAAAATCCTACTTTTAAATGAACAGTGAAGTGCTCAGGAAATAGCATAACTGCAGGAATACAGAGCTTAGTGGAGAAATACCTGATGGGCAGAGAAAAGAAGACAAAGTCAGAATCTTCTCAGTGGTATCCAGTGAAATCACCAGGGTGGGATGGCCCACTGTGTCAGTACAACTTGCCTAAGTCAGCTGTCTCCATAAAAGCGTGTAAGGGTAAAGCCAGACTATGACGGGCATCTAAACCAGATGTTTTGCACAGACTAAATGCCTTCCTAATCAAAAGAAATACATAACTTAATGAATAATTTAATACATAATCCAATACATAATCCAGGAAAGGTAAATGAGGAGTTAACAGTGTGAATGTTCATTTTAATATTTATATAGATTTACTCTTCCATGCTTCCATGCATCTTTTGTGCTAGCTTGCTTGGAAAGCTCAGATTTTATTGGCAGAAATGCTCATGGAAAGCATATTTGCATTTACTTTGGAAATACTTACACACTCATCCAGTCAAGGAGACAATAGCAATATTATGTTTTCTCTAACGAATTTCAGTTAACTGATATAATCTGGATATTGAGTTTTTATTATGTATTCAGTGAGCCCAGAAAGGTAAACAAAATCACAAAGATTAACAGCTCTTAAGAAATCACTTGCTAACCTGGAATTAAAACATGCTAGGGAAAATTATGGTCTGTGGCATCAGTGATGAATGAGCAGAAAAGGACAAAACTGAATGGATATTCAATTAGGAAGCATTCAGTCTACAAGTGCAGCCTCATTTTCCATTCTGTAGCAGTTGCATCACATTACATGCAGCCAATAATAAATCAGGAGCTTGCTTCCCTCCCTCTGCTACAGATCATCTGAGATGGGATCAGGAATGGACAGGCTCCATTCTACTCCCTTCCCCAGAGAAATCTCAAATTGATCAAACACTAAATGCTGCCTGAAGCATTTGATTACATTGAACATTGACGATATTTTTTCCAAGTTCAAGAACATATGAGTGGTCGTTAGAGACCACAGTTTGGCTCCAGATTTTCAAATCCCCATGAGATGTATAGGCACAATATGTCTATGAGGCTTCAAAATAGAGCACATGATTTGCAAAGGGAATAGGAAGGTGCAATTCTGGAAGCTGAGGACAGACATCATTTCTGAAAGTGGCACTCCTTAATATGGCAAAATACAAATGGATGCATCTCATTTCCAGCACCCAGGTTTAAAAAGTTGGGTTTGAACTACAGTTTCAGCAGAATGTTGTTCTTTTGGAAGATCATGAAGTCCTCTACCTTTCTCTAGAAGTGGGAAGGAAACAACAATAGGCAGAACATTTCATTGGGAATCGAGAGACATGGATTCAATTCCTATCTCAGTTTCAGCTGCCTGTGAGTCCCTGAGCAAATTGTTTCAGCCAGCCTGGTTTTTGGCTCACTGTAAAGCAGGGGCTGCAAGTCAAAAACTATCAGGACTACATGCCTAAAATAGAGATAAGGTATTCAAAGGTCATGGTGTGAGGCAAGTGGGCAGGAGGGGAGATACGATCTAGTGCAATACCTGAAATGAGTCTAAAGAAAGATGGAAGGGAAACCCCTATGAATGGCTTCAGCTTTAAGCTGGAGCACTGCCATTCCATCTAAATCCACAAAAAATATCTTTCTGGGAGGTCACATACAATCTTTGAGGAAGATCTCCATACCTGCCTATTACTCAAAGCAGTATTGCTTTGATCCTAGCTACAGGAACTTCTGAAGATGCATTTATAATACAATTCCAAGTACTAACTACACTCCTTTAGACACCCCCAAGGTAGTGTTATCAATAGCTGATCTAGTTAGCATAGAACTATGGCTGACAGCAGTAGCAGTTTCAGCTCAGGTTCAGTATGTTTGCTGAAGACTTGGTGAACGTATTTGGCAACTAAGCATCTGCCAGTGCCATTTCACCGCTATTGGTATGGGTACATGAGGTGGAGCAATCACACCTTCAGCTGGATGGCAGACATATTCCGCAAGACACAATAAATGCTGGAGACCCAGCAATCAGGCAACTATGAAAGACATAAAAAGGAGAGTGTGAGTTTGGGGAGGTCTTAGGTAAATTCTTTGGATGGGTGAACGTCTGAGTTTCACTCCAAGAGTGAGATATCTTTCCTTTTATTGGAAATCATAACTACATAAAATTTCATATTCTACCCATACTCATACTTAATAAGAACTGAGAACTCTTGCACATTACTGTTGTTCCTGGATAACCAAAATGTCACCTTCGTACCTACCTGTGGGTTGCAGTCCCACCTAACACTCCCCAAAAGTGCAGCTGGTCCATTAAAAAAATTAAAAACCTCAGTATTTGTGACAATATCATCTACCTTAATGTCTTCCAGGTTCTTGGCTGGGATGACGCATCCCAGTAACACTGCAAAAGAAAATGCCCTCTTTCATACAAGCTAGACTTTTGTTTTCCACAAAGCTTTTCCAAGTCTTGGACACATGGTCATAGTAAATTCAACCTTTCTGACTTCACCTCTCTGATCCAGCAATAACTGGGAGGCTAGCTTGAAGCAGAGTTTAAACCACGTCACCACCAGCCATCTTTGAAGAAAGACTGAGAGAGGATACAGAAAGGATTTGGTCTCTAACCTACCAAGTAGGGTTACAGAAACAAAATGAAGGCCTAGCACTTTGTGAATTTGAATAAGTGGCAAGTTTTGGCCAAGGAAAGCAATGAAGGTGAAAGCAGGACTTCAAAACAAATATTTTCCTGCATTCCTAAAAGGCCTTTAGTTTTAAAAAAGCACTTGTCATAAAACCTAAAACAAGTTTTAAAAACTTCAGAAGCCAAAGACACAAACAAGCTCCAAGACAGTCAGAGAGCTGTATCATTGCATAAATTGTGGGGAGAAGAAAACCACATTAACTTAATGACATTGGTCAAAAAGTAAAGTATGAAATGTGTGGGGTTTGTTTGTTTATCCGTTTTGAAGAGGGCACACACATTCTAAAGTGGCTTTGGGATTTTTTTTTTTTTTTTGGAGGAGGGGAAAGGGCGGTGGTATCTTCTCTTTTTAATGTCTGCCTTCTTTTTTCTTTAGCTATTTTGTGGCACTGATTGTTCTGGAACAAAATCTCACCTTGTTGAATTATAACACTTTTATTAGTTATGCAACATAGAAAGTAATAGCTCAGTAATTGCCAATATTCATCCCATCTTGTGGGAAACCAAAGAAAATTATGGAAGTGAAAAGCAATATATGAAAAGAATGTCCATTGCATCAGCCAGTCCATCTGTGAAATCTTGTTCATTATGTAGATTATACCACTGACATATGGAAGAGACATTTCACTGTTGTAGCTTAGATGAAAGAAGTTTGAAGTGCTTTATTTCTCAACTAGGAAATCATATGGAGAGCCTCACAAGTTTACAGGGACTCCTGATATAGTTTTGTCTTTGTCCTTTTGTATACCCTTTTCTTTTTAACCCTCTCCATACGTAGACTAATTAGAGAGATAAAACTACTCACGTACGGTGTGACTCACACAGCCCTTTAGAGAACAATACAGTACTACCCTCAGACAGGGAAACAGCCCAGCTCACAACAGGCAATAACTTCAGGCCTGGGGATTATTCCCACGGATGCTTAGATATCGAGCTTAATTACAAGGTCAGGTTAGGTAAGTCTAATTTTAGATTGATTTCCTACCCACATGTCCAGGTCCAAACCTACTTGGGAACTGCAAATAAAAATGGTTTTGTGCTTTGCATTTGCGTGTGTAACACTGGAAAAAAACAGCCCCTGGTGTTTTTGAGAAAATTCTGGCCCTGGGTGTGGCTGCCCAATGCCTTCTGCATGGAATTTGCCCAGAGATATCAACCAGACAAGATGTAACTCATTCAGTTCTTAGAAGAGGAATACAAACTGTAAGTGCAGTGCATATGATTAAGATATAACAGCTTGGCCCTGTTGAAATAAAGATCAAAACGGGCTAACAACTTAACGAGTAATAAAACCCAACTGCAAGCATTAGCAGCTAAACTAAGATGGTCTCGAGTCTGCTTTTCCAAGCCACACTCCTGTCTTGTCACAACGGGATGACTATTCCAGTGCATTAAGCCATCTCCCACTTCAGGACCATGCTGGACCACCCAGTGCTGAGTCTTGTGATCATTCCCTGTGACAGCTGAGGAACGGCTTACACAAGTGGTGAGCTTTGTGCCTTAGTACAAAGTACCTTAGATCTTGACATACTCCCTTTTGTGCATCCATCCCACCTTTTGGCTGCTACTCCAGCACTAGTATTGCAGCCCACTCATTTGCGTGTGATGTGCCAAGTGCACCTGCTGATAGCTTTTCTTGATGACAAATGCATAGGGAAGTGTCTCTGTGTATCATTGTGAAAGGACAATCATGCAATTGTACTGGGGAATAGAAGATGAAGAAAAAGAGAGAGCTGGAGTTTACGTAAGCTTAATATACTACAAAGCAAATCACACTAAATTACAGGCAGTATTTCAAAGCCTCTCATTCCCTTTGCTGTAGGCCTCAGATGACAGCTCACTGCCATTCCCTTCAGTTCCCATCCCAGCTGTTGAACAACCCACTTGCTGTCCTTCTGTTCTGTGACATGCAGAGCAGATGCCAACAGCCCCACATCATAAAAGACTTTAACCTATGCAGGGCCTGAGCCTTCCCTGCTCAGCTGTCACAGCCATAGTTCAATGTGAGATGAACTAGACATTTCTTTTCAGAAATGCTGTATTTCACCCCGTTTCTAAGAGCTTTCATCACCCTCTCAGGATGAAGCAACTGGGTTAAGACGTCAAACCCAACTTCTCTGCACATGTGTTTACCTAACTAATGAGAAATGAGAAATGAGGAATGTCTGACTATGCAAAGTCAAATTCCTCTAGAGATCAAGTATGCTTAGATCTGGCCATGAGAGTAACTTGTAATATGCAAGTGTTATGAGCTATTTACAGGCTTAACCCAACTGCAGTGAAGTCAATGGTTTAACTCTCCCTGCCTTCAAAGGGAAAGGGATCTGGGCCTCAGTGCATACTTGTGGCACAGCTCACTGCTAGGCTGGCTCATTGCCCTGCAAGGAGTTTAGTAGCTGTAGCCTTTACAGGATAAAACCCCAAATTATACCTACTTCCCACTACAGCATTCTGATGATTCTGTGCCTTCCCACTCCCTAAATACTTTTATTTGAGACAGAGGTACTAAATTATATAACTACATACATATATACACTTCAGGCTGAACAGAAGGACTAAAAATTGTGAATCTTTTCTGGACCAACAGATGGAGGTTCAATCTCAGTCATATTGTTAATCAACCAAAAGTCATGCTAAAGCATCCTGTGAGCTCCTGCTCTCCCCAGACGTCGCTATAAAGAGCAGCAAACAAGAAACACCACTGCAGCACTGTATTCTGAGAAGACACAATTAAGATGCCTTGCCAGCATGAGCTCTTTCTACATGAGAACAAACTTAATTCAGCAGTTGAGCGCAGGAATGGCATCCAGAGCTCCTGAGCCTTGCCAGCCATTTGTCCCATTTGTTCAACCATCTTGCACAAGCCACTTAATCCAATTTTATTTTTTTCAAGCTGGTTACCTGAAATAGGGTCTGATCCAATCCCCAAAAAGGCAAATGTGAAATTTCCAGTCCGCTTCAATGGTACCCATGGGCTCATAGGCCTCTATGTCTATATTTAGACACTTAAATATAGTAGTCTGGACATCAGAGATTACTGAGTGTCCACAGCTGCCACTGACCTCAGAGAATGGAAAAGAAGAACAAATCTCTGGTTCAAAAAGTTTCGCAGCTGTAGACTACTGCAAGCTGGGAAGGTATAATCAAGGGAAGTATCACCGTATTCTTGATGTGTTACAGATTTCTCCTTACACGGCTCATATAACCAAAATCAGACCAAAGCAAGAGGACTACTTCTGAGATGACACAGTACAGCTCTTTCTCTGTCCCATCCCACAGACTCAAGGACTAAAGATTGCAAGTCATTGCAAAAACACTGCTTAAATTCTCCAGTATATGGTCACACTGTCATTGTGAAAGTTTAGAAAACTTCATACAGAAAAACCAAGGAAATTCTCAGACAAATTAAAGAAACCCCATTCTCCAAGACCATTCAACCCAGTTCTGTTCAGTTAGACTAGTATTCTGAACAGTATGACCATAATGGCAAAGTTGCAGAAATCCACTCAATACTACTCTGTAGTAGTCAAAGTACGTGCCCAGCACGTTAGGTAGGCAGAGTTAGGGCACAAATGATGGGTGCATGGCTGGAATTACTCCATTGCCATGAGAACCAGTACAGCAGAAGAGATATAGGCACAGGTAAAGCAAGAGATAGGGCTCGAACTTATTTGTCCTATGCTTTAAGGCTGAAATAATGTGACTTCTTTGCATACGTCCTTTCATTTATGGCATTGAGAATTTCACTACTGAAACAATTTCACTAATTGTTTTAGTTGTGGAAATATAAGTTACCTTAAATCCATCCAGATTGTCTTTTCTTCTTTTTGGGGACTTAGCAGAGATGGAATTCATCCTCCATTTGTGCCTCGGAGAGTCCCTAAACATAACAAATAAATAAATAAATAAATAAATAAATAATCAGAAAAAAACTTGTCTTGCTTCTTACTGTCTACCTGCAAAGTTTTCATTTGGGTTCATCACAGTCCTCAAGTTCACATTCACACTTCTTCCTCATTTCTGAGACTACTGCCCAAATTCAACAGCAAAAGAGAATCCTGAATGCCTGGTAGTCTTCAAGAGCTGCTTGTCAGACAGTTTAACTACCATGAATCTCTCCTTGAATCCTCATGCTTACATTTTCAGACATACATTTACAACAGTTTACAGACATCATTCCTGAAGGAGACCATGGAATTGAGATGATGGCATGTAAAAATCACTCCATTGTGATTACATATGATTACATATGCAGGAAGATATGTAACACAGAGCACAGAATCCCAAAACCTGACACAGAATCAGATGCACAAATAATGCTGGAATATGTCTACAAAACCAGGTTACAATTTACTCCTATGCTTATTCTCCTTCACCTGCATGATTCGACTTCAGTGAAAGGACACTCCAGTTTCACTACAAATCAGACACCAACACAAAATACATAAACTGAAATCTCAAATGGGAACAAGCTGCGTTTTGCAAATAATACATGAAATACAAATATGATGTAGTAGTAATAATGATATCAACTTGCAGAACTGTGTTTGCCCTCTATACAGAGCAATTCTATAGACAGTTCTGCCTGTGCATCTAGTTATATCTCTCTTCAGGAGGACAGTGGACACAGCAATCTCTTTAGAACTGTGTAACGTAACACATTATACTTCTGCCATTTTAGGGAAAAGGGGAAGGCAACAAAAATATTATTAGAAATAAAACAGCAATACATCCTCTCCTGAAAGGGCATTTGGAAGCTGATGGACGTGGAAACCCAAAATTTAGCAGCTCTTTCTAAACTGTCTCTTTCTAATTTGTGTCATTTCCATGACTGTTGCATTCACAACAGCTAAATCGCAGCAGTTCCTGGGATACGGCATGACTTCTAGGAAGAGCTTCAAAGGGCTAAGAAACCTAAAGCAGCTCCTGCCTGGGTCTAATGGAAACTGGCAGAACATGACAGTAGGTATCTTTGACCAACTACATAAAAAAGGCAGGAGCCAAACTGCCTTCTGACTGGGTTCACAACATAATTGAGCCATTCCACTTACTACTAGTAGGTGCAGAGCTTGCAGATCTGCTCCCTGGCTCAAGGAAAGATGATGTTGCCACAGGGAAGGGAGGGCAGGGAGGCAAATCAAACCATATGCCCATCTGGAACATGAGCTCTGGGTAGTGGTGGATAGACTTCAGCAATTTCACCTTGTCTGATCCGACCCTGCCTTACAGCAGCGATGAAAGGAGTGGCCTTGTGATAGGATTGGCTTTGATGGGCAGATTAGATTTAATGCCAACACAGTTCTACTGAGGCAGGGGGAAAGAAATAATCATGAATGAAACTGTGATTGATGTTCCCTCTTTATGGTACAAGAACTTTGATTGTCAGCTGATCTGTCCTTTGGTTAAACATACCTTGGACATTAGGCTATGGTGAGCACCTGATTTTTTCATTTACAACTAATAACAAATTATTATGCATATCAAGATCCTTTAGCTCTTCTTGTGTATTTCTCCCTTCCCCCCAAAAGCCAGGCTAGAGAGAGACATATATAAACAAAATCCTGAGAAAAAACCCTAGCAGCTCTCAAGGGCAGAGTGAAAGTCTGGGCTTGTAAAAATACTTGGGCAGCGGTCCAAGTGAAAGGCCCAATCTTTAGAACAACTAAACAAAGGAGAGCAGGATCTTGTCCCACATCAGTCTCTAGACGACAGTGAGAATATGCAGAACTGTGGTCCCAAAGTATTCAGCATCAGACAGTGTGAAGAATGGCCTCCTCCAAGAAATTTAGGAGTGCTGGCTGAGCACCCACTGCCACCTTAAAGGAGATGGAAAGAGAAAGGCAACCCAGATACAGACCAGTGAATGTCAACATATTTTAAACCTGCTCCACAATAGCTGCAAGCTGAAATGCACCAAGCAGGAATGTGTCGTACTGTGGCTTGTGTCACTTGCCTGTGATTGTCTTAGTGCATTGTTTCATTCCCTCAGACAAGGTAGAAGACACTTTCTTAGCAAAAAGGCTGAGGTCAACTCAGGCACAATCAGTACAACCCACTAAATCCAACGTAAACCCAACCACTTTCTTGTGAAGGGATAAAGGCATATTGTTCCATTACACAAAAACCGTACTGGATATGACTGATAGATGGATGTTCTAGATCCTGAGCTGCACAACAGAAAGAAAGGCCATACCCAGCCAGTTCTGTTAAATTCTCATTTGCTGATAACCTGTGTTAAAATACTGAGCCATTCACTTCCTTGGGAGTTTATTTTTCCCTTAGGAGAATTATCTGTTTCTGTGAATCCTCTTTATTTCCCACTCAAGTTCCAGATTGTGCAACTTCCCTGATATGCCTCCTTTTATAAACTAGAACAGACCAAAATTGCTAGCAAAAGTACAGACATTGGCTTTCTCATCTGCCCCTAGCAACCTCTTCAGTTGTTGCTCATGTTGAACCCTTATGACTGATTTCATTGATGCTCTTTGTTAATTGTTTTTCTACAACAAATGAAGAAAGATCTGTAAAATGTTCACAAGCAGATGACAGGACCATTAGTGCTGCAGAGCCAGCTGTAGCCAAACACTGGAGAATACAAAACAATGTCTGAACTTCAACACCATCTTGAATCTTTCTTCACTTCTTCAAGCCCTCTTTAATCCCTTTAGCACTACCAATGGCTGGAAAGGTCTTGGTGGCTATTCCAAATCACACATCAGTGCAAGACCGAGTTTGAAGGTATTTTTTCCTCTTAAAGCACAGTCAATGCTAAAATTCCCTGCACCATGAGGTCTCAGGACCCTGGCCACTCTCAAGGCTTTTCCCACCCACCCACCTTCGGCATCAGGCAGTTCTCTCCACCCAGAAGTAGGTAGAGAAAAACGGTTCCTTGCAGTGGATCTAAGAAGTCAAAAAAACCTTGGGAGAAGGTCCTGGAAGTGTCCTTTTCCCCTAGTCTGACCTACATCCAACCCACTGACACGTTGACTTTCCTGGCAAATGGAGAAGGGGAAAAAAGAAGAAGTAAATGGCACAGAATATCAATCAGGAGTGGATAACCTCTTCAGGAAAGAGTGTTTCTCGTGAGCAGAGGGTCTCCATGAGGCAAGTGGAAAGTTACTGGGAGCCTTTTCTGTCCCAGCGTCATGCCACGGTGTACGACTGCAGTGTCCCAAGAAGATTTAGTGGCACCAGCGTAGAGTCAGATCTGATGTCAGAACTGGGCTGGAGTGTACAAATAAATATGTAGTATTTTGTTGCTATGTCACAATGGCAGCAGCCTCTTTTCCATATTTATGCCTGCAAAATGTTACTCTGCAGGACAGAGAGGACTTCTGTGCAGTTCAGGCACCAGTGACAAGCCTCCTTTAAATGCATTCAGAAATATAATTTTAGGAATAAGACCAAGAAGTCAACACAGCTTCCTCCTTGTTAAAAACTAAAATAAAAATGTACAAATGTCTGATGGGCTGGAAGTGAAGAGAAATGAAAGTGATGATCAGCTCAACAGCTGGAAAAGTGACTGCTGGTACAAGTAAAATTTGAAAAACACTGTTAATATTTTAAAGACTGGGTGGCTGGAAAAAAAAAAGCAATATTTTTTGGTGTTACTGTTAGGGATTTACAGCTGTTGGAGAGCGGGGTTTCCATAAAAACCTATCTACCGTTTAATGTCACTAAGAGCCTGGAAAATTAACTTCTTAAACATTTAATGTTTATAGATATTTACTCACTGGAAACCCAACAGATCTGTAAAGAAGATGTGATAGCTACAGCAGGGATTTTATCAATTTCAACATCCAGGGAGATGTGAAGCAGGCTGAGGGAAACAACTGGTTTTCTTTTTAAGGAGAAAACTACTCTTGTCCTTGACCCCACATAGCCTTCTGTTCCTACCACCTACCAACAGGGAAGAGCAGGCTACAAGACAGAGCTTAGGAGAACCAGGAAACTGGGTTATTACAGTTGTTTCAGCTTAACCTACTCTCAGAACACAAGTGAGTATGTCAGATAGGCTGCTTAAATGTGTCTCCTTGTTTTGAATGTCTAACCTGCAGGACAAAGGAGGCCTGGTTTTCCCAAATAGCCACCTTTTCTTATCCAGCTAGAGCCAAGCGAAGCTGTCGATGCTGTCAATCTCAGCTCAAATACTTCAGGTTAAGCATTTAAAAAGGGAGGTCCATGAAATCAGAGGCCAGCTCTGAAAAGGACTTCTATTTCTCTGCAGGATCACACAGAAGCACACAAGATTTCCAGAGCATTTGTTTTTAGAATTTTAAGTCACCTTAAGCAAAGCTAAATGTCAGTTTTAAGATTACAAAACCTCCTCTCAATTCCAGTGCCAGAAGTCAGAAAAACTGTGAGGCAAAACTGCTGTTGCCAGCACAACTCATCCCTCATTTCTTCAGATCAGAACCATTAATTTCTAACTTTACTGTTAAGTACAGTTTGGGCTGCTTTTTTTAGCAATGATAAACTGCTGATCCATTTGTCTCAGTCAATACTAGCAAAAGAAATAAAAATCATAAACACAGCCTAGCGATGTTGAACTCCCATTTTCCTTATTTCTTAAAGGACAGAATTACTGCAGACAAATGACACATTCTCTCTCAAATACCTTAACCTGCAGTTAAGTGCTACTACTTTTCCTGGCTGGCATTTTAGACCAGTCAGAGAATCCAAGCAAAAGAGCCATCAGAAAATAATGCAGGGCTGGTGCTGGGTTGTTGGGTTTTTTCCTGTGCCATTTGTACGTGATTTATATTGATGATGACCAGGCTAAAGCAAGAAACAAGGCAGATTGACCCAAACACCACAATGCTTGCAGCCCTGGCATTTGTGAAAATTATTTTTCTTAACTTTTGAACTGAGCAGATTCACTCCAGGCTCCGCATCACAAAAAATGAATGAGAAAAGATGGAAGACCGATGCCAGCTACGCATGGATCATTTCCAGATTCCAGCCTCCATTTAACACTGCTTTGTCTTTGATCCTCAGGTAAGTTCAAAAGTACATGTTTACATCAAGGTCATTACAGCTGACTCAATAATTTGGCAAGACAAAATGTTTGAAAGAAAGTAAGTGGTTAAACTAACTATTGAGGGTTTTGTTATCAGTTTGTGTCATGCCATAAAGCAGAAAATGATCTTAAATATTGAAGGAAAAGGCATGCATGAGAGATAAACCATAAGCAGCCAAAAGCACTGGGACTCTGGATAACAATTTACAGCAGCAAATACTCCGGAACTGTTTAACTTTTACATGGTTTCAGAGCAGGAGAAAGTCTAACTCTGCAGCAGGCAGACTTTAACCCTAGAAAAAACTGCTCAAAACCATGAGGCTCTTTCATCATCCCTCACTTGATTTCGCCCCTCACCCTCCTTAGTTCTTTTCTGTGTGAATTATGAAAAGTTTGAGGGTTGCTTTTTCCACTCCCCTTCTCTTGAACTTTGCAGGCTCCCTCACGAGCATAGATCTTCCAGTTTTGCTTAAAAATGAGTTATCAGGTTAAAATGACCAATGGCCTGCAATAGCTTCCTTTCCTCCGGGATATTACATTCCATGAGCTAGAATAGACATGTGTAAGTTATCCCCTACTCCCACTGAGGTTTGAGTGACCTGCACTTGAAGGCAGCATTAAGTCCTAACAAGGAATAGTTAAGGTAACTCATGTTTGGTGACAGAGCTTCTTGGTAACCCCTGCATGAGAACAATGACAAGGATAGCACCATCAAGAGCAATTAAGCATACATTGCACAGGAGGAGGGAAACAGGCCAACCTACTCTCTGCATATCCACTATGGGACTGCAGCGATTTGATAACTCGGTATGCCACAGCCACAACCTGAGGCATACAGAGCTCAGACTGCCATAGTTCCATCATCCCTGCAGCTCAGGCACCAAGATCCAGGCAGGAAGAACCTTAGGGCCATCTTCTCTGCTTAACATCAGCTGCAAAGTCCCCAGGCAAGAGCAAAGAGATGTGTGATGGTAGGAATCCTTTTGCCGGGTAACTTCAAACACAGAAACATCACAAGCAGTAATGAAGGTCTGCATTTACACAGTTTCAAAGTACTTCACAGCCTTGAAGGCTAAAGAGATGGCCCCTCTTTTGTAACAGTGGTCACCTTATGGGACACTTGTTTCTGCAACTGTGTGGGGAGAATGACTCTCATTCCAGTAAAATGCAGCACTGTGCTTGCATCACACTGGCAATCTGTGTGTGGCGTGGCCTGTGCACATGTCTGCTTCTCTACTGTGGGAAGAAAAGAATACAAACCCCCCTCTGTCTCAATTCTGATCAGATTTCCAAAAGCTGGGGAAAAGGAAAAGAGCACAGGTTTGAGAGCTAGCAGAACAATTCAGTGATTCATCAGAAACTACACATGTGCTATAAGAAGTTTTCTTCAGTTAAAATGACTTTTCCCAAAACTCACATATGTACTGTTTTGCCAAAACCCCCTCCAGTCCCAGGTTTAAACCAGGCTTATCAACCCACCATGGTGCAGTCTAACCTTCTTCCCCATTTCTCATGCTTCAAAACATACCCCTTCCACAGTCCCCATCTGTTCACTGGTTTTAACATTTCCCTAAAGCCAGTTACCCCCATGCTCCATACCTGAAACCAGTCCCAAATGTCTCAGTACAGTGGATGACTTGACTCCCACTAATGCTCTGAGCTGAACCTCACTGCCTTGGATGAGATCCCTTCTCCTACTACAGCCCCTGATCAGCCCAGCTTTAACCTCTAGAGATCCTCCATGCAGACATCCTCCCTCCTTCACCACATAGTTGTTACTGAGAAAAATGGCATAATTCATGGTGAAATTACCTTTCTGGCTTTGGAGCTTTCTAGAATTAATAAAAAGACTCATTGACTGCATCAAGTTCCTAATGAATTGCTGTTTTGTGTATCACAGTACTTAAACACAACAGAGCACCAGCAACTATCAAAACCCCTTTACATCAACTCTTGAAAAGCAGCTGAGAAAGTTACATTACAGTCTAATCCAACAGGAATATCGCCTTAGGTCACACTCACCTCCAATCTCAAGTAGTCACATTTGGTCACCTGATTTAGCACCAACTCCCCCATGCTTATACTTATCCATCTGTTTAATGGACAGGCTCCAATAATACAAATTACCTTCACCTAATTCTATTAAACCCATAGACCAGCACACTCCATCGGACAGGGGTTTATCCCCTCAAGGGACTCTACAAATCAGATTCCTGCAGTTCACCCCTATCTCTACATTTACCCAAAAAACAATGCTGTGATGGAGAATAGCAACTACCAGCACGTGTGAGATGTGGCAGACGGAAGGGAAGCAGCTTGCAAAGAGTGTGGCCACCCTGGCAGCACCTACTTCTATTAGGTGGAGATTTAAAGTCAGCCAGGTCTTGTGTCATCTTTCATCAGTCTTCTTGGCTTTCCCTCTCCGTTAGCAAATGATGAATCTGACCTTCTTTGTTTGAGTTCTTGCGATGAAGCACTGTTTGCATAAGGCTCTTTTTTATTTATTTTTTTCTTGTGGCTTGTTGACTTTTATAAGACATTCATAAATTTGTTCTGAGTGCCAGTGAGATGCTTAATGGTGCTAAAGGGAAGGTATTAAGGCTAGTCGACTCATGTTAGAACAAGCCACTTGAAAGTAGCTATAAATATTTGTCTGGATTTAATTTTGCTAACAAACAGCTTCTTTTCTTGCCTCCATCTCCCCCCCCCCCCCCCCAACTACCTCCCTCAAAGAGTTGATTTCATAAACAACAGATGAATTTTCACATTAATATGAAAGTGCATGTCTGGGTTTGGTTTTTTTAATAGAAATTTTCCTATTGGGGACATTTGAGTCCTTGTATTATGTCTGCATGAATTCGTCTCCCTTTTCAGGAAAACCTTGGCAGCTTGAGACCTCCAGGGTGAGCTCATGTTCTTTTGCGCTCCCTCAAACGCATCTCTGCTCTTTCATTGCTCTGGAAATTAGTTTAGGCTAGACTTAGGGACTACAGTGGCCTAGAATGAAGCCAGTAGCTACACATTACTCCTCAATTTGCTCATAGGCACACTGGAGGTTTTTGGATTCCTTCAAGACTGTAGCCACTGGCCACATAATTTGGAAACTCCACCCTCTGGTCCTATTGCTCTAAGGTCACATTGACACAGACAGACACAGAATATTCTGTTCTTATTATCTTCGGTACCGAAGTCCCCCTCATTGGGAACTATGACTGGTAATTGGGGGCTACCACTCATGTGCGGTCACCCTCCAGGCAGGAAAGACAGCTTTTTGCACAAAGCTGCTTCCTGGAATCACAGGCATCAATGATGAGGACTTGTCTCTGTCTCTGGCTTTGGACAAACAGAGCCCTTTCCTTCCCAGAACAGTCTCCACATGCATTTCAGCCCTGAAAGACCCGAAATTGTGCTGGGATGCCGTAGTCTGAAAACCTTCAAATTGCTAATGCTGGGATAGCTGAGCAGACAGCGCAGTGCTCAGCCAGCATGAGGGAAGGACAAGGGGGTGCCCAGAGGAGCCAGGTGGAAAGAAAAGAAAGCCCCCATATTAGAACAGGGATTAGGGGACCAAAAGGAGTGTGAGAGCAGGGTTTAGGACGGTCTTTTTGTTTAACTGTGTGGCAAGATTGAATTGTCAATGCTTTATATATATATGTGTGTATATATATATATATATTTCATTTTCTTGGTACTTTCACCAGGTATAGCTCATTACAGCAATCTAGAAAGTACCAGTAAGGAAATCATGAACACTGTCATCTCAGACAACTCTCGTAAGAGTCAGGGTGACTTTTACCCCAGGAAAGACTGTCAGCTTTGCTCCAAGCTAGCAAACAGACTAACATTTTCAGCTTAAAGTCACTTCTAAAAATACACAAAACTAACACCTCCCAGAGAACTTCCCCAGACAGCAGGGGAAGCACAGGGGAAAAATAAACTTTCTAATACAGATTTCTAAACTGCCTCTATTGTTTTTTCTGGATACTTTCGGATTTTCTGGATATGTGCACAGCTACATCCCAGTACCCTCCACTATAACACATCATTATGTCACAAACCCCATGCCTCTAGCACAGTAATGACAAAGACCTGGCAGATGGTCCAGATCGACAGAGATAAAACTACCACATAGCTAAGGCACCTGCCCAGGGGAAGGAAGCAGCTACCTGCCAACACACAGCTCACCACTTCTGTTGCTCTCTCCTCACTTTTTAGTGGGAAATGCATGTACATCATTTAACCAGGTTTTCCAGTACATGCAAATGCTAATTGCCATGGTCTGAAACATTCTGTACCCCACTAGAATTAAATGGCAAAACAGCAGTTCTGATGATATCATGGTGAATGATTTATCTGGCGATATACTACATTCCTGCAGTGTTCTTAGGCAATAAGGCACGCTGGGGAGAACACTTAAATGATTAATTTGCCTCTAGTGCAGGCTACAGTCAAAAGTTAATGACCTTGATCACCCCAGAAGTTCAATTAATGCCTTGAAATGGTCTACCTAGAAGGCCTGACAGCTATTATTAAATGGAACATTAACGTAAGGAACACTATTTCATTCCTCTGCAAGGCTTTGTAAACAAGTACTTTACTTCTCACATCCAAAGCACTCCAGCCACATTTCTAAGTTAGCAAGCACCTGAAGAACCATTTGCTGAGAGATGGGCCCCAATTGCATTATGGATGCACAGTTCCACCACCACCACAAGTCCAGACTGCTTGTAGAACAGTGTCTGAGTCAAAAGACTTAGAAGAAGCTGCGGTTTCTGGTGCTATCAGGATGCAGGCAACATGCAGTTATGTACCACCTCCTCTATTTCATCAGCATCCACACCCACCTAAATGCCCAAAAACCTGAAAAAAGCAGAAGTGAAGAAAAACATATCTTTCAGAATCCCACAGGCGAAGGCAAAGGAGTGCTGACACTCCTTGAAGTAACCTGCCAACTTCAGCATTACTAATGACTACAGGGACAGACCTGTCCCATCCACCACAAAGATGTCACATGGACTCTTTGCTCTGCTGCATCTTTCTCGCACTGTTTGTGAAGAGAAGAAACATACACACTGGCAAGAACCAAGGACTAGTTTGGCACATGATTTATTAAAAAAATTCTCTGTAGAAAGGCTCTCTTATAAATCCACCTCAGCACCCCATCAATCCTTCCAGCTGATGCCAACAACAGTCACATTCCTTCAGACCCTGAGAGGAGAGCAGAAAGAAGCAGCCACCTTATTCAGGGGCCAGAAGAAGCCCTCTTAAGACATGGCACTAGCAAGAATGAAGGTCTGAAGAAACCTTCAAGAACAGTGACTTGCACAGGAACCACTCACCCCCTCAGTACCCTTGAAGTCATACACACATTGCTCTGCCTCTAATTGCCCAGTCCTAGCTCCTCCCTCTGCTGCCAGGCCCTTTCTCTACAGGGTATCCATCCATTTTAGTTCATTTAAAGACCTTATCCTACAACACCTTCTTGCCCAGGATCAAGCCAGTTGTGATGCCATAAGACAGGAGTATGCTACAAGACAGCCAGCCCAGGTTTGGTTTTCTGAGGCTGCCCAGCCCCACTATAAAACTCCCTGCCAAGACAAACTGGATTAAGCTCAGATCAGATTATTTGAGAGCTGGGCTGCAGGGACTTCTCACTCTAGCCTTTCTTCAGTAAAAAGAACTCCACAGTCTCAGTATTACAAGAGAAGTGAGAAAGGATAATGACTGAAGCCATGAAGAGAGAACTGAACTCCTAGGGAGAGAAGAACAATGAGAGAGAAGATGCAAGGTAAATAAAAAGGCATGAAGGCTTACTTGTAACTTCAGAGAAGGTGGAGGGCAAGGGGTCAAACTTTACACTAATTAACCTTGCAGACTTTCAGGGTTTGCTGATGCAACCACCTAAATGACTGCAGCATGGGCAGTCAGGTCTTGCCCATCTTCATCTTGTAAACTAAGGATGAAGAAAGTGACAAAGAAGTGACAGCTCCACCATCAGATCCCAGGCAGTTTGCTGTGCTGCAGGTCTGACCTGAAAATGGGAGTTTGCTCTGCAATCTCCTCACAGTGTCATTTTAACTTTGTAAGAAGCAACATTGTGAAAGTGTGTACCTGCTCCTTGATCCACCAGAGCATAGACGTACAAGCTAGCCTTTAAATACAGAAGCCTCTGTTAACCAAGCACAACTGATCACAATCTGAATTTATTAAGCATTTACTTAAACACTTTCCTAGATCAAGAAAAGCATTGTCATGGGTGTCCTCTAGCTGCACAATTAATTGAAGCAGTACCTGATTCTGTCAATACTAGTGACAGAATGGTAAGAATCATTCAATGAGTAACAGAAATGTAGAAACTATGAAGACTAATACGTGAAATAAACTGAACATCCATGTCTTATTTTTTATATATCTCACACACACAGAAAAATGAGTGGTTTCTATCACTGTCCTCAATGGCTAATAGAAAAATAGTAAGCCTGGTTTGGGTGTTCTGGCAAGTAGAAATATAGCATGATTGCCATTTAATGCATTTATTTGTTGGCTTGGAAAGAGAATTAAAATTCTTGGTGTATTAACACTGAAAAAAGCATCACAGGAGAAGGTGCTTTATTCAAACACTGAGCAGCCAGCTTTATTCCCATAAAGACAACCAATCTCCGTATCACAGGTCTGTCTTTCTTACTGCATTCCTGGAGAGCAGGCGATCCCCAAAAACACTAGGAGATCCATTCAGGTCTTCTGCATACAGCCTACAGAGAGATTATTTTTCCTTCATTGTTGATGCGTTGCAATCATATATAGCTATAGTTACTGCAAAACAAGATAACTGTTATACAGTTACCAGGAAGACCTGCTGCCACTGAACACCCCCATGAACAAAACTGTGGGGACGCCTCTTTTTCAAGCTTCTGTCTTGAAGTTTTGCACACCTTTTTCCTCCCACTACAGGATTTAAATACAAGTTCTGCAGGATGTGGGGAAGGCAAGGTCAGCTCTGCCCAGTCCCTAGCACACAACTTATTAATAATCACAGCAGAGGAAGAACATAGCTGCATTCCCATTCTTTCAGTATAAGAGATCAGAGATTGAGAACTCCTGCCTCCTGAAAGGTCTCTTTTGCTTCACAGTCCAGTTTGTATTTGTTTAAGCCTGAGGCAAGCAAACAAGACACAAGCTCCCAGGAATCCATAACCACCCTGATGCTTCTGAGTTGCAAATCATCTCCATTGCCATCTGTTTTCAGTCACTCCAAAACGAGTTCTGAAAAGTCAATTGTTTTCTTCTAGGAAAAATAAACATGCAAGCTGCTATTCTCCTGATTTCCAGCAATTTTCTGCTGTGGGTAAATGTAGCTTCAGATTTTAGAACCAAGTCTCATTCTCATCCAAAGAATTTTGCAATATAATTACCTCATTTTTACTGACTTGGATAACTGCTTTGGATAAAAAAGAAGAAAGGGTGTAAAGTCTGTAAGACAAATTCGTCCTCCTGCCCCTTTGTTATAAAACCTTGGAACAATTGATAGTGATTAATCTCAGTTGATATTTCTTTGGTTCCCTATTTGTTGATAGCAAAGCATTTTATGACTGATTGTTTTCAGTTGCTTGGAGAGCTGTCAGATCTGTACTGTGGTTTGATTTGGTTTCCAGGGACTAAAATTATTATTTTTCTTATTTTTACAGATCTAACACATAGTAGCTGATGGAGGTGGCCCTTCGAAAACCACACTGTGAAGCCAAAGCTACCTCCAGACTGGGAGAAGATTGACTAGAGATTCTGCAGGCAGAAGCAAGTTATGGAAGGCAATAAGACAGTCTTGGTATGGGACTTTTTTTGGACAGGGGGTGGTGTTTTGTTGCTTAGGTTTTTTTATTTTATTACTAGTTTTCAGCATGCCCAGTTTATACATTGAACACACACAGTCTCAAATACAGTGGCAAAATCCATCCCTAGGTGTAACATCAGTGGCTTTCCAGGAATGATGTCAGCCTTTGGAACAGTACTGTCAGAGCCAGCTGGGGGCCTGCATTTTCTGCTTGTTTGGGGCTGGAGTGCTCCAGCCCAAGCAATGCCCCAATCTATGAGTGCTTGGGAAAGGCTGTGCTCAGTTGAAGGAGTATGAAACAGGGTTCCAGACTCCAGACCACAAGACAAGGACAAAATGAAACGTAAAAGAGCTAGCAGAACTCAAGGAAGAAGGGCTTTGATACTGAACTGTGCAATACCCATCAGCTTCACCTCCCATCTTCAACCTCCTGACTATCTCTAACAGTGACCTACACCCTTTGACTCTGAACCTTCCTTACCCTCAATTTTAGCCTGTTACAATCTCTGCATCATCCTTTTCATCTACATCTCACAGCTGTGTCCACCCTGTCTTTCCTGACTCCTCACTTTTCTCATGGTCCACCTACAGACATGACCAACACCACATGTATGTCATCCCTGGCTCACCTGCACGTCTCCTTCCGATTCCAAACTAAAACCTCACCAGCCACTATCCCAAACAAGTTCTGAAGAAAGAACAATCATCTGTCAGAGTTTCTGCTCCAAATTATGCAGAATAAAATTTCATTAAAACAGAAGTCTTTGATATTAGACAGTGCTTTGATTGCTTCCACATATAGTGCACTCAAATTTTCCTTGTTTTCAGAAAGTATATGAAAATCAGCTTTTATTCTGGAACTTCAGGGCTCTGCATGACCACAACTGCTTTTCTCTATAGCCTGCTGTGCTCATTTATACACAGTGTCAGTGCTAACAACTTGACCTAAAGCAGAACTTACATGTGAGCTCATGTGTATGGAGAGAACAACTGGCTGCTACTGACCAGTTTGCTAAAATTTAAGCACTTTTGCACAAAAGAATGCTCTTACAGCCGTGGTGTCTTACTGGACAGATTATGTGATCTGCTTAACACATGTTCATCCCTGTCCAGTTAATAAACACTAGGAGGAGACTGCTTGAGGCCAAGCACTATATGGTGGTGGCTGAGGGACACAGTCACAGCCCAGGGGCCACATTTACTTCCTCCCCCTTCTTTGTAATCTATTGTTTCCACTGCCCAAAGTTAGCAGTATGCAAAATCAGTGCTCAGAAATGCAGCAAAATGAGTGATAGGAATCATTACTTTGCACGCCCCCACTACCTCCAAAGGAAGGTGTCTCCAGTTCTCTCCACCACCTTCTCCTTCCACTGCCCACATTACTTCTTAGTCTGCTGCCACTGCCCTTCCTAGCTGGCTGCATTACTGCCAGTTCTTTTTAAAAAGAAGAACAAGAAAAATCCAACCAAACGCTAAAAACCAACCAAACCAAAAACCACACAACTCTTTCAGTTGCCAGATCATTATTCACCATTTCAGCCTTTCTGAAGCATCTTAAATAATTTAGATGATGCTTCTCTGGTTCTCTTCTTGAGCCTACAGCCCTGCTACTCTTTTCAAGCTTCACATATTTTCTTGGATTTTTACTTTTCCTCTTCTAGTCCCCTCCTCCACAACACATTGCAAGAAGTGGAAGCAAGTCCCGTATTATGCCCCAGGAGACCATTAATAACAATAGACTTGAACTTGGTTTTACTAAATCACTCATACCAACATCTTGGCTTCTTTGCTTTCTAACCCATGGCCATGAATTGTCATGAAAACAGTACAACAGTTGTATCTTCACATTTATGTCCTCATCAGCTTCTATAATATACTGCAAATACAGCCTATCAAATACACCAGGCCACATTGAACCATGACTAACACAGATCTAGCACTACAGACTGTGGGTGAAATTTTCCCCACATTTTCTCATATACAGATCTTTGAACACAATTGAAAGATCTGGGAATTCCTTTCTCCTCCATCCCTGGTCATCATCTTAGGATACACGTCTGCAGAAGATGGTATCACTGCTTCAGCAGTACTGTCTACTTACAAGCCTATTGGATGCAAGATGGATTGGGACCATCCTAGAACAAATCATTGTTGTGTTCACATCTCTTCTGCTTCTCACCATTCTGGTCTCATTTCTGTCATCTGATTCTTCTTTATCCACATTGCCAGTTCTCATACGCATTCACATCACACATTTAAGAAGGTGACAAAGAATGTCAAATGTTTTTATAATCCAGCTAAACCACATGTGCTGTTTCAACCACCAGCTTAGTTCACTGTTCCCCTTTTAAACAAACACAAACAATTCCAGAAGATCTAGCAACAACAGAAACAGGCAGGCAGCAGAGCAGTACACGCTGAAACTCAGCATGGTCCCCCATTAGGAGGAAAATTTCAAGTGCTTTAATCATGACAAACAGCACCACAATGAGTCAGTGGATATGACAGGTCAACCTCTTGGCTGGTGCAGCGCCAACAGCTTCCACAGGGGTTCATCAGGCATGAATTGGCCCCATATGTGAAAACCCACTATAATTTGTCCAGTTTCTCCCATCCCTGTGGAGCAAAGTCTCCATATGCGAGATCCCACAGAGCTGTCAGCCAATGTCACATTTCAATAACAGCAAAAACAACCAGGGCTGCATAAACCAACAAAGCAATCCCATTGCTCATAAACTGGCAAGTGACCTAGGTTGGCAATATTTTTGTTGATCACAACCCTTTCTATGGAACAAAACATAGGAACTATCATGCCAGAACAGGCTCAGTGATCCATCTTCTCTTTGCAGAGGCCAACATTGATGCTTTAACAGGAGATTAAAAATGGATATATGACGCCTGCAAAGCACCTGGGTCAGTTGTGCAATATTTTGCCTTTGACCCAGGGCAAGACTCTGCTACTCTTATATAGAGCTGTGCAACATTATACTGTGTTATCCCAGATATGAAAGACTGACATATTTCTTCATGACAGCACCTGACAAAGTCAAAGGATTGTCCTTTCTTCTTTTCTCTTCCTTTTTATTTCAGCTTGATGAATATAACTGCACGTCCTCTTCTTAAGATCAAAGCTCTGACTTACCAATACACTGAACTTTACAAATTAATTCAACTTTTGTCAAAAAAGCAACATTGTGATTATTACTCATGTTAATGTCTGTTCTAACAGAGGAAGAAGTAGTCTCATAGCATTCTCTCTTGAACCTTTCCCTATTGCAGAGCTCTAATCCCTTTCCTTGCTTCATTCAACATCAAATTGATGTTGGTCTATGCAATCTCTTTTTAGAGAGGTTCTCTCCCCCCAGACTTTGTACATTTTTATTATTTTCTACCTTTATTCCACCTTCTCAGGCAAGCTTTATATAGTTCAGCTACAAAAATATTTAGCTCTACCTCTACCCTAAACCAAGACTGCGTTCTCTGCTCCTACAAACAAACCAATAGAACAGGTGAGAAATACAAATATTAAATTAAAAAATGAGACAATATGTTTTGGCCTGTTGTATCTGAACTAAAGTTCAGGGAAGTTGGTTCCAACAGTACTGACAGCTATACGATGAATCATATTCTTTCTAAACCACTGATATTTAAAGTACAAGCTGTGTTTCACTGCTAAAGTGGAGATTAAGATCAGGGTACTGTTTTATTTGTCTGTCTTGTTTGGTCACAGAATGATTGATTTTGCAAATATTAAATCAAAAGAAAATACAATCTGTTCTATTATTTCTTCTATTTTTCCCATCTCTGAAACAAGCACTTTTTAAACACTCTGCCAGTGAGCCTGACAGAGCATACCACATGAGGAACTTATAAATCAATTAGAAAAAAAAGCATAAACACTTTTGTTTCAAGCTACTAAACCCAAAAGCATTTGGCTCACTCAATTTATATATTATTAATACTTATAGCATCTTCTGACTATACAGCATGAATTATAGAGGGGAAACACTTGCATCCATCCCCAAGCTAAATATTTTCTGAAGTACCAACTGCCAATTCTGGCAGCCCCGCCACCCTGGTTAGGTGATAAATTAAAGCTCGCACTCCCATTGTGCCCCTTGCCAAGCCAAGCAGAGTTCAGCCAGCCAAAGCCTCGCTTGTCCAAACTGCACCCACCCTCTAGTGGGATGAGGAAAAAGTGCTGCTCCGGGCTGCAGCTCTCTCCTATGTGTGCTTTATCCTGCAGCACAGGACGATTTGCCGTAACGCTGAAAGAACATTCGCATAGGATAAGCAGGGTAAGATTTTTCTTTCCCTGCTTCTCTCTACCCCCCCATATCTGCTGGATACACACTAATAAGGCACCTTAGCTTTAAAAGATGATCCAAGCCTTGATGAGTTTTACCAAGAAACTTTATGGGCAATCTTTTCTTTCTAGCTTTGCCTGGCACTCTTCAGAGTCAGTGCCATTTTAACTGAAGTTTCATAGGTGACTAAGCAGTGATTAATCCAGTGAATTAGTGGCTGTAACTATCATACCTTTCTTTTGCTATAAAGAGAAAACAAACACACCAAAAAGCAAAATTTCTTAAAAAAAAAAAAACCAGCTCATTTTCCCCTATGTTTTAAATACAATTGACTGTAAAAGGTAGAAAAATGGAATAATTGCTAAACGGTGAGCACTGCAGTTGTGGTACAACCTGTGAAAAAGCAGCAGAGCTGTAAAGAGGTTTTAGACCCTGACCTGGGTCAGCTGTACAAAATAGAGCAAGCGAGCAGTCCTCAGGGCAAATCACTCTAGAAAGTGGCTGCAGCAACTGAAGGTCAAATCATGACAGGGAGGAGACAGAGCAAGATGCTCTGCAAAGGACAGAGAAGCAGGACCAAGAATGAAAACAGGGCAGCACCCCAGCTACAGATATAGCCCCCCAATACCTGGCAGGAGCTGAGCAGCTCCCATGGTCACAACCAGGATCAGCCACAATGCAGAACATCAAACAAGCCCAAAGCAAGGCATAAGACCAAGAACAGCAGCCCCATAACATCAGGGGCTAAGCCTAAATACAGGCCAGAACCAGTAGGCACAGAACACGAGTGATAACCCAGATGAAGCTACCTAGGGCAATCAGAGCCTACAAGCTCTTATTGAGCTCTGGCAAACCTCCTTATAAACCCAGACTAACGATCCCCAGTGAATTCAGGTGAGTCAAACTAGGTTCAAAAGAAATAAGTAAAGACTTGCAGCAAAGATGCAAAGTAAAAAAACTGCTAAGAAATATATTCTGTTCTTAAATATAACGATATAACTTGCAAATAAATTTGCTTCCTTTAGCAGTAAACCTTGATGAAAGCCAGAGATGAAGAACTGACTCTACAAACAGTGGTACCTTTTACCAGCCTATTTTGTCCACTAAAGGTATGACAGCAAGGCGAAGGACGAAAATAAAGCAGCCAAAGCCATTAAAAGTAAGATGGGACCTGAAACAACTGAACAGGACTGAAGACAGTATGATCCCTTCCTCTACATGATGCAATCAGCAGCCTGCTAGACAGACTCAGGTCTAGAATGGAAACAGCATGAAGTGAAAGGCAGGGTGGGGGGGTGGAATAAAAATAAAGCTATCTTTCATAGATCACATGGTCCCACCAGGAACTATGGAAACCTCTGACTTGTCTGGCTCTCTGTCTTTCCCTCCCTATGGGTCTTCTGCAGAAAGCATAGCTTGTGTGCCCAGGAGGTGATGAAATCCCTAATGTTGTATGGCACATGGGGAATTTGGGAGATTGCAAAACAGGATGTTTCTTGGAGGAAATACAGTCTCAGCAAGCAAAAGGTTCAAGTACGGTACATCTCACAATGATGTAAGAGCTTGATTATGTATCTCACTTAAAGCCCAGCTTAGGGTTTTAGTTCTAGTAGAACTAATAGGCAACACCTGCTGCGATGAAAACAATTTCCGTCCCTGAACTCCAGCAGAAGTGTTTATCTTTTGAGTTAGAAATGTTTCTCTAATGTCTGAACAAGACTCCAGGGACAAGAACATATGCCCAGAACTGACGTTTCTGCGCATTAGATAGCTTATAAAAATGAGAATTAGAAAAACCTGGTATCATCAGATGTCTCATCCAATAAAGTCATTAAATGGAAAATACAAAAAGGTTCTTCTAACGTTTCCTCTCTCTGCCACTGTAGTCCTAGTTGCTCTTTGTAGAGCAGAAACAGAGGCTACTGAAAAGCTTGCTGGGGTAAATTCTGAGTAAAAATTCAGGGCTTTTCCAGACCTGTCCCTGGCAAAATTACCATTGATTTTAATGGAAACCTTACCCAAATATGGGCCTCAGGACTTGGCCTCTTGGGTTCAGTTACTAATTTTACTATTAAAGGTTAAACAGAGCTGTTGACAGTACAAACGATTTTCTTACGTAAGCAGTGAGAGTGTCAGATATACCAGATAAAACAATACTGCCAAGTGAAGGCAATATAGGTTATGGGTGAACGTCCTTTCACAGAACATACTGCACCAAATCCCAAATTTCACCCTCTTCCTCAAGCAAATCTCCCATTTAAGTCAATATTACCAAGAAGCAGAGTCAGCCCTAAGAAAGGACCTCGGGGTTCAGCCATGCTTGCTACAAGGGCTTTAGGAGGCTGTAGCTGTTGAAAACACAAAGGCTCTACCTTTACAGAACCAAACCTGTGGGCAGAGAAAGTTCATCAAAAAACGCATGTTTTCCTTTACACTGAGAAAGGAAAAGGCACAGATGTCAGGCTCCATCAACAAAACTGAAGGGTGAAGTATTGCTTCATTTTGAACTTAGGGGGACTATCCTAATAATGTTCTAGAACGATAAGACAGACCTGCCCTGCAGATGTAACTGTTGTACAGCTGCATTATTTAGTAGCCATTAAACACTACAACTGCAAATTAAGTGCCTCAGTCATGCAGTTGCACACACACAATTCTTAACAATAAACCCCTTGATGATAGGAATGTCAGGGAGAGCATGTAGGGCTTTCCTCCCATACTTTCTGCTATGATACTCTTTATCTAAGGCTTGGACACAAACCAGAGACTTGTTTTTAATCCTTGACCAAAAATAATGAAATTATGTGATCCTTAAAAATAATAACCATCCAGTCAAGGGCAAACTGCCTTCAGCTCAGTCTAACAACACTTCATTAGTTTGGTGATTAAGCAGCAACTCAAAAGTTAACTGCTTGGAATATCTGTTGTTGTTATGCTGGAATCACACTGTCAGAGCCATAGGATAGTTCTGTCTTTAATAACAATGCAACAGACATTGAGGGAAATTCCTGTGGTTGTCTGTCCTATTCAGATACAGTTATCATCCAATAGATCATCAGCTGTACAATAGTCAATGGTGTCGTAAAGTTTTTGACACAGTTAACACATTAACACATTAGACAAATGTCGGATTTGAGCCAATTCTCATCAAAACCAATGGAAAACTCCAACAGAGTTGTACTGGGCACAGGGATGGTGTCACACGCATTGTCAATCTCGTAGGAAACAAGACAATCACAGCAGCTTTCTTCTGACATCAGCGTCTGCCTCTACTTGAGGCTTTGGCAGAGCCTCATGGAGGACTGGCTCTCTTTCTCCTGCTTCTTTTAAACAGCCTGAGAATCACTGGGGTTTGGTTTTTTGGCACAGGGCACTCAAAAGGACATTGTCAAGGTTCACAGAACTGAAATCTAAATCATTTTTCTCTCTCTCCTTCTCAAATTTCATGTACTTTTTAAGTGTGATTTGGTGTTTACCCAGTGCTTTCTTAAACAAAGCAACAAACCGTTGCTTTACAATCAACCTCACTACCATAAATCACATGCCAGCTCTGACCATGTACTATTGGAGCATGGTCATATCAGCAAACATGCCAGTATACCTAACCACGGAATGTATTTTCTGAGCAAATGTTTGGTACAACTCACATCCTTTGCTGAGTAAGAGTTCATTGGGATTGATCTGCTCAGGAAAGGAACATAGCAGATGAAAACATACTGTTCCTTTACAGTCATAATGCTAACACAGCAATAAACAATATCTCAACTGATAAACCAAGCTTAAAACAACAAAATCCTTGTGCAAATCATGCACAAAATTGCCAGAACTCCCAGTTTAAAATAAAAAGCTTAAAAATAATGAAAGAGGGAAAAGGACTATATTAATCATTATGGCTCTGCTTCCTGCTGGGTTGAAGATCCAAGTGAATGAGAGGGCAGGAGAACCTGATCCTGGAAATATGCTCACAGAGACTTAAGTAAGAGTCTGAATCCAAGATAACTGTCCCTTTTGTAAAGACAGGGCTTCAATAGCAGAATAAAATCTGTATTTTTTTCCTATTAATATGGAAAGACATTAGCCCAAGGCTGAAGAGTCAGACAGAACAGATAACAGGTGTCGGTGAGGTCTAAATGAAGCCTCTCTCTCCCTTCTTCTCTATTCTTCCCCATCCCTAACGCCACCCAAATCTGCTGCTATCCTTGATTTCATGTTTTAGCAGATCTGCAGCAGCCAGCCCCAGCTGCAGGGACAAGGCTGCTGCATGAACAGCCTAGCAGGGAGTTTGTTGCTCTCCATCTCTCCACCCAAGAGCTTGCAGAGGCAGGAGCTGTGCAGGTGGAGCAGCTCAGTTTGTGCTCCCTGTTGCTGTGTGTTCCCATAGATGCTGCACCAGAGTCAGCCCCGCAGCCAGGGAGGCTGCAGCACATCTTCTTCTGCACTGGCCGGACTTCAGGTGACCATCCTAATAGTGCGTGTAGTAAGCAGGAACATGCTTCCTTTCTCCAACATACTTTCCTCAGCAGATGTTTGCTGTCATGCATTTGTTTCTGGCAGAGACCTTAGTTTTTGGTCTAATCTAGTGCTTCAACAGCACTTGATTAAGTTGCCCTGAGAATACAACCTGTGCAAGCACTAACTAAAGAAGGTTTCCGGTCTCCTATCTCAGAGCCTTCAAAGGAAAATGCTTGAAAAAGATGATAAGCAGGTAAATGGCTACTTAGTTGGTGATGAGCCATCAGGATCAGCCACGTAACACCAGCATTCATTATCAAACTTTGCCCAGCATAATACCCTTAACTCCAAAATTTGTCACCACAAAAATAATCTCTTTTAATAAGGTGGAAATGTGTTCTGAGGGACTTGTTTTTATTTCACTGCAAAGAACACAACATATCTTTTTTTTTTTTTTAGCTGAAATTCATAGAAGACTGCCTGGTTTACATGGGATAGTGGGCAACGAACATTCACTGCAGTGTGCCTGCAAAGGGAAAGAAATTACTTCTCAGAGGGGACCAAGTTCAAGATTTCAGCCTGCACTTTAAGCAGGGGCTAAGAGTAAAGTCCTGCCTGCTGGAATTGTGAAATCTCTGTAACCAAGTTTATAGGCAAGTAGTAGCACAGCTGGCAAAGGCTTTCAGCTAGGAAAAAATTATTCTAGTGGTGAAGACGTGCAGTAGGGTGCAGATGATGTGCAAAAGCACATCAGATGGGGGGCTGCGTGGACTGGAGGCTGCTGAGAAGCCACTGCAGCGTTTGTGAAGGATTTTAGGTGGTTGTACCAAAATGCTTTAGCAATTGCTCTTACAAAACTATTTTTTTCCTCTGTTTGCTGCATTGACTCTGGCTTTGCAGACAGCTACAATGAAAACCTTTTGAAATGCCAGAGAGAGGGAGGAGATGGAACTGGCATGTAACATGAAATGAGGAGACTGGGTTGGTAGGTCCTGATGGAGCACTTCAGCCCAGTGGTGGATTTGGGAAGCAGCTTTTCTGAGCTGAATGCAGAAGTCAGAATGGGAAAAGATGCCTTTTCTTACAAGGGATCCATTTAAAAAGCTTTTCTGAAAATCGGGTCATAAACAACTGAAAGAAAGAACTTCAAAATCTATATTGGTGAAGAAAAAGAAGGTAAGGAATGAACCTAACTTAGATTTCCCCAGGGAAGCAGAAATAGGGGTCTTGTTAAAGCACCAGCTGTTAAATCCCATCTGTATGTAATTTCCATTCCTATCATCTGTGTAGAATGAAGCCCTTCCAAAAAGGATCGTTAGTGAACTGGCTAAAAATTGGAGGAGGCCCAAGTGCAAGCTTGTGGTAGGTGTCCCACAGCTCAGAGGAGACTGTCTGTTTCCCACGTGGGTTTGAGGCCAGATGACATTTCTAGGCAGTGTAGAGGCAAAGGTCGCCAGTGACAGGATTGCCCAAGTATAGAGAAACCGCATCAGGGAAAACTAGAAGTTGCTGAAGCAGCAAAGTCACCATTGGAAACTCTTCCCAAGGCCCAGGCAAAATGTTGGCCACTGGGCTGCCATTGGAGGTATGACACTGGCATCTTGAAAGCCATGTTGCTGATCAGAAATGACTCTGACCCATGGAAAACATGCATGGCTGAAGTACCTGGGAAGTGCCAGAAGTGAATAAACTGTAATCGTCAGCTGCGTCAGGAGAAATCCAGCTTAGTGAAGTTCGTGTCTATATAAGGGTGGACTTTTAATAAAATGATCATTATCTCTACTGCTGTGGGTTTTGAGTGACCTTCATCTACCTGTTGTTTTACGACTGTGAAGAGCAGCTAATTAACTGAGTAAGGTGCTGTTTTGGACTCAGTTCGTCTGTCTGTTAAGTGTGCTAATACGTTTGCTCCTGGACATTTTTCAGACATGTCTACTGGATGGGAATAAGAACAAGTGCTGACTCTGGAGATAACTCGTGGTTTCCCCACTGCTCCTCCAGGGTGACATGATGAACTACTCCCCATGTGCACTCCGAGCAAAACTGCAGTGAAGCCTGTTCATGAAACTCTGTTTGTGAGAAAAGATTGTCCATGTGCTTGTGCCATTTTTTTATTGTGTACAGTTCTGGTGTCCTCAACATAAAAAGGACATGGAACTGCTGGAACAAGTCCAGAGGAAGGCCACAAGGGTGATCAGGGGACTGAAGCACCTCCCATATGAAGATAGGCTGAGAAAGTTGGGGCTGTTCAGCCTGCAGAAGGCTGCGTGGAGACCTCATAGCAGCCTTCCAGTATCTGAATGGGGCCTATAGGGATGCTGGGGAGGGATTTTTCGTTAGGGATTGTAGTGACAGGACAAGGGGTAATGGGTTAAAACTTAAACAGGGGAAGTTTAGACTCGATATAAGGAAGAAGTTCTTTACTGTAAGGGTGGTGAAGCACTGGAATGGGTTGCCCAGGGAAGATGTGAACGCTCCATCCCTGGCAGTGTTCAAGGCCTTGGGTGACATGGTTTAGTGGGAGGTGTCCCTGTCCATGGCAGGGGGGTTGAAACTGGATGATCTTAAGGTCCTTTCCACCCCTAGCTATTCTGTGATTCTGTGATTCTGTTTCTACTGACCGGTGGCAATCAGCTGCTGGACCAGTTCATGCTAGACCAAAGACCACATTATGCCAGCTTATGTTGGTCCAAAGACCATATTCTGCAGGAGAACAAGTAGCAGGTGCATCTGGTGGAAAGTCACGTCATAGGGACAGAGTTCAGTGTACCTGGTGTCACAAGAGAAGAGGCTGGCTCTGAAACAGCTCGGTGAGTCAAAGGCTGGCAGACATGACAGCAGAAGGAACAGAAAGGGCATAACAAGGAGAGTGGCTCTCATGACACCCTAGTCCCTTCTCCAGAAACTTAGAAGTTAGGACCTAGCCCTCATCCAAAATCAGACTGTGCTTAAACCAGAGTGAGCTCTCTGGTTTTAAGAGCTCTCTGGTAGACAGAAGGTCTATTACCATCACACTGGTCAGATGGTGATAAAAGAGAAACAAAATCACATCCTGGAGCACAGCCAAAGACAACTATCTAAGTTGCCCTCAGCAGGCTCAATTGTAGCAGTAAGAAATGCCAAGAGATACTTAGGCATGTGCACTGGCTAGCAAAACTTTCATTTACAAACAAAACTACTGTTATCCCCATGTAGCAGATACCCGTGATAAAACACCAAGTGAAATGTTTGCAGTTTAGGTATGGTGCCATCAGACTAAAAGAGTACTCAAACATCAAGGCAAAACCCTTGTCTACTGAATGTCATTTAAACCCTTGAATATTCAAGAGATGTGTCAGAGAATGACACACAATCTAATCAAAGATTTGAGAAGTGACAACATCTTTATTTACATTATGTTGTTTGTGTCCTTAAAACACAGAGGGAACTTTTGGTAAGAGAGTAATGGACTCCAAATCACTTTAATGAGATAAAGAGTAAATTTACATGGACTAGACATCAAAAATATCCTCCTGGTCGCATGTTTAATCATCTGATTATTTCAGGAGACATGTTTTGGCACACTAAAGGGATGGAGCTGTTTGTAAGCTCAATAAATTGTACAGGTTTGCTCAAAACTTCACAGAAGAGGCACAGAACTATTATGTCAGCTAATTAATAAAGATTTTTTACTGGAAAAAGGAATACTCAATACATTTTAGACAGTTAAAATTGCTAAAACCAATCCCTTCTCAGTCACCTGAATTCAAAGGACTTCAAAACCAAGCTGATCTCAAATCACTAATCCATCCCTCGTCCTTCAAAATACCTTCAAGATGCTGTTGATCTGCATTTAAACCAGTTGAGATGATTGATGAGCAGCGATTGGGTCACCTGAGGAATCTATAAAGGTTTTGAGAGCAAAATCAGTATTCCACTAAACTGCAAGATGTTATATGTGAAGCCCAGGGGTAAGCTTGGAGTTCCCTGGGATATGCTATTCTCTCTACTCCCCCTGGTTTCTGCAGGGTGGATAACACACGCAAACCAGCTGCAATGAGCCTCCCAAGTCTGGCTCTCTTTTGTTAGGTCTGTTGATGCACAAAATACAATTCAGGCTCCCTGGCTCATTATTGTGTAACACTGTCACAAGACCAGCTTGAATCTATTCTCACTGCTCCTTAGCCAGCTGAGGACATCTGCACTGAATGCTGCTTTCCAGGCACATGGTAAGGAATGTATACACACACCGTATATACAGACATGTATACCCATATACTTCCAAGGGTGCCCTGGATTGTACAGTGTAAGGAGTGCTCTGGTGGGGATACACTCTGGTTTCCATACCTAATAAATCTTACCCAGCGATGAAAGAACCAAACAGCCTAATTTTTTGCAAATGAAAAATGAAAGATTTTGGCCTGCTTAGTACATCCAGCCTGCCTCACACGTTCATTGAAAGAAAGGCTGAGGGAACTCCACAACCCTCCCAGACAGATGCAGAAAAGAATTTGGAAATACCCCAGTGTGTTCCAGCAGCCTATAATGGGAGACTGGTTGTGGAAGAAGAATTGCTGGTATGATCTCAGGACTCAACCCACTGTAGTCAGACAGTCTGCCCACAATGATGGGCCCAGCCAAGACAATACAAGCTCTATACTCACTGATAATCTAGACCCAAATACAAACAACATCCCCATGCCTAACCATGCTACTCAAGTCGTCAGATGAACATGGAAAGGTAACATAGATAGCAGGCTACCTGGTCTCCTAGTTTCAACACCAGTGAAATTTCTTTGCTGCTTTCAAAAACGCCTAATGGGACCAGTTGTAATGATGGATGTAAACAGCTCCTCCAGCCACAGGTAGTGCTGTATAAGAACTAAGGTCCTGTGTGTATTACACTGCTGCCTCTATTCAGAAAACTAAAAAGAAGTTCAGTCCTGCTTGTATATGCTGGAATCATTACCTGCAGTGTTCCCATAAATCATATAAATGAGTATTACTATGTCACTACTTAGGATGGTTGCTGTTATTGAAAAACCTTCTGGCAATCTAATCCTAGTCCCATCCAAGCCAAGGCTGGCTTCAGTGAAATTTATACCAGTTTCAAGTCTGTGACCTGCATTTTCCCAAAAAGACTCTGGCAGCTGGACAGTGTTGAGGCTGCTGTGCCCATTCTCCATCATATTCCCCAACCCAAGGGTGAGAGAGGTTGACATGGAGCCACGCTACACCACCAGCAGCTGCATCCTCCTCCAGGCTGCCAGTGCTCTGCACCCCTGGAATGGGGTCTGCTCCATGGCCACTACATATCTGAGTCAGAGACACCCCATTTTCCACTTGGGATGAAACACCTCATGTCACAGGAGACTGGGGAGGACCAATCCCAACCTTCCTGCTGGGGACATAATACAACACACACAGCTGAAGCTCAGCAGACTCTCAGGGCACCCAGCAAAGCTGCTGGTGAAAGAAGACACAAAAGCATAACCAGCATTTACCTCAGCCAATGTGCCATCAATTATCAGAATAAAAACTTCACTGAACACAGAGATTTGAAAAGGCAGAGATTAGTCCTGGGAGGCAGCAGAAGACCATGGACACCCTGCCTGTGGTCTCATTCTGCACATTCCACCCTCTAGTCAGCTCTGAACCACTTACCCAGAATCTAATTTATTCCTGTGGATTTTCAAGAAATATGAATCCTAAAACAAGATGTACTGAAAGTTCAGTACATGGTATTAAAGCTACTATCCATCATGTCAATTCTGCTTCTCCAATTTATTCATTCTGCTTGTTATTATCATCTGCCTATAATCTACTCAAAAACAATACCCTTATGATTTTTTCCATGCTTATTTATTTCCTCAGTCATTGACTTGGTTTCCTGAGGCTATCAAAAAAATAAATATAAATATTTATATAAACACATCTCTATTTTGAAATTGTTCCTAACTACTTATAAATGCAATATGACCCCAACCAAAAATCAAAGCATATTTGGCACATGGGACCCACTCCTGCCTATGAAAATGGGTGTATCTGAAATAGCCCCAGGAAAGAACTCACACAACATCATATGCAGAATGCATTTAAATAAACATAGAGTCCGGTCTTGGCCCATAGAGAGGCAGAACTCCTGAGCAGGTAGGAGAAGAGCCATCTGAATGACATCACAGGGAGACATCTGTGCAGCAGCCAGATGTGCAGATTTAGTTGCGCAGTATAGCAGCACCAAGTTTGTTTATAGTTGGACAGGTGAAAGAATGGAAGAATTGGATTGCATTCATGGACACATTTCCAGAACAAAATCTGATTACACTAGGATAGAGAAGATGGCAAATATTATCTCTGAGGGTTTTTCTCACAGAAAACAGCATCCAGCAATTCTTCCATTTTGGGTTATAGATTTAAAGTAATTTAGAATAAGGAGAAAAAAACTCTTCAGAAATAATCCCTTTGCAGACATGAGAAACTACCATGTACGGTCCCATGCTGATGAGCCCAGCTATAATCCAATCTTTGCTTTCTGCTGACTAGCTGAGCTCTCGTGGTTTATTATGTCAGCGGAACCCCTCAAAAGAATTATAGCCTTTTATTCAGCTCCGAACCACGTATTATTATGAATACTAAACTGGTTCAAATAGTCTATTGGTCCTGCTGTAACGAAGTCTTAAGTAATAACCTATCTCTTCGAAGAATGTGTTTTCATTGGCGTCAGATCCCACTGAAAGCAGGCGTGCATGCTTGTGGATACACTGTGCACAATGTCCCTGGAGCAAGCACATGGCAATGTATAAACAACAGGACAGCGCTCCCGTCACCACAGCATTGCAAAATCAAAGGCTTCCACAGCAAGCAAAAATCTATCGTAATGAAAACACATTAAATGATGCTCAGAACAAATGCAGATAAGGGTGATGCAGGCAACATGCCCATCATAGTAGCAAGCTGCAAGCAATTTGTGATAAATAGTAATTAAAGGTATTAATAAAGTTGATTTGAAAATAGCTGCTAGGATCAGCCCTGCAAAAGGAGAGGCTGAGGCAGGTTCCTGCATCCAGGTGATCCAAGTGGAATCAACAGACCCTGTGACAGCAGCAGGACTCTAATTGGTATTTTGAAAGTTGCCTGTTCCTGTATTGATAACTGCTCACTCAACGCCCACAAAGCAGCAGGACCAAGGCTCTGCTTGCTACATTGAGCCTTGGCTTTTCTACATGCTGGCTGCAAGTCCTGTTCATGACTCTTAAGATTTGAGGAATCTTTTTAGTCACAACTCTTTGGGCTTGACAATTAACTATTCACTGAAAAGGTGGGCAGGTTATTGTGAACTTAAATTCACAGTACTCATTATTCCACAGGAAGAATACAAACCCATAAACTCTGTCATGTATGTCACAAATGCAAGTATCTCTAAGCCAACATGATTTACGGGCCGTGCTGTGTCAGAGCATCTGCCTAGATCCCATGCAAACAAAATGAGAGATCCATGCCGTGAGAACAGTTAGACCTATGGGTTAGTTCTTGTCATATCTGCACTGAGAAGTCCCAAAGCAGTGGTAAGTCCATCTGTACATACAAAGTGAAATGTGGTTATGAAATGCCAATGAGAGACTCCGATGAGACTGTAGATGCGATTTCTGTCTCATTGCTCTGACACGCTCTGCACTGAATCTGTTGGGTCCAACATGAAAACAAAACCAGACCCTTAATCTCAGCATCAGCTGTTGCCTGAATCAGTGAATCAGTGGAGAGAAAGCATAGGAGAGGCAGGCAAACCATCCCTTCGATTTGTGTTTGCTGGTGTCCACGTGGCCATCCACAGGAGAGCCAGATTCATTTTCAATCTGAGGTCAGTCCAATTGAGGGCCAGGACAGACAATTTAAGAGCATTATATTGTTTGGACTCTGATTCTGGAATCACTGTACTCTGCAGAGAGTCGTACTTTGTGGGTGGTGACTACAGTGCTATAATTACCACTATAATTACACTGGCATGTTTCCTTCTTGGCGAGCCCCATGGAATTACAGTCCCGTTACCTGACCTGCGTTTCTGATAGTCCTAGCACGATAGACTATAGCTTTTTGGTTTTTTGGCCTGGCCACAAGCTGGTAGGGTAAGTATGAATTGGAAGGCCAGGAATGTTGAGTCCACTTTGACTGCAAGTATCACTTGTGGCTCCTTCAGGAGGTGAGGTGGAGGAGGAACCAGGGAACCAGAACATCGGAGGAATCTGGCACCACAAAGGAGAAGGACACTCTGGGAGTAGCAAATCTCACCCACCTTTAACTTCCGCCTCATGTAACTGCACCATAAACACATATAAGCTGTGTGTATCTGACAAATATGTCAGCCGTGACACTTCATTATTCACATTAGGCTTTGGCATTAATATCGTAGTGGTCATTCTCACCTCTCCTACAGCTATTGCTTCAGGATTTGGTGGTTCAAAAGCACAAAAACATCTTGCATTGCAGGTGGAACCCAGCTCATCTCTGGGTTTGCTCCTACCTGGAATGAAGCACACGTTAACCTTGAATCACGTAAATAAAGGAGGACACTTTACATATCAGGTGAGGGACCGAGATAACTCCTTGTTGCTTTATAAAAAAACACGTTTTTCCCAAAATCAAACACAATTTCTGCAGAAGAGCTGTGATGAGTTTCCATACTCCTCCAAGCAGGCTCTGACACCACAGCCCTTGGATGGGAGACGGAACTGACTGCGTCCCAGCAGGATGTTGTCTGGATGAAACCAGAGACTCCACTGCAAATCTTTTGCAGATTCTTTGTAACACACAGGGGGATTTGGTTTTGGTGACTTTGCTCTAAAATCCTCTAAATCAAAGCTTCTTCTTGAAACTCTTTTCTCTGGTTTCTGCTGTATTTTTCTCCCTGCTGATTTGGAGTCCGACCTGCGAATATGGGTGTTACAGGATGTTCAGCACCTCTCTGCGTCAAGTTGCAGCTGACTGAGGTAGCCACTTCACTCAAGGCAATTATTTGAGTTCTTCTGAGAGCCTCTTGACAGTAGGTAAAGATTGTTTCAGCTTGTGGGAGTGCCAGCTAGAACCCTTTATAACCTGAGTGACATGTAATGTCATAAAAACTCCTGCTAAAACTCACTCTGTCCTTTCAAGATGGCAATTTTGATGTCAATGCCTGTCTTTTCAAACATCAGATAGCAGCTCATCTGAATAAGAACTGGCAAGTCAGAGATTGCCTACAAGTATCTCCTACCAAGAGTCCCTTCTGCGCACTATTTTAGCTAAGAATGTAACTCAGCATGTTTTGCAGATCTCTTTCCCATTCTTTCAGGGGTGGGGGGGAATGCACTGATGTGAGAAAAGGGGAGAAATAAGATGTTTTAGCCAATGCTCTTATCTGATGACTAAGCAGATTGCAGTCTGATATGTCTCAATCTGAACAGTCACATTTTGACAATCCTTTTGCACATAATTGCCAGCAGAGCTTCCATTTTGCTTTAGCTAGTGCAGTAGTCACAGAAATCATGACTGTTTGGCATTATCTGCCTTATATTAGTTGTAATCACATCACATTTTTGTTTATATCCACAAGTAATAAAAACCATGCATATCTTTAGTTTGACTTAAAGAATAAAGCAAATCCATAATTCTGGCAAATTGCTTGGAATTATAGTTTAGAGGCATCTGGTTCAGATATTCCCTAGTAAATTGTTGGCACTGACGTTGCCACTTTTTGTTTTTTTTATTATTATTTGAACCAAAATGTTCTCAGAAACATGTGTTTTTCATCCAATTTCCATGTAATCCATTTTATGAAGGCCGCAAAGCTTACTAAATTTGAAACTTAAACTACCTGGGCAGAAGGGATTGTTTCTGGACACTCATTACACAGCTGATTAACTGAGGAATAAACAATTCTGGCATGCAGCCTAGTGTGTCTGTTGGTTTGGCTTTTTGTCTTTCTCAAAATACCTCCCCAGGTACAATGTGTACATTACAGCCTGTTTTGCTCACAAATTACATACCTGTATTTTATGTCAAGTCCAATACAGTTGCACCAGATTTTCTTATTCCACATAAAAAGTAACCAATTACTTGACTAAATACCTGTTTTAAAAATACCACAGAGTGCTTTCCTGCTGCTCTAAATACGAAAATGTTTGGTAGGATCTCTGACACTTACAAATCTTTCAAATAGTTCATATTTTATCAAAGAAACCAGACCACCTTTAAACGTGGTGCATAAGTCATTGAAACCCATTTCTCAAATACCTGATTTTTACACAAACAATAAGGAAAAAAATATGGCTGTATAATTTTAAACATGATTAGCTCTGACTTTTCTCACATTTCATTTTCGGTGGTTTTATTGTCAACTTCTGCTCATTCATCATAAAAACTACAGCTACCAGAGATTCAAAAATACTAAATCAACGATGGTGGGGGAAAAGTGGCTTAAAATACAACCCTTTGAAGCTTCCCAGCAGACCTACATTTACTGAGCCTAACAGGTTCTCCAGTGTCAAATCCCATTTCAGTCACTGTCAGCAGCTTTATTCGCACCATCCGAGAACCAACTTGTGGGAATTAAATCAACACGTTCCCAGAGCAAGTCCCACACCAGGAGGAACCAAGTCCAAGAGGCAGCTTCCTTTGCTCTCCCGACCACTTTCCCAGCAATGCTTTGCAGCTCTGGGCTGGCTTCGTAATGATGTGTCATTTGCAAGTCAGCACCTTGCACTAAGCCCTGAGGTGGGGAAATTACACAGCAGAAGAGGCAACAGTAAATTCCCCTGCCTTGCTTATTTTCTCAAGGCTGATGAAATCCCATTGTGCTGTTGGGGCAGCACAGCACAGCTTACTCCAACTCTACTGTGAAATGTGTTTAGTCACAGATAAAAAAAAAAAAAACAGAATCCAGACCTCAGCACACCTTCCCCACAGCATCCTCTTCCCTTCTGAAGTCATCAGCCTCTCCGTCCTTCACAACTGGGAGTGCTCGTTCTCTCCCTGTGCGTTGGAGCCTCTTGCACAGCATTCCTCAGCCTTAACCTGCCTGCAACGGCCTTGCAGGGACACAGCCCTGTTAATAATCATGAGTAGCTCATCTCCCTAAAAACCCCAAACAATTAAATGCTTCCCCTTTAAAGGCAGTTGCAAAATGCTCATGTTACTGCTTCGTCATGCTACTGCTTTGTCATACAAAGTTTTAATCAAATTATGAAATCCTCTTAAAAAGTTAAAACCTATGTATGTTAGCTAAAGGGAACTCAAAAGTGTA
The DNA here is from genome assembly GCF_037157495.1 of Lathamus discolor. Lineage (NCBI taxonomy): Eukaryota > Metazoa > Chordata > Aves > Psittaciformes > Psittacidae > Lathamus > Lathamus discolor. The sequence goes on along the minus strand of NC_088893.1, from coordinate 11,027,242 downwards.
TTCCTAAAAGCCAACAGTCAGTCAAAACTGCTGGAAGCAGTTGTGGTCCTCTCCAAAGTGTTACTCCTCAAACACGTCACCAAACGCCTCGCAACCGGACACCATCCTGCAATCAGGCACTGGTGTCCACGCAAGCTCCCTGCCGCTGGAGCAAAGCTGCAGGCGCAGTGCCTAGGGATCCAGGCATCCCAAGTCCCCTGGAAACCAACCTCTAAATCACTGGAATTGGTAACTATTCTATAAAACTACCTGGCACGCAGATTGGCCATCAATTGTGCTGTCAGGGAGCAAGTTACGCCACGCTCCAAAAGATGCCAAATTTGCTAGAGCACGACTTGTGTATCATGCGCATTTTTCCTGCCAGCACTCACCTTTAAAATGCAGGCACAGCTCATTGCCTTGCTAAGGGCGGGCTGAGTGGGATCAGATCCTCTAATCCCAGCAGCACCCTGATGAGTGACCTCGAGGGACAAAGGCAGGGAAAAAATCCTACCACGCAGAGTCCACCCACCACCCAGCAATGCCTGCTGAGCCGGAAGGGATGGGGAATGCCCAGCGCGCTGACAGCCGGCAAATTTCTCCACCAGTGACACGAGGGGGTGCTATTTTAGCCACTGTTTTGGTAAGGAAAAGATGTGAAAATAACCTTGGATGGAGCAATTAATACAATATTGGCTAAAGGAGAGGATGAGCTGCACTAAGGCAGCCAGGGGTGTGTGGTTTGAAGGACATGCTCTGAGAAATGATGAGACCTGAAAAGCGAACCAGAGGGAGGAACCCAGGGTCTGGCACATGGAGGATGCACAGAATTCCTTTAAGTCAAAAGGGCAAAACCTATCCAAAAATTGTAACTTTAAAAAGAGGCAGCAAGAATGATGAGAAATGGCTGCAGGAGGGCATCAGACCTAAAGCAGCAGGGAAAAGGCATTAAGAGGAAGCACAATTTGTGAGGCACAAGAAAAAGAAAAAAAAAAAAAAAAAGAAATATATGTGTTTAATACAAACTTGCTTGTTAGAACAGTACACTGGTTGTTACCTCCTCCTACAGAGAAAAACTGCTGTCCCTTAAATCCCCCTGCCCGTACTCCCTCCATGCTGCTCCTGAGTTCATTCAGTCCTGATCTTACAGTACTGGAGATGGGAATTGCTAAAGTCAGGCTAGTTAGACCTAGCAAAGGCAAATAAATGGCAAAATTCTTCAGCAGTATCCTAGTAAGAGACCACGAACAAAAGAAGGGCCACCGGGCACTCAGGGTGAGGTAAAAATGAGGAAGAAAAACCTATTCCTTTAACAGCCCTGCTGTCTAAAGCGTCAGAGCCCAGGCACAGGGGCTTTGCAGCCATCCACACTGGCACAGCCAGTTCCTTAGAGGAAAGCTGCAAGTTGCACTTCAGCGTATTGATAAAAGGGAATTTCCACATGAGCTTGGCACCACCGCGAAGAATTAGAAAAAGGTTAGAAAAAGCGATGTTTCGAAGCGAAACCCTAAAGAATGACAAACAAACTTTGCACCGCTCAGACCCAGCAAGCAAACCGCCCGGCCTGGGACTAAACCAGCCGAGGCGAGGATAGGGGCCGGCGGGGATGTCTCGGGGGATGCGGGAAGGGGCGGGGGGGCAGACGCGGAGCCATGGTCCTGCGGCGCGGTGTCACGTCCCGCCGCGGAGACCCTTGCTCGGGGAGGTGTGAGTGGATTTCCTCAAGTGCATTTTGACAGCTGTGAGGAAGCGGGGCGGCGGCAGCAGATGGAGACATTCCTGGCTGGGCTCCCCCTGCTTCCCCTCCCCTCGGCGGGACCCCCGGCACGGCACAGCGCGCCCCGGGGCTGAAGGGGGAGGCGGGACCCGCGGGTTCTGATGAAACATCTGATGTGCATTACGGCAGGGCAAGGGAAGACGACATGGGCACTTCCCATCACCTGCTCGAGATTTTCCTACGTGCCCGTGTCCCCGTCCCCTCGCCCCGCTTCAGCCACCGAACAAAGGGAGCAGCCAGAGCCGGCTGGGGGGGTTGCTCGGGGGGGAGTGCGCTTTGCAGGAGTGATGCTTTCCCCACGTGGTGCCGCGGGGGGGGGAGAGGGGAGGGGGGTGGAGGGGTGGTAAGGAAGGCAGCGCTCAGCACTGTTCACCCGGCAGGGTCCGCCCTCAGGTACCACGACCCCCTTCTCAGCCCCCCCCCCCCCCCCAAGTGATGGATTTGGCCCAAATCCACCCGGAGCTCGCAGGGTACAAAACCCTAGCGAAAAAAAAAAAAAAAAGGAAAAAAGAAAAGGAGGCGCGGGTGGAGGGTTTCCAAGAAAGTCAGCGCAATAGCTGCTTCGGAGAAGGATTTTTTTCTTCCTTTTCTTTCAAATCAAGTCTTACAACCAGACAGCAATGCCGCAGGACGGCCGGCGCGGGCAGCCGGCTCCAGGCACGGGCAACCCCGCTGCTTCCCCCTTCCGCCCGAAGTTCCCTTCCCAGCCCTAGTGCTGCGGGGTACCGGCCGCTCGGTGCCTCCTCCCCCGCCTCCAAAGCAGCGCTCTTGTCAGAATCCCGCTTTTCCACCTTATTTGCCCCGCTGCCCCGCACCCCTCCCGTACCACCGAGGGGCAGCAACTTGTGTCTCACCACCACCACCACCACCACCACCATTCCCCTCCCCGCCGGGTGCCGTCCGTGCCCACTGCCCCCCGCACGCCCATCCCCCGCGACGCGGCGCGGGTGGGGCCGGGGGAGGCGGGCGGCTGCAACCTGCCGGTGGAGCCGGGCCGGCCCCCGGCGGGCGGGCGGAGCGGGGCGGCGGCTGCCATTGGCCGCGGCGCGGAGCGACACCTGCTCGGCTCCCTCATGCGAGTGACACCGGGGCTCGGCGGGGATATTTGAGGCACCCTCCGGCGCCGTCACCGCCACTCCGCGCTCGCCGCCGCGCCGGGCACATGCGGTTCGCGGGGCCGCGGCGAGGAGCGCGCTGGGCCCGGGTGCGGCACCCCGCGGGGGAGGACGCGGCGGCGGCGGCGGCGGCGGGGGGAAGGCGCGACCATGTGCGCGGAGCTCCGCGGCAAGCTGCTGGCCCTGGCCCTGCTGCTCGCCAGCGCCCGGGCGGCGGCGGGCACTGAGGCCACGCACCCGCCGGAGGGGCTGCAGGACAGGACCCCGCAGCAGAAGGGGCGCCTGTCCCTGCAGAACACAGGTACGGCTTAGGGCTTGAGGGGGGTGCGAAGGTGGGGTGCTGGGGTGTGTGTGTCCCTCACCCACCGCTTCTGGAGCGCTGGGGAAATGGAGTTATGACGGGCGTTTTATTCCGGCGTCCGACTGTCAGGCGTAAATCATCAGAGGAAATAAGAGCTCGCTTCTAATTACCTTTAAAGCCCGGCTTTGCCAAGCACGTGTTGCCCTTGCAACAGCCACGGCCGCGCTCGGGGCGAAGCGCCTGAGCAGCCCGACCCCGGCCCGCGGAGGCGAGGGGCTGCCGAGGAGAAAGTTTCTCGGCGCAGCGTTTGAAACCGGGTCGAGGAGGGGAGGACGGGGACGGACGGGAGGGAAGGGGAAGCGGCTGGAAATGACTGGTGCTTTGCCTCCTCCGTAGGGAGTCGTGCAATGATGCAACGGGCCGGGGGTTTCTCTCCTCCTCTCCCGCCCCCTGCGCTCCCTCCCCCGGGTATTATCTGCCTAGAAGAAAGAGAGCTGAGGCGTGCACTTCGCTGGATCGCTTCCCAGCCGTGCAAAGAGAGAGCGCGGGATCCAGACGCTTCCCTCCTTCCCCCCTTCCCCTTTCTTTCCCCCCTTCCCTTTTGCCTTTTTTTTTTCTTCTCCCTTTAACACTCTCAGTGCTGCGAAACGTGTTTAAACACACACGAGCAGGAATGCACGAATGCCCATTAGGGACTGCCACATGTGAATCACGGCACTGTGCAGTTCTCAGCACGCTGGAGCCAGGACATGTGATCCGGCAAAGGGTTTGCATCCGGATGCCAACACAAGCACTACAGCTGAGCTCCCGGCCCCAAAAAAAGCCCAGCTCCGCGCTCTGCAGCGCTCCACAAAGAGCTCCATCCCCCTCCATCCATCCCCCACCCCCAGTGCGTGTGTGTGTGCGCAGCTTTTCGCTTGTGGCCGAGACAACCCCCGGAACCGACCCCGTGTCCCTCCCCCAGCGCTGCACTTCGGGGCAGGTAGAAGAGGGGGAGGGAAGAATAAATGCAGCGGCAGTGATTTGGTTCTGAGCCGGGGGAGGGCATGGGAACTCCCTCAGACTCCGCATTTCCATCCGCGGCTCCTCTCTCTGCCTTGCAGCGGGTGGAAATTAGACCGAAAGTTGCTGTAAAGACTTGCAAATGGACCGCATGGCAAAGGAGGTGGGGGGGGCTGGGGACGTCTGAAGCATGCTGCGGTTCGGAGGGGGATTAGGCAGGCTCCCAAGGGCGAGCTTTAATTAAAGGTACCACTAGGGCACAGAGTACGGGAATTCTTAGCATCCTCAGTTCTGGTTTAAAAACTGCCCCTGTTTAACTTTATCCCTAGGCTTTTTCAGCAACCACCTTCCCTCTGGCAGTACTACTACATCAATTTTTTTTTTTTTTTTTTTTTTTTTTTATTTTAAGGACCAGAATGTGTCTTGTTAAGAATCAGATTTTGGTTTTTTTTTTGCTAAGTGAGCATTAGGCAGCATTTTTTATTTATTCCTTTTTACAGTATTACATAACATCTGAAAGGGCAGAACAAGCACACGTGTAATGGCTGGCTCCAGTACATCTATTTTATGTTCTACATATATCAATATATATGTATTTTCAATTCATTTCTGCATGGCTGCAGCTCTGCAGCACTCTGTTTAAAGGACTGTATGTATCAGTGGGAGTTTTGCCATTAACTTCATAGACATCACCACAGGGGAAACCCAGTGGTCTACAAAAAACATTATGCTAATAGCCAGAAACTAGCTCAAAGTACCAGAAATTAGAAGTTTTAGATGGCTGGGTCCTGGGTTTCTCATTTGGCACTTGGAAGTCGATGGGGGGCTTTGTACAAGTCAGACAGCAAAAATCATGCCCGTCCTTTGCTCCTGAGGAATGCAAAAGCATTAGACAGTTCTCAAGTGAAATAGCTTGACGTAAGTATAGTAGATTTGGCATTTACTTCTTGGATATCACTTTCATAACATAATACACCCAAGTTTTGGCCTAATTTCTGCAAAAAGTGGGCATGCTGTGAGTACAAGAGCTGTTGTTGCATGTTTTTACTTTCAAACTGATGATGTTGGCAAAATAACTCCCTCCCCTTACCCACCACCAGCTTCTCTGAACAGTTCTTCAAATTAACTGTAATCAATGCTCGTTTTAGCTGAAATCCAGCACTGCCTGGTTAACGCTGGCGATGTGGGATGTGGAGTGTTTGAATGCTTTGAAAACAATTCTTGCGAGATCCGAGGCTTACATGAGATCTGCATGACATTCCTGCACAACGCTGGAAAATTCGATGCCCAGGTAACATGGTGAAATGTCCGATGTATCTGCTTGCTTCTAATATATACTTGGCATGTATATTAGTTCCTTAACATATCTTTGCAAAAAAGAGCTACTGTTACAGGGCAAATCTGCTTTTGCGCATGACCTAAGAATATTTCTGTTGAAGGGTCCAGAATCAAGACCCCAGAACAGTAACAGAACAGGGGTGTGCAACCTGTCCCAGGAGACAGGCTGTCTCTAGCTACAGCGCTCTGGATCACCTCCACCTACTGTACCCAGAATAACTAAATCGGAATGCTGAACATGGTTTTCAGAAACATTAGGCAGCTTAAGCTTCTACACCATGTTTGTTCAAAGCTGATTCTGAAATGCAGCTTGGGCTCCCAGTTCCTTTAGACATATCAAAATATTTCCCAATGTGCAGTTACTAAAGTTGGCTCTCAAGACTCACACGCAACCAGTACAGGCAACCTCCTAAAGCTGCTCTATTCAAATAAGTCTTTGGTTCAAGCACGTTAAAATACGTTACTTAGATGGTATGCGGTATTAAGTTTGTCTCCTTCATTTTCTCCCCAGACCATTTATGCATCATTGAGACATCCTGTTATTATGTCTTGTAAACCTACTCTCCCATTTCAGTGTGGAGGGAAGAGAACACTACGACGGGCCAGCAGCATTTGGCTTGACCATGTAGTTTACAGTTTAACTCAACGAAAAGCACCAGCTACATGGCACTATTAAAAACATGGTAAAAAGTTGAGCTGTATTCAGGATTCAGCCTGATCCATGAGACATGGTGGGACCACCCAGTAGGAAACGCTTTTGAAGTGCTGAAGTTTTAGGCTCAAATTCTCAAGGATGCATGAAGGGTCTGGCAAGCCATTGAAATGGGAATGGTTTCTTCTGTGGGTATTTGAAAATCTTCAACTAAATTTCCAAGTGGCTTCCAGAAAACACTCTTTTATTTTTGCACCACATTCTGTTGGTGAACAGAGTTGACCGAAGTAAGGCCTGTTGGGAGGGGAAAGAAAAGGGCCTACAAAGGCTGAGTGTAGCCATTGATGCACCTATTCCCCAGTCCTCAGATGCTGCTAGTCAAATACAGCCTGTTTCACATCCAGGCTGTCTCCAGTACAGAAGTATTAAACCCATGGAGTTTTAGTCCATATGGAGGTGACTTTAGCCTCTACAATAACACAACTTTTCATGGTTCATCTCTCTATTATCTGTAGTTATTTCAGGCTGCGTTAAATGACAAGACTAACATTGGCCACTTTGTTCTCTGCTTTCTAGTCTCCTTCCCTCGCTCTGAAACCTTAGAACTGATATCAGGTTTGGTTTGTACAAGAATGTTCCTTTTTTTTTTTTTTTTTTTTTTTAAATCCTTATTTGCCTACCATGCTGAGTATGTTTGTTACTGAAGGGAAGAGCAAGTGCCTTTGGTATGGGGAATTGAATGGGATGATGACTGGACCAGTTCTATGTTCAGCAAGAAACATTCCTGCCTTGAAACAGTTTGGGGACATCTGCTTTCAGGTCTGAGTGAATCTCGATGTCAGTGGAGCTGTGCCAATATACCCCTTGGATAAAGGATAACAAGAATTTGGTCTTCATGAAGCACTTGTGTAAAATAGTCCGGAGCTAACGAAGCTATGTATGCAGTGCAGGAGGCTTCCATGCACCTATTGCTCAGCAGCATAAAGGAATTCTGAGCAGAGCTGTCAGACTGCGATAAAAGCCCTGTATATGGCTGCTGTAGTCTCAGCAAAGAGAAAAGGATGGTTTTGATACGCACTAAGGAATTGACTGAAGGAATCCCAAACAGTGGTTAAAGAGGTGCTACTAAAGCAGCTTTCCTGCAACTTATATAGTTTCTTGGTATGATTTTCTTAATCTCACAATTTCTTGCAGCAAGGAGGCATCAAGACACTGTAGGATTATTGCTAGTGCTGATTTGAATCCCTTGCTGAGGCAATGGTCATAGAGGAAAAATACTCACAGCTGGGGAGTGGGGCAAGTGCATATAGAAGGTGCATACATGTGTATGAGTTTGCAAACTGATTTTAAAAATTAAAAGAAATCCTTGTTTTCAGTTACTGAATGTGTATCTGCTTTTGGTCCTGGGGACTTCAGCCATGGCAGGATGCCCTTTCCTTTGTGTGAGCCTGCTGCTACCCCAGAAGTGAGCAAAGCCAGTAACTCAAGCACTGAATCATTTCAAGGTGCTCACTTTTGCCCTTTCTCTTGTTGGGCATTCAGCTATTGGAGCAAAGGAAACCTCAAAATACCAGTGAGGAAACCCTGTGTGTTCAGCTCCACTGGGGTAGCAAAGCTGGGTAACTTGGCATGGTCTTTAAGGGCAGAGAAACAAAGAAAAGGAGGGGAAAAGCTATTAAGTGATACCCTTAACAATCTAATAACTCCTGACATTGCCCTACAGAGGAGCAGCTGGCTGGGCATAAATCAACTGCTGTGCTTAATGGACAAAAATACAGACCTACTCCATTTCTTTTCTTCTCAGGGAAAATCCTTCATTAAAGACGCTCTGAAGTGTAAGGCTCATGCCTTGAGGCATAAATTCAGCTGCATCAGCCGTAAGTGCCCTGCCATTAAAGAGATGGTGTTCCAGTTACAGCGGGAGTGCTACCTGAAGCATGACCTCTGCTCCGCTGCCAAGGAGAACGTCCAGGTCATTGTGGAGATGATTCACTTCAAAGACCTGCTGCAGCATGAGTAAGTGCCTCCGTGCTGGTGCAGTCAGAGGCGTGGGAGCTCCTTCCAGGAGCATGATGGTGCCAATGGGCTGTGCATCTGCCCAGGAGCTGTTTCATCTCCTTCTGGCCTTAAGTATGTCTTGTTTTCCCATGTTCAACACCAAGGTAATGCTTTCTCTACAGGGGCCTTGGGAGGCTAGGTTATTTACAATGGTAGATGTGACTGTGAAAGATGATATGGGTTGAAGTTGGACCTGGCTGTCTCCTTGGTCCTTTGGCAAATACAGTGTCAGTCTACCATTTCCAGAAGCATTTCACAATGTCTCTGTGCTTTCTGAGCTCCAAGGCACTGTTCCTGACCCCAGGATCCTGTTAAAGATGACAGCTAGAAGAGAAGGGGGAAGAGGGTCTATGCAAAGTTGTCAGCCAGATGATGATTTCTTCTTTAAATACATACTTTCAAATATCTTGTAGCTAATTGTCCCTGAAAGAGCTGCAGTCCCCCAGGTAATCTCCCATTCATCTTATTCTCTGTTAATCTCAGATGCTTTTTAATAAAACATGGAGGTGTACAAAATGAAGGCACAAGTCAGATTTTGAGGAGTTCATCCCTCTGACTGGGAACAGAGTTGCCCTCTGAGGAATGGCAGGCATGAATCCTATTTGGAATTGATCAAAGCTGCTACATGACAGTGACAAACCAGGCACAAGCTGTTTGTACCAACTCTTTGTGCACAAATGCGAAAATTGGAGCCTGTTTTTCTTGCAGGTGAACATCTCGCTCCCAAACAAGAAGGCTGAGCCACAGCCTAGCACCAGGCTTAACCTTAGAGCATCTTCCTACCACGCCTCTATGCCTTTTTATCCCTAGCGGAATTAGCACAGAAACTCCAAATCCCAGCAATCATGACAGATAATTTATTCTTTCTTTCCATAATCATTTACTTTGAACTTCTAGCCTTGCATTTGCATTGGTATCCAAAGGAGCTGTGATCCATTTCCCTTACTTTCTATTGAAAACTACCCTCCTAATACTTAAGCTGTAGTTGCAGACACTTCAATACCAGTCTACTCTCACATGCAGAATCATTTGCTGTGGTTTGTATGAGCTGAACATGATGGCCTGAAAACAAGGCCCTTTCCATGGACATTCCTGACACTGAGATGAAAGGTATGGCTGGTGGCAGATCCAGGCCTCTCCAGAGTGAAGGGCAGCATCCTGCTGGCAAGGGGGAGAGGGAAAGCAGGGCCCTGTCCTGCACAGCAGCACCTCTCTCTGTGGGTGCTGCTCAGACTGTGTTAGTAGGCTATAAATTGGGTACTTGGCACCAATTAAACCTCCCTTCCCCCCCATCATTTGGGGATGAGAAGAACTATGAGAGCCAAAAGCCTGTCCAAAGAGGAGTAAGTCATCCTTATTTTACAAACAGTCTAAAGCAGGAATGCTCAAAGGCAGCTGCTTATTTCTTGGGAGCTTAACTAGGGGGGTCTTGTTTCAAGAAGAGACGAGTCATTCAGCTGAACACCTGTAATTTGCATGATCTCATTTAATGCTTCTACACTTCAGCATCTCACTGAGTTGGAGCGTAGCTTTTTTATGCAGGACTCCCCAAATAGAAGCCAGCCAGCCTCCTCCCCTCCCCTAAATTTAGAGGCCATCTCTGAAACTCTTGAACTAAGGAACTTGTCTGAGATCAATAGGCAAGTGTGGCAGAGCTGGAAATAAAATCATGTCTGCTGACTTGCAGCCTTGTGCTCAGTTCAGGTACTCTGGTCAGGCCAGCTGAAACGCAGAAAGTAAAACAGTGACTGAGAAATGGGCCAGTATTAATCCACAGGGCTCTGGCAGGCTGAATACCTGAAATTTTTGGCAGCTGAGCCACTTTTTAGTCATACCAGCAACCTATTTCTTACACAGATTTTTGTAAAGGTTGTGCCAAATTTCAACTACTGATTTCTCTATCTTTTTTTTTTTTTCCTTCCTTCTGCTGTATTTCTCTGTCTGCAGCATGCTCAGTCCTCTCATCTTGTATTTTGCATTTAAAGCCAACCGTAAGAGTGGAGAAGCAAGTGGCAGCTCTCAGGCTTGTTCTCTGATTATTTTGTTCTGTTTTCTCCCAGTGAGTGTTGAGGAACACGATCGGGGCGCTGAAGTCTCTTCCTGAGTCAGCTGTGGTGGGGTGGGGGTCAGGCTGATTTGCTATGGTGGAAGTGGTGACAGGCCCTGGCAGATCAGTCAGTGCTGCATTCCAAGTAACTTTTTCTAAGCAGCAGAAACAATCCAAACATGGGAAATATTTGGAGATAGGTGGCTCTCCAAGATTAGTCATTCAGAATGTGTTTAAGCCGTTGGGCAAAGTAAAACCAGGGTAGTGTCAGACAATGATCATCATCTGTTGGTTTTCTTCATCTCTCCTGTCTAAGTTCTTGGGAATAGATTGAGACTGGTCCAGGGCCACCAGAGCTGGTGCCCAGAAGGTGCACCCCAAGCACTCTATACAGCCACAACTGCTGGCCCCACTGTGGCACTGTGGATGGTTCCTGCTGTGGAAGACTTTGAAGCACGTCCTTCTGGGGCTGCTAGCAGCTGAGCGGTTGTGTCAATAGACAACATCAATATTGACCCACAAAACTTGTGACCACAACTATTTTAAAATCGCTGCACTCAGTGACCTGTGGCTGAGGAAGTGCCTGTGCTCAGGCTGCGTTGTGCTGCGGGGGCACAGAGGGATGGGGGGAAGCAGAAATGGTATTTGGCCATGGCTCATTTGGACTCCTTGTTTGGCTGGGAAAAAGTACGTACTGAAAGCTGTACTCAACTCTGAGGAAATGAAGGGGAAAAAAAACTTTGGTGGCACTGTTTCTTCCCACACCAAGTGGATTCCCATGTGTCTGAGCTCTGTGCAGCTGGATCCTGAGTTCAGATAGGATCTTGCTTGTGGTGGAGATCAACACCTGATGTTCCAAGGAAAGCCAAAGGTTATGAGAAAAGCCAGGGAACCTCTAGTTGAGTATCTTCTGCTCCTTGCAGAGGTAAGGAAATGCCTCCCAGTGCAGAACAATGATCAGTGTATGCTCTGTACCAGCTGTACACCTGGAGATAGAGAGCTGTTTGACCGAGTAGATGGCTCTAAACATGAGCAGGTTTCTTTTCTTGTGTATTCTGATTAATAAAGATGAAGGCCATGGAAAGAGAGTGTCAGAAGGTGTGAGACAGCAGTTCTTCCGTTTGACAGCTCCATTTGCCAGGCTTGTAGACCTCATGTATTCCTGTGGTGGACTCCCAGAGTATCTCCAGTGGGAGAGAAATCAAGGCAGATCCAGCACTTGAGTGAAGCTTCGTTTGACAGGATACCATCATGTGCATTTCCCACAGCAGTATGGCCAATTAGAATATGATATTGCTTGATAAACATATGGTGCAGAACTGCTCTATGAGCTGTTTTGTAGCAGCAACTCCACCTTGCCAGGTCAGTAGGTGGCACAGGAATAACGCTACTGAACCATGCTGTGTGCAAGGGAGGGTAAGGCAGAGGGGCCATTGCACTTGTTCACTGGTAGATAACCCTTATATATTGACTCTTTTCTCACTGTTTCCTTCCCTCCTAGGCCATATGTTGATCTAGTGAACATCCTGCTCACCTGTGGTGATGAGGTGAAAAAGGCAATAACAAGAAGCGTCCAGGTCCAGTGCGAACAGAACTGGGGAAGTCTCTGCTCCATCCTGAGCTTCTGCACCTCTTCTGTGCACAGTGACACCATCCTGGGTCCAGAAAAGAAGGCAGGTGAAGCCAGCAAAGCTGGTGCTGGCCGTGGGGACATGCTGGCCCACTCCGACTCTGACCACAGGGAGACCTCACGAGCATCCAAGGCAGAGAGAGGTACTAAGGGCCACTTGAACGCCCATGCCCGGGTGAAAGCTGGGGGCCATGGTCCCAAAGGGGTACATGGGATCATGGACCGGGCAGATGAACTGTCCGACTTTTCTGACATCCGGAGGTGAAAAAAGGCACCAAGTCCCCATTTCCCCCATCCTTCCCCTCCACTGGAAACCTCCTCCGTTGAGTCCCATCTTCCCGTCTATGGACATTCCAAAGCATTTCCCATTCAGAGATCAAGCAGAGGGCATTGCAAGATATATACGGACCTCGGCAACAGTGTATATAGTAGCAAAGGGAGAGCAGTGGCAATGGGTTATAGATCCAGCAAACTCAACACTTGAGCAGCCACCAAGTGTGGCAAAATGTCTCCAGCTAAATTCATTTCCCCTTTTTTATGAAGTGGACATCAGCTGAAATTTAGGATCTTGTTTGGGGGTTGTTGGGTTCTTTTGAGGATTTGTTTTTCTTTTTGTTTTGTTTCGTTCTTTTTTTTTTTCTTGGTCTCCTTCGCTGGGGAGAAGGTTCCAGGAGGGCTCTGCCAGATTGCATGTGGCTGCTTGTGGCTTAGCACCTCTGAAGGTTTAGGGCACAGCCTTACAGCAGATGGCTGAATTCCAGGGGGATTTGGTTTCTTGTCTGTGGCTGAGAGCACAAAAGCTCAAGGCTCTCTACGTGACGCTCTCTAATGAAATAGCTACCCCATCTCTTGCACAGGAACTGTGGGGTCTGGAGCTCCACCGCTTTATCTTAAGTAACTTCTGAGCCATTGTTCCCATCTGGATGATGCTGCCTAGTCTAAGTGCCCCCCGTTTGGTTTTTAACCACTGCATAACTTGACACTTGCTAATCCAGTCACTTCAGCATATCAAAGGCAAGTAGTCAGCTTCCAGGCAAGGCAACATGACTGTTAAGACTTGCACAGTAGGGAGGACCCCCAGGAGTACGCTGGTGGACCTCTAAAACCCCTGTGCACATTCTCTGCTTACACCTGTCCGCTCAGTGATACAGGTCCTCCAGCCCAAGCTTAAAAGGGTGGGTGTAGGCTCAGACAGTGAAGGACCCTATATACCTGTTTTTTCTGCAGGACTGCATTGAAGACCCATCATAAATCTCCTTAGCAGCAGCATGGCATGGTTTGCTAGGATGTGGACCCCCGTTCTAACCTGCCTATCAGCTGTGGTTTATCCAAATGCCAAAGATAAGGAGAAGGGGTTGACTTGGGTTTTGGTTTTTTTAATTGTCATGCAAATAATGACCACCAATCTCTGCAGAATGAGTTAGTAAAGATGAAGAGTGTCAAGAGCTTATTGCCTCTAACCAGTTTTAAGTGTGAATGAGGTGTTTGAACACATCTCTCCTACCCCCTATGCAATTGTAATTCTCAGGTTGCAGATCTGCAATCCTATATCCCCAGATATTGTGGTGGAAATGGAGGTTACAGCATCCACGGGGACAGAAGGGTGAACTCTTCAGCTTCCTCTAGAGAAAAAGCAAGTTTTCTTAGAAAGTGGGAATCACACCAGGGATTTGAGCCTTCTCATTTAGAAAGTTTGGGAGGAAAGCTGTGGGGGCAGGAAGGCAGTTCAGTAGAGACAGAACGTACCCAGTGAACTAACGTACGTCATGTCGCATGGTGGGAAGGAGCTGTATAAACAGTAGAGGGTGTTGGAATTTGGCTACGATTTCCAACTTGGATTTTAGTTACTGCTAAGTGAACACAGCTCCTAATAGCTATATTCAGGGTTTAATGCATGTATCCACCCGCAGAAGTTATAGGCATTGCTTTTAATAGAACCCACGTAGGAAGAAAGAGAGGACAGTTAAGTTGAAAAGGTGTGTCTCTATGTGATCACCAGGTCTTTGTTTACGGACATGACCTTGATCCCGCCTCATTTTAGCTAAGTTCTGTGACAAAAATTTTCATTCAACTTAACTGGGAAGAGGTGGGATCAGGCCAAGAACTGAAGCAGTGAAGACTGTGCTGATCTGAGGAGCGGAGCTCCTGCCAGTGCAGGTGCTAGCTGTCCCCTTGAGTAGTAGAACAGCTCTGCCATGGATGAGGCACCCAGCCTGTCCCACAGAGGAGTTTGCCAGGGTTGGTTTGGACCTGCCTCTGATGGCTAACTCCTCTGCTCCAAAACCGAAGTGGCTGCTGGTGGTACCATAAGAAGGTTTCTAGCGTGCCTCCATGGGTTTCCTGTGAGCGTCCTCTCCCCCTTGGTGGCATATAGCCACCATGAAGAACAAGCTCAAACCAAAAAGACAATCCAAGTGTTTTAGAAAAAAGACAAAAAAAGGAAAAAAAGAAAAAAAAAAACCAAACACAAAACAGAAACAACAGCTCGCTACCAACATAATGCTCTTGCATTGAACTAAAATAAGATCCCTCTCTCATTAGAGGTCTGATTCATCAATGGGAACCAAACATACAGATCTACATCCTTGAATGTCTCAGTCAACGTATCACCTCAGCATGCATACAGTTTTACTTGTATTCATTTGTTCTGTGGGGAAAATTGTATATTCCCCTGGTTTAGTCAATAAAAATTGGGGGGAGGGAGGGAAGCTGTGGGTGGGATTTTTGTGTAAGGCATAATATTTTTTTCCTCTGTGTGTGAAGATTTTATGTGTTCATCTACTGATTCCACATATGCTATTATTGTAAATATTTAACATTTCTATTTATTATAGTGTCCCCATTTAAAAAAGAACACTGCTGGCTATGATAATTTAAGCGTATGTCATGACCTGTGTTGTATATATTCATGCCACTAGTATGGTTTTTTTTTTATGTTTAAAGCTGCGTAAATATAGTTTTATACAGTTCCATAATGTTATTGACAGCATAAATCATTTATTTATTGTTAAACCTTTCATATCTAACAAAAAGGGTGCGTTTTACCTGAGATTATTTTATTGTGACATCTACATAGCCTTAATTCTTTATAAAAAAGGAAAAAAAGTCCATTTAGATACTGTATGATGCTTTAATTAACATTCCTTATGAACTTGCTGTTCATGAAGGAGGTTTAGCTTAAAAGCCAAGATATGAATGTTTCCTTTCCGCTTTGCATCTGGAATGAGCCTTGTTCTGGAATGAAAATAATGGGAGAAACAAAATGCCTACTGGAAAACTATAGCAGAAAACCCTGGAAAATGCTGTCCTAACTTAAAGTGCTGAACTAAAAGGAGAAAAAAAAAAAAAAAAAGGAAAATTAAAAAAAAAAAGTGAACTGTCCTTAATTCCAAATCTCTGGGAGAAAAACATACTAGTTTTATCTCGTGTAGAATTTGCAGCCAAATAAGCTTGTAAAAAACAAAGAAAATGCATATGACTTTAGACAAAGCTCTGTACCTTTCACACTATTATTTTCCTTAAACACTAATAAATGTTTTGAATAAGTCTGCGGCTGGGTTTGTTAGCTGGAATTTCAGTTGATGTGATAAGGGGTAAGAAAAGCCCTCTGAAGTCGGGCCAGCAGCTTCAGCCAAGAGGGGCAGAGGTAATCTGTCTGCTCGTCCCCCTGAGCCTGTGCCAGCCAGGCAGCAGCAGAGGTGCCATGGCTGGGGCAGATGTGGGGATGGAGCCAGTCCTCTCTCTATATACTGGGGAGAACTGGTGCAAGGGCAGAGACTTTGACACCTGTGTGTCATTCCCCTGGGAGATGGAGACCACGGCTGCTTGGCTGGGACCTGGCAGATTGGTTCAAGGGGAGACGTGGGACAAACCAGAGGATGAAAAACACAGCTAGCAGAAGCTTGTGCCTTTTCCAGGATCAATAAAAGCCTATGCTTGTTCTGGGAGGTTTCCTTTAGCAGGAGCCATGCACTGGGTTCACTGTAGCATGCCAGAGCCACTTCATCTGCTTTAAATTAGGCTGTATTTAGGTTAGGAGTAGGGAGGTGCAGGTACTGATGGGTTTGTTCTCACTGCCCTGATGATCTTGGATTACAAAAGTCCCTTAGGAGGTGGCACACTGCTCAGACAGGTTGGCTATAGGAGCAACTCAGCATCCCATAAGCACATCCCATCAGGGCTGGGAAAGGGATCTGTGTATGACTACAGCACTTGCCAGTGGCAAGGTGGCAGCAGCCCCCAGCACTGGACCCGTTAACAAGTGCAACAGCAATGCTTTCCAAAAGCTGTAATACCTGGTAAGATTTGACCTGCATGTATAAAAGACCTGCTCCATGTAGTAACAAGAGTTATCCCTTTAGGATTCTACCTTAAAAACAGGATATTCATTTGGATCTCCACTGTTAGTTGTTAATAATATATCAGTAAGTGCCAGCCACTGGCTCTGTACGGGGATGAAACAGGCACGTACCATTGCTGTAATCCTCCCTCAGATCACCCCATCACCATCCCAGCAGTGATCAGATATCAAAATTTTAAACACTTCCTGGAGTTTCAGCCAAGGAGAAAAGCAAAATCCTAAGATGCACAAAAAGCAATTTGCAGAAACAGCACTTTGTGTTGTCTCCAAAGTCATTTTCATACAGCACCGGGGTGTAGGCAGCAAGGGGATGGGGAAATTATGAGAAAGCACCTCAGAACATAAAGCACAGGGTTTTTTTAAGGCTGCATGAAAAAGCACATTTTTAACACTCCTTCTGTGGGGTTTAAAAATAACTAAGCCAGTTGAAGCCTTTGGATGAGATGGGCTTCACAAGCCTAAATGTGTTTTGCAGCTATCTAGGACCTGTGGCATTTCTTTGCCTTCAGGTGCAACAGCTCTATATAATCCTGTCTCGGACCATCACCAAACACCAGTGGGAAAGTGTATCTTGCCAGCAGAGATGTCACAGAGTCTGCTGGATGTGATCTCAGACCCAGCTGCAGTCAGGCTACTGCTAAGGAACAGCTTGTGCTGGTGTTGGACCACACAAGATCCCATTGTATTTTTAAGCAGGGATGGTCCACATCTTAGCTGTGATGCAGCTGAGGTAGCTGCATTCTGCCCTCTACCATCCTCCCTGCAATTTCAACTAGAAAAGTTATTTTTCACCTCCTGAACCGTGAAGTGGTGAGACTGCATTCTGCTCCAAAAAGTGGCTAGACGTTAGTGATAGAAAAGTGACCCTTACCTTCCTTTGGGGCATCATGTCTCACAAAATAGCACGGTAAGTAACAGAGTGCTGACATTAAAAAGTACAGAAGCGCAGAGAGAAAAAGAAGCCCTAAACCACACTGCAGAGCAGGGATTCTGCATTGCACAACCCTCAGAAGTTTACAACTTAAAATATGCTTAATACCAGCATATAAGTCTGCTTCAAGACTGGGGTGATCTCAGTTCAATTTGGTCTGAGTCACTTTACAAGTGAGGTAAGGAAAACCAAATCAAGGCAATTCAGATCACAAATGCACATCCATACCACAGGTCTCATCCAATCAAACAAATCCCATCAAGATCCATACATGCGGTCCATTTGGATTTATTCTCCTACAGGCTCCCTGCTAGCCTCCCAAAAGAACAAAATTAATTCCAGATATTGGCTTGCTCAGGCATACCAAAACATTTACAAATGTATATAGCAATTTACATATGTCAGCCCACATAGTGAGCTGAGTCAAACCTACTGCCAGTGCTTCTGTGTTCATCTCTACTGCTTCCTCAGCACTGCCCTTCGCTCTCCTCCCTGAGCCCACGCCTGGAGGTGCCACGGGAGCCGAGGCAGCTCCAGAGCAGCAATCTGCTGCGTCACCCTGATGAATTCACTGCAGTGATCTTCCCAGGTGAAGGAATAGTTAAAACTTGTTGGGAAGCCTCCGAGCAGTGCATTTTTAAAGCTATTTCCTGACGCCTCACCAGAAACACAAATCCCACTCAGTTTTCACTGCTAGTTATGTTCGTGTTTCCATGCTCTCCTCGCAGACTCTCGCAGAAAAGGCTTCTCTCACACCTGCTAAAGTCAGAAATTGCTGCATGCTTCCCCAGCGACAGATATAGCAGATCTCAAGCCTTGAGCAATGAGCCTGCATCACCCATCATGGTCACCTGCCCTGTAACCAATCAAAGCTGGATCATGGAGAGAGGATGGAAAGGGGTGCATCTGGACCTCCCCAGAGGCAGCAGCTTCACTGATGCCTCTCAAGGTCCTTTCCAGGTCCTTTCCTGCAGTCCCAGTGCTAACAGGTCCTGGCACAGGGCTGTGGCTAAGCGTAACCATGTAATTAGTGAAGTCCTAACAATCTTTGTTTCTGTACATTTTCTTTGGGGAAAAAACATCCCCAGCCAGTGGAGCATTTCATTTTGAAATCAAAACCTCATGTCTTTCTCGATCAGGAATGTAAAATGGGGACTTGAGGGTTTAAAGACATGACAAATCATGGGAAGCTGCAGGGGCTGAGAATTCCTATCTCCAAGGATGCCGACTGTTATAGCCTTGACCTTTTCTGCAAATACCATCCTCCCTTATAAAAATGTGGCTTGGAGTTTATTTAGAAATTCTTTTAAAATAAGAAGGAGTTTTAGAGAGTCTGCTGTGATGTTCTCCACGTACATGCCTTTTTTAAGGGCATTCCACCACTGCTGGGAAGTAGTGCATGAAGGGCTGTGCCACTGCAGAGTGTGCTGGACATAGAATCATAGAATTGGCTAGGTTAGAAAAGACCTTGCAGATCATCAAGTCAAACTATTGCCATGCATCTCAGTGGCTCTGGTGACACCGCAGACTTCAGCCCTGACACGTGATTCTGCAAGAGGAGCCTCAACTGTATTGAAATAAAGCCTGGGTTGGCTTCCACCATGCAAGAGCAAAGTGCCCCCATGGCACAGACAGCAGCAGTTTCCCCAGGCTAAACAGCCTTATGGAAAGGCTAAACCCAGGCTGCATTTTAACACAGCAGAGCTCAGCCCTCCTCTATATAAGACATTATGGCACATAACCCGCTCTATAAACCCCACTCCATTTCTCAGATTTTCTGCAGTTTGTATCTGCTTTTCTCTGTCCCACAATCACACCGGGCTACATTTGTCACCCATGAATAATCCCACTTACATTGCAGAGTCTCTTCCTACCCTGGAGAAAAATGCAGTGGGAGGTGTGGGGAAGCTCAGTGAAAGCTGACAGCCAGGAGAGACTGGGAAAGGCCTACAGAATGCCTTATTTAGATGTCCTATTTTAAGATAAAATGAGGAGGAACTATGCACATTCAGCATTTTGTTAAACTGAAATGAAGTCAAGCCACTATGAAATCAGTTTGCAGAGGGGAGCAGTGCACATCTGTGAAGCCTTCTTGAATATATTATAATTAGTATTATTATTTATAATTGTGGTAGCAATCACCTGGCTGTCAGCAAAACCGATCTGTATATCATAGGAGAGAGACCTGGCCAAAAAGAATTTCCATCACTGCTGGTAGAAAGGAACATTGTCCTTTGCCTCCACATGCAGAAAATGAGATAGTGTCTACCTGGGCCCTCAGCATTATCTCACTGCACAAGATGCTGTGAACAGTAATCTCAGGAATTACATGGTTTTCCCTCAGATCTACCACCTACATGTGCTGATCCAAAGCTAACGCTAACTGATGAGGAGTCTGCAGAAGCCCATTAAATGCACTGTAGCCAGGATGCCTTGGATGAGGCAGAGGATGCCCAGGGAAGCTGAAACTGCTCTGCAGCAAGAAAGGGCTCCCGAGGGTCTGGACAGCCCCTGGCAGCAGCCAGCTGACTCTGCAGATTCCTGGAAAAGGAGATGTATTTTGTGGCTATCTGCATTACATGGACCAGTGAAAGTTGGCCACAGCTGATGATCCAGGACCAGGGAATGAGTCTTGGATAATAATTAAAGGCCCAATCTCGGGTTCACCAAAGTCTCTGGTGAAACATGTTACCGATAATAGCAGGACATTCAGATTAGGCTCCTGCTGGAGCTGGAAATCACTGAAGCTTTCCTGACTACATAGGCTTATCAGGAATAGTCTTAAAGTCAGAAAATAGCTGAAGCTGAAAATAATCTGTTCTCAACATCCCACATTCAGAAATGCCTGGATCTGAGGCACGGGGGTTTTTTTTGCAGCACTCCCTAAGCACAGACCATTTGCAAGCCATGGAAGAGCAGGCAATCCATAGCATCTTTCAACAGCATCCAGAATTGGATGACACGTAAGATATGAGAAAGATAAGACTTGCATGCTGCTTTTAAAAACCTGAAATAAAGTTTACTAGGCTTTATGATATATATACCAGATTGCTTGAATTCTGGCCATCCTGCACATAACAGCCTCTCCTCTTCCTCTGATGGTCTCACAGCACAGCTCTAGTACAGCCTGGAAAGTGGTTAGGCTGTCTCTTCAGAGGAGAAAAGACCAACCATTCCTCCCCTCCCAATGAAAATGGTAGCAGGATGATACCATTTATGCAGGAAAATACAGCAATTATTCCGAGCAACAGCATAGAAGTCAGAAATTTGAAAGGGTGGAGTAAAAAAGGACCAGGAAACAGTACTGAGAATATGTGATGATGCCATTTAAGTACATATAAACTCGTTTAGGAACTTGCTTGGAACAAGGTGTTCTTACAGTATTGCCAGACTGACCAGAAACAAGAAGAGCATTAAGGTCCAATTGACCAATAAGTTGGTCAAACCCTCTCTCATGAGACTGCCAGCCAAATTTGTAAACACTGAAGGTCAGATAAACATACAAATGTCGCAACTGACTGGATTCACATTCCTCTGGCGATTCACCTATGTTTTCTTCTGTCAGGACTAAGGGTTCTAGTGGATGGTGGGCAGCTAACAGGAGGATCTCTAGCAGCACAGGGAGAGCAGAGGCTGCAATGGAAAGTCTAAGCTCTGCAGGAAAAATTAATCCCAGTCCCCAAAGCAACACCCATCCTTATCTTTGAAAGAAAAACACAAGCATTTTCTATCTCTCAAGGATGAGCTAACCTAAAAACCCTCAGGGGCCATAAAACCTACCAAACCGTTATAAACCAGGTACAGGTTTCTTTGGAGCAACATCAGCAGGAAGGGAGGGCCTATCCTGAGAGGTGGTGGGGACAGCATGTGCCCAGCAGCCTGAAAGCAGCAATGACAATGAGGCATGCTGGAAGGATGCGATGTAAAAAGCAAGTGCTGGTTAAAGCCAGAAGACTGTCCCCAGCCCCCATCCCTGCACGTGGACAGCATAACCGGCAGAAGCCACACTCTCTCACAGAGGCTGTCCCATGGCTGCGTGTGCAGCACTGCAGGTACAGCTTAGTAGCGCTTACGCAACCCCTGCTCTAATACGCTCAGTGACACACACCCCCAGAACACAGCTCACTCCTCTGGCAGAAATACAGCTGGGACAGTCTAGGGACTGTCCTATGGGACTGGCAATGCTGCAGCCATGGGACACGAGGGCTGGTATTGAATAAATCAAAAGGGATTCTGACTGCAACCTGACAACCCACCAAAATCACTGCAAAAGCGTAAAGCTGGCTCCAAACTGTGTGTTCCCTCTGACCAAAATGTAAGTATGTTGATGTGGTGCATCTCAACTGGTAGTGGAGGGTCTGTGATACCCATGGCATCAGCTCACAGGTTACTGTAACAGAGTGTGCAATTGGCTAAAATGCTGCTACTGGCATTAATACAACAGCCCCCAAATGAGGATACAATATCCTTGTCCTGAGTTCACATGAAAACGGCAAAGAAGGACTTAGAGTCTAACCATATCATGGGAAAAGGTGGAAAAGGGAAAACGAAGACATAGAAATATCAGCTCATCGGCTTGTATCCATAGGACTGTATTGATTCCCACCCACTACTGTCTGCAAATGGAACGAATCTGTAGCAAAACCAGACAGAGTGAGAGAATACTTTAAAGGCCGTCCCTGCACCTGTCCTGGAGGCTGGCTCTATTAAATGGTCTGTGAAGCACCAATTCCCTGCAAATCTATCTTTTCTCTTCCATTATGACCAAGTGCCGCTAGGTTAATGTCAGTATCTGTGTACCTAATATCTTAGTGCAACTTGACAGATCTCTAACAACAACAGCTGTGTCCTAAGGTATTGAAAAGCAAGAGAGAAAGAAGACACACAAGTAAGAAGGCCACCTCTGCTACACATGACTCTGCTGCTAAGCTTGTCCTGCAGTTCAGATGTTTTCGAGCTCCAGAAAGGACAGGGATTAGGGTTTATTCCTGTTACAAAGCTTTATTTATAAGGCAAATAGAAAGATATCAGAAGAAAGGGAGGATCCAAAGCAGGACTGGATTAGCTGCCTTTAACTTCTTTGGGTGCCGGAGAGGGACTCTGCATCAGGGACCATAACGATAGGAAAAGGGGTAACAGGTTTTTACTTAAACAGGGGAAGTTCAGGTTAGATGTAAGGATGAAGCTCTTTATTGTGAGGGTGGTGAGGCGCTGGAACAGGTTACCCAAAGTGGTGGTAAATGCTCCATCTCTGGCAGTGTTCAAGGCCAGGTTGGACAGAGCCTTGGGTGACATGGTCTGGTGTGAGGTGTCCCTGCCCATGGCGGGGGGTTGGAACTGGATGATCTTAAGGTCCTTTCCAACCCAAACCATTCTATGATTCTGTGGTTCTATGATCAGATAGGTGGAACTGTCACCAGAAAGAAGGCCAGAAGGGTAACCTCACTGTCCCCAAACCCAAGGAACAGTTGCTAAAGCCCATCCATTGTGGAAAAAAATTGCTGTGGGAGCATTTGCCAACATCTTCACTTGGCTAGTTAGGAACTGCGCAACCAGCCAGGAGGAGGGTGGGTGGATCAGCCCAACACTAACAAGCTCAGCTGGCTCTGCCTTGTGCCCTTCTCAATAGTTTCCAAAGACAGGGCAACGATTTACCATAAAGAGGCCCCAGGGCACTGACGCGTTATTTTATTTCTGGCTTTGAACTTCAGAAACATCCAGAATTCATGGAAGTGTGGCGTCGCTCACACCAGGTGAATTTACCCGGGGTCTCTGTTTCAGCCATACAACTGTTGGAAAGCTTCGGTGCCTGCTTTCCATCTGACAGCAGCACAGCTGAACAAGAGAGATGCAAAACTAATCGTACAGAGAAAGGAGCCAAAAAGGGATTCCAGCCACATGAAAACCAGAGGGAAATGCCAGAGTCATGCTATCTGCGATCAGTATCTGTGACCCCTCATTTTCCAAGAAGTAGCAATGATAAGGCAGCTCTGTCCAGGTGAAAGATAACAGCAGGGCTAATTGTAGCTGAGCAGACTGATTCTCATGACAATGCTGTTATCTCCCTGGATTCCAGCTCCCAGCGGCTGCTGTCACTGCTCATAATATCCAGCAGCAAAGGAGAGAGAGAAAGGAAGAGAAAGGGGGAGAAAACAGAAAATAATGAAGACGAAACGAACAGAGGGAAATAACAAACGGAAAGGAAAATACAAGAATAGCAAAAAAAAATAAAAAACTAAAAGGAACAGAGAAGATACAGAAAAAAAGTGAAGACAAATGGAAGTCTTCAGCTGCTCCACAGTTTCCTTTTACAGGAATTTCAAGAGAGTGGAGATGATGGCAGAAGTTGCTCACTGTAAGTGAATGGCAAGAGGCAAACTCAACTCATCCCTTCCCTGAAGAGGTAGATCTTCTGCAAGGAGAGACTAGGCAGACATGGAAGGCACAGAGTAAAGAAATAACTCCAGAGACGTTATCACTCTGCTGGCTGTGGGTAAAACGCTCAAGAAGGTTTCAAAAGTGAGCTGCTAATGAGGCACACAGCATAGCACAGAAGGGAGGCTGCTCTGGTCCCTCAAAACTCTTCCCCAAGAGCAAAGGGATGTGCTTGTCCAGCAGGAAAGGAAGTGAGGGGAAAGCCAGAACCCAGAAAACTTTGCGTCCATGTCCCCTGCTATGCCAGCATGAACCCACCATTTTCCCAGTCCACCCCACCGGTCCCTTACAGTGCCCTACTCAATTTCCAGATTTCAGATAGCCCCAGCTTCAAAAGGTCATGAGTTCTGGGCAGGCTGCCCCTACACAATCCCTGAGCCATTCCTGGCGCACACCAGGAGCCTGCTGGGCACATGGATGGCCAGCTGGACCTGTCAGACCTGCTGCGGCTGGAGGTGGCTCTGGGCCACATGGTTATTACTCTTGTTATTCCTCCTCAGATCCAGGTAAATACATGGTACAAGAGTCCATGGACCAAGCTGATGACGCTCAAAACAGCCACAGCAAAGGATGAAAGGAGGAGTGAGAAGTGACTTGCTTAAGTGCAACAGAACAACAGCAATGTCTAGTGCAAGATAGAAGGGATTGTTGCTGGAATATTGGTGTCAGGAGCCATCTATATGTGCTAGGTTACCCAAGACATGCACCCAAGGCTGGCAGGTATGACCCAGGACCTGCTGGAGACCAGCGGCTTTCTAGAGCAGCAGCTGGAGAACAAGTAGGACACCAAAGTTTGCAAAACTGACTGCATGTTTATTCCAAGAGCAGTGCCTGATGCCCCAAGCCAGGCTGTCTCCCCACAGAAGGATTCAACTCCTAACACCTCCAGCCAGTATTTGGAAGCAGAGTCATGCAGACTCTGAGGAAAAAGGTCCAAACCCCTCACAACAACTCTTAGGGCCATGTGCTTTAGGGATGAATGTCATGAGGATGAGAACAGAAAAAGACAGTACTCAGTAAAGGCCAATGCCACCAACAAAACCACTGTCAGCCTAAAAGAAACTTGCTGGGTTATATATAGACAGCCAGTGGGTGCTCTCAGTGCAGATAACCATTAACTTATTCTCGCTAAGTTTCACTTTTTCTTTTGACCTACATACATTTTAAATGACATTAGAAATAGAATCCAACTTATACCATAATCTCTTGAAATCCTTTACACTATAGAGAAAAATTGCACAAATTATACATGATGACAGCATTTTAAAAGAAAGTCAAACTGCTGAAATGGTAGAAGCCACAGACCATGACAAGAACGTGTCGAAAAGTTCAGCGAGCTTTTGATGAAAATAACTTTTACTGCAAGTATAGAAAGAACCAATCAGAATTGTTCATTCTGATGTATTCAATCAGTTTGATTGAGGTACTTTATCATTCAGATGTTAATTAATGACTTGAAAAGGAAGGACATTTATTTTCTTCTTCTGCCCATGGAAAAGTATTTCAGAAAGCATTCTGCTAATACTAAAACCTTGAAGACCTGAGACCACGAAGAATACCTCATTTAACTCACTGCTTAAAAATAACCTTAACATGTCAGCTTTACATACAGAACAGGTCCCTATATACTTACTTTTTCACATGTATTTGATACATTAGACAGTTTCGTTTATGTAATAATTTCTTTGCGTGATTTCTTTTCTGAATTCCCATTTCAATACTGATAAATTTTAAGATAAATCACCATGTCTGGCCAAAAAATGTTTTCAAAACACAAGAAACCCCCTCCAAATAAAAGTGTTATGCAGTATTTTCTTATGTAATAAAGTCTCCTGCTGAGAATCTGAATAAATGTATGATAAGCTGTATAACCCTGTAAGTAAATGTGTACAGGTATGGCAGATCCCAGAACAAATGCAGTGCAAGGGCTGTATTTAGGGCTCTGACCTACATCCTCTGGTCAACCACAGCAG
Source organism: Lathamus discolor (assembly GCF_037157495.1). Lineage (NCBI taxonomy): Eukaryota > Metazoa > Chordata > Aves > Psittaciformes > Psittacidae > Lathamus > Lathamus discolor. The sequence continues at coordinate 11,001,644 of NC_088893.1, read as the reverse complement.
ACCAGTTTAAGACACCCAAAGGATTTTGCTGTGGCTTGCTGATGGTCACCGCTCCTGGAGCAAACCTGGCATCATGGGACACACATCTCCATTTCATGAGTTCCAGGGAGGAGTTTGTTATGTCAGCTTAGACCATGGACAAAGGTGACAATGGTCAGTTTGCCCCCCAGAAAACATGCTATCAGGCTGCAGACCTGGAAGTGCAGCTTGTCCTTTCCCACACTAACACAAGGTGGGGAACTGAAGGCAGTAATATCTCAGACTGCTGCCACTGGTTTCGCTAGAGCACGTTAGCCAGAAAATCTGACTGCAAAAGGTCCCAACAGCGTGAGCTCAGATTTCTGCAAGGAAATAACTACAGTCTACATCAGTCCAGGGCAGGACAAGGATTCATGACATGAACATCGTGATTTAACGCATGATAATGTCAGTGATCTTATACCAGCTGACCATGCTCAAGCCAAAGCTGCCCTTCTTCTCCTGTGCATGACACAGAAAAAGGCACAGTCACACCGCATAGGCAGATAAGGAGTTTCCACCCATATTGCCCTGACCCCCCAATATCTGCAGAGCAGGCAGGAGATGGAGAGATCACCAGCTGGTCAGTTTTTCCTGGGCAGGTTGGATGCAGCCGCAGCCCACCCCAGCGTTGTGGGCTCTCACCAGCCACCTTCACCCTGCTCCACCAGGTCCCCCCGTGCTGCCAGCAACTCCTGCACCAGCTCACAGCCATAAGCACAGACCGGAGGGGAGGCCCTGTCCCCCAGCAGCAATCCCTACTCTGAGACCCAGCAGCTCTCCCAGAGACTCATTTCCCTATTCTGCAGCACCATCTTGCAGCAAGAGGGAGGAAAGCACCTTTTACATGCAACAGTGGGGAGGTGGACCTGAAGGACACAGCAGCTTGGACTGCAGCTGCAGCCAGGAGCCGAACAGACAACAGATTAAAGATCTTGATTAGAGATGGAGAGCTACAGCCTCCAACATCCCCAGCATCAGCACTGGGATTCAACTGAACACGGGACTAGTTTGCAGGATTTTATTGTCAAGCTCTTCAGCCCTCACAACCCCTTTTCTGCCTACCTCCCTTGCTGGTGGCTGCTTTCCACACAACTAAAACCAAGATATCTGCTAAATTCTCTGCTTGAACCTCTCTGTGAGCATAGCTCCCAGCATAGTCCTCCATCTGCCACCAACCTGCTCCATACCTGCACAGCCACATCCACGATAGGAAGGGAACAAGTGTGACTTACCTGCACAAAGGCAGCAATAGGAGTCTAAAAAGTCTAATATGTCCCTAAAACCTCTAAAATGTTCCCTAATCCCAGATTTTCCATGCTCACTGCCATGCAGTTCTAGAGCATCAGGGAGAGCATAGGATGTGACTGAAATCACAGCAGCAACAGCAAAATGACCGTTTACACTCTTTGGCCTCCCCTTGCTTAGGCAGCATCAGAGGTGATGAGGACGGGGAGAGAACACAGAGCGCATGGAGGTGTTTGCCTCAGGTTTTCAGTTTATTTGGTGACACTCTTAGTCAGGTCTCCTCACTTCTGGAGAGGAATTCGTCTTTCTCCTGTCAGCATCTACATTTCTCAGATAACTCCGAGAATAACAGCAGAGGAGGTGCAAGTACTTAAAAAAGGAAGAATATTCATTTAGACCCACCTAAAAATTGCCAGTGGAAACCCTATAAACTTGATATTAACTTTACGTAAGCCTTAAGTGATTATTTCAAGAGCCTTTGAAGTAAAAGAAATCAAAATTTAAGAAGGTATTTTCAAGAAAGTTGCACTTTCTTGTAACCATTCTCTTGTTACCATTTGTGTCATTAGTTCCGACTAGCTGCCTTTCTTAGCGAGAAAAATAATCCAAACGGACCAAAATAAACTATTGCCAGTATATGAGATTTTTTGATTCTCCAATAAAAGAAAAGGGGAACGGTGGGCAGCTGGGAAATAGGGCAAAGCTCATCCTCCGGCACACTGCAGGGTGCATTATCCCCTTCGTACCAGTCGGTGTGAGCGCACATAAAGATTCATTTCAATTAAAGAAAACCCTGAGATCTTAATTGGAGGAGGGCTGAGAACAGCCACCACGTTGTGTGCCGACTCTCCGACGTTGTGTGCCGACCCTCCGACGTTGTGTGCCGACTCTCCGAGGCAAAGCTTCACCTCCCTTTGGCAACACCACCTTTTCCCGCAAAGCCACGGCTCGAATTTGTATGCAGCAGCGGGAAAGGAGAACAAACCGTTTCTAAACACAGTGGGTTGCACAGGCCACATTATGGTCTGAATTACCAAAATTATGTGCATTTTCCCAAATTATTGGGATTTTTCTGTGTTCCCGTGTCTTTTTTTACTCACAGGCTCTCTCGCGTTCTGAACTCCAGAGCTGTAGCTGCTTCTGTCTTTCCTGATACCCATAGCCCTCATCTTCCCCTCCCTGCAGTACCTTTCTGTTTTCACTTGAAGGCAACCTTGCGCCACATATGTCTATAAAAAGAACCGGGCAGGGGCAGCAAGGCCGTGGCTGCACCCCACAGATACCCCACCTTGCAGGTGGAAAGAGTCAGAGCTCCAGGCACAGAGAAGGAGCAGCTCAGTTGCTCTCAAAAGGTTCGATTCATCAGCATTTGCACAGTGCTGGTTTGTCATATAGTTCCCCTAACCATGATTTCACAACTCTCCTATCACAGTCTTGTGTAGTGCAGGAAAGACTGGATCTGCAGCTGTGCTGGAGCACATATGTCCCTGGGTGATGTCTCAGTGCTCACCGCCTGCTTTGGCTCTATTCTTCACCACCAGCATCAACAGTGACCCAATTAGTGGCAGGGACAGAGTGAGAGCTCATTTCTGAGCGAGGACAGAATAAGCTGGAAAGCATGTAGATAAGAGTGATATTTCCTAATCAGCTCTCCCGGAGGAATTTTATCCTTGGATTCTCAGGGAGCCAGTTATCTCAGCCATTAGTGAACTTGTGAGGGACAGGTGAGATACCAGCAGACGGGCAAAGGTAGTGTCTCTCTTCAAAAGCAGGGGACAGGAGGAACCAGGCGGTTATAGACCTATCTGCTCAACTGTGATGCCAGGAAAAAAATATTAGGAGAAATAAGTACCTGAAAAAGCCTAAGATGAGTAACAGGGCCCATGGACTGGTCAACAGTGAGTGGGTACAACACAGTAATGTGTTTTATGCAGAGAAGAAGAATACAAGGAGATGCAATATAGAAAAATTTAAGAGTTCGCTGCTTTAAACATGTCATTTCCATTCATTTCAGGGAGCAGACATTGATAAATTATATACATCCACCTCTTGACACTACTTTGGAAAGAACAACCAATAACATTACTGTGCATTAAGCTGCATTTATGAAACCACTCTTCAAAGCAGAGCAGTATTTAACATTTTCTTCTTTTCCTTCTGCTCCAAAAGACCATCTGGCAACAGACTTTCTGGAATGGAGCCTTTTCTCTGGTTTCTGTTTGGAGACAAATCTGTGCCAACTTCCAGCAGTTCATGTGATTTAAGGATGCAGAATATAGTTCTCTTCTGAAATGTACGTGGGCTTGAAGTCAAATTCAGATGCTGAAAAGATCTGGTGTGAAGCAAGCTGTGGGTTACCATACAGTTTTCTCTATGTGCGTGCAATATGTCAAACTTAGAAAGATTTGCATCCCTTTCCACGCAGGCTCAGGCTAAGTGGTAAATTCAGTATATTACCCACAGTCACTTTACTTGCACTAACCCCATGAAACCTGCCTGAAGTTTCATTTAAAACTCATAGGAAATTTCATTTGAAACTAAGGATCCTCCTCAGATATATCAGGGCAAAATCTCCCATTTCAGGAGGATGTGGGAGTCTGGGAAGACTATCCCTAAAGGAAGAACAATTCTCCTTGTGTATCTGCATGTGTTGGTTCTAGAAGCAACATCTGAAACTTTTAAGAACTAGAGTGTAGCGCATATGCTCAGCAGTCACTGCATATGCAGGGCTTGGTGACACAGACAGAAGTGAAAAGTCTCATCTAACAACCTGCACTGCCTCTGTAACTGTCTGGTCCTGATTCCTCCTGGCCTATGAGCAGAAAACGGTAGCAAATAAAACCTAAGACCCTGCCTGGAAACTTTGGGGCAGGTTTCTGGTCTTTTTTCCAAATGTCCCAGCACACTGGTGACAGAGCTTTGAAACCTGGACATGTCCATCTGGGGCACAAGAGCAGGCAAGAAGATGCACAGCCAATGCTGGGAAAGAGCATCAGCAGAGGGGGAAACAGGCATTTCCAGGCTGAGGGTCACCGGAGGATTAAGCAGAGGACAGGCGTGCAGCTCCCTGGGGAACGTCACCAGCCTCCCGTTACTTCTCAGGAAAGTCTCCAGGAAGCTAACGCTGGGTAAACCCTTTTGCTTAAAGGTCTCATCTTTCCGGGTCTAAAACTTGGGAGGACAGTCTCAAAGTATGTAATAAACTGAAAAAATACCTTGACTATCATTGCTTGGGGATAAAATGTGGCTATCCTATAATTCCAAGGAAAGAGGTTAGTGCCCAAGTAGAGGAAAAGACAGAAGCAGCCTCTTTGCCTTTGTGAACAGAAAGAAATGCAAAAATAAACATCAAAATCCAGGGGACATTCATTACTTTTTAAAATTCCTTCCAGCTATAACAGCCCTGGCTTTTGTTCACATTTATTAGACCTACTAAGGCAGGAGGCCTAAGGAAAATTTTAGAACCATCAAATCACATTGCTTCTTTTCCAACAGCCCCAAAAGCAGTCCACAATTTTCACTGAAGTTTTTACCCATGCTTCCACTTTCCCCAGAGACCTTCCCATCAATGGCAAGGAGATGGGCAGGTGTCCTGGGTTCAGCAGTAGCAGTTATTTGTCACCATTTTGTAGGTGAAGCAGAGTCAAATTTGGATCCCTTCAGGAAGGCACCCACTTAGCTGGTGCATGAGGGAAGCTCTAAGGTCAGGATAGGTGCTGAGAGCATCACCCTGGTGCTGCCGGAGCTGCACCATGGACAACCAGCCCTATTGCCTAAATCAGACCCCTCAATGGGCTGTATGTAGAGAGCCTGGGCCAGGTCTGCAGAAGACTGAGGAGCAGAACTAGATATTCTGAGAGACATTCCAGGGCTTAAAATATAAGCTGAACTTTCCTTGTAACAACAGAGAGAAAAACTTAATGTCATTTTTAGTAACCTGCAGGATTTTCTGCAATGGCGCCTGATATGTGGTGAGCTGACACCTACACCTTGAACACCCTCCTGTTTGTGATAGGTCTGTGAGGGTTTTGTCCTATTAAGCAACCAGCTGAGCAAGCCACATCCAGCAGATAGGTGTGTTTCCCAGCACAGGAGCATTATGCTATGAGAATATAGTAGCTCTATTGAGATAACAACAGCATCAGAAGCACATGGTACTCAAATATGGGACAGCCACTCAATCTACTCTAACTAGCTAATGTCACTTGGCAAAGTGGAACAAGTATACAGTCTCCTGACTGACTCACCTTCAAAGGGTTGACCGTTTTCCCCCTTATTTCCATTTTTCCTTCTGGGAAACTTGTTAAAGTTTTAAACATCTCTATTCACACAAGACCCACCTGAATTCCTCTGCACCTATATTCCTGTATACATACGTGTCTATGGCTCCTAGACCCAGCCATGGAGGAAATAGGGTGCTGAGTTGGCTTTTCGACTGCTTCTCAAATGTTTTCTGCTGCCTATGGCTGCAGACAAGACTGCTTCTTGCCAAATAGTAAATAAAGGCTACTCCCCCCTCTGAAATTAATAGCAGCTTGTTTTGCCTCCCTGCCAGACAGGCTGTAATCTAATCGCACTCCCTGTGTCTTTACCCGGCAATCACTCTTTCCCTTTTACTGTCACATCGCATCGCATCATTCCTCAATTCCTGCCAATTCCTTGGCACCCACCAGAGATATATTGGGCTGGGACTTATTCCACAGCACCTCTTGAGTCAACCTTCCTCATACGCATGTATGAAGGCTGAAATAGAGGAGGATGTGTGCTGGGGGTGCTGGGTCACAAACATTAGCACAGGGTTACCCAAATGTGAAGCCAAGGATCTTATTTGTCAGGAAACCTTGATGCAGTTTTAATTTCCCCAGTAGCTCCAGCCCAGCTGTGGCTGTTGAACATGAGCTCATGGGTATTTGGCTGTCCACAGCTTACAGACCTCTCCACTGTGGGTATATGTTACTTACAGGGGACTACTGCTGATAAAACTCAGCCGTTTTTAACATATACAAAAGTCAAATGATAAAGGTAAGAACCTACAGCAAGGCATTCTTATCAAATTGGTAAGGAAAGACTGACTGAATACAATGGTTCAAGCTGAAAAGAAGGGAAATAAAGAAGGTGATAGAGAGGAGCAGCAGAGAAGGGATGGACCTGGAGCCTTTGGAAAGGTTAGCTAGCTGTGCTATTTTGGTTCAATTTGTTTAGAAGACAACTAATACAATTAGCTTAGCCATCTGACAAGCTGTAAGGGAGTCCTGGACAAACATCCAGGAGGTGTCTGCCAATGTTTGTAGGTGTACCTGATGTCATGTGAACTGCATCACTTCTCCAGGAGATACAGAAGCAGCCAGGTCAGATGGCAAGCAGCTAGCCTGGGGTTGTTCAGTGTTCAGAGCAAGATCTGCTGCAGGCCTTGCTCTCAGATTATCGGGCACACTCGTATCTAGACGCATCCTAAATTTGTACGTATGGGTACATCAGCAGGAGAGTTTTACCTGTGCTAAGGTTGGCCTGTCAAAGTGCTTTGGCAAAGGAGAAGGGCAGGCACAGATAGAGGATACTCCTCTCAGGACTTTCACAGTCCTATCATCTGCAGGTTGTTGCATACAGGCACAGGAAAGAAAACAAAAGGCAGTACCTATTCCCCTGACTCCTGCTAAACCTGTCTGCTCTAAGGCAATATGCTCCAAGCACTACTGCCCTCCATAGAAACTAGTTCACTAACCCTTCCTCTGACATCCGGACCCCAAAGAAGCCGCAGCACTCTGTGCATCTTACCCAGCACTAACATTTTGCCCTTTTGCTCAAACCACCTCTCCCATTAGCTTTGTTCTGACATCAATCCACCAGCTGTGCTAAATGTCCCATTTCCCCAGGTATGCAGAGCTCAGAGAAAAGAGGATTCAGACACTGCTTTATCTTGGTGACAACTTTCTTTTCTGAAACCAGTTGGGAGCAAAATGTTCAGCTATTGCCAAAAAAAGATCATCAACAGCTATTGGCATCATCAGCCCTCAGTTACGTGGTTTCCCAAGTGACACAAGGGATGACAGATTCATATTAATTCCAGTCAGCAAATGGATTATAAATACTCCCCCAGCCAGTTGCCACCTGATAGGACTGTCCTTGAGTCCTCCAACTGTGTAAGGGACTTGTCAACTCTAAATTTACTCACCAGCATGTACTGTATAAAACATACTACTCTGTGATCCTCGGTAGACACTTGTGCTGTAGCCCAGCATGGATTACACCAGAAACTGCTAGTTCCATCAACCAGACAGACATCTCACTATTGCTTATCTGAAGACTTCAGTGGCAGAAAGGAGAAAGGGATGAGTTTGACAGGATGCCTTGGTGCATTGGTCATGCGATTGCCACAGCAGCCCCATCCTGTCTGAGTTAATAAAGTGATCAAAAGCTAAGCCCACCTAACACCTTTCTGATGAAGTAACAGCTTCTGTTCCTAAGGATAGCCCTTCCCATCAGAAAAATGTACAACTGCAACTGATATAAGTAAACCCACTTCAAGGATGGGGTGTCCAAAATGAGACAGAGCTGATACAAAGCAGACCGAGACAGTACTCCCTGTAAAAAGGAGTAGGCAGGATGGTAAAAGTCTGTACAAATGGACTGTTCACTTGAAGAACCATAATTAGATGGATTTAACTTTCACAAAATGGAAAGCAAACAAAAAGAAAGCAAGAGAAAAGCACTTTTTTCCTAGCTTGAGAACAGTCCTGGTGTCTGCAAATTGGGCAGATGCACAAATGATACGTGCCTGCATTAGATTTTGTCGACCCAAAAGAAGGGTCTGCCTGAGTGGGAGGGCAGTTTGTAAATGGTCTGTTCAGAGCACTCTACCTAAAGCCTGCTGCTTTTTCATGTGCAAAAGCTTTTCAAGCTCATCAGCTGGCAACATCATCTCATCCATATTGATTGATAGCTATGGATAAAATCTGCCTTCCGCTAGACAAAACCACAAGGTTTAGCTGGTTGTTGGGGCCTGCATGACTTTTTGCTCTTCTTTGGGCTTTTTCTGATTTCATGCCCCAGGTTATTCTCCAGTGGAGAATATTCTCAGGTGCTCCTGGGGACACTCAGCCTCTTGGGCAGCAGCCAGAGCCTTCTGCACACCCCTAGCCTGGGTACCCCTGTTCCCCCAAACCCGGGGAGCTCCCAGGCAGGGCTGCAGTTCCCGCAAGATGCCACTTGACCCAACAAGCCAGTGGCTACTTCTAGACCAAGCACGCTCTCCTGCCTAATGGAGATTTCCCCCTATTGCCATTCTTTCCACCTGCTGAGCCCTTTTTGAGCCCAAATGGTACCTGCCCACTTTCTGCAAAACCTCAGGGGAGAGCAAGGCTGGAAAATGGTGCATCGCGAAAGTCCTGGGGATCTTTGCTTTGAGAAACTGTAGCACACCTCCTGTCTGTCTTCGTCAGGGACTGTAGTGACAGGACAAGGGGTAGCGGGTTAAAACTTAAACAGGGGAAGTTTAGATTGGATATAAGGAGGAAATTCTTTCCTGTTAGGGTGGTGAGGCCCTGGAATGGGTTGCCCAGGGAGGTTGTGAGTGCTCCATCCCTGGTGGTGTTTAAGGCCAGGTTGGATGAAGCCTTGTGTGGGATGGTTTAGTGTGAGGTGTCCCTGCCCATGGCAGGGGGGTTGGAACTGGATGATCTTGAGGTCCTTTCCAACCCTAACTATTCTATGATTCTATGTAGAAAAAGATTTGACCTTTGTGCCAGGAATATGCATTTTTGTCACCTACAGGAGAATCACCCTAAATGTAGCCAAGTTATACACCCTGCTAAATAGCAGTTTCTCTGTGCTTTCTACATTCTTGGAAGGTTGTAGTATCTTTTAACATCAAAAATACTTCTAACTCACACCGCAGCTATCTCGCATTGTGTACCCCAAATAAATGGATGCTTTTAACCTCAAACTCTGCACCTTAAATTCTTTAGGCAGTAGGGGTAAAGCTCCTGGATTATTTCTTCCCAACATAAGGGATAGGCAAAGACAAAACCACTTGTACTTTCAAAGCTCTCAGACACCTCTGAAATGAAAGGAACTGGAAAGATCTGTCTCTGGGGTTTAGCAGTTTGCTGTGGAGCAATAAGCCTGGAGTTTACCGGGAAGGATAAAACTAAATATTGAGTGGCTGCTTGTGGCATAAGCACTGTGCATCCTGGGCACTTTGGGAGAGAGAAGCTTTAGGATAAAAAGCAAAGAAGACATAAAACCAAAAGCTGGATGTGGAATGTACACATTAGAGAGCCAGAGCCCAACTGCCAAGTGTCTGATGTTGCAGCTCAGACAGTGTCTCTTTTGCCTCATTTTTGCCCACATGTGATGCATATAAAAAGTAGTTCAGAGTGACTCCAGTCATACAAGGAGATTTTTCACTATTCGTATTTCCTCCAAGGCTGCTGGAGTGTATCATAAAGAAGTACACAGAGCTAACATCATCTACTCGCATCAAAATGTAGAGTAGAAATCTGTATTGCAGGACATTTTATCCTACTGGAACTTTAATCCAGCTAATGCTAGCAAGTCATTCAGAATAAATGTGGGGAGAATGAGAACAGAAGAGTCAACTAAGCAAAGGATCTACTCTATTTCCATTAGATCTCCATCACAAAGTTACACTTGCAGTGATGAGTCCATTGCTGCCTCCTGCACACCACCAAAAGTCTCAGCATTAACACAGCCAAGGATCACACTAGCAGAGGTTTCACATCCCTGATGAAATTTAAGTCCCCAAGACAGGAGATACATGGCCATTTTCCGCTCTGTTTTGCCACAACTCCCATCACTTAAGTGCAGAGCACTGCCTGAATGTGAACTACTGGATCAGGTTCATATTTTGTAAATATTATTGTTATTTTATGAACTTTGGCATCAATGAGAGCAAAGCTAGAGAGGCTGGAATATGACACAATGGTTTTGAGCTTGGCTGATATTTGTCCATCTTTTAAAAAGCGGGGAGGGAGAAGGAAAAGGATAGTTTGGAATTGCGGTTAAACACATTTTTTCTCTAGAGGCATCTAGGTTTTTGCCTTTGCTTTGTTTATTCTTCTTTGGGACTAAGTAAAGTCATATTTTTAAACATAGGACATCCCCCTTTCCTTTTTACATACTGAAATTCTAAGAGTAACCCTAGACAGGGCTCAGGCTGCTCTGACTGCTTGGAGCCAAATGCATCTTTCAGAGTGTGTTCTTGTGGGCTGAGAAAGCATTTACTTTTCCAGTCATTCCACTCAGATGTACCTTTGTTCACTTTCCAGGAGCAGTTCAGTTTCATGACTTTCTTCTTTTAAACCACAGGATACAATAGAGTTCCTAGCTTGGGCCTCAGGTCTCGCATGATACTTCAAGCACATGAGTGATCCTTGAAATGGAGATATTTAAAATTTGACCAGCAGTTCAGGGTCTCACTGAGTCAGCACTTATATGTTTCCTCATTTCTTTTTTTGTGGGTTTACTGTCTTTTTACTTTCTTGAAAGCAGATGCGTAATCCAGCTCTGATACACACAACACACACAACTAAGGGCACATTTTCACCAAAGCATGTTTCAACAGCATAAGCAGTGAAGATCAGAGCCCTGGGCACGCATGTATCCCTTCCCTTCAGGATAGATTCTGACAAACTGGAAGACACAAGGCAACTAATCCTGAGCTACCCATATGGAGGTAGTGGGGGAAACAACTTCTGCTGGACACGGTGAAGGGAAAAAACACTTTGGGATAGGTATTTCCACCTCCCCAGGCTGGCTGTGACTAAATTGTGTTTCCAAACCCAAGGAGCTGCAGTGAGGATCCTGGAGGTTTCAGTTTCCCGGTGCAGATACGGGGTTGAGTGTCTCTTAGCTGGAGCTGGAGGTCAGGAGTGCAGCACCCAAGTGAGTGCCTCGGGCACAGAAGGGCTGTACTGGGGTGGCCGGAGGGTTGGAGAGGAAAAGGCATATGGGAAGAAGCAATGCACAGCCTGACAGTTTGAAGGCGGACAGATGTTTTCATCATTATGGAAAAAATCTGTTGGTGCCTGTTTGCCCAAAGAAACACTGGAAGAGGAAATAACCTCTTGAGCTCTGATCACGGCTGTATATTAAACGACAATAGGATGGGGTCAAAAAACAGCAGAAATGGGAGGAAGGGATCTTTCCTGACTCCTGCTCTAACTTTCTTTATGTAGGTGAGTGGAAAGGCTGCATTTACTCCCCAGGGATCTTTTCCCAAAACACTTTCCTAGAGAGCTGGAGAGACAGGGCCTGAAAGACGGGCCCAACGGATGTTTCTCCAGTCCCCCCAGTGCTCCTTCATCCCTCCAGCTACAGCAGGTGCTGCCCCAGGATGTGCAGCTCCAGGCACACATAACCCTGTAGCTGCATCGCTCTGGAGACACGCAGCCCTGGGGTTACAAGGAGTCTGAGCACACCAATAATGCAATCGATAATGCTTATAAAATCAGCCATGAAGGAAGCCGCCTGGCCCCAGGCACCCCTGTCCCATCCCAAGCCCCCGGCTTAGTGCTTTTCTAGCACTAAGATCTAGCACAAGATCGGGAGACACCTAAGAGCCAGACAGACCCAGGGCCAGGTTTTCAGCCGCAGTGGATGGCAGGTTCCCGGTTTTCCTTTCTCCCCGCAGCATCCCCTGCAGGTTCGGGGCCCCTCTCAGCGCCGGCATCCCAGCGGGCTGCACCGGGACACGGTGAACCCCTTCCCTCGGGATTCATCCCTCCCCACGGATCTCCCCCATTCCAAAAGCAGCGCGGCCAGTCCTCCGCCGGCTCCTCTCACTAATTTTAGCTTTCAGGAGCGAAAGATACAGTGCGATTAAAACCCAAAAGTGATCCCGAGGACCGCCAAGGAGAAAAGCATGCAGAACCGTAAGAAAACGCCAACAGCCAAACCCAAATCCCTCCAATTTCTTTAAGAAATAAACTCCATCCGCGAAATAAAAAGGTATTTAACGTCGAGTGCATTTCACTTGAGTCTCTTAGGTCTCTAACTGACAAATAGAATAGGCGGGTGGCTTGGGAACGGCCGGCAAACAGCGCAGACCTGGAAGGAACAAGGCAGGCACTGCGGGGGATGCTCCTTCCTTCCCTCCCTTTCTTCTTCTTACAGTATTGCTGGGGCTCCGAGGGAAAAAATAGGGCTGCCGTTTAAATAGTGCTTTTCCCTCTAGAGCTGAAAAACGGGCTGGTAATTAACGCAGGAATTAAGGGGAAAATGCAGATCTAGTTTTATTTATGCCACCTTCCTTTGAAATTTAAAGACAGACTCGTGAAGTTGTCGAACCTTGGGGATTTTACACAGAAAGAAAAAGAAAAAAAGAGAAGAAAAAAAAAAAAGAAGAAAAGAAAAAGAAAAGTAATAATCTGGAAGAACTTTTACAGGATTTTCGTTTCTTTTTACCCTTTTCTTCTTGGCACACACTTGAAATAGATCGTAATTTATGTTCAGTGAATTATATATTCACCAGGCTGATGAAAACACTTCCCCGCGAGTGTGTTTGCCAGTTTCTCTCTCTCATATATTTTACTTTTGCACGGATTTCTTCCCAACCGTTGCAAAACCGTCCACGGGAGCCCTCGAAGCTTTAGTTTGATGGAGAGGATGCCGAAACGGGACCCTTCAGAGAAACAGACCCATTCCCCATCAGACCGCCGCAAAACCGAACAGCTCCGAGATAAAAACACGACTCAACGGACCGATCCCGCTCCCGGGGCCGAGCAGCAGGGATCCCGCAGGCGCGTTTCCCGGCGCCTCTGTTTGCAGAATTCAAGGACAGCAAAGGAGTAACCGGCTCCGAGAGCCAAAAATTAAAGCTGGTCCGAAAGTCCCGGGGCAGACAGACCCCCTTTTTTTTCTCTATTGGTTGTTTTTTGCGAGCTGGGGAGGGTCGTTCGTTGGGTTTGGTTTGGTTTTAGGTTTTTGAGGGTTGGGGCTTTTTTCTTTCTTTTTTTTTTTTTTTTTGTGATTTTTAGAAAAATATTTGTTATCGCAGGGAAGAGGCCCGGCAGCCGCGCCGGGATCAGCAGCCACCCTGGGACGGGTGGGGATTTCGCAGGACAGGGGTGATACCTTCACGCGGGCTGCACCGCGGCTAGTGCGGGGATGCAGACGGGGCTGTCCCGGGAAGCCGCCTCCCCGGTGTGGGGTGACAAGGAAGGGAGGCAGACCCAGCCACCCCGTAAAGGCCCTGCAGGGGCAGCTCGGTGGGGACAGGGACCCCCCTCTCTGCCCCGTCCAGCGGCTTGCCCTCGGGGCAGCCGATTTCATGCCTCTCCGGTTGTGGGTCACAGGCGGGGCCCTCGCCGGAGCAGAGGGGACATCGCTGGGAGACGCCAGAGCAGAGGTGGGGGTGAGGGCTCTGTAACTCTAATCTCCCGGGGTCATCCCTCCGCCCGTCCTGGCCGAGCTGACCCCTCGGGCTCTCTCTAAGGGTCCGGAATCGGTCCTCCTGCACGGTCACCCGGGGGGAATCCTACTGCAACCCTACGGGGTTGAGGGCCGGCACCCCCGGGCAGGGCGATGGCTGGGAATGCTGCCGATCCTTCATCTCCCGGCTTGGGGAAAACCACTTTTAAGACAACTAAAGCCCAAACACCGTCTCATGTTAAATAAGGCTCCCCCTCGACCTGCACCTCCAATCTGCACTCCCTTTTCCTCACTACACAGCCAAGGGCAGACCCGAATCCCGAGGGGGCTGGGGAGTGGGTTGTGTCAGGTCGGAGCAGGGCCCCACTGTCCCGGCCCTGTCCGCTGCGGGCCCCCCCGCCCTGGGTTCCCTGGGAGCGCAAAGCGCACATAGTGACATCGCAAGACGGATCGGATTTGCACGGCCAGCAGGAAGTATCCAAGGAGTCAGACCTTTATCTCCTCTGGAAAACATCGTGCGGACAGACAAGCTGCAAACACCCTGAAATCCTGCGGCGGTTTCAGGCTTCCCGGCCAAGCGCGGCTCCTATTCCCACCGGAGCCGGCGGGAGGTGACTCGGGACAAAGCTCCGAGGGATGAGGCAGGGCAGCCCCGCCGCATTTAGAGCTTTGTCCTTCAAACAAACGCCTCATAGTGCCTGGAAGGTATTTCGTTTTTAACTCAGTTTTCTTGACCGTCGCTAGACACTGTTACGCCCTGGCTGCCGGACGCGTCTGTCAAACCTTTGCTGCAATTTTATTACACGTGAAAGTCTCTTCGGTCGTTTGATTTTCCCCGTCCCTAAAATAACCGCATCGCTTCTGCCCTGGGCGCATTCCCCTGGGAAACGTAACGAACAGGCGCTTTTCTAATGAACTGGCCGCGTTAAAAAGCTTTCCCTCGGGTGCGGAAAAGCTGCGGGACCCGGGGCCAGCGTCCGCAACGTGACGGCCGCAGGTGCGGGACGGGGCACCGGGAAGGGCGGCGAAAACCCCCATCGCGCTCCCATCACCAGCGAACCCAGCACAGTTACAGGTGGCAAAAGTTATACTCAGGATAAAATAAAAGCTTTTGATTTATCTGACCGGCTCCCAGCTTTCGCTTCACCCCGGGGTTGAAAACCCACCTCCAGCGCCCGAGGTGCAAAAGCCAGTTTAATTGTCAGATTAATTGTCACGGAGCCCGGGGCAGGAGGGTAAAATCCACGGTGGCAATTACTGCTCAAGTCCGCCTGCCCCGGACACCGTTGGAAGCGGCAAGCAGAGACAGAGCAGCGTCCCGAGCTGCCTGCGGCTTGCTCGAAGAACGGGCCCGCGGGTGGCCATCCGAAACCACACGGGACGGGTTTATCCGCCTTTGCATAAATTGTCCTGAAACAGAGAGAAGACGCTCCGGTGCTTTCTGGCTGCTGCTTTCGCTCGCTGTGCCCTGGCACCAGCGCTCAGCTGCTCTCCACCTCTCTCTCCCCTGTTTGCATGGAGGGAAGGGGCCCACGAGTCCCCCTCCCCAGTGCACGGCCGCTATGAGCTGCGGTCCGGCAGCGGCAGAGCGGCCGCCTCACACCTGCCCCGCCGCCGTTGAGCGGGGCTGTACCGGCAGAGCACACCCCCCGGCTCCCGGCGCAGCGGTCCTGAGCACCGGGCAGAGCCGAGGCCCCGCGCCAAGGCCGCCTTCACGGCAAGGTCAAAACCGGTTTTCTTGCGCAGTGCTCGACAACGGGGAGGCCGCTTTCGCCTTCAGCAACCGCGCTGCGGGAAGTGGAGCCGGGGGCGTGAACGCGGGTTCGTTAGAGCCCGAGAGGAAGAGGGGAAGAAAATAACGGAAATAAACCGAGATAAAATAAAAATTTAAAAAGAAAGAAAGAAAAAAAAAAGGGGGGGGGAGGGAGGAGGAAAAAGAGGAGCAAGAAAAGAAGGGTTCAACTGCAGCAGAGTGGAGCACCTGGACAGCTCCAAAGCCGTTTTCCTCCGAAGAAATCCAGAAAGAAACCCATCCTCTGCCCCAGCCTCCGGGCGGTTCCCCCGCACCACGGCGGACAAGGACGGTAGCCCAGCGACCGCGCCGGAAGAATTCATTCAACCAGGGCTCCCTATTGCATAGCATCTCTCACAGTCTTTCGAAATAAATAACTGGTCAAAAGACCCTGGGGAGCGCTCGGGGACCCAGAGAGATCCCGTGGTCCCAGCCGCTCCCGCCGCCCACGATGGGAACAGGGGAATTGGCACAAGCTCTCCCAAGGAAACCCTAATAGGCTATTTCTGGACTACTGCCTCTTAACAAATCTATAGCACCTGAAGTGTTAGCACTCAATTAGTGACAAGGTTTCAAATCCCGGCGTTTACTGGTGAGGTATAAACAGAGATAGCCGGGAATTAGAGCGGGAGGGGGCCCTGGACATCGTAACCGACTGGGATTAAGAGGAAAACTTTTTTAAAAGGCCCCATCTCTCTTTCTCTCTGAGCAGTCCGAGGTGTCGAAAGCTCAGGGGCAGAGGATGTGCTCTCCGGAGCTAATGGCGTGGCTGGGTGGGGTTTTTGTTTGTTTGTTTTCAGCAAGAAAAACGCATTTAGCAATCCCAGAGAGGAGCAGCAACTGGGTGGGGAAGACAATCCTCGCCTGCGAGAGGCTTTTTTTGGGTGCGGGGGCCCGGCTCAGTCCCGAGGGGCAGCGAGAGCAACCTGCAAACCGGGACGGGGGGAGCGGGGCACCCCACGCTTTCTCCTTACAGCCAGAAAACAGCAGCGGCTTTGCTCATCCCGTCTCCCTCGTGAACTCCCGCGGGGCCTGAGTCCCGGGTGGGCTGGAGAAGGTGCTTCAGGGTGCTCCTCCGGAGTCCCTGACTCCATATACTCCTTCTCCCGTGTTATTTAAACGCGATTATGATTTCTTATCCGTGGGCCTGCGATCAAAAGATGACCCAAAGAGGGCACAGGCGGGGGAGGCCGGATGGGGGCTTCCCTCGCCCCTACCCGTGCGTTCAGGGGACTGGAACCCTTTTCCTGAAGCGGTCCCTTATGTCCTCTCTGCTCAGCTGCCGCCGGCCAAAACGTTGTTTGCAGTCAGAGCCTGGCTTCAGCGGGCTGCGGGGAGAAGCGGGGAAGGGAGAAAACAGGGGAGGGGGGGAATGGGTGCCGATCCCCGACCCGGAAAGTCCGTGAGCTGCTGTATGTCAGTAACTGATTCATCAATCAACCGGACACAGAGCAGACCTGGCCTCTCTTTTCGAAGTGTTTGCTTTTTCACCAATTATTGCGGCCCTGCAGCTCTTTTTGTTGATACAGTAGTTCTAAAAAGTGCTAATGTTCATTTATCAGGGGGCCGAACCCGGGACTCCCACTAGTTGTGATTCTTCCAAAAATATAAACACGAAGAGAAGGGCTAAGGCTAAAGCCCCCATTTGTTTCTAAACCGCAGTATTAAAAGTGATGCATTGTTGAAGATAAAGCGGAGATAACGCTGTCTGTCTCCAATGAATGTCTCCCCGACGCATTAATGACATTCCAAATGATAGCTCCGGCTTATCGTTCAATTAATCACTTCCACCCTCTACAGCCGGGCCCACATCGATCGGGAGCCGCCGTGTGATTGGGGGTCTGGAGGAAGCCCGTCAGCCCTCGATTAATGGCAGTTTGTGGCCGGCAGCTCCCGTCCCGCTGGAGGCAGAGCCCGCCGCAGGGGCCGCTCTCCGGGGCAGGTACCGGGATCCCCACCGGGCAGGGGCAGCTTTCGCCTCCGGGTTCGCTGTGCACTGCCTTGCGGGCTCCGGACCCGACCCGAGAAGGGCGGTTTGGGCCCAGGATGGAGGACGGGAGCGCTGGACCCTGTTTGAAACGTCCCGAGGGAGGTGGATGCCACTGCGACAGGCGAACCTGCTGCTGCGGGTCCGGATTATGGGACACACACACACACACACGACACACAATGAGATTACTTCGATATTTTAGTACTTATCTAACCTATTCCTATTAGGTTATAATAAAAAGGAGGCAACGCCGCTAGAAAGACCCCCGAGCGATGCAGACAGCAAGGGGTGCCGCTGACACCCGGCAAAGTCCTGCCGCAGACCCCTCTCCTGAGCCAGGCGACTAAGGTCGCCTCCGCCTTCCCCGGACACTTCACCCCTCCTGCAATCGAGGAAACCCCCCTCCGAACGGTTTTCCAGGGAATTCTGCAGGAAGCACAGCCGCGAAGAACGAGACGGCCGCTTGGCCGCCCCCCTCCCCTCATTAAATAGCAATATTTCAGGCCTCCCCGTACCCAATAATCGCTCCAACTGTCACTGCAAGATCCGGATCCGCTTCTCTAGCAAACCGCGCCCCGGACATCCTCGGACGGCTGCAGCCAGGGGCTGCGAGTTCTGGGGCTGTCGCTGCACCGGCCGGCGGTCCTCGGGGAGCGGGAGAAAGCCACAGCATCGCCCCCCAAAATATCCTGCACTGAATCGCCCAAAAAGGAGCCCGAGTAACAAAGGGGAAGTGGGGAGGGGAGCAGTAGCAGGTACCATCGGGAAGGAGCAGCCCGGAGCGGGCAGGTGTCGCTTTTTCTCTCTCCTCGGAGGGTTTCTTCCGTCTGCCGGGGGAGGAGGAACTCGAGCAGGGCACTGCCGAGGGACCCCGCAACTCACCGCAATGTCGCGGGGCTTCTCCACTCGGCTCCCGGTCCTCAGCTGCGTGGGGGCTCGGAGGGGACGAGCCGGTCCCTCGCCTCCCGGGGCCGGGCAGTGGAGCGCTGGAGGAGATTGATTTTATATGCTTATATTGCTCCTCGCCCCCAGAAGCCAGAAAGCGCCGTAACGCCCCTTCTCAACCTGAGACTTTGTCGCTAACGTTTATGTTAGCGACTACAACCTCGTTAAGTCACTGAGGTCCCACTTCTGCCCGGGGATCCTGCGGTACACGGCTGCACTAGGACTCACCCCCGCTCCCGGCCGCAGCTCAACGGCCGGTTGCTTTGACTTGCTCTCCAGGACCCCTATATATTTTACACCACCTTCAAACCGCGGTTTTACGTTGTTTTCTCTTCTTCCCCACACCGTGCTGAGGGTTTGTTTGAAAGGTTTACAGGGGGAAGAACCCCCTCTATTTAGGGGCTCTCTCCTATCAGCCAGAATTTGCAGTTACTGCTTCAGAATATCTATATAAACCTTAAGCACACGCCACGCAGCAGTGAACTCCCGTTTTCTAGTTCCTGCGATCGGATATTGCAGAACAGTAAAATCGAAACCTCCATTCCCTCGCTTAAAAAAAAAATAAAATGAAATCAGCACATATTTGGTTGATGGTTTCCTCCCGGCCTGTTTATTTAATCTGACTGTATGATAGATGGCATCAGATAGTGGCTTTGTACACATTAGGCCATTCTGGATTCCTCTTTTTTTTTTTTTAATGGATCAACAAACTCAGCCGGGAAAGGCTGGATAAATACAGTGCCGCCCCTTTAAATGAGTGGAGATGTTTTTGAGATGTATTACTATATTAGGTGACATGGAACTTTGCATCTCTCATACCATCACTGCAATGTTGGCCAATAGAAAGCTAAAGTCACCCAAAAACTGCCTAGTCCCTCCTTCCCTTCCCTTATGGTCTGGTCCTACCTGCCTCCAGTGCACAAATCAAGGCTACTCTCTGGAATGCTATGTGCCCCCTCCGTGAGCCCACGCTCCACCACTGCTCCAGGTTGGCTGCTTCTCAACTCCCTTTCCATGACCCTGAGCTCCGACCGCTGCCCCGCTTTCCTCCGCAATGTTTCCTAGCCCTGTGACAACGACGCCCTTCTCGGTCAAGGATATTTTGAACCTGGAACAGCATCAGAGCGGCCTGGCCTCCATGGAGCTCTCCTCGCTGGCCTCCCCGTCCTGCATGCTGGCCACCTTCAAGCAAGAGGCGTTCGGCGCCGAATCCCCGGCCCTAACCGGCCCGCGGGAGGAGCTGCCCGAGGCAGCCAAAACCACCTTCCCCGGCTCCTACTACGTTAAGAGCTACGTGGAGATGGACTCAGCCAAGGAGGCCAAGGCGGACAAGAAAGGTAAAGAACATCGGTACTGCCCGAGCTGAGAAAGAGGGAGTGGGGGGGAAGGGGATGCCCAGCTTGGAGCTCCCGGGGACAGAGCGAGGCTGCGGGAGAGAGGAAGAGCATCTTCATCCCCCCCGCAGACCCGTGGTGCAGGAGCGGGCAGAGGCATCGCAGGCAGCGTCCCCTGACCCGGCCCGGAGGCCCGCCCCCGCCGCGGTCCCCGACCGCGGCTGTGGCTGGGGCCGCTGCCATGCTGGCTGCCCGATGGGCCGGGTAAGGCTGCAGGATGATACGTGAGGCCTCGAGTCCAGAAATTAGGCGACAAATCTATTTCCTAGTTCGTTCTGCTGACTACGCCCGTGGGTCAGGGTGGGATTCGGTACAAAGACCAACCGCGATAAACCCAGGCTGTGGCAGAGGCAGTTGCAACTAAAATCAGTGCACGGATCATCCTTTTCATACAGATGAACGAACAAAGACCGACGGAAAACTGCTAAAGAGATACTTAAAGAGTGCGGCAGGGCCGGTGACCGCGGCGGCCTGCGGGGCCGAGGCACAGCGCGGCCGGCAACTGCTGGGAAAGAGCCGGGGCTCAGTCGTGGTGCAGGCTGTTTACTGAGCGTTGCTTTATGTTTTTTCTGCACATCTTCCCCCCTTCTCCTTTTTTCCTTTGCCCATTTATTTCCCTGCAGAACTGTGTTCCCTGCACAAGAGCCTGGAGCAGGAGAAGAGAGACCTGGAAGATCCCGAGCGCCCCAGACAGAGGAAAAGGAGGAAACCTCGCGTCCTCTTTTCTCAAGCCCAAGTCTACGAACTGGAGAGAAGGTTCAAGCAGCAGAAATACCTCTCTGCTCCCGAGAGAGACCATCTAGCGAACGTCCTAAAGCTCACCTCCACCCAGGTGAAAATTTGGTTCCAGAATCGAAGGTATAAATGCAAAAGGCAGAGACAGGATCAGACCCTCGAAATGGTGGGCATCCCTCCCCCCCGGCGGATAGCGGTGCCGGTGCTGGTCCGCGATGGGAAGCCCTGCCTGGGGGAGTCTTCTCCCTACAGTTCGCCGTACAATGTCAGCCTCAACCCCTATAGCTACAACGCCTACCCCGCGTACACCAACTACAACAGCCCCGCCTGCAACGCCAACTACAACTGCAACTACCCGTCCATGCAGACCATGCAGCCCTCGGCGGCCGGCAACAACTTCATGAACTTCAGCGTAGGGGACTTGAATTCCGTGCAGACACCCATCCCGCAGGGAAACGCGGGGATCTCCACGTTACACGGGATCCGAGCCTGGTAGAGCCGCCCCTGCCCCGCTCCCCTCCGTGGACCACGGCCACCGGCGAGACCCCGGCGCCGGTGATGAAGGGGCCCTGGCCGAGCCTGCGAGCCGGTCTCGGGACATATCCAGGCTACGGGGGGTGTGAGGACAGTTCAATGCAGCATCCCGGCGGAGGTCACTAGCCTAGCGGCCATTTCCAAGGGGAGGGGGTCTCCAGTATTTCGTGCGATGGCTGCGCTGCCGGCAGGAACAGAGCGGGGAGCCTCCCGCAGCTCCCGAATCCTCCTTCCACCGGTTCTCCCCGGTAATTCTCCTCCTCCCTTCCTCTAAAGCAGCCGGGCATTTCGCTCGACTTGGTCCCAACAGCAGCTACCCAGGCCCTTCAACTTTTATAAATTTTTACTCTATATTAATTATTAATGAGATCCACATTTGATTTTTGCACTTCCCGTCCGGTCCCTGCTGTCTGGCCAGTTCAGCATCCCGCCAAGCCCCCAGGTCTCCACTCGCGGGGCCTCTCACGACGCCGCCGACATCGGCTGCGCCCCGGTACCGGGCCGGGAGAGGAGCCGGCGGAGGCTCCAGCCGTCGCTCGGGGGAGGACAGACCCCCCTACACACACCCCGACCGAGAATACAGACACTGCGACCCGCCAGGTCCCCGTAGGGTTATGCACTAAACCGTGAGTTAGTATTGAAATGCACTGTCCGCCCCTTGCCCCGCCGCCCGTTCGTACGTGTTTCCCTTTGCTGTAGTAGCTGGTGGAGATCAGCGAGTTGTCATTAAAGAGAGTGGCTTAACCTTACGCGTCCCTGGAGTTCCTTGCACGGCCCGGTCCACCCGGTCCTCCGCAACATCCCCCGGGTTACGACCGCCCTTCCCGGGGGCTCTCACTGGTCCTCTCCGGGCCCCTTGGCCTGCCGGTCCGTCCCCCCCCCCCCCCCGCCCCGCTTTGTGTAGCCCTCGCGTAGTTTCAAACAATTCGCTTTTTGAAGCCTGCAAACGCTGCTTGTATTTTAACGTATTTTAACGCATTAAAAAAAAAATACATTTTAAAGTCGCTTTTTGAGCTCACAGCCCGGGCAGCCCCGCAATGCCCCGGACCGTCTCCCGGTCGCTCCGAGTCCCCGGGAGCGAGAGGCTGGTTTCTTCCCTGCACAGAAGAGCGATGCAAGGGGGGATCAAAACACACCCCCAGCCGAGGGGATCGGGCTCTGCTGCAGGGGAGCCGCACACAGCCCTTCTGCGGGAGGTTGCCACAGCCCCTCCGCACCCTGTGCCCACCAGGGAGAGGAGAAAGGACCCCCCCGCCTGCGCCGGCAGCGAGCGGGGCTCCCAGTGCCCGGCTCCCTGCCTCTCCTCGGCATCAGCCCCAGCCTCCCAGCCGCTTTTACAGTAGTCGCTATCAAATGTCAATTATTGGGAGTGAGAAACAACAAACATTGTAATTCAGCGCAGTCAAAACATCCTCTGAGTGTCTGAGATTGTCCGGCCCAGTGACAAGGCGATTAAGGGAACCTGCAACCTCTCCTGATTCGGCCATATCGGTCCCATCAGTAAACAGGGATGGAGACAGGGTGGCTGTGGCCCTGGGACATGGGATGAAAGGCTGCCGGTGAATGGAAGCTGCTTGCAGCCTCTATCCCTCCTTCCCAAGGGGACCAACCTCACACACCCCCCAAGGTAGGATTGCACAGATAAGGAGCTCCAACCTCCTTCCTATCCCTGCAAATGGAAGAGGACCCCTTGGGTGCTGCTCACAAAGCCCCTAATGCGGGGTGGGGCACAGGACACAAGAGTCTTCAGCAGATGTTAGAGAGACAGCAGGTTAGCTAGAAAATACTCTGCTCTAAAAGGGTCTGAGAGCCCCACACAAAGATTACTGGAGAGGGCAGGTAAAAGATGGGTTTGAACTCTGCCACTGCTGGATGCAGTTTGGTGCTTTAGTTTGCCTGATCTATAAAATGGGCACAGTGCTGCCACACCGCTCCGTGACACTGGTGTCACAGGCAGTTGGATACTGCCCCTGCAGAGTTTGGCACGGTCACAGGGAGCCCTCAGCAGACAGGACAGTCCTGAGTTAACATGGGGGAAAAGCATTAAAATCAGCTAAGACTTGAACCACTACTTGTAGAAACTGGCTCTGAGCAGGGCTCTTTATTAGGTGGTCTACCAAGATGGACTGCACTGGGAGATCAGGAAAAGCCACAGCATAAAGTAACTCCACACAACAACATAGCACCCCTCTCCACATACTCAAATCATCCTTTCCCTTCCTCAGATCCCTTAACTTCTTCAGATCTGTTTATTTTCCTCCTATATCTCAGAGCTACAGCTATCAAGGAATCCAACTGTCCAGTGGGATTCAACCTGCTGCTGTTGCTTTCCAGAGGTTGTTCTGGGCACCAGCTTTGGGTCCAAATCCCAGGACTGCACTGTGCTCGTTCTTAATAGGGGTAGATGTACTACAGCCCACACTGCTGCTCTCACGTTCCCCTCCTCCCTGCACTTCACCATTCCTGCTGGAATTGCATCACGAGCAGATGCATAGCAGGATAAGACAGCGGCTTGGAACAGCAGCTGGAGCCCTGGAGCCAGTTCAGAAAGCGATTTGGGCAGAGGACACAACCGCAGCTGGCTGAGGCTGAGCAGCACCACAGCCCAGCTCTGGCAGAGGCTCCAGCAGCCCAGAGCCAGGCACGGCCTTTAAACCTTTCATTAGCTGGATTAAGGGGAAGTGCAAGAGCATGTACGGTAGGAATTAACCCCCAGCACATTGATTTTGGCCAAGGGGGGCTCACATGCACAGACACCCCATTGTTACGAGTCCTCCCTTCTGCAGCCCCACAGCAAGAACAGCCGCTGCAGCCAGTACAGCCACAGGGTCAGGTGGTGGTAAAAGGTCTTCCCGGGATTTCTGACGGCACCCGTGCCGTTGGCACACACCACGGCACGCTGATGTGCTGCCCTGCGCCCGGTCCTCTCAAAGGAAGAATTCAATGCAACAGTCCCGACACGTTTCTCTGCCTGAACCCAAAGTGTTTCACATCTACAGAGCAATAGGAAAAGCCTTGTGCTTGGGAAACATTATTCCAGAGGAAAATACAGCACACTGGCACTCCCGCAAAGTGAACCTGAAATCAGACATCCTCTCAGTGTTTGGGGGCATGCTAAGGAGTGTAGGAAAAACGTTCTAATAAGATTTGCACTTGGATTTGATCTCAGTTGGCTTGTTTCGGGTTATGCAGCCTGGCATTGGTATCATTTCTCTGTGTCAGACCAGGGTTTTTAGAAGTCAGTGCCCCGACTCCACCTACAGGTAACAGGGCAAGTGCAGCTCAGCACCACTTGTCTTCTTGAGACAAACTGCATCTGGTAGGGTTTTACAGACTTCTTGGAATTCACACAATTTGTACAGGAACGAGTTGTCAGCTGGAAGGGACTGATACCAAATCCCTCGCCTTCAGCAGCGTTGTAGGAACTGAAGTAATTGTTTTTCCCGAATAACACCCCTGCAGTTCCTAAAGTGCATCTGTGGCCAGAATTTTATTTCTTAATTCAAGGAATTTTCACATAGAAAGTTGTTCTCTGGAATCAGAACACAAGGAGATACGGTCCTGGAAGGAATTAGCTAAATGTTTCAATGTTCCCGAGAAGCCCAGCAGGAAAACAACAGATCAACAACCCTCTCTCCCTAATTCATCCCCCTGGCAACAGTTCAGATCAGTATCAGCAGTAAGTGATTTCTCGTTAATAGGGATTATTAAGAAGAATCAACACCTTTAAAATGCTACTCCATCTTGTCTTCCAAATGAGAAAGGGATAGGCTTTCAGCCTGGAATCTGATTTTTCATTCCTGGGTGGTTCATCTCGACTACAACACAAACTTAATGCTACATTTTAGTGCAAAAAGAGAGGGAAGTCGAGGTTTCTCCTAAGAAAAGATCAGGCTCTGGCAATACATTTGTGAAAGTTAATCAATCAAGGTTTAGCAAAGTGACAGGGAGTGAGCTATTTGAAAATCGCTACCTGCCTCCTGCAGTCATTTTAAACCCTGCCACCCCAGAGATTCATCCAGTAAGAAAGACCCATTTAGCAACACAATCATCCTCAGAGCAGTCCATCAGACACAGGCCTTTCATAACCTCTCCCAAGTTCCAGTAGGTGTTTTTCCATCAGCTTTCCCTCTCCTAAAACAGCTTCCTTTATTATCTTAGTACAAACTCCAATCCAGCCTCAGCAGAGGTCTCATCCTTACTGCTTCCTCCACTTCATGAGCAGTGCACTGAACACAACAGATTTTTCCTTCTAAGTACGAACAAGGATCTCAAATTCACCTCTTCTCACTTTCCACTGTGGTCCTTTGGAAACACAGAGCAAAAGCAGCAGCTGAACTAGGATATTGCTGCCACTCTAGCTACAGTGAAGGTTGTATTGCTGTGCCTTAGCTAATGGACTGATTTTAAAGCATCTCTACCATTTGTATTGCAGTACTGCACAGACTTACCACAAACCGTGACTTGAAATGGCTTCTAGAGCTGACTGAGTAAAAATAGGTGAGTTTCTCTGTCTTTGCAAAAAGGAGTTACTGGAACTGCAAATCATATACAAGCTATGCCAATGGAGTCTGGATGAATACACTAAGAGGCAGGATAAGGCAGAAAATGAACTGTTTCCCAGAAACTGAACAAGGGGAAAAGCTGACAGAAGCCCAGCAAGAGAGATGAAAATGTAGCAGAGCAAAGCAGGGCATTTTTAAATCAGCTCTGTGTGCTGAGCAATTGAGGTACTGACTCCACCAAGACTGTAAAATATCTGTCAAGTTATTCCTGCTTAAAATAACTCTTTTTGGTGTCAACAAAGAAGTATGGGTGAATGGCTAAAACACAGGTCTGTAAGGCAGGAGATCTGGGCACTTTTCCCAGCTCTATTAGAGAGCCACATCACATTTGCAATTGGGTCTGTACAGGCAGACCCCCACTCCTATACAACTGTAAGCAGGGGCTGGACAAGTGCAGGGCTTCACCGAGACCATTTGCAGAGGTCACTCAATGCTCACTCAGTTTGATGTGCTGAAAAAATTCGGTTGTCCAAAAGAAAAAGTGACTTGCCAAAGGGCAATGCTCTTAGTGGCCAAAATAATTTCATTTAAGGTCGGATAAAGTTAATTGGTCTTGGGGAGACATCGTGGAGCTAAATTACTATTTCTGGAGATGGAGAGGCTGAAAGAGAAACAAGCATGAATGACACTACTGTACAGTGGGCAAGGTCAGGAGTTAACAGGCTCAAATAGGAAAAGAAAAGCAAGTTTGTCAAATTCTGTGAACTGCTCTACCTACTATTTAGTAAGAAACATAACAATTTAGAATGCTGAAGTTTTAGCCCTAGGACCAACAAATCTGGTTGTTTAACAATTCAGTAACTTCCACAGTTAAAAACACTCTCAAACATTTTCTAGGTGTTCTATGTATTTGGAATAGGATTTGCTGCAAGAACATATCATCGTTTATTTTAGCACAGCAGACATTTCCTAAATAGACTGCATTGTCTTCCAGCACAAGCTTTGAATAAGTCACAGCACTGGCTCCTAGAAATTGCCCCCGGATCCCATTTTCCTGGCCAGCGTTTTTCTTGTACTCCTTCCTATCTGTGTAAAATAAAAGCAGCTCTGGGAGCAGTCACTGCGGTCAGCGGAGGTGCAGCACACAGACATGTGCACAGCGCTGCCTGGCTGTCGTCAAGAGCAGCCGTTAACAAACAGGTCACAAAAACCCATCCAAACCAATATCAGTCAAATAAAGAAGTTTCTTTTATTTTTAAATGCAAAAAAAATATATATATATATATATATATAAAGTCCTACTGCCTGGCTTGAGAACTCAGCTCGAATGATATCCAGGAGATGATTTATGCTATTGCAGAGAAGGAAAATATAAATCTTAGTTGATTTGAGGTTTTCTGTCGTGCTCTTTGCATCTTGCAGTGTCAGCTGCTGCTTCCCTCTCTGCTTCATACCCACAGAGAGATCCATCCTGCAATTACACACACTTCACTTTACGGACATGGTTAATCCCACTGAAGATTCTCATACCAACACAGTGTACGAGGGCTCACTGTGGAAGTAGACGGACATGCTGACACTTGGCTACATTTCTGGCATCCTCCCATGCTGAAGCTCTAGTATCCTTCTGCTGTTTATTTCTGGTTGTGAGGCTTAGGGAAGCTTTTATACTTGTTCTGGGTTACGGGTTGCAGCTGAGTTTTTCTTTCAAATTACGTGCTCAGAAAGCAATCCTTACCCTGTACATCAGTGAGTATTGCAGGAGTCCCCATTTTACAGCCACTAAACATACAGACATGCCATGCATACAGCTGTGCTCAGAATGCAGGTTTCTCACTGGCATCTTTATAGACAGCCCTTTTCAAGCAAGGCCAGAAAAATTTCTTTACTAACCCTTGTTCTAAAGACATGAAAGCAGAACTGCTGCTATAAAAAGAGACATTCTGCCGTATCTCTCATCCAACACTCACAGGCACCCAGCGTGCTCATCTGGGACCTCGGGCTAATTTCTCCTTCTAGATGTACACAAAATAAAATAGAATCAGTGAGAGCTGCTGGTCATCCGCATCTCTGAGAGGCAGGCCAGAGATGACCACCACTGGTTAGACACCAACTTAGAGTGCACCAGGATTTCATGTTGAGAATTTAAGTCTAAATGTTTTCTTGCACAGTGAGGCATTAGAAATGGAAACCACATTTCTCTATTCAGTCCTCAGAGGTAATATTATCTACAGCGTTTTGTTTTCATACACACAAAGATTATCTCCCATGTAATAAGATGAAAATAAATACTCGGTATTTTTTCCCCCTATCAAAAAGTAAGGGCATATGAGAGAATCACCCCTCATGCAGCACAGCACACTGGAATGACAGGGACAGTCATAGGTTAATTTCCAAACATCCTCTTTGATTTTCTTTGTTTCCTAACCACATTTCCAGTCCTATTGGCCTCAATATTCTGGTTGTGAAAACACTGTGCTCTGTCCCTTTGATCAGCTAGTGAAAAGCCCTTTCATGTCTTGCTGTCTTCATTACCTTACATTTTAATTGCTTGCCTTGCATGGGACAGACAGGTGGTACAAGGTCACAACAGGAGATGATAGATGGCTTTCGGCAGTGCACATCCAGATTACACATGCTCAAATCAACCTGTGCGGCAGTAACTTGTCCTGTGCTGGGGATCAGTGGGGCACGCACATCTGATGGCTCAGACACCAAATACCTATTTTAGCTCCTATTGGAAAATAGCAATGAACTATGCTTCTTCAGTTCTTTTAGAGGAGTGTTTCAAAGCACCACACACACACAAATTGTTACTTATCCAAGCACCATTATCCCTACAAGCTACTGGGACCACCATTTCACATATCCAGAAACAGGGACTTAACTCAAGCTACTTAGAAGATCAGGGAGTGTTGGAGGTGTAATGCCAAAGTCTCACATCAAAGCTCCCGCACAGATGGTTGAGCCCTAGTGGAGCGATGATTTCTGAATAAAAGAATCCATATCAGATGCCAATCTTATTTTAAATCACATAAAATCACTGGATAAACAGAAATAGTTTTCCTTTTACACACCCAGAACTTCCCTTCTTTTCCCCCTAGAAGATGACAGTTCAGTGCTTTGGACCCCTGATGTACAGGAACTTCAGTTTCACCCTGACTCCATCTACTTATGCTTAGCAACTGTGTACACCCATCATTGCTATGCTACAGAAGGATTCTTCTCTAATCCATTTGATTTGCTAACTTCTTGGTCATGGCAAGAGTTACACAGGTTTGTTGCAAGGATAGCTATACAGGATAATA
This sequence comes from Lathamus discolor, assembly GCF_037157495.1. Lineage (NCBI taxonomy): Eukaryota > Metazoa > Chordata > Aves > Psittaciformes > Psittacidae > Lathamus > Lathamus discolor. Next base: position 10,972,785 of record NC_088893.1, on the reverse strand, counting down.
GGTACCATACTGCCATTTTACCTACTCAAACGGGGAAAAGGCAAGAAATCACAAGGAGGAAAACTAACTTCAAACTGTACTGTAGATATCAGGCTAGACCATCTTACTTGTCCTTTTTAGCCTTAGAAACCTTTAGATGGAACAAGTGGGCTCCCAGAGCAAAGGCTGGATACAAATATGCTCCTGAATATCATGTAATTCAGACCCAAACTTGAGTTAAAGGCTCTTTGTAGGACAAAGAAGCCATGACATCAGTTCTGGTGACATAGGATGCTATCCTGGTGAAAGTCAATACTCAACTTGTCTTGTGTAAGAACGTATTTTGGAGGTAGATCCATTGAAACCTCAGTGTAAAACCAAAACAGAATGGAGAGGGTATTTTGCCAAAAATCAGACACTTATTTGCTTCCCATAGTAAAATGCACTTTACTACAAGCACAAAATTAATTGGTTTAAAGATACTTCTGCAGGAAAGCTAGACTGGTCCTCCAAGATTTGTCTGGAAGGACAGAGACCCTGACCAGCTGCAGAGCAGAGGGAAATGTCTCCTGACTACTTTTTTCCTCCTCTCCATGCCTCCCAGATGGCCATTCCTTTCATTTCTAGGCAGGTTCCTTCCCTTCACACAGCTGTTCCCAACTGCAGCCGAAATCAAGACACTGGGACTCATTAGCTCTACTCATTCCTTTCATCCAGAAGTCAACGTGACATGCTCAGGAAGCGTAAGTGACAGGAGTCAAGTTTAGGCTGAGGTACAGGTGTCTGGGGCTGAAGAGGCTGCTCAAGCAATTACAATTCAAGCAATTAGCTCCCACTTACACCAGCTTGTTCTTACTTTTTTTTGTAGGTGAAAAAACATCATACAAATTTTGCACATTTTGGCGTGTGCCAGTTGAAGAGCATCATCCTCTTCAAAATACATTAGCCAGATGCTTTCAAATCCAAAGCCTCCTTTGAGACCATTCCTGTTTTATCAACCAAGATAGCAGCATCCCACCCAGCTTCCAAGGGAAAATAAAAGCATTGAGAGGATGCTCAAAAATCAGTTGAGAAAAAGAATACACCACCGGGCTTCGTTCTGTATTTCTATTGTTTCCTCAGAAACAGAACTGATGATTTGGGAATTTTTGAGTCGCTGACATGTTGTGGGGAATTTTGGGGGAAAAAAGTAATAAAAATCACTCTGAAAACACAGTCTTGCTGTACTTACTATTCTTCAGAGTGCTCTTTACCATTGTTCAGCATGCACTGTTTGGTTTGCTTTTATCAATAAACTCTGAATTGGTGAGATCTTGAAATTGGGAAGACCCTATTTTGATTGTAACTGACATTCATTTAATGCAGAATCTTGAGATGGCCGTTTAGCTTCACACGTCGCACTACAGAGAGAGTTCAGGTGAGGAGCAAGGGTCCTCCATTGCCCATTGAACACAGGCAGGCTGCAAGGACACAGACAGAAATCTCTGCTTTCAAGTGCTTGGATGGAAAAATGGATGGGGAGGGGGTGAGTGGGGGAAAGCTTTTGCACAGAGAGGAACTGACTTTTCAAAAGAGAAAACACTTTCTGATGGCCTGAGCTAAAGATAGGATGAGCTCAACCAGCAGCTTTTTAAAGCAGCAGATCTCCTCTTATCACAAGTCCCCAGGGAGGGGAATGGTGCTTACATCAAATAGGGTGTTTTAGAGCTCTTTTACCCTCACAAGCATCACCCACAGTGCCAGCATCTGTGAGCCACTGGTCCTGCTGGAGACCTGGCTGTACCCCAAAAGCCTGGAGGGACCTTTCTCAGAGCAGCTTCCCCATTACCCCATGCTCCATTTGGGTACCGCAGAAGGGTGCTTTCTTTATCATTTTGACTTTTGACCTTGAGATGGAAGGGGATTTGCCCTGCCACCATTACTGTTTCCATCCAGCCCAAACCCCCTCCACTTCCTGAAATAGGGATGATTTAGAAAAAGGGCATTGAGGTGATAGATTTGTCAAGACCAGGGGTCAAGTTTATGTTGATCTACAGGTGTCACAGGCATATTGATCCAGTGATGAAGGTCTCTGAAAGGTCGCCATAAATCCTCAAGGGGATGAAAATACCACATAACTTGCTTGCAGATGTTGCAGAAGTAACCAGATAAGGTAAAGCAACCGCCCAGCAAGTGTTAACAGACACCGTTAGAGCAACAGGTGATGCCACAATGTTATTTTGCCATAAACCAGGGTGGCCAAACCTATAAAGAGGTGAAAACATCAAGCAAATCAGGCCTTTGTCAGGGTAAAATAAGGACATTTGTTTCAACTTAAATTGGGGCATCTTTGACTTGCAGGAGAGGAGACAAACACTTTGCCCTTTATGGTCAGCACTTCCCATGCATTTCCCTGGCAGATGTGAATTATACCTAACTCAAAAATACTTCAGTGAGCACAATTACTTTCGAATGGAACAGTTCAGCTGGAAGAATGGATGACCTCCAATGATCACCTAGTCAAATTGCCTGATTCTGCAGATAGAAAAACCATTACACTAGGTACAGCCATAGCAGATACGTAAAAGGAATCTCTTTGCCCTAATTCCCAGCTCCTGAGCTAACGCTGATGCTGAAGTTCTCCGAAGCATTTGACAATGACCAGTGTGCATGTCATGAGCTCTGTAGCCAGGGACCCCGTGGACCTCTCCAGTGGCAGCTCAGGCTCAGGGCTTCCATGATTCTAGTGTCTGAGCCCAGCAGTTACTGCAGAGCGTGATGCTCAGTCCCTTTATCACGTCTCCTCTCCCCGTGGCAGCCAGAGCGAGGTCTAATTTTAAAAAGCAGTGATACGGTGCTGTTGCAGTCACACACGTTCCAGTTTGCGGCTGGGTATTTAAATATAAATGTGCATAAGCTGCCCTTCAGTTAGGCTATTGTCCAGTGGACTATATGGAGAGGACTTCAACAAAATGCAGAAACTTACTAACTTGTGGAAGCTCAACAGTTAAAACAGATGACTTGCCGATTTTACTTTGCAGTAACTTTGAGATTAATAATCCAAAGCACTTCTCTGATCTAGATAAAGTAATTGTAATAAGGACAAGCTAATAACAAACCCCCAATTTTTACACTACTTGGAAGAATAACGCTTAACACATTAAATCAAGACAACACATTTTCCTTTGTGGTACATTCCAGTGAAAGTTAGAAATATAATGGATCTCATGGGAATTAATAAATCCTATTGAGATAGAAGAAACCCAGAACTTAATTGAAAATAACTATCAAACTGCAAATTAACATTACTCTTCATAATTTGCCTATTAAAAATGAGAATTATATTCCAATATAGGGATTTTTTTTATGAGAGAAAAATGCTTATTATGAGAATAATGTGCAATAAATCAGAGTGCAGCTCAGTACATCTTGGCCATCGCATGCAGCTGTCGCCGTCAAAGCACAAAGATTAATTTTAGAAACGTTTGCAGCATCTGTGTGGCAGTTTCAGTGCTAACACTCATTTATAAGCAGAATAAAACATAACATGTATTTGTGCTTCCAAGCGGGGCTTTCATCTGTGCGAGCCCCTGGTCTGCCCTATAGGTGCAAGCAGGCAACTCGCACGCCTTGGGTAGGGACATGTGGGAGTATTTTGCTGAATAGTGCCCAAAACATCTAAGAACACATACAGTGATGTTTGCAGCACGGCTGGTTTCTCCCGTGAGTGACTGTGGACCCAATACTGGAGAAGGTTTTAAACCCACCCTTGCTACCTTTACCCACACTGAGCCCGAACATGCCGGAATTCGCACTGGCTTTGCTGTGCTGGGGCCAGCTGGGCAGGGAAGGGGTGAAGCGGCGCAGGACTCGGCAGAACTTTATTTCACAGTGCTACCTAGTGGTTTCTGGAATAAACGATCAGTTTGTCAGAGTGCATTCTCCATACAGAACCTCAGTGTGAAACGCATACAAGTGCATATAAAATCTAAACCTCCATCGCTGCCTGAGATGGGTAGGAACTATATATTAACACAGCAGAAGGGAAAAAAAAGGAAGCCAAAAAGTGAATAAGAACACTAGCAAACTAATCCTGAGCTTTTCTCACTGGATATTCATCCACACATGCACAGCAACCACCCCATCCCAACCTCCCGCAGCTGTACTGGGTGCCAGGACAGGCGGCACCTTTATTCAACAATCAGGACTTTTCCTCCTTCACCACTGCCAAGGATTAGCACAAGAACATGGAACTAGCGGCATTCATGGCCCATCACAGACTGTTTCTCCCCTTTTGATCCTCTCCCACAGCATCAGAAGATGTTAATGCCAGGCTCGGATTAGATTTTCCCAGATTTCCTGCCAGCATGAGGACACTCATCAGAAAGAGTGACAAAACCTCCTCCCCTCCAAAAACCCTTTCATGCTCTTCTCAAGCTTTCCTTTGCTCTATTACAATGACAGTGGCTGCTGAACTGTTCTGCACTGCTCAGTATCACCTCCTCCCCACTGTGCATCTGCCAGCCTATATTGATCTATATACTGATACAGATCTATAGCACTTCATTTTCCAAGTACCCTGGCAAAGGAGCAGGGCTATTATCCTGTGTATGCCCACACAGAAGATAGCACTGCCTGCGTGCCAGGTTTAGGTGCCACGGCAGCACAAATAAATGAAGTCCTGTTAAAAACTGACAGGGCAAACCAAGAGCCAAGCCTGGCAGGATTCAGTGGAAGATGTTAAACCCAAGGATGAGACGCAGCCACTGGCCGTGATGGTTTTCCCATATTTAGAAAGAGGAGAACGGTACTTGCTTCCCTGGGCAATGCCTTATGATCACCAGATGAAAGGAGTCATGTAAGTACTAAGTAGTATTAATAGTCACAGGCACAATATATATATATGAGAATAATATAGTCAAACAATACTTAACAGTTATTTCCAATAGCAACATTTGTATAATGCCACTGACACTCAACTGCTGATAAGTTGGACACACTTAAGGAATTTTAATAAGCCTTTGAAAAGCTTTAACTGATGTGAATTAAGCCCCGAGATAACGTCGCTGCAGGGCTATCATTCTCCAGTTAAAAATAATTGATCTTGAATGTAAACGTCGCTTCTTGCGCCCCAGTGTACAAAGGCAAAGAAAATGTCATTTGTCACCAGCAGCGTCTGGGGCTGATGAGCACGTTTCTAGAGAAGCTGCAGCACCTCTGCGCTGTGCCTGGACCCACGAGGGACCCTGCGGCTCTGCTCACCCAGAGCTTTTGCTCCCACACAGGGTCACAGACAAGGTACCTCACAGGAACGAGATTCAGATATGTTAGTTAACAATACACGTGTGGTTATTATTACACTGGCACTAAATCCAGTGCCTTAGGGCACTGTGAGCGAGTACAGAAAGGATTGCTAATACCTTTTGGCTTTAATCCACAAAAATAGCTTTGCTGCCACTCGCCTCTTGCAGAGGCAGAAGCAAAGTCTTCATCTAGATTTTAGTACTGAACATAAGAGCTTTTTCTTTTGGAGAGGAATATTCTATATTTACTGCCTGTTGTTCCAGGCGTGAAGCCTTTCCTAACTGGCATTTTCTCTCCCAAAGCTCACTGTCCTTCCTGGGATCCTCTAACAGACTAATGTAATGTCTTTTTGACAAGGTGATAAAACCAGGTCTTGTTGAAACCTGCAAACCTAAACATTCACCCACATCTTCATAGAAATTAATTAACTTGCAGTGATGAGGACGTAAATTCCCACTTGCTGTCCTTCAGCACGAATATTACCCTATTGTCTACAAAGTTATTTACCGTAACTCAGGAACTAAGTTTGGGTCAAAGTCTGCAATTATCCGAGATACTGGGGCAAAGACAAGACAATTTTAAACAAATCTGAAAATACAGAGAATTGTGGGGTTTTTCTTCTCCCCCCCCCCCCCCTTTTTTTTTTGTCTGGTTGGTTTTGAATAAGCAGAAAGATTACTGGCACAAAGGAGTCAGTGAAAGCCAGGAGTCACTGGCATTAAGCTACTTGCATTTTTGCTTCAGCTCTTTCCAAATATCATCTCTGACATTTAAACAAATGGGAATAACATAATGATCCTTGGCAACATCTGTAATTTTATGTCCAAATGCAAAGCAGCAAAAGCAGCAGGCTTTTAAGAACATGTCTCGGAAAGGAATTTGTCATTGTTTAATCCAAAATATACAGCATTGATATACATATAATAGATCATTTTTATATATCTACACACAATATGTAACAATATACAGAACAGGGGACTGCTCGCTGCTCTTGGAAACATCAAGTATTTGCTATTATCAGACACAGGACAGGAGGCCAAATGGATCAATAGACTTAATATAGAAAAATCTTATCTTCATTTCTGACTAGCTAGCCATAATGTCAGCACCTAGATGCCACTGACAGAGTTATCTCCTATCAGCAGCAGCAATAACTCTTTGGTAGTTGGGTGACACCTATGGAAAAGCCAATAACCCGAACAGAAAAATCTTGTCCTGCTGTCCATTCTGAAGATAAAGGGAACCCGATCCACCCCTCCTGGCCTTTGTGCATTTATCAGGACTAGGAAATTGTGCTTTGCAGCCCATGTGGGTTTTAGTTTCAAATCTCCATTCCCATTGGGATGATGCAAACCAAAGAACTTGTGGGTACAAAACCAGACCCCTGGAAGGGTCAGGACCAAAAGCGTCCATGGATGTGATACTTAGCCATCATGCTGTTGAAAAGAAGAAAGCAAAAAGCTTTCATGTTGTTCTATATATATGTGGTTCTATCTATAGGGCCTGGTGTGCGCTGATCCCCGCAGAGACGTTCTCCCTGCCTGCCCTTTGGGCGCTTATCGGGGGACCAGAGGGACGCACGCAGCATTATCACCAGGCCAGGCTCAGAGCAGCCGAGTGCCATTTTCCTTTCATGCAGCCACCGACACCAACCGCGGGGCAAAGCGCTCGGCAGCGCTGCAGCACAGCCCACGACCCTGCCTGGCAGCCTCTAAAAGCAGGAGATAAGTGGGATACGCGAGTCAGCTCTGATGTTGCAGCAGAGACAAAGGTCAGGAGCGATAGCATCTGATCAGCCTCACATTGTGAGGTTAAAAATAAAAGGAAGCCCAAGTGGAAAGGGGAGGCTGCGGTGGTCTAAGGTATGGCAGGATGTCACAGCACCCCAGCGAGAAAACCCTCACCAGATTCGCTTCTCAGTTCCCACCAAATTATTCCCAATGGTTTTGCTTGGCTGCAATTTACCCAGCATTTTAGTACCCGAGACATCACTTTGGGGTAGACACACAGCCATGATTACTGCAGCTTTTGCTTTACAGTAGTACCCAAAGTCCATGCTGGAACCTCAACACCACACAAGCCCAGGAAGTCAAGGCTGGGCCCTTCCTGCTCATAGAGTAAGTGGGAATAGCCATTAGGTGAGGATGTAGCTAGGCAAGAGAAACCGGTACTTGCAAACGCTCCAAGGTTCCAATTTAGGCACTCAACACTTACGTGATAGGCTTAAAATTGTGGCATTAAAAGCAAACCCCAAACCAGAGGAAAATAAAAAGCTGACTTTTAATGACACATTCCAAAGGGTTCACATTAAACCTGTCTGTTTGCTACTGCGAAGACCATATATTTGCTCAAGCAGAATTTGATGCTTTCCATGATCACACGGTGCCAGGAGCTGGGAGTTTATCCTGCAGTTGCTCACATGGGTGGACTGGCAGCCCCAGCCCATAGCACAGAGGAGGGAAAAGCAGTGCTGGCTTTGCTGCCCTTCACCAAGCACACCTACATGGAGACACACAGAAGCCACGTATCCTCTTCCGAGACTTTGCAGAAGTGTGAATAATTGCAGACAGCAGAGGACTTCAGCATTAACCACGCACGCTGTGTATCCGCTAACTTGGAGACCTCCACTGATCCACATGAAGGGCCAGGCCCTAAATGCAGTTAAGTCAATAAAGAGTCCCAGTTCCTTCCTCAGACTGTTGCTCTCTTTTTCTATGGAAGAGGATCACATCTTCAAGACACATCTACAGTGCACAGCCACATCCAGAGCATCTCTCTCAGCACATGACCCAAACTAACTGTCACAGACTCTTCCATCACTTGTTCCTGTGAGCAAACTAAAGCCTAAGCTCATCATTTGCCCTGTTGCTAGAGCAGCCCAGATCCTGTTTGTACCATTATACGAGACAATAAAGTTTAGTTTATTATTATTTATTATTCAGTGTAACAGCCACAGCCTGAACAAGCCCACAGTCATCTGCAGGGACAGACGCCTGCATTAAGCCAGTCCCCAAACAGCTTTAGATAGCGGCAGGATCATGCAAGAGCCCCCGATGCCTTTTATACACCTGAAAACCCGACAGTGCAACGGCACAGATGCAGAGATAGCAGGTGGAGTAATAACTGGTGGCTCACACTTGCAATTAACCCACCAGACAAAGATCCCAGCACAACCTGCAACCAGAGCATCAGTTTTCAGGAATGGGTTATCCCTGCTTGACCAGCTGCTTGGGAAGTGTTTATTTAGTGAATATTCATTGTGAGCATGGACATTCACAGTACACTGGGCAACTGGAAAGATAATAGTGCTCCAAGTCCCGCAGGAGCTAGTTGTGCAAGAAGCATAATATGAATTTAAATGATGTGATGTGAGATTTGTTTCTAGAAAGCATTGGCATTTTAGTTATTTTCCTACCAAGCTCTGAGCAATGCAATACACAGCAGAGAAAGGCGAGAAGTCTGACTTCGCCTGTGAACATTTTAGGTTCTATTAACCTTCTTATTCCTTTATAGACATGACAAATCTGGCAGCCATCAAATCTTGGAAAGATTACATCACCATCAACTGATACCATTATTCCCTAGTAAGTGTACCTGAAGATTCAGAAATATTCAGTGATATCAACTGCTGCGTTAGAAGAGGGAACCAAACGTTGTACTAACATTTAAAGCACAAGTACAAGCTCTTCCCACCTCTTTTAGGTCAAAATAATTTCTTGACTAATGTAAAAGCACAAGACCTAAAAGTACAAATAAGCCTGAGAGAGCTTAAACCTTCAGACCTCCAGAGGCTCCTGCCAACCTCAACTGGCTTGTGACTGAGAAACATGGATAACCAGGGAAACTGAACAGCAGCAGAGAAAGCTCCCAGCCCTATTGAAAGGGCTGAGTTGGGAAGCAAAGTTCCTTCTCACCAGCTTCCCTTAGAGAAAGGACTGCAATCTCCTAGCAATTAGAGAAAATTAATTGGGGAACACTTGGCATTTATGCTGCAGAGCATCAGGACTGACCCATACTGCAGCTGCCGACCTGCTCTGGCAGCACTGAGCCCTCTTGGTTGGGGTACACAGCGCCTGCTGCCTGTTTGGAGAGCACTTATCTCACCTTTAAGGGACAGAAACAGAGCAAGCACTCAGACACCAATCACATGAAGGGCTTGGTGCACTTTGCATCAATAAGCATTCACAAAGACACCACATATCTTGCTAAACCACTCGCTTAAGGTTTCTCTTCTGGTGGAATCACACCATTACAAACAGGGAGGTGAAGCCACGGTAAGCTGATTTCTGTCCCCCCTTCCAAAGAAGAGCCCCACATATTTGCAGACAAGTATGCACATGCCCCCTGGATATTCTCAGCCCCCAAAGATTCCAGCCTGACTTGCTCTGGACCACTTGGCATGTGATAGCAGCCATGCACATTTGGCAGAGACATTTTTAGAAGCGTCCAAGCTATGAATTCACCCTTCCATTTCGGTAAGGCCAGTTATGCGGAAAGCATTTCCAAAGCAGGACCTCAAATACAGACTCGATTTCCCCTCAATTCTTGGAAATGGGGGGGAGGGGGGGAATAATTAAGATAATAAAATCAATAATATTGCACTCATTTGTTTTCCCACAGTTATCCTGCATTATTCCTGTATTTGCTGACACTATAATTGATAACAACATAATTATAAGTCTAATCAGTCTTTACGGCACAGTCACACATTAGAACCATTTCCAACCCTTTCCCTCAGATCCAAGTTTCACTACAAACATAAAAGGCAGCTTTCCTTGAAAACATACATGTAACCAGATGCTTAGGAATTGACCTTCACGCTTCAGGGATGTACTGGGGAGACACCCATGACACCAGCTACGGCAACATGGATACCCAGCAGGTGCCTGCTCCTTGATCTTTCCACCGTAGCCATACTGGAATGGAGACCAGGATCACTTCCACATCCACAGCATGCTAACCACACACTGGCAACACAGCTAAACATCCAACGTTATTTGTCTCCTGACACACTGGGGTCAACTTCCCATCATTTTCCCCTTTCCATAGGTGTTCAGAAACAGCAAACTGACCTCAGTGGTTGGACTCCATAGGCAGGAGCTGACACAGACTCTCACAAACCAGCAAGTTCTAAACCTCTGAATGTGCTGAGGCATCAGAACTGCCCCATCCTCAGCCCAAAGTGGTTCCAGCTGCACAGCAAAACACCCATAGCCCTTTAAATGGCCTCAGCCCCCTTTGCTGGAGGACAATTCACCACCACCCAGCTGATGAGCAGGAGTTCATTAACCCACAGCTGTTGATTGCTCCCAGCTGCTTGTCTCAGACCCTGAGCTCCACAGCGAGATTTCAGGCCATTTTTAAACTCACAGTGCTCCTTGCTCCTCATTTCGAAGGAGCATTACTCTTTGAAGAAAACCAATTTTCACTACAACCGTGCTGTTACAGTGAATCCCACCATCAGCTTGCAGCGACCATGTCTAGTACCCGTTTGCTTTTGCTTGTGCATAAACCCTTCTGCGCAGCCCTTAACACTTCTGCAGAGCCCTCTTTCTTCCTCTGAAGCTCCCCAGACACATTCTGCAGTCATGGAGCTCCTGTTCTCAGGAGGACTCCAACTCTTAGCACCAAGTCATGCCCAAGTCCAAAAGCACAGAGAGCAGAGGCCATCTTTCTATCACCATCCCTGATGGGTCTAAAGCAGTTGTCAGAGCAAAGCTGAAGAGTGAAATACCTAAAAAAACATTACCCCCATCCACATAAACAAGTGTGATGCCAGTTTTTACACCTCACAACACAACCTCAGGCATACAGCAAAAGCAAGACCTTAAAACACACCAGCCTGGGTGATTCAAGCCCTATCTTCAACATCAGGGTTGGCCACAGAGATCAGTGTGCTGCCCCAAGGCAGACGATGATGCAAAGTCCCCCGTGGGCACAGAAGAACTGCACAAACCTAACTTTCCCTGGACAAACACTGCAAATATCAGACAACAAAAAACAGACACAAGCACCTCCTCTTCCCATGGTACTGCTCCCACTCACTTGTGCAAATAATCAAATCTAGAGACCTACCTTGAAGCCAGGAACAAGGTCTGCAGGTGAGGAGCAAGCCAGACACCGTGCTGCAGCCTGCAGAAACACCATGTGAGCACACCAACCCAACCACCTGAAGCCTTGAGCTATATGGGCTGATTGAGGCATCCCACTGTGCTTTGGGAGGAACCAAAGGCACCTACCACCAGCTCTGGCTCTGCTCCAGCACCCAACCATCAGGCCAGGGTGTCTGCTGGGATACCACTTGGGGTGCTTGGCCCCACACATTAGGGATTCACCAAATCACCCCTCCCACCGCAAAGAGGAAATAACATTTATCTTCTTGTCTCTGCCAATTATTTCTTTTCATTCTGTGGCCCATCAGGAGCCTGGATACTCTGTGGCTGCTGATGGAAGGAAATGGGTCAAGTACCAAGGGCTGCAGATCAACCCAGGGATTATTTCAACTCTTCCCCTCTCCCAAATTGTCCAGTTGTCCTTGATCTTTTTTCACTTATTTCCCCTGTCTCTAAGGACTGTAAATTGACAGTTTAGACAGAGCAGGTGTTTGCAAAAGGACTAGATTATTTGTTTAATGAAATCCGGATGCAACACAAAGCAAAGGCCATAAGGAAGGTCCTCAGAAGTTATTTGTTTGCCCTTGGAGTGTTCCAGCAGGTCGAGGTCTGAAAGCTATGATTTCAGTAACAAGAGGAGAACAGAGTAAAACCCGAGACATGCAGCCACAGACCTTTGATTTTCCCACATTACAATCCCCACCCAAAAATATCATCCCTTTGAAACAAACTTTACTGGAATTCTGAGTGCTGTGAGAATGCTGCTGCTTTTTTAAGGTTGATCTGAGGGGAGCACGTTGCAGAGATAAACCCAGTGTAACTTCCTGCAGACAGTCGCGCTGCATTGCTGCTGAGCGTCCCGGTATCTCGGAGATTAGCAACAACCTATTTTTACATTGCATCCACACGAGGGAGGAAACACTGAGGCAGCCAGTGCCTGACCACCTGCAGAGACTGTGTTTCGCACACGAGACTGTTTTCGAGCTGGCTGAAAAAGCTAAAGCTGTGCCACTGTATCTGACCTAGGAGCAGTAAGTAGTCTTAGAATTATAGAATGGTTATGGTTGCAAAGGACCTTAAGATCATCTAGTTCCAACCACCTGCAATGGGGGGAAAATTCCTGAAAAGGGAACCTTACTGGTGCCTCTGGAGTTGCATAAAACAGCACTGCACTGCTGATATGGAAAATCGGAACTGCTGCGCAGCAATTCATTTGAAACATATTTATGATCTCAATGACCTTCATGTCTTTAATATTGTGTTTAAACCGTATTTCCCAAGACCGGGGGACAGGTGGACACACTTTTATCACCCTCTGTATGTTTGTACCCATCTGTGCAGAGGGGCACAGGGACAAGCAGGCTCCAGCAAGGGCAGGAGCCTGATGCTAGACATGATACGTGTGAAATGCAACAGTCCGTATCACTGAGCTGAATGAAACTTGCTCCACTGTAGCCCAAACTTGCAGACTACATGATGCTCTCCTTGGTTAGCAGTTTGCTCATCAGACTTCCTCCAAAGCAAGGCTTTTACCATTATCAGAAAGCACATGTGCTGACTTTGTGCAATGTATGTTTTTTGAGCTAATTCCTCCCTTATTCAAAAGATAATCTGCACACTGTCAGTTTATTTCAATCTGTATATAATTCTGTATCCCACACAAGGCTGTAGGAAGGCTGCACTGAACTACAATGAACAAAATGATCAGAAAAAGCCACATCCATTCTGTCTGCATGTTACATGACTTCCAGGGCAAGAAAAGGCTTCTGAATCCCATGCAGTGGTGCCCTCTGTGGGATGCACCAACCCTAATGCAGAGGTTTCCAGACCCCGTGTTACTGCCCCAAGAAGACGCTCAGGTATCAACTCTCCATGCAAAGACGTCAATTCCAAACTCTATTACAAATTCCAGCTTCTCTTGTTGGTGCACATAGCCACACAATCACCACTTCAACTGCCCCGTGGTCCTGTTCAGATTACTACAACATACCACCACATCGGTATTTAACCAAGGTTGCAGCAGCTGCCAGCAAAAGGGTAAATCATGATTACTGACAAGATCTAGCAAATTAGTATTATTACAGCGACAAAGTAATTGACTTCTCTGAACACTCTATTGAGAACTACAGGGGTAACCTAGTCTCAACTGTCACAAACTCCGATACTGCATTTGCTTGATGATGTATTTCTTAGGGTACCTATAGCCCTGCCTTTTAAAAAAGTTTATTTCTAACTACTAAGTTAAGGCAGTATTTAAGCATTCTGTGAGAATTTCCTAAACACAATGTCAACTTTACCAGTCAGCTCTGAGAAATACTTAAACAATTTCCAGAGAAGATGACAGCATCAGTTTTAAGAACACTGCCGTGCAGGTTTTGGTACTTCAAGGCACTACAGGGAGTATGGCAGCTTGGTATTTATGATATTAAATCAGTTGCCATTACTAAAGCCTAAGAGAGAGGGAAGACAATCATTGTAGAAGATTTTACTGAGAAATCAACCGTATTAGCAATAAAAACACTGCACAACTTGGCAGTATTTTGCAAATACAGAGTATTAGGTAGAATTTTAGGAAGAAAAGGAGAAAAAAGGCTTTGGATTTCAGCAGATGGGCAATGTAATTCTCAAATATGTTGCATGAATTAATAGTCACAAGTACAGCTCCCATTTTTGCTTCATGCAGAGCCCTCCCAAGGCCAGAGGAACAGAACCACACTGCGTCTGCCACACTCCCAGGAAACATAATCAACCATTGCTGTTAAGTATTAAGCAGAATTTTTATACTAGGAATTATTCAGGCTCTTTCAGTCCATTAGACTTTGGTTTTAAACAAAGTCAGTTTACATGGATACAATAAATAGTTTATTAATGGAATGTATGCCAGTTTCTCTCTTCCATCCTTCCTCTTACTCTCAGCATCTTACACACAGATGTCAAAGTAGCTTTGAGTCAAAGCCAAGGACCAAGGCTAAGTTCAAGGCAAAATGAAGAGAGGCTGAAAGTTAAGACTGGCACCTTTGAGTGCCTAGCTCCTCAAGTGTTCATCTGGTTCCTCAGACTAACAGGCAAACTGGTGTTTCTTCTTTCCACACCTTGATCCACCTGCTTCTTCCTGATTCGTGTTCATTTAAGCTCTTCTTAGGCAGGGCACATGCTCCATGAGGACAGAGAGTCATGCCTGCTCTAACGCTCTTTCAGCTACTGCAATATCCCTTTTTGGTTTAAATTCAAAAGCCTTACTGTTGTGTTATCTCTTTGTGATCTTTTTTACAATTCAGTTTCTCTTTGGAATTTTACAAAAATGGAAAGAGTCTTTTTTTCAAAATATAGAGCACCGTGGCCAGGAATAAGGCGAGGGCGAGGAAGATGAGCAGCTTGTCTGTCAGCTCCCTGCGATTGTATTTGGTGATTAGCTTCCGCCCCAGCTGAATTGTCCCAGACATGGACTTAAATTCTTCATTTGCTTCCAGGATGGTTCGTGAAGAATTGGCTGAAATTGAGGAGAAAAAAAAAAAGAAAATATCAGCTGGTTACATTTCAAAAATACCTCACAAATGATATAAGGATGCAGTATTTGGTAATACAGATAGCACCTGTGAGCTCCTTCTGGGTCAGACTGACTTATGGGTAAGACAAATGCAGACTCTGGTCTTACAGAAGCTTTCACACCTCAGTAGTCCTGATGTGCTAAGGAAAAATGCAAAGCAAAACCAGAGTACTGAATGGCTTAAAGGCTCTGCGTTCTGTTCCTGAATTTTTCAAGTCTTAGCTTCCCAGACAAAATCCAGTTCACATATTTAATGGGAAAAAAATCAGTGCTACCTGAGAGCTCACTGGAAACAAGTGAGGTAAGAATGGTGCCAGAGACACCAATTTAATAGAGAAATCACCATCACTGTCAGCATGCATTCTAGCAGCAATGGGACAGGTCAGTATCTGAGTATAGTAATTGCACAACTCAAACTGTTCCCCCCTTGCCAGAGCAGTAAATCAGTGTGATTCAGATGGGCTTGATGACAGTGAGAAAGCAGCATCAGCAGTCAAAAACCCTTAACTGCTCAGCTCAATTCAAACAGTTTTTAATAATAACTTTTGACAAACTTCTTTTTTCTTTTTTTCCCCTAATAAGAAATTAACTAGAGTAAAAGTGATGACTGGTCTCAACTAAAGGCAGAATTTGAGAATATGCCAAAACAGCAAGATGGAACACTGGCCCCTTTCAACCTCTCTTTCCTCGTGAGGAAACAAATACCCCAAACTCTTCAGCCTTTCTCCTTTCAAATTATTAAATGACAGCAAAAGCCCAGGAGTTCCCTTTTTCTTCAACTATGGAATGCATCCCATACACTGCATACATACAGAACGTGTACAGCTGTAAATGCTGGTACGTCACTCTGTGCTGAACTGATTGATCAAAGAAAGGTCAAACTCCAAGCATGTTGCCTGGTTCACAAAAACAAGCACAGCAGAACTACATCCGTAAGGTTCTTCAAACCGTTACATCTTAAAAAAGCATTCTGATCCAAGTGAAAATAGAAAACTTGTTTCTCATCATTAATGACAAAACAGAGCTTCCCCACTTCACAGCCACGTGTATTCACTGTGTGCTAGCAAAGGACTTGATAAGAAGAAAAGGGAATTCTAACTACTGATTCACAATTTACAGCTGGGGTTTGTAAATGACCTTTGGCAGTTTTTCCCTTGATGAACTCCAAGTGCTGTTCAGTCAGAAACAGGGTGAAAAAGTGACTGCCAAACTGTCGTTTTAATGGGAGAAGAAACATGCTACTTTTGCAGGAACAACCAGTGCCCAGCTGCCATCCTCAGACGGCACCAGAAAACAAGGAGGGAAAAAGTTGTGTTATTTATCCTCATCTTTAAACTGTTCCCTCTTCTGCCCAAAAGCAGAGCTAGTAAGAGGCCCAGGCAACACAGATCCAACATCCAAATGCTTCATGAATCACCAGTTCTGACAGGTCACTTGATTTATGGTCCTGGAAGTCTAAGCCAAAGAACTGAGTGAAATCTGGGTTTCACAGTCCCTGATGCACTGCTGACAGAGCAAGTGACCTTGGGTTCAAGTCACTTGATCTCCTTGTCTCTTAGTCATCCCAGCTGGAGACTGGGTGAAAACAGGCTTCCAGCCATACCAAGTTTCCTCTGTGTATGGACTTGTATCTATGCTTTTATTTTCTCTGCTGTTACCAAATGCATGCCAGGACAGTAGCACTGAGAAACACCGAACACTCTCTCAGCACTGTGTGAGCTCACAGTGCTTTTACAATTGCTTTAACTTGACACTAAAACAAAAGATCCTCATCTTGCCCCCTTTTCATAATCACGAAACAGAAATCCCAAACAGCTCCACACAATGTACACTATTGTGTCCCATTTATATCCAACTGTTAGAGGAGTTCTGCTGGATGATCCTTTAATTATCATCTTAGTACATTCTTCTACAGCAAAGCAGGTTTCCACTATACTCCACACCATGTCAGTTTGCCCCTACCCATTCTAACAGGACTGGTGAAAGGTGCTTCCATGATCCAAACCACACCCAAATACCGGAATAACATCCATACCGAGGGTTTGCACAGTCTCCTCACTCTGCTGGACTTGCTGTGACATCATCCTGCTAATGCCCATCAGACTCTCTGTGATGTTACTTGCACTCTCTGCCAGACTTTCCTTTGTAGTCTTCCTGAGGAAGGGAAAAAGTAAAGCAGGAAGGGATAAAATTATGTCTCCAGGTACTGCAGGAAAAATGCTGCTGCCACAGAGTCTAGAACAGAGCTTGGCACCACACATCTCTGCCAGCATACAAAAGACACAACTAGTTTTTACAGAGTAATAAATTCAGATTATCTTCACTAAATAATCAAAACAAATTACAAAATATTAAGGCCACAAGCCAAAACAATGGCTAGTGGCTCAGAATCTCATGGGAGCCCATACTGCACCCCTTAGTCATCCATGACTGCGCACCTTCATGAGCTGGTATGGAAGCACTGATGCAAACTTTATTTTCCTGGGTATCCCATTTGTTGTTTTCAATACAAAAATGATATATGATTACATCCAGTTTTGCATGTGAGAATAGCTTGTATAATGATCCATTACTTGTTTATAATCCTGATTAGAATTAACATAAAAGATAGTAAGAATAACTCTGAAGGTTAATTTATGCCCTCTTCCACTTAGACATGACAATGCCAAGAAAACCTGAAGTTATTAAAATCCTTAACAGTTTAATCTCCATCAAAGGTAAATGTACTCATAAATAAAAGCTATGTTCCAGATATAATTAGCTAACTTAAAACTGTTATGTCGCTTCTATTTAAAACCAGTTAATACAGCACACACTGTTTAAACCTCAGATTGTGCAGTGGTATGGTCCAATACCTTTGTCTTAAGGAGTCTCTTCCCTGCAGCAGTTGATCTTTCTCAGAGTTGTCAATGGCAATTTTGCATGCTAGATTAGCCTTTCTCCAAGCCGCCTGATTGCTGAAATCACAAGAGCACAATGTTATAACACGATGGTATCACTTTGCAAGCGAAAACAATTTTCAGAAAGCAATTGCTGCTGTAACTGAGCACCCAGATATGCACACTGACTTTATGTTACACCACAGAGTAACATTATCCATCAGGTCATTTCTGCTCCTAGGTGTATTGTTTATGGAGCAAGTAAAGCAAACTATGCCAGCTGGCAGGTGACAGACTCTCAAGCCACCTACTTACATTCTCTCCTGTTCAAAGGGACAGACCACAGTTAGGGAGTCAACAAGAGAGAGGAAAAGAAAAGTGAGTCCTACTCTTTCCATCCCTGATCCTTTCTTGGTCCGGGGCAAAACAGCATCGTGTCAGCAACTGCATTTGCAAACAGGATCCGAAAGCTGCTGTACAGAAGGCAGATTATCTCGGGTTTCAGGGGACCAGCTGCCCGACCCACCTGAGCATTTGTTTCTT
This sequence comes from Lathamus discolor, assembly GCF_037157495.1. Lineage (NCBI taxonomy): Eukaryota > Metazoa > Chordata > Aves > Psittaciformes > Psittacidae > Lathamus > Lathamus discolor. Next base: position 10,954,441 of record NC_088893.1, on the reverse strand, counting down.
ATGGTTTTCCACTTCCCGCAGCAAGGCTTGTTTCTCTGACTCCTTATCCTGCTCCTTCGCCATCTGCTCGAGCTCCTTCGGTGGAAGCAGAAACACAACAGCCCGATCAACAACTGCCGCCGCCTGCAACCCGCACAGCCCACCCCGAACAGGGAGCGCGTTAACAGCGGATCCATACAATAAACAAGCCGCAGCCGGGACTGCCGCCCCGCACCAGCCGCCCCAGGGCAGGCCGCACGGGGCAGGCCAGCCAGCGCAGCGGCCTCGGCCGGGAGCCTCACCTGAATGCGGCCACGGAGGTGGCGGAACTTCTCCTTCACGGCGGCATTGAGCTCCGTGAGCGCGCTGAGCGGCCCCGGGCAGTCCCGGATGTCCTGGAAGACAACGGCCCGGTCAGCGCGGCCTTGCGGCGGGCATCACCCGACCCGGCCGAGACTTCCCGCACAAGGCGGCGGCCGCCCCGCAGCCCTGGCAGCGGGGACCCGCCGCGGGGCGGTGCCTGCACGGCGGTACCTGCACGGCCGCCTTGATCTCCAGGTCGAACCTGACGATCTCCTGGTGGCAGACCCGCACCGGCACGCAGGCGGCCGCCGCCATCTTGGGAGCAGAGAGGGAGGCCGCGGCGCTGCCGCCCGGCCCGCGGCGCCCCCTGCGGGCGCCGCCCGGCACGGCCGTGGCGGGGGCTTGGCTGCGGGCCGCCCGCGGGTAGCGGGCAGCGCTGCCGGTGCTGCCGGTTCTGTCGTTACCGGGTAGGGAAACGGTAAATGCAGGCGCTGTGGTGAAAGCGTGGCTGCGTTAGCAGATGGGGGCTAAGGTGCGTCCCTCTGCCCTTACGAGCCAAAGGAAGGCCCCAAAGCAGCACTGCCCGTGGCACTGGGAGAAGCAGTGGTCGCAGCGTGGCGGCACGGTTCTGCACCCAACAGACCGCCCGGGTTCCCGGGTGGATGGGCAGGTCTCTGACCCTCGGTACCAGCGGGCGGCCGGTGTCCATGCTGGGGGAACAACGCGAGGTGCCGCTTGTGTCCCGGAGAGGAGGAGCGGGACGACAACGCAACGCGACAGCCCCCTTGCCTTTTCCCTATCTCCCCGCCTGGTGCTGTGCTCCCGACCTGCCCTCAGGCCCTGCTCTGTGACACACCAGGTTTGGACAACGCAAGCTGGAGTTGGAGATGGAGACCAACCAAAGGAGCTGCTGGGCTGCAGCCCCGGCTCTCCCGATGGTCCCTCCAGGCTGGCCCTTGACTGGCAGCTCTTGGCAGGGTCGCTGACAGGGGGAACACATCTTTCCTTCCCGTGCTCGGCTCCCCCCCAAGGAAAGCTGACAATACCAGAGGGCCGAGGGCGTTTACCCGACGGCCGCCCGCTGTCACTTCACACAATGATTCGAGATGGCATTTCCTCCACAATTTTTATTTTAAATTACAAAGGATGTTGCATACATTGATGAATCTGTATCTGAATAGAAGTGCTAGGGATGGGGGGTGACAGAGTAAACAAAGTCAAGAGTTTAATTGTGCCTCTTCGAAAAAAAATAACTGCACAACTATTAACCAACATTAAACATTGCAACTCTTTAACAGATCATGCTTTTAACAAGGTAAATTTATTTGCTAACAGAGACAAGACTTTCAGTAAGTGTTTCTGAGCTCCAGTTGGAAGTTGATTATAGAATACCAAGGACAGCATTACAATCATGACCCCAAGCATAGGCAGAATAGGATGCCATGTTTTGTTTTCAAATGCTTTTATCTTTTTACCTGTCAACCACCTACACCTGCACGTGCCATCAGCCTTAAGAGTTCACCCAACCACAAATACTGAGCAACAAATTTGACTTAGACATGATGTTCTGCAAGGATCGATGATTCCAATCAGAATGTATGAATATGCATCATTATAAGAAAGATTAGTAAAAATTAAGTGCTGCTACTAGGTTTTGCTTCTTAATCAGAAGATTTTGGTAGGGCAGCGCGTGCTTTTGCCAGTAACAAATCCAATCCAGATTTCCTTACAGTAGCTAGTTAACTCACCCAAATTTGATTTACACCCAACTGCAAAATATTCTTAAGAAGTCTGAACATGACTGATGTGCTCTAAAAAGCTTGGAGGTGGTTTGCTTTTCTTTTTTAATGGGAAAAAGAAGAAAGCGTGGCTTAAAATAGCTCTGGCTCCACTTTTAGCTCCACAGCTCATTAGAAAGACAATAAATGCATAGTCAGTATTTGCTCTTGTGGAAGTTCATGAATGTCTAAGAGGCTGAGGATTATAATTCAGTGTGCACACACACCTTCTTATCATGCTAGAAGCATTGGGGGAAAAAACATGGCATACTGTGAAACGTAAATTGTAGAAGGATAGAGACATTTTTGTATGCTGCAAAGAAGATACAACCTAAAAGTGCCATCTTTCATTAATGACACTGAAGAATCCCAATTTATATTGGGAGATATTAAAGAGTGGTGTTTTCTCAACATACTAATGCCCTTAATACAGTTACATGAAGAATCAGTCACTGAAGCAGTAACTGTTCGAAATGTACTTCACACAATCCCTGGGGTAAGCAAAATAAACCTCAGCTGTGTGCAAGGCTGTGTCAATAAGCCAAGACCACATCTAGCAGCACACTTAACTATATGATTCCAACTGAAGCCTCCGACTCAGAAAGAAAAGAAAATCATGATTAGATGCATTCTTGAAATTCAGGTCGCAAGGCCAAAACCAGATCCTAACATTCACGGTACATAATTGGGTTATGCCTCAACAGAAGTTCAGGAAGACTTGCAAGCACGTTTGAGGAACAGAATTGCATCTACTATTTCTGCTGAAGGCAACTTGTATACAACCCTTTGAAATTCTCCTGATAAAGTCTTTTAGAGCTTTAAAAAAATAGCTATGTTTAAATGATTTATTGAGAAGAAAAGCACATCCAGTCTATTCTGTGAATAAGCTACATGTCTTATTAATGAAGGCAAATATCAGATAAATGGGGGGGGACGACTTTCTAAAATAAAATCAAAACTGACACCACTGTATTTCAGAAGTATCTGGTTGCTTCTCGATGAGTCAAAAGACCCTTTTCCCATTTTAAGTTTTTTGTTTGTTTCTTTTTAAAAACACTTTTTCCTGGCCCTTTCAGTATGGAAAAAACATCTATCTATAAAGATTAAGAACTCAACACAGCAGAGCCTGACTCTCACATCAGCTTTACAGCAATGCAACTTCATCAAATCACAATGATTTCAACTGGTATGGTAAGAAAATCCAGCCCATCCACACGTAAACATAGCTTTAGTAGTAAGTCTCTCTCATCCAAAAAAAGTACTCATCAGGTATCACTATATGTGTTCAATAAACCATAAAAGGAAGCGTTAGCAAAAAGGGTTTCGGGCTAAAAAACACCCTTCACAAGCACCCCCACATTTTGCAAGGCCGTTCAAAAACTGGTCTTCCACAGAAATACAAAAGGACTACTACTGAGAGAAACTGAAATCAGATCTATCCAGACTTTCTTCAGGATGCTTTTACGAGTTCTGATTCAATTTCAGAAGGGTTAGGTTTGAGGAGTTCAGAGGGAATGAAAAACATTTAGTTCTAGATGTACAAGTAAGGCACAATATAAAGCCACATCATCATCTGTTATGAAGGAAGTAAGAAAGGACAAGAATCATACATGGTACAGTAGAACAAGCAGTCCATCAATTCAAAGTGTGGCACCTAAGTTCAGATCGACGAGATCTCGACAGGAGCAGTTATGAGAGCATGCTTTTAATATGGAAACAAATTCTAGAGAATCCAGTGTATCAGAAAAAGGAAGAGCTCTTGTTTGTATTAAATCAAAAATATATAATTGCTTTTGGATATAGGATTAAAAGTGAATACTCACAATGCCTACACTCAAAAACAAACAAAAAAATCCAGGACTTCATTAAGATCCACATACCATGTATGAACACTGAAAATCTTTAGAAAATGGTCTTCTCTAAAGATCATCCAAAAATGCATGCCACAATTGCCAAAAAACAGAACATGTACATTTGTTGGTTTTTATACCCTTATAAGATTTTTGTTTGTGATAAGTATACACTAAATGTATATATTTTAATGACACTAGAGGAAGCAGATTGTTACTGGCATTAAAGTACAACCATTTCTAGACGGTTTAAATGCCACAGAGTCCCCTGGTTAAAATGTAAAGCTGCACAGCTTGCCTATGTCACCTTTATGATAAAGTTAAACCAGCAAAAGGTCTTATCTTTACTCTACATTTTACTGCCAGGTTTTATTTATATCAAGTATCGCTGCAGCATTCTGACCAGCCCAGAGTTAGCAGCAAGTGGCAGGAATCATATAAAACGCAGTTTTCTTTTTTTTCTTTTTTCTCCTTTTTTTTTTGTATTTTTTTTTAAACAAAGTGCTTTTCTAAGATATACATACATATAAATAGTTACAAAATAAAGTGTCAACATTAAAAAGCTCAACTATTTAAAAGCTTTTAACTTAAAATAATACATAGAAAACACGAAATGCAAAGGTATGGAATTCACTAAAGATTCAAAGACTACTTTGAAATGCTAGACCAAAATCATATTCTGGTTTTCAGACAAAAAATAAAAAGCTATAAAGTTGTATTTGCCCAGTACTTCTGAGCTGTAAAAAAGGGGCTTTTTAATACCTTGTCAGTTGAATTTGTCACAGAAGTTTTTACCTGATTGCAAAACTACTCTCATTTAGAAATGCTGCCTTGCCTACACGGTTTGGATATAGTGTAAGCAGCTCTCGTATCTGAGCAGCGTGGCAACAGCATTCATCAGAAAGGAACAACAGTATTCAAATCTTGGTACAGACATGGCCTTAACTTCACAAGAGACATTCTTTGTCGGGGTTTTATGGGCCGTATGTATCTCCGGAATAACTGCAACATCAGCAATAATTACAATAGGAATACATCTGACCCACTGTGTAAAGCAGCAGCCAACTCTCACCTCACCTTGACAACAACGACGACAACAACAACAACAACAACAAAAACACCTGAAACAAAACCACCCACATTCCACTCAGATTTTGCAAGTCTTAAGTGGATTTACAAAGTTTTGCCTAAATTGCCCTGGGTATTTGTTTAGTCTCTTGTACGAAAGACTTTCTGTACAGCTCAGTAGTGGTATTTTGGCCTCCTCCTCCCTTTTGAGTCTTCCAAAATATTTAGACATAAAGTAAGCTGTGTGCATGCTCACAAGTATGTGGCAGGAGTGCCACCTTCATCGGCCACTCTTACTGCGCTATTACCGATCCAGACTTTGTTTTTATAGTACAAGCTTGGATATAAAAATAATCTACTTATAAACAAAAGGAATCACAGTACAAAACAAACTCAGACAAACTAGAAATGAAGTGGAGAAATTCCCCAAAGGGAGCGGGGAAAAAGCCTTCATGGACTTTTGCATTTTTCTTTTCAGCAGCTACATTTGAAAGTATTTGGTATTTCTATTTTCAGTAAACAGTGTTTTGTCATCTTTAAATAGGGAGAGAAAGAACAGGGAGGAAAAGGAAGGGGGTCCATGAAACCAGAGAATGATCTTGCCTTGAGATAAAGGACTTTCTCATCAAAGGCTAAAGCTTTTAATCTGTACGTTAACACTGACTACAAAGCCAAGTCTTATTAGCAGAAGAGCAAATAAGAACTGTGTGTTAATATTCCTCAATCATAGAAACTACTGAATCAACAAGAATAAGTCACATATAAGTCTGAAGAAGCTAGTTTCGAAATACCTGTACAAAAATATAAAAGTCTATAAATTTCTTTTTGTTTTGTTTTGTTTGAAGCCTGTGTTGATCCTTGGAAACATCACATGCATAATAATACATCAACTGGAAAAGTGGCAACTAAGGAATTAGATATTTGTAGCTCTTTTTTTTCTCTTTACATATATACATGTTACAATAAAAATAATTTTATTTTGGTTGTTTGGTGGAAGTATACTACAACAAGCTAAATAATCTTTTTCTTTTTAAATTCTCAAAGTTGAAAACTATTTTACCAATAGCTTACTAAAATCCAAATATATTAAAATCTCCTACAGTAAGTGCAGAGAAAAAAGATTTAAAGACTCCGAGATGGCCACCAACTTATCTACCATGGAAGCGAACTACAAGAACAGCAAAATAATATCGTTATGTATGAATGCTCCTTCTGTAGATAATTGGACCCAAACAAAAAAATTCACAGTTCAGTAAGATCCCTAACCCTGACCTTTAATTTTTTTTCTTTTTTTTCATGTGTTTTTACATTCAGTACAGTATCATATAAGCTGTGCAAAACTTTACTTAGACTGGCAGTTCGCCATATCAGTTGCATTTGTCTTTGGTACAAAAATAAACAATCGCATTAATGTGCAAGTATTTGTTTTCTTCCGGCCAAAGTACCGAAATTGAGTTTTCTAGAGCCATCTTTTATACAATACATAGACTCTGTGGCATATATCTACATTTTCAACATATTCCTATATACATTCAAAAAATTGTAAGAGCTGGAACAAATACATTAAAACCTATAATCTTACCATCTATACATCTTGGTTTTTCCCCTCAGGGTTTTCTTCATACAAAACTTTACCAGCTTATACTGATAGCTCTCCCCCCAAAATACAAGGCACAAAGAATATACTTTTTTTCTCTTGCTTGCACAGACATTTAAATACTCTATTAAGCTCAGAAAATTAAAGTCTTCTATGGCACACTAGCTTTATTGCCATGTGCGCTATGTACAAGTTAATGGTTGCAAAGAAAGCTTACTGGTTTGTAAGAAGAACAAATGAAAATCCAATTATTAAAAAAAAAAAAACAAGAAAAACAAAAAAAGGGACAAAAACCTCCCTAAATTGACAGCTTTACCAGAAAAACGCTTCCTCTCATTTCACTTGGAGCATAAACCTGTCAGAATATCTGGCATATGCTAACATTTTTTACTAGCAACCCCATGTTTTTGCTTCTAAATCAAAAGTGATATATTCTGGTCCTAAAGAACTTAATTTTCAAAAGAATCCTCATCTCTGTATTTAAGTTTAAAGCAGCTTTGAAACTACCTGGTTTATGGTCCAAAAATGCTATTAAGCATTTTATATCATGCTTTGATTTGGTTTACTACTTTGTTATTTAAAACCAATGGAACCTAATTGTAAGTGTGTACGTAATGCTAAACTGACATGCAGACCAGAATGCAATTTACAACGAAGTATTTGACAACACAGGTAGAATCTGACCGATGAGAACGGCTGAAGTCGTGTCTTTAAACTTTTGACATTGGTATTCGTAGCCCTACAAGGCCACCGGTGGGGTCTCCTTCTGCAGTCTTCTCTAAAACTTGATTCACAAATTCTGATGTCTGTCCAGCTACAGGTAGTCCTAAGAAAGGGTGAGAAAATGTGCTGTAAGGTTGCTACTCACAGCATGTACTCATGCATTCCTATATGTAATACAAAGCCAATGAACGCTTTGGTTAGTAACCAACAAAAGGCATAAATAACTGAAATCAGTAAGCTGTTTTTTCTTCTCTATTCCATAAATTGCAATCTAAAGTATCATAGATTATTTGTCTCTTCACATACATGCAAATAACATTAAGTTTACAGCTTACCAAGAGTGTCTTTAATAAGTATATTCAATTTTTGTTCCATGTTGACTCCTCTATCATCTTTAGGTACCTGCACCCGGTTAACTATTTCTTGTTTAATGGAGTTGATCACAAACAGTAAATTATCTGCAAAGAAGAAAACCTGGATTAGATTTACAGCACATCCCTCCTGGAGCAAAAGAGATCCACAGTTGTCCACACACTGCTATCTGAAAGTGCCAAAGGTGTCACATCACACTTACTGTAAAACTAAGATGCAATAATTTACATCTGTAAACATATTTTCACATAGATTTATATAATTCTATGATTTTACACATATACATTTACATAATTTACATCTGTAAAGTAGCTCAACACTGCAGGTAACCCAATCTACATACACTTTATGGAGTGAGTGGTTTTGTACTAACAAAACTGTTTGGTTTGTACCAACCCTGTTTTCTCTATAAACTGCCAGGTATGACCAAAGTTACATGATGGCAAAACACAGACTTGTCTGAACAAAAGAAAAATTAAGATGTGAAGAGTTGTATTTACCATATTCCGTGTTGAGACCCCAGAGTTTTACTTTATTGGCTTCATACTGGGCTTTCTTTTTTAGTCTACAAGCCCTATAGTAAGAAGAGGGGAAGAATTAGAACACTAACAAAAATTCCAGAGCACTAAGAGCATCTGTTTGCCACACGAACTTATCAACCAACACTCCTAGAGCTGTGAGGTACAAAATCATCTGTCTACTCACTGAACTTCACTGAAAGCACTCTGCTACCTGTATTTGCTTACACTTCACACTAGTGGATTTTATCACTGTATCAATCATTTGCCCTGCAGCTAAGCAAGCCAGCTTCCAGTGGAAACACATCATTATTTAGGAAACAGGCAAATTACAACTCCAAAGTGCTAGTCTCCCTGCTTTTTCGTAACTTGGTAATTATCCCATTGCAGGAACTGCCACGATGAAGCAGGATCTCTTGAGCCAAAAATTAGTTAGATCTTAATTGTACAGCTGCAGTAATCAAATTTTACTCATCTGTGTAGCATTATCTAATACATACCTGGAAGCCAGCTTGTTCTTTTCTTTTCTTGACCTTGGTCTGGCAGTTAAGGGAAGTTCACTGACTGGCGTCAGGTCACTGATCACCTTATTCAGTTTCCTCAGTTCATTACCAATCTGTAGAAGCTTTCTGGGGTTGGGAGTCAGGTCTTCTACATCAGTCCTCCGTGACTTCTTTGCTGCATATTTTCCTGTTTTAAATATGCAGGAAATTGAGTTGGGAAGTGACACAATACATACACAAACTTGTGGAAAAACATTCTTAAATATGTAGTTTTTTGGGAGCAGCTGAAGTTCCTTTGTTCATTGCATGAGAATGGACTGGAATCATGTGATCCCTATGGCCTTTCACAATAGAAAGAACATTTCCAGACAAATTGCTTTGTACAATTCATATTGTATCCAGATCAGATAAAATATTGCTGGCCAAGCTACTGGATGTCACAGACAGTATTCACACACAACTGTGCTGAAGAACGTATGTCACAAGTTCAAATGCAGTTGTTTTGCCCCAACTGTTACTTGCTAACTTACATGTTCAGCCAATATATCCTCTTTCAGACTCAAGTTGGTGAAATGCCTCAATAATCTTATTGCTAAAGTTCTGTACTAAGAAATAGTGTTGAGGCCTGGTATTGAAATGATCTTCAGTGATACTGAGCTTAAATGATCCACACAAAGGTTAACCCCTTCTGTGTGTATCTGAATCTATTTAAGGCCTGGTTTTCCTACGGAAATACAAGTATTCAAAACCAAATCTTTACTTCTTAAGATTCTCTGCCACACCTGTGTGTCTTTTTCTAGCGATTGATCCTAAAAATCTCTTGCATATGCACCTGACTTAAAGGTCACTTGCTCCTCCAAGTATCTGGTGGGACTGAGTCCTCAAGGCATGTCTGGCTATTTGTTATTTAATAACAAGTAGAGATATAAGCCTTCAGAAGAAGGAGTAGTAATACGACTTTAGGTACTGATATTTCACTAAAAGATAAATAAGAATATAAAAACTATGTAGACCTTAAAAAAACCCCAAGTTTTATTCCCTGAATAGATCTACAAGTAACAGCAACAAAAAAATCCTTTGGTTGAACAGAAGGTAAACTGCCACGTTAAAGACAGTAATTTACAACTGTAAGGGAATGTTAACATTACAACCAGGGAAGCTGCTTTCATTTTCTCCTTCAAAGCCAAAATCAAACGGAGCAGCCTACCAAAGAGGTCCTGTGACAAAAAAGCAAACATTACTCCTAAGAGTGGTTTGTTCTGGGTGATATTAGTCATGTCTGTGGTTAGCAAATTGCTAATCAAAAAGTTACGGGAATAAAACACAGTTATTAGACCAATTGGTTCAAGTTTCTAAGGGGATATTTTAAAGAAATAGTTTATTCACAGAAGAGTAACTGCTTCACTGTGCTGCATTCACATAGGTGGGAGAAACAAGTAGGGAGGAGCAAAAAGAGACAGTCATGCCTTATTGCTTGTCCTTTGGGTCATACTGCGGTTAATGTGAATTTTGCATTTCAGATCACTTCCAGCGTACTTCTAACTCAAGCAAGACTTAAACTAACAGCTATGAGGAACAAATCCCAGTCAAGCGACCCATCCAATGTGTTTACAGTATTGCACTGAGAAAATTTCCAACTTTTGGGGTTTCCACTGAAAGCCCTTGGAAGTTACAATTTTCAATTCATTGACCTTCCTGTGAAGAAACCACACTGAAAGTTACTACTGTATGTTCAGTGTGCCTTCCTTGGACACTGTGGAGAGCTCTGCTAATCAAGCAACAGACTTCCAGTGTTTTAATGATTTATTTTCATGGCCAAAATACAACTTCTCAGCAATTGCAAGTATGGGAGTTGGGCTACTGAAGGTGTCAGAACAAAAGACATTCACTTGTAACTAGGACTGTATTCTTACCATGATGGAGACCATTCTTCTGATACATGTTACTTGGCAGTGTATCTCGATTCCACTCGGATGGCCTCAGCATTCTTTCTTGCTGCGATGGTGTTAGTTGCTCACTGTACTCCCAGAAATATCTTCGCTTGCCTCTTTTCCGGGAGGATATTGCCGTCATTTCTTTTAAATCCTCCACAGAATCATTTTCATACCCTAAAAGGATGCATTGCATCGTTTATATAAAGTTGACAAAACTGTTTCTAGCCCTTTAACTGTGGACTGAGTATTCAAGTTAAAAGCAAAACCACATACAAGGCCTGTTTTACATTATCTAATAGACTTGGTTTTCATCATCAACTACTATCGGGTATTTGCCTTAAATCCAGAGACAGACATTGAGCCAGTGCTGTTGCTTCATTAGTTGAAAAGAGACAAATTATTTATGCATTGAAAGCCCCTTTATGTTCTCTGACCCCTTAAGCTCTGTTGCTGTTCTCCCACAATCCCACCACTGCAGAGTACAGACAACAGCTGTTGGAAAGTGTTCTTCCATTTTAACTAATCTCTAACCAAAAAGTATGGAAGAGAAGCAGATAGTAAAGATGAATTAGCAAAAGACTAATAAAGAAAGCAAAATTATTCAATCATAGAATATTCTCAGTTGGAAGGGACCCATTAGGCTTATCGAGTCCAACTCCTGCTCTTCCTTGAGTTTGAATACTTTTGAGAAATAAATCACATCACCATCTCTTTTAGACTAGAGGAACGGGGCTGTGTTATCAGGACAATGACCTAAAGCCCTTAAGAAAAGACCATCTAAATTGAAGGTATCTGGACACGAGCTGTTCAATCTCTTCCTCGCCTCTTTAAGTGGGATGAAATGATCCACAGTAAAGATACACAAAACTTTAGAGGTATATTATGACGCATGTGATATGATGCACTTGGTCATGAAGCGCATGGACACTGTAATGCCACTATCCACACTGCATAAATATTATACCATAATTATGTAAACACAAACCACAGCTTTTAAAATCCAGTGTGAGTTTCAGAAAATAAAGACAATGTATATTAAGGTTAAGAAACTTCAAACCATTGCATGACCTTCTGTGCTAAAATCCTATATAATAGTTTATGTTAAAAAAAAATCACATACACTGATGAAGCTTAAAGAAAAGGTTAAAGAAAAGCCAACCACTGAAGGGACTGTAAGCGTAACAAGCCTTGACCCCTGCCTTCATCCTTTAACGGTAGCACAAAGACGACTTTCTTCTTTTTAAAACAGACCATTCAATTAGTATGTTTGCACTTGAAAAAACAAACTTTCTTGCTTTGGTCCAACTCTCACCTCATAACCAAAGGCATGATTAAAAGTTAGGTGCCCAGAAGGATGAAACCAGCTCTAAGGTTCTGTTTCTAATAATTTCATCAACTCCCTTATTTTGATTCTCTAGTTTAGTAAAAAGGCAGTATTTTAAAGGCAAATCAAACAATGAAACATGGTTTATGAAACATTTTTTCTTGTATAGCCGAAATGATTACGACATTCAATATAGTTTCAAATACTATAAATATTTCTACTGTGTTTCCATTTTACTCAAATGCTGTTTGACATAAGTATCAAAATACTCTTGAAACCCCCAGTTACTTTCCACTTGAAAAAACATGTCAAGCTATGTAACTCATTTATATAGATGTGTATAAATTTAGCCCACCTTCATAACACAGAATTAAGCCAGCCGATGAAAACAAATCTCTTGAAGAGCTGATGTGTACAAATGTACAAGGTTAAAATCAAGACTTCCTGTTTGCTTATTTAAACTATAATTAAGTTAGCAAGTTAAATTACATTGACTTAATGCGTCCTGCTTTGCAACTCTAACATCGACCTGCTATAATTTTAAAGTTACATAGAACAATCTAGTTCTTGTATGTACCTTTCAAGCCCTTCATTATTCCCTCCTAAAAGTCTTTGTTCACATCCCTTACTATGGTTTTACGTTTAAATTCACAAGGGTTAAATTAAGTAAAACAGAGAACAGGACAGACATGACTTCTGCATTTTACCACATTAAAAGCAGAAATAGCCCCACCAAAACTAAACCAGAAAAACCTTTCTCTTTAGCACTTAGTCATACCAACTTCTGTCAAACTACTTTTTCCTCCAGCTGATGGTCCAGGTGCTCAAAATAGATGCAACACAGCTTCTTTAAACAATCTCCATGTCTCTACACACACTTTGCCCTTTTGGCTATTTCTTCTGTGCTACTGAAAACTGAATCAGCTGCTGCATCTCCCATTTCTGCAATCTTTTGACTTCTTGAGGGGAGAAGCAGTCATTTACAAATAGTTCTATTAAATGAGGTAGGTAAAATATACCAGTAATAGAAAGAAAAGTTCAACTGTTAGAAAAGGCCTGGGCTGATAATTCACATAATAAATTACCCTTGCAGGTGACCAAAATTGCTAAATTTGTATCATCATGATACTAAAAAAGTCTATTGCCCAAACTTGCCTGACAGCCAGTCATGTTGTGGCTATTTCTCCAAGTTCCTGAAGTTCACTGTCTCCTCAGACAACACCAATACTTTAAGAATGCATTTCATGGACTCCAAAAACATATTTGAAGAAGAATTATCAAAAGCCAACTGTGCATAAAATACATCAGAGAGGCAGCAGTAACTAAGAGTTTTTGTCCTTTCAGTGAATTATGTCTAAATCTATCAACTGATTTTGGTTTCAGCACTATGGAAGGTTAAATCTTCCTGTGCCATGCCTATTTTTAGAAACTTTATCCACAGTGTTTACCTTTACTCTAAAGGTAAAAAAACAACACAAAATACAAGAGTGACATAATTAAAACAGCTGAAGACATTACCTTCTGACAGAATCAAAACATAGGGTGAAACTTTTAGTATCACCTTACTCTAGGTGAATAGCTTCATTTCAAGTCCTAGCAATCTGGTATAAGCCAAGTTCCTCTGTTACTGCATGATGTAGATGTGTTTAGAAAGAGAGCTTAGCAGTAAAATCTGAACAAGCGACAAACAGTTAACGTAATTCCACCAACTGAAATCCAGCCTTTTAATATGACATCTCTTTCTCAGGGTTACCAGGCTTCCTGTGCAACGTGCCTCCGTGGGCTGCAAAGCACTGTGCAGCACAGCAATCATTACAGAGCTCTAATAGCTATTCAAAGCCCCAAAAAGTAGAGGGAGTTGAACTCAGAAGACGGGAGGAAGAGGTTTTAAAATGCTAACAAAAATGTGTAATGTACATGTAAAAATAACATAAAGGGTATAATGCTTAATAAGTTTAATACCAACTCAGGAAATCTACTTAGAAAATAATTTAATCTGAGAGTTCATTATGACAAACAGTGACAAGCTTTAGGGAAGCTGCTGTTTTTAAAAAGGCAAAATTTCAGCTGTTTTCCCCCCTGAAGTTACATATTGCCAAATGTCTGAATACCCTAATTCTTATGCTCCGAAACAAAGCATTTATAACACTTTTAACAATGAAACTAATACTTGGTTACAGTCCTGTCCCTTTCCCTTTATATTTTCTTTTCACACAACATTACCGCTTTGTTACCTTCTAGGTGAAGGTTAGTTCTTATTTCTGTTGTTAAGGCTCCATTTCTACATGCAGAAGAGAGGATTTCAGTATCCTTTGAAGACCCACTAAGTGTTACTGCTGAAAACCACCAAGAAATGGTTCAATTAGTTTCAGTAGTAGGTATTCTTTGGATTCTGCGGAAAACTATACCTGCAGTAGGACTTAAGTAATGATGAAATTATTTCACTCAGGCTATGGTTTCATACCAGCTATCAACAGACACAAGTCTGGATAAGTTCAAAGCAGCAAGCACTAGAAAGCTCCACACATCCCATCATTAAGCCACAAAAAAAAAAAAAGAAGATAAAAACTGCAGGGAGTTGCCCTACAACCTTAGGCTACAACCCAGATTTCCTGTATTCTCTGCTATTATTTTTGTGCATGACCACAGCTTACACAGTTTTTCTTGAAACAGGGCAATATAGAGACCTTGTCTAGTTTTTGCTAACTGTATTTTGCAAACACTTAGAAAATCTGGGATGGAAGTTCCTAATTTAAGGTCAGTGTTGCTCATCTGTAACAACAAAGCATTCAAAGGCATTCTTTCCCACTTGGCAGACAAATCCATTAACCTCTGTGTTAACAAAACCTGACACTGCTGGTACCTGGTTCTGAGAAAGTATCACTGATGTCATCATCTTTATCATCCTCATAATCTTCTTCCTCATCATCATTTTCAGAGAGCTCGTGCTCACTGCCGAATCCTTCATCATGGTCCTCATCTTCAATATCGTCCTCATCATCCTCATCTTCCTCAGGGTCTCCTTTGGCTGACTGTTCACCCAAACTGTCTGTTACAAAAAGAGAATAGTTGTGCTCTTCTTTCTTCTGTGAAGAATCTGATACCGATGTGCTGGCAGAAAGACTGCTCTCCCCAACAATGAGCCCTGGGGTTTCCTGGGGTGGACTGAGGAGCAGTTCTTGAGTCTCTTTAAAAGGCAAAATAGGAGTTGTACTGTGACTGTGCGGGGACTCCATTCCTTTTCTTTCTTGTCTCTTTGCTACAGCACCACAATAGCAGGTGTTTTCCTTCGCTGCATCAGTATGTGTCTGGCTCAGCACTGGTCTGCTCTGTGGTAAAGGATTGATCTTTACTTTTGCCTTTTTGACATAGTCTTTACATTCAACATGAATGTTCACCTTTTCATTATTGTACACATTGGTCTTCACCATGATTTGTGTACTGGAAGCAGGCTGAGTTGCAGGTTTGCTTGCCTTCTGCACACAGTCCGACAAAGGTGCCTCAGCCTGAACGTTCTTGGAGGAACAGACTGGGGCTGCTGCCCTGGTTGCAATTTTTTTGCCAGGTAACAAAGGATTTAAAGGGTTTTGTTTTACACTAAAGAGCAAATCAGGGTAATAGAGTGAATCAGAAACAGGTTGGGAGTCCTCACTGTTGAGCTGAGCCAGTGTTGGTGTTTTGCTTATCACCTCTTCATCTTGGTAAGGGCTTGAAAAGTCATCAAGGCCCAGGTAATCCACCTCTTTTGTTCCCCAGATGTCACAGCTGGTTAATTTAGTGTACTTCGTTAAGTCTTCACAGTAGGTGTCCCACTGCTCCCATTTTGAGGTGAGAGCAGCTTCTTTGTCCAGGATGTCTGTAAAAGACTCCAAGTTCTCTAGGTCTTTGCAGTCCTCCATTGAAAGTAAGTTGTCTCTGGAGCTTTGCTGATAGTCCATTTCTCTGTCCTGTGCATAACAAGACAAGTTAAACATTATTACAAAGAAAAAAAACCACATCAATCATCTCTGTCCTCTACTTAATCTAGTACAGTTGAATTCCAGTGAAGTGCAAGGCAGTGGTAACATATGAAGATATCTCAACTTCAGTTTTAAAAAGCTACTAAAAGATTCTTTTGAGGGTCAGAGGGAAGTCTAGCTTCAATGCTTCAACAGCAGATCCTTCTGAAGAGATTGCTAAAGATACAAGTCAAATGCTTCTGGCTTCTTTTTCTGCTATTGCAAATTCCTCTGGCCATCAGGAACTAGACTAGTACAAATATCCATGAAAAGCATCACAGGCAAGCTGTTTAGTCTCTATTAACCTAGGTCAATCTCTGCGGTGTGCTTAACAAAATAGGCTGAAGTTTACCAGTCACTGGAAAAGCTCATTCTAACATGGTCAATTAACAACCATGAGCTACTGATATAGGGAAGAAACAAAAGAAAAAGGTTGCTAGTATAAGTATCTCATCAGTAAATTTTTATTCTCCTTCCCCTACATTCACAGCTTGGGTGAAGTAGCATATAACTGCTCTTGCAGAAAATATTGTAAGGAAGAGTCTCAAGCACCATGACTAAGGTCAACACAGCTCTATTTGAGACTTATCAAGCCTCTCCTGATGGCCAGCTTTAACAAACACTTATTGAGGAAGCATGACATTAGTGGGACAAGCAGTTAGGCTCTCCCCTCATCAGCAGCCAGCAGTAATGAATAATCTTCTAGCATTCTTGAACAAATACCCCTTTATTACTACACAAACTCAAGGTATTAATCAAGGAGAGGAAGTTACATAGACACACAGAAAGATGACCTACCAGTTCATACATGAAGTCTGGATCTGAACTGCTTGCCAAGAGATCTGTGCTCATCAGAGTCTGCTCTGAAAACACATGGCTCCGAAAGGCATCCCCAAAAGGAGGGTCCATTCCACTCACACTGGGCTACAACAGAATTGATACTGACATTTGAAGCATGATATAAAAAGCCGTAATATTTTCTTCAACAAAACACAGACAGCATTGCCATTTCATTCCAGACTCTGACCTTGTGCTATACTTGCAACTGGAAGGTTTCTACCTTCCAGATAAGCATGTCATTTCTCAGAGCGAGAGAATGCTTTAAGAACAGCTAACAACACACAGCTCTTTAATCAAAGGACACATTTGTATTCATCATATAGCTGCAAGACCATTGCTCATTCATTCTTTTTCGTGGGTTTGAAATTCTCATTTATTTGCCAAGTTTAGGGGTCTGTTAGCATTTGTAGAAGAGGAGAGTGAGTACTGGCAAGATGGGTGAGTATCAATACGCACTACACACTTGCAGGGCCTTCACCCTAGTACAAACTTGTACTAAAACAGTGTTGACTGTAGAACCATTGGAACTCATAACATTTCCACCTGAGGTTGTAAAAAAAGTAAGATTTATTTCAACTCAATCAAGAGTGTTATACTTCTTGAGAGCAAAGTGGAACTTTGCAAACAAACATTATACAGGATGACTGGGCATGCAGGGAATGGGCAGCAAGGCTTTCTGCTACATTGAATTCCAGACCTCTTTCTCTTCTAGACACACTCGCCCTGAGGGTTGGGAAGGGAGAAACACTGTTCTGCTGAAAGTCATTCGGTGTGCTGATGTGTGAATCACTGTGGTAATAAAAGGCTGCTCTCCAGGCATCCACCCTCATCAAGACAACAACTTTGCTCAATCTTGCTGTGTGAACAAATACAGCACCAAGAACACAGCTTCCAAGCATAGACACTAATGGGATCCTGAAAAGTATACACCATTTAATCTCTTCTAAATTCTGCCTTCTAATGCCAGCCAAATTTGCTCTTAAACTTTATTTCCCCCTCCCTTTTTTTTTTCCTGTAAATAAGGAAGCAAAATTATGTCCAGAAGCAAGTAAAACCATAACTGACTTACCTGAGGCATTTCCAAGCCCAGATTCCCCAAATCCAATTCCAAACTTCTTGGTTTATTCACTTGTAGATTCCTTTCCAGCTTTACTTCAGTCTCAGTGAGTTTACACAATCCATGCAATGAAATTTTTCCTTAGGGTAACTTCAGTTCACCCTGATGGAGCTCTTTTATTTGTAGACTTCTGTGTAGAATAAACACAGCAAACCCCCAAGGAGGTAAGTAAGCCTTCACCAAAAAGGTACTGCTTAAAAACAGCCAAAGTGAAGTAAAGACAAAAATTTCCCCTGAAAAGCGGTTATTCCTCATGCTGGAATGTGTAGCAATTTTCTTCTCTTGCCACCTTTCATCGAATGAAAAGCCACAGATGCTACAGAACAGAGTTCCTGCAAAACCCTTTTTGGCTGAGTTACATTTTGTTGCCTTTTTTCCTCTGTGCAGAGACCAGGAGCTCTATAGACACATGAAAAGAAAAGCCTGCCTAATTGGAAATAATGACTAGCACACTGCTGGGTGTTCAGGAGAGAAACAATCTTTATGACTAATAGAACAGAGCCAATAAATGCTAAAAATGTCTCAGGCAAACGTCTCACAATTTCAGAATAATTTCAGAGCAGGCACTAACACTGTTTCGGCGATATCTCCTCCTCTTCTTAAGAGATGAATCCTTCCAGCATCAGATAAGATTCTATCAATCACACACATAGCAACATCTAGTGGCAGAGGATTACAGCAAGCGTGCTCCCCGGCCAGCAGCAGAGGAAGGGGAGAGACAGACCTCCTCAACAGAACAAAGTGAAAATTGTGTCAAATTCAGAGTTGCCTAATAATGATCTATTCACAATTCTTCTCAATTGCTTTCAAGTAAGGTGCATGCTGAAATTGGTCTAATTTACCTATCAGTGATTTTACCAGTTCAGTAGTTTCTACAGACCTGCTGCCACTTCAGACGAATATCTAAAGACTCTTCCAAGTTTTGTATCTTGCATTTGTAGCAACATTAAGGAAAAACTGAACTGTAGAAAAGCAAGCGCCTTAGCACAAACATCAGTAACTGTATCTACACTGAAGTATAACAGAAGACCCATGAGTAATAGGAAGTAAAAAAGAACAATGTTATACTGAAAGCAGTAATAAAAGAAACATCCATGGTATCAAACCTTAGTATCTAATGTAACTACATTGTCTTCAAGGCTGCTGCTTGCTTACTCTCTTGCCTGCCTGCATGAACCCTACTCTTACATAAAGTCTCTTTAACATGAAAGCAGCATTAGAGGAACATAATCAAACCCCTGAACCATCACACGTGTACAATTCTTCAGCATTATCAGTTGTGCTGGTTTTGTCTGGGGTAGAGTTAATTTTCTTCATAGTAGCTAGTAAGGGGCTATGGTTTGGATTTGTGCTGGAAACAGTGTTGATAACACAAGGATCTTCTAGTTACTGCTGAGCAGCACTTACAGAGAGCCAAGGCCTTTTCTGATCTTACACCTCCAGCGAGCAGGCTGGGGGGTGTGCAGTAACTGAAGGGACCCCAGCTGATCCAGTGGATATTCCATGACACATGGCATCATGCTCAACACAAAAATCTGGTGGAAGAAGAAGGAAGGGAAAATGTTGGGAGTGACGGCGTTTGTCTTTGCACGTCACCATTACATGTGATGGAGTCCTGCTTTCCTTGAGGTGGCTGAACACCCGCCTCGGATAGGAAATGGTGACTGAATTCCTTGGTTTGCTTTGCTTGTGTGTGTGGCTTTTGCTTTACCTATTAAAGTGTCTTTATCTCAACCCACAAGTTTTCTGACTTTTGCCCTTCTGATGCTCTTTGCCATCCCTCTGTGGGGGAAGTGAGCAAGTGCCTAGGGTGCTGCACACTGGCCCGTTGGGGTTAAACCGCGACATCAGTTAAAATAGATTTCCTTCTTTGAGCAGAACTCTTCACTCAGCATTGCTCCTAAGTCAGACTTTGTGCAGTCTGCTCAGGCTACTTATTCTCTTGCTTTGAAAAACAAATAGTAAAGTAAAAGTGTTCTCCTACAGTAAAGCTACGCTCAGAACCCTCCTCCCACCAGCACATGACAGCATCCCCGTGATTATTCCTACTTTCAGATAGTATCTCAGCTATTTCGTTAAATATAGGCTGAATAGCAACGCCTCAGCATATATACCATCAGACTGTGGTAAAAACAGACATTATGCAAAAAAGACTTTACTTACCAAAGCAAAATGTAAAGAACCACAGTTACAAGTGCAGTTATATGCAAGTTGTCAGTAAAACCATGCTACCACTGCCAAAGCAAACCACTCCTTGTAGGGCCCTGTGTCGAGTAAGAGCCAGTTCCTTCTGAGAACATTTTCTTTCCACTCTAAGACTTCCAGGGAGCGCTATTCACTTATCTTGAAGTGACATTTAAAGTTATGTCTCTGTCCCAGCGCAATGTGCTTCAACAATTCGCATCCCCTTTCACCCAGCAAAAGCCACAATACAGCAGAACTAGTCCTTCCTCTGCTGTTAAATGTGGCATGAATGACTTACTTTTCAACATGGCCTGATCTAGGAGAAAGGGCCTGTTCTTTGACACAAATAAATGATGTCCTCATACGCAAAGAAAGAGGCAAGAAAGAGATAATGTTTAATACCAGTCAACACCCTTATAGTATCTTACTCTCTTTCCATGTACAGTGACAGAGATTGATGCCTTTTTCAACAGAATATCAGATTAATACTTTGACGTCAACACCAGAACACCACCACCACCATCTGTGACAGGAGGCTGTGGAAGTTCTGCCACTGCATGCTATAAAGGGGCAAGAAAGGAGATGTTTGCTTCTCCTTTACTGATTACCTTTTACTATGTTTTTGCTAAACACAAACCTGAAGCCACTCCACTGCGTTTCATACACAGCTAGGAGAGGCGTGGTGGTGAAACTTACTGTACTGACACTGATTTCACCAACAACCGACTGGCACTTCTAAGTGTCAGGACAAGGGAGCTTTCGGATCATTTACAAACCCTCGAAACAGACATTAAATGTTCAAAATACTTCTAATGTCTTAAAGACTGGAGTGACCTTTCAGCTATAAACTTACAGCACCATCTAAGAATGACAGTGTATGTCCTCCCAGGTCAAAACAGTGTATCAGCTAATCTAATTGTTCCCATAATTCCCTTTAGATTTCATTCTTGACATTTTATAATATTAATATTTAAATGTGTTTTGAATCTCATTAGGATCTATTCAAGTATTTTACAACATAAGATCTTTCTTCGTAGCTCTATGGATGGAGGAAACCCATTAAGTCCATAAAAAGAAAGACTCGGGAAGCTGCACAATCTAGGCATGCTTCATGCTCCCTGCAAAGCAGACCTACTTCCAACTGCTTTCTTAATTCCCCAGGATCATCAAGTTCTTCATTAAAAGCCTCCCAGTGTTCACACTTAGCTACCAGTATTTTTTCATGCAATGGTAAATAAAGATGTGTGGTAGAAATCAATGACATATGGAAGCACAGATGTAAAATCTGAACTTGCTGTGAAGGAAAATAACTTTGTATACTGCAGTTCAAGTCCCATTTCTAGAGAATTTATCATTATTGGCACTCTCAGCTCAAGACTGAGTTAGAATAGCATAAGTACAGTTGTTATCTATAATGAATACAGATTTGAACGAACTGAAAGATCTGTGGCAGACCTCAAGAACAGAAGAATGAGAATTACTGAAGATAAATACAGCAGAAATTTCTACTTCAGGACAATTTTCATTGATGCCTTACATCAGCCCTTCCCAAATGAGGAGACACAGAGGTGAAATCCTGTAGTTACTTCACAAGAACAGTAGCTGGAATACGCAGCCGCAGGCACTGGGCAGGGTGCCACCCGCCTTTTGGCAGCAGCCTGCAGTGAAATCAGATTAAGGTGATTAAGGAGCCAGTCCCTCGGTTTGCTTCTGTGTTTGCAGATTCTTGAGTGACAGCAGTGCAGAGCTGTGCTCCCAGGAGAAGGCTTGCTCCTTCACTGGGCATGAGGAAGGCAAGACATCTCAGGAACTGCTGTGGTTCTAACATTTAAGACTCTGGGGTACTGATGGAGGCATGTGTACACACACTGGTTAAAATCCTCATCAGTAAGTAACCAAAACCTGTCCTATAGAGTTAATAATTCATTAATCTAATGACAAATCCTAATAAAAAAGCACCCCTCTGCATTTATATTTACTTTTTGAAAAAATGCACATTTAGAATAGTTTAATAGTGCTCCCAAGACACCCAAGGAGACTGAACTTCAAACAATCTAACGGTGGGCTATTACATGACATCATTGATGCAGCAGTACGTTCAAACTGGCAGAGAGTAGTACCTAAACCCAAACCATGCATCATTCAGGAGACACATGGCAGTTCCTGTGCCACCATCCCAAACCAGTAAAACCTGCTTCTGCCACAATGCATTAGAAGCCCCCCTAAGAGAAATCCAATCTTTCAGCTTGACAACCCTCAAAGTCTTCCTCAGTCACCTGCATGAATCACTTGTACTGTAGTTATAACTAAAGTTGCTATTTCGGTCTCAATTCAGATGTGCATTTTGTTGGATTTGAAAGGCACACAGAGCGTGGCTACACTGTTTTGCTGATGGTACAGTGCTTATTATCACAGCAGCTAAATGCCTGTTCTAAATACACTACATGAACAATTACACTTTTCACGATGGTGACTGCATTATGCAGCACAGTTTGTCCAAGTTACATTTTTGATGCAGATAAATAACCTGCAAGTCACGAGAGCCTGTCAATGCTAAACCTACAAGCTCAGGGTAAAACATTAAATACACCGAACTTTGAAATTCAGAGAACGCACTATGCCAGGTACTTTAAAAGAACTATTATGTGCTAGGCAGTGTTTGCTGTATCTGGACATTTTACAAAGTACAGATAAAGATGCAAGAAGTTCTCCTACACTTCTCTTAAAACTTTTTTCCCTTCCACAGTTTGTGCCAATTTGTCTCCTATTACAGAACACTGTCTGCTCAGCGCAGTCATCAAGCATAGAACATACTTTTCTTAGTTTGGTTTCTGAGCGCAATGTTTTTTGTTTGGTGTTGGGTTTTTTTCCCCTTCTTTTTACATGATTCTTCAATTATTAGCCAGACTTACAAAAAATCGTTCACTTTTCTCCCCCACTACAATGGCACTAAGTTGGGTTTCTTTCTTCCTAGCAGATGAGCAAAGACACTCTTATAAAAGGTCGTCTTCTGCTTCCACCCACCACAGCCTCATTCACCTGCTCATCCAAAGCAGCCAAGTCCCTCTACCTTCTCAGTGATGTATTTGTATTAAAATACCAGCATAAGCATCCAAGACATGACGCCCTTTGCTTCCACTGTCCCGGAGTGCAAACAACAATCTGTTTAAGACACTCAGACCTTAAGTTTGATGGAGCATTGCCAGTTAGAAGAACTAAAGATACAAAAACTGTTTCACTTCTTCTACGCCTCTTCCCTTCAGGAGAGGGAAACTGCTACTTGACCGTCTTTGTCCCTTTTCCTCTGCTGACCTTCCCTTCCTGCCCAGTATTATTTTTCTAATCCTACTTGCCCACAGCAGACAGACTTCAAGATCTTGAAGTGATACCACTAAACAGAAGCTCTGGTCTCTGGTAATGGAGCTGATGAATTACAGCACTACATTCTCTGTTTGAGTTAATACCCCTACATGTCAACGCCAGCTGCCCAGCTTCGGAGGGTTATTCCACTTCAACACAACTGCATAAGCAGATAGGCATGTGCCAATAACTGATCAACATGCAAGATGCTGAAGAACAGAAGTGATCCTTTCTAACCCAACAAACAACATATTGCATCTATGTGTTTTATAACAATTATGCCCAGAAATAACAATAGAACCATAGAACAGTTTGGGCTGGAAAGGACTGCAAGATCATCTAGTTCCAACCCACCTATCATGGGCAGGGACGCCTCATACTAGACCATGTCGCCCAAGGCTCTGTCCAACCTGGCCTTGAACACTGCCAGGGACAGAGCATAATGTACTCCTATTAGAAGCAATAGCTTTTCTGTACATTCTGGAACAAAGACTGAGATTTTCTCAATGTTCTAGTGCCAAGAGCGGGATGTGCAACATGTTAAAACTTGTTAGAACTATATTAACACACTTCAAATCACTTAAAAAAACTCTTTACCGTTAAATACAAGTTTTTATTAAAGTACCACTGTGAAGTTAAGAGAGCTGTTTGCACAAGAGAATTAGCAGCAAGACTAAGATTCAGAATTTTCTTGAGCCAGAGATTTACCCTGAAACAGAATGCGGCCAAAGCAAACAGAAAACAAAAGCAAAACCAGACAGCCATTTAGCTGACAATCTCCAGCAATATTCTACATTCCTACAGGAAGGTTGTTTCTGTATTTTTTCTGACAGTGCAAATTCTTTCAGGGTAAGAAATAATTCTATAGTTCGCAGGGGAAAAAAAATCTCTTACGATGAAGGGAATGGTACAATCTAGGCTACTCTACATCCCGGGTTATCAGCACAGCATGTTTCAAAGCCAGCAACACATCAGAAAAATGCATCAGTCAAAATAGTCCAAAAAGCAAAATCAAACACCCCCCCCCAAAAAAAACCCACAAAACCTTTAGAAAACCTAAACCCCAGCAGATTTCAAAAACAGAAGGGTTTTGGTGTTTTTAATATAATGCTATAAGCAGGGAAATGATCAAAGTCTAAACCTTAAAATCCACAATTTTCATAAATTTTTTGGCGTGTCTTTCAAGCCAGTGCTGACTTCCAAGCACTTCTTATGCAGTGCCAAATACCTTCATCAAACTTCTATTTTAAACCACATTTTAATTAGGCTTCACAAACCACACGGCATGGACACGCAAGTCATGGAAATCTAAACCAGTTCCCTTATTTATACCATGCTATCAGTCTACTAGTCAGCCAGAAGCTTCTATTTATTCCCAATTAATTCCTGCTAATGCGGAAGGGACTTCAAACCTTTGGCCTTCAGAAAGCTCTTTGCCACTCTCATTAGTTAAAAAATAAAACCCAACATGACAAGGATGCTCAATGACTTACTGCCTCTGCTGAAGGTTCCTCTCATCAGTTAATACTCCCATCAAACACAGAGCAATTCTTTCTTTGCTCAGGTAAACTACCAGCTACAAAGCACTGTATGGGGGCCCCTGAGTTATTATTCATGCCTCTAAAAAGTACTATCACTGAACACTGATATCTCTACAAAAAGCCTTGCCTGCTAAAGCAACCACCCAATATATCTGCTATAGAAAATCTGACTTGTCATTTAAGTTGCCAACAATAAAAATCAACCAAGTTTCTAAAGCAGCCGTATCTGCTCTTTATTATCCTTACTATGCAAACATATGTGTGATAACAATAATTAACCCTCCCCACAAGTCTGCTTAAAAGCACTTGGTTAAGCGACCTTAGGAAAAGAGCCTTTTTATCAATGTATTTAAAATACTTTGAAGTGTTTGAAAGATGCCAGAATCGCTGTTTTGCAGGTTACATGTGGCGCAATTTCAACAAGCTACCCTTGAACAGCAACAACACAAAGACCACGCTTTCTTTAAACAAGGTAACATTTCAGCTGGCATAGCCGATGATTGAAACTGTTGTGTAGAGGCTTGGAAAATCGCATGTGTTTATACTGGAGCGTGACACCGTGACTTCTGGTCATTAAATTATCTTTGATATCTGATCAGTGACACCAGATGATGCCCTGAGAAGCGCTGTGGGCTGCGCTGGCCACGCTGCACGTTACAGGGATGAGATTAGAGCATGCCGGCAAAGCCATATGCATCATTATACGAAATAACGCCCAAGCCGTGGGCCTTCTGGATGGAGGGGAAATAAAGCTCAAGCTTGGCTCCTTGGTGACATGAGGGGCTTTGGGCACGCCGCCCTGATTCAAGCCATGCCTGAACTTCATCCAGACCCGGAGAGGTGTCCAGGACCCGTGTGGGGAGACACCGGAGACGGCCCGGGGAAGTTGCCGGTGTTTTACACGTAAAGTTTGCGGGAACCGCCTCACGGCAGGAGCCTCCCCTCAAAGACGGGGAATGGGCCCACCCGCGCGCGGCCGTACTCGCCCCGCACAGCGCACCGGCTGCCGGCCGGGACCGGCCGCTCCGCAGAGCCCACGGGCGCGACCCTCAGAAACAAGAGCACCCCCCGAGGCAAAGCGCTCCGCGGGGGCGGCACCGCGGGCACCCTCCTCGGGCAGCGGCGCCGCCCTGAGCCCCGCGCTGCACCGGCGGGCAGGTACCGGGGGGCGGCCCCCGCCCCTGACCCACTAACACACCTCCCAGCCAACATGGCCGCCCCGCCAGCCACCGCGGAGCGCAGCCTAGCCCGGCCACCGCCGCGCCGCCCCGCCCTCCCCGCCCGCTCAGTGGCTCGCTCCCCAGCCACGCGCGCTCCCATTGGCCGCCGCCCCCGCCGCTCACCCGCCCAGCGGCCCTTTCAAGCTAGGGTGAGGCGACATGTAAACAAACCCCCTTCCGCCGCGCCGGGCCGGGCCGGCCGCGGGACCCCCTCCGCCGAGCGCCTGCGGGGCACTGCGAGCCCGCCCCGGCCTCCCCGCTCGGCGAGAAGGGAGCGCAGGGCTCCCCTGCGCCGCCGGAGGCAGCCCCCGCGGCCTCCCCCCGAGCGGACCCCGGTGCCTGGGGAAGCCCCCTCTCAAGCGGCCGGGGCTGCCGCCCGCAGGGGAAGCTCCGCACCCCCCGTCCCAGGCAGTTACACAGAAGTAGTGTCGGAGCCGGCAGGGTCCTGCCCGCCGCCCTGCCCCGCCGCTCGCACCCGCCCGGGACCCCTCTCCGCCTCCTCCCCACGGACCGGGGCCGCCCCGCTGGACACCAACGCGCCTCAGGCAGGGAGCCCCCCGTACCCGCCGGCCACCCCCCGAGTACTCGAACAGGTCGGAAGCGAAGGGGGGGACTCCGAGCCTGACAAGCAACAGAGCGCGGAACAGCCGAGCCCTTCTGCACCCGGCACCGTGTGCCCGGGCTGCCGAGCCGCCCCTCCACCCGCACAGCCAGCGCGACCGGTCTCCCCAGCGCTCTCGTTTCCCTGGCGCTGGTTGCGAGAGTCACTTTCCTTGGGCAGGCACGGGCCGCTCCTTACAGACGGAGACTGCAAGGGACACCGACAGCTCCCTGCTGAACCCGCGTCCCCCCGCAGCCCCTCGCCGCGCCCTTAAGCCACACCAGCGCTGTCCCCCCGGCCGCCCCCCGCGCACCGCCGCTCTCCCGCAGCACCAGCTGCCACACCCCCCAGCGCAGCCGAGCCGGCGGACCCGGGCACCGTCCCCGCCGCCTGCCCCCGGGCGCCCCGCAGCCGGGCTGACACGGCCCTCCCCGCGGCCCCCTGCCCGGCGCGCACACGCTAACACCGCCACCCCCCCCCCCCCCCCGCCGGGACGCCCCCCGCCCGCCTCCCCCCGCCCGGCGGGGCACGGGCCGGCCCCGCAGCACCCCCGCCCCGCCAGCCCGCGGCCCCCCCACCTTGTCCCGCACTCACGGCGCGGCCGGGGCTCAGCAGGGGGCGCGGCCCCGCGCGCTCGGGCCCGGACCCCCCATGCGGCTGCGGGTTTGTTTTGTTTATGTCCCTTCCTGACGGGTTCCCGGAAATCGCGTGACTCGCCCCCCTCACGTGGGGAGGGAGGGCGGGGCGGGAGGAGGCCGACACAGCCAATCGCCACCCGCCGCCACGACGGGGGAGGACGGGGGGGGGGGGGAGCCACCCCCTCGTCACGTGACGCGGGGAGGCGCGAGGGGGGGATTTAAGGAAGGGTCCGTGCGGCCGGGTCTGTGTCTCTCGTGTGGCCGCAGCTTTGTCCTGTCCCTGCCCGCTGCTGCCATACAGCCCCATATCCGCACAGGGACAGGGGCCCGGCCCCCAGCGCCCCAGCCGTGCCCGTCGTACCAGCTGTAAAGAGCATTTAACTCCTGTAGTTACACGATTTCGTTCTTCTGTCCCCAAACCCCACCATGGCTGGCAAGACAAAATAAAAACCACCATTTGTTTTGCCTCACCGTTGGTAACATGTGGCTCTGGAAGCAGCAGCATCCCAGCTCTGACAGCTAACTTAAAGCCCTTGCACAAGCAAAACACTTCCAAAATTTACAGCAGATGAAACAAACTTCCACACACACTTCAGAGCAACAGCCCAGGAGGGCCACAACCACAGACATTTGAGGTTCTGAAACAATATTAATGTGTCAAAAGTATTTGAAATGTCTCCAACCTGAACACTTGCTCTACCTGCTGCCGATATTTAGGAGTTCAAGTCTTCATGACTTGATGGAGTCAGTTTCTTCAATCTTCCTTCCCCCAAAGTATCGACACACAGATGAGATAGATAGAAAGCCAGGTCTGCCCTGATCAATGTCAAGCACCAGCAAACTTCCTTCACATGTACCTTAACACTTTGTGTTCCGTTGTTGCAGGAACAAGAGGAAACTGTTACCAGCTTGGATACCTGCAGTGTTTGTTAAACACCAGTGTGCCAGCTCTGATTTCCTGCAGTCATGCAAAAAAAAAAAAAAACCAACCAGAAGTTACCTGAAAGCAGTGTTAATTCCTGGCAGACACAGCGCAGACCATTCCGTAATCACCATGCATGCTGTAGGTCACACAACATTCAGGACAACAAACAACACATCTTTTCAACTTCTTAAATCATGCTACTATCTGGTATCTGCCCCAGAGAAAATATTAACCAGCTGGATAGAGGAAAGCGTCTTTAGCTGGAAAACACCTAAAGACTGAACTATGGCTTGTTAGCTCAAGCTTTGAATAGCTCTTTACATTAAATTCACCCACAGTGACAGGCACCACATCATCTGTTTTACTTCTGTATCTTCTACAAGTGATCCCTTAAAACCTGAAACAGAAAGGTTGTTACAAAAAGTGGTAACACCAATAGGGCTGTATGTCACAGCACAGCTGCTTTTCTGGTGTCTCACTTCAGAGTAAAAGTCCGGCAGATCAATATATATTTAAAAACTGTTACATACCCAAAATTGTCAATAATGTCTTGAAGCATTTCTTCCTCCTCCTATGAGGTCAATGTATATTATCCTCCACATACTTCAGAAAGACCAACCAACCACCACCTAAGCTTTTATAAGATCATTTGGTTTCCAACTTTCTTTGGAATTATTTGCCAGACTATAGAGCAACTTCTCACATGTTAAAGTACAGCTCTCAGTAGTAGGTAAAACTTGAGGAAAATCCCACTATTCCAGGCCCAGCAGTCGCTTTGCTGATTTGTATCATAACGGACATGTCTGTACTTCTTCTGCAATTCACGCTGTCCAGTTTTCAACCACTGCAAGTTACAGCATTCTGTCAGGATGCTGGCATTTCCTGTACAGTAACAAGTCTTACCCACTGAACAACACAACGGTGCTATCCGAAAAGAAAAAAAGAAAGGAACTATTCCATTCCATCTCGTACGTAAGAACAGAACACAGTAAGGAATAACTGCAGTTTATCTGGCCATGACATAAGGAGGCAAGAAGTACACATGAAGACTCCTGTGATGCAGCAGTATTTACATACTGTGAAGTGATTCCTTAGCACACAACTTGCTAGATTCAGTCCCAGCCCCACAGACTCAGCCAGCATCAAGGAGCCTCAGCAATCTTTCATCTCTGGCCTCCATTGCCATGTGCTTTATCAGGCCTGCAATTCCATGTGCAAGTGTCAACCAAGTATTAAACAACTATGTCTGCTGTTGAATTCAAACTGCTTGTTGCTATATGGATCCTACAAAAAGGCCAGGGAGTAAATCAGTCTCCTATCAAAATTACTATTCACGCTTCATCCAAACTAGTCACGTTATCTCTGCTACTGAGTACCCCCCAGTATCGGACAATGTGAAGTACATGGAGAAGAGGCTTGAGCTAAGTAAGCATTCAATTCTACCTGCAGACCCTCCAGCAAGTTTAAATTGCTGATTTAGTCCTATTTTAGAACTACCTGAGAGGTCTTGATACAGACAGCAAAACCATCCTCATCTCATCACACGACATGAATTCATTACAGTTTATCCATATCATCCAAAGTTTCCTCAGCTTAACTTTGGCTAACTATTGTCTGATTAAACCCAGTAAAATGCACATCATAACAGTTAAACATGGCACAAGAACTTTATGTATAAAGCAGAGATTAGTTTTATTTCCAGGCATGAGAAACTTAAGGCTAAATTTCCCCAAGAATACAACTCATTTAAAATAAGAAATGCCATCAACATGTGGCACCACTGTTCGTCTTCTCCTCAT
Source organism: Lathamus discolor (assembly GCF_037157495.1). Classification (NCBI taxonomy): domain Eukaryota; kingdom Metazoa; phylum Chordata; class Aves; order Psittaciformes; family Psittacidae; genus Lathamus; species Lathamus discolor. The sequence goes on along the minus strand of NC_088893.1, from coordinate 10,924,269 downwards.
ACAGTTTATTGCAGACATTTTACCAATTGCAGTCAAACAGAACAGGGGTGAACAGCCAGCAACAGACAGCCTAAGGCTTGTAACATATATACAGTCTTCCCGTAGAGTGAGAAAAATGAGTAGGAAAGCTATTACCCATAAAAACTTTAGAAATTTTCATCACATGTGAAGTTAAGAGACAAAAATTTACAGCACCAAAGAGTAGTATAAACTCCATTAGGCACACTGTTAAAGGTATAGTAGGAAAAAATACAGGGCTTTGAACAAGCCATTTGAAGCACAATAGAAAGGTTAAGGCATTAATATGTAGGCTTGGTATCCAACCGACTATGTTAAGGGCATCTTTGGGCAGTGGAGTGTTTCATCTGGAAAAAATCTCTTCTTTACCTGCAAAGCAAGAGACAACTTCAATTATTGCTTTCCATGGAAACAATTGACCAATTGAAGACCTGGTTGCTAGCCACGACAACTTCCATTCCACAAATGCACTGAGAAATAGTGAAGAACTGTAGATAATTCACCTGTATGGACCTTCTAGAATAATACCTACTTTCTTGCTTTCTTAGCAGTTTCATTTGTTAAGGTACTGCAAGTAGTTACAGTTACATTACAAGCTGCAGAACAACTATTTCCTAGAAAGTTTTCAGTGCTGTAGCAGCATCCAGTCATCTGGATCATACTTCCTGTACTTAATAGCATGAAGAAAGTTCCTGGTCTGAGAACACAGACCTACAAATTTGCAGAGAAAAGGTGGCATTGGGTCACACTGCTTAGAAGAGGCTACAGCCCACATAACCACAGCTACAGAAGTCTGCATGTTCTTATGTACAGCCATTTAAGCCATTAACTTGATTATGCAGACAAGTCATCTGATACATCATCACTTGGAGGGATACTGACCTAAAAGAAAGGCCGATCCTCCGTAATCTGGCACGGCTCGATCTAGCCAATGTCTGTAGAAGCTCCTCACTAGAATGCTTTCTGTGTGCATTTTCAGCCCGTTCTGTTGGTCAAGTAAAATATGTGCTGGAAAAACACTTCTTAAAAGCCAAAAATAATTGACCAAACATGAAACAGTAGCTATATTTATAGGATTCCATGCAGTGTCAGATGGAGTCTAATTCACAGCTCCCATCCAGTGACAAACTCAACTGGAGGTTCTGAGTGCAGAGGTACACAACAGCACAAGACAGGACACTGCAGTCTGATCAAGACAGCCACCTCCTTGCTGCTCAGCTCTCTCAACACAAGAGTAATTCAAACAAGATCATAGAGAATGGTATGTCCTGAAACAGCACATTTCTAGCAAGAAAACATAACATTTAACTAGGCTATTTGAAGACTATTATGGACTTTTATTTTTTAAAATCATTCTGTTTCAAGATGATGAGAACTTTCATTTTATTCCAAAATTAAGGCAATGAAATGAGACAGATCGAAGGTTAAACCAATCTGCCTCACAGAACACAACAGTGTGTGCTATATAGGCCTTAAATTCTCCACTAATAAGTTAAAAAATGACAGCTCCTCACACAAACTTACTGGCCATCCCACATTAGCTCCCTCTCTTCCTCGGTATATATCTACCTTCAGCTCTCTGGAAAATTCTTCACTGAAAGGGAGAGGGAAAGCCTGATTCTTTCATCAGGCAGCTAGAGTCCAAGAGTTGTATCTCATCTCCAGTTTCTCCTTGCTGCTTGTAACACACAGATCACTTCAGATCCCAGGCAACTGAATTATCCTATAGGATTGAGAGATCTGTATGTCCATTACTAGAATACACTGGTCTCTGTTTTAGCTAGCTCATTATACGTTAACACACGAGCAGTGAAAATGTACCCAGGAAATTCAGCTTGTCTGACTTGGCTAATTACAGGCCTCGAAGCAGGGCTGAGTCTACCTTTAGCTTCTGCTTGCTGCTTAGAAGAAGATACAGACACATACACATGCCAGTTTGACAACACCACAATTTAGATGAAGCCTGCTTTGCAGCAGTGGAGCTTTGCTTCAGGGTAAATGTTCAGGATGCTTTACAGACAGCATTTAACTGAGCTGTAACATCAACTGTCATCTGTCTGCTACTATTGGACTTCTGTAAACAGAACCAGCAACAGCAAAGGGGTAGGCAGTTAAACATAAAAAGACAAAAAAACCCTACCCCAAACAGGTAAAAAACTAAGCACATATAAGTTATTCAGTCACCAGCATAAGAACTAAAATCATGGGTACTTGTTTCCACAGTTATCCTTCATTTGAACCTTCAACTCCAAATGCTTCTGTTCCAAAGAAACCCAAAGTCATCATGGTACTTGTAGTACAAGACTTTGTATTTACTGCAGATCAAGTCAGAAAGCATGCCCAGGAACTGCAACAGCAGCATTCCAATAGCGCTACCTAGAGAGCAACAACCAGGCTTGTCTATGATTAATGTTACACACAGGCTATTATTAAAAACCAAACAAAACCCAAAACCCAAAGCAACATTCATCTGTAAGCTCAGTGTTAGTGCTGTACTTTGACAGGAGAGAAGAACCATTCTAACTACAGTTCTCACTCTGATTTGCCAGATGAATGAAGGCAGCTTTACACTGCCTTGGAAATCAGGCCAGGTCTTGGTGAAATGGTCGTAAGCTTAAAGAGAGGTTTAACAATAGTTAAAGTTCAGGAAATCCACTTACGCCAGCTAGTAAAAGACACCCCAGCCTGATTTTCTTTTTATTGGTAGAAGAAACATTCTGTTCTTCTTACAAACCCCTGCTTGCTGAACACACCACCATATGACATGATAGCAGAGAAAAATAACTGGACAAGAATTCAGACCAAGTTTTCATGGTATCCATTCAAGATTAATATCCAAAAGATGTTTTGTTGCAGCCTATATAAAGGTAGATTTCTCCTGCAAAACAGCTAGCAATTCTGAACACACTGCCTACAACTACTGCTCCATTTCTCCTGAAGCTTTAATGTACCAAAAATATTAATAAATCTGATCATACTCACCTAGTCAACAGATTTCAGCATAGGACAGACATCCTTAAGGCCAGTGGTATTTAAGGTACCAGATTGTTTCATTGCTTAACTGCGGCCCAAAGAGAGGGTTGAGTTGAGCCAGAATCGCAATCAGCCAACTGCAAGACAACCCCCCCAACCCAAAAGAGACATCAGCCAAATCACAAAGCTTACAATAATGGAAAAGCTTGTCCAAAGCACAAGTACTAACAGAGATAGAAAGACTATTTTCAGGAAGGTCTAGTATCAAATCAAAATTTCACCCGAGCTCAAACATAAAGGCCAGGTACCAGCAATGAAGAGGTGGTACCAAACCATTTTGCAACTGAAACGGATTGGCCTGTTCAATTTAAAACAACACAAAACCACCTGACAGCATCTCTCTCATCCATTTTTTTTTTTTGACAAGTGTTTTGAGACATCTAAAACTCAGATATCTGTGGGCTCAGAATACAGAAACATAAGAGAGACAGCCCTTTTCTCAGTGCCTTTGAAGCACTCTTTAAACAGAAAGATTTCATAAACATTCTCTCTCATTTGCTCTTACATTCACAGTGTATGACAATCTACCCTTGCAGACGGAGTATATTTTTCAGAGATTGAACAAATGTGAATTTAAACCTGGCACAGAGGTCAAGAAACACGGAACCGATGCAAAAGGGTGCAATGCTACAGGAACACACAAACAAATCCACAACAAGAAAACCAATATGACAACACTGCCAAATCATCAGCAACAGCAGCCTTGTCATCAGAGCAGTTTGCAAACTAATACTGCAGAAGCCATAGCCAGAACAGAGAATAAGAGGAATGTAGTCTGTGGAAAATATCCAGGAAAACTAAACAGAAATAAATATTCCACTGTTAAAATATATATTTGCTTTGTAAATATTACAGGATTCAGAAAAAGCAATGGATGCTTCCATGGATTTAAATCTATGCTAAATACTAACTATATAAACACATTTAGCGAACACACAGGCTCATCTGTCTGCTATTTCTAGAATGCTTTGTAAGGAGGAGAAAAAGCAGAGCAGCTTTGTAACGAGAGCTGCCACAAATGTATCAGGGTGCTTAGGCAGTCATGGAAAATTCCACACAAACCTTGATGCTTGACCAGCAGATGAAGTGCAGGTTGGCTGTAAAATGCCCAGGGCAGCCAGGGGCAAAAGACTTAAAGAAAACACCCCAATCCTCTTACAATTTACAAATATTTATTTCCAATGCTGCTTTCCGTTTTGCAGGGAGTAGGACTTGCTACAATGATGTGGTGAGCCTGCAGCCCTCTTATCAGTCCTGCAAGCCTTGAAGTACACAGCAGTCTCTACAGAGCAATTAAATCATCAGCAAGACACCACCAGGAGCAGTCAACCTAAAGGTTATTGGCATGTTTCTACTTTGCTATCCAAAGTGATGACAGCAATGTCTTTTGAAAGCACCTTAATCATGATGTTACATTTACTTAAGGGAAAAGCAAACTAGCTCTTAAAAATATCATGGCATTTATTTTGCAAGGGGGTTAATTTTCAGATACAAAAGACAGACAGAAGGGTGCCAGAGCACTGTACCATCTGCCTTTAGCATCCTGAACTAACAGAAGTGGGAGGAGGGTAGGAACACTAAAAGCCAGCTAAAGCACATTATTCTCTCACTGCATGGAATGAAGGAACTCTATGTACAAAATCTCACCTCTCTGCTCCCTAAGTTCAGCCCCGGCATGGCTGTCAACTAAATGAGCTGGAAGCACATTGAAAACATTGATGCGTCCCAGGCGTATAGCCATGCTTTAGGCAATCACTGTGCAGTTTTGAAAAGCTATTTTTTGGGACCATGCTGGATATCCAAGCTCTGAGCCACAGTAAAATTCCAGGTCAAGAGTATATTCCTCCTTCCTGCTCTGCTAGGTCCTAAAAATTCAAAACAGTAGTTATGCACTGAACTCTACAACTGCCTTGTATTCAAGGACAGTAATGAAAAAAAGCTTTTGCTTAAGTGATGCTGCATTATATTGTCATTCTATCATGACAATGCAAAACAAAACACAACATTCGAAGCGAAACAAAGCAAGCCTCTGCATCGAACGTGTAATGCTCTAGAGCTGCTAAAATCAAATACAGCATTTGAGCCACCCACAGGTCCTTAAATTCTACCAGATACCACTTACAACACTTAGTGTTAATTACCCAGCTTAGACAAGGAAATTAAAGTCCCTTATGTTCTACCAGGAAGATTGTTTAAAAGGTCTTTCTACCATAACTGCCATCTGTCTATGCTGCATATTAGAAATTAAGGTCCTGCTATCTCTGTTTAAATGTCATTTTGGGCAACTGTACTTTAATCCTTTCAGAATCATCAGTAAATACTATTTTTCAAGCACCCTGTACTCTGTTAGGACATCATGGTTCCGTTTCAGGAACTGCTTTGGAAACATCAAGACAGATTGAGATTTTGACAATATCTTAAAACATGGAGGAACCTGCAATTTCTGCAACAGTAACTCCTTATCCTTTACCTTACATTTTACCAGGTTCCTGAGGCTCATGTATTCTCCTTCAAAAGGCTGCTGGGTACAATATTTGTACACAAACAGCACACTTACCCATGCAAATTTTTCCATAGGACAACCAAATTAACACCATGTGATCAATATGGTTATTCAGAATGATCACTGCTAAATCTGAACACAGAAGAAAGAGCTTTAAAATGAAATATGCTTGATTTCAAATTCAGTTAACACAAATTCAGTTTGATGCAAATCAATTTGTCAGACAAGCGGTGTTTAATGAAGACATGAAATGCTTTTTCTTTATTTTCAACTGGAAAGGTAACTCAGAGTACTGAAAGCAGGTCTAGCAGAGTTCTGAACAACTCTACAAAAGAGGTAGATAACAGCACCAGCCACCTACTAAGGATGCACAAATAAAGCTGACCAGATCTAGGACAACACAAGTTATTTTAACCCTAATGTATCTAACAAAAAATCCTCAGAAGCAATTGTTTCAGGCTTCCTTCAAAACTAGTATGAAAAATTGATCTCTCTTTAGTCACATGAATTAAGGTCTGAAAATTTTTCAATGCTTCCCCTGAAGGAGGAAAAGAATATGGGAAGAACAAACTGACAAACACTTGAATAAAGCAGAGGAAGGAAAGGTTAGACCAGATGATCTTTTGAGTGCTTTCCAACCAGGGCTGTTCTGTGATTTTATACAGAATTCAGGGGAGGAAATAAAAACTCTGCAATGAGGCAAATTATATCTTGGAACACAAGAAGAAAAACCTGCTTTTTCTAGCAAACAGATACTATATAGGTAATTTATGTGGTTCGGTGTAACTACTGATGGTTTAGAACACTGTGTTGCTTCCCTTTTTCGAGTTCTAACTGGCAAAAGCCAAAGTGAATACAGAAAACGAATCAGAGCTCACAAGATTACAAAAGAAACCCCTCACTGGACTTGCAAGAATGGATTATAATTAATGTCAATGACAGTAGATTTATCATAGGTTTGTTTCAGTACAAAAAAGTCATTAAACTTAGAAGTGAAATACCACTGCACATTTGAAGAGTTCACAGCATTCAGTCAAGAAATTCTACAACAAATACATTTCACATCATAATCCAGATTCTGCAGATGCCACGTGGCCTTGACTTCAAGGAAACTATCCTTCTTCATCCCCGAGCTTTGAGGATTTTAGAAGAGTAGAGCCTTATTTTTGTTGAAATGCAAAGTAGGGAGAACTTAAGTGAGAACTTTAACCAAAACAAACTCCAGACCACTGAACTTTATATGCAGTCAAGGAGGCCTTCATAGCCCTGAGATTCTCAAATTCCAATCCTAAATTCAAGCTGCTGGTACAACAAATCTCTTCAAGCTTCTACATCTGCTCAATAGTAGTTTTTTGAATTAAAAGAACTGTGTAGGTACAAAATACAGAACCTAATTGCTGTACTTCTAAATCATCCAGTAAAATGATTTAAGACTTTGTGTGTCAAATACTCAGAGTAAAACAAAAACAAAATAGGCCTAAACTGTATAAAATCTGAATATCACATTGTTAATCTAAATCAAACCTGCATAAGCCTGTGGCACAAGCTAACCCAACATGGAGCCAAACAGGCCTCTTCTGGAACATACCAACACTGATAATACAGCTTTTGACTGCCAGTTCCTAAGAATGACTCTTGAGATTAGAGATGCATTTCTCTAAATATTCATGTTAAGCTCCTTAGAATAGCATAAATAACACCTAAATACTTCAGGAAAGTACAAATGCCACTCAGGTTCAAAAGGAACTCTGAATAATGATTTTATTACAAGTTAGCCTTAAAGATCTAACCAGACTTTTTGTTATTTTTACTAATTCTCTTACAGAAAAGAGGCAGCATGAAAATATACCATGTATTTAAACAGAAAAGGTTTTAATAAAGCAAAGCACACAAGTCTGTCACAAAAATTGTCATATATGAAAACCACACATATAAGTTTTTCCACCCACTGCCCTGCCAGATTTTCAGAATATATTCAACCAAACTAAGTAAAGCAAAACTCATCAGTAGGTTTAAATTAATATCACCTCATAAATAAGTGTAACTTATACAAAACAAAAAAGGCATAAAGTCGTCACTCTACTGCGAATCAGAAAACTTGTGGAACTGACAAACTGCCATTACACCTGTGAGTGAACAAGCCAGTGAACTGGAAAGGCACAACATCAGGTCAACACAGAATGCAATTCAACAGTTATGTGTCAGAGGACAACAAAAGGAATTCAGGCTTGTTTTCATTCAGTATCTTCCTTCAGGAAAATGTTTTCTTCAGCATGCTGAAGGTTTTTAGAACTAAGTATTCTAAGACCTGTCAAAGAATACCATTGTGTCTACAGCTGTGACACATTAGAAAAGCTGCTTCCTAAATGTTTTGAGGATATAAAAAAGGAACTTCTGGTTGCATCAGAACTGTGCCTTGGTTAAGAGGCAAGACATTATTTATACTTACAATAGGTAGCAGCAAACAGCACATGTCACCAGCATTGTGTTGATAACACTGCAAAAAGGAAGGAGAGAAACATCTGATTAGGTGTCATGTTATGACTGACCACAAGATACACTGGAAAAGAAACCCCAGCAGACAAGAACAACTTCAACTTTGATCATGTGGAAGGTGACTCAACACAAGTGTTCCAACTTCTTCCAGCTGAATAATTTGCAGAGGCACAGCTAAGGCTCTGCAGAAGAGCTGACACAGCTCTGACAAACAGAAGTATACAGCTGTATTTAACAAAAATCACCCCAAAGAGGAGCAAAGTCTCATACACGCAGTGTCCTCACTCAATTTCATAGTCAATTCCACCAGCAACTTAATAAACTATTGAAGCTGGATGTTGTAATGCTAACAGTAAGCAAGAAACATGTTCTCCTTACAAAACTGCAAAATTCTCCTTACAGAAAATTTCAGTATAAAAATAAGTATTTTAAATTTTACATCACGAGTGAGGGGTTTGCAAACAGAATACAAAAAATCTGAACTACAAGATTTTCCTTTCTTGCTGAAACTGTATCAGAAACCATTATTAAGCTGAAAAGAAGCAAGAACCAAGCAGCTCTTGAAACTGAAAATGGTAAAATGACATTGTACACACATATGACTTTGAAATGTGAGGAAACAAAATGACATTTCCTAGCAGCAACTGATCTATGCAACTAATGGAACTTAGTAACAAAGTAGAGGAATTTTGTTTATTTGGGCTTTTTCCGATTATAAAAAGGGGTTTCACTCTATGTATTTCCACCCCCAAACCAAGGAACAAAACCTCATGCCAGGTTAGTTCCTTCTAACTCTTTTGTGACACGGGTAACATTTAATATTTCTCATCTATCCATACACACCCACCTTTTCCACTTTAAAATGAACATAGCAAAGCTAACACAGCCTTGGATTAAGCTTCAGGAACCCATCCTTTCCAGGGGGTCCCAGAGTCACTGTTTGGGAGCCTTAACCTGTGCAATGTGAATTCCTAGGTCACCTAAAGTCTGCATTAACTTCTTTTGTTAGAAAAAGAACAACTGTATTCAGAAATAGGCTTTGGCTAAAATGTTTTGGGGTTTTCTTTGCTGTCGTTTTGCTACATGCTATAGAACGTAGCAGTGCTTTTATCGTATTTGTTAAACAATCACATTTTGGCATAACTACAGAACATCCGTTGGTGACCCGCATACTTTAAGGACATGCCTGGAAGACGTGTTTCCAAGGTATTTCTGAGGACAGGCAAGTTTTCAGGCACAAAACACCTTCCAGGTTTGACATGGAGGCAGCAAACACCAGAGCTAAACAGAACTTGAGGAAAATTCCTCTGAGTTTAGACAAACAACTAAGAGAAAAGACAGTTGGTACCTGTGGAGTAGAGGGGATGTCAGAGAGAGGAAGAGAGATTAAGAAGTCATTATCTCCTAGGGAAAAGAGAAAGACAAAAACTTGTCTACTTTTACTCTGAGCAGCTACGACCACTGCAGGGAAAACACCTGCTTAGATGCCCCCGCTTTTGTCCTCAGGCCACCAACATACACTAAAACACACAAAGGAGATCTACTACAGCAATTTTTTTTTCACCCTCATCCAGTGTGAAACTGGACGGTGCAGTAAGTTAGGGAAGGTCAAGTAAGGAAACGAGAAGGAAGTCACTGCTCAAACATCAACCTCACATCAGACGGCCTCACCACAGGACGCCGCGTACGCGGATGTTTACAGGGCTCGAGGGGAAAACTGAACACCGTAACGGATTACCAAGGCACGGAGACACCGCTCCTGGCTCCGGCCTCCCCCGCGGGCTGGAGCCCGCCCGGCACAGGCGCCTGGGCCCGCCCGCCCTCCGCGCTGCGCCAGCGACGGGGAGCCCGCAGGAACACTGCGGCAGGAGGCGGCGGCTCCGCGGCCGGCAGACACGGCGCTGCGGGGCTCCGGGGCGGCCGGCGGGCCTCGGCGGCGAGGGAAACGGGAACTCGGGCGAGCCGAAGCCGCAGGGCCGCCGCTGCCCGGCAGGCCCGCAAGGGCACGGCTTGCCTCCGCCAGGCCGCCGCCTCGGGCAGCGGGCTCGCCCCCGCCCGGGGGCCTCCTCACACACGGGCCGCTCAGCAGACCCGAGGGGAAGAGGCGGGCAGGGGATCGCTGAGCCCCGCAGCGCGACCCCGGGCTCCCCCCAGTCACTCACCCTCGGTTGGGCCCCTTGGGTATGAGCCACGGCAGGACGCCTCCGACCACCCCCCAGAAAACGCTCATGACGATGATGGGCACCGTGAGGCCACCGTACGCCATGGCCGGGGCAGCGGCAGAGGGAAGCGGCCCGGTGCGCCCAGGCGCAGCGCCTCCCCACCCCTTCCTCTCGGCCGGCCGCAGCGCCCCGCCCCGCCGCCTGCGCCAATCAGCGCCCGCTACGTCACCGGAGCCCGGCGGGCGGCGCCGCACCTGGCGGCGCGGCGGCGCTGAGGGAGCGGGCCGCGGAGGGCGGAGCGACCCGGCCCCGAGCGGAGGCCTCGCTGTCCGGGCGAGGGCGGAGCTCAGCTCCTCCGGGGCAGGCGCTGGCTTCGGGCTCATCTGCGACTGGGAAGAGGGAGCAGCCCCCGGGCGGAGCGCGCGGTGCCGCGGGCAGGGCCCGGGAGGAGCAGCGGAGCCGAGGGCCGTGCTGAGCTCGCTGGCGCAGGTGAACAGAAAGCTCATTCAGCGGCGTGTGCGCTCGGATGGGCTGCGGGGTACGTAAAAGCGCTGAACAAGCGTCAAAGTAGTGACGCTAAAAGGCTCAAGCAGCCTTCGGGTTACTGCCTGTAAACGGCTTCAGAAGTGCACGTGTGGTCCTGGGGCACAGCAAGCTCAGTGCGAGTGAACAGGGCTGCTGCGGCAAAGTAAGCCAACGTCAAGGGCATCACCAGCAGAGGTGAAGATGTCATTGTCCCACTCAGTGCTGGTCAGGCCACACCTGGAATACTGTGCTCAGGTTTGGTCCCCATTGTACAAGAAGTGGGCAGGCTGGAAGGGACCCAGAGAAAGGCCCTAAAGATGATCCAAGGACTGGGATGTGTGTGAGGAAAGGCTGAAAGCTGGGCTAGTTCAACCCTGAGAAAAGGCAGCTCAGGGGAGACCTCATCACCATCTTCCAGTATTTAAAAGGTGGCTACAAAGAGGACTGAGACTCCCTTTTTATACAGTCACATGGAAAAGGTGAGGGCTAATGGCACAAGTTACTCCTGGGGAGATGCCGGCTGAACAGAAGAGGAAACTTTTTCACAATCAGCCATTGAAATAACCTCCCCAGAGAAGTGGTGGATTCCTCACCACTGGACACTCTTATGACTCAGCTGGACAGGGTGCTGGGACACCTAGTCTAGGCTTTGCGTAAGAACCACATGATCCTTAAGGTCTCTTCCAACCTGGAATTCTGATTTTCCTCAATCCTCAGCATCCCTGTTTTCAAAGTGGCATGATTCAGGAGAAGCTGGCTTGCTTTCCCTCTGTACCAGCAATTAAGAGGGCTGTTCACTAAGCCAGTAAATTCACTTAATTGCAGAGCAGTTTTCACCACGCTGTGGCAGCTCTCAATTATGTGTATGAAGTACTAAAAACCTAATTTCCTCTTACAGAAAAGTGCATCCAAAATAGTGTTATCAGCAGGATTGAGCCTGCCTTCACTCCTACCCTTGTCAAACCAGGCAGCTGTGCTGCACAGCACTGGTGAGGTAAAGTCCTGTCCTTAAACTCCACCATTAATCCAAGAGCCCAAGACATCATTCAGCAAATTCAGCGCTATGTCTGGCCCCAGTGTGCCTGGTGAACCTCTAAAATGTCATCTCTAATGTCAAGTTCATAAGACAGTTGAAAAACCCCACATAATTTAAGAGGATTACAGGAGATTCATGGAAAGAAATAGCTTACTTTAAATGGTGCAACGAACACATTCATTTAAAACCATGAACCCATCTAAGTGTTAAAGATCAGTGGAAGAGACAGAAGCACAATGGTCATTAAATGCACGTTTCAGGACTGCACTACTCTAACACTCGTTGAAACATTCCTTACGGAAAAAGAGTTTTTATCTTAAAAGGTTCTTGATTTAGTGGAAGTACTTTTTACGTAGCCAACATCAAAACATGAGAATGAACATTTAAACGCAAACCAGACATACTATATAAAGATTTTCTAAAGAAGACACAACGATAGATTTAAATTTTAGCAGTTCTTTAATGGTTTCAATAGGAAATAATCTATTCTTGCATCTTTTCGATCGTTTCTTCCTTGTATTTGCCCTTCTCCTTGCCAACCTGGCGGGATTTTGCTTTACGCTCCAAGATCTTTTTGCGATCTTTGTCCAGTTTTAGCCTGGTGATCACCACCTAGAGAAAGGACAGAGAATTCAGTGTCACTTCAGTGTTGAAGCCGAGCAACCTGACAGAGCTGTGGTAATACAGCATGGTCCCAGAAGGTCAGCCCTGGCACACAAGTGCTATTTCCACAGACCATCTCATTTGATTCAGGTAGGACTGAGGTACTGAATTGCCTCCGTATGTCATAGAATCATAGAGCAGTTATGGTTTGAAAGGATCTTAAGATCATCTAGTTCCAACGCCCCTGCCATGGGGCACTAAACTCACACTAAACCATGTCGCCCAAGGCTTTGTCCAACCTGGCCTTGAGCACCACCAGCAATGGAGCATTCACAGCTTCCTTGGGCAACCAAAGTTGTAGAGTTCTTAGAGTAAATAACTTCTTCCTTATATCCAATCTAAACTTCCCCTGTTTAAGTTTTAATCCGTTACCCCTTGTCCTATTACTACAGTCCCTAATGAAGAATCCCTCCCCAGCATCCTCACAGGCCCCCTTCAGGTATTGGAAGGCTGCTATGAGGTCTCCACGCAGCCTTCTCTTCTCCAGTCTGAACAACCCCAACTTTCTCCACCTGTCTTCATACGGGAGGTGCTCCAGTCCCCTGATCATGCTCATGGCCCTCCTCTGGACTTGCTCCAACAGTTCCATGTCCTTTTTATGTTGAGGACACCAGAACTGTACACAATATTCCACGTGAGGTCTCATGAGAGCAGAGTAGAGGGGCAGGAGCACCTCCTTCGACCTGCTGGTCATGCTCCTTTTGATGCAGCCCAGGATACGGTTGGCTTTCTGGGCTGTGAGTGCACACTGCCAGCTCATGTTAAGTTTCTCATCGACCAACACCCCCAAGTCCTTCTCCACAGGGCTGCTCTGAATCTCTTCTGTGCCCAACCTGTAGCTGTGCCTGGGATTGCTCTGATCCAGGTGTAGGACCTTGCACTTGTCATGGTTAAACTTCATAAAGTTGGCATCTGCCCACCTCACAAGCGTGTATATCACAACTGTCCCAGGTACACTCAGGGATCTGGGTTTGTGGACAGTTGCTTTTGATGCACAGCCAAACACACAAACTGAAGAGCAGCCAGATGTCCATTAACTGCACAATAAAATAATTACTTTGAAGTAACTCTCATTTCCATTATGCTGCTCAAGCATCCACCTGAAATGCAGTACAGTGGATCCCACCACCACAAAAGCAAGTCATGGACCACTATTTTAATTCTTCCATGTTTTAAATAGTATTACCTAAATTTTGGAACACTGGAAAGCCATGCTGCTGTTGCTGGCTGTTAGCATCTCACTGCCGTACTGGCTGAACAGCCAATGCATCTGCCTGAACTACAGGCCACAGCAGAAGCCAATGCACCACAGTGACTCATGTAAAGACACAGATATGAGGTGGCCAGGCAACTGTCAAGTACAACTAGCAAGGACACATCAAAGATAAACTGCACAGACCATTTGTTACCACAGCCTCAGTTTCTAACAAAGCCTAATTTTTGGTCTTCAGTGTTTCCTGTGCCCCCTCAAATATTACTGAAAGGAGTACCTTAAAATCTAACTGACAACCAAATCCCAGAAAAACCATATAGACTGCAGCAGGCCTGCACATTCCTCCTCAATTCCATTGTGCATGTAGGTATCTCATAATTGGTACGAATTCCTACCTCTTTACCTAAGAGAGGTAAAAACTGTTCATCCACCCCACTTCTGTTCCTTCTACATTAATAACCAGAATCTTTAAAATCTGATTACCAATTAGAGACAACTTCAAAGAAATAAAGGACCAGCACAGAAGTCCTTCACTGCTATTTATCACACAAGCAACGTGCATACTGGCTCCACTGCAATGTCACCTTGTCCATCAAATGTTATTACTGCACACAAGCCATTATGTTGTTTTGTAATGACCCTGCTCTCCCTCTGCTGAACATACCAACCATTTAGATCAGAAAACCTGTTACAACTGGATTTCTTCCACCGACACTTCAGTACGTGTCCCCACAAGGCAAGGCTGAAGCAGACTAATTTCATCTGCTTCAAACCAGGTTTTGGCTACTTGTTCTGTTTAATCTGAAATGTCTCCCTGTTATGATCCAAACAGGCTTTGCCTGTTTTCATGAACTCTATAAACATGTTAAACGGCTTCAGGCTAAAACCAGATTCAGAACTTTGTTCAAAATAGCACACAAGAACATATCACGATTCTGAGCATCTATCCAAACATTCTAACACCTCCTTAACTGCCATGTAGTAAAGATGAAGGATTGTTCTAAATGACGCATTTTGTGCTTTAAAAATACCAAGCTCTTCAAAGTATTCAGCAAGACTCTAAAGTCTGTAGCGGCATCTCCACCTAATGAGACCTAGAAACATCAAGGTGTTCTTGGTTTCAATTCACTTCTCTACTATCATGACACCATTTTCCTTGTTTATTATCCCCCAGTGCTGGAGTATCTCCATCCATTACTTAACGTGCCATGACAAGGTTCAACTCCTGCCAGCAGCAGCATCTTCCTTTTCCAGCAAGGTCTCCTCATGCATTTCATATCCCTTGTCATGCACTGTACCTTGCTGGGATGGATCCCCACATGGACAGTTGTGCCGTTTGCCTTCTCCCGCTGAACGCGTTCAATGTAGATGACGTATTTCTTCCTGTACACCTGGACCACCTTGCCAATCTGCTGTCCTTTGTAGTGTCCCCGCACAACCTGAGCACAACACAGGAAGCATCCCTTACACAATTACTACATCTACTTATCCCAGCAAAAACCCGAAACTGCACAGGTTGAAACCCCAACCCTGCTCTTTGTATACACGTGCCACAGAAACATCAATTACTGGACAATTTCAGCAATTACTAAAATGGAAAATATAATGTGCTCCTTGTATGTTTCTTGTCACTGATGTGACCTCAACAGCCCAAGTCTATGATGCAAACTTGTGGCACAGCTCCAGCAACAACGTGAATTTGCCCAGCCCTTCCCTTTCACACAGGCTATATATAAAACTAAACCAGCCAGAAGTTCACGTGTGCTGGTACAGCTCAAAGACAAACAGTGCACGTACCTGGACTTCATCATCCTTCCGAATGGGCATAGAGCGGACGTTGTATTTCTGCCGCAGCTCCTTGGAGAGAGGGGAGGACATTATTTTTCTCCGAATGTGAGAAGGGGCATTGAAGTGACGTTTGCGGTTCTTGCTGCGGTCTGAGGTCACAAACGGATTGAACTTCATTTTGGCTGCAGAAAGAAAACCAATAGTTTGACAACTTATATGCACTGCTCTATCACCTACCCACACAAACTATGCTAGCACATACAAAAAGCAATTTTAACTTTCTTAACTGTTTTAAGTCGTACTCCCAATTAATACACCTTACAGAGTGGGCTTCAAGTAAGGTTTAAATATATTCCTTGCGCAACAATGACCCTGTGATTGACAGATGGGCTACACACGTGCACATCAGACCGTTCTTCCTATTTCAAAGCTCGCTGTTCTCAGAAGGCAGGACATCTGACTGACAAGTGTTAATTGTGTATTTTGGACTCTGAGAAAGAGGGAACTCGTACTGCTCAGGGATCTCCTATAAAAGCACACCACCAGACAGGTGTACACAACAGATCACGAAATGCAGAATGCTTTTGGCTTTCTCCAAATCTTAACAACCGCACTACAAGACTGGCATGGTGTAACTCATCCTGACTGACAAACGCATATCCATTAAGCGACACTTTTGCGTAACTCCACCTCCTGTGCAGGCTGGTCTGGGCTGTGCATCAAGCCAGGGCACTCCGCAAGCTGAAGACCACACTTTCCGCCTGAGCTGTATTAACCAAATAACCCGTTGCCAGAGAGCAGGCCAGGGCAGCGGGAGCTCTCTCCAGAGTCCGAGCCCCACGGGGCACCGCCGGAGGCAGCTCGGGGCAGCCCTGCAGCCACGCTCCGGGGCCGGGATCCTGCACCGGCTTACCCGCCGCTCTCCGCCCGGGACACGCTCGCACCCTCAGGGCAGATCCGCCTCAGGGCCGGCGAGCCCGGGCCGCCCCCGCTGCCCTCTCCAGGCAGCCAGCAGCGCCAAGCCGGGCCGCGCCCCCCCAAAACCCCCGGCCCGCGGCCCTTCCCGTTCCCCCCGGGCAGCGCCCTCCGCGCCCGGCCAGCGGGGCACAGCGCTGGGCCGCCCCGCGCAGGATGGCGGCGGATGCCCACAGGCCGCACCGGGCCGCCCTTACCCCGCTGCCGCCGCCGCCACAGTCACCCGGAAAGAGGAAGTGCGCCCGCTTCCGCCGCCGAGAGCACTCGCAGGGGTCTCGCGAGACCAGCGCGCCCAGCTGCGGCCGCCGGCTCCCCCTGGTGGCCGGAGGTCACAGCTGCAGCAGTCCCGCTGCTGCATCCTTCCTGCCACCGTGCCTGGAGCCGGGGCGATCCATCCCTCCCCGGGCGCGGAGGAAGACGGAAGCCTCCATCCAGCCTCCTCCCGCCGCCGGCCCGGTAGATTCGGCGCTGCTAAATCTTGCCAGGACACGGTTGAATTTATTCTGAAGGAAAATCGTTCCCGGGGGAGGGGGTGGTGGTCGGTATGAACCAAGCAGGGGGGTCGGCAGCAGTCGACACTGGGCTGGGTTTTGGGTTTATATGGAAGAGTTTCCATGGTGTTGAGCTGCAGCAGGGTGAGAGCTGGACAAACGCCTGTCCCAGTGCCTTGACTCATTCTATAGACAGAGGCAGGAACCTTCAGCACTACCCTGGCCCTGCTGGACATCCAGTTCCAACATGTTCTTGAGGTCCATTTCGAAGGGGGTAGGATCTCTTCCTTCCCAAAGATGTTGTGTGGCAGACACTAATGTAATAAGCAATATCGGAGCTTAAGAAGATGTGGTTTCTGAATATGGCACAGATACATAGTGCCCAAATTCACTGTGTTGTAACCCTTTACTGTTTAATCTTCAACAATTGCCTCAGACGCTTATTTCAACACTTAGTGAAGCAAGGCTAATAAGAAATTAAAAGGGGGGGGGGGGGGGTAACAAAACCCAGGTTATTTTATATACCAAGTGGCCCAGTGACTAAAGCCAAACCCAGCAAGTTCCAAGCACAGTCCACTCACCTCTCATTAAATAAGGGAGGTTGGGACAGTTGGTACTGTTCAAAACGGAGCACTGAATGTCCAGACATGACTCAGTGCTGATTACAAAAGAGCCTCATGTTAACTTTCTACACAGTGACCTGGCTTACAGTGATTTCATTGTGTGATAAGGCTTAGTTTGCTGAAACGATAATTAAAAACAACAAAAAAAGCCCTTTTAGATTGATTTTGCAATAGTAGTGCAACAAGAAGCCCATCAGAACACGAGTTTTATTTTTAATTATAGAACTAAATAGGCTAATATTTTATTAACATAAGGTTGCAAATTAGAAGAGAAATGCCAAAACTCCTCAACAATCTCCACTGTAAAAATGCAAAAGACTTGTGCTTTAAACATTGCCATAACATACTACAGGGCTATGTCCTCCCTCCCCTGCCCTCCTCTTCCTTTCTTCCAAGGACTACTAAGAAACACCTCATTGACATATTTCATCTGAAACGTCAGACCCCTGTTCTAAAACAGATACTCATCACAGCCATTCTCATCCCGAACAGCTGGTGTATCACACAAATAAAAAATAACTTTAAATGAGAAACATACTGAAACTAACTACAGACATTACAATTTGTGCTGCAGATCTTTACAGAGCAGTGGTTGGTAAGTATTTGATAAAACAGATGAAACACAAATATCTGCTGATTTTTTTCTTACCCATTTCTGTATTTTTTCTTCAAAAATAATCTTCAGCAGTCCACATACTGCCTAGAATATACCCAAGCACAGCTTTCCCTACAGTGAAACATTTTAACTCCACCACTACAAAGCATCCTATGCCACAGGTTCTCACCACATGATGGAGTGTACCTTTAGAAAGAATAATTTAAACTGGAAGTTCTAAATATTTTATTTCCTACAGGGATGCCTTTCCTGGAAAACCATAAATACTTCCGTCAAAATACTGACTTAGAAGAGCAAAGACAGGAATATGGATAAACACCTCCAGTTGATGGTTTTTCTTCCACTATGGCTTGACATTATCTTTGTTTGCAATGACATTTAAAAGCATAACTAAGTTCATTTTGTCTCTAGAAAGTGTTTGAAAACACAAGTGAAGTCTAGTGAGCCATGCATGCATGTGGCAGGACTGCCACAACAGAAACCACCTCACTTTCACATTTGAAGAGCAGATTCTTCTGTAAACACATGATGTAGCATCATTACATGACCCAAGCCAGCCACGTCTGAAGGACAAGCTTGCCACAACTTAGAGCAGACCCAGAAGGTAGCATTAACTTGGCAATACTCAAAGGCTTAGACCTGGCTTACAGAAGAAGAAGGGTATGGACTGTTTCTTCATCAGCGTTTTGCCAGCACTTGAGTACAATTTTGTTTCCACATCTAGCAAAAAAAGAAGTGATTTATTATGTTATTGCAGTGGACATTTTGGCAGAGAGAGCAGGCACACTGAAGTGTGCATCTGTCATTTCCAAAAAAAGCCAAACAATTTCACTGGTCTGGTTTAGAGAAGTGGCTTGGACTGCACAGAAGGCAGTGTTTTAATGCAGACCGAGGATGGAGAGAAGGGCAGAAATAACATGCCAGGGGACACAAGGGATTTGCAACAAGCTTTGCTTGTTTGTGTCGAAGACATTACACCAGGGAAGACATTTTAGAAAACTAACAGTACAATCCATTGCACTACAAAGGTGTTCTCCTGCACAGCTCAGAAAAAGGGTGCACTGCTAAGATACGGATAGTTACATCCCTGTAATCCACTGGGTTCACAAGCTGTGAGCAAAGACCCAACAAATTCAGGAGGAAAAACCAGGACATTTTTGCTGTGAGCTTCAGCTGGTCACAGTGGATTAGACGAAATCCTTCAGCCAGCAAGAGAGGCAACTGCAATGGAAAACCCAGCTCTCACTGGGCAGCTGCTTCCATCCAGTGGGTACCACTCGTGAGCACATGGACGCACACACCGAAATGAAGACAAGCATCTCATTTTCAAGTTGATTTTTGTAAATGGAAAAAAATGTATAAAATCTATCCATACATTAACAGGTACAGGAAGTTACACAATCCAGTTTACACCTAAAGCAATAGCAATCAGTCCATAATAAGAACAGGGAAAAATTCCAATGCTGTAATTTGTCCAAAGTCACTACAGGGCAGAGGACAGCAGGGGACTGTGGTTGGCTTCTTCTTTTTGGCGTGTGGATAAACTGGCTACCGTCCCTACTTCCAAAGCAAAGAGACAATTCCAACAGACACGTATTAGGAATACTTTTGAAATGCATTAGACTCTATCATTAACACTGAATATTCAAAGATTCTTATTATTACAGTATAATGTTTGCCTGCTTCTGCCTCCAGTAAAGGGCAGCGGGCAGTAGATACTATCCAAGAGAAATCCTGCACCCATCTTAGAATTTACAGCATTGATTGAGTAGAATATTTTTACTTTATGGTTTTTATCCATCCTGCAACACTTAAAATTTAGGTATCCTCAGCTCAGACATTTACAAAGCATGCGGAGACTGTTACTACTCAAGGAACATTTAGGAGGCTATGGAAAATGCACTGGTGGATATTGGTCTAATTTTAGTGAACTCGTGTCTACCATTACATGCAAGCCATACCTGGCAGTAGCCTTCCCTCCATTTATTGGAGGCCCCAGAAGACAAGGCCTGAATGAATGGGCATGGAAGCTCAGGTACCATTTTAAGGAATAAAACAAAACAACTACTAGCAGGGGCCAGCTTGTGGGAATGCCTGCCCTGCTACTGGTGTACCTGTGGGTGAACAGTGTCAGTCTAGGGCTCAGAAAAGATGCCTGACTGGATTTTAAAGGTAGAGGGAGGCACCATAAACCCTTCAAAAGACAGACTTCTGTGTTTGACAGGTGTATTCAATATGCACACATGAAGCAAGACAGTAAGCTGTGCTTATCCACCCGGAAGACTGCACCGTTTTTCTGAACACAAACAATATACAACCCTTTCCCAAAATAACAACGGCAATAATAATAAAGCAGAAGTGCAGAATCCAGAGTGTTGGGTGGTCTGTGTTTAAAAAACGTACGGAAGAATAAAAGCTAATGTTATAAAGACAACTATTCCCTTTCAAAGCAAAGGCCACATAAAACTGTGTTGCTCAGTTTGGTTTTTTTACTTCATGCCACCTGTAAACACAAGACTGGATATTCAGTTTCTGGGAAGAAATGAAACCACTTTTACATTCAGAGTAAAAGAAAAGCCCTCCACTGCCTGGATCACAGATTACCCAGGAAAAAGTAGCTGGGGGAAGGCTTCCTCTTCTTGTTTGCTCATTTCATTAAAAAGGTCATATCTGAACAAAAGAGCTTTCAATAAAAGCACAAAACGTTTCTTGATGTTATTTCTGCTCTCTGTCTCTAAAGTTTGCTACAGGGACTAACATTTTCCATTCCTCACCAACAGATACATCATCACCTTTTTGGCACCACAGGTGGAATTTCTTCCTAATGTATAATTTCTGCCTTATTCAAAAGTCGATTGTCTAATCATGCAAATCCAACAGAATTCCAAAAAGTGCCACAAGACAGCTCAACTCTTTTCAATCTACTACCTAGTTTGTACACTGCCATAGGAACCTCCCAGAGAACAGACTGTCATCCTTACTTAGATCTGACAGTGTATTTCATATATGGCATTTCAACCTCTTTCTGGGGGGAGACAACTGAAATCCATGCCCTGATTCCATTGATTTTTCACTCTCAGAGCTCTGAAATGCATGGACATTTCTTTGATTTGTTGAAGAGGTCTTCACTGAACAGTCTGATCAGAGAAAAACTTACTGATTCAATCAAATAGAAAATAAAGACAAAAACAGGTAGTGGCAGATTTCTCGATCTTTGCTCCTATCCTTGGAGGCTAGGTGTCGTGGTTTAAAGCAGAGTTTCACTGCTACTGCATTTTCCCCAGCTGGATCTTCTTCCAGGCCTCTGATGCTGTGAAAATGCAGGAGTCGAGGATCCCAGCTACAGTAAATGTTCCTCCAATGATGGCACATATCTGAAACGTACAGAGAGGGAACAGGTTTGTCAATGAGGAGGCAAACTTTTACACAGCTTGAAACTGGGGGAAAGGATTGCCTACTGTTAGGGTATTTTCTGGAAGCACGGTAAGAACCATGTAACAGTACTGGGGACATAATTACATGACAATTATTCAGGAAACCATTCCCTACAGTGGAATAACTTAGTGCTAATCTGAACTCATCATAGCCAGAGCCAACCCTAAATCCCAGCCCCTAGGAGCATACAGCATGAGTGCTGTTCCTTTCTGCACTAAACTCCACCTAACAAAGTTTCTAGAAGCTCCGTGTTGCTCATATCTTCCTATTACTGTTTTCTATTACAAATACCATGGCCTTACAGTCTTTTCCCTGTTTCACAAGATACAGCATTTGCAAACAGGCAAAAGATACTTAAATAGCATGTGAAGGACAGTGACTAACAGAGAAACCTAGCTACCAGTGACACCTCCAGCTAAGGCTGTCTAACACTTTCCATTACAAGGGCTGCTTACAAAAGCACGGCCAACTTAACTCTTTGAGGGCTGAAGTTTTCCATGCAAGATGTGTTGGGTTGAATTATTTAAATAGCAGTAAAACACGTAATCATTTTCAGGAACAGCGTTAAGGAAAGATATAAACTCCTGATCAGCGTAACAGCCTACTTCAGGTTCTCAAGTGATACAAAAACACAAAAGTATTCTGACATGTCAAACCAAAGTACTTTGGCTTGCAGCACCTTAACTCAGAGGCCAGCAGTTACGGACTTTGCAACACACTCCTTCGATTCCCTTATCTGTGAAATGGGGGCATTGCCAAACTTGCCTCCCAGGGAAACTGTGAAGGAGAAAACATTTAAAGGGTTCAATACCATGACAATAGCTATCTCAAAGTCCATTTGGAAACATGACTTATATAGAAACATAAGACTTACATAGAAACCACCTGCTAGTAATAAGGCAGCAGTCAAAATACTGTAGGATGGGAAGAAACTTTCCTCAAAGGGTGTCATCCCACCCTGTGCAGGGCACAAGGCAGGGCTCACATGGAAAGTATGATACACATAATGTAACTCAATAATGATTAACAGCCAAGTTATAATTAAACAGGACCTGGCATTTCCTAACTCCCACATTTTTTACTTCATAACTGTAGTGCTCTTTTAATTTGGCCTTTCACATTGCGTAGGATTAGGTGCCTCTGGAATAAGAGACGTCAGTGAGAAGGGGACATGATATACAGAGCTTATCTCCTGACAAGGGCCTGCCTAGGAAAAGGGGGATTTTGCTGTGAGCTAGAAGCCAAGAGAGAGAAAGGAATCCCAAATCAGTAAGCCACCATAGCAGACTATCAGGGAAACGCAAAACAGCTGACATTGAGGGCACCCAGTGCCATGCTAGACCTACCACGCCATATCTCGTCCCACAGAGCACTACATCCCATGGTCAAAGTTACAAACCAAGGAGTAACACAGAGGCAGTGTTCAGCTCTTTCAGCTCTGAGGGAGTTAGCAGTGGCAACAGAACAAACAATTAACAGTGAGCACAAGCAGCAAGAAATAGAGCACTCATTTACATGTGTATTTATAACCAGCGTGTATGTGTTTAGTGAGCTCAGTGAAATGAGGAGCGGCAGAAAACATGGCTCTTGCTGGACAGTTGGCATTCCAGCAGATAAAGGCTTCAAAACCCAGAGCACCAGCTGAAGGCGGAGTCAGTACTTTTAGGGGAAGAGTCCATCTCCTGCCCGCTGTGCCCCCCTCCCTGCTGCCCCTCAGAGCATGATGCAGGGTGACTTTTCTGGGAGAATGACCGCAATGGAGTTGGGTTATTTCAGTCCACAGCAGCTCAGCTGACGGGAGATGTTACACCGCAAACAACAGAAAAACCATCCAACACTAAGATTTTGCATCATATGGTAGGAAAATGTGATTTCAGTGCAGCAGGGGGGTGGGGAATAGAAAAATAACATATATTCCTCTGCACAGCTCAGTACTGCTGAGTGTTTATGAGTCACACACACCTGGCACTCACTTGGAGCCTGCCTCCCAGCACGCACACAGCCCTCTTGTTTTATTGAAACAGAAAATAAAGCAGCACCAGCGTTGGTCTCTAGGTCAGCACAGAAGCTGCACCACCTTGTTTCCTTATCACAGGTCTAATACATATGGAGCGTTGCTCTTTAGCAGTGTGGAAGGAAGTTCGGCATCATGCACTGATTTATATTTAATGGAGTTTTATGCTGGGAATAATCTGCGTTTGGCTTCATGAGGTTACTGTTTGACTCAGGCCTGGCCATTAAAGGAGAAAGGAAAAGAAATCCAGAAGTGTAATAATTACAGCAGTGAGAGGCCATGCAGTGCAGGATACACTTGAGGGTTTTGAACAGAGTATGATTATAGGATAGTGGATGGATGGGATGCAGCTGAAGCAAAACATTATTGGGTATGTAGAAGGCAAGGCTGCAAGCAAGACAACAGAAAGGTGGATGTCAAACACATGACTGTGGACCTCTGGGATGTCTTAAAATCTGAACATTACTTTTAAGGACAGAGGGGACCAGTAGAATCCCTAGGTAGCTCCTAGCAAGGGAAGCTGAAGAAGCCCACCCAGAGATTTCTGGCTGACCTGCAGCTCATCTTGTGCAATAACACTGCCTTGGTTTTAAAAACCTCACAGGAGTGAGTCTATGATACCCATCAGTAACAGGTCCCAGGGCTGAAGTAACTGTCCCTGCAACCACTGGGGAATGGTTGATGAAGAGTCCTCTCAGATCAGGAAAAAAATTCTCTTCTTTCTTCTTTTTGAATGCTTTAGCAGAACTTTGGCTTATTTTCTGCCCACCCTCCCCTCCCAGCCCTGCACTGACCTCATGATAAAACCTTCTTTCAGCTTGGCCACTTACAGAACTCATAAATTTTCAGTAGTGAAACTTTTCCCCTTGCTCCATAACCTCAACCACGAGGCCATGAATGGCTTCTCTTTCTGGGGAGATACCTTGATTTTAAGCAGTACAGTTCCACAGGCAAAAACTACTGTGTTTAACACTATACCAAGTGCCTGTGGTTAACCCCAGGATCCATGGCAAAGTTACAGCACAGTGGCAGCACTGACCCACAGGCAATACAAAACCTTACTTAGTACTGATTTTTTTGAAGTGTGACATGTAAAGTATAATCTGTGCTAAATGCCTTTCGTCCTGTATGGGAACCACCTCTCACATGGTACAGAAAATTAGGGTACGTCTTCACAGCACAAAACCCCAAGGAGCAGGCCTGAGTTCAAATGAGTCTGTTGGGAACACAGATGGCCTGGGAACACTGCTGTGGTGCTATAATTCTGCTCTTAGTGGTGCTGAAGTTTTCTGGGGGCAAATTTGTTACTAACAAAGACCATCAGACAACCTTCCCAGCAGCAGAATGAGACTCCTTTGGCTCTCTGCTGAAAAGCCAACACCTGGCTCTCATCTGATCTCTCCACATGGGATTATCCCTCCACAGTGTATCCTTCCCTCCAACACTGATGCTGTTTCCCCCTGAAAGTCTCTTTCAAACAGGATCTTCCCCTACCACCAGGGCACATTTAAGTGTACTGAAAGCCTCACGGGTGCCCCAATAAACAATCTGCTCACCAAAAGGAGTTGCTGGTGATGCCCCCCCACCTCAGAGCCACTCTTGTGGTTTTTAAACAAAGCAGCTGCTGCTCAGACAAAAGCTGATGCTTTCCATAGCCAGCCCCATTTGGCAATGACTCCAGATGCCCCAGTGCAATCTGCCTGGACCTCAGCCCAGTACTGATCATTACTAACTGGTCTCCAGAGTAACTGTGATGCAAAAGGCCATGCTGGAGATACAGGAAAGAGCAAAAGCAGTGGAAAGGACAATGGAACAGATCACGTCATCAAAACAGGGCAAGGAAACCTAAGACAAAAGGTATTTTGATCCTCTACAGCACTGCTCCCCTCCACCATCATTCTCAATGCCACCTTAAGCACTGTATAGCTTTAAAGTGTAGCACATACACAGCCAAGGCTGCCCTACTGTAAAACATCCCTAGTCTAAACGAGAGCAGGAGCATCTGTACCAGGGCCAGATAGTCCCAGGCCGATAGTCATGATGTAGCATCTGTAACAAGGATTTGCCTCTAAGTCAGCCACATCTGACAACGGTCTGGCACACTTGTCTAATGTGCTGCATAACAGCTACTGCAGCTATCAGTGTCATCCACACATCTCCATTGGAAAGATGTTCCATTGGAATGTCCCCAAGTGAGCTGCTGAGACTATAACCATTTAAAAGACCAAACAAAGCAGACAAAATCAACTGTAAAACTCTCCTTAAGCGGTTTAGCACCCAGCATGTCCCTGGCTAACTTCTCAGACAGGATGTGACAAAAGTCTACTTGGGGCCATCTCAAATCCGAAAGGTCATGGTGGCAAGCAGTGACTCCCCTGTGGGCTCCTTACGTAAACGCTGAAGCACAGTATCGAATTCAACAAAGATGCCATTTATATGCACACAATGGCTTATCAGCAGTAAATCAATGCTAGCAACAGACATGACCATTAATAATAACATCTATCAATCCTTCCCAAACAGTTTCCTGTTAGAAACACCTCCAAACCCTCACCCCCAACAAAATGCGTAAGAAGCTTATGAAAGCAGTAGAAGGGAAAGCAGTAGAAGCAGTACGAGATGCCAAGTCATAAAACGCTGATGTTTGACCTTTTTTAGGATTATGTTTTGAAACCAAACAGACATGCTAAGAAGAGAAGGTCTTAAACCGTGACATTTAGATTTGCTTCAAGTCCCTTTCCCTTGGTATTTGTGTATCCTAGAGATCACATGTGTTTCTAAAGTGAAGTGAACTTGCTGTTTATCAGAAGCTGCAAAAATCAAAATCTTTAAGGGCAACACAGCCACAACTGTTTATGTTACTTCCAATTAAAATATTCAAACAGTTTAAAAACCAAAATCCAAGGTCTTCATTCCAGCCAATTTATCATCTACTGCACATTCCACCTCACTGGCTGCTGCTTAAATTTCAAGCCACCTCCATGAGGACACATTTTTGAAAGTTCTGGAAGAGCCTTAAATAGCTCTTTGCCTAAGTAGCAGTTTGGACAGTACAGCTTTGTTATAGATGCTGAGATCAGTACTGCAGGATGTTAGCTGGACAGATCAGGAAAACACCTTTGGAATTCGATAATGCGGCTCTTCTCCTCTTCTACCCAGGAGTAAACACCTGGAACCAGCACACCCATATTAAGCCAAGCAGCAGCACTGATTAAAGCAACTGCTCTGCATTCTCTTCAAGCTAGATCTTGAGAGAGACAGCTTATTGCAGGATGCTTTACTGCATATCATATTAGCTTTGCTTCCAAGTTTCTGACACGCTGCAATAGTAACTATCCTGCCTAGACAGAGTCTGGCACTTCTGGAATAGGATAATTTTCTTTCTTCTTGTGCCTAGCTATCAAATTAAGTTGTCAGAGCACAGGGCTTACCAGTTACTTCACTTACACTTCAGTACAATTGGGTGATGTACTGCTTTATTTCAATTATGTCACAATGCTCTGAAGTAGAAACTTGATTCTTCTGGACAACAAAGACTCGGAAGAGAAATGAAAGGCAGGCAGGAGACAGGAGAATTGGAGGTTTAGAGTAACTTACCGATGTGATAAACCTGTACAAAGGCTGTCGTCTCTCTGTGTATTTCACTGTGATGGGGCTCAAATCATAACGAAACCAGATAGCTGGGATAATGCGGCCAGTGTGACTGTAGGCTACGTACTCCTAGAAAAGAAAGTGGGGAGAAAATAGCAGAAAACGTGAGCAATCTCATTCCTCTTGGAGTGTCTGCAATAAAACTGCTTCTGTGGATCTGGCCTTTACTTCACTCTTCAGTATTAATGATCAGACTGAAAGAAGCAAACAGTTAATTCCTATGACTGCCCCCACCCTTATGAAATAGGAAAATAAGGTCTTTATAGTCTGTTAATGATATAGCTGCGAACGGAGAGTGATGGTGCTTACTCTCACCTTTATTCAAAGTTACAGAAGTAAACATAAAGGCTGTCATTGATTTCTCTAGCTTAGATCTGTTCTATTTAAATACAAGCAGTCTCTAAGCGGTTGCAAGTGAAGTTTTATACTGTCAGTATGTAAATCTGGGATATTCATCCAAAAACAGAATTTAGTTTGCAAGAACCTGAAAATCCCTTCTTGTCCATGCACAAAATAGCAAGCAGCAGCTCCTGTCTGAAAGGAACCTTTTGCCTCGGGACCAACAATGTGAACGCTTTGCCCACTCAGTATAAATCACACAGTGCCATGTTTAAACCGTGCTGAAAGCCAAAATGAAACTGTATACACAAAAATATTGGCAAAGGTTCAAAAAATATTCCAAGCTGGTGTGGAAGAGACATCTTCAAATTGCCAGTGATGTTCTCTTTTAATCCATTTCTTCAGTAACAGCAATCAATCAGACAGAGGACAACATCTCAACAGGATATACTGCATACTGCCAATGTAGAACGGATACTAACACCAACATAGCATCACAAGTCACATCTTTTCGAGCTAATATTTTGCCTGTGCTCTCAGTGGAAATAGATATCAGCTTTCAAGGAACAGGACATTTATCTTGACAGACTGAAGAAAAATCAAAGCAAAGCAGGATGGGGACTTGTCAACCAGTGAGAGCCATCAGCACTGGCATGATATACACTGCCTCTTTACCCAGCTGCTCTTCTCTTCTTTAGCCCTATGACATGCCTGCCAACTCTAATCACCTCTTCTGTTTTAATTCTCCTTCATACAGAGGCAAGGGTGACTTCAAATACTTCAGAAAGATGAAGAAAGGACAAGCAATAGGACACCCATAAGCATGATAGAAAAAAAAGGATAATTTTATGCTCTGTGAGCTCAAAGGGAACTAGCGAAACGGCATCTCTCTCCGTCATTAATCTCACAATTCCCAAATTTCCCTCTAGTTTTTCTCAATGGATAACAAGAGAAGCAGAACGTGACTGAAGTCCCTAGTCATGATGTTTTCAGGGCTGTTACTGCAGAAGCTCTGCAGCATATCTTGGGACAGTGGCTATCTGGGGAAGTGAGGAAACAAGGGTCTAGGATGGAAAAGGGGAGAGGAGACAGACAGTCCACGCTTAAGACTATATCAATCTCTTCATACTAGTCAATCTATGCCAGACTATTCCAATAGCTTCCAATTTCTCTTTCCCACAGATCAGGGTGGGAGACAAGGGCTAAAGCACTGATAAGAGAATTCTTGTTTTTAATGAGAAGAAAATGCAGATGCAGCACTGTTTTTCTGCCCTTCAGTTCTGACAGAACTGACCTCATTTTTTCCTTCCTCTCCCCTTTTCCCCACCAGCAATCCTGCCCTAATGAGTCAGTCTTGGCCAAATGCCCCCATTTGCAACCGTGCTCATGGAAGTGTCAAAAGCTCCTGCTGTCTGTTTTCCGAATTACTATCAGAACTTGCGTCGCAAGAGTCTTATCAGAACAACAGTTGTGACATTAAGCAGAACAAATACATTGCAATCTGAATACAGGGAGACATCCAAATCATTGGGACACACTGTACAAGCCCAAAAGTCACTAGACAGGAACGTTAATCTAACAAATAGTCAATGAGAGTGCATGCTTGATTCCCAGTTACTGCAAACTAGCAGTAATCAGGTATTATAAACCCATTCTGGACTTTCATTTAAAACTATTTGCCAGTCAGGGGCTAAACTGAAATACACTTTTTTCATTAAAAAGTAAACACGGGCTCTTTTTAAAAGTTCAGTACATTGTATTATTAAAATAAAAATATCTCCACATTTAATGTAAATTAAGAATTATAAAGTTATAAGAACTATTATAACCCACTAAAAGTGGGCACTGTGCAGGTTCAACAGCTTAATATCTGGAATCAACATCTATAAAAACCTGATGACTCTGCTGACTTATGTGCACCACAATTAACAGTTTTATTAACAGAACCACTTGTAAGCGCTGCTTTGTGTGTTCAGTTCCAGTGCAGTTTCCACCCAGATGAATCTTGACACAGATCACAAGAGTTCCTGCAGCATGTACAAACCTTCCACATAATTTATAGAAACGTCCATCAGTTAAACTGACATATGAGAAAGTCAGGAGTAAGACTGCATTTCTCTAGGATTAAAACAATGCCACCACTTGCTTTGACAAGCCCTCACAATCCAACCCTGTTAAATGCGGCACCAGGAGCAAGACAAAGCTTGAAGAGCTTCAGTTCCTCCTTCTCCCAGCAGAGGCTACTCCTCACCTACAAACAAATGTACCCGGCTGCAGAACAGAGGAGCAAGAGGGAGGAGGAATGATGACTGAAGATCCTCCATGCACCCACTGGGCCGCAATAAGGAGCTTCTCTGAGAACTACCTGCTTCTTTACCTTATTTGCTACAGTATATTGGTAAGAGTATCGCTGCTTGCCGCTCATGTCTTCGTACACCGTCGGGACTATCTTCAATATATAATCATGAGACGCAAGAGCTGTGGTCAGGGAAGGAAAGGAGACGAAAATATACATTAGAATTCAGAGAAAGGAATCACACACAACATTTCAAAGTAAATGAGCAAAATCAACAAGTAAGTCACAGAAAAGGTACGTCCTTCCTCCTCATCTCAGGTTCTGAGACCAAATGACAACTTCGCATACTACTTTTACGTACTTTGTACAAAACTTTGTAAGGTAGCTGGATGACACCAGAACCTGCTCACCACTCCAAGACTTCTGCAGTAGCACAAACCATGGAGATGAGTTTGGGTCACTTAAACCTTCCTAACTGCTTGGAACTACAAATGGTAAGTATTACCAGCACCACTAAAAGCTGTCCTGGTTAAATCAAGAACCAGCTAAGGTTAGAACTGCAGCTCACTCAGCTTCTTTTGACAGAAAAAGCTGAGGCACCACAACGTGTGTAGTCCCATTTCTTATGTCCCCATCTTTCTTTCCTGCTCTTCTTTTTACTACAGCTGATTTTCCCCATGATTTAAGTGGCTTGCACTATTTTTCATGTCTGCTGAAACAGTTCTAAAACAGAACTCTCACTGATTTCTGGGCAGGATCCTTTAGCCAAGTGTAACACAATGACATTTGGCTCCTGGAGAAAAAAAGAAACAAACAAAACCCAAATAAACCCAAACTACAACAGAGTTGTTTAGCATCAGGAACAGCCATAGAAATTTTGTTCCAAAAAGTGGACAGGACTGATATCCTTGTGGGAGCCTGAACACCAGAAGCAATAAAACTGCGCTGAATGGTAGCATGCTCTAGAAATTGCTTTTCGTGTTGCTGGTCATAAAGAAAGGCAATGGAAATGTCTAACCTTCCAGCCACAAAGTAGAACTCAAGGTAAGATCTAACTTGCAACACAAGAACAAGGAAAAGTTATGGTGGTGGTGTCAGGAGGAAAGGGAAGCTATAGCAGCAGGATATGGGTAAAGCCCTCAGCAGTTCTGAGTCAGTCATAGCAGAGCTGGAGACGATGTCCAGGTTGCAGAAGGGCTGCATAGGACTTTTTGGGCTAAGCCTTCTCTACATTACTGGAGAAATGACAGTCAGCAATGTCTGGATCATTTCGGTTAAAGAGGCAAATTAAAGACTTCTGGATACACCAGGGTTGCACAAATGGCCCTGTTTTCCCTCCTGCAAAGAGTGGCTAAGACCTGTAATCACCAAAAATACATACGATTTGAGCTGAGTTTGTCTGCTCCCTCCAAGGCATTGAATGCTCCATGAACGTTATGGACCTGGAAAGCAAAAAGGCATCTGAAAAAATTATGCTCTGACTTGGTACTCTTGATCTTTGCTTCCCTATGCTACCCTGTAACAAGGAGATCAGCCTGATTCAACCTTCCCGAAAACAAAGCCTCAACCCAGTAAAAGATGACCTGAAATATCTTTCAGTGACCATCACCACAGAGGTTGGTTCCAAGTTAAAAAGTTGATTTCACAATGTCTTACAAGATGAAATTCCAAAACCACTCCAAAGCTAAAGGAATTGCAGTTGGAAGAGGCCAGTTGTGAAATTTCATAGTGAGATATTTCCCAAGAGCTTTACACAGTTAACTGTGAAATTAATTTATCAGGCTTAAAGGGAAATAAATGGGAGTCATATGCAGGTTAAAACTCAAGAGTCTCCTGTAAAGGTAGCCCGTGTCAGAGCAGTTGGGCTTGTACAACTTTAACGCATAAGCCCAGCTTTCCCACCACACACACTACGCCCATAGAGATGGGAAGGACTCATGCCAACACTGCCATCCATTCAGCTTTTCCTGCAGCTGGTCCCAGGCATGCGAGTATCTGTTTGCCCAGAATAACAGGATTTCCATCCCGTGCCTTCCACACACTATGATCTGGGAGTCTGATGTCCACTACCAGCATAATCAGCTTGTGAACTCGCTATAGGGAAACCCCACAGGAACAGCTCTAGATCAGAGGTTGTGTCATTCACATTATGTACAGTAAGCTATGCAGAAAGAAGAAATAATTCCACAACCTAGAAATTCCTGATCTTAAGCCAGACAACTGGGAAGAAGAGCTTGGGAGAAGTATTCGGTCATGAGCATGACAAAGTTTTATCTCACTAACAGGGCAATGCAATCTCCTTCCAAGACCTTCTCAACAACTGATAGCATGTGGATGTATTCATCTCATCCTAACGGCTGTTTCCCTATTCTGAATGCTTCAGAGTGGATGATGATTTGGAGGAAGCTACGACTGAACCTGTTTCTCTCCTGAGAAAGAAAATTCTATAGGGACGAAGATCACCAGCAAGGTGCTGGTAACAAGCACAGAGCAAAAGCCGCAGCTGAACCTTCTGCAGCACCTTTCAATGTGCTGGCGTTTCAAATACTCTACACAAGAGTAACCATCTCCAGACTACACATGCAGACTGTACACATTCTTTACTAATTTTAAAAGCATACAAAGAAAGAAGGGCCCCTGGACTGGGCTACAGCTGAGAAATAAGCCTCTTATAGCGTATCTGGGCCAGAGACTTTAAGGTCTGCTTCAAACACCCTAACAGTAAATATTGAGTGGATACTCAGCGACCAACTGTATCTATCCTGGGATGTACCAGTATATTTGGACTTTTGTTTTGTCTTGGCCTCCCCAGCATCTACACTTCTATTTATATATGTAAGTTGGCTGCTCTGCTTCTCTCTACACAGGGAGTTTGCAAAGCTGCGAGTTACAGAGACAAAGCCACCAGGCATCTCCACAACTGCCTGTTTTCTGTAAAAGCAGGTCCTTTGGTGCCTCTGCCTCTCTTGCCTTTGCAACACGGATGGCATTTGTAATTCCCAGTCTGAGGTTTTACCATGATTTTCCTTGTGGAACATTCTGGACTCCCATTACAATACTTGCTGTCCGTAATTAATCTCTGCTCTACAAAGTGCACAGGTGTGCTCCTTGGGGGAACATGCTTGTTTGTACCTTGTTAAGTACCTGGAAGGGCTTCAACAAGGAGTAAGCTTTTGGCCACAGTAACAAAATTGCTTTGCAACAGACAGCTTAAGCAAGCCTGTTTAGCCAGACATTCTCAGGACTTGTCCTGCACTAGCAGGGCCAAATCTAGTGCTTGAAGTAGTGGCACAGGAGGCCAGAGAATGGTTTAACAGTGCCAACACTTGTATTCTTCTGCAATGTGGACCTCAAAAAGATCCTTTCTAGGGCCTTGAACACCTTAGACTTTAACCTCTACAAACGCATGTGATGACATGCAACTGGATATATAACTCAGGCACAGACCAACAGCAGGCTAAAATAACTTACAGCCTTGCAACTATCAAGGGGAGACAAGACCTCTCACAAGGTTAGAGCTAGGATTATTCAACACCACAATCTAGCGCTCAAGAGAATTCTATCATTAAAAACATATAACCTCCTACTTTCCTTATCTCTTTACTGGGTTACCTGACATGCAAGAACTACTTCACTGGTTTGAATGATGGTCTCACCTACATGAGGGAAAACGTACAAAAAGTCTGCCACTCTGCGCATGAATTAATGTTGAAGAATTGAAGCTCATTCCATGCCAGATGAGATATGAATCTCTGTTTCACACTGGTTTTTCTAGAGAACACAGTGTGTACCTTAGTGGATCATACTGGCATGTTACTGGTTAGTAACAACCTACAAAGAACTAACTCCCAGCACATGACACAAGCGAATGAGAAGCTCCCCACCCTCTTTAAGAAATAGGAGCATATATTACATCAAAGCAGGTGGAGATATTCAAAGGTGTATCTAGATAGATTTAAAGCTCTCCATACTCACTGGCTCTCTGCTGAGACTTGGTAGCACCTGTTTAGTGAACATATCCTTCTTTTAATTTGTGCTGCTGAACTCATGTTTGCCTACAGGATCAGCAGCACCTATATGCTCCATTCCTTGTGTATGGAGATGATGAGTAGCTATTTTGAACTTGAAAATACTAATCAAAACTTGTCCAAATCAGAAGCCAACTGCATGTTTGCTAGACAGGTTTCTCACCCCCAGAACTGAAGACGTTCACTCCTTTGCCCCCAACTGTCCAAGACTTCTCATCTCATTCATGCTGATTCGCACTTACTCAAAGACTCCATGATAAAACAGTGGGAACGCTACCTTAGAGTGCTGATTTCCCACGCAAACTGCAGAACTCCCTATTAGCACTTACCTAATATTCTTCATAATCTCAGTGTGCTTTACAGACATTAAGCCAAGCTTATTTATATGCTAATATTCCAGCGTTCCCACACAAGATATTTCCTAAAAGAAGCCGGGAGCAGAATCAGAAGACTACAAAGCAACGCTTAGACTTGTTAGCATGAAAAAGGGTTTTGGAAGTGGGTGTACAAGAAGCAGACTAATGAGACGTCTGTGCTGAGGAAAGATTACAGAGAGACTGTGGGTAAGCAGTGTTTAGGGTGAGTCGCAAACTGGGTGTGCACATATATAACTCCCACCTATGATGCTAACTCCTTGGAAGTAGGCTAGAGAAGTGCTGTAATCTGTTCTCATTGAGAAATCAGGAATTATTACATAACTTGCAACACCTGGTGAAACTCCATCCACTGGGCAAGTGCACACATCCACCTTCTTCCCGGCAGGGAACTGGCAGTTCTAAGTCTAACTTGTGTTTCACAGAACCAATTTGACTAATAGGTGTCTGCTATACAAGTACAGTGAAGTGAATTAAAAGGTATTTGACTAGTGCCATGGTAAAGACAGTAGCAAGCACACATCTTCCCTTAGTACATTCACTGCACCTCTGAAAGGCAGTCAAGATTTGATTACTGTATTAATACTGAAAACAGTACTGCATAGCATTTTGCAAAGACAAGAATCCTCATTTCTACTCCTTTCAGGAAGATTATGACACAGTTTTCCAAAAGCACTTTCAGTTTCAGATAAAACCGGCAGTTATTCTGTGACTGAACACTGCTCCCTCCTGAAGTGCCATGTAACAGTTTGCAAACTCTTCTGGACTGAGTGGATGTTTTATGCATGCAAGGGATGGGCTTACTTGCCCAGGCAGTCCTATCTCATGTCCTCTCCACATTGTACATGGCCCTTCCATAAAATCAAACTGTCTAATATTAAAGTCACTCTCATTGCATTCATTCCCCTAGAGCCAGGGAATTTTCAGGGAAGAGAACTCACCTGTAACTTGTCCCCAAATGAGAGTTTATGGATGACATGAGTCATGTCAGGATTCTGAGGCTGTGCAGTGGCACTGTGCGTTGACACGTGAAAGTTACCAGGGACCTAAAATTAGTCAAGACAAGGAAGACAGGATTTCACATTTTATCCCTCAAGGCATTGCTAGACTCTGTGATATGAAGCAGAAATGCCGGGATGCATCCAGACTGGCAGGATATATCTACTTAGCAGTGGACAACCTCTGGCATGTCAGAGAAAGGCTCTGAATTACCTTCCTGCACTTCACCACCACCACCATACTGCATACACAGTGGAGATCGGTTACACCCCACAGCCCAAGAGTCTGGCACCCTCACACTGCTGCTGACTAGGAGGTGATGAGTGGATCACTGCCAGCTTTAGGGATTCCTAACACTTAAGGCTATGTCTTTCATCCCTATTAAAATAAAATTCATTTCTCTGACAGGGAACAAACAGTTGCTTAATGTTTTACTCCCACATCTAGCATTTGTAAATGGGCCCACTGCTGCAACACAACCCAAGCAAGCTGTGGATCTATTCCTACTGTAGTACTGGTCATGAGCAACCTTACATTTGAGAAGACTGTACATTAAGAATGAGTTTTATATAAGAGAGAAAAACCCCACTAAAACCAATAGGGTTTTCCATACAAACTAAGCCAGATCTTCAGCTTCTAACCCTGGCAATAGCCCTTCCAAGCACAGAATGTTCTGGTTTTAATTTTTTTAATGGAGGGAAATACGAAGTTTCAAAAAAACCACAGATTTCACCTAAGGACTCAGTTCCAAGACAGAAAATGAGCCCTGGTGTCATTCTGATGGGATCACTCTAGGATGCACACACTTTTCAGGTCACTAGCCTCTGTGAAGTGTTTCAGCAGATTCAGCTCGGTCACTGTTACGGAAGGTGCAAGAATTTTTTCCTATCAAGAAGAGGTTGGGAAATCAAGCAACACTGAGAAGCAATTTGACATGGCCTAAGACAAGAGTGGGAGGACAGTTATACAACTGGTATCCATTGTGCTCTCTGCGGGGACACCTCACCAGCAGGGCCATGGGAGGCCACATGCCGGTTCCATGTGCTTTCAGGAAAGCTAATTTAAATGACTTGAGGAACAGCAGTGTTCTCCTGGGAACACTTTCAGGTGTGGACACAAGTTGTGTCATACACAAGCTCGGTAAACAGGGTGGCAGACTCTGCAGTAAGCAGTACACACAACCACCACAGTGTTACCATCTTCTCCCTCTTTAGGTTTGAGAACAACACCCAAGAGCAATCCCCGGTCATGTTTCAAAGCCTGGCCACATCCCACTCCAGATACCAGCTCATACAGAAGCTTATACAATTTCTGACAAGGACTGCAGGTCATACATGAGAGGTTGAGGCTTTCAGAGGCTGAAGTCCTGGGCCAGTTCCTCTCTGACAGCAGTCCCAACCACTACAGGAGACAACACAATTAGTGGCCTATCACAGATTAAGCAGTGAAAGGAGCTTCTCACTGCCTCATACAGCAGCCCCCTTTTGAGTTGCTTTGGTGAGCAGAACACACCACATGTAGCAGACAAAACCCTAAGTATTCCAGCTCTATGCTTTGGGAATTAATAGAACAAGAACTACCTTTCAAGAAGCCCTTTCCCAGTTTTGTGGACTATCAGCTGCCAGTAAT
Organism: Lathamus discolor; assembly: GCF_037157495.1. NCBI lineage: Eukaryota > Metazoa > Chordata > Aves > Psittaciformes > Psittacidae > Lathamus > Lathamus discolor. Next base: position 10,887,362 of record NC_088893.1, on the reverse strand, counting down.
CTTGGTGGCTTAGAGCCGAGGAAAGAAACGTCCTCTTTTTAAGTCCCTAATCCTTTCCATGCCACAGAATCAGTAGGAGCTTCTGCTTGTTATTTTTAGATGCGATTTAACATGACCCGGGAGGAAAAGAAGGAAGTAGGATTTTGTAGCCTGTGGTACATGAAGTGGCGTGAATAAAGGGTGTGCCCTTCTTAGGACATCAGCGGGCCCCACCACTGCCTCTCCCACCCCAGCTAGTCATCTCCAGCATTACATAGCAAGATTATTCAATCCTGAACACACCCATCCCAGAGAGGAGCCTCCTCCAGGCCTGCATTTTCATTCTTTGAGACAGAAGTGGAGCACCCCAACAAAGCATGCGCAGAGGCCGCATGCATGTATTCCAAACATCTCAGCATGGAGCTGCTTCTGTTATGTTGGCACCCTCTAGTAAGGAACATTCCTGTCATTCTGTGGCTCTTGGAATAAAAGAGCACTTAGAGCCATTGCCAAAGACCTCTGCACAGTGAGTCAGATTTTGGAGGTGCACAAGTCGTAAGGAATAAACACAAAAGCCATTTGGCATTTGTAGGGAGTTCATACATCCCGTAAACATGAGGCTGCTGCACTGAAAGAGACAACACAGGCTACAACATAGAGCTGCTCTCTTGTGTTAAACAATGCTATCTCAATTAACAGGTTTGGAGAACAAAGTAAAAGCCGGATCTAACACATTTCCATAGGTCAGCCTCCTTCTATATGCAGCCTCCTCTTCCCACCTTGTTCTGCAGCATTGAGAGACATAACCTTACCAGTGATTAGGGACATGAACATCAGCTCTGCAGCAGAGACATTGGCACAGAGATTTTCATGAGCATTTTACAAATGGATCTTGCTAGCATATCCTTAGCCAGCATACACTCAGCTGTCATTCCTACTCACCTTGTTGATGCTGAAATGGCCCTCAAACCTGCAGCCATCTCCGTTATTGAGAGGTATCTTCATTGAGTTGTCAATATGACCCACTTCGTGCCTTCCCATTTCATCTTGGATGTCTAGTCCAACTACTGCATGGGTGGGAAGAGACAATAAAAAAATCAAAACAAAAGAAGTAACAGGAAGGGTGCACAGGAAAAGCATGCACTGCTTTCACTGGGAAAAAAATCCACATAGTTTTTCCAGACATCTGACTAAACTGCGCTAGTAATGTCATTTGTCAAATGCTAATAATCATACCAGCTCTTCAGAAAGAGCTTTGTAACCATACTTTTCAGACTGCCGATTTGACACAAATACCATGTCCTGCCAGCTGACTGCAATCTCAATTACACAGATGGAAAAACTTCAGGTAGACAAGGCAGGTGATTTGTGAAAAGCCAAGCTGGAGTATTCAGAGTCACAAATGAAACCTGGGAGGTTTCTTGCTCCCAGACACCAAAAGGTCACTATGAAAAAAGGAAATGATCTTTAGAAAGAAGCCAGCAAGGGAGGTCAGCCACTAACACAGGCTGCAAAGCGAGCACAGGGTCCAAGGAAACAGGTGTCCTGGCTTGGAACAGAAAGTGATGGGATATTGGAAAAGGCTGCAGCTACTTGATCTCCATCCACCCTGTTACAGGAGAAGGGCTACTGTACCAGGCTGGGTCTGTTTAAAGTGCTGTTTAAAATACAAAGAAAAACCAATAAGTGAAAAGGGGTACTCACATTCACAATGCAGGTTTGGCAAACTGATGTTTAGATTCACTTCTATTTTACCTCCACTGTCTTTGTCTGGGTCATCCACATAGAGCTCATTAACTCTGGAGGACAGAAAACATGGGTGGGTTCAGGCATGGAGCTACTTTTCACGGGGAAAAAAAAAACAACCAACAACTTGCATGGGAAGGGAAAAAAAGGGTACTTGAAGAGGGGGTTTCACTATGTAATGGCTGCAAGTCACCAGACAGAGAGCAGGAAAAGCCCTGCACAACTGCATGGAGGCAACCACTGCTTAGTTTTACTTCTGGCTTGGCAAGTGCAGGAAGCTTTAAACAAGACGATTTGTGCTTCTTGCCCCCTTCTCTAGCCTGAGTTTCCAAAGGTGATACAAAACGAGAAGCTGATGTTGAAGTAGTGGCAGGCTAGCGTGCGAGCCCTCCACATACCTGCGCTGTTACTCCTTTTAGGAGGCAAGGAAGCACATGCTTTTTGTTTTGTTTCATACACAGTTTTAGAGAAAGGCCCCTCTCAGCTATCCCACAGGAAAGCTTCTTTGTGTAACTAACTGCCTTTTGTTATTGCCACCCAGTTGACAACCCAGTGGCAAGAGAAGGCAGTATGGCTTAAATCTCTCTCCTTAATATCTCATTTCAATCTACGACTGGTAACCAAAAGCAACAACTAAAATTGAGAAGAAGATCAGAGCCAGGAACAGATGGGAAGAAACATCCTGGACAGCAGGATCTAACACACTATTCAAGCCTCTCAAAGAGTAATGTTGTTTCATGGCACCCGCAGTGCTGGCACATTCTTCACGGAAGACAGAATACAGATACAGAGTAAAAGGAATACAAATATTTATTGTTGGCACATTCAATCCATCTGACATGTAAAAAGTAAACAAAAAAAGCCCAACGCAAGCACAGCCGAATTCCTTGAACAGCCCTAGAGAATCCACTGCAGGGGAACTCGCCGCTCTGAACCAAGAAGATGGCAATATTACCCAGCAGCTCTTTCTCCCTCAAAGCCCAACACTGTTCAGCCTCATCAAATATGAAGATTTGATACTTTATCTTCCAATCAGACACACTACAAAGCTATGGGAATTTATGTTCATGCAAGCTACATGAAATAAAGTACCTGTAAGTACTCTGTATTATACTTATTTAATGCTCAAAGTGCATGAAAGCCTTTGACAAGCCCTTGCCAAAGAGTCTATTAGACATGCTATTAGACAAACCTGACTAAAGGCAGCTACAAGACAGATTCAAAGTGATTTTGCTCTGGTGATCCATCTCTGGACCATAATGAACTGTTTGCCCTGTGAATTGAGAAGAAACAAACCTTCACACTGAGAAACACACAGCTGCCAATTCTTTTGGAGGTAATTACTCACAGGTCAGTAGGGTTTACAGACACTCATTTAAAACCAGCACAGCATTTGTCTTCAGCTTCACAGCCCTACCTTTCTCTGTTTTTAATTGGCTTGACAAGTTGCTTGCAATCATTACTCAACGTATTTTTCAAGTGATTAATAAAAATGACACAGAGGGAGGGGAAAGATTGCTCATCAGTGACCTAGTTAGAAGCTTCTTGGCTGAGCCGTCTTCTCTTGGGTGGAATGCATTAAATCCTCTACGTGTTTATTACTGGCAGATTGGGTAGCAATCGGGATTAAGTCATATATCCAAATAGGGTTGTGAGGAGTAGCTCCAGCCAGGATAGGCATTAATCCCCCAAACCAGTGCACCTTCCTGTGCTCCCCAAGTCCTCCCATCAAGATCCCAGCTTCCAGCCAACCTGTTTCATAACAGCACCTGGCTTCACCCCAGCTCTCTGCTGTCTGAGATGTGGGCCATGCCCAGCCAGTGCTGAGGGCAACTCCACATTACTGCCAGAAAGGAGCATTCATGCCAGGGCTGGCACAGAAACACGGCAGGTTCAGCAGTTGAACATCCCAGCTATTTGGAGGGAAGCTCTAGGAAGGTCAATATTTGTATTTGCTCATTCCCAACTTGGAACCTGTCAGAAAACCTGCAGTCAGGCATGGTCTGTAAGCAAAGGCACATACGCTGTTCAGCGATAAGCGAGTGAGAAGTGGTTGCTGGTAGAAGTCAAAGGATGAACTGAGCACTGAAGGGAGCCTATGGCAGCCCTCACACAGGAAGGCAAGCAGTGAGGTCACTCGCTTGCAGACTGGATCACTGAGGCAAAGAGAAATAGGCCAGTCTGTCCACGTCACACAGCCCATTAGTGGAAGATAAAGGAAACCGGTTTCCTGTCCTGCACTCCAGTCACTGGACCAACGGTTCCTAACCTGTCCCTTGGGCAAGGCTCATGGCTCCTTCCTCTTCCTCCTCCTCCTCTTTACCTAGTAGCCCCCTGCCCTTCTCCTATTCGTGTTCCCAATTTCACAACCCTATCGCTCCTTGGACATCTGACAGCTCATGACAGTCTGTCCTTCCTTCCCTCCCTTGGACCTGCAGTGCTGCCTTTCATGGAGCACCCTGCCTGCTGAACCCTGCTTCTCCCTCCCAGCTCCAGCCACTGCCTCCTCCTGGCACCACCAGCTCTTGCAGAGAGTCCAAGCTAACAAACCCACCCAGGTTTCTTATCAGGGGCTCCAAAGTGCTCACCAGCTCTGCTACTGAGGTTTCCTTTCAGTATGGGGAACCAAAAGCACAATGATAACACACCACAGACTGCACTTGCTGGGGCAAACAAACCTCAGAAGAAATGTCATAATTTTCAACCAGCTGGAAATTTTACTCCCAAAATACATTCTGGAAACCTCACAGGTAAAGCAGACTCCCAGGGCCAAGGCTAATCCTTCCAGGATCTCCTCCTGATCCACTGCCACCTCAGTCTGGATGGAGCTGGCAGAGAACTGGCACTCACACATCCCTTGTTACCGTCCTGCCCAGGGCCAAGAAGCCAAATTGTACACAATCTTCCTCCTATTTATTCACACAATCCTGGGATGTTGGGAAAAAGCACTATTTACCACCTGTAGGAACTCTTCCTGAAGGGATAACATCTCCAGCAGAAGAAACAAAGTTGGCTCTAACTTATAGCTGTCCCTCCTGGAACATGAAGTGTCGCAGGAGTAACAGTGCTTAAGAGTGAACTGGGATGGTCACAAAGGAAATAAAACCTGAGGTCAGGCAGAAGGACACTGTAAACGCAGCTGCTTCTATGGGTGTTTAAGAGAGGCAGCGTACAGGGTTGTATTGTGAACCAAAGATGTCAGGTACCTCCTCCAAGGGCCTAAGCATGTAGGAGTTGGCATTTTACTGGTTACTGTTAAGGACTACTCGAATAAAAGCGGCACAATAAAGCAGGGGTGAGGGGCAGAGCTGTGAAAGTACAGTGAGGGTAAGAAGTCGACCTCTGCCTGCTGGGGCTCCCACCACTGTTTCAAGAAAGGGAGGAAAGTTTCTTCATGCAGCAGGAACTGTGATCCACAGAGAAAGAATCTGCTTCACTTCTAGAAAGAGCCACTTTGAAATACTTCACATTCCTGAGCAGTGCTGCTGGGCTTCACAGTTGCTTATCCCATTTGCTTACAAACTTGCAGCATTACACAGAAAAAGTTGGAGGGACTCTTTGGCTGAGATTGCAGATCATGCAAATGGCATGCAAGAAAGAATGAAAGGGGGAAACAGCGCAAGAGGGCTCATCATTCCTGTAAGATTTTATCCAAAGAAAGTCAGACCTATTCCCCATGCTTTAGGACTCCAATTGAGTACACAACAGCTTTGTTTCCCCAGAAACAAAACTTCCCCAGTAATATTCCCACCCGGCAGCCCCTGCCCCTGACATTAGACACTTCAGCACTTCAACAGCTGAAGAGCCTGCGGCCCTCTGAATATAAGAGCAGACACTCTGCAACGACCTTTCAGAGCTTCACACGCTGCCTGGGTGCTCTCTAAATACATCTTCCTTGTCCTCTGTCCTCCTTGTCCTATTCTCTGCTTCAAGCTTTATCCTGCTTTTCTTCTCCCTCTTTCACAGCAAAGAACCAGTCAGCCTCCTCCCCAGTCATCAGCCATACAGAAAATACAGCCACTTACTCCAGCAAGCTGCATTTCACTTTGTCCTCCAACTCCCAGGAGACACTCTCTGGTCTCCATGATCCTAAGACTACAAGGGAAAAGAACTGTTCTTTCTTCAGGGAGCCCAAAGCTTCTCAAAATACCTTCTCAGGTGAGCTGCCCCTGCTCCATTTTCCATTTCGGCTCTCATCACCCACCTTCCAGAAACACAACTATCCAAAGCTGAGATTTTAGCACTACCACCTTCTCAGTGAGCCGGATCAGAGAAGATCCAACACATGACAAACAATCCATCTTCTTATCAGTTTGTGGGAAGAAACAACAAGCAGGTCAGCAATTCTCTACTGTGTAATAAATTGTGTATGTGTCTATTGCTCTGCCATTTGTAATCTTCCTTCTATGACCTGAATCTCAATCAGTTCTTCATTGAGGTCTTTGTCCCAGATTAGGTCTTGGCTCAGCGGGGAAGCACAGCAAACACACTGTCCTACAAAGGAAGGAATCACAGTTCTTCAGGAGGCAGGAAGAGAAGAAGAGTTCGAAAGACGTCAATGTAGATTTGAGTCAGAAATTGCAAATGACATCATGATACGACCTTCCGCTTCCTGCTAACCCACACAAGTACATGAGGCCAAACGGCATAACAACACTTCACAAACGTATATCACCGTTTATTAGGTAAGCTCCATGTTACTACGCAAACATTAATTAAGCTTCTTAGCACCCCTGAGAAGTAGGCAGCTAAGTATTACATCCTTCTACAGAAAAGTGTGTGTCTCAAGGTCAGTCCATAGCAAGAGCAGGATTACAGCTCCCGTTCCCCTCTGACTATTAGGCTGTATTCCCTATGCTGGTCTAGTTTGCTCCAGCATTTCATCTGCCTCCACTGGATGAACCAGTGGAGTTGGAGTTGTACCTCCAGTTTGGTGTCAGAAAACATGAGTTGTAGTATTGTGTTCCCCCCTTCTGCTCCACGGTTATTATTTCCAGCAGAAGAAACTCTTGTTGCACCAGGATCACACTCTGCTGCTGACACAGCTTGATTATGCAGGTTGTTAGGTGAAATTTTCATGGGCCAACAGCCACAAAACACTTTCCATGTACCTTGGAGAGCAAAAGACCAAAAAAGCCTTTGCAGGTAGGTATGATAACAATTCTGTTTCACTGCAGGATCAGTCTCAGGCATGCAAATGAATCCAGTGCAAACAAGCAATGCTGGTCGCAGAAGCTCCTGGTGTTTTGCTTTCTCTTATATTAGGGGTACCTGGCAGCCTGCATGAACAGTCAAGTTGTGCTGCACATGATTTGGCTTCAGCATAGGAGCTGGGCTGTGTGATGCCTATACACTGACCAAGGTGTTTTTCATAGAGATGAAAGCAAACAGGTATCCCCAGTGAGCGATCCAGCCACCTTAAATGAATGAATGATCTGGACATTGCTCATGACTGATGCTTTTATGCAAAGGCAGTATTTTTATTACAGATACTCTGCTAAAGTAATTAACTGCCTTGCAGGGGGCACAGCCTTCCAAATGGCAAACATGTCACTTCAGACTGTTCCTTGCCTGTTACTACATTAAAATAAGTAAAGAAAGAAAGAAAGAGAAAACATTGCCAGGAACAGTCTGTTGCTTTCTACAATGTGCTGTGGTAGATTAATTACTGTTGAGGAGCTACATTCATACCACGACTATCACATTTATACCCTCCTACCCCTTCCCCTGGCTGCCAATGCACAACAGATTAGATTAGTTAATTACATCTTTCCTCCTTAATGATGGAATACTTGGAAAACTCTTATTGATCCTACAGAACATAATTCATGACCTAATTACAGTGATAAAACAGCAAGATTATCATCTTGCCAGCTATTAACTTCTAGCACTGATCTGAGTTAATTAGAAAAAGAGATAGGCCATTTCTTCATTCTTGATTTGCAACATAACAGCACAATGATTGAGGAAGGCTGCTGAGGTATGCCCAGCAATTTCTAGTCCTTAATCTGCTCTCAACTCTTAACCTACTACCTATCCTGCCCAGGAAATACCAGACACATTTAACACTTTAGCGTAAATTCTTCAGCCACTCAAGTCATTTGCTCAGTGCGACAACTGTGTTTGATACTGCCATTTTTGCAAGGGTTCAGATTTGGAGCACAGACCTCCTTTTCTTTATTTGTCTTTTACAGAATAGAGGAGATTAATCTAGGCTCTTGTTCCAGACTAAGCCTTCACTCTCAGTCTGGACAGAGATGTGGGAAAAAATAATCAAGACCCTTTGTTTCCAGAGTTCAACTCATCATCCCCTTAATGGCAACAATGGGTTGCAGCAGAGCAAAGAAAGAAAGAACTTCTTCCCTCACCAGCTCTTCATTGTACTGAAAAGGATGTAGCCCCACCTAAGAACCAACCTTTGATTTCCTTCATGGCTGCTCAGAGAACTGCCTGTTAGGGTCATGCAATACATACATAAGATGAGAAACTAGAAGTTTTCTACCCTGCTCAGGGCTTGTCTACACAGGAAGCTAGTCAGCAGCAAAATAGGATGTGCATTTACAGAGCCACATGAGCTTCCCATGTCTGCTCTAATGCGCAGTGTCTTAGTTCGACTTCCTAAATGAAATAAACTCCCTCACACAGACGCAATCTTAGTGCTCATTAGAAATGCCCACACGAGTCATGACATAGCTGCTGTGATGCTCACTGTCTTCCCCACATAGGTAATCTGTTTGGGTTTAGTGTTACGACTGTTATCCTCGAGATGAGGGTGTAATTTCTTGGCTTTCTGCCACCCAGACAAGCCTTTAGCAGTTGCAACTATAAATGCTAAGACAATGGGCTGGTCAAGGAAAAACAGCTTTGAAGTTGGGCAAGAGTGACCAAACCGAGATTTCTAGTAATACCAGGAATTTAAGTTGCTACAGTCATATGAATGTAGAAGAAAGTCCAACAGCAAGTATTAGGGTTAGCATGGTGTGGAGCAGACTTTATTTTCTCATGTTGCAACAAGAGTTCAAACCACCACACCACCGTTTCACTTCAGATGCAGATACCAAAGAAACCTCCCACTGGTGAGAGTTAGGCAGTTAATCCTGTGGGTACCACTGCTGTTGAGGTTGCTGCTGACTTGCCCTGAAGCAGGCTGTCGATACACACACATCACGCACAATTACTCAGCATAATAGGGCTATGAGGTAAGCATGAGTCCACATCAGCAAACCTCGTACGTCTCTGATGTAAGGCACCAGGCCAACTGCTCTCGATTTCACCTTGCCATCAAAAATGCACAGCTATTCCCACGCAATCCAGCTTTGTCAAGCGCATGACTGCTTTAAGGGAAATAAGGCAAAAGAGGAGAAAAAACTGCTGCAGTCTCATAGTACAACTGGCACTGGCAAAGAAGGAAAGCTCTCCTCTTACATGTGCACACTCCATTAAATCATTCAAATCCTGGCTGACCCTAGGAAACTTCAAGGTGGGAGAGGTATCTGTTGTAGAAGACTTTTAATACAAAAGAAACTCTAAGCGTGCAATAAAAGTTCATGGGAATTGAAAAGTGTGCATGTAAGGAATATTCCGTATCTTCAAGAGTATTTGATTCATGGGCAAACAAGGCTTTACCTTTGTGAGATAGTATGTCCCCTGTTATTTGCTACCACCCAGTTTAAATGGTGGCACAAAGTTCTCATACTGTTCCCGACCACATACAGCTCCACACTTCTGCACCCTTATTCCGACCGATGAGACTAAACTACCTCGCAATGCACTGCCAGTTAGACACACTTGAGGGGGAAATACAAGAAGTTCCCAACATCTTTGAACACCTTTAAGGTACTGTGCTTCCCAGAAGAGAAAGCAATGAGTAAGAAATGGAAAAAGAAAAGTTTACTTCTACTTGAGAAGTTGCCGAACCGGGAAGCAAGCATTGTCTTATGTGACTTTCTGAACTATTTCCGCTGTTACTGGGGGAGCCACTTCACAAATTCTGTGGGTGACCTGTTTCCAGCAGGAGAGATTTTGACGACCTATAATTCATTAGAACAAGGTTTTCATATTCTGCAAGCTATTGTGTTGGATGGTCCATGACTAATCAGTTTCCTGCATTCATTTGTCTCAGTGTCTCCCATGACATCCTCTCTAAAATTTTACTGCTTTATTGCTTACAAGCTCAGTTCCTGCTGGGAAAAGCGGTTACCATCTCTCTGATGTTTTAATGAGAAACCTGTCAGCTGAGCATGCAGGAACTTATAGCAGCTCTAACATCCTTGCGGAAAATGCATCATCTTGTTAAGAAAAGACCATGAAGAGGCCTCAGAGAATCATACAGTTTTTGCTGCTCGAAAAGAAATCTCTAGTGAGGAAACTACCACTACATAAAGGCATGTGCAGTCAACTAATTAGGTAAATATTACTAATTCCTCTGGTAAAGCATTAATTAAAAAGAAAACCAGATGAGAGAATGAGATCCTGGATGAGAGCAAGAAAAAGTACTCTTTTACTTGAAGTCATCTGTGTAGCTTTACTCTATTTTTTAAAACAAGACAACCAAGACAACTCAGCTCCTGAGAGAAGTGGGTTGATAAGGTGACCCTAGCATTTTACAAGCAGATGCATGGAACTAAATCAAAGAAACAGTGGGTGAGTAAGAAACCTAAGATACCATCTCTGAAGTAAACGTGCAATGGGTGTAAAAATTAGCTAAAGCTGGATTACGCTACTGTCTTAAGGTTAAACATTACTCAAAGTTAAAGTTATTCTTGAAATAATATTCTTGACCCAAGTCTGAGCTGCACAAAAACAATGCAAAAGCCACCTGTAGTTATCAGAAGCCACGTAAAGCATGGTCAATCTACATACAGCATGTGAACCCAACGTGTTTCAGAGCTTTTTGCTCAGCAGTGACATCTGTTGCTATCTGGACCATCACGTAAGTCTGACAGAAGTTCCACCCTTCCCAACTATCCAGGAACTGTGCATCACAGTCTAGTGAGCTCACTGCCACATCAGCAGGATGATGGAGAATGCTTCCTAGAACTCTGGTACCTGTGGTACCAAAGGTACCTCTGTTAATAGTTACTAAGAAAAGTTTACTTCAAGGCAAAAGAAGTACGAGAACTGGAGAAAAGAAATGTGATTAACTAAAATACTTGTTCTGTGAGCACTTTTTTAAAGTGGAAATTATTTCCATTTCGCTCAAAGAAAGGTCCCAAAGAGGTTACCTGGAACAACCTGTCTTCAGGCACAAAACCTGTTAACTAAGTTTCCAGGTAAGGCTCAACAGGGAAAAGGAATATGGTAAAATCACATGTGAATTAAGCTATCTGCATGTATGAGAGATTCAGCTCTGAAATCAAATAAAGGTACTATCAACATTAATAATAAATCATATTTTATACAATTAATTTTTCCAAAAGCCTCTCCAAAAATATCCAGTAAAGACAGGCAGAATGTGATGCCCATTTTATCCCCAGGGAAGCAAGGGGAAAAGAAAACATCAGAGATCCCACCATATCTGCAATGGGCCTATATTGTCTCAGAGGCCAGACCACATGAATTCAGCCAGTAGGCACCACACATTTAAACATATGGTAACACCAATGAAAATCACACTAATTTTTGAGAATCACTTTGAATCAAACAAGTACAGAGTAGAGTGCCTATTCAGGAGGAGAGAGGAACTGAATCTCAGATGAGAACAAGACATCAACAGCCTAAGAAAGAAGAGGGAAACTACAACGGAGCGGCACTGATCATCTTAGCATTCACGCTGCCTTACACCTGATCACCAGAGAACTGAAAAGGATCAGAAGAATTTGATGTAATCTGTGGTCACATGAAAAATATCTATTGTGCTCAGCAGAGAAATCCAGCATGCAGCTGGTAAGGGATCAAGCAGTTTTCTCCATCAGAAGTATTTCAGAACCAAATTTTCCTAGCATACCTTAGTAAATTAAAAACTTGAATGAATGAATGAAAATTCAGGCTTGACCAAAAGGAATTTAAATCCCATTAGATAACTAACTGACCTAGTGTAATTACAGGCATTTTTCCAAGTATCTGAGTAAAACTGTAAAGAATCATATATGCATATACACTCAAACAAAGGAAAACATGACTTTTACTTACATTTCAGTGGCTATGAATCCGGTGAGCTCAGACAGGAAGAGAAAGAGTATAAAGAGACAGCAGCAGACAGAGACTGGAAAAGAGGCAAAGCAAGGAAAACGTTAGTCTCATATCTCTATCACAGACAAAAACTGTTTTCACACAGGTGTATTATTCCCCCCATGGATATGCCACCCCAACACATGGCTCCTGCATCCTCCATCACCAGCACACAATGTTGGTCTGCTAGCATTCCCTCCTCCTTGACAGAACAACCTCTTTGGAGCCCCTACTCCAAATGTAATGTTATTACTACTAAAACCTCCTTAAAGGAAAAAGAATCAACATCTCCTTCCTTCAAAAGCATACAGTGGTTTGTGAATTAGGAGACACTGTGCTTCTTTGTCAAGTTCTAAGTCTGCGTGTAAGTCATCTCAGCCTGCAGTATCCACTAGACAGAGCTGGCACAGCAGAGACATGGTTATAATGGACTACTCTAGCTAACGTGTGATCCATTTTTCAATTTGCTGATATATTGACTCTTCAAAGAAGGAAAATTCCCAGTGAAGGAACTGCAATGTACCTGGACAAGAAGTCCCATGTCTTTCCTAAGAATGCCAACCTAGAACCCAAAGTAACTGTTATATTCCTGGTTACTCTTCACCAGGAAACTATTCAGAACATTTTACAGGGACATTCACACAGCAGTGACAAGCTCACTGGCCCACTCAGAAGGGGCTGGAAGGAGGCACGGCTGTAAATCCTCTTGAGCAGGGATGACTGAAGTCATCCAGTCAGGGATGTGCCAGCTCAAGGAGACAGGCCTGCATTGTGTATCTGTTATAAATAAAATTACCAAGTTCACCATGAATCAGTATATGAAAGAGTAAACCAGGAAATGGCATGCTATGCCAGGGCTGTGACAAGGTACTATCTGGCTCACTCCTCAATCCCAGCAGAGTTGCAATGACCAAGCACTCTTTGGAAATGACCACTTTACTATAGCCACTAATTAGGATTGAGAAATACGCAAGAAAAACGCTGTTCCTCAACTTTATTCCACATGACCTATGCATTCTGAACATCCATTTCTCTAGGAAGCTCAAGCAACAACTGGCTAGGGAGCAATTTTATCACACAATTAACGTCTGTACAAACTCCTTTGGTAGGGAATGTGAGAGGTAAGGGAAGGAAAGAGGAGGTACTTAAGGCAAATACCGAGACAGACTGGAGCGACCTAATGCCTTGTGCCTCACTCTTCAGATTAGTCAGTGTATAGTTTTGAGGAAAGAGAAATGCGTTGCTTCCCCTTCCTCATCACAGTAATTTCAACAGTAGATTAATTTACTGACCCTGTGAAAAGTGCAAGGGATTAAAAGAGATGTCAAAAAAATCCATTAGCTAGGATGAAGAAAGAAAGAAAATGCACAAAGACCAGTAGGAAAATGGCAAGCAAGAGGGGATATTCATTTCTAAAGAGAAACCTCAGATGGTTACACAAGTGGTTCCAAGTGGAAACTTGGCTGTCAAGAGAACAACACTGTTGTAACACAGCTAAGCCACCACTACAGTGCACCACAGAATGGGGGAGGAGAAAGGTCTTAAAGCACAGCAGCAAAGTCTTATGAGAACATCTATACCTATGTAAGAGCGCAAAAAAAGTAACCTAGGCACAAGACTAGTTTATCCAGTGTTTCTTACTGTTAATCACCCAAAAGCACAGACACAAGATCTCTGATCTTTGGCAGTGTGCAGGGGAGAGCGTTTGCAACAGAGACAACCTTTTCTTCTTTAATTGCTTCCCATATTCCTCTCTGCTTGTTGTCATCCTGTAAAGGCTTTCCATCAGCTACACCTCTCTGCTCTCCAGCACATCTATGCAAGCCTGGCACTACTAACTGTAAATTCTCTCCTGCAGCTTTCTTTCTTCTGAGTTTTTAACTCTGCCATTTATATCATTATCTTCTCTGTTTCCATTATACAATGTATTTGCTCCCTCAAGTTCACTTTCCAATTCAGCTCTCGCAGTGAAGGCTTGTGACAATACTTGCCAAATACAGTCCAGTAAAATTCCACTAACCTACATCTAAAAAAATCCTGCAAGAATGCCCTGGAAAGCTCGACAGGGATTGACTTTCAAAGCTCCTCAATGCTTTGCCAGTCTTTAAACTTCATAGTCAGCTTTCAGCCTTTAAAAGGAGATTACTGAGGGTGGAGATGAGATGGGTATATAAAATCATGAGCAGCCCCAAGGAGATGAATGGGGAACAACCATTCACTGCCTCTTCAAGTATGGGAATAGGAGGGAAGGGGGAGGTTGAAAACAAGAGGAGGTTTTTCCTTTACACAACTCCCAACTAAATTCTGAGAGTCTGTAACATTTCAAGAGGGAATCATACATGCCCTGAAGAATAAATCCCTTGAGGCCTACTAAACACAAAAGAACCATCCCCAGCTCAGGAAGTTCAGAACTGCCAACTGCCCAAAGCCTGGTGAAGTGTTTGACCTGTCCTCATGCTCTTTCTCAGGCATCGGCTGGTGGCCACTCCTGGCAAGGGGACACTGGGCTGCACAGACATCTGCACTGACCTAGGTAGTGTGGTCACTCGTGTATTCTTGTACACACACATTTTCAGGGCAGGGGGGTATCTCTGGTGTGAGACTCATGTGAAAGTCTTATGCACTGAACTGTCTCTAGAGCCAGCATTTTTTCAGCTGTAGAATACGAGCATAACTCCTTAGCATGGAGCTGCAGGCGTATACGATGTTCCCAACATAAGAATTTATGCACGCAGTGCTTCAGCTACTTATTTCATAGTGAAGGCCTTTACTTGCTTCCATGCAAATGTGCAGTTCCTGCCACCGACATTTGACAACTGCATTATATTTGGAAAAGCAGATTAAAGGCTAGGATCAGACAGAATAAAACAATTCATGCATAAAACTTAGCTTAACTGCAAAAGCACTGTGATGTTCCCACAGAGCTCAAAGGACCATCTAAGACAGTTCTCTTAAAACTCTAATATGATAACATAATCAATATATCAAAGGTTGCTTGTGTTAGACGCACTGAAACACATTGCTGTTGGCTAATCAGTAATCCCAGAAAGATGGGAAACCGCCAATTTTTTTTCCTACACTAGCTTCGACAACCTAACCTTTTCATACATAACCCTTCTGATACATACCCCATCTATGTAGTCCTGACTCTTCCTCCCCACCCCACAAAAAATGAAAGAAACGCAGTTTAACACATCATACAGACTGAGAATGTGGATTTATGTCTATATTAAGGCATAAAATTATTAGTATTTATTATTCAATGGAGCAAACTGCTATGAAGTGCAAGGAACGGGTCTTGTTACAGATGCCATGTGAATCATAACTTTGATATTTCCTGATGTGTATTTAAAACTCCAGCCTCTAAACAGCACAGAGTATTTCTGGATAACGTTACCATGTGTGCATACAACATGTGCATGCAAACTATGCATCCACGCTGACTGTTGAATAGCAGGATTGCTACAGCAGCTGCCCTAGTTGCAGGCCCCTCTCTCAAGAAGTCAGACTGCTCCTGTCCAGCCAGATGCCAACTGTCAGCCAGGCAGGGCATGTGCTGCTGCTCTGCCTACATACCCAAACATGGCCAAGTTGTCACCACATTGGTCAGGTCTGTCAGAATGGCCGTGTGCTGGCATCACAAACACAGTACACAGTGGTGGGAAGGGCTGCAAACACAACACAAGCATCTGGTGGAAAATGGACAACAATGGCACGACTGGCTGAACGGCACAGGACTTGCAATGCTGCCTGAAAGAAGAGATTTTTATTGAGGAAAAGGAATGAGCAACTTCTTCACTTCTTTCCAGAGAAGCCCACAGCAGTGGATATGTTGTTCTATACAAACCGCACCCCAGTAAACTGCAGTGGACTGTTCTTGGCTCCTTCGTTCCTACAGATTTTGACCAACTGGAAGGGTTGCTACGCATATCTGAAATACCTTCTATAGTGCATTCACTGCAACTTCTGAAATTACAAAACCATTCATAACAGAAAGCCCCAACAACCCCCCAGTTGGCTTCTTCTTTGCTTGTGTTTGAGATTGCCTGCTCTTCTCCACCAAAATACCCTAACACTTCATCTCCCTGAGCTGCCTCTTTCCTAGAAGAATTGGCCACTTGAGCCCCGGTGGTCGGAAGCAGAGCTGGTATTTTCCATCTCTTCTGTAATGTGATCTACGCCGTCTTCCCTAATAAACCTCAAACCTTTTTTTTTTTTTATTAAGAAAAGGCCTTTTTACAATCCAAAAGCAACTAGGAATCCTGCAGTAAATCCACTCCTATTCCAGAAAGCCTTCAGCCCCAGAAGTGATACTGACGTTTCAGCAGAAATCATGTGGGAAGAGCCTAAATTAATGTTTGGCTACTATGGGCTATTTTATATCTGCTCTGTAAAACTTGAAGGACTTGAAGAAAGCCAAAATTGAGTTGCAGCTACAGTTGATTCACATGTTTACTAGACTAAAAGGTTTTTGAGAGGCAGAATCTTCCCCTACCCTCAAGCCCCCAGTGTTATTACAAGCTGGCTTCCCTAAAGCATTTATCACTAAATCATGTAACCTTCCCAGGCTTCAAACTGGCATGGCAATGGGCTGGTCTCATTCATAGCCTCCTACAACATGCAAGATCACTGGCTTTCAAATTACAAGTCACAGGCTTGGTCAGACAGAAAGGCTATTAGGAAAGCTGCATACAAGATCCTCACATGCAAAGCCACTACAGCTTGTGGCTGCCTGTGTGGTTCAAAAGCTTGTATCAGGCTGTCTAAAAACACTCTGACAAAAAGAAGGAGAACCAGTTAGAGAAGAATATCAAAGCCTGAGAAGCTGCAAATAACAATAGAGAGAAATAAGTCAGCTATTAATTTTAAGTAAGAGTCACAGCCTTCAAGCCTTCCCACAACAGACTTATCACTTGAGCTGTTTACTGCAGATCAGAAAGCCTAACACTGGATGGCCTTTGATGGTTTTTTTGTTTCTAAAACATACTCTTTTGCAGGTGATTCATAACAAGACAAATTCTCTCAGTTACAGTGTGGGAACTCCAGAGTTTCCAAAACAGAAGAGAAGGCAGAATCACCGACAAGTTCAAAGTGTTCTTTCAAAACATGAAATCTCATACACCTCTAAATTAGCAAACAGTTTTATTCAAGCTCTTTGTTTGCAGTTTCAGCAAACCTAAAAGGGAGTCAACATCCAAGTAATTCAGCAGTCTGCAGAACAAAGAGGACAAGGACTCTCTGAAAGTAAATATTTAGAGTAATGTGCTATCTTCACATAAGCGCAGAATAGTTGAGGCTGGCAGGGACTTCTGAGATCACCCCGTCCAACTCCCCTGCTCAAAGCAGGGTCAGTGACAGCAGGCTGCTCAGGGCCAGATCTAGTTGTTTTTGAGTATCTTCAAGGATGGAGACTCCACAACACCCTGGTGAACCTGTTCCAGTCTCTGACCATTCTCACAGTAAGGAGCAAGATATTTCTTCAGCTCACAAAGAGCTTTCCTTTGTGTCCATTGATTCACTGGTACTGAGTCAGTTCAATCTGATGCCTGCTCTCACCAAGGGATATGACATCACTCACGTCAGCAATGACATACAAGGCTACTGACCCATCTACAGGAGTGGATGAATGAAGCACAGCTCCACGATCAAAGGAAATCACTGTTCAATGGAACAGGAAGCTGCATTAGGCATCTGATTACAGGCCTGGCAGGACCAACCTGATCAATGTTTACCACTCTGCACAGTGCGCTCACTGCATATAATTGTGTGAAATTGCATTACTCAGCCTACAGCCTCCCTCAGGAGGAGGAAGGAAGGAAAAGGGGCCCAAGGCAAGAGATTTGTATCAGTCAAAGTCTACGTATTGATACATGGGAGTGAGAGTGGATTGCTGTCAGTGGTTTTTGACCAAGCAAATTTTCTTCTTTAGAAGCATGACAAATAACAACAAAATAAGATCTCTGCTCATTAGTCCACCTACAACATCAGATGAATTTTCTGAGTACGCTGTGAGAGAAAGATGTGTTTCCCAAATCATCTTCACTGCCAGCCACTGCATATTGCCACCCACCCTGCTCCTTACTGATCCGGAACCTGGATTCCTCATTTGCAGTAGCTGGGTTCCTCCAGTCTCTTCAACAAGCAAACGCCTGGGTACACTAATTGTGAATGAAACTGCTACCAGTTGTTTTCCACGCTAACTGAGCGGATGCCTATCAGGAGGGGTAAAAAAGCCCTACAGTCATCAACCTGATCAGTGTTTGCTGCAGACTCACAGTTTCTGTTCATGGGAAGACACTAGCAAGAAGCTCTCTGCCTACTGCAGTAGCTAGCAGAGTGGGTATTTCAGTGCTTGCTTTCAGGACCTCCCTTTCATGACAACTACTTTTTGTTGTTGAGATTCCAAATCCAAGCAAAGCACTCCAGAGTTTAGTACAACCTGACAGACTGGGCAAAACGAGTTGTCTCAGCAACAAAGGATATGCTTTCCTGTGTTTAATATCCCTTTAAAAAAAAATCCCCCGGAGACAGAGAAGCCAAATGATCTTTAATATTAGACTGGGGTATACAAGGACATCAAAAAGAAGTATTACTTACTAATAGCCCCTGTGTAGGTTGGCTGTGTAAGGTCTTTTGGCACCTTCCTGTAGATGTCAAACCTGAAAGAGGAAAAGCAACAGCCATAAAACAGGTGGAACATTTCAATGCATTTCATGTCCCCACAGGGATGAATGATGCTGAACTTTTTCCATCCAGGTTTCCAACATTTTTTTCAGTTTGCAGGAGGATATGACAAGGAAAAGCAAAACAAAAACCCTTTTTCTTTTGTACAATTATGTAACTGTGCTCCTTTTTGGCTCCAATTTCCAAAGCACTTCTCTCCACCTCCCTCCGCTTTGCTGTCATGGATCTGTGCAATCTGAACCGTGAGAGGTGCCAGGGAAGAAGTCATGCTGGACAAGTTTATAGACCGCCGTAAAAGGAAAAGGATACTCTGCAGACTCCTGACTGAAGAGGCCTGGCAAAAAGAAAGTTAGACATAACCTGTATTGCCCCTTGTAGTTTGCATCCCACAATAGCCAAAACCTGACAATACCAAAGTCAGCGATCAGGGTGTTGAGACAGGAAACCTACCCTTGGACACCAGATACACAAGAGACATTAACCCAAGAAGTCTGCTACTCCCCCACCAAAATCCAGCTTAATATTAGACCGTTGTTTTGATTCAGTCATATCTTTTAATATCCATATGGCTCAGCTTTGCTATTTTAAACCCTCCATGGTTAAACTTTCACTGCCCTTATGTTAGCTGTATTATTTCCTACAACCTTGTGTTCGTGCGCCTCCAGCCGCAATGCAGCTCTGACATCAGTTTTTCCACCACTCAATAAAAATTAATTAATGCATTAAAAACACACACACACACCCTAAAGAAGGAAGTGACTGGTTCTCCCCCAAAATAGACTTTTTTTTGATATACCACAAGTGGGTGAGATTTGATGCTTTTTCCAGCTCTGGAGATACATGAGAGACACCAGCTTCCAAATCTGTATTCTATACTGCAGCAAGATGAAACACCCCCATGTTTATTCAGCAGTTCTTCCTACTACACCAAATATTACACTGAGAGTTTAAAAACTAGATCCTCTTTTTTCACTCTTCATTTGTTGAGATCACTTGAAACTTGGAGACACTCTGGGGGAACAAAACAGCATTTGCCCTGCATGAGATTTGGAGGACATTGTCACTGTGATTCATTCAGGAGTTGAAGCTGGCGGAAGGAAGGATAAGAGAGGGAAGGAGAGCAGATATAAAGATAGCTCATCTGCCCAGCTCAAGTCCTGAACAAGCTATGCAATCACTTAACCGTTCCAGCAACCCACTGCAGTACACATGACAAAGCATGCTGCACAGGCTACGCATGGAGCTATAAGTTTTTATGACTCTATTCACTGCCATCTCCGAAACAGATTAGTAATATTCCTGAACCAAACAGTCCATTTATGGTTTTCCAGCTGCCCTGAGAACATCTGGAAAGTGCTGTTTACATTCCTTCCACATACACCAAAGCAATAGCAGCAGCAGATGGTAAAGCAACCCAGAGTAGCTGCTGACATCATGGTGTCACAGGCAGAACTACCAGAAGTAGCTGATGGCTCCTGCTCACAGCCTGTTAAACGCTGAAAGCTGGTGTTGTCTTGCCAAAGTCACAATAAGAGATCAACAAGGCTAAAAAAGCCAAGAGAGAAAGCAAAAGAGGGAGACAGAGCGTGAGCATGTGAACACGCAAGGGCTGCTGAGTGTGAGGTGAACAATCAGAAATAGGAAATAGCTCTGTGCTGGATTCAGTAAAAACAGCAGCATGTGGATACTATAAAAGGAAGTTTGTTCTTACAATGAGAAATATTTACTAGTATTAAAATGATGACCCATCACAGGATTGAAAAAAAAAATAGCTTTTTTAGTAACTCAGTGGAAAGTTGATGTCATGGCAGAGTTCTCTCCTCTCAGACTGCCAGCTTAATCACATAAGTGACAACCAAACCCTCAAATCAAGTTTTACATGGTGTAAGCTAGGATTAGGCAAAGACACTGCAGAAAGCAACCAATGGCTCCCAGCCACATCTGTTTCCTGGCTTTAAGTGCTTAAAAAGCAGTTCACCATCTCTGTGCTACTCTGCTTCCCATCTCTTCTACCACAACATTACATTCCCTCTCTTTTCCACTGCCATGACACACATCTAAAAAGGGCTTTAAGCAAGTCTCTGGATCTGATTTGCCTGGAGTTCTGTGAACTGCTGGGTCTACACCTATAAGTTCAAACCTTCAAGAAAGCACAGTACAGCACACTGAACAGCTGTCATGTGAGGTCCTTAACAGACCTTAAGGATCACTTAATGTACGAGCACAGTGAGAGTACACAGCCTGCTAGGCAAAGAACACCAACCAGTGTCGCAGCCATCAGTTTACAGCATAGAGGCACATACAACAAGAGTACAGAAAAAGCCAGGAGAACTGAATAAAGCTTTAATGGCTTTGTTCTGTAGAATTAACACATCTTTAGATAAGGACAGACACTACAGAATAGCACAGAATTGAGAGTGGACAACGTACATGAAAGAGGCAATGAAAGCAGACTGGATCAACCACGACAAGTGCAAGGTCCTACACCTGGGTCGGAGCAATCCCAGGCACAGCTACAGATTGGGCAAAGAAGAGATTCAGAGCAGCCCTGCAGAGAAGGACTTGGGGGTGCTGGTCGATGAGAAAATGAACATGAGCCGGCTTCAGTGTGCGCTCGCAGCCCAGAAAGCCAACCGTATCCTGGGCTGCATCAAAAGGAGCGTGACCAGCAGGTCAAAGGAGGTCATCCTGCCCCTCTACTCTGCTCTTGTGAGACCTCATCTGGAGCATTGTGTGCAGTTCTGGTGTCCTCAACATAAAAAGGACATGGAACTGCTGGAACAAGTCCAGAGGAGCCCACGAGGATGATCAGGGGACTGGAGCACCTCCCGTATGAAGATAGGCTGAGGAAGTTGGGGCTGTTCAGCCTGGAGAAGAGAAGGCTGCGTGGGGACCTAATAGCAGCCTTCCAGTACCTGAAGGGGGCCTATAGGGATGCTGGGGAGGGACTCTTTGTCAGGGACTGTAGTGACAGGACAAGGGGTAATGGGTTAAAACTTAAACAGGGGAAGTTTAGATTGGATATAAGGAGGGAATTCTTTCCTGTCAGGGTGGTGAGACACTGGAATGGGTTGCCCAGGGAGGTTGTGAGTGCTCCATCCCTGGCGGTGTTCAAGGCCAGGTTGGATGAAGCCTTGGGTGAGATGGTTTAGTGTGAAGTGTCCCTGCCCATGGCAGGGGGGTTGGAACTAGATGATCTTGAGGTCCTTTCCGACCGTAACTATTCTATGATTCTATGATTCTATGGACGGTAGGGAGGAAGGAGGAAAACCTAGTTGGAATCTTATGGATGAATGCAGAGCTGGATACCTGAAGGGACAGCAAGACATTGAACTTTGACAAGAATTATGGATACGCTGGCATGGCCAGAGAAGAGAGCTGTCTTGTTAACTCTGAATTAAACTCTGAGATAGAAGAAGATACAAAATGAACAGGATTCAATGAAGTTTGTGAGAAAAAAAAAAAAAAAGTATGTTTGTGAGACACCAGAGAAACAAAAATCCCAGCAATAAGTAGAAGATGGTACCCCAAAGAAGGCCTCATCAAACTTCTCAAACAAATCTGTGAACTTGTTACTGTACCAGGAGACCATAAGCCCCAAGAAATGACAGATTTGTGAATGCCACAGCTCCTATCAGACTTAAGGGTTAAAAACCTAACCAACTTTTAAAGCTCTACAAGACAAACATGCCTCTTTTTGCCACTGGCTTCTTGCCTCTCTCACATAGCTCAAAGCAATTTCAGGGGATCACTTAAACCGTCCTGGGAAGAGAAAAGAATGAGGATTAAGACACCACAGAGATGTGTAATGTATGAGGGAGGAGGCCAAGGAGTCGCATGCATGGTAAAGGAAAACAGGTTTTACTTGCCCTCAGGTCAAATGTTCCTGCAAGCACCTGCAGTAAAAATTCCAATAACCCTCCAGGTTCCCAAGGCACTGGTCACTTGGAAGAGTATTTGTACCCTGGGAACAGAGAGAAACCTTGTTCTCTGTACACTGCAAAGGCTGCATTACGAATTTCTGATACTAGCACATTCAAAGCAGTGGAAGATATTACAAATGCTGGAGGAAGACTGGATGTTCAGAAAGGTTACACAAGCCAGCTCATAATGCAGCGAGACACACTGTACTACATGGTGAATATCCACTTCCATAGTCTTGTACTCATAGCCTAAATGACCAGGAGAAACCAGGGTGTAGATTTACAGCATATTCATTGCCTCGGAGTAACTGGTACATGAACTCTCTTAACCTGCAGTGCTGTGCAGCAGTCTGCCCTGCTTTCACACTGGGATGTATTACTTTACACTTACGAAGCATGTACACGAACAGTTTCCACAGGAGAGCTAGCATGTTATTTATATATAGCTTTTGGCAACTTTCTTCCTTTGTTCAGAAGGACAAGACTTGTAAGGCAAAGTAACATCTTTGAGTTAACTGACACAGCTGCACAGTGGAAACAAACTCTCTGCTAGGAAAGTTCTTCCTCCAGGTCATACGTATCCTCAAAGGGAAGGCTGGACCTTTCAATACCAGAATACAAGGCTAAAGATAGAACTAGGCTGTCATCAGCATAACAAAGGAATTTCCTGACCCATCTAGTCTATCTATTGTTTTTTCTTTCAATGGAAAGCATGATTACAAACAAAACAAAAAAGAAAGCAGTTTGGCAATACCAGAGTTTTGCAGGAACCAACATTCATAACTAACACCAGGGAATACTACAATACCTTTTTCTCAGTCCAATGTTGAAAGGACTTAAAATCCTTTCTCACCTTCTAGACTGGAATGTCGACAAACTGGTAAAGCATTGCAAAAAAGAGCAGCACAAGCATCATTCCTAAATAGGTTCAAACAGAGAGTTCACAAACCTTTACATGATCAAGCCAAGTCTGAGGCAGAACTCTGTCTGTTGGACGGGTGTGCAACAGTCCCCTCAGAAATACTGAAATTACATGTTTGGTCTCATCTTATTGCAGTTGCACAAGTGGGTGGTGAGGTAACATTGCAGATGGGTGCACCTCGATGGAGCCAAACAAAAGGATGGCAGATTTAAAGCGCCGGTAAACATTAGAAGGACTTCAAAAGCTGTATCTAGACTAAAATGGGCTATGGCTATTCAAAGTCTTTTTCTTCAGACAGAAGTATATGCTCTGCACCTTCACTTTTCAGGATTGCCTAGAGCCACAGAAAGCAACAAAGTGTTTAACAAGCCCGAGTCAGATGCAGTGGCGCTCATCTGAGTGGGACAGCCACAAATGATGATGTCCAAGGCTGGAGGATATGCAGAAGCAATGGTAGGTCAAACCCTATAGAACGAAGCAAACTGACATCATCAGCCCTGGGGTGATTCCTGACTTCCCTTTCAAATCTGTCAGATTGACAGTACAAGCCAGGGACAGGGAGGAAGATGATGACTACCCAAACACTGGTTTTTTTTAGAGTAGATACTTCAAATGCCTGCCCTATGAATGGGGGTGAGCTCATCCCCTCAGCAGGAGCTGCTATGGGCAGAGCTAACTGCCAAGGTGTGCTTTATACACCTGAACAGCTTCAAGCCTGGATCTGAAACATTTCAGGAAAGGAAGTAAGAAATACATTATTTCACTGAGGATTACAGCCCCTCCAAACAGAAAGATCCTCTCTGACATCTCTGGAGACTGAAAAGAGCTTTAGCAAAATACTGTAGTAATACTTCTGTAAGATGCTGTTAACTTTTTCATGAGCAAGAAGCAAAGAACTTGAGGCAATAAAAATATATCAATAATTACAAGTAGAACCAACCAGATGTTGGTTAAATCTGAATGTCTTGTAGCAAAGGGTTACTCTCAAACCTGGAGCTCACATCAGAAAAGGAAGAACACTAATTCTTCAGTTTACAGCATTTTTGCAACCCTCAAGCATGCCCACCCCTACCTGGCATAAACAGAGGAGCAATGCACTGGCCTTGTTACCTAGGCAGATATTCAGAACACAGCTTATAAACCTCCCTATACTACTGACTCACTGTGTGGAGTCACTGCAAAGAGACAGCAGATGCTTTAGGTCTGTCTGTGGAGCACTGAAACACAACTCTGGAGCAAGCAGCAGTGGGATGTTTTCATGTTTCCTTCTGCAAGGTCTATTTTTACTGATTTAGCTAAGGGGCAAGAGAAAGATTGTTTTGCAGCTCTTGGACTATATTTTGGACTCCAGTTAATCAAGCGGCCAAGCAAAAGTACAACACATTCACATGTGGCACCTGGTCACAGAACAAAATTCAGGCACCATAAATCAGCAGCGAAAAGATTAATTTTCATCCATTTCCGCTCCTCAGATGATTCAGAAATTTAGCTTTAATACTCACAGACAGGGGAAGAACATTTTTGTTCTTCAGGCAGATTACATTTCTCCTCAGAACAACTGAATACTTAAACATTAGTCTTTTTGAAGCACAGTGGCTCTATCGTAGGTACTTTTGCAGCACATACTGAAAGGGGAAGGTATTCAGAGGACCCATTCATTACAAGAAATTACATTTCAGATGTCAAAGATTAAAAATAAAATAAAAACCCCGATAATATGGCTGACATTCCACCTTTAGCAGGTCAGTGGTGGCGTAAATACATCATGTCATCTCGTCTTAGCAGCAAGGGTCCATGGCTGTGATTCATACAGAAGAACGTGGGTGTTGAAACAACGCTTATTCTCCACCTCCCAGATTAACCAGCTTTTAGAAGTACCCTCTATTTTTCAGCAGACACCACATTTGAAGTCGAGGTCACTAATTCCCGGTGACATTACTCACTCTCAATAACAAGTCAAGGAACAACAACCTTAAGTTTATTACACATGAGTAGCTTTGAGATCTCTTTGAAAAAGAGCCGGCCTGGTGCTGCTGATTTGCTTCATTACCAAATAACTTTGCTTGAGGTGAATGCAAGAATAGCATGTTTAACAGCAGAAACATAACTTCACTATTAAGTTAACCAAACAACTAACAATTTTACAGCAGATTTGTTTAAAGTAAACAAATGGGGAATTATCAAGTACAGACACAAAAAGTTGATATTGAAAACATTATAAAGTTGGTGTTGTTACGGCAATAAGAAATTAGAAGTACTTTGGAGCCAGTGCTTGCATTCCAACACACTGCATTCTGGAGACCTAGTACTGGACAAGTGTTCATTGATTATGAGTTGGGAGCAACAGCTCCATCACAATCTGTCAGATAGCATAATGTATTTCAAAGAGAAGAAAAAAGATGTGGGGGAGGTGTCCCCAGGGTTTCCAAGATACAGGGGACAACTGAGATATCCAAGAAAATGCTGACTGGTGGGTGAATCCTCCCAGCCTAAACAGTCCCAAAAGGCTTTCAGGGTATGCAAATACTCCATCCCTGATTACTTCTTAGTAAGAAACATGACTGCTCTGAGAAACAGAGGGGCTGCAGGTTGAGAAAGAGAAAGGCAAGGCTTCTGTGACACATACACAGAGGGACAGATTGGTTGCCAGAAGAAATGAAGAATAATACATCTTCCAAAGCTGAGATGGCTTCCTGGATCAACAAAAGCCCTTGGTCAAGGGCTCAGGTTTAAATCACATTACAAAGGAGCAAAGAAATAATAAACCCTGTGTTCAGTAGCAGTTGGCACTTAAGTGGGAGGCTGTAGGGCATTGATACGGGCTGTACCACTCAGACTTCTGTTGAGATTTCCTCACACAATACCTACGTATCTGCAGTACAGCTTAACTCACTCCCAAGATAGCTGTGTAAACCAGAAAGCAGGAGTAAGTCCGTCTTTTCAGAACCTTCTCAGAGACATGATCGCACTAAAACCACTGACCCTTCTGTAGAGCAAGAAAGCAAGCTCTCAAACCTGGCATGCCAGCTAACACTGAATTTGCAGGCTATTCGATGAAGTGAAACAAGGTTAGGCTGGCCTTTTAAGGACTATTTCATGCAAGAAGTGTTTCCTTGCCACTGCACAGGGGAGTAACAAGCTGATTAAAGCAGTTTTCAAAATCTGCTTCCACTTCTGCTTCTGCTCATGTGCTGGTTATACCCTTACCCATCTTAGCAGCAAGTAGCATAGCTCCTGCAAAGTGGAGATACATTCAGGTGCAATATTGCTGCTGGTTTTTCCCATGTGTCAAGTCCTTCTTGCAAACCAAAATGAATCAGAGTATGGCTGCAGGCTTCAAATATCAAGAAACAAGCAGGCATGATGTCAGTATTTCTCCACATACACGCCGATTCCTGACTAACGTAACAAAGAACTTGCCCGTTCTTTACGAAGTCCATTCATTATGTACTCACCAGTAAATGCAGTTACAAGTGACAGAGAATTTCTACCGTTACACAGTATACTTGCTATTTCAAGGAACGTAATGACACAGAGGTAGGCAGAGCAGACACACTAAGTTTTATGAAACTTGTTCTTCAATTAAAAAAAGAAAAAAGGTGCTTTTTGTGAAGATAAAGCACTCAATTATAGTTGGGTTTCTTTTTCAGATGGATAGGAAAACTGCTACGCAGTGTATTTCTAGGAACCTATTTCATTCGAAACAACAATCTCAGACTACTTTTGATGAAAACTACATGCACTGTGGAAGGTACACAAAAAGCAAGGCAGCTGCCAAACACAACTTTGGACAATCAAGCCTGTGCCAGCAACCATTTCATCTTCGATAAAAGTAATCTTGAGGAAGCTCTGTCTGATAACAGGTTAGAAAACATCTAGTGTCTCTTCTTTCAGAGCATCTGCCATTTAGACATACTAAATAAATTCATTTTTAGGCCACATGCCTCTGAATTACACCAGACTCTCTAATTACTTCATGCAGATATCAGTGAATCCATGCAACTAACAATGTCTATTCAGCTGCCATGGAAGAGACGAAACATCCTTAACTTTGAGGATTAATTTTCCCTGGAGACATGGGCATAGCCTTAGGATTTGTCACTCAACACACTTCTTCCTCTTGCCATTTCCCATCTGCCTCCTTGAACACTTCTATTATATTGCTATATTACAGACAGATGGCTCAGAGACCAGAGATGGTTGGTTCAATCACCATTATTTGGTTCTACACAAGAGCTACAGACCTGATGCAGAGACACGCAGCCAGCCCACAAGATTTGTATAACTGAATCTATTTTTAAGTCTGTCTTTTCAGGACAGAAGAGGTGCATTAGAAGTTCAGGAAACCAAGTGGGGGTGAAGTGGTGAGAGGAGAATGAGCAACGTCAACCCCACTTCAGGAAACAGGTTTAAGTGCACATGAAATGAGCTGGAACACTGGCTCTGAAGAGTTTTCAACCAGTATGGGCTACCACACAACTTCCTTTCCTTGTATCACTGCTGCTACCACCTCTAGAAGAAGCATCCCTAGAGACAGCAGAGGAGGTTATGGACTATGACTCATTCGGTACCTGCTGCTATTAAGGCTCTTAGCAGAGATACCACTTTTAGTTGAGAATACAGCAATTCACTTTGCATAAAATGCTTTATCATTTACACAGAGGGCATAGGAAGCAGGAAGAAACTGTCATGATAAATGTAAATTGGATTAAGTCCAACTGACATTCAAAGGTGACTGTGCACAAATAGACTCCATTTTCTCCCTCAAGCAAAACTTCAGAAGAAGCTGGTGTTACAAAGCAGAATTTAATCACCATGTCTGCTCAGAAACTTCCTTCTACCCCCCAAAATCAGTGTAGCTCGGAGGCAGAAAGGAGGGAAAACAAAACAGAGCACTGGACATCATAGAATGGTCTGGGTTGGAAAGGAGCTTAAATCTCATCCAGCTCCAAGCCCCTGTCATGGGCAGGGACCCCTTCCACTAGAGCAGGTTGCTCCAAGCCCTGTCCAGCCTGGCCTTGAACACTGCCAGGGATGGAGCAGCCACAGCTTCTCTGGGCAGCCTGTGCCAGCACCTCAGCACCCCCACAGGGAAGAACTTCTACCTAAAAGCTCATCTAAACCCACCCTCTTTCAGTTTAAAGCCATTCCCGCTTGTCCTGTCACCACCTGCCTTTGTCAAAAGCCCCTCTCCAGCTTTCTTGTCAGCCCCTTTAGGCACTGGAAGCTGCTTTAAGTTCTCCCTAAAGCCTTCTCTTCTCCAGGCTGAAGAAGTCCAACTCTCTTAGCTTGTCTTTGTAGAAGTGCTCCACCCCTCTGACAATCTTCATGGCCCTCCTCTGGGATTCATGTATCTTCTATGAGAATTCACAGAATCAAAAGGAAGCTATGGAGAGACTGTTGTCAGAGCAAGATCATTCAGGCTGAAGCCTAATGGCAAAAGAGAAACACCCATCGGTACAGAGTGGTATTTCTAGAGAAACCTTCCCACTAAAGGCATGCTACTTTGTGTCAAGGAGCATTTTTATCTTTGTCATCTTCTGACTGCTGAAGCAGAGATGCGCATCACCTAAGCGAAGCTTAAGAATCTTAAGTACAAAGTACGTAAGAGAATGTCTGCCTCCCCAACAGCTGAAGGTACTGCAGGGTCAGTATTCACCAACATGTTTTAGAGATTTCATGAAGCAACTCAGCAGAAGAGCTGGCTAACAGCATC
Organism: Lathamus discolor; assembly: GCF_037157495.1. Taxonomy (NCBI): domain Eukaryota; kingdom Metazoa; phylum Chordata; class Aves; order Psittaciformes; family Psittacidae; genus Lathamus; species Lathamus discolor. The sequence goes on along the minus strand of NC_088893.1, from coordinate 10,858,222 downwards.
CACTGAAACAGCCAGTAACTGGGAAGGCACTCCCCACCTGCCTGTCCATACTCCATAACACTAATATGAAGTGAAATACTGGAAAGAGCATTAAAAGGAAATCACAAGATTTACAGAGTAGAAGTTATGTCAGAACTAACTATGTTAGATGATTTTGTTTTGTTTTTAATTGAGGAAACATCAAGATCAGCATGTCTTTTTAAGTAAAACCTGTCTTTATTCTAAAAAAGTAGTGACTTCCAACTCCCTGTGCATTTTCAACTTCTTATGGTCCTTGCTGTACATGTGCTGGACAAGAATCCAGAATTTTCCACAGATCTATCAAAGAAAGAAGAACATCTATACAGCAATAAATTCACTCTAAAGCAGTCCAAAGGAAGCAGAGGTGCCTTATTCTAGTGCCTTCCTCTACACATATACAGAAAGCATTAATTCTTGTATTTTTATGAAGAAATATTAGTTCAAGATTTCATTCTTAAATCCTTTCTTTAGATCATGCTGCTTTTCTTCTCATCCAAAGACAATGCTCCGACAACTCTGCAAGAACACTTAGCTCCTACACAATCCAGTACAGATAAAAAGTGATAACTCTTCTTCCAACGAAGTAGGTGAAATCTCTCACCCGAGTTTACAGTGGGAAAACAATGGCAGGAAGTCAGCAGCAGGGAAAGAAAATATGAACTACTGACTCCGAGTGCTTCATTTCGTAATTTTGTTAATTCTTTGTTTAAATGACATTTCTATGTTTCCTGTCTGCTGGCAGATAAGAACATAATGTGCAGAGAGCAACTCAAGACAGCTTCTGAACAGCCATGCTGCAATCCTGCCGATGGGATGCAGCAGTGGGAGCCAAGAGACCTGAATTGTGTTCAGTTCCTAGCACTGACTCACTGTGTAATTTCTGCTCCAATTAAATCTTTATTCTTCAGCTTCATTTTGCGGAGTGGCACCCGGTAACATGTGCCCACCTTTCATGAGCATGTTGAAATCTACAGATGAAAAACTCTGGAAATAGACGAGGCATTACTGGTCAAAGTTCCAACTTGTTTTGAAGGTCTGTACAAGGAAAGCTGCAGGAAGATGGGCTTATGAAAACAAACTGAATGCGCACTGTGAGAGCTAAGTCTTGGTTCAGTACCAGGGCTGTGCCTAGAGTGCATGTTTACAATCTTGATCAGGAATGGTTTTGTGAACTGGGACACAAACTTTGCAGCATGTGAAATGTAAAATAAGTGAGCCTGTTAAACCTCAGTTTACACAGAAAGTAGACATTGAATACACAAATACCAGACCTGACCCTGAATGCGAGTTCAAGATGCAAATACAGATTCAAAGCAGGACTAATAAGCCGATACTTGTAAATACCAAGCAGTTATTAACACATTTTATAAGATTAACACCTGCGTAACAGCAGATAATATGCAAACACCATTAAGTAATCAGCTAGTCCTCGTTTACACACAATACGATATTAACACACATACTGCAGAAGTTGAGCTCTAATGAACAAACTCTTAAGGCTTCAAAACTCCATTGGAAACTGTTTAACTACTTTGAGCCAGCTCTCATACACGAGGACTGGGCAAAGAGGTGGAGGGGCTAATCCAATTTTAAACTATCTGCACTGCAAGCAGGTGAAGACTGCAATTTCCATGCTCTGTATGACCGAATCCTCACTCACAACATCACACCACTTTTCAAAGCATGATCCACCAAATAGTATTTTTTTGTGACCTGCTGACTCTCCACACTTGTAAGCCCAGGAGTGAAATGTAGGAATAGGTTTCCTTGCCAGCCAGCTCCTCCCTCTTAATTCCAGTTCCAAGAACATAATGAAACTAACAGAGGAAGTTTCTGAAACAAGGAGGAGTACTGAGAACAAGAAAACAAGGTTAGCCAGGAGGACTGTCATTAATTATATAATCCAGCCTTTGGGCAACTGGACATTTAGGGAAAGGGGCTGAGAGAACATTGGAATCATCGGCCTCTGCAGTATTATGTCATCTCTTCTGCTAGTTACAGGTACAGGATTTGTATAGGGGGGAAAAACCCCCACCCAATAAGCAACAAACCCTTTATTTCTAGGACTATGAATCCCCACAACACTTGCAGAAAGAGCGCACAAAAATGAACAAGTTCTGCTCCCATTTAAATTGGTTTCTTTCCAAGGAGCTATTTCTCCTGTTTTCTCCCTTCTGCCAGCCTCCCCAGCACCACTGTGCTGTCCTGCATAACACCCTTTTGTCAACCATGTTCTAAATTTTGTGCTCTTATCCCTTCAGTGAGTAAGAAGCTTGCTCTCTATCACCCAGGAACACACAGCAATTGCTAATGCTGAAAATACACCAGAAATGCAAACTATTTTAGGTGGCACTGAAGGATGGAAGAGAGGAAGCAGTACATCACTGTACTTTTCAAAACAAAATGTTAGCCTCAAACATATTTCAGAAATAATTAGGAGGAGGAGAGTATTTATAATCTCAAATACTCAAAGGCAGAGTCTTGCCAGCAAGCATTTTATTTCCATTTAGGTAGTAAAGCAGGTGTCAAAATGAAGGATGGAAGAGAACTGTATTTTTAATTAAGTGAGCAAACTACACTCTGCTTCATCAAAACAGGAGAAAAGTGTCATGAAGAAAAAATGTTCAAACAGGAGGACTGGTATTTAAAGGTATCCAGCCCTCCACTGTAAGCAAGAGTGACTACTGCTGAGTGGTAGTACTCTATTCTGGAAATCAGAAAGAGAAGATAGAGGTAGAAAGAATGGGGAAGAGGATGAAATGGCTGATCCCCCAACTAAGTGAATAGTTCAGATACTTGAAAGTCATAAGCATACTGTAATCCTTCCTGTCCTGAAGCCTTCATCCCCCGCTTCTTGCTCTTGTAGCTCCCCAACACCTTCCACCACTGCATTGCCCAGACACTTCCTCCAGCGCCATCCCTCACCCATTCCATCCTCTGTGAGCTTCCAGTCCTGAACATCTCTCCCTTTCCAGTTCAAGACCTGACAGCGCAGGGTTTCTCTGCCTCCTGCCATGTTCCTCCAGCTCCACCTCACAGTGCACAGCTGCTGGTTCCCAGTACTGCAAGTGCTGCCGGCCTCAGTGGCCAGCTCCTCAGCCCTCCCCACGAAGTCCTGATCTCTAGCAGACGCTGAACAAAACACAGAAGTTGGTCTGTGATTTCCAAGAAATTACCTACACTCAACTCTGAGCATAACCAGGACACAGCTATGGAAAAAAAAGAGTTGTACCATAGTCTTTCTCATAGCTGTGAAGACTCACAAAACATTAAGACTCTTGCCGCCTGGTACTGCTGAACACCTTGAAACAAGATCTGGCAAGATTAGTTTAGCATCAGAACTGTGTAAATTTCAGGGAAGCTGCTTTCTGAAAGGTTTAAGTCCTGGCTGCACTAGGACGGCACAAAAATCAGAGATTTGTACAAAAGAGCATGAACAAATATAATATCTGGGGAAAAAAAGTATGGGGTTGTGTGAAGAAAATAGCTCCATCTTCATAAGGCTTCCCTCAAAAGCACACAGGCTATCCATACCCCACTGCCTGACAGAGAGATTTCTCCAGATCAGTAAGAGAAAATCCTGTCTATGTGGAGACCTCATAGCAGCCTTCCAGTATCTGAAGGGGGCCTATAAGGATGCTGGGGAGGGATACTTCATTAGCGACTGTAGCCATAGGACAAGGGGTAACGAGTTAAAACTTAAACAGGGGAAGTATAGATTAGATATAAGGAGGAAGTTCTTTACTGTAAGGGTGGTGAGGCACTGGGATGGGCTGCCCGGGGAAGTTGTGAATGCTCCATCCCTGGCGGTGTTCAAGGCCAGGTTGGACAGAGCCTTGGGTGAGATGGTTTAGTGTGAGGTGTCCCTGCCCATGGCAGGGGGTTTGGAACTGGATGATCTTAAGGTCCTTTCCAACCCAAACCATTCTATGATTCTATGTCTGCAAGGCTCATCATCTTATGCTGGACTAGGCCAAGAAAATCACTCCAAGAGAAAACTGTTCAGCCACTGCTCACAGAAGAGAATGAGCAAAGTACAGTCCCCTTGAAACAAATCACTAACTGAGGCTCAGAACAGGATTGTTACTTGCCTGAAGCTGACAAGAGTTAAGACAGCAGAACCATGACTTGAGAAAGTAGACAGTGGCATTTGTGGCTGTATACACACACAACAGCAAGTCTTGCTTTCTCCAAAGCAATTTCTATACAACAAAAGCCATTCTTAACATACAAGATTTAGGGGCAAAACCCCATATCCTTTCCCAGAGCATCCAGCAGTATTGTACTTTTTCAGTATCTAACTTAAGAATATCAATAAACCTGTAGTGACCAGCTCAGATTCTCCTATTTAAATTCCAGCCTAAGCAGATGAGAATTTCTGTATGTGCTTCTATAACTCATTCCTATTTTTCAGTTGCATATAACTATTACCTACAAGTACAACTCGTGCATAACCTGGCTTCCAAGTACGGTTCCTGGTTTTAACTCAGCGTCCATGAAACATCCGTATTGATGTTCACTAGAAAAATGTGATATACACACCCAAGATACACCTGCAACTTGTAGCTGGAGATAGATTTGCCGGTGGGTTTTAGTCCAGATATAATGTGCTATAATGCAGCAGCCAGATTCAGATTTCAGTTCAGTAGGGTTACATTTGATTTAGAGTGATGTGGAACCCAAGAAGGGCTCCAAGACTCCACCTTTATCAGAAAACACAACATCATATATACATTATTGGCTCCACTGGTGTTTTACTAAGCTTTCCAACCTTGCTTTATCACAGCACACAGCTGTCTACAGAGATGGACAGCAATTAGGAGGCCAAGTGATCTGCCTTTGGATATGACTGTTAAATAACTACTAAGCAGTCATGACTGCCTGAAATTCTGTCAGCAGCAATATATGTCTGACCATATTACCATAGCATTTTGAAGGTTCTATTAAATACCACTCTTTCTGGCTTCTGTGGATTAAATGAAATACATTTCATTTGGAAACATCCTTAAAAAAACAAACAGAAAAATAAACATCCAAACACGCACAATTCAAATGCAGCAAATTGCACTATTCGACTAACTGCAGTCTTTACTTGCATGTCTGCCGTGATTACTACTAAAATACTCAAACATTTCACTATAAGAAAGACTTTGTAGGTCGTAGCAAGATTGTGGTTAATTTTTTGGACAAGTTTTCCATTTTTGGGACAGCTGGCTCCATACAGAAATACCTAGACGACACTTCAGGGCTTGTATTTGGATAGAAGGCAAAAAAAACAGATGACTCCACTATTTTTAATTTCACTGTAAGACTGTTCTTTTCTCAACACCTCCACCATCTGAATTACAAGCCTTAAAAATACACATGCACACTTCAAAATACAAGCTCAATGTCCATAGCTTCTCAGTCCATGCTGGTGGCATTGCTTCAACTCTGTTTACAGTGTGATTCAGTCATTTTCACAGCAATGAACTATGATGGCATGAAGCAAGCATCTGTGTCATCAATGGGAGAACAAAGGAGGCCAGTTAAAGTTCAGAAAGAACAATACAAAACTTTCCTACAGAGACAGACCTTAATACCTCTGTACTTACTGAAGAAAACTTTTCTACTCCAATATTATCTTAAAAGAAACAAGGGATTAGGGAGATTTAGGGAGAAATATTTACACACATACACGCTATGTATAATCACATGTCTGTGGCATAAACATCAGTAGACTCTGTACAACTCTGCTCGCCCATCTGACTGCTGTGACTGCAGAATAATTTCTCAGGTACCCTCAAAGGGCTATTGTTGAAACAAAGTTAGTCATGGTACTGCCTGGCACCAAAATCAACTTTGGTAATTACGTAAGGTGGCAGCAATACCACTTGGAAGGCTTGTTTACCAGCGACATTGCACAATGTGAAGTGGAATATGCTTGCCAGACGTGGCTACAGTTCAAGATGAAAATAACCTCGCAGAGTTACCAGGCATAAGGGATCAGCTATTGCTTCAGGTAGCTACAGAAGTGCAGGTCCCTACAAAGCATAGAGAAGCAACTATCTAACCAATACAGAACAGTGTTACAGCCACTAGTTATGAATGTAGACATTACCTTAGGAAGTGATGGCTTCCAGCTCAATCACATACAGAATTGAAGATTTTGAACAAAATTGTTTTACAAGTGGCAACATCTATGGCTGTGGAAGAGAGCATAGAATCATGCCCAGCTTAGCACAGGAGACTCACAAACCTTTTCTGATGTGCCATGGCTACACACAAGCCAGTAGGCACAACTCATCTAATCAGAAGCCGTATCATCTGGCCCGAGCTGTTTATTCTTCTCTCTTGTGCATCCCACACTGCTTCAGCCAAGAACACTCCTATCTGCTGCTATCACCACCGTGTGCCTTCTGTAAGAGAGGTACAGCAAGCTCATTTGTTAAAGTAAGTTCAGCAAGTAATTTTGCCAAATGAACTAGTGTGGGTTAATGCAGCTACTTAAACAAGCTGGGAGACAGCCTCAGGTGAATGGAGTACAGAGCACCACGATCCCATGAGAAACTCCTGAGCAAATATGTACATTTCCACTAACATTTGATATTTATTAGGCAGTGCCAAAACACCACGTAGTCACCATTTCTGGTTAACAATCGGCAGATGTACAAACACAGGCCAAACAAATCCCTTACAAGTTTTAAGTGAGATTTCAGGAGTTACAGAAAGATTTTAAGTCACAATCCTCACGAACCTGTCAAAAGAAAAATGGTAGGATTACCAAAGACAGCTTTGTTTCCTCTTAAGCCATACAATACAATAAAGCTATTTTCCTTAAGCTCCAACTGAATGATAAATTGTCCAAGGGGTTGCTTAGTTTGGAAAAATTTTTCTCCTTAGCCTCCAAATCACCTACAATCTGCAGGTTTGCCCTCACTAATCTGGTCAGGAATCAAAGACAGACAAACAGACCTCCCTGATGTTGCTGAAGTAGTCTGTATCACTGGTTTCACAACTGTGCCAGGTCAGGTGTACTGAGCATCAGTTTGACTATTAGCTGTCACAACTCTCGGGTCTAAATTGCAGCCAAACGTACTACCTCTCCTAAAAGCAGTTAAGGTTGGAAGCATATCAGCTTTGGTAAAGACTAGACAATTTGATTCAAAAAAGGCATACCAGAACTGAAGCAAAGACCTGCTTATGTCCCAAAACAACAAAAATGTTGTTTTGAATCAGAGTATCCACATTAAAATAAGTATTTATCACAGATGTGCCAAGGAATAGCTGACTACAGGGCCCTGTTGTATTGTGCAGATAGAATAAGCCTTTGCCACAAAGAATTTCCACTCTAAACCAGCATTTGTACCTAAATCCCATCTAAGCTTGGCCCCTTTCCCTTTCCCTCCAAAATCCAGGTGTAATATATTGGTATTTTATTCAGGTTACCAAGCTGTGGAAAAAAAGCAACAAAAAACCAAACCCAACCAACCAAAACCCTGAGGAAAACATCATAGTGATTAATTATGGGAAATAAATTCTGAATTTCTCAGTTAAAATAAAAATAAGGATTCACAGATATTTGCCACTCTATGACAAAAATGTGGCCAGGGCACAACTGAGAACTGCCCACAATTAGAACAAAACGTGATTTCAGAGCAGCCTATTTTAGCTTTTCTCAGTCTAATCAGTTAATGCTACCAAAATAGTTCAGAAGTTTCAGTATCTGCTACAAACCTATCATCAGTACCTCTTTCGTGCAAGCAGGCAGATGCCAAGAAAAGCCTAGAGATGCAAAAGAAGTTGCAGAAATAACACTCTAGACCACGTCCACATCCAGTGCATGGGACTCACTTCATTTTTATTTCTGTAATTCTCAACAGCAGAGCAGTCTGAAGCCCAGCACTGGCACCTGCTGCTGAAGCTAAGCCCCCCTGCTAACTGGATCACACAACATGCAAGAAACCTCCAGACCCACAATCACCATTCAGATGACCCAGGCTTACACTTTAATCTAGTTATGATTTTAACCATCCACAGGTGCTGCAAGAATGCAGGTGATACTGGGTCTTAAAAGCTGCGGAGGGAAGTACCCTTTCAGCTCCAGTGATATAACTTAAAACCACCTATTCAATAAACATGAAGCTGCTTTGCTGACACACATTCTAAGAAACCTGGGGGAGAGGCAATGGAAAAATCTGTCTCTCTCTTGCAGCCAAGTAGGTTTTTAAAAATGAGAAAGAACCAGGCCTTCCGGAAATACAAACTGATTTAGTAGTTCTGTAGGAGGGCTGGTGCCTCGTGACATGCACTGAACAGACCTGTACTGAAGGCTCCAATCTGGAAGCTGAAAACTTGGTTCTTTACCAACATCACAGCAGGACTGAAGAGATTAGTGCGCATGAAATGCTTCGAAAAATTAAAATCGTTAGGTAAGTACTAAGTATTATTACAATCATAACAATACTTAGGACAGAATCATTACTATTCACCTGAAACTACTGTAAAAAATATTACTTTATTTATGAATTAAATGCATTTTATATTAACAAAGGGAACCACTGAAAAGCCAAGAAAACAGAAGTCCTCCAGACGAGAAAACAAACCAAGGTATAGTACAAAAAAGTGCAATGAGCTAATTCCATATCTGATACAAACCAGTATGCCTCAGACTGACCTATGGAAACAACCTCCAAGAAATATGTTCAATCACTTTGGGTTCTTCACTCTGGCCAAATATGAACCCCTAGGTCTAGAAGACAGGAAAGAGATTTAGTCACATAGACAGAGATGCTTCCTTTAAGTTGGTCAAGAATGCCAGGCTGGATGGGCTTTAAGCAACCTGGCCTAGTGGAGGTGTCCCTGCCCATGGCAGGCAGGTTGGAAACAGATAATCTTTAAGGTTCCTTCCAACCCAAACCATTCTGTTTCTATGAAGAACAGGGACTCTTTTGATCATGAGCTGTTTTCATTACTTATCATTTGTGTCTTTCTTCTCCATTTGAGACTGTAGCAATCTGTTCCTCTGAGAGCTATTCTGTGTGGAAACAGAGCTTGAGTCCCAGAGTTCCACCTCTTTACAACTGATGTTAGATGTCAATGTCCTGCCACTCTAAAATACTAAAAATAAAAGCTCTAAGTGAGGGATTCAACAGGAAAAGAACTTACTTTCCCAAATGCTCTAGCACAGCAGTTAAGGACAGTGATTTCTTCAGATGCACTAGCAACACAGCCCTGTGAAACCTGTGGCTTCCAGAAGAACACAACGCCTCTCCACTCTGAACCTCTGAAGTTTGGACTCTATAAGGTATGTAGGGGCAGTTTTGAAAGTTTCTTAACAATCCCACCCTCTAGTTATAGACATTAATGCCCACTTTAAAGTGTGTGGTAAAGACAAATGTGCCAAAACGTACCTATCGAAGAGAACATCCAGTTGAAGTCTCTGAAAGAAAAACCTTTCATTTGACATGATGGAAAACATTCACAAACTTACTACAGGTGGTAAACTTATTTCTCCAATAGCACTGTACTATGTGTTCTATAGTCGTCAGGAATTAACTGTATGTTTTTAAGTGTATACATCATACTTTACCTACAACAGTAACATTTTCCAACTTCAGAGGATTTTGTTCCACTGACTGCACAATGAATGAAAACCACAACTAAAAGACAGCCCCTAACCTTTGCAAAAATTTTGGTCCTGAACTCTGTTCATGTTTCTAAAACAGGAAAGTGGTTTTTTGCACGTGACAATAGTTTCTCTGTATCTTTAAATGCAAATTTCTTGTTATCAAGGACAGTCTTTTCAAAAATCATCTGTAGAAAAGCTGAACTTCAGGAAGCTTACATTATCCGAGGAGCTGCTTTGAAGTGTCTATTTCTAATCCTCCCATCTGAATGACAAAGAAGTTATTTGCAACTGTGAATCTTTAAAATGCAGATCTGAACTGATGCCTCTATGTTTTTGTAACTCATTAACACAAACTCTGCAACTCAACCCTTATGTCTTTGCTCCATTCCAAAGCGAAGCACTAATGCTGTCTCTTAAGAAGATTATTCTTGGTGAGCCAGTGTTTCCACATGTACATTCTGAGACCCAGCAAAAAATCACATTTTCAAGGACATCTGAGATAACATTTTCTTTATCTGCCATTACAGAGTGACAGCCACAACCCAGGATCCCTTATTCATGTACTATACAAGTCTGAAAACAGACAGCAATGGGGTGTGCAGAATGTCTCCAAAGCCGAGAAGAAATTTTCTATCAAATTTTACACAAAAGCAGAAACGAGGCTCTGGGCCCTGGATCCCACATGATCCAGCAGATGCTGTTTCCAGCTTCAGCAAGTTTTCATTCAGAAGCAACTGCCTCCATGTTCAATAGTGCCCCATGGATCACATACAAGATCCTGTTAGCCTGTATAAATGAGAGGCCCGATTTAGAATTACAGCAAAAATACAATACATGACTTTTGACTGGGTGAGCTAAAAACCTGCATTATCACTATTTCCCCCCATCATCTCAAAGGGGTGCAAATGTATGGTTCATGATGGTCCTGCATGGGAAGCATCAAGCAACAGTTGTATCTCCCAATTCCCAAGAACTTGTATCTTCTTTATTGTAATGTTAATGCTCTAAAAAAACCTACATGAGAAAACTAATCCGTGCAGCTTCCCCATGGCATCTATGAATTTGTAAAGTTAGAAGTCTTTGGTTCAGGACTGGCTTAAAAAGAAAACAAGTCCACAGTTGCCATTTCACCTCCAGGTGAGTCAAAGGGGTCTTTTCCACTTCTGCTTTGGTACGTGAAATTGACCGCTGTGGCCCACGGGATGCAGGAGCCCCAAAGCAAGGCCAAATTCCACAGCTCACACCTACTCAAAGTGCCAAAACCAAAGGCAGGGGTGACAACGTTTCCCACCATCAGCGCTGCAGTGGGTGGCTTTGCCTCACCGTGTGGAGCAACCTCCTAAACCTGCTGTGGGAGCTCAGGGACCGGCGGGAGGAGAAAGGGCCCAGCGCCTTCACCCCGACACCCGTGGCCAGGGCCTGTGCAACACCCACGGCGGTCACCCCCAGGCCCCGCTGCTCCACCCGCCCTGCCCAGAGGAGCTCGAAACTCTTCACACCTCGCTTTGCACAACACCTTACAGAGCAACAGCCGCTCGCTGGGCAGAGCCTCCCAGCTTCCCACATCCCTTCCCTGCCCAGACCTACTTCTCCCATCCCTCCCTCCTTCCCTCCTCCCCTGGGTATCGCTTCGCCCGCAGCCGGCCAAGGGCCTGGCCCACCGCCGCCCGCGCTGCCTCTACCCCGGCCGGGGGTGACGGGGCTGGGGGAGGCCAGGCAGGGAGCGGCGGCCCCGCCGAGGGGCGGGAGAGGCGAGGCCGGGCCGGGCCCCGCGGCGGGGGTGGGCGGTTGGCCCCGCCGCACTCACCTCCTGAAGTCAAAGGGCATGTTGGTGGCGAGCGCCGGGCAGGCTGCGGGCCCCGCCGCCCCCGGCTCTCGCCTCGCTGCCGCCGGCTGCAGGGCCAGGAAGTGACGGGCCCCGCCGCCGCGCAGCACCAGCCCATTGGGTGGCTGCAGCCGGCCGGCGCTTCCGCCGCCGGGTTACGGGCAGCGGCGGGAGCGGAGCAGTGCGGGGTGGCGGGGCTGGGGTTTGCGGCCGGCCCTCGGGGCACCCCTCCGGCCGCGCCTCCTCGGCAGCGCCGCACTCCCGCTGCTTTGAAGGGCTCCCTGCATGGCTGCAGTGCCTCGCAGCTCCGAGGGCCCTGCCAGCACCCCGTGGTGGGCTCCTCACGCACCCCGACCCCTGCCAGCCCCCTCAGCCGACCCTCTGTGTGCCCACAGCGCCCTAAAGGCTCTGCCAGACGCCGTGGGCTTTCTCAGTGCCTGCCCAGGCCCTGGCAGCACCTGCTGCCCCGCAGCCGTGGGGCTGCTGTCCTGTGGGTCTGCCCAGAGGTGAGCCAGCCTGGCAGAGCAGGCTCAGCACGGTGCTGTTGGCAGCCTGCAGTCACTGCCGTGGTGGTGAGGAGCGTTGGAGTCTCACAGCTTCTCCGCAGTGCCCGAGCTGCCTGCAGACACAGGGCTGCCCGAGCCTGCGCGCAGGTGTTGGCTCACGCAGGTGCTGTGCTTCAGGTTGTGTCTGGCATCTATTGCACTCTGAGCATCTCAATAGTAACCACTGATGTTTGTGAATGCAACACAGGCTGTGCTGTCTGGAGATAGTCAAGCGCAGTGACAGACTAGGGAAAGGTGCATGCTTCAAAGTGCCCATAAAGGAAGGAAACCTGCACCACTGAAACACACAACCCTCCCCAGTAGAGGATGAACTCTTTGGTTGCCAGCATGACTCGATGACTTGCTGCGAACAGTCGAACAGTCTTTCTGCAGCTTTATTGGAGGCCAAGGAATTACAACAAGAAAGAGCTCCCCATTCTTTAGGTGAGAAATAGCCCCAGTATTGCCATTTTGCCTGAATGCTTCTGTCTGAGTTCATCCCTTCCACGTTTAATGCAACACACATGGCTAATCCCTCACTGCTCCATACAACACTTGGGCTACTTCCCTTAACGTCACCAGCTAATAGCATCAGTCAGTGGCTTCTTGCTGCAGGTAGTGTGACCACTGCTATATTAAGAAGTGCTTTCACTTGCGTATGGTCCACGTTACATTACAGTGCAAGAATAAAATACAGCTACCCTTTTTGAAGGTACTGCCTTTATTTAAGCTACCTGCCTTGCAAGTCTAAAAGCAGGGCAAGAGAAAGAGGGAAATGCTGTGTGCAACATACTGCTTTTCTAATTGATTTTGCAGCTTTCTTCCTCTTGCTGTAATAATCTCTGCACTTAGAGACCCACATATTCCCATTTTGCCCTTTCACCCAGAAGCTAGGCCCATACCTGGATGAAAAATAAACCAGATTCAAACAAGCAGAGAAAACCTGCCAAAGCGTCAGGGCTGTTAGTCAATGCCATAGCCTTTCAAGGGAAGAGATAATAACTGATGCTGGGACTATTCAAAGCTAAACTGGAGGGTGAGATAACAAGGCACAATCCCTCAGAAGTCCCCAGGGAATAGATAAAAATGCCTAATTGATTTTTTTTTTACTTTTTATCTCAGACATCTAAATTATCCAACCACATTGTGCAAGCCTATTCAGCAGATTGCTAACAGATCAGCCACAAAATCCTGCTGCACTTTGCACTGTGCTCCAAAACTGAACAACCCACTGAAATTAATGAGACAATTCTCATCTGTCATGAGGTCAACCAATTACACAGGCATAGCCAGCGGGTACTATCTGTAGTGGAAAAAACCAAAACAAACCAGTGCTTATCAAGTTGGTTACACAACCAAGTGCTCGCCTAGGTTCCTGGCAAGGCCCCAATATCATTAGCTATTATTAACTGTCTTGGGCAAAGGCATCAGCTCTCTCAGGAGCCAGAAGAGTGCTGAAGTGGTTTACAAAAGCACTTCAGTTGTATGGTAGACAAATCTTGAGGTGGCCTTGAAGAGTCGTTCCTTTTGCAGGCTTGAGGCTCAAGAACACAACACAGTGAGAGCTCACATTGTGAAGATTTTATTTGCAACTAAAAGGTCAAACTCTGAAGAAAGTAATGGGCTCACAGCAGTGCCAGGACAGCTTTCCAGTTGGGTCTAGCTCACTTACATCCTTGCCAAGGGAAGAAGAAGTTAATACCCTGAGATAAGACCCTCGTCACAATATTGTTTAATTACATAAGGCTTCTAGTGAGCCTGAGATAAGAACAGGAATTTGTCCCCAGTCCAGCTGGGTGCGGCTGCTTAGATCATGTTGTGTATTAGAGTGGGAACTAAAAGCACGGGTTTATTTGTGGTGATTGTCACATCATTAGAACTGGAATGAGTAAACTGATGCTGACACCCGATTTAAAAGTTAACTCTTTTTCGTGTGGGCAGTAAGCTAACATTTTCCTGACAACAGTAGGCCTGAAACTATCGTTTCTCTTCAAATTACATTAGGAACATTAATTGAACTAAACTGCTTCTCTGAAATCAGTAAGTAAATATTTTCAGAACCCTTTATCAGTGGAGAAAATGAAGCAGAAGGATTGATTCACCTAAGACTAAAGAGTAAGATCAGCTTCAGCTCTAAAATTAGCAAACAAATCCTTTAATTTCTAATTCTTCTTGCAAATAAAAAATAAAAAATAAAAAGAATATTTTCCTCATTCCAGTTCTCTTCTAGGTAAATCAGATACTGGATGACTGTATCTGGATTCCTAAGTAATGCCTCACAGCAACAAAACTGGTACCTTCTTCCTATTAAAAAAAAAAAAAAAAGTGGCCAAAAAGTGCTTTATTCGAATTGTCTTAATTCCATAAATTCATTCATTCAGCTAACGTGTATTCTGTCCAGGTTTCCTAGATGTTCCTAATTTCCAGCTGATATGCTATTCTTTCATTTTAGCTTAATAAAGTTTATATTAATCCCTGATAAATTTTATTATCTCTATTTTGCAATCTCAGAATTTCCTTTTTACACAGAAAAGTGTAACCTTGATCCTTACCTATTCAGCATGGTTTTGGATAATATCCTATAACAGTCAGGTATGAGTTCCTCTTTTGTTTTGTTTGTGATTCTTTACACATGGCTGAGTTTTGTGTTAGCCTCTGGCTCTTGCTGCAGTTCTTGCATTGGGAACATATTGTAAGTGCTGTGACTGGGTCATGAGCAGCATTGTTTGCGAAAGGTAAAGCTGGGTACATGCAGTCATCATTGAGGTCAATTAGTTTTCGTTCATCAATTGGGAATGTGCAGTGACTGTTAAGGAAGGTGCAGTGCTTATTCACTTATGTCCCTGCTGCTGCTGAGGTGTGTTTGCTCTCAGCTGAACTGAAGCTTTTTATTTGGGACATTGTGCACCACGACATTTTACCCCTGTGCATTTGTTCATGGGATATGCTTGTAGCACTTGTGTCAGGGTGGGTAGGGGACTGAAGCGAGCGCATTGCTTCGCAAGGCGTGTTTACTTGACTTATGTGTTGTATTCTGCAGGGTGTGTCGCTGACTGCATGGAGCATTAAACACAACTGCCGTTCAGGAAAAGGAAGAAACATTTTAGAGAATGAAGAAAAAATGTTATAAAGCATTTAAAAATATAAATAACAGCATGTGAGGAAATCTTTCTGAAAGAACAGGATGCGCATGTAGGTGAAGAATTCAAATACAAGTGCTGGGCTAAGTATAATCACAAATGAAAGCTCAGCCCTTCCTCTTAGGACTTTAGAAAGCTAAATGTTGACAGCACTTTCCAAATACCAAGAAATAAAATCAGTGATCTTTACGTCTTGTTGCAGTGCAGTATATATTTATCTTTATCGCATATGTTATTCTGTCCATCCATTATTGTGAGACTGGACTTCAAATGGACAGTAAAAGAAATTAGTATCTACTCAACTTACTAAGGTCCTAATATATTGACTATATGAGCTTTTTCCTGAAGAAGACATAACAACCACCTCTCTTCTTCCTGCTCAATATGCAAAAGAAATAATCTGATAGATCATGGGGCTGGGTACAGATGCCATGTGTATATTTGAGTGTGGAGAAAGGGGTCTTTGCAGCTGTATGGCCTCTTCCTGTCCTGTGCCAGTGGACAAGCACATCGTTGGGCAATGCTAGGGGGAATCTACCACTCAAAGTCCCTAGAAAATTTACCCTGTGTTTAATGCTATTTCTTTTTGCTTGTTTGGTTTATGCTTGGGTACCAGGAACTTACTATGGGAAAATCGTAGTGAACAATTTTGTGTTTGGTTTCTTTTTTCACTGTGGAAAAGAACCTAACAAAGCAGTTTCAGCTCCTGTCATAGGCTTACCTCATGCTTTCACAGCATCCCTATATTGATTAGTGTAGCTCAGGAGACTGCAAACACATGAAAGGTCATGGCCAAAGGGATATGCAAGTTAACAGTTAACTAGAGCAAAGGACTTTGAACACTAAGACAGAGTGCCAAATCTCAAAGAGATTTGGGATTTCCAGCAAAGAAGAGTTGATTTTCCAGGGGGCAGTGCTCTCCAGTGAGTTAAATGCCTAAATTCCCTGTACCCCGGAGAGGAACAGTTAGGAACTTAAGGACTTCAAGTGCCCTTAGCTAGTACACCAAGTGGCGACATGCCTGCGTCAGCCAGTTGGAAGTACTTAGGAGAAGGGGACCTCTGAATGTCTCACTGTGAAACTCATACAGGACCAAAAAGTGTTTGTTTATGAGTTTTAGTAACACATTTGTCATGGACACCTGAATTAGTCTTCTCAGTGAAAGTATGCCTGGGGGATGAGCCACCTCTGTACTTTAAATACTCGCCAGGCACTGAAGAGCACTGCGCTGGAAGCCAGTTCTAGACCTTTGAAAAGTCTAGAAAGGTCTTTTGTTGTGAGAAACTTTAGGGGAAGGCGGGGAGAAATGTACTTTGCCCAGCTTTCAAAAGCTGAACCATGGTGTGACCAGGAGTGCAAAACTTCTTGTGTCAGAATAGGGTGGCTGGTTAGGGCTCCTAGCTGGGAAACAGTGGCAATATTGGGACTGGGATACCGGTGAAGGGGTCAATGACTTAATAATGCCTGTAATCACTCCTGAGAGTTCCATTCTGCTGTGCACTTTGACTCCTACTTAGTCACAGCATGCCTAGGAAACTGGGTACTTAGGACATTACTGACAACCTGATGGATGGACTTAGGCAAGAGCTAGCTGACAGAATTCTGCCCACCCAGAGCAGTGGGGCTGCTGAGCACAAAAAGGCGCCAGAGCTTTTGGCACCTGAAGGAGCTTTTGCCAGAAACTGCTGCATTTACAGCATCTGATGAAGCTGAGGAGGGGAGGCAGAGCTTTCCTAGGTTTCTGTCATGAGCACAGGCGCCAGCAGTCTGCATGAGCTGCACTTTGGTGCCTGAGTGCTATTTTGGATCTCTCCCAGAGACCTTGCATCGGCATGTGCTCAGTGGGCAGTCAGTATGAAAGCTCAAGAGGGGCTAGGTATGGTAAGTGCCTGGCTTGCTTCATCAAGAATGACGTTCTTAGAATGGGTGGCTTCTTCCTAGGTATGAGCTGTGGAAGCCAGCTCCAGCATCTAAATGCCAAGTCAGGCTGTGCCCAGTTCTCTCTCTAGCAGGAGGAAATGCTATCCTGTGGCCAGCAATACACAGCAACCAGCATTTTTGAACAGAGTACGTATGGGAGGATTCAACAGCATTGGGTCATCACAAAGGCCCTCAGGCAGTAAACAAGTTAACCAAACCAAAACCTTGACAAGGAGGAATTGCTCAAAGAAGGTGCTGGAATCTTTTGTTGGAAGACATGCCAAATCTTGCTGCAACCCTCTGTGGGCAGCCACTCATGCTACTGCAGGTTCTCACCCATCATTTGACCCATTGGAACAAGCCGTGTGCGTGAGACATTGAATAGCACTTCACCAATTTACTTCTGGCATGCTTGTCTGTGCTGCCTTATCAGCTTTCTCAGTGGTTTCCTCCAGATATTGTGTAGTGTTCAGGGAGCTGAGCAAACCCAGTGGGATATTTCAGACAAGATATACATAGTCTTTTTTAATCTTTTTCATAGTAAGGATATGGATTTTTAATTGCTGCTCCTGCAACTTGCTAGCAGGCTGCTTCTTCTGCAAAAGACACTTGTGTTTCCATCCTTTTCACTTGATCACTTGGCAGACCTGTGACAATCAGAGGATTGGGGGGATTTCTGAGTGCTAAAGAATGTGTAGCAGAAGTCGGGGCATGGCTAGGGAAAATCTTTTATGAAGAGGTTTTATTCACCCTCTAATGAATGAAGCCAGAGGTTGTGTCTGGCCAGGTTTCACCTGGAGGCCGTGGACTCAGCCTTTCTGAAGTGTCATTGTTAGGGTACCATTTTTTAGTATCTGGCCTCTTATTTGGGGTGGGGTCAGTTTTGGGTGGTCAACTTCAGTTGACTTGTGATCCACTCTAGCATCTATCCTTGTTGCTGACTTCATCAGTCTGACATTTGGCCAAACAGACTCCAAACTGGTGATTGTCTCTAAGAGTTGGCTCTAGCATATATGAGATGGAGAGTGTGCTGTAAATACACAGATCACACAAAGAAGCATGGAAAGATACAAAAGAATGAAGAGAGTAGCTGCTTGATGCCCAGCAGAAGGGAATTGGGAAGAAATAAGAACAGGTATGTAGGGAGATCTGTGCAGGAACTTAGAGGCGAGGATGAGAAGTTTCAGCCTATGGCAGAAGCTAAGAGGAGATGCATCTGGGGAGCTGATTCATCCAAACAAAGGTCCCTTTCAAACGACAATGTGCATCACCAGAAATCACTAAACCAAAATGACTTGAACAAAGCAACAGATAAACACTTGAGAAAACTCCCCCTGCCCTTAGAGGAAGCCAGGCGAGTCTCCAGACTTCACCCTTACCAGAGCAGACACTTTTCACCCTGTCTCCTGCAAGGCTACTTCATGGTTTCTTGCTCAAGCTTGTCACAGAAGAAAGAGCAAAATGCTGCCTGCCCTCTTCATGCCGTGATGATAAGCCTGCAGTGGCGTAAGGCAGGGTTTATTTTAATTGGACTTTTAAACTTTTTTCCTGGCACTTTAAAGTTTATGAACGGAAAGGATCAGTCTGACTCAGAGACTGGGCTACTTCCAAACATTAATCTTAGCTGCCATATGTTAATGTAGTTTGGCTCTGCTGCATCCTATGGTCTAAAGTCAGATGTCTGTACCCTTTCATCTCTGGTGTCAGAGACATGGGCAGATTGTGATTGCCTGATGTGCAACCTACAGGCATTTGATGGCAGTCTATGAGTAAGAAGGCCCAGAAAACATCCATATTGTGTTCTCCTGAAATTCATATTTTATCATTCTGCAGTGTTGTTTGCCAAAATGATAATGTCCAGGACAACTCTGTTCTGTGCTGACTGAAATCAACATACAGATTTTGTTTATTACAGTATTTTCTTCAAGGTAATAAAACTTGGCGTATGAGGTTGTGTTCAGTAGTACAATATTTAGCCCCTTCCCTTTAAGTTGGCTTGGGAGGATGGATATAACAAACACATAAACAAAGATGACTGTCCCGGTCATCATGATTTTTCCAGCACTGAAGCATGAGTCTCTCATCATTTGTGTTTCACTCTATTCCATTCTCTTTCCCAAATCTTTCCATTCTGCGGTAACTGTTTTCAAGTTCCATCCAGGGTGTACACTCACACTATTTGGTGTTTCCCTGCCCCTTCCTCATCTTCTTACTCACACACTCTCTTCCCTGAAATCATCATGGGAACAACCCTATGCAAAAAAAAAAAAAAAAAAAAAAAAAGAAAAAAAAAGAAAAAAGAAAAAAAGAGAGAAGTTTCCAATTATATTTATTTCAATGGAATTTCCCTGCTGCCTTTTTTCCATATCCGTGGATGTTTTTTGCTAGCAACAATAGTGTGAACAGCGTCAGGAAGATGAAACCTTTACATGAAAACATTACAAGGGCATTTGCAAAGGCTAACATTAGCGTAATGAAACTTATTTTCCTAGATTCTCTCTCAAACCTCTGTGCAGGGAAATGTTTCCTCCAGAGGCAATTCAGAGCAATAAGCTCATTCCATGGAGAATAGAGGGTATCCAGAGAGACTAACTCCTTAAGCCTAAAACTTGAAAGCTTAAAAAGACTGAAATCCATTCTCATCTTCCAGGGAGTTACAGCAGACGTACACCTAGTCCTACTGTTGTAGATGTGTTGGCCTTGTGTGCTGACATGGAGAAAGTTGTTCTTGATTGGATAACTGGTTTATTGTACAGGACAACATCCCTCAGTTCTCTTCCAGCTCTACAGCCAGTTTTCTAAGCAGTTCTGAGCAGGGAGCAGTTTTCTGCATGAGAAATTATGTAGGCAATTATGTTAATTAATATAAGACTTTTCTCCAGGAGGTCAGACATTTGATGGGCAGCTGGTGGACATTCAACTCTAGCAAAGGTTTAAAGCTGAGGTGTTGGTTTATGATAATGGGTGTTAACGATCGATGAATAGATCCCTTCTGCTGTGCAAGAAGCCAGATACACGACCTTCCCACACTGCAGGGAAATTTTACATGCACATTTTACATTGCTCTATTTCCCCACAGCAGGCACTGGAACAGCCAGGCCAATGTTTCTGAGCGTATGACTTACGAACAGTACAGTTACGTTCACTTGCCATCCAGAGACTCGTCAGTGACAAGTTGCAGCCATAGAAGATAGAGATGACTCAATACTGGAGCTTTATGTAAATGAGAAACCTCTTCTGTTGCATCCCGTTGTACCAATGAAGCCACGTAAAGTTCACGTCAGTGACGCTGCATTCCCATGTCCCCTCTGTGTCAGGGAAATGGGGTAAGACAGGCGTGGTTCCCCCAGAATGGGCAATATGTCAAAACTGGTAGTCAGTCTGAATGTGAACCCCTAGAACTGAAGATTCCTTCCCAGCAGCAACGCCTGCAGAAAATTTGCTGTTGTCTTTTGCTGTCAATTGCAAAAGTGATTGAGCCTCTTGTCACTTACTGTAAATTCTGAGGGGGAGCCAGATAAGGGGGAAGTACTGAATTTAAGCGAAGCGTGTTCTCCCTGGGAATCAAGCAGTTTTAGTAAAAGCTGTGGGTCATCTGCGACAGAGCTACTAAACTCATTTAGCTTATTGAAAGCACGAGAAAAAGTCCTGCTGCTAAATGGCGTAATATTGCATGCCCTCTCCTGATGGCCTTGTGTAGGCAGCGTATCCTAGGCAAGAGCAATGAGGAGGAGTGAAAGCGTGAAAACGCAGTAGAGCTGAATTGTGTCTATCCAAAGCCACAGATATTATTCCAGGTGGAGGGCCAAATTCTCTGACTCACCCGCACAAAAATCACGCTGAAGTTTGCTGAACACAATGGAATTAATCTAGTGTAAGACTAATAGGAGAGAGAAGAATGGTAACCTCGAAAATGTTGATCTCCTCAGCTGTCTTGTTTCTAGGGTGCCATGACTCATGTGTATGTATGTGTATTGCTGGCAGATGTAGCATAGTCTGACTACTGCAGATGAGTGCAGAAAGCCAAAAGGTATGAAAAAGTTCACAAAGTAGAAAATATTTGTTTTGCATTAGACGTTGTTTAAAATCAGAAGGAAGAGGTAATTGACTCCAGTGGGAGTTTCACTTGAGAAAGGACTTAGGAGCTGAAGTGAGAGATGACAAAAACCTACCTTGCCAGCCCATAGCTCACAGAAAAGTGACTCCCTGTATTTATTCTGTGTAATTCTGTTCAAGCAGATGCAAGTAACTTCCCTAAAATCGTTTCAGAGCCCAGATATTTTTTTCTCAGTATTCAGCACCTTTCTTTTTATATATGATTCTGTTCCTTTATCTGTAAATACTGACTGAAACACTATACAAATTCTGTTCTCATCCATTACAGTCATTCTAATTTGATAATGCTCCTTACATTTAGTTTATTTACCTTTGTCTCATTTTTTCCTTTTCTAATTGATTCAGACATCCATCTGTGGCAACCTGTCCTACCTATTTTAACCCTGCTCTTGTTAGTATTGCAGCTACAGAATTAATGTGTGCTTTGACTTCCAGAGAACTCTGCAGTAAACTTCCCAGACAGGGTACATTGATACAACTCTCATTTCTCATTGAGTTTAAAGGTCAGCCTTATGATGCTAGGAGTTCCTCCATGAGCTAAGTCCTTCATATATTTGTGCTCTTTTCATTGCCAGTTCCACTCTATCCCACAATATAATGGCTAATAATTACGCTCTTTTCGATGGTCTATCTCCTGGTCCATTGAAGGTGGGACTTTTTTCTCAGCAGAAAGCTGACTCATAAGGTATGCTGCTTTCTATCCTTAGAAAAAGTGAGTCATTAATGGATTTTTCATTATACATTCAAGTACCACAGACTGAAATTTTGTCCTCCCAGCCTAGTCCTGAACTAGTGTTTGGGAGTCTTTTTGATTTCGTATTTTAGTTATGTCTCAGTGAGGCTCTGTAAGATACAATAGACACTCTACAAGGAGCTGTTTTGTATTATATGCTATGAGTATTCTGTGTGCTTCCCTAGCTAAAAACCTTACAAAACTCCCTTTACACCTGCATTGTGATAGGTTCAGCTTCTGTTTTCACCTAACACAAATAGTTTATGGTTGTTTTTAAAAGCTGTATGAAAACTGAGAAGGCTGGGGCATAACTAAAATAATACGACTCCCATTGGTACTATTGCATTGATAGAAATAGTCCTTTTGTTTGATCAACACTGATTTGGTGATGTTTCAGACAGTCAGTGAAGCTTCATGACAGAAACCAAAAATGCTCTTATTTCTGTTTTATAAACAGAAATTAAGGTTGGGTGAGATTAAGTTGTGATAGGGAAGTGATGGAAATATTGTGGATGGAACCCAGGAGTCCTGTACATTTTATTTGTCCAATGCGGCTATATTTGGAAGAAATATTTTGATGCATTTACAGTCGCTGCTATTTAGCTTTGAGTGGTGTCAGTGTGAATGAGCATCAGGCAGAATCTGTGAGAGCCACAACATAGTCTGTAATTCACAGGGGGTACCAGCTTTTGCCTGTCCATGTTGTATTCTGTCAAACTAGCTTCACAGGTATTTTGAGGGGGGAGGTATGAATTTCTGATACGGACAGGAGCTGTTATTTAAAGCTGTATGATGAAGACGTAAAAGGGATGCTGTTAGAGTGGTTGCTTTGTTTTTCATTACACAAAAGTGGATATGCTGCAATGACAAGTTTGTAAATCATATCTAGTTCCGTTCTCACACCACCCAATAACCTCACAATCTTTCTGTCAACTTCCTGAAGACCTTGGGAAGCTATAATTTGTGATAAAAATGGGAGTTAAAATGTTACGTGTATATCAAAGCTGAAAATTTGTGGCTGGCTGACCTTTTCATTTTGAGCAAATGCACTCATTTCCTTTACATTGCTTACTGTTTCCTCCTGAAGTCTGGCATAATAGGAAATCCTCCATGATTGTTTTCCTTAATCAGTGGCTCCATTGTGCCGGCTTCTGCTCCTTTCAGTGAGCAGGATCTCACCATGCTCCTAATGGGGCATCGCTCTCTCTGCTGTCAAGCATCAGTGCCCCAGAAACTCAGATGTTTCATTTCAGCAGCCATGGATGGGAGAATACCATGAGCGGTGTGTGCCACGTTCAGTGTGCTCTCAGAATAAGGAAACAGCCCCCTGATTTTTGGTTTAGAAAAGAAGAAATAACCAAGCACTCACTGGGTTTTACAGTGATATTTCCCAGTGTTTGTGGTTACGCTTTGATGAATAATGAAAAATGAAGAGTTGGTAAATTTAGATTTAGCCTTCTTTCCGTATGTGGGCTAATGTCATTTGTTGTCATGTCACTGCTAATATTTGCATAGTCATCTGACAATTGTAAAGAAATATACTCTGAAATGCCTACCCATTATGACTAGCACATCATTTTTCATTTTCTGATTTATTTCTCTGTCATCCAGTCAAGTGACAGGAGTTCCATGTTGTGACTGTACACCACAAACTGCCTCTTGCGAGAAATTAGGCAAGTATTTAGAAAGAAAAGGTATATTGGCAAGAGCTTAAAATAATTTGTGAAGTAAAAGAAAGGCTGAAGTTGCCAAAAGAAAGATTATTTGTATTGGTAACCTCTACCTGGTAAAACATAACATAAACAAAACCATAGTGACAGGCCAGTGCTCAGGAAGAGCTGATGGTTCACCACATCTTATCTTTTGCTTCCTGTTCCAGCACAGAGGTGCTGACATCATGTTCCTGCACGTGCAATATGCAGAAAGCTCAGGGTTTCTAAGTCAGTGTTGCCAAATAAACAATTTTTGCTTGTTGCCATTAATGTTCTGCTGTTCTGTTTTTCTCCAGTAAAGCTGACGCGTGTGGGGAGCCAGGTAGTCAGTCAGACTCTGCAGACATTTCACAGTTTTTTGCTTTCCTATCATATGGCTTTCAAGTGCAGCTCGCAGTAAAGATAGAGCAGTGGTCAGAGGACTTCAGTCAGTGTGTAACCCATTCCTTATGCAGAAAGTTCCCAGAGAAGACTGAGGGGGCTTGTATGACAGTACAGTTAACAAAAATGGTGTAACAACCCCAGGGTACCGCTTTGTGCATTTATACTGGAGTCAAATCTCCAGGGAAATTAGGTTAGTTGCAGCGATGATGATAATAATAAATAATGCATGCTCCCCTTGGATCTTGGCTGACTATCAAGACAAACTTCCTGATGATGAGATGCACATGTCTGTCTCCAGTCTCTTCAAGGTATCTGCAAGGCACCATTTTTTGCAATTACAAAGGACTGCCGATGAGAACATGCACTATAAGAAGCAATCCAGGAGCACTGGTCCCAGACTTCTGTCTCTGATTTCCATAATCGTTCTCATCTCAACTTCTCAGACATTAGCAAGCCAAATCTCAGAACAGCTCTGTCAAGTGCAGTGGTGGCAGTGGCAACGCAGAAGCCTGGGGGCTTTCAGTGTTGCCCATCGTGCTGTACCTCATTTGCATGAGGATGAGACAAGAAGGGGAGAAGTCCCTGTCATATCATGCCAGTAATAGATGAGGACACTGACTATATCTCCTTTGCTTCTAGTAGGGACCAAGACTGCAGAAGCACATTACCAAGGGACTCTTCTGCAGAAAGCACCTACCCCAAACTTCACAACCACTGTCTGGGGAAGCGGCTTTCTACCAATTGCCAAACCTAACTGAAGCAAGGCCACAGCGATGTTTGTGGCTTTTCTGTTGGCCTTGTTGCTGGCAATGCCACACTGCTACAGGTAGAAAAAAGGAAAGGCAGCCCTGCAGGGGTGCACTGGTTTGGTTGTAAGAAGGCTGCTCTCACCTCAGACCACCGCTCTCCCCAGTCCTCAGCTTCTACTGGCTCTATTTCCCTCCAGTAAAATGGGACCAGCTGCACCCCCTTTCCTCCCAGGTGCTATGTGGGCCATTCTGGTTTGTAAGAGAAGAATAAAAAGCATCTCAGTGCACTGGCATATCTACAGGAGCATCTGGTTTGCTGTTGCAAGGGACACCAAGTTGAAGTCTGGTTAAGTCATTAAACAAGGCTTTGGCAATAGCAGGACAGATCTTCCCCCAGCATGTGGACCCATAACCCTGGTGTTTAAGAGCAAACAAAATTCAGCACTTCTCAGTGCACTCAGGTATCACTCAAAAATAGTTCTTTATCTGCTAAAAAGCAGATAAAACAGAAGTTGGTGTTTGCCCTCGTTTGGCATCAGAAATACCTCTGCACAGTCCTGTGCAATCACGTACTCACCTGAGGTTGGACTGAATCTTTGTCTTGATTTATTCTTCACATATTTGATAATGAAGAAGCAAAAGCTGCTTGGCCCATCCTCTCTGACTCTCAGGCTGTTTTCTGTTGCTGATTTTCATAATTTTATTACTGGTTTCCTGACATTGAGATGCTCAGGTTTAGTTGTAGGTGCATTTATCATTCTACATGACTTGTTTAAATAATGTACGTATGAAAATAACCTTTGTTCAAGACATTCGGTATTGATCCTTTTTTTTTTTTTTTTATAAGCTGCTGTTAATCAGTGTTGTAAAATGGGATGACTTTCAATGACATAAACGCTAGAGATTGATTCTAGACCATTCCCCATGAATTGCTTTGTCTCGACTACACTAACAAATAAGCAGGACTGGCCCCTTTAGTCTCTTCTAGAAGGGAAGAAAGTTTTTTGAGCACATAGAGCACTAGCAGGGCAGCATGCGTGAAGCCTGGATCAGTAGATCACTCTCAAGTGAAATTTTAAAGGAGCTTTGTTGCCTAATTCCTGTAGATAGTCCCTGAAAACCTTGACAATCTCATCCTTAGGCTGCATTGAACTGTCAAATAAAAACAGTAGATGATATCTTAGAAAGTCACAGTGAAAGTGGCAGCTTCACAAGCCTGTGAGATGCTTGGGGCTGTGATAGTGAGTGCTGCTTAGGTAGCCTGAGGCAGAAGTCTCTGTTCTGCCTTCAGAAGCATTTGAAAGAGGAAGGGGGAAGGAGAGCTCCTGAGCACCTCTGAGGTAGCCCTCTCCTGCAGTGGGGAATTGCCTGGCAGACCTCCACTGCATACATCTGTCAGCTCATCTCTCTATTTACCCACATATAATATCCTGGCGCTGTAATTGCCATATAAACCATCAGGCATCACTTTTTCCAGAGGATTTTTTCCAGGCTTTGAAAACAAAGTTAAATATAACTGTTCTTCTACAGACAGAGAAACCGAGGCACAGAGGATCCAAAGGGCTTGTACAAGGTTATGTAGCAAGTCACAGACAGTAAATCACCAAGTGTCCTGATTTCCTCTCACCCATATGAATCCCTAGAACTCACTATCTCCTATAAGAAAGCTTAGCTCAGAGTCTTATTTTGAAATGTAATTAGTATGCAAAGTGCTTTGATCCCCTTTGATGGAAGATTCTATGTAATTTGCTATCCTATTTTAAAGTAATACCTCTAATTGTTATGCAGCAGGAAAATGAAATACGGATAAGTCTTTTGCTATTTTTAGGGAAAGATCTGAGTATTTTACTCCAGCAGGTTTAGGTTACAGTCATTTTCAATAGAAGAACTGTGAGATTTCTGCTGCTGTTGAAACATTTAGAAAGTGAGGATTAGCAAACATACAGTGTGTACTGGGACACTGGCTTTGTAGGGGTGAGTTCCCCCAAGAGGATGACTAACAGCAGGATGTGGGACATAATTTGCATGTTCTCTGACTCTGCTGCAATCATTTGTGTACTGGATACTTGAATTATATATTACACAGAAGGTCGCCCACTTGCCAAGCTGACAGCCCTGCTGAACAGTACATAGCCCTGGATGGGGGCTGAGGGAGGAGTGATGATGTTATTTCAAGAAGTGGCTAATGCTGGGTTCAAAAAGAAATAGCTCTGTGTATGACAGGACTTGGAATTTGTCACTGAATACTTGGCAGGGGGAGGTGGGGTTTTTACTCATTTTGCACCACTCTCATGCTAGGTCTGACTTTCAGGTTTTTTGCATCTGCTTCTGTTCTGTTCCTGTGGTGAATCTGATGCTGTTGATAGGTGTCATAAATCATCTCTACATGATCAAATGCTTTCTCTGTACAAGAGGTTCAGTGGGGGCAGTGGCAGATTTCCCCTATGTTGCCTTTGTTTTTTCTTAGGGAGACAAGAGAGTTCCCTATTCTGATTAAAGCCTACTTGAGCTAGGTTTCTTCACTGATAGAAGGACGCCAATGGGTGCTTTTTCTACTATCCTCCTCATAAAAAAGACTGATAAATACCAAGAAGCTAATTTTTGTAGACCACCTATCCAGGAGGAAGGATGTGAACAGCATTTCCAATCACAGCTAGCCTCTCCAAGAAATCATTTTCCACATAATAAAGTTTCAATGAGAGAAATCCTGATCACATATTTCCCTTTTGAAACATTGTTTTTTTCTGTCAGCACTGACTGTAAAAAAACAAACAATAAAAAAGGGAAATGATTCAAAACTAACTGAGTGCACTCATCTAATCATCTGATCAGCTATCTTGCTGATTGTCACACTACTTGCTGTACCCTGGCTTAAAAGTCAAGGTCTTTGGGGCAATGACTGTATTTACTGGCTTATGTGTTTGCATAGGTCCATGGCATACCCGAACTCCGACAGAAGTGCTATCAGTGGGTGATGCTTTTTGAGCTGCCTGCAGTGTGCAGACTCTGAAAGTTCCTGGCTTATTGGAGAAGGTTTCTAAGCCATCATCAGGTCACAGCTGAGGTGTCTGTGCTTTTATGGATCTGCTATGGATCTGCCATGGACAGGATACAGCATAGCTGTCAAAGCCAGGGCTGCATGCTCAGGCACCCTCCTGAACTCTCCCAACCAAGAAAGTTGGCTTTAGTAACAAGTTCCAATAGGCTGAACTCATTCCTGTTGCTTTCTTCTGCTTAGGATTGGTTGCCACTGGAAGACCAATGACAGTGGGAAACATTTTATCAAACGCATTCTTCCAAAACCTGTTTTTCAGTTGGGGTCCACCGGAAAGATGTGAACAATTTTGGTCAGTATTTCCACTGAGAGATCAAAGCTTTCAATTAAGAATTGTTCTTTAGACTACATTCACATTTCACCTTCCCTTTATTTACCTTTCCTCCCCTTCCCTCTTCCTGGTGTTGGGCTAAGTCCATGCTGAAAAAGCAAACCAGAAGCTTATTTTACCCTTGAAAAGGCAGTACATTCACAAGAAAAGGAATGTGTGTAAAAGCAAATCAAACCCATCTCTTCAGCGTGGTTTCCCCCGGTGACAGTAAATACGGAAGTTTGCCAGTAGAAATCAGAACCTCTCATGTCCACTTAGAGGTGAGGATCTGTTCACATAGTTGCCTGCTATCTTTCTCACTGAGCCAGACTCCTGCCTGGTGTTAATCAATGTTTTTCCAGTGACTTTAATCCACTATTCCCAAACAGATTTACCAGGAAGCCTACAAGCACTCCACTCCCAACCTTCCCCTGGTGCACTGCTTGGCAAGGCATGTGCTGCTGGTCTGGTGCTGGAGAAGTGGCTCTGTGGCCCCACAGCCCCACAGTGGCTCTGTACAATGCTCTGATGGACTCCAGGGGAGCTGCACACATTTCCACCAGGCAAGAGCCTGGCTTAGAGCTGTTTTGCCACTGACACTTTACAACCAAAAGTCATTGGTTTCAGTGTAATGTGCCCCATCCTCCTATTTCTAAGTAAAAGATGCATCGCAAAGTCTTCAGGGGGAAAGGCCGTGAGTAATAGCGATGGCGCAGCGCCTGCAGCCCAGCCAGCATGCCAAACAATATTCCAAGAAAATATTTCTAAGTTACAGCAATTGCGTAAGAGTGATTATTATTTTTAAAGTACAGAAAACGAAGTCCAGTTTCTAAAAAAGCAAACACATATTTTTAGCCTTGCTGGTCTCTCGATCTTACACTAATGGGAACCATCTGCGCTGGGACTGGCTGATAATCCTGGTAAATAACCTTTTGCTGCAACATTCCAGATGTTTCAAAGGCTTCTTTGCGAAGAATCATTTGTTTCCCTGCCTGTCACTCTCCCTTTCTGCCTTTCCTGTCCGTGTTTACTTCAGGAATATACATTCTTTTATTAAAAAGCTTTTGTTAAAAATAGCTTGTCAGGATTTTGGCCAATCTTCACTATGAGTCTTGCTTGCTAGCGGAGAATGAAAGCTTTCATTCCTTAGTGCTGAAAGACTAAATTGGAGATTTGAGAAGGAAGCTGAAAGATTTAGCCTAAAAAAAAGAGCACCAAAAACTTAGTTTGATTTGGATTTTTAAGTCATTTTGATCCCTCTGAGGATATCAGCTATTAAAAATCTCTTTTGGTATTGAGAGTTTTTAGTGTGATAAACTTGTGTGGATTATACGGATGTACTTTACAGGAACTTCACAACGCATTATGTGAAAGAGTCTTGTGATTTGCTTTGCTGCCTCTGTTGTCCCATATCCTGGCAGTGACTGCCTTTCCTATGTGAAGGAAAACATCCCTGGAGACATGGGGCACTCTTTTGTTCCACCTGAGTTAAGCTGAGCCAGAAAATAAGGGGATTTAAAACCATCCTTTAACCTTTCTGTTATCTCCACCTGGAGTCTGCCTGAAATCTGATGCGCTACTGCTACATTAATGCGGTAACTTGGGCTCCAGTACAATTAGATAAGAAAAGCCGTGCTTCCAGTGTCAGTGCTCCTACTCAGATCTCCAAAGTGATGTCTGTATCACCAGATAATGGTATGCTGCTCAGGAGAAATGAACACCTTGATGTGGTGTACTGTCCACTGGGCAATTGTTTTAGAAACTTCGTGTCGGTGCTGAAGAGCTCTAGAAGGCAAAGGAGAGTCTGTTTTTTGGTTTCTGAAAGACTTGGGGTTGAAAGGCTCCTCAGTGCTCTGCTGTGGTTAGGGCATTGCAACTGCAATCACAGCAAACCCCAATCCTTCAAGGAGAGCTGAGCAAGTAGAAGGTTTTAGGACACAGTCCCTTTGTTCTTTTGTTACCCGTTATCAAATTTGTTTCATAATAAAGTCTTCCTGAGCTTGGGGGTTTTGTGTGTGTTAATACTGGTAATATGATTTAAATATTCTGATGATTCATTTTGAGTCCAGAGAGCTGAATCAGCCATGTAGAACACAACTTGCTTCTCCCAAACCGTTACCTTTTCCATCCCTTTCTCGTCATTTCTATAAGAGGATGATTCATGCTCCTCTTGTATTTACCATTTGAGAATGTGCCCGATTCCTTCAGCTAATTTCACTTCTTGTTCCTCTTTTTCAAGAAAAGAAAAGAAAAAAGAGCTCTGAAAGCAGTGTTTGCTGATGATGTGACATGTCTCACAGGTGAACCTGGCATGTGAACTAAACCTGCAACGGACAGAGGGGAAAAAGAGAGGAAAAAATACCTCGAATTATTAAACTGATCGGAGCCCAAACTGTGAAGCTCAGCCTGTGGCTCACACTTCATGTGGTTTTGAAATTCTGGGTGTTCGAGTGAGGGGTTGTGTTCAAATAGAATTCTGGCATAATGGGGTTTTTCTGCTTGTTTAAAAGAAGTCCCTTACTTTATTTAGTTATTCAATTCTAATTTGTTGTCTCTGAATCTTCACTGCAGTTGTGGGTGGCTCAACCAGTTAACTGGGGAGCGGGGTTAATGATTGATTTACCTGACTAAATGAGAGCTGCCTGTTCACATAAGGACATAAGGAAATCTTTATAGCAGACCTTGGGTAAACACCTGGACTCTTGTCCCCGCTTTCTGTCTAAGACACTGTGCTTCTCAGTGTAACCTTGCAGTAATCAGATCAGTTTTAAAACCAGAGAGCATCTCTGCCTTCTCTATTGCTGCCAGTGCAGCCCCTCACCAGACCCAGGGCTCCCTGGCTGCTGCCCCAGGCAAAGCTGTGACCATCATGGGGCTGTCTGGCTGCTACCACACTCCAAGGGAAGTCTCCCCTCCAACTTCCAACCCCTTCCATTTTAGGGCTCCCCTCAGCCTGCTGCTTTTATGGGATGCTTTCTCCCTTTATTGGCAAGGGAGTTTTTTACACCACAGCAGCTGTAAAAAAACACTCTCTAAGAAGTGTGTTCATGCGAGCGGCCCTTTGGCTGGGCCCCTGTCTAAACAGAGCTCAGCATTTTGTGTGGCGGCCGAGGTGAAATCACAGCTTGTGACAGGCTCCAAGAGCTGCAGAGCGTCTGGCCACACGTGTGGTCACCCCCCAGGAGAAACGTCCCATGTTTGGGCAAATTCGTTTGAGCCAATGCTGCTGTATGACTTCACTCCTCATTCATCCCCATCAAGAAACAGTTTGTCCAATGCTTCGGAGAAGGACAGCACGAGCCCTTGCTAGGCTCACCTGAAGGTTTCACAGCAAGGCACTGAGATCATCTCAGTGCTGAGTTTTTGTCAAGTCTAATGGGGCATGAAGAACACGGGCAAGTCAGACAGGTAGCCATTTGACACCAAGGAAAAGGCATTTTATTTACAAAGAAATGGGTCGTTAGATCCCTTTCCTGAATATCATGTCCTGTCCCACTCGAGGTGACACTCAGAGGACAACTACACTGTGAGTCACTCTGCCCCGTGTGTTCTCATGTACTTCTGAAAACAACAGTGGGCCAAAGTTTGGCTTTTTCCACAGCCTAAAGGTTTTCACATTCAGAACAGTCAAGTGTTATTCTCTCCTATGACTAATACTGTGTTTTCACTAACCGCTGTTACACACAAACATCACCTCACTCTATCACATGAGAGAATCATGTCATATTGCAAATATTTTAACACACTGAATAGCACAAAATGAACAAGCAGTTCTGTATTTACCGATATGGGGGTATTTTTTAACAGTTACAAATGAAATACGAAGATTAGCTATAAACACCTTAAAGCTCATACTAAGAAAGCACAGAAAAAGGTGCATGAAAACAAGGGGACTCAGAGGGAGAGTGTGCAATGCAATACCCACCGCTATTTCTTTGTGCTTTGTTTCCCTTAAAAGCCTTATTTCTTTTTCACATCCTCTTGTGAAGTGTCGCTCTTGGGTCTCCACACTGAGTTACTCCATAGTCCAAGAATGCAGGAATTGTGGCTTTTGATAAACCTCATGTTATTTCAGACAGTTTACAGTCGCTTTTGCTGTTACATCCTCCCCTTCTGTCCCCTCAGCAAATGACCCCTTTCAACAGCATGGGGCAGCGAGACAAACTTAGACCTGAAGGATGGTAGAAATGGTGCAGAGAGCAGTGTGAGCACACTGGGAGGGCCTCCCTTCTGGGTCCTTGATTCCTGTGCTTCACACAGGACTTCAGGAGGAGGCAGAAGTACCTTTCCATCCCCTCTGCACCCTTCAGCCCTGACAGTCCTAGATTATTCCAAGCTTCCTACATCCATGAAAAGCTGTTCTTGAGTTGGGAATGGTTAGTATGTGTGGGGACTCAGAGCATGAAACTCTTTCCCACAGTAGCCGGTTGCACTGGCTTTACAGACCCTTGCACCCACAAGCTGGTGGGAAAAGATGTAGCTGCAGCTAATGGAGAACAGGTTTTGCTCTCCCTGCAGGACAGGTAACAAGATGCCAGACTCCAGCTGTACCCCTTCCAGCTCTGCTTGATCCTAATGGGCACAAGCCAGAGTAACCCCATGCTCAAAATCAGCCCCTCTGCCCTTTTGGTTCCCATGTGCCATGTATATTTATGAAGCCTTCATCCCTGTAAAGGCAAAAAGAACAGAACAAGCTACAAAGAGCAGTGCCTCCACAGCTCTTATCTCAATCTTCATGAGAGCGGATGGTTCTGGGAATGTGAAGCTCATACACAGTCACTGTGCCCACAAAACACTGCCATCACATGACTAGCAATAACCCCAGCTCTCATGTTTCTGGAGAGGAGAGCACGCCTCTCTCTGCTTCTTGGTGCGAGGTACGTCATTTGTTTTCTATTCAAATTCTCCCTCCTCCCACGGAAGCCTTGCCTTGCCATGCTAGCCATTAGAGGATGTTACAGAGAAAATGTATAAGCTGTAGGAAGAATAATTTCCCGTAAGTATATTTTATTATATATCTAATACCTTTCATCTTGAAATATGAGAACTCTACAAATACAGTGATTTTATTGAATAAATACCCTTATGCCTAACGCATGGCATGATTCATAGCAGATTAATAGAAGCAATTAAATGTAAGATTAAATTGCCTAAACCATTTGCCCTACTAAGCCGATCCCAGCGCTGTGAAGTGTATCAGTGCCACTAATTCCCAGAGATTCTCCTTTGGAGGCAGGTATTTAATGATTTTGAATATCAAATCCACTGTATCCCAGACTGGCTGTCTAATGCCTGTAATCATGTTAAAACGCAGCAGTAAGCAACTTGCCCCAGGCAGCTCGGTGAGTCACTGCAAGAGAAAGCAGGACTGACTTGCATTAGCTGCTCAAGCAGGCATGGAGCCACTTGGCAAAATTATGATGGGGGACCGTCCACGCTGCAGACACCTCAAGTGTCTTGGGTGTCAGGCCTTGAGATGCCATATGTCGGGCTGTGTGACAGGCACACGCACATGTATGGGGTCATATGGTGCCAGGCGTGCTGTCTGGGTGCCTCGGGTCATGTAACCCAGTGGCAGATGCAGAGCTGATGGCAGGTCCCCAGCGGCAGCGTGGGGCTGGCGCTGGGGGGTGTCACCCTGTGGAGCTGGCATCATGAAGCGGTGAGGAGCTCATGTCACTGCACTAAAAGTACAGCAGAGATGTGATCGTGGCCTGGAATACAGGGAGTGACCATTATGGTCCATGTGTGTGCTGCTGCCAGTGCCTGCTGTGCTCCCACCTCTGCCCACAGCCTGGGAGGAGGAAGCCAGTGGTCCGGGGTGGGCAGGGAAGCAGTGAGCTGAGATTTCCTTAGGCAGGGCTGGGGAAAAAGGGGCTTTCCATACTCCTCAATGTACATCTGTATCAAGGATGTGTTCTCACTTGAAATACCTGAGCAGCTATACCAACTATTTTCCACTCAGCAAGAAATAGTTACACGCTGGCCATGGCACACAGAAATAAGGCCATACCAGGTTTTCCAGCCTGTTTCTCCAGGAGTGAGATTCCCGCTCAGAGCTGGGTTTTGTGCTGTCAGGACTGACCTGTCTGCCTCCCCATTCCCCCACCTCATCAACTCCAATGTGAAGAATCTGAGGCAGCCTGAGCTTTGGCAAACCCTGGCAAAAGGGTTAAATCTCAGTCTTTAAATGCATAAAAAAGAATGTTTTCATTGTAATATGAGTCATCAGCAATTCTACCTTGTTTGCATTCTGCTTATTGTAACCTTCCATTGCTGAATCCTTTGTCTCCTTTGCTCCTTTTCCTTTTTCCCCTTCCTTCCTTCCTTCCTTCCTTCCTTCCTTCCTTCCTTCCTTCCTTCCTTCCTTCCTTCCTTCCTTCCTTCCTTCCTTCCTTCCTTCCTTCCTTCCTTCCTTCCTTCCTTCCTTCCTTCCTTCCTTCCTTCCTTCCTTCCTTCTTTTTCTCTCTCTCTCCATCTATCCTTCCTTCTTTTCCCTTCTGTTTCTTGTGAATCTGTGTCTCCCTAAAATCTGTCCAAATATTTACAAAAGGAAATGCTGGGTTGTGAAACTGAATTCGGAGAAAATGTTACACATGCTGAAGAAATGCCTCCAGCACAGTTTCCAAGTGTTCCCACATGCATTTTTTTTCTGTGTCTCAAGTGTTGAGGCTTGATCCTTCATATCTTCATTCAGACAAAACTTGCACTGCGGGCAGCGAGACCCAGGTCAGGTCCAATGGTGCTGCAATTCAGGCTTTGCTTGAACGGTTCAGGACTGATTTTGGCCATGAATGCCTAGTTAAAAAGCCTGTATAACCGGTATTACTGGGTAACTGGTTTATGCAATGGGCCAGCTCCAGTCCAGGGGTTATCTACACTGGCCACCAAATTGCTAACAAATTAGCATCGGTGTCAGTCGATGCAGAAGCTGTCTGCAGCCCTCTATTACCCCCTGAGATAAACATCAGCCAGGTTTCAGTGCGAAACCCATGGTGTCTGGTCCTGCTGAGACAAAGACAACGCATTCAGCTGCGACATGATGAAACTGCCATGAAGTCATTTTCCTAAGAAGTCCCTGATGCCATGAGTGAGGGCTCACACTCACGGGGCTCTCCTGTTGTTTTGGACAGGGACATATTTTGGCAGAGCATGTTGCCCTGTTAAAGAGCATGGGCACTGTTAAACCCAGGGGATAAAGTGGGCCGAATGGCAGCAGTAGGTCCCATCTGTCCAAATCAAAGCATCACCTCCCACCCCCACACTTCATACTCTTGTTTCTATTATTACCCTTACAAAGCCATTGTGGCCTGAGTGCAAACATGGATTGTTTTGGAGGAAGGGGTTAATTTTGTATTTCCTGGCTTTTGTTAAGGCAGGAAATCTAACCCTTAAGAAAGTCATTCAGGCCAGAGTGCGCCCCTAAGAGCCACTTCAGCCCTGTTTTGTGTTTTCCTTTCTTTCATTCTTATGGCAGGTTTATTTAAGAAAAGAAAACAAAAATAAAGCAAGGAAATAGCTCGTCCAGGATTATAAGTGATTCAATACACACTGCCACATGTGATGAATATTTTTCTTCCTGATTTGCACTGGGTGTAAACAAGACCAGATTCAAAAGTCTCATAATTACATAAGTCCATCGAAGAGCAATTATCATTGCTGTGGAGGCAAATTCCCTTTGCGCAAAGGCCTCAGCTGGATGTCTTCCTTGTCTGTCTCAGAACAGCCAAGGTATCTGGCCCACAGTATCCATATAATACTTATATGATATGATGGTGGTTAACATCATGACTGGTTGTCATTGAGAGCACATTCTCACTTGGCTGTGCAGGTGTCAGATATGGCGATTTCTCCAAACTTGGGGAAAAATTGAAGTTGCCAAACTGAGGGCAAAAAAAATCAGTCTTTTAGCTTCGTTTTCTGTGTGGGACATGGAAGAGTTTAGGATAAGACTGTCAGTGGCATTGGGATAGCTGTGCTGTGAGCCAGGGCTGGCTGTTCCCACTAACAAGGCACTAGTGGCACAGCACCATTAAAAATACTGCTTTCCATTAAAGCATTCAAGTGAAGTCTCCCAACCCATGCTGCTGCTCCGGGAACACACAAGGCTTTGGGCTGGTTAGAGAAGGACGTTCCAGCTCCTGACTCCACAGAGCTTCTCTGCTGTGGCTGTGCAGGTTCCTTGCCCCTCCTGTGCTCCCACAAGCGATGCCTTCAATCTACTGCAAAATTGGGCAAGAAATCGATCATTGATGATTCCTGATGCGCAGCTCCTTAGAAAACTGTGGGTGGGCTGGGGTTTGACAGACGATGTGCGCTTGTCCATAGCGCAGTGTCACAGTGATATCACATCTTGTGAGGAGCTCTGAGCACACCACAGGAGGACAGGCAGTTCCATTGCTGCCTGAGGCATGGCCCACGCTCCCTGACCGCTTCCCGTGTGCTCGCGGTGCAGAGGGATGTGTATTCACTCCATGATTCACGTCCAGTGATCCACTGTGGACGACAGTGGGGTCCCAGTAACAGAGTGAGTGACGATGTGGTGGAGCAGAGTCACTTCCCAGCACTGAAGAGTATGAGTGTTTCTCACAATCTGTTTCCAACACACTGCTGGAAGGACAACAATAAATAAATGGAACGAAAAGTGCAATCCCGTGTTTATTTTTAAGGAACATATTGAAAAAACAGATTCTCTTGGAGGCTGCAGTTTTGGCAACCCCCCATGCTCAGCAGAGCAGAGACAATCCTGTGATAAGCGGATGAGGTGGCACCAGCACCCACCTGCCCATGCCCTTCCCTGTGCCTTCTCCTCCCGGTCCCCCATGGAGGCCTGGAAAACCCAGGAGATGTTGGGCTCATACAGAGCCTGGCTGGCAGGAGAAGATCTGAGGTTTTTAAGGACCGGGAGACACTGGTGGGAGAGAAGATGGAAAATTTGAGGTGCGATGGTTGGCAGCCCACGAGGCTGGTGGGGACGGATGGTGGGAGAAGAGTCTTGTTGTGATGTGGCAGGGAGAGAGCTCCTCTGAAAAGAGCAGCTGAAGAAGGGAAGTTAAAACAGAGAACTACTGAAAGGAGCTGTGACCGGAGCAGAAATTGCTGGGAAAGGGCTGGGGGAAAAGGGCCAAAGCAGGAGGAGGTGCTGGGGGCAGCTGTGGCTGGAGAGGCATCCCCGAGAGCAGGGGAAGAGGAAGCAGCACTGACTGGAAGCCCTGAGTGAGAAACACCCGAGTGTGCTGGTGGAAGCAGCCACACACAGGGAAAAGGAAACTTCTGGGAAGTGCTGAAGCACGACCAAGGGGAGAATGAAAGAGAGGTCCCAGTACCCCACTGCCGGTCACTGGCAGCCCCAGCTTCTGGTTGTGCTCTCAGTGGGAAACATGAACTTTGCCTGGGCTGCAGGTCTACTACATTTTTTTCCTTACACATAAAACATGATGGGAACAGCTCTCAGGTGTGTGTTTACATTACATATATATACACAAAGATATGTATACACATATATATGGAAGTGTAGCTATGTCTGTACATGTGTATATGTCTATGCATGAATCAAATATACATATGTGTATGCTTGTTTCTTTATATTTTAGAAGAACAAGCATGCCCACACCCAAGCCTTCACATCCCCTGCACTGCTGCTCCAGCAGCTTCCTTCCCTTGGCAGTGCTCTGATTGCTTGGGAAAGGGGGGAGCAGCCAGCGCTGGGGGACACGGACAAAGGCTGCCCCAGTGAGGCCTTCAGCTGTGGGGCAGGGGACAAGGGACAGCAGCGAGGTGGCCCAGCCCCATGGCACCTGTGCAGGACACATGTCTGTGTGGGAGTGGGGTGTGTGTGGATGAAGGGTGTGTGCATGTGTGTTTGTAGGTGTTTGTATGCGCGTATGGGTGTACATGTCTGTGTTTGTATGTGCACATATACGTTTCTATATTTATATCTATGTGCATGCGCATGTAAGCGTGTGTATGCATTATACAGGTATATTGATGTGTGTACATATACATGTGTGTGTATGCATATGTATATCTATATCCGTGTCTACAGGCAAGTGTGTCAGCATACGTTTATCTGTGTGTATATATACATATGTGTGTGAGTAGGAACTTCTGTGTGCACATGTGTACATCTAGATATGTGTATACGTGTTTCTATGTGTCCATGCACACGCGTGTCCACACGCGTGTCCATCCGCGCACACACACGTGTGTACAGGCGCCGACCAGGCGCCCACCCTCTCCCAGCCCCCTCCGGCCGGCGCGGGCGCGCGGCCCCGCGGCACATGACGTCATGCCGGCGAGGCTGGGCGCGCCCGCGCTGGCGCGCCGCCAAGGTGACGTCTTCGGGAGCGCCCACGTGACGCGGCTCCATTGAGAAAACGCCGGCCCGGCGGCGCGGCCCTATATAAGGCGGGTGCGGGCATGCGGGGCCGGGCCGGGTCGCGCTGCGCTGAGCTACTGCGGGGCACCGGGCACTCCAACACTGGCCGCGCCTTCCTCATCTTCCTCCTCCTCCCTCCTTCCCTCGGCCGGAGCCGCCATGGTGAACCTGCGGGTGTGCGCGCTGGAGTGCGAGGCGCTGCGAGGGCTGCTGCAGGAGCGCGCCGCGCAGTGCCTCGTCCTCGACTGCCGCTCCTTCTTCTCCTTCAACGCCGCGCACATCCGCGGCTCCTGCAACGTCCGCCTCAGCACCATCGTCCGCCGCCGCGCTAAGGGCGCCCTGGCCTTGGAGCACGTTGTCCCCAACGAGGAGCTCCGAGCCCGCCTGCGCCAGGGGCTGGTTCACACCGTGGTGCTGCTGGACGAGCGCAGCGCCGACCTGGAGCTGCCCAAGCGCGATAGCACGCTGCTGCTGGCCCTCGGCACCCTCTGCAGGGAGGCCCGCGGCGCCCGCATCTGCTTCCTCAAGGGTGAGTGGCGCCGGGAGCGCCCTGGCAGCCGTCGGAGGGGAGGGGGGACCGCGGTAGCGCCGTTCCTGGGGCTCTGCTCGCCCCCCGGCCGTGCCGCGCTCACCCGGCGCCTCTCTGTCCCCTCTGCAGGAGGTTACGAAGCGTTCTCGTCCGCCTGCTCCGAGCTCTGCACCAAGCCGGCCGCCCCGACGGGCCTCAGCCTGCCCCTGAGCGCCAGCAGCGCGCCCGGCAGCGCCGACTCGGGGTGCAGCTCCTGCGGCACCCCTCTCTACGACCAGGTGAGCGGGGCCGGGCTGGTAGCGGCGGGAGGGGCGGACGGGAAGCGGGGCGGGCGATGAGAGGAGGGGGAAGGCGGTCGGCAGCCTCCCGAGCGGAGTTAACCGGTTGTCCCTTCTGTTCTAGGGTGGGCCGGTGGAAATCCTGCCGTTCCTCTACTTGGGCAGCGCTTACCATGCCTCCCGGAAAGACATGCTGGATGCTTTGGGAATCACGGCATTAATCAATGTCTCAGCGAACTGCCCCAACCACTTCGAAGGGCACTACCAGTATAAAAGTATCCCTGTGGAGGACAACCACAAGGCAGATATCAGCTCCTGGTTTAACGAGGCGATTGATTTCATAGGTAAATGAGCTCTCTTTACAGTTTGTTCTTTTCCTGGGGTATTATACCCTGGGAGGTGATTTTTGGGTATTGTTTTCCCCAGTAAAACCTACATTTGAGACTGGGGAATTTAATTCTGTTAGGGAGATATGCTTGGGGAATATTTCTGTTTATTTTATCCTACTCAGAGGAGAAATCTTGGGTTCACAAAGCTGTTTGAATTCTTGAATCAAGAGGCATCGGTCTTGCAGAGAGCGAGTGAATTTAAGTGGATCAGAATTAAAGTAATCTTGCAAGAACTGCTAAAGTGACCTGGAGGAGCTATTAGTATAATTGGAATTGGAGCCCAGAATGAAAATAGCTAGACTGCTGGTTCCCTCAGGACAAAGGCTCTCTTTGTCTCAAAAGCACAGGTGAACCTATTAAGCTAAGGAAGGGATGGATTAAAGAAATGTGAAACAGGAGCCTATGCTTTCCCACCTTTGGAAGCAGTGGGACTTACTTGCTAACTGTGTATTTTAATTCTTTCAGACTCTGTTAAAAATGATGGAGGAAGGGTATTTGTGCATTGCCAGGCTGGCATTTCCCGGTCAGCAACCATCTGTCTTGCTTACCTCATGAGGACCAACAGAGTCAAACTGGATGAAGCCTTTGAGTTTGTGAAGCAGAGGAGAAGCATCATCTCCCCAAACTTCAGCTTCATGGGGCAGCTGCTGCAGTTTGAGTCACAGGTCCTTGCCCCCAACTGCTCAGCAGAAGCTGGTAGCCCTGCTATGTCAGTATTGGACAGAGGAGCATCGACCACCACAGTCTTCAACTTTCCAGTCTCCATCCCTGTTCACACCTCATCCAGTGCTTTAAGCTATCTCCAGAGCCCCATCACCACTTCCCCAAGCTGCTGAAAAGTGGGTGAAAATATGGCCAGAACTCAGGTTTACTGTCTCAGAAGTGCAATAACTACAGGGACAGTGTCATCAGTCACTCGTGTTTTGTGGGGAACCATCCATGCATCCCAGAACAGTGTCATTAATGGAGAGGAGCTCACCTGATGCCAGAGAATTAGGCGTTACTGACTGTTCTACTGACTTCTGAAGCCAGTATCTGGATGTCTACACCGATATCAAAGGACACTGTCTCTTCTTGAGCTGTTCCTCCTTGTCTTCTGTCTGTCCTAAGCCTGCTCCATGTTTAGTAGCATGCTCACCAGTATTCCCATTCCTGGACACTTTGAGCAACACTGATGCTGTCCCCCTTTTATATGACAGTCCTATTTATTTATTTTTACATTAGTGCATTGGGGTTTTTTGCCTTCACAAACCTAGAGTTTCATTTCTAGAGAAACCAAATACCTCAGTATTTTTTTGGTACTATAATCCTGTGTGTGTATATAGCTGTCAGCTCTTCTTGTTTCCCAAGCACTGACATGAAAGCACCAGGCGAGTGCTTTTTTGAGTTGCCAAGGGTTGTATGTTTGCTGATTTATTTATGATGTGAAATAATATATTTCTTCTTATGAAGACATAGTTTTGTTACATGATTATAACTTTTTTTTTATACAAACAGAATAAATTATGGTATTTCTACTGAGCTGGATGATACATTCTTTAAAATCTTGTATTTTACAGTCCCAAAACCCAAGTGGAAGCTCCCAGGGGAAGAACCACAGAAATCTGAATTTGCAGCTCTGCTGACCTCAGCTCTTGGCTGAATTACATAGAAAAATGGGTTTAAGCCACATAATTGACTGGAACCTACTGCTGCTCCTTAACCTGAGCTTTTCTTTGTCCCTGTATAATTACATGCAGTGGCAGAATGCCAGGGCTGGCTTCTCAGCTGTAAGGTGGATTTGGCCACAGTGATGGCCATAGAGCTGTAGCAGTTTGAACCAGCTGAGACTTGGGCACAGGGTTACAGTGAATTCCAAATATCACTTGTCTGAGAAACGAAGACGCTTCCTATTACTTGTTTACTTTTAATGCTTCAGAGGTTAAGGCTAAAAATTAACCTGTTGGTAACAGATCTCCACTGCTTGTGAGTTTGTGCCAAGGTGTCTTCTTTTTCCATCCTACCTTCTTGATTAGTTTTTGCAACTCAGACTGTCTCTCATGCCTGGAATGAAGTATTTGACTTGCTGGGCTGTGTCTGTAAATATAATCGGGGTGTAACAAGAGATCAGGTAGCCAACAAGACACTTATTTCTTAGCCGGACACAAATAAATGCTCTCTCCTTGTGTAGAAGCCACTCTAGTGAGAATCTATCTGGCATTTAGTTGAGGCAATGGAAAGAGTTTTATGTAGCATATCAAAAGCCGGGCAGGGGAGCTCTAACAGACCAGCTCTCCTGGCAGCTTATGGGCAGGAGCCGCAGGGTGAGGGTGACAGGCTGGATGCAGTACACGGTTACTGCTGTGTGGTGTGACAGAACTGTGCATCCCTATGGGGTGTGTGGGGTGAGATGTGTATGTGGGGAGGAGCATTGCTGTGACATACCCTTACCATGAGAAGCTGATGGAGAAGAGACACAGCTAGAAGCTTGCTTTACTAGGTAGGGTGGTAATACAGGTAAGAGGGGGATGGTTGTGGGGGGAGCACTAGGGCATTGGGTGTCCCACCTCCACCCTAGAAGGGAGCTGCCAGTCCTTGCCTTTCTGATACTCCAGGAGTCAGATCTTACTTTTGCCCCAACAAAAATGGTTTTGCTTGGGCAGATACAGCAGGTTATGACACTGTGTAAAATTGTGGCATTTTAACAGTTAGGATCCTAAGCTTAATGATGAGGGGGTATTTTAAGTGTAAAGCAGCTGTGCTCTTGTCAAGTAACTGGAGACAAGCAAAGCACCACAAGTTTCTGCTGAAATCCTCCAAGTTAGCTGGAGTATTAAGGGTGCTGAAATCCAGGACTCTTCTCCTGGGAGAAGGTGCCCTTGAAGGATGGGATGATGTGCTGCTGCATCTGAAACCTCCACGTGAGCTGCCCCTCCGATGCAGCTCTGTCGTCAGCGCTGCACGTCAGCCATCGCCAAGCTTCAACCTGACACCAAGGGATAAAGAAATGGAGCAGCTAAAAGGGAGAGGTCCCTGGGCACTAAGAGACAAAGTTAGAAACCCGTATTTTCCTAAAGCATCAAAGTGAACATCCTCCCCAGTCTGTCCCATGCTGCAGAGCCTGCAAAACCCCTTTGTCCATGGAAAGTGCCTGGGCAGGTTGTGCTGCTCAGGAGGATTGCACCTACCCCTGGTCTCCTGTAAAGCATACAAGGCTGTTTGTGAATACGTGAGCCCTTATACACCTGCAGTAACAATGGAGCAAACTTTCACCTTCAAGGCAAATCAGAGCTTGTTCAGTG
The DNA here is from genome assembly GCF_037157495.1 of Lathamus discolor. NCBI lineage: Eukaryota > Metazoa > Chordata > Aves > Psittaciformes > Psittacidae > Lathamus > Lathamus discolor. The sequence continues at coordinate 10,815,247 of NC_088893.1, read as the reverse complement.
GAAAAATACAACCTTGGCAGCCCTGGCTGTGCAACTGGTGAAAAAAATCCTGCCTGTTAATCACAACTCAAACAGAAATCCGCTCCCTGTCAGCCAGGGGAGCTTGTTTATGTGTTTCTTGGAACAATAAAACTCATTACCTGGCAGCTGATCAGCTTTCATAACCTAAGCAGGCACCTGACAGAGGGGCACACGAGAGTGCTGCTTCAGCACAAAGGCTGTAGTGGAAAAGCCAGCCAGCGACAGCAGGGCTTCGGTCCCAGCGAGGCACCGACACGCGCTGCCAGCTCTGTGGATGTGTGATGTCCTTTTCCAAGTCTATCCTGATCCTTCTGTCGCCTGTAATCTGCCTCACAGTGCCCAGAGCCCACAGCCTCCTGCAAAGTCTCTGCGGACAGGATTGTACCCAGATCCTGAACTGCTCCTTGTCCAAACAAGGGGAGGATAAGGGGGGCAGGAACAACAGTGAAAAGTAAAGAGAGATTAGGTTGAGACCTGCAAACATCACCTTAGTGCCACAGTTGTAGGGGGATGGATGGGCTCAGTTCAGGGGTTTGCTGGGAGCCAGGGGAAAGGAATAGGGCAGGCAGCAAGGTGAGGGGCAGAGAAGGAGGTATGAGCTGGGCAAGGAGGCACAAGTGGCTGAGACGGGCAGAGCTTGTGTGTTGTGGAGGTGAAGGACACTTTGATGACACAGCCAAGCTGAACTTTGCCCACTGTGGATGTGTTAGGGAGGCATTGTCCCTTCTTACCCCTCATTTATTCCCCCTGCTTTGCAGTTTTGTTTGCTTGGGATATCAAGACACACGGTTCACCCTGGTTTGCAGCACTGAACTCCTGCTAACCCCAGCTCCCACAAGAGCTGGCTGCCCTTCCATGCCAGAGGTTTTGGCTTAGACCCTGATCTGATCCAAGACCCCTAGGAACCCACCACACAGAAGGCATGTGTAGGGCTTTCAGCTTATATAAACCCATAGTTCTACAGTTGCATACATCCCCATGGAAACCACGAGGAGTTTCCCCTTGGTGAGGACGGTGGTAACATCACTTCCTGCTGCTGACAAAACAATTTGTCACAAAGTGATAAAAAGGCATGGTTCGTGTTTGCAGGAACTGGCCCCAGGCTTTGTTCCTCCCAGGCTAGAGGCTGCTCCCCCGCCCCAAAGGCAAACAACAGCCATTGTGTGCTGCGCAGAGCAGGGATGGGGAGATGTGGACAAACCCTTTGGGTTTCCAAAACGCCAGAGCATGGACCACTGACACACCAAAAGTTACACAGCGTATAGAGAAAATGGCAGTGTGGACCCTAGAGCAACACACGGGGCTCCATACAGCACCCTTAGACTGGTCCCCCCGACTGAAGGGTGTACATGGCCAACTCACATGGGGACTCAGCACGAGCCATGCGTAATAACCCCCGCAACATGCAATCCCCAGGGGATGCAGGATACCAGTTATCACATGACAAACAGACACAGCTCCAGATTAGACGCATCTCGGGTAATCCCCTTGTCTCAAAGCTTTTGCCTTTCTTTTGTAATCAGCAGTTTGAAAGGCGCTGGGTATAGGCAAGCTTAGGGACTATCCTGCATTAGTCACCCCTGGTATCAGACTAGCAGGGCCACAAGGATGTGTTAAACCATTGCATTGAAAAAAAGAACATTACATCCAGATCATACGTGAGCAAATCTAGTCTGCCTGGTTACCACCTGGGTTTTTTCCCTGTCTGGGTCTAGGGCAGCAGAAAGGGCACTGAGTGTCAATTGCAAACGGTGTTTCAGTGCAGGCCTGAGACCCCACTCCCCAGCAGACGAGCTGCAGTGTAATGGGGAAGGAGAAAAGATCATGGCATGTGACTGTTCAGAGTCCTTAGAAGTCACTACGCCTCAAACCTCATCTAAACCTAATCCTTATCCTTTCCCCTGCCCAGCAACCGTGTTCATGACACACACCTACACACAGTGTACCCAGTAAGACTCCACCCAGGGCTTTAGCTTCCCCACATCTGTTCCAGTCCAAGGTTGTTGGGAGAATGGCTAAACCCCAGGCTCAAACACGCTCACGCTGAAAGAACTAATTAGGCTGAGGTTTGTGCTGTGCTGTATGTGGCCTTCCTGCTCCATGCTACTTACTATGGTGCAGATTCAGTGACCACAACTGATGGCCTCCCTGCTACATGCTATCTACTACAACACAAAGTCAGTGACCACAGCTGATGCAAGGCTATCAACCCAACCAAGAAGCATGGCCAAAGCACCTGCAGGTGGCTCCTGTTAGCACCCATCAAGGGCATAAAATGTTAAGTGGGACCCAGATATCAAAGAAAGGAAAGCAGTGCTGAAGGGTGAGATGTCAGAGGCTAGAGAGAAGCAAGACTTGTTGGTGTAGCTGCCACTGCTGTGAGGATTTAAGCCTAGCCAGCTGCCCCTGTTGGGGACCTGGTCCAGGGTCTGCTCAGTTCTCTGTGTGGTTTGCTCTTGCTCAGGTTGTGGCTACGTACACAAGGGCGATCTCGAAGGGATGAAATCAGGTACCTGAGAGGCAGCAGCTGAGTTGCTCTGCTGCTGGGGTGGGTAAAGGACTCTTGGGTTTGAGCACTATTTCCATTTTGGAAGGGCAACTGTACAAACCTGCGCCTGTCTGTAGCGCTGCCAAAATCCCATGTGGACCTTGCACTGTCAGTCTGGCACAGAACAAGTTGGCTCCCTCACTGGAAGGCTAGAGGCCAAAACCAGGGCAAAAGACAGGTTTGTTCTTTGTCCTTACATGATGTGGGACAGCATGTTATCCAGGTGTGGGTTTGTTAGGGTTTTTTTTTTCCCCTCTCCCTGGGATTTTCCATTTCCAGGGTTTTCCAGGTGCTGCCTGTTGCTGCACAGCCTTCCCGCAGTGCCAGGCTGTATGCGCCGTTAGTGCTGAGCCTCGCCAGCACCCCTGGCACAGCTGTGGGGCTGAGGGCTGGTTGAGGTCCCTGTGAAGCTGCTGGGCAGGGGGTTTCCTGAGTGATGCTCTCCGGCTCTTGCATTTGCATGCGTTTCCTGCTAGAGACAGAAATGACTCTGTCTGGGGTTCCCCTCCTCTGTGCTGCTGGCAGGCAGGGGAGAGGGGGAGATGAGACACCCAGGGGCTGCTTCCAGCTGCTGGGGCTGGCATTAGGTGGATGTGTCCTCCCGGTGGGTGCTCAGCAGTGACGTGCTGCTGGCTTGAGGTCTGCAGGGCTGTAGTTCTTTAGGGAGCCAAAAGGGATGCTCATAAACATGCTCAATGCACATGAGCAGGGATGAAGCACCGCTAATATTACTAACCCTATTGCATCTCGCCCAGGTCTTGTTTGGTGTTCTGGCTGGATGAGGCAGGGATGTGGGAACTGTAATTTCATCAGCCAATTCATTCCAAAATCTATATTGTATAGACTGTGTTGGAGATGTAATGAGTGACCTGGAAAACGCTTCATTTCTCATAAGAGGATTATGTTTGATACCAATCCCTCCCATTTCAATACCTATTGGTTCCAAAACTATAGAAACCATGTTTAAAAATAAACTCCCATAGGACTCTTATATGATGTAGCTGCCTTCTAACTTGGTAACCAGTTAAGTATAAATGAGCAAGTCCTCAATACACACGCAATACTTCCTAATTATAGCCTTAGAGCCAAACATAGGTTCCACCTGTACTAAAATAATAAACTCCAGTGTGATTTTTAGACTTCTAATTTCTGATATAATTTAGTTTTATTGGAAAGGGCTTGGGGTTGTTTTTTGTCACCAGCAATTGTAGCAGAAATGTCTCAAAATGGCTTTTTCAGGTCTTTTGTACACTGGAAAGAGGGGGTTTCTTTTCATTGTCTTCCCTAAATTCGTCTCAAAATATCACCCGGTGTAAATTTATTTCCACATCAGTTTGTTGTTCCTCCTTCAAATCTTAAGGTTTTCTTAATCAGCAACTAGGTCATAGCAGTGTGTGGCTTTGATGGCATGTTTTTCTTATTTATGGAGGATATAAACTGCAGATGTTCATGAACAGACTTTCCTGGTACCCTGATACTTGCAGACCAACTGGCAACTTCTTTCTTGTCTTCTGCAGTGAAATCTTGATAATTGCAGTTACATATTTCAGGGTTTTTTGCATAGAATCATAGAATAGTTAGGGTTGGAAATGACTGTAAGCTCATCCAGTTCCAACCCCCCTGCCATGGGCAGGGACACCTCACACTAAACCATCCCACCCAAGGCTCTGTCCAACCTGGCCTTGAACACCGCCAGGGATGGAGCACTCACAGCTTCCCTGGGCAACCCATTCCAGTGCCTCACCACCCTAACAGGAAAGATCTTCTTCCTTATATCCAACCTAATCAGTTCTGAAGTTACATAAAATTAAGTTCAGCCTCACTAACAGTATGGCTATTCCTTATTTGCACTGGTGTAAATCAGATAACCACCAGTTCTAAGATTTTGCCAATTCCAAGGTTTTACCAGTTTTAAGCTATTGATTGTGTCTTTGTTGGTACTATAATCACTGGGAAGACTTTGAAAAGATGTCAGCAATCAAGTAATACAGAAATGGAAAAGCTTATTTTCCACAGTAGCCCTTTTCTTGAGGAGAACTTTTTAGGACACTTTTAAAGGACTTTCTTATTAACAACCCATGTAATTTGCATTAATATATTGTTATTTTACATGTCCATAGTATCTTAAAAATTACATCTCTGTTTTCAATCCTGTCTACAAGTAAAGTCTTTCTTACATATGACACACAAGAGAAGTGTGTGAACTTTGCTGCTTTTCAGTGGTTTAAAGTGTCCAGTGCTCTTTCCCATTGTCCAGGAAATGGGTACGCCATCAGTGTAAACAAGTGGCATAAACTACGTAACCAGGTCTGGTGGGTTGTCTCTAATCACGTATGCGCTGGTTTAAATGTTATGTTACAGGATGCTTCCTTGGTCTTTGTTGTTAAAACAGTCAGCAATCCTACAGGTGTCGGCTGTGATAGCATCAGTTGTGAACTCAGTCTGTGTCTGGGCACATGTGGCATTTCCCCTGCGTTACCGAGCTTTGCTGGGAGATCAATGCTCCTAGCTGACAGTCCGGGTGCCAGCCTGGCTTTTCTGCAGTGTGCTGGGATGCTATAACCATGTCTGTGCAATGACCATTTCTCTCACTACCCGGTCCAGGTGGTTCAAACCTGGCACCTGAAGAGGAGATGACCTCTAAAAATATCTTTAGGTCTTGTTGGCAGCTGAGTAAGAGGAATCCAACTGCTCAGGGCTTTTCAATACGCACTAATGCAAACTGTAGCGCCTGCTGCGATTAGCGCAGGTGGAGCAGGATGGTTGAAGTCGATCAAATGTCGAAGCCTAGGCTGATGCTGTAGCTTGGCTGGAACCGCTGTTGCGTCACTGGGATGCTTTGAGCAGGATTTCTGGTTGCCCTGGGAGCGGTGCGAGGAGCCAGCTGAACAGCAGATTGCACAGTATAGAACAATAGTTCCCACCCTTTCCTACTGACTGGGAGGAACAGAAAGGAACAAAGCCATTTGCAAGGAGGAAAAAAAAAAAGAATCCTTTCAATCTTTGTCTTTCGCTCTTCCCACTCCCCCAGGAGAGTTGCTTCCCTCCTGGAGCCAGCAGACAGTGCCGAGCAGCCCCCAGATTTCAGCACCTTCCCCTGTTCCTCTGTATTCTTTAAACGCTTGTCCACAGGCGCCAATGAAGATTGTTGTTTATAACTGCCTTTTGTTCCTCTGTTTACAGCTTCCCTTCCAGACTCCAGGGATGGCTGACGTCAGGGAGCTACATTTGGGCTCATCGTACTTTTATCTGGTGTTAATGCCTTCCATGAGCAGCAGGAATGTGGACCACAAGGCAAGATGTCGAGGCGGCACAGAGGGAGGGGGCCCTGGGGAAGGCAGAAGGGAGGCAAGCAGCACTGCACCGGGGCATAGCATCATGCTGCCCACTCTTCTCTCCCTGCCGGGCACCAGTTGGTTTGCTGGAGAGCACCATGGTCATTTATGGCCTTGTATGGGGAGGTCCTGCCCACTGGCACCCTGTCTGACTGTCCAGGCAGCTGGCAGAGCTGTACATGGCACCACGAGCTACGCGCTGAGCTATTTTTGAGACGGCTGGGCTGCATCCCAAGTATAGCGTGCCTATTTCTGGTGCAAAATGATCTTCCTGGGTGGGGGATGCGGAGATCTTTTTTCATTCGAAACACATAGGTTTGGGTTTGGAGGCAGTGAGAGAAAGAAACAGCTGGGCACGGCTGGAAGAGAGAGACAAAAACAAGGCGGGGAGAAATGGGGGCCATGAAGGTCTCACCCAGAGGGAGAGCTCTGTGCTTGCTGCTGCTGTCGAGTGTTTGTTGCCAATGGTTTGCTCATGGATCAGGAATCAAAAAGGCCTGGGTCTGGTTTACAGCTGGGGTTTATTGAGGACACTGGAGGGCTTTGCATTTGTTTGAAATAGGCTGCTGGGGGAGTTTGAGATTCCAAAACATTTAACAAGGCTGACAGGGGTGAACAGGGATGCTAAATGCAGAGCTGGAAACTTAAGTGGTTGCTTTCACCAATTTTGGACCCGCCTCTCAATCCAGACCAACCAGATCTCAAGGGCAGCAGATTGCCATTTGTTCACCAGGGCTTAAAGAAATTCCTAAAAAGAACTGACCAAAAGGAGCTGTTTGTTTACTACATGGCTTGTAGTGATACCAAGAGGCCCCAAATGGTGCTAGGGGCTGTATTCCAGTGGGGTTGTCACATTAATGGGGTACAAAAAGGAAAGGTCTGCTCCTGCCTTCAGGTGCTGGTGCTGGAGCAGGCCATAATCGTGGGGGCTAATCAAGACCTGTGGCACTTGGGCAAGACTGCTCTGTTACCTTTACTCAGCTGTGCACCAGAAAGAGTTTTTCCTTAATCATAAACTGAAAGGGGAAATATTTGGTATTTCCAAAGGCCAGCACAAGACTGACAGCTTTTCCTTTGAGGTGTTCTTTTGGAGGAACATTCAGGGGTTTTTTTGAGGCTGGATGATATTTTTCCACTTACGGATTTCCAAGCAGAGCTGGTTTAATACTTTACATAAAATATGTTGGTTCTCAGGGATAGGACGCAAAACTCTTCCACCTACTACAGAAACACAAAAGAAATGAGTAATAACATCAGAATGAGAACAAGGTCTGTTTGCAGGTAGATAGAAACAATCGGATCCAGCAGACTGCGACTGAAGTGATGTTTCTCATCAACGTTTTCTGGTTACCAAGAGTAGCAGATGTAAAGATACAAACTGAATTCTAAGGCCAGAACAGACTATTTTGATTATACAATTAAAGTCCTGCATAATGTAAGCCAAACTTCTGGCTGAAAAGGAGCCTATTGTTTAGAAGAACGCCGTCGTGATGAATTACTTCAAATGATGGAGATGTAATTCTTGTAGAGGAATTCTTGGCTTGTGTTTTAGTGGAAAGAGCAGATGACAGTGTTAGAAATCATTGATTCTCAAAACATTTCTGTGTTACTTTGACCAGGCCACCTCCTGTTTTCCTACCTGAGTTTACTTTTCTCTAGAATGAAGACTGTGGTGTTACACCCTGACATTATCAGATGTCATTGGGTTGTTCACAGGCAGAAGCAGCTCTCTGGTGAGGGCACACATACATCAGGCTGTTTCTGGTGGAGAACATTGGGCATTTTTAGGGTGCAATGGTCAGGAGACCATAGAGTGGTTTGGGTTGAAGGAACCTTAAAGCTCATCCAGTTCCAACCCCACTGCCATGGGCAGGGACACCTTCCACTACGCCAGGTTGCTCAAAGCACCATCCAACCTGGCCTTGAGATCTTGCCATTGCTTTAATGTCAACACGTGCTCTGGCAAATTTTTACGCTTAGAGGGGTTGTTCTTTCTCCCCAGGGCATCTGGGCTTGCAGGAGGGGTGGAGGAGAAGGACAATCTGTTTGTTTTGCAGGGGGAAGAACCAGGAGCTGAGCAGAAATGGGGGGCAGTGGGAACGCAGATGGGAGTAAGCGAGGTGTAGGAATTGCAAAGTCACTGTCAAGTGGGGAGGCAAAGGGGTAAGCAACTTCTGTGTTTGTTGCAAGAGGAGATACTGGAGAAGAAGCTAAGGCAAACTGAAGGGGAAGGAAAGTTGCTTCATATTTGTAGTTGTTTTCTCTGCACAATGTGGTAATGTTCTGGGTGGAGGGAGATGTGGAGGCTGGCAGCAGGAGACTTGATGGATGAACAAGGAAGGTTCCTGAAGCAAGACAGTGAAAAGGCAGATGCTGGGAGCCATCAAACCATTTGGTGAGGTAAAAGGGCTGATTTTTCCCTTGTTTTGCCCTTCCCACCATGATGTAAGTGGGTATATCAGTATGTCAGTAGTGCGACCAGTTGCTCTGGGCTGCTCCCCTTACAATCTGGCTTTCCACCAAACTGCAGTCCTGGATCCAGCCAGAGATCTCCACTTCCCTTCTTTCTTCCTCCCCTTAAGCCACTAATGGATCTCTGGAAGGCAGCTAAAGGAAACGGCATTGCAGGAAGGAGGCTGCCTGTGGGAGCGTGGTGGCTGCCTGAGCAGCCACTTGTCATGGCCAAAGGTGCTGGCCGTGTCTGCAGATGCACTGTGCTGTTTGTCCCATTGCCTGGTGCCTGTGATATGTTTATCCTCTTCCTGAGCTGTGTGAACTGCTCCCCTGTGCTGCAAGGTTCAGGCGAGGTGCTGGAGCTCACTGGCTGTAAGAAGCGATGACCAAGCTGATTTGCCAGCTGCTCTGTGGGAGCAGCCTGTACAACAGGGGGTGCAGAGCCCATGCAGGGGGCAAGGGGTGTGTGAGTGCTGCAGGGGCAGCAAGCTCCTGTGCGATGTCTGTGCTGGTGTCACTGCCCGCACAGGAGCATGTGGCTGGCATGTTCATCACTGAGCTGCCCTGCGCATGGCTGACGTGTGTGTGGGGTGTGCAGTGACCCCCCGAAGTGTGAGCACTGTGGCAGGGAGGGCAGGGAACTGAGCACACAGTGGAGGTATCCATGCTGGACCAGTGGCCAGCCAGCCAGCCAACCCCTGTCCCAGGATGCAGAAGGCGGCAGAGGAGCCAGTCGGGTGTGCTGGAGTTCTCTCATGTGAAGGTGGAGCAGCCGCTCAGCACAGCCATGCCCATCCTGGGAGGTGTTGGCTGTGTCAGGACCCCTCTACATGACCCTTGGGGGTCCTCACATGAGGAAGGGCTTTGGCAGACCACTGACCTTCTCCGCTTGCCACCAGGCACAGTGTGCATCCCCCTGGCCCTGCTTTAGCTCATCAGCCATGGGGAGCAGTTGGCCACGTGTTCCCATAAGAAAGGGGCTGAGCACACAGGATGTGTGCTGGAGGGGGCTGAGAGCAGAGGGGCTGTGTGAGCCTTCCTGCCCGGCTCCTGCTCCGCATGGTGACGTTGGCGGTGCAGGAAGGAACAGCGAGTTCCTGAGGGGACATTCCTGCCATAGCTGCGCGGGGCCTCTGCCCCCCCCCGTACCCGAGCCCGTCTCCAGCCACTGTTACTGAAACCCATTGCCATGGCACCTCTCCAGGCCCGTATTCCCGTTCACACGCGAGGGTGGAAGCAAACCTCCCCCTCCCCACCCCAAGCCTGCATCCAGAGGCTTCTCGGAGCGGCTGTACTTTTCCAGCCGGGCAGGAGGGAGACCCGCGGCTTCATTGAGGACTCCTGGAAAGCAGGGGGGAACCATGCATGGGCTGGTGCTTGGACTGCATTTCCCCTCAAGTAGAAACATCCCCATGTCCTTGTGCCCTTCACCCCTCTTTCTCTACACCTTAGTTGCCGATCTAGTGTCCAGAGATCACTTTCAGAATGGAAGCTACTTGAACGGCCGCTGTGTTTTGCTCACTTTCCTGCTTGCAAACATTCTTTTTGCAGCGTTTCTTTCCTTTGCCTTACAAGAATGCAAATGGTTTTTTTGGCCCTCAGGACTTCAGCAGCTGTAGGAAAGTTACAGAGAGGGGAGCGTGTGCTTGTGCCTGTCCCACCTGCCTTCTGGGGCTGGGCTTGGTCCTGCCAGCCCAGCGCAGCACCGCTGATGAGGCTGATCTCTCTCTATGGATGTTTCTGCCCTAGATAGCTGCAGCACTGAGCTGTCTCAGGGCTTTATACCCACACAACAGACACCAGGTCCCTCTGAAATGTAGTGCATGAGGCTGAAACTGAAAGTTTGGAGAGAATTAGTCACTGCTGTACCCTGGTAACGCTGGCGAAAACCAGGCTCAAACACAGCACAGGCGCGGGTTTTGCAATCCCAGCAGCAGCACAGCGCTTCTCCTGATGCAGAGGGAGCTGGCGAGGGGGAGCGCTGAGCTGCAGTGCACCACTGCCCCGTGCACCCCACAGGGGGCTGAGCCCCAGAGGTGGGAGTGGGGGGATGAGGGTCTGGGGAGGATGGCACAGCTCCTTCAGTCCCAAGCAGTACGGAGGCTTGTATCATGTGTTGTCTGCCTTGTGAAACAGCAAACACAGCCCTGAATGCTTCGGGTGATGTCCCTGTGGGATGTTAGACCCAGGGACCCACCCTGGGAACACTCTCCATCTGTGATGTTGCCAGCATCCTCATCCCAAACTCAGCTGAGAGGATACCAAAGCTTGCCATCCTCAGGCAGGTTTTGAGCTCAGCCCCAGCTGTTTCAGGCCAGTTGTTGGACACGTTTTCCCCTGAGAAGTTTGGAGCTCTTTTCAATGTGGAGCTTTCGCTGTGTTTCTCCTCTCTTGGCCCCTCTGTGCGGGTGCGAGGAAGGGGCTGCGGGGCGGCGGGGGCTGCCGCACACCCTGCAGCAGCAGGGCCGGTTTAACTCGTTCCAGATTCGCAGGGTTCACGTCAGCGCCTGAAATGGGAACCGTGCCGTGCTTAACCACCACAAAACATAGCAACGGCACAGCAGTGCTGGCACCCGTGCAGAGGGAAAGAAATGATGAAAAATCAGCGTGGAACAAAACCAAACTGGTTTTTCAGGCTCATCCGGGCTTCGCAGAGCAGAAAAAGGCAAAGCTTCCAGGAAATGGATGTGGGCCCATTGGAGCGACTATTATGAATGTTCTGAGAACTCCCACCCCTTTCAACAGGGAGCGTTTTAGGCAGCGCTGCTCTGGTCCTGGCAGTCAGGGAACCTCCCTGGCCCTGCTGTGCCCTAAACCGGCTGTGCAGGCAGCATGGGCAGGGCAGGAGCCTCAGTGCTGCCTGTTCTGCTCTGCCTCCTGCGCTGCCTGCTCAGCACTGACCTCCTGTTCACCGCCATTGGGGTATGGCTTGAAGCCTGTAGCCATAGGGTTGCTGCATGTGTGAGGCATCTGCTGTCCCCATCAAGCCATCAGAGGATTAGGGGGAGTACTAAGGGGGTTAGTTACTGCCCCAGGAGAAGGTTCTGCTTGGACCTTGGATCCATAGGGTTCCGGAGATACACTTCAGGAGAGGGGGACAAAGTCGCAGGGAGCTCCAGGGAAATGTGAACCACGGCTGTGTCACATCTGCTGCCTGGCTCCATAGTGGGCCCACCCAGTCCTGACCATCCTGGGCTGGGGGAGCTCAGAAGTGAGGCTCCAGACCCACATCTAAGAGAGAAAGATGAGTCCTTGTACCAGCAGATGACCTCGCTCCTAACTCCCAAACTCTGCAGCCTTCCTGGGTGGGATGTGGCCTTGCATTTCATGGCAGTCCCTGCCACCCCGAAGATACCAGTGCTGCTTCCAGTGCGTGGAAACTGGGATCAGAGGTGTGGGATAGATCCCTGGCTCCGTGCAGACTTGGCACAGGGAAGCTGGTCACCCTCTGTACAGTGTGCTTCTGGGTGGAACCTGCACAGTGTTTTGGGTGGCAGAGAAAACTGGAAGATGAGCGAGTGAGGGCATGTCAGGAAAGGCAGCCCTCACACTGGATCATGTCCTCTGCTCAGATCAGTGTCCTGCCTCTGACATGGCTGGAAGCAACTTGGCCAGCTCTGATGGTGCTGGGCAGGGAGGAAGGTAGAGGGATCCTGATGGACCAGCTGATGCCCTGCAGCAGGAGCTGAGGTTAATGCTGTTGCAACTTTAGATGCTATTAGTAGTTAGGAGAAAACAGTCCTTTAAAAATCCCCTTGCACAATAATGCTCTCTTGACCCTTCTGGCCATGTATTCTCAGGCCTGCTAAGTGCCTCAGGGACATGGTGTGTCCTTTTATTGCTCCTCAGTTGACCGGCCATTTATAGCCTCCACCTCTGACTGCTGGGTCTCGTATTCTGAAGCAGCACAAAGGAGGTAGGACGGATCAGCTTTCCTTCTCTGCCTCCTCCCACATACCTTGGTCATGCTACCTACAGCACTTCCCCTTCCCACACTAAACAAGCTCTCTTGGCAGGGTAAGCGGAGCCCACAGAGCTAATTTTGTTCGCTACTTGATCTTTTTTCTGGAATTTACTGGCATTTGCTGGGTGAAGCGAGGCCCCTGCATGTGCTCGCGGCCCTGGGAGAGGTTTGTCCCAGCTGTGCTATAGCTGTGTCACCGTGTCACCAGAGAGACACCGGGAAATGTGCTCAGACAACTCAAGGCTTTCACAGTGGAAATGCAGATGCAAATCCAGACTCCAGAGAGAATGAGGAAGGAGAAAAGCAGGTTGTGGCTCACTGACCTGCACCTCCACAGCCATGGTAAGGCATGAGCCTGTTAATGAGGCAAGAATAACCCCCAAGTGATAGTCTTCAGCCGAAATCCTGCAACCTGGGGAGGAAACCTCTGCTCTGCCCATGTGAGCAGCCTCTCTCTGTGAGGTGGGTCCCAACAGTGTCAGCCCAGAAAGGCACTGCTGAGGGACTTGGTTTGTCAGTAAACTCTTTGGCACTCTGTTAGACGCTGCATCAGACAGCGACCACCGCACGGGTATGACAGGTTTCGGTGATCTCAAGCTCTTATTCAGACAGTAGTCACTTCAGCTGTAGAACCTGACGTACTTTATCAAGGAGGTGAGTCCCCATCGTTTTTAAGCAGAAGAAAGAGGTGACTGAGTCATGAAGTAATGTGTTAAAAATAATCCAGAAAGTCAATGAAGGAGAGTGAGGGAGGCGACAGAGAGAAATGGGGCTCAGGCCTCTTGAGTACCTCTGCCAGGTCCCAGGCACTGACTATCAGTGCTTTTATCACTTTCCACTCACTTTGAAATACTCCTCAGCACATTTTCCACCGTTTCTATCTATTTGAAAGGACAGGCCATTAAATCCCATGACTTAGAGGAGTGATGGAATGACTCATGCTAAGTCAAAGCAGAAGTTGCTGTCAGACACCTTACACATCTGGACTTCCAGCCCCATGTCAAACTGTTGCTGACACTTCTTGGGGTTGCTCTGAAACCTGCAACACTACCCCAGTGATTACATGGCACCAAGAGATGTTTCAGCGGTAGTAAACATTGTTATCTTCAAGGTGTGATGAGAAAATGTCATATCCTGGTTTTCAGTCTAGTAAGAAAGCCAAGTGAGAACCCCAGTAAATGTGATTGGACTTGTGGCTTTCCATCTCCTACCTTGGACTGTGCTGCTGTCACTGTCAAACTGCTGTTCATCGCAGAGTGGTGGGTGTAAGCCAGTACACCCACAGGAAAGACACAGTCCCACCTCCAGAGAGGTTCATCTTGCCCAACTTTGCTGTCACATTAGCCAAGAGGAGGTTTTTTTAGTTCGCTTCTCATATGACAGCCTCTAAAATAGCTACGGCAAACCAAACTAATAAATAACTGCCAGGAGTTTAAATAAGGCTCCCTTGCTCATCGTGTTCTGTAAAAGTATCTTCTTTCCTACATAGATATCTTTTTCCAGGCTGAATTTAAGGAGATGGGTCACTCACCTGCCATTCCTGGATATTGTGAGGCCACAACAGTGTTTACCTGAGCGAGCTGTGGGCAGTTGGGAACTGCTAAAGAGGTTTGCTGTGGGTGAGGGACAGGATAAATGAGCCCAGGGAGCAGCTCTCACTATGAACAGGCTGCACAGAGTGCACATGAGACCTCGGGGCAGTGCATGTCCTGCCTGTCTGTGTTGACTGAACATGAAAAGCGTTTGTTTCACAGTGTATATGCCTCAGGACAGAAATGGGCATGTTCAGCCTTGAAATATCTCTGAGGTGAAAAGCACTATAGAAATATGGCCCTGTCATGCTCAGCGCAATAAAACTTGGAGCTGTGGTTGGGAGGTATTGGGTACCGCTCTGCGAATAACCATGTCTGTCATTAGCAGCACATTCTTCCCCGTCGCTGTATGTACCTCTGCCATCTGCTGGGCTTTGAGGCACAGGATAGGTTGGTCCCTGCTGTTGGCAGACGCTGGCTTGGCTGGTCTCTGGGGGACAAGGCCTGGGACCAGGGGTGGGGAACTGCCAGTGATTTCATTTCATGTGGCCTGCACCCACACGGGGGGTTTTATCTTTTTTTCCCTATGCTTTTCTTACGAGGTGACATTTAGGTGTGTGCTGATGCATGACCTGCTACAGATGTCTGAGAAGCCTGCTGTAGCCTCAGTAAGGACAACTCATTCCTTCCTGCCCACTCCTGTCGTCGGGAAGGTTGTTTGCAGAAGGCAGCAGTGGAGGGTGAAGGGATGTCTGCATGGTATCATCTCCCATCCCTCCCCCTGCAGGGTCTGTTGTTACTCCAGCGAGCTGTCCCGTACTGAAACCTTTTCCAGGGTTTCTGACTTCTTGCAAAGTACTGTGACATGAAAGCGCTTGGCTTTGTCTGCGGAGGGCCCTGGACTAGTTCACTGGAAGGATGTCATCCCTCTTCGGCTGTTGCTCGTTGTCTTGACATGGGGTTTGTGCGTCCAGAGCGCCAACGTTTACTTCCAGAGGTGACTGGTGAAGTACCAGTGTCAGAGCTCCCTAGTGACACAGCCAAACGGAGCGAGAAACTCCTCCACTCCGCCGAGAGCCGGCCGGGAGGGTTTTCCTTGCGAGCCTGCTTTCGGCTCGGAGCCGTTTTCCCTGCCGCTGTGGCTGGACGCGCGGTTTGTAGGGAAAAGCTGCCCTCTAGTGGGACATCCCCGCAGTGCCGGGAGCGGCCGCGCCGGAGGAGGAACCCGCAAACTTCCCCGGCGTTTACTGCGTGCACAAGGGAGTCCGCAACTGATTCTGTCGTTTGTACTGAGAACAACGGCCGTGATGCAATTGAACGATCCAGTTCTTCTATCTGCGTTTTCGGAGCATCTGTAATCTTCACTGTATTTTCTTAATGATAAGCGGCTGTTTAATTCCCATAGCATCCTGAGGGGAGAATTCAGTGTTGTTATCTGCTTTTTACACGGGGGGAAATGCTGGAAAAACAGGGGAAGGACCTTGCCTGGTGAAGTCATCCGAGGTCAGGATTCAAGCGGTACTGGAGGCAGCATCACTTCAATCAGCTGTGCTGCTCTGTCACGTCGCTCAGCTGTTCCTCACAGGAAGAACTCAGTTTTGGCATTTTGCAAGTGGTCCTTAACAGAGCTGTGCACTGAAATGCAAAGTGACCAAGTATAAACTCTTTGTTCCTCAGTAGCACCTTCTGTGTGTGGGGGGGACACTCAGGAGTGTCCAAGTTTTGAATAACAGCATGCCATAACACTGCAGGGTACAAAACCATTGTGAGTACTGGGAAATGTGGGGGTTTGCACCAGGACTGCCACAGGGTGACCATGATGAAACATTATTCCTCCTGTTTCCTGGGGGTGGGGTTCTCCTCAGTTTGGGGACCACGGTTTGTGGAATTCTTTGAGATCTGCTCATAAAATTGTTACAAAAGCAGCTAAGCATTATTACTGCAATTGTCAGAGTTTCAGAAAGGAAAATACTTTTTTTCCAGGATCGCACTATGACAGACATCAGAACATCACTGTGTCAGTGGGAGCCTGATCCTTGCTGCTGCTCACTGCTCAAGCCAAGGTGTCTTGTGCTCTCACGTGTCTGCACCTTTCCCAGCTGCGGGACAGGCAGCACAAGGGGAGAGGAATCTAGAGGGATTCTCCATAACCACCTGCCAGTGCATGGGCACTGGAGGCCTGGAAACAAAACTGCACGGTGCGCAACTGCCGGGGCTGGGCTAAGCCCAGATGTGCTGCTGGCAATAGCTCTTGTGCTCTGCTTGTGTAAGGGCTGCTCTCGTTTCTGCTTGTTCAGCACATTGCATTATTCTTCCAGTGCTTTCAGAGCAAATGGCTCCTGGGAAGGCGAGAGGAATGCAAAGGGCATGTTTTGTTACTCACTGAAGTAACTCACTGTCCTGTTGCTGAGGGGATGTGGCCTCATGTAACCTCTCACTGTGTCTGTGCCTAGATCAGTGCTTAGCTTATGAGTTAAGGATGACATCCTTCTATCTGCTTCTGAAGCCAAGGCTGACCCAGCCCCAGCTGGACCTACCCCTGCAGAAGCGATTAAGGGTGTGTGCTTGGGGCTAGGCTCCAAAGCAGTGTCTTCCTCCTCAATTCTTGCTGGGAAAGCTGTGGGCTGCTGCATGCAGCTGTGCAGAATGGCTAATGCATGGTGCAGATGCTGTTTCCTAGAGCAGAGGTGTGAGAATTAATGGGAGCTAAAGCCTTCTTTACTGAAGGTTGTTGGTTCCAGTCTAATAACACATGCTGAGGGTTAGCGCTGCCTGACAGCTGCTTGGTGGTCTTGGCATGAAATGACCTGGTCCACCTCTGCAGCCTGGTTCCCAGTGGAGACAGATGTTCGTGTTTGAAAGTAATCATTACTATGGTAATTGCGAGCCAGACTGCTTCTTGGCAACAGGAGAACATTCATAGGCTGAATAAGCATGGAAGCATAAAAAAGCCTTTCTCCAGGTCAGGATTGATGCATTTTGGCTCCAAGTCTGCTTGGGAAATCTGTGATTTTTATGATATTGCAACTGTGGAAAAAAGTTATGAAAATTGAGGCTACTCAGGCCTTTGTCCAGACACGGGAACAGTACAGGATTATGCAGGGGCTATTTTGGGCAATGTGATGCCCAAATAGCTCTTTGCCTGCTCAAGACATCATTAAATATTACAGGTGAGTTTTAACCACCAACCATGCAACCACCTGAGCAGCATTATCCCTCCTTTATGGGGGGAAGCTGCGCGGAGGAAGTGATTTGACAACAGCTGCCTAAGAAAACAGACAGCATCTGTCGGGACATCATCTTTTGAACCTCGTCTCTGTGCTGTGACCAGCAGACGAGGCAATGCCTTCCGAGAGCCCTGTCTGGAGGGGCTGGACAGTGATTAGTGAGAGCTGAATGGGAAGGAGCCACAGGACCCCCCTGTATCCTCCTCTCAGGGTTTCTATCTCTGCTCCTTGGAGCAGAGGTGTCAGGCTCCCTTCAGCCTTCCTGAGTGCCAGTGAGTGTCCGGCTGAGCGACACGGTGTGACCTGCCTGGGGTTTCTCCTCCTCCTGGGGACAGCCCGGCGGCTGCTTGAGCAGCAGTGGGATAAGATTTAGGTAAAAGGAGGCTGCTTTTATCAGCTGGGGAATTCTTGCCAGGATGGCAGGGGCTGTGATCCCGGCCCAGCTGCTGGAAATGGGATGATTGAGCACTGCCGTGTGCTGAGCTGCAAGCTGCCCAGCTCCAGGGCCCCTATCCCTGGTGCTGCAGTGATTTCCTGGCAGTAGGCAGTGCTGCACATGCTGCCTCTGCAGTCAAGTTCTGATCCTACCTGCTCAGGTGGAAGCAACTTCCCTGTTATTAGAGGGCTGGGAAAGCTGCTGTCTGTGCTACTCGCCCTCCTCAGGAATGTGAGTATGTCTAAGTGTTTTCTGGGAACAAACAGAGCAAGACGTCTCCTCCCTTTTGCTTTGAGAAAGCCTGAGAAATCAGTGTCTTTTTGTTGTAAGGGCTGGCATCGCTGAGGACTGCTGCTCGCGTCCTGCCACCAGTCCCGACTTGCTCAGGTTCTGCTGTGAACACTCAGCAGTTCTTCTGCATCATGCTGCTGTTATTGTTGTTACAAGGGCTATTATTAGAAACCCAAGCCACACTAATGACCCCAAACCTGGTGATGATGTGTCTATAAACTGCTGTGTGTGAGGATAGCACCATCAGCTCAGGAGGCTGCTTTGAAGGTTGCTCAAGTACTAGAGACTTTGCCATACTGCTCTCACCCAACGGAGGAGATAAAAAGTGCATTAGCAGCTAGATAAGGAGTATCCGCATGTCGCAGTCACTCCCCTGCTCACACTCAAGGAAGACATCCCTTCCTCAGCTGGGCTGTCAATGCAAAACCGTGCTGTCTGATAAGGGGCACTGGGATGGTGGGGAATAGGGAAGGCAGCGGCGTCCTGCAAAGGCATTGCTGGTGCTTTTCTCCTGGGCTCTACCCATTTCCAGGCTTGAAGCAGGAACACACTTGTCTGCACATCATGTTCTCATTATTTTGTCTATGGTTGTCAGGGCAGGATGTGTCTTAATCAGCATCTAAGCAATTCAAAGCTGCTGGTACCCAGCAATGATGCTTTGGATGCAGCTGTGGAAGAGGACATCGGCACTGGGATAAGTGATATCCTCCCTACCATAGTTTTCTTTCATTTCCCCTGTTATTCCCAGGGGTGGCTGTGCTGCTGTGACAGTAGAAACACTCAGGAATTTCAAGCTTTCTGGTTTGCTCTTTAACTTCCTCCAAAGTCTACATCAGTCCTGTGCAAAATGTAAGAGTATCTGAGATAATGGGGAACAGAGTGTCGCAAGGGTACCAGGGCTCATCTCTGTTGCAAATCTCTTAGCTTTGTGGCACAAGAAGACCACATACTGTTTGAGATGGGGAAGAAATCTTCAGCCTGTTATATGGTATTGGCCTTTTCCTGTTCTTGGCCCTTTGCTAGAAGAAGCTGTGCCTCAGACACAGCTCTGCACTGGTGAAGGTTACTCCAAGTGCACCGCTAGTCTGCACTAGTACTGCGTTTGTGGTTTTAATTTTTAAAGTCTTTTCAGAAAAGGAAGCAATTATAGTATATTACATGTTATCAGCATTATGCAGGGACCATGCAGAAGCCCTTCCTGTTGCCTCATGGACATAGTCTGTTAATTCAAAATGTCAGGCCATGTGAGATCACCACATGGGCTCAGAGAACTGGCCTGGACAGACTGGTGTGAGGGTGGGCATGAAACCCCCTGCGTTTGCAGGCTGCAGGGGGGAATGGCCACAGACAGCCAGGCTTCACCTACTGGAACGGGTGCAGTGGCAAAGTAACCTCCCTTTGCCGGGTGACATCGTGCATGGGGGCAGGCAGCTCCTTCTACAGGCTGCCATGGGTGTAGACATCTCCCTTTGCAGGCTGCCATGGGTGCATGGGTGCAAGCACCTCCTCGTGCCGGCATGGGGGCAGGCACCTCCTCCTGCAGGCTGCCATGGGTGCACACATAGCCGAGATGGGTGCTTGGGTGCGGACATCTCCCTCTGCGCGCTGACCCCGGCGCAGACACCTCTGCGCTGCAGGCGGACAGGGGCGCACCGGGATGCGGACACCGACCCTCGAGAAGAGCCGAGGGCCGCGGTGCGGAGCCGCCGGTCCCGCCCGCCCGGTCCCGCCCGCTGCCGGCGGTTGGCGGTGGCGGCGCTGGGCGGAGCGGGCGGCAGCTTCGAATCGGCAGCGCGGCAGGAGCTCGGTGCTGCTCGGCTGCCTCCCGCCGCCCCGTCCCGTCCCGTCCCGCTCCGCTCCGTCCTGCTATGGGGAACGCCGAGTCCGTCCCGCGCCGCGCGGCCGGCACCGGTAAGTGAGGGGTGACGCGTCCCTTATCCCCCTGTATCCCTTAGGGACGGCCCGGCCCGGCCGCTCCGCAGCATGCCCATGCTGTGGGGCTTGACATAAAAACCGCCGGGACCGCCCTGCGATGTCTCTTGGGGTGAGGGTGTGACAGTGGCATTGGTGACACGCACGGAGGTGGCAAGCAAAGTGCTGGTGTTTGGACCCTGTGAGATACGGACGTTCTGCAGAGAGGGCAGGTACCCGGTGCTCTGAGCCCCTGTGCTCTCTGCTGGTTACCAAGCTGCAGAGATCGCCATGGGGGCAGTTTCTATTTATCCCCCCCCCAGCCTGCGGCAGTAAATGCACTTTCATCCCGTGCAGTCGCTGCGCGGGCAGCGCTCCTGCCAGATGCACCCGCTGTAATTCAAAGTCCTTCGCTCCAAAATCGCCTGCCAATCCCAGCCCGCAGCCTGGGAAAACAGCCGGGAAAACAAGCGGGTTGGCGCTGGCCGCACAGCCGGGTGTCAGGTTCTTGTTGCCTTTTATGTGTCTTGTACTTGTCCAAGAAGCGCCGCAGCCGGCAGCCTGGTTGGCTGGATTTGAAGGGAGCTGATAACTGAACTCAGCCAACCGGTACGAGGTGCCAGCGCTCCAGAATACAAATAATGCTGTGTAAGGTAAAGCGAAGCATCGTTGTCGTTACTGGTAGTGAGTGTCAACAAGACTGGACATGTTTCTTGTTAACCTCTCCTTGGCTTCAGGCCCTTGGGATCTGCATACTGGCTCTCAGATGCGTGTGACCTGCTACAGTTTGAGTTTGAAATACAGTGTTGTAATTCTTCACACCTCATACTTAATGGCAGTGTTAGAAATTTGATCAATTTTTCAGACATTTATAGCTTGATGAGATTTAATGACTTCTTTTCCAAAAGAAGTTAGTTTTGTTTTATCTTCCTTTGGGTAAACCCAGAATGTTTTGCTTCTGGAGGTAGCAGTAGGTTGTTGTCATTTACTTAGTGTGTAAATTCAATAGCACAATGTGCTGCAGGACAGTCTGTGCAGCTGCAGTGCTGGATGCTCTTGCCTGAACCTCTGTAAGGTGTGTTGGTATGGAGGGGAGGGAAAGGTCCCTCTGGGGCTGTGCTAGGAACATTTGGACCATGAGATTGTGCTGTCCCATGTCAAGCAGGTTCCCACTGCTGCCAAGTGCTACCTACTGCAGTACTAAAAGTGATACAGGGCAATGTAAAGTGCGACTTGGGTGTGTAAATCTGCAGTAAACTACTCACTGCAGGAAGGGGGTAATTGCAGGTGATGGTCGGAGCAAAAACCAAACCAAATTACTTCTGAGCCTTGTTTCCTACTGGCTATTGCTCTCAGGTGTGTGAAGCAATTGAGTTCAGGAGTGTACGTACATTAAGGGAGGCCCCTGCTGCTCTGTGGGTGTTGCTAGCCCCAGTGGATTAAAAGCTGGTAGTGTTCCTGATGAATGAATGCTTTGGGTGCAGGTAATGTTCTGCTCTAGCAGGTTCTCATGTTTCTTGTATTTCTTCCTCCTGGGAGCTGCTAATGTTGTGTTTGGTTTGGGGGTATTCTGTCACCATCAGAGGTACGTTTGCTATGTAATGGAAGATTATTTCTAACTGAGGCATAACTGTGCTCCCTAATGTTGGTTTGTGTTTTGAAATCCAAACATCCGGTCTTTGATTATAAAGCCAGTTCTGCAAAGCAGTGCCCGAGATAACACTTTTACAGTTAATGCACTATCAGGCAAGTCAGATCTCCGATCATCTCAACAGCTACTGCTGCACTCCCGTTTGCTTAACAGATAAGGTAATTAAATGCATTTGCTGATACTTCCAGTGCTGGATACCAGGATTTGAACCACGATGGATTAGCTGTCAAGGACTGAGAAAGCAAGCAAGCACATATGTAAATCTCAGCCTGCTCTCAGTCTGAGGTAATTTCTCCACTTGCACAGCATAGTCATCAGAAATGGGAGAAATCAGTTCCCAAAGGCAGTAGTGTGATTTGTGTCCCAATTCTTCTATACCTTTTCTCTTGCTGAAGTTTCAGCTGTGTCTCCTTCCACAGGGCTGCATGCTGCAGCCTCTGCAGCCTGATCTCTGTTAGGGATAGGAAAATTCAGGGATTATCGAATGTGAACCAATCCAAGATGCTGAATACCCCTTCTGCTAGGATCCTGTGCTCCTGGCACCATTCTAAAGCTATGCTAAAGTGTGCAAAGAGATGCTTTAGCCAACAGCTTGTGTATGCTGCACCTGCAGCAGGACTCAGAGTTTGGTGGGTTGCTGGCAATACCTGGTTTGCTATATTTCTGATGTAGAATAATCCCCACTGGAAGGCCCAGTCTCTCTCGGATAAGAAAGGGAATAAATGACCTCTCTAATAGCAAGTGTGCTACTGCTGTGGCTAGAAACTCTGTTCCTCTGTAGCCTTCACTGGAGTGACTTGAGTGTTCTTGTCCTGAGCCAAAGCCCAGATTGGTCCTAGGATAAATGGATATAAATGTTCCTAGGATATAAAACACAAAATATGTTGGGGAAACATTTAGTTACTTGACTTCCACCCACTGCTGTGATTTCTGCTGGAGCAGGGGACCAACAGCTTATATTCTCTTTGCTAGATCTGAGGTACCAGTGCTTGGGCAGAAAGCAGGAATGTAGGATTATAAAGACAACAAATCCTCAAAAGCTGGAGCTATCACTGAGGTATGAGGGTTCTCAATGTGGAAATATTGCTTTCTATGTCTTTGAAACAGAGCAGCGGATCTGGGGCTTGGGCTTGTGCTCTGCAGCAAGGGAAGCTGCGCAGGATGCAGTGGTCCCCTGGTCATGGATTGGCAGCTGGGCACCAGGGTGAGCGCCTGGCACTGCAGGGGAGCTGGGGTTAAAAAGTCAGCACTGCTACGCTGTAAGTGAACCAGGAAAAACCCAAAAGCTGAATAAATGCCAGGAAAAGGACACTGTGAAGCAGGTTGCTTAAGGGATTGAGCCTGGTCAAAAGAAGAGCAAATAACCATGCAGCAGCTGGTGCCAGGAGAGCAAACCTTTGAGGAGGACACAGCTGAGAGCGAGTTCTTACTCCTTGAATGTCCTTGTGTGCATGTGCTGCTGCAGAAGGTGAAAGGTGACCTCCTGTCCTCAAGGATCTCGTGCAGAAGCTTTGCATTATTTACATCTTGTCTAGTTCAACAAGGTCAAAAGCTGTTGAAAGTTTTCTTTGCATAATACAAGTTGGCTCACGTCTGCACTAGACAATCATTCCCTGACTGAACTCTGTTAATGGTCTTTGAGTGTGAAACCAAATTGCAATGCTAGGGAGTGTGACAGGTCAGCACAGGGCACACCGGCCTCTGTGCTGAGTTGCTTTTTGGCTGTTGGTGTGAACACTCCAGTTAGGCATCAGTGGGGCTGGAGTGTTGCTTGGGACTGGGTGGGACATATTGCTTGTATTCATGGTTGGGTCACAAAAGTGGTTGCAGATATTGGCAGGCACGCACATCTCTCTTGTCATGCTTAGTCTTTCTCCACTTGATCAGCAGCTCTTCCATGTCTGGTGAATCCAGCTTCTGTCCATCCTTTCCCATCCTTCAATTGGGGCCCTCTGTAACCCTGCATGCTCCTGAATCCATGCTTCTGTCTCTCCAGCTTCCAAGTGTTGTCCTGCTTGCTGCAGTATGTGCTGTCAGTGCATGTGGTCTGCCAGTAGCTGCCAGCCAGGTACCTCTCTGAACCTTTATGCTGTGGCTCATCTAGTCTTTGAAATTGGCTTTTGAGCTCTATAACTGCTTGGCTCTACACCTTGCAAGGGTATTTGGGGGCACCAGCTGCCCGTTCTGACTTGGTCTTCCTGCAGCTCGAAGTCCTGATTCGTGAGAATCTTTCCTGCAGCCAGCGTTCAACTGGATAGCAATGAGCACATACTGAAGAATTGAACTGAAATGTGGCAAGCGAGATCTTGGGATCGGGGCAGTTAAAGCCTCTGCAACCTCCCTGAGGTCCCCCAGCTCTGTGGTGGGTCTGGGCTTACTTCAGTGCTAGGACTTCTCCAAAAGTGTCCTTCCTTTCGCGGGTGCTTAGCTCCCAGGTTTCTCCTATGGAAGGTTCTCCTGAAAGGTCAGGTGCTGTAGCAACAAAAGAGGATTTTGGTATGGAAAGGTTTTGTTTCCCCTCTGCTCTGGAATGGAGCAGGAGCGGTGAATGGGACCGTTCCTGGGCTTAGGTGGCGCCAAACGCTCAAGAACGCGTGGCCCGGGGCTCCGCACCACGGCGGATGTGGGGCTGAGCCCTTGCTTGCGGTCGCTGCTGCTCACCTCTCTCAGCCCATCCCTCACCTCCGTGGCTCACGCAGAGGGTGAGCAGAGGCAGAGCAGGCTCCGTTTTGCGGGTTTAAGCATAACGTTTGCCTGGTATCTCCCTAGTCACACAGCTGGGGGCTGCTTTGTCCTCACCGTGCTGCTTACTCCAAGTCACTGTACCCGCCTGCCAAAATATCCTGTAGCACAGTAGGTTCCTGCATGAACTGTATTTGCTTCCATTGCCTGTCATGGATTAACAGCAGTTACATTTCTGGGCTAACCTGCACACGTTAGGCTCTAGGCAGGCTCAGCTGTGGGGAAAATAGCACAGTCCCTTCATGTTAAGCACAGTTTGCTCAAAGACACTTTCATTTTGCACTGTGGAGTCTGTTTTCTCATTAACAAATCACTTCTGCAGAGCTGCAGTTTAGCACTCTACAAAATGCTGTAGTCTGTGCCAGGTTCAGCTCCCTCAGTGCCTTGGGACTGTACTGTACTCAGTAGCCTTAGGTGGGTTCTTTTACTGATAAATGAACAACATTTATGTGGATTTATCACAAAGGTAATGGTAGTACATATTGTGTTTCCTCTTTGCACAGTGCCGCTGCAAATCAGCTGGGAAGTCTGGGCACATGGGATTCCCTGCAGTCCCATCTCTTTGGCTGCACTGAGCTGTGAGGCTCAGGAAGAGTTGGCGCTTAGCAGTGATGTCTCTGAAGACCTGGATTAGTTGGGTTCGAATGTTTGCCTTTGCATTGTCTTGAGACAAACATGAAGTGCTCTCTGAGCTGGTTCACTGTAACAGACCTTCTCTGGGCAGGGGACCATCCTGAGGAGTGGGACGCACAGCACAGTGCCACTGCTGTAGGTCACCTGTGGCTTAGGAGCCTAGTGACCAAAGGTGAATGAGAGGATTTTTGCCTTTAGAATGGAAAAACTTGAGAGACTGATACTCTTGTTATTTCTGCATGGCTCTGAAATGCAGGCTGCAGGGCTTGTTCATAAGGCTTTTCCCTTTTGCCTTGCACACTGTAATATGGCTCAGCCTCTGTAACAGCCTTTCTCTTCCCAGCATTGCTCTGGCTGCTCTTCACCACTGTAGGCTGTATTCTTGGCTTAAACACCTGCACAAATTGCTCTATTTTCTCCTGCAGCTGCTTTTCCGGGAAATTAGAAAATGAAAGGAACCTAAAATCTGTTTGTTGTTCATGGACAAGTGTGTTAGGACCCGGATGAAGTAACCGAGGGCAGATAGGAATGCCCTTATGGGTGTGCTCCCATTATGTCACCCTACTGCACCCCTGTTTGGGACTCTTCCCTGGACCAAGCATCTTACCTTCTCTGCAGGCTGTTACCCATACCTAAAAAGGAGCATCCATATGCCCTGACTAGAAAGGACTCCAGTTTTCAGAGTTTGGCAGTCAAATAGCACAGTTATAAATGTGGCTCCTGCCTTGAACTGGAACATAAATGTTTATAACTTCTGTTACTGTCTTGACAATCTTCCCATTAATTTATGCTGAGAAACCTTTTCATTTGACTTCATCGGGTACCAGCCCGAAGTCTGTTAAAGTTGCACACTTTTTCCCCATCAAAGACAGAAGGTTTGCTTTTGCAACCCTGCCCTCAATTTGCAGAGGTGAAGTTTCTCACAGATGTGCCACCTTCTCTGTGCACCTCTTCCCTTTCTAGCTGAGATCCCTCAAGGAGTGTGTGCTCCCAGGTGGAGCATCCTTGCCATGCAGGTACAAAGCCCACAAAGGAGGGCGAGGTGAGGCGAGGGTAGAAAGGAATGAGAAACTTTCCGTGCTGAAATGATGCTGAAATTCACCCAGCCCTCTATTGTCTCTATTTCTGGGTCTCTGATAAAGCTAAAACTCAAACCTAAATAATGTGCAATATTTCAGCAAGGAAAAGCAAGACAAAGAGGCTATTTAAAGCTGCCGTCTTTCCAGGGCTTGGCTCACAGGCTCTGCTGCTTTTGTGTCATTGTGTCTACGGAAAACACATACAAGAGGCTAGTGAAATACAATGTGCACTTCTAATTTAGAACACATGCAAAGGTCAGATGTGGTCCACGCTTGGGTTTGGGGAGAGGGAGGCTTTGGGGTGGTGCAAGTTAACTTGGTTTTCTGTAACGCAAGGAGGTATATTTATTACAAATGGAGAGCGGAAGAGTACTTAGACACAGCTTACACAATATACTACAGCCTATGCAATAGAATAACCTGTACAGTCTGTTCATGGGTGCTCCTTTTTTGACCTGAAGCTGAGGCATGATCTTCTGCTTACAGCTCTGCTCTGTCGTGCTGTTTGAATCTTGGATGAGTCTTTTACACTGGCTGTACCCTTCAGTGTCCTTGGTTGTATAATGAGGCTGGGAATATATACGTGAAACACTGAGATCCATAAATACAAACACAAAGTGTCACAGCATGTGTCCAGCCTGAAAGCAGCTACAAAACTATCAGAGAGGCTGCTGACCTGGAATGTCTTTGTTCTGGCAATAGGATGAATACAGTAAAAGGACTCGCTAAAGGCTCTGCTGAAGGGAACTGGTTGCTGTAGGGTTTTGAGGAGATGAGGCGTAAGAGGGAGGATGGAAATTCCCCAAAAGGAAAGGACACTCTCAATATCGGACCTGCACAAGCTGGACAGAGCCTGTTTGTAAGGTGGAGGGACAGCCTGGACACTGAGCAGCATTTTGGAATCCTGAAGGAGTCCATGAGAAACATCTGAAGAGACGGAGCAGAACACTTTGGTGGTTTTGATGCCTTTTTGGGGGGTAGGGGATGGTACAGGTGCTTGTGCCCCTGCGCTTTTCTAAGAGTAAAGTGTGTGTATTTATGAAGTTACAAGAGAACCTCAGTGCTATGAAAAGCTGTTATGTGTCCCACATAAGACCAGCAAAGCCATGAAGGCAGAGCATGAAAATGGAGAGTTGCTTAAGTTGCTGGGGAGAGGTCCATGGTGTTTGGGTGCATTCGCCATAGCACAGGATGCTAGAGAGGGTCTAAAACCCAGCACTGAGCTCAGGAAAGCTGGAGATGGGAATGATACAGACTGCACCCCAGATCACTGTAGCTGCTTCAAATGGTGCATTTTCAGGGCACAACACTCATCCCGAACACTCATCCAGAGATAATATTGTGTAACATGACAAGATCTTAAGAAAATCCACAACTGTGGGGTTGTCCTACTGTCTTGATTGTGTGAAGGGGAAATTAAGGCATGAGATATGTACCAGTTTATAACTGCTGCGGATGGAGGGTTTCTGTGCTCCTGGTTGCAGCAATCTCTGAAAGCCTGAGCGAGTTCAGGAGCCCTGGCTAGGATCCCTGCTGTCATCTCTGAACTGTGCTGCCTTCCCAGTGCTTAGGGGTGTAAAAACATCACGTACGTTTTAAAGCCCTATCTGTGCCTCCTTTCTTCAGCACTGTGATGGATTTTTGGCCTCGTTAGAGTAATCTCCTGCAAGGATTTATCTATTTTTCATGTGTCAAAGGTAATTTTTTTTCCTTAGAAATTCTTCATGCTGCAGTAATTTGTTCCCTGTCAAACCTGTTTTGGTTTTTTCCTTCAGCCATACGGGTGGGAGAATCCAATTCCCAGAAATGTGTGTGCATCTTTCCTCCTGCATGTGGCACTCCTGTGCCAATGAATTCAAACCTTCAACCTGCAAAGCTCTTTGAGGAAACGCAGTCCTCATGTCTCAGATGCATCCAGGGGTGGCTCCGGGCCCCAGCTCAGAGGTTCTGGTGTGCGATGGGGTTCAAACCAGCACAGTTCCCTGTTTGAGCCATACATGGTCTTGACAAAGACAGTGAGGAAAGGCTTAGCTTCAACACCTTCTATTTGGGCAGGAAAAAACACTTTTCTTTTGGGAGATACAGTGCCCTGCCTTCCCTCTCCTGCCTCCTCATGCCTTGCAGAGGGGAGCTGGAGGTGGTGGGATGCTGTATGGAGAGGAGCTGTTTCTTTCCTTACCCAGACTGAGACAGCATGGTTTGTCTCTTGGGAAATGGGTCTGTACTGCAAGGTAAAGCAGGGTGGGCAGAGCCTGGGAGCTGCTACTCTTTTGCTTTGTAATTTGTTTTCTTTCTCTGATTTTCTGAGTGCTGATGGGGCTGAGACAAACAACCCTCTTAAATACAACACCCTAACAATAACCCGAGTATTTCCTGCTGTGGGCTGTGACCAGGGGTGCTGCCTGGTCCCTGTCCCTTGGGATTGTCACAACCACTCCTGGCCTTGTGACAGCTCAGGACTGTCAGAGCCCCTTGTGTTTAGAGGGTGCTGGTGGGGGGATACTGAGCACAGCTCATGATGGATTAACTGGATCATAGGATGGTTTGGGTTGGAAGGGACCTTAAACTCTCATTCTGGCTGTTGTTAGTCTCTCCATCATGAGTAGTGCATTCAATGGTGATTTTAAGCAGCTTCAGGGCTCCTGCTGATACCGGGGGAGCTAACTCCAGGTTTACTTCATATCCTTACCTGCACAGACCAAGATGAGGGAAAGCATGTGTGCCACAAACATGGCCAGATCAGGCCACGAAACATGGCACAGAACTGGTGATGCTTGCAGGAGAAGCGTGACGGAGAAGGGAGGAAAAAGGAGAGTGAAAGGAGGGAGGATCTCTCGCTCCTCTTGTTCCCCTTACACCGATGTGGGGAAACAAATGCAAACCAAGCTGTCCTGGCCATGCTGTGACAAGTGCCCTGCGGGGCTTTCCCCTTTCCGCAGCTGCATGTTTCTGCAGGCACTGGATGCTCTTTGCTGGGTGCCAGCAACAGGACGGTCCCTGGGCACTAAATGTGGAGAACACTTGGGGTGAGAGCTGGGGGGGAGCAGGGTTGGTGAGAGGATTGAAAGGGAGATGCAGGAAGAGAGAGAAAACAAGCAGTTGTTTTGTTAAGCCTGCTTTGTTCTCTCTATTTCTGTAGCTAACCTTTTCCTTCTCAATGCAATAAAAAAAGCCCTCTTCAAAAAATATTGCAGGGTGCTTCTTTGTGTGCTTTGACTAAGCCGTTCCTCATAAACCATTGGGTTTTGTGTAAACACAGCCATGGCAGGCAGAATTATCTGCTTTTTTGCAGCTGTCAAGTCTCTTTGCTCCCCCAGTAATGTATAAACGGGGAAAGCAAGGCTGGGAGAGGCAAGCCCCAGCAAAGCCTGGGGTGTCCTTCTCTGCCATAAACCCCACTGCATCCCTTCCTGGTCCCTGCCTCTCTAAAGGGAGAGGACCTTACGGGCCCCCAGCTTGTCACTGTATGCATGGGCTGGGTGGTCATCAGGTCTGACCATGGGAAACATCAGATCGGCTCTGGGAAGTCCCAGGCTGAAGATTAAGCTGGCCAAGGGTATGACAGAATGAGGGAGGGACACAAGAGGAACCCCCCCTGTGTTGTGTCTTTGGGGAATGTGCATTCTCAGGCTTAGGAATGTGTAGCTGGAGATGAATATTGCTGTCTTCCCTTGGCACTTCAAATTGCTAGCCAGTGTTAGCAGAGCTCAGGGTGGCTGCTGAAGCTCTTTGGTTGCTGATTGCTGTCTCTCTGCCCCCTTGTTCCCAGCAGCCAAAGCTGACACGCTAAATCCAGTGTCTGCCGGAGATCAGGGGACCTCCCTTCCACCCCTTTGGTGGGCTTCAGTGACTTTCTTTTTTCCAGTTAAAATGAACAAAACTTGTGTCCCGTGACGGCTCTGATAAGCTGGAGGCTCCAGACATGGCACAGCGCAGGCTGCCCATTATAGACCTTTGTTTATTTAGGGAAAAAAAGAAAAGCTTAACCTCACTATCTTGATTATGGAAAATAAAAAACAATATAAATGTGCCAGCAGCATAATTGGTGCCAGTGGAAACCAAAAATGACCCTTTGCTTTCCCTCCCCACCCACCTTTTTCACTGTGTAGTACTTTGCTGGGAGGGAGCTTTTCTTAGGCACTAGTGGACTGCTGTAGGGATCTGTCCTCATGGACTAGGAAAGCCCTTTCCAAAAGATTACCAGACTCAGATGCTTTAGGGGATGGTGAAAGGGACCCTTGTAAAATTCCAGGTGTAATAATGCACCCCTGACTCTCAAACTGTCATCCAAATCCTTTTGAGACTATCTTACAGGCAGTAATAGCATGCCCTCAAAGTACTTATGAAAATCTCATTATCAGCATCTCTTACAATGCTGGATCATCCTGCTATTTAGATAATTGTGCAGTCTGTTCCCTTTGAGTCTGCCTCACTGATTGCTGGCCATAGGGAATGATGCTGTGTTTTCAGCCTTGCCTGGCTCTTTGGAAGTGCTGAAGGACCTGTTGCACCTGGGCTGATGGAGAGAATGGATGGTCCTTGGGTGCCTTTCCTGCCCTGTTTCAGGCTGATGAAACTCACCTCTCAGCTCCTGGGGCATCATCTGGCTCTGCAACCCTGGGAAGGGAAGAGGGGAGAAGAAGTATCCAAGATAGCTTTTCCATTGCTATGGGTGGTTGAGCTGGTTGCATTGGACCCACGTTAAGCCAGGAGGCCTTCAGTGCCACCATGAGCAAGGTGGAAGGCAGCACTGAGATGACTGGGCAGGTTGGGTTGAGTGTTTGTGTTTCACACTGAAGGCCTTTTGTGATGGCGCATTGAGTGATGTATTTCATGGGAGGATTACTGCAATGAAACACAATGTGCTTTTGTGCCATTAAATGGTGTCTTTTATATCATTTCCTCTGACAAGTCTGTCCACACCCAAGCAAAAATAAACATTTTGAAAGGCTGCAAAGATAAACACAAAGGTTATCCTTAAATGCATCCCTTCTCCCCCTCCTTAAAGACACCTGCTCTATTCTCTGGACAGGATGAACATCCAGGAAGGTTGAGTTAAGATTACCCAGAATAAACGCTGGCAATTAATCACTTTCCAATCCTTCATTTCACAGCCTCTGTATGCTTTTTAATCAGTGGCTTTTTTGGAAAGGAGAAAGGGATAGCTGGTACTTACCCTGTCACTCACTTGCTCTGCCTTTTGAAGGCTTTCCTCTCATCCCTTTGAGGCCCCATACCATTCTCAGTGCTGGCGACTATGGGGATAGGTTGGGCTCACAAGCCTTAGTCCGCACAGGGCACATCACTAAAATTGTTTTATTTCCAGGCTGCTCTTTCCCATTTTTCGCCATGGGTTGTCCTTGTGCTTCCCAGGCCCCTTCCTGTGTGACCACTGACCATGCTGGTGGGTGAACAAATGTGATGGAGTGTTTTTTTCCCCCACTTTTGTCAGCTTGGCAGTAGCCGCCACTGCCCACGTCTTGCTCTGAAGTTTTCCCAGGTTTCCTTTGGGAATAATTTGTGGGGAAGAGAGGGGATTTTAACTGCTCTTCACTCAGCCTGTTTTCTAGGCTGATATACCCAGTGATCAGTATGGGGAGCTGGTCTTTTAAGGTGAGGAAGTTGTTTTAATGGAACTGTCTGCTCATTTCTCCTCCTTATCCTCTAACTCATTTGCTGCTTTGCCATTTCCCATGACTGTGGTTTCTTTAACAGCCTCTTGTGAAGTGTCTCATCAAAGATGGCTTGAAAATCTAACTGCATTGTCAATCAGTGCTCTTGCATTGCCCTCTTTATCCACCCATCCCCTTTCCCTGGTGAGACTTTGTTCAGGTTATAGCCTGTCTCTACTGCGAACCCCAGATGGGAAAATGCTCCACTTTTAATTAGCATCTTAATTAGTTTATCAGGCATTGGCACCACACTGACTTTTGGTTCCTGGATGCACTTTTCAGTAGAGCTCTTGTTCTCACTATTCTGTAGTGCTTCATTTTTTTAGTTATCACAAAATGCATCTTTTTTACTGGTCCAGGAAGATGTTCCTCTGGAATTCAGTATTTGTTACCTGAGCTGGGTGAAGCATCTCTTTTTCCAAATAACCAAATCACTTCAGTTTTCCTTCTTAATCCCAACTCCAGATAGTGCCTGATCATTAATTCTGGAAGTGTGCTATGGTAGGAAAGGTGTAGCTCTGTGACAGATAAGCTTGGCTGACATAAGTAATTTAGTTCCTCTGTGTTTTCCCTTTCTTCTTTAACTGCTGGAGATGGAGGTGACCCACAGAGTCATCTGAAATCCTTCTGCAAATGATCTCCTGGTTTGACTTTCTTTTCAGCTATTTGTCAGCTATAATTTATGGTCATGCTCCACTGACTTCAATAAGATTATATTCTATATTTTTATAGCATTTTTTTTCTGCTACACTAAGTGAAGAAAAAAATACATGTATTTTGTCTGTTTGCTTTTTTATGTGTGATCTAAGCTCTGAATATTGGATTTTCCTCCACCCCTTTCCCTACTGATTTTGTCTCCCCTGAATCATCTTTATCTATCTTGTGATGGACTGCCTCTGTTATCTTTATATTCTGCTTTTTGCTGGGAAATTGCAATTCAGTTGTTGCCATTGATTTACTCTGGGTTAGCCAGGCCTTTTCTCCTCTTTGATGCCTCAGTGTTGCCTGGGGTTTTGTTCCAGGATTACTGTGACCCTCGGGACTATTAAATAGGAATGGAGCTGGAACAGGAACAGTAGTTCTGTCTTTCCCATGGCCTACCCACAGCTTTGGGGACACTGTGCCTCGGCGACCAACAAATAATTTGACCACAAATGGGGATGGAGCAGCAAAGCTCAGGGGTGAGGTAGCCTGTGAGCAAAGTTTGATTTTTCTCAATGATTGCAGCCCGTGTGGCTGTGATGTGGACCCTGCTGCACTGGTTGCACTGGGAGCTTGGATGCTGAGGCTCTTGGTGGCACTGGCCACTTTGCTGTTGACTGATACCGAAAATGCTTGATGGTGTATGTCTGTTTGGCATGGTATCAAGTTCTTGCAAGGGCCTGAATATCCTGAAGGATATTTCTTCTTCCCAGAGGTTCTCCCAGGCACCTTTGCCCCCAGGGGACTGCAAACATGAGTTAGATCCTGGGTAAGACTTGGGTTAGACCCTTAGCTCCACCAAAGGAAATACAAACAGGTGAGGGAGCTCCAGGGAGCCTGCTTTCTGGTGATCCCATGTAGTTGGCTCATCAGTACAAGCTCACCAGTCTCAGCTTATGTCAGAAACCCTCCCTTGTTGTATTTGGCCCCATTTTTCTTGCTCAGGGAGGCTCACCCACCTCTACCTGACCTGTTGGTAGGCAAAAATACTGAGTCCATATGACCAACCCTTCCTCACCAGCTCTCCTAATTCCAGGGAGAGTAACATGAATTACTGCCAGTACACAAGCCAGCACAGCCCTTAGCAAGGGTCTCGGCAGAGCTAAGCCAGCCAGGCAGATGCAGCGTGTCAGCGTGGCGTTAACGTATTTCTGGCAGAGTTTGTGTTATCTAAGAAATGGTGGATTTACAGCCTGTGGGAATCAAATCGCTGCACAGGCTTTGAACATTGCTGGGCGGGGGGAGGCTGTAATGGCTTTTTGCTTGTGATTTCACTGGCAATCCAGGAAGTTTGTAGCTGATGGGGGAATGTCTTGGCTGCCGACCCTGGAGTGGGGTGGGGGAGACTCAAGTAGAGCTTTCGTATTTCATCTTTATGGTAGTGACTCATTTGACACTTGACTTTATTCTTTAATTGTGATGCTTTAACTTGAAACTTTGCAGATGGAGGACTGACACTAATGGAGCAAGGTCATTTTGCTCAATTGGTGTGAAGAGAACTAACCCAGGGTTTCATAGTCCTTGTCAGGTTTCTGTCCAGCTTTTACCCAACTTCAGCTTCACTGATCCTGTTCTCAGTGCAAACAATGGAAATACTGTCTCATGAGAGGGTGTTTCTGGTTGTGGGGTTCTCTCTAGGTCAAGGTACAAAGCCTACCTGTTCTTCTCTACCTGAAGAGGACATCCTTCTAGAACTGGCTCAAGCAGAGGTGGCATTTGGCTGCTGGGGTTGTGCTTGGTGTAATTCCTGGTGTGTTTCCTTGCCAGGTGGAGGAGGTGGTGGATAAGAGCATCCAGTGACCTCACTGGAGTACACGACCTTGAACAAGGTCATCTACGTTTTTCTGTCTCCGTGTTTTCCAGCTATTAATGGAGATACGGTTGACATTGCCAATGTTTCCTGAAGTACAAAACGTGCTCTGAGAACTGCTGAGAAAAAATGTATGCAGGCGTATTTATGGTAGTTTGGTTCAGAATGACTGCTAGCACTCAGCCTGGCCTCTGGCTTGATGGAAGCTTTCAGAGAGCTTTTCCTATCCGGCTTCCATGTTATGCAGCCTTTCTTCCTGACTTGAAGTTTTGGCAGGGAGAGAGGTATCTGTGGGGTGAGAAGGATGCCACAGACATTTTCCAAGGTCCTGAGGTGTCTGAAAGATAGAACAGACAAAAAGGTGGTGTTGCAGAGCTAGCACTGGGCAGGTTTTGATTTGAAATAGCTTTAAAAATTCTCTCTATCATGCTAGCATCCTCACTGCCGTCACCAAATCCACTGGGTGCACGACTGGGCACAACGTCTGATTCAATTCCTGATGAATCATTATTTCCACTAGTTTTTCATAATTGGGTTTGCTAATCCTCGGCTGCATTTGCATGTGCTTAGTGCTCACCATCCCTTTCATCCATATGGGTAAAAGTCACGAGGTGTCAACATCCTGCTTGTGTCCCTTGTGATGCTTGGTGGAGCTGTAAACACAGGAGAAGATCATCTTTGTCTGGTGTAAATTATCAAAGCTGTGCTCATATGAGTGGATTTATAGCAACTTACACCAGCTGCAGAAATGCCTACAGGATGTTTCATTCCTGCTGGCTGGAACAGCAGAAAGCTGAGGTGGGTCTAATGGCCTTATTTGAATACACCTGATGTAAGCAAGACACAGCTGAGCAATTCTCTGCTCGTTTGTTTTGGTCTGTCAAGGTTTAGCAAATCAAACATCTTTTGGGCTTCAGTGCTTATTCCTGTACAGAGGTGGTGTTTAACAAGCTCTGTACATGCAACTTGGACACACAGCAGCCTACTAAACTGGTACCCTAAGACAGATGCTCCCTGGCAGCACATAGGAGCATACTTGTGATGGAAAGGATTGCCAGACTAAATCAAGTTCAGCTACTTAAAAGATGAAAACTCTCCCTGTATATAACCAGAAACAGAGTTCAGATATGTAATTCTTACTTATTCCAGCTGATCTTACTGATCCGTTTGGGTTCCTTCAGTTGATTAAGGGATAGGAAGGCAGAGTGTATGTCTGGATTCTGCTGCATTAATCCAATGGTACTGTGTCAGAACAGTAAATGCCACGAGAAGAAAAAAGCACCCAAGTCAAACCTTGTCATAATGAAAGGAAACGACCCCTTTTGAACTTTAGCTGAATTTGCAAAATGTCCTTGCCTCAACATGTGTTACTGAAGCCCTTCAAAATGGGGTCAGTTCTGAGCAACTTCATTCAACTCTCCATGCAATCGGAGAGTGGGGGCCAGGGAAATTTATTGAATGGAAAAGCATGCAGTCTTTTTTTTTTTTTTTTTTTTAAAAAAAAAAAAAAAAGGAAAAGGAAGAAATTGCTCCTTCCCAGCTTTTCGGAAGGAACTGCAGACAATGGAGGTGAATGTAAAACCCAAGATGCAAAATCTCCTTTGATTAACTCCCCTGCATAGGCAGCTGAGCTCCCGCAGCCATCCGGCCTTGGGACCTGCTGCCAACTAGCGCTAGGCACACCATTTCCCCTCCTGTTACGTGGCTGCATATGTGTGTGTGTTTACCACCCGCTGCTTACTTTCATTCAGGAGAAATATTGCCAGTGGGCAAACATTAATCCATCCTGACAGCTCTGCCCATCTTCCTGCTTTGGTCTGGCATCCAGCAAACAGCTTGATTAAGGTCCCCAGGGCTTTATTAGTGCAGCTTGTTGCCTGCAAATTAATCAACAGGTTGCATGTGCTTAACTCTTTGCTGGAGCTGGTTGGGAAATGTTCTATGTTGCCGTGGGCATTGAATCAAGTCTTTTGAACTTGCTTTTAAGTATGGGGCAGGAGAAATAGCCCGAAGTGGTGTTAGTCTTGGTTTCTTGGGGCAGGAAGTGATCCTGCGGGCTCTGCAGGTGCTGCTAATCCAGCTTCTGATCTCTAATAGCAATTTTAGACTTTCATTTCTCTTGGCCATTCACCCACTCCCCATAAAATATCTAATGCAGAGGACAGCCAGATGAAACCTGAACTTTCCTTTATTATCCATAAGAAGTCCTCTGGGACCCTCCAAAGTGGAAGGACCTCCTTGCTATCTTGAGGTTTCTTCTGGAGCATGGGTGAAAGTTGCCTCTATGTTATAGTGTTATCTTTCAGACTTTGGTCTGGTTCTTTAATTGGACTCATCATACTAGAATTAGGCAAAAAACCCTATCTGGTTGCTGTGGCTTACACTTGAACTTTGATAACAAGCAGAAGATTCAGGGAGCACACACAGAGTTTTCAGGTTGTTGTATAAGATACCAGAGTGGAGATGACTGATGTTGTATGGGTATAATGGGTTGAATATTCTCCAGTTATTTCAAAGATCACAGGGTTTCTAGCTTCTCACTTGCGTGTACATGGGGAAACCTGGCTCCGTATCTCCATTTTCCTTTTCTGTGCATGAACTCTCATTTCCCGGTTGCTGGTGGCCCAGTCGGTGTGTTATATTGGTGTGCACACTCATGCCTATCAACACTGCGTGTCTCCGATGGACAGGACAGATACCGACTGAGCTCGCACATGCCGTTAGCCCTCGGGGAACATCAGAACTCTGCACGTGGAATCATGTTCGATCTGATCTGAACTTGACCCCACAATGAACAATGGTGAGAACGGCCTGAGCCACATAGCTCGTATTGATTATTTTTAGCAACAATCGAAGGTAAAAGAAGAACGTGCCTATTAGGTGGTTGTTCCCCTTCTCAGCGGGAGGAGAGCAGCCCAGGCCTGTTGCTCTGTGCACGTTCCCCCAGGAAGGATGTGTTCTGCAGTTTGCTCCGGTTGGAGAAGAGCAGTGTGTGGTGGGGAATTTGCCAACCCTGTCTTCAGCAGCTGGCCAACATCTGTCTTCTGGATAATGTAAAAATTTTATGATACTTTTCATGCGTCTTTTACCAGAAGGTTTTGAACCATCTTAGTCCTCTATTTGACTTTGCATCCAGGTGAGAGAGGTTTTGTTGCTCTTTCTGTGCCAGCGGGGAGGATGAGAGGCATGGAGAGCAGATGTGGACTGCCCCAAGGGTCTGTGGATGATGCCTACCCCTGTACCTATGCTGTGAGCTCCTTTCTGACCCCTCCATGAGCTCCTGATGCTGTCTTATACCTGAAACCACTTGCCTGCTGAGCACTTTGCCTGGGGTCACAGATAGTCTGTGCATTTCCAGTGTAGGTCTTTCACTCCTGCTACCTTCTCTTGTCTTCTCTGACCAACCTTGGGCTCTCTTGCAGAGAGCTGATTGCTCAGTGGAGGTGCTGATCCTTCAGCCTTATTTCCATGCTGGTGATGGCAATTTTGTGATAGAGGTGATAAAGGCAAAGGTGCTTCCTGGGGACAAGCTGGGGAGTTCAAGACTCGTGACTTAGTTCCTACTTTGTTAATCTCTGGCTTCTATACCCTGCGATTGCAGCAGGGCTGGTAACAACAGCAGAAAACCAGAGGTAAATGCTTCTGGTGTTGATCCTTTGCCTGTGGTCTGGCTCTTCACTGCTTGCAATAACCAGTTAAGGCAATCCACATGGGGTGTGAAGGGCTCTTGATCAAAGAGGTAACGGTTCCTGCCTCGGAGCAATACTGTTGAATTTGCAAAGCCTGGGGACAGGGAGAGTGAGGCCCTAGGCTTGGATCCTCAGTATCTGTGGGTGAAGCAGCTTGTGGGGAGCAAGCGGCCAGCTCATAGGTACCTACAGTACCAATAGGAGCTCCCTGGCAGGAGACTGAAACACCTGCAGATGCCACGTGTCTGAGCAGGAGCTCACCTGTGCTGCTGCCCAAGGACCTTTCCAGGTATCAGCAGAGAAATAGCTTTCTCTGCCATTTAGAATGCCATTAATGCCACAAAGTGTTCTTACGAGGAGGTTCCTTGTGGTAGACAGAAAAGTGGCATTTCTGAAAGATTTTTAAACCAAATGACTGCTGTCCACTCGAGATCCTAGTCTTGAGGATTTAGGGAGTCTTGGGAGAGCATTGAGAGAGCAGGTACCAGCAATGCTGACAAAGTTGCCTTATGCTGTGTGCAGGGATCTCATTAGTTCAGATGATCTTGCCAAGTCTGGCCTTTGCTTGAGAAGCACAGTGTCCCATCAGTGAAGGATTTCCCCATAGGACAAAGATGAGGTTCCACCTCTGCCCATCCCTCAGGACATCCATGTTTCTCTGCTGATGGAACACAGAGCACACAGGCTCAGCCTCTTCCTTCCATCTCCCTGTGCCAGCAGGGAATATCAATAAGAAAACTACACACCTGTAACCTGTGGGGAGGTGGAAAGGGGGTAATGCACCAGCTCAGTGTTCTGCATCGTGTCAAGCCCAACGCAGCCGGCTGGGGCACATCCCTGCACCTGAGGTGTGTTCTCTCCCCAGCCCCTGCTGTAGTAACTGCTGGCCTTTGCATGGCAGCGTGACAGTGTGGTGGCAGCTGTGACGCATTGATCAGCCATGCCTGCTGCCGAGCGCTTGTTCCCGTTGCCAAGCAGAGAAGGGTGACCTTTTCGGAGAGGAGGAGGAGGAGATGAAGGGGAGAGCAATGGGTGGGTGGGAGGCAGTGGCAGCCCCGAATGGGGTGCAGGGTTCAGGTCAGGTCTGGGGGTTTGGATGCGTGGAGTGAAGCCGATAGTCCCTCCCTGCTTTGCTTGATTTCGTGGGTGTAGAAAGCCCCGCACCCGCCTGCATGCTTGGATTGAGATGAAGCTTTCCCTGGGTAGGGCCTGCCATCTCTGTGGGATGCGATGCCCAAATTACAGGAGGAAGTATCGGGATGGTGCTTGGTAAAATGCTATTTCTGGGCTGCTGCAGATCTGACTGTATTGCCTTT
This sequence comes from Lathamus discolor, assembly GCF_037157495.1. Lineage (NCBI taxonomy): Eukaryota > Metazoa > Chordata > Aves > Psittaciformes > Psittacidae > Lathamus > Lathamus discolor. The sequence goes on along the minus strand of NC_088893.1, from coordinate 10,776,234 downwards.
GGTGCAGGAAACTTCAGGGCACCACAGACCCCCTACACCCTGCTCAGCTGGTGTGAGCCACCGAGCAGTGGTAACCTGCAGTGGGGTCTGGGTCTTGTGCCCTGTACTGTGACTTGCGCATCACTGTCATGTGTGGGTTTTCCTGTGACCGTGGGACCTGGATGATGCTCTGCTCTGTGTGTGCCAATTCTGGAGCCACCTTGGGTGGCTTCTCTGGAATAGAAAATCTTTTCCATGTGTTTTAGGTCAGTATGACTGGGGGAACAATTATGAAGCCTCTAAGTCTGGATTGGTACAAATGGCACCATCATTCCACTGAGGCAGAGCCCTTTGTGAAAGGGTGAGATGGAACAGTACCAGATATAACCTGAAATGACTTAACAAGCTGCTGAAGTTTTTAAATGCATGTGTCGTCTTTTTTTTCTTTTTTATATATTTAAATTAAATTTCCTCTGACATTTCATAGGCTTCATCACTCAACGTGGAGCCAAGATCCATGCGAGTGTGTGCGGTAGGATTGTTTTTAAATTTTATTTTAAATACAGATGTCTGGAATAACTTTTTTGCACACACTGTAGGAGTGTAAAGGTTTCTAAGCAACATCTTTTCATGCTGTTTGCATTAGAGAATGTAAAACAGGGTTTCTTTTTTAAAAAGTCTCTGCAGTGCAGGCATAATTACAGGATCCCATTATGCAGCATTGTGTCTAGGGTGAAGCCTGCCCTAATGGAATATTCTGCCTTGCGCTGAAGTCTTACCTGCTTTTTACCAAGACACTTAAGGACTTAATTAGCGTCATTATAGTCTACCACCCCCATCCTCAGCCCTGTGCATGAAGGGATAATGATCTGTCCAAGCTAGTGCCTCTGCTTCCCGCGGTTAACAGCACCACATGGAGAGAGTGTTTCGTAGCTCACTGCTGCTATATTGAACTGAATATGGAGGAGGGGCAGAGGGGGAAATGAAAGCATTTCCTAGGAGCAATAAATATACTCCGTGTTTACTTGGCCTGGTCTTAGCCATTGAGCTGGGATGGAGTTTGTCACTGGGAGATCCCCGTGGAGCTCCTTCACACACTGCCTCATCACGTGCTGCTCCGGCTACCCTGTTTGACCGGCTGCAGCACAGAGCAGTGCCAGGCAGACTTTGTGGCTCAGTGCTGCAGGTGTGTGCCATCAGGCACCCACTTTAACTCCATGCTTTGAGAACAGGGAACAGGAGGAGCCATCTGGGTGCAGCAAGCCTTGGTCTTGCTTTCCTGTGATGTCCATGTGGATGTACTGCACATGGGCAGCATCTTACACTTACCTGCATTAGTGTGTGCATTGGTGACATAGTTTGGTGGTGGACTTGGCAGTCCTGGGGTAATGCTTGGACTTGGTGATCTTTAAAGGTCTTTTCCAACCTAGCTGATTTCACAATTCTATGTACATGTATGTGTGCAGATCCTGCCTGCTACCCTTGCTGGATGGTAGGTGTTGGCATTGCACTGAAAGCAGACATGTTTGATAGGTTGGAGTGACGAGATGGTGGGCTTGAGGGCACACTGCTCTGGTGCCAGGGGATGCTGGAGAAGATCGTGCTGCTGATACATGGCTCCATCTGTCAGCTAGATGGTTGGTTTTGATCCCTGATGCTTTGATGGTATACAGTATTTGGGTTGAGCTGCCCAACGGAGTTTTGGAAACATCTGGGGGCTTTTTGCGTTTTATGAGATGAAGAATGTTGGCTTTTGTACCTGAGATGGAGCCAAAGAAGTTTTTATTGCTGGTTAGGTAACTTCTCTGGCATGTTGCGTTAGGAGCTCTAGATGTTATTAATGAGGTGTTGTGTGTGCTATGGTGCATGTGTTGTTTCATGTAACGGCTGTTGCTGCTGCGCCCTGTGCAAGGATGTAGCCATAATGTTTTCCTGCAGGTGTTCAGCTCTCATCCTCCTTCATCTCTTGTGTCCATCCTGCGCTGTCCTTTCTACCCTACTTGCTTCAGGTTAATTGTCTCCTAGCAAGTTTTCTCTGGAGTTTTACAAACATCTTGCAGGGAGGAAAATGTACCTGTGACCTCTGCTCTTTGTACTTCTTGGAGTTGGTGGGAAGGAGTGCTATGAAAGCGGTTATGGGTTGGGAGCTGGTCTTGTGGATGTGGCACCTCTGAGCTTGTAGCTTAGCTGCATTCAGAGGAGCTCCTTGAAGGCTTATGGCCCCATCTCTTGTGGCCTGTAAAGACAAGAAAGATGGAGCTGTGATGCTCATGGATTTCCTCTCATTCCCTTGACTCACTCAGAGTCATGAACATCATCTACTTGCTTCATTGACTCAGCAAATGATGTCTGGCCTAGGCTGATGCAAGGAAATTGCCCATTTTGTTGGGAAACCTTCAAAACCCAGGGCTGCTCCTGGATCTCATCATCTCCTCTTCTGCTCTGCTTATCCAGAATGACTCTCCTGCATTGTCCGTTCCTAGTGACGGCTGCTGCAGTGCCTGTTATTTTTCACAAGAGCCATTTGGCTGCTTCTCTGGCTCTTCCAGCCCCTGCCCCTGAGGAGCTGCGTGTGATCCCTGCCCAGATAGCTCGGGACACCTCCTTAGGCCTCCCACCCTGCCCCTTATGGCAGTGCTTGACATAGCATGTCCGGCACGGGAAGGCACAGGCAGTCCTGGGCCCCCAGCACAAAGCCCATCCAAGGTACAGCTGTGTCCTTCATGATTTCCAGGGAGATGGCCGGAGGTCTTGGGCAGTGCTTGTTCCGTTTTGCTCCATAAACATCACAAATGGTGCCAGATGGGGCTTTATAGGATCACATCCTCTGCCCTTTTTCTGTGTATTTTAAACAAACCTGGGAGGGGTCTGGGCTGGATCCTTGTTTGTTCTTGAAGGAATTGGTGCGGGCTTCAGAGTCCTCATCCATCCATCTTCCATATGGAGATAAAAAGTTTTGGCTGAACACTGCTAAATGTGCCGTCATCTATCACAGTGGAGGCGGGATTGTGTCAAGGAAAAATAATCCACCATCAGGCTCAAAAGAAGAAGGGGAAAAAAAAAGGAAAAAGAAAGAAATAAGATTTCCAGTAAAATGCCTTGCCTTTAAAAATCCAATTCACTCTTTGCCAAGTCATTGTTTGGTCTTAGACTTGTTTCACATGAAACCAGCCTTTAAAGGTTACTTTTATCCTTCTTTAATGAGCTATAGAAATGAGCCTGGTCTGCTACAGGGCAGAGGCCAGGGGATGGGACTGCATATGGAGCTCCCTCTGCAGTGGCTGTGTGAGCTGTACCACCAGCTCCCTGGCTGCCAAATTCTGTAGCCAGCAGCTTTCAGCAAGAAACAGTGAAAGAGGATCATTGATGTATATCTCTCCCCTTGCTGCGGTGCAAATTATATATGCTGCAGAGTGTGGGGGAGAGAGAATACATGTTGCTGTGTGTGTTTTTCTGAGGCATTCTGGATCATGGGGTTTGCATCCTGGGGACCAGGTTTTCTGAAACCCTTCCTGTGCTGGGTGCTGAGCTCCTTGGGGATCTGAAGAGCTCTTGGAAAACCTGACCTCTTTGGGGAGTGTTAACCATCTGCAGACCTGGCCTCCATCCTGCCCATGTGAGCAATGGGAGATCTGTGCTCCCTCCTCAAGCAGAACACCAGGAGCTGGAGCCCTTCTTTCCTCTGCATTGCCCAGGCATGTTTAGGTGACGGTGAGGGTGTCTGAGCATCTCTACAAGGATGGACTGTCCCTGCCCTGACCAGCAGCACTGTCTGACTCGTTGTAAGGGCTCTGCCACAGGGCAGTATGAGGGAGATGTAAGGAGGGTGGGCGTGAAGCGAAGGGGGATTCGGGTCCTCTCTGCTACAGGCCATCTCTGTCCTCCTCATTGGACCTATTTGTATGGGAGGAGGTTGAGGGCTGTGATGTTCGCTGTATTTGCTGCTGTTGTATGAAGGCTGATGTGTGCTTCCCTCAACAGCAGGACCAGTCACGCAGGGATGCCGTGTATGAACAGGATGTGGTGGCTTGGAGAAGGGCTGTCTACTGGGGAGCTGCCAGTGTAGAAGGCACTCTGGGGAAAATCCCTATGGGCCGGAACTGAGGATGCTGCTGTTTTCTGTAGAAGTGTCAGAAGGCCGCTGGAGGCAGTGGGCCACAGAGAACAACTTTCCTATGGGAAAGTAAACACTTGTTCCATTTTTAACCCTTGCTAATTGAGTCCAGGGTGAAACGTGACCCCAGGTTACATAGCTGTAATGCCTTCTCTGTGTGCCGGGCCCTGGGCCCTCAGGAGGGGGAAGGAGCAGTAGTTTGCTGGTTTTGGCCCAGCTCCATGAAAAAGTGATTTTTTTAGTGGCCGTAAATAAGGAAAATTGAGAAGCAGGAAGCGGACATCTCCTTAACAGACATTGGAGCTGACAGCCGTGTGCATGGCTTTGGGGATGCCCACCCAGGCCAGCGTTTGTGGCTCAGGAAAGCATGGGAGAGCGGCAGGATAGTTTGGGGTCCCTGGTGGGACCATGAGGTGGGACCCTCCTTCCTGGGAAACGTGAACTGGCCCTGGAATGCCATGGCAGGAAGGAAGACAGCCCAGGTGATAGGCAATTGTTTTTGGCAGGAGTCTCCCCTCCCTGCTCGGCACAGGTATAACGACCTTTCCATGCTCCGCGCTCTGCAGACGTTCGCAGATGGAGTTGTCCCACGGAAGCAGGGAAGTAGAACTAATCCTGTGAGATCAGTGGGAGTTGTGCTGGATGCTGGTGCTGTTACAAACCATCTCTGTGTGTTTTGGAGCCCAGTGGGCATCCCCAGTGTCTGGGAAGGGCCTGGAAGTCACACTTTGTAGCAGCAGCCTGCATAGGAGATACATTATCCTGAGCAACTGGGATCTCCTCCTGCTCCCTCTTGCCTCTCATTTGCAGAAGGCTTTGTAATTTGATGGTTACACTAAGACAACAGTGATAAATAATTTATTTGAACCTCATCATTAAAAATAGATGGCTGTAGCCTAAAGGTGACTTGTGGGGTAACTTTGTGCCTGCTGTTTGGCTTTGTTATAGGACCTGAAAAGCTACTGGTTTTTTATAAGTACTGCTGCTCTTTTTCTCCACATTTACTCTTCTTCCAACCTTACAAATATTAAATATGCCCTGACAGGTTGGTTTTGTTGCAGTCCCTTAGGAAGAGCTGCCCATTGGGAGCTTTCTTTGCCTTGAGGATGTCAACAGATCATTTCTCCTCCATGAGAAAAACAATGGACAGGAGCCTAAAATGAGAACTTATTAAAAAGTGAAGGCAGGGAGTTACCAACAGGCAGCAGTTGCTCTGGGCTTGCTTCTTCAAATATCCTTCTACTGAAGTCCTTGTTGTCTGTAGAGACTTTGAGGAAAAAGGATAGACAAGACCTGAATTTTTGACATTAAATACCTCCAGACCTCCTCAGGAGAGAGCAGGCCAGCTGCTGGTAAGGCTCCAGATGTTGCTTTTGGGAATGGATCTCCCATGGGTGCCAGCTGGCTGCAAGCTCGTTAAGGTGCCTTGTCCTTCTGCCTGCATGGGGCAACTTCTGTGAGTCTTGTCCCCCAAAATGACAGGAGATTCATTTCTGGGTCGACCTAGGAATGTGGGGTGGGGAAGAAGAAACAGCAAGAGGTCAATGGCAAGCCCAGAGGATCCTCAGCTCTGTGCATGGGTCTCCAGACACAGGACACGTTTCAGGTGCCTGAGCACTGGACAAGAAGCATTTGTTTTGGCTGCCATCCCTCATATCTCTGTAGGCAACTGAGCAGGCTTTTTCTTGAAGGCTTTGTCATTGCCAGAGATCCACACCAGGAAGCTGCTGAGCCCGGATGAGATAGGCTGGCTTCGGTCCCTCCTGGTGGCTCATAGACTTCAGAGCAGCGTGTGCTGTGTGAAAGCAAGTTGTCTGCCTCTCAAACTGCCAAGGCTGATCTGTGCTTTCAGCTGCAGATCACCAAAACAGAGCCAATAGGGCTGGAAGGGAACAAGGGAGTATGTTGCAGGAATGGTGCAGGGGCAGCACTGGAGATGGAGAAGACAGGTTGGAAGGGAGCATGGCCCATGGTCCAGGTCTACAAGAAAAGGGTGGTGACAGTGGGGTGCAATGAGTGGCAGAAGCTCCATCACTGGGAAGTGTCACATCACTGTGTGGTGATGCTGCTGGCATAGGTCATGCCACAGTGTGCAGAGCTTCCCCGAAAATGGGGAGCTGTCCCTTTTGTTCTTGAAGACAAAGGCTCTGGATCTCTTCCAGAACATAATGGTTTGGTTTGGAACAAGAAATTCTCTGTTAACCCTACTGCCCTCTTAGCCCAGTAAACAGGAGGTGCCAAGCGATCCACTTGCCTCTTCCACCTCATGGAAATCCTGGGAAATAAATGCTTTGCTGTTAGCACAAAACAATTAGAAACGGGGATTTGTGCTTTCTTGCTGGTTGCGCCTTTTCCCACCTCCTTGATTAATCTTGGATGCAGATGCCAATCGTTAGCTGCACAGCTCGGGATTTGGTGCATGTGGCCAGGACTTGACTCGTGAGTCTTGTAGCAACGGAAGCAGATGAAACATCTGGTTAGGGGGTCAAAAAAACCCCATGGAGCTTCCTGCCAGCTTGGCTGGGAGGGAGGAAGGGACAGGCGGGTGGAGAGGGTACAAACAAACTAGTGTTCAGGGTGGAAAAATGTGATCTGGATTCTCCATAACAAATCAGTCTGCTCTCCTGGAGGCAATGACTGGAAAGTCCCTGAGGATGATGAGGGGCAGTTTGTGGAGAGGCATGGGTGGGTGGGAACATCCTCCTCAAATTCTCTTAGGAGGCGTTGATGAGGGCCACTGCTGTTATAGCTGATTGATTGCTGCTGAGCAGGGAAAAAGCAGTGATGTCAGACAAAAGCCATCAACCAGGCAGGGGACTGGGGGTGTGTGACACTGTGACACTGAGCCATGATGAGGATATTAATTCTCAATTAACTGTTATTACTGAAAGGCTGTATTGTTCCTCAGGGAGGGACAGATGATGAGCTAAGTCATCCTCATTATTTCAGCTGGCGGTCCCCTGGTGTTCACTGGGAACAGACCCTGCTGGTGCTGGTGGCAATGGTGCAGCATCCACTGGGGGTGGCTTCCTGGCAGTGACAACCCTGTGCTGACCTTGCCTGATGTGGCATGGATCAGCCTTGGCACAGCCGAGCAACCTCCACTACCAGCCTGTGTGTGTGTTGAGTGTGTTTTAATTGTCTCATTTGGGGCTGAGAAGAGCATGTTCAGCGCAATGAAAGGTGCTGTGATTTTTCAAGCAGTGCCTGGGCATGGGGGAATTGAATCCTGGGCAAAGGAATGGTGCTAGTGTTCCCTGGGGGAAGGGATGCTCTAATAAATGAGCAAGTGGGATCCCGGGGGGCTAGCAAAGTGTTGTGGACACTTTGGATGTGTTTTGAGGGGTCAGCAGGGACAGATAAACTGGAGAGTGACAGAAGCCAGGCAGCTGGTGGGATAGTTGCGTGTTCAGGCTTGGGAAAGATGGCTGCAAAAGTGAAGTTCACGTTGTCTAGAAATTCCTTTTCGCTCTTTGCCAGACTGAGCCTGTGACTGCCCTTAGGTTCACTGGACAGAAAGGGGCGGTTTCTGTAGGACCGTTTTCTTGTCTCTCCCAGCGAGGCTCATGGCTGGTGTTGCAGAGTGATTGCAATATCAGATTGTCTTCAGAGTTCAACAAGTCATCTTGCAAGATGTGAAATAAATTCTTGTTTGCAGAAAGGGTTTGTGCAAGAAGCACTTAACCGAGAGGAAGATGCCTGGTTCCGGAGCCGTCAGCTTTGAGTGGACAACGTGTACATCTGTATGTGTACGGGTGGCAAAGTGAAGCTTTTCTCTGTAGACATCAGAAGTAAACAACACTCTCAGGCAGGGAAAAACCCACAACAAAGAGGGGAGGTAAGGCCCTTGCCCATGTCCGTGAGCAAATCGTGGAGCTATAAAAAGAGCAGCTGGTTCCTGGCAGCTTGACACACGGGTCCCCTGTGTGTCCTGCCTGCCTCAGGCTGAGCTGCTGGTGTCTGGGAAGGGGATAAAAGAGCAGCAAGGAGTTGACTGCTGAAAATTTCCTTCCTGATGCTGAGAAGGACGATCAGTTCTTTCTTGGGGTGAATCACGCTCCGGCGCTAAGCAGCTAATCCTGCCGACTGTGGCTGTCCCCTGATAAGCCATACAGCCAGTTCTGATTAGTTTCCAGCAACTCCATTAGAAAAATAGCTTTAGAAGAAATTTGAAGTCAATTAAGTTTTATGTGGCTAATGTTGATAATTATTATTACTTTTGTTAGTTTGCCTAATCCATCAAGATTCTCCCATTAATAGATGTTACGAATTTGTACCTACAGTGCACTGACTTCCACCAGTGGATTTCAGAGCATTTCCCCAAACTGTCCTCTATTTTGTTTTACTGCAGATTAACATTTTATTTAAAGTTAATTATTGTGAGCTGTAAGTTTCCTCAGTGTCCTATAAGCATAAAGCAAGCTTTGCCGTCTGGGTTATTTTTACCATGTGTCAGGCAAAGAAACACAGGATGCTGAAAGACATATGATTGACAATGAAAATTGGCAGATAAGTGATTCGGAATAGCATACCCCTCTCTGTGCTGGAGGTAAGAATTGTGATGGATACAGAAGGAGGAAAAAAGAGGGCCAGAGATAAGCTAAATTACTTGCCCACAAAGACTGGTCTGCACTAGGGCAATCCAAGAGATCCCCTTGCCCTGTGGTGGATGCAGATCCCCTTGTGTGCACCAGCTCAGAGTGGAGCAGCCAGGCTCCCTGAAGCTGCTGGCTGGCAAAGGAGCCTTTTTGTTGTGCCCTTGCAACACTCATTGCTGTTGGTGGGAAGGTTTGAACGCAGCCCTCAAAGAGCCTGGTTTAAAAATGTTTCGAGGGCTCCAGGCAACCTCTGTAACTCCAACATGTGTTCAGGCAAACTGTGTGCATAATTCAGCACATTAGTTGTGTTAACAAAGCTCCTTGCCAGCGAGCGGAGTGTTTGTTTGGAGATGGCACTGTGATCCCTGTGTATGTGTGCAAGGATTATTTTCATTCCTAAAAAAAATAACAAACCACGAAACTATGGAATCCATCATATATAAGCAGCAGTAGGTCAGGAGTTCCCTGAGCACAGCACTGGGGGCTCTGCTTGTTGTGCTTGGCTCTGAGAGAGATTCCCATTGTGATGTTTGGGGCAGCAATTGATCCTCATCTGTTTTAGCTTCCTTCTTTGATGGAGTAACAATACGTGTTTATGCTGCAAGATAGGTCACTCAGTGGGCCAATGCAGGACCACGCTGGGAGGGGGTTCAATGCAAGAAGGACCCCCCTTGCCCAAGATACTCTGGGCACTGGGCGGTCAGTACTTTTTCTTCTAAGCACAGTTCTATCATTGGGTATTTCATTAATAAATGCGTTTAGTTTTGTGCAGTTGAATTAGTTCTGTACAGCTGCGAGCAGGCTTACCACATCCTTTGCATTGCGACTGATCTACTGGGTGGTTTTGGTCAAGACACTCAGCTAACTGGTCTGCTGCAGTTCTCCACCTCAAATTGGCACCATGTTAATTTACGTCTCACTTTTAATTTTGAGCGCAACTTTAATGGAAATGTTAATTTGCAGCGAGTACTTCACAGGGTATTATTTGGGAAAATGCTTTCAAGTTTTCCATATGGTTATCAGATAGTGGCTGTAGAAAACCCAGCCCTCTACTAGACCTAAACTAACAAAGGTTGTAACAATGATTAGTGAGCTTTGTGGTCGGGTAATGTTCCACGTGATTATTTATGGGTAGCTTTCTGACCATCTTGTGAGAAGTATCATGAAATTAGTGATTTGTTACTGGGAGAAAGCTGCTGTTGGGACATGTTAACACTGCAGTTTCTCTGCCTCCCCAGTTCTGTTTGTATGGCTGGGCATCAGTGTCACAAATATTTATCCACAAATACCCCCAGGTTTGTTTATGCCTTATTTTTCTTCATGCCCTCTTGCTGAGGATGGGAAGTTCTTGCAGTGGCCTTTGGGGAGCGTGCCTGGCATTGCAGGAGCCAGAGTACAACACACAGGAACTGAGCAAACACCTGAGCAGGTTTTCAGACCGGGCTGTTGACACCTGATGAGCATTTCAGACCCATCTTTTGTGCAGCCACTGCTTTGGAAAGCTGCACACCTGGTGCATTCCTTAGGGGTCTCTCTTGTGGTTATTTGCCAGTCCTTTTGCAGTGGCAGAGGAAGGGTGCTTTCTCTGATACTGCCCCTTTTCTGCCTCCTGCATTCAGCATGAACTTAGGTGGATCACTTGTACCCACTCTGCTTTGGTTTCCCATCTCAACAGCTGGGAATACAGCAGTTGCCAGCTTTGTACAGTTAAAATCAGAGATCAGCCCCATAGACGTGTCTTAGACAAGGAGAAGTTGTGGATGAAATGAAGTCTCTCTTCTCTTACCCTTGCATCCAACTGGCTCCTCACCAACTCCTCATGGGTGACCTGTCCAGAGCATGGAGCTGGTGTGACAAGGTTTTGGGGAGGTGATGTGGTGACAGCAAGGTGGGATGAGTATTATGAACTGGTTGAAGGTGCTGGTAACTTTGGATAGGCAGTCCAGCAGGATGCCTCCTGGCTATGTTCTCAGCACATCCCTGTATACTGGTGACCAGCATGGGAACACAGGGCAACTCAGCCTTGCCTTTTTCCTTAAGAAGAAAATATTTGCTGAAAAGTGTTGTGTTGGGTGCAGATGTTTTGTGTCTCTCGTCCATCGAGGTCAGTTGGAGTTCTGCCAGCATGAATGACGTGTGTGTAGAAGAGGCCAAAATCTTCCCACAGATGAGCGCTGTGGGACTTGTCCATGTACTCTGAAGGACGGTAGCTTGGCTCTTACTAGCACTGCACCACAAATAGGGCCTGAGGCCGAACTGGTGACCCTGGTGCAAATTCAGGCTAAGAGGATCTGAAGATCTTGTGTAGCACCACTGGTCCCTGTGCCAGGCTGGCCTGGTCTCTGTGGAGAGTTGGAGATGACTCATTTCCCAAGTGAATTCATGAGCTCCTGTCTCTCCTCTGTTTGGGCATCTTGCTGCTAGCACTGGTCTTCTGACCTGCCTGCATGATGCTCTTTGCTTACTAGCTCTATTTATAGGGAATTTAATAAGATATCAATTAAAGAAATGAAAACAAACTGAAGATGTCTGCCAGTGGAAAATGTGGAGTGAGGCAAGGTTATTGGTAGCAGTTGTTTAAAATCTTATCAGCTCTTTTTATAGACAGTCCCTGTTGCTGTGGGACAGCTGAGCTGGACCCATGTGCCTGAGCAACTGGTGGCAGCACCTGCGTTGGACCCTGTCCCTCTTCCGGGACCATCAGGCTGGATTGCTCCCATCTCCCCTGCTCCTTATAAAAGGCAAAGATACCGACGAGAGAAGTGGACTTGAGGGAGTCCCTCTTGTAAAGAACATGCTGGATAGATTGCTAATTAGCTCTCATGATTTAATGTTTTCCTGTTTGCATACCACATGTTTAGGGGATATGGTATTTATGGTCCTACAGGGAGGATGTGAGCTGGCATGGAAAGAGGAGATTTCTGTTCCTTCAGAGCTTTATGATCTTTTTTCCTCTTGAAAATTCCAGCTGTGGCAATACCAGGAAATTGGAAATTTGTTTCTGACTGAGTGAGTTAGCATCTGTGTCTCTAAAATCTGCTTCTCTTAAGTTTTGCTGCACCCTAAGTATGATTTTGGCTTGCTGCCTCACACCTCTGCAGTGTCAGCATTGGGAAAGCTTTCCGCTGCAGTAAGAGGTCGTCTCAAACAGTCTCAAAGTCTGTCTGGGATCTCTGGTGTGTTCAGCTGTCCCATAGTTTCAAGAAGGTGCATATGAACATACAGAAACCCTCTGGTCAGGGTCTCTACAGGCTAGGATCTCCATTCCCGCCCCTGTGGGCACTGGGGTCAGTGTGCTGAGCACTTGAGGGTGAGCCAGCACTGCCCGTGTGTTCCTGGCATCCCTGCGCCCTTCTTCCAGAGTGAACTGGAGGTAAATGACTTCTCTTTTTTCTCTTTTGATTTTCTCTTTTGAGCTGCTTCTGCTCTGTATTCCCAGCCTGGTGTTATCTCTGGGCAGACTGTGATGTACAAAGTTAGGCCATGATTGTCTTTGCCTAGATGAAGTCTCAGCCCAACTCGTCCCTACTGTTGCTGTCACTTCTTTCTGATCTTTTCTGCTCCTGCTGCTGGATTTGTCAGCTCCTGCTGTGGCCACCTCTGCTCCAGCAGCCTCTTATTTGTCAGGTACCGCCTCTCTTCTCCACTTCACCCCACCAAAGCTACCACATAAAGCAAACCATCTCCTCTAGCCTTATTAAAAACACAGGGGGTATGCACATGCATAGCTCCTGGGCTCCATTTGATATTGTTTGATCAGTTGAGAGCAAGAGGAAGGAAAGTGCTGAGTTGAGGGAATTCAATAGAAGCTGTTAAAAAAAAGATGTGTCCAAAACCACAAATATGATCTCATGCAACATAGACGTTGTGATTTGGGAACTACAAAGGGCTGAGTCTTTGTGACTGAGCAAACAAAGGAACAGAAATAACAACCCAGAAATATTGTCAAAATGATATTCACCCCCTGGCCATATGATCTATATGGTGCAAGAACCAGGGCAGCTCAACTTTGCTTTGTGTAAGTGAAGTGAAAGACCAGTGAAAATCCATGTGCTAGGCTTAGCTCTAGATGCTTCTGTAGCCTTAGAGAAAATGTACTGCTGTGGTCTTTAAGCCACCAGAGTGGCTTCATGCCCATGTCAGAAAATCAGCCTTCAAGTCATGCTGTGGCTGAAATGTATCTGGTGCCACTGCTGTAGGAATATCACTTGGAGGTTATCAAATAAGCAATGCTTTGATCCTGCCTTGGCATTTGCATACCCAGCAGCATCCTGGAGGCTTGCTCTGGGTGTTCTTGCCAGCTGTCTCCCATTGCCATTTCTGTCCAGGAAAACCAGCCTAAGACCTTCCATGGCAAAAGAGCTGTGAAGGAGAACCAGGACAAACTGGGTTTACAAAAGGCCCTTGTGAAAGGGAGTGTGTTTCAGAGGCTGCTCTCAGTCTGGTTTATTTTTTGTCTAGACCGTCCCAATCTATCCCCATCCCTGTACATCCCTGGGCACACTGCTGACCATTAAATACCATGCATACCCCATAACAGGCCCTGGGAAGCCAAGGACATCAAAGGTGAGATGTTAAAAACGTGAGGTTAAAACAGAAGGTAGAACTGGCACTATGCTTGTGGGTCAGCTCCACTCAGCCATCTTCTTTTTGTCTTGCTATTTCCTGTGGAATATCTCCCCCTCCTCAGGATCCTTTCTTCCCTTTTTAACATTTATTTGGATGTCTGTGTCTGTGCAGATCAAACAACATGCTTCCACCATTGCAAGTCAGTGAGTCACAAAAGCCATAATGACTCTGTCTTAAAAATAACCCCAAAGCCCTAGTGCAATTGCTCTGCAGGCTGGGATGTGTTCATGCACTCTCCAGGGAAAGTCCGAGGCAGACTGAGGAAAAGACCCAGGGAGAGATGGTCACTCTCTTGGACAGGCTTTGATGACATTTCGTATCTGCTTTTTGTCCTATTTGCAGCTCAGCTTTATGCTCTGATGTGAGCTCTGTGAAATGGATGTTTCCTTTCAGTCCTCCTCCACCTCCATTCCTTTTGCTTTTGTCTCCTTTTCTTCCTCCATCTTCTTTTGAACAGGGGATGGTGGGGGACGGGGGTTTAGAAAGATCTCATCTGTTAATAAAACCATGCCTGCTCCAGCATTAGTGTGAAAAAATGGTTTCAATTGCTGAGCTCTCTTCTTTCCCAGGCAATGGGAGGGAATGGAAGAGGAGAGGCAGGGTTATTTTTTGATGATGCTCTATTGGCAATGAGTTTTTCATCAAGCTTGGGCCTGGTCCATTTCCAAAGATGCAGACACCCAGCTTTGAGTATTTGGGAAATGGAGCAATACACTGCAGGATGCTGTATTCCCTGGACCAGCATGGGAACACCTGTGTCTCTGCCTTGGGCTTCAGTGGAGGACCTGCAGAGCATGCTGAGCAATGGCTGCTTGCCCCACCTGCAGGGCTGGTGCAGTCCAAGGGTGCTCTGGAGAGTAACAGAAACTCACATGCTGGTGCAGCTCGATCTTGGGGTGACTCCCTCAACCTCTCATGACGTTGTTCTCATTTGTAAAATGGGGGATAATGCCTCTTCCTTCCTCAAAATCGCTCAGTTGTTTAGTTGACCTGTGATGAGCAGTGGTCAGATCTGCACCGAGTGCTTCTCTGCTGTTGGTGTGCCATGTGCCCTTGCATTCAGAGCCCACTCCTGCCAGAGCTGACAGGGATTTCTCATCATCTAAATGGGATGCTGGAGCATCCAGCTAAGTAACTGTGCCCTTTTTTCCTACCTGTGAAATGGCTGCAGTACAACCTTTTTTGAGACTTAATCCATCAATTATACCTATGACTTGCTTTGAGCTGCTGATCTTTGGATGCCCTTTTGTGACCACAGGAGTGACCCCATTAGGACAAATACCATGTGGGGTGAAGCGGCACATACCATCACTTACATGTCTCAAGGGACATACACTGGTGGCCTCAGCTTTATCTTCTTCGTCAGTGTCATCAGATGAGGGTGATGTTGGCAAGTGGCTATCCCAGGATAATCCAACAATAAGAAGTTTAAGCATGAGGTGAAAGGGATGAAACTCCCATTGTTCAGCCTCTTCTTGGTTTTCCTCTTTGTTTCTGCTTTTTACTGTTCAGGGCAGAAGGTGTGACTCTTCCAGATTTCCTAGTTTCAAGTTGCCGTCTCTTAGTATCTCCATGTCTTCTGCTGTGTTTCCTGCAGCTCTTCATGGTGACTCCCCAAAACCTCACTGCACAGCCATGCAGCTGGTGGATATTTCTTTCCCTCTGATACATGAAGGGAAAAGCACTTGTCAGAAAGATGTAGGTGGATGGAGGGTGTCCATACCTGTGGATGTAGATGTATCTTGGAAGAAAAAAATCCTAGACCCTCAGTCCAGAGCACCCTCAAAGGCTCTGGAAGATTTTATCTCCTTCCAGATATCTGAACTCTTTTAATTTGAAAGAAAAGCTGGCTCTCTGAGGTTCGCTGATGTATCTGAAATGGCCATGGGCTTTCCACCAGCTCCTCAAGTATGTTGTGATAGTCACCTGCACTCTGTCTGCTCTCTGCTCTGGGCTTGGGCCCAGGAGAACTATACATCATACTCGATTGTGTCGTATTGTACCGGCTGCTTTTGGGAGGAATGAGACTGCTGAACTTATTTTGCCTCTGATCTGAGCAGATAGAAATGGAGGTCTCCAGATGGGCAGCCAAAGGGCTGTGCTAAATACTAGTGCTCCACCTCACTGAGATAGGCCTTTTCTAGGCAAAACCTCAGATCCCCAAGGTGTGAATTAGACATTTGCTTCTTCTCCAGATGCTCTACAAGGCAGTGTGCTCATCCGCTCTACATTCCAAGTAGAGCTTCTTATCAGCTGCCCACTTCAGTCTGAGGGGTTGGTTGATACTGAGCTGGTGCTGGGAATGCATGGTCGGAAGTCACTAATTGTTTAATGCACGATGTTATCACTGTTCTAGTAATAGCGATGGTGCAGAACTGAGCGAAAGCTCCAGCTCTCCTTGTTACCGCTTTCCCAGGGACTCCTAACCTCCTCGGTGCTGCACTCTCCTTTCCATTGCTTTCTCACTGGGGAAGCTACTGCACTGACTCCAGCCTCTTACTTGCATACATGAGATCCAGACCCTTTGCTTCCCGAGTTATTTCTTCCCTCAGTCCTAATGGATTTAATTCTTCTGCTCAAGCAATACTGGTTTACACTTCTAAAGTGAAAAGCCCTTGTGGGCTGTGTTGCTCTAGATAAACTAAAGTATTACATGCTCTACAAACCCATAGTATGCTTCATAGACTGCTTTAAAAACCATGTTATGCTCTCAGCTTTAATGTGCTAAAGAACAGCCAGGACCTTGACAGCTTGCTAAATAGGAGTAGTGATTTGGAACTGTTATTTGCAGAGTGTATATGTCTGGCTGAACAGCCCAAATTGTAGCCTCTGTGAGAGTAGTTGCAATTAATTACATATTGCTGCAAGATTCTGGCCTGGATTCCTGCCTCAGTTGTGAACAAAAAAGAAGCACGAAAGTGGCAGGGTGGTATGAAGCAAAACAGAAAATTACGAGAGGGTGAAAAGCCTTGCTGGTGATTAGTTGGGCAGGGTGGAGGGACAGGGAAGGAGGGGACATGAGTATTTGCTAGCGATACCTCGCCTGAGAGAAGGTGCTGGCACCTATTGTAAGGCATGGTGTAGGACATGACTGTGCAGTCATGCCCTGAGACCAGGAGCTGTCAGGAAGGAACCCATCTCTTGTCATGTCTGTACAGCTGTGTGAAGCACTGAAATTAGAGCAGGAATGCACATTGGCTTTTTTCCCTGTCTTTACTTTAGTAAACTGATCCATTTTAGCTGTGACATCTCTGTAATTCTCATCGTTGGAATTAGCAGTGTAGAGTTTGACTGTCGGGGACAGAGGTCTGCCATTGTGGTTTGCTCAAAGCATAGGTTTTATGGAGGTGCTGGAGTGCCACATGCATACAGAAAAGCAAAGATGGTTTTTTTCAGTTTGAAGTATTATTCTGAAGAGCAAAATCTCTGAAACTGCAGCCTAAGTAATCTAGTTATTAATAGTGATGCTCATTTTTGACCACCTGGAGCTGAATGGGTCTGCACAGACTCATTTCTGCAGGATGTCCATTTATCAAAGTACATGACTGGACTAGCAAACAGTTGCCAGTCTCTAGGACTTTCTTGACCCCCTGAAATCAATAGCAATACTCGCACCACATCTCTGAGCAAAGGCGATAAAGAAGCAGCAGCAGGATCATTACCCCTGGAGTAGGATATGAGACAGATGCTCACAATGTTTCTGGAACACTGCAGCCACCTCTGGATAAGTTTGTGGCTTGGTTTTTTGATGTCTGCCTTATTCACTATGTGCCTGTTGCTTTTCCATTTGAGTTTCTTTGCATTGCTGCTTATTTGCATAAGAGGTATGTCCATGTGAATTAGAGAAAATTGAGTTATGCTTTTAAATATCTCAAGATCTTTTTAAAGAAAACCCCACATTTTCTCAGAATGTTCTTTGCTGACACGGTAAGCAGCATCTAAACCTGGTCTTAAAATCTGATGTCTAAACAATCTTCTTGTGCTTAACAATTGACATGTAGATGTCTTTCTGAACACATGGCCTCCGATAATTAACCTTCACAGCACCACTGAGACCTGTAAAGGTCTTGCTGTGAGCAGCAGCAAGTGAGGTGAACTGCCTCAGGTCATCACGAACTGGTGTTGGAGCTGGGATTGGATCCAGTCTTCCTGAGGCAGTCTGAAGTCTAGTTTTTGAGGAATGTCTCTAAGTACATCTGGAAAGTTGTTTTTTATTTAAAAAAGAAAAAAAAACAAAGGCTATTCATAGCACAGCCATTGCGGAAACAGCATGTATTTGTTCAGTATTAAGAATAAGAAGTTTCTTAATGGGCTGGTGGAAAGGCTGCAGGGAATTCTTACAGCTGAAAATCACTAATGGTTATCGCAAACTTCTCCTCTGAGGTGGATATGTATTTGTACTGAGAGATTGAATTAGAGCTTCTTACTTCTTGACAGCTCCAATGAAACTTGGGTAACCTTGACTGAAACTCCCCTGGGTAACTGCAGGATTGCCTGTGTGAAATGTCTCTGCTTTACACGGGTCCCAAAGGCTACCCAAATCATTTCACTGGCCTCCTGTCCAACGCCCTCAACAGAGTAACTCGGGGCATGGAGTGGAAGTCTGGTTTGGATGCTGTCAGTATGAAATTCTGGAGTCCTTATAGACTTGGGAGAAAAAACACTGTAATGAGGAAACCTTCACTTCCAAAGTTGCTGTCAGACATTCTCTGGCACTGAAAACCACCTGCATCTCCTGTTCCCTATTAATTATTAGAGACATTCAGCTGACACAATATGGGGATGAATTCTCTCCTGTGGTGATAGTTTAAAGCTGGTTCACTCCAGAGCTACTGCATGGTTCACAAATTGCTCTCTGTTCCTGCTTACTGATGTGTGCCAAGCCTATATCATCCATTGAGCAGGGAGTGGTCACAGAGGCTGATGGTGCTTGCCTTTAGACCCCAGCTTCTGCAGGTTTTTTGTCAATTAGTTGAAGTTGCTTGTGGAAAAGAATTCTGTTTCCCTACTCATGAAATGGAAGTTCTGTTTCTCTCAATCTTGTACTACTTGCCAAATGTTTTAACATAAAAGATGAAAAAGGAGCTCAGAGGAGGGATCTCAAGGGATATGAATCAACTATCAGCAGACCTTCAGCTGGAGGTAATGAGATGGAGAACTAATAACCCCATGGGTGGGTCAAGCTACACTAACTATGTACCTCTCTGTATAATTGATGATCCCCCCAGTACAGAGATCCACTTGCCAGTGTCCTGGCTCAGGTTGTGAATGCTCAGTCACCTGGCACAGCTGTAATTAATCCCTCCGTGCCCATATGGTAGGCAGGTGCCGAGGCTTTCCATCAGGGATTTGATCCTGTTCTTGCTCCTGGTGTTGGGTTTCCCTGTGGGAGGCTGAGATGGGAAGGCAGGAGCGCTACCTGCTCAGACCCTGGGGAGGTGCTTTGGTGTCTGAGAGCTGAAACCAGAGCCAGGATCTGCTGCCAGGGTCTGATCCACTACTTGGAGAGTGGGTGCAAGAGTGCCGGGGGGTTTCTTGGCTTCTGTGGTGGGAGCAGCCCCCTGGCAATAATCAACTCAGGGCATGTACGGCATGATGTCTTTGAGAAACGAAGTAAAGAGAGGCAAGTACAGCAGCCTGCAAGGTAGGAATGCCAAATCTGCCCTAAACCTCCATAATTAACATTTCTAGGTGTTTGGCATAGTGTTACCTGTTGTGTTGGGAATATGTGCAATCCATGTAAAAGAAGGTGCAAAACAGTCAGATAACAATTACAAAAAGGTACTTGAAACCTCTGGCATCTTTTGTCATGATGGCTGTAAGGCCATGGAGTTCTGGACAAATTTTAATGACTTTTTTTTGAGTCTAGAGAGAAAAGCTGTGTAGTTCCTCCTGCATTTACAGCTTTCTCCATTTGCAGTTGGCCTGTGTGCTGGTAAAGCAGCTGATGCCTTCTGCTCTGGTACCAACTGCCTTGTGCTGGGGGATAAATCAGTCCTCTTGGAACGTTAAAATCTTCTGTGATAAAGGGGCCAGGCAGACTGTGCAAGTCACTGTTTATGTTCCAGATAGGATGTGCTGCATCCAAAGCTGAATAACAAATCTGAATTAAATCCCTTCTGGTAGGCTGATGCACCTCATCTGATTGCACTGGAGCTGCCTAGCTTTACAGGAGCTGGCCGTGTGGCTCTCTGTTTCTTCTCTCTGTCGTCTCTGTGTTCCCCTTACTCCATTTGTGTTTTGTTGAAGGCTGCTGGGAGACACTTGGGAATTAATTGACTGTGATTGATTTTGGTAGTTCTTATATCCCTCCTTCCTGATAAGCGTCCTGCTGTAGAAGAGACTTACTGTCTTTCAGGTGATAGACATGCTAAGAAACTTGAAGAGAACACAGCAGGGCCATGGTTCATTAGTTAGGGCACTTAATCTTCATGGTTTATACTGAGTTTTGTGTTAAGACATAGCAACTGCAAAAGTGACAAGCAAGCGTTGCTCCAGTGCCTGGTTATGTGTGGTGTAAAAGGAGACAGGCATGAGTAGCTTCTGAAATTCTCTGCCTTCCAGGTCATTAAACTGTGATTCATAAAGGAGCCAAACTTCCCCCCACCCACCCCGCTGTTCTTAGATCAAGAGATACTATGTGCAGTTCTGCTGTGACGGTGAGCATGTCCTTTCTGGAGATCTTTAGTAGGCTTCTGTCTGCCGAAAAGCATAAAAGGAATCCCTTTCAAATTCATGACAGTAAGCTGTGTTCAGAAAGCTCCAATTCTGAAGAAAAAAGAAATGCTGCTCCCATCAGCCCCTGAACCACCAGCAAAAGTGTGTCCTTCAAATTGTTAACGCATTCTTGCTCCCATCTCCATGCGCATAACCACAATATGTGGGAATTTCCTTCTGACTGCGAGCCTGTGAGACCTCCAGTCTCTTTGAATGCCAGACTCCTTGTTTTAGGAGCACCTGCCCAAGGACACGTTTTCTAGAATTAACTCTTGCAGCTTCTCTGTGGGTGATGGTGGTTTCCACTGTTGCAGGAGTGGGGAGAAGGCACAGAGACCGCAGAGGTGTTGCGCATCGTGTGCCAACACTCAGGCTGAGGGCACAGTTCCTTCCACTTCATGAGGGCTTGTGGTGTGCACGTACCACACGAACCCAGTGTTTGGGTTTTTGGTGGTGCGCTTGCCAGAGCAGCTCTTCTAACGATGCCATGGTAGATGTGGAGGCAGGCCAGCTTCTGCATTTGGGAGAGAGGCTCAAGGCACTCTTCTCACTGTGTACCTCCCACAGCACGCCCAAAGCCTGCAGGCACCTGCTCTGACCATATGCCTCATTGTTGTAGGTATGGGCTTAGGTAATAGCAGAGCTTCTCCTTCTTTCAGGAAGAAACAGGGAGACAAATACAGGAGGCCACGTGCCTAATTTATTCATTCTGTCATCTCCCTGAGTTCTCTTTATTCCATTCTTGTTTTCTTGAAGGCTGTTTGGAGACACTTGGGAACAAATCAGTAACAGCACAGTACATGCCATGCACTCGGTGATTAGCTTAGATACAGGATAAACATCATATCTCCAGCTAGGTTTATTTCTTTTGGTGAATTTGTTATCTCGTTGCAGCCAGCAGGGGCTGAGACCAATGAAATGCAACACAAAATGATACAGGGTGGGCTATGAATTTAGAATCTCTGCTTGCCCACCCAGGCATCACAGTGGCATTTTTGTTTGTTTGCTTTGTTTTGGTTTGGTTTTATTTTTGTTCTTTCTGTCCCCAGAATAGTGATCAGCTGGAGATCAGTCTTCTACCCACTGCTTTTCTCAGGGGAGCTGCGCTGGTCCAGCGGATGCTGCCTGTGATAAGCCCTCTTCCAAAATATGGGCATGCGAAATGGCCAAATTTGGAGCTCCTGATTCCCCTTTTTTCCCTCCCAATCCTTATCCAGGAAAAGTGAGATGCAGATGAATCTCAAAGGGCACTGTCGGAGAACCTCTGCCCTGAGATAAAGTGAGCCAGAGGAAAAGTGGATGGAGTTGTGCAAAGCGTTGGGAATTTGGGGCTCGCTTGCCTCGATTGTTTCTTATTTCAGGGGCTTGGTTCCACCTCAGAGGTGGAGGTGTTTGTGTGTGTTGCAGGCACGCAGCGTGCTCTGCTCCTGCACAAACCAGACCTGTTGCTGGTGTACATGTGAAACCTCAGGCAGACAGAGCGCTGCTGGCAGCCAGGCACGTTTATTGCCTGAGAACTCGGGTGATTTTGCTCAGTGATGCATGTGGGAATTCCCTCCTTCCTTTCAAGGTTTTAATTTTTTTCCCCTTTATTGATAGTTTCTGTCACTTTTTAAAAAGAGGCCAGTGTTAACATCGTGAAAATAATTAAATTGCCAACCAAAAAGCATGAGAAAAATCTCAAGGAATCTGAAGAGACTTGTTTTCAT
This sequence comes from Lathamus discolor, assembly GCF_037157495.1. NCBI lineage: Eukaryota > Metazoa > Chordata > Aves > Psittaciformes > Psittacidae > Lathamus > Lathamus discolor. The sequence continues at coordinate 10,754,488 of NC_088893.1, read as the reverse complement.
TTAAGTTAGCAAATTCTGTAAAGAATGACCAGAAAAACATGATCTTCCCTGTTGTCATTTCTTTATAAGAAACAGCTTGGGCCCTGTAAGTGTGGGTATGCCCTGGGGCATGTGTGTGATGTGCGTTTTTGGAGGAGAGGGGTTTTAGCACCAAGCAGCTGAGTTCCCTGGCCCAAGGCAGATGGGATCTGGGAGCAGGATGGGTCTTGCTCTCATGGGATGCTCGTTCATCCCCTACCCCACCAGCTAATGGGGTCTCCTGTGATCTGTGCACCTCTCTTATTCTTCTGTTCCAGAAATCAGGGTAGATCACTTGGTTTTAGGTGTTTTGCCCCTAATTTTGTTTTAGAAAGAGTGAAATTGAAATCTCTATAACCTGCCAACCACAACAAACACTGGAGTATCCTGTCGCCTGTGAGTCTATCCTTGTCAGCCCCTCTCTGGTCAGGGCTTATCTCTGAGATTGGAGCCCAGCCTGAGGTTTGGATAACTTTGCATTTGCCATGTAGAATACTGTAATAAAAAAGCAAATAACAGCCTCTTTCCCAGACACACACATACACATATACTCATATACATGTGGAGCAACGCTTAATTGTTGCTGTCCATGGGCCTGGGGGCTGTTTATATACAGCATTGCATGTTTATATATGGAGTTCATCTCCTCAAGTGAAGACAGATTAAGCAGCAGGGTGAATAGACAAGTTATGTGAACTATGGGATTTCCAACCCAGAAATGCTGCCAAGACCAAGCCTGACAAATTGGTAGCACAGCAGTGTTTCTCATTAATGTACATGGAAAGTTGTGCCTTGCTGATAATGCACAACAGTATCCTGTTGGGAGGTTTGGGAACCCATCTGGGAGCAGCTGTAGGAGCTGGATTCCAGGTTAGGCTGAATCTCCTTGCTTTCCTCTGTGTTTTCTCCTCCAAGAACCTTTCAGGGAAGAAAATGTGCAGCTCTCTTGCATTGACATGCTGAAGGCTGTGGGAATATTAGTATGTGTGTAGTATGGTTTGCTGACTAGAAATAAGATTACTACAGCTTCCCTTCCCTCCCTGCAGTCATTCCCTGCTGTACGTGGTTTATTGGGTAAGTGGTTGTGGTGCTCATCTTCCATCTCAAGGACAAATTATTTCAAACTTGGAAATAAGATTACCTGCCATAATTGTATGTGGTTGTTTTCTCTGCTGCTGCCAAGTGTTGATGCTGATTTGTGGGTTGGCTTCTTTTCTATTCTGGACAGAGCGTTTTCCTATTCTTCCCCAGTCTCTGCACATTTAACACTTCTGCTGTCTCTGGGAGAAGGTGAAAAGAACAATAGGCTTGTGGTGATGCTGGGCTGACCTGGGACTTGGTGCCTGATTCTGTTGGGGACTTCTGGAGAAACACTGGACAAAAGAACAGAACTATGTCTCACGTTCCTACTCCTAAATAATTTGTTCCAATTTTTAACCAAGATAAGGAGTAGGGTGGAAAAGTGTGTTCTTGGTCTAAAACCTTGTTTATGGCAGCCCTTGGACCAGAGGGTGTGTATCCAGTGTCTGGCACGAAAGATTACAGTAGCCACCAACCAAATAACAAGAGAGGCGACCTGGTCTCATTGTTCAAGGACCAGTGTCAGATGGGTAAAGAAAAATCTCAGCAAACCCCAGCAATCCCTGGTGGGCTGGAATGTGCCTGGGAGGTCCCCCTGTATTTCCCCTTGGAAAGCAATTTGCATCTTCAAATTGGCACTTGGACTTCAGATTTGCTCTCCCTTGCTGCTCATGATGTGCATCTCCAGGATGTTGTGGGCTTTGCCCTTGCTGAAAACACAGCTGCTATTTCTGGCAAGTGTGCCCACGTGTCTCTGTGTATTGGAGTTGTGGGGAAAATCCCTGATAAGGCACAATTATACTGCAGCCCGGATGGAGGGGATTTTGTCTGCCTCTGGCCAGACAGTGTGGCTGGTTCCAGCGGCCTTTGCGTTGGGACATTCTTGCCTTTCTTTGTGTTGGAGGAGGAGGAAGCTGGCAAAGGGCTTGCATTGTTCAGAGAATAACAACAACTGGCTTGGGTGGGACCTGGCTTGGGCTTTTGACTTGTTCCATCATGATGGACTGATAGAAGTAGTGCATTAGTCTGTTCTGCGGGGATGATTAGGAACTACCAAACCCCTCCTTTCTTGACTCAGGCTGAGCTATGGGTTAGGCACCTCTGCATCAGATGAGCAAAGCCTATCTCTCACCTGGTTGAAAGCATCTGCCCACTAACTGCAGAAGTGACACAATTGTATTATGAGGTGATAATATCAAAAGTTTCTGCATATTTTGAGCCATTTTTGTATCCCATTAGCAGCTTTCTCAGTGCCTGGTAATGACTGATCTATTTACAGATTGTCATTAGGATCAATGTGGGTATGCTTCTTCGAGAGCTAAAAAGCTGGCATTACTTTTAATCCTTCTGTGACAGCATTTTCTGAGGGGGGTTATGTTGCTTCCTGATATGAATAATGTGGGTCAGCCCATCCCAAAATCAGTCTGAATTCCTTCTAGTAACTGTCACATCTACAGCTGCCATGTTGTGCTCAACTGCTGAAACGACAGAGACGGGAGATCTGTGATTCATGGAAGGGAATGAAAGAAGTGACTAAAGTTAAGAGTTTGGGCTTGGCATTGAGGTACCACAGAAATGCCCAGGAAGGAGTAAATACGGTTTTGATGCTGAAATGAGGGAAATCTGCATAGGAAGACCTTGCCCTACAGGGCAGCTTAGATTTAGAACAGTGTCTGGAGATAGATGAGGTGCCCAGCTGCTGCAGATATTCAGTGGTCCTTTTTCCACTGCACAGCAATGAGTGTCCACTGTCTGTCCATTATTGTGCAGAATGGCCCAGGATGAGTCCAGGAGTGTTGTCTATCTAGTTGAAGCAAATCTGGGGGAATATTTATGTGCCAGTGGCTGATCCTCAGTTATTTGGAGAGCTGTGCCTCACTGCCATCTCGCTATCCTCTGTTTGCTTTCTTCTTTTTCTATTTTTTTCCCCTTTTAAACATGCATATTTATCTTATCTCTCGCAAATCCTGTTGAGTTACTTCTGGTTCTCATCATCAGCTGTCTGTGAGTCTCTACGCCAGTCTTTATGGGTCCCCTGAGGGTTTGTTAGGTGAAGGTACAGTACATAGCACTCTGCTGTAACTGTGCCTGACAGCTCTGCAAAGCTGGGAAGCTACAGGCAGGCTTGGGCAACATGAGCTGCTTGAAAGGCAGAGGCATGACTTGTGTTGTGTGTAAAAACCTCTTGGTGCTCTGTGCAGGCAGAATAATTACCTTGCCACCAGTTGGTATCCTCTCCTACAGGGAGCACAGCAGCTACTTTACTAAGCAAGGCCGAAAGCTCTGTATCTACTGAATTGGGTCTGGGTGTTTTATGTCCCTTGATTTTGAAGTGTGGCTGGGCTAGCAGCTTCTAGTCACAAAAGTGACCTAGGGTGCTTTCAGTATCGTCAGTGCAATAGGAACATGGTTTTAGGGTTATACACCCACAAACACTGGGCTGCACGGACTGATGGTGACTGTGGTGCTGACTGCCCTGTGCTTGAAGAGGGTTTGTAGAGTACTCCAACTTGGCAAGAAAGTCCTCTTGGCTGTTTAGTACTTTTTCCTTTAGAAAGGCACAATTCTTATCTTGTGAAAATACACATATTTCTCCATAAAGACAGATTTTCCCTAGTTAAACATCCTGGCTCATCTGCTCCAAGAAACATCCTCCCTTTGCTATTTGGGTTTGTTTGCCAGATTTTGGTAATTATTAAATAGAACATGAAAAAGTGAAAGTAACACTTTATGAGACTGGTGTAATTTTATAAAGATTTTAATTCTGTGAAAGCAGCCTTCTGACTTGCCATCCTCTGTCAGGAGTTGCATAGCAACTACCTGCCCTCATAGGTCCTGTCTTGAACTGAGTATTTTTTGTAGAGAAGATGAACTTGCCTTAAAAATAGGTATTTTGTCCCTTTTGAGTCATTTTTCCCTGGGAAAATATGTTGTTGAAACATGACGAAAGTCTTCACAGATTTGATCTGACAATGGACATTTCCTGACATTTCGTGACATTTCTAAAATGTTTTGGTTTGGGACAGCTGGACTAAAACCTAAGGCTTAGACTGAGTGATGCTCACCTCTCATCCAGAGGTCTGAGGATGTGCCCATGCCATGAAGGACAATGCATTTTTGCAGTTGATCTTGCCCAACAGATATTTCCTTGCTCCCCAGAGTATCCCATGGGATACCATGGGAGTGGATACTATGGGAGGGAATCCTGTGGAGGGTTTCACCTGATGTAAAATGTGTGTGTTTGGGACCATCTCTTGGGTAGGCTCTTTAACCATGGGGCTGGGAGATAAAAAAGAAACACCTACAGCTGTTCTGGAGCAGTCTGAGCCTTTGGAGTCTGATCCTTTGCTTGCCTTTACTGAAGTTCCCTAAGTGCTTTGCTCAGGGACAAACCAAGCATTGTATCTGACCCATATTAACTGTTCCCATTTTTCAGTCCAGCTAGGAGAAGAAAATAAAGTACTTTTGGGTCTCTCTGAAATCAATCACACTGTTTAAACACTAGTGCTTTCACTGATGCTGTTTGCAGGAGCCAGAGCAAAGCACTACTGATTTGAACAGCGTTAATGTAAAATACAAGGACAAGTTAGAAAAGATGGAGGGGAAAGTTAGACCTATGGATCTTCGAGTGCCTTGTAACCTGAGGATAATCCACAGCCTTGCTACATCTGCCTTTGGAGAGTTGCTGCTTCCATGTGCCATAAGAGATGTGGGTGGTGGAGGCTACCTTCTGAATAGTGAGGGGCACCAATGGAAGGAGGCAGCAGCAATGGAAGAATCAAGAGGGGGCTGATGAGAATCATTTGGCTGAATGACAGCTCATGTGTGGGAGACGAAAACTTCTCACAGATGCTCATGGCAAAGGCTAACACCTGATGTCAGTTACACCAGAGCAGCTTTTGGCAACTTTAAGGGAAGTTTGGCTCTTCTGCCTCTGTGTGACCTCCTGAGTTAGCACCTCAGGTCCTCCGGGGTGGGAAAGAAATAGGTGCAGCAATGGGCTGTGGGTGTAAACACTCAGTCCCCTGCTCTGAAGGAGCTGGGTTGTGGCTGACAGCACAGGCATTTCGCACATAGAATCAGCTAGAGGTGTTTTCCAACCTCGGGTCATCAACTCCAACCGTAACCCCAGGATTGCCAAGCCCACAACTGAACCTTGTCGCTAAGGGCAAACTGATCTCCCCTCATGGTTGCCCCTCATGATCTCCACTCAGTCACCCCTCATCTGCCCCCCATAGTGGCCTACTCTGTATAGCTGCCGCACTTACCCCTCCTGCCCCCACCTCGCAGCCCACTGCTGCCTCTGCTCTTCCCTCATGATCTCCCCTCAACCCTCATGGCCATCCTTCCTCTCCCCTCATGCCTGCCCCTCCCAACTGCCCTTCACTCCTCGTGGCTGCCCGTCCTCTCCCCTTATGATCTTCCCTATCCAATAGTCAAAATGTTACTTATCTCACCTTGTAGAACGAAGGACTGAGTGCCCTACAACTAAACCATTCCTCTTGATGCCTACTCATCCAAGTTGAGAAAGTGACTAGCTTGCCCTCTCCAAAGTGTGTCTGCCAGTGGACTTGGTTGCAGCTCCTGACATTTTGGCAACATGAGGGCAATCCATGTTTGCATTGAAACCCTGAGATGCATCTCTAGTTAGTGTGATCGCTTGCAGCTTTCAAGCACAGCTCCTTCTTCCAATCCCAAAGGAGCTGTGGTGCTACCAGCAGCATGGTCCTACACTGCTTCCCTCCCGCTGCCTCGGTCCTGCCCTGAGGAGCATGGTGCATGTGTGTTTCCATCCGTGCTTGTCTGGGTCCATACCCATACGGAGAAGAGAATGGGTGTTGAGAACTGCAGTGGGGAAAATGGGATGAACTTTTCTTGCCGCAGGAGATCTAAAGCGCTTGACATATGGAATGTGTTGTGTGTCTCCATGCTTTATGTGCTTGTCATGAGAGCAGGCAAAGTCCCTAGAGAACAGCCTGCTGTTTGTGGAGAAGACATTCCTGTCTCCAAGTTATATGAGCAGTGATAGGGAGGGGATAGCATCCCTGGCTGAGCACTGTATTGATTCACTCCGCTGCCACCTCTTGCAAAACATGCTGGATGGCATCTGCTGGGGCTGCGCAGGACCAAGAGAGTCGCTCGTCCCACGCTGGCTCCTCTGTGCTGTCTGTGCAGAAAGCAGAGAGGTGAAGCCTCTGCCTGGGTTTCTCTTGGGATGATGCGGCTTTTACTGTCTCAGGACAGCTCAGCCATGGCTCTTATTTTTGCCCATAAGCCTCTCTTCATCTTGCTTTCTGTAAACTGTATAAACACCCATTCATAAGGGGACCTTCACATTGTTCGTGCAAATATGTTTATATCTAGTTTTGTCTCTTTTCTCTCATGGGATTTCTCTGTGAAATCCATTTGGTAAATGAGTCTTTCATCCCCTAAGGCCCTGCAAATTTCTTGTGCAACCTCTGTCTTTGTGTTTTGTGTTACACTTTTTCTTTTAAGCTAAACAGATAACCTTGAGACCTCGTATGGGTTTTCTTTCTCTGTTAGTCCTTTCACAGGATCACAGGGCTCTCTGAAATATGTATTCTTCAGAGGTTATGGAGAAAAATAAAAATTCCAAGTATCCCTTGAGGAGGGGAAATAAAGGCACCAGCAGGGATTTGTTAACATTTAGGCAGAATCAGCCAAGAGACTGACACTGTCCAGATGGAAAGACCCACTTCCTGGCTGTAAAGATAACTCACTAAAGGAAACATTAGCTGTAGCTGCATTGGTGATGAGAAACACAACTGCTGCCAAGAATTCACCCCAAGCCCGGTGGGAGCTGCCTCTTTTTCTTTCCCTTGTGCTAAGGGTTCAAGTTTACTTAGTTGGGAAATATGCCTAACATTTCCTGCAGAGAAATGGTGGCCCACTAGGTAAAGAACTTGTGGACTTGCAAGACCTGGCTAGTTTCCTGCTGTGCAAGAGGATACCCATAGGGGAGTGGTATAGGTCTAGGTCTGCAAAGGTGTAGGTGCCCGGCTCCCTGATGGAATAGATGAGACTGGTCCATTAAATCTTGTATTGCTTCCTGGCTGGGAGCTGCTGGTGGTGCCCAGGATATTGGAGACAACGAGTGTGTCATGGACACCTCTCTGATAGAGGTCTACACAGGATGCTGGAGCCTTCTCATCCCAAGCAGCTTTTTGGTACCTCAGGTTGGAGATGCCGAAAGGCGCAGCAACATAGGTGTCAGATTTTACAGTTGTGTCTCTCTGCAGCAGGTATTTCAGAACTTCCCTTAGGAGAATGCTGTTTAGCAAAAGGGTGAGGTAGATGTGAACCAAGAGCAAAGTGGTTTATGTCTGGTTGCAGGTGAGAGTTACCTACAACACAATGTCTGCTTGGCTAAGCCACTCTGAGCTTACTTCACAGTGGGAATTGCCGAACTGGCTGTGATAATGCTTTAGTTGCAGCCAGCGGGCAGAGGATCTGACAAGATTATATTTGTCTGTGTATGGTTTTTTTTCTCCAAGGTATTCAATAGCCTTTTAAGCTACAAAATTAACTGAGCAAATTGAATACAAGGCCATAGATCAAGAATTATTGGCTTCTAATTTAATGTGGAGGTGAACACAAGATGTATTGCAGTGTATGTTTAAGTCTCCAAATTTAGACCACCTCACTATGACATCCACAGCACATTAATCCACTTACTCAAAATGACTGAATTCATCACAGTCCTGATGTGTGGTTCCAGCTAGTGGGTGTGCCTCAGACTGTAGGTGTTTCACAGCTTTTTCTTTGTTGCCATGGCAGGGATAAATACTTTAATGCACTTGGGTTTGGGTGTTTGAGATTTTCCTGGATGTCAAATTGAACCTAATGTGTAGGACAAATGTAACCTAATGCGTGGGATAAACTCAAGACCTGTTCTTTTTTTCCTCTTTTCTTATTTTTGCTGTGAAGTTGGGCACTTTGTTCCACCTGGGAGCCCTCCTTTGTTAACCAAGCATGGCAGTTTTCTCTGAGTACTAGAAGTTAAATCTTGAAAATACCCTCTACGTGGGATCTATTTTGGTTTGGATTTTTATAGAAGTTTATGAAATTTATGTTTTCTCTCTGACAGATCTGGATTTAACTACTTCTTGATCATCTTGGCTTTACAGGCAAAATGACGTAAACAGCAGTACTAAGCATGTAGCTTCTCTGGGAAAACTAAGAGCCTGTGTGAGTGTTGGCAGGGAAATGAGGGTGGATATATTCTCTTCTTTTTCAGGATGAGGTTTTTGAAGTAGTTTGCCTGTTTCTGAATGCTACAAAAGCAGCACAAAGAAATAGCGTTCTGTGATGCGACCGCATATCTGAGATGGGATTCCCAACCATCCTTCCCACCAAAGTGGTGACTGCTCATCACGAAGCACTTCAGGCAGATGCTTCAGACAAGCCTGGGTTTTCCAGCCTTGGCTGGAAAGAAGAGCAGGGCTACCTTCTAAAACTTCTTGATCCAGACTTCCTCTCTCTTTTGGGTCAGCTCGCTGAAAAGCTCCTGTCACTTTCTCACAAATTGAAAGCAGTCCAGCAATTCTGCTTTTCTATTTATGAATTTTACTATTGTCCTGTCAGAGCTGGTTAGGATCTGTCATGTCACAAGTTCACTATTGTCTGTCTGCTGGCCCCCTCGTTAAGGGCATAATTTGTCATGCTGAGATCTGGAACGGGTCCATGTTACACTTGGTGGAGCTTGGTCACCCTTTGTAGCACACAAGGCATAGCCAGTGCAGTCCCGCAGTGTGAAGACCAGCTTTACTGTGGGCTCGGGATTTTCTTGCTATTTAAATATCAGATTTTGTTTTTCTTTCTGTGCTTTTTTCCCATCTGACATGCCAGACAAGTTGTGTAAGGAACGCGTAAAGTTGCTGTCGCGCAGTAAGAACCTGGGTTTCCATTAATTTTGAGATCGCAGGGGAAATAGCATTTGTTTCTTGAAAAGGATATTTCTGCCTGACAAATAACAGTGCAGTGCAGACGAATGCAACATGACTGGCGGTCCTCCTAGGATGGATAAAACGGTGTTTTAAGTCAACATTGAGGTGTTCTGTCCAAGTGCCAGGAAAAAGAACAGGGGCAAAGCAGGAATAGAGATTATTGCAGATTGAACTGAGAGGTAAGAGCTGCTGCAGAGACATGAGTAGGATGGATAGCTGATGTTTTATGTCAGTGGGGACTTAGTGGGGAGGTGGAGGAAAAGGAGTGATGGGTCAGAGTGTCAGGCTGAGGATGATGCTGCACTGATGTTGTGGTTGTACATCAACATGGCCAGGGCTTGGTTTGCTAGGGATGAGAAGGGGGAAGCTGTGGGGATAGACTGCTCCGTGAGTGACAGCAGTGCTCTGCCGGGCTTTACAGGAGAGGTGGAGACATACATGACTGATTTGTAATGCAAAAGCTATATGAACTCCAGTGGCATGTAACACTGAGGCTGCTCTGAGAGGAGGCAGTGTCAAGGCTGCTAACAGAAGGCCAGTCTGAGAGGGTTTAGCAGGGCCCTTGTGGGGAGACCACAGGGCAAGCGGGTGCTAGGAGAGGCTGATGGAGTTGCTGAGGTTTAGTACTGGTCACATGTGAGTTGAGAAGGATGCTCATTAGTAAAGAGCAGAGCTGTATCTATTAGATGTGGCTCTGTTGACAGCAGCAAAACGTTTCTCTTCAGCCACTTTAATTTGCTGTGTTACATAGCTGACCTTCCACAAACAATCCGCTGGCATCAAGCACCCTACAAAGAGCATGCGTATGCCTTCAGGGGACTTCATGCTTGGCTGGAGCCACAAGAAAGCCTTGCACTCTAGTTTGTTTATTGCTACATTCCCAGTGGTGCTAGCCCCAGGGATTTCAGCGTCAGGCTGGGATGCAAAGGTCCCTTTCCTTCTCGGGGTAGAGGCGCCTAGTGCTGCCATCTCTGAGATGCCATGGTTACTGGGATATCTGGGAATCTTCTCTGAGGCTGTGAGGCATGCACAGATCTGTCTGTGAGTGCCCCAGAGCTGTTAACTCATAGGTCTGCCAATAAAATGCTGGGTCTGGGGGGAGAGTAGAGGAAGCTGAGGAAGATGTTCTGGTCCAGAGCCATGGCTGACTACAGCCTGGCCAGCAAACTTATGCTCTGGGCAGGCTCATGGCTTTCATTGATCTGTGGGCAGATCAATCTGCTTTTATAGCACTTGTCCTTAGTTCTTAGCTGCTTCAAACCTTGGCTGCTCCCCCTCCACCACATGCTGGAATCATAAAATGGTTTCTGTTGGAAGGGACCTTAAAGCAGGTACACCTTCCACTAGATGCTGCTGCTCCAAGCCCTGTCCAACCTGGCCTTTAACACTGCCAGGAATGGGGCAGCCACAGCTTCACTGGGCACCCTGTGCCAATGCCTCACATGCCAAGTGTCCTCATCTCTCCTTCTTCTGCTCCTTCAGCCTACTGAAGGCATGACACTGGGACTGCTTATGAGTAGGGAGGGACTTGTGCATGGTGATAGGGGACAACATGAGACAACCTGAAAGCCTTTTACCTATCACTTAAACAGAGGACCCTTGGCACTTCACACTTGCTTTCAAACATCTGCTCAGCAAGAGGCGGGAGGTGGTTCCTTGACGGGAGGTGAAATGGCAGTGTTTGCTGTAACCATTTAGCTGAGCAGCCTTAGCTGGGGTTTGGAGTGGAGCACATGGAGAGCCCACTGGCTCCCTTTGCAGCACATCCCTTTTCCAAAAGTATCCAGCTCAAGCCAAGGGAGCTCCCCTGGTCTTCACTGAGAGAGCTGCACTTGTGGCTTTTGGGCTGGGTCTGAGTTTGTGCCAGTTGGCACTTTTTAGCTCCAAACTGTTGTGATTTGCTCCAGATGGTGTGTGTGAGCTGCCATGCCCTCACTTAGCCAGTTGCTCAGCTAAAGTTCTTGCTTCTGGCATTTCATATGAAATCATTCACAATGTTGCCTTTGAAGTGTAAGAGAAGGAGATATTGGGCTTTTGTGTACTCCAGAAAGTCTGTGTTCCTGCCCACTTGAGACTTTAATCACTTTGCAAAGGTTGCGTCAGAGGCAGAATAAAAAAAGAGGTGGCTGCCTCAAAGAGTTTGCAGCTGAAATGGAAGCGTTCTGATGGAAGTGTGGAGGCTGGAAACACTAATGGCAAAGCATCAGTGATCTCAAGTTCAGATTGCAATGCTGGTTTTTGTTTAGAATGAGTTTTCCTAGCGCCTTCTGAAGGGGAAAAGGATGTTTGTGAGGAATGTTTGGAGGAAAGAGCTGAAGTTGGACGAGCAACATTCAGTGCCAGGGAAAGGATTGAGAACCATGGCCTGGGGTGCAAGGAGCTGGTGGATGAGATGAGGGAAAGAGGCAGAAAGATGAAAAACACTTTGAGGAAGGGAATTTGCTGCTGCTGGTGACTCCCTGTCTTGCCTCTGCTGCTTGCAGCATCCAGCCTCTGTGTTCTCTGTAATCTCTTCTGTTCATCTGCCACAGCCTCCTCACCATGACTCTGGGGAAAGCCACAGGGTCCCTCTCAACATGAAGCTCCTCTTAGGAGCACTTAATAATCTCCTAAGGTTAGAAGCTCTCATTGCAGCAAATAGTCCAATGGTAAATGCTTGGCTTGCAGTGAACTGTGGGATCCCACAAACTCTACTGGGCCTGAGAAGATAATCTGAAAGATGGTGATATACCATATATCATGTATGCAGAAAATCAGTACGAGCTGTCAGCAAGGAGGGAAGACATGGGTAATCATTTGTTACTCAAGGAGTCAAAGGCAGCCTTGCCTTCATGCCTGGATTTGAGGATAGTTATGTGTCTCTAGCAGCACTGCACATGCACGAATGCTCTTGTATATTTAGGCTCTCCAGGCTTCCTATGCTGACAAGGATGCATCAAGTATACAGAGTTTCTTAGGAAGTAAGTTAGTCCTCTGGGTCTAGCTGGCACTGTCCTTTGCAAAGCTAATCACACACAAGTGGATGTATTAGTGCTTTTGCTGGACTTGGAGAGATTGGCCCTTCCTCACTGGCTCCTACAGCCTGTGGCTTGTGCTGTGTGTCCCTCTCTGGAAGCAGCCATGCAGCCCAGGGTTCACATGGACTCATGCAGGTCCTACAGCAGAACTCCTTGCGGTGTGGGTGATGTGTGGTGCTTTCAATTTGTTTATATGCTGGTAAGTTCAGTGTAAGCAGCGGATGAAGATGCATAATCTATTTATGGTTTCAACTGAGCTCTTCCCATGCCTGAAAGGCAATCTGCCCGACTTAGCATTCCCAAGATGTTGCCAAGCACAGCAAAGCACAGAGGAAGTGCCTCCTGCCTGCACAAACAGAAGGCCTGCAGAAAAGAAAGGCAGGCTAATGCTTTACGAGGCATTTCAGTGCTGAGGCTGTGGTTGTGTTTGGCCTAGAAGCAATGCTTCAGTCCCATAAATCAGTTGTTTTCCTTTAGTGTATGCAAGAGTTGGGATTGAACCCTACAGCGTGCTGTGTGCTTCATGTTGAAGGTGACTGGGGAAGGAGTAGAGGCACTGACCTTTGTGCACGTCTTCACAGTGTGTAAAGGAAGTCTGAGAATGTGCACGTGTTTTAAGGCTTTTTGTCCCAGTTTGCTTTTCCTGAGTAGGGAAGACACACTGATATGGTTGTACTGATCCTCTGCACTCTGACAAGGAGAATGTTAAAAGCACACCAGAATATTTTCATTGGAAAGGTCAAAGAAAAAGATTGAATATGAAATCTCTTTAGCCTGACTATCTGTCTTGAAGTTAAGCCAGTGAAGAAAGCATCCCTGCTCTCTTCCATTTTACTTCTGTGCGTGCGTATATTAAGGGTGCTTTCTCCTCATTGCTGAGTCTCCTGTTGTTCATCTCAAACCCATCAATTCTTTCTGGACCCCCAAGTAGTTTTCTGGCAACAGTAAGGAAATAAGACACAGCAGCCAAAGGGAAGGTCCTTGACCCTGCTGATACACAGCATGGGTAACGTGGTGTCAGTGGTATGATCAGGTCTGCAGTGCTTCCCCCCTTTGCAGCTTGTGTTTAAGGAATGTGAATTCGCAGCCACACAGAAAATGTGCAGACACACAAGTCTCTAAGGGGAAAATACAGTGGGTGGATTTTTGAAAAGGGCTAGGATTAATCTGACAACCTCTGCAGCTATAGATAGAGGGATGTCTGATAAAGCTGCTTGTTGTGGAGCATAGGCAGAGGAGAAGGGATTTTCATCCCCAAGGGTATCATGAAAGATGCAGTAAAGGCTCTCATGTTCTGATGGCTTTGTTGAAAGACTCTCTCCCTCCAGCGGGGAGCATGTGTTCATTAGTATATCTAAGTAACAGAGTATGTGCCAGGCTGTACAGGCATAGGCAGAACTGTGATGAAGATGATATCTTGCAGGCTAGGAAGGGATTTCTTGCTCGTCTCTACCTCATCTATGTTACACTGCCTTCTCGAGTCCTGTTCATGCTTCATCTTACCCGCATTCAAACAGCGCATGTCTGTTAGCTAGCTGACCTCTTTGTGAGGCTTCCTCTCCTCCCACCTACTCCTTGATTTTATGTCCTTTCTGGTCATCTTAGCCATCTCTGTCCCCTGTTGTCATTCTTTTCCTTGCTGAAACATCACAACTCGAGGGCTAAGTTTTACACAGTCAGAGGATGTGGGGTTTATGCCCATGATGTACACCAACGGTTCAGGCATCTTGAGGGTGTGTGTGTGTGGCTGGCAATTAGATTTGAAAAAGAGGACAGGGTATTTTAAGTAGCTTGATCTAAAATTGATACCAGTCTGTGTCTTTGTGGCAGCAGGCTAAAATAATAAGATTCCCAGGCAGGTGAGGAAAGCTGCCTGATGTGGACTTTGAACATGATCGTGACTGACACGAATTTTGGGGCTGTTCCAATGAGAAGACACGTACAAGCAAATCCTTGGCAGCTCAGCAGCAGGGTGGCTTAGTGCCTGGTAAAAGATTGCAAGAGGTGAGATCTCAAGAATAATAAAGCACCAGAAAGACTCTACAGCAAGAAGATGGACCTGTGGAAAATGTCAGACTCCAAAAATCAGCCTCCCACATGTAACTGATCCCAGGGCTGAGAGTGCTCTGAGCAGTTGCCCAGTTAAGTGCAGCGTGTCCCAAAACAAGCTGTGCAAACCATCCATGGCTTTCTGCTGCTGCCAGTACCCCCCAAGCAGGAGAGATATCATGGCTGTGCAGTATGCTTAGGAGCTGCTGCATCCTGGGGAAGAAGGGGAGGATGCCCAGGAGGCATGACCTGTTTGAGAACGTGCCGTGGGGCATGTGGTCTTCCCTGCTTTTACTCCAAAATCACTCACAGTCTCAGATGGTAGAGAAGCACCTGATTCAAATGGTTCATTGTCTTTTTTGGAACAGTTTTGTTTCCACACTGGTAGTTTTACAGTCAAGCAGAATAAGAATGTAAAGAGGAAATTACTGTCATACAGACCTTTCTAAATTGCTGTCAGTGAGTGGCAGGAGATGAGCCAAAGAGATCCTGTTCTTGTCAGTCTCATTCAAGTAACGTTCTGTCCTTATTCAAAGAGAGCCCTTCTCTTATTTAGCTGTGTGTAGGTTGAATCAAATAGTAAGACATGTAAATGATTGATTTGCTTTACTGCAAAAGATAGAAATGTGGCAAAGTGGCAGGAAAAGTAGTGTGCACTGCTTGAAATGAATGAATAATGAATGGGGAAATAGTTTGCTTGTGAATTCTAGCCCCAGTTTTCAGCTGAAGTTGCAGGTCTCCATCACACGCTGGCCTGGCTTTGTAATGCAGAGCAGGAGGAGATAAGCACAGCCACGAAGCCTGCACACAGGCAGTTTGTGATGCACGTGTGTTTAGTGGTGCTGGCTGAGTGATCATCATGTCTGCACTATGCCTGATGCACATGCACAACTGCAGCAGCTATGGATGTGAGCAGTTTTGCAGCTGGGTCCACAGCCTGGATTGAACGCTATGGCAGGAGGTTGTTGATCAAGTGAATGAGGTTTCAGTCTGTCTCTTCTCTTACACCAAGTTTTGGTGTAATTTTCCTGAGGCTGATGGGTTCCCTTTCTTTTTTTTTATCCCATGAAGGCTCCTTTTGCACTTCTCTCTTTGTTGCTGTCAGTCCAGCATTAGAAGGAAACTAATAGCCAGCACAAATCATTGGGTCCAGCTCCCATCGCAGCAGCAGGGACAGGACCACAATGAAGGATGGGATCTCAGGACTGAAGAGCACTGGCGAGGAGTCAGATGCCCCAATTTCCACCTTTGTCTGTCTGATGGTTGCTATCAGCACATGCTGCTGAAAGCTGTGGGTCTTCCCATGGACGACACTAGGCTGGGAAATTAGGCAGAATTTAGGTCAACTGAACCTGAGTCAAATTGTGTCTAACTACTCATTCGATACAGTTCATCCCTTTGAGGACACATCTTCCTGCCTGAGAGTGTGGCATCTGCTTCCTTGTGGGAGTAAGAGAACAGAAGATTCTTGGTAAGCAGGTTTTCTGTCTGGATGGAAAAACAGTCTCTGTCCTGGCCTAGGGGGACACAAAGGCACAAACTGGGAGCAATGAGCCAAGAAATGTGTATAGGCTCAAGGAGAATTAGGTGAGATGATGTATCAGCAGTGATCTCTGCTAATTCCCAAGTGGCAGTCTCAGAGTCTTTTCTGTACTCAACTTTTTCAATTGTAATTAACTCCAAAAAATAATCCTTAGACCTTTCCTCACACTTTCATCTGGGGGTACGTAAAATGCTTTGAGAAGATGGGGATCATTATGCCCATTTGCAGGCGGCAATAAAGGAGGACTTCAACTCTTATTGTTCAACCATGCAACGCTGATGCTGCCACAGAGCTTTGCTCCCACAGAGATGGCTTTTGTACACTTGCCCAGGTCCATCCACAGCTCACCTTTCTAGGCCAGTAACAGTTAAATTGCAAAGCTTCCGAGGAGAAAAATACATGCCTGAGGCCTGCAAACCTCACTGGAAAAAGTTGGGTTTAATTTTAGCGCAGTGTGCTGCAGGCAGGTCCTGAGGTTATGGACCGGGATTTCCAGGGATTAAGTAAAGTAGGGCAGAAATTACCTGGGTCGCAAAAGGTCACCTACTGCGGTAGACTTGTTTAGCAGCCCTCTGTGCTCTGCTGGTGCCCTGAAGCTGTGGGAACATAGGCCACTGCGTCAGCCCACCACCAGGACAGAAACACATTTCCCCAAAATAGTTTGGAAAAGTAAAATAAACTTACTTTTTTTCATTGAGCTTCACTGTAACAGTGGAGGAAGAGTTTGGGAAGGGCATCTGTTCCGTGCTGGCTCTTGGGGTGAGCTTGCTGTATCCAACCATGTCTGCTGAGAAGCCCAAGCTGTTTCAAGATCATAGAATGGTTTAGACGGAAAAGGACCTTTAAAGGTCATCTAATCCAATCCCCTACAACACAGGGACATTTTCAACTAGATCAGGTTGCTGAGAGCCTTGTCCAACCTGACCTTGAATGTGTCCAGGGATGGGGTATCTGCCACCTCTCTGGGCAACCTGTTGCAGTGTTTTACCACACTCATAATGGAAAAAATTCTGCTTTATATCTACTATGAATCTAGCCTCTTTTAGTTTAAAACCATTACCCCTTGTGCTATCACACCAGGCCCTACTAAACGGTCTGTCCCTACCATTCTTATAAGCCCCTTTAAGTATCAAGGGCAGTTGGCTGGCATGGAAAAGCAAGTCCATATACATTCATTGATCACTGGATGCTTATATCAACAAAGTGTTCATGAAGCTCTGAATGCAACTTCTTACTGCTGCAGGGTTCATTACCACTCAGCAGAGAGATTGTGCCCATCCCTTCAGGTGGCTGCTCACACAGAAGTGCTTTGTGTCTAGCTGATCCTCAGCAAGAGCATCCCTCATCTCGGAGCTCGAAGGAGGCTTGTTTGTGTCCCTCAGCTCTCACCCACCCCCTTTAGGAAGAGATGCCCTCAAAACACTGTGATTACATTGGTTAAAGGAGTTTTTGTATTTTGCAGAGTCTGGTCCTGACATGGGGCCAGAGACCGATGTCTTAGGGTCTTACCCACATTGCAGTATACATCTGTGCTGCTAGTAATATAGCAGCAGCAGGCAGTTTATGGCATGCTGCCTGCATTAATTCGGTTTCTTGGCTAGGTTTTGGACTAAGCTTCTATCTGCCACAGCTCCACTCTTACCAATACCCTCTGCAGCCAGTATAAAGCTAGCTCAGACATGGCTCCATGAGCTGCTGCTGTACTGCTGGTTGACTGCTCTGCAGCCGTTGCTGCAAGTGTGTGGTGTGCTGGCTTGGAAGGAGCTCTCTAAGCACTTAAACAAATGGGGACATCATTAGCACAGACATGTTGGACAGGCCAGCTGCAGTGTGTGAAGGCAAAGGGAGCAGACGGGAGGGAAGGGAGGCCTGGACAGTGGCTACATTTGTCTAGACAGTGTCTGTGATTGTTTTTTTAGTTTCTTTTTTCTCCTAAAGGCACATTAGACATTAGGAATTGAAGTGCATTCTCTGGGCTGTCCCTGCAGCCTTGGCTCCCACCCTGATCTCACACAGGGTGCTCCTGAGGGGAAAAGGAGCGGGACCAGCAGGTCCAAGGAGGTGATCCTGCCCCTCTACTCTGCTCTTGTGAGACCTCACCTGGAGCATTGTGTGCAGTTCTGGTGTCCTCAACATAAAAAGGACATGGAACTGCTGGAACAAGTCCAGAGGAGGCCCACGAGGATGATCAGGGGACTGGAGCACTTCCCATATGAAGACAGGCTGAGGAAGTTGGGGCTGTTCAGCCTGGAGAAGAGAAGGCTGCGTGGAGACCTCATAGCAGCCTTCCAGTATCTGAAGGGGGCCTATAGGGATGCTGGGGATGGACTCCTCATTAGGGACTATAGTGCCAGAACAAGGGGTAACGGGTTAAAACTTAAACAGGGAAGTTTAGATTGGATATAAGGAAGAAATTCTTTCCTGTTAGGGTGGTGAGGCACTGGAATAGGTTGCCCAAGGAAGTTGTGAATGCTCCATCCCTGGCAGTGTTCAAGGCCAGGTTGGACAGAGCCTTGGGTGAGATGGTTTAGTGTGAGCTGTCCCTGCCCATGGCAGGGGGGTTGGAACTGGATGATCTTAAGGTCCTTTCCAACCCAAACCATTCTATGATTCTGTTCTATGAAAGCCTGTAAGGAAGCACTG
This sequence comes from Lathamus discolor, assembly GCF_037157495.1. Taxonomy (NCBI): domain Eukaryota; kingdom Metazoa; phylum Chordata; class Aves; order Psittaciformes; family Psittacidae; genus Lathamus; species Lathamus discolor. The sequence continues at coordinate 10,736,171 of NC_088893.1, read as the reverse complement.
AGAGACTTCTGCTTTTCCCTGGACTTTGGTGAAACTGAAGAGGAGAGGATTTGAGTTGAGTCCTGCTTGGGAAGGAGTCCTGCTAAAGGGCTGTCACCCCTGAACCCAAGATACAGAGTAGTTCAGCTGTGGAGACAAAGTGCTTTCACAGATTTTCTTTCTCGTTCTTGGTTTCTGTCCTTTCTTTGGAGGCTTTTCCTGCCCTTGTAGCTCTGTCCTGCAGGAACATAGAATGGTTTGGGTTGTGGAAGGGGCCTTAAAGATCATCTAGTTCCAACCCACACGTGTTTTACATGCTTGCATAAAAAGAAAGCAGAGTCTTCTCAGTCCCCCCAAGCACAGTGTCCTGTCAGCCCTCCAGGATGTCATCTGAATCTAGCCTGTGTGTTTCCATGGTGGCTCCTGAGTGCTGTCAGAGACGTGGGTGGACTGGGTGGGAGGGCCAAGGGGTGCTGGATCAGCCCATTGCAGCCTGGCCTCAGCCAGGACCAGCAGCCCCTCCTGGGGCTGGAATGAGCATCACAGCTGGGCAGGGCTGCAGCCGCCATAGAGCTGGTACATGTCAGAGACAGCAGCCCAGCGGGTGGGGGGGCTGTTTGTTTTCAAGACAAAGGTAATTATGCACCTTTCATAGGATGCAGAACGTTTCTCGCTTCAGCTGCCTCACAGAGCTGACACTGGGTTGTGTTGGCTTGGCAGCCGTCAGTCCCAGTGGTTTGATGTGCCAATTAGCAAGTGTCACCCAGGATATTGGGATTGGTTGTGAGGGCTGCATTGGCAAAACCAATCCTGTTCAGCTGCCCAAAACTCAGCATCTGCTTGACCATGTCAGATGGGAAGGTACTGGGGCAGCACCCAACTAACAACCTCAGAGGCCTGAAATACTTGGGTGTATGCTTTTGCTTGGCCCCTCTTCTGCAGCCGAAGAAGCCCGTCTGTGTCTCATTTTTTGTCTCTATTATTTTATCCATTTTTTCCACTGTCTTGTGCTCTCTGCAAGTGCAAAATATAGTGCAGTTCATAAGGGGAAAAAAAAAATCCCGGTTCTGAGATGTGGTGTTTTTTGACCTGCTAGTCAGCAAGACCTGTCCAGAACTGGCCCAACCCCTGCTGTACTCTTGTCTGGGATGATTTTTAGCTCAACAAGCAAGCATTCCTCATAATTGAATCACTTTAATGCTTAATTAGAAAAATTCTCTGTTTCCTTGGGGAAGAGTGAAATGTACTGTAACTAAGGGCAAGGCAGGCACGACTGTGCTTCATCAGCCCCACAGAGCATCCCTGTGGAAATCAGGCGGGAGAGCAGAGCTCTCTGGAGATGCAGGCTGCTTCTTGCCTTCTTTGCCCCCTGTTCTCTGGGGCAGGAGAGGAGACTGGGGAGCTTATGCTGAATCTGGTTATCTGTGAGGTAGTGGCTGGAGTACAGTCAGGCACACTGCAGCCGACAGGATCTCCTTCCTTGGTTATCCTGAATTGAGCAAGAGCTAGATTTCCAATTTAGAGAACAGCTTTTACTCTGTCAGGCTCATGAGAAAGCTCCTTATGCCAAGTGCGTGTAAAATAATTGAGGACTCAATAAAGAACAATGAAAATTAATTTCCTTGGTTGACATACTTGCTGAGCCCTAGAGTATACAAACTAAATGCTAGTCACTATGGTACTTCCAGGTCCTTTCCCCCTGCAGCAGCTCAGGCCAGCATGTATAGTGTCCTTTTTTCAGGAACTCGCACATCATCTAGGAATAATCACGCTACAAACGTGCTGATTAATTTTCTTTTTCCAAGTTACCAGCTCTGCTGAAACCTTGCAAAGGTCTTTCAACCCCTCCAAAGTGATGTCTTTGGGGTTGAAAGTGGGTCCCTCATGCTCCCAGCCCCATCGAGTACATTCCATATTGCTCTCCTGTATTTCCCTCTGCACAACTTTGGCCACGTCAAGTCTCTCTCTTGACATTTCTGTAACTCATAGCTATTCCCAGAAATCCAGCACTTGATCTTTGTCCAGAGTCAGCACCACAGAAACTCGACCTTTGCAATCCTCCAATGGCAAGAGCTGGATGTTGGGAAAGTTACGACAGGATGTGGACCCAGTGGTTGCTATTGCTTTTCATCACACTGTGCAGGTAGTATGTGGTAACACTCTTCAGTCCAGGGATTTCTCATCTGGAACCCCCAGGCAGCTCCGTGACGTTCCTCTGTTTCAGCTGCCAGGCTGAAAGTAAAAGCTATTTCCTTGACCTTAGTCCAGACTAATTGCTGCTAAACACTGGGCACTGGGTTTAAAGTTCAAATCTTTGTCCAAGCCTGAAAACCAAAGACTTCTCCAATGGCCTCTGCCCCTTCAAAAAGTTCTGAGTACTTAAAACAGTGAAGAAACCCCCCACCGTGACACTAAATCCAGCATAAACTTGCAGCAAGAGCTCTGTGGTGCTGGTGTAACATCCCTGCAGCCCTGCGCATCTGCAGCCTCCCCCCGGAAGCTCCTACCTGTCCAGGGCTGAAATGCAAATTTCTTGATATGCACAGGCCTGGTGACCTGGGGAAATGAAGGAAGGTCAAGGGTAAATACCAGGAGGCCTGGTCCTTCCCCAGTGGTTTCCAACCAGAGTGCTCACAGTGCTTGCCAGACCCGGACGAGATCTGGCCTGGCTCCTGCTATGCTGAGGTTGGAGACCAGGAGGCAGTGCCATGGTATGGAATGATACCCAAAGGCAGCTGCTCAAAGGCAGTGATCCAGAGCAGGAGCATCCTTAAAATCTCTGGGTCCTGCTCTTTATCATGGGGTTTTATGTAACTCAGTGTCAGGCAGATGTCGAAATGGAGTCAGAAAAGCAGATACTATCATGCTGGTATGAAGCCTGGGGGAAGGATGCCAAATGCAGAGGTGGCAGGTGCTGAGGATTTCAAGCCGTGACGACAGCAGCTCCGCTGGCTGCCGCTCAGCTGGGGCATCGCAGGTCTTTCTGCTTCTCATTGTCACAGTCTGAAAATAGCTCCTGGATAACACGCTCCCAACACGACGCGATGCGCAGGGCTGAGTACTGTGAGCCGGTGTCGGGAGCCGTGCAGAAACCAGTGTAGGAGCAGACCAAACCGCCTATTCTGACTCCATTCCCGGAGTCTAATATTAGCTCACCTGCAGGTATGACAGCCCTGCTGGCAGGCAGCCACAAGGCCTTATTTATCTCTAGTTCTCTCCTGGCTCATACAGTTCCCTTATGGCAGTGGCAGCCCAATTATCTGAGCTTTCCCCATCTTCTCTCCTCCTCTTGACTTGGCCTGTGATAAAGTGTTCTTAGGGAAAGATCAGCGAGTTTTAGCAGATGGACGAAGGCTGAAAAGCAAATTGTTTTAATCAACCTCCCCTCTTTTTGGGGACACCAAGTACTTACTGAAGTGGTAAAGCAGCATCCATAATTTCGCAAGGCAACAGGCTTGTCTCCAAGGAGCTTCTGTGGTTTTTTTGGATGCTGTGGATACGGGCAATTAACTTGCAACATAAACTTGGCCTTTCCCCAGGGGCATTTGTACTTGCTGCCTCTTCCAGAATATGCGTGGGATCCACACATTGCATAAGCCAGTGGGTAAAAAAGGACTAATTTCTCCAGTCTTTACGGGCATTGTGCTCTTCTGGATGGGATGCCAGGGAGAATCAGGTTGTTTACTTGGCACTGGGGCTACCACTCATGGTCCCCATGTTGCTAGCCAGCAAAGTGGCCATTTGAATGCACTGATGTAGATGGTGTGGCAAACATTGTGTTCAGTGGGGAAAATAAAGGTGTAAAATTTGCTCCCTGCCCCAACTAGCTGATGTGGTCATTTCCAGGAGTGATTTACTGTTCTTCCAAGCAGGGCTCAGGCAAAAGCCTCATCTAGTATGGGCTCGGGAGCAAGCAGAAGTGAATCTTCTTGATATGAGGATGAACAGAGATTGCTTTCCATTGACTTGATCAGAATCTGCCTCACTTGATGGGGGTTTAAAACCTGGTTTAGTTTGTGTATTCTTAAACACTGCCAGTGGAGGTACTCCCATTACTGTATCCTGCTGTATAGTGGGTGAATTTCTCTTTTTCGCTCTGTGGATAGATGGGGATCCATGGCCCATGGAAAAAGAAAACCACTGGCTGGCAGTACAAGGGGTTAGGCAGGCAGTGAAGAGGATGGGAATCCCGATGCACCGCTGTCTCTTCAGTGGTTGTTTCCATAAAGGATGTTCTTACACTGCAAAGAGGCAGCCTGGGAACCATCCTACCTGCTGAAGGGCAGTCTAGACTCACCTCCTCTTGGAAGTGATCCCATGATAAAATATGTGATAAATGAAGGTATATTGAGACCCACTGAGAGAGAATGATTCCATTGCCAGATATTAACTTGATCACAGGCAAATGCCAGCAAACACAGTGCACCTCCAGGAAGGGCAGTGCCACCGATGTCAGGCAGTGCCTTGTACCCCCTGATTTAGGCTGCCTGAGGCAGCCCAGCCAGGTCCTGCCCTAAAGGTCCTGGGACAAGAGGCTGCCTTGAAGTGATCAGGATGCTTCTGGGGCATGTACAGACACCACAGGAAGTGTTAGCAGAGTTTTCAGCAGCATGGTGGGAATTAGCACGTGGGTTACTGCTTGTGGTGCCTGACAGGGATGAAATCATTTTGTCAACCCACTTGCCTTCTCTCCCATCCCTTCTTATTGCCACCCTGCTTGTGGGAAGATTCCTCAGGTCAGGAAACTAAGGCTCTTACTGGTCATATCCCAGCAAGACTACTCCTACTCCATTCCCTTAGCTGGATGCTTGACCTATTTGCCACTGTTCCTGTGGGTATGCATGTGTGGCTAGAAGAGGGGGCTAAAACCTATGAAAAGCTGCTTGCAATTCAGTGGCAATAGGAACTGTGAAGGACCAATGGCTTTTCTTTGCATGAAAGAATCTGCATGCAAGGGAAATTGTTAATTATCACTGCACACATTTTTATTGCTAATGGTTTGGGTTGTTCTCAGTGGCAATAGGAACTGCCTGTGGGAGTGTGGGTGGATAACAGATACTTAGGAGATGTTATAATTTGTATTCCTGCTTTTGCTTGGCCAAGACTGTCATGGATCTGCTCTGTTTGTTGCTGGCTTCTGTAACAGTTAAGCAAGGATGTAGTTTTGTAGAAGAAAGGATTTCCAAAGAATTGGTCACCTGGTGGCAGCCATAAGGATTGGCATTGTGGAAGATGTTTGCTTATTTATAGAGCTCAAAAGCTGCATCTGTTTGGCCTTATGTACATCTTCAGTATCGAAGTAGCTGCAGGTTGTACGTAATCCCATTGTTCCCCCTCCCAAAGGCACACGTGGGCACCTCAGTGGCATGGACAATTTTTTCCCTATGGTCCTAGTGCTGGGGAAGATGCTCTGCATCTTTTCTTTCACTATGCACCCCCCTGGAGCTGCCTTCCCCCCTCCTGCCACAAATGCCTGCAGCCAGTATGATGGAGAAGCCCCCCTCTGAATGCAGCCCATCCGCAATAGCCATCACTCAGCCCTTGTGCTGCTGCCATGGCACCCTGCAGCAAAAATATATGTGGCTCCTCTCTTCTCCCCTGTATGCTTATAGAGTGCATCCAGACTGAAAGGAGCTGCAAGAACACCCTGAAAATGCCCCCTCTGTGGGCTGCGTGTCTGGTCCCACTGTCACTGGGGACTGCAGCTCAGCAGGGCTTTGAGTCCACACTGAAGGGACTTTAACAATGGAGCCCTATGGGGGAAAAAGGATTTTTTCCTAGTGATGCCCTCCCCTTTTGACTTTATTTGTAGGCATGGTGGGTTTGTGGATATGTCAGGGTGTGCTTCTGCGTCTCTGGGAGGAAAGGAAGGAGCGCTGGAGGGGGTGAAATGCAGCCCTCCACCTCAGCTCCATGTTGGGTTGCTACTGTTAAAATATGACTAATGCTAAAAATAATTCTGGTGTTGCTATAGAAACTTGCACTGTTGCTACGTGTGGACCTGGAGAGAATTGTACCCTCCTCAGTAAGTTGTTTTTCTCTTCCTCTCAGCCATGCTCACCCCCAACCAGGACAAATACAGGCACACCAGACCTAGCCTGCTCCTTTGCATAGCCTTGCTGGGTTGCCATGGCTTTTTTGTGGTGTGTCACTAGGAGGTCAGTATTTAACCTATCCTCTATCATATCTGTCCATCTCTCCATCCACTTCTATTTATTCCAGCACCCTCTGACATAATTTTTGAGTCTATGGCTAGCTGGTTTGTTTGCCTCCTTCTGTACGTCTGGTGAGGCTTTGGGCAGTACATGCAGAGAGTGAGAGGAATAGGTCCCTTTCTTGCTCTTCCAGTGCCTTGCCTGGCTCTCCTCAATGCACTGCCAGGTTTTCCTTGCTTTCCATCTGTAGTGGAGGAAGAGAATCTGTTGTAAACTTCCTTTGGGTCTAGAGATGAAAAGGGCTTTTGTATTTGTTAAGTTTTTAATGGTGCCTCAATCTGCCATCTCCTCTTCCTGTCCCTCCCAGCTTTGGTAGCTAATTTGCAGGAAGCTGAAGTCTTCCAAGCTGTTCAGAAGAAACCAACCAAGGGATCAGTTTATCTTTTCCAGGCTGGAGTGACAAGTGCTGGAAACTTCTATTCAGTTTCAAAAAGAACCTCAGAATAACCCAGAGACTGAAAGATCAAAGCCCCTGAAGGCCAGTCTGGCTCCTACACAATTCACCCTCCAAGGCAGGGTGAGGTTTTCCCCTCAGTTCTGACATGGATTTTTCTTAAGTTTCATTGATCACATCAGCTGGGTATTTAGGGAAAAGAGCGATGACCTCTTGCCTCTGCCCCAGGTTCACAGGTTGTCCAAAACATGAGGTGGGGTAAAGCATGGCCAGTGCCAGCCCTTGTGGTCAAATTCACTGGCGTGTTGTAGAGGAAAGCAGAGAGAGAAAAGAAATACTGATCCTCAGAAAATAAAAGAAATCTTTGAAATTCCCTTTCAAGTCAGTTACTTTGGAAGCCTTTTTTGGCCTAGGGATTTTAAATGTGTTCTAGGACTTTTTTACCTCGGATCTGAGAGTTTGCATCCCTCTCGCACTGATGCAAGTCAGTACCTGGAGGTGATTCACAGCAGCAGAGGGTTGCCATGTTTGGCAAGCATCTGGAGACCCTCAAGTCCTACCTCTGCTTAAAGCCAGGTCAACAAGAGCTGTGCTTGTGGCATAAACGCTGCTTCAGCCGAGGGGATAGAGGAGCAAGCGTGATGAGAAATGGGATCCATGATGCCAGGATGACTTGTTGGACATGGACACATTCAGTCAGACCTTTTGATACCTACAGATGGTAATAGTGACCAGGGGATGGTCACATACAAGGCTGCGCCTTCACACACAAGGTTTCTTATACCCCATGACGCAGTTAAACACCTTCCATTTAACAATGTTGTACTGGATTAGATGAAGCACGAAGCCAGTTCACCTTCCTTTGGTTTTGTAAATATTTACCTGAGTCTGTCCATTCTCTGAAACACCTTATAGGTATGTGCAATGTATGAGAGAGCTCGTTGAGCTTGAGCATTAGCCGTGTGATGGAGGGGAGAGAGCTGACCCCAGCTCTGGCCAGGGCAAGGACCCTGCTCTGAAAGCACTGATGACTTGTTTATGTCCATGGTCCCTTTCTCTATAAACAAGGCTTTTGGGGCCAGTCCATGTGGCATCATACTGGGAAACGCGTTTTGGTTATCGCCCTTCCGGTGCTGGAGAGACAAAAAAGTCCTGCTTACTGCCAGGCTGGGAAGGCTGTTTGTTCTGAACTGTTTTTCTGCAGAGCAGCTCCTCTACCAATACCCAGACTTGTGAGGGTGCCAGAGAAGGGTTAAGAATAGAAAGAGAGATGAGGCAAGCTTCTGGGAACTTCCCCTTCCACTGAGACACAGGAACATGTGTTATTCTCTGCCCCTTTAGCAAACATGGACAGCATGACTCTCTCCACCTACGCCTGCTTGCCAGCTGGTCGTCTGTCTGTCTTTCAGCATCGAGCTGGTTGAACCTGTCCCATAGACACTCCACCAGATCCTTCTGGCTCAGTGCCACCTCATTCCCCACCTTTCAGTAGGGGAGAGGGTCATTTCCTCCACAGGGAGAGATCCCATGAGCTTTTGCACTGCACAGTGAGGAGCAGGTTGTGTCCCGTCGCATCTCTGCATTAGATGGGTTGTACACAGCACTCTTTTGTTTAAAACTTGGCAACTCGGCGTTGCTTGCAGTCAGAGGAGTTTTGCTGTTGAACCATCAAATTGTGATTCAGCTTGTCCAAACATCACTGAAGCTGGATGGACTGTCATTTAGGACGTGGCTTGGTGAACCAGAATCCAAAGATCGAATGTGTTTTGTGGGTTTTAATGTGACTGTTGGCTTGATCTTCCTTCTTCTAAGTGAGTGAAGGTAGGATCCAGCTCTTTTGCCATGCTTAAGTCAAGCAGATTTGGGTAAAGCAGGAACCAGCTCAGACCAATGAATTGGTCTTGATCTGAATCTCTCGAAGTCTGAATCAAAAACCCCCAAACCTAGGTTGTCTTTTCTTTAAGTTGTTTCCATTTTCATAACCACCTGCAATTTCTGATGTCAGGCTCCTGACAGACACTGTCCTGTGGGAATTCCAGTCTCACTGAAAGTAGGAGTAAAATTGCAAGGAATTTGTTCACAAGACTTATGGCCAGTGGTATGAATGCCAAGGATTTCATCTCAGTAGTGTCTAACACTTACGTGCCTAGTATTTGTAGTATGCATAGTAATTAATACACAAATATAATGTGGGTAGGGACTGAACAGCCCAGCAATGAATCTGAACTACTTTCCTTGGCCAAAGTTACAATACACAGGTTCTGACTTAGTCTTTTAAGTATGTAGCTGGGACATTTTCATCTAGATGGAGTATTCGGAACTGGAATTGTAACTTGAGTTCTCCCTTTTCCCCCTGCTGATTGCTGGAGGAAACCCAAAAGATAGAGTTTGATTTCCTTCAAAGGACTTTGGACCATTGGACAGTCTGAATGTCCTAAATGTACGGTAGAAAACTCCATGAGAACCAGCTCTCTCATGGTATCCCAGTGTTTGGCATCATTGTCCCATGTAAGTATAAATAAGCCCTTTCAGAAAACTTGATTCAAGTTCAATCCCAAAAGTGGCCATAGGCCAGCATTTCTGTTGGGACAATTCCTACTGTATTTCTGGAAAAGCTTTCCCAGCTTTAGTACTTACCAAATACCAGTTCCACCAGTCCTGGACTCCTCAAATCTGTTGGCCTGCATTACAGTGCAGGTTATTAACTTGGCAAGGAGGACATTGCTAATGTGTCATTCTAGCGCAGAGTTTCAAAGAGAGGAAGGAGTGTTTTGATCTGAAGGAGTGGGGCTGGCTTTCCTACAGAACTTCATGTGCTTTGTATTTCATGTAGGCAATATACATGTACACTCTCTTTGCCTCGATTTTTCCATTTGTAGTTTGGATGTACCAACATATTGCTTCTATCATACTTCATCAGTCTTCTTTAATTAGCTGCTAAGATCATTAGGGTAAGAACATTTAGCACATAAGGCAGCTCCAGTACATTTAATGAATAATAACAAATGCAGTTTCCCAGTTATTTTTTTCCCTATCCTCTCTTACAAAAGGACACGCTATTAGCTGCTTCAGCAACCTGCCCTACACAGTGCCCCAGGGACAGGGGTCCTGATGGGCTTAGCCACTGCAGCCTGTGTCACAGGCTTTGGGTAGACTCTCCAGCAGTATGGGAGTGCTTGTGTGGGCTTACATTGCTTCTCTGTGGACAGGAAAGAGGATGTGTTCATCTCACTGGTAAAGGCATTCAAACTTTGACCTGTGGTGTTCCAGATTTATCTGGAATCTCTGTATGGAAACAGAGAAGTGCTCTTGTATGCTGTAGGCAGCTTGATAATAATAGCTGCAACTAATAGCTGCGAGTCAGGGCTGGGACATCTCAGCTGGGTCTCTTGTGTCTCCTGCAATTGGGTTGTGCATTTTGCTTGGGCTGCCCTATTTCATTATGTATCAATTATCACACAGAGAAAAGGGCTCAGGGATGCTCAGCTTCTCTTGCAGAATGCTTTAAGACCAATGGAAGAAAGCTGTCATGTCTTGGGAAATAGTTGCACTGAAGTGGTAATTCTTGGTGTTTAAACAGGATCTGATGACAGATGGGATTAAATGCAAAGCAGCTTGTTACGAGGTTTTAATAACTGTGACAGACCTGGGGAAAGTGCTGTGGAGTAAGTGATCAAGTGAAGGCAGAAGCACATGATGCTAGATGACAGCTGATAGCGTTGCCCAGGAGGGAGATAAGATTATTTTGCAAGAAATTGTGTGATGTTTTGGGGAGAAGGGATGAGAAAAAAACCCCACAAACACGAACTTGACATACCCACTGTTCTGTCATCTATCGGAGCTGCTCCTAACAGCACATGTTAGTGCCAGATCTTGTGGCTACAAAATATGGGGGGGAATATGTCAGTGTTATTGTCAGGCTGGGAACTAAGGGAGCAGGAGACTCCTTCCTGTTATCCCTGGGGATCACAGAGTTTGCAGTTGGAAAACCAGTGAAGTTGTCATCTCCTTCATGTGTCTTCCCTAGTCCTTGCTCTTTCTTGTGGCGTCTCCCTGGGGGCAAGGAGGGGATGTCTCTCAGAGCTGAAAAAGTGGCTTTGTGCTGTGTGGAGAGCAGTGGTAGGGTCATGCACTGGAAGAGATGCTCTCATGCAGTGCAGAGCATATGGGGATGCACTGGCCTGGTTTTGCTGAGGAAAAGACTCTTGGGGATGGAGGTGTTGGCTTGTTTGGTTGGAGGGATCCCCTCTCAGCTCCACCATTTCTGCTGTCAGAGAGGGGGAAAACGCAGTGGCTCACACAGGATCTATGTGTATCTGGAGCAGTCACACCCAAGTGATAAATGCAGAGAAAGAATGGCCATATATGAAGCTTAGTGATGGGTGAGTGAGAAAAAGAGCCCTCTGCTCATGGTGGAATAGAGTCGGGTGAGATAGTGTTGTGTTGGAGAAGAAAGGACCAGTACTTCTGAAGTGCAGAGCTGATAAATGTCTCAGGTGGTTGCAAGGGTTCTTTCTCTGCCTGTCTGCCTACCGCTGCTGTTAGCACTCTGATAAGGCTGCAGAAAGGCAGCATTGTCTCACTAAATCTTGTGCCGATGAACCAAATGTCATCAGCAGCCCTTGTTTTTACCTACTGCCATTAATAACCATGGAAGAACTTGATATAATTTTCCACTGGGCTTGTGAATATCACAGTTTGGCTTTGTCACAACAGTTTGGACTTTAAGGAGCTGAGGTTTGCAATGACCAATAAAACAGCAGGCCCATTATTAAAAATGAGTCTGTAACTGAATGTGTTTTGATCCATTAATGTTTTGGCCTTTGGCAGCTGCCCCAGGATGCAGCCTGGTGGCTATGGTGCTGCAGTCTTGAAACATGTCCATGACCTGAGCTAGGGACATCCTGAACGCACATGGGACAGGGCTGCATCAGCTACCTTGCCGGGGTCTCACTGTAGAAGACAGCTGCTTCTGCTTTAACATGAAATTGGGTTTTACCTAAGCAACAGATCCCATTTTATAGAGTGCATCCTTTATCTAGGAACATCCACGATGGAGCCTGTGCCTCTCATGAGCTACTTTTGCATGCCAAAAGAAGAGGCGGTTCTTCAGCTGAGGTCCCAGATGCATTCTGCTTCTTCAGAAAATAGGATTTAGTTAAAATGCTGATCTGGAGCTACCCAATTTTTGCAAGTCTGGAGTTCTGAGTTCTGGGGAGCTTCAATGATTGAGCACAGCAGGAAATGGATTGGCTCTAAGCCTTAAAGGCTGCAGGGATCTGTCCTTATATATAGCCTCTCTCTGTGTAGATAGGTATATATATATATATATTTTACATTCGTATATACTTACATATCTTTTTAGGTCATTTGAGATACTTCCTAGTCTCTGGCAATTCCTAAAAAGAAATTCAGCCTACTGGTAAGGAGCAGATGATCTTCTAGCATCAGGGTCATCCTCTTCCCTATCCAGCTTGCTTTCATCTCCTGTATTTCTTGCATGGGGAATTTTTTTCCCTCTCATGCTATATTCTGCTGAAGATAGCTCCATGGAACTGGAGTCTCAGTTGATCTTTTTGCTCATTTCCACCCACAGAAGTCTGTCTTTTTTAACATCCAAAATACCTTGGTAACAAGATCATGGGTCTTGATTTGAAATGAATCTTTAAAAGATCTTTTTTGTCTTCCTTTCCTTTTCCATATCTGAACACCATCACAGAGGTAAAGACATACACCTTCATTCAAAAGACTGTGAGAGGGTTTTGGAACCTGTGTTTCTTTTGGTCTCTTTCCTAACAGGGAATTTAATCAGGTCTCTTCTTCCCCTCAAAGAAAGTCTGGTAATTCAAAGCACTGGAGTTAAGGAGAAGATCTGCCTTTTGCTCTCATTCAAAGCATAGCGAATCCAGTGTAAAGCCTGGCACTAACTTGAAGGGGTGTTACCTCAGACCTTTGGTCTGCAGCTGTGCAAGTTTTATCCCACCATGAGCCCTTGGCCTCTGGTGGGGCCATCTCTAAGCAGCTTCTTCCCAGCTGTGTCAGCAGTAGCTGTCATTGCTGCTTGGTCCCAAGAGAGCCCAGAATCGCCTTCCCAACAGGCAGGAGGTCTTCACCCCCTGCAGTGGCACAGCAGCAAGAGCGGTGTTTGGCACAACCTTGGTCCTTCTCTTCGTGCCATGCTGGAGCTCATGACCATTCGCCAGTCTCCACAGCAACGCTTTCTGAAGGGGATTAGAGATAACTGCAGAAATGGGGTTTCTTTTGATGGATGATTATACCTCTTATTAGAAAGCAAGTAAAAGTAACACAAGGAATAGTCTGCAACCCACAAACTGCTCTCTGAATTTAGGTCTGGATTATTAGACCCTCAGCAGAGGGTCTCAAAGATATGTCAGCTTTGCATGGCTGTGTGGTTCTGGGAAATGCATGTGTATGTTAAATGCAAGTTAATTGTGTTCATAGGCCTCAGTGTCTTTGTTGCTATCAGTTTGCTTTTGAGAGAGAATAGTTTTCTTTCCATGTAATTAGTGCTTTGAAGTGATCTGAAGTGGGTTTGGTGACCACAGCTTCTTGTTTGGTGGTTTCCAACCCAAACCTGGCTTGAACATCTTGAAAGCTGCAGGGCAGAATCAAATGTGGAGCTGGCTGTAGTGGGGGAAAGATCTCAGTAGCAGGCTGACACTGCGAGGTGCATGCAGTAAGGTACCTTTAGGGCAAGAAGTTTCCAGTGTACCAGGCAGAGGGGGGCATAAAAATACCCGGATCACTGAGCTCTAGATTTACTTTCTAATAGAAAATGTCCCTGTACAACAGCAGATGAATTAGGGTTGTGACTGGATGTACAGGTGTTCGTAGGGCTAAAATCTGAACGTCACTGGTCCAGGGGCTTGGTGGATGATAATGTTGTAGGGTGCCTGATGCAATTGCATAGTTTTAAGCAAACTTTCCTATCTGCTTCGTATAGATCTGTGAACCGAAACAGGAATTCATGGGTTACAATAAAGTGATTAAAGCTTATGAAAAGGGAAGGTAGGGCCAGCTATTCATGGGGCTGCCCAGTCATTCGAACACTTTGATGGTGAGTCAGGGGTATCAAAGAAAACAGGAATGGGCTGAGATCATATAGCACTAGCTCTCGTTGCTTTGTAAAATCCTATGGTTCATGAGCAGTGTCAGACGTGACTAAGGCACAAGGTGATTAGTATCTCTGCCTAGTGTCCCCCAGATAACCCCATGCTTTGGAAATTGTCAGCAAAATCTGACTTAATGAGCACAAAGTCCTTTTGCATGAGGGTGTGGGGAGAAGATTTCTTGCTTTTCCAGATTCTTCCTTCTCTGTCACAACAGCTGTGAGCTTTCTTTGCCTCAGTACTTACTGTGCTTATCCAACCAAGGAAAGGCCCAGTCTGCTACCCTCCAACATAGCTAGCAGATATCCAAATGAGAGGTCAGATCCCAGAGGCAGCCAGCTTTGTAAACTAGACCTTCCCTTCCAATCTCATCCCACAGATTGCATCTGTGATTGATCTGGTATTCTTGAATCCCACCTCCATGAAATGACCCCTAACAGAATCCAGGAAAATAGTGGAACTTCACTGACATTGGTCCCACTTTTCGTTTTCCTATGTTTAAAATAAACTAATAATAAAAAAAAAAGGTAATTCCAGTGACTAATAGTTCTCGGGGTTAATCCTGGTGGAATGGGAGCAGGATGTGGGCTCCAACTTCTTTTAGACGCTGTCCTAAGGAACCGTGAGACTTTGGCAATTCAGACTTCAGCTTTTCTATCTTTGTTACATTAACATCGTCATCTTCCAAAGACTTTATGTAGAGGAAGATGAAGTTTTAACACACACAGCCATAAGGCAAACTCTAATAAAGGAGAAGAACCATACAAGTTGATGGCTATTGTCAGTATGCCTTAGAGTCATGTGCGTTGTAACTGTCCATATTTCTAGCTAGCCGATAGTGTAGCCGAATGCATAGTGTGTGTAGGCACCCTGGAGTCAATGGGACAATTTATTTCACTGAACCTAATGACAAGTTCTCTTTTGAGGAAGAATATTCCAACTGAGGGGTAGCTCATGTTGGGACAAACCCAAACCAGTTCAGGATCATTCAGCATTGCCCACTGGAAAGCTGAAAGACAATGGCTAATAAAATGCATTTCAGTTAAGGAAACAGAATTGATGGTTATCCTGAAAAACCTGAATTAAATAAAAGGAACACACTAGTAAAGAATCATTGATCTCACCTGGAGTAGGTGCTCTGGAGCCCCAGGGACGGGTACATCTTGTATACAGAGAACATGAATGAAGCTGAGGAAGCTAAGGTAAAATTTAGAAAGAGGAAAGTGAAACTGTCTTCTGAGATATATTCCACAACTGAGGATTTTATTTTGCTTTGCTGTAGTAAGGAATAGGTGGGCTCCGTGTGGCAGGGTGAGTGACACTGAGCAAACCTGAATGCAAAACCCACCAACTGCCCCATGCATGACTACAGCTGCTGAGAAGCAGAAGCAGAAGGTAAACGTCCCCAGTGATTACCCATAAGCCAAATATAAGTGAAAAAGAAGTTTGTTTTTGAAGGCACTTATGAAGGAGACAGATATTAAGGTAGAAAAGTGTTCTCATGTGGGTATTTGTGTGAGAAACAGCAGCAACCAGGGAGCAACAATCACTTAGAGCAGAGTAATAAAGAGCCTGGAGGAAAGTGCACGTGGAAGATATGGCAACCGTTAGGAAAAGAACTGTAAAAATGACTGCTTTGTTACTTGCCAGCTCCCCTCCTTTCTTCTGGGTTGACACATTGCATGTGCTTACTGAACTACAAGAATTGTCAACTGGATTTCTAATCAACTTATGCCTCCACAATCACCGTGTCCCAGTCATTGGCTCTCTATTATAGGGAACAATCCAAGAAGCAGGAAAAATATGACTGGGTGATTTCAGCAGTTTATAGGATCTGTGATTAGAACAGACAAGGAGACCATCCTGACCTGGTGTGCTCTCCTCTGACCACCACAGCAGTCCAAAAAGGTGTTGCTGGAACCCTGTGGGATTCCTGCTTTCCTCTGTGAGCGGAGCAGAACATGTCTTGCTAATTAAGAAGCTGTATTTCCTGGGTGTTGTTAGTGTTGATGGGAAGTATTGATGCTGCTTTTGGAAAGGACATGAGCAAGGCAGAGCTGTTCTGGCACCTGGCCCTTAAGCAGGAGCACAAGCTGATATTTTTCAAGTGGAAAGGGCTGAAATCGATGGGGAAAAGAGTAATTGTTCCTAGTTCAGAAGAGCATGTTCCAGATGGTGGAGAGGAAAACCCATTTTCCGAGAGGAGTGCAACTGAGCATTTTTCAGGCAAAGGATCCTGAAAGCAGACATAGTTGTTTATGTGCACTTAGGGGTGAAGCCTAAGATAACCATACTAAAAAAGTCATGATGTAAAGGCTTCTTCTAATATTTTTTCCTTACCTGATCCCCACCTGCAGCTGGGAGTTCACTTGTTTTTATTGTGTTGAAAGATTTAGTTTGCCTGAGATCTTTCCAGTAACACTTGCACAAAGGTTTCTTTCCTTCCAGATTGTTGTCAGCTTTCAGATACAGCTGGATCCGTGTGGAAATTCACCTTTCTACCACAGGCATTCTCAGTGGCCAAATTACAGTGTTGCTTGAAATTTCTAGGGACAAAACAAAGTAAACCAGATTTCCACCAGGCAGCATGATAGCTAGCCTTGCCATAATACGGGCTTTGAAGAGGCTGTGCATATCAAAGATCATTTATGCCCCATAGGGAGGACAGAAGCTTCAAAATGCTGAGATAAAGTTGAAAAGGGAAGAATCAGAGCATGTTTTTCAGATTTAATTTGGGACCAGCCCAAAGGATACCCATGAGAGAGGCAGGGGGAAGGAAATGTCAAAACACAGCTTTCCAGCAATGCTGATTCTTTTGCATTTTGTAGATAATGGTTAAGAGAATATATTTATTTTTATGGTATATCAGACATGTGCTTTGTGCCCACAGACATAACTTAAATGCCATGTCCTTGCTCAAAGGAGCTTTGTATTGAACCGGGTCCCTTTATGTTATAGAGCCATGTGTCTGGTGATAAACAAATTGCACATAGTTTTTCATTCCACTCATGTAAACAATTACTGTCCATGACATGTAACTATGGCAATTGGTTGCATTGTCAGGTTCTCAGATTCTTCCATCTCTGCAGATGCTGCCCACAGGGTTATTCCCCAGGATACAGTTGGGCATCTCTGGGGAAGTCCTAACCTCAAGCTTCAGTAGGTTTAATCCCCACAGTCTCTGAAGATTTTTTGCATGAAAAGCTCCAAATGGCTATAAAGATTCACCCATGTAACTTCTTAAATGTACCCAGAGTCTCACCTGTAAGTGGAGTTAAACTCTGGTTGCAATGTCCATTAGGGAGAAAAGCAGCAAGACACAGAGCAATGGCCTGCAGTGATCTGTGGCAAAGCAGAGAGGAGGGATGTCAGGAGGACTGGGAAGAGGCTGGTTCAGTGTCAGATACCTCAGCAGGTTGGCAGGGAGAGACTCTTCCAGGTGTGGGGAGGATGTGATGGAGGGTAGGAAGCTCAGCTCATGGACAGCAGGGAGGTGCTGTTTTTTCTCCCCTATGTCTAGCCACCATTCTGCAGCTGCAGTGAGTAGTGGTGTAAACGGGCTGGTGTCAAAGTGGTCCTCATTCAAGAGCAAATGCTGTTTCAGTGCAGCTGGCAAAAGGCAGCTCACTTTTCCCCATTTCAACCCTTGCATAAAGCAGTCTGTGCAGCCAGCATTTCTATGGGGTGCTTTTCGACCTTGTCAGTTGTGGAACTACATCAGGTGTGCTCTGGTTATTGCAGATATAACTTTTATTTAACGTTTGAATTGCAGCCTCAGGGAAAATTTAGCAAGATATGTGTACCCAGGAGTGTGCCTCTCCTAATGACTCCAATATCCTGATGTGAGGGATGCCTAGAGAATATGAAATAACAGGTTCAAAAGTATCTGCAGGGTGCCAGGGACAAGGCAGGAGCTCATGCCTCTCCAGAAGCTGTGATACAAACTCACATGCTTGCTTTCCTTGTAGACCTGCTATATGTTATTTATCACTGCTCCCAACATGATACCCTCAACCTCCGCTTCAGGCAATCCTTTTTTTCCAGCCTCTGAAGCAGTCTTGGAACACTTGTTGCTCTCCCGAGCAGATTTGAGAGCTGAGCTGTGATGGAGAAGGTGGAGATGGGTGGGAGAGTCATTGCTCTCAGTTGACATTTGTTGGTTTTGTTCCCTAACCATGAGCATTTGTGACCATTTAAGGCTGAGAGGTTTGGTTTCCTGGTCATTACTTCACCTAATAATTGTTCTACCATGTGTGTAATTCCTTTTGGTTTCTTGCTAGATCAAAGGTATATTTTCTATGTTAAAATGGACAGCAGCATACATGTTTCTCAGTCAAATATGTTTCTCAATACCGGGTGCATGGGAATGTCATCCTTGCTGGGTGTTTGTCAGCCTGAAGTTTCTATGGCCTTATTCCAGTGTCACCTTGGTGTGTTGGGAATAGCCCTTGCAGCAGTGTTTGTAGAGAGCAGGACACCAAGCTCTGACCTCCTCTTGGAGATCTGGGGGACAGGTGGTTGCGTGCAGCTGCAGATCAATGTTTGCACAAGGAGTGCAATAAATTTCAGACTCTCACATCGTGAAATCGTGCAGTTTGGTCTGGGATTCTGTCCTGATCTCAGAAACTGTTTGTTAATAGTCAAGAAAGCCTTGACGGATTCTTAACTGGTTAATAAATAACTCAGCGAAGGTTTGTCTTCTAAATTACAGGTTAGTTTGCTTTAGTTTTAATAATATTCCGCACGTGCTCCTGATAAAACTTCTTGAGAGCATAAGTCAAACAGCAACAGGCCAGGGGCATTGACATCACTTGTGCTCTTCTTTCTGTGTCAAGCCAAGGCAACTTTGGTTTAGTTGCCTCCTATGGAATACATTATAGGACTAAATATGCTAACATAATTACAGATTGAAAAGGCCTATGGAACTTGGTTACAGAATCTGTCTTCTTGCAAAATGGGATTACATATTCCAGGTGATGTCATCTCAGGTATGAAATCTTTCCCGCCAGAAGAGATCAACTTATTTTCCTAATAGCATTCCTGAGAACTACTATCTGTGAATCTGTGATTCTGCAATTGATTTTATTTCTCCATATGTTGAAACAGCCCTAGAAAAGCGCGTTCAGTCTCCAATCCCCTTGGATTATATGGTGGATGTTTCTTTAATCTTAGATCACAGACAGACAAGCATCAGCTCATGAAGTGTTGTGTACCAGCTACTGACTATAGAGCTGTGAGAAGCAGAAAATGCAGGATCTGCTTTGTCGAATAGTTCATGCTTCTGCTTTGTTAGCTGATCAGAAGTCCAAGAACATAAGGAGTATTTGGCCCAGGACACTGATAGTCATGCAGTGAGATCATCAACAGTTCTTTCCAAGAGTGAAGGTTAAGGAGTCCTCCTCTAGGTCCCAAAATAGATTTCCTGTTGAAAACCCAGATAGTTACGCTATTTCAGTATCACACAGCCACTTCTTGATGTTGTGTGAAGAGTTGTGAACTTCAGTGGAGTTTATACCCTGAATGCACATGACTTTCAATAGACCCCCACCTATGGCTGAACTAAAATGATCTCTGTGCTCTTGCTGTCTCACAGCTGTGCAGATGTGTCCCTCATAAGCTGCTATTTCCCAATTCTGATGAGATCTCCCAAAAGGCAAAGATGGGCCAGGGGTCCAGAAGACAGTTTTGTTTGCTGGTCAATGCAAAGGTTTGAACAGTGTATGGAAAGGGTAAGATCAAAGATACTTGTATTGGCTTTTTTTTTATGCCTTGGAGAAGGTATGTTGGAGTTTGGAGGTATGCTGGCGAAGGTATGTTGGAGAAGGTAAGTTAGGAGTGGCAGATAGAAACTTCTCTGCCTGTGAACAGGAAAAGCAACATGAAACAAAGATTGTGCAGTATGGGATTTTTTTGTAGCGAGTTGGTGGCTCTTCTCTAGCGGGAAGACTAAAACTCTGCAGCCAGCATGGGTGTTTTTGTAAGCATATATGGCCATAAGGAAAACATCTGAGACATTGGGTGCATATTCTTACCAAATGTGAGCTGTCCTGTTTTCAGAAATAAGAACAACACTCATTCTTTTTGACACGTTTTAGCTCATCCATCTTTTGAATTACTACCTTGATATTGTACCTTTAGTAAGCCTGAAAAGCAGCTCTGCAAAACAACGAGCAATATGCATAGAAGCACCGAGCCTCTTCTGCATGAAAAGTTGCTCTTGTCTAGCACCAGCCCTGCCCAGAGCAGCTCTGCCTCTGCTCCCCCAGCGTTAACAGACCTGATTGAATGAGGAATGGCCAATATTCACACTGTCCTACTCAGCGTCCACCCTCCCAGTCTGGGATGAGTTGAACTGCCTGAGGATGTGGCCTTCTGAATTCCACTAAGAATAGGATGTCTGGAGGGAAAACTTTGTTGCAGGAGCTGTGCACTGGTGCTTCACATGAATTCATATTTGTAGCCTTAGAATGTGTAATAAATAGGTATGTAACGTTAAATCTGTTATCCAGCTGAACTCTCATGCAGATCAAGGCAGTGCTGTTTTCTGGGAAATATCTGAACCCCTAAAACCACCAAGTTCTGCTGCCTGCTACCCATATTAATCTCTTTGAGTTAGGGTTACATCCATGCTTAGTGCGCAGAATGAGAGCAGCCAGTCTGCTCAGCTTAGTATTTGTTTAATGATAGGATAATTACATGTGTTTAGTTCTCAATATGATAAAATCAAGATCTGGCATGGTAGCCGATCTTCTCTTAACCCTAACAGTACGCACAGACTTAAGTAAGTGTAATGCCAAGGACCCAGGCTAACCTTACCTGCAAAAGGCAATGGAGCTCTGGAGACATGTGCCATGAATTCAGACTCTTTTAGGGTGAGGCAATACATCCTCTTCTTTTACCTACAACTCTTCTGAATCCTAGTGGTGGGCACAGACATTTTCCTATGACAGGGGCCCATTCTAGGCCTAATTCAAAGAGGAGAACTCAGCCTTACCCTCAGCTTTCCCAATGAACTTTGTAGGATGTAGCAGTAAATCCTTTTCTAAACCCCAATTCTGCAGTTGGGAGTTGAAAAGAAAGAAGCATGGAAGAGCATGTGCTGTCTCCCAGGTTTGTGAGTGAGAGCTTCATGGATGCTTTGGGTTAAGAAGAACTAGGGCTGACAATTGTGGGTTATGTCCACATCCTGCTTACCAGAGAAGGTTATGTTTACAACTCTCTCTTTCCAAGTGCATCCATTCTACCTTTAGGTTTTGGGTTGGAAATGTCTTCTTCTTGAATTGCCCAGGGACTATAATGCATGTACTCTGATTAGGGATTTTTATCCCAAGGTCTGATAATGCCAGGCTGGGACAGCAGGACACAGTGTCTCTCTGGCACTGGGAGCATTTTCCTCAGTCCCTCATTAAGTCCTGCTCAGTCACTGTGAGCTGCCCTGCAGATCGTATTTAAAGCAATAGATTTATATCATAAATTGTTTGTTGGAAGCACCATACTATTCCCAGTCCTGTGCCTAGTTTACTTGACTGTATTTGCAATATGAACTGGAGCAGAGGCTTCTTTTCTGCAAGCTGGACCAGTTTTCTTTCTCTGGCTCACAAGAACTCCCAGGGCAGTCCTATTGAAACAAGTGGGGAAGGGGTATAGGCATGTTTTGGCAGGACACAAGGGTGGGAGCGAGCAGCAAGCACTGCAGGCATCTGAATTTTGCACTGCTGCTGAATGCTTTGTGTCGTGTGCCCAGGAGCCCAGACACAGGGGTGAGAACAGAGGCTGGGTGATGGCACATACCAGCACTGCTGTTTGTCCCCAGTGCTTGCATACCAGCCACATCGTTGTCCCAAAAGGGGCAAACTGGAGCAAAGTTAAGCCAGGCCTGGTATGCAGGCAAGAGCACGTGTGCAGGCACACCAGTGCACACTCTATAATTGTCAGGCATAGAGATGCAGATTTGTACTTTGTGTGTTGTCCATATGGTACTCGGTCACACAAAAAAGTATGGCTCAAGGAAAATGGGAAACGTGTCCCAACTTTTCCTTATCCTAGGAGGAGACAACTGGAGCTATGGGCCCCACCTCTTAATTAAAGGCATCAGAGATGAGAGGCATGTAAGATGATCATTCCTAATCACTAGCTACATGGGTTAAATGCCATCTTAGTTTACCTTCTTGGTGGCAAGGTGAGCAAAGGGCAGAAAGCCTTTGACTGGGAGAGAGGGAACAGGTTAGTCTGCAGCTTTCTCCTTCCCCATTGGAAGAGCCCTTCCAGGTCTCTGAGGGGTAACTCAGCCCATTAATTCCAGGCAGTTTTTGAAGAGAATGGCAGGCACAGAACAAATAACCAAATGTCAAACTTCCTTCCCTTCCCTGGAACCGTGAACAGAGCCTTGAGCACATTCTTCAGAGCCTTTAAATGCATATTATTACTATGTGTGGTTTTGTGTCTTCCCCTCCAATTCTGTGACTTCATCTGAGTCTTAGAAGAACAAGGGGGGCTATTCTTGGAGTCCATCCTCACCCTAGAAATCATAAACCTGGCAGCTACCCTAACCCTCTCTTCTTGGACATGACCCTATCTGAAATGCTTATGGCACATCAAAGGAGCCAACACGTGCTCCCAAAGCGTCTGCTCAAGATTGAAGACACAAGTGTGCTACCCTCACATCTCAAACTACTCACGGCTTCTGCTCTCACTGCTCAATCACTTTTTACTGCATCCCAATGACCTGGGAGCAGAAGCAGTCATCCTAATTAATTGAGCAGCTGATGGAACGTCAGGACAAGCATGTCGTGCAAAAACTCAAAGCTGCACAGGTTTGCAGTGTGGACACGATGAAAAGGCTTCTTCGTGTACCCTGGTGCCTCATTTGCATAATTAACTCTGCTCTGAGTCAACTGGAACATCAGCAAGTTGATAATTTTCAAAGCAGAAATCATTTTACAACAGCAAAGTTGGTATCAAAGCACCAGAAACACAGAAGAAAAGCTTCTCCTTCCTGTCGTGGTTCAGTGTTTTTGAACAAAAGCTTTGTTATTGTTGTGGGATGTTTTTTTTTCTTGTAGTTGAACATTTTGACAGAGAATTCACCTCATTTTCATTAATTTTTTGGCAGGGGAAAAGTCAGCATTTTCTCAGTGAGAACTCACTGAAGCAGAGAAGCAGGGCTAGGTAAAGGAGTGTGGCTAACTCCAGCATAGTTACTGACAAAACCCAAAGTGTGTAATAAGCAAATGCCTCTTTGGTTTAGTGCATTAGCAAATTATTTATGCAAGCCTGGGTTATTCCTGAGATTTTATTTCCCTTCAGTTGCCTTAATTTGACACTGACCCCAGGCACAAACTCTGCTGAGGATGTTGCTTTTGAATAAGGAGATGAGCAGAGAACAGATTTGGCAGCCCACTGTTGCAGGCTTTGCTCAGTGAGTAGCACTGATTTGTGTAAGTAATGCCATTCCAGTGAGATTTTGTTAAGGATTCAGGGTTGTGGATCCAGAGCCTCTGAGCAGCAGATACTGGGTGTGTTGTAGATTTTTGGGATGATGGAATTTGAAGGGTTGGCAATTTGAATTTGGTACTGGGAAAATCTGCAAAGCAAAGGATGGGAGCTTTGTTCCTTTTCAGGACATTTTCTTCCTGCAGCTGTGTTTCAGGGGGTCGGTATCCAGGAGGCTGTTATCAGAACAGACTCCAGAGATATGGGTGCTGTGTTCCAGTCAATCACCCAAAGGAAGTCTAAGTTCCTTTCCTGGTCTTTCCTACCATTCTGCAGATAACCCATGATCTGCTGCAGTCTCTGACACTGGGAACAGCTTTTGTTGGGATCTGTCAGACCTCCTGGAAACCTGACATTAACAAAGGGGTCACTGTCACCTATCTATGGGGAAGTTAGTAGGGTGGATGACTGATAATGCCAATCTCCACAGCACAGAAATGACCCTGTAGCAGTTTGACCCTAGCAGTCAATTGCCAGCACGGGTCAGGGTTGCTAAGGTGTCTTTGGAAAACATCTCTCAAAGTATGATGCTGTGTAGATACAAGCTGTCCTTGGGTGCTTTCCCCCTTGAGACATGGGGGAAGCCAGAGGTGCCCCTACATAACTTATGGAGTATGATCCCAGCCACTGTTTTGTCCTCATTCTCCCCATCCACCCTATGGCTGCAGTGAGCATGGCACAGCCATAAAATCGTGATCTTTTCCTCTCTAAAGAAAGAACGTTCTGAAAGCATCGCCATGTACGCTGGAAGGGCCTGTGCCAGAATGACAGGGAAGGTTTTCTCCCCCGGTGTTTGGCAAGCATGGTGGCTGCAGCTGATAGTGTGCTCATGAGTCACTTCTCAAACACCGAACTGGCAAAACAGGCTGCACGAAGCCTCCTCAGTGCATGATGGCCTAGCTCTTGAAGGAAGGTAAATTCATGATTATTTATAAGGCGGTGTTAGTGCAGTTGTATTCTCCTAGGAAATACATGGCCATGGCCTCACTGGGGAAGTGAAGATGAGCCTTTGATGTCCTTGCCAGTTTGCCCTAGTTGCAGTTCAGTGGTTGAGGTGTTCTCTTCGTGATTTCTTTTTACCTTACAATGACCTGCTTCCACTTCAGCAAACCAGCTTCCCTGTCTGCTGAATAAACCCTTGAATGAAGATTTCTGGTAACCAGGAGAATACCCAAAATTCCACTTTGCTAAAATCACCTTGATTTTATCTTTTTAACAATGAGCAGTTGCCCCTTGTCTGAGGCACATGGGTGTTTGCACTGGCCCTGAGCAGTCGTTCATATGTGCTGCTGACAGTCTTTGCCTGTGCTGTGCCCAAGCCATCAGTGCTGCTTGAATTCTGTCTCCAGCAAAGGTCTAAGCAGAGTCTTCTGCACAGCCTGTTGTTCAGGTTGGTGCGCATTCCTGGGAGCAGTGACTTAAGCTTTTACAGCTCTTGCTTCAGCTACAGTCTACTATGGAATTTTCCTCGGTGAGCCTCAAGAACAAATCTTTCCTATCATTAACTGCCCAGTTAGATTAAAAGATGGTAAAACAACAGGTTCTGAGTTAGGATAAGAGGAAGGCAGAGCCCCACGCATGGGGTGGAGGAAGGTATGAACCTGTCAAGGGCTCACCCTCTGCATGGCCTAGAATGGTGACTGCTGAGGACAGCAGATGATCTGTCGTCAGGTAAAAGCAGTTGCTGCACCTGAGCAGGTCTGGGTCAGTGCATGGAGACACCAGTATCACGGGCCATTGTACACACGTTTCATCAGCTCCCATGAATGTCTGCTGTGTCCTTCAGGGCTAAGCTTGTTTCTGGCAACAAGGTAAGGTGCTTACAGGCAACAAGTCAGCCTGAGCTGATTTAACATGTAGGGGTGGAGACCATGGGGCAAGAAGGGGCTGTCCTGCAGCCCAGCCCCTGTGTTCTTGGCTAGGACAAATGTATCATGAGACATGGTCATCTATGGCAACCTGTCACACACCTGCACTCTCCATGGATGTGATTCTATGGTGACGTCTCGTTCCCCAGAAAATCAGGTTTTGAGATACCCATTTTCTTCCTAGGCGAGGAAAGATGTGTGGGTAAAATCAGAAGGATTTCTTTGTTCCCTGTGGGGTTTTGAAAAGCGTCCTCCATGAAAAAGAGACCCTTGAGTTTAGATTTACAGCAGCCCAAGCAATTATACAGCTGTATTGAACATCTGCAGCTCTCAAGGAAACTCTTGATTCCTTACCGTCGCATGTGGTCTTTTCTGATAGTCACAGATGTGTGTGCAGATGTGTGGTTTATTTACTCCTCCTGATTTAGGGGATATTGCCTTTTAAACCAGCACATCTTCAGGCTGGCCTAAATTCCCATTAACTCCCAGTGATGAGAAACATGTCCTGCTCAGCGTCACGTGTGGCTTTTTGAAAGGAGGAGGGTCCGCATGGGGTCTGTGCCAGTCCCTCATTGGGATATTCACTGGGTTTGACTCTGGAGTGTATTTGATATCTGAGGACACTAACGCATTGTGCTGGGCAAAGCTGCAGAGGGAATTAGTGCCAGAGAGGAGCAGGGTTAGGTTATGTCCAGTTCCCAGAGCTATGCATCGGTATGTGTCTGAGGAAGGCTATGCCCTTATTTGAGCACCCAGTACGTGATGCCCTGGCCGCATTTACCCTTCCTGTCTCTGCTGGTGGGCTGCTGCTGTCTGCAGTCATTTTCTGCAATGTGCGTAGCCGCTTCCCAGGCCCCTAACATCTCTCCTAGTCATAGAAAGGGAGGTAGAGGGAGCCAAGAAGCATCTTTTTGCCCTGTGTGACGGTACAGCACTTGCACAACTGGGCTGTGGCGCTTGACCCGAGTCCTCATGACTGCCAGCCTGCACAGAATCACCAATTGCTCCCAAGTGACAGGCCCTGTCTTTCCATTTTAAGCCTATTTGTGAAAAGAGGGCTGTTTTAATTTTGTTCTTTTGATGCCAATCTCTATTGTTTGGGGAAACTTTTGCTAGGAAATTGGGACTGGGGAAAAGGAAACTCAGAGACAGAGCAGCCAAACCCTTTGCAGGAATCTGCTCTCCTCTGAAGGTTAAAGCTTGTCATTTTTTGATTTACTGGAAATGATTGGTGTTTCCTTTGTTCTCCTTTGCGGTGGCTGCTCTGATAAGCCCTGAGGGATGCTTTCCTTGGACAGATCTGGAACGATTACAGCAAAAGAAATATGGAAAGTAAACCTGTGTCCTGTTTTTCCTTATTCCATTTCTCGTTAATCAGCGATTTGCCTTGTTTCAGAGAGAGACTCAGGACTCTGCCTCTAATAGCTGGCGACTTTCAGTGGCTTCAGACCCAGAAATACCATCCACTACAGACTGCTGTGATGAGAGTGTTGCTGAACGCATTATGTGGTCTGACCTTTGGGTTTCTGGAGAGCTGGCTTCTGGGACTGACACAGCTCAGAAGTGAGAGTTGTTTGGAGCCCAGTGTAAAGCTTGCTGGCAGCCCAGAGCCCTTTCTGTATGCAGTGTAGCCCTGAGTCCTTTCCAGGATCAGGTAGGAGAGTGCTGCAGCTCCAGGCTGAGCAGGGCTGTGTGTGGCCCTGCAAGTAGATGCTGTAAGTTAAAGTCCGCTGTTAAAGTCCCGCTGATTCCAGGGATAAGTATCTTCTACTAGGCTGGGTGCAGATGGTAGATAGAAAGGGACTTGGCCAGCCCTCTCCTGCGTTGATGCAGAATGCATGTTGTGTGAAGTGGTGGTGCTGTGGGGAGCCAGCTCCAGTCTGTTCCTTCCCAATGTGGAGTCCTCTCATGCCCCAGGAATGCTGTTCAATGAGGTGCCATTCCCCTGGTTGTCCAACAGCAAACTTTACTCCTGTGTCCCAGGGGCTTCCCCATCTGGAGAAAGCAGGCAGCCCCAACCCGCATTCCCGCTGAAGCAGTAGGAGACTTTCCCAGTGACTTCAGTGGGCTGTGACCAGCTCCGAGGCATCTCTCAGTGCAGAAATGCAATACAGCAGCTGCCACCTCAGAGCGCTCTGAGGCTTGTTTGTATTTTATGAAGCACTGAGATGTGTGGGGAAAATTGTGTCACGAAAACCCCTCCTGAGAAGGCAGAGCCTGAGCACTTGTCACTGCTGTTCCTTTGAGCTTCTGTATGATGTTACTTGCTGTGGGCAGCTTTGCTCTGAGGCAGGAAGAAGGGGGGCACTGCTGTCTTGCTATGTGAGTTGAGCTGAGACCAACATGAACTTGGGGGGACAGTAGACGAGTGAGCCACTTTCCATTCCTCCTCCACCCCTCCCTACTTCATGGCTCAGGTCTGGCTGTGATGAGCTGCTCTGTGCTCTGCTGGCTGCTGCAGCACAAACACAACCCACTGAGTCTGAGGGATCATGAGGAGCCAGCAACTGGTCTAGTTATCACCCTCATGCCATCTTCTTCTACCAGCCCTTAAGTCCAAGCTGCAGAGTGATGCTGGTGCCCACTGAGCTGCTCCAGATGCCCTAGAAACCTTCCCTGTTCTGTTCTGTCCAGCTGGCACACATCTGTCGGGCAGTGGGAGCAGCTAGAAGGAGGTACCCAGCAGCACTGCTCATAAAAGTCCAGATGAAGGATTGAAACGCCTGCTAGCACCAGGAAAAATGTTTGCTATGGGACATTAGGAATTATACCCTGTGGTGCGCATGGCTGCTCGCATGCATAATTTCCTCATCATTGCCAGTTAAAAAAGCAGGTGATGGATGGGCCACTATAAGCCAAGAGCATATCGACGGCAGCAGGCTCAGTGCTTGCCAGGCAGTGGAGATGATGTCTTGCAAACTGTTGTCTTTATCACCTAGAGCTATCACAAGTGTTGTGAGACATCACCTATTTTTCACTGGAGACATATAGAATAGATGCTGCTTCCTCTTTCCTTTAAATAAAACTCTTCAGTAATAAAGTGCACTGCAAAAATGAGTCCTTCCATAGGTTCATGATGAAGAAATGTCTCCCAAAACCAAGGTACTTGGAGCCACATATGTGCTTGCCAGTGTGAAGTTGGTCCACTGAACCATGTGGAAGACACAGGGATTGAATGACTTTCCCATGATAAGTGCATCAACGCAGCTTCCCTTCAAGAAGCTGCTGAAGTTGATAGCTACAGCGCTTCTCCCACAGCCTCTGAGATCTCTGAGCTGGCCACAGTGGTCCAGACAGCCCTGCATGGTTCAGTTCACCGAACATCCTCATCCCTTAGCACATCCAGGGCCAGCAGCAGCTCTCCTGGATCCATCCTGGCTTATGTGCACACAGCTGCGGTCCCAGCATCACCTCACAGCTCAGCCCAGGAAGCCATGGCCTCAGTCCACGTCCCTCCCTGGCCTATGTCACCAGGCTCCATGGGGAGCTGCAGCTCATCTTGCTGCCTGGGCACTGAAATGGGAAAACCCATAAAGAATCTTACAGAAGTGTTTTGTAGATACTGCTGCTTGGGGAGGCCTCGTCTTTCTCATAAGTCTGTGTGAGATGCTTTGGAAAGAGCTGTTTGCCAGACACTGCCGAGCCCTTCTCCTGGGAAAGTCAGCTGCCAGGAGTGCACATCAGTGTCCTGGTTTCAGCACTTGGGCGCACGTTGGTGCCGTCTGATTTGGAAAAGCCAGGGCACTGCCTTACCCCTCATCCTCATGCTGTCTGTGGTGTGCGCCTTGTGGGATGTGCTGTGACAGGCCAGCGTGGTCCTTGTCTGTGAGCGTTCTAAGCCTGGGACGGGGCTCAGCCTTTTCAGGGGGAAGTGTGGAACGTCAAGGCAAAAGACTGGCACAGGAAAAGAAAGGCTTTAATGTCCTATTAAGTTTTGTAACATCCTCGTCATCTGAAATTTCTTTGAGCCCAAACCCAATCTGGGGGCGTAATGAATTCAGTGTTCTCCCTCTATTAGACAGCTCTGATTTCTGCAGTTTTGTAAACATCCCCAAATCCACGTGGCGCTGTAGTAGTTGTCTTTCAGCTGCCTATCACAAAGAGCCTTCAAAGGAAAAGAAAAATCCTGTATCCCACTACGAGTCACAGAGGAAAAGGCATTGAGATTCAGATCTGAGCCTTGTATATGTGAGAAAAATGGGCTAGTTGCCAGGTGTAGGGTCTAAACTTATTGCCTTGGGTGTCCACTAGTACACAGCCCTCTGTGTGAAGTGCTACCTGAGCAGTTGGTCCTGCTGACAGTACCCACAAGGGAACCTGAACAGGCAGGCAGGTCCCTTTCTGCGCACTCCTGCACAGATGTGGATGCATGTGCTGCCATCAGAAACTGGCTCTGGGGAGCTTCCCTGCTCTCACAGTTTCAGTCTTGGGATTCATTACTAGAAATTGTTAAAAATTAAAATGTAGGTAAATAGCAATAAATCAGGTCACTGAGTTCAGGGATAAAACAATTGCCAGGCTTATTTAACAGCTGAACCCAGCATTACTGCTGATGTTCAGGAGGGCTGGCTCCGCTGCTGACTGGTGTCTGTACTGTAAGCCGAGCTGGGATGATGGCCTTGCAGCTTGTGTGGTCAGATGCCTCATGCCGGGAGCTGCAGTGACCCGTGTGGAAGCAGAGCAGTAAGTCGGGTGATGCAGAGATGTGTGTTGGTTGAAAGGATGATTTCTGCAGCTGGCTGGTAGGAAGGGGCTTCCTTGTGAACCCAAAAAGAAGAGTTTGCCTAGCATATGCAACGCAGAGGCAAGATTTAGTAACTGCAGCTATTAATTAGAGTCTCTTTAAAGCCGTGTTTCATGGCTGCAGTTATCTGCAGTCTGAGTTGTGGAGCCTCATGGGGGTGTTTTGGGTTTTTAATAAAAATATCCTCTCTTTACTTAATAGCTGAGATAGCAGGTTTAGGCCAGGATCTCCTGGGAAGTCTCTAAAATTGGCACTTAAAAAAAGTAGCTTTTGAGAGTTACTGAACATGGATGTGCATTTAATTTGGAGACAACTCTGCAAATGTAGTTGTCGTGGTTTAAACCCAGGACAGTAGTGTACCTTGTCGTGGTTTAAACCCAGGACAGTAGTGTACCTTGGTAACTGTGTTCTCCCCTTTTTATTCTGCTAGCAAGAATGCATGGAAACAGGAACATCATTCATTAGGAACCTTTCTGCTTTGTCCCTTATGTGGTCTCCTAACCATCTCCCAGCAGCATGTGAACATTTCTACCTGTCTATGTTGCTGCAAACTGAGTGTGCAAGTGCCTGGTGTGGTGATTCAGCCAGGGCCACCTTTTCCCCATAATGGGCATGCAGAGGAAGGGCTTGGCTGGACAGTTACTGGGGCCATCACTGCCGTGGGTGGCAGCAGAGGAAGGATTGAAACTTGCCCTGTTGCCCATTTGTCCTTTCTGCTAGCTCTGTAAGGACAGTAATGCTGAACAATGCCCTTGGACTAGAATGTATATAGAAACTTTGATCCTGCTGTCTTCCACATTATGCCCAAGGGAGCCACATCTGGATTTAAAGTCCTTATGAGAGATGAATCAGATGTTCTCAGAAGGGTTATTATTGTTACTATGGTTATAGATGAGTCCACAGTAGCTCCAGTGGAGTATTGGGAATCCCTGTTGTGTTTGGTGCTGGGCTGTAGAGAATAAGACAGGCCATGCCCCAGAGAGCTACCTGCCCTTTAGGTTACTGTAATAGAATTTGCTTTTCATTACACACCAGCACTGGATAAACTTCCATGAATTTCTGCCCTGAGCCTTTTGGTCTAACTTGAAGCCTCTTGCAAAATTGCCTTTAATTAAACAGCTACTGTGACTTTTTCTATGGCAGGGGAGGTGGCAGCTCCTTAAGCTACCTGCTAGAGAAGCAAAACCAGGCACCATATGCAACGTAAGCCGCTCTCTCTATCTCTATCTCAGAAATGCCGAACTATGGGAGAGAATTCGTCCCACCAAACGCCCACCAAGCACATTTTTTAAATCTGGTTTCTCAGCCTCTGAGGAAAGGAGAAGCAGAATCTAGCTGTGTTCTTCTTGCCTGCTGGAACCGGGCCCCGCTTCATGAAATCAAATGGCTAAGGAGGAAAAAAAATATATCCAAGGCAAAGATGCTATTCTCAACAAAGGGAACAGTATATGCAACAGCTTCTGCAGCATTCCTGCAACATGATGTCTTTCCCTGCAGACTCTCAGTTAGGGATTGATTGTCTAAGCAGAGAATTGCCCGATTCAGAGAGGCTTAAGGCACACTTCATGAACTGTTTGCTAAGAGGATGAATAGATGGGCATGTGTGTATATAAATCTATAAATCATGTCTTGTTCTGCCCCGAAGAGGACAGCTGAGGCTGGATTCTTTGTCATTTGATTTCATGTTCTTGGAGCTAGGGATAAAAGCAGCAGTGTTTCACACATGGGGTCAGGATTTCATGCTGCAGCTCCAGAAGGGCAATCTGTGTATAATGAGAGATAACATTTATTGTGAACACTACAGCTCGAGCTTGCAAAGGGAGTAAAAATATTCACGCTGCTCTGATGTGTTCACAGTTAAGGGAAAGTCTGGTGAGTTTCTCTCATTTGGGTTCTCCACAATCCTAATGGGCTTTTTTATACAAGGAGTGCATGGGTTCTGGTTTGAAATTATGGGATGTTTTGTAGTGCCCTGGTTTTGGCTGGGATAGCATTAATTTTCTTCTTAGTAGCTGGTACAGTGCTGTGTTTTGGATTTAGCTTGAGAGTATATAAAGCTGCTGTAAGCTATTGCTTCCATCCCAGTCCTTGCTCCACAGTTCCCATTGCTGCCTCTTCCTGCCCTTCTGCTCAGAGATGCTCTGCTGCGTTTGTGCTGATTTTGCTGGACTTTTTGACAGGCTTTGCCCCAGCTTGGCACTGGTGGGTTTTGGAGAAGTGTTGATGGTGGGAGTTGGCACCAACCTTGGAGCTGAGACAGGCGCTGCAGGAGGGCCCTGCAAGTACCTGTCCTGTGACCAGGGGTCCTCTGGGAGATGCACTGAGCAGGGAGGCGAGCGTTCAATAGCCAGCTGCCCTGAGGAGCTACTGTGTTTATCCCCCAGAGATCCCTCCCGCTGCCCAAGGCAGTGGCTTTTGTGCAGCACCGGGGTACCAGCAGAAATGATGCTCTGCCTGGCCCCTCCTTGGAGCGAGCTAAACGAGGAGCCCACAGGATGGGCAAACCTGAATCCCTCAACCAAAGACATGTTTTCTGACAGCTGAGGCTGTCTGTGCTTGGGGGTCATCTCTTCTAGGAAAAGCCTTATAAAACAGCTGTGAGACCACACAGCAACCCCTACAGTGCTTGTGCGAGTGAATGTGAACCCCAGGACAAGAGCAGCTCTGTGGCTGTGGGGCATCCTGAGCCTGTTCTCCTGCTGGATTGGGTTCTCTCCATGAATCCCTGTGGGCTGCTTTGCAATCCCAGGCATATGTCACGGTGACTCCATCTCCCCAGCAGCCTTGGGTGAAGCAGGCATGGGTGGTGGGATGCAGGATCCTTCACTGAGCATGGTGTGCAGGCAATGGTGATCTCATGGTAACCAGGAGCACCGTGGCTGAACCCCTGGAGAGGCACATCCAGCATAAGAGCTTTGACTCACCTCTTGCATCACTTATGCTGGGTGTGCTGAATCAAACGCAGGAGGTGTGCAGAACAAAAGGCTTTGCTCATTTCTAGGTGGATACTCTGCTCTGCTGGCCCCCATGTGTGTCTGAGATGATGTGCTGGTAGATGGCTTCATGCAGTCCCCTATGCCTGGAACATCAGGTCCAGGCAAGCAGAGGTGCAAGGTTTTGGTGGGCTGTGCTCTGCCTCCAGCCCTTGCAGAGCTCTCCCACAGCCCATCAGGCAATAGCTCTGTGCCTGGATAGCTGGCACGGCAGCACAGCATCCCCTGGGCATACAGCTTCCCACTTATAAATTAACTATGAGCCATCAAGGGTCAACTCCCATCTGCTACAATATGTGTGAAAAGATCGGGAAGGTCAAGCAAGAAGTGAAAGATTATTTTTTCCTTGATAGTTTTCTGCGCTATCCAGTATCTCTCTGCTCCTTCTTCCTATTTCATTTCAAGAGAATTTCATTAAATAGTTGGCCCTATATTTAGAAGGTATTGGGGGTATTACGTGTAGATTTTGTTTTGTTTTGTTTTCCATGAGCTCCTAAGATGTAAAATATTAGCAGCTACTGCATTTAAAAGTGGCCTTTCAGTCATTGCCCTGTCTGGGGAAATGAGTAACAGGTGAGAGAGCTCACAGCATGGGCAGACATCCTATGTTTGTGTTTCTCACTTGTCATCCCTTCCCCAAAGAGCTCCCAGAGGCCAACCATTGCTGTCTGCCTGCTTCATCTGTCACACCGACCTCTCTTCTTTTGCTAGGAAAAAGCTGGTCTTTAGCCAGCCCCAGGAAAGGCCAGTTATCTACCCAGATGTGTCCCAATTCTGACAGATTCGCCTTGGCAGCACCATGCTGCTTTTCAAAGCACTTAGAAGAAATCCTCCTACCAGCAAATGTAGATCCATTCTTATGGATGGATTTCTTTTTCTCTCTGGGGAGGACTTCTCAGTCTCCCAAAATTCTTCATGAGGTATTTGTGTCTCATAAAATGCATCCTCCTTGCCTGTAGAAATACTGTGAGCAAGGACTGTGAACGGAGCAAAGCCAGACTTCAAGGACTCAGAAGGCAGCTGGCCGATGGGAACAGGATAGCTTTACAAAGTGGTACCCGGTTTCCTCCCTGCCTAGTGACCCTTTGCTAAATATGGACCACTTTATTTTTACCAAAAGCAGAGGGAATGGAAGGCTTGGGGGGTCAGGAGTAACAGTTGCAGATGTTAGGCTCTGGGTTTGTTTGTTTGGATCTGTGGAGCACACTCTGATCCCAGACTTTTCCGCTGTGATGTGTGGGACTGGGTAAACAGACTCCAGTACTTTTAGACCAGGCTGAAGTGGACAAGTGTCCGCAGCTCTCGATTCACACACACTTGCATTTCCTCCAGGGTGGCTGCTTGTCATCCTCACTGCAATCTGCCACCGCAACCTCTGCCCTTGGAGGTGGCAGGTCTTCCTTCAGCTGCCACTGCCTGGGCTTCTCCATCAGGAAATCATAGCTGATCTCACTTCCAGGGCTGCAGAGCCAACGTTGCTTCTCAAGACTACATCACCATGCAGTGTCTGGAGGATGGGAGAGGGATTTCCCCAAGGGTTCTTATTTATCAATGTTTATCAGAAATTATGCTCCATTTTCTGAACAGTCCCACTGTGCAAATCTCTAGGTTTCCTGTTAGCACTTCCTATTCCTCATGTTTCTGAAAATCATTCATTAGTGCCAATGGGCTTGTGACTGGTATACAGCACCCAGAGACTGTGTCCTGGTAGTTCTGATAGTGCTTCCCAAGATCAGCCTGTTGCATCCAAAACAAAGTCCTTCTGCTTTTCTTCCCTTATTAAAATAGTAATTTGCACTTACGTAATGTTCTTCAGATCTCCTGTGTGAACATTAGCTAACCCTGCTGTAAGGCACAGGCGTGTTTCTGCTTTGCAGATGAAGAAAGTAAGGCAGGAGGAGGGTAACTAATTTGCAAAGGTCACACAGAAAAGCAGCAGCAGAGCTAGGGCTGTAACTCAGATAACCCGCTCTTCCCCTCCTGCTCCAGCCACTGCTGCACAGCACTGACAGTCCAAATTAAGAGATTATAATGCATAATCCATACTGGTGCGCCAAGAATTCTCTAAATCATATTACACTGTCACATAAAGTGATGACTCATTCGGTAACACAGCCCACAAACAGTTCCTTTATGTTAAAATTACATGGACAAGACTGGGTTTAAAAAGAAAAAGGGGAGCTTGTTATGTGTGCAGTGAATGCTGAGTTATAGATACTTTCATGGATTTTATTTTGGCTGATGCTGAAGGAGCATTTGTGAGCCTGTTTGTTGACAGTGGTGCTTGGGACCAGAGATGCTGACGTTCCACTAACAATAATAGGAACTGCCTCTGTTTGTTTCTAAATTGGAAATTCTTCCTTACATGGGACCAACCCACCCTCCGCCCGCGCCAAAGGAAAGGGCATTCGTCTGGGACTTGCAGATGGAGCATCTCCCCGCAGTGCTGGTGCCTCTGGGGCTGTGAAGCCTCTCTTCCCCCATGCCCCATTGAAAGGGTGGGGAATGACCCAAGGTGGTGTTTTTGAGTTCTCTAGAGAGAAAGCGCTGTTTATCTAAAGCAATTAATAACATGGCAGAACAATCAGCCCAACTACGCTCTTCCCAGAAAAAGATGCTTTCACCAAGTCTCCTAGCTGCTGCCTCTCCTTGCTCCTTCCCACAGCCTCATGATCCTCACTGCAGCCCCGGGTTCTGCCCTTCACAACTGCTTTTGCTGCTGTTTGGGGACTGGGTTATTATGGTTACCAAAGCTGTTTAGGATGTGGCTTGTGCAAGTGACACTGAACTGTGTTTTGCTGCATGGTGGTTTCACCATTTCCTTTCCCTCTTTCTGCCTAGGCTGTAATTCCTGCAGCTAAAGATCCTATTGCAGAGTACTTTTTGCCAGGAATGCCCACATGTTCTCCAGTTGAGAGCTGCTCTGGCATCTCATTAGGGATTACTTCTCCATACACTGCATGGTGATCATAGCCACTTGCTGCACTTTGAATACAGAACTGTGGTCAGGGCAGATGGTCACTGCTGCTTTTGAAGCCACGTAGCGCTTGTTTGACCATCTCTGGGGGTTGCACTTCCCTGTCTGCGTCAGATCCCATGGGTCACCTCTGGCCCAACACCATTCTGCCCTATCTCCCAGAAAATGTGTTTCAATGTCCTCAGCTTTGGATAAATAAGCCTCACGGCAGCCAAATCTCCAGCAGGCAGTAAGAAGTCAGATCAGGAAACAGCTTCAATTGCTGCGTAGTCAAGGCCAGTTCAAGAAGAGGCTTGGAAGATTTTCCTACTGTTGTGCTGGAAGCTCCTGCTTCCCTTGATTTCTTAGGGGAAACAAAAAAGTAAAACCCAGTTTCTGTGCGTGACCTGTGGAGACCCAGCGCATCCTGTGCTAGTGCTAGGAGCAGAGGAGGAAAGTAATTGCATTCAGCAGTTGGAAGGCGTGGGAGGCAGGATGGCTTTGTGCGGTGCTGGAGGACACTCCGTACATGCATCCCTCCTAAACAAATACCTCTTTAAACGTCTATTATGGGAATTCAGGGAACAGCTTTTTTTCTCCTCCTCTCCTGCAAGTAGGGAAGAGGCTTATTAGTGCTGTCCTTCCATAGGCGAGGTGTGGAGGCTGGGAAGTTGTGAGACGAGTAGCATTTGGTTTTATCAGTCGAATCTGCTCTCTCCTGGACTGTCACTTCAGCCAGTAGGATGAGGAAAGGAAACGCAAGGTGCTGGCAGGAGTGTGACTTCTACAAGAGGAAGCACATAACACCATTCACCACAGCTACAGAAATGACCTTTTTGTTGTTCATGTGTCAGTACGAAAGAATTACTTCCATGATACTGCTTGGTGCATCCATGCTGGATATGTACATGTTGAAGAAGATGTATTGTATGTCACTGATGTGCGTGTCAGAGTAACTGTATTCTTTTAGACGTGGTGTTATTTGCATGCTGGAAGAGCACTGTAGGCTTGGGCAGTCAGCTTAGGTATTTTTCCAGGCTATCTTTTATTCACAGTCTCTGAGAATTCCCAGGGGGCTCCTGCTAAGTACAGGAGGGAACGGGAGGTTTCAAGGTGAGATGTGATGGAAGTGGTTTGGACAGTCTCAGAGCTCCAGACAGATGGGGCTGAAAGAAAAATGGATGCTTCAAGCATCTACTCAGAGTCACAGAGCCAAGAAAAACAGAACTGAAGGTGCAGGGGTGTGAAACGGGAGTAGAGCTGACAGCCCCAGGCTGAGGGGCAGGGCTATACACAGCTCTGGAGGGAAATGTCTGCAAGCAGCAATCTGGCCTTTGGTAAAAGACAGAGATTTGGGCAGGTCCACGGGTTTTCAGTGGAGCTCAGCTGTGAACAAGACAGAGCTGGCCAGTGTGAGAGTGGAGGATAAAACTGGTGCTTGCTGGGAGGAAGCCAGTGGCAGGGGTGACTGCAGCCCTCCTCTGAGGGCAGGGGAAGGTGCACCCAATGGGACAGCTGTAGTTGGGGATCAGGGGAGACTGCTCTGCTCAAGCACAGAAGGGTTTGCTGCCCTGAAAGGGAAGGACAGGCAGATATTCCAGTGTTCTATCTTGCTGTTGCTGAAAGAGATGAATCTGTCATTATTTACTGCCATCTGTTAGACAGACAAGAATGGCAGCTGCTAACAAGGATACGTTACATCTCGTAATGTCTTTCATCCCCCAAAACTTGAGCCTCCAGGGGATTTACAAAGACAATGCAACCAATTTGGTGCTATAAGAAGAGTTACACCTCAGACTAGAATCAAACAGTGGAAATTTAGCTGTTCTTTGTAAGCTATCTCTGTATCTTTGTAAGTATCTCTGGCAACATTACATTTAGATGAGTGTGTTTATGTGACTGCTAACAGCCAGTGCAGCCCATACCCTCTCTTGAGAGGTCTGGCCTGGGTACATGGTTATAAGAGGGTTTGCATCATGTCCCCATCTGTGACAAACCTCAGGTGGAATTCATCATATTTTTGCTTCAAAAAGAGATTTGTCTCTTTTTTTCCCCCATATTTTAAAGGCCTGCGTACATATCCACTCACAGTAAGATTTAGAGGTGATTAAAGTGAGCTGAGAAGCAGATGTCTGACATCAGTGTAACACAAAATGCCTTCCAGGCACTTTCTCCCTTCCATGGTATTACCCTGATCTCACTCCACTGATCCCACTAAGATGAATTTGTTGTTGGGGGAAATAGAAAATGCAGAGGGAGAAGCAGCAGTACAGTTCATGCAGTTAGAAGTGTCCAGTCCTGCAAGTCAGATCCAACACAGTAAGTGTTTTGTGGCTCCTCTGCTCCCAGGTTTGCTGATGGCTGACGGGATGACCTTGTATGTGTCTCCTGGGTTCCTTGTGCCTCGGTTTCATCACTTATAAAATAAGGATAATGTCTGGTCTGCAACGTGGTGTAAGATCTAGTAATAAAAAGTACTAGGAAGGAGCTTAGGTGTTATTACTATTTTATATCTTCAGAGAATGCAGATACCAAAGCAAATGACAGGCGCAGCAGGTCACCCTGTCCCTTGATCAAAATGAGGGTGAGAGAGGGAAAGGAATTTCTTAATGGGAGCAGCCATCTGTCAGGCATGCAGAAGAAATTACTGAAGTGTGTTATCAATAGTTATCAAAACTTCCTGGAGCGGAAAGGGTTTTAAAATGCTAATGAGCTTTCACTTGTGGTTCCATGGCTGGGCCAGTTGGTTTCCTTTCTGCATGTCTCCAGGCTGAGCAATGACTTTGCATTGCCTTTCAGACCCGGGTTCTGGGTCTCTTGTGCTTTTCTCAGTGTGGTTTCTGGAGAGGGTGAAGTCATCCTCACTGAACTATTTCTCATGCTTATTGTTTTGCATTGTGTGAAGTGGGCTATTTTAACAAAACTCTACATTTTTACAATGCCAAGAAGTAGGAGCGTTGATTGCATTCCTGCCTCCGTGTCCTAAGGATGTGCATTTCCATTTTATTGTCTTCTATTTTTACTTCATTTTTGGGGAGGAGGAAGGGCTGGAACACCCTTGGGACAGGCAGCGACCACCTCTGGGCTGGTGTGGTCGGGGTGTGGAAGGAGGGACACGGTGCATGTCCCGGTCACCCTGGGGAGGTGGCACGTAGCCCATGCTTGGCACGCACATGAGCTGCCCCAGCAG
Organism: Lathamus discolor; assembly: GCF_037157495.1. Classification (NCBI taxonomy): domain Eukaryota; kingdom Metazoa; phylum Chordata; class Aves; order Psittaciformes; family Psittacidae; genus Lathamus; species Lathamus discolor. The sequence continues at coordinate 10,697,210 of NC_088893.1, read as the reverse complement.
CCCCCAGGCAGCTGCAGAGACCCAGCTGTGGAGAACCCCTCTGCTGCCTCTGGCTTTTTAAGGCTCATTTAAGCCCTAAAATAACAACTACCCCTCCCTGCTGAGGGAAACCGGCCAGCATTAGCCAAAGCCTCCCATTCCTGCTGTCTAGTGAAACAAGGACTTTCCCCTCTGTGTAAATAGGGGGACACTGCTCCCCTCCCCTTCCCCCTGAAGGGGAGCGCTGTGCTTCAGCATGCTGCTCCTGCCCTCTGACAGTTCCTGCACATGGCTTACAGCTCAGGGCACCCAAGACAGTGGGTGACATAGGCTAACCTAAGAAGACAGCAGATGGGTGCAGGCACTTTTAAGAACAGCTGCTGGTGTCTCATTCAATAATCCCATTTTTAACAAATCCATGCGATAGCAGATACTGGAAATTAGGTTTTTCTGTCCCCTCTCATCTCCTGAGCCATACTTGACCTGTTCCACATGATCTGGGGATTAAAGGCTTGTTATTTTAGCTTCCCGACAGTAAATCTGAGCCTGGGCTCTGCCAGGCCATTGAGCTGCTGCCCCTTGGCTCTCACCCTCTTTCCACTTCTTGTGCGTCAGGATAGCTCACAGATGTGACTTCTGCTAAGGGTCATGGTGGTTCTTCCCAAGCACTATGCACCATGGCATCAGCCCAGTGTGTTGGTTTGGGCATGTTTTGTAGCTCTGATGATCCTGTGTCTCCATTCTTCAAATACGAAAACTTTCTCAGAGTGGAGGCTCAGCAGCATCACCCCTGAGCAGCACAAGTGTGACCGGGAAGAAGGAGAAATCCCTTCCTCTTCTCTAATGGGGCTATAAACATGCTTTTACATCTGAGATCCAAAGGGAGAGAAACTGTGAGGCAAATCTTGTCAATGCTGCACTTGGGGCTGTCAGCTGAGGTGTCCTTCGTCTCCATGGTATTGGTGTACTTCAAGCTAATAACGAATTTGACAACACAACACTCCTGCTACCACCCTCAGTTCCAAAGCAGGGAAGCTGTGTCACTGAGATGCAGAGTGGCTTATCCAACGTCACCCTGTAAGTAAGCGGCACTGAGGGGGAAAAAAGCCTCGGGTATATCTACTGTCAGTGTTTCACAGTGCAGCTTGTGCCCTTTGGGAAGGTTTTGCCGATGGAAAGGTCTGTCCTGAGAATAAAGCTGGCATTGCCAGCTGTGCCCTCCCGCTCTCTGAACCATTTCTTTCTTTCCGAAGGGAAAAGATGTTTTTCTGTAAGAGGGAGAGGCAAAAGGTAGTCTCCTGGGGCCAGTGGGACCCTCGTGGAAAGACCGGTGCCCGTGTGTACCCGGAGCCCGGCCGGCTCCCGCACCGTTGCCCGCTCCCGCACTGCCGCCCGCTCCCATACTGCTGCCCGCCGGCTCTCCCGTAGCTCCTCACCCCCGTTACCACCCCGCGCAGGGCGGAGCGCGGCAGGGCCGGGGCTGGCTCGGGGACCCGCAGCCCCTGGCGCCCCGGAGCGGCACGGGGAGCAGGGGGGGGGCTGGCTCCGCCGGGGGTGGGGCCGCGGGCGGTGCGGGGCGGAGCAGAGGGCGGTGCGGCGCGGCGGGGAGCGGAGCGGAGCGGGGAGGCGGGAGGCGGGCGCTGTCCATGGCCCTCGGAGCGCCCCGGGCTCCGCCGCGCCGCCGAGCGGAGCGATGGGCAACACGGTGCACAAGACCCTGGCAGGTACCGGCGGGCCGGGGGGGCTGCGATGAGCTGCGGGGCGGGGGGTGCCTCTCGCCCGGGGAGAGGCCGGGGGCGAGCCGGAGGCAGCGACCCAGTGGGGTGTCTGTGCCGGCCCCGGGTCCGAGCCCCGCGCCCCTGGGGAGCGGCCCGGAATAAGCCGAGTGTTGTTAATTGCGACTGCTTGCGATGGTCCCCGCTGCGGCGGGCACCGGGGCGGTGATGCTGAAGCGGCGGGGCGCAGCTTTGCCCATGTGAGAGCCACAAAAGCGGGCGAAGCGGAGCTGTTCCCGCAGCTGGAGCAGCGCTCCCTCAGCCTTTCGGTCGGATCCTTTTAGGGGATTTCTTTGCATTCCTCATGCTTTTTCTTTTTTCTTTTTTTCCTTTTTCTTTTCTTTTTTCATTTTTTTCCCTTTGTTTTTGAAGCCACTTGTTAATATGGAGACATGGTGGTTGATCAAGAGTCTCCAAAAGAAAACTGTTTGGAAGCAGGTCTGAAATGTTTGGTAGACTGCCCTTGTTTTAAACTGCCTCTTTAGTGAATTCTGTCCTTACACAGGAGATGTACAGATTCTTTTCCTTTGCAAGTTCATAGTTGTGAGGTTTTTTCCTCCTCAGAGAATCGGTGCATAATGAAAGCAGTTGGTCTCTATAGAATCAACAGTATTGAATTACTGTGCCCTTGCCAGTCTGTATCTTCAGCTAGTTTGCTTTTCTTTTCTGCTCTTGCAGAGCTCCTGCATTGCATCCTTTGTACTTTGGGTTCACATAAATAAAAAGGGGTATTATTAAACTTATTTAAAGAAGCAGGAGGACCTATTGAATACACACACATGCTTCCCTGTAATCAGCCAGGGAGCTGAATATAGAAATAAAGAGAGGAATAGATTTGCATTTGGATGTGCCATATATATTGTCTTTGCAAAGAGAGGGTGCTTGGGACCTTCAAGGCATAAAAGAAAGCTGCCAGGCTTGGGGTTTCACTATGAACCTGTGATTAGATTTCTAGCTGCATCTGCTTTCGTTTTCTATTACATTTAAATGGGAAATTAGCTCCTTTCACAATAAGGAAGTTTTAATTTTCTTACATGCTTCACCAACAGGCAAATAAAGGCATTGTGAGGAGTGCATGACCTTGAAGAAAATTCATTTTGTGGATTGGCTTTTCAGCTGGAGGCAACATCAAGGGGCACATGAAACATCTGAGAGAGCCAGGGCAATATCATTGGGTCAGGGGAGGTTACTTCAGTAAGGCTAGAACTTCCCAGAGGAAAAATCTCTGTGCCTGCTGGGGTGTAGGTTCTAGCTGTGAGCCCTGTTCCAGAAGGCTGAGAGTTGTATCAGCCATTCTGCCTCCTGCTAGAACAGTCTCCCCTGAGCCGCCTTCCCATGCACAGCCTTACACACGTGAATTTAAAAAAAGGGATGACATCAGTTGCACTGCAGTTCTGTGATTAAAGAGTTCCTCGCGGTGCTTTCAAGGGAAGTTGTTAGAAAAGGGGGAAAGTTTGATGGAAAAACTGAAGCCTTGATTTATGTAGCCCTCCCAGCTCAAACATTGTTCTGGTGGCTTAGAAAATCCCCGTCCTGTCCTGCCAGGTGGAGAGCGTCTCCAAGGATTGCTCTGCTGGGGATAGTCCGTGCACGGACATTTGTCAAATTGCGCAAGGCAAAACTATACAGGACACTTGAACACCATTTGCTGATGTGCTGGAAGATGCTGAAAATGTGTCTTTCCCCCCACATGTAGCCGTGTTCATTTTTTCCAGAGTAATGACAGTCAAAAGAAGCTGCTAACCTGTGGCTGCAGAAGAGATTTTTGTATGGTTGCAAATCGAAAGTTTATAAATGTATTTTGTCAGGTTGGCCACAATTCAGCAATTTTTCTTATCAGTGTAATTGGATCAATCAGATCCATTGTTTGTCTTTCATTTTCCAAATGACATTACAGGTTTAGAACTGTTCTTGGAACAGTCCTTTTATAATGATAAAGTTTTTCCGGAAGACTGAACTGTTGGATGAAATCCTATTTATAAATGCATTGCCTGTTTCGAATTGCTCAAAGATAATTGGTCAGATAAAGTCTTTCCTCTGCTTTGACCAAAAGGCACCTCTTTCTTCACCCTGGCAGACTGAGCAGTGCACTTTCATTTTAACTAATAGAGGAATTGCTCTCCCGTGTCCCATAGGCTGAAGTAATTTATTAAACCCCCAAACAAACAGAACACCCCCAAACTAAAATTTGCCTACCTGTTGCGTTAAATCAACAGGTTTTGATTTAACAATGAACAGATGAAGAGGTAAATCAACTGGGGAAGCCTACAGATGCTGTTTCCCTTCTGTTGTTTCTTTCACCAGGAATAGCTCAAGGTGGAAAATGTCTTTCCATTCTGATTAAATGTAGAGAAAACATGGAGGGACCGTCATCATTTGGCTCCCGGAAAAGCCAAACAATCTACAGTTCAGGTTTTATATAGAAATGGAAATACTCTTCTCAAATAGTGAAATTCAATTTAAAATCCTATCGAACACAGTGCAACTCATTTTTATACCTAAATTTGTTCAAATATGTTTTCTGTGCTTGTTGCATCTTTAAATCCTTGCACAGCCTCACCCTTTCTCTCCACAATTCCATGTAATATTACAAGAGCACATGCTATTCGTGCCACAGAAATTTGTACCGGGAGCTTGGGAAACTTGTGTTTGCCAAAAATCCGATGGTTAACACACAATGGATAAAGGTTTTGTCAAATTAACAGCGAGGTTTCAAACCAGAGTGGTATTGAAATGAGTAATAGGCTAGGGCTAATGAAAGGCAGCTTCTATATTTGAACCGGTTGAGGAGGCATTTGAATGGAAAAGAGCTGAGATGTGTCAGATACGCTTAACAACGGTCCTGAGGTGGTGGTGGTGGAAATCGCTCTTGTCTAGATGACAGCTAAATGATGCACGACACATTCCTCCAGCAGGACGGGTGCCTCCTGTGGCTGGCCTGACCCCAGAGGGGTGAGCAGGACCTCCTCGCCTTCAGGCTGTACATGGTGCCAGCCCTTCCGGTGTCTCCCCTGGGAGAGTCTCCCATTGCATCTCCAGTGCAGCGTGGGAATTTACGCTTGGATGTCAATATTTTCTCGCCTCCCTCCCCTTACCGCTGCCGATTGTTCGAGGTGATTTGCAGGCAGGTGGTTAAGCAAGAGTGAATTCTTTATTATTGAGGCATGCGGTTTTTGTGTCTCCTACAGGTGATAAACTAGGTGTGCAGCATTGCAGGTGATGGGTGGAACTTGTCCGGACCTGCAGAGTGGGCTGGGAGGCCGCGTGGATGTTGGTGGTGGATGGGTTGCATACCAACATCAGTCTTTGTGGCTGCTCTTATCTGTGGTGCTCTCTTTAGTTAACTCAGTGGTGAGCAAGGCAGCAAACAGCACACATCCACACCCCAACACCATGGATGGTGCTAATTTCTCCATGCAAATTTCTTGCCTTGGCAGGCACTTCAAGCAGGGCACAGAAAAGGGCTAGTAGCTAGATAGGAGCATGAAGATGCAAGGGGTAATGGGTTAAAACTTAAACAGGGGAAGTTTAAATTGGATATAAGGAGGAAATTCTTCCCTGTTAGGGTGGTGAGGCACTGGAATGGGTTACCCAGGGGGGTTGTGAGTGCTCCATCACTGGCGGTGTTCAAGGCCAGGTTGGATGAAGCCTTGGGTGGGATGGTTTAGTGTGAGGTGTCCCTGCCCATGGCAGGGGGGTTGGAACTAGATGATCTTGAGGTCCTTTCCAACCCTAACTATTCTATGATTCTATGATTCTATGACTGGCAGCCTGGAAGAAGTGAAAATTCTCCTGACCTGGTGAGGTCCTTACATGGAGCTGCAGGGTGCAGGAAAAGCTTGGAACAACATCTAGGATAGTCGGGCAGGCAGCAAGTGTCCTTGTGGCGCACCACAGCAGGGTAAGCAATGGACAGCTGCTGCCACAGGCGGGCAGGAGGCACTCACTGGCCAAAGCACGAGTAAAGGACTTTCCAGTTGGGGTCCAGTTGTTGATCCTGGCCCAAATAGGGCCATTGGTATTTAACAAAGGAGCCAAATTCCCTTTTAAGAATCTGGCTGGGATCTGATTGCAGTGCTTCTCCTACAGCCTTCCTCACAACTGTGAGGAATACGAAGTATGAGTGGCATTTATGTCTGGTAAACACAAGGGAGAATGGGGCTTATTCTGGCAGAAATGACTTCAATTTCTTATTTTTAACAAATTATTTTGTATTCTTAAGAAAGTTGCTTTTAATAACTAACCCTTTGTCAGCAACTCGGAAATCCCAAGTTTAGACCTTCACCAGTCTGATCCCATCTGCCAGCCTTTTGCGAAACAGTGGTGATTGTAGGGTCGCAGCTACAGTAGAGCAGCAGGAATTTATGGCTTGTGAGTAAAAGATGATGTTTCTGTGTATCCTTTTAAAAATACTGATGCCTGTTATCATAATATGCACACTTCTTTTGTAAGAAATGAGCATTAAAGACCATGTAGTAGGATGAAGTCTCTCTGCCTTTTCTAGGGGCTAAAATCTCATCTTCAAGGAGCATTTTTGATTAGATTCATTCTCTGGTCCCTCCTCCCCTTTTAGCTACTAGTAATGCACTGTAGGAGGAGTTCTCAGTATTGTGAGTAAGGAATTAGTTCAGTAAATTGTTTGGTTTGGTTCCAGTCTGACTTCAGTTAAACTACAAAATAACACTTCAGGTTGTTCTGGTTTGAGTGAAAAAGGTACCTGTTCAGACCAGTTTTTGGTTTGGGTTTGGTTCAACTCTGATCAATGCTGATTGCAGGTGTTAATTCTGCCTCAATAACAGCCTTATATTGCCTGTTTTTCTGCCTTTTCTAGGCTGGGAGTTGAGGTTTGTAGCACCCGTCAATTGATTTTGCTTCTGACTCCCTGTGTGCCTTTTTGAGCAGGTGGCTTTATTGTAATCTTGCTTTGCATTTAAGGGAGGTAGGAAACAATGTTTGGCTTACATGGGTATATGAGAGTTAATTAATTGACATGCAGGCATAAAGCATCTCCACGAGGAAGGTCATAGAGGTGCAAAAATTCACTGCTTCTTTTGTAGCTTTCTGCTTTTCCACTCTTCAAAAGGAAACCTTGTGAAGCTGCTCAGCCTTCACTGTGATTTAGAGCTGGAACAGGTTGATCGTATACCAAGAACTATCTTTAACCAGCCTTGCACAGCACATACTCAGATCTGTGCTGCAGCCAACTGGCATGATTAATTCAGCGTTACCATTGGCATCTCGGCTGTTGAGACTGGAGAAACAACTGTACTTGAATTCAGGAAGGCATCACCTATCAAGACAGTGCTAAGTGGAGCTGTGTGTCATGCCCCCTGAGACATACACAACACATTGCCAAGTGTGTCATTAAAGTAAGAGCTTTTTGTCGCTCTTTACTGTTATGCTGGATAGTGCTGGGCATGTGCCCTCTCTTCTATTTTATTTATGCTGTAGAGGGGAATTGCTTTACTAAGAGGTAGGATATCTGGCAAACATCACTTTTCCCCTTTTATTTCACTAGATAATTGCTGCAGGTTAGAAGGATCTGTGTGTCACCATCTGACTCTACTGTAGATGCTTAAAATCACACCCCTGAGTCTGTGTGTGTAGGCAAAACCCTTAGAGAGCCCTCACCACAGGCAAAGGAAATTGCTGCTTCCGGGAACATTATAATATGACAACCTATGGAGGTGCTTAAGTGTGTTTAAGGTGTTTAACTTTATGCAGTCAAGTTTGAATGTGCGGGCATTAGCGTTTACTTGACATGAGAAGGATGAATCACCTTGAAGCTTATAGCGTGCTAGTAGGGATCCTCCTTGCATATCACATTCAGTGGCTTTTTAATTAGGAATGCAGGTAAGCACCTTGGTCCTTATTAGCTCCAGTGGATTTAGCATATGAGCTCGTTGAGTTTTGGATTTGCACTTTTGGACAGTGAGTGTCCTGCCTGCACAGTTTGCCTTGCAAGGAAACATTTTCTTTCTCATCAGCATCCCACTGTTTGCAGAGCCTATCTGTGCGGGTTGGTAGCTAAAATAAGAGCAGGCTTTCCTAAGGTGGAGTGTGTGTGTCACCGTGATGGATGTGGTGGGTTAAGGAAAGAAGCAGGGAAGCAAATCTGCTGCACCAGGCAGGGGTAGAGCTAGTGAGAACCCAGGAGCAAGGGCATGCTTGCTGGGGTGGCTTCATGAGCTGCAGATGTGATCAGGCCAGGTGTGATCCCCTGAAACATGTGTCAGAAGCCATCTGAGTTTCCTTATGGGGAAGGTGTGTGCAATCTCCTCCATCTCTTCTCTTTGTATTCGCATCTGTCTTATCTCCTTTGTCTTCTTTCTTGTGCCTGGAGTAGTTTGGCATCCAGCACCTGCTGCTGCTTCGTGCCAAGGCATCCACACCAAACAGCTGACTCAGGACGTGCACCTTCACTACTCCTAATGAGTGTGCTTGGTCACACTCTCATTAGGTCTTCCTGGCATCAAAGCCGGGAATGGCCAGCAAACCGTTCTCCAGTCTTTACCCAGAGGGCAGATGTGTGCTCACTTACCAACAAGCACAAAAAGAGGTAGCCCAAAGGAACCTGGCTCTGTGTCACATCTTGGGAAGGCTTTTCTGTCTGCGGCAGCTGGAGGAAGTTTTGCTCTAGGAATGTTTCCACACTTTGTTCTGTCTTCTCGTTTAGGCAGCTTCTCCACCCTTGCTACTGGTGTCAATAATCTTCTGTGTCCTGGATGGGGCTGACCCCGTGTCAATGGTCCATATGTCTGTCTGGTGGCCCCAGTGCCATTTGATTGCAAGGTCTTACCGCTTCTCTGAAAACCTCCCCATCCCACCTCTTTGCGTGCTGCAAATACAGCAGGACTGGCCAAAGGCATCAGCTGGGGCAGTCCCTTCCTGATGGTCCCTTAGATGAGATATGTGCCCATGGGATGATATGGTTGGTGGGAAGGAGATATTTTTTAGTCTGGGTTGTTCTATATCTTGATGATGGCTGTATTTTTTTTTTTCCTTCTATATGTTAAAAAGCATGAATCATTGGCACCGAGACGTCTGGTTGAAAGATTTATCTCAGCATACCTGTGCCAGCTTTTCCCTTCAGACCTGGATGCCCTGTTGTTGCAGTTACTGAGTGCTGGAACATTAAATTCTGGCATCTGAGCAGTCGAAGCAGGGCTCTGGGGAGGAGTGAGGGAGGGGAAAGTGATTTCTTGCTTGTTAATTTGTTTTTCCCTGTGTCCAGGGAGATACCTTCCTCTGCTCTGTGTAAGCAGAGCTTGCTTTCTATCCAGGAGTCTTTTTTTTCTCTCGGTTCTTTGACACCTCTGGCAGTGGAGCAGCTCAGAGATCTCCTACTGAGAGGATCAGACTATGTTCCCTTCCCTGCTCCAGCAAAACAGTGTCTTTTTTGACTTTCTACACCAACAGGACTGGTGTAAAGAAACCAAATCAGAAGATAAGAAATTACTTTTTGCTTGCTGCTGGAATTACACAGGAAAATTCTTTAAAGAAAAAAAAAAATTAGCTGCATTTCAAAGCTTTTCAGTGCAGCAGGGAAATCACATTTTGGATTTTTTTAAGAGCTACTGATGCTTTGAAGGGAGGAAAATGGATGGAGTTGTGTTTGTAGAGTTGTGGCGAGATAGTTGCATATAACAGGTTTTGTTTTCTCAGTTTTCTTTTTTCACTGTGGCTATTTACATAATAATGAGGCTTTTGTACTTTAGGAATTGTATTTTAACCATTCATTTTTCTGTGACTCCAGGTTTCTTGTGATTGCACTCCTGATGGCATAATGTCTTACGGCTCTGTGGGAGAAATAAATAGGCGGTATAAAAGCAAAGTTCTGCTTTTCATTGCCTTTGTAGCAACACAGGGAAGACAGTCAAGAGTAAATTTCCTTGAGTGAAAAGTTTTCCATCAGGTCCCTGAATGCCAGGGGAAAAATGTTTGATTTTTGCCCTCCTCTATAACTCAGATGTTAAATCTGCCAAGCCCTGTCTTGACAAGCCAAAGATATAAGATAGAATATCCCATTTGGCAGCAGAAATGAAATAATTTACTTCAGGTTTATCTCTCTTTCCTCAGTGATAACTAGCACTGTGGCAATAGCTTTTCTCAGCCTGTTATCTGTTTTGGTCTCACTGGGACACTGGCTTCTCAGCTTAGCATGTTCTGTAATTTATGGAGTGGAGTTTAAAAGTTATCTCCTTGGTGTGATGCTAAGGTTGAAAGCATAATTCCTAATGAGGGGAAATTGCTATTTCTTGGGGTCTTGAACTTGGCATGGTTGGATAGAGCTTTTGTTTTGGTAACAGAAGACACTTGGTGCTTGAGGTCTCTTTGGTCTAGTGTCCTGATGGTGCCCAAAATTGCTGTTGAGAGGCGCAGCTAAGAGGCTGCAGTGAACTACAGTTTTTTGGGGGAGGAGGCAGGACCAGGACCTCTAAGCATGTGCTTGTGCTCTCCAGAAGGCAGCTGGGCAGGTTAGCACTGATGCAAAGCCTTGGTGGAGTACAGTAAATTGGAATATCTGTATCACAGGAGGTCTTAACAAGTTTGTTATTCATCAGCAAGGAATGGCGTTAGTAGAGCTGGTCCCTCAGGGGGTAAAGGTGGGCTAGATAATCCCTGCAGGCTCCTGCCAAAGAGGTGTGCCCCCAAGAAACACCTCTTTAAGGTGCTGTTCTTGGGTGGCCCTTTCATCAGGACACCATCAAAAACTGTTGATTACTTTGTCCTGCAAAGTGAGAGGGTTTCTATGAATGAAATAATTTACTAACTGGTGTTGCTTCACTCCTAGTGATAAAGAGCGTTGGTTCGTACACTGTATGGTGGCCATTGTGCTGGTTTATAAAAGAGAGATAACTTTCATATGATGGCTCATGGGGACAAACTACACAATGGAAAGAGTGTTTAAGTAGCTCAACTTTTATCTGACGATCAGCGTTGGGTTTGCTCTGGAGCACTATGCCCCTTATGGCTCTATGGCTGGCTGGTGAGCACAGGTCTGTGCAGGACTGGCTGGGGATGAGCGTGTGGGGACGCAGGATCTGCACGAGAGCCTTGTTGGCAGAGAGGGCTGGCAAATATCATTGAACACTGAGACCATGTGTGCAGGGAGGAAAGCTTGATGCCAGCAGAGCTTCCCTATGCTTGCATGGAAGAAGGCTTGCAGATATTTCAGTATGCCAAGCATTTTGGTTGATCTCTCCTGGGAAGGAGATGTCCTCTGAAGAGTACGAGGCAGATCTCCTCGCTGGCATCTGATTTGTGAGTCTTAAATAGCAATTACTGGGTGATTTGCCAGCAGGAGAACAGCACTGCTTGTGCTGCTGATGTGATCAAAGGGAGAGGGTGAGAAGGACAGATGCTTCCCAAGTCAGAATTTCAAGGAAATCCATCTCGGTTAAAGTTTATAAAAACTGATCTTAGCCAACAGACCCTATAGCGTGTCTTTAAATACCACAGCCTTGAACAGCAGTCTGTACGGAGTCGTGCCTGGGGATTACTGTTATTTGGGGATATGATGAGGGCTAGGAAAAGACAAGGCAAGATACAATCACAGACACTCACAGAAAAAGACCAAATGCTGTAACGTGCCCAAAAACCAATCTTCTGAGTCTGAGTTTTGTTTCCAAAAATGCCTGAGTGGCTCAGGGCAGACTCTGTCTGATTGCAGTTTGTTTTGCCCATCAGCTGCATCAATTGTGATGTGCCTCGTATGACCAGCTTGGCAGCCACCACTCAATGTAGGAAAGCTCTCACTTTGCCTTGTAGGTTCAGAGATCTGGCAACAAGTGCTTTCATGTAAGACCTTTTGTATACGTGGAATTGTGCAGGAAAAGAGGCTTTTTTTCTGAAATAAAAATGCTTTCTTCCAAATTAGCTTATTCTACTGCTGACGTTATCCGCTTTGAAAAGGCATGTGAGCGTGCCAAATACCAGTGTCTGCACATAGATACTGGCAATAATGAATCTGCTGTCCGTTTGCACCCTGCCTTCTTCCAAAATAACTTTCATGTCTAGACAAAGGATGCAGCTCACCTGCAAGGCTCAGCTATCCCCTCTGTTTGTTTTGCTATTGCATAGTAATTAAGATATTAATTTATTTTAAAGCGTTCCAAAAGCTGCCTCTGCAACCCCAGTGTTTATGTAAGAGGGAGAAATTTATAATTTATTGAATTTGTGTGTGTTCTGCCGGGATTATTCATTGGAGGAACATGCTAAGTGATTTTTTTGTATCCTAGTAACCAAATGTGCTTGCTTTTCCATGAATAATCTTTATAGTTTAACTTGACCAGCCAAATCTAGAAGGCAAAACTCAAGCAAATTAAATTTATCAAGGCAAATAATTACAAGGCACAGATAGCTCTTTGCAGGTGAGAGAGAACAAATTCTTTTCTCCCTCATTTCACTAGATAATAATCAGATTGACAGATGCTGTCTGCAGAGTCTGATTGTACTGAGCAGAACAATAGCGGAAGTTTGAGTCGTTAGGAACTAAACTTCAAAACTTGATTTGTTTAATATTCATAATTAATGAGTTGGTTGAAACGGCCCTTTCCTCCCTCAAACAAGCAATGCAATGGTTTCCAGTGCTTCCTAACTACAGCGCAGATTATTTCCCTTCTGGGGGTGCCAAGGTGGGAAGTTAGGGGTTGGAGTCCCCTATGGCTTGGAGTTCCCAGCTCTGCTGCTGGCTCATCTGCCTCAAGAGGACATTGAGGATTAGTTACTAAAATGCTTTGCAAAGCCCTTTCTCCCTGGAATGCCGTCCCCGTGTGGAACAGCCAGAGTTTATCACTTATTAGAAGTGCTTGCATTTTTCTCCTTTAAAATTTGTTTTGGTTAAAAATTAGCCCCTTTTCAAAATTGAGTTTTGAGGGGTCGTGTTTCTTTTGAAATGTCTCTTCCCCTTAGCAATATTAAAATCTAGTTTTAGAAGCAAAACAAAAATAAAAGCTTTGTTTCCCAACTCCCTGAGCATGTTTACTGCTTCTCCCACCCTCTTCAAGCATTCAGCTGACCATCTCCAAGCAGGGGGCAGAGGTACATTCCTCCCAGAGAGGTCAAAACCGCTTCCCATTTTAAAATAAGCTATTTTCAAACCATCTTTTTTTTTTTTATGCATTCCTATTTAGCAAATGTTTATACACCCTGCAAAAAACCTGCCCTCCTGTAAATAATGAAATCTATGGGCACGCCAGTGGAATCAATCACCAAACCACGCCAAGCAGCTCTTAACTAATTGCTCAGATTTTCCTTCGAGATGTGATTAACAGTACAGCCTCATGAGACAGTTCCAGAAAGATGGAGAAGCTTTCCTTGTGTGCTTTTGGGTCTTGACCATATTTGCCCCCTCCCTAATTTGTTTCCTCCCTCTTGAGCACAGCCCTGCATGAGTAGTCCTTGTTTCCTAAAGGCAATGGACTAAAGGCAATGGGCAGACATGTTAGGTAGGTCCGTGCTGAGGACCTTTCTGTGCTTATATTCCTGTATTTTCCCTTTCTGTACCTATGTGCCTGTACTGAGTCAGGGCATCACTTTGGAGTGGTTGCTGTTGTGCATCTCCAGATGTCAATCATCACCACATTTATCACCCCAGGTCTCTGCCCTACCAAGTCAATGCTCTTCCAAAACTCTCCCTGTCTTTTTCATAATCCTTTTTCCCCAGGGCTAACAGCGGTGCTGGGAGCACTGGTTGTGACTTGACTCTCTCTGTGGCAATGAAGGAGTAGCTGAAGGGAGTGATAGCTCACCAGTGTTGCCTTGGAGGGTTGTGGGGTTTGGGACCTGAAATGTTTTTTGCCAGAGAGGTGACCATTTTCCTGAGGAGGTGTTTGGGAAAGGCATGGTTGATGGCAGAAGGTGTGCTTGGGGTGTAGACACAGCACAGCCTGGGATCCATGCTGGGAAGCAGCCCCCAGCCTGTGGTAGAGGGGAATGACTGGGGCAGACATGCCAGGTGGGCTTCATCCTTCTGGTGGCCCCATGCAACCCTGGGTGCACACACTGTACCGGGGCTTTGCCAGATGTGGGCATGTAGGTCCAATAAGGAGAAGGAAGAAACCTCCCCATCCAAAGCGTTGTGGGTCTGCCCTGCTGTCACAGGATGGGGAGCTGCAGAAAAAGATCAGATAAATCAAATTTGGCAGTTCCTGCTATGAGGCATCACTGCAAGGCAGGTGGGAAAGATGGGAGCAAAGGGCAAGGCCTTCAGGCACAGGGCTACGGCTTGTGCAATACTCAAGGAATACTGTTCCCGTGCCAGGGGAGGCTCCCGGTGCTGCCTCTCTGGCTAGGAGGGGTTCATGGCTTGTCTGGGTCTGGTCTGCAGAGCACCTGCTAGTATTGCCCAATCAGCAGGTCCTCCTTATTAAGCACTACCTCAAGCTAATAAGATGCTGTTTTGCAGCATCGTGTGTTCTCCATGCAAGGGAAACCATGCAGAGGGCTTTTATATGCCATTAATACATGACCATATGGCACTGCTTGTATGCAGGCAAGGGCTCCTGAGGTGTAGTAACATCACGAAACATTTCTGCTATTGATCCTACTTGACCAGGGTGGCCTAGAAAAACCTGAAGGGGCAGAGGAGGACATGCAGCTGTCTCACAGAGCTCTGTGTGTGTGGGATGCTGAGCTGGAAAGCATCCCTGAATTTGCTGTGGTCAGGCAGGCATGTGCTCTGCCCTGGGGCTGTTGATACACAAAAGGTTTGCTGGTCCTGTGTCCTATAGCTCTGTCTGAAAAAACCCACAGCGCTGCTAATGAAGGGGCTTTCCTACTGGGAGCCAGTGATTTTGAGCTTATCTTCTCATGTACAAAAGCGCAGGAAAGGGAAAGGGTAAGGAGAGCTACATCGGGGCAGGTGTATGGGGTATGGTGTACATCTCAGGGTTGTGCTGAGGACAGGCTATGCTGCTTCCCAACTCTTTTCCCTCCTAGTATCTGCCACGAGCAGCTCTTGCAAGCAGCAGGCTGGTTTCACCAGCAAAGGGTGATGAGTTTGTCTTTGGGGGATGCTCTGGTTTGCCTCTTCATCAAGAAGAGCTCAGGCATGTACCAAAGTACATGCACACCTTGCTGTGGCACACGCAGCATGTGAGTGCTGGAAGTCCTCCATGGACCTGAGCCGATGGAGCTGTGCCAGGGTGGCCATTGGCCACTGCCATTCAGATGATTTTCAGTGTTATTTTTAGACAGCTCGAGTGCATTTGGTTTCAGCTGAAGTCAGTTCCTTGATGTGCTGGCAGACAAGGGGCTGGATGGATGGGAGTGTGTCTGTGTGTGGGGAACGTGTCTTTCTGTGGGATGCAGGGAGGTTTTGGGAAAGCCAATCCTCTCCTACTATCAGCAGATCACTGCAATGTATGAGTTGCTTAGGAGAGCTCTTGAAGTGACTGCTCAGATTTGGTATTTCAAGAGGCACTCTATGAGTAGTGGCACCTATAGCGCCCAGTGTCTGATGGATTTGGGACCAGGGGAAAGCCCCTTTGTGGGTCCGTTTTGATGACTTCAGGCTTTCTGTACATTTGGCATCCCTTTTCCAGCATGTTTCTAGCTCTGAAGTTCCCTAGGAGATGATGTGAGTGGCACATGCAGCATGGGAGACATGGTGCCATCTACTTCTTCGAAGTAGATGTTTCTGAAATGCGGAGCTGAAAACACAGTGCTGCTGCCTGTGTTTTATTCTGGCCAGAACCACCAGAGGCTCGAAGCTGTCAACATGTAATTGCATATTTTTTGTCTGGTAATAAAATTCTGTTCTACCAAAAAGAAAGAACCAAAAAAAGAAGAAAACACCCCAAGAGAAACAAATCCTTTCTCTCCACAGTTTTTCATATGTGATTTATAGGTGTGTTTTCCCAAGTAAATCCAAACAAGGCTAGTGAGTGACTCTGAATTAAAATTTGATTCAGTTACGTGAAACAAGAGCCATCTGGGTGGAAATGGGAGGTTTTAGACAGCTGTTTGTATTGTTTCATGTGGGATTTCTAGAATTCCCAGTTCCGCAGTTAGCAAGGAGTGTGCTGTTTGACCATACAGTGGGGGTTCATAGGTGTAAATAATCTATGAAGAATGAAAAACAAATATATAACGTAGCTATGAAAATAAAACAACTTGAAACTCTGCAGTAAACTGAAAGATACAGACCGAGTGTGCTCTGCTGAACGATGGTCCAAGCTTCACCTTAAAAAGGTGGGAAAACATGGTGAAAACCAGCCCTTTGTATTGCTTGGACCTCTTGGACCTCTCCTGGCAGGGAGTCGTCCATGGGTAATTGCTGTTGAGGCTGCAGTGCTGTTTGTTTGTTGTGTAATTCCCGCATTCTCCCCATCTTTTGAGAGCAATTCCTTCCTCTAGGGGAGGGAGCAAGAAAAGGCTTTGGCCTTTTTCTGGCCAGAAAAAGCAGGCATTTGTCTTCAACAATGCAAGGAATTGTCTCTCATCTCCAGATTTCTACAGTTCACCTGCCTTTATCATCTCTTGGCTATGGTACCACAAATGGAGAGTAAAGGGAGAAAAATGCTGGTGTTGACATAGGTGTGCCGGGATCAAATCCCGCTAGTGTTAAGAAGATTGACACAGAGGCTTAGAAATAAACCTCTCTTGCTCAAATCCTTTTTGTGTTGAAATAATTGAAGACATTTGAGATTAAGGGGCTGAGGTCACTGTGCATCCAGTAATGGTATGATTGTGTTTTCTTTTGTTTGGACAGTTTAATATCTTGAAGTGGCTCTTGTTTCCTCTTATTAATTCCTGTAAATATCATGGAAAAGGATCTCACAGCTCAGCCATGCAACAGCCAAGTGTTGCACAACCACCTGCCTCAGACTGGCTTCATGGCTTAGCAGAGAACTATGCATTTAACAAAAATTCAACCAAGGAAAAAAGGATGTGTCTTTTTTTAGCGGAATGTTTTCCTCTGATTCTGGACCAGCAAAGAACTCTTCTCTTCCTTTTATTTACCTTTTTTTTTTTCTTTTCTATTCTTTTTATTTTAAAGATTTTTGGGTTTATTTCTGAAGATGTTCTATATTTAGAGAAAGCTTCTTTGTCTGAACATTAACTAAAACAGCCAACAAAATGTGTGATATTATTGTGCAGGTTGGACTGTACGTGAATCGAGTGAAGTCACCAACCCTTCGGGTCACTTGGAAAGAGAGTTTGGCCAGTATTTAATATAATTAAAATATCCCTACTGGGAGTGTTGGCCTTAGGCACCAGCCTACCCAGCACAGGCTGGCCTCGGTCCCTATAACCCGTTAGAGTTACCACCACCACAAATCCCTTTGTGCTTTGTGATGCCTTCAGAGAAGATAGCCTGGCAGAGGGGAAGAGCTGTGCTCCATTCCCATGATTTAATTATAACCAGTTATTCCCATCTCTTGGCCCTGTTTTGGATTCTTTACATGTTGTTTCGGAAAAGCTTAATGGAATTGCAGCCTTTGTATATATAAAATATAGGATGATTGAAGACCTGGCCACTTCTTTATTTAACTTCCCCAGCCATGCGTTCCTCCCAAAGCATTTTCCCCTCTTGCTGCCAGATCACTGTTTAAACTGTGTGTAAATACAAAAGGAACTATGGACAACATTTAAAAATGCTGCACCATGTTGGGAGCAGGGCTTGCTAGAAAGAACTCCTTCTGAAAGGCCTTTTTTCCCCTTTTGCTATGGTTCTGTGGCTCCCTTAGGACAGATCAAAAGCCCTGTATGGGTGCCACCATTAAGTCTAATGTCTCTCTGGTTATCCATCCCTGTTTAGACTGAAATAGCTCCACCGTTGTTTCTTTTAAGCTGAATCCTTTCCTGTACTTTGAGTACAGAGAAGTTGTAATTAGGAGGAGAAAAAGAAAGAGACTCTTAGAACCACTATGAAGAGAGGAGATAAAGACGAAAGAGACTTCTGTAGCAAATTCAAGGCAAAGCAAAATAGCAGGTTTGTTCCTTTTATCATAAGGTTTTCTTGGAAAAAGCTGAAGGCAAAGATGAATTGCCAGGCCCTCCTTTCTGCGCCTGTAGCATTGCTGTGAGGGCTGATCTCACCCTTCATCTTCAGCTTTTCTTCCTCTCTAGTTCTGGACAATTCCTGTGCTTATGGGAAAGTTTCCTTGTATTTTTACTGAGTGTGGAAAACAGGCTCAGCTCTTCTCGGCTGGAGCATCACACCCCACGCCGAGTCACCAGCAATACAGCTCAGTGTAGGGTGGTACAGTACAACATGCATGCAAACCTGAGGAGCTTGCTGACAGCACATCTTATGTACTGGCCTTTCTCCAGACATCCCTTTTGGAGGTGGGAAGAGCATAAATCTAAATTGTATACAGTCCAAATTCAGAGGGATGAAGATAACGTAAACACTGGCTTTTAGGGTGTTTTCACAGAGAACAATGCATCAAAAGTGAAGCTAAGTTACTACTATTGCTCTTCACATCTTTTTTCTCCCTGTTTCACAAGCTGCCCTCCTGGTGCAGTGCTGTGACGCTGCTGGTCTGTAGGGAATGGGTGGGTTTCCTGCATTAGGGAGACAACAAAATTCTTTCCCTCTTTTTGTTCCTGTCTGTGCTGGAAGCGACACATTGACAGGCTGCTGGGGAGGATGTGCCAAACTCCAGCTCTTTCCATGAGCCCTATATTGAAAGCAGGGGATGGAATAAAATTGCTGCTCTGAGGATATTAAAAGGGAATGCGTTTCATTCTCCAATTTCATTAAAAGCTATTAACATTGGAATGACATGGTCACTATTTATAAATCCCCAGTGCAGATGACTTGGTACAGCTGGTCAGAAGAAAAGAGGTTCAATGGAAACAGGGAGTCTATTTGCATTAATGGTGGTTACGTGCTCCTCCGGCAGTGAGAGGAGAGGCTGAGGGCATGGACCATTTCAATGTCAGTGATTACGCCACTCACATATTCTTGTGACTCTTCAACAAATCGCAGTCATGATTGGAAAAGGAAAACACCTGTTCAGAACCATGCTTTTCAATGTAAAACATTGCTCTGAAAAACAGTTCTGAGCTGTTTATACTGTCTGTAGGGGAAAACTTGTCTTGGAAGTGAGGAATTAATGAATGGAGAGGAACTGGGGGCAAGGAGACCAGCCCATATTAATTTTTTAATCTGTGAGAAATACTTTAATGAGGACCCTTTCTGTGCAGTGATTGATCTGATGGGTCTCCTGCAGACACAACAGCAGGGTTCCTCCCTGCCTCAAAGTGAGAGCCACATGTGGTGGCTTCAGGACTCAAGGGATGAGCAGCACTCACTGATATAAAAGGGTTTTTGAGTCTCTTGGGTTGCTCTTAGGCTGTCTCTGACATCTCTGCTGAGCAGTGAATGCTGCTGGCCTGGAGCAGGGAGGAAGGGATCTCTGAGTCAGACCCCAGTGGCACTACATCCTTTAAATTAAGACTATCTCTCTGTCTTGATACCATGAAAATCCATATTTGAGCCATGTGTAGAGCACTAAAGCCACTGAGGACTGGAGCAGTCATTAAAGAAAAAGATGAGATGCCCTGAACCCTAACTATTCTATGGTTCTATGTACTGTGGGACTGTCCTTGAGTCAGGCTGTGGAAAAGGCAAGTGCATGAAGAAAATGATGCTTGACACATCAGCAAAGCACTGTTGAAATGGGAGCCTTGGATGTTGGCCTTAGCACTGTAAATCCATGGAAACTGGAATCCATGTAGTAAATCAAAGCAGAACCCAATTGCCCCAGAGAACATGAGGGTTTTCGTTTACATCTCTACTCCTCTCCTTCCATCTTTGAGTCTCCTTCTAAGTTCATTCCTCCAGACCAGTATTTCCAGCCTGAAGTATTTTAGTGGTCTCTGCTTTATGGTGCACTTTATTGTCTGTTTCTAGAAAACAGTCAAAATAATAAATCACAAAAATGCATATCCTAATCTCTGACTGAGAAGCTGAACATTTAGATTTGGAAAATACTTAATTTTCCAACCTTGCAGTCTTCAGAAAACATTTTTGGAGTTGCTTAAACAGATGTCAACTTCTCTTTGCTTTTGATCCTCTCCCAGGCCTGTGCTATGGGCTCTGAGTTTAGGACTAGAAGATGAAGCGAGCTGAGCAGCCCTCTGCTCTCCCCAGGTTAAACTTCACTTTCTAAAGAAGGTAACAACTTTGTAAAAACATAATACATCAAGTCAGAGTCACAGGTTTGCTCTTCTGGTGTATGAAGTCATATGTGTTGCATATGCAGCATATTAGTGAGGACATGGTCCAAAATTCATAGTAAGAGCTATAGTAAGGGCGGCTGACTGATTATTTTTGACAAGATGTTTTTATCTTAAGCCAGTAGCCAAAAGTTTCATCTAGTTTTGCGTCCCGTATTTTATGACTTTTAAATCCCTGACATCTTTCAAAGCTCTTTGGCTCATGACCATGGCCTTCTGACTGACAAGAGCCAGTGGACTTGGGTGTCGAGGCCCTATAACAGATTACAATCAGCCATGCCATTTCCAAGGCTCCTCATCTATCATGTAGCTGCTTTCATCACTTGCACCAAAAGACTTAAGCAGGGATTATAGCATGAACCCTGCCTTTTCTCCGTTCCTCTCCCTCTCACTCTGTCTCTCATTAACCAAGTCTAAGAATTTGTTACTAGAGTTGCAGACTCATTGACCCAGATTTGCTAATAGTACCGGGGAGAGGAGATTTTTTTCCATGCTTAATCGCTGGCTTCTGTGTATTCTTAGTGCTATTTATATGCAGGAGAACTAAAAGCCTGTAATAAAGATGGGGCCAACTTTGCAGCAAAATTCATGCATGCGCTCAGTGAGAGGCACAACAGGAGAGAGACGGGGGAAGAGAGAGACGGAAGTGAACGTAGGTGGACTCACCAATACTTGCAGACCCAGCAGCAGATTTCTTAATAGCAGACCCTGCTTCTGCAGCCTGATCCACAAGACCAGATTGGTTTAGCTCAGGGCTCCCACTTCACTCTGACAGTGCCACACCATCAGAGTCATGTGCTGGCCTGCTTTGTGCCAAGTTTGGTTTCCCTTACCACCAAAAAGCAAAGTCAAGCAGAAGGTCTGGAAGTGGGTTTGGGAGAGTCTTCCTGCCTGATGTGGGAGAGCGCTGGCTCAACCCTGTCTTTGGGTTCTGTGATCACTTATGGGTCATGGAAGGTTTGCTGTCAGCACTTTCCATCCTTGGAGCAGGCCTTCTGTCATGGTTTATTTTCTGCTTTGAGCCAGCTGGTGGATCTTGGAGACAGTCATTGGTGTTTCAGCTGCACTTGCTGTCTTTTGGCTCTGATGCTGGTGTCATGATGTGACGTGTGGTTAACCAGGAGAGCTAGGGCTTGGCGCTGGCTTTCCTGTCAAGGCAACTGTTCTTTTGAATGATGTGGTTGAACTTTGCTTTCTTATGTGCTCCCCACTGCAAGGAAAGGGCTTAATTTGAAAGGAGCAGGAGCTCATTTCCCTAGGACATGGTGGGAGACAGGGGATGGAGCAGCCTGGAAAATACTCCAAGGTCCTTTTGGAATTGCCTGTGTTTGCTGGTTTGAGAAAAAGGATCAAAACAAAAGAACTTGGCCTAATGCTGTTGGCAGATAACTCTCTGCTTTCATGGAGGAATGCCTAGAAGACATCATTGTCTCATTAGTCTCTGCCTAGAAAAAGAAATAGATTATAGCTTTTAGGTTTTTAAATCCTCCCCAAAGTGTTTTGTCTCAAGCAGGAGACAGGCACAACTTGATTTTGCGAGCTTGAAGTCAGTCCCTGTTCTCTGCCAGGGATTTTTCTGGACTGTTTTGCAATGAAAAATGTTGTATGTTCATTAGATTTTTGCAGTGAGAGTTACCTCAGTGCCACCACACACCTTCTTTGAATGAAAAAACAACTTCTGCCTTTCCTCCTCTCTCCTTCCCAAATTAGTCTCTTAAAAATGTCACATTTCCTGCAACTCACAACAAGCTCTTCTGTCTCCCCTTAATGCCTTAATTTCTGCATCACTATTGCAAGTGAACCATGTGAGGGTTTTTAACTCCCTGGAAATTCGTCTCAGGTTAGAGGACTGGGCGGGGAGATCTTTACCTCAAAGCAGGGCTCTGGACTGGTCGTGCAAACCACAGGGACCTAAATGGGGGATATTTATTAATTGTCAAGTTGAGTTTCCCAGAGCTGGAGCCAGCAGGATGTTCAGAAATGAGGCCAATTGTTTTGTAGCAGCCTTGTAGTGGATTCGGTAGCCTGACTTCATAAATTCACACTGGTGAGCGTGGAATAGGCGACGCCAGTGCTTCCCACAGAGGTCCCCGACACATTTTCTGTATTAAAAAAAGGATGTCTAGGCAGTGCACTAAATTTATATGTGAACAGATTTTTATCTCTTGTTCTCAGAAGATAAGATCGCGGTGCAGCAGAATCCTGTTTCGTGGTGTTGTTAGCGTTTGTTATCTGCAGTAACAGCCTAGGCCGCTTCTTCCAGCCTCCAGCAAAGCTCCAGCCCTGTGCACATGTGCAGCTGCATCATTTCCAGCACTAAAGATGCAGAGGGATGAGCACAGCGAGGACCATGCTTTTAGTGGACCACCGTGACTGACTTTTGTTCCGTGAGGGCTGTTTCTACAAGCTTGTGATCATGCAGTAAACTTGACCTTGTTGTCCCTACCTGTTGGAATTTTCCTGTTTCAAAGCAGAAGCCACCTGCCCCTCTCTCCAGATGCCTTGTTTAATGTTCAACAGGGTTGTTGCAGCAGCAGCTACCTGACTATCTACTGTAATAGGAAAAAGTTCTAATGTTACAGATAAAGCAGCCATATAGATAAGGCACGGGCGTGTTTGGTGGATTCCCTTTCTCCTGTGCAGCGGGCATTAACAGATAGGTTTCAGGCTGCACACCACTCCCTTTGGGCCTTTTCTCTGAACAGCACAGGGAAACTATGCTCCAGTTGCCTGCTGATGAGCTCTGTCTCCTGTGAGCTGTTCACCCATGGGGTAGTGGTCCCCTTGACGTCCTTGCTTTATCCAGTATGCATCCCTGTTTGGCACCTGGGTGCCTCATAGTTTGCTTGCCTTGTGATTCTGCGCATCTTCTGTCATGGATTTACCTGCAGAGGTTCCTCAGGAAAGGGCTGTGGGACCCAGGCAGTGTCTTTTGATGCAGACCATAGATTTATTGGTGGTACATCAGGAGGGCAGTGCTCTCCTCCTCTGTGAGGCTGCCCTTGCTGTAGCTCTCTGGTGTAGCTCTGGTCTCCTTGAAGATTATGCTCTTCTCTCTTGCTTTAGGGCTGTCTGTGATATTATTCCTGCCTGGCTTCTCAGGGCAAGTGAAGACGGGATCAATCTGGCTTAAGGTCAACTCCCCAGCTAAGCAGTCTCCTCAGGAGAGCAGCAGCCGTGAAGAGGGCTCTTGTGCTGAATGTTGCCTGCTGCTGTCAGTGGGATTTCAGTGCCACAGCAAACCTGATGCTGTGAACAAACGGGTGAAAAAAATGTGTATTTTTAGAACTGGAACCGTGATAAATATGTGGGGTTTGTGCAGGGTCTGCTTGCTGTACCTTTTTGAAATGCAAAGTGCATGGTTGTTAAAATACCTCTCCAAAGGTCAGCGTAACCTAAGAAATAAATGTGCTGGCCTTTTGGAAAGCAGGTGAAGTTTCAGATGCGTGACAGCTACTTGCAGTTGAGAACGTGGACCCCCATAACCCAAATCTGTTTCAGCACTTCCCATGTGACACCATAAGGACATGAATGGAAATGCTGCCTCGCCAAAAAGATTTCTTTTGCAGGTTGCGGTGAGGAGCCCTACACCACCCTTCATCCTTCAGCTGAGCTTTTTCTACTATTTTCTTGGCTTATTTCATATTTGCTGCAGCTCTGCGCATACGTTTGAGGGACTCGTGCTGCAAGCATCATGTTTGCGGTTGGTGAGAATAGGGATGTAAAATGGAAAATTCTGGAATGAAAAGGAGCAAAATGCTGGATTGGACCTCAGGACATCACCAACCCAATGGGTTTGTGTCCTGTTTGATGATGTAGCCAGCCTGCTGGCATGCTTACAGCACTCAGGGTTTGAAGTATTTGAGAACCTTATATTTTTTAATCCTTTTAGCTTCCTGTGAGGTGGAGGAATACTATTACTCTCTCTGAGGCAGGGAAGTGAGGCATAAAGAGAAGAAATTACTTGCTTAAAGCTTTGTAGGAATCTCATAGCTGAAAAGGAGAGTTGGCGTAGCTTTTAGCTGCCTGTCACGGCATCAGGCACCCTTGGGTAAGGTGATGTTTCTGCCACGAGCTTGGCTGTCATTATCCCACTGACGGTCTTTTGGGCAGGAATACAGACAGGAGGGGTTGGGAGAAGTGGCAGAGGAGCTGAAACGTGATCCAAACTATGGAAGCCGAGCTGCAAATCAGGGCAATTCAAAGGCGCAAACATCCTGTTGAGCTTGCCGAGTCCCCGGCAGAACATAATGAGTAAAGCACGCGCCCAAGCTCAGCTTCAGGCGTGTTTCAGTGGGAAAGCTCTGCCTCTGCTGCCTTGGGTTATGTCAGGTTTTATTCCTGGTGGCAACCGGCAGGTGTTCATGTGAGGGGGAACGGCATTATAAATAAATTATCCATTCATTTCCTTCTGGGGATTTTCCTATTGTTTCGCCACAATATGCTTTCCTGTTTTCAGAAAAACTCCAAAACAAAACAAAGCCAAACCCTGGCCCCAGGTTCCTCTCTGGCAGGAGGGACCAAAGCTGTGTTTGAAGTGGGTGTCTGTGTCATTGCTCTTCTGGCAGTTGCGCTGCTGGCACTGTCACTCCCACCTCGGTCCCCGTTCTTTCAGTGTGGGAAGTACGTGCCCGGGAGCTGTGCTGGGGGTATCGCATCCTGCCGTGCTCTGTCTTTACACAGGTCTTTTCTCCAGCAGGCTGATGTGGGAGGAAGGCTGGTGCTGCACAGGGAGTGGAGAGCAGGGGTTTCTTGTGATAGCAGAGAGGAGAACAAAAGTCCTCTTCCCTCCTTCCTCCTCCTGGCCAACACACTGAGGCCAGGGTATTCGCTTTCACAGGGAAGTTGTTTTAACCATTTTAGAAGAATAATGCAGCTCAATGGATGACTTCTTTACATGGTGAGGCTGTTGCCCAGCAGCACCCATTGGTGGCTTTGCTTAAGCCACGTCCCAGCTGGACAACACAAAGGCTCTGTGAATCCAGATGTAAAACAGGGAGCCAGGGTGGGGAAGCGTGGCCAGGAAAGGATTCACCGCTCCCCTCTCAGGGTCACTCGCCACTGCTGTGTGCTGGCTGGGCTCATGCCGTCATGCCTCTCTGCTAAGGAAACCCCCAAGCCTATTTCCTCTGCCGCAGCATCATTTGTCGGGAACATTTCCAGGCAGACACATGGAGCAGCACCCACATGAGCTGCGGGTGGGTCTGTGCTGAGAGCAGCCATGTTCTGCATTTTAGCTCTTCAGGAGGCAAGAAATGAGATTTCTCCTGTGAATACCCAAGGTAAATACCCACACCTCATATGAGCATGGCAAAGGCTGGCCCCACAGACCCAGGAAACCCTCTCCTGCACTGGGAGAGCATGGTGGGGAAGCCTGGCCAGCAACACTGCTGTGAGTGGAGGACTGCTGGGCAGGAGGACTGCCCTGAGAGGATTTAACAGCCAAGGGGGGCTTCTCTGCTCTCTGTCTCCCCCAGGACTCTGCCTTCATGGCATGGAAATAGCAAACACCCCACTGGTGTAAGAACAAAGATGTATTTATTTATATCACTGTACAACAGGGTTAACCATTACCTTGTGCTACGCAGCGATTGTCACGTGCAGTGTGAATGAAGAGATACAAAAGACCTTTTATTTAGCCACTGTGTTTGCCTGTCACAATTTAGGGTTGCCTTTTTTATCTTGATGTGAGCAGGAGCTTTTTCTGCCTTTGTAGCTCTGACTCCTGTTGCAGATGCTTGATTTCAAGGGCTAATCCTGTGTTCAGATCTTGCTTGCAACCCCTCTTCTCTTGCATTCACGAAGGCAGCGGTTGCTCAGAGCCTCTAGTAGTTCAGACGTGAATACCAGTCCCAGTGTCTGGTATTTGCTTGCAATAAAAGGTGTGACAACTGCAGCTTTCCTTCCAGCTTTCCAGCTGAGCTCCCGGCATCTTCTGGTGTTTCTTTCCAGAAGAGAAAAGCATCAGAAAATCCTTCCCTTGTCACGATGCAAAGCCAGGGATTACACAGAGGAAGAAGCAGTTGGAAGCAAGGGCCAGGCAGGCAGCTTCTAAAGCTTCAAATGTGGCAAAGCATTTCAGGATAAGTGTGTGCAGGTTTATATTTAACAGGATGACTTTGAGCACCCAGGGTGCCTTCCATTTTTGCTTTCAGAATCTGCAAAGAGGGGAGGAGTGGTGGAGTAGGTGGGGAATGGGGAAATCAAAGTGCCTGTGGCACCGTGGTGGTGGTCATGGGAGCCCAGGTCATTGAGCAAGACCCTGTGTGTACAGGAGATGCAGACAAGATTGCCTCCTCCTCAGGGAACTTACAGCTAAGGCTTAAGATTAAAAGTTGAGCTTTTTTCATTTGCGCTTCACACGTGTGTGAACTTCACTTTAAGCCTCAAATCTGCTGCTCTTGAAATTGGTCTCGAAATTGTTATTGACTTTAAGTGCTGCAAGATTCTCACCCATAAATTCTTCTCCCATCTGTAAAATGGGGATGGCAGGATTTCTGTGCCATCTGTGGTGCTGTGAAGCTGAAAACAATCATCATTTATAAAGTGCTTCGAGCTCACATGGGAGGTTCTGTGTAAAGGCAAGGTTTTGCAGGAGGAAATGTTCCTTAATGTGCCAATTGCATCTGATAGCTGAATCAGGGGCTGGGTTGGACGTTTTGGAAGAGCAGCCTGGTGATGCAGAGGTAGTGTTCCAGCTGCTAAATGTCTTGGTTTATTTTTGTTGTTCAAAGGCTCCTGCTCATCATTACAAAATTAAGGGACAGAGAATCCAGTGGCGGAATGTCCCCCAGAAATCAGTATCCTACATCCATGCTCGTTTTGAGCACCTCTGATCTTGACAGCCTCGAGTCTCAGTGTGTCTCTGGCCACCAGCTGGTGATTTAGCAGCACATGCATTGCAAATAGGGAACTCAGAGCCACATTCACAAGTGTTAAGCCTTTCTGAGTGCAATAGAATGCATCTGATGGGAACAAAAGGATGGTAATTTATACTCAGCTTTGCAGGGCACAGAAGGGAAGCTGCCTAACCTTTGCCCCCAGAGCTACATTTGCCTTATATTTGCATAAAGCTGAGGGCCCAGTTGCTGCAACAAAGAGCGGATCGTGGCCAAGCACAACAAGTTAAGATTAAATACTGAGGTTCCCAGCGGGTAATGCAAAGCATGCCTGGCAAGCTGCAGTTGCCCAGGCTGAGCTAACATGTGGCTCCGGTCAAGCACTTCTAACGGAGCTGCTGGTTTCTCCTTTTGCAGACACAAGCCACCCGACCCGCTCCGTCTCCAGCCGCCCCTACTACAGCTTGCCCAACAGCAGCCATGAGAGACGCTCGGTCCTCGCTATCACGGAGCCACCGCGTTTCCACTCCCAAGCCAAAGGCAAGAACGTGCGTCTGGATGCTCACTCCCGCAAGGCCACGCGGAGGAACAGTTTCTGCAACGGAGTCACCTTCACCAACCGGCCCATCCACCTCTATGAGAAAGTCAGGCTGAAGCTGGTGGCTGTGCACCACGGCTGGAGCGGAGCCCTGCGCTTCGGCTTCACCATTCATGACCCATCACAGATGAGCTCTGACGAGATACCAAAGTACGCCTGTCCAGACCTAGTGACCCGACCTGGATACTGGGCCAAAGCTTTGCCGGAGAGGTTTGCTGTGAGAGACAATATCTTGGCCTTCTGGGTTGACCGTCATGGGAGAGTCTTCTACAGTATTAACGATGAGGAGCCAATATTGTTTCACTGTGGTATTAAAGTTTCCGGTCCCCTCTGGGCACTCATAGATGTCTATGGAATTACCCATGAAGTGCAAATACTAGGTAAGTGTGTGTTTTGGCCTGTGGGTTGCTCTCCTGTTGGTTTTGTACCTCAAATTAACCATTTTTCTTTTGCCAGCAGTGGGGATCCAGAAAGCAATATATTTCAGAGATGTCAGTGATGGAAATCCCTAAGGCTGTGCATTGTAGCAGTCATGTGAAGGGATAAATGGAAATCTTTACATGTAACTTTATCTAGCTTTTTCTGAGCTAAATATGGTGCTTTGGCATGGAAAAACATGGTGCTGCTTTACAGCAAGGTCCCAGGGACTGGGGAGACAAAGGTGACCAGTTCTGGCTTCCCTTGTTCTTTCCCAGCTACCAGGTACTGTTAGTCCACTGGAAAACTACCACCCATTCCCCAAGAGTTTTGTGGTGCTTTTTCCCAGCTCCTTTCTAAACCTGTGGCCTTGGTCCCTGCCTGGCCTGGCAGTTTAACAAGCTGTGTTTGCAGGTGAAACCCAACTTACCCTTCCCTTACACATGGGCATTGCTCTATGTCCGCAAAGCACTGGCTGCAGCACAGGATACAGCCCACCAGCTGAAGAGTGATGAGAAAATGTAGTGTGAGCTCCTGTCTGCTTTGGAATCCTTTAAACTACGACACCACCATATCTGCCCTCACCCCTAAGCAGATTGCTGCATTCAGGTGGTGCCTGTCTGATTTACAAGCACCATCCTTGGGGAGGGCTGCAGGAGGTGATGAATCTGTTCCCATCAGCAAACCGAGCCAATTGCCGTGGAATGACTTTCCTTTCGTGACTTCTACAGCACTGAAATTTCAAATGAATTCAGTGTCAGATGGAGTGTTTGAACTGGTCTAAACCACAGGGAATCCTTTTAAAATACGAGAGTGCTGCCATTTCCCAGAGGCTCCAAGGAGCTGATTTAGTTTTAACAGCCAAACTACGCTGCACCTGCTCGAGGGGATGGTGCCTCTATCCTCACATGCAGCAGACTCCAGCCATAAGCTGAGAAATGGTTAGTCCAGTGGGCAGGCAGCTTCATCACATATTCTGA
Organism: Lathamus discolor; assembly: GCF_037157495.1. Classification (NCBI taxonomy): domain Eukaryota; kingdom Metazoa; phylum Chordata; class Aves; order Psittaciformes; family Psittacidae; genus Lathamus; species Lathamus discolor. Next base: position 10,668,427 of record NC_088893.1, on the reverse strand, counting down.
ATGGTGCCAATTATTTTGCAGGTGAGAAGGCTACACATAAACAATGCTTTGCCCTGCCTGCTCTGCCTCAAATGTGTAATTAAACCTTACCAGCAGCTTATCCTGTAGTTGCACTTGTGACACACTCCAGTCTCTGGTGCTCATCACAGAGGTGAAGGGGCATTTACTGTATTGGCCAGTGCAGCTGCTTCTGGCCAATACAGAGTGGTCCTTCTTCCTCATTTGATTGTAGTTAGAGAAATAAAATGTAGCTTATTTCTGCCCCCTCTCCCACCAGTCCTGCCTGCCACATCCGATTATGCAGAGGGAAGGACTCAGTCTGAGAGCACCTGTACTCTGATTTGTTATATATTTCTTTAATCAAAGTGCCCAGCCCCACGAACTGCTGCAGGAATCAGGGCGATGCTCAGCTGTGGTACCAGGAGACCCAGCCTCCTTGCTACAGATGTGGTGGTGTTATAGCAGACATGTTTCTTTCACTGTCTCTTCCTCATAAAATTTTGTAAGTCGAGAAAGCCATGAAATGCACAGGTCACAAAATGCATCTTTCAGCAGCGTGAAGCTTGGGCATGTTTTACTCCTCTGTGGAGCATTTCTTGACAGATATCTTGTACTTGCTGGAAGCATCTGGTCCAGCCATCAGCTGACACCAGTGGCCTCTCCTGAACGGGCTTCTGAGCAAAGGCAGCCCCTGCTTTGCAGCTGCTGGATGGATTTGAGTGGTTTTGCTGCTGGTGATTTTCTCCTCCAAGGAGCAGGCAGTGTTAGTGCTGGGATGCTTCTTCCCGCTCCATCTTTGGGAAGACCAGGAGTCTGCTTCATTCACACTCTTAGCTGCTACATGCTTCAACGTTGCTCATCTAGTTAATGCCTTACCATCAGAGTGAAGTGGCCAAGCTGCCCCGGGCAGTGCTGGAGGTAGAAGGAAGAGCACTTCTGAACCTCTCCACACCTTTAAATCGTCCCCCAGCCTGGCATGGCCAACTTGAAAATCTGTGAAATGAAGAGTCAGCATCCTGGCTTTCCCTTTGCTGTCAGAGGATGAAATAACTCCTTGCTGTAAAATCCTTCTTCATGACACCTGCAGCAAGCAGATTTTGTGCCAAGCTCTCTATTGAAAGTCTCTGCAGTGCTGTGAACACCCCTGAGGTACAAGGCTTGAAATCCAAGAGAGGTAAAATGACCTCTCTTGAACACACCTGTGTCTAGGCACCTCTGTAAGGAGTGTAAACTCTTCATGCTTGTACTTCTCCCATCACTGTGCTTGGGATTTGGTTTGCACAACACCTTTGGACAACAAGATATTGAGATGTTTCCTTCTTTTACAGAGTAACCTCAAAGCTGTTAGACCCCTCTACTGAAGAAGCTGTAGGACCACACTGGTTTACAGCTTTTCCCAGTTCACCAGTGCAAGGAGCTCCCGTATTATACGGGTACTGCATGACACTTATTTTGCCTGAGCCAGTGCCAAGATGCAGCCATTTCTCTGCCCTCTCCACATGCGACTCTCCACTCATAGCGCTTTATTACTGGTTGACCTCTGGGTAATTTTCCCATTGTTTTTCCATTCGAAGGAACAGAACTCAGATAGTCTCTAGGTTGAAATACTAACAATTGTAACAAGAAAAGTAGGCAATTTTATCTTACTCTGATGCCCCTTGTCACTGTTTATCTCACAGATAGCATGTTTGCAGAGACCATGACCACTGCCCGTCTCAGCTCTGCCCGTCTCAGCACTTGCCTTCCACAGAGCAACCACGATTCAGCCAATTTCAATAACAACGAACTGGAGAATAACCAAGTGGTGGCCAAAATTGCAAACCTGAACCTAAGTCGGGTACCAGGACTTGCGACAGACAACCACATCATCCCCTGTTGCCCAAACCGACGGCAGCATGCCCATGGGGTCCCAGCATTCCTGGACACAGACCTGCGATTCCATCCCACCCGTGGACCTGACATCACCTTTTCTCAGGACCGGATGGTTGCATGCACCAACTGGCAAGAAAGCAATAGGACTTTGATGTTTTCTGACCGGCCTTTGCACATTGGTGAAAGCCTCTTTGTGGAAGTAGGACATCTTGGGTTGCCATACTATGGGGCCCTTTCGTTCGGCATCACTTCTTGTGATCCGAGTACTTTACGGACAAATGAGCTCCCAGCAGATCCAGACTTTCTCTTGGACCGCAAGGAGTACTGGGTGGTTTACCGAGCGTTCCCGGTCCTCAACAACGGCGACATCCTCAGTTTCATGGTCTTGCCGAACGGGGAGGTGCACCACGGGGTGAATGGAGGCAGCCGAGTGATGCTGATGTGCGTGGACACCTCGCAGTCTCTCTGGGTGTTTTTTACAATCCATGGTGTAATCAATCAGCTCAAAATACTGGGTAAGTGCAGCCAAATGGAATGATAATGGGAGCATGTGGCTGGTGAATTTTCCTGGGCCAGAACAGGAGCTGGGGGTTTGCATTCCCAGTGTTCCTTCTGCAAGGTGGTCACTGGTGTGAGGAAGCAGCTCCTTATCTCACCTTGTGTTTGCAGACAGGAGTGTGTGGGACATGGTAGCTCTCACATGGACGCAGCTTATACAAGTACCCCAAAAAAGGATGAGACTTGAGAGATAAAATAAGCAGCAGGCTGGGGGGGACGCAGCTGTTTTTCAGATGGTTTGTTTTTAAAAAGGATTCTTTATAAACCCCTATTCCAGCTGACAGGTATAAAACTCCTGCCTTGGTGAGGGCAATGATTTTTGTGAGCTCTGGTTTACTCACTGCTGATAGACAGTAACCACTCCCCAAGCACTGCCACAGTTTGAGTATCAGATGTCATTTCAATGTTGAGCTGTTGCTGGTGACCAGTTACAGTGCCTCTCCTTTCTAAGTTAAGGATTCTATCAGAAAACAGATGGTGATAACTTCGTGAATCAAGTTTTTCTTATTTAAAGCAATGCCCTTTCTGAGTTGCTACTGAGACAGTGGCAGCTAGAGGCCACTGCTGCTGGAGAGACCAGGACCATGGGGAAGGGACTTTACACCCTAAACAATGGCTGTCAGATAACTGGTTCTTGCTTCATTGAAGCACTGATGAGACATCGTACAATGGCATTGTGAGGCCCAGGCCCTGGAGGTCACATCCATAATCATGCACCTGCATCATACTAAGGGGCAGCCCTTAACCCGGAAGCTGGGCTTTACCCTAGAGCACTGAGGGCTGAGGGGCATTTAGCTGGGCTTTGGGTGTCCATCGGTGCCACGGTGGGCTCAGCTCTCTCCTGTGTTTGCAGGCACTGTGCAGTCCAGCCCAGTGACCGTCTCTCCCTCAGGATCACCTGGCGGCTCGCAGTATGACAGTGACTCGGACATGGCCTTCAGCGTGAACAGGTCGTCGTCTGCTTCAGAGTCATCACTGGGTAAGGAGAGCCCCTGTGCCAGGACAGGGATCTGGGCAGACAGACGGTGCTGGGGCTACACGAGGCAGCAGGGCAAGGTTGTGGGGCAGATGTTACATCCGCAACGCCAACAGAAATAATTGGAAAGAAACAAAGTGATGGGAAGATTTTCATGGCCTGAGGAAAGGCTGCACGTTGCTTCCCACTTTGTCTAATGGAAGTGGTCCCTGCTGGGCTGCACTTGCTGGAGTAGCAGTGCTGCAGTAGTTTGGGGTGCGGTATCATGCCTGGGGGTCTTACAGCACCCAGACCACTGCTTTGTGCACTGTCAGGGCTCCACTGACAGGGGTGCTCGCATAACGACTCACGTGCTGGTGTTTGGCATGTGCTGCTGCCATCCAGCGTGGCTGGTGAGATGCAGGAGCACCCTTAACGGAGCATGGCTCCTTTGGGGAGAGTGGGGCTCTGCACACTCACACCATGAAATGGGTGTGCAAAATCACAGCCCTGCTTGGGGAAGCCCTGGTGCGCTGTGCTTGCTCTGTCTATACAGAAAGGATGGTGAGGTCTGCCCGGGGCTGTACCTGTGCTACCAATTAGGATATGCTGAGATTTGTTTGGCAAATGAACCAGGCAATGACTAAGTAAGGAAGAGCCTTAAAAATTGACTTGAGTGTGTGTTGTACAGTCTCAGGCTTGCAGCATCCTGGTGACTAAATGATCTTATTCCTTCCTTCTCTTTCACAGTGACTGCTCCGAGCTCTCCCCTGAGCCCCCCCATCTCTCCCGTTTTCCCCCCTCCGGAGCCAGCAAGCAGCAAGAACGGGGAATGCACCGTTTGCTTTGACAGCGAGGTGGACACGGTGATCTACACCTGCGGACACATGTGCCTCTGCAACACCTGCGGTCTTAAACTGAAGAAGCAGCTCAACGCCTGCTGCCCAATCTGCCGACGGGTCATCAAAGATGTTATTAAGATATACCGCCCGTAGCGCCCGGCTCGGGCCGTAGGAAGGGGGAACACCGCTAGCAGTAACCATGCCTTTCCGTCCCTGCTTATGGGTTATCGTGCTGGTCAGTCGTTATCAAGTGGCTCGTTATCTGTGTTTCCTTATTTGACTGGTAGGGCACAATTCAGGGATCAAATTGAGCTGAGGATTACGTGGGGCCCAAAGGCACGGCTGCCGTGCCGGCCAGGCTGTGTGCCCATGGGTGAATCCGGGGAATCGTGGTCTGGATCCGACCCAGCTGCAAATGAGAAATTTCCTGTGCAAAGGCTCTTTTTTCTCTTCTTCCTCCAGAGAAGGAGGCTCTTGCTGTGGTGCGTGTTGGGAAGGGGAGGTTGACACTTACTTGGTCAGTGCTGGGTGCCACTGGGCTTCCCAATCCTGAAACCCCAACAGCCCTGGTCTGCTGCCAGGTGCTTGAGCTGTGGTGGGATAAAATTAGACGAGGCCCAGTGGGAGGGTTTAAAGTGGACAAAACTGGTCTGGAAATGTCATGTTCATCCATGTAAGGGGAATTAGCTGAGGCCAAAATAGTAGCACAGACAGATTCTCTCTTGTTTTGTTTGGGTTTTGCCCCCCTTGAGCAGGCTTCTGGGGCACATGGAGAAGCTGGTCTGGCTTTAGATAAAGCAGCTTAGATAAAGCAGCTCTTGCTTTCTGTGGCAGAGCAGAGACTTTTGGCCAGGGAGGCTGAGACCCATGGAGCAGCCACAGGGTAGCAGTGAGGAGCATGAGCCCCCTGAGAGCCCCAGCTGCTGCAGCAGCAGTGATGGAGCTGTGAGCAGCAGTGATGGGCTGCTCAGGCACTGCCATATGGCTGGCTGCTGAAGCCATGAATTGCAGCCTGTGGATGAGCAGGGCGTTTGGACGGGCGCACTGCAGTCCTAGCTCAGAAAAAGCACGAGGCTACCATCACCTGCAGTGATGGTGTTTGTCACCTCCAGGCACACAACGCCTGCATTTTCCTCTGCTCCTCTTCGCAGGCAGTGTAGCTGCTGTCTCACACCGTCCTGCCTGGCTCGCCTCGCCTCGCCCTTCCCCTGTTGCCAGTACTGCAGCAGGGCTCAGCCTTTCTCCTGCCCACCACAGGGACTTTTTGGAGCCCGTGGTGAGAAACTGATTTCTGTCCCAGTCCCAGCAGACTTAGCTTTTTTCTAGGGACTGTATCTGCTGATTTTACCTGCTCTTTCTCCTGCCTTTCCAGGTTTCCCGGCGCTGTTCCCAGCTGCCCAGACACTGGGTCCCAACAGTAGATGAGAACTTGTTGAGGTGAACAGGGGTCTGTCTCACTTAGCTTTACCTGGGAGAAGGAATGAAAAAGGCTCTTGGACTATTCGTAGATGTTGGGACTTAGAAGGTAAATGGGTTTCAGCTGTTAGCTACAAGCAGCAGTAACCGGGATGAGCTGGCCAGCATCTGAGCATGCAGTATTGGTGCTGCTTTGAACTTGGTGTTCTCCTTCTGCTCCTGCAGGAGCTACCCTCTGTTCTCCGTCCTCTGCCCACTTGTGTGGCTCCTGTCCAGTCCTTCAGCCTGTGCCTGGTTGGTCTCCAACTGGTCCAGGTTTGTAAAGAGGGGAAGAGAGAGGATGCAAGTGATAGGATAAGAGAGGGACTGGTGTCATTTTAGCTGGGTGACCTTGTGCCACCAAGTGCATAGAAACAGCTTTCCTGAGAAAGGTGCAATTACCATATTTTTGTCCAGAATAAAGGAAAAAGAATAGCAACCCCTGTATGCTCAGGGTTTCAGGGCCTAGAGGGGCAGCCTGACTTTGTTGGTGTCTGTCACCTTGCCTTGCCATTTACTCTCTCCTCCAAGGTGCCGTAGCCATGGGTGCGCTGCCACCTCTCACAGTGCTGGCATTTGGTGGTGCCACCACTGCTGTACTTGTTACCAGCCGGCACTTGGCCCCATCCTAGCCCTGCTCCACCATCAGGAGGGCACACTGGGGAGCAGCTCATCCTCCTCCTGCAGCGCTGTACTGCCGGCTCATAGGGCACAGAGAAAAACTTTGAGTTTTTTAATCTTGAAGAGCTAAATAACATTTTAATTCCATGTATAAATGAGAGGCTGCTGTAGCGTGAGATCTCTTACCCATTGCCCTGCTGCACTGGCATGAGAGCCTGCTGGCTTTCCAGAGCCCTTTAGGGAAACTTGGCTCATGCCGCTGGCTGTGATGCTGCCGAGCGTGCCCAGCCCTCAGCAGAGCCACTGGCACTGCAGCTGTGGCACGAGTTCACTTCCACCTTTGCAGAAGGTGGCAGCGAGGGTGTCTTTCCAAGCTGGAGCCTTGTCCAGCCCCTCTGCCCAGGGGCCGCAGGCGTTGCCTTCACAGAGACCTCCCGGATGATGCTATGGCAGATCACAGTCTGGCTGTGGTCAGTGGGTGCAGCACTAAGAGCACGATGATGGCAAAGTATGTGAGCAGGTGATGAAAGGCCAGGTTGGGTTGGCACCTGCCTGCTGGGAGGGCTGCAGTGGGAAGCCTTTGCATGATGAAGAATTCAAGGGAAGTTGTCTGTATCCACAGCGAGTGATGTTAGCTTGGGTCTGATCTGGGCTAGCAAACGCCAGCGGCCATCCCTGGGGCTGCTGTTCTGGTTTCAGGGGTGCCTGGTCCTTTTCAGTGGGTGTGGGAGCAGAGCAAAGCCTACGTGCTCGGCTGACACTTCAGGTCCTCAATGGACGGGGCTATTTCCATGCCTGAGGTGGGGTTTTCTTTGGTGTAGCTCTCTTTCCTTTTTTGTGCTTAAATCCAGCAAGGAGGAATACTGAATCCACTCCAGGCTGTGTCTGAGCTGTTCCCAACACTGCAGAGATTGTGTTTTCGCTGTAGCAGCCCAGTCCCGTTTCCACAAGGGCAGCATCCAGTGGGACCAGCAAGGGAGGCAGCTCAGTGAGGGTCCAGAGTGTGGCCATGCAGCGAGCGGGAGGTGAGAGCAGTGTATGTGTCACCCTGCCTATCCGAGAGCAACAGGAATGTTCCAGAATAGGCTTCTTAAAAACCAAGGATTGCCAGGAAAAGGTAGCCTCTTACAGATTTAATTGTTAGTACTCGTATTGCTATTATTTTTTAAACAGTCTGATGATATATGATTTGTACAGAAGATCTGTTTGTGCCTTATAAGGGTGTCCGTGCACTTTTTATCCTTTTTAAAGCAAATTTTAAAAAGAAAAAAAAAATATCCAGGGGAAAAAAAAACAACACAGATCAATGGTAGTTTTATAGAATTTTGTGTTCACTGGGAATCCTGCTTTTTTATATATACATTGGAGTGAAAAAGTGTTTTATTTCCATGGTTCTCCTCCCCCCCCCAACCTATTTGTTTAAAAATTGACAAAAGGAAGAAAGAGAAAGAAGAGATGGGGGAAACTCTTTTACCTTTCCCCTTTCTGAGACAGTTACTCTCCTATCGTTACCTTTACGATTCAGTACTGTGACCTGTACATCATGTTTAAGCTGAATCAGATTTTGGACCTCTGTATTAGGCTTTTCAAGCAAATCATCTGGGGGACCTGGGGGGTGGGAGGGCATCGCACGAGGGAGGGAACTGCACTTCTACATGTCAGTGCTCTATAGCGTTGTGTTCAGTGCTGTGTGTTTTACTTTTGTCCATTTATCTGTTTTACATTAATATAATTTTACTTGTTTATGAAACAAATAAAACTTTGGCTTGTAAAGCGTGCTCCTGGGCGTTTGAAGTGTTTGAACTGGAGGGTGAGTAAATCCTTTATTTCCAAAGCGTGGCACTATTAATGCACAGAGGCAGGCACCTCTGCTTCAGAAAAGTTAATGGTATGCACTTTAAATACCTTGCGTGAGCTTTGCATTGCTCGTGGGAGGACACTGCTCACTGGCGCGCAGTCCCTCCATGGGCAGGGCAGGGTAGGGGGCATTCCTGGCTTGTTTAACCTTGCAAACCCTTCCAAGCTGGGCTGCTCACTGCACTAAAGCAGGGTGTCCTGTGGCAGATGCCCTCTCCAGGTGCCCCAAACTCCTCATCCAACCTGCACCATCTCAAGCAAGGCAGCTGCAGGTGTGGCCCCACTCCTGTGCTTGTGCTGAGGCTGTGGCAGCCTGGGGATCACGGTGGCTGGCCAGGGAAGGGGCGATGCAGGTACAGGAAGGCTGCTTTTCCTTTTCTTCCGTTTTTTTTTTTTTTCTTCTTCTTCTGTTTTTTTTAATTCTGTTTTGTTTGGTTTTTTTTTTTTTTTTTTTTTTAGGGTTGTTTCATTTTGTTCTTTTTTGTTTGATTTGCAGCAATACCTGGCTTGCTGTTTCACAAGCAGAGGTCAGCAGAAGGCTGCTCTCTAAACTGTTTATATCTCTAAATGTGACCAGCTGAAGCCAGGCACCAGTCAGGCAGCCTCAGATGTGGTCTAAAGCAGGGTGGAAGAATTCATTCATAACTCTGCCCTGGCAAGAACACAGCCATAGTTAAGTGTTTGCATGGAAAACCTCACAAGCCGCAGGTGGCGAAGGAGCCCAGATGGCTGTTTACACCAAAAGGTCTTTTTATAAACTCTGCTGCCTCAGTTTGTCCAGAGAGCTGATCCCTGCGAGCTGCCAGCAGGCTGATACTGCCAGTCTCAGGCCACAGAGGGACTTTGCACCACACTTATCATTAGTGTGAGGATCTGCTCCAGCTGCTGCTGGCCCAACCCTGGGGAGAGCATGGAGATCACTGCCCGCTCCCATCACTTGCACCTGCAGCCCCCTGCCAGCCTGGGTACCACGATGCAGGCACCAGCCCAAACCGAGCCTCCCATGGCTGAAGCCCCTTGTTAGTGTTCTGCCAGCTCAAGTGCTGAGCAATGCCTGATGATACCCAAATCTCCAGCCCTTGCAGGATCTGCAGGGACTAGGGGGGTTATGGCCACCTGAAAGCCAGGGAATGAGCATGGAAGAGGCTTACCTATCCCAGGCTGGGCAGCAGTCAGCCAGGCCAGTGGAAGATGCTCTTCCATGTCATTTTCCCCCTTCTTGCCTAGCCTTCCCAAGCACTGTGAGCATGAAATACCACACACACAACCCTCTGCCGGAAGGCACTTGGGCTCTGGGCTCTGATACTTACTTTTGCCTGAGTACATCTATCACAGCCATCATGCAGCACACAAGACATACACCAGCCAGACACGGGGTCACAAGGGTGCTTGAAACCAGTCAAGCAATTTCTGTTTATTTCTTAAAAAAAAAAAAAAAAAGGAAAAAAGAAAAAAAAATGCTAAAAAAAAAATCAACCCCCAAACCCCACCGAATTAAAAAAGAAATCAACCCCATAATGGTGAAAGTATAGATACGGCATTTACATGGCTACATCTATCTTCTGCTGACCCCCCCACCCTCCCACAGTAATGTAGATTTATACACACTTACATAATATAGCGAGACAGACAAACGAATGGGCTTTGAGAGCCTGCGGGGTGCAGGGAGGACCTCCAGCCTGCCAAGGATGTGCTGAGCTGCAAGGACCTCACAGCACCCGGTTCTTCTGCCCCCAGCCATGGTGATGCCCCTCCTTGCTGCTGCACTGGTGGTGGGAAGGAGGGAGGTTGGTCTTTGGCTGCTGGAGTGATGTGCCCTGTGGCCAAGCTCAGGGTACGAAGCCTCCTGGCTGCCCTCCTCCTCCTCCTCACGAGGTAGTCGGGGAGTTTGGCCACATTGGTTGTGTGAGGTACAGAGAGGAGGCACAGCCTGGCAGAGGGCACATATTGGATGGGGGGCAAAGCCCTGCCAGCCCATGGCTCTCAGCATCTTCCTGATAGGAGCCATTGTCCAGCCTGTGGTCCCTTTGCAGACAGAAGAGTGGTAGGAAGGGGTAAGGCTGCAGGTGTTAGCACCCTGCTGAGGGTCATCCCCTACTCGGGCACTCACCTGCCTCCTTGGAAGCTCTTTGGGAACAAGGGAGCAATCCTGTCACACACTCAATGAGCCAAATACAGTACTTGTGTCAGCAAAATGAAGCACTACCAGTTCTGAGGTTCAGTCTGGGAAGGAAAGCAGAAATAGCCCTCATTTGGTATGGAAGCCACAGAAACAGCATTGTCCCTCCTGAGGAAAGCTGGGGACAGCGAGGTCTCTGAGACAGAGAAAGGAGAGACACTTCTGAGATTAAAAAGCCATTCAGAAAAGAGAGAACAAGGACACAGTGCCACTGGAAAGGATGCATAGCCCTTCCAGCCTGCTGTGTGATACTGCCAGAGCGGATGGGGACACAGCTCCAGCCCCCTCCCCAGATACAGCAGGGGCTGGACTGGGCTACTGCCAGCTCTGGCTTAACTCATCCTGTCCCCATTCCTTTCCAAAGCAAAAGGGATTTACTGGAGCAAGAGATGTGCAGAGACAAGGCATCATTGTTCCCCCAACCCACCCTGCAGCTCTCCTGGGAGCACATCAACACCTCGCAATGTGCCACGCAAAGAAATTTGTTATTGGATTGGGTTGCAAATGTATTGCTTATTGCCAGCTCAGGTGAGTCAGCCTGATCAGGGGCTGATGTGCCACCAGAGAAAACTGGAAGTGGGAGGAAGAGGAATTAGCTGCAGACTGGGGTGAATGAATTCCCACGGTTAAACAAAAACCTTGGGGCTTCTGGATATGAGGCTGGACTGGGATGGTCAGGGCTTCTCTATCTGATAAAGCAGGACTGGGACAAACTGCCCCATCACCCTCCCAAAATGAGCCTGGCCTGAAGCTCCACCATTTTCATTCGGTACACAGACAGAAATACCTTCAACTCCACATTTCCAGAGAAGAAAATAGGGGACAGAGAAGGCAGTGAGCATCTGGGGGAGTGGAGAACACTCCTTCCATTCTGCCAGCTTCAAATTAAAGGGAAAACTATAATTTTCAGCAGCAAAACAATGTGGCTGCAGCGCTCAACACTTGCAATTAGACTAGAAAGGTCAATAGGGCTTGGTCAACAAGAAACCCACAGAAGCACTGGGTTTAAAGCTCCTCTGGAGAGAGAAATGTGGCCCTAAATCTGCAAGTAGCCAAATACAGAGGGAAGAAAGCAGCACTGGGGAACAACAGCTCATCTACGCTCAATCCTCCTGCTAGGACAAGCAACACTGTGGGCAAGATTAGGCTGCGCAGGCAGGAACGGCAGCATGGAAAAACCCCAGGCTCTGCTTGCCCTGAAGACCCTCAACAGCCCAGCAAGCATGGTGAAAGCAAAGTACCTGAAAGACAGGCGGATGAGTGAGAAACAAGGCAGGGAGCCCCTGAGCGCCAGACACACCTCACAACTGGTTGTGACGAGGAGCTGAACTCCACATGCTGCATTGCACTTGATAATATCAGCACCTACTAAAGGACCCACCTCCTGGCTGCTGCCCGCCAGCCTGGGAAGCTCTGTGGGTCATGGAAACGGGTGGTCCCCTGTTAGTCCAACAGGCAGGGCAGTCTGCGTGGGAATGAAAGCAAAGCATCCTTTAGCCACGGCTTCTGCGGTCATTTTGGTCCTCTGTGCCTTGCATAGTATTCTTCAGCTACCAGAGCAAAACACCTCGTTTGGTTGTGATACTGCAAGGGAGAAGCCTGCATAGTGTCCTGGATCAGCACAGAGAGGACCTGTTGTATATGCGTGTGTGTGTGCATGTGTGCATTTGTCTGTGGTTTTTTATCACCAGGAGGATGTTGAAGTTAACACTTGTCGTTTTAGAGCAGGGAAGGACCAAGGGACAGCCCCATGGCATGCACAGTGGGGAGCAAGTAACAGGGGGTGAGGGCAACACCTGTGCCTGCATGTGCACACACAGCTACAGGGACCCCATCCTCAGCAATCATTCCTCCTTTTTGCCGTGCTCCCTATGGCTCTGCTGCACACCTGGACTAAGCAATGTGACCTACAACATCTGGCCATGACCCTGAGCCCCAGAGAAGGCAAGTCCTTTTACACAACCAGATTTCCCTGGCTGGTACCATTCCACAGCCCGTGCAGGTGGAACAATGTCTACCAAGGTCCATCTCCCCAGCACAGGGAACCATGGTAGCCATTGTATGCCACAAAGATTGGCCAGAGCAACTCTGGCTGCTCCAGGAGATGTGGGGAGGAGGGCGAATGGAAGCACACAGGTGGGGAGGGAAGGCTGAGCTGCTTCCTCCATGCTGCCACCAATGGGCACCAGCCGGGATGCGTGGGATCTCGAGCATTATCTTTTGTTTAAAGCCAGCCTCATGGAAAACTATAAATTAATCTGCTAATTAAATACTCAGGTGAGAGACCAGGGAACCTCTGGCTGTGCAAGCAGAAGAGCAGCTATGGCTTCTTCCGCAGGTAATTGGAAGGGATCCAGCCCTCCCAGCACGGCCCCCCAGTCAGGACCTTACAAAACCACCAGCCGCTGCTGTTCTTCTCGCAAACTTCAAACAAAGTCCCTTCTTTGAAGCTGTTGGTCTCCTCGTCGCCTTCAAAGTCTGCCACTGCCACATACAGAGCTTCCCTGGTGATGTCCGGACTGGAGACAGGGGCTGAGGTCCTCTCCTTGCCTTCCCCTCTCTCCACTGGCTTGGATATGACCTTTGGGCTTATGCTGCTTTTTACTTTGGCTTCGTCTTGGATGGAGGCAGAGAGGAACGGTTTGGCTTTTGGGGGAACCAGCATGGGTCTCCCCGGCACTGGGGATGACCTGATTTCGGGTGCTTCCCTTGCTGGGACCCTCAGCTCTGCTGTGGGGACAGAGGCAGGACCCCCTGTTTTCTTAGGAGGGGGTGGTCTGCGAGGCGGCACCACGGGGCGCTGTGGTGGGGGCTCTCTGGCACCCAGGGGGTTTGCTGGGCCCAGGGGGGGTTTGGGCAGCACCTCTTTAGTGGTGTGGCTGTCCGGTCTGGGCAGGAGTTTGCTCTCCATGCTTGGTCTCTCCTGAAACCTTCCAGAAGGCTCTGAAGAGGCCATGGCGTTACTGAAGGAGCTTTCGCCGGCAGTGGTGTCCTGCTCGGAGGGTTTCTCTGGACACTTTGCAGGTCTAAGCTTGCTCCGCAGGTTGCAGATGTCCAGTTTATCATCAGCTGGTGCTGGGTCAGTCCTGGGGGCTGCAGCGGGTTTTGGCCTGATCTGAGGTCTTGACTTCAAGAATGGATTCTGGGTGATGGGCTCAGGCTTGTCCTCCACAGGCTCAGGTTTTGGCTTCGTTGGCTTGACAATGGGCCGGAGGTTTGGCTTCTTCACCTCCTTGGCTGACACCTTATGTCCACATTCCAGTCCCATTTCGTTTTTCAGTTGGAAGAGTTTGCCCTTCTCTGGTTTGATCTCTGGCTTCTTCATGTCCTTAGGGGCTGCTGACTGCTTGGGTGGAATCATGGGCAAAATCATGCCTGGGGGCTTGGGGGGCGGCCTCTGCCTCTCCAGTAACTCCCCTTCTGATTTAATGATGGACTCCTTCCTGGGTGGCAGGCTGGGCTTCTCCTCTGTGTCACGGTCCGAGATCTCCTCATAGCCACCAGCAAAGGCTAGGTCCCCACTCTCGGGACCCTCCTTCCCCTTCCAGTCTTTGGCCCACTTCCCACCACAGTCCATACCGTTAGGAGGAGCCTCCGGTAGCGGACGGCATGGTCCTGTTGCTTCCTCACTGGTGCTGCTGTCAGCCACGGCATCCCCAAGCCGGATCTGAGCCATCTCGCTGGGAAGCGGAGCCAGGAAATTTGGCCTGGATGCGTTGCTGGTTTTCTTGTACTTATCGATGAATGTGGCAGGGGCCCAGCCTTCCTTCTCCTCAATCTGAATGTACCACCAGCCGCTCAGGTTCTTCTCAATAACCTGCCAAGGGGAAAGGAAATCTTAGACGTCCATTCAGGAGTGCTCTCTGCACAAAGGGGGATGCTCAGTGTCTCTGAACTGATGTCAGGGTGGCCCATGGCCCCGGTGCCTCTCTATCCAAAAGCCATATAATCACAGCATGGGTTATCCTCATGAGAGGGGAACCTGGTAACAGCCTCTGGCAGGGAAAGGGACCTGCGTGCCATGGGACTGAGGAACGTCATCGCCACGTCGCGGAGCTGCCGCTGAACTGTCCCTGTCCCGGGATGCCGGGTACCAGTGGTGGCCACTGCGCGGCACTGTTGCAGCGACCAACCGGCAGCGATGCAGCGCGGACCAGACACCGCCAGGCACGGTTTGGCCTTTGTGTGCTCCACAAGTGGGGCTGGGACCTGAGAGGAGCGCACTGGGGCAGCCGTGAAGAGAAAATCCTCTTAGGGATGCCCAGCGTACGTTTTGAAAAGCAAAATCACATCTGCAGGAGGAATTCTGCCAGCAGAAAGCAATTCGGGAAGGGCTTTTGACTTTAACCTGGCCTAACTAAGGAAAAAAGCACAATCCCTACCCCCATTTGTGCTGTGGTTTTAATTTCGACTGGCTTAGACAAGACCGCACCCACACACTTTCACGACAGGAGGACAGGAGACCACCAAGAGCACTATGGACTCCAAAGTCTTGTGAGCTCATACAGGTGTCTCTCCCTCTTTCAGAGAGCCCTGGGATATTAACAGTCCACAGAGGCAATCACATGCATCACCATGCCCCGTTTCCACCCAGAATACCGTGGTGAGCAGATCTTCCCTGCCTGGAAAGGGACCGCCTGCCCGAAACAGGCTCCAGAGCAATGGGAGTCAGGAGCGCTGCACTGATGTGAAGACATGAGAAGACTTAACAGTCTTACCTCTACTTTCATTCCTGCCTGGAAGCTGATGCCATCAGGGATGGTGGTCTGGAAGTCAGCGATGGTGTAATATTCCTCTTCCACTTGAGGAGGGACAGGAGGTTTGGGCAGATTCAAACCACGTGGCTATGACAAGAGAAAAGAAAACACATCAGCATGTTTCTACAGCAGGTGTGATACAACATCCACACAGGCCACCAGCCTGCAGAGACCCAAGACAGCGCAGCCAGGCCAGGGACATCTGCTATGCCCATGCAGCATCCTCACCAACACAAACAAGCAAACCACTTCCAGGCTGAGCAGAAAACTGCCCAGCACCAGAGCTCTTGCTGGCAGCAGTCACCCTCCCCAGAGGGAGGGAGCCAGCCTGCAGCCTCCCACTGGCAACCCAGCCCTGCAGAACAGACTGGCCAGAAGTTCCTTTAAAGACCACGTGCAAAGAGAGGAGCCTTAAGACATCAGGGAGGCAGCGTGCGTACTCCAGCCTTGACCAGAGCACAGCGCACGGTACAGGGACAAAATCCCAGGCAAAGAATAACCAGTGACCAGAGCTCCTTTCAGTGCTCCTCTGACTCCCATTGCCATTGTTGCTCTCTTACATCAACTGGCACTTACTATGGTGAGATCTCGGCGAGGAGGGGGTCTCTGCCTCATCTTTGGTGACTCTGTGAAAGAAGAATTTCAGATGCTGTTGAATTTCTGGCTTTTGGTCTCACGTGTGTTCAAAACACACAAGTGACAATGAAAAAAGAAAGGCAAGGGCCAACCTGACCCATGGGCAAGGAAGCCGAAGGAGGAATCTCTCTGCCCTGAGTACCACAGGTCACCCAGGTTTTGAGGGTGTCCCACGGGAAGAGGAGCCAGCTTTGCACCATCAGGTGCTGCTGGGAAACACAGCTGAGGTGACCATGTGTACTGGCTTTTTCATTGCAGGCCTGACCCAGAAAATATGGCTTCCAGAAGGGTAAAAATGCCCCAGCTTCTGAGAGGAGAGGATCTCTGGATCCCCATCCCATTTGCTGATGCTCAGCAGGTCCCAGGGCAGCACTGTCCCTGTGCAATGCCACCTCCAGACCTTGCTGCAGAACCCACAGCACCTACAAGCTTTTGCCTCCCTCACACCCCCTTACATCGCTAAAAAGCCTACAGGAAAGGCTATACTTGCACCCCAGCCACCAGTGGCCTCCTCCTGACCAGCCACTTACTGCGTCGGATGTCAGCGTTGGGCAGGGGACGGCTGTCAAATCTCCCATCCCTTTGGCCAGCAAGCACATCCTTCTCTCTGCTTGCCAGGACTTGTTGCCGGGAGATGCCATCCAGGTCCAAGGCACAGGAATGGGTGGAAGAGCCTGACCCCAGCTTCTGCGAGAACATCTCTCCACTCCCCTTTTTGAGGTAGGAGGCAGGGGCCCAGCCTTCTTGGCCCTGGTACCTGTGGTGGCAACAATGGCAGTGTCACTGCACTGAGCCTCTGTGCTGGACTGGGACCATGAGTCCTTTCTCAGAGGAGGAGCCCATTGCGCTCCAGTGGTGTTGAGACATTGGCCATCTCCTGGGCTGAGCTCAGAGCAAACGTTGACTGAAGATGCTACATGATCTGGGCAGAACGAGCTTGTCATGCCTCATGGCACAGACCTGGAGAGCTCCAGCCATGACTAACTCTCCTATGCAAGCTGGCCACAGCCAGCGGGCCAAAGGCTGGGAATGGCACAAAGCCTCATTTCCTTTTTGCCTCAGCAATGGCACTAGTTCAGGAATGATACTGGCTGAGGAAGCAGAGTGGAAAACCAGAGGGCTGCTGCTAGGATTGATGTACCTGGTCTTTAGAGAAGCACAAACCTCTGCCTGCACACCAGCAGCCTGGGTCCCTTCCCTGCTCTAAATCTGCACTGTTCAGCAGAGAAACCAGCCCCGTGATGCGATTGAAACCCCACATCCACAGTGTCCTGCCATGCTAAAGGGTCCTGCCCCAGTGGCAGAACCTCTCCCCGCTGGCTGGGCTGCAACCCCTATGTTCAGATGGCACCAGCTACTGGGAAGTTGCCTTCGGAGCTCTTGTGGCAGCCCTCCTCCACTTAAAAAGTCAGTGGATGTTTTTCTGGGGCTCTGCTGCTGCCAAGACCACAGGTTCAATGCAAGGTTAAGAAAATTGCAGCATGTGCTCCCACCCTGCCCGAGTCCGGCTGTTTGCAAGACCACAGATAAGAGAAAATGAGCCTCCAGCAGAACACAAGTATCAGCTCAGCATGGTCTGGAGTCTCTGGCCTCAGCACACCCTGCACACAGCAAACCTGGCCCAGACAATGGCCCTTCTCTTCTCACCTCCTAACACAGTCAGAAGATCCAGCCTGCCTCTGGAACGCTCACTGCTTTTCCTACCAGCAGCACATGATGTAACACTAATGCCCTCACACCGGTTCCCTTTGCACTGCTGTGATGCAGTCCACCTCCCAGCACAGGAAATTAGGGGATTTTAAAGATGTTCGGCCACAGCTATGGTTGGCTGAAGTCCTGAAAGTCAACTAGCTTTAGTTTGGAGGGATGGAGAGAAATGAGTTCTGGTTCTCTGCCCTTCCCTAGACTTGCCTTTGGACTGTACATCCCATGTGCTTTGCACAGCCCCAGCTGCAGTGCCAGGGAAGAACAAGAGCTAGGGACATACCTGATTTTCCACCAGCCCTCCAGGTTCTTCTGGATCACCACAACCACAGCCCCTTTGTCCAGGTTCATTTCATCCTGGTCTCTTGCGGTATATGGGTAAATAACGGTGTACTTCTCCTCTGTTGGAAAGAAAGTGCAGTTTCACAGAGATATTGTTTTATGGAAACCCGGACTCGGTCGAACAATGGTTAAAAGTGATTTATATAAATGACAATTCTTGTAATATAGGTGCAAACACACAGAGATACACAACCGTTTGGAAGAGAAATGTCAGTGAAATGTACTTCAAAACAAACCCAGATGCATTTGGAAACGTAAACTTTGGGGAGCTAGTCTGGCCCAAAGAAATTGTCTAGAACAGTTCCTCCTCTCCCTTTAGACTAAAGACTACCTTTTATATGACAGCTCTCCTTTCACCTGCTCTTTAAGAAGCCCTTCCATGCTTCCATTTCAGTTTAGATTTATCTCTTAGCGTGTTTAAAGAACTGTCACCTATACAGGCAAATAAATCCCACGTCCATCACGGAGTAACCCCACACATACTGTGCTCTCATGCACAGTTCTCAAACTGCTCTACAATGGCAGGTCTACATGAATTTCCCTGTTCAACATCTGAGTCCCCCAAGACACTTGTCAAAGCCATGTGGTGAGCCTGGAGAAGAGTTTGATGTCCTGTCCGCTAGACCAAATGATGGCAAGCAGGGACATGGATGATTTTCCCTTCAAGAGGAAGGGAAACATCCTAACAGCCATGCAGATAACACGTCAGACGAACAGGTTCATCCATCCACCCCTCACCTTGTCCTGGTCTCTCTGGAAGAAACCAAGGAAAGCAATTGCCTGTGCTTATGCAGTGTCACAAGAGGGTGAAGACCATTTTGGGAAATGTCTGCCTCCAAACCCCACACTTCTGGAAATTCACGTATCCACACCAAGCAGGTTTCCTGGATTTCCCTCCTTGGAGCAGCATGGCCCTCAAAGGGCCCTATTTCCCACTCCCTTCAAGCACAGGAGTCAAAGCAGAAAATGTCCTGTTACACCCAGCAGGCTTTTCTCCTCCTGACCCCATCTGAGCCACCAATCCAAGGATCACAGCTCAGAGGAGTTACTTCTACAGGAACTAAGGCAGTTCAACAGCAAGTTGCAAGAAGTCTGCACACGTCAGGGGAAAGAAGAAACTCCAGCCTCTGTCCTCAAAACAAGCCTCAGAGAGTGTGAAGGAGCAGCTGGTAGAGATGGACATGAGTGGGCCTAATAGCAGGCTGAGGGGCATGTATGGTAGGCGTTGAGCACTGACACAAGCAGGGTTCATCACATGCAAAGCAAACAAACAGGCATGCAGACATGGTTCCAAGCACAAAACACCGGAGCCAAACAAGTCTCTGTAAAGTCCACCTTGACCCCATCCACTGGTGTACAAGTCCCCAAGAGTCCGACGGCGGCCAACGTGCCTGGGCAGAGACCAGTATCTCCATGGGACTGGGAAGAGCATGTTGGGGAAGCAGGAGAAGGACAAGAGAGGACATAAGGAGGTGGCACTTCAGGTCCAAGAGGAGACAGGTCTGACACCAGAGAGTGGCACAGAGACTGTACTCACCTGGAGACCCCTCCCCAGCCTCAGCCCCCTCCCACCTCCATCTCCAGGGGCATTTCAGATTTGCTCTGAGCAAAGGCTACAACCTTGCTATTCTCACAAGGTGATCTCTGTGTGTTCTTTGTCCTGCATGGGTTTAGAAGACACATGAATTCTCCTAGGACCTGAGCTTTGCTCCTTCTCCACTGCAGGACAAACAGCTCCTAAAGGAGGCACTGGGATAGCAGAACCTGGAGGTGGCACCTTCAGCCCCTGTGTGGGGAACAGAAAGGCCAGCAGATACACCACCAGTGTCCAGCTGCCCCACTCCTGCTGCAGCATTGGAGCAGAGCACTGGATGGGCAGAGCCATCATGGGCAGACAGGTCTGAACAGCACGTATGGGCTTGTCCTTCCTTGGGCTCATGTCCTGCCCAGGTCAGGGAGGGCTAAGCAGTCCTGTGAGCAGCTCGGTGCAGATCAGCAGGAAGAAGCTGGGGCAGACGTCTCCAGCACCTTCTTACCTTCCTCGGACTGCATGGAGAACTCATCCTGGACACCATCCTGGGCCTCCAGGCAGGTCGCTGGCACCCAGCCTTGCTCCTCCAACGTGCTCACAAACCACCAGCCTGAGAAGAAAAAAGCAGACAGCTCAGCCCAGGGCTCCCACCACCCAAAGCCTCACTCCAAACCACCACCCTTGGGGGTTTTTGCCTACATGGGAAGCTGGGGTGACCAAAAAGCAACAGAGCCAAGCACTATCCGACAGGGAGCACAGACAGCACCACAGGAGAATCACAGCTGAGTAACATCTAAAGGTACGGTGCCCTCCCCATGAAGAATGGGAGAGGCTCTGAGAAACAAACAGCTCCAGCCACCACGTTTGCTCTCCTTTTTTTTCCCCCCTTTGTGGCTCATTTTGCTCAGTCTGGGTCAGCAAGCCCGGGCTGATTAGCAGAGATGAGTCCCCTGTCTGTGAATCAATAGCTGACTCCTGCTGCGCTCTCTCCTTCTTTACATTTGTGGAAACAGCAGATTTTAAAAGCTAAGAGCAAAGGCAGGCTTAAAACATGAGCTCTCCCAGCGGAAACCCAGCCAGCTCCAGAGCGGCCACAAGCAATTCT
Organism: Lathamus discolor; assembly: GCF_037157495.1. NCBI lineage: Eukaryota > Metazoa > Chordata > Aves > Psittaciformes > Psittacidae > Lathamus > Lathamus discolor. The sequence goes on along the minus strand of NC_088893.1, from coordinate 10,648,013 downwards.
GGGCCACCCTGGGTGTCCAATCAAAATAGATGTGTGCTCCTCAGTGATTAAAAGCACAAGCTATTTGTGTCTTGGGGGGGGAAATAAAGAACCTCACCAGTGAGTCATTTAGAAAGACAACTAGATTGTCGGGGAGGGAATCAGCAGCTATCTGCATGGAAGGGAAAACCAGGCTGACAGGGATAAATAAATCATTTGCCATAGCTTTTGAATTGGCTCCTCTAATAGGCTTCACTTGCTTCAGGGTTGCTTTTATTTTCCTCATTCCCCAACATAGCTGCGGGTGCAACCAATGCTCTGGGGACCAGCTTTCTGGAGTTCTAAAATCTATGTTCATGATTTATGTTTAAACCCCCATAAGCAACTCCTGTTAACTTCAGGGAATGAATTCCCCTTTTCAACAAACTCCAGAGGTTGGGCCCAGGACATGACTTGAGCCCTTTGCAGAGGTTAAGAGCAAGTTTAAGCTCTGAAGTAAGCAAATAGCTCAGCTGCCTGCCCTGCTTCACTGCCGGGTGCTTCATTGTGCTTAGAGGCAAGAATTGTGAATGCACAATGGGGCCTTTCACTGGGCACTATGAGAATGTCCCCCTATCAATAAAATAAGCCTGCCAACTCCAGGAATGGCTTTTGTCCTCAGCATCCATTGGCTGGGTGCTTCAGCATAAGGAAGCATAAAGCAGAGGTTTTCAAAGATGGATGGCGCCTGGTGTTCAGCACAGGGATAAGACCTTTCCTTTAGAGACAGCCCTGAAGCCTTGTCTGTGCTCATACAGCCTGCAGCTGCCTACACATCCTACCTCAGCTGACCATCCAAGGACATCCCTGTGAGGTGCCTGAAGGCTGTTTTGCTTAAGGACCTATCAGGAAAACACTAACAACGCAGGATTACTATTCCTTCCCTTGCTGTGCAACACAGTAGACCCAAAGCCCTCTGCCAAGCCAAACCCTCTGTACCTGATTCATTTTTCTCAATGATATCCACCAACTGGCCCACGCACAAGCTGATCTCGGAGCTCTCCTGCTTCTGGTAGTCCGCCACCACGACATACTGCTCCAGCACCAAGGGGTCAACCGATGCAGAGTCAGCTCCTGCACAGGGGGGACAAGAACCAACCCGTGTGCCAGGGTCAGCACGAGCTCCTGAGAGCATGGACCACCGCTCCCGAGCACCTGCTGGCCTGCAAGCAGCTCCAGGACACCCTGGGGACCCCAGCGTGAGAGATGTGAGCCAGAGACTTGGGCAGAGTGAGGAGGAGAGACCAAACCAGCAGCCAGGTGAGATGGGTACAACCAGGTGAGACTTTTCACTTGCTACCCACCTTCCTGCTCACAGACAGAGCTGTCCAAGCAGCCCCACCACCGCCACAGATGCACACAGCAGCCTGGACCCTGCTGTCAGACACCAAGGGGACTCAGGGCAGTCGTCTGTGCGCTGGCATCAGCTGTCCCAGTGCACGGAGCAGTTCAGATCCCAACTCAACAGGCACACAACCTGCAGCAAGTTTTGCAGGTCCTGGCTAAAGAGCCTGGACACCCAGGTGAAGGGATGTTTGTAAGACAGGGCAGCATCCCCCTGTTACCATTATCCTTATGTACTTCAGTCACCTTCCCACAGCTTGCCAGCAAGGTTTGCACTCTTGTTATTTGCTCCGCTAACTCTGCTCAGCTCCTCCTGCTGAGATCAAAATTTAACATCAGAAAATACTAAAAAAGTACCCCAAAGGGGAGCAAACTGGCAAGATACACAGGGAGCAAAGCTTTTCTCCGCCCAAGAAAAGCCCGACATCCGGAGGAGAGAGGGATGCTGCGGTCCCGGCTGCACCGAGCCCGTGCAGGCTGCGGGTGGCACTGCGAGCTAAGGCCAGCGACACCCGGGAGCACCGCCAGCCGCTGCTCGGCAGGGGACCAGCAGCGAGGCACTGCAGGGCTCGGCTGGCTTGTATTATGTAGGCACATCTTCATTTGTGAGAGTGCTCAGGATACAGATGCACACCCTTCACTTGGTGATGCTCGCTATGTCAGAGCCGCAACAGAGGATTCCACTCGCATCAGTCACTACTTAAGAAACATGGACTCAAGTTTGACCCTATACACCCAGCAAAGCCACCCTTTTCCCATACTTGCACCAAGGCTTGTGGTGTGCAGAAAGACCATAAAGTGACCGAGGGCTTTGCACGCTAACATAGCACACTCTGAGTGTGCTCAGTGCTAAGCCCAGCCTATTCAGCCCCACCAAGCTTGGTGTTCAGTCAGCTCAGTCTCCTGCTAAACAAACTCTGGCTACCCAGAGGTTACTCTGGTTACACATAACACCACCAGCACTTGTTCCATCTGCCTCCATAAGCCTCCAAGGAGCAAAAAGTTATCAGAAACTCTTGCCCATGACTCCTCTCCACTCCGAGCCCTGGCTCTGGCCTCCAACCCAGCACTTTAGCTTGCAGCTTCACAACCTGTCAGACGAGGACACTATTACATTACCCTGTTCTCCCCAGGTGCAGTAAGAATTAATCAATACCTGCCAAGTGCTTTGGAAATAGGACAGTGTTAATTATTATAGCACCAGTGATCAAGAGTCACACACCTGATCATGGGTGTTAAGTTGTATGTACAGGGGCTGTGCACGTACTCTGAGGAGAGAGCCTCAAGCTTTGGGTTGGGGCGGAAATCACTTCTGACCCAGCCCTCTAGCTGCTATAGCACAGCAGATGTACAGGACAGTTCCCTCCCAGTCTCTGAACGGTGTGAAATTACACAGAGAGTGGTAGTCCCTTGGGACAGTTAGGTGAAACACAGCAAAGAAATTCAGGCTACGTTATCAGGAGCATGTTTCTATGGCAAGTGCACCTACCCTGCAAGAGGACCCAACACATGAGAGGACTCAGCCTGACAAAAGGTCTTTCTCATGGGGAAACTTACTGCAGAGCATAGGTTCACCAGTAGGAAACCTAGAGTGGCACACTCATCCCAGAAGGGTATGAGTAGAGATGGACAAGATCTAGCAGGTCTTGCATCAATGCTAGGATGCTCCACTGCCTCACACAGTTCTCCTGTGCACAGGGGTCACAAGCTCTCAAACTGGTTCTGAGAAAGAAAGACCACAACAAAGATTTAAATGAACAATGTATCTTCAGGGCAGTCTTATTTAAAGGAAAGAGGCAAATTGTCCATGTTATTCTGCTATAAACAGCCCTCTGCAGAGTTCCAGGTGAGCTGGCCAAGTGCAGAGGATCTGTTACCACTAATGAAAGCTTCCTCTGTACTAAAACCCAGAGGTGGGGCACCAGACAGAATTAAAAATAGCCCTCTAAAGTGAATGGTGGATGCTAGGACTATCTGTTCTACTAGCTCAATTAAAGGTTTGTGCTTAAAGTGATCAGAGGATCTATTCAACCCCCTCGAGAAGAATAACAGCTACAGGAAGAGAGAAGTACTCTCTTTTCTGCCTCCCTCACTATAATTACACTCATTGCTCTGAGGCTATTTGTAGTTTCAGCAGGCAATTCTGGATGCTCCAATGTACCTATTAAACCAACAACAGAAGTTGTAATCTGAGCTTGGAGGAAGATGTAGGAGTTAATTTCAGGAGCATCTTCACCTGGCATAATCATCCTCAACCACAAAACCCACACTCAAATAAACAACAAAACATCCTATATATGGACAGACTTGGGTCTCTTAAAAATAGCAATGGTGTAAACCTTACCACCTAAGATGAGAGACAGTACTAAAGCTCTGCAGCTGGGGAGCAGAGGAAGCGTACAGTCCAGGGCCCACAAGAGAGTGAGTTTTGCAGACAGGTGTAGGCAGGAACACAACCTTTGTATCCTGAGCACCCCTCACTTGTGAGACTGACACAGACATGGCCTTAGAAGGGATGTGCATTGGCTCATGACACACAGAGGTCCTTAGGCTGGTCTTGCAGAACTGACACTTTCTGGGGATGCAGGAGAGGCGCTGGGGAGACAGCCTCCAGGCAGTGCACATCCCAGCTACCAACCCCAGGACTGCTCAGGAGAGTGACACTGCTCTTGAGACATGTCACATACAGGTCAGCCTGTAAATCTCTGAGGGTTTTGTTTGACCAGAAACCTGGCCATTCACCCGAAGTGCTGAGATGGACAAAACCAGTAGGAAATCTCATATATATGGGGTTGCTTGTGATGTTTCTAGCCTTTCCAGTCTCCGGCTTTGCAGTGTCAGTGACAAAAGTCAGGACTTTATTATGGGGCTTAGACACTGGTGCCTCCACAGGGAAACAAAGAGCTCAGGCAGAGGGGGCACAGGTATGTGGCTTTGAAGCTGTACACTCCAGTCCTTGCCTAACACATCTTCCAAAGATGTAATTCTTGGGATAAAGTTTCTTCCTCCTAGTCCTCTGGCCTGTGCTAATCAGATCCAGTGTGCTTAGGATCGCTCTCTTCTCCCAGCCTCTCCTATGAGTTTGTGAAGATCAGCACTGCAAAAGTGACTTTCTCCCTGCTCTCACATGAAATGGGCAGTAGATGCTGTGCTGTACCTTTTGCAAGCCTCTCATCTCTCCACGGATTTTTCCAGAACTGGAAAATAATCACACGGAAACATCATTCGTCACTGGAGTTTCAGAAAAGTCTCCCTATGGCTGCTGTAGGATACAAGAGCTGTGTTTTCACTGTATCTCATTAGAATGAATACTGTGGTTTGGGGGCTTTGTAGACACATTGCATAGCACAGCAAAAGGGATGTGGCCACATGAGAAAGCATCTAAAATAAAGCTGGCAGGGGGATATTTGAGCTTTCTGCCAGCCTCCTTGGGCAGCTCCTTCCAAATACAAACTCTGCAGTTTCAGGTTCCCCTGCACTGAACGCTGCAATGAACCCATGACTGAATAGAAATCCTCAAAACAGTTCTAGGGACTGACATGATGACTACTTCTAGATGTACCTAAATCAGTGGCCAAGTCAGTCCTCAGAATCCCAGAGATGGGGGAATAATCCATCCCCCTGGAAGCTACAGGCTGTATGGAGCCCGGGCCCACGCCTAAGGCTCACAGACATGGGATTACAAATACTGGTAAAAAAATACTAAGCAGAGGAAAACAGATTTTATTTCCAATGCTCACTTGCACTGGGCCCTCCTCACAACAGCAAATGTCACTTGAGTCTCTTCGTCACCACAGGAGGTTGAGGGCAGGCAGCACTTTAACCTGCTTTGCATCCCAGTGTTTGCTTAAATCCCATTTCAAACAGGGCTTGCTGCCAGGAGCTCGGGAGGTTTTTCCAGCACTCTCTTGAAGAGCAGTGCAACCCCTCTCCAGCAATGCTGGGAGAAATCAGCAACTGGGAAGTTGCTCATTGGAAAATACTCATGACTTGTGTTTGTGAGTGGTTACTGGATGCCTCTTCCTCAGGGAGACCCATAATGAATGAGCTTTGTGCCTTGCTGCAGATTTGCTGCCTCAAAGCAGGGCTGGCTTGAGAAACTGATGAACTTCCTCAAGGTGTATGTGGGATCGGGATAACAGCAGCAGAACCACACTGTTTCTGCTGCCAGAAGATGCCACACAGTGGAAGAAGTCTCTGAACATGTCTGGCATGAGGCATCCCCCTTTGTAATGTTACTGCATGCAAACATCTTTCCCTGATGGCTACTGCACATATGCCAGATGCCATGGGCAAAACAGTGCAACCTGTAATGCCAGAGCAGGCTGTAGCTTGGACACTACCTAAACTCTCCTTGTTTCCTTCCTCTCAATGGTGACAAGCAAACGGCATCCCAAGGAGCATTTTCTCTTTGACCTCAGCAACATCCCTCCGTTGCTTACAAACCCATCATACCAACAGGATGGCAGTGAAGTTGCCCATAAACTTGCAGTGGGAAGGCAGGACAAAGGCAGGACACAAACAGGGAAAAAGCTCCTGCTTCTCTAACAGCCAGCACCCTTAAATTGAATTCTGCCATCAAAGAACCGAGTTATGCAGCAGAATTTTTTTTTCTTCTTCTTCTCAACCCCAGAAAAGATTTCTTTTTTCTTGCCTAATACAAGTGGACAGGATTCAAAATGATCTAAACACACACTGATCTCATAGGGAAATACAACACCCTTCCCTTACACACCAAATGTTCCTGCTGAGCCAGCACACAAGAGTTTGTTTTTAAGATGAGGGAGATTTTATCTTTATTTTACCTCTGTTTAATCAAAAGGGAGGAGAAGGGGAAAAAATGCAGCCTGTTCTTTTCCCCACCCATAGCAAAAAGCTTCTTTCTACCTCCAAAGCTAGATGAAGACCCACCACTTTGGTTTATGGCACTGCTAACTCTATGGCCAAAACCCGTTTCACAACCTATTTCAGCAGAATCTCCATCCAAACCTTCCTTCTCAAAGATCCTTGTGCTACCTTTCATACCTTCTCTGGTAGCTCTGGTAGCTGAAAGATGCCCCCCCTAGTCCACAGATTGAAGGCTCTTCCCCTCCCCTCTCCTCTTTCTGGCAAGCACAGATAACTGCTAACACACCGACTAGGGGGTCTTCCAGAGATGTTCCTCTCTTGAGGATCAGGGTTAGGGCATCCCAGACCCAACCATCCACCCAAAGGGTCCCAGCTAGTGCAATCATGAAGCAGAATGTGCTGCTGCATCAGAGGACTTTTAACCTCACGCTGGCCACCACGCAGCTCAGCCCCTCCTCTGGACATGGGAAATTCTGCATCCCCATCCTCCTGCCTGCAGACCAAGCCCTTCACCCCAGACCTGTGACAGAGCCGCTGCGTGTGGAGCTGTACCGACAGCCAAGCGCCAGTCCCAGCCCGCCGTACCTCCTCTCCACTACTGCCCCGTGTCCACCAGCCACCACAGAAAGCTACAGGGGACGTGACAGCTTCTTGCCCACCCAGCCCGAGCAGATGTCCCGCTGGTGAAAGGCAAAGCAAGAGCAAGGGCCGGGCAGCGAGCGGCTGTTACTACCTCTCTGCAGGAAAGAGGCCGTTCTCTGGATAAACCCTGATGGAGGAACAAAAGGACGGGAGACAAGGCATGAGGTTGGGAGGGAAACCAACTCGGGGTGGCAGCAACGGTGGCATTAACTTGGTTAATGAGTGAACAGGGGGGCCAGCGCAGCACAGAGAGCTGCGGGCATCCATCCCGCCTTTGGGAGCGCCACGGGATGCACAGGGGACATGGGACCAGGGCTTGGAGACTGCAGTGAACTCCCGGGTGGGTGGAGGAGGCACACCATGCTGGGGAGCCCCATGGGTAGAACAGGAGGGGTTTGGCTTGCCATGGGGCCAGGCCCTTGCCCTGCTCCAGGAGACCATGGGTATGGGTGGAAGGAGGAATTGGTGGAACCAGCGGAGAGGAAAGGATTGCTTACCAGATCTCTTCTTTCCAATGGGCTCCCTGAAAAAGAGAAGGAAGAGCGTCAGCAGAGCAATGGGGCAGCTGGGTTGTTGGCCAAGTACAAACCCATCCAGGAAGGCACAGCCGGCGTGGCCTCCTCAGCCTTGGTCTGACAGCCACAACTCCCAGCGTGTCACCGAGTGAAGGTGGGTGGATTGGGACTGTCTGGCAACAGAGTCAGGAGCTGAGGAAGCCCAAACCCCCAGAGCTGCTCCCAGCGCAGACCACAGCTCCCACAGAAGTGGGCACCAGTCAGAAAACAGACAAAAAGGGAAACACTGAAGCTCCTCCACATCCTGAGCTCTCAGGGACAAGAGTGAGGAGCAGTTGGGGAAGGGACAAACATTTATACCCCAAAACAGGCCAAGTCATGTAGACAAGTGTGGTAGAAGGGATGAGTACCGTGGCTGTGCAGCTCAAGTACCTTAAGTACCACACAGCAAACAGGAGATGTTGGTGGCTATGAGGAGGCAATGAGGTAGCTTCAGCACAAGCCCTCTTGGTATGGCCAGCACTGGCCACACCACTCATGAGATGGGTTAGAAACCACAGGTCATGGGTCCCTTCTCTTATTTGAATGTTGCCAAGAAACACGGTCGCTGAACAGCCTCAAACCCAGGCACAAGCACAACTCTTCAGGCGTGATGACATGTGGGTTCTTTCACAATTAAAGAGCAAACACCAAATCAAGGAAGATATGGTCCTAGAAAATCATGGGGAACAAACCAAGACACACAGATGGCCTGAAACCCAAACACGTGCACCAGCCCTGTCCACAGCCCGACCACAGTGGTCCATGTTGCTACAAGAGGGCTCCCCACACTTTCGTGTAATTCACCACTGTGGCCTTGAAATGCTGCTGCAGTGTGTGTGATGGCGGCTGCTCCCTGTTCGCTTACGAAGGAGACTGCTCTCCCTGCTCTTCAGACTCACACACATGACAGATCAAGACCATCTGGCCAAAATGTAATATTCTGGTATAAGGAGACATGCATCTATCCCTGTTACTTCCAGGAACAGTGAAAAGCACAGAGCAGGCACTGGAGTTTCCAAGGAGGAAAACATTCATCTGGTGGTAAGGGGACCCTCCTGAGGCTCTGAGCTGCCTGATTGCTGCTTGGAAAGGCAGCTGGACCAGCCCAGGTAGACCCCAGGAGCCTCTTCGTCTGTTTATCAAGTCCACTGGTATGACAAATCTTACCTCCCCTCCGCTTTGTTTTCAGGCTAACCAAAGAAACCCGTCCACGCTCAGCCAGAAAGCCATGCAAAGCTGGGCTATGCTTTGCTCTCCTTGAAGCTTATCTGCATTTTCAGACCATAATTCCTGAAGACATTTTATTCCCCCAGAGCAATGGGGTGATGTGGGGACTTGGCTGCCTCTAAAGCCTGCACACCCATCCTGGCAATGCATTCTGTTTACAGTGCCTTATCCTCCCAGCCCCCCCTTCCCTTTGCACTTTAAACCTCTGGTACACATCCATGGAGCTATCAATAAAATTAAATGAAATGCAACAAAGATGGACTAGAAACAAATGGGACATTGTTATCTAGAAACTGGAGACTATCTGTTGAGGTCAGAGACCACAGACTGTGCAAAGACCTAAATACCAGGTCCCGGGTACAGAGACACTGGAAGAAGTTACTCGACAGAGCATCCCAAAGACATTTCTAAACAGAGACCTCATTGCAGAGCTAAACCAGAGTTTATTATTAAGCTGCATTAAACTTGCCCCAGCTCAGCAGTCTGGCAGGGCAGGGAGGTGAAGCAAGGAGAGATGAGCACTGTGGTGGGCATGGCACCCTCATGTTGACAGGAGGGCACTGATGGAAATAACTTGTTTTTTCCCTGCCATCTGCTCAACCTATTACTGCAACTGATCCCCCTGTTTCCTTCCCCTGGCTGCTTTGGCTGAGTGAGGGGGCAAGGAAAGAGCTGCGATTTCACTTTGCTGCTGGGTTGTTCCTGGCACAAGTACAAAGAGCTGCAGGTCTGAAGACCAGAAGCCCCAGCCCACCACCTCAGAGGGGACAAGAGGCTCAGACAAGACAGGAAACAGCAATAAACCCCCGTCAGCATCTCCTCCTCCTCCATTCCCGGTGGACCAGCGAAAGGCATGCTGCAGAGCTTGCATGCACAGCTGCCTGGAAACTGGTGGTTCCAAAGAAGAGGAGAGGAAAAGGCCACTCTGCCTTCCACTGTGAAACTCATTTAGCTCTTACTCCCACAACAGCCAGGCTGTGCATATGAACCAGGCAGTCGCAGCACAGTCACAAAGCATGACACACAGACTGTTCTTCAATGATAGGTAGGCAAGCTGTGAAACTCCTTACTGCAGGATGCTGTGGACACTGACAGTGTTCATGGACTTACAGGGTCATAATTAAGGCAAGAAAATTTAATTAAAGGCCGCTATTTATAAAAACAGGAGAACCCTAAAGGCTACAACAGTGCCTAAAGAAGAGGTATTACAAGCTTGCTTGACTTTAAACTCCTTCCTAAGGCAGTCACACTCAGTGGCTGCTAGGCTAGGCAGACGGCTGTGTGCTGCAGGGAGGTGGTTCTGAGCTTGCCATGCAGAAGAACCCATCTTGCAGTGGAACTCACGGAAGGAAGGTGTCCTGACAGCCTGGGGACCTCTGCACCACCCCTGCTGCCCACAGGTGCTCACAGAGCTGGAGAGGGGCAGTGGGGCACCAACACAAGGAAGGCAATTCCAGCTGCTGCAAAGCCAACCAGACTGGAGCCACCACCAACATGCAAGATGAAATAGATATGAGGTCAGCATTCCGAGGAAACATCTCTTGCAGAAAAAATCTAGCTCCTGTAAAAAGCCATCCTTCTGTAATGCAGTGATGTCATCAAAATAGTTATCAGGAGATAGGTCATTTTGTAAATATACGGCAAGCTTGGAGATGTTAGCAAAGGTTATGGAGGTGAGAGATTGAGAAATGGGGTACAACACAGCTCTTGTTTGGGAAAAGTATGTTTAGCAAATGCTCCACTGAGCACTAAATAGAGCTCCTGTCCCCCATGCTGCAGTGCTAGTGCTACTACTGTGCTTAACCACGGGACAGTTGGCCAAGCTGCACTTTCAGGCCCAGAAAGCTGCCCTGTTAGCACAGAAAATCAGTTACCCTGCCCACGTAAGTGGCTTGCACTGGCACAAAGAGTATTTTTGCAGAGTGGATTCAACCACTCTGATATTTCCATCTGCTGTCATCTAGGAAAGAAAGTGCTCAGCAGAGAGCGAAGGAGACTACTATTTTGGAGCTAAGACCTAGCCTGCATAAACTTTGCTAACCCAGTGCACATACGCATCAGGAGAGCGGCAAACCAAACAATTCATTATACCAGCTGTAATTTGCCTGGATAGCAGGACATGGCTCAAAAGCCACAAGCCAGCAAGCATCCTTACCCAAACCAACATCCATTAACTTGGAGATCTCTAGTTTACCAGCAAAAGCTCCTGGAATGGCTTCCTAGATGGGGCAGCCACTCCATCTTGCATCAGGGATCTGAGGCCATCCTTCTTCCATTAAATCCCCTGTCACCCAGGAGTTCATGCCACTATTATCCCCCAAACAAACACCACACAAGGATGACAAGGAAAACTTCTGCTCAATCATACGGAAAGGTAACCTCACAAAAAGCTACAGGGAAGCAGGAAGGGAAGAGACTTGCTGTTGGAAGACACTGACTACAAGTTTGCCTTTCCAATCTGTGGAAACAAGGGAAAGGAGCAGATTAGTTCTGTTTTAATGATGGAAATATGCATCTGTCTAGCATCCTCTTTTGGCGCTTTGGACCAAACTGCAGCCCTAAGCAGGACCTTTCAGTCAGCCCCTGTGGCAAACAAGCTGGCACAGTCAGATCACATCAGGTCTGAGTCTCATTTTAGCCCAGTTCTCCCTTCTATGATTTACTGTGGCTGGTGCCTGATTGGAGACCCTGTCATCCTGCATGCAGGAAGCAATTCATTACCCTGCCTGCCTGTGCCACCCCCACCTAACCGCGCATCACCAGGACTTGGGATTAATAGAATAAGGACAGGCTGCTGGAGTCGCTGCAGGCTCAGCCTCATTAGCAGCATACTTTCCTCATGTGGTCAGGTCCCAGCTCCTTATCATGTGCCTTCCACAGGCAGCCCCCAGCACTAACAGGCCTTTGCTGACAGCAGGAACCAGTCAGGATCCTGGGTCCTGCCCACTCTCCTTCTCTCTCCAGTGATGCTTCCCAGGGCAGGGCACGAGGCAGGGATGAGCTGGGTTACTCCCTCTGCACTTGGTCCTCTGCTCCAGCAAACATCCATAGCAGCAGAGGTGAACTGCCCTTAAAACATCCCCAAAACCTTTCCCTTCAGCCAAGACCTGTTGGGGAAAAGCAGGAAGGCAAGATGGGGATGTGAGCTCCGAGGGTACCCACACATATATAAAGGCTCCTTAACAGGCTTTCAGAGAGTCCCAGTGCCAGGACTGCTGCCCACCCCAATCCTGTGCTAAGCCTTGGTGTGGCCTCTGGGCAGACAGGGAATCCACAACAGCCTTTCAGCCCTGGCTTCCCTCTGCAGGAGACCTGCTGAGCTCAGAGCAAGACCAGCACATAATGATGAAGATATTTGAGAGAAGAGGAAATTATGCCTTTTAAAGACATCAGTAACTCCTGAAGCTGGTAGCTTTCAAGCTGCGAATCCACAGCCTCCAGACAGAGTGAGGAGGGGTGCTTGAGGACATCTTTAAGAAATTAAGAGAGAGCAAATTTGCTTTATAGGTGCCTGTGCCCCCACCGGGGAAGAAAACAAAAATCAGGTTAAGCTAAAAGGTTCAAAAGCACAACTTTACTTGTCTTATATATGATGGGATGCTCAGCTACCTAAAACACAACAATGAAAGATGCTTTTAACGTAGAAGGCCTCTCATGGCCAGGGTGCCTCCTGCATAGAGGAGAGCAGCTCTGCAGCCTCTGTGCAGCAGCACCATGAGGGCTCCATCCCCAGCACACCCCACTTGTACACCATGGACAACTATTAAATACGGACCTAGGAACACTGGAGTTAACCTGGGCTCCCGCATGTCACAGAGCTGAAATTCAGCTGGCGAGGACAGTTAGCAGCTGAATGCCTTGACTCAGCAGTGGCTGTGTGCCCAGCCATTCAGACTTCCCCTGCCTTATTCCAGAAACTCTCTGCTGTGGCTAAAAAAGACTTTAAATTGAAAAAGGTTGGATGGGAGGTAAGGGGGGTGCTGCACACAGCAACTTCCCACCTCAACAGCCAAGCATCCTGCTGCTGGTCAGACCTGCTGAGATACGCGGGGAGGAGGAATTTGATGATTTCTCTTCTTTGAAACTACTGTTTCCATAGGGCTTTCATCCAACACCAAAGAGAAATATCCCACATCCCCTCAGATGCTAACTTTCCAGAGCATTTCTCTTCTCCTTCTGCCCCCCACCACTGCTCTGTGGAGTCACTTCTTCCCAAATTTAGCCAATGCCTCTAGATTTCAGCCCCACTTTGATCCATCACTGGGCAGCCCTCCAAGGTGGAAGCAGTTGACTTATCCCAGTCCAGAGTTTGCTGGACAGGGATCCATGTCACAAAAGCCATTGATCATCACTGCCCGTGGAAACATCACAACCTCAATCTGCTCTCCTGTTTGAAGTGACTTGGTTTTGTTGGTGCTCCAAACACCAGGAAAGGGACACTGATGAAAGAAGCTGCACTGCAGGAAAGCAGGAGAGTCTTGGCTCAGCCCAGGAAGAGCTCCAGAGCTGGAGAAAGCAGACATGACAGGGGCCTGAACACAGATGCGTGGGCTGTCCAGCTTTCTCTTTCCATTCCCAAACACAGCCAAATCCAAAGACTAAATTCACCCTTTGCAGTTAAACCAGGGCTCCATGGACTGTAGTCAACTGCAGGCCCTGAATGTGGTTTGACATCCTGGGGTGATGCGAGTTGGATGGATCCTCTACCTGCACCCCAGACAGAAGCAAGCAGAGGGTACCTCCAACAGCACTAAGGGATGTTCCCTTGAGGGGCACCAGCTGCAATTCCCATGGGTGTGCTGTGACTTGAGGCGTCAGACAGGGAAGCTGAGGTGAGGGATGGGGAGTAGGAAGGCTCCCGGCCACGGTGCCATGAGAGCGGCTGCCTGGCTTGGCACCGAGCATGCTGACCAGTCCTTTTCCCCTCCCTCATTCCCGCCTTTCAGCCATCCCGCATGAAACACTGCCTTTTCTTTTCCACTCCGCTCATGGCCTGGCCGCCTTTCAAATTCCCGGAGAAAAGTATTTATCTGCTGGATGAATGATGACATCCGGCCAAACCCCAGACACGCCATCACGTCGGATCCAGCCCAGCCGTCTATCACAGCTCTCATCTCATTATGGGTAAGGTGGCGGCGAGCCAGCACATGGAGCTCAGGAAAGGGCTCCCACCAATCTCTCCAGAGGAGAGAGTCAAGGACTTTTATTAATTAACATTTTGAATTGTAGCTAATAAATACCCCTTTGGCATTCAGGCTGGGACAGGAAACACAACAGAGATGTCCTTGAGATGCTATAGCATTTTCCTGCTGGAGGCAAATGGACACGAGTCACGGGCTAAGTCATTCTACGCGCTGTGAGCCTGCCTCTCCTCCCTGGAGAGGAGCAAGCAAAAGGAGGGAATACGACCACCACTGGATCCAGTGATGCATCATCTGCTCGCCCATCCAGCACTGCACTGCTCACTCACAGAAACACAGCGAGTTTGCAGTGAGGGCAATTTTGCATCTGGGAGCTGCTCAAAGAACACTGTGGGATGTACCTGAAGACGGACCCCACAGTGCAAGCACATCCCTGGGACTGGAGTCTGGGCTGGTACCTCTGCTCCCCTTGTCTGTCAGACCCAAGCCAGGCAGACAACAAGGGACATGGTACTGATCACTGCTTGCTCAGACATCCAGGAGCTACACCTTCAAACACAGCAGAGCCCAGAGCTGCATCACTCTGGGCCTGACACTCTGCATGCAAAGGTCTCCACATCTGAATCTGCTCCTTGTTCTGGCCACAGCTCCCACCCCATCTGATTTCTGGCTCAGTCTACAAGACAAAGTATAGGTGAGGAAAGTGCATGCCAGGCTGGAGCTGCCCTTCAGCCCACCATGTATGAAGGTGCCTCAGCTATTGGCAAGTTCAATAGCCGACTCCTTTTGCAAAGCAGCTCACCCTCCCATCACACAGGGCTCAAAGACTCATGCCCAGACAGCCCCCCACACCCCAGAAAAGCCCCAGGGACCGTTAACACCATGATAAACCCCTATGCAATGTCCTTGCAAGCTCATCTTTAACTTGTGTCTCTTACTTGTCCTGGAGCTGCTGCCTTTGCTAAGGGATGACTGACAGGGTGGCAGGTTAAGTGGTGAGCAATAGCTGGGCAGGACAGATGACAGCGCCAGCGGACAGCAAGCAATCAGTTAATGGGCTCCAGGGCCCTCAGACCAATCTCATCAAGTGACCAGGAGCTGCAGCAGGAATGATGACAGGCCAAGCAAATAGAAACAGGAGCCATAGGGGGAAAGCAGGGATGGGGGAAGGGGGAATTAAGAGAGGGAATGGAAAACAAATGAAAACCCAGTCCACACAACTGTAATAGTTAGCTGGAGAAAGGCTCAGTGTTGCTGCTCAGAGGAGAAAAACAAAATCCCTTTATCTACCTCCACACCCTTCCAATACAGAATGATGTCAAATCAATTTACTGCCTTTCCTCTCATAATTAATCAAGCCTCCGCCATTGCTCAACCTTTGGTAGAGCTGCGCATCGTGTCACATGCAGCATAAAAAGAGAGAGCACATAGCAGGAGATGGAGGCGGCTGATCAGATTTATGCTGCTTGTGATTAGTAAGAGATGGGTGGCTCCTGGCCAAAGTAGCTCATAGTCACAAGACTTATAACCACACAGAGTTGCGTAAGGCACGCGAGATTCCTTGCAAATGTTCCTTGCTTTGCATGGAAAGACTCCGGAGTGTTATTATAGATGGGGCTCATGGACACGGTTAAGCGCAAGGGCCTTTCAAATGAGGCAGAGGTCATTAGTAGCCATGTGAAATGAGGTTTTTCAGACTAACCATGTTTCTGAAACAGGCGTTACAAGTAGAAAGTGGCACAGCAGAAGACCAGCTCTTCACAGGGTCCCAGATAATTGTTTCCACTTCCCCACTTGAGAAGGCTGTGTCAAGAGTTGGCTGAAGAGATTGAGGTGTCCACCTTGAGCTGCACAGCCCCATTCCCTCTCCAAGAAAGTCTCCAAATCCCAGATCTGTGACTCATGGAGGGAACCACTGATGAACATCAGAGTCTTATGGACACCAGCAAGTTTAAGGCAGCTTGTGTTCCATCACCACCCTGGCAGTGGCAGCCACCCAATCAACTTACTCTTTGGGGGGCGTCAAGTCATCAGGTCTTGTCTCAAAGAACTGGAGAACCTCCTCGCACTGGGAGATGTAGGGAGGCAACTGGATCAGAGCCTGTGGACGAAACAGATACGCTGGTGATGCATCAAGACTGTGCAAGGAGCCGAGTGAGGACAGGCCTTCAGAGTGCAGGGGACGGGGTCATGGCACCAAGCTCCAGAACAGAAGTGTGGAGCCAGGCTGGGGAGAGCTACAGCAAACACACACTGGAGTGGAGCAAGACCCAGACAGCCCCAAGTAACTCTCACCATACCACCCCTGCTGCAACTGAAGACTAAAGGAGAATAAGCAGAGATTGCCCAGACCCTGCTTAGCCCGCTCCATCCTTTCGGATGTGTGTGCCCTCACAAGGCAAGAGCCATGGGGGCATCCATCCCAGCATCCAGCCTCCCAGCCATCACAGGGTTCAGTTTCCTAGCTGTGCTGTGCATATGGAGCCATCAGCCTCGGGAAAGACTTTACACACGGCAGACTCTTAGTGGCATCAGCCCTGACCAGCACATACCAAAAATGTTCCACTGGGGGATGGCAGCTCAGGAAGAGGCAGGGAGAGAAGCAACAGGAGACAAAAGTACAGATACCAGCTTGTCATGGCAAGGGCTGGAAGACTGCTATGCATGCTGTTGAATGGCAGGAGATATAACCTGCCTTTGCTTTTCTCCTTTCCTTTGAAGGAAGCCTATTGCAAAAAGACAGGCTTCAACGGTGGGACTTGCAGGATGAGAGTGTGTGTGCCTGTGGAAGCTGCGGGTAGAGTCTGAGACAGCAGTATTTGCCTTGGGCCAGAGCTCTTGTAGATCCTCTCCAATGTGGGCTGCAGTGAGGGCTGGGCAGGGATAGCAGGATGGGCAGCTGCCTGATAGAGCACCGCCCTGGGCTCTGCTCATAGGAGAGAGCAGAATCACAGATTATGGTGGCTGCAAAAAAGTAAAAACCCTGCATGTAACTGTAAAAGGGATGATTTGAGATGTGGGAGCAGTGCTGCAGCCTGGCCTGGAGCAGATGTTTAACCAATTTTCTGTATAATTCCTTCTCCCGTCCATTTGCTGTCATAGCAGTCTTGTGACAGGGGTGTGGGCAAACTGAACCACCACTCATTTCTATATCAGAGACAAAGCCACATCTGCAAAGCCCTGGGGTTACCACACAGATCAGATGTGGCTCCATGTTGACCTAATTGCATGCCCCCAAAAGCCCTTCCAGCCATTCAGCACACAGCCATATCCACTGCCAGCACAGCAGACAGTCAGACCACTAATCACAGGCCAGCTGCGATCAAGATCATGTGAGAGGCAGGGGAGAGAAAACTACTCAATCCATGGGTTTTAGGAGGAGGGAAGGACTATTCAAAGACCAAGTTTTGCATGGATGACATTCCCACGTGGGTACCATTCCCCAGTTCCAGGCATCCCATGATCTACACAAATAGCATGACATCTATCCCAGCTCTAGCTCTGCCACCCAAAGATGTGAATTGGGAGTGCCTTCAGAATGCAACTTTAGGCCCTGCCGCCCACAAGCCTGAGAAAGGTCATTTACCTAAGAGAGACAAGCCTCATTGCACTGAAATCTGTTGTCTATGGAGTCAGAAGGATTATCCCTAGTAGCATTTCTTTTAGTGGTCCACCCAGTCATGTTGGGATAGAACATCACAGCATTGCAACTCTTTCATCAACCCTCCAACAAACATGTTCTCAAAATCTTAGACAGGAGGAAGGCTGTTTTCATACTAGGGGAAAGACTAGCAGATGTAGAACACAAAGAGAATAAACTGGAGAAATGGTAAGAACTTTCAGACCTCCACTCTACCTTATTATTTCTCTAGTTGTTTGAAGTCTCATTTGGCGCTAGTGGCTCTTACCAATTGGTCTGATTCTTCTGCGGCTCTTCTTGCACCTTTCTTTAAATTGCCACATTGTTCAGTACAGTGGGACCTGGAATAGAGCCCTTCAGCAGCAAGAGCACTGCCTTGTGAAAGCAGTGGGTCCCTGCCTTGCTCCTCTCACCTACTTGCACCCCAAATCTTACCCACCTTATTTCCAGGTCTCTCCAAGTGAAAAAGACACACTACTTCTCTTACAGATGGCAAGAAAGCAAAAACTTTCTTACACAGCTTTCTGTAGGAACGTGTTCACAACATATTCACCCAACCCCTCAGCAGGGCCAAGCTGGAGGAGGTATTTTGTATTTCTGTTCTACACCACCACCCTCCAAACATCGACTTCCAATGATAAACACGGCACTAAGAGTGTGCCCAGGACCCTGTGGCTGCCATCTGCAGCCCACTGTGCCCTCCAGGGACATCTCTCTGCTCCTGCTGACTCCTTGCTCATTCCACATCTCTGCAGCCATCAGTCTCACACCCACCTTCAGCTCAGCAGCTTTATGGTTACGTAGCAGCAACTGGAAGACCAGGCACAGTGTGCATGTCATTACTTGGTAATGCATTAACAGGAGGAGAGAGAGGCTCCCTAAGTGGGTCATATAACATCAGCCATTACATTCAGTTGTTAAGTCAAATGGATTCATTATATTTTATGCCATTAATGGCATCATTCTGAAAGAGACAGCTGCAGTATCTTACCACTTAGGGACTTCTTCCCAAAATTAAATTTACAGTTGTGTGCATCTGTATGTAGCTGGCACATTTCAGTGATTCAGAAGACAAGGGGCTGATCATGCCTGGCTGGAGCCAAGTGGTTACTTGCACCATCAGCTTCCCCTATGCTGTATGGAGCACACAGATTCAAGCACATCTTGCACTACGTCTCCATCACTCTGCTCTCATTTGCTATCCTGGCCCGCAGTGGTTTTCACCCGCAGCCTGACTGCAGCGCTGTCAAGATGCATTTACTAATTCACCTTTATCCTTGTACTTGTTATTCCAGCCATGACATCCCTTCCGTTAGTTTGGCTGATTCCCAAAACCCACAGTCTCTCCCACCACACAAAGCCCACGCTGCCCATCCTCCCAGCACTGGCACACCATTATATATTATCAGTCAACCAGGACTGAGCCTGATCAAGGTGGCTTCATCATTGGTTGATGCTATAAACCTCCCCTTACCTTGCAGTACTCATCGATGGGTATCAGGCGCTTAACTGCAACATCACGGATGTGACTCCGGCGGAACAGGATCTTCCCTTAAACAGGAGAGATGGAAAGAGAAGAGCAGGTCAGCACAATACCCAGGAACGCTCTCTTGAATCACTCTGTCAGGACCTGTTCCCTGTGCATCTTCTTCTTGCCAAAAGCCCAGTACCTGAAAAAAAACCCCAACGCTCCCTCCCACAGATTAAATACCTTATCACAATAAAGCACATTTAAAGCAGCAAGTATGCTCAAGGACAGCAGAGGAAACAATAGCCAGCAAACTGCATCCGCATCTTCTCCTACTGATGTAGCGATGATGGAAGAGCAGGCCCTACCCAAGCATGTGCCTGATACCTTACAGTCTGCTGGTACGCAAGTCCTGGGTGTACAAGTCCAGTGGCAAATGCCAGCACTTGCCAGAGCAGCGGACATCCCTGTGACTGCTGGTGAGACCCTTGTTGCAAGGCATCTGGGTCTAGTGGGGGCAGAAGCCAAGCCAGAGGGTTTCTCTCTGTGAAACTCCTGAATTGAACTGGTCCTCAAAGCCAGCGCTGGGACTGCAGCTCTGAGTCAGACCTATAGGATTTTCCTTCCTGTCTGGGGTTTATTTGTGTTCTCCATTAATGGGATCCTCTTGCCCACTCTATTTCCTCCCCTCTGGCTTGTGGTACAGGCTTCTTTCCTTTGAAGTCTAATGAGTCCTAAATGCTTCAAGCTGCTTTCACAGAGAACAGCTTCTCTGGCATTTAATGAGACTAAAGCCATTAGCAGACAGTGAAACTGATATACGGTGATCAAAAAGACTGGTATCTGGTAGGATTTCAGACCCAGCTTCCCAAAGCACCAGGAACTGGCACTGCTTTTGCAATACAATCACCTGGAAAATTGTGGGTTTGGGGGTGGGTTGGGTGGTAATGAAATTCCCACAGTTCCTCCTGATATCTTCTGTACCAGAGGAAAGTCTCGTCTCTTTTTGTCCTTACTCGGGTTTCCAGTTCCACCACCAAACCCAGGGAGAGCAACTGATGCGGTTGTCCATGCAATCCCTTCCCTTATCACTGAAGTCACCATGGGGCAACCCAGAAACCAAACTCCTCTCACAACCAAATACCAACATACCCTCTTTGCAAGCAACATGAGAACAAGGAAAAGCACTCTGGAGAGTCACACAGCCCTTGGATGCACCATGGCTAGTTTCAGCCCTAGAGCAAGCCACTGCAGGAGCCATGGCATTGCTGGAACCAGAGGCTGGATGGTACCAAGCTACCCAAGAACAGGATGTGGTAAAATGGCAGCACACTTATCACAGCTTTAAAACCAGGGCTGGGTCACCCCCCTGCTCCTCCCTCACTTGCCCAGGATCCGGAACACGCATGACTTGTGCATCCTGCCAATGCATTTTTCTAGCAGAGATGAACTAAGCCAACCCAACTTCAGCTTGCAAGGAGCATGAATCAGAACTTTATGGAGGAGCCAAATCTCCTGCTAGGCTTAGTTAATGCAGAATGCCTTCGAAACTGGGCTGTCCAAGGGAACACACAGCAATCATACTCAATCCTAGATCTGTGGTTGCCCTCTGGTGAAAAGCATAGGGTCGGACCAGCTCATACCAGAAGGATTGCTTCTCATTTATGTTCTGTTAACAGCGAGGGCCTGAGATATTCATGGTGGGAAACGCTCTGCTCTGAAATGCTTTCCTTCTCGCAGCCTGCCCGAGCCAAGTCTGGCAGTCTTTATGATACAGAGAAAAGAAAATACCCCTCTATTCAATCTGTCTTTTAGATTTTGAGGACGAGAAGCCTGGGAACACAGTTGTCTGGAAAGCCTGGGAGCAATAAGCAGGTCAGAGCTCCTTTGTTTGCCTATACCAATTATTTTCTATCAGACAAGCAAATGATCAACAGTTTTCCCTTCTCACCAGCAGTCGTGGTGTATTTGCTGCCTACGTTTCTGTTTGAATGATGATTTTTAAAAAGATGAATGGATCACAATAGTTTTGTTGGCAATTGTTTAAGGAACGGCCGTTTTGCTTTTATGTCTGCCAAAATTAAAACGCTAATGGGTGGGTACATTATAAATGTCTGAAATAATAAGCTCTGGGTGTGGGAATATTTAAATGTTCAACAAACAGATGCTAGTGAATGCCAATAAAAAGAATATACTTTTGGAGAATAAATATATCACAACAACTGAAGTGATCTTCCATTAGCCCAGGCACAGAACATATGAACCAGCAGGAAACCCAGCTCTTCTCTTGATTTGCTCTAGACTTTGTATTTTTCAATAAGGAAGTTTATTTTCTAACAAAAAGCTGTTCTTTAATCAGAATGCCTAATTAACATAATTGCAGACCCTTCAGTGCTGCCAAATACACTATATAAATCATTGAGTGGCAAGGCAAGAGAGTGCAGGAAAATACTTCCCTCTTGGAAGGGAAAGATGAGCAACTTGCTGGGTCAATGAGATGCAGTATTTTCCTGAGCACATTTTCCTTAGACCGTATCTGTAAATATCTGCTGTCCACTAGAGCTTTTCACATGGCCAAAGACCATATAATGCAAGAGAAATGCATGAAATCATTATTCATCCCATATCTGCACCCCTCATTGCTGCAGCTCCAGGGAACACAGCAAAGCCAGTGCCGCTCATCACCCACACCTCATTCTAACTGCTCTCTATTTTACACTGTTTTGCTGCCTCCAGGAGCTTGTAACAACTCCAAGCTCAATACTGGGTTACTGCCCTGCTAATGGTCCAGGAGGACTCTCTTCCTGCTGCCCACAGCACATACTTGGTCAAGACTGGACCAGATTGAGGTCTAGTATTCTGTGGTTCATGCCAAAGGGGAGGAGAAAGTTCAGAATTATGTCCTCCAGCAGAAAAGAGGGAAAAGTCTCTGGGATTTGATTTTCCAAGGTAAGGTTGTTCGGTCAGCTGAACTGTTCACTCAGTAAACCTGCAGCATGAGAGATACAGAGTGACAGTGAATGGGGAGCAATCTCAGTTGCCTTTGTAGTATCAAGCAAGAGCAAGGACAGCCTTGGTGCAACTTGGATTCTTGACTCCTGGATGCCTCAGCAAGATTTGATCCATTATGACAAAAATAACTACCAGCTCTGCTTTTTCTTTAAGAACATCATCAGACAAGACTTACTTTACTTCTAACAGGCTCACAGCAGTGCTCCTGCCCTCAGCTTCAACATCAGCATGAGGAATACCAAGAGGAAGACATGTGAAGGAAGGCAGTTCTGGACATCTGGCTGATTAGTGGGGTTTTCCATCAGCAGGTAGAGCCAGGGCTACTGCAGGCTCCAGTTCACCAGCTTCACGCTCTTGTCACAGCTCAAGCATTCAGAAATGATTAGATTCTGTTATCTACATACCTAATGTTACCCATGAGCAATCACAGCACTTAGTCTCCATCCAGGCTAGCACAAGAAAGTCATGGAACAAGGAAGTGCAGTAAAATACAGTGTCCTTTGTACACACAATCAAAGCTACAGAGACCGAACATTTATCACCTGGGAATGTGTCAAGTAAGTTGATTTTGGAAAAAGAAGACAGAGATAAGGCGCTGCTACAGAATGGCTGCCCTGGCACGTCTCCCTGTGTGAGAAGCACCCAGACATCAGGACATGCTGTCTGCTTTTTCTGGATCTTGAAAACCTGTTACTGCTTACAGGGAAAAAGTGGTGCCTCTGAGGAGGGGAATGGCTCTGAAGACACTCAGTGTACAAGTTACAGTTTAGGAAGTGCTCTTCCTTCGGTAGAATATACAACACTTATTTCAGTGCATATATTTACTATGTATTATATTTATACATATTTATATATCTATCTTTATTATTATTACATATTTATATTATATTATTAACATAGCTGTAGATGCACTGAAGTATTGTACATGCTTTGCTTGCTATACATTTGTTACCCCCTTTCCCAGCAGACATTAGGTGTTTTACATGCATCTGCACTTTACTGATAACCCTGCAGTACTATTATTCTCCATCAGCATTTTGACTGGAGCAATCTGACCAATGCAACCCATCCTTTAAACATAGAGGGAATAAAACCAAGAGGGAAAGAGCTGAAATATATGCAATTCCTTAAAAGTCAAAGCAAATGAAGATAGCTGTATCACAGTGCTGTCCAGAAGACCCCAACCATTCCCAGTCCCCATGAACAATCTAGGAAAGGGGCAGAGCAGGAGCAGCAGCCCTTAGCAGAGGATTCACCAGGGGCAAGCGATGCCAGCCCTCACTCTGCTGCTCTTTCCCAGGCCCCCCAGCCCCTACACTGAGCTGAAGGTACAGCCAAATCCTGCTGTGCTCTCCAGAGACTCCTTCCAAGCAACTGAGGCTTGAGGAACCTACCCAAAGAAAAGACAAATTGAAGGGTAACAAAGGGAGGAACTGGGGAGGGGGGGCAAATCTAACAAAAACATGCCAACCTACCACAATGCCAATGTCTGACTGCATCTAAAGGACTTCTGAGTCAGCAGGAAACATCCTGTCTCCCTATCCTGGCAGAGGGAGGAAGACCTAGCAAGCAGCCTAGAAAGAAAGCACTCATGCCTGCTTTTCCCTTCCCCTGTCTGACCCCTTCTCTCCTTTTTGACCTGCCTGGCATCATCTGCTCAGATCTGGCACTCAAGTTGTCCCAGTGCTTCTGTTTCCTCTCCTTACTTACCCTGAGCTCTGGGCTGACAGCAGGAAGCTGTCAGTGTTCTTCACCCTGCTGGAAGGGAAACCTGGAAAACCAGAGTGGAGCACCTTGATGCTTTTTCAAACCTCCGTCAGTCAGTGGATAGGGCTCACAACCTCCTGGGATGCGAAGCTCCCCAGTTACAAAGCTCTATCTCCCAGCAACGCAGCTCCACTCCTCCTTTCCTTTCTCCATGAGCACACTCCTCTCCCTCCACCACTGCTACTTATTTCCATGCACCGTGGCCAGAGGCCCACCACATATCAGAGCTCATCCAACATGATGAATAGGCAGCAAATCCACCCAGCATGTCCCTGTGAACCTCAGGCCAGCCAGCACTGTGCCACAATAGCTGTTGTCCCAACTGTCCCACATTGTGCCTCACCCTAAGGGAGTTTTTCTCTAAACACTGCCATGCTATGGCATGGTTTCCTTCAAATCCCTCCTGTAAACCTTCCTTTGTCACAACTCCTACACTCCTTTCCCCTACAAAACCCCACTGTGACACTCCTTTCACTGATACAGTCTGTCCAGGACACAGGGGGACAATCTGCTGGCTTTTACCCTGCACATCACTAGGCTCAGAGCTTCAAGAGCAGAAATAACATTGGTGTTATTTCCTACCCAGCTGGGCAGGAGGAGGAGGATGGAACTCATGTCCCCAGGGGGCACGAGCTCCATCCCTCATGGAGCAGGGCCAGCACCAGCTAGAGAAGGTCCACTGAAGATACTCTGCCTATGAAAACTGCTGTAGTGCCAGGAAGCTTCTGCTCTCCCAGGACTGGAAGAACCCCCTTTGTGGCTAATCAAGGCTGCTTTGCTTTGTCTGACTAACCAAGAGCACAGGGTGCTGCAGCAGCTCCAGGGGAAGAGGGGGCTGCAAAGAGCTGCAGCGTGGCCTCCACTGAGAAGTGTCAGGAGAGAGCTTGGGGAAAGGGCTGATAAGGAAATCGGGTCTTCAGCAGTGTGAGATAGAGCAGGCAGGACACAAGAGGGGTTAATCTCTCCAAACAGAGTTAATCTCTCCAAACAAACAGATAGCAAAATAGGGCTCTGCAAATCACTCCCTCCTACAAGAATGCTCCAGACAGAGCTGAAATTATATGGAGGAACAATGAGCTGAAAAAAAACACGGAGGCAGAGGGATTTCAACCAGCAAAATAGCTGAAGCTCCTCTTGAGCCAAAGGCTGTTACTGGATCTGCAGCAATTTGGAGGGGCAGAGAACCTGAAACACATCACGCTGCTGATCACAGCCATGAACCAAGCCAGATATTTCGAGAGTGGAAAACCAGCTGTGCCTCTTGCTTTACCCTGACGGACTCCCCACGCCCCACGGCCTCGGAAAGAATTCACTTCTCTGCACCTTTCAAATCACATCCAGATTTTCCCTGGCACGGGTTCCAAACTCACTTCAAAATAAGGCAGCCCCAAATGTACATGTAATTAATCCCAGCCTGCGGATCAGCCAGCTACATGGGCTATTCCTAGGATGGGGAAGCAGGCATGGGAGATGGTGTTTCCAGCAGCCCTGTATTTAGCATCTGTTTGGCAACGTTCTGTGCTGTGAGCGTATCCTGGCAAAAAGGAGGGGAACAAGAAAAGTGCTTCTGGGGCTGTCCTGGGTATAGCATAATCATGGAGGCCCAGACATCTGTGAAATGAAGCTGAACTAAACAGTGCCCCTATCAAGACAGCCCTTGGGCTCTCATGGTCTCATTTGAGCACAATGCTCCCAAGGCCATTGTTTCTATGTAATGGTGAAAAATGTAAGGTCGTTTTCTTAAAGACAGCTCAAGGGTCAGAAGTAGAGCAACTGCTCCAGCACGGCACTCTGCCCTGCACATCAGCTTAGCTGAAACCCTGCAGAAAAGGCAATCATACTGCAAGCGAGCCTGGGACCGTCCACACAACAGTGCTACAGCAGAGATACTCATCTTGCTAGAGCAGAAAATTGTAGTTAGGACCCTTGCCCCATCTCCAGCACAGATGAAGACACAATGGGACTGAAGAAAGTCACCTACTATAGCTTGAAAATGGATGAGTTGTTCTCTACTTCCTCCACGGAGCCTTTGTGGGGAGCTATGAACATCCCCACAGTTGTTCTGGGAGAAAAGCCCCAAAGTCTGTGGGTAGCATGGATGCCCATGCTGAGCAGGTTAGCAGGCTGGGAAGGGAGTAGAAAGGAGGCATAATTCTGTTTCTTAAAATGATCTCACCAAACCCCATTTCTCCTCCTCCCTTCTTGGGAGTTCGCTATTATCTGTAGCTAAAGCTTCCTAAAAAGCAATTTTACAGCCAAAGTTAGCTCAGCCTCAGGCAACCCCTCCTTGCTGGAGCTCACGTTTCCAGTGAAGCAGACTGGCCAGGATCTGCTCCAGGCCACTAGGGCTGTACGATGTTTGGAAGGCTCCACTCTCCTTATAAAAGCTGTTTCCTGAAAGATCTGGCACAGCCCTTACACAGCAGGCCCAACTGAGCTCATTTGTTTTCTTAGTTCATTCTTTCCTGGGGTCTCCATACCATCATCTCCCAGCCAAAAAGTATGTAACCCTTAGTGTGGACTCCTGCAGGCGAGGATGGAGCTGCCCAGCACCACATCCCCAGTGCCAGGCAGTGGCAGGTCTCTCTTCTCTCTTGCCAGCTGTTTCTGACTCCTCTCCAGGGACCACAGTGGATGCCATGGACGGGCTGGGTGCCATCAGAGCCGTTCCGAGGGGCCATCCACAGCACCACATGAAGCTGAGCAGGCTGTGCCTCCCAGCTCAGAGCCAGCACAAGCAGCCAAGAGTCCACTTCAAATTCCCCTATATGGTGGCAGAGGCAGTTCAGGCATGGTGCAGGAGCACTGCAATGCCCTGCCAGGCCAAAACCTGATCCCATCAAGATGCGCTATGGGATGAGCATGGTGCCAGTGCTGGGGAAGGGACAACCCCTGGGCCCCAAACATTAAGTGCTCAGCTCTGGAGGCCCCAGCTTTATGACTCCACGTCAAACAGCCAAGCAGGCTGACAGACTTACACATACAAGAGCCTCTTCTGATACCAGCAGAGACCAACTTTAAAAGACTCAAAGTCTCTAGAAATTTCCAAGAAGTCAAATCCTCAAAGTAAACATTAACAAAACAAAGCAACACAAAGCAAACAGAGTTCCTGTGGGCTGGATGTTGTAACTGTGGAGTAATCACAGAACTCTTCCCATTCCAGGAAACCAGCCTGACAGACAAACCCAATGGCACCTTCTCAGGTTGTGGTGCTGACCCGGCGTTTCGAACACTTGGGGCGTTTCTCAAAAAGCCAAAGCTGCAGAAGGCACAGGGTCACAGGAGTCATTTTTGAGAATCACAGCGGCCACAATGTCTTAGGTTACTCTACAACGGGCTTCCCAGAAAGCAGCGTACTTTCAGTAAGCCACTGGAGCCAAATCCTCACTGGTAATGGAATTCAGATGCTAAGAACGCTGCTCAGAATGGCATTGGGAGCAAACTGCAGCACTCACAGAAGCTGAACATAATAAACCCTAGCAAGTCTAAGCATACCAGAGGACACACAAATGCACAAGCTCCTCCACAGGATGGTCATCCTACGTCCCCAAAGCTGCTTTCTTACACAAGAACCAGGCTTTATTTTCCACCAACTTCAACTCCTTTTTTTTCCTCCAATGGAAATCCCAGTGACATACCTCCTAGCAAAGGGAAACCATTTCAACACCAAGAAGAAGAAACAAACATTGATGAGTGTGCTGTGAGAAGTGCTCCGAGCAGGCTTCCCAAGCCCCATCGCTGCCTTCCAGAAACAGCAGCATTTTGGTGGGAATTTTCTGCAAGTGCAGCAGGGCCAAACCATGCATCCAGTTTTTCCAAGATACGCCCTTTGCCAATTTGGCTTCCATTTTTCCTCCCCACTTCTTGCTGGCGGGAGTACTTGTATAGCAAGGGCTTTTCTGCGGTATTCAAGTCAGGTGTGCTTTGCTTTTGCTAATGTTACAGTGCAAGGACAAGCCCGAATCAGAAATAACTCTATGGGAAACCCAAACAATATTCTCTTGCTCAGAAAGGGACATGAATGGTTCTCTTCATGCCAGTCAGAGAAAAGTAAAGCCCTCTAAATGCCTTTCTGCTTCTAGAAAAGCCAGGAGGCAGAGCACAGCACAAAGGGCTGCACTAAATGGACCTGACAGTCACTGGAAGTGATTATGGTATCATGACATTTCTAAATATGCCCATTAGCTACTTGGGGGTGGGAGTAAAGACAACTCTGTGGTCAAAGCCATTAGCTATGGGTGCATGAAAGATTCCCAGGGCCCCCTCAGGCTGGTTATTTTTGCCAGGCATGTTAGGGTTCTTTTTTTCCCCATAGCAACAGCACCGAAGGGCAGCCACAAGCAATCCCCCACATCAGAAAGTCTGCAACAGACCATAGCATCTGTTCCTCAAGCACACAAACACTCAGCTCTACACTGGGCTGGGAAGGCACACGTCATGCTACAGAAATCCTGTCTTTGAGCAACCAGCCCTGAACATTACGGGAGGAAGCCAAGGCTGTCAATCAGCTTGATTTAACATGTGGAATTCAATTGTCATTCCCCTCTCTCTGGATGGCCCTTTGAGTTGCACGGGACAGGAAAAACAGTGTATGAGCACTTCCTTGGGGAGCCTCACACCATCCTCAGCCCTGTGCTGTGCTGGCCAGGCTCCTTCTGAAAACAAGCACGCTGCTGCCGGGCTGTTCCTGGCTAGCTGTGCTAGCAGGGCTGCTTAGCTGTAGTCCTCCACTAATGACTTATGGAGGGAGAGAGAATGACTGAGGGGTTTAACACTTGCTGGGCACATTGCTAACAAATATAGATGCATTAATGGACACGGTCAAGAACTTGCTCAGATGGCTCAGTAGGTAAGAGCTAAAGCACACGTATGCTCACACAGAGACTGGGAAAAAGCTCCTGCCATGACAACACTAGCATAGTTTTTGCTGGAGCCCACTCTCCTACCTGGCAGAAAGGGGATGATCCTTTGCTTGGGGTCTTTCTGCCCTCCTTCCATTGGAAACTTGTCCAGCATTTGCATCTAGAACAGGAAACGCAAGAGAGGTGATTAAAGTCAGTGAATAACAGACAACACAAGGCCACTCTAAGGCTGGTTCTCCTAACCAGCAGTGTGCTGAGACATCGTACACAGCACCATTAGCCAAAGTACAGCACCGAGGTAAACACACCCAACGCAGTGCCAGAAGCACAAGACCTTAGCGTCATCTCCACTATTTCTCACTGCCAATGTTGTTCATCACTGTAATTTTGCTCAGCATGGGTGATTTATGTAACCTGCACTTCTGAAACTATTAAGTTTCATCCTGATGGACCTCGGTCACTAAATCTCAGAAGCTCCTCAAAAAAGGCACATTTTAAGCTTATTAGCTCAAGCATAGCCCAGCACTGACACAGTTCCTGGACTACAACTGACTTGGACTCACAGCATCAATTCATATTTGCCTGCAAAAGGCCATGAAGTTGGACATCAGGTCTGGGGAACACTTTGTGCTACACAGGCTTTGAGGGATGAATGTTTTATGGTATCTTCAGCATTAAACAAATGATTTCCTGACTGATGCAACTACACTTAGTACATCTAGTCAGCAAAGAGGTGATAACCACCTCCTGCTTTCACTGGGTGCCTGCACTGGTGCTTCAACACATGCACACAACTTCCTTGCAGTTACTATGGTGCTTTACCAATGCCCTGGCAGGATCAATGTCCTCAGCATTTGCTTTACTTGTTCTTGCTGGAAAACACCATCTGGATTGGACTTAGCACTTTACACAGAGCAGAAAAGGAGAAAGCATGACCAGCCATCTATCCAACCACTCAGATGCTCCCTCCTTTGGAAGGAAGGGGAGGGAGATGCAAACTCCCCCTTGTTTTCTCTGGGGTATGGATCTGAGCTCAGTCTCCCATCACTTGAAGAGCTCACTAGTTCTAAGGGTATTTGAAACGGGTCTTGCCCTCTCTTATTTGAGCTATTGCACTCAGCATAAATAATTAAGTGCTTATGGAAGCACTGCAGACAACCTGCCCTGGGAGTGGCCTGAGCACCTACAAAGTCCAAACAACCCTTCTCCTCTGACCCAATGAATATTTCAAGTATTTCATGCAGGGAGGAAATCATGCAACCGGAGAGCCAAAGCCATTGATCCTGCGAGAGGCATCTGCAGCAGCCCTCACCCAGGAGGACAGGCACCACTGAGCCCCTGGATGCACAAGTCCTGCTTCCTCCTGCCTGATGCTCCACCACGTAACACTGGGAGCCCCTTCACCACATGGAGCCTATGCAGGGACAAACTGCGGGGTCCTGACATGCCCTGGGGATGTGCCCCACTTGGCTCCCTGGTTTTCATGGGTCTTGTTCTTTGGCACCTATTTTTCCACATGCTTTTTAAAGGTCTCTGCCCCTAGCTAAGGGCTGTGGACTCCTGCTAGGCATGAGCTTGTTTAAAGTGCTGTAACACTAAAGCTAAGAACTTTTTGTCAATGTAGCCCTCTGCACATCCAATAATTGTTGGGTTTTTTTTTCCTTGGATCTCAAATGCACTAAGATAAAATTCTTGAGGTTTGGTGGGCAGGGGGCAGAAGGAAGGAGGAATTTTTCCTACATTCTGAGACGGAATAAAAAACTCCCCCAACACTCCGAAAGACAACAGGAAAACCAAAAGAAGCTCTCAAATATTCTCTCCAAAATGAAAACAAGATAACTCAAACCCAGGATGACACTGAGCACAAACGCACCGTGTTTACAGCTGCTTCTCAAAACAAATTTGAGGGAGTTCATAACAAAGCGAATGACTCCAGGCTCAGCAATAACGGTGGTGACGTTACCAGCAGCCACAAAGTGAGCAGAGCAGGGATGAGGGAGAACTCGCCTCCCCGAGGCACTGCAGGCTCCCAGGGCAGCACCACTTCCCTAGCCTTTCTGGGCATGCAACACCCTCCTGCTCTTCCCTCAATCCATGAAAATAAGGGATGACACCACGTCCCCATTACCCTGTAAAACACCCGCGTTGTGCTACAGCGGAGAGGTGGGGAAGAGCTCGGGAAAGCTTGTGACTGGCAAAGGGTGAGCAAAACAAGTTGCAAACGCCGCACATCTGATTGCTGTTAAGCAACACAATACTCGAGTCACTGGAAGCTTTCCCCTCCTCTCAACTTTGAACGCGAGCTGAGGATCTCTCACTCCCAGGAGCACTAAGAGCCTACAAGGCACGAACGGTGCAAGCAGTGTTTTCTCCCATATGCACGTGCCTGGGCTGCGCCTGTGGCCAGATCTGCTCCCAACCATGTGATCCCACCAAACCCAGCCAGAACTTCAGCCCGTTTCTTCGTTTCCTTTTGCTTCACCAAAAGTGCCTCTTGTAGTGGCTGCTCAACGAGCAGGAGGTGGCATGGGGGCAATCTTGCTGCAGGCACCCTGCTGGAGCATCACCCCAGCCAGACCAGCCCCTGTGCTGCCTGCCATGGGTTGGTACCATCATGCCTGCGCATTCATAAACTGCTATTTTTTCTCTTGCTGGAGGGAGAAAAGTAGGTTCCAAGGTGCCTGGAGCACCCGCCAGCACACACAGAAAGGGAAGGTAGAGAACGAACAAGGCAGAGAGGCTGGTCACATGGACCCTTCCAGCCTGGTTGCCACATCACACAGCTCCAGAGAAGGCAACAGCAAATACTAGTTCATCAGTTTTACAAGGAATAAGCCTGTGGTTGAAGAACAGCTAAAAACCCCACTCCAATAAAAACAGTGCTGGTGCCACTGCAACCACGGCAGGCAGTTTGTGCTAGCAAGATACAAGAGCACACATCTGCAGAATCCAGCCCACGGGTCATGGGCTGATGGTTCTTCTGTAGCACTACAGATACAAAAGAAAACACAGAATAGTGATGGGAAAAGGTCAGTTCCAGACCTGAGAGGTGCCACCAGGAAGCCAGAGGAAGCCAGCTGGGAGGGTTCTATGCCTTGAGGTTCCCTGTATCCTTTCTGGCCCATCTTGCTCCTGCTGATTTTGCAGGATGGGGACTACAGCACAGGTTGTTTCACTGCTCTGTCCCAGGGGAGCCAAGGAGAGCAGGCACAGCTCTGGAAGAGGGCTGGAAGAAGGATAAAAGTGCAGCAACCCCACAAGCCCTAGGGGAGGGACACACAGATAGGCATCAGAAGATGGTCTGCAGAAACAAGGCAGGTCAGGGCAGGATTCCTGGGAGAGCACCTTTCTCCCTGGCTACAACAGGGAAAAGGGCTCCCCAGCCAGCAAGGAATTGTGGAAGAGAGGTGATTGGCATGGGAAGACTCCCACAAATCATATCAGCAGCAAGGGTTTCCGTCCAAGCTCCAAACAGGACTGCTCACATCACATTCCCAGAAGGGAAGACTTGCCCAGACATCCAAGATCCTGGGGAGAGGGGGAGATGGGGCAGACAGACACACGGCCTTTGGGAGCACAGCCTTTCCTGCCAAGCACAGGAGAGCAGAGAGAGGCCAAGTCTCACTCTCAGCAATGCACTCAGTCAGGTTGGGAAGAAAAATGAAGGCAAAAAGAACAATAACACTATTGTTTCACCCCTTCCAAGATTATTTCTAAGTATTTGTGACAGAATCTTGAAAAAAGTTGTATAAAATATTGGAGCAGATGCAGTTTGAAGTATTTGGTGTGCTTCGATTCTGCAGAAAGCTGCTGTAATCAGACTTTTCACCCATTCCTTTGCAGCAGGGAGGGTGCTCATACGGCTGCAATGGCCAGGGCACAGACACCCGAGTAGCATAGCCAGCCCCCAGCCAGGCTCTGACAACAGCACATCAGGATAGGGCATGTTTATCCACATTTACCTCCAACCTTATCAATTAGCTGGTTTTCTTATTAACCCAGAAATGCCTGGGCAGTGAGTCTCTTTGGAGAGAGCCATCGCTAAAGGTCTGCACACATCCTGGGAGCACGTGGTCCCCATGGCTGAGCTGCCCATTAATAGGACAGGCGATAACAGGGCCACCCAGGGAGAGGAAGCCTTTCAAGCGCAGCTTTGTATCAACAGCTAACAGACAGCTTCTTCATTAACAGGAAACTCGTAAGATAATATCCTAATTGAATCAATTAAGAGTGCTGCGGGCTGCAGAGGATCCTAGGGAGTGAGGAATGCATATGCTCAGCAGTATTCCCAGGAAGCAGACATTCAGGAACGGCTTTGCCCAAATAAGAGCTGATGGTGTAATGCCAGAGGGATACACCATGCATATGGTGTAACCCGAAAGCGCAAGGTGTATCCCTAAAGCAATATGTCTGCTGAAGGATCATGGCCCCAGGTCTAACAGCCTGTGAGCTGGCCCTATGGCCTCCCAGATGTATTCAAACTCTAAGAAGTCTGCAAAACACCCCAACAAACCCTCAAGCCAAGTGCCAGGGGTAGCGTACGTCATCGCTTTGCTGCTTCTCCTCTGTTCTCCATCATAGAACCCTAGAATAGTTAGGGTTGGAAAGGACCTTAAGGACATCCAGTTCCAACCCTCCTGCCATGGGCAGGGATACCTCACACAAACCATCTCACCCAAGGCTCTGTCCAACCTGGCTTTGAACACCGCCAGGGATGAAGCATTCACAACTTCCCTGGGCAACCGATTCCAGTACCTCACCACCCTTACAGTAAAGAACTTCCTCCTTATATCCAATCTAAACTTCCCCTGTTTAAGTTTTAACCCATTACCCCTTGTCCTGTCACTACAGTCGCTAATGAAGAGTCCCTCTCCAGCATCCTTATAGGCCCCCTTCAGATACTGGAAGGCTGCTATGAGGTCTCCATAAAGTGGAAAAAGTTTATACCTTTAAAATATAAAAGTGGGAGGGGACAAAAACCTCTTTTTCATTTAAATCTGATCTGGTAGAGAGAAAAATGTCAGGTGAAATGTTAAATATAGAGGTCCTGCCCTCCCCTGGTAACAATGAACCAGAAGGGCACAGGATTACTCTTGCAGCAAGTCCTCTGCAGCTGAGGGACTGTGGGATTCACGTTTAGCAAGCTGCTCTAAAGCCCAGGCTCTCCATTACTGAGCTTTAGGGCTTACGTGGCACGTATCAGGGTTGCAGAAGAGAAAGCAAGTCTTTGCCAAGTTACAGAGGGGATGGTGGCTCACACCACTGAACAGCAAGATATACCAGCACAGGCTGAGGGGTGATGAAATACCCAGGCGACGAGAACAAACTCTTCCACTCTTGCACAACACCAGGAGCTGATGTTGGAGCCAGGCCCCGAGCCCTAATCACAGGCATGGGGTGAGGGAACTTCCCCCCTTCTCTTATCAAAAGGATTTGCTTTGCCTGCATGACGGTGGTTCAGTGTAAAACCACATTCCTCCCTCCTCGTCTAGCAAGGGAGAGCTGACCTAATCCATGCCTGCACCAGACATGTCTGTTATCCAGAGCAGAGAAGTCCGCTTTTGACATACCCCGAAGGCAAAAGGGAAAAAAGAGAGTTCAACAAAAGGCTTCAGAGTCCAGCCGAGTGCATAGCGGCAGAATCACAGGAGACTCTTTGTGAGAGCCACAGCCTCCCCGCTGAGAGAAGGCAGCCGCTTGCCATGGGGAAAGATGGGTCCGAGCCAAGCCTGCTCTCATCCCACAGTCCTGAATCACCATTGGCCCCATCCCTCATGAGAGCGGGAGTGCTGCAGACAGCCAGGCACACCATGCGCCCCATTCTCCCTGTGGTGGCAAACTCCAGATGGGGACATTCACATGCACCGCTCACCCCGACCTCCACATGCTCGGTAGGGCATCAGTCATGTCTGCTCTTATGGGAAGAAAAGTCCTCCTCACACCTGATCCACTGATCCCCAGATGCAGCAGGAAAGGGACACAGGTCCAGCACTTTCCTCCTGTCACAGCAGCACCCTGGCCCCACAGGGATGTGATGAAGGACATGTCTGTGTGCTGAGAACCGGGAACTTTGCAGATCAAAGCACCCTTGTGCCCTGGAGCCGGCTGGTTTGGGCAACATCTGCCAAGCAGATAGTCTGGGAAAAAGAACATCTGGCAGCGTCTCACAGACTACTGATGTTTAGTCTCTGTGGCCCTACAAGAGGCACCTTCCCTGCATCCACGTGGACTGTCTGTGAAGACACAGGGGATGAAAACACAACAGCCCAGAAGACAGAAGGACCAACACAGAGCAAGCTCAGATCCCAAGCGTGGTGATGCTGAGCAAAGGAGGTCAAGCCTGGGAAAGGACTCCATTGGTGCGGCATCACGTAATGCCCATTCAACGGCCAAAGCAAGTTGAGTGTTCAAAGGCAGTAATGGGAGCTGAAGAGCAGGACAACTGAGCAGTTTCTGGATGACCACCATTTCTCCATAGTTCCGGCTGCTCTGGGCAAGGGATGGGTTCAAGTGCATTTTACACATTACCACTCAGAGGCAATCCTGATCCCCTCAGCACTAGGAAATGGCATCACAGAGCCTGGATTGTGAAAAACTGATGGAAAACTTTAAGCATCACTCAGCAATAGACAAAAAAGAATTAACTGAGGTCAGAGAAAAAAGCACTACACAAATTGGCAGCAGCTGCTACTGCAAGAGAAATTTCCTATGAAATCACAGGAAGCATTAGACAGAGGGAGACACTGGTGCCTGTGAAGTGCTCACTGGCATGGAGAGAGCACCAGACACGCGGCTGGGACAGGCGCACCCCACTGCACTCCCAGACCCAAGCAGCCCCTGGCCACCACCAGGCCTGTGTTACCCCAGGTGCTTGCCCATAAACCACACAGACCGTAACTGGGGAGGTGGTGGGCTCTGCCTGCACACAGGGGCTCAGAACATGTGGCAGTTTTACATCCCTAGGTTTGGTACAAGTGCAATGGTCCCCCAAAAGAGGTCAGACAAAAAGCGTCCGCTGCCCAGGAGATGTTTCCAGCCTGAGCACCCGCTGATTCTCTGAGCTCAGCTCCATCATAAGCAATTGAGACCACAATGGGCACTGCATGCCCACCAGGGATGCTGGGATTCCCAGGAAAGGACATGCTCAGCGCCAAGCACTGAACCCCTATAAGTCTGTGGTAACCTCAGTGTAAGAAGCTTCCTGTTTTATCATCCAGCCTTGAAGTTTAAACCCCTGAAATCCCTAAAAGAGTATCATGTTTATTAGCGATGAGAGATTGGGACTTTCTAGTCCCCAGTATCACTATCGCAACCAATGTGCTAATTGCAGCAGATGGATGAAAGAGAGAGACATGGAAGGAGAAAGATAATAGCCTCGTCTCCAGATTGGTGTCTCTGGTCAAGCCAGGTCCTGCTCCCACAGCCATCTGTGTCTGTTCTGTGCCCATCCACAAGAGCATTCAAAAAAAAAGAAAATAATTTTCCTAAGACACATTTGAGGTCTGTATGCTTTCAAAAGCAACAAATAGCTCCAGGTCCCCACTCTGAGGCACCCAGAAAGGAATGAGAGGGCAGACAAAGCTGCACCTTCCCAAAACCCAGCTCCAGTAAGGCATTGGGTGAGACACCCCAAGACAGTGGGATCCAAAATTACCACCTATTTTTGGTTGGCCCAAACAACTCCTGAAAAGCACTGCTTGCTTTCCATCCTTTTGTAAGCTTGGCAAGAATATAATTCAAAGAAACTAAGGAGAGAGTTTAGTATTTAAAAGAAGAAAAAGAAAACCTCAGATTTGCAGAACAGCAAGCAGTCTCCCATTTACAGGCTCCTCACATTGCTGCTGATCCCTCTGTCTGCTTCTTGGGTGATTAAAAGGCATTGCTCTTTACATACGATTCACTGGGGCTGAATCCTGGAAGTCATCACTCTCTTTACTGTACTTTACTAATCCATTTTCCATTTAATTTCTGATAATTGCAGCCTCTAGATGGCATTGGGTAGGCAGGTCCCAGACTGCACAGATGAGTGCTGAAAGCTGCAGCACTCCATGCAGGCACCAGGAGCAGAGCATTAACATCACCAAGCAACTGGTACAGCATCCATAATTCACCACCACGACCCAGCCATGGGAAATGACTCTTGCCGGTAGACGTGCTTGGGAACAGCGCAGCAATACCCGGCGCGGTCTGCACCGCTTCCTCTTCCCCATCCCGTCCATGGGAACATCCCTGCAGCACAGCCGGGACCGTGTCACACGGGAAGTACCCCTGGAAGGAACCTCAGCATGGGAGCTGGGAAGAGCTGCGTCCCTTGCCCCAGGCTGGTGACAAAGACCACAGAACCACCACCATAACCACTACCGGAGCTCTCACGGCAGCAGCATCCATAGCGAAGGCTGCAAAGACAGTTCATGTTCACCCACATCCTCCTCTCTAGCATCCCATACTTGGAAGACTGGAAAGTCGTGAGATTTAGTTTCTGCTGTGCAAATAGAAACAACAGTGGGGAAATACCAGCACATTTGTCCTGTTTCATGTGTTGAGCAGCCGAGGCATAGCGAGGGGGAGGGCTGTGCCCAAATACTCCAACCAGATCTAGTTTCACATCTAACACAGTGCTTCATGCCAAGAGGCAACCTTCAGTCAAGCATTGCAGTGACAGGTCAGACGGACCTGACATGCATGCCACCCCACTCGGAGCTGCATGCTTGCCAAAACCTCAAGATGACTTGTCCCTAGCTTCTCCCCCAAATAGCTCATAATGTGATTTCTCTTTGATCCCTCCCTTCCCCAAAACCTTCCCTACTCCAGACGAGAAGCAGACCAGCGTACATTCTTTCCTTGAAATTAATGCAAAGATTTCAATCTGTGGCAGGCCCAAACGTGATGAGACAAAGGAGCTACAGGCAGGGCTGCAAAAGCTGCAGTCCTACCACTTGGGAGAGCGCTGCTGGTCAGAAACACCAGCCTCACAATCCTCCTCTTGCATAAGACTTCTTGCTAACTATTTTCCCTGCTGTTCCTTCCCTAAATACAAACCCCATCTTCCAAGCAAGCACAGTCAGCAGAAAGGCCAACGTGGAGAGCTTTTCATCCCCACCCAAAGGAGGATATTCTGCTTGGGTTCATGGTGGTCCATCAAGAACAGCTCCATGGCACCAAGTGCAATTATGCAGGTAGAAAACGAGACACTACAAACCCCTGAGGTTTAACTGCCAAAACCAGGGTCTCCATTCGAAACAGGTATGCCTTAGTTCTCTAGCATGACCATGCTCCTTTCCACCCTCTCCCACCTGATAATAAAACTCACTGTATGGCAAAGACAGAAGCTGATGGAACCCCAGAGGCCTGGGTGAAGAGCCCCATGGACAGCAGAAACCAACCCAGCTCCTGCATGAACCCACCAAGGTCCCCACAGCATCCCCACCCCACACCAGCAGCACATGTCCCTCATGGAGCAGGCTGCCCTTGCATTCCCCCATTGACAGAAATGGTGGGATTTAAAGATGTCAAATTCATTGGTGCCCAAAGTCCCAGGTGAGCAGAAGCCTCTGTAGACTGCACATACCCACAGCCGCAGAGGAGCTTGGCACTGCCACCATCTGCATGATGACAGGAGAGGACTCTGAGCACTTCTAAGTTCAGCCCTTGCCAATGGAACGGAGCTTGCCAAGAAACTCTGCTTATTGCAAAACCAGAACAGTGCTGTTAAGCGATGTCTGATGGAGGAGGCCGGCCCCCGCGGCTTATAGAGGAGTTAATGCACTGACCGGGGAAGGGTTGAGTGAGCACCGAGCAGTGGAGCTGGGCCATGGGGTGTCCTGTGGGAAGCCTTTGGGAATGCATAAAGCAGGATGCAGTGCAACTCCAGTGGGAAGAATGCCGTCCTAACCTGGGATATTCACCCTTCCCCAGGGCCCAGAGCCAGCAAACCCAGAGGCACCGTGGAGGAGCCCCAGCAGCAGGCAAAGCGCAGCAACCCTGCAGCTTTCTGTGCACTTAAACAGGAGAACGCAGAGTTCACACAAAATTCAGCCCAAGCCACATGCCTTGAACTGCACCTGCTTTTTTAGGATCCAACCAGGATAAAGGGAGATTGAAGAATGCCAAGGTTTTCCAGCATAGCTAAACCTCAAAGGAGCACGAACCTTGACAGCATCTTCATCTTACAGCTCTCCTCTCTCACCACAAAGATAAACCTGACAGCCTTCAGCCAAATTCACTGATTGATAAAAAACAGCACGATTTTGGGGACTAAAGCAGCCACCTGTTGGCAGGTGGAAAGCAACTGCCCCCACATGGAAACCTCAGAGCTCCCTGGGAACTTTCCAGCAGGATTTATTTCCTGGAGGTGAAAGGAAGTGTGGGAGGGGGAGAGGAGGGGAACTGGAAAATGCTGATTTGCCAAGAAGAAAGATCAGCAGACAAGTATCCGTTTCAATTAACGTTTCGGTTTGAACAGCAAACCCCAACAGCTAAAATTAAAGGGATTCTTATTTGTTCACATCTTAAGTGACGCATCAAAAGGAAACCGGTTTTTGCAAAAATTAGTAGTGAAAAACCAAGAGAACTTTTTACACATCCTGAACGGAGCTTCTTTCTTTGCTAAAATTTAAACACCAGCTTTCTTCCCAACTTCGGGCAAGGAAACCTCACTATTTTGAGGAACTGCACAGCCTCCCAGCCAGCTTGGCACTCTGCGCGGCCGAACACAAAGGCTTCTTCAAACGGCTGTTTCATCAGCCACTTTCAGCATGTATGTGTGCAGTTAAAAAATATGGAATTGAAACTTTCTATTGACTGAGATTGGGTGAGAATGCCAAGATTTTGGGTCCCTACCAGAGGTGCTGGTAGTTTCCACACCCCAGTGCTCATGAGGCAGGAAAGGAGCAACGCCTGCTGCCAGCAGTGGCTCTACAGGTAGAAATTCTCAGACAGAGAGCAAGACCCACAACTTACTTTTCTAAGAAACATTTCCTGCATTTTCGAGCAATATTTATTCATAAAAACCCAAAACAAGCGAAAAATCCCCCCAAATGGAAGCTGCACTCTGCAAGGCTGAACATAGCAGCAGTGCGGATGGCTCTGCAGTGCCTGGGCAAGATGTCCCTCAATGTGAAGTTGCACAACATAGTTGAACCAACTGAACTTTTCTCCTGCAGCACAAAGACAGGGAGAGGTCTCCCCTCCACCCTCCTCCTCATCATTCCTGGAGCCCCTCCAAGCTTGCAGGGATGTGAGCTGGTTTGATGCCAGCATGGGGAGGACCAGCCCCAAGGGGGTCCCAAACCTCTTTACACCCAAACTCGGCACTGAGGGAGGCATTTCTCAAAGTCTGCTATAACAAAGTACCTCCTTCCTCCCCAAAAAGGTTAAGTACCAGAGCACAGTTGATGGTAAATGATCAGCAGGCTGAGCTTGCAGAGGAAATTCTCCACAAGGAATTCTCTGCGAGGTGCACAACAGCACCTTGCCTATTAAAAAATACCTGGTTTGGCTAATTTAATATGCTATCTGCACTGAAAAAAACTCATCTGAATGAAAGCTTTTTCTTGTTCAAACCCTAAAATTCTGTCATCAAAGACAGTATTAAAACAATAAATTCACCAACCTTAATTACACCAAATTTAATTTTGAAGATCGAATTTCCATGCTGCCAGGTAAAGACAGGCATAAACATCATTTATAATTCACCACTCAGTAAATCATTCCTACTGCAAAGGCCTCAAGATATGGTACCAGTAAGGCAGAAAGGCTCAGAGTGGTGAATTAACACAAGGAAAATGCTGACTCTCCTCCTGCCACCAGCTCACAAGGGAGACCATTTTCCACACAGGTTATTGTTCACATTGCAATTCTGGATAACACCAGAATATAGGATTTACCATAAAACAGGGTGTAGAGCAGTACCCAGCAGCCTGGGGATGTGTGAGATCCACAAGGTGATGGGATGATGGGCAGAAAGGGTGCCATGCACCCGGCAGCACTGGAATACTCTGTGACAGTGGAGAACCACAGGGTTCTACAGAAGCAAAGGCACAGCCACAGCCACTGGCAGGAAAACCACGGAGTCACCATGGCATCAAAAAGGGAACAGGCTGGCTGCTGGAGCCCTACAGCATCCTCCCGCTGGCACCACATCTCATTTTCCCCTCTCCATTTTCTGGTTAAGGAGGTTCCCCTCCCCACTCCCGGCCAACTGGAAGGCATGAATCACAGAGGAAGGGCAGATCCTGCACACCCATCCTTCTCTCCCTGCGAGGTCTCCCCTAGTCCAGCCTGTGGAGCTGCCTTGCTGCAGATGGCACAGATGGGCCTCCCTCATCCCTCCCACAGGATGCCTGCCACATACCCAGGAAAGTCTGTGCTGGATCCCAGAGATAGCAATGAGAAGCCTGACAAGCCTCAAGGCAGAGAGAATATAGGAGAAGGAAAAAAAACATGCAAGGAAAGAGGAAAGGAACATCACTTCTCAGATGGAGCAGAGCACTGGGAAGGTACAGCAAACGGTCAAATTCTTCACTTGTCCCCAGGCACATGAGGAAGATCACTGCAGAGGTCTACACCTCACTTTGCAAGGGGACTCTGAGACTGCAAGACATCCTTCACCAAAAGCACTTTTAACAGCCAGTGTGGGAGCAGTGATTTACAGCACTGTGGAAGACCCATGACATCCAATGAAAGGCACAGAAAAGAAGTGGAAAATCCGGACTGCAGGAGAACATATTGTTCTTTCAGCTTTATCACCTCCCTCTGCAAGGGCAGGAGAACCCC
Organism: Lathamus discolor; assembly: GCF_037157495.1. NCBI lineage: Eukaryota > Metazoa > Chordata > Aves > Psittaciformes > Psittacidae > Lathamus > Lathamus discolor. Next base: position 10,606,713 of record NC_088893.1, on the reverse strand, counting down.
GGAGCCACCATGGCCCTCTGCATCTCCCAGCTCTTATTTCCATCTCCCATTCACCACAAAACTACACAGATGCTTCCATTTCCTAGATGCCCACAAAATATGTGTAGTGCATGCTATGGTCCATACTGTATCATACAGATTTAGCATTACACACAGGACCTGGCCATTTTGCTAAAAAGATCAGGACTCTGAGACACTTTGTGATGTTCCATCCTTGGTTCTTCTGCAAGCAGCTTGAAACTGGTTTGTTTCGGATCCAGAGCTGCTGCTACATGACATAAATTGCAGATCTTTCCACCAGAAAACTGAGCTGCATTAGGTTGATTAAGAATGACTGAGACGCTTGCATCAGCCCAGACCCACACAAACCTCATCAAAGCCCCTGGCCACAACCAGCTCCAGGCAGGCACCTGGGCACCTCCCCATGGGCTGGAGAGGGGCCAGCAGTGAGCTCCTGCCCTCCCAGGGATGCCCCTCAGCCCTCCCATGAATGGGGCAGCTGAATTTCCAGGGCTTTTTCATTATGTAGCTGGGGAGTGGAAGGGCATCAGCTCACCCAGAGACAGAGAGAGGAGTGTAACCCCTCTCCTTGCGTTACAGCACAACTTTTAAACACATTACTGAAATAAACCCACAGCAGACGGTCAGCAAGGATCTTAGTTCTGACCCTAAGGAGGCAAAACTTTTTACCTCTCCATCTTTATGCTTCCTCTCTCCTGGGTTACACTCAGCAGAAGCTCCCCTACAGATTGCACCCACCAAGCAAAGCTTTAAGTGGGACACACTTCCCCCAGGGCTGGGAAGCAAAGCGCGCCTCCTCCAGCTACTCTGCCAAGTTTCCAGAGGGAAGGAGACAGGGGATGCCAGCAGGGATGAATGAACAGAGCCTGGGCTCAGGAGCCAGCTCTCCTTTGCCACAAGGCCACCACGGCAGGGCCAGGCGATGAGCCTGGGAACAAGAAAGGATCATCTGATGGGAGCCAGCAGAGATGGCAGCCAGGAGGCGAGTGGGAGCCCTCAGGGCCTGTAGCAAACCAGCAAGAAGCAAAACTGCTCCGGAGGCAAGAGGGAGGGTGGCAGAAACCTGGCGAGGGTGCAGACAAAGCCTGCGGAGCCACATGCTTGAAGCAAAAGGAAAAGGCAAATGCTGGCCATCAGCTTGGAATAAACCAAAACTCATCGAGCGCTGCTCCCAGCAGCTGCTCGAGAAACAGCTTTAGCTACGAGAACTGGAAATGATTGCTGCTGCAGACACGCACTGCCCGCGCTCGCCCCAGTGTGCACCAGCCCTGGGAACTTCCATCCGTACGGACTCTCCAGGAGGACAAGCTGCCGTTTCCCAGAGGCAGGCACGGCTTTCAGCAGCTCACAGCCCCGCTCGCTGCCAGGCATAGAACGCAGCAGCTAGTCAGGGTGCCAGCTAGAGCCAATTATAACTCACTGACCTGCCTTGGCGCTAGCACGCATGGGAATGCGCTGGCTCCCGCCTGCCAAATGCTGGAAAGCTATAAATGGGAGACATTTGGAGAGAGGAAAAATTAAGGAGCCAACTTTTAACTAGGCTGAAGTGCATTGGACCATGCATGCTCCCTGTGAAGGGAGAGAGGAGGAGAACGATGATGATCTCTGATGCACTGCTGGAAAAATATAGGCTGGATTTTACAGACAGAGGTAGTCTTTAGTTAGCAGGAACCGTTTCTTCTGTCGGGTTCGATTACAGCAATTCACTGTTTCTATACTTCTGCACATGGTGCTTAAGTTCACAGCTCTCAGTGCAGTCCTCTGGGCACAGAGGAAACAAATAGTTGCTTTACAAAGCAGGAACCTTGCCGTAGGAAGCTGGGGGGTTTTTCTTGTCCTTGGTCACGCAAGGGCCTGTCTTTCATGATCCAGCTGTCTAACAGCGAGATCCTGGTTTTTTGTGGCAGGGTGAAACCACAAAGTACATTGCACACGCAACCCTGCAGAATTTTGCTGAACTCCATAAACCCTGGAGGAAAAAGAAATCCCCAAAGTGCTGAAATAAGATTCCTGTTACGAAATAGCTATCGAAAGAACCTTGTTTACAATCCCTGAACACAGAAAGACATCCATCCATCTCCTGCAGCCACAGCGCCGCCGAGATGCCTTAGGGCTTTTGCATCAAAGAGGCTGCCAGGACCAGCCATGACCCAGAAGAGGGGTGTAATCTACCTGGTGCCTTGGCTTGTGTTCCCACCTGAAGGGGCCTTGTGCTGTTGGGTCACACTACCTGGCACGTCTGCCCCTTGCGTTTCATATCTGGAGAATTAAGATAACATCTACTTCACCTTTGTGAATGCTGTGCCCTGCCAGGAGCCCAGGTTGAAGAGCAGACGAAGAGGAGGTGTGGTGGTGCAGGCAGAGGAAGGCGAGCACAGGGCTCACAGTACTGGAAGCAATGCACGAGGCTCATTTTAATTTTTCAAGAGTCCAACTGCCTGAAACAGGCTGATGAGAACAATTCTTCTCTGTGTGCCAGATAACGCCTTCTGAGCACATTTTAATGCAGTCTGAATTACTAAGACACTGACTTTTCCTCCCTCCCCATCTTTGCCTGGTGGCTGCACGCACACAAGTAGTGCAGAACCCCCTCCAAAAGAGCTAATCTATCCACCACATGGAGAAGACACGCACAGACCGTTGCCTTTTGCCAGTTTTCTCATAAAAGCAGGCACCACTTCAACAGCCTATTTTTTCTGTGTTACACACAAAGCTGTTGGCCTGAGGGCTGCAGGGCTCTCTCCAAGATGACATCGCTCCAGGTGGGTCAAAGCTGAAAGATTCCAGCTAAGAACCTGAGGGATTTCTTAAACATATGGACAAGCAAGAGGACTGGGAAACACACTCAATGCACACGCAGAAAGGAGTGAGGGAGAGAGCCAGAGCCAGCTTTAATGTTGCTTAAAATTCTAATTTTTTCTGTCTGAATCATGCATTGAGCACACTTACTCCAGCTTATATCACATCTCTATCCCTGGGCTCAAAATTAAGCCTCTGTGCAGAGAAGCAGCCATGCAGCATCACCCTCTCCTATAGCAGTCACATCTACGATATCGTGTTCAAACCTCCTGTCTTATTCAGTGCAGTCCTTAAGCCTGTGCTGGCTGGGATTTCTTTCACCATTTTTGTAGAATTTAAATATCTTTTTTTCACCAGCAAATGAACCCAGTGAAATTGAAATATTATTATGTATGTTTCCTGTTAGTCTCCTCATGCAGTAATGCCCTTTTGGTCAGAAACAAGAGGAAATGCTTCAGAAAAGGGCCTTTTTGTGGAAGTAGAAAAGAAGGAGCAAAACGGCTCCTGGTAAACCCAGGACACAAGGACAGGGACCGAATGAAAGGTTTCTGACTACAAGGGGAAAAGCCTGGGATAAACTGTCCCCAAGGAAGGCATCCTGGAACAGAAGTGGCAAATGCTTCATCCCTGGCAGTGTTCAAAGCCAGGTTGGACAGAGCCTTGGGCGACATGGGTGTGAGGTGTCCCTGCCCGTTGCAGGTGGTTGGACCTGGATGATCTTAAGGTCCTTTCCAACCCAAACCATTCTAGGATTCCATGAATGGCAGTTTCATTTTTAAGGGCTTGCAGCTACCTGCCAGAGGAAAAGCCTCTGCTTCGGTGGCAAAAAGGCAGGACATGGTATGAACAGCAAAGCCTGCTCCAAGGCGGAGCTTTGAGAGCCGGCTCCATCACAGCTCGCAAGCAGCTCACTTTGTGAGCAGCTCACTTTGTGACCAATGAAGTTGCTCCCAGATGCAGAGCCACACACCTTGCTGTCTGGGGTACCAAAACAAGACAGGACTGAGAAGAGCCAGGCAAAGACTCCTGATTGAGGAGAGGATGGCTGCAGCTGAAAGGCAGAGGAGGTTGAGGACATGGAGCAGAGCTCCTGCTCAGGGAAAGCACTGGGGTCCAGTAATAGTGGTAAAGGTGAAAAAGTGTAGGGTTTGGATGTAGAGGACATTTTAGAAGCACAGCAAGACAACAGTGGCTCCTGGTCACATGAAGACTTGAAACAACCACCATCGTGGCTGACGAACTCATAATTACAGAGTGGGGAAAAAATGTTTCTTTTTGGGGGTTTCCATAAAAGAAACACAAAATACAAGCCAGTATCTGTTCTCTAACCAACAGTGTTGCTTCTTACAGCCAACGGTTTAAAGAGGATCCTTCCAAGAGACTTGTTAACCTCCTCCCGAGTGATGCATCCAGCGTGATCCAACAAAGCCCTGTAGTCACTGCATGGCTCTTCCCTCACCAGCAGGGCTGGAAGTCTCTCAGGCATGCAAGACCTCAGTCCTCTATATCTGTCCATCAGAGACAGCCACTCACATATCTGATTACCAACTTCCATGCCAGCTAACATTTCCAGCGTACTTGCCAGCCCCAGTTAGTGTCCCGAATACAACTGGCATCCTTGCAAGCATCAATCTTATTGCCTTTATTTCTTCGGAACAGCATCCATCTGCTCCCAATAGCTCACATCTGGCATACTGAGCATTATGAAAGATTCTCAGTCCTGTTCTAAGGAAATTATTCCTCCAGCCAAGAGATTCATGCAGAACTCAGGTTAGTAGCTGTAGTTACAAATTTACTACAAATCATACTTGAGGTTTCAAATTTCAGAATTACAATTTTCATCTAGATTTTGTATTTAATCCCTGTAAAGTTGCTCTTATGTAAATTGTTGTGTGACAGAAAACATTTATGGAGAAAGAAAGGAGGAGAGGTGGTAGGAATCTGAACACAGAACCCACACAGCAAAAACACTCCTGAACACTGCCCAGGCTGCTGAAAGTTTCCTCCTGCAGTGGGCAGTGTATAGGAGATGGAAGTGGTATTCCTCAGCTTAAGCATTTGCTTCCCAGTTTCACTGCCTAGCATAGTACACTAAGTCTTCCTCTGACAACCCCAGAGCAGGAAAGGGTATGACCTGCACCTTCCCAAGGGATGAGGGCCACTACTTCATCTGCTCAAAACACTGGACCAGGACGAAGCAACCTGTGCCTCATGCTGAGACACACGAGCTGAACTGCAGAACGAATATTGATCATTAGCTCTTGGCAAGGGGGTGACAATCTCCTGTGTGACCATGGTCAATGGGACGAAAGCATGTAATTAGGCAGAAGAAGATCCTGACACCCTTGGAAGACAACAGCAGGATGGTGCTTGGAAAGGCTGTTTACAGCCCACAGCAGTGAGCTATAAACTAGGACTTTTGCAGAAGGGGCTCACCCTCGGGTATCAATGGCAGCCAAAGGGAAGAGCTCTGCAAGTTCACAGTATTCAAACAACACCTTGAACTCTCCCAGCTAATAACAGCACAGCCTGAGGCATTACTGCGACCAGCAAGGCGGCTTTTGACATTCCCCATTCCAGTATGGGGAACATGGTTGGTCTGATGCTTTTGCATCCAGATGCGGCAGAGACCAACGCTGTGAGCACTCCAGCCTTCATCCCTGTTTCAGCTGAGCTGGCAGTTTGTGTTTTGTCATTCCTGCCTGGCTGGGGAGGCATGGACACTTTGCCCTCTGATTGCAGTGGGAGCAGCCCAGCCGGCGAGGCTGTCAGTACTAAGCGTGCATGTGTTTCACTTGGCCCTACTCCTAAAATAATTGTTTGGCCACAATGGAAGGTGACAAGCGATTCAGCTGTGGGATATTCCACAGGGAATATGAGGAGAAACTCCCCAGCCACTCACATGATGGTGCCTGCGCTGCTCCAAACTGCAACGTCACATCATTCCCCAGGGTCAGCCCTCACTCCTGGCCCAAGACGTTCTTCTCCTCTCCCCTACTTGGATCAAATGGCTTCCTTGTCCTCCTGGCTGGGTTAATCAGGAGGGTCACTGACAGCAAAAGAGGGTGCACCAACCTTGACCCGAATGTGGCAGGAACTGCTATAGAAAAACCAAAACCCTGCTCAGCTTCCGGCAGGAGCATGGAAAGTGCAGCCAGAATCACTGGGAACTTAGATATGGAATTAACAAATATCTCTACCCAAACATGCATGTTCTGTGATTGCTCAAGGCCCTAAATATGCATAAATTTGGATGGATTTTCACTGGAGAACATGAAAGACAGATTCTTGACACAGGGATCACCTGCGATCAAGTTTCCAACTCTTCCTCCAACACATCAAAAAGATCATCAGAACTGGACCCGGGAGAAATATTTTCCCCTCTTACTACGCCTTCAGAAGCAGCTGAACCATTTTTGCCAGTCAGTTGTTTTGTGGGGGTTTTGGGTGGTTTTCTACTCTTAATAACCAAAGGCATGAATAATTTCCAGCATGGAAAATTTCTGCCTAAAGAGCTAAATTTGGCACAGAATCATCCAACAGTCATATAATAAAGGCCTCCAGCAACAGCAACAGTCAATGCTACCAATCCTACCTAGAGCATTTTTTTCCACTGTGCTAAGAGGTTTTGTTTCACTCCTTGCCTTTCAATCCAATTTCCACTGCACTGCACCACAAGTTTAACATAAGGATACCAGGAAGCATGTGCGATAAGGGGGAAGGAAGGGAAAAACCACAACTTCATTCATTCTTTCAACAGAGCCAAAAAGGAGCAGTTATTTCTTTTTTAAAGAGAAAGCTACAGGGAACAGGGAAGGGGAACATGATTGCTTTATACCTTCCTATGTATGTATGGGAAGCTATACATATTTATATATTTATACATGTATATATATAAATGCACAATATATATTTATACATAAAGCATCTCTGCCTCTAAAGATGCTGCAGGGTGTTTTGCAGAAGCAGCTTGAGTCTCTGGCTTCACACACTCTCCAGTGATGACGCTTCCCATCTAGGAGCATGCACAGCTCCAGCCAAGATGGAAGGGGAGGAAATGAGGAAAGACAGCCACTATTTCCCTACATGTTCTTCCTCACAAGGAACAAGGCAGCCCAGGAAAACAGCACATTTGGAAGCACAAGTTTATCACATATAAACTCCAAAGGACTGTGCCCACCTCGCAGCAAATGATGGCATGGGCTTGGCCACCACCTTGCAGCACCAGTGAAGATGAGATGCTGCAGAGAAGGAAACTAGTTCCATTTCCTTCCAGCCCTGGCTGTAGCCCAACAGCTGTTCCCTGTTTATTTACTTTAATATTTCCTTGGTTACACAAGCAGCAACACACAGCTTAACCCCTGCCTGCACCAGCAGCCACTTGTGCCACCCTACCTTACCTTGCCTGGCACGATGCTGTGGAACAGCATCATGGGGCAGGGTAAGGACACCCAGGGTCTTGCCAAAGCTGGGCTCTCAAAGTGTTTACTCCATGTGCTCACCCTCACAGTCATATCCATGGCTCTGCAGAAAGTGCCTTGCTGGGCAGGAGACAGGGCATCACAGATGTGAGCAGCCGTCCCACACAATCCTAGGCTTACGCAGGCTGAACTGACACCAGCTGAACCTGGGAAAACCATCTGGATTCCCATGGGCTTGCTTGGCTGGACAGACCCAGATGTGCTGTAGTTTTAACAGCGTATTTGTGCCTGGATGCAGCAATTTCAGGAAAGGCAACCATAGCACCCTTTCAAATAAAGCATAAAGTGATGCTCAGCTTCACCTGAGAGGGTCACCGCAGACAGAGGGTGCCCAGCTCCTCCCCCGGTCCTGTGCACAGACCATAAGTGACATGGCAGTGACAACTCTGGCAGCTGCTGCTGGTCCATAGATCCCTTCATGCATTTTCTTTCCTCATCTGCACAAAGCCTGTTCCAACAGCTCCATTTGTATTTTGGCCCATAAAGCTCAGCCAGACCCCTTGGCTCATCTCCCCCGTGGAGGGGGTGGAAAACACCCTTTGCCTGCCCGCCCAGAACACCAGCTTCAGTTTTCTGCAACCCATCCTCTCCCAATTGCCTTTCCAGCCTCCTCTCTCCCTCCTGACTCCATTTTCTTCCTGGCTCCCCCCAACACCAGGAGGTAATTGCTAAAGCAGCTGCCCTCTGGGCTGGCAGTGCTCTGCATTTCCCCAATGTCTGCTCCCCAAAACACCAGCCAGTGGGACACAGGCAGAGGGAACTGGCGCTTGTCAACAGCAGCCCTGTTTTTCTGGGACAGCAGCATTTATTAGCTCTGCAGGGATGGACTTTGGGCCTAACTTCAACAAAATCCCCTCAAAGCAAACAAAAAACCCAACAAAACCCCCACCGCTTGCAGAGGTTTGCAGGAATTCAAACGCACCTACACAGCCCTGTGTGCATTAGTCCAGGGAGTGACAGCAGAACTGTAACACTTGGGACATGCAAAAGACCTCGGGTGTCCCCACCAATGCACAGGAGGCACTGGAGCAAAAAGTCCAGCTCTTGGGGTTGGCTTGTTCCTGGTTTCTCAAGGATGTCCAAAATTGCATTCAAGTTTCCTCAACCCAAAACATTTTCTGGGAGATGACAAAAGGTGTGCTTAGTGTAAGGCAGAAACGGCGCTTCCCAACTGACCACATCTTTCAAGCCAAAACCCCAAGGAGTGGTGAAACGCTTACCTGCAGGTCAAAGAACTTGCTGTACCGTCGGTATATGACTTCTGTGGACCCATTGGACCAGGTGACTTTGATAATGTATACCTGTGGGGAACAAAGGAAGAAATCAGAGAGGAGTGACTCAATGACCTGTACCACAACCCAAAAGCTGCTAAAGCTCCAGCGCAACCCCACTGCTGGATGTCAACCAGGGAAGTTCATGGGAGAACTTGAAGTCATTTCAGCAATACAAGAAAATATTTCAGTGTAAATTATGAAGCTCCACTGATGTCTACTAAATCCCTATTGCTAGTTGCGAACTAAGACAGCTCCCCACCCCTAAATAGGGACATACATCGAATGTGAAAGGGTGATTCTGTGTAAAACCACAGCTGAAGTTACTCCAGACACAACCACATTACGAGCTAATAACTATGCCGTGGCTGTCCCATCTATGGCTGCAGCATCAAGTTTGATGTTGAGATCCCAAAGCCCATAGGGTGCAGCACCAAACACCACTGCCAGCCCAGGTCCCAGGGCTGGGGCTTGCAAAGACTCAAACCCAGAAGGTGTGAAACTCCATCTGTCCTGCCATAAGCAGCTCTGAGGTTTTGTTTACTTAAACTTGCTGGGGTGCAAATTACCTCCTGTTCTTTAAACTGGCACACAATCAATGATGGTAATTGCAGGTTATTCACAAGCTTTTACTGGTGATGGATGGATAAAAAAAGAAAAGCCTTTTTTTTTGTTTTGTTTTTTATTCTTCTATGAAAGACAAGAAGCAAATAACAGGATTAAGCAATTACTTATCTAATGTCCTTGCTGCTTGTTCACAGAAACCAAAGATGACCCCCCATGAGACACCAGTGTAACACTACCAGTCTTCGCTAATTGATAACAGATTGACCAAGCAGAATGCTAAGCAGAATGAGGGCATGTGCACTTTCTCTTCTAACTGTCATGTCCTGCTTATTTCCACCAGTAATTCGAGTGTTGATTCACTGAAGCAGGAACAAACATTCAGAAGCTCAGGTGGACAGACCTGCTAGAACTTCAGCTAACATAATTAAGTGTGAGGACTCCTAAGATGCTGTTTTAGTATTTCAAATGGAATCCATCAAGAGTTTCACAAGGTTTCTCACATTTTTCCAGGTCCTGGAATGTGACCAACATCCCAGCCCAACATCGAAACTCAAACACCAGGAGATTCAAATGGGTAGCACAGCACTGAATTATCTGAGCTCATCAAGCCTGCTCAAATGCTGTACTAAAAGAGTCTAACCAAAACTCACTCTGCTGCTCAGAGGGCTGACGCTGCATGACCCTCCAAGGTGAGGAGACTCGGGAGACTCCTGAGGAATGACGCACTCTTTCCAGTGGAATCACTTCCAAATTAAGTTGGAAAAAGAGGCAGCAAGATGAAGCAAGTCCTTATTGCTAAAATAAAGAACTTCAGTACTTTCAACCCAGCAACTCAATGACCACTTCTCTTAAACGAGATGATCAGCCCAAACACAGCTGTAGGCACTCTGCTGACTTGCAGTGAGCTGGCTGGGTGTCACAGGCACCACCAACATCTCCCAGACAAAATCTGACTCACTCAGCATCATCTTACAGGCTTTATTCAGCTAATCACAACCCTCCCCATTCACAAATTCTTTTTTTGAGCCAAAAGACCTGCTCTTTCTGCATATTAACACAAGGAAGACAAAGGGCTTCTTCAAGACAGCATCTGTTGCAGCTGTGGAACCTTGGATGGACTATGATTTGCTGCAAGGGAGGCCCAGACACTGTGCTTACTTACCACAAACATGGCTTGACAAGTACTCTGCATTGGCTCAGGTACAATGTCCATTCAAGAACATGCTTCTAGACGTCAGCAGGTCAGATACAACTTGGCTGGCCACAGTTCGCAATGAAAACAGATAAAGTTGCATGACACGGCCTCTGAAGTATGTGACAGCATCCGTACAGTCACCACCATGCCATCAGAAAACTAAGTGTTAACTTGATGCTAAGTAAGCATCCAAGCTGCCTTTACCCTCACTGCAGGACTTGCCATCAAGCCAGCATGAGCTCATTCTGGTTGGAAGCTCAGCTGATATCCCAGCTTTCTTACCCAGTCTACAGCACTTTACGGGGTTATATCACTGCTGGCTGGAGAAAGCCTTCCACTGGGGCAGGAGGAAGAGCCAACTTTTCTTCATTGTTTATTCCTATCCTGCCTTTATTTGGAGTCAACAGCTTATTAGACTGGGATTTTAATCAGGATGTGGATTTGCTCAAGCCAAAATGAATTCAAAGCTCTTAAGTGTAATAAAGCCATGAGATTTGAGGGCACACCACACTTTATTACACCCTTTGCAACTGAAGGAAGGAGCGCTTCTCCCAGCTGATGAGCTCACTCTGATTTTGCTGAAATGAGAATCTCCCAGGAGCCTGGATAACAGTTTCTTGCACGTCCCATTTGGATAGCGGAAATGTCTCCAGGGGCATCTCTGTGCCTATTTGTGGAAAGCAGAGAAGATGGGGAAGCCCACAGGAACAGGAGCTCCTCAGTATCGATAAGAACACTGTCTCAGTAAAGCTGTGTTCCTCTCTCCTTGTAAATATTCCTTGTCCTGTACTCTGCTGTATCCCACCGAGGTATTCTGGTGGCCAAAACCACCACAGATCTTGGTCTCTGCCAATACCTAATCCAGCCCCTGCTGTCCTACGGCTAAAAAAGACACCAGAAAACGTAACTCAGGTGATATCTTCAACTGACAACACAAGTGCAGATTTTGAAAGGTACGAATGGTGCCATTGGCCACTCAGTGATGGTTTTGACACGGACTGGAGGTGATGAGGCACCAAGCTCCCATAGGCACCAGGCTCCCATAGGCACCATCCCTTTCTCAGGTGCTTTTGGAAGACACTTTCAATAATCAAGACAGTTTTTAAAGCATTGCACTTGGTCTGAAGTGTCCCCTCCTGGCCTTGCTGCACTATGTCCTGCCAGGAGCAGCCACCACGAAGTACCAGCTCAAACAAAGCCAATTTTGTCCTGGTAGGATCCACACCATCACTGGCTCCCACAGCCCTTGATCCTGCAGAGGCTGCTCTGAGGACAGACTTTTTCCCAGCCTGCCTGTGTGGATCAGGGCATGTGGAAACAGTTATTTCATGGGTTTTCTCCAACTCCAATTTCTATGGTCCTTTAAAGAAATAACACAGAGAAACCACCAGCAGGCCTTTTCCATGGAAAGCGCAAAAGGATCTCCCAGGGCTGCAGCTAGCACTGCCTCGGGGACACGTACGCAGGGGAAGCACCGCTGGGAAGAGGGGAGCAGCTGCTCGGATCCCTCCCCGTGTTTCCCTGAGGGGTGTGGAGAGCCCAGCAGATGGCAGGGAGGCAGCGGGCAGCCAGATCCAAGAGGGGGGCTCTGGACCCCCATCACGTGTGCTGGGCCCCTGGCCAAAACCAACAGGCAGAGCTATCTAAATATGTACAGCCCTTCCTGGGCCAGCGACAGGGTCTGCACCATGGAGGGGAACTAGCTGACTCGGTGAAACCTGGGAACCAGCAGCTCCCCTCCCTCCGGGAAGGATGCCTTACCATGCCCCACTCCCATCCCTTGCTCTGCTCCAGCCTACACTACTGCACACGTGCCACGTCAAAACCAGTCTGATGCCTGAAGGCAACAGGCCAAGCTGAGGTTTGGAAGCAGTCACCAGGCAGAACCCAATCGCTTTTGGCAGAAAATACCAGGACTGAACCCTCTTTAGCTTCATTTCAGCCATGGATTAGGGGGGAATAGCTGAAAATCATGCCCATGCTTCTGAAATCCTTGAGACGCAGCTCATGGTGTTTGTCCTACAATAGCAAGGTGATAGAAGCACAGAGCTTTCAGGGTCACTCATATACACAAAATCCTGCTTTCAGGATTAAAAGAGTCCCATGCCTGCACACTCAGCCCCCCATCGCTCCTCTTCCATCCACCAGCTCCCCTGCCCTCGAGCCATGAAATCACAGTCCTACACTGCAGCAAGCCCATTGTTACAGAGCAGGAGGAGCTCCAGACAGAACAACCTTGTCAGCCACAGCAAGGCTAAAACAAGACCTGCCCTCCGCTCCCAGGGGCCATGGGGACAGTGCTGGAGGTGCAGATGGATCTTTAATAACAGAGGAGAGGAGCCCTTCACATTAACACCAAACGCTCTCTACGCTTCTGTCCTGTGGAGGGCAAAAGCAGATCAGATCCTTCACAGAATATGGAAGCCTGCAAAAGGCTGAACTCTGACACACACCACAGGGATTTGGGCTCTGTGAACTCCCTACATTACAAGTAATTGGTCACATACGAACTACTTAGAAATCACCAGCTGGGAAGCTTACCATCGGGACCACCACTGCCCAAGATTCTCCTTGGTCACATTAAAACCCAAGTCCCCTAACCAGTAATATAAAGATGCCCAGGGGATCCTGCAGCCTGCCTGGACAGACATCACAAGCTCGGTCCCCATGGCATTCCTGTAGCATGACCCCACGCCTGTCACTGCTCTCCCCAGCATCTCTGGAGAGGCAGCTCAGAGGGAGAACAGGCCAGTGGAAAGCGGGACTGAAAACCTTCGTAAGGGACCTGTCAAAAGATGACAGGTTGCTAAAAGAAAAGCAAATGGCACCCGGCCAACTGTAACAGAGCTGTCAAGGAGAGCTGCCATCAGCCCACACAGCAGCGAGGGTGCCCAGGGGAAACACTGCCAACTCACAGAGGCTGAATGCCTGAGGGACATCCAGGACACCCCTCCTAAGCAGGAAGGCACCCCAGGCAGGGAGTGAGCTCCAGTGTCAGGCAGGGAGGCTGCAGGAGCCAGCTCAGACACACATCCAGAGCAGCCAAGTCACAGGGACCCGAGCGCGAGAACAGAGGGGACAGAAGCCAGCACGAATTATCTCTATCTGAAAGGGCAGCCAGAGATTTAATGCTATTTTACTTTTTTCCCCTCAAAGAGATGAGCAGCAAGCATAAGCCTTGGGAGCTGCCAGACCCCAGAAGTGTTTTTCCAGAGACTGATAAAGAGCCTCAGTGCTGCAGATTGCAATGGCTCCTGGTGACTTCTACCACCCAAAGGGACTGAGGGCTCAGGAGTCCTTCACAAGCCCTCATTCTTGCACCTTCCTCAATAGGCACACTGTCCCGTACAACAACATGGCTAGAGAGAGGGGATGATTCAAGCGGCTGACTTGAGGCTATGGAATTAAGAACAGATACTTCAAATAAATCAAATAATAACAGAAACAGTTTCCCGTTCTGAAACACGAGGCCGTGTGACCTCCTGGAAGAACCACTTCTGGACTCCTTGCATAAACACACTGTGGACATACACAAAACATGACCTGGGAAACAGCCTGGACTGCTTAAATCCGAGATGGAAAAAGGCAGACTGAAGCTGCAGGAAAACCTAGAGCTACAGTTTCAGCCTCTCTCCTCCCATGGAGGAGTTTTCCCAAGTTTTCCAAGGAGACTCGCAAGGCATCCTGTCTGGACAGGGGCAAGTAAGGCTTTGGGAAGAGGGCAGCTGCTGGCTGGCCTGGGAGCTCTCTGCTGGCGCTCAGTGCATGGCTGAATGGGGCAGCAAGTCCTCCCTGAGCTCAGCACCATCCAGCTACACCAGCTTGAGGCCAGGAGCAGCACACCCATACTGACACAGCCCTGCAGCCCTCCCTGGGCAGTTCTGCAGCAATCCCTGAGCTTCCACAGCCCCAAAGCATCCCCTCACCAGAGCTCCTCGCATTGAAACCCTCCTATTTCCACACCAGAGGCACATGAACAACGGCAGGGAGGAAAGCAATGCAATGGAACATGGAAAGACACCTCTATGGGGCTGCAGGGACATGCAGTTCTGCTCACCCATGACCAGCAGGCATCAGTGTAGGTCCCCGGCTACTCAACAGAGCTTCTACATCAAAGCCAGACATAACAGCCTCCAGCAGAGGCAGAGCTGTCGGCAGAGCTGTTTCCAATGGGTTGGAGCCTGTGTGGTCTCGGGTCCAGCGAGGCTATGTACAATAAACCTCTCTGTGGAAAACTCCACATATTTAAAGCATCTTTTGCCAGCAAAGGGGAAAAAGCATCAGTGTGTCTATTCCACCCGCACTCCCCCCTAACCTGAAACATGGAGAAGTGATGCGAGAACCTTGCACCCTGGAGAAGGGAGCACCAAGAGATTCAAAGGGGCAGGGAAACCAAAGCAGCTGAGGGATTGAGGCAAACTAGAGCGGGTTTAATACAGAAAAGGGAGTGGGAAATTGTAAGAGGAAAAGAAAAAAAAGAAGGGAGGTGGCTGGAAACAAAGAAAGTTCTTGGCGGCATGCTGCTGTGCTTGGCCCCCCTCCATCAGCATCCACTGCTGCAGGCGTGTGGGGCTGGGGAGAGGAGTGTGGGGCTCTTGTGCCACAGGACATCGAAGCTTGGAGCAGGAGGACAGCTAGCCTCCAGCTCTGGCCCCAGACACCTTGTCACCCCCTCTCTCCTGCTCTGTGGACAGGGAGAGCTCGAAGAAGGGTTGTGTTGGTTCATATGGCTCTAGAAAAGGCACGGAGAAGCAATCTCAGCAGTAACTGCAGGGCACCACAGATACTGCTGTGGTCCCTCTGGTCTAGCAAAGGAGAGAGGCAGAAGCAACAAGTCAGAGCTGCAGGAAGGAGCTGGGTAGTGGGGATGCGGCAGCATGAGGACAGGCATATCCTCATAACCACAGCAAGTAACTCAAGCCAGCCTGCCCACGCACCCAGGACTACAAAGTAGGCATCTCCCCTTGCTCTGATTCACCCCTTAGACTGTACCCTCCCTAAAACCCAGCAAGTGACAGCTCCTCTTGCTCTGCTGTATGGCTTTCCAGGGCACAGCACTCACAAAGCTGCTGGGTTGAAAAGCACACACTTGTGGGGTTACACCAACCACTGGGACCACAATGACAACCCACCGAGCCCTCTCAGCTGCAGCACAACCCCTCAGTTGTACAACATACGCACCCACTTGTTTGCTCCCAGTCGCACTGAAGGTCAAACATATGGGTTCGTTTGTTTCCTATTTCCCACTGCTACATGAAACAGCTGGAAGATAGAGATACCCTCCAAAGCGAAGCTGTGAGGGATCAAGGTCACCAGACCTCTACGCAGGCAGAGCCGATGGATGGCCCCGGAGCTGAAGTTCAACTGCTGGAATAGAGTACAAGCAGCAGCCTTCCACACAGAGCTGCATCCGCCCCAGTGGCCATGTGCCAGGCAGAATTTGGCCCATCCACTGAACTGCGACATTCAAGGTTTTCAACAGCCTTAAGTAACATGACTAGGGAAGAAAAAACAAAGGAGAGTTTGCGCTCAAGCATTGGTTTCCACCCACAAAGCTAACAGGGCTCCCTGAAGTCCCAACTCTCTCGAGAGGAGAGGGGGAAGGAAGGATTGGTGTGCTCTGTAGTGCTGTGCAGCAGAGCGGGGTCAGGCTCAAGAATGGGTGCACATTTCTATCAGCTACAGGCTCCAAAAGCCCTGCCTGCCTCGAGCGGGAGAGTGTCAGCCAGCTGACAGGAAATGGGATGAGATACAGCAGAACCACAGGATACAGCAGCAAAACACCACTAAGGATGCTCAGAAGGCCCTCAAAGCTCTCAAGGCCACCAGTACTCAGGAACTCCTCACCACAGCAAAGACTCCAGCTTCCCGGGTTCAGCCTTGCTTCATGCATTCTGGTTTTGCTGTTGCTCTCTTTCATGCCCAGATCAGTTAACGGCCCCTGCATTCATTTTACACTACTCATTTGAACCTCCTGCTCCCTCAGTCTTACACATCCAGCTCCTTCGGCTCCCCACAGGACATTCCCACCATACCAAGAGCACCGTCACTTCTCCCAGAGAGCGGAGCACGGGGGAGTCATGCCCCAATGCCCTTTTTAAGCCAAGCAACCGGTATGATTCATAACAGCAGAAATATCACAGCTGCACAAGGTGATGCTGTGCCAGGTCCCCACAGAGCTCTGCTCCAATGTGGCACATTGTGACCGGGAAACTGTGACATACAGGTCCATGAGGCACGTTCTTCAGAAGACATCTGCTCTATACATATACAGCACTGAAAAACCACTGAACCTGTGGATTAGCAGCTCTTGTCCTCTTGCCATTTGAGCACTGTTCTCTGAATGCTCCATATTCAGTTCCAGCTAACCAATGGGGTTAGGTTGGACACTGAATGAAACCATGAACAGCCTCACCACTACGAGCAATGAGAGCAGAGAAGACACCTATCATCACATCACAATTTCCACATCAAAAATCAAACACATTTATTTTTTGAATGTGGTTTTCATCAAACCTGTTTTAAAAGATCCGTAGATGCTATCAACTAGGCTCCAGGTTCCAACACGTACTGTTGATTACTTTCACAAGGCAGCTGGCACAAATGAAGTGGTTCAATATGTATGGGTATTCACCTTGTTCGCAATCTTAACTGAGCTTACAAAATAACCTGTGCTGCACACTCTGTTTAAATTTCCTCTTTCAAAAAGATACATGGATGCATGGAGGCTGGGGAAGGAAGTCCTGCAAGAGCATAGTCCAGGTTTCCCAACAAACTAACACAACCAGACAGCATGCTGCTCTCTCCTTCCTGTCGGATGTATATGTAAAACTTTAGTGTGTGCTCTGGAGCAACCATTTAAACAACATAAACTATAGAAACATTCTTGGCGGATGGGTTGTAGAAATGAAGATGGTATTGCTATTAACACATAAAATAACACACAAACTGTAGCTGTATTAAAACAAAAGGTCCTGAAGTCTGCGTAAGGGGAAGAAAACCAACTCAAGTCTGGATTTAGTAGGGAAAAGCATCTACTAGAGAATAACAAACACAAAACTATAAAAAGATCCTGCGTGAAGCCCTTTAAAGGAAAATTCAGTCTGTTTCAACTATGGCTTTGTTTTGGGTCTTTTCTGAATAAACATTCATTTATCAGCAGTTGAGATTTGGCCAGACCATAGCAATGACAGTCTGCTGTGCTGTCACACAGAATGATTATTTTTAAATCTTGCTCTTGGGCTTTGCCTTTCCAGATTTGCAGCATGGCCCTGGAGCACTCGCCAGCAGTGCCCCTGAGGGGCATGAGCTGTAACCACTTAACATAGGATTGTATGGGAAATGTCACTGCAGCCATCGCCTGAAGGACGGGAGTCCCCTTCTTCCCTTGGACAATGGGCTGCTGAGATCCCGAGCTCTGTTGTTTACTTGACAGAATCAGAGCAGTGCATCCTGCAACAAACACCTGCGAAAGCATCATTTCTTGCTGCCCCTTCCAGGTATTGCCCACGAAAAAAACTTAAAAGACACAAGCAGCACAAGTGCAGCTGAAGCAGTCGGGGTTAGCAGTCCAGGAGAGGTGGCTCCGCAATACAACGTGATACGGTTTCACAGCCAGCAGAGCATATTCAAAGCCCTGATCACTCAGAGCAAGAAGCTCGGTTACCCTGCCCCTCTCGGCCATTCCACATGTGTGAGCAGAGTTGGTTTGACATGAGCAGGAGCAGACGTGTTGGCTTCACACCATGCCAACACCACAGCAGCAAGAGCCTCCCAGTAGCACAAGCAGAGAAAAGCCCGCAAAGGACAGAGCACACCCTGCTAATTGCAGTTTAGCCTGGCCCTTCCAGTGGTGCTCACTGCAGTACCCACCAAAGGGGTCAGCACCTCACTGAGGAGAAAAAGCAATCAAGAGGCCTTTCTCATTTTCCCTATCCCCCAAATGGCTTTAAACATGCCTGGGCTGGGAACGCACCCAGCCCTCCTGCCCTCATGTCAGGCACTGGGCTGTCACCAGGGTAAAGATGGACAGGAGATGGGACAAGTGCACTGCTGTCCCAGCGTAGCCTTCCAGAGGAGCACAGCCACCAGACACATGGGGAGAAGGGGCAGGACAGCAGAACCGCTGCTCTCTTGCACTGGGATTTAAGCCAGCGGAATTCACAGGCACACAGGCATGTGAGGGCATGGGGCTGTGTTCAGATCCCAGCTAAAGCCAGACACTCAGCCTGTGTTCAAGCCGGCACCCAGCTACCCAAACCCCATTCAGCACCTTGTTGGGTCCTTGTCCAGCCTAAGCCTGAATTTGGGGAAACATTGCATCTCCTGCTTTGAATCAGAGCAGCAAAAAAAGGACAAGTCTTTGTCCCAGGCACCACAATGCTTTTTGCATCAATTACCAAGGTGACAGGCAAACCACGCTGGCCGGAACAGAGCTGGCCTTTCCCACAGCCCCTCCCCACCACAGGCATCAGCCAGGGCTTTGAAACACTGGTTTGATCTCACTTTTCTGGGAAACTGGAATCCACAACTTTCTGCTGTGGTCTCACCACTGCCAAGACAACTGCACCTTTGTCCGGCACAGAGAAGCTTCTCGCCGATGCCGAGAGAAGGCTGAGCCTGAGCCATGGGTCACTCGCCGGTCAGGCCAGTGCAGAGGCAACAGGAGGAAAAGCTGGAGTGCCCCTGCTCCTCCAGCCTCCCCAGGGACAGCGAACGGCTGCCTCACAGGATGGAGGAGAGCACACCGATGCTCAGCAATGAGAAGCCAGAGAGCAAACGTTTAACACATACACTTTGTGGTTACAGCGTACCAGCAGATACAGTCTAAAGCAAGATGACTCAGATGTGATTTCTGCCCCTCCTCTCCCTCTTTTTACGGGAGTAGGAAGAAGAAAAAAAGACATGAAGGGTTTGATTCCATATAATTAACTGGCTTTGTGAATCTGCCTAGTTCCTATCAATTCCCTCAAACAAGGCATGTGCTCCCATTCACTCCACACTGCCTGCCCCTCCCTGAGCTCAGCCCTGCTCGGTTTTGGTCCAAGGCAAGTACAGGGAAAGATTAGAGGCAGAGGACTCGAGTCACTGGTTGAAGAGGGAGCAAGCGGCCAAGTGGCTGTCATGAGCTGCCTTCTCTCATCAACCCTGAGCTTCTGCTCCAGTACCCACACCCAGCTGCCCTGCTGTACATCTCTCTGTACAGAACACCCCTGTCCCAGATTTCCAGCCTCACAGGGATTATTTGTGCTCTGCCCAATGCCACCCTGCAGGTGGACAGTGAGTGGGGACAGTGCGCAAAACAGACTGTGTCCAGCACCCGGGGTGCATGTCCCAGCCAGGGGGACACAGGTCCTAAGGAGTGCACGGAGCCCCCAGCCAGGGAACAAGAAGGCCTAAACGGAGAGCAGAGGAGCAGCCGCAGGCAACCCCTTCACAGCCCCGTTACAGGAGCTGGCAGCAGCGCAACAGATCCGCCAAGACAAACAGAATGCATTCGCAGCTCAGCAAATCTCCTCACGTACATGCTCCTCCAGATTGGATGCATAACCCAGCTATGATGATTTAAGTCTGAGATGGACGCAGCAGGAAGAGGGGCACGTCTGGAGCTTGGGACAGGCTGATAAAGTCAAAGGCAGGGCAGAAGAGGAAGAAGGGGTGATAAGGGGTTGAGGTGGCAGCGGCCACCCCTACATCCCTGGATACAGGCAGAAGGTAACAGCCCTCTATACCCATCCCTCCATCCTGGCTAGAGCTGGCCTGCCCTCTGCTTCCCTCCAAGTGTTGCTCACTGCCACAGGCCAGCCAGGATGACACTGAGAAGCCCCTGATCTCCCAAGAGCTCAGGGAGCCTGGCTCTGCTGACATGCAATACTCCAGCCTAAGCAAACAGCACATCCCCTCACAACCCAACTACACCGCGAACACTGTGTCACTGGGTCACCCCGGTCTGAGGTGAATGGGGCGGGGAGAACATTTTGGTCTTTGTTTTACGGCTGTTGCCAGGATTCACCCACAAGGTCTCCACGGATGCCTGGAAGCACACCAAAGTTTAAATAATAGAAAAAAGAAAAGCCCAACCCCTTCAAAAAGAGACAAGCCCACAACAGTTTGGAAGATGCCCTGGAGCACACAGGAATGCGCTCCCTGGGTAGCTCGGCAGAATGGGTGCAGAGGACACGGGGGAACATCTCACAGGAACGGTGGCACCGTCCCAGGCGCAGAAGGAAGGAGCCGGGTTGTTCCTTGCCCCGGGACTCTGCAGCCGGCAGGTTCCAGAGCCCCTCCGCCGAACGCTGCTCCCTCCCTAACGCAGAGGCACTTCTCGGGGGTGCCCTGCAGACCCCATCTCCGCCGGGTGCCTGCTGCCATCCGGCCACCCCCGGGCACGTTCCGGCGCTCCCTCCGCGGGTCCCGCACGGGGTCCGCACCGCAGCCGTGTCCCTGCCTGCCCCCCAGCAGCACGGCTCTGGGGGTAGAGGCAGCGCGTCCCCCGCTGGCAGGGGGACACCGGGTGATCCCCACGGGAGACGCCGGGGGAAGGAGCGGCAGACCCGGCAGCGCTGCCCTCTTCTTCCTCCTCCTCCTTCTCCTCCTCCCTCCCGCCAGGGCTCCGCCGGGGCAGCCATGGGGGAGCGGGGCCGGCAGCGCCCGGCCTTTGTTTGCCCAGGGCCGGGTGCGGCGGAGCCGGGCGCCCCGAGCCGCGCCACTCACATAGTGCTTGTTGGGGATGCGCCTCTTCTGCACGTCCAGCACCTTCACCTCCGCGATGCTCCGCCTGGGCATGCCTCTGCCCCTCGCAGCCCGGCGCCAGCGGCGAAGCGGGGAGCGGCGGCGGCGCTAGGGGAGGCACTGCCGCACGCAACCGGGACCGGAGCCTGCAGCGCCGAGCCGAGCCCCGCCGAGCTGCCCGCCCGCTGCCGAGGGCGGGAGGCGGCCCCGGCCCGCCCCGGCCTATCCTGGCCGACGGGGCGGCCCCACCGTAGCTGGCTTAAAGGGGCGACCGGCACGGCCCGCCCCACGCGTGTCCGCCCAAGGAGCGGGGCTGGCAGGGGGTGCGCGGCGCCGTCGTGCTCGAGGTGGAGCGGGGAGAGCGGCTCGGCTGTGCCCAAGGGCAGCTTTCCAGAGCTGCGGCCGGCTGCTTGCATCGTGGGGAGGTGGCTGCAGGGGTCCCGGCTTGGCCGTCCTGCCTGGCACGGAGGACCTGTGTGTGGGCTCCATCACAGGGGTTTGACTCTTTACCCTGCTCTTGCCCCATAACAACAGCCCCCAAAGGCGGTGCTTATGACATGGCCATAAGCAACCACATCCCTAAAGGACACAGGAAATGAACTGAGTAGGAAAAGGTGGCTTTCTGGGCTGACAACCTGCCCACGACACCTCTCCTCCCTGGCAGTCCAACCCCTCCTGGATGCACACCTCTGCCTTTGGGGCAGCTGAGGGGACGAGGCAGTGACCGGGCACTTCTCTACATCAGCACCACCCACAGCCTCCGTCTTCCCAGCAGCTTCTCCGCACGTGGCATGACCACAGCTCTCTTCCCCGTTGGGCTTTTAATTACATTATAAAGTTACTCAATGCTTGCACTGGCAGGTCATTCGTTTTCATACGAATTTAATTTAATCATAAACAACTCATCTCACTCCTTAGCAGCTCCTCAAATGTGGCTCTTTCTTATACTGTTAACTTCACTACAACCACACCAGAAGAGGTACAGGCAGATTGCCAGGGCTTTATTGCATCCCCCTTGCCCTCCCAAAAGGCTCATCTTCATCCTCTTCCCACTCAGCTAACCCAAGATCACAGTGCCCCTGCAGGGATGGCTGCAGGAAGGATGCTAGGTTGTCTGAAGGGGATGTCACACCACTGGTGACCTCCCTGATGCTTGCTGGCATGCTGCTGCAGGGCTGGTTTACTTGTAAACCACATCACTCCCTTCCTGGCCCCAGCATCATTCCTCAGTCAAACATATCATGAGGGTGGGTGGCAGGAGGCCATGGAGAGGCCCCAAAGAGCCCTCCCTTCCTTCTGCCATCAGGAAAATCCTGACATTCCTGGTGGATGCTGGGGCTGGACCTTGAAGTGCTAATCAAGAGCTGAAGCTTGGGAAAGCACCAATAAGCAGTAGAAGTGCAGCTTTTGACGCTGTGTGGAGTGCTCAGGCTTGAGCAGATAAGAATTTTACTGGTTTTAAAAGCCCTGGAAGATGCACAAATCTTCCAAAGGTTGGTGAGGAAAACATCCAAAGCACCTGTGCATCCCGTTGGTAAGAGAAGTGTACACTGAGGCGTGGAACCCTGGAGGAAGCGGATTAAGAGAGGAATGAAACAATTACTGATCTTCATATGCTGAAAGGAGAAACTAAGGTAGAGAGCAGCTGAGGGCACTGCAACTGAGCAGCGCAGAAGAGGATGTAACCTGAAGAGCTGAGGGCTGAAAGGCCAGGCAAGGGGAGCACAGGGATAACAGAAGCAGGTAATTGGATATGCGAGCCACAGAAAGGAGCACAGAAACACACTAAAGAAGATGCAATAGATTATAAATTGCAAGCTGAAGAGAACTCAGTGAGGCAACTGAGTTATGTATGCCATGGCTGCAGCCGTCCCTCTTGCTTTGGGCACTGGTTTTCTCTAGATGGCAGCAATCGAGGGACTGCCAGGCATCAGGGAGAGGGCGACTATGCCTGGGACACTGGTTCACCAGCTCTGGTGAATGCAGATCTGGTCTGCGTTCCATCTGGTAATTTGTTTTGGTAATCTGGTAAAGGAGTGCCCAGACTGACCTACATCCCCTATGCACTGAGAATGACACAGCCAGACTGATGATCTTGCTGCCCAGCTTGAAGCATTCCAGAGGGACACAGATAGCGCTTTGCCTGGGGAAGCTTTGTGCCCACGTCCCCTTCTCAGGGGTGCATGAAACCCTGGGGCATTCCCTTGCTGAAAAATCCATTTCCCTGTGCCACAAGGTGCCCACAAAGTTATGTGACATGGAAAACAAAAGGAGGACGCATGAATGAGCTCTCATGGCATCTTGGACCTATCTGATCCAGGGACCAGACCATTGTCTCCTGCCTTCACCCTTCCAGCTCTATTCTGTGTACTGCCCTGGATGTAGCCCCCTTACTGCTGCATGCTGCTGGGCTGTTAGGACATTCCTTTATAACTGGTATAAATCACATGTATCAGACAGCCAGCTTGTTGCACACAGGGGGTTATTCTATCCATGTCTTCCAGCATAAATCCACTCCAGGCCTACAAATGATGGCAGAGAGCCAGATGAATACATAAAATCAACTGGAAGCACTTAAGTTTCAGCATCGCTTCCCTGGCACTGCAACCTGCACAAGTGACTCCATCGCTCCTGGACCCCAACTGCAAGAGGCAGTGTCTGCAGCATGGCAGTTTATGAGCACCCAGGAACAAGCAGGGGCTGAAGATAATCACAGCTAATGCTGCAAAATGGTGTCTGTGTTTAATTAATGAGTCTGACAAGAGTTGTTGAGATGAGCAGAGCATGGCTTTGCACGCCGAACTGATTGCCTCCTGAGGGAGGCACATTGGGAAGCTGACTGTGGAGATGTACAGCCTGGCTTGGGCTCTACTGCACCTTGGTCATTTATCAATGACCATTTATCAATTTCTATATATCAAAGGAAACTGCGAAGCATTTGCTAAGGGAGCCCAAATGAAGGGTTTGAGATTGACCTGGGAGTCCCATGCTTGGCTCTCACCTCTGGTGGTGTGGCTGCAGGAGCAGCAGAGATCTGAAAGCAGCACTTCCTATGATGAGGTTAGGTGATACAAGGGTACAGGTGCAACTGAGGGCAGCTTTGGGATAAAAAGCTTATCTCTGGCTACCCCTACCGAAGGTTGAAGCATTGTTAAGCCAAACAAAATAACTACATAGGAGAGGTCACCACATACTTGAGAGTCAAGATCTCCTTGACCCATGTGCACTCTCCCTTCTCCCTATCAAGATCAGCTGATCAACTTAAAGCAAATGGGTAAATGGCTTCTGAAAAGCCATGTGTCAGCTCAGACGTGCAAATGGGTTTCCACTTGGCTGTAAGCAGGATCCAGCTCTTCGGGCAGAGCCGGTTCCCACAGTCAGCCCCGAACTGCCGAGAAAACACGATCTGCGGTCATTCTGGCAGGGAGAGTCCAATACTGCTGCTTGCTTTTTAATTGAAGAGTTATGAGTGTCTGCCAGGTGGTAAGATGTTCCCAGTCCTCCCCTGTGTACAGAACAAATGCACCCATCTTCCCCAAGCTCCCCCACAATGATTAGTCAAAAGTGATGCTCCTACCACAACAGAGGGCAAACTGTTGTAGCTGAAGCCCAGCAGAGCAGTGGCTACCCGCCGTGTCACCAGGACTGGACTGCACTGATTCTTAGCCACCACCAGCATTTTCCACTGCTCTGACCCCAGTATTGCAGGGTTTGGCTGCGTGGTGTGGATGCCACCCAGCAATCAGCTTGGCAGCAGATTGCACCCATCCTGCACAGAGATATGGCAGCAGGGAGCAGAGCACAGGGAGGGGATGCCTCAAACGCAGGAGGCTGCCCTGGCCCAGATGTACCAGTGGGTAGGAGAACCCTGGAAAACTCCTAAGGAAAATGCTGGAGCAGAAGACAAAGCACTGAAGCACCGATGAGAAGCAGAGGTCAGGTGAAAGGTGTGCCACAGAGAATGATGAATCCAGGAGAAAAGTGAGCCAACATTTCAGTGCAACGGGACGGCTCCGCTCTGCGCTTGTGCAGGCAGCAGCGGGGCTCCGGAGCCCAAGGCCACTGCTTCAGTGTGCGTGCCATCTAGTGAACAAGAGCAAGAAGAGCAAACATCACCCGTCCGCCCCTCGCAAGCCTGGAAACCAGGCCCAGGGGAGTCCCAGTGGGTGCTTGTGAGGGCAGGTCGGGTGACAAGGACACATGTCCCTGCTACCCAGCCCCATCCCACCCAGGAGAGCAGCAACAACCGACCCCATCAGCCGGGCAGAGCCCCCAGCCTCGGGAGGGGCTTGGCTTGCTCGAGCCCTGGGTAGGCTGGCATTTGCAGAATTAAACCAGCAGCCAGTGCAGCAGAACACACACAACAGGATTTGTATGAACAGGGTGCAGAGGGCTTCCGGGGGACATGCCTATGGCAGTGCTCACCTCCAGCTGCCCTGCACTGAGGGAGAGCAGATGCAGCCATAAGAGGAAGGCAGTTAAGTACAAGCCCCAACTCCATGACTCTCCCTGCTTTTTCTTCCCCCAGTTTCACATTCTCTTCTCGCAGGAAGGCTTAAAAAGCCTTTGGGCAGCCCAGGGGAGCTTGACACCCAAATATCACAGGGCACACAGCACAGAGGAGGTAATGAGGAGAGCTGAGCATGCTACAGCTGCTGCAGCACCAGTGACGTTCCAGGGATGTCATCTCCAGTTTTAAAAATGAAGACAGATTTTTACCCTTGCTCCATTTCCAGCATTGCACCATTACAGAATGGTAGATAATTATTCTAGAATAGGCATCATTTTCTACATATATTTATAAATAGAATTATTCTCATGGTTGAAGCTCCCCTCAGGCACTGCCAAAACATGCAGGTGAAGTTAAATACTCCCATGAGATCTCCTGCTTTACTAAGATACATTGACAGAGGCCATTTTTGACCAGTGCATCCCAGGAGACAGTGCAGTCCTGGTACATGTAAATGAAGGAGATGGCTGTGTGTCTTCACCTTACTTCAATTTTTACTGTCTCATGGAGCAAGGAGACAACATCCTTATGCTTTGCTCTTGTCCTTCTCCCACCATCGTGCTGCCCGTTTAAGACCCCACCAGCAACAACTTGCCATACCAACTCCCTCTCCTTTCAGCACCTCATGTCTGAACTCACAGCCTGCAATATTACTTAACCAGGGTGGAGACAGGTAGCAAGGTCACTTCCAGCATGAAACCCAAGGTAGAAGTTGCCAGGCTCCAAAGCATACTTCCATCAATGAGGCTAAAACCACACCAGCTCCATGGGCTCATGTCAAAGCTGCTGTGTATCCGTGCTGGGTGTAGGGCATGTGGATTAAAGAAATAACTAAATCAGCAGGTAAAAGTTTCTGAACAGAAAACAAAGACTACACATGGTTGGTTACAGAGGTGATGGGAGCTTTTCTGATGAACCTAAGGGAGCAAGCAGAGATTGTCACCTGCACTCACAGGGGACAGTGAAGTTAATCTTGGCCCCATGACACATACTGCAAATCCAAGTGCTCCTCAGCTGAGGACAGAGGGAGGACCTCCTTATCCCACCAGAGCAAGGGAGCTGAGGCATTTGTCCGAGATCTTCTGTTAAAACCAGGCAAGCTAATTAAAAAGGAAGAAAAAGCCATGCGTAAGTGGTTTGCACCCTTCAGATGACAGGATGCAATACTCCCTCATCACCAAGCAGGGTCAGCCGAGCACTATTTTAATGCACAACGAAATCATCGAGAGTACAACTGCTTCACCCAAGGTCTACCAGAGTTCAGGCTCACAGCAACGATGTTATTGACACTGAACTGCAGCAGAAGTGTTTCTGAAGCAACCAGCTCCATTTTAAAGAACTGAAAGTTCAGCCTTGCACAGTTCACGTGCCAGAACTGGTTCTAGACATTTCTGTAAGACAGCAAAACCTAGAAGCAAAGCTGGTCAGAGGCCACAGCCGGTGACCAGGCAGGAAATCAGACACATGCCCAGGTTTCTCAGTCTGTTACTTTATTAGAAGGGTCTTTACATCATAGTGGTGGCCCCACCGGAGGCACTTTAAAAAAATATTAAGAAAACCTTTTTATTCAAAGCCATATTTTCTAAATGGCCTCCCATCACCTCTCAGAAATAAACTGGGTTTATTCACGGTTCATTCTGCAGAGGAAACAACGAAAACATCCTCTTTTTAAAAGGGGGGAAATATAACCACCCTGTAAACATGACAATCAGAAGATGTGCTCCCTGCCCTCTTCTAGGAGAGAGACGTGATGCTAGGGCCCTGGCACACTCAGTGAGGGAACAGAGAATAGGGATATGGCAGGGGACAAAACAATTCCCACCCTCTGTTAGAAAAGGCAAAACTGTAGCTAGCTCCAGGCTGCAGGTAAGGGGGGCTGGAGAAATGGACGACCGGTTTACCACAGGGGCATCACATCAGCTCTTTGAAAAGCCCCCCAAAGTAGTCCCTTTCCTTACGGCTGCACAACACCCAGAGAGAGCCGACACTCCCTGGGCTGGTGAAGGCAGGCAGATCACATGAAGGACAGGCACCTAGTACCGATTTCTGTGATAACAACCATTTCATAGAATAGCTCCAGCCTGACCCCAATGGGACCAGGAACGAAACCACTGGGGCTGCTATAATGCATTCTAATGCAACTAAAAGGCCTAAACCAGCACATCCTGGTCCAGGAACAACCCTCTGCATTTGTTAATTTTACATCAGTTCCCAACCCTACATATCCAAAAGGCACAACCAATGCTTCTGGAGATGGCACAGGCAGTCTTTCTATGAGGAGAGGCTAGTTCCTGAAAAGCTGCTATGCAGTCTGATTGCAAAGTGTCCCAGACATTAGATGCCTATGTAGACTATGGTTATTAATAGACATTAATGGTGTGAATTCAGAGGAAACGTGGAATGGCCCAAGTGAATGTAGTCTTGGTAGTTTGCAAGAAGCTTATAAATGTATGTTATCAACTCTAAATGGGTGGCAAACACATTCCTCAGATAAAGAGGTGTTAAAAGACCTGGGGGCTGACTCCTTCAGCTAGGTACCTAGACAGCACATCACATACCACCTTCTCCTGAAATGCCAGTGTGTCTCTAAATCAACATATGAGGCTTGAAAATAGCAACTTTTTCTTTTTTTTTTTCCCCTTTTTAAAAGAAGAAACATTTTTTTTCTTGCTAGGGAAGCAAACCTAAACCAAAGTTGTCCAAAGATCAACAGAGAGAAAAACTTAAGTGCTACCATACACCTTTTGGTGGTGTAAAGAAGAAGGTGCTGTCCCGAGAAGTCTCTGTCCCCCCGTCCAGGTCTGTGCTCTGGGTCATACCCAGCAGCTCAGCCAAGCACTGCCTTGTGCAGGTGGAGGACAGCAGTCTAACAGGGACACATCACCATGGAGCAGAAAGGACAGAGGGCTGGACCTGCCGCCGCTTTGCCAAGTGACTTTAAGCTGAAAGCCAGGGGAATCATCTGAGAAACCGCAGCATGTCTTAAAGAGATGAGACAGCAGTGGAGAAGGCGATGCTGAGAGTAAACAAGCCACCGTGACCTGTCTTTGTATCTCCTCTTCCTTTGTACACCTTGCTTCAGGACTCATTTATTTCTTCCAAATGACGCTTTGCAGCCCATAACTCTGACTGCAGAGTGGCCAGGCTGGCTGACCCATATGGCCCACACATACAGAGCACTTAAAGTATCTCAAGCACATGTGTGACCATGGGTTCTGACCATAACACAGCTTGGCCCCTCACTAGTCCTTACCAGAAGACACATGACGGTGGCCAATACCTCTCTGTGTCACTGCAGGACTGAACACCGTTACAAACCTCCTCCTCTACACATACTCATATACTTCTTTAAGAGACAAAAGTCTGCAGCCAGCTGAACAGTTTAATTATGCCATAGTCCAGCCTCCAATAAGGCAGTGTTAGCTAGATGCCAGAGGGACTATGGTGCTAGCAATTATAGCAAACAAAGAAGCAGAAACGTCTTTGGAAGGATGTCCAGATGGTCCCCGTTCTGCACAGTCTGTACAGGGAGGAAGAGGAAAGAAAAAACTCAAACCTCCCTCCTCAAAGGCAAAAAAATAGCCACATCACTCTCTCTCTCGAGCAAAAAAAGGGCCACAGTAGATAGAAATAGTTCTAAGGCAAGTGTTAAGGGATCACAAGGCCAAGGTTAGCCTAAGACAATGCCAAAGCTGCACTGCCCCAGACTAGTCCTTACAGAAGAGTGGGAGGAGTAGCAGCCACAGTGGAGAGAGGCTGATAACCCCTGTGCAGAGGTCAGGAACCATCTCCCATTTCTCCTGTTCAGAGCAGTTACTGCTTCAGTCTGAGCTGACAAGCCCAGTGAGCACCAGGCTCACGTGAGAGGTGACGCATCCAGTTAACAGTGCAAATACAGACACAGAAAGGGTCCTGCATGGCTTCCCAGCCTGGAGCTGTGCTGAGCAGGCCAGCTCCTGGGAAAGCCACCAAAACTTCCAGTCAGCATCCCCAGTGCAGGACAGAGGCCATGTTTATCCCAGACAGAGCAAGAAGACAGGAGGATGCTCTTGTAAGGAAAGACTGCTGAAGGGATGGATCTTCCAAGTCCAAGTTACCCCTCTGCAGCCCAGGAGGACACAGCAAATACCAGCTGATGGCCTGTCAGCTGCAAGGTGTTACAAGCTCTCTGCAGAGCTGAATGGGACGAACTTGGCGTGTTTAGTTGGAGATGCTGGCATCTGTCCATTTGCCTCCTCACTCAGCTTGAAGAACATCTCCTGCTCACGCTTCTTCTGGTTCAGCTCATCCTCCAGGGCCTTAAGCAGAAGGGAACACACATAAGAGCTGTATTTGAGATTGTACTGGACCTACAGGCACTGTCCCCTCCAAACAGCCAAGCAGGACACCCTGCTCATACCAAAGAGGCACTACCTTCTTCCGCGGCCTCAGCTTGTCTCGCCACTCCTTCATGTGCTGGTTGTGGTTCTCATCCAGGGACTTAAGCTTCTGGGTTTCGTGCTCAATCAAGAGGTGGCACTTTTCATTCTAAACACAGATCAAAAAGCAGAACACCCATTAAGCATCCAGCAGTTCTAGACTGTGAATCCTGTGGTCAAACAGGACTTGCATCAGGCAGAGGCATTCAGAGCTCTGAGCTCCAGGGCACATTTAAGACATGGCCACAAAAATCTCTCAAAGCAGAGCAAGGGGACACCAGCTAGTTCACTGACTGTCCTCTGCTGCCATTTCTTATGACCCACACCCTGTGCTGGAGCAGAAACAGCACACAGACAGCTCAGAGAGATCGAGCCGTGATGGACAGTACCTGCAGCTGCTGGAGCTCGTTCATGTTGCCCTCACACTGGGCCTGCATGTCCTTCATCTGTGTCTCGTGCTTCTGCTGCTGGTGCAGCCGCTCTGCTTTTTGCCTCTTCTCTTCCTGCTGAGCAAACTGGAAGAGAGAAATGCAGGTGCCCATGTAGACAGCATTGCTCTCATCTCCAAAGCTGGATAAGAGACTGGCCAGTTTGCACTGTTACATGGGAAAGAAAGAACAACCCCAAGGATGCTCCCCAGCAGTGGTCATAACAGAAGCAGTGCTGAAAACCACACCTGATGCCACAAAAGAAAAGGCTTCCAATTCCCTGCAGTGGGTTAGAAATTTGGGAGCAGTTGCCTTTTTCCAACTTCCCTTTGCCAGAAGGCCAGTGAAGTACTTCACCCCAAACCAAGCCTCAACTTGGTGCCCTTTGCAAGAACTGACCTGTTTAATCTTCTCCCGTTGCTCGGATGCAGTCCCACTGGAGTGGATGTGAAGGCTCTTCTTGTACATGGCCATGCGCGTCTTCCCTTCGCTCCTCTGGATTTTGGGGAGCCGGGCTTTCTCCTGCTGCTGCCGAACTTTCAGCTGCTCCAGCATGCGCTGGTTATATCGCTGCATTTGCTCCCTTTCCTGCAGTGGCAGATGGATGGGTATCAGAGGAGGAGGGACACCTTGGGCCAGCAAGAAAGTGCTGAGGACACCAAAGGGAGCTTGGGGTCGCATCTGGGAATTGCACAGTGGTGGCTGGTGATGGACAAGAGGTAAAGGGCAGCTACTGAACATGTTATGAAAGCAGAGAAGGGGCTGGAAGGGAACAGAAATGATTGAGATGTGCCAGTCTCCACTTGCTGCTCTGAGGATCCATCATCCCACATACTGGACAGTGACAGATTTCCAGAAAAGACCCCAAATTCACAACTGCTTCTTGTACATTAAATGCATGCAGTGCAGAATACATGTCCCAGGCAAGTAGGCTGACCCGAGTGTTGTTCTAGTCCCTTTTCACTTATAATGACAAAGCCCCTTAACTCCTAACCCACCCTTACCCACTTACAGCCTAGAAAGGAAACATCCCTTCTGGGGACACCCAGGCACTTTGCTGACCAGCACTGACATAGGAAGGTGCTAACTCTTCACCTTCTCATGCTTCCGCAGCAATTCATGCCTCTGAAGGAAATACTGGTCCTTTAGCTGCTGCTTGATGAGCTGGTGTTTCTCCTGTTGCTGAAACTCTTCAAGATCCCAGATGCACGCCTCCCGGTCTGAGGAAGGGAAAAGGATCAGGAACCCACCCTGGCCCCTCAGCTTGGTCACACAAAGCATCCCAAGCACAAGCAATCCCTTACACACAGGAGCAGTGCAGCAGATGTTGGGGGTGACTGTTCACCTCCTGTTTTCCGAGAAATTGGTGGCAAACTATATTGGAGAATCACTTCTTGCAATTATGAAGCCTAATTGGTTCATATTTGTAAAGCACTTTGAAGATTAAAGCACTAAGTATTATTATTGTTAAACATTTAGACAGGATCTGGCAAGGCTGGTTTATCCAAATCCCATCCTGCCAGCTTGCAACTCTGTCACAGCATCTGCTGCGTGGGAAGGACCAGCGTTGGATAAACCCATCATTACAGCCTTTGCCACCCACCTCTCATAAGCTGCTGCTTTTTGTTCAGGCACTCGCGTTCCTTGTCGCAGATCTCTCTCTTGTTCTGGGCAGTTATATTCTTCATGGCTAGCTCCAAGTCCTCCTTCTGCTTGGCCAAAAACTCCTGTTCCTGGAAGAAAACAGCAGTAGCACCATGAGCCCTCTTTCTGCTGCAAGCTTGAAAAGCATCTGGTGGTGTTTTAAAAACTGCTAGTCCCTAAAAGAAGGATGTTTCTGTCTATTGTGCACTTCCCAATCTTGGAGTCATGGCAATCTCCTCTCAGCCTTACCATGGTTTGTTTTTTCTGGGCAAAGTCATCCATCTTCACCTTCATGTTCCCTTTGCGCTGCTGACGTGGCAGCTTCTCAACCTCATTCTTGACCTTTGGGAAGGGAAATGAGATTATCAGCGGGTGATTTTAGGGCAAGAACAACCCCACCAAATGTTGCTAAACAGCTGGACCTCAGGCAACACCCAAAGAAAAGCAAAAGCTTCCTGCTAAAACACCAACTGCTTCCCTCTCAAGTTCTGCTATGGAGAAATGCTGAGCATGGAAGAAAGAGATGCAGGAAACCAGCTTTCCTCTCTCCTCCTACCCCCATTTTTACCTCCTTCTTCATCTGCTTCAGCTGTTCCAGGAATTTGACATGGTCCCGCTCCTGCTCCAGGCGAATGCGCTTGGCCTCCTCTCGCCGGCGCAGCGAGTGATCTTGTTCCATCTTCTCAATCTGCTGCTTCTGCTGCCGTTCGAGGTTCTCCAGTTCAGTGTCATAGAATTTCTTCTTTGCCTATATGGGAAGGGAACAGAGGTCAACCTCGGCCTCCTCACCTCTTCCTTCTGAGAAGTTTGTGAATTTTTTGTGGTTTTGTTTGTTTTAAAAGGAGATAAAATAAAGGGGTGGGGGCTTTGCATGGATTGAGCCTCTTTACGAAACACAGAGGAAAGAAATTTCCATAGAGCACCCCATGCAGCCCACAGGGCAATGCCAGCACTAGTGTGAGCAGAAAGTGCTTCTGAACTTGTTCTACTGCTGATGCCTTTCAAGACTTCCGCTTATGTCTTGATTGGCAAATCTCATTGGGACCCATAGCCCTGGGTGAGCATCAGGCAGTGAAGCTCATGCAGAACAGTTCTTTCACTGCAGACAAGGATTTCCAAGTTTGAGGGCACTGCACTCTGACAGCACCCTTGGGTCCGATCCTCCCTGTGAGCTGCAGGGATGGAGCACCCAGGTGTCAACAAGAGCAGGATGCAAACTGCCCCGGGGAATGGGTAACAAAAGCAGGTTTGGGGCTTTTTCACATCGCGCTGCAAGGTGAACAGATCTCACAAATGAGAGGTGACCGGCTGAGATGGGAATTCACAGACGTGGCACGTCAAGACTGTAGAAATACAACAGAGCACACAAATGAGCGATGGCTCCCAGCCTGCTGTGAGAGGCTGGGGTTACCCGGCACACAGGTGAGTTAATCAAAGGGCATTTAAAAGATGGCTCGTGAAAGTGTTAAAGGGACTTAGCTACACAATTATTTTACTTCAAAGGAAGCTGCCCATGCAGGGACTAAATATGTAAGCCCAGTTTATTCAATTTACACTCGGAGACAAGCCAGATTTCCTGCTGTCACATGCTGGCCACATTGCTTTCTTAAGGGCTTTTTTCTGTGAAATACAACAGCTCTAGAAACTGTTTCTCACAGCAGCCAAGAACAGATGTACAAGAAAAGATCATTAAAGAGGAAAAGTCCAGAACAACCCTTCCCCTCCTGCATCCTGCCAGCAGAGGCACTTGGTGCTTCGCAAGCTGAGGGTTGCATATGCGAAACGCCCACAAAAGCCTCTGTCCTCCACAAACACATCCCATGCCTCAAATCCCAGAGGGGCTCCTCAGCAGTCCTGCTCCCTTTGGACATGATGTCCCAGGACTGCTGCAACTCAGAGAGCATCACCCTGCATCAGGGTTTGCGAGGCATCTGTAGAGGAAAAGTCAAAATGAGCCGACACCCCGGAGCTTCCCCCTTCCACGCACCACCATTTCTTGCTCGAAGCGCCTGAGCATCTGCTCCAGCTGCAGCTGGTGTTTGCTGTTGAGCTGGGCCTGGTTTCGGTGCTCCTCCTTCTGAAGGAGACGCAGCTCCCGCAACTCCTGGCGCCTGTTGAGGGTTAAAATGGAGAAGGAGAGAAAAGCGGAGAGTCAGACAAGGTCAGGGGCATGTGCCTGAGTGGAGACGGCAGAATCAATAACCAGAGCACTTCAGGGGGAATGAGAGCTGTGCAGCCATCCTGTAGCACCCTGCCACTTGCACTCAGCACAGGCAGGAGGTAAATGCCAACTGACTGATGTGCTCTCAGGCTCTGGGACACTGCGAGGAAGCAGGATGCTAATTACGATAACTGCTGGCAAACCATCAACTTGCACAGGTAAGGCCTGTTAGCATTCACTGTGTGTGAAACAAGCCCTGTCAAAGTTCCTAAGGTAATTCTGCAGGAACTGCTCCCCAGCCAGCACCCAAAACACACATTCTGCCAGCTGGGTTAGTGCACACTGGTCTTCAAAACACAGCTCAGGCCAAGCTGGTGCTGCTCTGGCCTGACCCCTGTGCTCTGCATCCATTCTTGCTCACACCAGGTGGCAGAAGAGGCAGATTTCCAGAATTCAGATCTATCTGTCACAACACTGCATCACTCCCCTCATCAAGCAAAAAGGAGCCTCTGCTCTGACAGTTGCATTTGAGCCTGACACGTTTGCGCCTGGTTGAGCTGGAATATACTGATGTACAAAAGGAGCAGCAGCAGCAGCAGCTTCCCCATGCAGGATCCCCACCGTGACCTCTGCTGCCATGCATTAGCCTTACACACCAAGTACAACTCTCCGTGGGGGCTCTCCTGGGAAAAGCACTTTGGAACAATCTCTTCTTTCAAAACAAACTCAAGCCCCATTAAATCAGCTGGCACAGTATGATGTGCTCTCATCTGATCTCGCCTCAAAACCTTGGCATGTTCCAAGAAACCAGAAACAAGCCCCTTAAGTGCAAATCAAGATGCCAAGGGAGTTGATCGTGCCCACTAGCTAGCCCCAGGGGAATAACTGCTCCTCCTAAAAGGTGTTCAGGGACTTGATGCTTTCCAGCCAAAGCCTCTGTGTCTCTTCACCCACCTCACAGATGGAGAAGGCACGATCTAAAGAGAGGCCTCTTTCCAGGGATGCCACCACAGCTCGGAGTGGACCAGAAGAAAGCAACTGTGCCTGGAAATTCCCTCTATGCTAGTATGCACGCTCTCTGTGTTTGATTGGGGTTATATGCACTTCTCACACAAGAATGAGTAGCTTATGAGCTTCTGTATAGATCTGACATTAGGGCCTATTGCCACAGGGGGACACAGAACTTGGGATGAATTGTATTCTCAGAGGACCCCTCAAAGCAGCACAAGGGAACCTAGGCAATTAAGGCATGAAGCAAAACAGTTTGTATTTTAATTATTTTAAGGGCCTTTTCATTTCAGTGCTGCTACTGATAGTAACCCAGCTAGAAACAGCAGCTTCTCTTCCTGAGAACAGGTCATGGAGGTTTGAAAGCTGTAAGATCCACAAAGGAGTCATAAAGGCTGAAGCAGGGAGGATACATTCATGAATATTAAGTGATGCTCAAGGAGTTTACAACTCTGTTAGCCTTTCTATCAATCAATCAATTCTGAGGAGATACAAGAACAAAAGAGGAGCATCCTGAAAACATTTCTGTGCTTATTTCCATTGAGCTGGAACATCTACAGCCCTGGAGACGCATTCCATCATCCCCAGAGGACAGAGCGAGCCACAGCACAAGCTTCTCTCTCGTCACAGCTTTGCTGCACCTTATCCCCAAGATGCATCCCTCATTTCTCTGCATGAAAACAGAGCTCAGCTTAGTCAGTACATCAAGGCCTCTGCCAGTCAAGGAAAGGCCAAAAGAAGTTATGCCCACACTGGACAGTTGTCCTGCCCAAGGGGGATCAAGACAGAAAGTAAGAGGACATTAGGTTGCTCCTGGATTTGTTTGCAGAGAAGAAAACCCTGCCCCAGCTGGTGCCCTACCCTCCCTGCGTCCCAGTGACCCACTTGCCTGAGAAACCTCATCTCTTCATCCTTCTTCTCATCCTCACTGATGATTTTCGAGGTGGTGACGCTCACCTCTACTCCATCCACCACAAACTTGCGGGTGCGCTTTAACGTCTTCTTGTGCATCCGGGAATCCTGAGTTCAGCAGGGGAGGGGAAGAAGAAACTATGCAGCAGAGCTCCCCTGCTCATTGCATGGGGTGCAGAGCTGGAAGCTTCAGAGCAATTTTGGTGCCATTGTTAATGAGGAACATGAGCAGGGAAACCACATCAAGCAAAAAACAGCAGCAGATTTGGAGCTGCCCTTCACACCCCTCAGCCTTGCTATGATGCCGCAGTACAGTGTGATTGCTACCCTGCAGAAACCTGACCTGCAGAAGAGGCAACCTACCATGTGAAAACCCTTCCTTGCAACTCCAACTAAAGCAAAGCCTGATAGGGAACAGTAGGATCCTTCCTTAATTGCAATGCTGAAAAATCCACATGACAGGAAGCTTGCAAGGGTTCATTTAAAGGCTCCTGCACCACCTGACCCACAGGTACCCCCCATGTCCCTGCACATGTGAGGCAGGCAAGGTCCTCACATCAGGCTGTGCTTGCAGACAAAGCCAGGGAAACAAGCCAGCCCTGCCCAAAGGCTCAGCACTCACATCCCTCTGGTCCTCATTACAATACTCCACTAATCACAACCAGCTCTGAGCCTCCCACCGTGACCTCCACAAAGCACAGCACAGGCTCACTTACATTAGCATTGGCAGAGACAAGTGCCGGGAGCACCCGTCCTCTCCTAGCAATGACACAGCAGGTCAGCATCCCCCTGCAGGGCCAGCAGCCCAAGCTCGGCTGAAGGACTGTGACCAGGAACTCAGTTTCTTTGGCAAAAAAATAAGGATATGAATGACTTGAATCAGGCAGCCCTACGGGAAAGCACAATGGTGCAATGAGCAAAGGCTCCCTGAAGTCCTCTTGCTCTTCAGTGATAGCCATTAGAGATACAGAAGATGTCAGAAGAGCTTCCTGTGAGCCTGCAAGGCCCAGAGCAAGCCCCTGGAAAGCTTGCTGCAACAGAGGAGTCAGACAAGCTCTGATGGCATGCAGCCTGCCCACTGTGTAACAACAGACCACTATAGCAGTGGTTCGACCAACAGACAAATTGGTGCAAAAAGGTTTGCATGAGACCAGCCTAGGTCACAAAGGCTCTTACTGCCCCAAACTGAATTAAAACAGCTGGCTAAAACTCCTGCATTGTCCAAATGAGAAAATGCCACCACTGAGCTGTCTGTACCAGCCCCTGTGCCCAACAACACCCTCACTCACTGCCTGAGCCCAGTGACCTGGGGATGTGGCAGCCTGTCTGGTCCTTGGTCTCCAAGTGGTCCCCAAGTTCTTCTCCACTGTTGAACAAGCAGCTACCTGCCTTAGTCATGGAGCTGCTCAAACATGGATATTAAAACAGAATTATTAATTTTCTCCTGGTCTTTTCTGTTACCCCTCGGTAGCAGGCCCGCATCCTCTCCTGAACACAAGAAAACGTGTTTTCAAACATTCCTGTAATGTAAATTGCTCTCCAGAGAAGAATCTGACAAACTGTGGTCATGTGGGATGCTGACTTTGAGTGCTCACACTTCACAGTGCACATCCCAGGGCGCCTCCTCCAGCTCCCAAGGGTTTCAGCCAAAGCTGCGAACTCCCAGCACACACGCAGGTCAGACCCCAAAGTCAAGCTAGATACTCAAAATGAGGAGTTCCCTCCGGAAGCAGGTGTATCTGAGAGAGTTTGGGTTACCTTTTCAAAACCCTATCCATCTCCTTTTACCTATGTCTGACCTTTTTCCTGCCAGCTGCAGCCTCCCAAACTCACCTGTAGATTCCCTATTCCTAATCTTCCTGAAAAAAAGAAAAAGACCTGAATGCTTTTTACCAGAGGTTTAGTTTTTGTTTTTCTTCTGGACTAAACTATAAGCAACTGGAAAAAAAAAGTCTGGTAATAAAAAGGTCACTTGAACTTTGCAGTTTAGCCTGTGATAAATGCATGTCATAGTTAATGTTTACAGTCAGAAATGGTTTAATTCTTTGCTGCTCCTTCTCTTGCCTGGCACTCTGCATAGAACCCAGCAGCACCAGGAACATGAGCAAGGGCAGAGCAGGGGAGTTTAACCCCCTGAAGCTAAGGCTGGGCAAGGAGCCTGGGTGAGGAGGGAGCAGCAGAGCCTGGTACCCCCCGCCATGCACTCACAGCTCATTGTACAAAGCAGAGGCTTCAGCAGAACATCTTTCCTAGAGCCCTCCAGCAGCATCGCTTCTGCAGAACAGCTCTGCTTGAACACCTTGAATGCTTGGAGAGATGACATTTACTTTGTTCTGAGCAATACCTCTGGCTGAGGCAACTCAAACCACGACCTAACATGACCATCTCTTTGAGACTTCCTCCCTGTAAAACCCACGAATTCCTTTCCCCTTCTAGGGGAGCAGCTGGGGAGAGCAACTACACGTGTGTCATCGTATTCATCTTTGGCTGGCCTCAAGGAGACCAGGTAACACGGGAAAGGCAGTGATGAGAGATAAACAGCTAAACAAGAGCATCACACTTCCCTCATTAAGGATCCACATTAATTGCAGGCTCCTGCAGGGGATGCTGGCTCTCATGCTCACAGCAGGAGACAGAAGGGCAGGAAAGTTTTGCCAAGAATGGTTTTCTCAGCGCGTTTCTATGCCGGGAAGCTATCACTCATGCAGGCAATTGGATAAAGGTCTTGTGCAACATGCCACTTTGCTCCCTCAAGTCACACACATTTCTTCTTCTGAAGCTCAGCAAATGCCATTCCAGTTATTTTGCCTCTTCCTCCAAGCCATTCTGACCAGGCCGGCTCTGGCTCACAAACATTTCCAACCTCCAGAAAGCTTTAGCAAAAGCCAAGAAGCCTGGGAAGTCTTCATGCAAGTTACTGCTGACACAAACCAGGCCAAATGTATGGCAGGTTGGAAGAATTAAGAGAGGCACTAGCCCAAATAAGCTTTCTCCTAGGGCTAGGAGAGCAACAGAGTGATGGGCAATGGATAGCTTAGGAGATCAAATTTTGGGTTTCATACTTGTCCTTGCTCCAACTGTGTATGACTGCACAAATCAGGCGAGTGGCACGGTTACTTCACACTTCTCAAGGACCCAAAATAACTATAGAGCATCAGACTTCAGTGGCCTGAGATAGCAGAGGACACATCTACCTGCAGCAGCTCCACCAAGAGCTTCTCCTTCACTTGAGAACACACCATGTGCCCATGGCATAATTTAACCCAGCAGTGTGTGCTGTGCCAGCTGAAGCCCAGCTGTGACAGGCATCCCACAGACAGAGAAAACAAACCATCAAAGGCTTTCCCTAGAGATGGGCTTCCTCCCTCCTTGCTGCCCCTATGTTTATTTGCAGAGCTCCAAGCCTGGACACTCATACTGCAAGCACCAAATCCAGTCTTCCCAGCTATCTGTAATGTAGGCACGTAGGTGTTCTTTAGCATCATGCTAAAGCAAGATACCCAGACCCTCTGTCCTCAACCAGCCTCTGTCCTCTCCTACTTTACCTGTTCCCCACCTTCAAGCACAGGTCACACTTGGGGCATCTCACTTTCTCCTCCTGTAGTCAAAGCTCAACCCCATATGGAGCACAGCATGCTGCTTTCTCGGGAAAGAGTTTAAGGGGCTACGGCTGAAGTGTGCAAGTCCACAGCCTCTCAAGGAAAGGATCTGAATTTCAGATCTGAATTTTAGGACTTGGCTGAAAACAGAACCTCAGTGTTTTTTAACAGGGGGTTGCTGCTCTTCCTTCTTCACACCCTCTGCCCTTGACACCACTCACCTTCAGGGAGATAGAGCCACTCTCCCTGTTGAGGGACAGGTCAGCAGACAGGGAGATGTTGAGGTCCATACTTTCGGAGGCTGAAGTGCTGCCAGAATCTGAGTCCCCTTTGGACCGGCTGCCAGGGAACGGAGCTGGGGAATCCAAGCTCCCATTGGCAAGCTTCTCCTCCATTAAGGTCTCCAGGTGGCTGCTCTCCGGTCGCTCCACGATGCTCTTCCGCTCCTTGCTGCCTGGCGCAGGCTGCTTCTCCCCTTCCATTGAGTTACTGAGCCGGCCAGGCTGCAAGATGATGTCTGGCTTGCCCTGGGTGGCCGAGCTGGCAAGGGCTTTTGTGGAGTGGTTGCTCTCCAGCTTGTCATTGTCACCATTTATCCTTTCACGTGAGAGGTTAGTGCTATGTCCATCTGTGCTGTCCTCGCCAGCCCCCACAGGCCCGTTCACTGCCTTGGGCAAGGGAGATTCTGGAGCCTTCTCCCCATCAAAACTCAGCTGACTTGCCTCAGAGGGGTCCCGATTGTGCTTACCAGGGGGCTGGAAGAACAGCAAAGGGAAGGTGTTGGGTTTTGCACCACTGCTTTAACACAACTGCAAGAGCTGCAAGTCCCCACGCTTCAGAGCAAAGTCACCCACAGCTAAAGAGTTACTGGGAGGAATTTTTCCCTTTCAGGACATCTGCCCTGGAATATCTTTCTCCTGGGATATCTTTCTCCTTGTGGTCCCAAGGACTGGGGACACTGGCTGGAAGGAAACAGCAGAGCGGGGAAGCTGCAAAACCTGCAACTTATTAAGAAGCATCCTAGGAGTTTGCTTATCAAACACCTTTTCCCATAGCTAACTCCACCATGGATTAATCACTATCCTTTGGTACAGATGGAGGAGGTTAAAGCATGGCCCCCAACAAAGCTGCACAGGCAGCCACCAAAAAACAGCTCCTCCTTGGCCAAGAAACTGCTCCCCCTCACTCCACCTGATGGGGCCCAGAATAGCTGTAAACCAGCTTTTTGGAGCCTAGAGAAGTTGCTGGGCTCTTTCCCTCACCATAGCCACAAATTTGCCAACATGGTGCTGGGAGAGCTCACCAAGGCAGACTCCAACGAGTCATCTTCTTCCGCTTCATCCCGACTGTCCTCGATCTCTTCCATCACCTCAGCCTTGGCTTCGGCCACCAGCTCACGCAAGGCACGGTTGCTTGTCACCTTGCTGACAAAGGGATGCTGAAAAGCCAAGCACAATGCACAGGTGTGAGGTGGCCATAAAGCAGACTTTGTGAGCTTGCAGCCAAGTGAGCATGAGGACAGCAATGGCAAGGACCACTTCCTGCTTAAAACAGAGTCCTAAAGATAAAATCATTGCCAGTGTCACCGTGCTTAACCCCCAGATGAATCAACAGATACGTGCTGCATGTATGAGGCAGAACAAGAACAAGCACGATGCCAAGGTTAAGCATCAGCTCTGCACACAGATGCTCAAAGCATGGTGCCTTGTGAAGCTGCTTTGTCAATGTCCCACAAACAGAATCACCAGCTGCATTTAAACAAGGGGCTCTTGCTGCAGAGGGAGACATCTCCCCTCTCTGCAAGCAGTCTGAACTCCAGGGTGCAGGTCCAAGCCCAGAGTGCCACCAGCAATGGGGCAAGAGCCAGTCTGGGGGACAAACAGAGGGAAAGGTTTGATTGAAATTGAGCTCACATTGCTTAGCACACACAGTGAAGTGTTTGTGTTGAGCTTCAGCAAAAGGCTGGGGAGTCCCTTGGGTTTGCAGGGACTGTTGCATGCTTCCTCCTGCCAACCACAGCCACTGGGGAAAAGCATCTTCCGGATTCTTGCTATTGGTCTGGAAGGGGACAGGAGGAATGGAGCTGAATTCAAATCTGGGATAACCAGGTATAATCCAAGCTGGCTGCCACACGTGTATTTTCAGGCAGTGGGAGCCATTTCTGTTCCAGCTTTTCCCCACAGGGACCCTGCAGTTAGCTCCAAATAGAAAAAGCATTGCTGTTGCTTTTTTGGAGCATTTTAGTGGCTGAAAAGTGCTATGAAGTTTCAAAACAAAACAAAGACAATCTGAAACCAGCCCAGGGCCCATCAGCACCTTAGTGGGGTGTTTTAGCTCTCCTCAAGGAGAATGAGGCTGTACACACAAGAGACACTCACAGACCGGGGCAGACACAGACCCAGCCCTGGGTCCAGTGCTGGTCCCTACCTCCAGCAGCTGGGCAGCACTGGGCCGGGTCTCTGGGTTCTTGTCCAGCGCCTTCTTCAGGAAGTCTCTGAACTCCAGGGACCTTAAAACACAGTTGTTGGTGAGAAGCTCAGAGAGGGAAAGGCCCTGAACACCACAGGGGTCTGCTCCATCCTTGTTCAGGTTCTGTCCCAGTTTGCAACTGGTAAGAATCATCATCTCACTCCCAGCATGGGAAACCCTGTGCTTGGCTACTCTGATTATTTGTAGGAGAATCAGCAGTGTGGGCAAGTGAGGGACTAGATTTTGCCTTACCTGTGATGGCAACAGACAGAGGGGCTGAGCACTGGGCTCTGTGCCCCAGGGCCAAGGCACAGTTAGGAAAGGACAGCAGCAGTTATCCTCCAAAGGGAGCCCAGGGGTGGAGCTGCTCGGACAAGGATGCTCCAGAACCCATTCCCACAGCTTCAAGTGTGAAAGGATGGCTGTGAAGGACCAGAAACCCCATAGGAGGGCACCCTCAGCCTGCAAAGCGCAGCTCTGAGATACAGAGCATGTCCCTGATACTCTGTGCCGCCTGCTCCTGCTGGGTTTTGGTGTTGGGATCCTGCCTGCTACCTGAACTGCTGTAACAACGCTTGCGACTCCAGTGCTCTCCCAGCAGTAATTTACTGCTGGCTATTATGCAGTGGGTTTCATCATGATTAAAAGAAAAATCTGCTAGTGTTTTTTAAATGGAGAAGAGACTTCCCAGACTCCAGGAAAGAAATTCTAGAGCTCTTGGCCATCTCCATACAAAACCAGGATGCTTTGAAAGCAGCCAAGAGATCACCCTCATTTCAGCAGGGCTGTGGGTGAGCAGCAGCTCCCCCCGTGCTGCCTGCACATCATCACAGTGTCAGCGCAGTCACAGCACAGAGCTCGATTTCTGCATTGGGTTCTCAAATTAAACAACACTGCTAGCAAAGCCTGGTTTTTTTCCTCTCTTGAAACACTGTGTAAGTTGGGAAGCACACACACTGCTGCCCAAAACCCCTCACCATTTGGAAGGGCAGCTGAGCGTGGGGGGGTCAGACTTGGCAATCTTCAGCAGGACTCTCATGGGGTTGAGCTCATGATGGGGTGGCTCGATCTGGGCCATTTCAATCAGCGTGATTCCCAGAGACCAGATGTCTGCCTTGTAGTCATATGGAGTGTCCTTCATGGTCTCACATATCACCACCTCCGGGGCCATCCTGCAAGGGGCGGAGCAAGGAGCAGAGATAGGGGTGAATGACACCACAGACAATGTGAGGCTTGTTACAGCGATTAAATGCTTTAAATAATACACAGCATTCCATAAAATCAGCCTTTCCTCCTAGCTCTGGGTTTCAGAAGCAGCAGCATCTTTTCTAAGGGGTCCAACTCCCTCCCTCTTCCGCAGACCAACCAAGAGAGCCCATAGAAACC
Organism: Lathamus discolor; assembly: GCF_037157495.1. Taxonomy (NCBI): domain Eukaryota; kingdom Metazoa; phylum Chordata; class Aves; order Psittaciformes; family Psittacidae; genus Lathamus; species Lathamus discolor. The sequence continues at coordinate 10,563,113 of NC_088893.1, read as the reverse complement.
CCCCGGCCATTGACATCTGGCATGGATGTTGCTGCAGACAATAAATTAATCCTCGCTGATGCCGTTCCTTCAGCAAGTCGGGTGATTTAGAGATTGTGTTTCTGGAGCGAGGAGCTGTTCCCATGTGCTTGGAGCTGCTTCAAAGCCCACTCCATCCTCGGGGGCAGGAAGCAGGGAGCACACACACGCAAGCACACGTGTGTCCTTCACTCCTCCAAGCCTGGCGCATGGTGGCCCCTCGATAGCTCAGGGCACTGCGACACTGGGCAATGCTCCCACACCATGAGGCTGCTCACAGCTCCCTGCAGCAAGGGAAACCCTTGCACACGTGGACACTGGCCAAGACTCCTTGATAAAATCCTCCCACCCGTGCTTGGTAAGGTGCTATGGTCCATCACATCCCAAAGGCCATCTGCACCCTATTTTTGAGCAGCCTGATTTTCAGAAGAGCGAAGCACCTCGAGGACACCAGGTTTCTTAGCAAGCAGGTCACTCACCAGTAAGGGGTGCCAATGAAGGAGTCTCGCTTCTGCAAGGTTTTCATGTTTTTGGCAGACACTCCAAAGTCAGCTGCAAAGAGCAGTAACATTAGATGCTGCAGGAAACCCGAAAGACCCTTCTAAATCAGCACACTTGGCTGAAATGCAGGTTTAAAAGCAAATACACATTTAAAGCAAGAACATGATACAACGTGATGCTTCCTCTAAACAGAGCATCAGAAATTACATTTGCTTTTGGACACATAAGCACCAGGGACCTTTCCCCCCCCATGTACTGTAAGACAGGGGCATAACAAGTTGCCCCTGCTGTAACCCAAACCCTACACATCTAGAGGGACGTTGAGATCTTTTCCACAAGCAAACAAAAGCAGAGCCGTGGCAGATTACTTTCAGGACTGCTATTTCATGGCAAAAAGTCTCATTTTACACTAGAAAAACCAAAGTGCTGTTACATTCTTTCTTTTCCCTTCAGCCCCACTTACAGCGGACACTGCGTGATGCCTTTCAATGAGTATGTCCCTTTTATAGAGAGCTTCTGAAGCCAACCAGACCCAAATCAAACTGTTAAGACCTGCAAAGGGTACCAAGCCCACTTCAGGTTACTTTGCTCTCCTAATTGCTCCTGATGACCTCTGGAGGAGCTGTTATCCCTCTGCACCCCGTTCTTAGGGACATTTCTATCTTCCCAGGCTGACTTCTGGTCTCCATCAGCACCCACAGACACATCCCAAGAGCATCCACAGCTACCAGCACCCCTTAGAGTACAAAAGGAGATCTGAATCTTTCTGAGCAGTCCCTACAGACAAAGCTACCTTCTCATCCTCCAGCAGGTAGCTGGATGTCAGTTTAACTCAAGTTGCTTGGCAAAGCAACCCTTTGGCAAAACTCCACCTGTCACCACCAGACCTGCTCTGGAGATAGGATGAATTCTTCCAGCTTCCAGCTGTGCCAACTGGCACCATGCACAGGATGCTCAGCAGGCCAAAAAGCATAAAAGTTGAGTTCAAAGAAGGATTAAACAAATTCACTAAAGGAACATCCATGAAGAGCGTGAGCACAGCTGTGGTTTGGTGAGGCTTGGTACCCAGATGGGGGCTAAGCACAGCACACAGCTCAACAGCAGACTGAGCCTCGCACCTTCTGCCTGAGCTCATCAGCAGCAAAGTACTGATGTCCCGTAGGCAGGGCAGAAGGCAGAGAACATCCCTTGATCTCCCCCACGCTTCGGTATAGCTGAACACTATCGTCCAGCTCCCAGCAGCACATGGCTGTCATTAATGTAGCGTGAAATGGTCCCAAGCAGCTCTCCCATTGAATTTGCCAAGCAAACACTTGCTGTGTTCCTGTGCAGGCCAGCTCACCGAGCTTGATGTCCCCATCCTGGGTGAGGAGCACGTTGCCTGCCTTCAGGTCACGGTGGATGATCTTCTTGCTGTGGAGGTAATGGAGGGCTTCCAACATCTGGCGGCAAATCACTTGAATCTGAGGTTCGGTCAGGCCCCGGTCCAGCTCTGTGGGGAGGAGGGAGCTGTTAAACAGGGCAGGGATTGGAGCGATGCTCCACACGAGCAGCAGGAAGGCACTTGCTATCCAGTAGACCATTTAAAAACCACTGTCCATGTGTCAAAGTCGCAGGAGACCAATGCAAATCAGCTTATTAAGGTAATATATTCCCTAAGCCAGCACTCAGAGCAATGCCTGCCTGCCTGAGGCTGCTGGTTTATAGCTCCCTCCCAGGGATGCTTGGCCGAGGCGTCTGGCCCAGGAATAGCGGATAAGGAGCATGAGAGGGGGAGCCAAGCACGCCTGCAACAGGGGTCTGAACTGTAAGTTCCCTGCCAATTTGGAAAACAGGTCCCTGCAGACAAGCTGGGTCATGCCCAGTGTGGGGATGATGCCGGGAGGAGGGAGGTGAACTTGTCTGCAGGCAGTGGTAGGGCCAGACAGGCATGAAAAATCAGCAGCTTCATATGTAGCCGTGGTGTCATCCCCTAAGGAGCTACCCCTGCCATGGAGATGCAGCATATCTCCCTGTACGTATGAGGGGCACGCTACTTCCCAAAGCAAAAAGCCATAAAATGCTCGTCCGCGTTATCCCTGTCCACTGCTTTGAGCTGGTTTTTCAGGCAGCACCAGATACCAGCCAGCAGTTTGTACCCTGCAGTCTGTCCCTATTTCTGAAGCCACTGGTCTGACCTCCCTGCTGCTCTCTGCCCAGCCACCCTCATCATCCAAGACTACTTTCCAAAGTGACAGCTCTGCAAACCATCAAACTTCCAGATGGTTAGCATCATCCGAGCTTCCCTCCCTCCCTTTGCAGTGCAGATCCCTCCTCCAGCACAGCAGAGGAGACCAAGCCTCAGATACTCCAGCTGCCCAAACTACACAGCCAGGATGGGGGCTGATGGATGGACCCTAGCAACTGATGCTTAACCACAGCCTGGGGGATGCTGAGTCAGCCGCTTTGCTCCTCCTCTTCCTTACCAAGATCTCCCTTGCTCTGGGGGAAGCTGATGCTTTTCACTCTCCCTGGAGCATCTGGCACAGGTGAGGTGCAACAGGCCACAGGTTTTGTACAAAAGATTTCAAAGGCAAACACCAGTTGCTGGTGGTGATGGGGAGGTGGAATAGGCAGCAGCTCTGAATCTGCTAATGCTGGGAGCATTCTTGGGTTCCTTCTCAGAGCTCCTCCTGCCTCTCATTCAGAGGGTGACAGCGCTACAGTCAGGTCACTTGCTCATGGTTTTCTATCTTCCCCCTTCCCAGGTCCTCCAGAGACTGACTCCAGACACAGCCCATGGATGCTTAGGGGGATTTTCATGTCCCAAGAGGCAGGGCACGCCTCCTGAGGTTTTCCAGGGAGAAGGCAGCATTTCACCCAGCACTTTGTAACAGGTACTTTTTGATGCAGTGATTTGGGCCTGCTTTAAAGAATTTCCTAAAGGATGCACTAAGTTTCAGGGCTGAATCAAAAATAACAAATTTGGGGCCATACTTTCCCTGCAATAAAAAAGGGAAATAAAAAGCAAGCGAGGACTTTGGAAATATCAGAGCTGAAAAGGAATAACCCCTGGGGAGAAGCAGCTCTGCCCCAGGGGCTCCAAGCAGGAAGATGTCAGAACACCACGTTCACCATGTAGATGGGATGTCACTGCCCCTAGGGTCCATAACTGCCCTGGCACAGAGGGGCTGTGGCACCAGCCAGGGCTGTTTTGGGGAACACCCGCACACTCCCAGTCCCAGCGGATCTATGTGGAAGGGAGGAGTTAAAAATGGGAAGATTCTTGGAATTTCTGCACACTGCCGTTTGTTCGGACACTGCTGCTTCACCAGATGACCGATACCATATGGAGAAGTCAGCAAGGAGATCCTGGGAGATTCATCAGAACAGATTAAACATCTCAGCCCTGTTGCTCTTCCCAGGAAGCTGTGGGAACACGATCCCGAGACCCAGTGCCTCAGATAAATATTTAAAGCCATCTTTCCCCTCCAGCCAGACTCTCCCTTCTCCCCATGCCTGGTGATCTGCTGATGCCAGCAGCATTTAAATCACAAAAGGACATCAAAGTAGCTCAAGAAACACTGCAGGGCTGCCACACCTTCTACACCAGGTATGAAAAATAGGCAAACTCATGGGAGAGAAACAGTAGCTGGAGAAGCTGGGGCACCCACGTCCACCATCCATCCATCCATAGGTTGCCCCTGAAAGCATGCCAGAAGGCTGGAAATGCCTTCAGGGCATCCCCCAAGCACGGAAAGGAGCCCAGCACCGCACACTGCACTCACCCAGCATGGTGGCATCCACCGCCCCGCCTGGGCAGAACTCAATCATGATCTGGGGAAACAAAGACAGAGTAATTAAACTCAGGTCCACATCTCTCTGAGCAAAGCTCACTGGGTAGGGAAGAGGAGACGAAAGCATTGGGTTTTTCTTCCCCACATGGCAAAGCTGTTCCTTTACCCCACACAGGGATGCAGAGGCTTCTGTGCTCCTCAGGGCACATCCTCTCAGGCATCCCCAGCACCAACAATCACCCAAGCCCTGTGGCAAGATGCAGCACATTGCCCTCAGCAGCCATCTCGGAGGGGCAGGACTGTCCCCATCACTGCAACACCCCCAGCATCGTGCCTGGCCCCGTACCTGGACACGCACCCTGAGCAGTCAGCTTCAGCTTCGCTTCCTCGCTGTTTACATCTCTTCCCATTGCATTTTGGAGCGAGGGCTGCTTCAGAGAGCGGCCTTGCCAACAGGATGAGATAGCTGTCATAGCTGGGAGCTGACGTGGCCGCGAGAAACCAGGCAGGGTTTTCTTTGGCAAATGAAACATGGGGAGGGCTGGCAAGTCTTGATTTTGTTTTAACTTTGTTTTTTTTTCCTGCCCCCATTGCTCCATAGTTCGTTGCTCTCTTGATTCTGAGCTATTTGAGGAGAAACTATGTCAATAAAGAGGTTGGGTACATTCACCAGATTGATGCTGTCTCTCTCCCAGTGATGTGCACAGAGTCCTGCCAGTCCTGCCTGGTCCCTGCTGTCCCACCAATGATCCCCTCTACCTTCACCTCTGCAAAAACTCAGCCAGAGCCCATGTTGGGGCTTGGTACCATCCACAGCTCCCCACTGCCCTCAGGGTAGGCTGCTCAGATGAACAGATTAACATCTCAGGCTGCCGGGGTTACAAGATAGAAGAGATGCTTCACCTCCCCAACAAGCTCTTCTCCTTGTCGAGGCGACACAGGACAACATACCAGAGAGGTGAAATGCCAGAGTTTATTTTGAGGACAACAAGTGAGTAAATCAAAGGCAGCATTTACCAGCACAGCTCTCCAAGCCCTTCAAGTGGAAGTCACGTGCAGCACTAAGCACTGGACCAAGAGCCAAGGTTCAAGCTCCCTCTTTCCCATGGTGTAAAGCCTACAACTCCAGGCAAACCACATCCCACCCTTTGGATCTGCAGTTCCTACACATGAACAAGAGAAATGCTACTATCAACTTGGACCACAGCACAAGACACAACTGCTTTGTTTTGGTGGAGAAGAGGGAGCAGGACCAGGCAGAATTGCTCTACAAGAATTGGCCCAGGAACAAGAGTCAGAAGGGAGACAATGCTGAGAAACCCAGGCAGGTTGGGCAGCATGACAGAGGCACTGTTGGAGGAAGTGGAGAAGAATAAACCAGAGGCCAGGGCTGGGGGAGCAGTTAAAGCAGGCAGATGGAGAGAAGCAACTGGAAGACATTTAAACCATTGGCAAACCAGGACAACGAATCTGCGCTGACTCTGGTTTGCTGAGGCTGCAGAAAGACAGTGCAGATCCATCCCATGAAGTCTGACTGCCACACCTCTGCACTGCTCCGGCCGACAGAAAATCTGCCCTACCAATGAGCCTGTCTCATCACTGAATCACAGTACAAGGGATTTTTCCATCTCACATGAGCAACCCTTTCCTGCTCCTGCCTATCCAGGCACCTCAGGAACTCACCTCCCCAAAGAGGGTGGCCTCCAGATTCAAGCAACAACCGGTCAGTACAGAAAGCCTGAGGGAAAGCTTGGCTGTGCTACCAGGCTCAGCTCTTGAATTTAAACAGACCCATAACCTAACAAAACCCATCTCAAATCATCTGCTAAAGTGGCCTTTGCCACCAGGGCCACTTGGCTGCTTTCACTGATAATGCTCAGCAAGCAGCTTTACAGCCTCTGCCTCTCTGTGTCCCCCAGCCAAACAAGGTCCCCTGGCACCTCACACAGCTCCTCTTGCACAGCCTCCAGACTGAGAACCGTGGTTTTCATTCTGAGGGGTGAGACGCACACAGAGCAGCCAGCTGGGGGACAGCCACATCCACAGCCTCCCAGGAGCCTCCACGCGGAGATGCTGTGCCAAGGTCTCCTACCAGTTGCATGTCTGGCACAGCCCAAATGTGCTCTGGTCAGACACACTGAGATTTTTAATGGGGAAGGGCCCAGCACAAGCAGCCTGACTCTGGACCCGTGTGGGGTGCATTTAATCTCAAAGTTTCATTTGGGTTTGCAGTCTAGCAATGAGAAAATTAGGGAAATCAGTCCATCTGAACCAGCACGACTGTGTATGTTTATGCAGGCACAGCAGGCTGCAAGCCAGGCACTGGGAATATGGGAAATATGGAAAACTTACAAATATGCATTTTCAACAAGGGCAGAGATGCCAAAGAATAATTATGGGTGCGGCCAGATTGTCTGAGCATCTAAAAACCTAATGGGCTGGTTTCAGCCCAGAAAACCTGATTTAAACAAATGCAACTGGCAATCCCGTAGCTCGTACACCACACACGCACTTCCTTCCAGGAGCAAGGCCTGCCTGAAAAGCGTTTTACCACCGGAGCAGGTAGGAAGGCAGCAGCAGCAGCACACGGTGTGTGTGCCAGCTGGAGGATGCAGGAAGCCCACAGAGAGCAGAGGCTGTGCAGCGGGTCTGACACCCTGGGGTGGGCAGCCTGCCACTCTGGCTGCGATGAGGAATGAGCTGGGAGGATCCGAGAACAGAGCTGTTGAACAAGAGCCTGTGCATCTGTGCAGTCAGGGCTTAGGACTGTTTCCATGTGCTTTGATGTATGGGCTGACTACTGGTGTCCCCAAACCAGAGCTGGAGCAGTAACCACTCTGGTGAGAGTCAGTCTTGGCACTGTACTTCACCTCCCTACACCGCACTGGGCTGCTGCCCATGTTGTAATCTGCTGTCCCCAGCAATCCCCCTGTGACCTGCAAGACCTGGGACCCAGCACAGGGCTAGCTGAGCCACAGCAGCACCGCAAAACAAGAGGTTTCACACACCCAGACCCAAAAAAGCTCCTGCAGCCTTGTGAATCAGGACAGGAAAACCAGGGGGTCTCTGCCCCACTGCTGACAGCCTGAAAATGCCTCCTCCAACGCTAAACTTGGGTAGCACCTACACCTCCTCCTCTTGCTCGTGGTCCAGGCAAGGGGGGGTCTGAGCACACTGCGGGGCCTGCAGCGAGCAGCCTGGAACAGGGCTGGAGCAAACATCCTGTTTATAATGATTTCCTCTGCACAAGAAATCCAGGGACTTCCTTGCTGCAGGCTGCCCGGCCCCTCTGCTGCACTGGGCTGCTGGGGCGGGGGGGGGGACTAGGACACGCAGCAGCAACAGGAGCTCTCCCTCCTGCTGCCACCTCAAAGCTGTCATAAATACCAGGGATTAAGCACTATCGGCATCCTAGTTTTCAAAGTCCACAGGCAGTTGTAACCGCACCTCGCAGGCACATCCAAATTCACCACCGGCTTCCATCACTGGGCTGTGTGAGCAGCGCAACCCTCCACCACCGCCAGAGCCCCATGGTCCCAGCTCCAACATCACGGCCAAAGAAATCCAGCCAGTGTGCCGGATCATTCACAGCTCCACAGGGATGCACGAGCTGCATGCACGGGAACAGATTTGGGCAGCTGATTTATAGACAGAAAAAGGAGCCCACTCCCCACTACCTCTCAAAACCTTTGTACCACAGTTTGAGGACTGATACATATATTTTCTTTTTAATTTCATATATTTTTAATTATATATATTTTAATTGTACCTTTTAATTATACATATCTTTTAGAAAGGGCCCTTTTCTTCTATACCTTTAGCAAAACAGCTGAATAAAGAGGTCTGCAAGCAGAAGCCACATAATCTTTCCCTTTCAAGAAACTTTTGCATGGGCAAAATGAAACAAGCTTAAATCTGAAAGCAAAAGTCCACTCGAGTTAAAGAGCTTTGCTGGTGACCTTGATTTTTCCCAGTGGCTCAACCTAATCCTGCCTTTAGTCACAGCAGGGTCTGGAAGCATTTTGTAGCCAAAGTGGAAGCAGGGCATGCAGGGGGGACTGGGGCTGTTTTCTGAGCTGCTCAAGTAATAAGTGACTGCCTGGGAAGAGAGGAAACAGGGTCCAGTGAGCCTAGGGCTGCCCAGGAGAATAAATAGACATACATATGTATGAAACAGCTAAATTAAGGGCTCTTAAAGAAGCAGGTCTTCAAGTTGTACCTGAGGAGGGGGCACCATGTATTATTTGAAAGCATTGCAGGAGCTTGCAGCTCAAGACAGCAGATTGGACACTGTGCCAGGAGAAACCCTCCAGCACCTCACACAAGGCGAGGGCTGCAGGGACACCAGCCCTGAAAACAAGCTTAGTACAGATCACAGGCCAGGGCAGCTCCTGGGTCTGACAAACCAGAAGCAGCATCTCCTGCCCAGGTACCAAAGTCCTCCAGGGTAGGACTGAGATCCTGCTCCTCGCTCCTGCTGCCCCAGGGAGGACCAGTCTTGTCTCCTGGGTGTGTTTGAACCCCTAGAACTTTCTATACTAAAACAGGAATAAACAAAGAATAATAATAATAAAAAGCTTATCTTGAAAGGTATTTTTACCAAGCACTGCGCAGTTGCCAAGGGTGGAACAGCTGATGTCCCTGAACTGAGGTTTGCAATTGAAGCCCAATTAAGAGGAGAGGACCCACCCTCGGCCAGCTCTTACTCATCCAATTGGCACGTCAGAGGGCAGAGCCCCACGAACTGTTCCCTCTGCAACAGCACTGGAGAAATGCCTCTTCCAGTCAAAAAGAGAGAGGAGGGGAGAAGAGGAAGAGCCATCGGTTGGGAAAGCTGGGAGCATCTCGGCACTTGCGGCCCTGGGCAGCCAGGCATTTCCCATGAGCGCAGCAGGCTGCCCAGGGAGGCCACCAGGTCCCATAGGATGGAGGAGCCCTTGGCTGGCAGTCCAGTTGCTCCCAAGTCACTGGAAGTGGCGGGTGCCTGCAGGCTTTTCCTGTGACTGCTGCTGTTGCAGTTGCACACTGAACAGTCCAATTGCTCTGGAGGCATAATGGTGCTCCAGAGCATCATGCCATTACAACACAGATGCACACCATGCTAAGCACTGTAATCATCCAGCAATCTCCCTTCTCACTGAGCCCTGAGCATCAGGTCCAGCGGGAACAGGAGGCTGCCTGTGTCCCCAGGATCTGTCTGCTGCCAGATCCACCCTCCTTGGCCCAGAACCTGCTTCAAAACTGAAGTACTTCAGCAATTTCCTCTCCTAATCTGCAGCACAGGGTTTCATTTTGCTTCTTCAAGCAGCTGCATGCTATCGGGGAGAAAGCAACCAGTAGCATCCTGCTGTGGTGGCAGCCTCCATCACCCACATACAGCCTCATGGCCATGCCATGCTCATGGGGCAGTTTACAAGCATCCTTGCCGCCCACAGCGCAAAGCGCCCTGCAGCGCAGCCACAAGCTCTCCTGGCTTGTATCAGCACAGAGAGACTGGGGAGATAAGTAAATGTGGTGAAGTAAACTGTGCTCCACTTAGAGTAGCTGGTGAAGAGAAATGCTCTCCAGGTTGCCTCCTTGCCAGCATCACAAGTACCAGTTCAGTGCAGTCATAGTGGGCTGCAGGAGAAAAAGGGGGAGAGAAACTCCCTTTAGATGAACTTTACAAAGCTGCTTTTTAGGCTACAGCAAGAGAACAGTCCCTGCTTTTCTGCAGGGGGGTTGCCCAAAGGAGGAAGTTCAGGTCCTCCTCCCACCACAGCGGAACTGCGAGGTGAGAAGGCAGCCGAGGCATCATTCTGAGGCAGCATCACCTCTCGTGCAAACCACAAGGCACGAACCGTTCCCAGCGTTTCAACAAACGGCCACATTGAGTAATAGCTGCTGCCACTGCAGCTGCAGAGCACTTCCCCTCTCCCTGCCAGCCCCAGCAGTGGGACACAGGCAGGCCGGTCCCTGCAGCAGAGCCCCGGGGGACAGCTGAACAACCTCCCTGCACCACGGCCACCAAGGGCAAAGCCTTCAGCCACAAAACCCAGAGTCACCCTTCCATGGTCAGAAATGGACCCAGCACAGCAAACACACAGGCAGGGTCCTGGGCATTGATGGCACAAGAGACCTCGCATCCCCTCCCCGGCACCATGAGAAGAGCCCACCTTCGGAACAGCACTCCTGTGTGCTGCCCCAACCCGCCGAAACACTTCCTCTCTTCCTGGTTTCATAGGGGCCAAAGCCTCCCTTCCCAGGGCAGGACCAGGAGTCCTGGAGGCCCCTCATGTATCCCACACCATGGCATCTGTAGCACAGGATGACTCTCCTGGCATCACAGGTAACGGGAAAAGCAGGGGAAGCATAAGGAAGCTGTCTAGACCTTCCCAGGACAGGGTCTAGAGGAGTCACAGCAAGGCACGTCTCTTTCCCCAGCATCTGGATCATACACCGTGGGTGAGACAGGCTCCTTCCCAAGCCCTGCAGGAGCAGCAGGAAGCTGAAAGCCCAGACAGTCTCTAAGGCTTTTGGTCTCAACTTAGAGGCAGAGGAGGCAGCGCAGGTCCAGGAAAGCATCTTACTGCAGCCCTGAGTTGTGGTTCTAGAACAGCAGAAAGTTTCCTGCCCTGTTACCTGCAGCGGGTGTTCATTAGCTACTGTACACCAGCTTCCCCACCCTGTTCTCCGGTATCCAACTCACCCAGCAGCCTGCTGGTGGCTATCCCACACTGCTGCTTAGCCCCATAATACGTATGCCATGGAAAATACAGACACAGAAAACAAACCAGCTCTGTTGTCAAACTGCATGTTACTGTAAGCATCAAGAGGATTTGGGTAAGGACAGGAGCATCTGTAGCAGGGGCTGAGATTTACAAAAAGTCCATAGTGGGGACAGCCCTGGTCCAGCAACCCTGGCTGCAGCAAAGATGAAGTGTTGCACAAAGAACACAGATGGTCATTTGTCCAAAAGCGCACAGGCAAATGATGGATCCAGATCTCAAGCTCTACCCTAAGACCACTCTGTGCCAGAGTCACACAAGCAAAGCCCAGTCCCACAGGCAAAGAAGGCATCCAAGATGCAGACAGCAACCTCCATGTGTACCCAGAGATCCCAGAACTGCCTCCACAGCCCAGTTACGGCTTGGACACATGCCGAGACCCCCACGAAAAGCTTGTATCCTGCTCCATTATCTGTCCAAGCTCCCGCCTGCACCTAACCCCCAAGCACAGGGTGAAATCTAAATAGCTCCATCCCCTGTCCCTCCAAGCCCATCATGCCCCTCCTCAGGCTGATGGGTTAAGCCCATCCTCATGCCTCCAACAAAATCTCTGAATGCATTTCTACCTCCCAGGGATGAGAAAGAGGCTTCAGCTTCTGAGTGACACAAACCCCAGAGGACAGAGTTATTCTTCGCTGGTGGGAAGAACACAGGGATATATTTAGGCACAGAAACCACATTTAGCCATGGTCCAGGGGCATGTCCTTTACTCCATCTGCTTGACATCTGAACCCGAGTTCTGGTGGTTAATGGTGAAGCTATGCTGTCCAGCTGGCTGCAAGAGGAGATAGGCAATACCATCAGCCCTCCCAGGAGAAGCTCCCCTCTGTCCCCCGTAGCACAGCGGCGTGCAGGACCACAGGGGCTGGTTTTGGGGAGCACCTCCTTGGAATCAAGGGCTGTGCTGACCAGTGATTTTGCTTGCAAGCATGTTGAGTCCCCCCGTTATCTTGGCCAGCCTGCCCTGCTCTGACTGAAGTCCAAGGAGCAAGTTTACATTACTGAGCGGAGGGAGGAGGTGGATCACATTCCTACACCTACGTAACTTGGCTCTTCCCCCACCACCCTCCTGCCCAACATTTTTCACCCATCACATGCAAAAGGGCTGTAAGAAAAGGGGAAAGAGATTACGCCAGTGTTGCTCATAAGCCAAATGGTGATTCAAAGCAAGGCTGAGCTGCTCTAGCTATTTGCTGGGGGCTGGCTAAAGACAGGGCAAGACACTGCAGCAGCCTGCTAGGCACTGAGGACACACACGGTCCTTCCCAGCCTCACTTCTAGAGCCCCATGAGGCCACCAACACAAGAGGGGCCAAGTATCCAAGAACCATTGGCACCTGCAAAAGCCACCAGGTCCATGCTCCCCATCACTACAGCAGCCCTCAGCACACACTGGAGAGGCCATAAAACAATACAGAACACACCAGAAGCCTCTGTGCTGCTACGGCAGAGCACAAATGTCAACGGCTTGCCTGACATGACAAGCATGCTGTAGGTGGAAGCGAAATAATTAGCTCTCTGTAAGAGAGTGCTCCAAGCTTGCCAATTTTCCCTTGCAGACAAGGACACCATTCAGAGACTTCAAATATAATGAACTTTTTCTCCCCCCTTTTTCTGAACAAAATAACCTACAGAGAAAAATATTTGAAATTTAAAAAAGGTCTGTCCCCATAACAAGTAGGGGAAAGAAGATGCAGAGCAGCAAGTGAGGAAAGCCAAGACTTGGGGAGTTTCAGAGCAGGAAAGCTTTATCGAGAACAAAGTCAAATGACACTGCATATTCCTCTTTAGATGCAGAGTTCCCTGCTGATCACAGGGAGACTGGGGATGAGGTCTTCACATCAAAATCGTTCTGAGATGACAAAACATTTCCTTGAACTACCCCCTCAGGTTGGCAGAAATATTCCCATTCCTACTGAAACTCTGGCAGAACAAATCAAAATTCCTTTTAGCTTAACAAAATGGTTTTGACATCGCAAAAAGCATCCTTCCCTTGCTAGAATCACACAGGGCATTCTGTTTCTTTTGACAAGGGCTGATATCTGACCCTTTTGAATTCACCGCCCTGACTCACTAACCAGCATCCCACAGGGAGGAGAATTCAAGTACACCCATGGCCAGGGAACATAAACAGCAATGAGCTGCAGAGCAGAGAGGGTCAGCATGGCTGTGCCCAGGCAGGGGTACCTGGATGCTGAGTGGTGCAGGAAGGGTTAATTACAACATGCTCAGGCTTGTTCATGAGCTCTCCCATCAGCGCTTGGACTCACAGCCTCATGCTCTGTGGACCAGGGACATAGGGACATCGGGAGGAAGGCCAGCACACTTGTTTGCTATAGAAACCAGAAAAACACCCAGGCAATGGCTCTCTGCCCAGGCATGGGGCAAAGCCTTTGCTGCTTGGAGGGTTTGGACTGGGATCCCCTTCTCTCACCAAGTTAATCAACATTTAGAGGCCACTTGGTTCACACGAGCATTTGTTACTGGATGGGCAGCAAAACGTTGAAAATCCTTTCAAATCTAAATAGCTAAAAGGAGTAAGTTGCTTCTCCAGTGGGAAGATTTACTAACCTCAAGTGTCCCAAGTTTGTGTCAGCATCTGAAATACATGATGCATTTCAGAGGGGCAGAGCTCACTGCTGGCGTCTGCTCCAGCTCAGAGCTGGAGTTTGACCCAGGACAAGTCTCCTGATGTCTTTTATTATTAACAACCAGCAGTTCCAACACAGCCTCAGAGCCTCACCTGCCCACGAGGACAACTCATTGAAGGGGTGGCAAAGGACTTGATAAGTTTTCTACTCGTGCCTGGTATCTCCTTAGAAACAACTGTTTGTTCTGATCATCCTCAAATTCACAACATGAGGTGGATGGATTCAGAGCACAAGATTCTATTTAACTGTTTCAGTGAGGGCTTTGAAGTCAGTGGATATAACCCCAAGCCGTAACTCTGCACAAGACCATCCATTCCTCCCAAATGACAACTTTTAGGCTATATCCGAAATAAAGAACTTTAAACCTGCAGTCTATTGCTTATTCCAGGACATAGGCTGAAGCTAGGTTTCAAGGCACTGACTCTTATACATAGTTCGTAAGTATTCATCTATATGCAAACACCATTCCTTAGCATTTCCCTGGGTAAGCCAGCCAAGTGGGAACGTGGCTTATTGCAATACATTTCTAACCAAAGTTTTAAAGTGCTTTGAAAGCTGATTTGCCTATGGGCTTCTTGTCTGCTGCTTTCTTTTCATAAAACTACAGCCTCGTGGTTATAACCCTGGACTGGGATTCAGCATGTAAGACTTATTCTCAAGTACCATTTACCTGCTGGGTAACCTTTAGGCAAATTCTTGTCCGTGCCTCCACTCCCCCTCCTAATAATCAGGATAACGACACCAGGTCTCTTTTATAAAACATTCCATGGAGTATAGATGACAAGGGTATGTAATCCCAAGGCATTATTATTGCTTCAATAACCTTGTCTTGTAACATTACCCTCTATAAAGGATGGTAGACAAAAGGCTTCTATTCTAGTTTGTATTGTCATGTTACTACCTGTAGAAGAAGTGCTCTTGAACTCGGCTGGGCTATGGTAATTTGCCTGCTGCATAAGTCATTCTGATCAAAATCATTCCAATTCCATCCTTGCTTTAAGGGAAAGCCCCAGTTTTACCCAGAAATAGCAGTTCCAGTGACTTGCCAGGGACCTGAATGCTAAAGCTCACGTTCACAAACCAGAGCAGATGTGTTGGTCTCACGCAACCCACTGCCTAGCTTTACAGCGGACAGGAGGGCAGGAGAAGACTTAGACCGCCATGCTTATCCTGCAGCAGTTCATGGGTACCAGAGCACAGCCTGGCCAGCAACACAGCACTGAGTGCTCTTTGGGTGTCTCAGGGTACAGCCAAACCTGGCATGGATTTAAGTTTCTGCAGTTGGGAGAAAGGAGGAATAGAACAGAAGAGGTTGCTTCTCCAGGACACTGGCTAGATGTTTAACAAAGCTCACTTTGTTTTGATGGGTCTCTCCTTCACTATGCTCAAGCACTATGCGCAGCTTGACACTCGGAAACCATTCAAGCACTTCAGGGAGACATTTGGTACAAAGCTTCAGGAGCATGAGGCCAAGCAGGAAGGGCCAGTTTAGACTGCAGCTCTCCTGCCAAGTTAAATTTTAAAGGGACTCGAATAGCCCTTGGATTCCTTGGAGACAGATGACTGAGAAGCTTGGAGAGCCCTGGCCTGGAACAGCATTCATGTGAAGGGTCCCCTGTGGGCATCTAGCCACAGCTCAGGCTGCTCTCTCTGCAGCCTTCCTCTGCTAAGGAAAACCTTAGGGAATCTGGTTGGGTTATCAGCTTTCTTTATTGTTTGTTTTAAAGAAAAGGTATTTCCAACTTGAGGATTAAAAGCTGCAGATGCTTTACATAGCCCAGCAGTCTAGTGCATGGGATAATGAACATTTCTTTACGATACAGGATTTTCAAGAATGCCCAAATCTCCAGTCAACATCCATATCAAAGGGGTAGCAATCCAAAACGTCCCTGGCTGAACAGGTCAGAGCCTGCCCACAGAAAATGCAAAAGGCTTTTTTTGAGGGAAGTACAAAGACTAGCTACAAAGCTGGTGTCTATCTGCAAGCTCTACGAGTTACATACCCACACAGCGGGCTGGTGAGAAGAAACTCTAAGCTGATTAAATTAACCATCCCCAAAATGCTCTGGCAAGGCAGGGTTACCTGCATGGTGCAGCGGTTTTTGCTTTGATCTCCAGGAAATGTCTGTTTATTCAAAACCCATTTGCTATAGCAACCATGGTTTATAGAAAAGGAGGGAGGGGGAACAGAATTCCCCGGTGCTTTGCTAGGGAAGTTGTACCACCACCGACAGAGTTCTGTGGTTAAACACCTGGGGCCAATTGACATTACAACTAATTTCCAGACCATCTTGCAAACCCAAGGAGCATCGACAGGATCCTGCAGGAGGAATCCTGGGTTTCCTGCCTGTCCTGGGTTCAGCAGGAGCAGTCATTTTTTCTCCTTCTTAGTAGCTGGTGCAGCACTGTGTTTTGACTTTCAGCCTGGGAACAGGGCTGATAGCACCGATGTTTTTAGTTACCGCTCAAACCTTTTAGTCTGACCAAGGACTTTCTGAGTCTCATGCTCTGCCAGGGAGGAGGGGAAGTCGGGAGGAAGCAGACAGGACACCTGACCCAAACTGACCCAAAGCAGCACATCATGCCCAGGATGTAACTGAGAGTTACCCGGAAGGGCTGGCTCACTTCTCGGTCGGGCTGGGTATCAACAGTTGGTATTGTATCCTCTTCCATTGTTATTTCCCTTATCATCATTACTACTGGTGGTAGCAGTAGTGGTCTGTGTTATACCTTAGTTACTGGGCTGTTCTTATCTCAACCCGTGGGAGTTGCATGCTTTCGATTCTCCCCCCCCGTCCCTCTGGGAGCTGGGGGGTGGGGAGAAGAAAGTGGGTGAGTGAGCGAGAGGGCTGCGTGGCTGACTTACTGCCTGGGCTTAAACCACGACACTGCCCCACTCATCAGTGTGTCGGTTGTCTGATAGAGGCGCCCACCATCCCCCCGGAGCACTGATCTCCCACAGGAAAGCTGGAGCTCATCACTCCAAAGGAGAATCTCATCCCCAGTCATCTTACTGTCTTACTGCTCCTGTGTCTGCCAGAGGGGACACTTGGAAGCAGCAGAGGTATTCAGAAGCAGGAGATCAAAAGTTCCTCCCTTCCTTTGTGGTCTCAGTCTTTGTGTTGTTTTGGAAGGGGGGTAAAAAGCAAACCAAAACAACCAACAAACCACATAGCCCTCAAGGGGGACACAACACACAGGATCCATTGGTTTTCTTTCTCGCGTACTAATAATTATCGATGTAAATCCAGCACTAGTGATCCCAAGCAACCAAACCCCACACCTTGGACACATTCATCAGTTACAAAATAGCTTTAAAAAGGTTCCTTTTTTAGAGTTCCATGTATACTGGGTGAGGAGGGTTTGCCTTGGTGTTTCCACACTTCTTCAGAAAAAGGACTGTAAGATGTGGCCCAGCCACAAGGACTCAAACCAGATTCTTTTTTGTTTAATAGCATGAGATTCTCAGCTTTCCTTTGGTGCCCCATTTCCAGCAGCTGGGATTTATGCAAAACAACATCAAATGCCACAGGGCTTATAATAAAAATCAAGTAAAGTCATGAAAACTCCTGCCACTGCAGTTTTGCCATCCCTGGGCTGCTTTCAACCAGCACAAGACTGCTTGGCCTCCACCATGAGCAAAGAGAAGATGAAAGGGGAATGGAATGAGACAGCATCTGCTGGTGAAAGCACAGCATCTCTGCAGTGTATTTATATGCTGAGAAAGATCATGCTGGATGCTGTAATCTCAACAGTTATATTCCTGCGGACTCACTGGGATCCTCCAAGCCCTTGCCTGTGGTTCACATTGGGCTTCTGCTCTGCCCTGTGTGAGAGCTGAGGCTCTTCAGTTTGATGCCCACCAGGTATAAAAGCAAGAAGTATTTGCTGGTTTGTGCTTTCATCTCAATGCTATGGATTCCAAAGCAGCTGCTGTGGGTTAAGCAACTTCCTTTGCACAGAAAAGCTTTCTGCTCCATAAACACTGCATGTCACCTTCTTGTTACTGAAGCACAAAGCCAAACCCTGGCACAGAGGAGCCGCGAGGACCCAACGTAGCTCAGGGGGACAAGGACACTTCTGCAGCAGCAGCAGCCACCACTGAAAAACAGGTTTCCTCACATATTTTCCTTGTTAGCTGAAGAGCCGGAGAACAGTCAACAAGGGCTGATCTAGCAACAGCCCTTCCCAGCGCTGAGCCCCTCTGTGCTGTTGGCTCAGACCGCTTGTGGCACAGACCAAGCTGTAAATTACTCAAAGCCAAAGAGCTCCTGCCATCCAGGAGGCTGGGCACCTCTGGACCCCTTGCCAGCCTATCTGCATGATCCCACTCCTGCCCGTGTCACTTTGAACATTGTCTCTCCACACCAGGCTACAAGGACAGGGAAACCACAGGAAACGGCTGACCAGACACACACTCACAGTACACACTCAGAGCCTGAGCCACATGAAGCCGAAAGTGCAGCGGAGTCCATGCACCCATCAAATGGGCCATTTGCAAATGGCCCTGGAAAACACCGACTAAAACAGCCACATAAAGAAATGGTGATGGGATACGGACAAGACAAGACAAGCAAAGCTGGTGTTATATTTGGATGCGAATCTTCTCCAGCAGCACCGGTGACCAAGAAGAGGAAGACTTTGAGGGAAAACCTGCCAAAGACTAGAAGCCTTCCAGAAGTATAACAGCCTGACTTATTTACTTCCCTCAAAGCCAGTAAAACACTGGAGCATTAATAAGAACAGCCTGAGCAATGAAATGCAAATGCCACTCAAATAATTAAAGAGAACGATCCTCCTCCCAAAACAATGGACAGAGCTGTAACATCTACCCTCACGGGAAAGCCTCATACAGGAGGCTCTTGTTCCAGTCGCTTCAAAGAGGCTGTTTAATTTTAGTAGGTCGGCAAGGGTATGACATTACAAAGCACTTCTTAGACAAAAGCGGAGCTGAGGAGCCCTGCAATCCATTTTCCCTACAGGAAGGAAGGCAAAGCTTCCTTTTGCAGGGAGGAGGTGGAAGGGGAAAGGGGAGGGGGCTGACATTTTAGATAGGATGAACAAGGCCAGTGTAGGCCAGGCACAGGGCAGGGAGGTGAAACCAGCAGCACAGAGTGGAATACAGACCAGCCTCACCTCTCACCCAAGCTCTGCCCGTGTTTGCCTTCTTAATTTTGCTGAGATTAGTTTTGCTGCATTGGCAACCTGTCCAAACCGTGAGTCCCCTCCTAGGAGAGGCATTTGTCTTTCACTTCCTCACAAGTGTACATATTTACTTCGTTCTTTAACACACTCAGGGCTCGGCATCACAAATACCTAGTCTCTAGGCAACTTGCAGCCCAGCTCCCTTGAAGCAAGATAACGCATGGGAGGAAGTGCTCAGTGCTGGCTATGGCAGCCCTCCGAGCAGGGTGTCACAGAGAAGCTGGGGGCTTTAGAGATGGATTTCTAAATAAGAAGGGACACCGACGCATGCTGACACTGCAAAAGGCGCTTGCTGAATAAGCACACATTGCCCAATAGAACAGTACCTCTCCTGCATTGCTTAACCGAGGAATGAACCAGACATGGATTGCATTATTCCTGTGACAGCCTGGAGGCCCAGGCCTTGGCTCCTGCATAACAAGCAGAGACCCACAGCTCTGACAGCTCAAGACACAAGTACAGGTCTCAAAAGCTCAGATCTCTTTTTCACCCTGGTAAGACTGCCCTGGGAGGCCATAAAGGTGCCTGATTAAAAAGGGAAAGAAAAAGTAACAGGGCTGCTGAACGCACCCTTTGACACTCTCCTGACTTGCCAATAGCTGTAAGAAGGAGAAGAGGACCTGGCCATGAAGATGGTTTTGAAACTGATAGCATGACAGAGCGGTTTGGGTTGGAAGGGACCTTAAAGCTCATCCAGCTCCAACCCGTGCCACAGGTGGAAATGTGCAGCTGTACAGGTCACACACAGCAATGGCCTCTTACCCAGAGCTTGCCATCCCAATAAAAGGCTCCCAGCAGCTTGACGATGTGCCGGTGATCGCAGGTCGCCAGTATTTCAATCTCCACCATGTAATCCTCCAGTTCATCTTCACTCTTTGTTTCAATGACTTTGGCGGCCGCTAAAGCACCGGTTTCCTTGTTCTTGGCCTGCAAGAAGAAAAACAGCGTGAGTACAACAAAGGCAAGAAGAGCCAGGAGCACACAGTACTTGAACAAGTCCTTCTCAGCTTGACTGGTACCAGCTTGACTTGAACAAGTTCATGCTCAGCTTGACTGGTACCAGCCACAGCACAAGCACAGAAACTTGCAAAGGCATTTCTGTTTCCTAAACCTGCCCGTAGCTTTGCGGAGAGGATGAATGCTGTGTCAGGGCCAAAGCATCCTCTTCCCAGCCTCCAGTGCCCACACCACTTCCCATCATGGGGAGAAAGAAGCTTTTAGAAAAGGAGATGCATCCTATTGTTTGCAGCATCAGGCTCTTCAATACTATCATAGGTGACAGTTCCAATTACTAGCAGCCTTGAGTACACAGATAATCCAGACAAATTCAAGACGGATGTATTTTGATTTCTCAGGACTGGCCAGTATTCCTGATGGTGCATATTAGTGAGCTTGTCGGATCACAGTAAGAAAAATAGTACATATGCTTTCTGAGCTGCCCCCTCCATTGTACATTGTCCCTTTAACCAGCTTATTCACCAAATAACCAGAAACCCATCAAAACCTCCATGTCCAGCAGTTGGAAAACTTTTCCTGACTTTCCCTCCCCATTCCTCACACCACCACAGGCATGTCCCAGCTTGCTGACCTCCTTCCCCCCAGACACCCCCCACAAGCACCAATTACTCCCTAGAAAGGGGCTGCTCTGCTTGTAGGGGCCACACACCAGCAATAGGCCAGTAAGTCCGGGCTGGACTGGACGCATTTGCAGACACGTTTCTTGTCACCCACTCTTCTTGAGTCCCATCCCGCATGAGGAAAAGGCAGCTGACAAAAGACTTGGCTAAAAGCAAGTGCCTGTGAGCAGGGATGGAGCTGCTCCCATAGAGGGCTGTTTCAGCATCACCTGCCCAGCGCTGTCCATTGGCTTCTCCCAGAACAGCCAGGGCAGGTTCGCATTTGGCAAATGCGGTTTGTACAAATTGGTGCAAGAATTAGAAGTTGCAACAAAACACCAAAGGGCGTTTTGCAGACAGTCTGTGCACCGCGATGTGTCACATGCTGGTAGAGGGGGCCAGGCAGGAGCTGTTTACTCAGGAGCACCCCGCCGTTCCCAGCACCACATTGAATCACCAGATCAAGGGGCAGGATAAATCCCTATACCTCACCCATTCTGCTCCCCACAGATGCAGGCAAGCCCTTATGCCATGAGTACAATTCATTACCTATTTTCCTTCCATCACACTCACTTTGGACTGCTTCTCCCCCAGGGAAAGAAGTCCCACTGTGGGTGCTGTTAGCGCAGGAGCTGGGCAAGCTCTGGTTGTGAACTTCCTTACTGCTCTGTAGTTTATATATCTGTGTTTGGAAAACCTACACAGGAGCTTACAGGATGATTAATTCCTAGTATAAACACTGCAAGCCCTGGTGAACAGTTTTATATAGCTTAGGTGATAGCATAACTGTGTACTGAGGAATAGGCTGGGAAGGGGGGCAAGGAGTGAGGGGAAAACAACACAACGCAGTGAGGAAAGTAAGGGACCCCTGAGTCTCTGCTGGGTTTTGAAGCCTTGCTGCATTCGCATGAATTGGCATCGACAGCTCTGTCTTTACCACAGGGGACAAATCCATTTCTATCTGGGCTTGCTGCCCAATCTCAAGACAGAAGCTCATGTTGGTTTCTTTTGCTCTTGTGGTTTGTTTCTTACCAGCTTACCCAGATGCCCAGAGGAGAACACACAGAGCAGGGCAGCGGGAGATGCGGAGCACAGTAAGCATTGGGAAAAGCAGAACGCTTCCAAATCGGAGCAAGAGGTGCCCCACTCTGTTTGCTCTGCACTTACGGTGTTGGGAGAGGTCCAAGAAGGGGAAGTAAATATTGTGAGAAGAGGTGGGGCTTCCCTTGGAGGTCAGCCATCGCACGCTTCCCATTGGCAGGGTCCTGGCCAGCTCAGACTTTCCAGGATGCTGGGGCCCTGCAGGCACCTGAAAAAGCCCGGGAGCAGAGCAGGCCCCAGTTGCCCACAGCATCATCACCTACTGAGAGGTCTGCACTGACTTGCTCTCACTCCCAGGCCTTGAGGGAGCCACTGCAGCAGCCACTCTGCCACTTCTGATCCCCTTCTGGGCTTGCTAGAGGCAAAAGTGCAGGGATGCTGGATGCTGAGCTGGAGGACATGGGTTTGCAAACCGGGCTGCAAGCTGTGGGTGAGGGAGTGACTGCAGCCCACACATTCATTGTGGCAGACTGACCTCATTCATCATTACTAATGTGTGAGCAACCCAGCAATCGCTTCCTGTCTAGGTACAAGCCCATGTATATTCTGCCTGATGGTCAGCCTTTAAAGACACCAGTAAGAGAATTAGCTGCTGCCTTCCTCCATCACGTTGGATAGTCCCAAATGAGAGGGTTTACCCAGCCATCTCCATTTCCTCATCCGTTCTAGTAGGGGACACAGCCTGGGGATGGAAGGGAATCCCATGAGCTGCATGAGGTGAGTTTTCACCCCAGCGGGAGAGGAGCAAAGCACTGTCCCAGATCCCCTGAGACCAGCAGGCACAGGGATGTCACACCACTTGGTCACACCAGTGGAAGCACCACAACCACCTCCAAGGAGAAGTCAGCTCAGGACAATACAAACCCAGAAAGCAAGAACACGACTTCTGAAACAGCAAGCTCACAGGGGTAGGGGTGCTGCAGGCATGAGCCCCGTACTGTGATAATGTCACAGGTACAACTAAGTGCACTCACAGCATTTCCCAGAAGGGACCAAAATGACCATTAGCCCTGCAGGACAGAAGAATAAGGTGAAATAGGAAGGAGATCCTGGAAAATTAATCTCTTCTGGCATTGCCCACTGTAGTGTGGAGAGGAGAGTGGTGGTCCCAGTCCTTTGAGAGGACCAACATTCATACAGCCTGGACAGCTCATCCCCTTCCAAGTTATCTGTAGCTGATCTGAGCCTACACCCAGCCTGTAATGTTTCTACCATACAAGACAGAGGGAGATCCCCACCGTATGGTGTGCGCATTCCTGAACAAAGCTCAGCAAGTCACGTTTGCCACCACAAGGGCTTTGGAAATCCAAGGGGCTTCTGTCCATTTCTCCACCTTCATTTTCTCTCCATCTGTTTGTCCTCCAGCAGTGACACCAGGCTTCGGCCTCCCTGGGAATGGCAGGTGCCTGCCATCAGGCAGACGGCTGCGGCACAGCCCCTCACAGCAGCCAGCCAGCTCCCAAAGCTGCTCACAGCAGGCCACGTTTGTACAGGCAGCGTCACGTTTTGGCCAAATACACCAGGCAGCCTCTCTGCAATTCACATCTGGTGATTTCCTGCAGCTTCCCTGCTGGTATTTTCCTGCATACGTTGTATTACGACAGAGATATTCTTCCAGAAGGTTTGTTGCGATCCCAAATAGGCCAAAAGCAAATGTTGCCAGCCCTCGGAGCTGGTTTCAGATATCCCCAGCATGAGATGATGCTTTAGTGTTTAAGGCCCTTTCTTGATTTCTGCTTACCCTTGTGCAACGGATGTGAATCTGCCCAGAGATGTAGCACAAAGCAAAACACAGCCTGCTCTGCCCTCAACAAGCCAAGCTAGCAATCAGGCAGAAGGAACCAGCATCTCCAAGTCTGTGACCTGCAGGCCTGGTTGATGACCTTTACAGCAAGGGGATGCATAGTGCCAGGCTGAGAAGAGGCAGCGTCTGCTGCTCACTCAGCAAGAGATGCAGAAGGGAAGGAAAGGGTTGCACCAACCTCTCTGCATCTTCGCCTTTACCTGAAAGGGGATCATGCCCTCACCGTGCAAGGGACATGAAAACTTCTCTCATGCTGCTGCTTGGTTTGCCTTTAAATGCCAAAGAAAGGAAGATACAATGATATGGAGGAAAGAAGAAAACCAAGAGCTATCAAGAAAGCACCCTAGCATTACTCACCAACAGTTTGTTAGATGTTTGAAATGGAATCCTGCAAAATGCAGGTTGAATTACAAACCTCAAGTCTTCTGCAAACCCCAGCCTAATTACAGGGTCTCCGTCCCAGCAAAAGCCCAGGTAGAGAATGCAGAGATGGGGAGAGAGCTTCTGTTCTCGGGTAGAACACCCCCAGACGAGCAGCTTTAGGGGAACCTGTGGTGTTTCACATTTTTTTCAGGGGAAATTTGTGGACAGGAGCAAAAGACCCATCAAGATGGTGAGATTCCAAGAACAGAAACTGTTTGATATCAGTCTATGACCTACAGCTGGCTGGTCAAAAGGACGCATCCAGTTCCACCATCTTTTAACTCCTCCAATCCTGGGCATTTAAAGGGCATGGATAATTTGTCCCTGGAGTGCAATTTAGTACCAAAACTAAACAAACAGAGCAGCCAGCTGCCAGCACAGTGCCCAGGATGTGCTGCTGAGCTACAGTTCGATTCGTTACAGCCTTGGCATTTCAAACCTGACAAGCCCTTATGGCCACTTCCAGCCTTTGTGCAAATCACCGCACCGCAGAGACCCCATGATAGGTCTGTGCAGAAACGGGATTGGAATGTGCATTCCACAACAGAAAACATACCCCATAAAAGTTATCCAGTAAACCACCTCCAGAAAGGAACACCACGAGCCAAGCAGGATACAAAGCAAAGGATCTTGCTGGAGTCCTCTAGAGCAAGATGGGTGCTGGACATGCTGTTACCAAACACACTGGGAATACCAAGGGAGAAGGGATGAGCAGGATTACTCCTAGAAGGCAGAGGCATGGAGAAACTGCTTATGGATTTAAGGGTTGCTCGTTCAGGTGACAGAAGAGGCTGTTTGGCTTTGCTTGTGACTCAACCTCCGAGCTATTGTGAAATCCAGATTGTGACAAACGCAGGAACTATTTTAAGCCTTTAAAGCACACATTACCGGAAGGCTGGATTGTTCGGTCCTTCCTCATGCTGCTGAAGGCAACAGCCAGTTTCTAGGTGAGGCAGGGGAAATCCCACATGAACTCTCACTCACTAGTGGAAAAGAGAGCTAGCACCGAGAGCACCCGATCTTGTCCTCTACACATGCTTGCCCACAGTATATTCCCAAGCCAAGGGACAACCCTTTTTAAGCCCGTCTGCCATATCATGTCACCATATTCTTGGTGTGAGCTACTCTTCCCCTCCTTATAAGTCTTCTCTCTGTGGCAGGAGAGCTGATGCTTCACGTATCACTGAGTTACAGAAGCAGGAGTAAAAAGCCTGGTGCTTTCAGTGGATGCTGTGTTTGGGGGGGTGACACTTCTGACTTCCCCCACCCCCCACACCATTCCCATTGTGTGCCTTTGTATACGAGCAAGTGCTCACTTATGTATTTCTCAGGGATTACCTAATGACTAATTGCCTTCCGCTGCACTTTGCCCAAGCTGTCTGCATCAGTAATCGAGCTCAGAATAGACAGGCTTAAGTCAGTGCTCGTATTGTCCAATAACCAATGGGAGCTGGAACGAGTTCCGTGCCCAACAGGCTCCCTAGAGCCACTTCAGTCTGTCACCCTAAGGGAACACTGGTTTGGGGTTCTTTGGAAACGCTGAATTCAGCCCTTGGCAGACCCAGCGGAGCGGTTGGTGATGAGCGGGCACAGCAGCAAGGCTGGCACAGCCCTGGTCTGGCAGCCCTGATACACACAGCAGCATCGGGTCAGGCTGAACCAGCGCTGCTGCTTTGGCAGCTGTGGCAATACTTGCGCAGTGGCAAAGGGGAAGTGGAAGTGGCTTGTGAAACAAGTCAGTGTTAGCTATAAAAAACCATGCAGAAATGTCTTCCTCTGGTTTTTACAAGCTAGAGGCAAAGCAACATCACCAAACTACAGCCAAGGACTTGTTTTCTCTGTAGACATGCCAAAACACAGTGTGACCAAAGCATGGCACACCTTTTCTTGCCTTAAAAGCTCAGCACTGGCGCAGCAGAAGAGGGTGAGAGATAACAAGCCCAAGCAGCAGCACATTAGTCAGGGAGCAGGAAAGCCCCATGCAATGCTTCAGACCTTGCACGCAAGCACAGCAGCAGAGCCCAGAACAACAAGAGTCTTCTTTGCTACTACACCCCACTGTAGCCCACCCATAGAAACCAAGTGGACTTCATGGTCCTGGTGTGAGCAAGAAGTGAACAAACACATATGGCCAGGGTTGAAGAGAGTAAAGATCCACATGGACCCAGTATCTTCGGCCTACAGAGGTCTAGAACTCAGAAGTACAAAACGTCCTTCAAATCACTGGTCCCCTGGAAGTGCACGGTGCTCCGAGGGAAGCCAGTGCTGTGAGTGAAGCACTCCTGCCTGGTCTTCATTCACTCAACACCACAATATTGAAAGAGAAAATTAAAATGGTGGGCGAAAACCCCATGCAGCCACTTCTGAGCTTCCTAGCAGCTTTCTGCTCCAATTTGGTACATAGCGAGCTAAGGCTGAGTGCCTACTATGCCCAAGACGGCTTAGACAGGCAGTGGTAGCAGGCATGTCTGTGTCAGCCCTTTCACTTTGTGCTAGAAAAGGCCCCAGTAGAAGAATAGGGAACTGATCAGACCTTTGCTATCTCTGCAGCACCAGCCTGCCCAGGGAGGACACCGAGAGGCACTCCCGCGCTTGTCAAGAGAGAAATGAAGGGCAGGCAGCAGCTCGACAACAACAGCAAGCACTGAGGCCCACCAACAACAGCTGGTTTTGCTGGGGCACAGCTCCCTGCACTGTCTCTCCTGCCTGCTGAAATACCACACAAACATTTTGGTTGGCTGAATGAGAGCATGAGCCATGGGGACACGAGCACAGGCAGGTGTCAGCACAGGAAGGGAAAATGGCAGGAAGGTTTCCGTGTGTTGGACGGGAAAAGCACTCTGTTTTGAAGAGATTACATTCAGGGGTGGAAGCGAGGTGCTTTTCTATGGCCAGAAGGCAGAAGTCAGTTAAGGCAACTCCAGCAGCACTAAGCAGCAACGCTGTGCTCTTCACAAGGGCCACTCTTAACCCTTCCAGCCCCTCATCCCACAGACAGCACATAGAGACACCGATCCTGAATGTGACTGCATTCGCCTCTCCAACAGGAGCTAAGAAGCTCCATCAGCATGGTGCAGCAGCTGCTGAAGCAGATGGGCTATGTTGAGCGAGGCAGCAGTTCACTGTGCCTGTGGTTTGCAGCACCCAGCCCTGGCAAACCACATGCCTGCACCACTCCTGCTGCCTTTGAGAGCCAAGTTTGTCAACAAGTGCCCGTTACCTCAGTGTTTCAAAGAATATGTTTTAAGCAACTTTGCTCTTCGTAGCTGCATTCCTTTTCTCCCAGGACTTGAGGCTGAGCACAAGGTTGGCAGTGCTGGTGGATGGGAGGGTAGCACTGCCACCCAGGACCTGCAACCAAGCAGTATGGCAGCAAGGATGGGTTTGACCTGAGAGTCATGAGGAAAACCCCAGCTCTACACACAGCACCATCCCAAAGGTGAGAAAAAGAATGTTCATAGAATCATAGAATGGTTTGGGTTGGAAAGGACCTCAAGATCATCCAGTTCCAACCCCCCTGCCATGGGCAGGGACACCTCACACTAAACCATCCCACACAAGGTTACGTCCAACCTGTTTTTTCCAAGGAAACAGCGTGTTTGAAGAAAACAAAAATAAAAATATTAAGAATTATGGGATGTGCTGAGCAGGGATTTTTCTAAGGAACGATTGCCACGTGCTAGAGGGTGAAAGGCTCAAAGCCTTCATCTAAGCTCTCTCTTCCACGCTGCTGCCCACAGCTCCCACTGTCGGCAGCATTGCCAAGCTCTGGGCCATGGCACTGAGCTCATTAACAAAATATTTAGGCCATGGAGACCTATCCTCCCTGCTGCCACACACATACAGCCACAGCTCCACAGGGACATGCTTCATTTGGACTTCAGTATGGACGGAGCATCACATGTTTCAAAGTGAGTTTGAAGTGAACACTGAACTGAAAATTCAATCAGGTTTAACGTTGTTGGGCCACTGCTCACCCAGAAGAGTGGCATCTTCCCATTCCTCTTCTCTCCCCAGCTGAAGCGTTGTAAGAAAACCCTTCAGCCATTCTAAGGGACAATGATTTAATCTTTTTCTTTTACTGCCATAGTTACAATCAACTTGAACTCCACCAACCCCGTTTGTTAACTTCCTCTCTTTCATTTTTTTTAAGCTAACTCAGCAGATTAGCATCTCTCAGTGACACCCTTTCCAGGAATTACATGTTAAATCCCCCATGAATCAAACCGACAAGAGCTGAGCCCATGTCACTGGAGCCAACTCATGCAAAGCCACAACGGTGCAGGTTCAGCTGGTGAGCAGAGAGAGGTCTGCAAGTGACAGGGATGGTCTTGTGCCTTCAAACAGGCCCATCACTGTGAAAGCCAGGCGTACAGGGCAGCTGTGCAACATTTAAAAATTAGTCTTATTACCCACATTTCAGAACAGAGCACCCATAGTCCGCAGCACGTACAGCAGTAATACCGCCCTCACAGATCAGATAACCCAAGCCGCTATCTTAAGAAGAAATAAGAACAGCAACATAAAAGGCACAGCTGTGAGGCACTGTGACATGGGGCTCAGCGGTATCTCTCTGGGAACCAGCACACGGAGCCGTTGGAAGGCAGGTTTGAGTTCCCGCTGCACTGGGGGCTGCGGGCAGCACAGCAGCCCATGCTCCCCACCCTATGAAGAGAAAGCCTTATCAGGGCCCAGCATCCCCATCCGCGGGCTGGGAAGCGGAGATACTGTTTCACAAGAGACATGAGCACAACAAAACAATCCCACTATGAGAGAGGCAGCCAGTCCCAGGGCTGAGCCCATGCTCTTGTAACATCCAGTCCATCCCCTGCTAGCTCGCAAGTTCTCAATGCCCAGAAGAGCCCTGCACATCTGTTCCTGACAGGCACACAACTACCTGTAATAGTAAGCGCTGCACCAGCTACTGGGTTTTGCAGGACCGAGATGCGATTCAGCAGCTCCAAGCAGCCAGCCCACAGCAGCCTGCACTGCTGGCTTCATGTCGAACATCTGCATGGCCCTGAGATCAGCAGGGCTTTCTAGGCTCTCTAGGGTGCCACTACCACTTCTCCCTCCCTGCACACACAAAGAAATGTTAAATTTGAACCGATAAAGCCACCACCATATATTCTATGGATTGTATGTTAGGCGTTTCTGAAGAAAGAGAAATCTGAGTTAGGAACTTGTATTTTTATAGGCTCACAGCCCTAGAGGTGCTGCAGCCCGCCCAGGCCAGCACACATGGGTCACAGCTCCCCGCTGCTGGCCTAATGAGTGATTTAAGAGCATCAATTTAGCGAGCTTTGCATGAGGTGAGTAACAAAGTGTATTTGGCACAGAGCATGTTGCTATCTACGGGCTGCTTCCTTATCATACCTGCTGGACTTACCCAAACCAAGACATTAATAGAATGAGAGCTAGAAAGAAACAGTTTCTCCCCACCCCCTTCCTACTTTTCAGCTTCATTACCCTCTGCAACGAGTTTCACTGTTTCCTCATACCATCAGGGTCCTCTTTTGCTGAAAAAGGCTTTTGTACAAAACCAGGGAAATCCCAGCAGTTTCTGCTGGCTGTAGGTTTCCTACGGTCTGCTGCATGCATTTCAGACTCCACTACAGATCTGGTTATTTTTAATTAATATATATTTAAATTAAGCCTGTCCTACTTTTCTTACATGCTGTGTCAAACCAGTTGAAGTTTGCTCAGCTGAGTGCACGGGGAGCCCAAGACGCAGCTCCCACAGTGTTCTACAGGGCAATGAAACCATTACCCAGCCCAGCACCCCTTCCTCCTGCTCAAACCTGGTCTCATAATACTAAAGCAAGCACATTTTTTCTTCTACCCACACCTAAATTTCTCCCAGGTCAAACTCTTCAGCGTACAAATCCCACTCTTTTGCACTGCTCAGGCTCTTCAGAGCAAGTATAACATATGGTACGTAGGGCAGGATGTAGGCATAGGTGGATTATATCATCTCCCTGCACTTCCGTGTGTGGGAAAGGGGCAGAAGACAGACAGGAACTTCATTCAAACATCCTGAAACTCTCACAGCCCTACAAACACTCAGAGCTGCTCTAAATGATCGCTTTTGTGTGAAAAGCAAACTGACTTTAAAGTGAGTTCAAGAGAACGATTAAATCTGTTCATTGCATCTTGGCCACCTACGTTCTCCTTGCACACAGTGGGGTGTTTTGTTTAGGGCTTTTCTGGCAGCTGTGCAGAGCAAGAAGGCAAGCCTCATCTTTCACATCGCCATCCTATGTGCATCAGCACGCAGGGTGGTGCTCCAGATTGAGAAGGACAGAGGAAAACAAGATGCAAGTGAAATCTTAGCATGGCAGGAAACTAAGTCTCTGCAATAATGCTACTGGCTACTATCTAAAAATAAGGCTTTCTAGTACATGGCACCCAAACGATTTGGGATTCTTAAACAAACAAACAAAACCTTGCATGAGAATTCTTCAAAACCCAGCCATGTCATTGGCCAACCAGGATGGAGAACAGGTGGAGAAGAGATCAAAGAAGATGGAAGATTTAAACTTTACTAAGAAGAATAAAATAGCCCTTGATTTCTTCACAATGTTAATCCCCCATCCCCTGATAAACCATGTTAAAACAACAGAAAAGCAGACAGTTGCCCAGATGTACTTATTGTAGAGGGGGGGTCAGCTTCTGGTCATAAACATGTAATCTTCACTGCTTCGTTTATTGCAATCCACATTCTCATTTGGGTCAAAATGGGGATCAAAGGAGATGGAAGTGGCTGGAGGTGAGGCGATGTCATTACCTGGCAGGCTGACATCCTTAGCCTACAGTATGTAAACTTACTCTGCTAATTGTGTTATTGTTTTGAGGCTGGAGTTAACAGCAGAGGCATTCGGATATGACAACAAAACCAAACCAGCCACGTGTAAAGTAGCTTCATTCTGAAAGCCATCCACTTCAGAGATGTTGTCCGTGTTTAAACTAGACAGGATTTAAACCAGTTATTCCTCTTAAGTTTCCATTTGTCTTGTCATTAACTTCTTTCACAATGGCTACCTCCTTTGTATCATTGGATGAGAAACGTTAAGCAAATATAAGCAAAGAATCATCCAGTAAAAGAGTGAACATGGCTACACACAAAAGGGTTTCCAATACACAACACAAACTAAACTGGTAACAGAAGCGCTGATTGCTACCAGTGCTACCTTTGGAAGGATGACTGCATTAGGGGTTTAAAGGTGGTTTTTAGGAATTGCATTTTATCATAAGACAGGAACCTTCACTAGAACTTCGACTCAATGGATATTTAGTGCCCATTTTTGTGGGGTTTCTACCAAATACCAATTCATTACAACAAATCCCAGGGTACTGCAGTAAAACACCTCTGCCCTGACCTGCAACAGACCAGCTTTCTTCCTGGACTTCTCCTTTGTTACTGGTTATTCCTCAGCTGTGAAAAGACAACACCTTCTTGAGTGATCTAATGAGACCACCAGAAACCAGCTGCCCAACAGCTAATTCACCACTCATGGCCCAGATTATGCCTGTAACGCGGGTCTCCCAAGGAGCCCGCTTGCTCTTTCAGACAGCCCCTGCCACGAGGTTCCTCTCTCGGCTGTAGCACAAGAGAGCAGAGATTTCAGAGCCGGTAACAGCGCGAACACTGTTGCTTGGGAGCGCAAAGGACAGCGTATTTGGCCTTCAACGCCCCCCCCCCCCCTTTAACACAGGGATGAAGCATTCCTAGCAGCGGACACGGCCCCACTCTTGAGGAGCTGGGCTCCTCTGCTCGCTGTACGCTTCCCGCCGGCGGGGACCACAGGAGCACAGCGAGTGTCAGTGCCGGAGACGCGCAGAGCCTGGAGGCAGCCCGAGACCGCCGACTCCCAAGAACTCCGCCAGGCTTGGCAAGGACCACGGCGGCTCACAAAGCACCGCTCTGAAAGCGAGCGACTGACAGGGGGGAATTAAACCCGCCGTCCCACCCGACCCAGGGCCAAGCGCTGCGCTCCCACCTTGTAGACCTTGCCGAAGGCTCCGTCGCCCAGCTCCCCCAGCACCTCCCACACCTCGCCGGGGTCCAGGTCGCGGCGGACGTGTTCGTACTCCTTGGACCTCCGCTTCTCGAAGGTGGAAAGGCGCAGGATGCGGCGGAAATTAGCGAAAGCCATGCTGGAGCGGAGCGGGACGGCACCGGGGGTGCGGGTCCGAGCCGCTGCGCGCCGCAGGAGCGGGGAGCGGAGCCGCCTCCGACCGCGCACATGGGGCCGGCTCCGCTCCACCTGCGGGCCCGGCTGACCCCGCCCCGCACCAGCCGGCACCGCCCTCGCCAGCCCCCGGCTCGCACGGCTCGGCCCGGTGCGGCCCCGCTCGGCACAACCGAGGGGCGCCGGGGCAGAGCACGCAGACGTGTCCGCAGGTGGAAGCCTTAGCGACAGGGACACGTTTCCTCCTCCTCCTCCTCCCGGCTCATCTCGCGTGGAAACGTTCCAACACCAACAGTTTCAAACGCCCTGTAACGGGGATTTGCGGGTGTCAGCACCGCGGGTACCCGTCATGAGTTTGTTTTGGAGGAGATGGAGCCCAACCGGTGTCAAGTGTGAAAGTTATCATCATCCCCTCCCTGGCAAAGCCTCAGCTCCGCTGAAAACCCGGTTTGAAATCGAGTATTCAATGGGGACATCTAGGGGAAATACCCGATGGTGCAGCCGCGCTCCAGAACGCCGGGTTTGAACGTCGGGCTTGGAGGTTAGTGCTCAGCTACGCCAGCCTCGGAGATGCCAGCCCCGCTCCCATCAGCGAGTGTTTGCTCACATACATGTGCGTGTAAAACAGGCAAAACTCCGCACAGATCTCGCTTTGAGAACACCCGCGCTTGGTGCTTTCTCATTAGTTCCCCAATATATTATACTTGAGAGCACAGGGGCTGAGCGTTGCCTCTCCATGTCTGTGCTGGGTTTACTGTGGTACAAATCAGCCCTCACATTTAGACTGGGAGTTTCCCCGATGCTGAAGCTGGAAATGCTACTTAAAACTCCAGTTCCTGGAAATGGGTCACGCTGTGAGAATTTCAGTTGCCTTTTTTGAGGAAAGTTTAGTGTTCCCTCATTTCTTCCCTTTTCCTCACTGAGGAGTAGGAAAAAGAGGTGAGAACGTAACCCAAGTGTATCCCTGAAACAGAAGGAAGCTGAAACCGATTGAGCTCAAACCCAGACTCCGCGGGCATTGGAGCAGATCTGGTACAAGGTGTGGATTTGGAAATACATAAGAACAGAATAGAACAGAATCAGAGCAACTGCTTTCCACATTTTAATCTCAATTTTCCCACTGTTTCAGCACCCCTGATCCTGTGGACAGGCAGTCACGAGCATCCCCATTGTGTCAGCACAGGCCCCTGTGTTACCCAAGGGAAAGGAAGTGCTGACCTGACTAAAGAGCGCTTTTCATGGTTATCGCTGCACTAGATTGGACTCATTCTGGGTTTGAAGAGAAATGGGTGATAAACATTTTATAGAGAATCATAAAATCAACTAGATTGGAAAAGACCTTTAAGATCATCAAGTCCAACCTTTATCCCAGGACTGTCAAGTCCATCACTAAACCATGCCACTAAATCCTTATTTAAACATAAGAGCAGTCCAGCTTGCTAACAGCTAACTCGAACATGAAATTGGGCATTTAAAAGCAGCCATCTCTGCATTGTAACTGCTGGACACAATGCACAAGGCATTGGCACGTACTGGAAACTAGAAAAGCCCTGGCTAAGAGGGAAAGCAAAGCCCTACAGCTGCTGTGCAGCACCTCCTCAGCACAGAGCAACACTTCCCTACCTTCTGCCTGTGGCTCTTCAGCCTATTGCCTTGTTTGTGCAAACCCCCATGGTGCTCCAGCTTGAGTGACACCTCTTCCCGTGGGATTTACCCCACTGGCAGAGACCTGAGGGGAGCGGGATCAGACCAGGCTGCAGGGACTGTTCACTGTTGGGGATGTTTGATGGAAATGTTGGATCTGGAGTTTTGGCTCTTCCTCTGTACTGGAGAAGCTTAAATAGGACTAAAAATAATTGCTGGTGGATCATGAGTTAAAAGTGACACCTCCAAAGGAAAAAATGGCTCTTTTTACAGTGTTTCTGTTGGAAAAGTAATTTTTTTTTCCTCCAGGGGTGGGGAGGAAGAGAAAACAGACAGAAAACGATGAGCCCTTTAACGTTGCCTTCTGTGCAGAAATCACATATGTCTCTTTCATAAATCAGGCAATCTTATTAATCCTGTCTATTAATTCTGAACAGTATCTCTTGCCTGCCACTCTGTTTTAATCACCCGTGCAACCTGCCTGGGAGCAGTGGGCACTGAAAGTAAAACGAACCCTGCTAATTATTGCTCTCAGCTTTGTGCAGACGATGCCCGAGAGCTCATTGTTTTCCAGATTTGCAGTTTTATTGCTTTCTCCATCACAAGACCAATCTGAAAAGGACCAGATCAGGCTGCTCTTTGACTTGCTGGGCTCAAATGTGAGGCAGGGATTTGCTTTCATGAGGTTTACACTGTGGTGTGCATCCTCCTGTCCTATGAGGTACGTCCCTGGCAGGTCTGGGATCGGTACAGGGATATCTGCTCCATCCAACACCCCCATAAAAGCAATGAGCTCACTGGAGCTGATCTTTTCTCATGGCGTGCAAGAAGGACCCTGGGTCTGATGTGGCTGTGATGCTGCTGCATAGAAAAGGAAAGCAGGGAAACAAACGGTCCCCATGTTAACACCAACCTTGCTCCTCGGGGATAAATACACCCCTGAAGCTGTTGCCAGGTAGGAACCATCTAAACACTCCTCCCAGCTCAAGCTGTCCATCTTAGCAAGGAGTTCTCCAAAAAACAAGTCCTCAGCTGTGGCTACCTCGGGGGAAGAGAGCAGAGCATCTGTTTTCACCCATGGGTTTTTGCTAGAGTGGTGGTGCAGTGTGCGCTGATGCCCTTTTTTATCCTCCCTATCATCACATACAGCTTGGGCTGGGAGAGGCTGGCACCCTTTCAGGTAAGAGGAGTGAGGAGAGCAGG
The DNA here is from genome assembly GCF_037157495.1 of Lathamus discolor. NCBI lineage: Eukaryota > Metazoa > Chordata > Aves > Psittaciformes > Psittacidae > Lathamus > Lathamus discolor. The sequence goes on along the minus strand of NC_088893.1, from coordinate 10,528,213 downwards.
CTGTGGTGAGGTGGTAAAGGGTGGTGGGGTGGTAAAGCCAGTTACCCCTAGAGTACAACCTTGCTCTTGGACACAACCTGCAGCTCTGCTCTGGACCAGGCTCCCGGCTGAGAGCCAGCACTTGGACATGGGGAGAAAGGAGAGGAGCCAACCGTGGGATGTAGCCCTGCAAGTCATTCTGTACATGGAAGGGATGGGAAAGGACCTCTCAAAGCAGCCTTGGAGCTGGGCTGGCTGTCAGTAGGTCCCCCCAGCACAGCCCGAACCTAGCCAGCAGCAGCCACGTGCTCCCGCATGGCTCAGCCTCAGGAAGCACCAGGATTTTGGTATTTCCTGCAGGCGCGACTAGCAGGAGGTCACCTTTATTCTTTGGATGCAAGCACTGGTTAGTATTCCATGTATTCTTGCCAAGCAGGAAGTCATTGCTTGTCATCTGTTTCTAAACCTTTCTGCCCCAAAAGAGAACCATCTTGAACAGCAGCTCATCCACCAGAGCTGCCTTTCAGCTGCTGGATATAGACGGGGTAAAGGGATTGATTTTAACCAGTTTGAAGCCAGAACGTTTCTCTTCAATATCCAGAAAGAACTTAAGGTATTTGAGGACTCTGATATTTCTGGAGATGGGGTAAAATTGGAGAAATTACAGTTAAAATAGAAACCATGAAAATGCCCCTAAATTCAAAGTTAATCTTTAGGATTCATTTTGCACTGCAGCCTGTTCTCACTGAAGCCGGAGTTTTCTTCCTGTTGCCTTCAGGAGCAGCTCTTTATAACTTATCCCACAGCCTGAATTGAAACTGTTTTGACAGTCAGATAGCAATAGGAACAAATGATTTTTCTGGGGTAAGCCAGGCACCTTCCTCTGTCTGAGGAGACTGGTAGAGGACCAGTCATAAACAGACTGTAGACCTCTCTGCCACAGCTTCACACTGTCCTCACGACTTCAGCATGCTCCAGCAGCACAATTTAGCAAGACAGCCATTAGTAACCAAGGGAGATCCCTTCTTTTTCTTCTCCTTTCTGCTGGTAGGGTCCCGGGTTATTGTTTTTACTGAAAATTCTCCTCCATGTTCCACCACCAGCATCCTCCTCAATTCTTTGTTTCAGGGGATTGCATCTCTCCTGTAAGCCCTGCAGGGCTCGCAGCCTGCTTCCTGTGTGGTTTAGCAGCACAGCGAGGTATCAAAGCCTCCATCCTGAGCGCAATTCTCTGGTGCCCTCAGAGCAGTTTCCTGGAATAAGCTGTTTCAGCCCCAGGTTGCGTTGATCCCATCCTTTCATCTCCAGGCTGCCTGATTAAAAGGCCAGTGTTTTGCAGAAGCAGAATGCCTGTGACAGCTCCTGCTCCCCATCCACACCAACCTCCAGCTGTTCCAAATCACTCCAACAACTGCAAGTCATTACAAATGGTAGAGGAACAGCCATATGCCAGGGAGGAGCCCCATCAGCCTGCAACATGCTCAGGATCAGCTGGAGGCAATACTTGGAACCAATTTCACCAGTCACTTCGGAAACCAGAACAAGTCAAGGCAATGAGAGTCTGGACTTAAGGGTCTTTCTCTGATTTATACTGTGCAAGGCTGCCTTGCTGAACCAAGGATCTACCTCCTCTCCAAAACTAGCAACTGCCCTATGGGGAATTCAGGATGTTTGCAGTCTTCTGCCTTGACAAACAACAAGAGGAAGGGGATCACAAAGAGCCTGCCAGCAGAACAGCAAGCTCCTAACAGGCAAACAGGAAGCCTTTAGCCACCAGGGTACAACACAGCCTCGCTTCTCTGCCCTCCTGTGCTCAGTTTACATCCACCAGCCCGAGACATACTGAATTTGTAGGAGGTGAGTAAATTTCAGTGCTGCAGGGAAGCCACTGCCTGTTCTGGTTTCTCCATTGCACTTCACCACTGTTCTGCCCAGGGGAGCACCAGAGACTGGCGTCCAGTGAAGGACTGGTAAGACTTGGACTTCAGCCTTGTGCCTCAAAGCTCTCCCTGGACTAAGCCTGCTGGAGCGTTATCTTGCCCCATGTACTGCAGTAGGTGTTGTCTTGGTACCTCAGACACCCCCTCTTCCTGCCCCTGTGTTACACACTGCTTTGGTGAGAGCCTTTCTCCCTGGTGCTGCCGTTCGGCCACACTCAGACACACACAGAGCCAGGCTGGTTTGGAGCGGGGCAGACTGGGCTCTGAGGCTGGAGCCAGTCACATTGGCAGCTTTCTGCTCCCATGCTCTGGGCTCAGGCAGCTCCCAGCATCTGTGCTGGTGAGGAACAGCCCAACGACAGGAAACGCTCTTTGCTTTGTTAACAAAACCACCTAATTAAGTCCATGTGGACGGAAAGCAGGAGGCAGTTTAGTTTCTCTTGTTAAATATTGACTGTTTACCCTTTGGGCACAGCAATCCAGTGAATTTATTTCCCCCTCTCTCCTTACACACAGGGCACCACACCACTGAGCCTCCCCCAAACTCACTGCCATTAGAGAGCTTCCCTAACGAAGCAGCTGGGCTGCAGCATAAGGGACTAATTAGAATAGATAATTCCAGTCTCCAAGCTCACCACTGACCTCCCATGAAGCGAGGTTTGGGCATGCCTGCAGGGTGGTATCCCACCTCTCGGACCTCTGCCACTGTTCTCAGTCCAGAGAAAATAAATTGCATGGCTGAAATCCCAACTTTCTGGGATTATCCAGAGAGAGATCATAACAAACCACTCTGCAGAGATGAGATGAGAGGCCAGTGCCTTTTCCATGAGCTACCTTGGCATTTTTAGCCTGGATTTGGAGGGACCAGCCACCCTGAGCTTTCAGCCAGATGCTCCCTGCAGCATCCAGAGTGACTCTGGGGTTTTGCCCTGATGAGGGCAGTTGCCCCAGCATAAGCAGCAGCAAAATCAGGTCCACAGTTAAAGACTATTTCCCTTAGTGCTGCTTCTGAAGCCCAGAACCAGGGATTAACCCAGCACTGGTCAATAGGAGCACAGACCAAGCAGGTCAGGCACATGGGATGCAGCTTTAGGCAACAGAAAGCAACTAGGACTTGCCATGGGGCATGAAGTGAGGGTGCGACACCTACCATGGGACACACTAGTCATAGCGTGTTATGCAATGTCATATAGTGAGATACAGGTCGATAAAACATGACACAATACAAACATTAATTACATGTTAATTAGGAACACTGTCATCTACATAACATAGCTCTGTGAAGCATACATAGACTTCTCCCCTAATGCTGCAGGGTATGAAGCAGCACTTCATTGCACTGCTTGTCACAGCACTGACTGAGAACATTTAAACTCTTCTCCACTTCCGATTTATAATCCATGCCCTTTTGGGGTTTCCCTTGGGATAAGTCAGCCTGGAGTTGCCCAGCCCACTTCATACACCAAAACATGCTGCAGCTGCACGCTAAGGACAGCTTGGTGTGGTGTGGGTATGTACACACACACGCACCAATGAGGTAGACATCCCTCTTACTACTTGAAAGTGAACAGGCTTCCCTCAGCTAAGGGATGGGTACAGAAAGATCACGCAGTATTACAATCTGGTGTCCAAGGAGACCAGCTCCAGTAACTCCTGTGTCCATGCTGGGGCAGGCAGGGTCTCACGGGTCTGAACAAATGGCCCCAAATAAGCCCTTGCGCTGTTACTTTACATATACAGTGTATATGTAAAACATACATAAATATAATTATACATATTATTTTATAGCTATAAAACATATATAATAATACATATGTTAAAAGGGTGAATATGCATAGATACAGAGATCATAGAGAGATTATAGACACACACATGCATAAAAGGAATAAAAAATACACCTAAAAATATATTTGTATAAAAGGAAAAAAGTTCCAGGAAAGTCACATGCTTCTTTGTAACTCGCATCACAAATTACGCAGTGAAATTAGAGAAAATACTTGAAATGTTTAGCTAACATTAGACCAAAGAGGCCTACAAAAAATTATTCCTACTCCTCTGATACCTTGGGTAGTTAATTAAGACTATAAAAGTGGTGACTTGAATAAAGGCAATGTCAGTTAATGTAATTATAGGAGAATGACACAGATCCATTATCTTGCACTGTCCCCAGGAGCACATCTGCAGGCAGCAGATGCTGGGCACAGCAGAGGTTGATGCTGGATATCTGAGCACATCTCCAGGCACGTCTCCATGGACTGCACACTTATTTGCAAATTAAAACATCATCAAACACCAAAATCACTGCAAAACATGCCTCTGGGCTATCAGACAGGTAATGAAAAGGTTGTAGAGCTCCAGCTCACAATTAAAAACCCTCCTGAAGACCTTTAAGAAAAGCAACACTGCATTTATTTCTTAAGGCATGGCATTTCCAGAAGTACTTTTATTTTTTCAAATGCAGGGGAAGTTTCTTTTTTGTCTTAAATGCAGGACATTGTGTACAGCATTTCTGATAGCAGGTCACGGTGGTTTGCTCTCAATGGCAGAAGATCTTCCCTTGGCTTAGAGAAAAATAAATCACGTAATTTAACAGTCTAAAGAGAACCTGCTTGTGCTTTGCAGCTGATTATGTGCACACACTACTGCGCTCTGTCAACCAAGAACCAGAGGTATAACATAAAATACATAATGCATTTTAAGTTACCTGATGTTCACAGCATCATTACATTGGCCTAGAGTTCTTCATCGACGGAAAGAGCCAGGGAGGAGGGGGGAAAGTTAAGAAGCATGTTTAACACAACAGGTATATCTGACTCTAAAAGACTTTATAAAAGTTACGGGGAAAAAAAACAAAACAAAAAAACCCATCCATGTCACTCATCCTTGTGCTGGAGCTGTGTATTTTGTGTGTCAGTACCAAATCTAGCACCATATCCTGCGCAATAGGAATGCTTGTTACGTGGCACACACAAACGAGCTGCATACAAAAGGTTTTACCATAAAAATGAAGATATTTATTCAAGAAGTACAAATTTGATGGTACCAGCCATCTTTGAAAGCCATTACCATGAGGCAGAGAGGACACAAACCAAAGTCTCTTGCTCAGAGCATATGAAAGTGTCTTACAAGTTGCCAGCTAACAGAGTCATTTCAATCATCGCTCCAAAGCCACCTCCACTTTTTCAACATTCCCTGGACTTGAGAGGCACAAATAGGGTTTCTAATAAAAGACCAGTTAGTTATTTTAAGAAAGCCATCAGCTAAAATTTATGTGGTTTTAAATTTCCTTAAACTGTCTCCAGCCTTTCACTGGATTCAAATTTCCTAAAGGAAAAATGGGACTTGGGAACAAGCAGGTGCGGAATTTTTGGAGCTTGAGATAAACTAAAAGTTTTAAGGCAGGAGTCAGGATTTTAAGCTCTCTATTTGCCCCATGGCTCTGATCAAATGGTCTTTGTCTGTAAATACACAAATACAGAGTTTACCGCATAAATACCCAACAAGCGGTCCTGCTTGGAGGGCACGAACATCTGTTTTCATGGAAAGTCAGGTGGACATGTTTCTTAGAAGTCTCCGAGTCCACATAAGAAGCCCACTGGTTAAAACATCTCATCTTCCAACTAGTTGACTTTTGTAGGCTCAGTGGCATGGACCTCCCCTGGAAGGAGAGCTATAGCTCCATCTCCTATGAACAAGAGCAACACCCCACGGCTACAAGAGCATCTAAGCGGATGAAATACAGAAGAGGAGAGCCATTTGAAGAACAGAGCAATCAAAAACACTTGATGAAAGGGGAAGTCTTAAAGCAGGCAGACTTGTATATACAGTCATTAACCAACAGAAGTGTTTGTAGCTGCAGATGTAATAGCAGGACATTCATCTTCTTTGGGAGAAGACAGAAGCATGGTTGCTGGGAAGTGTAACTCCAAGGCTTCCTAGATCAGTTCACTTGCAAGGCAGAGCACCAACATCTTAGTGGGTTTGAAGCAGATTTCTTCTCAGGGAGCTCATCTCCCCCACCCAAAGCAAGTCTGCTCAAACACCTTTCTCCAATAGCTCTACATCCTGCTCCAGGAGAGCACAAGCTGTCCAAGAGCTGGCAGTCATCATCCAGGAAGGAGCCAGAATTACAGGGGAACTGGCGAAGAGCAAAGGAGAAGAAGCCCCTTTCTCTAACAGAGACTACTGACATTTCAACGTAACAGGAGCTGAGCAGTGCAGTGAAAAAGCCAACAGATTTTTTAATGTAAACATTCTCTGCATAAGGTGCAGGGTCTTGGATGTCTGTACAGCGACATAGAAAAGAGTTTGTAAAGTAGACGTCAAGTCAGAAATGTAGCTACCACTTTTGCTTCTGAAGAAGACAGAAATGGAGAAACGTACAGCATTCAGTCCGTCAACACTTACACAGCAAAAATGCTTTCAAAAATCCATGGTTAAAAGCATCCCACCATTGTAACAAAGATTCTTTTTTTAATAGTTTTTAACAGGTTTTTACATTATTTACTAACAATGGATATATATGCAGAAGCATGTCATACTACAGCAATATCTTACCAATCAGCCATCTGCTTTACCAAAGGTTATGGACATTGCCATGTGTTGCCTTGCTGCTCCAATGAACCCCCCTGTTCTCTCCTCCCCAAAGCCACTTAGACTTTATGTGGAAGGCAAAGAGGAGCTGGGTTTTGTTTTGTTGCTCCTGGGGGAATGTTTGTTGTGGCTGTTGCTACTATTTTTAGCATTGGGGTGTCTATTAGAAAACTCAACTTACTACACTGGTGACTCACATAATTTAGTTTTCAGAAATGCTTCCCAGATGCGGAGAAGCAAAGGCTTCCAGAAAACTAAACCAGTTCTTACAGCACAGCTACTTCAAGCTGTGTTTTCTGCACCAATAAACTGAAGGGCACAAAGAGCCAAGGTGAAACTTCTGGGAGCTGGATGCTCTGAAGGAGCAGCTGTCACTTCATTGTGGAAGATGACTGTGAACATCCTTCTGCAGTGCACCAAGCAATGGACCTACAGCATCTCAGGGCTTTCCTGGAGCTCTGTCGCCCCAGCAGACTGCACGTTTTTGTGTCTCTCTGCCCTTCAAGCTGTTGAGGAGTGGGGACCTTCACCGTGTTATTACTTCTGGGTCAGGCAGATGCAGCAATAAGGAGTATAAAAATCTGAATCACATCAAACAGATGTGATTACTGTCACTAACACGGTAAAAAAAAGTTACCTACTGGCAACAGTTCATAGCCGGAGCTAATCAGGAATGACACAAAGGGCTGATGGGCCTAATAAAAAGTCCTATTACTCCTCACTTGTCTGTACTTGGCATTGCAGCTCACGGCTGTGTGTTAAAAAACCTGGTGTGTTGCTTCAATTATGCCCAAGACACCCCATGGTGCTGGCAGCACACCAACTGGCAGGCCAAAAGGCAGCCCTGGCCATGCTGCCAGCTGCATTGAGCCCAAGCTCAACACATACTCTCCCTGCAAAAGAAAGATGGCCACACCAGCATGCTTCCACCCATCCTTGCTGTGAGCATCATCCACCATGTAGACCGGCACCAACCCTCACCAGCGCTGCCAGCTCAGCAGCAGTTTAACACTTGGCCAGTCTCACTCCAGCCATACCTACTCCACTGGTCCATTAAACGAGTCTCCTTTTCCTCCTTCCCTCCCTCCTCTAGGCATGTGGGGAGCCCCACTGTGCCCCAGGAACCCACTCGAGTCCCACGGGAGCCCCAGCCCAATCCCCTGCAGTGGTGTTTATAGCCAAGACCATCTTGCAGGACAAAGACAATGCATTTCAGAGATGGAAATCATTGTTCTCTCAAGGGAAATTGCAACTTCTAGTTACACACATGGGATATGTTACTCAACATGCTGTATGCCTGTATGCCTTCATTACCAATATTTTTTAAGTATATGTTTTGAAACTTAGAAATCTTTCCTAAAACAAATCCTGTAAAATTTGTTTCCTGTCTCCAGCAGGGTCCATACTCACCCGTCATTTTGTACAGAAGAGGATGTAAAGTCTTCACTTTCAATTATGAAAGTTTTTTATCACTGAATTTTTCCAGTTATAGATATGTGCTTAAGGGACAGGACAGGGAGAGGAGGGGCTGTTAGAGAAAAGAGTATTTTAATGAACCAATTCTCTGTTCTACTCAAAGCCCACTCACAATTTGCCCTTCAGCTAACCTTGCTGCCCAACATAAAAGAAATTAATATAAAACATAGTCATCTGTAATGGCATAATAAAACTGAACCTTTTCCAACTCAGAGTGGGGAGAGGGAAAGGAGGAGCTCTCCCTGCCCCTACACACTGTAATCTCAAACCCAGTACAATTATCTGAATGAAAATAGAAAAAGAGAAAAATAATCAACAAAATGTATCCTTCAGAAAAGAAAGAAAAAAGGAAAATAGTTGTATGGATTGTAGTGTTCACAGTTACAGAGCTGTTACCCTGGTTTGCTCCTCCTTTATCACAATCTCCCCCTTCCAGAAGGGCCTGCAGGGAAAGGACATCATAAAGACCATTTACACAGAGATGTAATTTATGCCTCATGGACAAGCAGTGTCTTTCTGGCATGAAACCATCCTTTGCCCAGCAAAAATCCGAGACAGTTCTGAGTCGTTTATAGACCAAGTACTTTTTTCCCTTATGGAATGCAAAAGATCTTGGTGGCAAAAACACAGTATAGGAAATCAGATTTGTCTTAAAAGAAACCTTCTACAATAAAAACCTTTTGTTACAGATTAGCATTTATCAGCTTTGAGTTAATCTTTTAGAAGTAAAAAAGAAAACCAAGTCACTTTGTTGTTTACAAGAACAGGGAACTAATTTTCCTTTGTACAGCTCTGCCACTGCATTTCAGTTATCCTGTACCAAAGTGGGTCTAAAGGAGCTGTCAGAAAACCATAGGCTTAGTACAATACAGGGAGCAACAAGAAAGCTCTATTTATTTGGGGTAGGGTTGGAGATGCATATCACATGTGCATCTGTTTTCCAACCATCAATGTAAATTCTGCGCCTGCTTCCACCTGCTGGGAAAGCCTCATGATATCGTACAAGTGATCACTGATAATTCTTGTCTCTCTCTTGATGCTCATGGAGCAAGAACTCCCTTTGAGTCCCAGAAACTGAGTTCTAGGTAATTAATGAAGAAGCAAAAGTAACAAGTTTAAAATTGTCCCTGTAACCCACCAGTTTCACTAGTAGATGAGAAAGAGCTGGGACAACTGTAGCTTCAGACCACTGATTCAAAGAGGGAAGACAGAAACCCACAAAACCATGCTATTCACACCTGAATAGCGTATTTGACTTTGGAAGAAATTATTTCAAATCTGGCTGAAAAAAACCCCAAACCCCCAAGAAAACTAGAAATTGTGTTTAAAAGGTTTGATCTCAACCAAAGGCATTACCAGACAGGGGTGCAGAGCAGCCAAAGGAACACAGAGAGCATCCTTGAGGGAATAAGCAGTTGGATCTCTCACCCCCAAATATGCTCTGATTCAGATTTTTGAGACTACAAAAGGATTTGTCATTTACTGAGAGAGCTCCTCTTACATTCTGAAGGGAAAGCACTGGCTGTGAACCACCACTGTCACGCTCAGGGCTGTGGGTGCATGCTGGCGAGGATACCTCCAATGGTCCTGGTTAGAGAGTCACCAGGGCTAGAAGACTGCTGCTGCGAAAGACACACAAAAAGCTGAAAACCGCCTCCTGTCATGTCCTCCTCACCATCTTCCAGGCTTTGTGACCTCTAGGAACTGAGCAGGGGAAGCTGCAATCCACTGCATCTGGGTGTAACTGCAGTTTAACCTGTTCCTACTACACTGCCATTTGACAAAGGTGATGCACCTAACACTTAAGCACAGACCAGCACGTCATTCCCCTCAGCTAGCCTGTTCACAGCTTGTTTTAATGATCCAAGTGATATACAGGAATTCAACAGGCACATGCTCAGGTGCCCATGAGCCAGTAAGCTTCAGGCTAAGTCAGTCTGGTAGCAAGTAAATTTACAGTACAGTACAGTACATGAGAGTATACATTGACTAAGTTATTGCCTAAGGCTCCGGTGGGCTGTCTTCCCGGCTCAGGAGCCCGCAATGGCACAGGACTGTGTTGCCACCTTGGAATGTACAATTACTTGGTCTGAGCATCACCAGGAACTTGAGCCCCAGGCCAGCTCCACTGCCCAGGACTGGCTGTGCCTTGGCAGGGCCTGGGTAAAGCCCATGAGCTAGGTCAAACCAGAAAGGATCCCTGATAACAGGCAGCACAGGACCTACCCAGAGCAGCTGAGATTCTTGAACTGAATGTGGTGCTGATATGAAATGCTATCAACTGATGAAGGTTTTGTTTTGATTTTTAAATAAAAGTGCTCTCTGTTGCTCTGGTTCCATGGATCAGGACACCACCTACAGTCTGAAGAATCGTTACATATTTGTATTGTTTAAGTGAACAACAATCTCCTCCCTCCCTCTTTGTGCCTCCTCTCTCTTCCCTTCCCGCTCTTTCCTTTGCCCTTGCCCTGTGCTGCTTGCTGTTGTGTTAAATATGAGAACAGGCAAACCCCAAAGGCCAGTTTACATTTTCATGTTTTGTTTTTGCAGCTCTCCATCACAGATGGAATTTTTGCTGGTCATTTCTTGGAACTAAGCCATTAGCAGGACAAACCAAAAGAAGAGAGGGCAGTGAAAACAAACCCCATGACAGAGATGGAGGCTAGAAGAATCAATAAACAAGAAACAGAAATCAGTTTTCCACCGGGGTGGGATTTGCTAAGGGCTGGCTCACAATGACTTGCACCACATAGTCCTTTGGGATTTTCAGCTCCTCCAGTTTCATTTTGTCTGCCAGTGGCCTGCCTGAGAAGAACCAGCGCTGGCTTCCGGGCTCCACTCCCTCCACTGCGTGCAGCCGCCTCTTCATGTGGTACACCGTGTCCATGCTGCGGACCATGAGTTTGAGGTCTTTGCCTGTGGACAGGCGCAAACGGAGCTGGCACTCGTGTCCTGAATTGGGTGGGGGATCAGGAATATCCAGAGTCTCCAGATCACCCTTCTCCTCTATCATGTTGATAGGTGGGGCGAGGCAGTAGACAGGAAGCTGGTACCGGTTGCCCAGTTCATCATAACACTCTGTAAGAGCACCTTTAGGAGAGAAGAGGGGGAAAAAAAATGAGTATGAATGCATGTCACATTTAACACTGGAGTGGTCATGCTTGGAAGCATCTGCCCTACAGCCGAACCACCCAAGTGAAGAGGTCTGAATTCACGCTTTAAAGGACCAATACAAAAATCTTTTCATTAAAAATTGCTTCACCTTGTTTCCTTATGGAAACCTGGGGTTGAGTTAAAAGCACCTCCCCGATAAACCAGGATAAACTTCAAAAGCAGCAGGAAGAGATGAGAGAAGATGATGTTCTCCCCACGTGACCTTTAAAAGAGGAATATTTCTCCGGGAGCACAGCCCAAGGTTCAGGGCACACATGCACCCATAAAACGCTACTTGGATGAATTACATGATCCCAAACCCAAGCTCTGAATAGGCAAAATGGCAAATACCAAAGGCAAGAGACCACTGTGAATGAAAGGTTTTGTAACTTCTCAAGCATTCAAAACTTGCTGAAACTGTTTCATACAGGACCCATGTTTTAGTGAGCACTGCCAGAACAAACATGACCACCCAAGTCAGACAACTCTGCGGCTCAGTTTGGAGCATGGTGTCACCACCACAGCAACAACACCCGGCCATACTTGATAGCTGCACAGCATCTGTAACTTCCGTATTCAAAGCCCTGAAGTTTCAAAAGTGATTTGTATTTCTCCAGACTCCTAAGAACTTCCTTAGGATAATCTGGGCGTTCATGTTAGAGACGACTGGCCAGCTGTGTGCTGCCTTCACACGGCATTCCTTCTTACTGAAAAGGTACAACACGCACGAACAGCTCAAGAATTATAGCACTTACCGAAGTAACAAATGCAAGATGACTTTTTCCAAGTATGAGGCACACTTTATAAAGATATTTATAACCCAGATAGATAGATATGCCCTGCAGAAACAGCAGCACATTTTTCATGTTTTAAGAGTTACAGAAGGCTGAAAGCAGAGCCCTGCTGCAGACAGCACAGCTCACCTCTTGCAGCAAGACAGGAAATCGAGATGCTGTGAAAGCCGCATCCTAAATCACAGCAGAAATCTCTTCTCACTGTGGTTAACCCCCTCCAGATATTCAACCCTCCAAGCAAACGCTTTTCCCGTTTTGAATTTACCTGCTAGAACAAACTTTCGCATTTTTGCCCCTAGAGGGGGCACATTCCCTTGCAAGCTCACCCATCCTTTTGTAGGCAGAAATGTTTGAAGAGGAGCCAAGTCCTTCAGCTACAGAATATGTAAAAAACTCTTTGACTCGGCAGTTCTGCACACAACTGCTCCTTGTTAGAAACCAAGGGCGGTTCTTTGAGTTGGAGATTTTTCATGCTGACAGGGAGCTGTCTTAAACTTGCCTGTTTGATCAGCACAATTACTGCAATATGAAATTCGAACTCGGGGATGTACTGTTGTCACTCAGCCCACCGTGACAGCAGCATCTTGAGCTGCATCTTTCTTTTAGACAGAAGCACCCCTTTTTTAAGGATAATCTGTGTGGATGAAAACACACAGAGGAAATCTTTAGCTAAAAGATCAATGTTCCAGGTGCAGCTGCTTTTGGAGCTTTTCTGTTTGCACAGGTAGCACCAAGGCAGCTAAGCCCTGAGATTTAGTGAGAAAACAAAACAAAAGAAGAAATCCAGAAAAACTACAGTTATACCACTCACTGCAGTCCTGTATCATCTATGAATTTTAGAGCAAATCAGCTTTTATCAAAACTGTATTGGATCTATACCTTCCATGGTACTTTGTGTTATACAGACTAAAGCCCGAAGTTCCCATACTTCAGTTTTACCTTGCAACGTTAGTTTCATTCCGTATGCCTTATCTATTTAGTAAATGTCACAGTGCTAAATTCTGGATCACATTCATAGAAACAAATAGATGTTGTTTACTGATAAAGAAACATCCAAACTTCAACAGCCTTTACATTTAGCCAAAGCAACTGAACTTGTATCTTTCTTTAAAAGCCACTATCTCTAAAGAATGATCCTACTTTAGAAGAGTGTATCAAAGAGTTAATTTTAGATACTGTGGGGTAAGCTTGCTAAGGAATTTCTTCTTCATTTACATCCTTGCCCAGCTGAACTAACATCAAGGTCAAAGCATATGCTATAAACACTGGATTGCTTAATCATAATCAGATAAGCAATATTAAAAAAATCCTCTGCAACAGCAGCTAACTTGGAGGTCTGTCTTAAAAAAACAAAAAGAAGAGCCATTTGCCAGTAAGAACAGCACAGTCCCACCCCAGGCTGAGGAACAGCTTATAACAAACTGTTAATGTAACAACACGTTACCATAAACCTCACTAGTAATCCCATTCTTCCACTCAGACTGGTAAAAACACTCTGAAGACTCTCAAGTCCTTTTGCCTACCATCCAATGGCTTTCAAGACTGGATATACTGATCAAAGCATAGAAGACTACTATTGTGAGCAGAAGAGACTTTACAATACACCATCTCCTTACCGGCACCCTGCGTCTGTTGAAGGCCAAGTTGGAGCCCCAAGGAGGAGGCGAGATGTTGAGCCTCGCTTCCTAAGAGATACGGAGCTGCGCACAGACAGCGTAGTCCTCTTCAGCCAGTTTAATTCCCACCGGGCTTTGAGTCCTCAGTTAAAGTGATCTCTGGAGAGGGTCAGGCTCTGCTACAACCTTCAAGATGTTGTAAACCACAATAAACTTAAGAGCAGAATGTGAAGGGTTGTATCATATCGGTTCGAGTTCAAACGCAAAATGATGGCTGTATGTGCTCACCAGAAGGCAGGGTGAGCATGGAGCTATTTTTAGTGATGAGGCAAACAAAAGTTATCAGAAAGGAAGAGAGAAAGTGGTTGAATTACCCACAGTCACCACAGCAAGGCCTATCTCACCAGCCAGATGGCAGCTCTTCACCAAGGCATTCACTGCAGCATCCCTTACAGAGCACAAAGCACGCAGGAAATTAAACATCCGAACTACAAAACCCTTTGTAATTTTGCTGCTATAATTGAAAACCATGTTTCTGATCCTTCCTGTGAGATACATCAGCTTGGGTCACACAAGTTATTTAACAGCAAGGGCACTAAAAGAATGTCAAGCTTTTATGAGAAAACAGAAAAAGAGAAAGATAATTTTTTTTTTTTTTTTAGGTTTCCCGTTACTTAGGCAACCAGGGTCCTCACCAGCCAGTTACAGCATAGGAAAGATGCAGCCTCCCTTAAACCAGAGGAGGAAAAAGCAATGCAAACAGAGGTTTGGCAGCTCAGGCAGGCTAGAAAGAAACCACGTAAAAGGGGCAGATTTCAAGAACAAAGCAGCAGAGGATAGGTGGCTGGCATGCAGGTCTAGGTGGAGGATTCTGTACTGGACGTGAAAAAATCAAGATGTTATAAAAGGAGCTGACAATTATATTGAGGAGAGACAAATTAAGCTTATCAATAGTTCAGTATATTCTCTGTATATTTAAACACTCCTCTAGATGTTAACATGATTTTAATAAACTTGGATATGGAACATCCTGTTAGCACCATGAAGAACTGCCTTTAAGGAAAGCCAATGACACAACCAACCAACCCACCAACCCCAAACTCTAATCCTCTCCAACCTTCTAGCATTCAGAATTAAGGTGACAGGCAAGGTGCTTCGAGGATCTCACTAACCATTTTCAGGATAATTCACATTATCCTCAACATTTCCCAGTGAAAGGCTTACACTTTCAACCAAACTGTTGAGTCATTTAGTACAAGTGACTGCAACGCAGTTATGCAGTTAACTTTATAGGCTTAAACAAGTCAAACAGAACAGAAGATACAATGGTAGAATCACAGCAGATGGGATTATTTTAATATTCCAAAAGTAATATCATCTTGGAGACTGAGAAATTACGGAAGGAGCTGCAAGGCAGAGCTTCTCATTGGTTGTATCCAGGTAGAAAAGAGCTTGAGAGTTTCAGGCGGAAAAATAAGCAGATGTGATCATGAAGCATTTGGAATTGGAACATTTTGAAATGAACTGCCTTGCAGGCCATAAAAACTCTGTTTTACTTAGACTATGAGGATGGTGATCTTTCTCTGGATTGGTAAAGGCAAACACTAAAAAACGACTGGTTGAGATATTGCTTCCACTGCTAAGCAGTTCAGAGTTTGGACTAGCAACTTAAATGACATGAAGGTAAACTTGCAAAAGTTACTGCAACCAGGCATGTATGACCACACTCATCTAAAAATGTAAAGAGTTTTAATGCATTTTAATGACATTTTGGAGTTTCTTTAAAGCTGCATACCATTCTCTCTTTAGAAAAAGCAGCAAATTTATTGTTTCCGCCTTCTGTTCCTTTAAGATTTTGGACAGTTTTGAGGAGGATTACTCAGAAACACACAAACCCTAAGAACTGAGCAGATTCCATCTCTTCTTCCATTCCCTCAGACAGACTTGCTGCAGGAAGAGAAATTAAGATGACACAAAACAAAATCTAGCATTGCAGTGAGACTAGCTAATCTAAGGCGTTTAAGTGTCTGTGTGTAACACATTTGCCCAAGGAACAGCTGGTTCATTTGGTTTTCAACTGAAAAGCTTCATTTTAAACCCAAGTTGAGCCTGGATTGCTGAACAGATTGGCAGTAGTAGAGCTTTCACCTGTACACCGGTGGTTTAAATCCAGTACAGGTCTCTAATGCCTGAAACTCATTATCAACATCAGAAAAAAGTGGGTCTTCTTCTGGGTCCTACAGTACAGCAATTCCTAGAGAGCAATGACTGAGGCAGAAAAGCTGAACTATCTCTTAATCTTTATTAGTCACCAATTCTGGGTCACAGCTGGGAAACACAGGATCTTAGAAGAAAAAAAAGACGCGTACTGACGTCAATGGCTTGCGAGAGTGGTGAAGGATGACTGCTCACTACAAGAAGAGGATCAAGAGAAACAAGTGAAAACACGCAGTGGTTTGTTCCAGCTCACCTACAACCATCACAAACCGGGAGGAGTTAACAGGAAGAAAAAAAAAGCTCATTCACATAAAACCCTGTATAACTTCATAATGACTGGAACAGCTTAATGCTGCAGTTAACAACTGTAGCTCTCCCATTTTCTGGAGGGCATCGTGTGGGAGTACTCGTGCAAGCCTGTGCCTTGCACCACGTACGGAGCACAATAAAGCAGCTATGATCATTAATGGCATGGATGAGGCACTAGATAATAACCCACACATATAATCCCCTCCTATGCTTCTTCCACACTAAACTTCCACAGGCTATGCAAATTTAAACTACCATAAAGCTGCTGTACAAAGCCTTTATAAAGGCAAATGCTTGTCTCCTAAGCCACAGCACAACTGCTTACACAACACAGCTCTGCTCTCATCTTCAGCCTCCTTTTGTTACAAAGAACTTACTCCAGCTCTTTAAAGAATGGGTTTTGTAGATAATGGGTGTTAAGCATTTCATAATTCTCATTTCAAATTCACTGAAAAACAGCTCTTCCATTACAGAAACATTATCGGTCTGGCTCAATTCCACAAAGGAGAACTCCCAGAGCCAGCAGGAGATCCCAGAGCTTCAGGAGCTGCTTGGTGAGCGCGGACCAGCTCGCTCCTGCTTGCGGCAACTGACACAAGAGAAACAGGAATTGACAGCAAGAGAATGGAGGAGAGAAGATACCTTGCCTCTGTAATCCTCTCACCCTGTTCTTTGGCAGGAGAACTACCTTGTAACTGGTTCACTGAATCATTGCACTGCTCATGCTCATCTCCGTGCCTGGATGTTCTTTAGAGAACCCGGCTCACCCAGGCTCCAATATCACTGATAAAATAACACACACTCAGCTGCCTGAAGACTCTGCAAGGCAATAACCTGAGACATGCTTTCAGGAGAGTGCTATACTACAGAGATTCTTGTGGTCCCTTCCAACCCGCACGAACCTAACTAGCTGCTTTTGCTGCAATCCTATTTTAGAAAGCAAATCACAGTTGTAGTATCTAGCCAAAGATCCCCCGTGTATATCTAAGTCATCCTGCTTATGACTAAGCACACCTCACCCTAGTGTTGGGTAGAGGTTAGTGAACCAAGCTGGCAATCTTCATGAGTAAACCATTCTTAAACCAGTTTTGCAACTCATGCCTGCACACTAGCACAGGGAGGAAACCCCAAACCACTACCACCGAATCAGCAGTGGCTGGTACCTACAGCAATCACAGGTTTGCTGCCCTGCAGAGAGCAAAGCTTGCCCTCTAAGATGGCATTGTCTGTGCTTACATGCCAAAGACCCAGATGCATCTGAACAGCAAAGCAAGACAAGGGGTTTGAGCAGCTCCTTCTGCACTAATCCACTGGCTAAGAGGGATGTGCTGTCATTGCCCAGTCTGACGTATGTCATGCTCGTGTGTGGTAACCAAAAGCCAATCTGTCTGCAACCACTGCTGTTTGTCAGAAACCTTTTGGTTTGGGTTGGATTTTGGGGAAGAGAAGGAGAAAGGGGTGTTTATTTTGGGAAGAGGCAGGTGCAGAAATGCAAGGTGCATCACCGGGCACAGGGATCTGCTCCCTTTATCATAGGGGAGCATCAGCATCAGTTAATTCATTAGCAGTAATTAACTAGGCTGAAGGTGAAAAATAATTAACAGTCTTCTGAAAGACATGAATTTCTGCAGTAAATAAGCAAGCCACTTTTCTTCAAATTTTAGCTACAGTTAGCATGTGTTCATCCCTTATTGTCCCTGCTGTGCTGGAGTGGGGAGAGCAGCGAAGGGAGAGGAGAGGGAATAGCTGTCATGGGAGGAGGGACAGCTAGGAACAGAGAATGACCTGTGAAGGAGAATGCTTGTGGGAAAGGGGGCTCAGAGCCCTGAACCAACTCCCTCAAAATTCCTATTAAAAACCCTCACTAACGCCAACAGCAGCAGTGACAATCCTGTCAGAAGAACTGGGATCTGCAGCCCCACCATGCTCACCTGCCAGAGAAAGAGGGGAAACCAGCGAAGAGGGGAAGCAGGAGAAGAGGGGAACTACACCAGAAACCTCAACATTTGAGTAAGAGTAACTTACTTGCAGAACAGAGATAATTCTTCCTTAATACAGTTTTACTAGAGCACAAATGGCTACAGGCTATGCAATTCAGGGGCTTTTCATCTGCTCTGGTTGTGGCAGACAACTAAGACACCCATCAGGCTGGTAAACACCTCTAATCCACAACATGGCTAAGGAATGCCAGTTACTGGACCAGGACTATGAATAACAACTACCAACTAAAATCAAGACGACAGTGAATTTTAACCACTCTCATGGGTTCAGAGGCTGATTAACCAGTCACCAAGTCACCTTTACAACAGTGAACAGATAGCTTCCCCATCTCTTTCCTCGCAGACTTTTGCCATGATACAAACTCTAGAGCAGACCAATTCATTGGCAAGTTGTTCTTTACCCAAATAAGGTTTGGTAAAGTCAATTATGTATTAATGCTTGGTAGTTGTCATGTTAGCTATACCATATGTACTGCCACTTCTATATTGCTCTCTAAAACTTGGATCTAATATCGCAAGAAGGTAACAGCTTCCAAGAAACATTACATCAGGGTTCAAAGATGACAAGTTGTTTTACTAATGAAGTATTCATGTACCATTCTGCTTTGCATGTCATTAAAATAGATGCTTGTCTAGACAGGCTTCTCAGATAAAAATAAAAGATCTGGTTGGTAAAAGAGTTTCTCTGTATTCCTTTTTCATTTACAAGTTTTTGTTTTCTTTGAAGATTCACAAAGCTTTCCCTCTGCTCACCTAAAACAGACTTGTAAAGTCCTCTTCTGATGTGTAAGCCATGAATGTTTGACCAGGATGCTGCAGAAAGGCCACCAGAAAACACAGCATACTGGTCCTTACGGTACAAATGCTTCTTTCTTTCACAAAACGTGAGAAGCTGACATTTGGACTGCAGAAGTTCTGTTAATCCTAAACTAGACCTCTGTATTTACAAAGACTCCATCATCCTATGAAAAGAAACATGCTTTGTGAGCACTGTTTTCAGCCTGAAGAGAAAAAAAAGTCTTCGGACTTTTTACGTAATAACCATATGCAAAACAACTATTCAGTCTTACTTTCTTCACATTACAAACTTCTTTGCTATTTCCAGTTACTTCTGGAAAACAAGTAACTGCTTTGCTATTTGTATTTTACTTTAAGAGGATTTTCCTTTAGATAAGATCAACAGGACACTAGTGATCAACACTGTGGGCTCCTACATCATCCAGCAAATACACCAGAGCCTGCTGCACTGCTTTCCAAGTAAGACAAAAGGCAAACATAACTTCACCTTTGCTTGAGACTAATCTCATTAAGCACAATCCGCTTGTCCTTAACTGCTTGTTCTACCTTGGACCATATCTTGTAGCCACCTAAAGAAAAAGCATGTCCTTTTGCTTCTCAGGTGGGGAAGGCACAGCCTGACCATGCTAAGAAGCCCTGCCCTATACAGGGATGCTGCATGACCACTGCCAGTGATCTCAACCTTCGAACAATCCCCTGCCCACCACAATGCCCACTCTGGGCAGCAAAATACTTGAGACTTAATCTGAGCTTGAAGTGGATATGGATAGAAATTTAGCTTGAGACAGCACTTTGAGCAGGATGCATCCATGGGCAAGGAGCAAGCAAGATATCTGACAAGGATGAGCTCCTCATTTACCGAACCAAGGTACTTTGAAAGAACCAACTCCTTCAAAAGCACCAATTTTAGGGCAAAACAGTCTGTCAATTACAGTACCAAGCAATGCCACCTCTGAAGATCACCTTTTCACATAGAAGGCAGCATCTAGGGGGCCCTCATTGGCTTAAACTGAAATTTTCAATGAGGAATATTTTAAACACTTCATATTTCTTTTTCTCATTTTACTGGAAGACAGCAAGGGAGATGAAGCAGATACCCAGCTTCAGTGCTGTAAATGGCCAATGATGGAGTAAATATCCACTCCTGAGAAGTATTTAATAAACTAGACATCATGTCCTGACCACTATCAGATACCAGAAAAATATTATTCATTCAAAACAGATGTGCTACTGTCTGAAAGACCTGCAACACACAGATCAACGAGCCGTCTGCAGCTTCTAATATGGAGAATTTTAAACATTCTCCTGTCATGAGTCCAGGTTTATTTTGTGCATTTAATGGCCATCATGTAGAGTCAGTCTTGTGGGGTTTTTTGTAGTTGTTGTTCTTCCTTAAAAGAGTTAGCTGCACTTTCCTGGTCACACATTAATGGTTAAAAAACCAAAATGCAGGTCTGAAAACAGCGTTATACAGTCATCTTCACTACACCCAAAAAGGCACATTGAAACCAAAGACAGGAAGCAGACAGGCATATGCTACCAGGGGAAGAGACTTGAGAAGAGTCCAAGCAATTATGTTGATGAAACTCCCCAAAATACCTTTCGAAAAACAAGAGCAGAAGTTAAAAATATTTAAGGAAAACAACTGTAGGATGTAGCTAAAAGTGAGGTTTTATTTGAAGGGTTGATAATTTCTAACCTGAACTTAGATAAACAAATATTTCAGCCAGCCACAACTACTTTACATCCTGGTGATTTGATTCAATGCTGCATTTGAAGAAAACATGGAAATGCAGCATCCCTCAGAAAGGATGTTGTGCATCTATTTTAAAAATATTAATCACAGCAGAAATGACAGAAAGCATCACCTTAATTGTAGCTCTGGACTAAAGAGGCTTCTGAGAAAACAGACCCTGTTTCAAGGTTAGGAGAAAGCCAGTGAAGCACAACAGCATGTGTCCTTCACTAGCACCACCAACACATTGCATTCAGGACAGCAGAGAGAGCATGCAATATTCCTATGGAACACACATGAGCCAGCAGCTTTGGACTTACATGCATCCCAGTGCTGCAAGCACTAATGAAGGCTATAAGGTAAGTAAATTAAAGCAATTCCCAAATTTGAATGGGTCTCTTCATCTTCCCCAGTAGCAATCTGCTTTAAAGCAGCACTAGGCGCTTTTTCCATTGCGAATACATGTACTTACTCCTCTATGTCTAGGTACTGGCCCAAGCATGTTATCTTTGAGCAAATGGGAGAAAAGAGCAGGAGATCCCACATAACGATCTGGAATTTCCAGGAGAACAGAAAACAAAATTAAGATAACAGAAAAGGGTACACCATTAGAATAAAAGCACCTCCAGCAGTGATACGCTAGCCCAATTCCAATGATTATCTCCAATTGCCTCATTGATTAGCTATTGTCATTCCCCCTCATTCTCTGCTCACAGACCTCCACGCTCAGCTTTCCACCACATGCTATGCACAGTGGTTGCAATGTGGAAAGAAACATGAATATTGGCCAAACATTAATCTGACTGTTATTTGCTTCCTTGAGAACATGAGGAACACCAACCCTATGGAGAACCTCCCGGTAGGCGCTGCAGATGTAGCCTTCTTGCATGGTATTCTCCAATTAAAAAGGAATTTATTGGCCTTTCTCTAATTTTCAGTCAGGGGATCTCTTGAACAGCTTGCTTTTACATAAAGCATTTCTCTAATGAAAAATACCATACAAAACACATGGCTTTATTTCAGCCACAAGCTGCATGGTGACAACCTAGCAATATGTAATACTCCAAGGATCTTTTCCTCTCATTTCTAATCACACCCCAGTGGAGCACAGTCTTCCCAGGACACAGGGGCTACACCCCAATGCTATCCAGAAACCTTGAAGCACACCCAGCCCACCGAATGGAAATTAATAATCCATTTAATGGTGCTGTTAAGGATCACTTTGGTACATGGCAGATGAGGGATCCTCTGCAGCACACTGCATTTCAAAAATCAATGCTGGCTTACCCTTCTCTTTCTAAAATGCATGCAAGCCAATGCTTGTGAGACTAAAGGCCCTTCATAAATGGTTCCTTCCCACCACTTCTGAGTCTGTGGGCACACAGATTCTTTCTGAGCAGCACAACCATACTAGCAGTTGCCCAGTTCCCAGCTCCTGCTTGCTCCTGCTGCTGTGATGCCCATTGAGCTGTCCTCCTGTAGGTGCTCGCAGCTATACAGCTGGACAGGGGAACTGATAAATGTCAAAAGCAACTCAATGTTGTGGCAAAGGAGATTTTAAACCTAGAGATGTTCACTGACCTTGCTCAACATCCTGCAGCCCCATGAAGAGATGTGGAAGGGGAACAATGAGGTTGTGTAAAGGGAAGCAGGCATCTTGCTCTGCTGTTTAAAGCATTCAGGGTCTACAGCCTCGATCGGTATTGAGAGCCCACCTCCACTTTACCAAAGTGAGAATACACATTCTGCTTTTTTCTATGCTGTGCTTCATACCTGAAAGAAATGCTGAACACCCCACACACTCCAAAGTCACCAGTTCTCAGTAACTCCCCTGTTAGGATGCACGCTCTCCCCTCCAAATACTAACAGCTCTACAGAGGGGACTTGGCAAAGCAGGAGCCCCATCCTGTCGTACAACGTTGCCTTCCTGCTCCCTTGAATCCCTCCTCTGACTCAAGTGAAAACAATCCAAGGAATTATATCAAATGAAAGAAACCAGCAACAGCTGGCTTTGCTATTTAGGAAGACTTTTATACTGCTTCACACAAAAAGAAGGGTTTCTCTTCCTCAGTTTATTTTCTGCTTTTATAGGCATCTTCACAGTAACACTCAGCTTTCCATGGGGCCTTTTAGAGAAAAAAATGGAGCAAAGATAGGACAAAACAGAGCTGAAGAGGAAAAACAACTGCTTGCGAGACTCCATCAATGCAGGATGAGGTTATTCACATTAACTCCCTGCCTCTCTCCCTAGAAAGCTTTCAAAGGGGAAATGGGGAGAGTATGCTCAAGAGCATTCACAAATCAAATAAAATCCAAACCAAAGGTTTCTCCAAAGCTTTCAACTCCCAGCTCCAAAGCAGTTATAAACGAAAGTATTTCTAGTGCACTATAGTTTATAAATTAATGCTGCAAACTTGCCCTTTGTCAGTGTGACGGTAAACAAACTGATTGCTTTTAAACACCCAGGAACTGAAATAACGTGCTGTATTTTCAGCCAGGAAGAGCTGCTTTCTCACTCATATTTATAAATTGAGTATCTCCTCCTTGAAGTTCCAGTTTAAAAGAAAAATGCAGTTAAAGCTGCCAACTGTGCAAGTCATGTGGTGAGGCTTTAGAGACTTGACAGCACTGTTAAGCCAAATGACAACAGTGGTAAAAGAGAATGAGAAGGCTTTAGAGAAGGTTTAAACATTTTGCAGTTTGTGTCTACAATCTGAACCCTCCATTTCTTTTCCAAAGGACAGCAGAAATTGAAGCAATTGGTGTTATAATTGATTTTTGCATTTTTAAATTTCACATGGATCAAAAGCAAAAAACTAAACAATTCTCCTGCTTTTACCAGACAACTTGCTAGTACCTGGCCAGTCTTCAACTGTGACAACTATGGAGCAAAGGGACCTGTATAAGGACTTTGCTCATGCAGCAGGGCAGCACTGCATCTGCCCTTCCACAGTGCTGCGTGCTCAAGTGCCTCTCCGGAAAAAGGCATTTCTCAGGAGCAATAAACCATCCCTCCAGGAATGGCAGGTCAATGGTGGACAGTGAAAATGTCAAGAACCAGAGGCAAGAGGTGGCAGAGCAGGAGATGCCACGCTGCTGGCTGTCTCCAAGTAGCCACCGGGAATTGGGCTGAATTCAGTGTCTGCGCAGGGAGCACACAGCCTGGAAGCCACTGGTTGAAGGTCCCCAATTCAGATGAAGTCTTCTCATGAAAAAGGAATTACTGTGTCCGAGCAGAAGTGAAACAACCACAGCATTTCAGAGATTTCTCAGCGGCAGGAGGTTCTTTCTGAGGACAGGGATGGCAGAAGGAGCACATATGAAGCTGCTCCATAAAATAGAATCTGGATAGTAGTATTTCTTTTAACGCTTGTCACATCCTCATGTCATGTCCATGCTTCATGTGATGGTGAGACTGCAAAAACTGCAGCAGCCAAATCTTGAGAGAGGCACCACTGAAGTCAGGACCACAGCCCTTGTCCAGAGCATCTATTGGTGCTGTGCACACATGGAGGCAGGAGAATATCAAAACAGTCTGGGTGCAATCTGGTAAAAGCTGGACTCAATGGATTCACTAACCATTTCAGCAAAGATACGCCTAGGGAGGGAACTCAGTGTCAACACCTTTTAAAAAACAGGTATTAATGTGTATAAGTAAAACCAAAATACAAGCACCCTCCTAATGCACACTCATATTCTCAGTGCAAGCAGCAGCGAGGCTGATTCCTTGCAAGACACCAGAAGTTTCTGGGGTTTAATCCCTTACTTCTGGTATTTTTTTTTTTTTTTGCTTAAGTAAAGAGAAAATGCTCCCCTCAGACTAAGAGCTTCTCTCTGCTGAACAGAGTTTAGTACAAGAAAAAAAACCAACCAAGGAGAACAGCCCTCAACCAAAACCAGAAAGAATAAACCTAGTAGTGGCAACTACGAGTTTTATGATACTCACTACAGATTCGAGAATTTCCTTAACTTTTACAGCCTGCATGCTCATCTCAGTACCACTGCTGATCACATTGACAGACACACTTTGATAGTCGGACCTCCCAAAGCTTTTTTAACTGCTGGAATCTAAAATTAGACAGCCACAGTCCCCGAAATACTGGCGTTTTAGAGAGACACCAGAGAAACCTGACTGAGCATTCAGTATCCACATACAAAAGCCCATTGTTCAACAAGGTTTCACGCGTGTGTGGACAATGTAATACATTATAGAAAAAATATTTTGTCAATACCAATTAAAAAGCCTCTTCAGACAAATGAGCTAGTGAGAAAGCAATTCCTACAGCCTTAACCCCTAGCAAAGGCTATGTAATGGTACAGCAGCTTGCAGGAAGGGGTGGGATAAAAACCCCACGAGGATCTTGTGGCTTAACAGGCAGCAGTTTACAGAAGCAGATTCAATTTAAATGCTAAAGATGCCATGGCAAAATTTACTGCCCAGATTCTCTCAACCACAGATTCATCAATACAACAGTGAAGTCCAGTATAGCCATCACAAAAGGCACTGCCAAAATCAGAGAGATTCACTTCTGGAGCTACTTACTTTACAGGATACTTACATGAAATGCTTAGTATTAAATCTACTATACAATTTTGTCATAGATACATGCAAATTAGAGTACAAATTTAAAGACTACCTACTCAGAGCCTGCTGACTACCTTACACTGCTTCCTTTCTCGTTTATGGCTGGCAGCTCGCTTTTAGCGATTATCATTTTGAGAGCCTGGAAAATCAGTGTATGAGATGGCTACACAGGACCCACTGCAGAAAGCTCATTTACAGTAGCATCCCATCACTGGCACTCCCACGCAGCACTTCTCGGATGTTAATAAAGATCAAGTATGCAACATGAGAAGCCTTAACATTCATAAAGGAGCCAGGTTTGGCAGATATCCCCATTTAACAGGTAAAAATGCCACAGCAGGTGGATTTTCTAAAAGGTGATGCACAAAGTCTGCAACAGAATAAAACCTCTAATAATTTGAATTAGAGACCATGCTTCAACTTGATTTAGAAAAACTGATTTCACTCATGGATGGTATAAAGAGCCCCTGTCCTGATATAGGACCTGGCTTTAATACAAACCAGTGTATATGCCTGTGACATATAATACCTTTTATTAAATTAATACAAAGTGGCATAGCCGTTAATGGCTGATACAGCCTTAAAAGGACTACTGACACTTGGGTGCTAACTTTCCCTCTCCAGGACAGAGAGCTGCCTGGTTCCTTTTCAATAGAAGCACTGAATGCTATTTTCATCCTTTGTTCCTTTTTCTACAAAAATAAACTACCATGACCACTCCTCCCATCCTTCACTCCAAGTCATACGCAACCTCAGGTGGTTTTCTTGAGCAAAGGAGGATCTGTACACCCTCTACCTTCCCCATGTATAAGGATGAGGCTGGTTGGGATGACTATCCTACACTGATGGCATATACTGCTCAGCTTTCCCATTACTATTGTGTTCCTCAGCCCTGCACGGAAGAAGAAAATGATATTTTGCTTATGGTTTGCTTCCACCACCAATGCAGACTGGATTGACCATCCAGTCCCAGACACTGAGGACAAATGTTTTAGGCAAATCCTGTGCAGCAGCATGATCTTGGTATTTAAACTTCCGATAAAACTACTGCAGGAAAGAAGTTAGAGAAAGGCAAAACCTGTCAGCCTGAATTTTCCAGAAACATTAGAACGATCTCAGTAAGGATGGAAACAAGGTAATAGCATCCACTGAACAAAGTTAATAAAATACCGTTGTAATAAAGGTAACATGAACAGTCTGTCAGCACTAGGCAGCAGAGCAGCACACTGATGCCCACCATCAATAACCCATGTGCCTATCAAACACTTCTGGGCACAGGCACTCCTTTTGTTTCCCAAAAAACTTCAATAATTCTTCTTGGAGCCCAACAAGAGAAGGTGAAATACCAGCTGCAGCAGGGAGCAGAACTTCTCCAGCGCTTATAGTGATTTACTTAAGTAGGTAAAGCCCTTCCCAAATCTTCATTCACCTTGAAGCCAAGCCATCAATCAATCCAATCAATCAATATACACCTTCTTGGGACTTCTCACACAATGAATGCAATCAGTGCTAAAAGCAACACTGACAACTTGCCAAAGACACCCATGCTATGGGCTGCTGTCCTGTTCGCCCATAATCATACTGTTCCATCAGCTTTAGCTGTCACTTCTCCTTGTTACCTTGCACTCCCAAGGTCTTGAGCAACCACGGGAAATCCTTCATTTACAGAGAAAAATGGACTTTTCAGCATAGAAAAGGGTCACTTTCTTTACTGAGTACAACTGAAAATGCTCACATAAGACTAAGTACGAAAATTAAACTAAACAAAACAAAACAAAAAAACAATCCCAAACCTGACCAGTAAGGAACACATACATCCTGACAGCCTGTTGAACCCCAGTGCTGTACTGTGATGCAGCTGAGGATGGCAGGTACCTGACGTGATGTAATGTGTCCTTTCAGACAGCAGCAGCCTCCCAAACCCCAGCGCACACAAAGGGGAGGGATGTGTGCAGAGGGATGAACGACTGCAGGCGCAGCCTGTAAAGCTGCTCTTTAGCACAGGGAAACATCAGGCCTGAAGGCAGCAAATCTCACAGTGTGATATAAAGCTACAGCTCGAGAGGGAAAAAAAGAGTATTGCTGGAACTGGGGAGTTGTGTTTGGACTGGAGTGGGATAAACAGTGGAGGTGAAGCATGCTTTTCCTCTATACCACTGCTGTTGGCTTTGGTTTGCAGTTATTTTTTTATGGTTTTCTGTTGAATATTTCACCCAAAGGGGAAGAAAATGCTCTATTCACAGAAAAGAACATTTCAGTAATTTCACCTACTTTTCTCCAGCATTTAAGTTAAATACAGCCCTGCTTTTCATGATCTCAAGTATTATATGCAGCAAATGTGACAGTTCTGCTTGCATACAAAGAGCCAGCTCTGCAAGACTACTCACTGAAAAAGCATGCTGCGAGCTACAGGAGCTGTATTTTAAGGCATAGAGAAGTTGACTGCTCTCCAGCACAAAGCCACTGCTTAACAGAGAGGCCCTTTTATCATTCAAACGGCATTAAAGGAGTTAAATTCAATATACTGGTAACTCTGCTACAGGAAAATTAAATGTTCATCCTGAAATTTAAAAACTCCACTTAGCCCCAGACAGATTCCAATTAATACTAACTACTTTCAGGGCAAGTTCAGCTCAATACTAACAGTTGGTGCAGACCCTAATAAAATACTACACACTCCCAGCATTTCCTTTTTGATAGCTAATAAGTATGTAAAACTGCTCTTCATTAAATTTAAATGGACTCATTAATAAAATATTGAGGATGTGCTACTTTAAGACATCAGGAAAAAAAAGTATAAATTGGTGATAACATTATTTCTATTTTTAAAAACACATCCCACGGAGGCACCCAAGATAGATGAGAAGTGCTAAGCTCATCCCACAAGCTTATTTATTTATTTAATGCTTCTTATGTGCTATTTTTAACCGCAGAAGACAGCAAAAGGCATCCATTAGAAAAATTACATTGGTTAGAGCCTTCCTCACACCGGTTAAGTGAGAGAGAGACCTGGCTGAACACGGTGTTATGAGACATGTTTTTTTCCTCCCTTTCCTATAGGTTTCTGGAATAAAAAGGCAATTTTATTTCTGCAGCATCAGCTAGGCCAGAATCTGTATCTGCAAACCTCTGTCAATCCTTACTCATTCCCTCATCCCCTCTTCCCACTCTCCTCCACTTCCCGCATGGTTTAATTTTGTAAGTAATACATGGCTTGAATGCATACAAATGTGCTTAGCACACAGGGACAGTTAAAATGTAGATGTATGGGTATGGTTTGGGTTTTTTAAGGTTCAGTTCTGCACAAAGAAAACAAATGAGAAGAAGTGCCATCCTCTCCTGCTATTGCATCATTTTGCAGAAGATCTCTTCCTTTGGGAGAAGAAAAAATTAGTTTAACATTTTCTACTTTTTCAGTAGAGTTAATGGAATTTATCTTAGTTGATGTTGGTTTTCCTTAGGAATCACGATTCTTTGGTGGGCTAAGAAATCAAAGGAAGATTCTAATCCTTGTCTGTCCCATCACAAATACAAGTTTTCACGTACAAAAATGCTACAGCTACACTGCCAGGTTATTTACTTAGAAAAAAACACTACTGACTAAGCTTCTCCATGCCATCTTCCTAACTGGGAGCTTTCTTCGGGGAAATAGAGTATTTTCATGCACAACCTGAGCAGCAGATTTTCCTTTTTCCTCCCATTTGCAGAAGCAAAGCCTAAACTCCACAGAGGCACTCCAGCGCTTCCGAGCAGTTTCTGCCAGGGTTTCTGGTGAAGCAGAAGACAAAATTGCTCATAGACATTTAGGTGCTATTTCAGGAGCCCCTGCAAGCATTTTGATTCTCATCCTAACTTTGCTACAGAAGACACAGCCTGACCTGGATGTGCAGTTGCTGCCAGGTTAACAGCTACAGACAAAACGGGTACAAAAGATGAATTTCAGAGGCGACACAGGTCCGCTGCCATGCTCCAGGTCCCCACATAAAGCCAAGGGCAGTGTGGGAGGAACGATCACCCCACACGGGGTACAGCATTGCTCAGCAAGTTACATGGGTCAATCTGGACAGAAGTGTAAGTCTAAGCACAGGACTGGGCAGTTTCTGCATTTGCAGCAGCTGGATTTCTTAACAGCTGTTTTCCCTTCTTTTAAAATTTTCCACAGAGTGAGTTTTTCCGTAATCAAAACCATAGAGGTTTTTGGTGTCACTCCGAACAAGGACAGTTTGCTTGTTCTACCTGCCTGGAGATAAGCTCAGTTTGCTGAGAACAGGCATTACTGAACCCCATAATGGAAGGCTTTGATTCATAATCTGTTCATACATGGCACTAACAATGCTTGATGGCCAAGAAATACTTTCATTTCTGAAAGAAGTACCTTTCTCCACAGTGGGAAGGTCACATTACATAGGAAACTATGCAAGCAGCTGATGCACAAGACAAGTGTCACCAGCGGAAAGTTGAAGAAAAGGCAAGTAATGCAATTTTGTGGGTACAATAATCACTACTAAACTTGAGATTCTAGATAAATACTCCAAATATTCTCTGTATTTGGACTCCTGCCTCAGGCCAGGCATGGCTTGGCCAACAGAGCCTCTGATACAAGTTTGATTTCCCCACTCACTTCTGAAATATTCTCAATATTCTGCATGTGGGCCTTAGGAAGAAGGCTACAGTCTGCCAGCAGCAGGCAGGACCCCAAGCAAATTGCCTGCTGAAAAAACAAATTTAAGAGTTCACATACTTCTTTCCCCTTAAGTATTACATTCAATTACATTAAAAGCCTAATTTCCAGGGCACGGCATCCATCCTACATTCCTCAGGCTGCCCAAAGAGAAGAAATGTGAGTTCTCTGCCCAGTTTCAGATTTTTGCTTGAAGCCAGAAACTGCTGGGACTGAAAGCCTGAAACACACTTACAAATAAGCAGTTATTCAAGAAACTAGGGAACATTATTTTCAAAATCTGGGAGTGCTGTTCTACATCCTCCCTTCTTGTGAGGAACACCGACACACAAGTGACTTCACCTCAGAACCCAGAGAGACTGGGGCAGACAAACTTCCAGGCAGGCTTGAATTGCTTTAACTTTCCCACTTGAATAAAATCCTCCTCCACAATTGCCAGCCGTTATGACAATCCAATGAGCAGAAGCAGAGACCGGATGTGTCAAACAACTTCTCTGCATGACTTGATGCCGTAAGTTTAACATTCTCCTTGGTAGCGCTGTTCACATGTAGACTTGTGCAACATCTACACCACACACATAATGCCATCAAAATAGCTCATTACCAGGGTCTTGCCCAATTCCACAACCACACTAACTTATAGCAGGGACATTCTTTTATTCGCTCCAATGGATTTGGCCTAGAATGTGTACAGACCTCCAACAGGTCTGTCAAAGAAGGGACCTGAGATCTTGACATTGGCAGGTTCTGAAAATAATTGACAAACTCCTCTTTAGATCTACAGCTACTACAGAAACAACTGCCCTTGACAATAACTCCCTCATTATCAGTCAAACCAGCAAAACACAAGCCTCCTGGAAAACAAACAACGATCTGGAGGATCACAATAGGTTGCCCATGAATTATGGAAAAGCCAGGTTGTGTTGCAGCACTGGAAGTTTCCACGTCTCAGTAACATTTCAGAGATCCTTACTGCTCAACAGGAGTGGGGAAAAGAACATGTTAAGCCACAACTGCCAGCAATGTTTCACACTTTAGTATTGGAAAAGACACACAGATCCCAAAATCCACCCCTTTCAAGATAAATACATCATCTGTGACTTCAAGAAACTGATGTCCTAGACACCACCAACATAAAAAGAAACCAATAGGCAATATGAGTAGTCAATCTCATGAAGACTAGTTACCCCAGAAAGCAAGGTACATGATATTCCAAATCATCCTTTTTTTGCTTCCCAGGAGACCCGAGTCAGCACATACAGAATGTCTTTTAAACACGTCAGGAACAAGTTCGTTATTTGACTGCATACACGTCTCAATGATTTTCAGGTTAAAACCACATTTGCCTTAACCTAGTGTTACACTTCTCACAGGCCACATCCATCTTAGATGAACCTACCATGTGGTAGTGTTATGTTTGCACCATCAATGATTGCTTGTGCCAGTTCGTGATCATTGCTCTCGAAAGCATGTGCAGCAGCCTTGAGGGCATCCCAAATCTCCTTGCGACCTTCAAAAGCTGGTGCTGTGTCCCAGAACTCGTCTCTCTTGCTGCGCAACTGTCCGTCCGTCATGGGGTAATCACTTTTCCATTTTGGTTTCTCTTTTTTCAAGGGCTGATTACGACCGAGAGCAACTGTTGAGGGGAGAAAGAGGAAGGGGAATCAAAAAAAGGCAATAGCACAAAATTACTGAAGTGCCCCTTGGTTATTCTGTTTAGGATCTCCTGAGCTAAAGATCACTTTTGGGCAATCCTGATCTTTTTCCATCCTCTTCAAGGCACTGACTCCCGTCCTCTGGGCTCCAAGCTGGTTTGACCTCTTTGAAAAACTGAGTGGCTACCTCTTCCTGCTTGCTTATTTCACCTTCACCCCTGAGCACCCCACAACTTCTGCCCAAGCTCCTTGGTAACTCCTCATCCCTCCAGCTGTGTTGTGTGTGCCTGGCTGGAAGGCTCATACCCAGCACATACATCTGCCAAAGGCCACAGCCAAAGCAGCATTACAGCCAGACACCCGTTATCCCAACACCAGGGTGCAGTGAGACCACACTGCATCTGGATCTCTGCTCTATGCTGCCAGCAATACTCCCTACTCAATAAATGAGACACTCTGTTAATATAAGAGTTTCAAGAGGCTGAAAATTTTTTTCATCATCTCCTTTTTTAATTAACAGTTTAATTGACAGTTTTTTAATTAAAAGATTTAACTCAGAGTAAGTATATGCAGAAAGGCAAATAAGATGCATAAAGGCTGGAACTGTCAGAGAGAGAACACTCTAAAGAATAACTCAGGAATCCATCAAGCTTTAAAAACTGGTTACCTCATTCACAATAAATGCGAAAGCATTTGTTTCATTTTAGCTACAGCTGGTTCTGTGTAACAGCCAGCACTAAAGATAATCACATAATGTTAGTGGATTACAACTACCTGCTCACTTTGAATTACAGCCTTGCTACAACTGTGTTAAATCCTTCTCTTCCATTTGTGTAAGGAGTTATATTTCACCTTCTGTTGAAAGGAAAATGGAAAAGAAGGCAGCAAGCTTCAGTGCACACCAGGAAGACTTTGTCTTCGCAAGAGTTAAAACCCCATTTCCTTCAGGCCCCTCCTGGCAGTGGGAGAAGCAATTGCTGAAATTGGACCTGCAAGGACAGTACAGGGAGAGAGCAGCAACAACCCACGAAAACAGTTCTCACCCTGGAAAACCCTGAATACATAGTTTAAATGTCACCTAAGGACACAAAGTGTCCTTCAACAGTTGAACTAAATTCAAGTGTGTTTGCTGCTGAAAATAAGCAGCGCATCTATGGTCATAGAAACTGGGTGATGAGGGCAGAATGCTCCTGAAAGACAGGTAAACTACACAGGACTGAAGTCAGTTAAAGACCCCACCATGTATGATGCTGGAAAGCCATCCCCTCTTATGCTCTCCATGAAGAGCCCCTGCTGTTCCAAGAAAGCAGAAGTACCCCAGCTGCCACCAGGCCAGGGAAGCATGAAGAGATGCAGTCTGTCACTTACACCCATGTTATCAGGCCGAAATATCTCTTCCAAGAATGAGACACCACAGCTGCTGCTATATCAAAGCCTGTGAAGCAAAACTGCTGCTTATCAGGTGCTCCTGGCTAGTCTGCAGGGATAGGAGAGCACCAGGACAAACACAAGGGCTTCCATTTAGCACTCTGTATTCCATGTACATCCTTAGAGATAGTAAAAAGCATTTCCTTCCTCCAGACCCTCTTATTTTTCTGGTAAGAAGTCAACAACAGCTGACAGACCTGCATCTCTCTTCAATCTTACTCCAGCGTGCATTTGTGAATGGAAGAATAGTGTAATGTTTAAACATTCTTCATAGTTCTTAATGTAGACTTACACTGTATCTCTATAGTTAACTACAAAATGTATTTATGGCAAAGTGGATGTGTGTGGGTGAGGGACATGACTGAGAAGCCTAAGTGTCAATATATCAGAAATACTCATTTCAGATAAGCGTGACATTTCGCAAAAATAGTATTTAATTCCAAGATTCCTTCTTCTTCCTTGATGTTATTTCCCCCACCACCACCACAGATGCACTCAGCTGTTTTCAGATAGCACCTGACAATGAGCATTGGGTCTCAGGGTTGACCATCAGTGCCTGCTGCTACAGCGGACACTGCAGCTTAACACACGCTTTAAGGAGACCAAAACTCATGTACAAGGTTTAAACCTCACACCCTTACACAATCTGACTTTTTATGACCAGAGAACTACCTACTTAATTTCGTAACTCAGAACAACATTCAGATTTAAGAAGTCGAGACTTAAATAACTGAAAATAAGGTATTTCAAAGAACTCCTGATGGTGACATTGACAACTACGTAAAGGCATGAGCCTTCTTCACATAAAAAAAAAAACCAACAGAGTTTATATTTGCACGGAAACAAAGACCATAATTAAAAGTAGCAAATGACAACTGCACAGCACACATGCAATGACTCCAGTTTTTATTCTGTTTCCCATGCAGAAACTAACAATAATAAACTTCTGAATCCTTTCAAGTGACCACAAACATTTATTGCTTTTTGTTTCCATGGGATTGCTTCCATTAGATTGCTTCCATTTGCTTTTCAAAGAAGTGCTGACCATTTAACAAATCTCAGAACAGCAAACCCAAGTGTTTACAAAACACCAAGTTTCCTGGCAAAGCCGAGCCCTCACTGGTCCAAGTCTCAGCTGAGCACACGCAAGCTGGGAGCCAATGATGGTCCAGCCTAGAACAATGGTGAAGGAGGCAGCCCAGACAAGATGGACCGCGTGCATTACACAGTGTATTAAGAAACTGTAAAAGCGTATGTGGTAAAACACTTAAATCAGGAATTGTTTCCTTTTTAGGCTTTGCAGTCAGAGCATGAACATTTCAGACAGACAGACTGAACAGGACACCAAGAAATGTGGGTCAGTGGGCAGCTCTCCTTGCATTCTACTTCAGCTTACATCTGTCTGCATGTACCTTCAGTGAATGCTAATTTATCCCACAGGGCCCTCTCTTTCTCCCCAAACATTAATTATAAAAGCAGGTTAACAGCACTTCCCGCAGTCCCCAAGTATGGCAGCGTTTCATACACAGCCCTGCCAGCCCCATATCTAGCACTACAGCAGAACTGTAACAGGCCATTTCTCTCCCTCGCTTGCCCTTTTGCCCAAGACAGCATCCCAATAAATTGCTCTCCATTAGACAAGAATAGCAGCGGAGAGGCTAAAGAGACAAAGATTCCAGCAAACCCAAGTAACTTCTCCCTGGAGATACAATCCTTCCTACAGTCAGCAGTGATGATAAACCCAGTGATAAATTCTTTTCTTTCAAGTTGGAAAGAAAGATGGCGGAAGAAAGTGACTCTACAAATGCCTCTAAAGCCAAATCCAGCCTAACAAGCCATCTATCCAAGCACTAAGCTTTAAAATGCGACTTGGCGTTGCAAGCCACTATTTAAAAAGGTCTTTAGCATGTTTACCATTTATTAGAAGTGCTTCAACAATCCTCTAAAAGCTTTATACCTCCCCCTGAAGAAACATTAATCTCTCTCTAGCTGGAGAGAGAGCAGAAGGGATAAGAAATTGAAGACACATAAAAAACCTAACGTGTAAAAGGGCCCAAATCTTTCACTTTCCACCTCATGTTTTAGTCACTAAAGATAAACATCACTATGTGAATTTCTACAATCAAAGTTTTGGACCACATTAAAGGATTTTCCCATTTCTGTAATAAAAATGATAAAGAGTAGTCAGAATAGCACTGAAACAAACATCAGGAGTCTGAAATGCTTTGACAGGTATTTACAGTGTCAGGTTTATATTCCTCACTTTGGAAGTAAACTAGAGCTCAAAAGAAAATGTTGAGTGCATTTAAGACCATGCACATCAGAGGCACAGCCAGCTTGCAAGATCTGCGAGAGCAAGTAACATCCACATTAATTTTTCATCTTACATCACTTCAACATAAGTAAGAAATTATTAATAACCTGCTTGAAAATATGAATAGTTTTATAAGTGCCAAGAAGGCATGCTCTCTCTGAAGCAATACTGAAAGTTGCCCATCTCAATAGACGGCAATGGTTGATATTTTTGGCAAGAGATTTATTTAGGAGGAAATATGAAGACCATTAACGGTCTACTTTTCAAAAAGGAAAAGATCAGCACATTAGTGAGACTCCAAAAATAATTTAGCTTGTTCTTGCCCCAGTAGCTCACAGATATTCAGATGGTGTTGTGCAGCCCAAAGAGAGGCAAGAAGCTGCTGACAAGATGCAGGGCCTTGCTTAACTTAAGAGCAGCCTTTCTCAGGGAGAACTACGTGGCCTTACAAAGGCTTTTCCTGGGCTGCCAGAGTGGTTACTACAAAGTGATCACAGATGCTCTTTATCCTCCTGGATATTGGACTTGTTCTAACCAGAGAGTTACCTTAAAGACAGCTCCTTCACTGTTTCTCTCCAGTTTGAACTGCACTACTATTTACATCATACGCAGAGCACAAATTACCAAATACAATTTTTAGGTCTTGCTAAGGTCCATTCATGTTAATGGCAGAAGCAATAGCTAGGGTGGTAAGAAGTCCTGATAATTACATAATGAACCTCTTAGGGCTCAACACACGTAGGAGAAGAAACCCAAACCTATCAGTTAGGAATGCCTGGATGCAGCAGGAGCCAGGGTAGAAGATGGGACTGCAGTGATGCACAGATGGCTGGAGAGGCAGGCAAGCAAAGGGGTAAGCCTCATCTGAATCCAGCATTCACCCACCCTGCACATCTGCCATCCAGGTGTCCCCACACACGTGAAATGAAAGGACTGCTCATACCCCCTTCCACAGTCGAGCATTCCTTATTGGACTGTTTTATACCTCAAAGTGACTTAAAACCAGTGGCAGACAAGCAGTAGGCCGTTTCTGCTCCATAGATAGGATCTAGCAGCATATAAAGTGTTTTCTTTTCACAAGTAGAGTACCCCAGGATCCTGGAGGAAGCTAGTACTGCCTGACCTACTAACCTTAGCTCCTGGAAAACTACAAAATGCTATTTTTCAGAAGGAAAGATGTATTTCTCCAGTCCCTGCAGACTTGAATTACAAAAGTTTGTTTCCCAAAGCAGTGGAATCAGTAAGGTTATCTATGCTTCTTTAGAATGAGCTTATGCAGATAAATCCAGATATTTAAATCAGTTTCTTAACAGAATGTCAAAAAAATGTCTATGTAGATAGAACTTTTAACAGCTGTTGTGTTTGTTATGTCGCTATCACTGTGGATTACAGTACTGCTGTCTCCTCCAAAGCAGACCAGATGAGTATGAGCAGCTGGTAACAGAAGAGTCTCATACTAAAAGCCACTATCCAGCTAAAGCATTCATAATTCCTAGTTTATACATCCATGAACTGTAGTGCTCTATAATCAAATTGGATAATATTTCTGCCTCAAAGCGCTTACTGTCAAATTAAATAATGCAAATGCAACCGCTGAATGAGACATCAGAAGCGTACAGCGTCTGGAGGAGGACAGGTGGACCTCTGCTTCAGTCTTGAATTAGATCTTCCTCCTCAGTTACTGACCACACAGTAGCCCTGTAAGAAAGGCCACAGATTTGGTCCCCTCTTACAGCCCAGTCACCTCCAGCAACTGATCTCAAAACTTAAGCCTTTGGGGAAATGTCTCCTTTGCCATCAGTCAGCCTTGTGTGAGCCCCTCTCTCCCACTCCATTTCTTCAAGTATCTTTCACCTGCTTCTGAAAATAGTGTTAAGAATAAAAGAGTGATTTCTTCCTTTTTCTTTGAAACAGAAGTGTATGTTGCTTGTAGCATTAGCCTTTTGCTGCTCTTATAAGAGGTGGAAGAAACTGTCCCAGTTTGGCCAAAACATGTGTTGGAAAAGTCTCCGTGCACACACAACCCATCCGGGACACAGAGAGCCTGGCAATGCAGTTCCCAGAATCCTAACATGATTTAAGTTGGAAGAGACCTTAAAGCTCATCCAGATCCAACCCCCCTGCCACAGGCAGGGACACCTTCCACTAGACCAGGTTGCTCCAAGCCCCATCCAACCTAGCCTTGAATACTGCCAGGGATGGGGCAGCCACAGCTTCACTGGGTATCCTGTGCCAGCGCCTCAGCACCCTCACAGTAAAGGAGGCATGTGGACTAGACATGCTCCATTTTAGGACTGGAAGCTCAAAGCTATTGAACTTTATGCATTCACCAGCAGCTGCAGGATGGAGCTGCAAGAACAATGCCTTTCTGTGCTTCCACATGTCTGCACATGTTTATGAAGTCCAACACACAACAAGAAACAAGCACTGGGGAAGGCTGACATGGAGGGACCCCATGGGTTATGACTTCAGAGCAGATACAGCCAAGTGTTAGAAGATAACATCAAAACGTTTCAAAATGTTGAAATGACACTAGTATCGGGATCACGAGTTAAGAGCAGATACAGGCAAGTGTTGGAAGATAACATCAACATGTTGAAATAACACTAGTATCAGGAGAATCTGGCAAGATCTGGTAATGCTTTCACTGGCCTTCTTTGTTTTGTTTAGGAAAATATCTAAAAGATGAAGACAACTGCTTAAGTGTTGAGAGATGAGAAAGATTTTGAACGAACTGTGAGGAAAGGAGCAGGAGCACCCAAGAGAAGTACTGAAGGAAGGACAGAAAATCACCAAAACAATCTATCTGAATGGGAAAGGTTAAGATAGATTTCCAGAAACTGTTCTCAGCGGAAAAGATGGGATTTGGCAACTGCCAGGCTCCCAGGCTCCACAGGATAAGGACAGAAATGATAAACCATCAAGGAAACAACACAGACCAAAACTTGCAGAGGATGAGGTCAGCGAGGAGAAGGTGGCACACAGGTGCTGTTTGGTTTGCTTTAACTGCAGGCATGCACAGGTTCAATAGGGGAGCAGTATCAATTTGAGTAACATCAGTGGGTGATTATTTGAAGATAGGAAAAGCTAACTAAATATTGTCGAAATAGAACACATGCTCCAAAATATTGTCCTTACAATATTGTTTGCTGGTTGAGGATCAGTTACAAACAAAGTATTTTTCTAAGACAAATGAAATGCAAAACAACAGTTTACTATCCCAAGGGTTTCCCTCCCCACAATCAGTGAGCAGTGTTCTATCAAATGAGTCTCATTTTAAATCTATTTTGCTCCAATTTCCTCATAAGGTATCTTGTAATTTGGTATCAATATCTAGATACAGCTCATCCTAATAATTTTCTTTGCATCATTTTCTAGTGTGATCCTTCCAACAGCTGAATTATAACAGCGCTAGGAAGAAGAGTCAGTACAAAGGAGAGTTGCAGAAAAAACAGCTAAACAGTGGGAAATGCATTGTATCTAAGAAGTAGACAATTTAAATTACACTAAATAGCACAGGCTACATTAAGTAGCTGAAGAGCACAGCAGGAAAATGACAGAATATTATCTCTTTCTAGTTTTCAGCATTTTTATTTCTTAATAAGGTTACTTTCTTGCAAGGCAGGAACAGTGTTTGGGAAAGGAAGTGTCCCACGACACTAGTAAAAGACTTACAAATAAAATATTTTACTGAACACTTGAATATTCCCAACAAGGAAATGAAGGAGTAGCAAGATTTCATGTGAAAACTAAAGGAAGCATCTATCAGTTCAGTCCTGAGATTATTCAGAGCAATGTAACAGACCTGTGGGCCTGAGAAAAACATGAGCTTTCCAATTGCTGTGGGTGGATGGATGGATGGGGGCATGGATGGATGGATGGATGGATGGATGGATATAAAAACAATGCTAGAAACTAGGTTGAGTTTTAGGCTTTTTCAGGAAGGTAGACTGGGAAGGGTAAATGAACACTACAAGAAAAACTACATTTCTTGATAGAAATTCAAGTCACATGCCTTTAAACAGATGTGTAATAAAACACCAAGCTATAGACTCAAAACCATATTATAAAGGTGCAGCAAACCAGTTAATTTTGAGCCAGACAAGACAAACTTGTGGTGTGAAGCTTTCTAAAGCAGCAAACATAACAAAAACAAAGCTGTGCTCAAGAATAAATCCATCAACATGCCTCAGGGGCTCCTTCCCCTTTCTCCTACCTGGAAAGGGGTGAAGGAGGGAAGGAGAAAATAATTAAAGAAAACAAAAAACAGATGGAGAAGGCAGGAACCAGTGGGGACAGCAGACTGATCACCATCACTCAAAGCCAGGCTTGCACTCCTGTATGAGCTGCCTGCCAGACATGACTGTGCTCATGCTAGATGATATATGTGGTCCCTCTGGGAAAAGGGGGTGCCATCAGTCACTTGTGCCACCACTACGCTCAAAGCCAACCAGACAAACAGCACTGTGAACCCCCAGACGATGCTCACTTGTGCTGGCACTAGGGATGTCGCAAAGGTTTGGTCAAAGCAGGAGCAGGGAATGTGCGCTCCCTGCTCCTCCAGGTCTCTCCTCAACTATTAAACAACACCTTCCTCCAAAAGGAGTTAATTACACAGAAGAAACCACAGTGAATAAAATGCAAGTTACACTGGTAATTACAGGCAGCCTTGGACAAGTCATACGTGCACAATGCTTCCCTGCCTCTCAGCATTCACAAGGCACTGAATCTTTGCCGAGTCAATCCAGAAGCTTCACAGCATGAGATATAAAACACATGAGAGGATGAGGGCGTATGAATGTGCTGGACAAAGAGAAAAAATGACTCTAATTACCAGCTATTACACTATATTTTCCATTTCTCCCATATTTTCAACAGCAACTGCAGAAGATATCAAGAGAGCTTTATATTTCCAGGCAGCTCATCATTCATCACCCCTTACATTTCAAAGAAGACAGAAGCCAGCAGTATTGCAGTGAGAAATAAAAGCTTCAGACTTTTGAGATCTGCTCCCTGATGGTACACCAGATCCAAACACCCCAACTCATCCCAACACATGCAGGATCTATTCCGATCACCAACAGCACTGATGTGTGCTTTGTGCTGGGACACACAGTGACAATATAGGTCGCCTTTCACAGAAATTTAAACCATGTTTGTGTATTTTGTCTAACGTGAGGTGCAATTCACATCTGAGAGCCAGCTACCAAGAGGTGAACTTCAGCCTCCCATCAGTTCATGCAGGTTTTATAAGGACAATTCCACTGCTCCTGGAGCTTCAAAAGCAAGAGAGCAAACCCTGACAGTTACAAACGCTCCGGCTAAGTGGTGTCAGCTGGGGCAATAATGCAAACAAAGCGCTGAGATTTCAAATGCCTCAAGATTTCAGATAATATTTTTCAAAGCAAATTTTTCACACTGGTCTCCCACCAAAAGCTCAACACTATTTCCTAGTGTTAATTCTGTGGCTCTGATATTAGATTACAAAAGCTCTGTGGTTACTCCTGAGCCCTGCTTGCCCACCCAGCTTCCCACTGGAAACACAAGCACAATATTTCTCAATCATCTTGATTAAACTCATGATTTAACAGCTCTTCTCCTGACAGATAAAGTCTAAGGAAGCAAACGTCTTTGTAGATTCGCCACCTCAAACCTTTAGTGCCCCGGTCAAGGGCCAACCACAGATGAAGCAGGAACGCTGCCAGGCAGAGTCAAGACCAGATGATGCCCATCTGTCTCTATCACACACCATCAGAGGAATCTTGGAGCCACAAATTCTGCTTTCACATCCAGTAGGAAGAACAGCAGCAGCCATACTAGCTGCTCAAGCATTAGCTTCAGCCTCGCAGTGTCTTAGTAGTGCTGTGGTGAAACAGCTTCAAGGGACAGACGTTATCAACACAATTACTTGTCAGCACTGTTTACATTAGAATTTAAACTGCTCCTATCTCTGGTAGATGCACGTTTTCAGCTGGATGCAGAACAGGATAAAGATTTACCTCTTCCCAAAACACAGCACGCAAGCACTGACTTAATCTGTGTGATCTACAGCACCCAACTAGACTATCTTCCTTGGAAGCTTATGACAAGAACCATTAAGGAAACTGTCAGCAACATGAAAAATACTCTATTTGAGATAGGCTGCATAAAGTACATGCTTCTTTTGACTTCTGCAAAGCATAGCTCAAGTTAAAACTCAATCACAGCTGAGAGCTTGGCATCCACAGAGTCTCTTGTGTGCAAAACAAAGTAAGCACAGTATGCAGACCAGCAGAGCTGGAAACAGCTCTGGAAATGCAGTGGGAAGCTGCACAGAGCTTACCTAAAAATACCCCAAAACAAAAGAATACTACCCCAAAAAAGCCACAAACCACCCAAACCCAGTGTTTTCTGTCTCCCATCATGAGGAACAATGCAACTAAACAACTTCACTTTTAAAGTACTAAAACCCTTTTCTATCATCCCCTCAATTCAGCTAACAGGGAAACTTCAGACACAACAGATAAAACCATAAAGCAGCAAGTTCCTCCAACTGGTCAACTCCATGCCAGCGTATTGCTGCGATGCAAGCACATGCCTGCTGCTCCATGCCAGCAGCATGAACCAGTCTCATCTGCTAATGGGGATTTAATACAAGGTAAGATCTAATGTTCCCAGTTGCAAAGAATTCTATCCTGGCTCAAAAGCCCCCTTCCTCCTCAGTAACATTCTCCCTCTGACCACTGCATAACAAGGATCTATTTGAACTGCTAAGGAAGGATTTAAAGACGTTTACTGCAGGCTGACATCCCTCCTGTCATAAAACTTACAACTGGAAGTGCTGGAAGTGCTTCTCTGCACACTAACAGCCAAGCTTTGAGCAAGGCACATATCAGGGTCTGGCTCAGCGGCAGTTACACTGAAGCTTTGCTTTTTGTGTTGGCCTAAGCCATGGGAGCGGCAGAGCCGGTGCCAGCTTGTCACACAGCCACAGACCAACCAACCCAGGGTCATCACAAATTCTCTGGGTTCGGTTAAGTGACAGACGGGGACATCTGCTATACATCTGGTCTGCGTTTAAAACACCAGGAGAACTTCCAGCACCAGTGCAATTTTCATTTAAAAAAAGGGGGGAAAGAAAATCAAAGGCAGCCGCAGCCTTATCTTTCATCCTGCCAGAATTATAAAAAGCGTTGAGGTGATAATTCGCTTTGAACAATGCAGCCAGCTCCGCCCTGATTAGGTGCAACTGCACTAAAGCCAGCCAGAACAGCCTCCTCAGCAGACCGTTTGTGTACTCAGTGACGCTGCAACTGGTGCAGACTTTCTGGGCGATGCCACTAGTGAATTTACTTTATTACAAGTAAACCCAGACTTCTGCAGCTCTTAACCCATTTACTGGGCCAGAAGGAAGGACAGCAAGGGAAGAGCTGAGGCATTTCAAGGCCCCAACAGAAACAAGCGCCAGCACCACCAAGATTCAAATCTAGTTTCAACATAATTGAAACCTTTTTAGGTCACCACTGCAGCTCAGTGCTACCTAGGAAAATTTTAAATCCAACAGAGATCCTAGAAATCCATAGGGTTCCCCAACAGTAAAACTGCTTAGGAGGAGCTGCAGAAGTCAGCACAACTTTCAGATCCATCTCACCACAATGTTCATTTGCATCAGGCTTTAAAACTTTAAATTTAACACGATCTGTGTAATAAGGTGTAATGCACAAGACAGATGGCCAGTTTAATGTTCCTCATGAATACGCAGGTGAGCACAGAATTCCTTTCCATGTCACTTCTGCCACGTACAGCAGTCACAAGTTCCAGAACGAAATGAACAAAAAAGCTTCCAAGCTGGTAACTGTTTTTACAGTGACCAATAATTAAATCGGCTTAGTTACAGAATTTAACACCACATCTTGAATTTATTCCACCGTCACAGTTATTGGCAGGGATAAAGTTTCACATTAGCCAATTAACTAAATGTACTATTACTGTATCTCAGCTACTTAAGCTCATCAGTAAATTAAAGAGCTCAGTAAAAGCTGAAAATAGGAATCTTACTTGACACACATACCAAACATACATTATCTTAATGATTTAATTTTACAGTTCCATCTTATGTTCCACAGGTGCCATTTGGAAAACTGAAAGGCAATTGCTTGGTTTGAGGAACTGGTGATGCATAAGCAAGCATTTAAAGATCCAATCTAAGAAATTCTATTTCTTAGAATGATACTTGCTGCTTTGCTAAGCTCTATTTTACAAGGTAGTTTTCCATGATAAAATTACCATTTCACACTCACTACAAATTACTTCTGCATCAATTTTTAGATGCTTTCAACTTGGTTCACATTTAAGAAGTGTTTTATCTTAGTATCTAACTAAAACCTACCACTCATTTTCCCAAGGACTATACCCTGGTAACTTCCAAGAAGTGTGTCTGCCATGCAAGCTGAACAAGGCAAACCTGCGGGCACACAGCCCTGCCAAGCACCTGAAGCTGAGACAGATGTGTAACAATGGGATAATGCATTCTCATCACTCCTCTGATGTCAAGCTTCTTTCTGCAAAGTAATCTCTCAACTGGGTCTTAACAGTAAGTGGCAACGTCTTCTTTAACAGCTGCCAAGTCAGTCCTGCCATACACAGCACCAGCACACCAGTGATTTAGGAGCAGAAAGTCAAGTACTCCACTTGTTGATGTATATCCTATCTAAGGTCGCACAGCAAAAAACATGAAACCACAACATCACTCCAGACTTCCCCAGAATGTGGACCTGGTTTTCTATCTACCACCAAGCCCATCTTTTGGGGATATCTGTCCTTTCTGGCAAGTTTACAGCCACAGGATAAAAAATCCCCAAGGCCCAGTAAGAGTGAGACTTCATTTCTGAAGCAGGTTGATTAAAAACAACTCACCCAAAACCCAGACTAACAAATGCTGCCCATGTTTCAGTTGCCCTTAGCATAAGAGGTTCTTCATCAACAAACAAGGTTTTTACTTGCTACAGTATTTTAACTAGCAGGAGTCATCTTCCTCCACTACTGTCCCTTGTTTCCCATTAGTAAAAAGCAACTCATCACAACATTACCAAATCGGGATGACCATAGAAGCTAAATGATCACATCACTGAGCTGCCAGGTACTCCCAAACAGCGAGGTACCAAAAGAACTAGGTCCATTTTAATGGTCAGACATTTGACTGTGCACACTCAACCTCTACAGGGCGGAAGTCTGGCAGACTGGTGGCTTAACGCCCCAGTGAAAACCAAACCCATTCATTTACTTCTCTTCTTCAGTCAGTATTTTCTGGATCCACAATGCAGTTAATAAACTTAACAATTCATTCATGGAAGTACATATGCTTGCAGCCTAAGCGAATTCCAGCCTTGAGTTCTACAGTACACCATCTAAACCAAGTGGGGGGAAAAAAACAGTGGATCCAACCTTACATTTGATTTTCACCCCATGTGAAGGCTAGAATCTCCCTTAAAACAATGTTCAAAAGAGCCACAGAATCTAAAGCAGACACCGGAATCTGCCTAGGTGCTGCATTAAGTGATACAATCGAAGCAGTTACTTGCAGGAGTGCTGGGGACCCAGGAGCAGCTTACAGCAATTGACTGACAGCTCTGTTCTCCAGGTGGAGATTACAAAACACAGGAGAGAAGCAAAAATTAAACCCTAAAATGAGAGCAGTTGAGAGAGAGAAGTTCTATGTTAGGACTACCTGAGAGCATGGGAAC
Source organism: Lathamus discolor (assembly GCF_037157495.1). Classification (NCBI taxonomy): domain Eukaryota; kingdom Metazoa; phylum Chordata; class Aves; order Psittaciformes; family Psittacidae; genus Lathamus; species Lathamus discolor. The sequence goes on along the minus strand of NC_088893.1, from coordinate 10,483,218 downwards.
AGAATAAAGACCACCTTCTTCGGAGTAACAGCTAAATTAGATTATTTCCCTATCACCCATCCACATATCCCATCCTGTGTCTCACAGTATATGCCGTTACTCTTCCGTGCCCTAAGATGCCACATCTCTTCTGGAGACTGCTCCTCTACACTGGCAGGGTGACATCTGTTGTCCCACCTCTGGTTTCCATGGAGATTTAATTATGCACATCATAGAATCATGGAATGTTTTGGGTTGGAAGGGACCTTAAAGCTCATCTAGCTCCAAGCCCCTGCCACACGCAGGGACACCTTCCACTAGACCAGGTTGCTTAAAGCCCCTTGAAAGGAAGTTTAAAACACACCGTGAGTTGAGTTTTCCTAGTTACAACTTGTTTCCAACTGCCTTCTCCAAGGAGGAAGATTTCAAGGAGAGAAAGAACACCCTGCAGAATCAGTGTTCATCAAAGGCTGAACAAAGCTCTCATTTATTTTCCAATGCTTAAGAAGGAAAGGAAACAAATCATACCCAATAATTAAAAAAAAACATATTTCCGCTATCTATTCTTCCATACTCAGATTAAGGATTTATTTTATGCTGTTTTGTCACATGCTTTAGTAAGTAACAAAAGTGTAATGATAATAATTACATCATTAATTAGCACAATTACCACTGAATAATCCTTTTTTGGATGGTAACTGCAAAGAATTTCCTCTTTTGTGCACTCTTTGTGCATAATACAAGATGGCAAAACCAGCATCATACATGGCTGATGTGAACACAAACTCTGCATTCGAGGGTTCGGGGTTTCTTTAGCAGAGGACAAGCTGGGCATACTCTACAAGTATAATTATCTGCTATTCAGATTAATAGTGATATAGTTCACAGGACAGGCTGGATATCTGCAAGTAAGATTTCTTTAAAGCTGCACAAAGAGTATCTATTGTTTTTTGTACCATTTACTAATAATGACCAGGCAACTTCAGAAGATCAAGCTGCCTTTTGAAAAACACTTGTCAACCTCTCAGCCATAAGGACTCCTTCCTTCAGTGCAGCCTTTTTGTTAAGAAAACCATATATATCCCAGAGTTAGAGACAAATAATAATATATAAGGATACCAGTACATTCTTAGGTAATTAGAAAGCTATCTTCCATCTTCCTAACCTAGAACGAAAACTATTCAAGCCTTTATTGCATGCTGAATATATATATGTATCTCTCATACATCCAGACAAAACACTACTGTTAAATGGAAGCACTTCAACAAAGTAGCCTTAAAACTACATCCTTTCAAGGACATTCTAATCCCCTGTGGATGTACTCAGAAAAAAAAATAGACCTATTATAGCCTATGGTCAAGGATTATTGATGTGATCCAACTTTAAGCATTTAACTGAAATTGCCTGAATTATAAGCATAAACAAGGCAGCCTCCTCTGAGCAATGCTGAGCATAGATGTCAGCTTTTGCTGTGAAGCTCCTTCTGCAGAAGCCTGCTACTTTCTGTGAGATGGAAGGACCTTGGAGTAGGCACAGGAAACTACCCTCTTTATTTAAATTGCTCAAATGAAAACAGATTAAAGCATCCAGAGCCTTTCCACCTTTAGCAAATTCATTTGACCTCTTTCAAAAGTCCCTGAGCACATAAGTCTTTAGTTCTGCTAATGGACTGAGCGATGCTCGCTCTGCACCAAAGGGGAGCACTTCCAATGGACACAACTGCACATCCCCTAAGTAACTTCTCTTCATTTCAAGTGAAACGATCACTACAGAACATAATTTGATTGAAAACACATTTATTTCTCAACAATTCAGAGCATACTAAAACTGGCAGTGCAGTGATTATGCTGGCAATAGTACTGGCTGTTACACACCCACTAACAGCTGAAGTAGGTCTTGACCACAGGCTCTGCTTGCCTTTTCTAAAAAGGTACTCACCATAATACTTGAAGGAGCTTATTTCTCCAGTGTCATCATCTACTCATAAGCAAAAGCAGTGTCGTTCATCAGGACAGATGCACTTTCCGTATTTTTTTCACAAATTATTTAGACATGAGTGCTGTAATAGCAGATTGAAGTCAGTTTATGTCGATTTTGGACTTGAAAGTTAAGTTTCTGTAGGAAAAGTCTTTGGTTCTGAGTTAAAGTGAGTCTGAAACAGGCCCTCTTCTCACCCCTTTTTCTTACTTAAAGGAAAAATAAGCCTAGCTTCAAATTTAAGAATAAGAACTTTGGTAACTGATTGCTGGCTACAGCAGTTACCAGAAGAATACACAAAAACAGCTGGATGCAAGCTCATTCCAGATTCACCCAGCTTGCTCAATTAATTACTGTGCTCTAATGAGCAAACTATGCCCATGAAATGCTGCTTCTGCAGCTCCGATCAAGGATGCCTCAAACACCAGATCCAGAAGAACTGGGGCTGCGTTTCAGACTCCATCACAGCAAGCAAATTGTAAACATTAAAGAAACCCTTTCAGATCCCTCAGCAAATAGAACAAATATATGAAGAAAGTATTTAGGTTTCCTTGCTTTTAAAGGCCTGTATCAAAACCAGGAATGGAAAGAAAGCATACATCAGTGACTTCAGCAGACTGAGCAGCTGTCAGCTCAGGCCAGGACCCAGGCAGTGATTTCATCCAACAGTAGCTTTTCTCCTGCTAACTTTTAAGCTGTAGCTTTGGTTCATAAAACTATGGCCAGTGTCCAGGACCCTCCCTATTACAGCAATATTTAGGCACTACTAGCAACAGAGGCTATTAAAATAATAATCAGAAAGGCAGTAAGAAATAAGAGACTCCTTTGCTGTGGGAAGAGTAATCTCTGCTGGGGTACATCCAAGATGAATACCAGCTACTTAGAGATGACTGGAAAAATCCAGTAGGAAGAATCCTCTTTTCACGTTCTCTTTACACTAAACCTAGAAATTTGAGCTCCAGTATTCTGAACCAACCCTATTTTTATGACAGAGCTAAAGCTAAAGTAATTTCCCCTCCCTGCAGCACAGTGTTTTCATCTTGGTTATCATAGAAGAGCTGGTATCTTCGAACTTCTTAGATACCTACACCTGCAACAGCAGCAGCTGATTCAAACTGTCCCAAACTCTTAATCCAAATTACCACTTCAAGAAAGCCACTAAAATACATATGTTTTCAACAATCACTCTGTTCGGAAAAGCTAGACCTAGGAACATTTAAAGACTGGTCAATAACGCACCCAGTATTCATTTGATCAGTCTCAGCTCTATTTCCATAGAAAGAGCAGGCTGCAATATTAACCTAACCAACCAATCAAAACCAAAGCCTGTATAATCCAAAGGTTTTAGCTAAGGATGAGCATGAGAAAAACGCACCAGAAAATGTTCACGACCGAGTAACATTCACTCCAGCTCCCCCAGCCAAAAAGAGCTCATACAGGCTCATTATTTAGCATCAAAGTTGACTAACACATAATAACCCGCAGTGAAATACCTTGATAAAAAGTTATTTTTGTGAGAAAAAGGGTTCGTGATTTATTAACCTTCAATATAAACAAATCAAAGTTGAAAAGTTTCATAACAAGAATCAGAGAAAGAACAGTGCAGATACCTAAATCTGAGCTGCATGGGAAGAGTTCCTTCAGTTGGAAAAAAATCCTCATATTAATTTATAATAATGAAATGAAACATGTGAAAGAAAGAAGAGTGACTGCACCGAGCAGCTAGATATGAGCTTTATCAATGGGAGATGAATTCAGCTTGGAAATTTGGCAGGCAGAGCAATCAGACAGCAACAGCATACTTGAGTAGGCAAACCTGGAAAGAGTTAAGACCAAATTAAATCTGTTGGTAGAATTTCCAAGACGAATATTCTGTTTGACACAGCACTGAACTAGGAAACAGAGAAGACTTTGCCAGCACTGCCATCTTGGACTTCGTAAAACCTTGTTTTAAGCTGAATTGTCACTACTTAATAAAACTTATTAAATAATACCAGGTTTTAACAGGCTTGATTATCAGACAGCAGTGCTCTCAGCATCCCTCTGGATGTAGCCTGCCAAGAGATGTTACCAAAGTAGGAGACTGGCAGGAACTGAAATGCCTCCTCCCCCACCACCAAAGTATCTGTAGTGTTTTCCTAATGTGGAGCTCAATGCAAATTATTACATCTTGGTAATAAGTTTCCCGCTACAATAAGACAAAATGCTAATGTCATTTCTTCCATGGTCTTGTGGCATGCCATTTTCCCTGAATATAATCATCGGAAAGAACTTAACTGGAGTAAAAAAACTGCACTTGCATTCCTAAACTACACCAACTGTCTTCTTCAGGATACATAAAGCCAAAAAAAGTATACTCCATAACTGAACAGGTATATAGAATGCAAAAGAAATACTCCTTTGTTTTCCAACACAACATTTTGAAGCACCCGTGGTAAGCACTGCTTTAATTAAGTTAACTTACAAATTCTGGAGAAAAAGTTGCTCCCTGGGAACTGATCATGACTGGTCAAGTCTTGGGATGGTTGAAGGCTGAGAATGGGGAGTATTAAAGTGCCCACCCATTCTGCATGAGTTATTGCTACCCTAAGGTGCAGCAGTTAGCTAGACCCCATCAAAGAGGGTGTTTTGTTTGGGGTTCACCAGTTAATACACCCCCCCCCCCCCAGATTTCTACTCCCAGTTGGTTTGGTGAGCAGTCTCCACTTGTGTCAAAACCACTTAGAAAGACTCAACAGCAGCAATAAATGATTCCTGCTACGTTAAAGATAAATGGAACCCCAAATCCTCTTTTTTCAAATTACTGTTTTCCCCACTGCTGGGCACTGACTCTCCAAAAACCAGTGGAGCATTTCACTTTTCAAACTGCCTAAAAAACTAGAGTGGTACTTTAATCACGAGCCATAACCTCTCCTCCTCTTCAACTTAAACCTAATTACTAAAAGGATAGCATTTAGGAGAATTCAGTGCACAACAGACGAGTCACTCTGCTAGAAAGGGCACGAAACTTCCCAGGAAGACAAAGCACACACAAGTCTTGAGACTTGTCTCTACTAACACCTTATTGGACTTTGGTGGGTAAAGGACTACAAAGCCAATCAATGCAGAAGTGAAATGGTACCTTATAAAACATAGGTACCTCGGAGCATTAATTACTGGGCAAGGTAAAAACAACAGCAAGATAGTAAGACTCTCAAGAATTCTCCTCTGGTCAAGCTTACTTGACTTAAAAAGTAAAAGGATAGTTCAGAAAATGCAGAAGTTGCTTCCACCAAACCTGTATGGGCTAGTTATGACACGGTAAACTCTTTGGGGCCACAACTGTTCCTTTGCTTCAATTCATTCACAATTCATAAGCTAGCCCAACAGAGACCCAGACTACAACTTGTACTCAGGAATAGCATGATTCCAGCTGTAAGCACATGTCCCCAAAGAAATGTGATTTTAAAATCCATGAGATACACACAAGGTCACAAAACGCTGGAGTTTAAGTAGCATATTTTGGTAGCATTTCTCTCTGTAAGAAACAAAAGAAAGAAAAACTTTTGGAAACCTGTACCTAGACACATGGCACTATTTATATCATGATCTCTCCAAAGCAGTGGTGGTCAAGGAAGCTCTGCCACAGCTGAAAAGAACCTTGTATATTTTCTAAGGGTTCATGCCATTTAGAAGAAAAAAGAAAAGATGACCCAAATACAGTTGAATTGTTTTTAGAGTTCTACAGGAAAATAATCTTTCTGTACACTGCATTGTTTTTTCTCATTTTGAGAGAAAGCACTCGTTCAGAAAGTCTCCACCATGAGCCAGAGTTCAAGAACTAGATTATTTACACCTCAAGGACTTTCATTCCACTACTGCCTTGCAATACCAAACCATAATATCCATGCTCACTTGTTCTGACAATGCTGCTGCTCCCTCTTCCTCCCACAGGAGAGACTTTTAGTGGTGTATTTTCTCTAGTTCCATTCTGAAGGAGTTTCAGTTAAAGAAAAAAAGATGAGCCTGTAGTATTTTTGGAGCTATTTTTGTGATGTAGTATCAGTGCAGCAGCTGGAGTGTCCCGGACATGTTCAACAAATGTGCTTGTTTCAGTTGTGTTAAGGCAGAGATGGGACGTTGCATTAAGTAACATCAGTGTGAGGCTATACAATGTGTGACTGATTTAAAGCACGTGATTTAATCAAGCAATGGGATTTCAATACTCATGTGGTTTTCTGTTGCAGTTCAAGCTGTTCTGGCACCAGAACTAGTTTTAGATTTGGATAAAGATACAATGGAGATGTATCTTTCACATCTACAGATGTGAAAAACCCAACACACAAATGGCTAAGAGAACTCATCTCAAATGAGTATTTAAACCTGTTTTGGAATAATATCCAGTATTGATAAGCACTTTACAAAACATGTTTTTATTTGGTAAGTGCTTGTATTTATAGCAACCCATGTTCTTTTAATGTACTCCTGTAGGCATATAGCAGAAAAATACAAAAAATGCAGTCTGTTATGTATTTTCCTGAGCCAAGTCATCAACATGCAATTCACAAGTGAGCTCCATCTCTTTAAAAACAAAGTTTTAAATAGATATTTGACAGCTTTCCTCTTCTTCACCCCTCAAAGTGCCAACCCTCAGCTGGGACCTGAGATTTACCACCCCTTCAGCAGGTTTGCTCATTACATGCACTGGACATATGTAATGCACAGGCAAAGAAAGAGATCTGCTCACCCTCAGCAAGCAGGGCGCTCCTGAACAGGCAACCAGACCAAATCCGGGAACAGCAAAGGATGCTGCTACTTAGAGGTGTGAAGCACTGGAGTGCTAAGCTTCATCTGAACGTATGTTTAACTACTGCTGCCACCGAATATAGCCTCCTTGTGAATACATCCAGCAAGAGCTAGTGAAATTGTTAGTCAAATCTTCAGATAACATTTATGGTTTCCTAACTGTTTAACATATATGCTACACTTTGCTTCCCATTAACACTTCCAAACTGCTTATTGCCCATGTATTCACAATCCATGCGTTAACAAACTTGGAGCATCCAGAGCTTGCAATTAGTAGAAACAGCACTTCAACCTTCACCAAAAAAAACCCAAAACACGCTTCCACGTTCAGAGACATGGGTAGTGTCTCCTCCCTGCTTCCAGCATGGCGCTGAGGTCCTTCTTGTTCCCTGTGGGGGAGAGGGATACAGCGCAATGACTCCTGCAAGAGAGGTTCAGAAGCATTTGGTGGTTGAGAGCCCAACTGACAGCTAAGCATTCTGCATGAAAGACATTATTCTGACATACACAGCTTTTACTTGTACCAGAGATGAAGCAAATGCACCTGAAAACACTCCGATGGCATTAAGTCCAGCATCTATGACACAGGCAGCACTTTTCTATACCTCTGCCAAGAAATACTTCATGCAGTACATATGAAGTGTGTGAATTAACAATTTTTACTTAAACCATTTACCTTTCCACCAGCCAGCCATTATCCTGTGATAGCTGATGTTCTATAGTAGGCTCAGGTGCTTAAGCAGCAGCATGTGGCCAAAAAACAACTGGCAGGAGAAAACGGCATTCACCAGCTGCAGGTACTATCTGCTATTTTGTAGGTACTCTTTTACAAAAAGACTGTATTTACCCATACAGACAAGAATTCACAGGAGATGATAGTTCTGTGGCAGAGAAATAAAGTGACAAAGTAAATGCCGTGAGAGATCCTTCTCCTGAATCCAGAGTGCCCTTGATCACAGCATGTGAGCAGAAATTGAGCTCCATGACTGGATTTTAAAAATACAAAGGAAACAAGCTTCCAACCCCAAGCTACTGTGCTCTGCTCCCGATGCCATCTCAGGCCCCAGTGTGTTCTCAAAGAGCATTCATCTCTATTGGGAAAAGGTGAAAATGCCTTCCTGCATGACATGCTGTCTGAACTGAGGGAATTATTTACAGTTGCTGTGTTTATTTTCAGTTATTCAACTGTAAGTTGTTACAAACTATAAAATGTTTATCATTTCATGGAAACTATTTTTGTTATTTATAGAAAAGCATCAATAACAGTAGATTGAATGTATATACATAAGGATAAACTTTCCCTATTAAATAAGTGCAAAGGTAACATGCAATCTGCAGCATTGTAGGATACATTTCCACATTTTAGTCTCTAATCTTTTCCCCCTGGGCTGCACCTGTTCTTGCTGAACACTACTGAAGCACTTCACTACCATTTGTGAAGTGCCTTTTCTTTCATATTTGAGAATGTGGGAAAACCACATGATAGATCATGCTGAAATTCCCCGAACCCCCTCCCTTCTACCTAATCTTCACAGCACAAGGATAGCTATATATACATTTATATATATATGTGTGTGTATATATATATATACATATATATATATACACATATATATATATAAAATCCTTCTGCACATCTGACTTCCTACGGAAGTGAAGAATCATTTATTCAGAAATGTGCCCATCTCCTCCAATAAATGACTTTCAAGCAGGGCTTTGATTTTTTCCTTTTAAATCATGTTTACCAATATGGAAGGAGGTGAGATGGGAAAAGAATGAAGGGAGGAGCTGTTAAAGCGATCTAATATGCAAGCACAGCAGCAAGGATCCCCATCCCCACCAGTATTTCTACTTTATGAAATACAATTTTCAAATGCTTTACATTAGGCCCTAATAGGTCAACTGGATGTAGAACAGTTCCTGCAAATTAACAGCATGTATTAATTGCTCATGCACTTATTACCTGCAGAACCTGCCATGCCCCTTCATCTCTCAGTACTGTGAAGTCTTGGGACGACTGGCTACTCATGTCATTTTAAGTATTTAAGGTAGCCTAAGAAACTCCAGTGCCATTCAGCATTTAAGACATAGTTTTCAATTTGCTTCAAAGGTAGGAAGCAGAACAAAACCCCTTTACACAGTGTGCACTGCCCCATCTTTTGTCTGTCTCTCAAAGAGGTTTTACACAAACCTAATCTGAGTGTGCCAGGAGAGAAAGCTACAACCTGGCTAACAGCTATGAGCGAGATCAGCCCAGGGTCAGCAGAAGGCAGCAAATGCAAAATGCAGGCTCCAGATGAACCTTAAATAAACTACGGTAGACATCATGCATATTTTACTGCACACAGGTCAAGATAGTAAAATATCAAGTTACATACTACACTATAGGTATTTTCCATTGACTGTACAAGCAGTGCAATGAGCATGCACGCTGCTTTTAGATGCTTCACTTCTACTGATACTGGTAACTCAGGATGAAGCACTGAATTAGATTCTGTACTTTTCACACTGGAAACACAATCACAATGTGTTCCTTAAAAACAAACAAACAAAAACCCACCTGCACTTTTTCTGCTTCCCAAGTAGAGGAACAGTTCTCTTTCTTCAAATCTTAGATGTCAGCCAGACAATGTATAGCTTGTAACATATAGTTACAGCTTCATCTACTATTGTAGATGAAGCTGTAACTGAAAGCGTCAGAGTGCAAGTAAAATGTTTCATTCAACATCCAGAAATCAGGTTACTGACTTCAGCTTTTTTATATCTCCTTGTATTCCACTTGCTTTGCAGAACAGGTCCTTTCATAGCCTTTCCCTTCTGATTTCAGGCAATTGAGCCTCATCACTCTCACCAAGCTCCCATGCCAAGAGATGCCAGGCACTAACCTCCCACCAGCGGGACCACCGGCCATGGCCCTGGCACTTTCCCAGTGAGAGGATCCGATGTGCCTGGCACACTCATTCCCAACACCAGCCCTGCCAAGTCACAAGCGCCAAAGTCTTGGTATTGCTGTAAGCAAGCAAGAGCCTGTAGGCTTTCAGTGAACAAAGCAAGCAGATGCCTCTGAAAGCCCACTGTACACATGCCATGCTCACATCGCCCTGGCATCCACCCAAGGTCAGCACCTTTCCACATGCTGAAATTCAGCATCCCAAACTAGCAAGACAACCCTGAGAACCACCTCATCCGCCTGCTTACTCTATTTTTACTACAATTATGATGACTACAGCTGTCTAAATGGAGCAGCTTTTAAAACTAGAATTAAGAAGATTGAGAAAGCTCAATTTCACAACGTGACTTTTGCAAAAGAAGAAACCTACACAGCTTCCAGCTGATAAAAAAAACAAAAGCCGCAAACCTCCACAAGCTTCATCCAAAGCACCTGCCTGTAGGAAAGATGAAGGTGAACCAAGGACTCCTGCCTTTAAATTGCTACACACTGACTTCCCTGCTTCATCCTGGCTGCTGGATGGCAAAACTCCCCCATGGAAATGCTCCTCCCTTTGCCGGACAGGGATGAGACCAGCCCTGGGAAGAGAAAGCTTCATGGCTGCGCACCCAGCTGCGCCTCTTCTTAGGGAACACCCCAAGGAAAGGAAAACCCAGCCCTTCCTGCGTTTTCTTTCAGAGCAGTACTTCAGCCATGCTACATGACTGTGGACACACTGGGATCTGGCTTTTCTGCAGAAGATGGACGTATTGCACCAGCCATGCTCAAAAAGTCATTCTGAATCCAGTGAGAAAGAACTGGGAGGATCATGAAGTACCTACTGGCCAGTACAGAATACCCTCCTATAGCAGGCATAAGCAATCTGCATTTTTAAACAAAGAAATAACTAACTTACTTAAGGACTAAGGAAGGAGTTAAAGAAGTATTTGTATCAAAGGAGTCTGAATTTTAAGGCAGTGAAGCAGAGGTAGCAAGTTGGAAGCAACTACCTAAAAACGTAACTGACTTTCACACACGGCAGTTGTCTACAAGGGAGCGTGAAAGTTTGAATCAAAGCCTTCAAGTATCACAGTCCTTTTTTGCTTATAAAACAGCAAAGGTGCAGTTGTATTTATTTCTCACACACAGGCATTTGGTCAGAAGTTTTTCAGATACTTATTTTCTTTCAGGAGCTGGGTAACCAGACTGGCTGTGGCCAACTCAATCCTTCCTTGTACCTGCAAGAAGACTTGCAGGAATTGGTAAGATTTAACTATAAGGCAAACCTTTATTTCTGGCTTCAACTGTATTATAATTTGTGACTCATGAATTATATTATTCAACATTCCCATGAAAAATAATAGCTATCATATTACCTGCTGCATTAAGAGCAGATCGCTGGTTTTCAGATTTTATTCAAAACAGGCAACTGATATTTTTTCCATTCATCCAAAGTCCTCAAAGCACAATGAACGTACAATTTATTATATTTAATATTCAGTGAAGGAGGACATTGGTGCTTTGAGCACTGACATCCCAAATAGAGAAATTGAAACAAATCACTTCATCTAGAAACCAAACAACTACATGAAGGAACAACACCAAAAAGGAAGCCAAACAGCTGTGTTCATCAGCCTTTACTAACAGTGAAAGTAGCACCTTATTTCATTTCCTAAGACTTACTTGTTATCACTTGAAAACAAAAACAGAGTCTATTAGTTTACAAATGAAAAGTGACATACCACCAAAGTGATATTCCAGTACAGAAATACTGGGGACTGAATTATCAGCCATTCTCAGCACAAGATCCACAGATCCTAAGAATCTCAAGGGGACTGTGGATGCCCAGCCTGCAGGAAACCAAGTCATTAAAGGCGCCTTTTATTACAAAGCCCTGACAAAAACCACACGTACTCTTGGGGAGCTCATGAGAGAATCAGAGCAAGTTGGAAGAGCCATGCTAAGCTTTTCTTATTATTAAAAAAAAAAAAAAAGCCACAGCAAGACCCAGCAGCTAATGCCAGCTCTGATTTAATGAGAGTTTTGCAAAAAGACACATCCAGCACCATATTATAGGCTTGCATTACAAACCAGCAGGGACAACCTGACATCTACAGCTGCCTCCTTTAGATGGGAATGAAACCCCAGAAAGGTGCTGTGTGCAGGCACCCACCATCACAGTTTGTAACTAACAGCCGAAATGCAATCTGGAAGTGGGAGACACTTTGACTGCTCTGATTACAAGGGGTAGGCACCAATGCTATTAACTGCTCAGTCATGAGATGCTTGTTTAACCCCCCCATGCAAGCCGTGCATAGCCCTAGTGTATTAGTCCAGTTGTGAGCAACAAATCTGACTACTTCATATGCAAATTCCCTTGGTCAGTCTTCCATAGAAGCATCATGAAAGCAGTTATTGTAACTTCAAATTAGACATGTGATAAGCAGCAATGCACAGCATTCCAAAGAAAATATTTAAGAAACTGTTGTCCAGTTACCAAAAGCAGAGGCTGAGTACATAATTTGGCTTCCTAGAAGTTAACAAAGCTCCAGCACTGCATCAAATACTGCAGGAGGAATTTAAAGTTTGAATAATCTCCTATTCCAGCATGTCAGTCAAATGTGCAACCCTATTTCCACTTGTCCCCATTATCACTGCTGGGTGAGAGGGGCAGCAGTAAAGAAGACAAATTTCAAACAGAATCAGCATCTTTTATAACAAAGGAGGGCGATAAGAACTCCAGCAGGCAGGCGAACATCATGTCAGGGAAAGCGCAGCAGCAATCAGACAGTTGCAGCCAAAAGTCTTAATGTGTAATGACTTGTCATGCCCATACTTCTAGACACTGATTTCCTGCCCTTTTGTTACTCCACACAAATAACTGTCTCACTGAACTTTACCAAGACGAAGTAATATGCAACTTCTAACAGGGGTAAGAGTTTGCCAGAAGAAAATGAATGGGTTTATGTTTCTCCTTTTCCTTCCTACTGCTCCCCTCCAAGGAAAGAAACGAAGTATGATTCCTCCAGAAAGGACTTGCCCGGGGGGATGGCAAGTTGAAAATCCAAGTTCTCCTGGTTTTGCTAAACTGAATGTACCTGATAAGCTATTAAACCTTATGTAAAGGAACAAGTGCAGAGTTTTCCAGCAGTTTACTACAAATCTAGCGCTCTTCCAAAGAGCAAACGCCTGAAGAAGTCATATGTAACATGTAAATGGCCAGAGAACAACTACTTCTCTGCCAGCCTCACCATCCTGCAGAAAAGTCTACTTTGACTAGGCACAGCAAGAAGAGATAATGGTGCTCAGCTCCTAAAAGTTTGGAATATCAGATGGTAGACAGCCGAGCTAAAGGGGAGGAAACCATGTGTCTATAAATCACCTAACAATCATCTTTTATTCTTCCTTGTATCTCATTTAATCCATCTCACCATCCAGGATACCCACCCACCACAACACACTCTGACGGTACCAAGCACCAAGACAGGAACTTTTTCCTCAATACAACAACCAACATTCCACCGAAACAAAAACCTGCTAGAAAGAGCAGTGATAATGAAACAGCTGGTACCAATCTGCAAAGACCATTTCCAGCAGGATGGGCAGAGCGGCAGCTGTTTAATTCTGGGTAAGAAACAGATGACTCCTGCTTTGGTCAATGCAAACAGAAACATGCAATAAGCTGCTACACCCAGAGGAGAGCTGGTATTTTTTATTAACTCAGTCTTACAGAGACACACATGAGTATATGCAACAGCTCTCTGGATACATGCAAGCATCCTGACCTTGACACATACCAGTAGTTAGAATACAAAGGACACGCAGGTGGTCGGGGCACACTGTCAGCTTTGCCGAGCAGCAGAGAAGTATTGGGAAGTGTCAGTGATGGACAAACAGACCAAGGAGAACATCGGGATGTGACAACTCCTCATCTTGACTCCAGTGATACAATTGAGCAGGATTTCATCAGTCCCCAGAGCACCGTAACAGACTGAGATCTGTATGAATTCGACTTGAGATCCAGCTCCCACTTTCACACGGCATCAAGCACTGCTACTGTCATCTAATCAACCTCTTGACCACTCCTAATTCTCCATGAAACTTTTCCATTCTGGGGGAAAAGACAAAGCCTCCCCAAAATAAGTCCATCACTGGCACTGTTCTGATTAGAACAGAGACTTTTGCTCCAAAACACCTTCCTGAGATTTATAAATGGTCTGGCCCTGCTCACTGACAGCAATCTGAAGGTGAATACACCAGACTAGGTCACAGCCCAAGAGCTGGAGGAAATGAGCCTTATACGGGAAACAGGATTAAATCACCTTTCTGTACAGTCTCCAAATCATGTTCACTTGCGCTTCAGCTGGTCCACTTGCTGATGCTTCAAGACATAAGCTCCCTTGAGAGAGCAAGTCAGATTTCATACTTGGCATGGGCACACTTGAAGAATTTGTAAAGCTAAGAATTAGTGCAGACTGTACTTGGCTATCTCAGGAATCAGATTTATAAAAGATATTCTGAGGTTCTTCCAGATTAACATACACCCCCTTTTTTTCCTGTTGAGAGGCAGGAACAGATACATAACGTCACAAAACAGGCTATTGCACACTGTACCTGATTGTTTAAGACAGTCCTAAGAAGCCCATAATTCAACTGAAATTTCATCACTTCTCACTTCAGCAAGACAACCTTAAGGAACATTATCCTTAGAGCATGAATCAACATAAGCCAGCTGACATACATTTCACATCTACTGCATCTTGAAAAAGCAGGCTGCTGTTCTAATGCACCAAGCACAATAGATTATTTAACTCCAAAGCAGCAGCAGCAGCGTGTCGTGCCGTGCAAACACCAAGCAGAATTGTGCTCCCACTAAGTCCACCCAGGATGGTACTCTGCCGACAACTTGGATGGAGACAGCCCACATCATGTGCTGCTACCGGGTGTGCAATAAGGCTATTTTACAGTATCAGCCAAACTCTGGTATTTCCTATCTCATTCATTCAATATCACAGGCAAGAGAAGAGTGAGGAAATTAAACTGAGGCTATTTCTGTGACATGATCTCACCTCGTAACACCTAGCTAGTGAAGCAGGTCTCACAACAAACAGCGTAGCTTTTAATGCTATTTTTTGAACAAGATTTTTTAAGAATGTGGTGATTTCTGTTATTCTTTTTCCTTGAGTTCTAGTATGGTGTGGTCCTTTCTGCACTGACACCCCTGCATTTTTTACTGGGTTTAGGTAAGTCTGCTTAGTACAGATGCTTTTTAGATAGCTCACTTCTTCCTTTTATTTTTTATAATAGAGGAAAAGAATAAAGACTCATACTCGCCAAAGTTATAGAATTCTTTTTAATTACAATAATGCGACTAAACCCTACATAGTTCTTAACAGCTGGACACTGGCGTCTCTATGAACTATGTATCCAGCACTAATCAGCAGGTGGTCGCTTTAGATATAATTATAAGCAGCGTTTGTGGGTTTTTTACAGTATGGAACAACAACAAAGTCACTGGTATAACAGAATACTCATCAGCTGGGGCATCCGTAATAAAGCCAGAATCATAATGTTCCATAAGGCACAGGGGAAAATGTAGTCCTTGATGAGCAATTCTCAACCTGAAATCCGTGGCCCCTGCATGTGTAAGGACTACTTATAAGTCAAATGTCCTGTGGGTAGGCTGACTTTAAGTGACAATAATGCATACACAGCTCAGCTGGAGAACATCAGGGGTCCACAAACCCAGGAACGCTGAGAAAGCAATCATTCAGACATTTAGGCGGAGAAAAACAGAAGGGTAAGGGCCGCTTGCACTGCAGCAGTGCTTCCACATAAGCTCACTAAGTAGGTGTGCTCTTGCACACAAGTGAGAACATGCTCCTCCAGCATCTGAAGTCGCTGGAAATTGATTACTTAGCATGGGTGATTCAGGCTGGCAGAAAGAATCCATCTTTCTTAGAGAAACGAAAAACAAACCCCAACCCCGCAGCAGTGCCAGGATCTAAGTTATCTGAGGAATTATTTTCTGCACACCACAAGGAGACGAGCCCAAGGACAACAAAGTTTAGCAGCGCCAGGCAGGCCCTTTCCCCAGCCTGTCCATTTCATCAGCCGCCTGCCCCCGGGCCGCGCAGGGGCCGTGCCGCGGAGCCCCCACACACCCGGGGCTGCATCCGCCGGGGCTGCGCCCACCCCGCGCCCCGCCGAGCTCCCGCACACCGCCGCCGCCCCGGCAAAGTTGCGGCCCCGCTGCGGAGAGGGTGGGAGGCGGGCGCGGCGCCCCGAGGCCGGCGGGCGCAGCGCGGCTCCCCCGCCCGACACCGGCCCCGGGCCCGTCCCCACCGCAGGCCCCGGCCCGCAGCGCCCGCCGCGGGGTCCCCCCGCAGTGCCGGGGGCGGCCCGCCCGACCTCCCCCGCCCAGCCCCGGGGCCCGGCGCTCACCTCCGGTGCCGTCCGAGTTCTCGTTGAGGCTGCCCGAGGAGTCGTGGTGGGAGCCCACACACCCGCCCATGGGGCCCGCCCGGCCCGCAGACCCGCCGCCGAGCCGCCCCCCCACCCCCCTCCCCCTGTCGCCGAGCTCCGCCGCCGGCCGGGCAGGCGCGATGGCTCCGGAGCCGCCTCTTCGGTCTGCAACGCCGCCCCCGAGCCGCGTCCTCCGCCCGCCGCCCGGCTCCGCCTCCGGCCCGCCCCGGCCCCGGGCTCGGCCCCGGGCTCGACCCCGGCCCGGCCCCGAGCCGGGTGGGGTCGGCGGTCGGTTCGCCTGGTTGTGCGGCGCTGCAAGGCGCAGGCCGGGACGGGCCTGGCTGCGGCCCGGTACCGGCACGCCCGTGGCCGCCCCTCGCCTGCCGGGTGGCGGCTGCCCGCGGGGCAGGGCGAAGCCCCGGTGGAAGTTGGCGGGCGGCCTTGGGGCGCTGTGAGCGGCCCCGCCGCAGGGGCTGGGCTGGGTCGGGTTCGGTCGCGGTCCCCGGCGCAGCGCGGACGAGGGATTAGGTCGAGGGCGGCGGGCTTTGTGTGTGGGATGCGGGGCCAGCTCTCGCCGCTGCGGGGCCAGCTGCGCCGCCGCTGCCAGGCTCGGGGTGCAGGGGTCGGGCGAGCCGGGTCCGCTTGGCTCGGGGAGCGAGATGGGTTTGGTTTTTCCTACGGTGGAGACCGGGGCTTTCCCGTGCTGCGTGTGTCTGCACATGAAAGTACCCGCACGTTCCGAGTTAAATCTGCGCCCCGTTAATCATACAGCTACAAGTGTACCTACTGCCCGTTTAAATGGTGATAAAACTTAAGCAAAAGAGTGATGCTTGGTCAATCAATGGCTTCTACCTTCTGAGGAGAAAAGTTTGACTTACGTGCACCTAATGCCCAGAGGGGTTATCTTACTTCAGTAGCAATCTTGCCACGGGTTCAGGGAGTCACCGCTCATACACTCCACAGATGCACTGTAGCTCTTTGAAACAGGCAGCAAAAAGTCCGAACACTGAAAAATGGAAGCAGACAGTGCAAAAAATAAAGCATGGTAACAGACTGTGCTCCGGGTTCCCCACATGCTCTGCTATACATGGCAGCTTAATGTTCTGATACGCAAAACAGCAGAAAACAAAACACGAGCTGAGTGTATTTTACCTCCTTAACGATGACATTGCAAATGTATTTTTTAGCGTTAAAATAGCGTAGCTGTTTATAGAGCTCGCAGTCACCACAGTGAAAGGAGCGGACGGACGAATCTGGTGTTCTGTCATTAATTTCCCCACATAATCTTCATACCGAAAGACCAGCCGGCCTTTCGAAGGCACTTGTGTTGATAATTAAAATCCCAAATGTATGCGAGAAGCTGAGTGGCAAATGCTGAGCACTTCATCATCTGAGAGCAAAATGACTTAGCACTTTATGGTCAGCTTTATGGGCTCAAATAGGAAGGTCAGGACTGGTAAGAAAACCAAGGGAAGGATCACTGGAGTCTGAACACGTGCACACTTAAGAAAAGCAAAAAGTTCTTGTCTGTGCAGACATTAAACCAGATAAAGGAAACACAGAGCTCAGTTGTTCTAGTTTTCTTCACAGATTGTGTCTGAGAGCCTGAACATACACAGGTACAACCAAAGGTACATCAGGGGTGTTTGTTTTTTTACTTTGGATCAAATGTAATTTGTTCAAAATTGTAGGAGTACAGAAGAAAGTTAAGGGTGTTTCAAATTGTCATGAGAGTAGGTGTTGATGTGCGTGTATCGTCATCAGAGCATGATAATTCTGTGGAGAAAACATGACTTTCGTTGTTCTCATGCACACATTGTGTGTAATTTATATGTATGTATTTGTGTGTGTATAAACACTTGAGATGGACCTAAGTCAGTATTTACAGCCTGATCCCGTGTGTCAGGATGTACTTGCAATGCGCCACTGAAGTACAGGAGACAAACCAGGACTTTTCTAAATGCATTGTTTATTTTAAAGGTTATGTTCCTCCTTAAACTAATTTTCACGAGAGGCAAAGACTGAGCTTTGCAATCAGTTTCTGTACTCTAATCTGGGCTTTGCCCTAGATACCCACTGTGGCCTTGGACAAGTCCCATAACCTCAGCAGCTCTATTTCTATCAGTAGATTAATGTTTGTCTACATATCTCTTGGGGGTATGGCTAAGATTAATTAATTCTTACTCTTTATTACTTGTTAACTGCCTGCAATGCGTGGGATGTAAAATACTTTGAAGATCAGACGTGTCATTTCACAAATTAAGTGGTGCAATGAATTGACTGTTCCATATAGGTACAGCTACCCTGTAAGATTTGAAGTTATTCTTTGTGGGTCATAAACCCTACAGTGCTAACAGCTACAGGATCTTCTTTTGGCACAAGATGCTACTGGGCTGTATGTTGTACCAGGAAGGCCAGAGCAATGGGGTTTGTGGCCATAGAGCGCAGCATGTAAAAAAGCCCTAAGTGGACCTACATATGCGTTGTGAGGGTTATTTCCCATATATTCCTGTACATGAAAATATTTTGTGTACTTCATCAGTAAACAAAACTCTCCAATTGGGAGCTCACTGTTTGCTCGCAGTCAATGGTGGTGAGTTTAGCCATCACATGATGATACAGAATGACAAATCCCTGTTCTCTGATGATTCAGCTTTGCGTGGGAACAAGAATGAGATGCTGAAATTGCACCAGTACTGAAACTTCTGTCTCAGGCATCAACATTTTGATTTTTATCAGTCCCACCCAGGACTGTAGTATCAAAGTCTTATCATTATAAGTGAAAGTCTACCCAGATCTCTCTCATCCTGCTTTGACAGATGGGAAAGGGAGACATGAGAGATGAGGTTATTTGCTAGAGGTCCCGCAGGAAGCAGAAGCAGGAAAGAACCGTGGAGTCCAACCACCATGTGCCAAGCTCATCTTCCTCTTCAGAGAGTCTGAAGAAGTTTAGCAGCTTGCTATTTTCAGATTTACTTCCACGTGGGTCTCTCCTTGAAAGCTAATGAAGCTGAAGCCTCATTTTCACAGGCGACAGGATGGAGGTTTCCCTGCCCCCGTATGATGCACAACACCTATATTTAAATGTGCTTTTGAGGAACGCTGGCTTCCATTCCAAAATTCCCACCAGCAACTTTTAGGCTGACTCCTAGTTAATATAATCTGTCTTTTAGAAAGCTATAGCAAAGCAACTCTTATCAGTCTGCACCATCTAGAGACCACAAACCTGTGTCAAAACGATGTTAAACCAGACAGTTTGTTTTCCTGGAATGACCAAGAGAAAGAAATCTACTGCACAGAGGAATCCTTGTGGTTGAGGAATCCCATCAGACATCAGGACATCCACAGCTGGCCAAGCATAAACAGAATGCACGTCTGCCTAGTCCTGCTTGTGTCCCCTCTGTGCCCTCTGCTAGTGCATGTCCTTCAGCACATCTCCAGGAGCACGAACACATTGCTCCAAATGCCTTGGCACACACCTCTGCTCCTGAAAGTGCTGGGATGGGAAGTTTGAGCTTCTGAGGGAAATTTCATCGATCGGAATGTGTATTCCTGTGAAGAGAAGTTTCTCTCCTGACCTCTGCAGAGCCCCATGCCTACTCGTGTGGACTCCTTTGACAGGCTCTTTATGTCTTCTCTGTTGATAACAGAAGGAATGGTGATGCTGCAGTTTTCTTTTATACATTTCTGCAAAGCTACGTGGTTTCTATCCTCAATTGCTGTAGAAAAGGGGTTCCTGGAAAGGCTAAAAATCCCCATTTAATACGCAGCATCAGAGGTGACGGTAAGAATCTCCAGGTGTGGTAGATTCTACAGCAGGATTCCACAAAATCCCCCAAAATATTCCTTGCTGCCACTTTCACTTTGCCAGGAGTCCCAGATGCTCAGAGCGCACCAGTCTGTGAAGGAAAGACTCATTTTTCGTCGAGCATTTCAGCACTGATGTTATTTTACAGGGACAGTAGAAATATTTTGCTTTTTAGCCTTCAAAACCTTCAAAAGGATAAATGAATCAGTCCAGAGTTCAATCAGATTGTTTCGCACTTCGCTCACATCTTTAAAACCAGAACTTTGTGAAGTCTGTGTTTCTCAGATACTGAATTTCTGTGGGAAAAGAGTTGTTCTAACTTCAGGCTACAGGTGTACAAGCAATTCCACTCCAAGTTCAATTTCTTGTCTGGACTGGAAATCAAGAATTCACAAATTCATTTTTTAGCTGTGTAGAGGGACCATGTATCTTAAAGTATTAACTGTTGGTCAGCAGGTACCATTGTGACAGACACACATGAAGGCAGCTGGCAAGTGAGCTGTCGACTTTCATTTTCTGTTTCATGACAGCTTTATTGCTGCTTCTCCTTTAAACATGCTTCCCATTTTTCATCAATTCTGAATTCTGCAAGCTGTTCTGAAAGCAGGGGATTTTTAACCTACTGTCGCAAACAGCTCCTGTCTACTTAAATTCTCTGAATAAGAGATATTTATTGCTTTGACACATCAGGGAGGTTTTTCTAATGGTCAAAATACACATTTAAACCGACAACAAAAAAAATAGACTTGACTATTAAATAACAAAAGTGAAACACTGCTTCCCTCCTGTGGTGACCTCCCTGATTGCACACTGAGACTGTACAGATGAAATAAATTGCACATTTTAAGTGATATTTTTATTATTGTTATTATTCTGATGACATTTGAAGAGTAGCGCTTTCTTGCTGATCTGCAGCCAAGCAGTCATTCACGTCCCGCTGTTATTGTTACAGCACTGGATTTAATATGCTATTTCAAAGCCAAATGGTGCTGTTGAAGCACACGAAGTGCCAGCTCTTGCTAATCGGCTGCCATAGAACTTTATCTCATTACAATCTGCTGTTTGTGGACAAGTTCTCCTCTTTCAGATGCACTTGAATTGATTCTCTGCCTGGGTGGGTGCAGAAGTGTTATGTGTCAGTGTGCTAAATAATGAAGAGGATTAGTGGCAGCGGGACAAAGGGAGGAGATGTGGATGAGGGCCCCAAGCCTACCTGCAAACTGTTTTACAGGCTGTTGGGTCACTGAGCCAGCACAGAAGGACAGGCCACACTAAGGTCTATGCTATTACCATTGCTGCATTTGCTACTAATATCAATATTGCATTAATATCTGGAGGGCTAACTCAGGATCCCATGTCTCTACCCGAAAGGACACCGAAGTTTTAAAGAGAAGTACATGGGGCTGTAGGATGTGGTTTACTTTAGAAAAAGAACATGTCAGGGGCATGATAAAAATGTCTGTGGTTATGAATAAGTGAGAAGAAATGGGGCAAGAGGTTTGGATTTCCCTTTTTCCTTCTTTTGTCATGCAAGAATGAAGGCATGCACTAGTAATGGTGACAGGGTAAGTCAGGGATGATTAAGGAACATTTTTTTTCATGGAGGATGCAACTGAGTAGAGTGGAAGAAGGAAATGCATAACATCCAGGACCACTGCTTCTCTCTTGGCTTCGTGCTAATCGCAAAAATTCCTCTGGGAAAGAAGTTTGGGAGTTCCCTTGTTCCTGGGTTTTAGCTCTGCTTCCCAAATGCAAAGCATTTAAAATCAGAGCTATTTCCTAGACAGAATATACATACAGCCTTCTCACAAGGGGCTGACAACTGGGTTCATTTGAGGTGAAATCACAGTTTTTGGCGGGAGGAGGAGGAGGGGTGGAAAAGGAAAGATGCTACCTCCTGTCAAAATGCTTTTGATAAAATTAAAGCTGAGCCAGATGGTGATGGTACAGGCTAATGTTACCATATGGCAGGATCAGTCATGCGAGAAATACGCTACTTGAAGGAACGTATGAAACTGATAGATGTTAATATTCCAAATATTTGAGATTTGCATCTTGGGCATTCTCATAGGCTGTGAAACTGGAAGAAGATGCATGTGCTCAGGAAGTGCTTGCTTGGACTGCAGTTGTACTCTGGTGGGATACTCGTTCCTCCTCCACTTTCCTCAGCAGTAGGAAACATCTGGCCAAGCTCTTACTTTGCTCTCCCTGCTCAGCGCTGGGTCACATCATGTCGCAGTATTGTGTGTGTCTCGGCAGGTGCCTACCCAGAAGGGAAATGAAGTCAGGGAAAGGAATAGGGTCTCACTGCACACACAGGGCAGGTCAGGGACGCCAGCACTGCCAGTCACTACCTGTTTGCAGGACATCCGGAGGAGAGGCACCAGGGCCACAGCCACAGGGTCGGGACCTCCAACAACATCCCTACATCTGTGAAGGGGAGGGAGGGGGAAAGGGTGAGGGGTGAATAAGCATAAGCCCCAGACCTGTTCATTTCTATCAGTCACACAGAGAAAACCAGATCACAACAGTGACAATGGTAGCTATCACCAGCCGGATGCTACCAAGAGAAGAGGAACGATGCAACCTCTCAGCTCTCAGATACTTGCCAGCTCTTATTTTCTAATAGTGCCATGCAGTATTCAGAGGTGAAATATTTAAATCTCTTTTATATGACTGAGCTTTGCAGGGAAAGGGAAAAAAACCCCTCCAACTGAACAAGATCGCTGGCATGGCAGGATACATTCACACTGAACTGTTGGGTGACTTTGCCTGGGTGTGTGTCAAAAGCTTGTCTCATTGCTATTGCCATTGAGGAGAAGCTTATTTCACAGATAGATACTGTAACTCTATTGAGTTGGTGGAATTGTAGCAGGGATGATAAACTTGGCTGAAAACCTGTTTTGAACTTCTGATGATATTAAAAAACCCAGTAATGACAACAAGAGATCTTGGCTCATGATGACTGTTGTTTGTCCCCTGTGATGTATAATGCCTTGGGATTTAGAATAGCATCCTATTGTTATATTTCCAATAAACAAAGAGGCAGTTTCTCCTCCTGCCTTATTAGATAGTCTTTGTATGAATCAAGGAAAATAACACATCTGTGTGAGATGGAGCACAGTATAAGTGACCCTCATTGGTGTGCCCCAGTGAAGACGTGGCCTCCAGTGCGTGTGAGGAGCCCAGTGAGGCACACACAGAACCAACTGTAAAGCTCCTTGAATGTAGATAAAGAAGTCTTGCTTTAATTTCCACTTCAGCACTCTGCACTCTTCAGCTATTTCCAGCAATTTGAACTGAAGGGATGCAGGGATTAGAGCAAACCACAAAGGAAGCCAGCTCAGCAGAAGTGGTGCTAAGGAGTGATCTCCAGTATTTCTACCAGGAAACCTCCTCCTTTCTATTACTGTTAACACCACAGCCTGGATTCATGTCACCTCTCATCACACTTGAAATAGGTGATAGGAAAAACATTAAGAGATGGGAAAGTGTTTTAAATATTTATATTAGTAAGTGGGAGCATTGTATTACTGGCTATGGAAACATGAAAGGCCTCTTAAACTTGTGCTGCAAGATCTAAAAAGAAACATCTTTCTGGAAATGGTAAATTGCCATTCCTGAGGCTTCCTCTGTCTTTTGCCTTAACCAGTGTGCAGTGCTAGGCACAGGGCTGAACTGGGTGACTATGGGGAGCTGCATCCTTCGGGGCTAGACAGCCCAGGGTTGGAGGACTCATGGGCACACAATGGCACACTGCCCACAGTACTGCTTTCCCGAGAATAAAACTGCCTTAGGTGAGAAGGGGATCACTTCTGTTGTTCAACATTAGCTTCTTTTCACCACTTTATCTCCCCCTAAAAAATTACATTGTGATGAATAAAGCCTGGAAAAAGCAATATTCTTTGCAAAAAATAGTGTGAACCTCTACCAGCTCTGTCACTGTCAACAGATCTGTACACAGCAGCAATTTCTAGGTTAACCATCGTAATAAGGAAAGAAATACTCTGCACACAGGCAGAAGTGATGAAGTAATTGGTATCATCATCCTTTCAGCAATGCTTTGTTTGTTATTTCTCATTTTGTGTTCGTACATTCGATTTTTCTTGCCTAAGCATGGTATTTTGCATTTGTTCTCATTGGGTTTCAGCTTACAGATTTCATCCCATTATCTAGATCAATTTGAATTCAGAGCCTGTCCTCCTTATTGTTTACAATAGCTCCCAGCTTATAAAACTGCATTATCTTTCCTATCATACAAATCAGTTATTAATGGACATGATGAACAAACCAGGCTCCTCTGTTCCCACTTGAAATTGCTTGTTTGGGAAGTGGGGCTTTTTTTCTCCTGCTTATGCACCCAAATTATGGTGATTTTGTTTATGTTCTCATTTTGCTCACATGCCCCTAATTTGCTCATGACACCGTCATGTAATACTGAGTACACAATCTTTTTACAGTCAGGATATATCACATCTGCTTCTCCTTTGTCCAACAGGCCTGTTATTCTATCAGAGGAGGAAATTAGATTGATTTGATGTGATTTGTTCTTGAGAAATCCATGCTGGCTTTTTCTTGTCATTTTATTATCTTCAAGGTGTTTATATTGATTGTTTAATAATTTGTTCCAGTATCTTTCCAAGAAATAGAGTTAGGCAGGCTGGTGGATAACTCCTGGGGCCTCTTTTTCTCCTTTTTAAAGCCAGGGCATTGCTTGTTTCTCCTGTCCCTTGGGGCCTGCCACCATTGCTTCTCAGAGATGTTCACTAATGCATTAGAAATTTCCTTGGCTGGGTCACAACTGCTCTGGGATGAATTCAATTAGCTCTGCTGACTTAAGGACATCCACAAATTTCCAGAGGTTGTCTTCCCTTATTCTAGCCTGCATGTGCAGCTCCTTTCTAGCCCAGGCACGAGGTGATGCTTTGTGTGAGGAAGGACATCAGGATGGGGCAAAGCAGCATCTATCCAAAATGGAACCCAGGCACGGGTGGGCATGTGGTACCCAGGCAGAGAGCTGGGAAGTGTTGGTCTCCACAGCACAGACACGGTCTGGCTGACCATAACGAACCTCTGAGCTGCTTTACCCATACCTGCTCATTTCAATAAATGTTGCCTCTCATGCAGATCTGCAGAAAAAGTAAGACAGTAGTTTTGGAGCAATTATCTGTAAAATTCATGCTGCCAAACAGAGATGATTTCCTGATCACGTTTGCTCATCTTTACTGCAGAACACTATTGCATGGCTACTGAATTATTGTATTGTGATGCATTGTGAAACTCTCTAAGATGTTGGTTATACACCCAACAGTTATGTGAAGACATCTGTGACCCATGTAAATGCAGATACATTCAAGAGTTTCTGGCAGTTTTGGACTTGCAAAGGTAACTGAAAAGGGATTGGAATAGCACAGACCATCCGCTGTGCTGGGGACTTTGATACTCTTCTCTTGCTGAGTCAGTCATGGTCCAGATGATAGCTCATGTCCTTGGGCTCTTGTTTTCTGATGTCATGACTTGCAAGAACCAGGCGTTTTCTGCATCGTTATTTGGGTGCATTTTTGCACAGTTCTGAACTCAGCAAGCTCATGTGAGTGCAGCTTTACAAATACAAGAGATCCCACTGGTGCCAAAGGCAGAGGCACAGTCGTGATAAGACGAATTAATGGGACACTCAACATCTTTATTTGGGTAGTGCAGCTGGTTACATTGGACCACAGGGGCATTGAGGCATCTGACTTACACATGAAAATGTTAGTTATCATTGACCAGACAGGTGGGGAAAGCATGGTGTAAGCTTGAAATTTCCAAGTAATTTATTTCATTTATTAATTATTAACTCTTAGGCTGTTAGGAATACATTTACAAGGTCTGGGAATAAGAGTGAGCAAGATTAGGTCATGCTCATACCTTTTACAGCAACTCAGCTTTTTATTAAATTTCCATCCGGGAGAAGACTTTATGCTGCTGAAATTATTTGAGGAACTATTAAAAAGAACCATAAAAATCCAAATTACATTCAGTGCAGCAGAAAGAGGAGGGTTTATGAGGTCTGCTAAGAAGCATTTATCACCTGGAAACACACCACAGTTAGCAAAATCCACTTTGCTTTTAATTTAACTGCCCGAGAGTGACTGGGTGACTTTTTGTTAATACTGAAATCACCCAAAGCAATAACAGAGCATTGCGCACATTTCATTAAGCTTCAGACCACTAGGGTGAGCCAGACTATAGCCGATGCCAACTGTTGTGTCGTGTGAAAAGGAAATGACAAATCCTATCATGAGATTCGTAGCAAATATATCAAAACGTGTGATTAGAGCTCATGTCCATCATCTCAGGACTAGGGCGCCTCACCTTTCCCCTTGTCCTAAGGGGCCAAGGGACAGCATACTTGAAAGTCTCCACCTCTAATGAACTGTTGAAATGGTTCCTACAAGTGCTCTGGAAATTCTGCCCTCTTCGTGCCTGTTGGCTACCCAGCGTCATTCATTTTGTGCCCTGGGGCTCCCAAGGTGCTAAATCTCATTCTTTGTCTAGGGAGCTCTCTAGTTCCATATGCAACTGTGCCAGAAAAAAAAAAAAATCATCTTTTAAAAGGTTTTAACACAGTTCTTAGCTAAGCCAAGTGTGAGGAAATAAATCCTACCCACCAAAGTGTCCTCTTTGCCACCTCAGTCCTGGGTGGATATGAAGTGCTGTGCTTAGGGTGTTAATGTGGAGAGTAAATGAGGAGCACTTCAGTTTAGATTTTGAGTCAACTGCCCCATGTAAGAGAATGGTTTTGTGGCTGGTGCAGGGAGAAATCTAAGTGACCCAGCTGTAAACCAGCTCTGGTTTAGGACTTGCATTATGACACCGAGTTCACACTGAGCCAGGACTTACATTGCCTGCCTTTGGCCAGTACAAGCACACAGATGGCAGTCGCCTTATAAAGAACCAGCCTTGTCCACTGGCAGGATGATCTGAATCAGGTTTGGGAAATAGATGGAGAAACTCAGCGGTACTAAAGAGATGTTCTCCCCCTTGGCCACCTCCTGTTCCCTATGTCGTGTGATGTGATTCATATGTGTGTGGTGTGAGCATGTGCTCCTGAGGTCTGTTCCCTGTTTTGTGACCCAGCATGGGTGTCTGAGACTGTGGCAATGAGTGTTGGGGGCTTTGTCCCTTGCTGACACTAGGGCTGCATCTGACCAGCTGCTTTTAAAAGACATCTACCTCTCCTTACACATCTACCTGCCTGATTTCGTGGGAAAAGGTGGCAGCAACAAATACGAAGCAATTAAAATCCATAAAGTAACCAGTGCCTCTGGCTCATCATTTTTCCGTGCTGGCTGTCTTGGTGATTTGTAATAACCTTCAGTGGAGAAAATCTATGAATGCTTGAAATGCAGAACATTGCAGGGAACAGTGGGGCTCTCATTTAAGGAAAAACTTCTTGAAGTGGTTTGGAAAAAGCCTGCCAAATACTTGTGTATAGCATCACTGCATAAACAAGTGGGGCTCTGTGGGCTAACACAGTCAGCTGGGCATCATTTAGGTTAAACGGTCACATAGTTCTCCCTCTTCATGTTCTTCCAACACCAGAAAATAAAGCTGCAGTTTGCTATTATTTATCCCCTGCATTCATTGATGTCAGTCACTGAATAGCCCTTCAGGGGGCTTTACTGCCCTGAACAAACTGCACAAAATGTGGTCTATTCTCTCAGAGCAGGTTGAGCCCATGGATACTGTGGGACAGTACTGCAGCTCTTCAAGATCTCCCCTGGCATGTCCTTGTTAATGGGCTTTTTATATAGACCCGAGACTGGCAGAACTGGTTCCGTGATTGCCTTTCCTGAAGCTTGACTCAAAAATCTATACTTTGCTCTTGTCAAGCTTGGAGACTCCTTTCCATGCAGGCACTGGCTCCTGGTACAGCAAGAATGATGCTGGAAGCCTGTGGTTTAGGAAGGTACTTGGTTGACTGTGTGCTGCAGCACATTTTCTCTGCTTGACTCATCTCCTGCACTGTAAGCATCCAATTTATAGCTGATGAGTAGAGCTCTTAGATTTGCAAGATGAGAGAATTTAAGCAATTGTAAGAGTTAGGATTCCAAACCCTTTTCTGCTCTTTTGTGACAGTGGGGATTGAAAGGACTGAGACCTTCTATCACACTGAGATAAATCTTAAGTGAATCCTGCCTCAGAGCCACATTCTCCATCTGTGTTGCATGTGCCTTCAGAGCACACTGCAGTCCAGGAGAGAGATCAGCGCACATTCTAAAGAAAACTGCTTGTCCAAGAGCCTGTGTAGCTACATTGCCGTAGCCAGAGTTACCCATATATCCCATGACATCCTGCTCAGAAGTTACATCCTGCTCATATATCTACGCACAGCAAATGAGCTCTGGAGGGGAGACGTGCACAAAAGCAAAACAAGCTCTTTATATTGGCTTTGTGTTTAAGCTGGCACTGCAGCTGTGGAAAGCCTGGCCATTGCCACTGTGCTATCCCTCTGCTCTCTCTGCTGTGCATCTGCGAACGGACCCAGGCAACCCAGCATGAAGGAAAGGTAAACAGCCAGCTGCATGGATTCACTGTAAACCTCTCCTTAGAGAGACCTCACTGTGATTCTTTCCATGGGTACATGGATATTTGTGCCTGCAGAGTACAGGAGGCAGCACGGGAGGGTGTCTGCAAGGGAACGAAGCCAGGGTGAAGAAAGCTGGGACTTTGATGGCAGCATATCAAAATATGGCCTGGTTTTGATTCCTCTGCTTATGTTGCTTCTAATTCCCTTGCTTCCCACGGTAGGGGATGTTTGACATACTTTGAGCAAGTGTACACACGTCTGCACAGGCAGAGCACTCATCTTCTCTGTACCTTTCCAGCCTGCCTGCCTGGACTGATGCAGATCCCCCCAGTGAGGCTGACGTCCTCTGACATGTTTCCTCGGTGTCTTGTACCCGTTCCCTCACTGCATTTGGGAGCAATGCCCACTGCTGCTGTGTGTAGCCCCTTCTCCTGCAGTGCTCCAGCACACGCTTCGTAACAGTTTAATTGTGTTGCTTCTTTGCAAAGGAAAATACTGAGGGAAATGAACACATTTTGCTCCATACCCAACACCCCACAGATCCACCAGCTACCAAATGAAATGAAGTAATAATGTGCACTCATTTTCTCACATGGCCATCTCCAGGTCTGGCTTACGGTGGTCCTGGAATCTGCAAATGGATAAACTCAGCAGAGGGCACCTGGAACAACTTTATTCTTGTTTCAGTTGTTGGTATTTCTGACAAGACCATAGTTCAGTTTAAACGCCTCAAGTGTCAGTGTAATGGTACACAACTTTCTTGCTAACTTGATTTATGCAGTTGGCTTACCCCATGAAAAACCAGCAATAACAGTAGGCCCAGGCAAGTTTTTCACCTGTAAAACAATATCTACTCATAGGAGCTGCTGACAACTCCAGGAAAATATGATCATAAATAACTTTTCTTCAGCAGAGCCATTTCATTCAGTTTTATGGCCCTGGCTTTGAACAGCTCCATCATTGTCAAGGAAGTGACATGGCGTAAGATAACAAACATGGGACGTGTTAAATAGCAGCACATACCTGTAACAGTGAGCTTCTGGGGAGCGTATTTTCAAGAGCAAGCCATCTGCTTTTCTTCCTAAGGGAGGGAAACACACACCATAAAAACAGACACACGTAGAATCATCAGTGTTTGGCTTTCTTGGACAAGAGGCGACACGGCCATTCTGCAGGTCTGGGATGAAGAACTAGGAATGATGAGAGATGCAAATCGCCCTCTGTAGTGGACTTTTCTCAGATTGCTGTTACTCAGCAATAAAATCCATCTGAAAGGTATTTCCTTTCTCCACGGCCCCCACCTCCATTCATTGGTCCTGTTTACAGGAGGCTGTTTCCCATCTCAGATGCTTTCAGTGCTCTTCTAACATCTTCCATGTCAGATCTGCAGCTTTGAGATGACAGCAAAGTGGACCAAGGGGAGGGGGGCACAAGTACCTCTACAGCTGCCTTCACTGCTGAAGGGAGTGTTTATGTCATGACATCCTTGATCTCTTTAAGTCTCCTTTTCCTATTTTTCCATGTAAGTTTGTATTTCCTTTCTTGAACACCTTCCAATTCCCACCACACAAACTCCTCTTGCATTTCTTATCTCCTTACATCCATTATAAACATCAGGACAGAAATCATATTGACAAAAACTGCTTTGTTAGACTTTGGGGTGAATTCTTCAAGGAGTTTGAAAAAAACAGACAATTTGTAATTTGGAGGCAGTCTTTAAGGCTGACCTGAGACTGAAGGAAGGACTGAGGCTGTCCTGCTCTCTCATAGAGTCGCTTCCATCTCCCTGGCTCTCAGTCACATTATGTGGAGATGGTTAAGCTCCCTGGCTGATAGTCTGCTGAAGAATGTTTTTTCCACTTTGCCAGGCAGCAGAGGAAAGGCTCTCCTGACAGTCCCGGTGCCACGCACGCTGCACTGCACTGCTCTGTCAATGCACTTAGTGGGCTTTTGGAGCAAAGCATAAATGTTTCAGAGGGGTGCTTTAATAAGTGTTTGCTCAGAAGCTGTTGGTTCCTTCTTTGGTAGTTGCTATGGTAAAACATGTTTATTCAAACAGGAATAGTGAATACAGAGTGAGGAGATTCACTCTTAAAACCCATCTCACCAGCAAAAGGGATGACACCAAGAAGATGGTGATACAGCTCTGGATGTGGCTTCAGACAGGCAGTCCCTTCAGTGGTTCACCCCCAGCAAAATACTCATTTAGCCCACAAATCCTATTCATCCCACTTTGAAAGTGAGGTTTGCTGAGTGTCCTGAGGTGTGTGATCTCTCTCATGCGCCTGCCATCTCCACTGCTTCTCCTCTGCTGCTGCTGGAGAAGGACTTTTCTGGCCATAACAGTATGGCTGGGCATGAGCATGGCCCTGGAGATGCTCCTTGCAGATAATGAAGACAATCCCAGTGTTCACCACCATAAAAATCATCCACGTGCTCCTTTTTGCCATAAACAATAGGGATAAAGTGGAAAGGGATTTTTGGGGACAGTCTGGAAAAAGGATCCAAGACTTTAAATATCACAGTTTTAATCCTCTGAAGTAATCTGTTCCTCCAACCCTTTTGGCTCAAGAGTCTCATCATTAAGAGCCCTGACTTTAAAGTATTAAGTCTCTGCTGCGCCTTATTTACTGTCCTCTCTGTTCACACTGCATCATTCACGCCATTGACACGTGCTGTGCTCAGCTGTTGCGCCCAGGTAAAAAGGAGGCATAACATTTCGTAAAGCAGCTTTCAGCCTACCTGAACATAAGTGGCCTCTGTATATCCAGAGCACCCCAGGACTCTGAGAGACAGACAGTGTTTCTCTGCATACTCTCCCTGTGGTGTAGATGGTGTGTTATTTCAGCTCAGAATTAATAGCACAATTAGGCTGATGAGGGATTTAATGGCATCGCTGGACTACGAACTTTTGAAGCATGCTGTGTGTACTAAGATATCAGGGTAACAAAACCAGCTATTATTGTTGTTGCTATTATTACATGGCCAAAAAGCCCTCATGAGACCAAGACTCCTCCAGGAGGGCACTGTGCCAACACAAGGTAAACCTGGCGCTGCTGCCAGCCTGAGTGTGAGCAGCCAGGGCTGAGCA
Source organism: Lathamus discolor (assembly GCF_037157495.1). Taxonomy (NCBI): domain Eukaryota; kingdom Metazoa; phylum Chordata; class Aves; order Psittaciformes; family Psittacidae; genus Lathamus; species Lathamus discolor. The sequence continues at coordinate 10,451,609 of NC_088893.1, read as the reverse complement.
CGGCCAGGAGAGAAGCAGCAGATAATGGCAAGGACTGAATATATTTCTCTCCACTCTGGTTTATGGCTCTTCATACAACAGGCTTTTTTTGTTGCAGAAAGAGCAGGAAGCTTTCCATCAGCTTTGGACTCAGAACAGCAGCATGGCAGTGCTTAGCACAGAAAAGCTTCACAGGGCACTTTGGAAAGCTCCTGTAACCCTGTGTAAATCTGAGTCACTTTACAGTGCTGCCCCTCTCAGCCCTTGTGTCACAGAGCAAAGGCATCGAAACTCCCCACTGTCTCCCCTTCTGCAGTGAGTGTCCAGAGCACAGGACTTCAAATTTCTTCCTCACAGCGTGCTATTTGTGGATCTAAATAAGATCCAAACTGCTCAGGCTGCAGCGATGTGGGGTGTCATCTCCTGGTCTGTGAGAGCACCTTTAGGAAGGAAGGTGGAGTTGAAGCTAGAGAACTATTGCCAAAAAGTTCAATACAGATACAGAAAATATGCTACAGCAAAGAAACAGAAATAGAAAGGCTGAGATAAGGCCCTGACAGGCAACTAGATGGACTGTGCCACTTCAGCTGTGCTTGTTTAAACCTGTCTTTCTGTATTTATTTAGTAGATTCCAGCATCTCTCACTTGGAATCTGCTTCAGAAGTGCTGGCTGATTTCTGTCCCGCAGGAGCACACAGCCTCGTGTCCTCACCGACAATAACAGCGCTTAGCAAAGAAGTGTTAAGAAGTGTGACCTGGACAGCAGAGGAAGTGTCCTTTCTGATGCCTTAGGGTTGTTGACATGGGAACGGTAGCTCACCATACGGCATGTTCTTCCTTTTAAACCGGCAGGGAGCTTTAATTATTCAGACCGAGAAACAGACTGAAAGAACTGCTCAAAGTGCCTTGTGCTGAGGCCGGTCTGTTCCCCTTGGTGATCAGATGTTTGGGGTCTCCCCCATTTGTATTTTTGCTCTGTGCCAGAGAAGCACATGCAGCCTCAGGAGGGTAGATGCTTGCTGAGATTTGCTGAACCTCTGTGTGTTCTATGGGAAAGCCAGGCTGGTGCTCTGCCCCACTCCTCTCTGCTGCTTTGCGATCCTTGTACTCATGGGATCCGTTCAGTCAGATACTGGCTAGCTGAGAGGCAACAAGAGGTCTTCAAACATAATGGGTCCTAAAACCTTAACACCAGGAATCAGGGTCAGCAGTGTCTTGGGGATGCTCTGAAACCACAGAACCAGTGTTCTTGCAAACGTGCACTAAAATAGCACAGCCGCACTGGCAGCCTGCCCTGCGAACACGGTCATGCTTCTTGAGAAATTATCATTTTCGACATTTCACCTTCACCATTTCATCTTCACAGCCAGTTCTTTCTCCCCTATGTGCTGAAGCCCTATTAACAATAGTGTGACACCTACAAGATTCTAATAACCCCCAAAAAAGTTTGGATCAATAGTTAATTAGCTGAGGCCCTCTGACAGATGGTGCAGTCGGATGGAGCTGTCAGAGCATAGCAGTCTCCTGCATTAATTCTTGTCATCTCTGCATTACTGAAAATTTGGGAAGGAGATGGCATTGTGTGCTTGCTGTTCATAAAAGAAACCTGTCCAGACCAAAAGAAACCCATACATGGATAAATGGGACTACTAGGGATGGAGATAATGCATTTGTTACATCTCTGCACCTCCTTAATTTTAGCTTTGCAAAATGGCATCCGTGTGCTTTAAAGCAAATTATAAAATTAATGTGGGTCTGCCTTGCAGCTGCTGAGATTTGATCGAATTACGCTGTCAGAAGTTAAAACGGCCAAACCCAGTGAATGCCCCCAGAAAGATCCAATAACCTTTATTGAAACCCTTTTCATAATACACACCGTATAAACCATGTTATATTTTCAGTGATTTCCTTCTGGGTTTATGTGGGTTGCAAATTAACTCAGAAATAAATGCTGCAAAAGTCAATAAATACTTCATCCTTTGGGCTTATTTACTCACCAATAACTTAACACTGCATAGCCAAAGAAAAACAATTCTCTCCATTATTTTCTGGTTGAACAACTCTGAAGCAGCAGAAGAGGACACACTCCACTATTGCGTTCCTCTGCTGCAGTCACCCCATTGCCCCTGAACTGCTCAAGGCAGAGCTGGGCAAACAATTTGCAGGTGATGCCAGGAACATAACACAGTAGGATGTCCTCAGGGCTTTCCACTTGCACAGGCAGCTGAGATAGCAGCCGAGATAACAGAGAACTTTCTGAACTTCTTCAGAAATAGCACCTTTTTTTGCCAGGAAATGACAATTTACTCAAATGGGAGCTTTTTGAGGGAAAGGTTCTGAAGGGGATACTAGAAGTGTTACTAAACCTCAGGTTTTGAGAGGGGAATGCTGGGAGAGAGGATGCTCTAAGGGATTTGCTGATTACATCCATCCCAGGTATGCGTTCAGGGATTTTAGACTTAGGTGGTGAGTGCCCTGCTGCCTTTCCCAAGGTGAGCAAAAGGACCACTGGGAAACCTGGAAGTGTTTTTCATGATGGAAAAAGCTCTGTTCCACCTGTTTCTGAGAACGGCCACCTGGCTTTAACCTGAAAACAGCAGAAAAGGGGCTCCTCTGCCAGGAGCCTCCCGACAGAGCAGGGATGGGAGGAAGCTTCTGGGGTGACTCTGGGACTGGCTTTGAGGGCAGGAGCTTCGCTGAGGACTGGGTGCTTCCTCACACCTCTGCTCTTAGAGGCGTTTCAGTAACGCGCATAGGAGCTGTACTTACCCGATCTCTTTCTGCAGCAGGAGGTCAGGCTCAGGTGGAACATTCTCCAACGTTTCAGACACTGAGATGGCCAGAGAGGGTCCCTGCTTCCTTCAGCAGGGTTTGGAACAGATTAGGGGAAATGAATAAAGCATTACAAAAACCCCAGCCACACAACGTGTCCGGGAGCAGGGGCCGCTGCTGACTTCACAGGCACTATTTTTACACCTGAAGTGTTTCCAGTCTCCCAAGGGCTCAGCAGAGCAGGACCAGGAGAGATTCACTGGGGAAGGTCTCTGCTGACCAGAAGAGGTTTGTTCCTGTTTATTAGCTGGAGGCTTCTGTTTGAAAGCAGGAGGGGGTGACTTTGTTTCTTTGTCTGCTGCATGAGGAAGCCGTGGATGCAGAGCGTTTCCCTTCCCTGTTTACCGACCAGTGGAAACAACTGCAAAAAGACCCCAAAAGAGCAGATTCCTGCCCATTCCATTGGGTTTGGTTGGGGGCATGGGTGTGTGCATTCAGGTACAAAGGTGGACCCCATCACAGTCCAGTCTGAGGGCTTTTCTGCACTGGAAGTGGTGATCCTCATGACTTTTGTGAACACCGGTCATGGTGCGCTCATCTCCATGTGTCCTCAAAATCCAGGTGACAAATCACCTACTGCTGGGTGTCCACTGAGGAATATCCAAGCGATTCCAGCTGGATTTCAGCACAAGACAGCGATGGCTGTGGGGTGTTTGACAAGTGGTTCTGGAGTGACGTCAGTGTGGAGAAACCCCTGCAGCCCACCAGGGCAAGGTCTATCTAATAACATGAGGGAAAATGCATGACATAATCAACTGGAAATGGGGTATGAGATGATACAGAGCCCTGTAGGGAGTTAGGCTGGGAGCCCTTTATCCACAGCTGATGCCCACGTGCACACTTACTGATACAGCAAAGAGCTTGTCCTGGAAAAGGAGTTTGCAATTGACTTTATAAATCACAGTCTGAGCAAATATGAAAAGGCTGCCAAGTGGGAATGTTCACAAACTCCGGAGCTTCCATTGTAATCTCTGAAATGCCAAGAAGAGAGAAGCCCTCCAAATCCCAGTGGCTGGGCACGCTGTTCCCTCTCTGGGACACTGCTTCTGTTTCCCATTAACTCTTTCAGGCAAAAGCATTTTCTCTGGTATACGAGTGTTAAGGAGCACATGCTTTAAGCACAGCATTAAAGACAGAAAATGGGAGAACGTTTCAGGGCTTAATGAACATGGGACCTGGACTGGCCGCAGTGGTATCCTCTCATGGCAGCCCAAAGCTGATTGATGGGAGTTATTCTGTTCACACCACAAGGTGAGGTATGACCCCGTTGCCTCCCTTTGGAAAAGGACCAGTGTTCATCAGGAGGAGCAGGCTGGGATGCAGAAGCACCCTGATGTACACTCAAAGGGATGTGCTGGGTGATGGACCAGCCTGCAGTGACGTGGAGCTGCAGGGGCATGAGAGGGACAAACTGGGCAGAGGTGCAAAAGTCTCCTCTGTCCCCATGGCCATCAGGGATGAGCTGATAGGGCACTGCAGACCCAAACCGCATGAAGAGAGAGCTCAAGGGGCAGTAGAGACTCCTCCACACAGCCATTTCCCTCTCCTTCCCACAAAGCAGGTGGCTGTCATTCCCTCTCAGAGCTGGGTGGGAGCTGCAATCCTTACAGAGCACAGTGGTGATTTAAAGCATATTAAAGTAATGCACTTTCTTTTCTCTGAACGCAGAAACATCGGAGGGTCAATCAGCTCATTCCATTCCTTCCCCAGAAGCCACAGAGGAGTTTCTAAAGTGCTCCCATGCTCATTGAGACCATGCTTTGACAAATTGCTTTGTCTCTGTGATTGTTCAGGTTTGGTATGAGTGGCCCAAAATGAGCAGAAAAAAGCCATCCTCAGCGGAGGAGGATGCACGGCTCATGCCGCACATCACGCATCTGTTCACCCAGCTGGGGGTTGGATGAAAAGGTTCTCTCACCAGCTGCAAAATAGTTATTCCTTCCCCCCCCCCCCCCCCCAAAGCCATAGGAGTTATCTTTTCCTGGCTCCAAAACGCTCCATGTGTCTCTTCATGCTAGTTCTTCCAATGGAGAAGGGCAGGGTGTGCATGTCTGGGAGTCACATCTTTTTCCCTCTCTGACGTGCTGTGTTCCATTTTCCAATGAGAGCAGGGGTGGGTGCAGCCAGGAGGTGATTGTGGGGACGTGCAGCCATGTGGGTGCTCTCCTGGTACCCATCATCTGCCAGGCACTGCTGGTGGGGAGCCCACACCTTCCTCTGCCAAGCTCTTAAATCCGCACCCAGACACTGGTCACTGAAATCCAGCAGTCTGGAGTTACCACTGCTTTCCCGGAGCACCAGGCTCTGTGTCGGACATGCAGCGTGGTGCTCTGTAAATGCACACGCTATTCCTTACAGTGTTGCACCACTGCATCCTTTGGGTACCAGTGTGGGGAAAAGTTGGGTTTGCTTAGGATGATGTGCATAAGCATTACAAGGCAGGAGTGGGCTTTCTACTGCACTATCCACAAGCACTGCAGCTGAGGTGTCCTTCTGAAGGAGTAAGGTGGGGGACTGCAGAGCATGACATGCGTGCATTAACTTTCCAGGTTTGGACACTGCAAATGAGGAGGGAATGACTCAGCTCAGCTCTCCATCCAGCCTTCGGAGAGCTGCAGAATGACTTCACCCAGGCAGTCTGCTGGATTCAAGCAGGGAGTCTGTAGCTCCTTCAAGACAAGGAAGCCAACCCAAAGATGCAGAGAGGTACTCTGCATGTGTGCAGTGATGTGCATCACCCTGAAGGCTGCAGGGCAATGGTCCATCTTCTGTACGTGCTGGCTCATGTGTCTGGCGTCCTTTCACTGAGCTTGCAAAGGATCGTGGAGGTAGAGCTGGCCAAACCCCACCCAGGGATGGTCTGTGGTGAAGCATGGCTGGGATCACAGCTTGGGACCCCAGAGCTCAGGGACCTCAGGATGTCCACAAGTGCATCTGTGTGCGTGTGTTAGCGCCTGTGTGTACGCACAAGCGTGCGCTGACTGAGTACATTGCAAAAGGGCTGAAGGCTCATTTGCTTTCTCAGATTTCGATGGGGTGCAGGAACATATACCTGAGGAGGAATGGTGCCTTCCCTCGCTGCTCTCAGGGCAGACCTTATTGCTCTCTACAGCTACCTGAAAGGAGGTTGTAGTGAGATGGGGTCAGTCTTTTCTCCCAAGTAACAAATGATAGGACAAGAAGAAAACATCTTCAAGATATGCAGAGAAGGTTTAAATTGGATATTAGGAAAAAATTCTTCACCAGAAGGGTTGTCAAGCACTGGAACAGGCCAGGGAAACAGTTGGAACAGTACAGGGAAATGGAGATCTCTGGAGATCTTTAAAAGCCATGTAGACGCAAAGAAGTGGCACTTAGGGACACGGTTTAGTGGTGGACTTGGCAGTGTTAAGTTTGCTGTTGGCCTCTGTAAACTTAAAGGTCTTTTCCAACCTAAATAATTCAGTGATTCTCCTTCAATCAAACTTTTCATGTGGGAAATGGCTTTGTTACTTTTCCATTTCCTGGTTTTCTTCAGCAAACTCAGTTTTCATTTATGAGTCCCGGGTTCTTCCTTCCTGCTGCAGAGGAAGGATGAAACCTTGATGCTGTTCACTCCCCATTTTTCCAGGGCTGAGGAGTTCCCTAGCCCATGTACTGGACACATGATGAAGGATGTCAACTGAGGGCCCAGAAAGAGGGACAAGATGACCTGGTTCTGGAAGCCTTCTTCCTGGAGCTACAGGGATCTACTGTCACCAGGAATAACAGACGTCCTATTTCCCTGTTATGGACACGTCTATCATCCCTTCCATGAATCCCTGTGACTGCCTTGATCCCTGTCATGGAAACCCAACCTGCTTCCCCAGACAGGGTGTTCTTTCACCCTGGGGTGAGAAAGCTGGGTGGCCTCACAGTACGTGACATGGGTGGCTAGCAGAGGGCTTGTCTTCTCAGGCAGAGACCTTCTTTGTAGGGACAGGCAGTGAGCTGTAAGAATTAATATATAGGCAAACAAAGTGGAAACAATCAGGAGGGAACATGATATCCGGAATGCGTCACAAGTAAATATGCTCTCCAATTAAATGAACAGAAAGAAATGGAGGGGATGACACGAGAGGAGGAGGAAGGGAGGGAGGGTCGCCTTCTTCATTGCTTTTTTCCCTCTGCGTCATCTTTTGTACCTGTGGAAAATGACTGCAAGAAGCAAGGACATCAAAATGGTGACCTTTTGTTCCAGACAAGTGAGATGCTGACTCTGGGAGCAAGGACATCACAGCCTGGCTGGTTTCACCATGGAGGCTATGTCCTGCTCCTTGGTCTTACCTCTTGCAGGAGGGAATATGGTGTTAAACCTCTGGTGTTGGAGGGCTAGCTGGTGCTTTGGACTGAGAGTCAACTTTACACTTGGTTGAAGCATCATTTTGCAGACTAGAACCCTCTTCTGGTTAAATGTTTGTGTTTGAGGTTGTTTTGGAAAACCTGTTACTAAGAAAAGCAAGGATAGGAGTTTCATAACAGTTCATGCCAACTGTTACTGGTGTCAGGGAAGACTGCTTCTTTCGTGCGCTGATACCAGGGGTCAAGCACTCTTCTGGGATACCATCAGTGTAAGATACCCAGTGCTTCCAAGAGAAAGAGGGGATTCACTCTGTCCTACACCCTGCTCTCCAGATTTGCCATTTGGCTGAGTAACATGACTCAGTCCCCCACGCCCTCTGTGTTTGTACCCCTCCTTCACTCCAGCCTACACTACCATGTTTAAATTATTCTGCATTAGCATCACATTTGGGGCATTTAAAACAAGTTTCATGCTACAGACAGAAAGACATAAATGTGAAGGCTCCCATGGGAGCCAAGAGCTGAACTCTGTGTGCCTGCAGCATCCCGGCTGTGGGAATGGCTGTTTCGTTTATCCATTTGTCCATGCATCTTCCCAGCAATGAGAACAAGAAAATCCTCTGCGAGGAGTAAGCCCATCACTATTTGTCATCTGGAAGGCTTTGTTTGTTATGTTTGCTGGCCTTTTCTAAGCTGGAGGATTATGGTGCTGAAAGTATCCCTGAAGGAGAAAGTACCCCTAAAATACATCCCCAGACCAGTACAGAAATGCCAATGAGTTAAAATGAGTGCAGTGTAAGAGAGGGGAAAACAGTCCTGTCTGCTGCTTGCCTCTGTACAGGGCAGGCGGTCTTTGCATGCAGCATCCCTGTGTCCTCACTAGCATACCTCAGCTCTGGTGTCCTGGTCCTTGCCTGCCCGCACTGCTCTGTCAAAGTGCTTCTTTCTGGGCCCTCCTGCACCATCCCAGTTTCCTCCGGGAGGAATGTGCTAAACATGCCAAGTTGTGGTTTGGTTAAGTGGAAAGATTATTCTCAGCATGACACGTTGAATCACAAATGAAAAGCTGGTTCTTGGGGCTGTACCCTCTCTGCTCTGCCTTCTGCCAAAAATGCTTTTAATTAGCACAGAATAAAAAACAGGACTTTTTGTCTGATTTATGCTTAAATAGAGAACTCTAATAGAAATGTTAACTTGCACTGAATGAAAACCTTTTTATTTACCTCAGAAATTATAAAAAAACCAAGAAAAAGTATTATTCTGGCTCAACCCCAACCCTTTCATCTTGTTTTGGTTTTGGATAATGAACTTTCAAGCTTTTGATTTTACTTTTCATTTTTCAAAGAACAAGTCACATTTGAAAACAAAGGATATTTCAAAATTAAATATGATCACTTTGGGGTTTAGTCCGTCTGATTTTAAAAATGTGGGAACAATGCACTTTGACTTGATCAAAATGCTTTTTAGTTCCACCTCAACTTTTGTGTCTGGGAGGATTTAAAGAATTCAGCGTCTGTATCCTTTTGGTATTTAGAACCCAAATCCTTTTGGGTTGTACATCTGCTGTTCCCTGAGAAACAATTCTCACAGCATTATCTTCAAGTTTCTTGATCTTTAGCTAGTCTTAGCTGACTCACTCTCAAATGCTACTGTAATCACATGCTTTTCACACAATAATTGTTTAGAGCCAACTTCTACCCATTTCCATCTGTGCTTTATCAGTAGCCACTGCTTAAACAGTATTTTCTGTCAATAGCTGTCATGAGTTCCCAGGATACTAATGTGTTTGGGCCACACAGATGCTGAGAAGCTCACAAAGTGTCGGGAGAAAAAGCAACCATCCAAAAATTCCTGCCAAGGGAAAAAAAGGCCCTGAAAAGAAGATTCTTAGGTCAGAGGATTGGAAGTGTCACCAAATAAGTGAGGGTAGCCCACAACAGGACCCACCCTGCTGTGGGTCCTTCACACATCAGGGAACCTGCTTCCCAGCCTTGAGGACCCTCCGCTGGCCATGGTCCCTCCAGGGTGCAGGGGTGATGGGGCAGCTCTGCCAGGAGCAGATGGGGAGGAAAAAGGAAGAGTTAAGGTAATCCCAGATGTATGCAGGTTAGGGTTAACCTGGGCCTGGAAACAGGGACCTGCTCCTATCCTGAATCCTGCGCTAGTCTGGCATAAAGATGAAGGCAATTCCCCAGCGTCTGCTCGCTGTGTGAAGTCGAAGAAGTCACTTCCTTTCTTCCTGAAACAGGGAGTCTGAGCCCAGCTCCCTTCAGGGCCAAGGACGAGGAGCAGGATGGTCACGGAGAGCATCCCTGTCCAGTTCAAGCCTCCTGATGGCAGCTGGCTGCCTCTGAATCTGATAACTCAGTAACAGTGGTGTCCTGCAAATCCTCTTCAAGCAATGAATCCCCTTTTACTCAAGAGGTTTATTCAGTTACTTTCTGCTGTTGTCAGTAGGGAAGGCATTTTTATTGCAGCAATTCAATAAATTAACAGGGATTGAAGTCAGTAACCTCCTGGCAATGTCAGAAATGCAAAGCTTCATGTAGCACCAATCCCACTATGGGCCTGATCTCTTCTACTGCTCTACAGATAACTGTGCAATAAAGGGTCAGATTTCCTCCACTGTGTTTGTGAGTGTGCTAAGCTTATCCTCTCCTCATCCGCTACAGGAGGCAGGCTTTCATTTTCTAACCCCTCCTGTGATTGTTCACTCTCTGTAGGCAGAGCATGGCAGGTCTGGCTCTTGAATTCTGTTTAATATGGTATTTATCTAGTCAATATTCTCCCCTCAGTGGGTTTCCACTGATGGCTTTTCTGTCTGTTGCTTTCCCACCTCTCTCTGTGGTTCTTCCTTCTGTGTAGCTTAACCTTGTAAAGTATTCCAAAGGCCATAAGGATCCTCCTGAGAAATGGGGTTTACAAGGGAGGACAAGAGATGAACCCTCTTTGTCAGGTTGTGTTGATTCTAGTGACATAAATGAATCCTTGCACAGCTCAGGCTGAGCTGCTACCTGCTGCCTCCCTCTCTGCACGTTCCCCACTGCTGATAAATATTTGCTTTCTCTTCCTGAGGCTGCATCATGTCAGGTTTCATTTTCATAAAGCTCTTCTATTTAAAAAACCCCTCTCTGTTCAGTAAGAAGACTTTCAATCTCTGCCCTCAGCTATATTTAGTTTATAGGGAATTTATGGGATGAATACACTTCTGTGAACACAGGGGTGGCTACAAAAGGCATTGGCTGGCAAGACTGGTAACTCTCCTGTCAGAGTGGTTTGCAGGACAGGGAGGGGAGACTTATTTTGGCAGGCTCCTGTTGTCCCGATAAATGCTTTAGAAACACCTGTCCACAGAAGGAAGCTCAGCAGTAGATCCCAATTACACGGTGAGCTACACAGGCTGTTTTGTAACAGATCATTCCTGACTGCTGTCAGCTGCAAAGCACTGCTTTCCTCTGGGAGGTGCAGAACAACACCAACACACAACTGCAGAGTAAATGCGTTGATGGACACTGCCTCTCTGCGGAGTACAAGACTGCATTTTTCCTGCTCAGATCCTCTCCTTTCACCTGTGCACATGTTGTTTTCATCACAGCTCTCCTGGTAACAATTATTTTCATCGCCTGAACTGGTGGGAGAGGGTCCGGATGCTCAGTTTGGCCATCTGTATGCAGGGTGTGTATGGATGGGGAAGCAACGGGCAGCAGAATGTGTCTAAAGGTCATTGCTGATGTGTCAGATGCAAAAGACCTGCTTGGGCTGGGGTGATCTGAACACAAAAGGGTCAACTCCCAAGGCTTCTTCTCACAAGGCTGAGGTCTGGAGCCTGTCTTGGTGAGCACTTCTCCTTTTCAGATACTTACACTAAAATTCAGATATGGTGGCTGTTCTAGCTCTCGTGGCCCTGGTCTGAAGGCGTTAAGTAATAAAATGACAATGCTGGGGACATTTACTATTTTCCAATTGCTATTTACTACCACATATTTACTACCCGTTCAGTATTTACTAGAGCAGGGTTCCCTCCTTTCCCTGCTGAATTCCTGAGAGATGGACCCTTCCTCCCCAGAGAGAAGAGCCTGGAGACAGAGCTGAGCTGCCGCTGCGAGATGCCCCATATCCTCTACTGATGGTGGAGGGAACTTGGATGCCCAGCTTCCAGACAGCTAACACTAGCTGATAGTAATCCCTCCCTTCACATCTTCTTGTCTGTAGCACTTCACACTCAAGACAGACTTGACACAGAGCTGGTATTGACTCCAGTACCCTGTATCATCTCTTCTAGCCTGGAGTTTCTATCAGGTTTGCCTTTGGCTGTTTTTCAGTCCTTATCCAAGAGGCAGCCAGTGCTCACTGCATACCCAGCCTGTACACTGAACCTAGAACTTCGTTAATCTCTCATCTTGGGAGCTGTGTCCTTTCCTATGAATTGAGAGGAGCACCAGGAATGACACTCTCCACTCTTTGTCTTTGTTGTTGCTCCTTGGCACAGAGGAGCTAAGCAAGAGAGCTGTACAAAGGAAGAGAGGACAAACCCATTTCTTGTGAGGCTCCTCAGACTCTCAGTGTGCTCTGAAATCACTGCTGGAGCTCTTTGAAGTCCATAAACGAGAATTACAAATGGATCTCAAAATGGTCTACAAATATTAACAATCAACTCCTTAGTGCTCCACACTGTTATTTTACTGTTACTGACTGGAAAATGGATAGAGAGCAATCAGGAAACCAGGCCAAGCCTGCATATGAGTGTCGATTAGTAACAGAGCTAAGCTGAAAACTTGAGAATCTTGATGTGCAGTGCCTGAATATAACCACAGTGTAGCATAGTTCAGATATTCAGATGCAGGTATTTTCCTATCTGCATCTACTTTTGCAAAATTAAGTTTTATTTCTCTATCCTTACTCAAGTTTGGAGACCAGGTATATTCTCAACGGGAAAGTGTCATCTCCATAGAGACTCAGTGGTGCCTTAAACATACCTTGAGCAGAGAGCGATCGAGCAGCACACCTCCTTAGCCCTTCATGTGCCTCTGAACATGACCTGCCCTGCAGAAGGGGGATCATGAGACTTTACAGGAAACTGCCAAAGCTGCAAAATGAACCCAATGAACCCAGGAGCCCAATATTTAATCTTCACTCAGTACAGAGGCTGGCTCCTGTGAAAATGGGTCCTTTCACCCCAGCGACAGCAAGGGAATTAACAGGCTGGCTCCTTATCACTCTACTCATTTGTTAATGAAGTGTAATAGCATGTTGGGGGAACCTGGAGGCTGTAGGGCACCCTCAGTGACCCATAAATGGGGCAGATTATGAAAGTGAGATGAAAGGAAAGGAAAACAGCAGGGCCGTGCCAATGAGTGAACGTTCTGTCCAGCACACGCTTCCTCCAGGACGCGGGGAGGAGGAGGATTGCTAATTGACCAGCTGCTTCTCACCGTACAGTGTTTGCGGTTGCAGGATTGCTCATTTAAAGCCACTGTGCATGCAGATGGTTTGGACTTGAGTTTGGCCGAGGGGATCCTACGTTACCAAGAACTGTGTCTTTTAAGGCATTTGAAATAGCAACAGATAGAAAGGGCTGCTCCTACAGTCTTGATGTCCCTTTGAGACTCCACGGTGTGTATTCCTCTGCTCCGGAGGCTACATGGACTGTGTAAAATAAATTCCTAGGCTTGAAAAAGGATCATTAAGCTCCAATCATCGCAGCTCCAGGAGGCAAGGAGGTGACTGTGTAGATTAATACTGCAGGGGTCTTGCTCATTCTCTAAGCAATGCCAGATGATAATCGTTTTCTCCAACTACAATTAAAAGCTGATTTTCCTATTTACTCTTACCCCAGACTCAGCCTTGGGATGTGGAGCTTTATAGATCATTCCTGCCTCTTGATGACCACCTCAATGAGATATGTCCCAGGCTCTGGTTTAGCCAGTGGTGTCATGGGGCAGGCTCTGCAGCATTAGGCAGATGGAGTAGTTGGGGCACAAACGTGCATTTACAGAGCCATTGTATTAGTGCTGTGGATGTGGCATCCTCCTGCTGCTCACTGCTACCTTTCCACTGTGGGTAAGTGCTGCAACAGAGGGATGGAGGATTTGCCTGGACCTGGGATGCTCCGTTTCACAATCCAACACCTTTCAGTGGATCTGGGTGGAATGTCATTCCAAGTTCGAGTGTGCAATTGTGGTAACTGCAAATGGGGAGCAAGAAAAGGCCAACAATCTTCAAGTTTTGTACAGAGGAAAAAAAATGTGTCCTTTCATCCAGCCTGTTCCAAAGGGAATTGCTCCAATAGCTTACCCTAGCTGTCTATCACGGACCTCACAAGACTCTTGCCCTGTAAGGATGTTCTCCAGCCAACCTTCCTGCTGCTGTATCCCATGTCAGGCATCTCGGGGAACTTTATAACAATAATACACAGTGTGGAGGAAAATACAAATCGCCCTGCTCCCTTTGTGTCCTTGTGAATATAGCACCAGCAGCTCTTCAGAAACTTCCCTCATATTTCTAGCTCATGACATGTTTTACTGCCTTCAGGGATGTGTATGCCCCAGACAGGCAACAAAATGGGGCAGGATCAATTAGCAGGGATGCAGCAAGGCTTTCCCCATCTATACCTAAACCAGCACTGGGACTAGTATCCTATTTCCACATATCCTTTATCGCCCCACACCACTTTGCCCAAGGCTGTTGTAACCAGGCACTGCAGCGCTCAGCAGCTGAAAACCATAAAGCTTGTGTTTGGTGAGACATTAAGCAGGCAGCCAGCTCCAAAGCAGAAAAGGCAGAGGCAGCATCCCAGCCTGCAACCAGGCCATCTGCACTGGAGTGCATTGCCTGCAAGAGGATGAATCCCCTCTATCCCGGGGCTGGAGTTATGTCCAGCCACACTCCAGCTGGAACAGCCAAGATACAGGCAGGGTTGAGGTGTTTTGAGAGCTGTGCAATCAACTACTGTATCCTCTGGTCTTTCTGACGCTGCAGTGAGCTGAAGTATCAAAATAAATGCAGATTAAGAGCTGGGAAAGCCTGATTTTGTGGTGCAATTCTGATAGCCACACATGGACCCTTGGCAAGTTGTTTGTTGCCTTTTTTTTTCGTCTATTATCTCCATCAACGGTACCAGAAAAATGCTTGTGCGATGCTTTCACCACAAGTATCGCTGGGGTAAATAAATCCTGTTAGGCAAGTGCTGCTGAGATAGATACCTGCCCTCATCAGGTGCTGCAGAGTGGAAAGGCAGCATGGCAGAGCTGGGATGGATGCTCTCCTATCAGAAGACATGGAGGATTAAGTCTGTAATTCAGTGGGAGATGACACAGGATGTGAAGGCTGCTGCAATACATAGTTGCTTGCCATCTCCTTACTTTCTGATGACCACACAGTGTTCTTGGATTGGACAAGAAGCCAAGAGTATCACAGGCACAGGAGCCTGGAAAGTTGGTGCTGGGGCCAAGCACATTAACAAGCACTGGGCATAGGACAGACAGACCCTGACTGTAGCTGTATTTTATCTTTCAGGGTTTTAAGCTGTGTACCAGATGCTGCAGTCAATGTAAGCAGCAAGGAGAGGGCAAGCCAGGCTGGACCAATGGGAAACAGCATGGCATTTAATGAACTGCAATTATTAATTCATCACAGCATCTTAATGTGGAACGAGAGAGGGATTCAACTTGCAAATGACCTGGAGCTGATCCCTGGGTCTAAGCAAGGGCTTTTCATTAGGGGAGGTTGATCCTATCTTGGTGATGGATGCTGGGGCAAAGCCTCTTGTTCCACAGCTCATCCATAGCTGTGTTCCATAGATCATCTTGTTCCACAGCGATCATCCAACTATCACAACAAATCCTGCCTCCTGCAGGGCCAGGACTTGCCAGGCAGGATTTCTCCCTCTCACACCCAAAATACCCCCAAGGAGCAGCCAGGGAACCAGGCTCCTTGTTGAATGTGTGGCTGTTCACTCTTCTGCCTTCCAAGCTGGGCATTCAACAAACCACCCAGTGTACCAGGGCTGGACATTTGCCATCAGGACCAGGGACTGGAAAGCTCTTTCGTTCCATGTTGATCTTTCTGTTTTTCCATCCATCACAGGAAGGACTCCTTGTTTCATTGCCAGGATTAGTGCTGGCTTTGGTCCTGCTCTGCTCTAAATGCCCTCCTCTGAGAGGTGTTTGCTCCTTTCCAGGACGGACACACATGGAGATAGTCAGACTTTTATGGCCGGGAGAGTGTGTGGCCAAGTACATCCCACCAGTCAGGTGGGTGCCTGGAAAGGACCTGGCATCATCTTTTTGGGTACCCAGGAGATGTCCGGCACCCATCCCTGAGGGGCCAGAGTGTCACTCTGCATGGTCTTGGGCTGAATTTATTACAGCTGAATGCAGCTGTAGTAAATATACCCAGTAATTTCAGATTGGGGGATAAACAACACAGAAAGAGCTTTTTAGACTGGTGTTTTAAGGGAACAAGGCTTACATGGTTTTTTGCTCTCTCTCTTCGTCCCCCCAAAGTTATTAAACTTTGAACTTGTTGGTTAAATTCCACCAAACTGAACAGGTGCCAAAGGGAAGAAAATTTGCAAAAATTATTGTGGAAATTGATGTCTGAGCAGCAGAAAGCAAATCTATCAATGTTCTCTCTAAGGGAGAAGTTGCAGCATCAGTAAAACCTATCTGAGGCCTTGGAGGACTGGCATGGGTGTGAGATGTGAGAAGGTCTCCAGCAGTGGAGTTGTGGAGCTTGTAGGAGCTTATGTCTTACTAGGCATCAGTGATTCCAGTCCTCCAGCAAGTCTGGTCTCCCAGGTGTGCTCTATGGTGCCTCTTGCAGCAAGACTGAGCCCCACTGAGACAAAGCCAGGGCAGGCTGAGGTGCTTCTGGCTTTTTGCAGCTTTCTTGGCTGACAGCCCCTTTCCCTGCCTGTCCTTCAGGTCAGCAGAAGTCACTGCAGGAGACCCCTTCTTTGGCCAACTACGTCATCCTTATTCCTCGCTCCACTTCTTATCAGAGCCATCTGTCCTCCCGCATGCTGGAGGCTTTCTTGGAGGCAATTGTCTGTGTTCACACCTCAGGGAGCAGGATGCGTGCTAGCAGGCACTTAGCTTATGGAGGCAGCAAGTCCCTGATCTCTCTGGTGACCCTCGGCCGATTAACATGCCAGCTTAATGGGAGTAAATCTCCATTAGTCATCAGCAACGTGACACATCTATCCCTGGGCTGAAAATGCTTCGCTGTCAGCAGGTGAATAAGGATAAAGTGTTGTCAGAGGACACAAGGCTACACACAGGAAGGTTGTGGATGCCAAAAGAGCCCTGGAAATGCTCGGGAAGTGACTGTGGATTTGGGAGAATATGGGTAATTTTGGTCAAGATTTACCTGAGTTTGACTTTCAGGACTGCCTTTGGAGCAAACATGACCAGGGGACGTTCAAGGCTTTGAGTCTGTGATATACTATAAACCCTAGTTTGCGGTCCAGCTCTGGTTCAGTGTTTCCAGAGCTCTAGAAATCAAACTGTAGACTAAAATTCGAAGTAAGCAAAAGACTGTTACAGAACAGATGTGCTAAGACACATTTTGGACCCTGAGAACACCTGAAGGTGTCTGTTAGGATGCAGGCTTTGTAATCGCTGTCCATCACTGAGCAGGTTACCTGCTCTGCATTAATCAAACAGACAGATACCAGTGAGTAAAACTAAAAGGTCTGATCCTTAATTCACTGCACAAAGTTAACTACTTGGGAAAACCCATCAGTTCAGGGCTGTATCTACTCTGTGGACAAGCTGCCTTGAGCAGTCAGTCTCTGGAACCCAGAAACAAGCGTGCACAGGATCCCTGCACCCGGTCTGCACACAGAGGGCAGTGTGAGAGAAGCTACCGGGCTGGCAGCGCTGAAGAAGCAGAGCTGCCACGCTCCAGAAGAGGAGAAGCCAGCCCCGACACCGGGCACCACTGCGAAGTTCTGGGTTTACGTGGCCAGCGATGCCCGATGTACTGAAACTCATTTCTCCTGCTGTCTGCCAACAGCCCAGATGGGTTTCCAGCTCTGTTCCTCCTTCGCAGTGCTGTTCGATTTCCTGGATGGATTTTACATTGCTTAGCCTCGGCTCCACAGCACAACAGATACGTGATGCCTTTTCCTTGCCTTTAAACCAGGATAACAAAAATGGTCCCCGTATTTCTTTGTGCCTCCTGCTATCAATAGATCTGCTTTTATCTGTGGCACCCAGAAGGCTCGTGTGGGCAGATACTACCTTCTGGTTAGAGCTCATGGAATTTTAAAGTTCTTTCTCCACACTGGTGTTGATGCTGTCTGGCTTTTAGGGTAACACTCTGCTCCTGTGTTTTTATGGATTGCTCGTACACCAAATCCCTAGGCATTGCCTGCTGGCCCTAAGGCAATCAAGATAGCCATGCTTTGGCATCCAGACTCAGCAGTCACATGCCAGGTTCCCACATCCCTGCATACCTCTCATTTATCACTGGGGTCTCTGGAAACCTTTGCCAAGATCATTGCTTCTTTTGTAAGAGGTTTCATGTTCCGAGTAAAACACTTTGTGGTTATACAGACCATTAAGAATCACGTGGTGTTTCCAAATCAAGGAGTGAAAAATCACTGGATCATATTGCTTGCCTTTTTCCTCTGTCTTAGGCCAGGTGTCCCCTGACCCATCCTCCTGACCCCGCCGGCTTGGCTTGCTCTGCCTGTAAAGCTGGAGGTAAACAGAGCTATACTGACGAGAGAGAGCTTTTGCTGGCTCAGCATCTGTGGCATGGACATCTGCTGCCACTCAGGGGCTCTTCTTGTGCTGTGGTGAGGGGGGGTCTGCAGCACAGACTTGCTCAAGTCAGATCCTGTGTGTCTCTGGCTCCTGTTCCCCAATTCTGACTCACAGAAGGCTAAAAATACAACCTGGCTCATAGATGCTATTTTGGGGGTGCTGTGTTTTTCCTTGCTTTAGCTCCCCAAGCACGCGCTGCTATTTTCTCCAGCAACGATCAGCATTACCTTATGTATTTCTCTTTAGGATATATAATTTTAGAGCTGATTGTGCAATTGTTACTGCTCTAAATAATTTGCTGTGCAAATTGGGTTTCTTCATTAAAAACAATAACAAATTTGGCTTCATTTATAGCACTCCTTAGTGCTTAGGACCAGGATTAGAGTGGGCTTCTCCAGGGACTGTACGTTTCCCAACACACATCACTCCTGTCAGCGCGTTCCCTGCAGAAAATCGCCAAGCTGTGTCAGCTCTCATTCTCTTGTACAAGGAAGAAAAAACCTTATAGGAAAGGAAGACAAGACCATTTATAACTGTAGACACAATTACAACATTATTACCAATCTGGGCGGGTTTGAATCACCAGAAGCAAAGTCACTTTATTGTCTTTGTAAGCTGTGATCTTGTAAAAGCACCATGGGCAGAGTGTTTTATATCTGAGGAAATGAGAATATGAGAGATGCACAGGAAGCATTAAAATGTTCAGTATTAATAAAGGAAATGTTACAAGTTGCTGATCTTTTTGTCCCAGGGCTGGCAGATCCCAAATGCTTTGACCGACAAGATCATTCTCAGCACTTCTCAGAGAGAAGCAAAATGAAGGCTGATGACCACAAAGGAGCAAGATACCCTGCACACCCCATTTTCCCTTTTGAGTGAGGCAGCAAAGTCTATCAGGAGCTCCAGGAGAGGCCCTTTGCCATCCTTATGTGTTTATCCCCTCTGTGCCTCCCCCTCTGAGGAGTCTTGGATCCAGCGTTTTAATTGTGCCGCTGTGCTCACAAGAGGGTGGATTAGTTTGGATGCTGGTGCTGCGTGGGAAGGCTGTGAAGAGCTGAGAGGGGTGGCTGGGGACCCTGGGCAACAAGTGTCCCTTGGGACTGCTTCAGGAAAAGCTGAACATGCCTCAAAGCCGGAAAACAAGCCTAAGTGGCCTCTGCCAGCTCTGCTTTTTGTGTTGTTATTTATTTCTTTTTGTCTCGTTCCTCTGATTTCAGCCATAATCTACAATTTGCTGCTCTTAGTGTGAAAATGATTCTCATCTTCACCCCATGCTTGTGCAATCCACCCCATCCTTAGCAAAGGCATAAACTGGAAATGGTGCAAGTGACAGTAAGTGGCGCCCTACAGTGTTCAGGGATGAACTCCATCTGGGTTAACATCTTCCTCTCCTTGCCAGTGTCAGTATTTACCTGAGTAAATACATCTTTTTTACTGCTATTCTCTGCAAACCCTCTAAGCTACAGACAGTCTGGACCTGGAGAGCTTGCAATACATGTTTCTTTAATAGATAAAGTCTGTGAGACCTTTTCTGGTGCTATTTCTCTATCTCCGAGTGTACGTCCAGCCTCGCACCACGGCCTCCTGCGGTCCAGCAGATTGTCAGTTTGGCTTCTCCACCCTCCTCCAGCTGACAAGCACTTCCCAAGTGTCCTTCCAACTCCAAGCACCAGCACTAACAGCTGCTCTCTCATCCTGGCCCTAAGGAGGAACAGGCTTTGCAGGCCCCATTGGATGGCGTCATGTTTGCTGGTGAGAGTGGTGCCTGCACTGAGCTTGCATACACACGCATGTGCATGTGCACGTGAGTATGTACATGCCAAACATGTACACGCCAAATGAAGGCTGACATGATCTAGGTGGACCTTGCTGTCTCTTCCAGGGGAAAAGGGGGCTCAGCTGCACTCCTGTGTTCTCTCCCAGTTTGGTTGGGATCAGCAGCTTTGTGTTTTCAATGCTCTGGCTGCTGCATTGACATGGACCCAAAGGGACAGAGTCTGCTCGGGCTTTAGGTGAAGCAGGAAGAGTCTCTAAGCCCTGTGTTTGGTCGGTGGCAGAAGCTCAGCCACTTGAGACACTTTGGTTAGGTCAAGGAGAGCTACTGCTACTGGTTCTGAGTAGGGAGGGGATGTGAACTTGGGCATAGTCACCAGCTGGTGGACTGGATGTCTCTGAGGAGACTAAGCATGATCCAGGGTGGCGGCAGCTGGCATATGGTCCTGAAGGGAGGTCCTAAGGATCAGAGGACCAGAGGCAAAGCAAGGGCAGGAAGGTTCTTGTGCATCGATATCACCCAGGATAGAAACCAGTGTGTGTCATTGACGTCAAATCTGACCCCCGTCAAAGCTGAGTGTCCTGTTACAGTCAAGTAGCATTTAACTTTGGGAAAATGCCTCCATGCTGGAGCTGTTACTAATGCAGTAAATGCCAGAGCTCCCGGGAGACTGAATAATTACCAACTCCCCAAAGGAAAACACCACAGGCCTCTGTAAAGTAAAGACAAGATAAAACCTCTAAGCTGGGAGAAGTGAATTGGTTCTCAACACGTAAACTCCAGAGTTAAATCTGCCTCCTCACCCTCCCTGGTGCCACATAACCACGTGTTAAGAGGCTCAGAGACTGGCACTAAGAAATCCAAAGGGCTATTTATCCAGCCCTGGAAATGATGATACTGTCCCATGAAAGGTGTGTTTGTGCTCAGAGGTCTGTGGAACAAGGCCAGCAGCCGCAGCCCCAGTGTATCTGCTGCAGCACAGTGAGTTGCTTCTCAGCTACAGGCAGTTTGCTCTGGTACCTGGATGGAGCTGAGCCAACAAGACAGGAGATGGTGCTCAAAGCCTGAGTAATCCATCCAGCCCTTTACATCCCAGTGCGTGACTATCTATACATCATAAAGCTCTGTGTCAGGCCAGCGGGAAATACAGAGTTTTCACATAGGGCTGGAATTGGGCTATGACACTCAGGAGCAGCAGTGCTTGTGCAGGGATGCTCTCTAGACAAGCTGGTCCTCTTCCAGCCAGCACTTGGAGACGAGCAGCCAGGGCTGTGCTCTCCATCTGGACATGCCTGATGCTGGGGAAGGGATCTAAGGCAAAAAAACATAAAATACATTTCAGATTTTCCAAGCAACAGCGTGAGGATGTCTGGGAGAGCTGCTTGGAGGTATCCCTAACTCCCATGCACTTTCTTGGTGCCAAGGGGTGTGACATCCACTGTAAGGAGGAAAGCGTGTTTGACCTGCATCAAACTGCACCTTCTTTCTTACTGTCTCTTGCCTTTGCACCAGGATGCACTTTCAGACCTTCAAAGAGTCTTTTCTGGGTAAGGGGTGATGTGCCAGGGAGGTGCTGGGTGCTGTCCACCCCACCCTGCCTGCCAGCAAATTCAGCATGGCTATATATAGGCTCTGAGCTGAGGCCTTCGAAGCAACACTTGGACCCAAGTTCCCCAAACATGGCTGGAAAAATTCCACTTGGCATCAGGCAATTCACCATATGCTGCTGTTCCCTTCTGCTTTTATCCAGACAGCACCTCCAAGCTCTGTGCTATGGAATAGCTGCTATTTTGGGGGTAGCAATTGATATCTTTTCATTCCCTAACCATCCTTGAAAGGGCTGTCTTCCCTCCTCCCATCTGGAACACAAACAAACTTCCCAACTCACTGCACCAGTCCAATGTCACTGGATTGCAATGTTGCATGACCTACGGCTGGACCGTGAGGGCTCTGAGGGGCTTGAAGGTGTCTCTCTGTCATGTGCCTACATGTTGGGATGGTGAGGCTGGCAGGTACGGGAACATTCACCACTGCATTGCATTTTCTCATATACAACCTGTAGGGCCAGTAACTTTCATGCACAGCTTCCACATTTGATGAGACAAGGGGGGCACAAAAGAACAAGACTTCTGCATTTCTATTTTGAACTGCTGGTTCTCTTTGAAGCTGTCTAGGAAAGAATTCTTGTGCTTTCTATCTCCACCCAATATCTATGGTTTTTTTTACTATTACTACTTTTGCCCTCAGTAGAAAGTGCTTTAAACATCTATTCTCTTCATACATCAAATCACCGCAAAATCAACATACTCCTAAATCACCAAAACACGTTTATACCACCCAGTGAGCCTGGGATTGCTAAGTGGAGAACATGGGTTTGAAAGTAAGGCTGATGCAAAGTGTAGGTAATTTGCTGCAAACCTTAGGGGGACCCTCGAGTAGGATCTTCACCATAAACCTTTTCCTGCCCATCACTGCCAGGCAGTTGCAAGGCAGGGTGAGCTCTGCTCAATGCAGGCATGCAGGCTAAAAGCCCATAATTGAGAAGCAGTAGGGACAGCTCTGCTTGGCAAGTCTGGAATAAACCTCTCCAGACAAATACAGCTTACGGGAAGGAGAGGAAAAAGGTGCCTCCCTGCAGAAGTGCAGCATGTGCCTGAACGTCTCTCTCAGCGACCTGTACACACTGCGCTGATCCCTGGGTTGAGACGCTTGCAGAGATCCTGATGCTTTTGTCTGAGCTGGCTCCCATCGCTATACTTGAGCCTCATTGCTGTTAACTCACACTCCTATAATTGTGAGTGGGAGTAAGGAGATGGAGATGACCTAGCAAACACCAGCTGGCTTCTTTAGGAGATTTATATAAGTGAATTTGTGGGTTGTAAAGCTGTCAGCAGGAAGAAACACACAGACCTGAGGAGCCAGGCATTGCTCCACTGCACTAGCCAAGCTCCTGTGCTGTACTGGCAGTTTTGGATGCAGGGCCTGGCTGGGGTCTCCCATGCTCTTCTCTTTGCCCAGTCGGCTGACACTTCCCCAGCTAACTGTGCAGAAAAGGGCTGTCTGTTCCCAAAGAACTTTGTGAACTCATCGTTGCAGGAGCCGCAGATGGGAAGCAATTCACTTCATCCACTTTCCACCACCCACTCCCCAAGAGAGGACAGACTAGTATACCTCTCATTCATGGCTGCACAGCATCCCTCTCCTCTTGCTTACATGGAAAATAGCATCAGGAGAGCATTTGTGTATTTTTAGCTACTTTAATTGAAGTAGCAGCTGAAAACAAGGAGGAGAGCCAGCACAGGGTTGCCAGCCAGCCCTTCACAGGTGCCCAGCAACTGCCATGCAGCCTGTGCCCACAGTCACTGGGCAATTTGGCCATGACATGTTTGGGGTAGCTCTGAGGAAAGACACAGGAGCCAGGAGATGTAAATACTGTGTCCTCTCATGCACAGACCTGGCCTACAGGTAGGTCAGGTTTTCACCCCTGCCATCGTCAGCCTCAGCAGCACAGCCAGTACTTGTCTTCCATGCTGCTGGAGGCTTGACAAGTTTACAGCAATGAGAATCAATATTTACCATATGTTTGTTAGTATTAATAAGTTTGTTAGTATTATGAAAGCATCTCACCCAGAGATGCTTCCTTGACTAATATATGTAAATGCTTCTATCTTAACAAGTAAGAGTGACAAATAAGTGGCAGAGAGTGACAAAACAGCAATAGGTGTCACCCGTGGCATGAAATGAGAAGAAAAACTGCACACTGCTGTCAAGAGATCAGGAAATACAGTGGCTTGGAGAAGCAAAACAAGAAAAGCCGGTGAGTGAGACATCCGAATTGCTCTGAGACCCTGGGAGAAGCTCAGCTGCTGAATTCTTAATGGCCCACATTGTCACAGCCTTCCCTGGTTGACATGAGGTGGGAAATCAGGTCCATGGGGATGCTGCAGCTTGTTTCATTGATGGTTGCATTTCTGAAAGCAGACATGCTTCTGTTCACGTAGCAAAGCAACACGTGGACTCCACTGTGTCTTCTTTGGCCTGATGTCAGAAATTTAGTTCAGAATCCGCATTTGTTCATCTGATTTTTATGCAGAAAGGTAGCTAGGCTAAAGAAAACAGGCCCCAAGGCGCTTCCATGCCACCAGTCACAAGGATCCTCCTACCACAGTAGGAATTGCACAACACATTAAAGATATTAAAAACTACAGCCTTTCTAAATAACAAAACAGGCCATTTTTCTTACAAATCCTCCCATTGCTTGAACTGCTTCCACACACAGCTCTGCCACCAAAGGAAAGCTGGAGCTGCAGCAGCAAACCCATACCCCTTCCCTGAGTGCTGCCGGGCTCTTGGGCTCTCTCCATCACAGCCACTCAGCCCAAGGTGAATACCAGCCGAGACCAAGAAATGTTCACTTGACACTGTGCTAAATCAATGCTCAACAGCCACTGCACAGTAAAGAGAAGCCCGGTTAGCATTCAGTACTCCAACTGGAAGGCTGGCTCTTATCCCAGCCCTTTTCATCTTCCCCTGTTTCAGTGCAAAAGGTCTGTGAGAGAAACCTTCGCCATCGGGGCTTTGTCAGCCTGCCATTTTTATTCCCATGTAAACACCTCCTACAATCATCGCGTTTAGTGGTTGGAATAAACGATTTCTGAAAGGCAGGAGCACAGAGCAGGCTGGCAATGAGGAAAACGCAACTCTGGCCAAGGAAACATGCTTTACAGGCAAAATCTTTGCAGCACAGGAGGGGGCTGCACATCTGGCTAAGGCAGGCCAGCACACAGCTTCAGGAAACAACTGGGCGAGTGCAGCCTGTAGATAGGATTTGAGCTGCATCTTTGAGTAAAGTAGATCCTAGAATCACAGAGTTGTTTGGGTTGGAAGATACCTTATAGATCATCTTGTTCCAAGCCCCCTGCCATGGGCAGGGACACCTTCCCCTGGACCAGGTTTGTTTTCTCCTTGCTTTGCCCAAGTCAGTCTTGAATGAGTTCTTGGTCTGCAAGTGCAGCAGCTCAGTGTCACTCCATTACTGACTGCAACCAACTATTTCTTTGCTAGGCTCAGTGCCATTCTGTGTCTCTGCTGTGACATTAAAGGTAACAGAGCTTTTATTGCTGTTAGGGGTGTGATGAGCATGAAGCACCCAGCTGGACTCCTTATGTGTGTAAAATAAGTGGGCTCAATCTGGAAACAGTTTGGAAGAAAGCAAATGGGAATCATTGCAATGGCTTTCACCCGATTTTACCTTGAAGGGGAAAACACCCTTTCCAAGTTTTGCATGTTACGTGGGAAGTAGTCACACCTCTGAAATAGGGTGGTAAACATGGTTAATCTAAGGACTAACAGTCACAATTAATTCTCTTTGCAGTTTCTAGTAGCTGGAGAGGCTTTCATCTAGCAGGATTTATCCATTTCAAGGCAATTTCCTTTATTATTCAAGCTTGCAAATTGCCTGTTCCTACTGGTCTCCAATGCAAGCCTTTCGAAGTTTAACACATCTGCAGTTTTATGAAGTCATTATTTTTAATTAATAGATAAAGCTTCTCCATTATTCTCAGAATTAACTCCAACTGAGAAGACACAGAGCCAATACATGGTTGTGTGTATTCACTAGGAATTTCTTTTGAAATGCTGTGATTAAAGGTAGAAAAAGGGATTTGGGCTCTACTTGGCAGATACATGGAAATGTAGAGCGAAGTGTTCTTGCTAGATTCTATACGGCTTAAGCAATCTCAGATGTGCTCTGATTTGCTGCCAAAAGGTTTGTGTTCTTCTCTTTAGGCATGTCCAGAAAGAGTGGCCAATGGGTTACATATGTGTGTCCATGGGAGGTGGAGGGGATGCTGGCTGGGGGTTGGCATGGGCAGTGGAGCTTCCAGCACCAGCACATGGTGCCATCCTGCTGGGCTCCCGATGGACGATGTAGGTGAAATGTCAGACATTTCCTCTGCAGTGCAGGGAAGTGTCCTTGGAATGGCAGTGACCTTTCCCTTGGGAATACTGGTGAGCTGTCTCTCTTGCTCCCCACCTTGAGACACCACTACTAGGCTGAGTCTGATCTGGGCACAGAGCAGCCTTGCCAATGAGGTATGAAGATACATGCAAAGCTTGGTAAGGAGACGGAGGTGCAGTAACGAGGGGTTTACTGAAGATAAAGCATCAGGTGGTCAAACCCATCACCCTCAGCTCCAAGACCTGAAACTGCTCTACTCTAGGAGTGGATCTAAGCTGGGAGGTATGGAAGTGTTTCCATCTGGCTCACAGGAGCTGGCCGTGCAATTTCTCTCTGTCCTGTGCTGGTTTGGCAGTGTCTAACCCCGAGGAGCCAGACCGCAGGTACAGCTGAGCAGCAGCCAGCATTCCCATTCTATAAAAGGTCCTGAGCTTTCAATAGTTTAACCCTGCTAGTGAAAGGGGACATGTAAGACTGTTTATCACTGTGGAATGACAGACTGAAGCTTGCTTCATGCCTGCTGAACCTTTCTGTGAAAGGCTGTGCTTTTTAGCTGATACATTTCACTATCCACAGAGCAGACTGTCAAGAATCCTTCCTCATCCCCAACCCCAGTGAGATCCATTCTCTTCAAGCCTGATGCCCATGGTGCAGCATGAACTGACACCCTGGAGGGCCATGCAGAGATGATGCCTGCATGAAGAAGAACATGAAATCCTGGCACCTCCCAGCACAGGCAGCAGCTGCTGCCATGCGGGTCAGCTCAGCCAAAACCTGCCAATTGCTCCTTTGTTCAGCACAAGCCCGAGATACAAGAACATTCTGAACACAATTGGATCAGATGTTCCTTCAGTGGGATGAGGCTGGAAAACTCCAGCAGTGCAGGAAGGCTGGAGCAGACCTAGAAGAGTGGTTGTGGAGCAAGGGGACCATGTCTACTCCCATATAGGTATAAGGTCCTGTGCGACATCCACATTCAGGAAGCACACTGACCTTGCCACGCTAGTGCGGGAATTCAAGGGCAAAGAATAGAGGAAAATAAATAAATGACACAAGGCTTAAATGGGAATTAATTCTGCAGAGCAAAAGCCAACGTGGTGATGACAACTCAGCTGGCAGGGCTAAACTCTGAGTGGCAGCATCGTATCGCTTTGGGCTGAATGCGGCAGTTCCAGTTCAAAGCAGAAGTCCGTGGAGCTGTCAGCAGCTTTGGTGGGATAAAAAATGGTGCTCAGTGATTTTTATGCTCCATTAAATGAACACAAAGAAGCACCTGGGCTATGGTAAATCTAGATAAGAGCAATGTAAGAAATGTGCTTCTGTGACACAGCAGGGAGAGGATGCAGGGAGGTGGTTTGCAAATGTCTGAATTTCACTGAACTCAAGTCGCTGTCAGCTCCTCAGATCCTTCCCATTTCTGTAGCAAAATTCAAGGGCAGTTGAAAGGGACTGGATTAGTCAGAAAGAAGCTGCCTCTTTGCAGCAGCTTCTGGAGTCCATGGCATTACTTGAAAGGCACAAACCCACAGCTGTGCCCTGGTGAGTGAGATGTGATGCGCTCAAGCCGTGCTCCCAGCAGGCAGCACAGGGCAATGGTGCATGAGGCTTGGCTCATGGGGCTGGGGGCAGCTTTTGGAAACAAACTGGAGCTGCTGGTTGGGACACGCTGTTGCCTGCCACTCCAGGGATGAAAAAGGGCAATGGAAGGTGCCCAGGGGTTGAGTTTCTTCATTGTAGTGCCGCATCTGTCAAATCACCGCCACCCTTCAACTGCCACTGCCTTAAGTGAGCGCAACAGAAAGCCACTTACATGGGCATGGGGCAGTGCAAGGGCAAAAGCATTTTGCAGGCTCAACAGATCCCAGAACATGTGATTCTCAATGGGATGGAAATGCCCAGGGCTCCCTAATAGTGGCACAGAGGGCTGGGGTGCAGATCCTGTCACCTTCGAGCTCAGACAAGCACAGTCTGACCTCTTGGGACACAAGGGAGCCACTGCTGTGTCTTAGCAGGCTGCTCGTGCCTTCCATTACTATTCTGAGCTGTTTGAGCTTATGGAAGGTGCTCACCGAGTGCTGAATACTGTTAACTTATTTCCTTGCTGTGCCTCCGTTTCCAGCACAGCGAAGGCTCAGTCAAGTCCTGTGGTGTGGGTTGCATTCATTGGCTAGTTCAGATGAGTTTGCCAGAGCCCGGCAGCCCCCCAAGTCGCCCTGAGTGATGAATGTCAAGAGAAGGGTGAGTCATGCAGAACAGACAGAGAAGCCATGCAAACTGCAGGGGGCCTGGGGTGGCCAAGGAGTTTGGGGGCTCCAACAGCACACATAAGAAAATCACAGCTCCATAAGCTGCTGCCAACCTCCAAGGAGCAGAAGCTGCTGTAATGACAGTGTCACCCGTCAGAGATTAGAGAGGTGGAAATGGCTTTTAGACTGTGACTGCCGGACCCCTTGTGTGAGCTCAGAGAGGCCAAAGCAGAGATAGCAAAGCCCTGCGGTCCCACAAGCAGTTTCTCCTCAGGGAGCTCCCAAGTGAGGGGATGAGCTCCCAGTTTCAGATGAACCATGCCTCAGGCTGTTCCTCCTGCCCCCAGACTCAGGGTTCAGAGCAACGCTTAGTCTGTATTAAGTAGAGGACACATAAAGCACCTGACACTGAGAAATTTAAGACCAAAATGCCCAGCTATAACTAAAAAGTGTAAAAAATTGACCAAAAAAGCCAGTCTACATCAGGTGTAAAGAGCATCAACAGTCCCAAGGCAGCAGCACTGTAATGCTTTACATTGCTGAGGATCTGGCCTCAGAGGGGCTTTCCTCTTCATCTGCAGTGCTGGGGAGGTTTACACAGGGCTGATTGGTTGATAAATAGCACCAACAGGAAGAAAAATGTGGTTAATGCTTGGGTTCTCAGAACTCAAAACCCAGCGCTTTTGTTTTTAACCATCTTGATAAAGACAGGTCTGTGGTAATTTCCTCTGCTGATATTCAGCCTCTGCTCCCACACTTAGAGCCCAAAGCCTGATGTGAAACAAGTTCCTGCACTGCAGGGACAAGCCTTGGATGCTCAGGTCTCATCAGCGGAAACTGAGCTGAGGAAAGGAGGTGAAGATAGGCAAGTGTGGGGAAAGGAAGGAAAGGAGAATAACTGGAGAAATGAAGGAAGATGATGTAGGAGCCCACAGACAAGTGATGGATGGGGTGGAGAGGCATCTCTCCTTGTTTCTCCATATCATTAACTCCAAGTATCCAGACTTACAAGTCTGTTTCTGTTCTGTACTTCCTTTTTTCTTTGTGCAAGAAAGGATTTCTTCAGAGGCATTGGGGCCTCCATTCATGCCTGATTTTTAGCACGTTCATGCTTTGAATTGTGAGGCTTTGCAAATGCCTAGAGAATTATTTTCTATTTCTTATTTTCCCCCAGAAAGCTGAGGTCCTAGTGCAACTTTTCTATTGCTGCAACTGAGGCCATAATCCTTGAACAGCAAGGAACTAACAGGTGGGTAAACGGCATCTTTACGTCTCTCCAGTGGCTCTCAAAGCAGTCTGGTTATACCTGCTACCTTTTCAGCTGGAAAGCTTTCTTCAACACTTGGCATGCCTCTTCTTGTCTAGAAACAGTGGCCTGGAATGGCTGTGCTTCTGCAGTTGCTGTAGTTGAATGATACCTGTTGCCACCACATTGCCAGTGGCTCAGCCCTGTGGGGGCCTCGAAACAAGCATATGAGCACCCCATCCTCTCTAGAAACCTCGTCATCTTATATAGGTTGCCTCTGTTACCTAGCAGGCTGGGTGGAAAACAAGATGGTTAAAGCAGCTTTGACACAAGATGGCAAAACTACCATGCCAGAGCATTTTCATTCAGCCACTTGATGCTACTGGCTGCTAGGAAACCACAAGCCTTGGTCCAAGCTTGCAGTCTGTCTGTCCCCATTCAATGGCTCTGGTGACAAATAACTAAATCTTAATCTGAGTCCCAGCTGGATGTTGGCCTTTGTGTGTGAGAGGCATTAGCAGGACCGGTCTAAACAACAGAGTGTGCCCAGGGTTGCTCAAGCAAGAGGGGAAAACACGGGTAAATAAGAAAAAGGTTACTATGTGAGGAGGGCTCCAGGAATAGGAAACGTGAGCCTTCCTACCCATGCAGCAGCATGCCAAGCGGCTCTGCCCCTTGGAGGGAGGCAAACTGCCTGATAAAGCTGCCCAGCAAAGCCCTTCCTCAGCATAAATGTAAACTCAATCTCACCTTTCCTTAATAACTGGAAGTTTTGTAGTCTCTTTAATGCCTTACTGGCTCCAGACAATGAAAAATGGTTGTGCTCTTTGATACGGCTGAGCTGCTCATAGCAGCACGTGATGAAATTCATCATCTTAATGGAAAGGGTTGTTCCCAGGAACAATCCTGTGTCCTAGCTTCAAGGGAGATCACAAAGAGGAAGGGATAGGGCAGAAGCTTCCAGAAGTCCAAGTGGAGAAGACAGGGTGTTGGCAGGCACTGTAAGCACCTCACAGTATTCAGTCTTATGGGAATATGAGACTGAAAACCAAACACCAAACAAACAAACAAAACAAAAATTAAAAACCCCACAAACAAACAAAAAAACACAACCCAAAAACCAGCTGAGAGCTGGCAAGGTTTAATAAAGTCAAGGAAGTATCACTCAAAACATGAAAATCCAGCCCAAACGCAGCTCGCTCTAAGGAAATCCCATTGGCAACTCAAATGTTTACTTGGCACCAAATTGTACTTCTCATTATATTCTTTGCAAGTAATAAAGATGAAGAAATTGTCTAAAATTGGAGTGACCAAGGGAAGAAGTGCTATTAGCAGTTCATTTCTTGGTTCAGTGAAGGACTCCAAGCAATGTGAGAGCTCCCATGGCCTGGACAGGCTGAATTGCCTTTATGAGAAGAGAGTATTTCCCTGGACATTCACAGAGTGTGACATTGGTTCACACTTGTACAGAAGAAACCTTGGGTTTCAGGGTAAGGTATGACGTTTCATATGACACTTCTTGTTTTGTACACTTACGCTCTGGTTACACTGCAGAGGAAGTTTTCAGGCTGAGGTCTGCAGAGAGCTGGAGCCCACAAAAGGCTACTAAGGAAGGAATCTTCATATATTCCTCAGGTAAACCACATACGTGAACAGGATAAATAAGCCGTTATCTTCACTGAGCAATATTTGCTGCACATAAATGAAAACAGTCAAAAAGCACTTGGAAAGACATCAAAGTTTAGGCTGAAAGCCAACATTGGGTAGTTTTCTTTCTAGCTCTAAAGGGTGAAGTAGCCAAGCTACAGACAAGGAAAGACTGTCACTAAACTATCTCAGAAGACCTCATGGTGGCAAAGTGCCCATCTTTGGTACCAGGAGTTCCCTGAGACGAACCTGGGAATTAGACCTACAAATGATTTTTGGCTTTCTGGAGCACTGTATAACCCCCAAATTGACATGGCCTGAGTAGGAAAAACAAGTGTGATTTCTATAAAGGAGCATCATGCTGGTCGAATCTACTATAATTATTTGACTGTGATGATAAAAACCTAGATACCGGAGAAAGAGAAATCCCTTGGACTTCAAAAATAAACTAAATTAATCAGGCCAGGAGGAATATTGATGAATTTCTAGGGAGCGTCAGACACTCAGATGAATAAGCAGGACGATGTTGTATCGTATGCCAAATACTAGGTCACATTGGCAGGAATGGATTGAACACCTCGTGCAGTTAGAGCGCTGCTGAACTCCAAATTAATGGTAGTGGAATGGATCTGGGCATATGTGCCCGGCTAAATAAAGACTAAGATTCCCTGTGCTCGTCTGGAGAGTAAACAAAATGTTAGCATGCCTAAAGGTTGGGGTAGGAAATATTGTGCTGCTACTGTATAACCTGACGGAGCCCTGACCAATCTGACCTTGCTTAACTCTGGTCATCCTGCCCCAGGAAGGCGCATGCTGGGAGGATGCGCAGCATCTGAAAACGTTCAGAGGCTGAGGAAAACAAACTGAAGTCTGGGACTGTTTGTCAGGGCCCTCGGTGCACTAATAGGCCTTGGCTTTGGGAAAATGAGGAGCTGAGAAGGAATACAACAGAGAGATACACCAGGAAGCTAATTTATCTTTTCTGTAACTTTCCGAAACTTCCATACTGTGATAAAGCATTGATGGTTTTATCAATGGGGAACATTTTACAAGTGTCTTAATGTGGCATATGATGACCTTGTGAGTAATGAAACTCTGGTCCCAAATATGATGGCATTTGCAGCGTGATTGAAGCCATGGATACTCAAGGCTTGGAGCACGGATTGGAAAGGAAGGCGCTGTTTGTATCTCTTCTCACCTGAGGTATTTTTGCCATGTAGCATTAAGGAGCCCTGCCAGCAGCCTCCCTCTGATTGAGATTAACTTTGCTGTTTGTCAAACAGTTCCTCTTGCTGGTTAGCTTCTTAGGCTTAGGAGCAAATGGCATGCCAAGAAAGTGCCAGCTCTTGTACCAGAAGCTCCCTACCAGCATGAACTGAAAGGCCAGGCATCAGTCATATATTCACACACTGTCTGTTGTGACATCTTTCTGCAGAGAGAGCAGTAAAAGTAGTGGCTGTTTCTGCATCTGAAACGTGCTACTGCCTAAAACATCCAAATGCAGCCTTACAATTGCATACCTTGCTTCATTTAGCTGGCTTTTTTCTATAAACATACCATGCACAAAGTCCCCTCAAACTGCAAACTGTACAGCGTCCAGCCTGACCAAGGTCTCTATGTAACGTGACCATGGATGAGTGCTAAGGCAGCTGAGGAGCAAAGCACTGTTTAGGGACAGGACAAAGCCAGCTCTCTGACTGTAAAGAGCATGTTGTGAACATGCTACAGGCATGAAGTCTGAGAAGAGGTTTATGGTGTACTGGTGTGTGATATATGGATCTGGTGCTTAAGGGGGCTGTTGCATTAGCATCCATGGGACTCTATGGGATGTAGCTGAATTATGGAGCCATCGCCTGGGTTTCCAGCAATTTTTCAGGTGTCCTTGGAGGAAATTCAGGGAAGAGATGGTAAATGGAGTTCATCCCTGAAGAAGAGCAAGAGGATTGTGAAAGCTTGGAGAGAGGAAGGGAACTGCTGAAGTGCTGGAATTAATTCACAGCACACCATGCTCACAGCTTCACTTCATCCACCCTCCTCCAGATGTTGTCTATAAAAGGTTCATTCAAGCTTCATTTCTTAGCTAAAAGGGATGATAGCAAAGATCTTTATCCTCTGGTTGGCTACTATTCTGATGAGCAAAACAGAAAAGCACTGCCAGAGAAGAGCCTGTTCTTTTGCTATATCTGTAGCTGTGAGAACACAAAAAGATATGCCTTCGGTATATAATTGCCTGATTTCTCAGATGTCCTTCTGGATGCTGCGTGGCAGCCAACTTTTCCTATCTCCACTTTTAATCTCCAGATTCTTCCAGTTGGGTACCCTGAGTTTTCGAATACAGGCACTGGCACTACAAGCTCTTACTGCTCTGAAGAAATGTATCCTCAGTGTTATTAATCAGTGAATCTATTATCCTGCAAACAGAAGAAGGGTCAGAGTAGGCTGAATGGATCCTTGTACCTGGTGCAGAGTGATCCAGGAACCCAGACGGAGTTCACTGCTCTTTGACGAGGAGATAGAGATTTCTTTAAGCATCTTACAGCTGAAATCCTGCCCATGGCATATGCCACAGGCTCTGTGGCCTGAGAAGGATGGATGTACCCATGGAACACTGTCTTGTCCCTAGTCACAGCTCTTTAGGGGGAGATGGACACATAGCCCTTCTTAGAAAAGAACAAGAGAGACAATATTTGAACTACAGCAGAGCTGAGTATGCTATCTCTCTTCCTACTCTGCTATGATTCCCAACAGCCAGCCCAGGCATCGTTTCACCATCAGGCAACCAGCACCCATAGATCTGGGCAATCCTCAGAGCAGCTCTATCAATCAACTTTGTTGTTAAATGGCCCAAAGCTCCAGACCAGCAGCCTTTTGGGTTTGGGATTTTTGCTTGCCCCAGCACAACACAAGGCTTTTTGCAGTCTTTCTTCCCCTTCTCATAGTGACAAAAGCAACGGGCAAAGAAAACTCACAAATCAAGCTGCTGACCCAGATACAGCGATGGGGACGGGGCAGCATGCTGGGGCTGTGCGCACAAAGAGCTGAAGCAGCGCTTTCGCCAGCCCAGAGCTCTGAAGAGGGGCCAGAGTAAATGAAACCTGCAGGCTGAAAAATGATGCTGAGAAGACCGGTTAGCTGTCTGCATTACATGGTGCTGGGTAACGGGGGGTGATAGCGCACTGGGCAGGTGGCGAGGAAACGTCTCCCTCCTGTACACAGATTAGATGTCTGCTCCTCATCCAGTATTTTTCCACTTTACATGGACCTAGCTCCCAGCTGCAAGTGAGGGAGTGGATGGCCACTGCTGGTGACAGCCTGAGAACAGCAAGGAGGGACCTCTGTCCATGGGGAAGAGCTCAGCACACCAGGCTCAGGCCACGGTGTTCATTCTCACTCTGCAGCTCCCAGCTAGGAGAGCACAGGAAGAACTTGCTCTCCTGGGTTGAGCCAGGAGTGAAGATACAGAGAGAGAGGTGCAGTAGTGACAAAAGAAAATACATTAAATACTGACAGCCTGCAGGAATGGGCCAGGAAACCCAGCCTGCAGAGGGACAGCAGCTGGAGGAGAGAGGCTCCAAAGTGGACATCTCAGGAAGATCTTGAGGAGCATTCCCTGGAGTGTGTCCTTCCTTCTGCAGAGTGAGATCATGTGTGCCCATCACTGGGGAATGGTCCCAGAGCAAGTACCAGAAGATGGCACTCGAGGATGTATAGCAACATTGGAGCTGCACTGGACTGTCATGCCGGGGATGTGCTGTGGACTGGACACACTGGGCATGTGCACAGTGAATCCCACTGAGACTGCCACTGAATTTACCCCTTACCTTGTCCCTAGGGAATACACAGCCTTGGGGCTGCTTAGGGTTTGGCCCTGAGCCAGAGAAAGCTGTGGTGGCAAAAGCACATCTGCGCTTCTCCTGGCTGGGCTTAACTTTGACACATCTGCTCCAGGAGTGGGGCTGTATCTCAGCACTCGCTGTGGCTCTTCCCTCTGCTGTAGAGTTTAACCCAGGGCATGAAACCCTTCACTATCCTGAATTGCCTTTCAGGCTGAGAGAGTTGGAGGATCACTTAAGGCTCTGAACCTCCCATGATTTCTGGCTCTCACAGCAGTGCTCACGCAGGGGGAGCTGACCTTCGAGGCTTCGGGGTTTAAGCCCTGGTGTCTCATGCTCACCATGCCACTCCACACAGGACAAGAAAAGAGGGAGCGAAACAGGAGAAAGCACAAACTAACAGTATGCTGTCATCAGAGGAAGAAAGGGGAAAAATCTCCAGTGAATGCACATGGAAAATAGGGCAAAGTGAAAAACTGACCCAGAGAAAATCTGAAAAACGGAGCAGAGAGAGAGTTCCCATGGAAAAACGTTTTGTGTACAGGGCAAACTGTGGCAGGCCACATCTGGGCCACGTAACACAGCTAGAAAAACAATTGCGAACCAAATACTGCCTCACTCTTGGACAAACCAAATGCACAAAACTTTCATTTACAGGAGCAGGTCTCTGAGCTTTGGGGAGATCTGCAGATGTCAGAGAAACACCCCAAAGAGCTCAAGTCACGACTGTCCCAGTGCGGCCAAGCCCAGGTTTGGTAGGAGTGGGAACCAGGCTGGGGAAGGAGGATGAGGAGGGTTTGCCAGAGCCCAGTCGATAGGGGAGAGCGGAGCAGCCTGAGGCAGGAGGATGCCTGTCCCCTCTAGGGGTCATGGTGGCTTCACTGAACGAGCCTCTCTGGGCCAAGCCTGGGTGTCCAGCGCCTGTCCCTGAGGGTCAGCTTTGCAATGCTCTGGGGACAGCAGCTGCCAGCAGAGAGGTGGCATGGCCTCCCTGGGGATGTGCTCAGAGAGGAAGCGTCATTCTGCAGCTTCACAGCATCTTTAGCTCGGCAAACAGCACAGCAAGGGGCTCCCAGGCTTTGCTGCATCACTGTCAGGAGCCTGCAGTGATTCGCTTTGGTTTGCATGAGCAGTGATGTGGTGTTGAGCTGCTGCCAGCCATACCCAGTGAAGATCCCTCCGGCTTAGCTAAAGGGGTGCTCTGAAACAAAAGAGGGGCCCGAGCTCTCATTTCAGCCTGACAGACCCAGGGGCACATTCACAGTGAGGACACAAAGGTGGGTAAAGCAGAAATAAATAACTTCTCCCACCAGCCGAGTTTGGGCAGTAAGGAGGGAAAATCTGTTTTGCAAGCATGGGATGAGTTTTAACCCACGCTCCATCCTTGCTGGGAGCACCAGGCTGAGGAG
Source organism: Lathamus discolor (assembly GCF_037157495.1). Classification (NCBI taxonomy): domain Eukaryota; kingdom Metazoa; phylum Chordata; class Aves; order Psittaciformes; family Psittacidae; genus Lathamus; species Lathamus discolor. The sequence goes on along the minus strand of NC_088893.1, from coordinate 10,415,592 downwards.
CAGCAGAAATCCCTTGTGTTTGATCCCAGCAGAGAGAGATCTCTCAAAGCCCAGCGACCTGCTGCCAGTGTTTTCAGAGTCACAAGTGCCTCCCTTTGCGGGTGAGAGCTGCTCTCGCTGGCCAGCACAGAGTGGCCAGAGGAAGCTATTAATTTGTTTTTCCATTGAAGCTGAAAAAACCCTGTTTTCTTGCAGTCATGACCAAGAAAGGAGGCATCAGCACAAGGCAAATAAACAGTCATTAATGTGCCTCAGAGATGTTTATGCTTCATTCCTGAAAAACATAGCCTCTCAGTAGTGCAATGCTCTGGGCTAGAACTGGGGAAAGGGTGAGAGCAGGGGAAAATAGCCCAGATGGAGCAGGGGGAGGTTTTCCCTGTCACTCTCTTCCCATGCAAGGGGATAGCCACCGTGAACAAGCATGGAGTCATATCCAGCCACGCAGAGGTGTCATGCAAGAAAGTGATGGTCAGATGTGTAGTTGCACTTCTGCGTTCCCTTCATTTCTATGTTGGGGCTTAACATGGGGCTCACACATCTCCAGCATCCCCTGCCAGAGAATAAAACCCTTATGAGTTTGCCCTGAACAGCCATCCTCAAAGCAGAGGAATGTGTTGTCTACAGTAGGAATGAAGTCCAAGCTTGGAAGAGCCTACAGTGTCTTGCCAACTTTTATCTTCCTTCCCACTCCCACCAAGAGCCTGCGTGCCTCTGGCCTCTGTCACAGCACAGGCAGGACACGTGCAGTCCCAGTGTGGTGATCTGAGTGCAAGGTGTGAAATGGCCAAGCCATCTCCTGACATGTCACTCTCCACGTCCCCAAACAGCAAACCCAACAGTGAGTGCTGAGCCCAGCCTGAGAGGCTGGGATGAAGGGCACATGGCCAGGGCCACATGCCTGACGTGAGCAGGGAGGTTTCTGGAGCGAGGCCTGTTTGCAATGAAATGATCTGCTCTGCAAACTCTATTCCATGTGCTGGGACCCAGTCGGACAATATTTATCCCCTTGGAGATTAAGTGATAAATGGTGACATCTGTAGCTCTGGTCTGTGTAACCCAAGTTGTATAAAACCCACCCCAAAAGACGGACTGAGATTCCTTCCCAGGCTTTGTTTGCTTGCAGCTCTTGCCTGATTCTCACAGGTGCAGGGAGCATGGCAAGGGCAGGTGCTGCGCATCAGCGTGCAGGCTCTAGGGTTCTCCTGCCTGGCTTTGAGTTCCTATTTGAGGGCCTGGGTGCACAGTATACATGAAGAAGATCATTTTGCTGGACTATTGGAGAATCAATCACTGCACTGGACTGTTTCTGAGCGACAACATTCCCAGCAACTGCGTTTGTATCCCCCAAGAATTTACAGAAATATTTGGATAGGACAGTGCTGGATCACTTTGGAAGAGCTGTGATGGCTCTTCAGAGATGCAGAAATCATGGTCTTAACCAGGAGCATTCATCAAACAGCTCTGCATTTCTCATGAGAAACACTGAGCCCCAGTGTCTTGAGTCAGAACCCCCCAAGACCTGCTTGAATTCCCCTTAGGTCAAATACATACTTCTTCCCCCAGACTCTAATGTCCCCTCTTTGGACACAAACCCTCCCATTTCCTGACCTAAACTGGCAAAACTCTCCTTCCATACCCTGTTCCTTCTCACTTACAAAGTTGTTGTGTTTGAGTGTTAAGTAAAGTAATCCCGCTCATAAATTATGTTTATAACATGCTGTCGGATCTTACGGGATGAAAAATACTGAAACAATGTCAGTTATTATTTTTCCCATCACTTCAAAGCAGTGAGTTCAGGCCCCTTTAGGAAACTCTTCTCCATAGTTAGGAAAATGCCACAGTCAGTCTTTATCTCAGTCAGCAAGTCCAGAGCTGTGAAGGCTGTGAACACCACAAGCCCACCCCCCAGACAGGATGGGCTTTCCTGAGATCCCTGATGGGATTTAGCAATGAGCAGGGGACTGAGGGAGGGTTGCGAAGCACAGCAACTGAGTCCTCAGCTCACCGCTCTGTGTGGAAGAAGGCAAAGGCAGATGAAACTGCTTTGTTGCCACCGTCCTTGTGAAAATGGTGCTTTGCCAGTCCCATGGGTGGATGACCTCCTTGGCACTATGATTCCTTGTGCCTCTCAAGAACTTTGTTGCTGTAGTTTAGGTCACACATTCAGGAAAGCAACAGAGAACAAAGTAGAAATAATATGCTATATAAATGTGGGATGTGCTATGTGCAGCCTGGGCACCCCATCTCCAGCACAGGACAAAGGTGCAAGTGCTTCAACGGGAACATAGACAAAATCACAAAGAAACTCAATAACTGGTTATTAAACAAGAAGCTTTAAAGTTCACCTCTTTCAGCTCAGGAAACTGCTTAACTGCTGGTTGCCAGAGGCTGGATGGGGTATTAGGGGAATGACCCATGTGTTGCATGGCCAGTACTTTGCTCCCTTTCCCTCTTTTTGCTTGCTGGCTGTTAGAGGCAAAGGCAGATGTGCAGCACACCCTCAGAGCTGGACTCCTGCTCCTAAATAGTCAGTGAAGGACATAGAATGGCTGAGGCCCAAAATAGGCTCCAGTGCTGGAAAGTGCACAACCAAGAACTATCCCCATGGTGGCTGCAGTCGCCTGCTTTCTGCAGGACAGCCACACAGGGTAAGGGCAAAGATGCAGGTAAGGTAGTAAGTTTGTAGTAATTGATAAAGCATTAAGAAAAGCATTAGGGTAGCAAAGGGACCACTAGAGACATTGGTTGCTGTTTTAAGTGTCATTTTAGCTGGGGAATGTGCCAGAATTGTGTTCCTTGTAGCTGTAATTTTCTGTTTGGGAGCTTTCATCAAAGCAATCAAAGTCCAAGAGCTAAACCACTTTGGATCTCCAACCCTTCCTTCCCCCTGCAGAGCACAAGTCACCCTCATGGACCCCTGAGTGGTGGCAGGAGGTGGCTGAAGAAAACTGAAATATCCCAAGCAGATGGGATCACACTTTTTCCTTTTTTTTTTCCTGGCATCATAAATGGCTCCTGGAAGCAAAAGGTGTAAAAAACAAGGCTGCAGAGCACAAATGCAAAAAGCAAACATGGGCATGCTTGAGTCATCACCCTGCTCCGTGAGGGACACACGGTGGGAATGGAGGAGGTGGAGAGGTGGCAGATGGCCTCTCTGGACCAGCTGGCAAATGGCCTGGTGAGGAAGGTGAGATCTTTCTGCTTCAAGCTTGTGTGAAAAGGCTCTGTCCCCCAGTGCATGGTGTGACAATGGCACAGGGACCCAGCCATGCTTGTGTTATGCCAGGCACCAAGCCCAGTGCTTCCATGAGCTGCATCCATGTGCTACAACACCCCAGTGGTTCCTATTTAAAGCTGTCTTCTGCTTCCATGCCAGGTCCATGCTCAAGGATTGCTCTTTGGAGAGCCATTCCCACCTCAGGGATGCATGAGTCCTTGCTTGGCTGATGTAGATGTAGTCAAACATGGTTTTGGCCCTTTTGTTTTATTGCTGTTTGTCAGACTAGGATAACCACCTCATTAAATCCAACCCTGCCTTAACAAAGCGTTGGCAGGAAGACTGCAGAGATCAGCTTTGTCCCTGGGACAACTTAATCTGCCTTCAGGCTGTAGCTGTTATGGAATAATAAAGCTCCCCTGCTCGGATGTGCTCTACAAAAGGTCACATCCTTTCCCAACACCCTCTGCAGTAGCCCTGGGCTGTTGTGGGAGGGGAAGGGAGTTCCTCTCCCTATTAAGATATGTGTTTCCAGTCCCCTGCTCCCATTTCAGCATATTCCCCCTGCCCTGCCCTGCAAGCCTGCAGGCTGATACAGTTCTGGACTGGCTCCACTGCTGGATGAGCATCAGCCCATCGGAACTCCCACAGCATCGCTGAGGCTGGATGGTTCTTGCTGGCCGTTTTGCATGTGTTCCTCAGGTTTTACTTCTCCACACCATGGGCATCTGTGCACTTGGTGGAAGATGCTGCTTGGGAGGGATGGTGAAGGCTGCTGCTGTGGGCAGAGCAGAGCCTGTGAAGGATAGCAATGCCCAAGGTGAGGAAAGGGCACTGCTGTCCTGGGTGCTCTTGTGTGTCTGTATGTTGGCATGAATGAGCTTTGGTAAAACTGGTCATAAACTGGTATTTGCTCCTACATATAATGTTGATGAAAGAAAAGAAAAGGTGAAAGATGAAAGAAAAGAAAAGATGAAAGAAAATGTATGGTCTTGCTCAAGTTTACTGTGGAAAACATTACCATTTCATTCTCCAAACTTAAAGTTATTGATAAAAAATGCTAATATATTTTTCCACCCAATCTTCCTGTAAATATTCCCAACACCTAAAAATGCATCTTTCCTTTTGGAAAACTGACAGCATATATTTTAGCAAATATTGCTCTTTCAGTGGAAAATATTTCAGCAAGTGCATGCACTTTTCATTGCACATTGACATCTCATGCACTTGCTGAAGTATTTTCCACTGTGGTAGCTTGTTGTTGATTTGATAAAAAGTGGACTCCAAAGGAACGGCTTTGTTGCAATGAAGCTGCTAAGCAGCAGACCTTTCTCAGCTGAGGTCTTTCTCAGCTGTGCAACACATCCATCTCTTTTGCAGTGCTATTACTTCTGCTTTGATCTGCCTTTGCAAAGTTTAATTGACCAGAGAATAATTAATTTGAGCTTCTCTCCCAGTTGCACAACAAAAAGAGTAAGACCAGCCTGAGCTCTGGCACTGGGTTTCCTTACGGTCCCATCTCTACCCTGCACTGACATTGCAGCTCAGGGTTCCTGGCACTGGTCCCTTCTTCGGAAAGGAGACCTTTTGCTTTTCACTATTAGGGGAGGAATGACTGCAAAACTGCGGCTCCAGGAAGACTTCACATGACACAGAGCATGGTGGTCAGTACTGAATGTGAAAGGGGGAAAGATCTTCTTCGGACCCTGTTTCTGAGAAATGTGCCCTGGACTGTCTTGAGGTGCATCACCATCCCTTACTAGTGAGGTCCTTTCTGTGTTCACTACCAAAACCCTGTGTCAACCTGTGGGACAGCTGGGAAGGGACTGTTGGCTGGTCACAGCTGGCACTACATATCCATTAGTGATGGCACAACTGTGCTGGGAACCTCCCTTGGTGTGGTACAAAGCCACTGCTTGTTGGCAGAGTGGCTGGCTGAGGGTAAAGGCTGGATGGGTAAACGACATCCTCAGTAATGAGAAGTCCACAGAGCTGAAACCTGGCCAGCCTAGTGGGAAAAACGCTGACAGGCTGGCTTGGATCTGAAGGGGCTGACAGCCTTAGCCCACAGTGAGAATAGTCAGATGCTGCTGATCAGGTGGGTATTGCTGGAGGAATTAGGACCAGGGGGTTTCAATGCTTCAAAACCACTGCAGTGCTGAATTTCCAGCTTGCTTGGAGCTGACAGCAAATGTCATACGGCCTCCACATGTTTCCCCTATGTCTTCTTATCTAATTGTTCTTGGCCTCAAGACAATCCATGCTTGTCCCTCAAGACATTTGCTACCCTAAAGCTCCCTGGCACATCTGAGTCAAAACCCATGCGCTGTGCTGTGCAATGATGTTGTGATGGGAGAAGGTGACACTGAGGACTACGCTGTCCTCTGTATTCACCTCAGGGCCTCTTGGTCTCTGAAACATCAGGATTGGCTTGAAAGGGACATTGGACACAGATTCTACATAGTCACATCTTAGGCCACAAGGTTGGATGTGTTTTATCTTCTTGATGGAGGAGGTGGTCGGACCAAGATTTTTCCTTCCATGTCTTGCAGAGTAGCTTTTATTTGAGAACCCTTTAATCCCACACCATATTTAAGACACTTGCTCCCAAGGACTCACTGTGTCAGCAAGAAAGGAAGTCTGTAGAAAGGCAATCGCCATTTTTCAGCTTTGAAATACTGTCCCCAGCTTTGATGGACTTCTGATAATACCTGTGCCTTCCTTCCATAAAACAGTTAGGATGGTCACTGTGGAAGCATGCAGATCTGGGGGACGTTGGGTGTGTAGGAAATGAGGACATCAGAGGCTCTTTCTTCAGCCTGAGTGAACAACATGAGCTAACAAACAAGATACTTCTGGAGAACTGAGTCATCTATTTTATGAGGTTTATTGGAGGGCGGTAGGGCTCTTCTGCTTCGAAACATTATTCCATTGTAAAGAACCCTGCCTTTTCTCTGCAGAGTTGGTGTTTCCATGAATATTTAATATTTAACGGGAGCCAGAAGTAGCAATGTACAGTCAGCTTGCAATTTCATCCAGAGGAAAAGTGATCGTACTGGAAAACACATGTAACACATGTCATTTCTTATGAATTATGCAGTACCTAATAAATTGCTAGATACGGACTTAGCTCAATTGTTTCATTTTTCCTGTGCACAACAGAGTGGAACTAAGCTCTGCCAGATTTGGGTTTCTTCTGTTTTAATCCCTCTGCGGGGAGCATTAGAACGTTTCTTATCAGGGACTTATAAGCAGAGTGAGAAATAACCCTCCACACTTCTCACTGACTCCTGGACCTTGATCAAAGGATATTCGCTGTGGCATAAAGTTCAGTAATGCCTGACTTGGAAGGAAACTCGTTTCCTGACATGAGTTCTTCCCTGCCTTGTTCTGGGATGCACTCTTTATCCCTGGATCTCCATGTCTTTATATCAAGGGCTTTCTCCTCTGTTCAGATTTATCCTTCACTCCAGGGTAGAGCCGCAAAGGAGACTTCGCTGTTAAACTGACATTTGTCCTGGTGGGTTACAGTTATTCGGAAGAATGAAGTTTGTGGGAAAAGGAAATTATTTACACATTTTGGATCAACTTTTATGAAAAATCCCCCCTCTGAGATTTCCCTTCCCCCCCAGGTGCTGAAGGTTTTCATTTTAGCATTTCAAAAGAAGCTTTTCACCCTGATCGTTCAGAATCACCACTTTTTTCCTATGACCTAGTATTTGAGAATAAGAGTGAAAAAGAAGGACCAATGTTCCCCAGACAAAATGAGTTTCTTGTTTTGGGTCTAGTTCTTTATCATTGCTGGGGGAAATGCAGTTCTGCTTGGGCTGAGTTAATTCCTTTTTCTCTGATTTATTTGTTCACCAACCAAACTGAAATATTGGCTGTTCCTACAGCTCTATTTGCAAATGAGCCGGAAAAGCTCCTTATTCAAACAGTAGAACCGTAAGAAATATCCAAGGGATCTCAGATGGAATAGCACCAGGGGACAGCACTTTGTATAGAAGTATTTCTCTTTTTTTTTAGTACAGAATTCCACCTTTTGCAAAACAGAAACACGATGCCTGTGATATAGAAATGGCAAAGGCTTTTTTTTTAAGAGGGAGGCCTGAGCAGGGTAATATAAACCACTCGATGTGCCAAAGGTGGTTCATGTGGTCCTGGTAATATCATAGAATCATAGAATAGTTAGGGTGGGAAAGGACCTCAAGATCATCTAGTTCCAACCCCCCTCCCCCCTGCCATAGGCAGGGACACCTCACACTAAACCATCTCACCCAAGGCTCTGTCCAACCTGGCCTTGAACACCGCCAGGGATGGAGCACTCACAACCTCCCTGGGCAACCGATTCCAGTGCCTCACCACCCTAACAGGAAAGAATTTCCTCCTTATATCCAATCTAAACTTCCCCTGTTTAAGTTTTAACCCGTTACCCCTTGTCCTGTCACTACAGTCCCTGATGAAGAGTCCCTCCCCAGCATCCCTATAGGCCCCCTTCAGGTACTGGAAGGCTGCTATTAGGTCCCCACGCAGCCTTCTCTTCTCCAGGCTGAACAGCCCCAACTTCCTCAGCCTGTCTTCATACAGGAGGTGCTCCAGTCCCCTGATCATCCTCGTGGCCTCCTCTGGACTTGTTCCAGCAGTTCCATGTCCTTTTTATGTTGAGGACACCAGAACTGCACACAATGCTCCAGGTGAGGTCTCACAAGAGCAGAGCAGAGGGGCAGGATCACCTCCTTGGACCTGCTGGTCACACTCCTTTTGATGCAGCCCAGGATACGGTTGGCTTTCTGGGCTGCGAGCACACACTGAAGCCTGCTCATGTTCATTTTCTCATCGACCAGCACCCCCAAGTCCTTCTCTGCAGGGCTGCTCTGAATCTCTTCTCTGCCCAACCTGCAGCTGTGCCTGGGATTGCCCTGACCCAGGTGTAGGACCTTGCACTTGTCATGGTTGAACTTCATAAGGTTGGCATCAGCCCACCTCACAAGCATGTCAAGGTCCCTCTGGATGGCATCCCTTCCCTCCAGCATATCAACCGAGCCACACAGCTTGGTGTCATCGGCAAACTTGCTGAGGGCGCACTCAATCCCACTGTCCATGTCATCAATGAAGATGTTAAACAAGACCGGTCCCAACACCTATCCCTGAGGGACACCACTCGTTACTGGTCTCCAGCCGGACATCGAGCCATTGACCACAACTCTTTGTGTGCGGCCGTCCAGCCAGTTCTTTATCCACTGAGTGGTCCATCCATCAAATTGATATCTCTCCAATTTAGAGAGAAGGATGTCGTGTGGGACAGTGTCAAACGCTTTGCATGGGGAACACCCATAGCATGGGAAACAAACAAGAGGAATTAGAGATGTGTGTATGTCTATGGGTGTATGATATAACAGGCATCACAGAAACATGGTGGGATGGCTCCTATGACTGGAGTGTTGGAATGGAAGGTTACAGGCTCTTTAGAAAAGACAGGCCCGGCAGGCGGGGAGGGGGAGTTGCCCTTTATCTTAGGGATAGGCTGGAGAATATGGAACTCTGTCTGGGGGCAGGTGAGCAGTTTACAGAGAGTTTGTGGGTCAGGGTTAAAGGGAAAACAGCCGTGGGAGACATTACTGTGGGGATCTGTTACAGGCCGCCTGATCAAGGAGAACCTGTGGATGAAGCACTCTATGGACAGATAGGAACAGCCCTTGTTCTCATGGGTGACTTCAACCACCCTGACATCTGTTGGAACAATGGTATGGCCTGGCATAAGCAATCCAGGAGTTTCCTCGATTGTGTGGAAGACAACTTCCTTCTGCAAGTAATAGAGGAGCCAACAAGGAGAGGTGCCATGCTTGACCTTGTGCTCACTAACAGGGAAGGGCTTGTTGAGAATGTGGTACTCCAGGGCAGCCTTGGATGCAGCGATCACGAGATGGTCGAATTTGAGATCCCCAGGACAGTGAGAAGAGCGTGTAGCAAGCTCACTGCCCTGGACTTCAACAGAGCAGACTTTGGCCTCTTCAGGAGCCTGCTTAGTAAGGTTCCATGGGATATAGCCCTGGAGGGCAGGGGGCCCAAGACTCTTGGTTGATATTCAAGGATCACCTGCTACAAGCTCAGGAGTGCTGCATCCCAACTAGAAGGAAGTGCAGCAGGAGGGCCAGGAGACCTCCTTGGGTGGATAAGGAGCTGCTGAGGAAAATTCAAAGGAAAAAAGAGGCTTATATAAAATGGAAGCAAGGACAGGCGGCCTGGGTAGAGTACAGGGATGTTGTCCGGGAAGCTAGGGACCAGGTTAGGAAGGCTAAGGCCCAGTTAGAATTAAACCTAGCCAGGGATGTTAAGGATAACAGGAAGGGATTCTACAGGTACGTAGCAAACAAAAAACAGACTAGGGACAAAATAGGCCCCCTGAGGAAGCTCTCGGGAGAACTGGCTACACAGGATTTGGAGAAGGCTGAGGTGCTGAATGACTTCTTTGCCTCGGTCTTCACTGGCAAAGTCTCCGACCGCACCACCCAAGTCTTAGAAGGCAGACGCAGGGACTGTGAGAATGCAGACCTTGGGCCCACTGTAGGAGAGGATCTGATTCGAGACCGTCTTAAAAATCATGCTTAAATCATCATGCTTGCTGGTGCAAAGAAGTAATGGGCTGTGCAAGCAGGGCGGAAGGGAGGGACCTTGGGATCACTCAGGCTGATCAAGAGTCAGCCCAAGCAACTGAGGCACTCCATGACAGGGCTTTGGCTCTGTTTTTCCAGAGTTATTTTTACTCCTAATGAACCCTTGGTCCTGGTGGAAATGAGCTCAGTAGTACAGTGCTTCCTGCGGTTACCTGCCAAGCCAGAGGCACCCATCCCACCTCTCCTAACCCGCTAACCCCAGTGTGCTGCAGGACCCTGCCTGGGCACTGCACCCACTACAAGACCTACCATGCTTCCCAGTGGTGTCTGTGGCAGAGCATGTCCAGGGTCCGGGTGCGGGGACATGCTGCAGATGGAGGGCCAGCACAAGGGACAGCCTCCCTGTCTAGCTCTGGGGACCAGTGCCAGCAGGCTCCTCACTGCAGCCCGATGCAGTGGCTGCTGCCTCATCTCCCAAGACACAGCCAGTGTCCAGCTCTAGGACTTTAATGTGTGTCTCTTCCTGTAGTGCCTAAATTGCTCAGGGCTCTGCCAGCCTCCCCAGAACCACAGCAAGCATGTCTGTACATCCTCCCAGAGGACATTCACACTCCTAAACCATTTCCCAAGGGAGTGCTTTTGTTTTTCCTAAATAGCTGAGTGGATTTGAGAGCAATTTCACAGAAAGCCTGGAATAATCGGGTCTATTCCACTGCTACGTGGACACAACCATGACTTCATTTAACTCCTGGGACATTGAACTCATGGGAGGTTTCAGTTATTTGCAACTGATTATGCGTCAGAGGGCCTCGGTGAATGGAGATGGCTTAGCAAGCCATGCCCTACCTTTCCTGTGGATAAAATGCAAGTAGATATCACAAATGGATGTGTTATTGGCAGTAGACCAGCAAAGGTGGAGAACAGGTCCCCCTTACCTGTGTGGTGCCCTCCTCTTCCCCCACACCAGCTCCTAGTCTCAGCTCCCAGTCTCCGCTCCCATCCTTGGGAACATGCCCACTAGGTCTCTCCATGGACAAGATGAATGCAGTGTCTTCTCACTGGATTCCTGCCTATTTCTGTCGAGGGATGGGAAAACGAGGTGGGAACAGTTCATTAGCTTAATCTTTCCCAATGAACCTGTAAATGTGCTGGGTGTGGGAGGGTGGAGGAATCAGGGACACAGGGAAATTCCTCTCTAATTCCCCAGGTCCAGGGAACATTACAGCCCTATCCTGGAGCACCGTTTCCAGCAGGGACAGTATAAACAAGTCAGCTTTAATTTCATTAGCTCGTTGATGCTGTTCATTAGCCTAAATGAGACTGGCATCCTTTTGATGCCTGTCCAATATGGATTGTATCTCTCCCTCCCTCTCTCTCTCTCTGGTTGGAAAAGCCATCAAGAGCTCTATTCCTGGCCTGTAAATAGACAGAAAAAATTCCTTGTTGATGAACTTTTTCACTGGCGAGCCAGCAGCCAGCACAAGGGAAGCAGCTGAGAAAGCTCCATGATCAGAGCTCAAACTTTCTGCAAACCGAGGCTGGCTTTTGCAAGCACAAAGCCCCTGCACTCAGTGGTGAAATCCCATTGCTTCTGCGAGACCTCCAGTCCTGGGTGAGCCTGGGGTTGTGCGCTGGGAATGTCTGAGCGACCTGACTGCTGTGACCTCTGTTTTGCGTCTGCTCATGGGTGGCTTTCTTGTCAGCTACCTTGGAGCCGAAGAGGATGCAAGGCAAGGAGAAAGGAGAAGAAAAATCAGGAGAAAAGGGGAGCAATGGAATTAAAGCAAGGCAGGAAGGGACCGCATGCAGGGCATCGTTATCCTGGATTTGGCTACCAGTCCATCCCCATCCACTATCTTCATTATCCTGTCCGTGGCCAGATGCATTACAGGAAACATTGGTAGGGATGGCACCCCAAAGAGGGAGTTTCTTCACCACCGACACTGTATGTCCTGCTGAATGCAGCTTTGTGCGTGTGTGTGTATGCTTAGAAGAATGAAGGAGCTAGTGCCATTGGCATGCCCTGCATGGTGGAAAACCTTCCAGGCATCTCCTTCCCTTTTCTCTCCCAGTACGAACCCAGCTGTATCTAATCCAGGAGACTTAAACAGTTCATAAAAATGCATGTGACAGAATGGCATAACAAATACCATTTTTTCTGGTTTTGTGCAAGAAGGATGGAGAAGGAAATTAATGTATATTGATATAATAACGATAGGCCTATTGTTTTTGTAACGGCTGTGTCTGTGGCAAAGAAACTGATGCTCACAGGGGTCTGTGCCTTCAGCCTGAGACACCCATGACGACAGGCAGCAGCTTTTCTTTCTTCTGCCAAAAAGAGCTGAATAAAAGACCTTCATTATTGCAGGGTGTGGTGGTGACACCACGCATGATATCACCGCCTCACCAGTGCCAGCACCTTGGTCTCATGGCATAGCTCAATGTCTTTCCAGGTGTGGCATCAGGAGATGGTATCTCCCACACCTTGCCTTGTCCTGCCTGAACATCACAACGTGACACCGACTCTTTGCCCAGACCTTGGTTATTATGGGAAAAGGAGCTGCTCTTGGCTTCAGCTCCGCATTTCAAACTGATGTCGGCAGTGCTGTTGTAGAAGTCTTCTTCACTTTTTTAAAGCCAGTCCTTTGGTACGGTTATTTTAATCACTCTGTTCACTGTTAGATTTGCTGTCTCCACAAAGCTTGAGCCAAAAAGGTAGATGCCCAATCTCACGCTTCAGGTCACAGCACTTAAAGTAAGAAGAGAGGTAACACGAGAAGGTTAGTTAGATTTTCTGAGATCTTTCTATGTCATGAACGTTGCTATTAATGAACATTGATACGGGAAATAATTATTTTTTAATAATGAAGATTTCTGTCTTGAGCATCTCACTGTAAGGTTCATTTTGCTTCACCAGTGCAAAATACTCATCCTTTGCCTGAGAAAGACTCCTTGTAAGAGGGACTCAGTTCTTATAGGGTTATATGGGAACAACAATCATGGATGTGGGGGCTTTCCAGATTCCTGGGTCCATGTTTCCACCCAGGAGAGTTCAGGGCTATGGGTGAAGAGAGGAGCCTTGCAGGAAGCAAATAATAGGCAAGTCAATCCAGGCTTTATTCTTACACATCTGGTGGCTAACAGCTGGTAGAAACTCCAGATGACACAAGCTAGGTCCCTTTCCTGGGATGCAGACAGACATTGCATTTACTATATAGGTTTTGTAAGAAGAGCTAAACCCAGCCTGCAGCAGACCAGCCCAATGACGAGTTTCCTGTACTTGCTAGGTAGCCAGCAGCTATTGCCTTCCTAAACACCTCCATTTCCCATCTGAAGAATGGGATCATGAAGCTCATCTCCTTTGCAAAGGGAGTTGAAGTTTACTGGTGAAAACCAGTGGGTGAAATTCCCTTCTGCACTCCTGGAGAAAGCTGCAATGCTTGCACAAAGTATGAGCTTTGGAACAATTGCTGCTAGATTTAACTCTGACATTCTCCTCCTTAGTCATGGGGAAGATATCATGCAACTGTCTTAAATTACAACTTAATGGGATTGTTTTAGTAATAGAAATGAGTTGGTCCCCAGGAGCCAAGATTTCTCATCTGCAAGTGCTGGAAAGCTTGGATCTTTTCCTTGCATCCTGTAGCAGCCTGGGAAAAGACAGTGTGAAAGAGGCAAGAGAGCACTTCTCTCTTGGACTGCCTGACATCCAGGTGAGGAGCTTGTCCCGGATTGTACTCCAGAGCCAGTGGGTAGGGTACAATACGGCTTTGTTTACAGGGGGGATAAATTTTCAGGAAATTTCCAGGCTTTAGGCAAAATTATAATTTTCTTAGTTTTCCATAGGCTGGTATCTGTGAGCGTCCTCGAAAGATTCGATGCTGTGAATGCTGCCTAAGGGGCTCTGTCTCAGAGCTGAGCCTCTCTTTGCTGTAATTAGCTCAAAGAGTGACAGGATTAATGCCTGGAGCCTGGAGATCAGTTGGCAGTTGTTCGCAGAGGGTAGAGGGAGATGCTGGCACAGACAGTCCCACAGCACCAGGTCCCTTCATTGTGAATTGCCAGCTTTCCTGGGACACTGATTTGCCATAAATTCAGGAGCCTGCTGGGCTCTGGAATGGGGAAGCTCCCTGCACAAGGGAAGCTTTATCCCTCAAGTGTGAAATTACTGCACAGAGGAAATGAAGAAGGAACTTTAATTCATGTGATAGCTTTGCTGTGAGAAGATAATCCATGTTTCCCCTATGCAAAATGCTCCGGGCATACTAATGACCCGCAAGCGTAGGTGCTGCTGTTAGGTTTATCTTTTGTTGTTGGAATGAGTACTTATCCTGGACTGAACTTATTCGGGACACCAGCCAGTGGCCAGCAATGAGCCTACCAGGAACAGGAAATTGTCCCTGGGTTTTTTTTTTTTTCAAGAAAAATACTCTGAATCTGACATTTCTCACATTTTAGCAAAAATGTGAAAGTTGATATAGGGTGAAGATGCTCACTGACACGGCAGGTATCATCTCCTAAGCGCTTTTTTCTGGGCACTAAAGATAAAATAAGCTGGTGCCAAAGAACATTTTTAATTTGCTTTTCTTTCATTGCATTAGACACAGACTAAATAGAGAGCGAGTTCTCTACTCCCACTCTTCTGTCTCATTAAATACCAGGAAAGTGAATAATGCCACCGCATTAAGTGTGTTTTCCATCAGCTAACAAACAATCGCAATCAAAGCAGGAACAGAGGTGTCAGCAAAGAAGCAGCACTCCCTAAAGCAGAAAAGTCTCCGTCCCCCTTGGGGCCTGTAGGAAAATCGTGAGAAAAAACCAGGTTACAGCCTTATCTGATCTGTAATTCCGAGTGATGTTGGAATTATAAGGAATTAATGCAATAAATGGTTCTTTTGCACAAAATAATTGCTTGAATTCTAGTTTGCTGCCCTCACTGCTCTGAGTTGTTTAGCAAGATGGAACAACTCAGGTTTAAAGAGAGTTCTGGAGATTGTGTAGTCCAGCCCTGCACTCAAGACAAAGAAACTGAAAGTCTTTTACTACTCAGACAAGTCAGTGGTTGCACTTTGATTTGGAACAATTCAAGTGAAAATGCCTTCAGTGAGAGCATTATCTCCTCTTCTTCTCCTTCTTCCCTATCTCTTCTGCCCACAAAGCTGGTTGAGCCTGGGCTGACACAGCACGAAGGTCAGAGGAGGAGGCAGAAGGTGCTGCCTTTGCCAGCGCAGCCCGGCGACAGGAGGTAGGCAGGCATGACATGGGGAAGACCCAGCTTCCACAAGAACTGAGTGTTTTCAGGTTCAGAGGTTATTAGGGGTTTTCCTAGAGATCTCTCACCTATGCAGCAGCTCTGCCCACCTCAGAAAAGCAGCCTCGTGTTGCGAGTCTGAGCTGAGAGCAGTTCTCCTAAGCAGGAAGCCACCAGCTGCGTTACCAATGTGTTTTCATTGCAGCTCCATTTTGGATATTAACCAGCTTCTCCGAGGAGCTCCTCTGAATGTCAACCCTGTTTCCCAGGGATGAGTACATCTCAGGAGCTGCTGTCCATGCTGGTAATAATCCAGTACTTCAGTATATAAAGTGCAAATCAGGTTTCAGTCTGAAACAGGAGCAAAGCATCTCACTTTGGGTTCCTGCAGCCAACAGCTCATGCAAATGATTTATTGCCTGAAAATGGAATAATTGCCCAATTTTTTTCTTGGCTAATGATGCTCTTCACTGAAAACTGACTAATCATAGTAATTGATATTCGGATCAGATTGGATTTACATTTCTGTGTCCAGCAGCAGACATCTGTCTCCCACTCCTGCTGGTGTGACTCAATATCCCTTTCCACTCACCATAGGAGAGAGATCATGCTGCCTTTCCAGTACCCTCCAGAGCTGCACAACGTTTTGCCAAGAAAATGCCCTTTCACTTGCCATCCCTCAGCAAAGTGGCTGACCTGAGAGTCAATAATGCCACTTAGCACCACACTGGGGAATTGCGGGCAACTTCTGCGCCTTCAGTTATTGAAACACAGAAGCAAAGCTGGACTGTTGATGCAGTGTGGGAAGTGAGTGGTATTACTGCAAGTATAACAACTCCTGTACACCTTGATTATCATTCTGTAGGAAAACATTATCCAGCAGCCAGGACCAATCTGAAGAGTTAAACATCTGTGATATCTGTTCATCTCTTTTCTGCAGGCAAGAGAAGCTTTATGAGCTTACCATCTACTAAGCAGAGGTCATAAGAGTCTTATAAATACAGTGATGAAAAATTGATGCAGCAATTTTCTATGCTATAAAAAATTACAGAGTAATCTTGAGTGGAACATACGGAAACCTTCTAGGAATATAAAGTTTCAACTCACTCATCAGGGGATAGCCTAGGGAACCTTTGGAGCATTGTGTAAACGAGATCAGGACTTCACTTATAATCACCTGGCACTGAGGTTTAACTTGAAGTCCTGGCACTGAGATAGGGAACTATCAAATCCATGAATTACTATTTTTAAGTAGAAGAAATGCTTGTGGGTTTATATTACACTGGAGACAGGCATATTTGTCCTGATAGCTATTAGATGTCTACTAAAGCTACCCTCACAGTTTAAAAAGAGCAGCCTTTTCAGAGCAAACTCCATACTAGCAGGTCTGGTAGAAAGACAAGTTGAAAAAATGGTCAAGTAACATCATTAAATTGGCAGATAATAATATTTTGTTGTGAACAGTGGGTAGAATGACTGTATATACATAGGGCCCAAATTACTCAAGGTCTTAGATTATCTGTGAATTGTTTGATATTTTATACATAGCACATGGTATTGAAAAAACATAAAAATAAATATCTACATCTGCCAGTAGAGCTCATACAACTGTACCTGGAAATAGCCCAGTTACTTTCCAGTGTATATAGAAGGAGCACCTGGATGGTAATGGTCAGCAAATATTGCCTTATTGATGGCAACTGTTGTCACCATTAGCAAAAGTAGATGGAATAATGAAACATTAATGCTGACATTATCAGATACAAAATGTGCAGTGTTGGCTGACAAATTAAGGTGGCTCCAACCCGAACAAATTTTTTAGGGAAAAATTATCTGATAAAAACACGACAAAATTCACGATTCTCTTAGTGAATATAGGCCAGCCCTGCATTTCTGCACACTAGATGATCTTAAGGTCCTTTCCAACCCTAACTATTCTATGATTCTATGATTCTATTATGTTATTGTACATGTCACTGTCAGAAAATGCTTTTTTAATGTTATGTTAGTATTATCTATAATATTATATCTTGTTCTAAAAAAAGAAAATCAATTTTAAAAAGCCATTAAGGCTAATTTCTCTCCTTCTGCTGTAAAGGTTTACAAGTCATAAAGCGCCAAGAGACCCATAATAAATATATGACATAATAAAGGCCTGATTACAGATCCACCTGAACTGAGACCCAAACCCTTATGTACACGGGAGGATGAGCCTCTTCCCTAAACAATTCATGCAAGCGTTGCAGTAAGTACCCAGTGGCTGAAAAGGAAAGGAATCAGGGAATAAATTCTGGATTTGCCAACTCTTTTATTCAAATCATCTTTCCCCCCACGATGTTATTCTCAGGGGTGGCTGATTTGAGCTGGGTGAAATATGCCAAAATGCCATGGTTTCTCCCTTTATACACCATAGGAATTTGGTTCCTGTTGACAGGTTGCAAGTCATTAGCATAGACAGTCTCTTCAGGAAACAAAAACATCCTGGCCCCAGATAAATGTTGTGAAAGTTCTTGGCATTCTGGATCAGAGCAGCAGCATGTATTTTATTCCCTAGGACAAAGTGTCCTACTTTGGAGAGGAGGGACACTCCTAGTCTTGGTCCAGTTCAAGGCCCAGAGCAGCAGAACAGGTCAGTCTGGCTCAGAATGAACAGTACATTCAGCCTGTAAAAGCGTTGGTTATTTGCCCATAACTGGTGCCAAGGCTCAAGGAACTGGTTGCTAAAGCCAACAATCAAAGAAGAACACCCATGGAAATGCATCTTCTTGGCCTTGAGTATTTTTAAAGCAAAGAAAGCAGGTCATTTTGCTATGGCTTTTGGGCGACAGGAGTTGCTGGTCCTTCAGGGTTATTTGCTCATACAAGATTCGATTCGCATACAAGGGTGCTCACAGTTACCCTGAGGCCTCACAAGTTGTGATGCTGTCAATGTGATGGGGCTGGAATGTTGGCTTTTATATCAAGCAACCAGTCCCCAGCCAGAAACACTGTTTTCTACAGCTCAGAAACACTCAGCAATTAGGAGAAAGGAGGAAAATTAAAAATAGGAACCTCCAGATCTTAGATAGTGAAAAGAAATTAACAACCTTCCGTTTTGCTAACGGCAATCTCCAAATCGTCCTTAATTGACTGCGGTACTGCTGCGATAGGAATGCTGCTGGCAGCAGGTTTGCCCGTCTTAGCTGCTCTGTGGAAGTACCTAGACCCTTCAGTCATTGGGATGCCAAGTTTGGAAAATTGAGCTATACAGTCCATAGAAAACAAAAACAAAAAGCAACAAGGGAAAAAACAAACAAACAAAAACCCCCAAAAAAATCAAAGAAAAAAAAACTAAACAAAAAAAACCAAAAAAAAACCAAACCCACAAAAAAAAAGAAACCCAACCAAACAAGTAAAAAAGCCACGATGAGACCCTGTCTGTACAACTGCCCAGCCTGGCTGGGGCTTGCAAAGCTCCTGCCTATGTCTCAGCCCAGCCTGGCCTCTGCACATCCAGTGGGTCCTCAGATCCACCTCACCCCAGAGCCCCAAGCTGCCTCTGAAGCACAGCAGAAATAGGTGCCTGTTGCAGGGGCTGTACCTGGGCATTTGTCAGAGCTTCAGGGTCCCCATCGGACGCACACCATGTTTGATGAGGGAAAAGGTATTTCACTATGTGTTGCTTTGATTCACTTCCAGGGATGAGCTGCAGGGCTGCCTGCCCAGCAGGAGCCAGTCCCTTGTGAAGCCGCTGGACAGCGAGCCCCCATAATGGCACAACACTAAGCCCACCACCATTGCCTGGGCTGCTTTTATATCAGGCGCTTCAAATTGCAGGTTCCCAGCTCCTTTTCTGGAGGTGTGTCGCCCAGGCTCAGTAAGCCTTGTTGTGGGGTAGGATACATGCAATAAACAGGTTTTTGAGGTTGATTTAATGCCTCATGTCACTCCAGCTACTAATCTATTCATGGTGGTTTATTGCTGTGTATACCACAGACCGATAAAGATTATCACTGAATTAATTCACATCTAGTGTGTTATTAGGCTTGAAGCCAAGTGCTCTGTGTTATCAGTGTGAATAAATACTCGGAGTAATTTCTCAATGAGCTTATCTCAAATGGACTTCTAAAGCAAAACCTTTCTAAATAAACTATCTTGAAAGTAAAAAGAACAAATGGTACTATGTGTGTTCAGAGTGTCATGCAAGAACTTCTTGCATGACATTGGATGTTATCTAACTTGTTTGTGACAGGGCCTAGGGTGTCTGTTGCCCAGTAATATTGCCAGTTCTCTAGACTGAGCAGAGCTTCTCCCCTGGCCCCTTCATCTGCATCCTCTTTCCTTTTCAGGCTAGAGAAGAGAAGGCTGCGTGGAGACCTCATAGCAGCTTCCAGTATCTATGCTGGGGAGGGACTCTTCATTAGGGACTGTAGTGACAGGACAAGGGGTAATGGGTTCAAACTTAAACAAGGGAAGTTTAGATTGGATATAAGGAGGAAATTCTTTCCTGTGAGGGTGGTGAGGCACTGGGATGGGCTTCCCAGGGAGGTTGTGAATGCTCCATTCCTGGGGGTGCTCAAGGCCAGGTTGGACAAAGCCTTGTGTGGGATGGTTTAGTGTGACGTGTCCCTGCCTATGGCGGGGGGGGGTGGAACTGGATGATCTTCAGGTCCTTTCCAACCCTAACTATGCTATGATTCTATGAAGGTGCATGTGGGGAGTGTGCATCCTTCTTGGTCCTTGAGCATTGACCTGCAAGCACATTTGTCTTCCCATTTTCTGTCTTGTACTTTCTCAGCAGAGCATTGAGACTTCTCTTGCATTTTCAGCTTCTAATCAAGAGCAGTGAAATGCTTTCCCTCACTGCTGACTCTTCTTAAGGAGTAGACAGTTAAGAGAAACTAAAGCTGCAGGGGCTGGTGATGATAATACAGCTCAAAAGAAGCCAGAAATATTTGGGCATTGCCCAGAATAATTTTATGTTTGTGCAAATGACAGAAAGTTTCCATCACCTGCTAAAAATGATGCTAAAAGTAACTATTCTCAGAGTTGCATATCTAGAGACCTGAGTGAGTGACAGGGGTGCTGGCAGTTTGGAGGCCTTCACCTATAAGAGCAAGGAACAGAGATTCAAAAATAGGGAAAGACCAGGACCTTTTTGATGCTTCAATGTTGTCAGCCAAGAACAGGCAAGATAAATATCTCTCTTCCCTGTATTGCAACTCCCAGTGTTAGAGCTGTATTCTTATTGTCCAGGTCCGTACCAAAAGGTTCTGTATGGCATAGTCTTGCATTGGAGAAGAAAAAACTTTCACTTTCCTTTAGTATGGGATATACATGAGTTTATCTAATCCGTTTCCCTGTGGAAGAGTCCTTCTGCAGGCAGTACAGGGAGATACCCCAGCAGTGAGGCTGGAAGCAAACTTCCATGTAATACATAGCAAAGGAGCATCTTGTAGACATGGCAGAACCTCCAGCTTCTGTGTGAGCTGGAGGCTCTTTCATTTAAAATGCTGGAGGGGCAGGCTGGATGCTATCACTGTGCCTGCTGGGGTGCAACAGGGGATCCTCAATGAGCATCTGTAGGTTCATGGAGCATCCATCACTTCAAGACACAGGGGTGTTGCTCAGTGAGGGTGCTGGGAGAGAGGTGTGTCACTGGGCTAATGGTTTTTCACAGCAGTGCTTCACAAACAGTCTCTCAAGTCAGCCTGTGATTTATTAGGAGAAGGGAACTTGGCCTGCTTGCCTAGCTGGGCCCAGTCCCACTGTGGAACTGGCTTCTATATCTTAAACAAACCAGCTAAAGAAAAGCAACATCTCATCTTTGTGCTGGAAGATGTCCCAGCGCAAGGTCTGTTTGCCTTACTTTGGAAACCGCTGCTCAAAAGGAATTTGTGAAGGGGAGTGGCAAAGGAAATAAATGTTTTGGAGCAGGATGGATCCAGCTGACACCTCCTTGTGCCTGGTGGGTCAGGCCATGCTGACATGGGCTTCTCCTGGCCAGGCAACCAGCTCCTGCTGCAGGGCTAGCACTGGGTGAAAGCAGTGCCTGGAGCTCCCCGTCCCCACACAGGACGTGAAGGGGTGATGGAGGAACACAGAGGCAGATGAGATGTGGGATGTGTGATACAAACCCTAGCATCAGCAGGAGAGGAACTTACATTTCGACGGTAAGGCTGACCTGGTGATCGCAGCATTGGAGAAGGCAAGTGTCAATTTGCCTACTTACTTTAGGGAACAGTGGTAAATTTGAGCCACTGAGGGAAAACTAAAGGCTGCTTTGTAAGTTACCAACTTGGAAAGAGCCATCAGGGACTGGAGCAAGAATAAGGCTGAGAGATTTTCTCCTCCAACCTTTCCGTTGGATGTGTAGTCTTATGCCTCTAAAAAATATACACACACCTCCTCCCCCCTTTTATTTAGAACCAGTTTTAGTTTGGATTCAAGGAAATAAACTCCCTTGTGTGTGCTGAGCGTGGCTGAAGGGGGTACTACAGACTGATTGCTGAGAATGGCTTAATGTGCTTTTCGGGACAGAAAGAAGTGATGCACTGTGGCTTGGGTCAGTAATACGGCACCTCCATTGTGCCAATAATAACATGTCAAATAGGATCACTTCACACTCCTGAACACAGCAGCAGGCTCACACACTTGTATGAGAGGTGGCAGCATGAGTTCAAGTGGATTAGTATGTTTGCAATCATATTAGTTATAAAAACATATTCACAGTACTTTACGGAGCTGGATAGGGCAGCACTCGAGTTCAGCCGGCTTTTCTCACTTCTCCCAGTAGTAGTGCCAGGACAGCACTGTGGCATTACCAGCACTGTCTCCCATTCCTGCCTAAGGATAGCCAGTGTAGGCAAAACCAGAACAGCACCGCATCTGCATCGTTTATAAATCAACATTTCCCCTGGCTTTCTGATGGATCCATTCTCCCACTGTTTCTTCTGCTTCCCAAGAAGACTTTGCGCTCCATAAACTGTGTTTGAATTGAATGTGGTTGCTGGATAAGGGGATGGACCTGAAGCCCTGCAGAGTGAGTGGCTCAGTCAGCCCTATTCACCCATAACTGCATACATCCCCTGGGGAAGCGTGCTTGCTCTGCCTCTGGAGGAGACAGGACTGTTAATGATTACAAAGGCACCCCTGATATAGTTGTAGGGCTTTGAAAGCAATGAGTAATGAATTTCTCATCAGGGCTTCCCATCTTTCTTAATTTCTCCAGCTCCTCCCATTTATTTGAAGTACTCTTTGAAAAACAGCAAACACTGGGGGGGGGGAATCCAGTTCCTGACTTGGGGTAATTTGCTTCTGGTCAGATGTTGTTAAGTACACTTCTAGATCACCTGCTGGCAAACACTTGTCCTCCAGTAAAGTTTAACATCTGCAGGAGCAATGTCTAATGATGTGGCTCCTTACATCCTTCAGCCGTCAGAACACACCCACCAAATGCTTGTGCAAGCGGGCTCAATACTCATCAGCAATGAGAAAATGGGGGTAAATGATAAAAGGTATCATTTGAAACATGGATGTCTAAAGCTGGCTATTTGTGGAGTTTGTGGAGTTGGGAGAGAAATAGTCTGTGGCTGTGTGGGGTGAGGAAAAGCTGAGAGCCAGGAAAAGGGCAAGTATCTGCATGGAAAAGCATTTTGGGAACTTTTTTCTCTATATAGATTCAGCTTTGGTAAACCTTGCCAGGCTGCTGTACAGAGAGGGAGTGTGGCCCACTCCTATGAAGCAGCCTTGCTTGGAGCAAGCTGGGTTTATTGCCTGTTCAGTGAGGATGGAGGCAATAAACTGAAAGTAGTAAGTGCATTTCTTGCATAATAAATCAGGGGTGTTATACTCTACTGGTTTACAAAATCTGGAGGATGCAGAGAGGAACAAGGGCAAAGCATGAGGGAAGAGGGAGCAGGAAATGGAGTCTTCTATACATTAAAATCTGAGGGAAACTTCCCTAAGTGATAGTGTCATATGTGCTTCAGAATGGGCTGTGAGAAACTTGGGTGTGGGTTATTTAGGTTCCCCACCACCAAGACTCACATTGCCGCTGATGAGCTACTTACTCAGCACTTAAGAGAGGCTGAAGTTGCAGCATGGCCATGATCTACCATTAACTGGAAGAGAAAACTCACACAGTGAGGGCTGCTCAGTTAGGTAGAAAAAAACATAACAAAATATTGCCGGCATCCCCAAGGTAACCAGAGCAAGTAAATGCAATACTGAGCAAACAGCACTGTGCTGCAGGCTCTTCCCCGTGCACATCCTGATGTATGCCACAGTCCACAGTGTAGTCTCGGCTGGAATTTCTCACCAAAACTCTCTTCTTTACCCAGAAAACCATACTTCAAAACTAACATCTGTAGCCCATGATGCTGCGGCAGGGGGAGGGAATGCGAAGCATTCACACCTTGCTCCTCCTGCTGCCACCTGGAACGGCCTTGGAAAGCCTCACAGCCTCTCATCTCCCACACCAATGAGGAGCAGCGCTGGTCAGAGGGCTTTTATTGCATGGCTCAAGCACCATTCAAATACATACCTGGGTGTTGGATGTCTGAATGCCTGGGAAAGCTGCTGGTTCAGGCTTTAATTATGGCTACTTTGGGGGACTACATAATGCTCTGCAGTAACTTGCATAAGCCTCAATTGCATCCTATGGGTGCGTTACCCTGAGCAGCGGAATTATTAGTGATACCAGAATTCCTGTACTGTCTTAAAGGTTTATCAAGGGCATTTCACCTGTTTGCAGAGGCATCCAGAAACACATGTCTGGCTTAACAGCTTTTGCCAAGAGCAGGAGAAGGCAGGGTTGGTTGTGAGTCCTGGCACCCCGCTCCAGTATAGAAGGTCTCTTTCACAGCAGCAGAAGACGCTGCTGCAGCTGCAGCGCTGAGCTAAGGGAGCCGTGGCCGGGATCCAGGAAGCCAGGCCTTCCCCCTGTCCTTTTGTTCTGATTCCCAGGCGTGTGGCAATCAGGCTGGCCCCAGGAGAAGCAGGGTGTAAATCACTAATTAATGCCTCCCGTCTGCGCGCAATTCAAGCCCGTTTGTGCTTGACGGAGATATGCAGCACAGGCTCCCCGGAGAGATATTCTATAATCTGTTACTAATCAGTGAGGCTTCAAAACCGTTTAAAAGCCTGTGCCTGTGACTTGTCCCCATGCAAACATCAATTATATTCTCTCTGATGCTATGGCCTGAAAGACCTCAGCATGGGGGAGGCTTTTAAACACTTGTCCCCCAGCCCTGACATCCGGCTTGTTTTATTGTAGATCATGATATTATTTAATGTATTCCCTGCTGTTTGGAGGATGGTTGAGGGAAGACACAAGGAGACTATGGCACAGCAAGAGACAGAAAGCATTACGTTTGCCCAGGACATGGTGGAAACAAGTGCAGCAGTTTGTGGTCGCACATCAAGGTTTAATGCTGCACACATATCTTTATGTGTGTTAAAAGGTTTAGGAGATCCTGGCCAGGACTGGCGTGTTAAGCATCAGTCAGATATAGGGGAGGTGACACTAAAGAATTTTTTAAGCCAACAACCTGATGCCCAAATAGACCCAAACTCCTCCCTGGTCA
Source organism: Lathamus discolor (assembly GCF_037157495.1). Lineage (NCBI taxonomy): Eukaryota > Metazoa > Chordata > Aves > Psittaciformes > Psittacidae > Lathamus > Lathamus discolor. The sequence goes on along the minus strand of NC_088893.1, from coordinate 10,390,944 downwards.
CGTCTTGTCTTCAGGCATTTGTGCTTTAGCTAATACAAAATATTCTCTATAAACACTTTCTGAAAAGGAGGCAGTCAGCAGATCTCATGCACTTCTGGCTTTGGCTCCACTTGGTGAGACATTCACGTGTCCCAGCAAGTGTAACTGGGACACTGGAGGAAATCAGAGCTTTAATTACTCTTGGCATTTCAGTGCTGCTGGTTGCCAGTGGCCAGCTGGCTGTAAAATGACATCACCAGAGACCGTAGCAAAATGCCAGTCTGCAGAACCAGTTTGCCAGCCTGTTTTCCTGTCACTGGGAGGACTTTTCTGTCTGTATATGTATTTATTACCTTTTCAACTTTGGAACGTAAAATTTATGCACACCATTAATCTCCTTACAGAAAAAATAAGTAGGATCTAATTTTATGTCTGCAAGCAACTATGGGCATAAATTGGGCATAAATTTTCCTCAGCAGCATTTAGCTGTAGCATCAGCATAGAATCATAGAATAGTTAGGGTGGGAAAAGACCTCAAGATCATCTGGTTCCAACCCCCCTGCCATGGACAGGGACACCTCTCACTAAACCATCCCACCCAAGGCTTCATCCAACCTGGCCTTGAACACTGCCAGGGATGGAGCACTCACAACCTCCCTGGGCAACCGATTCCAGTGTCTCACCACCCTAACAGGAAAGAATTTCCTCCTTATATCCAATCTAAACTTCCACTGTTTAAGTTTTAACCCGTTACCCCTTGTCCTGTCACTGCAGTCCCTGACGAAGAGACCCTCCCCAGCATCCCTATAGGCCCCCTTCAGATACTGGAAGGCTGCTATGAGGTCCCCTTCTCTTCTCCAGGCTGAACAGCCCCAACTTCCTCAGCCTATCTTCATACGGGAGGTGCTCCAGTTCCCTGATCATCCTCGTGGCCCTCCTCTGGACTTGTTCCAGCAGTTCCATGTCCTTTTTATGTTGAGGACACCAGAACTGCGTATACAGATAACTTTGTGTACATCCAGTATTTTCCCTAGTAACTGAGAACTAGTTTCTTCGCCAACAGTGTTTTTATGAAGGTAATGTGACTGATTTCTTTAATTAGTTGGCAATCATGCAAATTTCATTTAAAAATGTGCAAATATCAAAGATTCCAGGATTCATGTTGTATTCATCTTTGTATTCAACACTCAGATGGAGAAGTTCCTTTCGTTCCCAGGTGAACGGGCGTTTCAGGTCAGTCCTTACGGACTGAGTCTAACCCCTATACAGCACCACAAGAAAATCTCTCTCTTTTCAAGGGGACATCCAGTCTGGACCTGCAGAGCTGCTGCAGCGGGTGATGGAAGGGACCTGAGCAGGGCCATGCACATCTCCGCTGTCTCCTGGCCAGTGTACATCACTTCTGCTGACCCTTGTTGCAGAGAACTGCCAGGGCTGTGCAGCACAGAGGAGATGGGCTGGAGAGCCTGGCCATAATGAGGAGTGTCTCAAGCCAGGGCTAACATTCCCTCTGTTTCATGAGAACCAAAGCAAATACTTTAAAAGTTAGTTATTCTTCCCAAGGGATTAATAGCCAGCCAAGAAATAGATTTTAAAACTGTTTCTATTGCCAATATGAAATGCTCTGTTTGTGTAGATGTTGTGATGACACCTTAATAGCCTGCTGCTTATCTCTGTCATCTGCAGGGCTCAGAACACTCTGCTCTTCACATCACTGGCAATTTAGGGGAATCAGTCCTAAATCTGCCTCCATAAATGTGTTTTTTTGCCTTATGAGTTGGATGATTTTGGGTGTGATCCTTTAAGGTGTAGACATGACTCGTTGCACTCAGCCTGAGATTCTTCAGGAGCTCTTGGAGTCCATCACTGCTTAGAGCTTCTCTTCCAGCTGTTCCTTGTGCAGGTTTGATTGTCCTTTCTTCCATTTCCCTTTGTGTACTCCCAAAAGAAGGGTCCAAGGAGGTATCAGCAGCCTCCTGCATTTTATCCTATCTTACCTTAGGGCTCTTCAGGTCCAAAAATGTGAACAAAAGTCCTGGCAGATGATCTGCTTGCTGTCTCACTCCCTGCCTGCAGCAGGACCCTGGCAGGCCAAACTGGCCACTGCTGCTCACTGCAATGGCATGAGAATGCATGCACGTAGCAGAGTAACCCTTCCCTCCAGCAACACTACTTCTCTCTCCCATCCCACCAGTGGGAATAGCTGCCCACTTCCTTCACATCCCTGCCAGCAATATTTCCTTCTCTTTCTCCCCTTTCTTGGGAAGGAATGGTCCAATCCTGAACAGCCCTCAACTCATCATCCTTGGGCAGATAATATCCAGTTCTGTCTATGCTGCAGTGAAGCTGTAAGCTTGGCTCTTGGTAGTGTTTGTGGGAGGGTGTGTTGGTGTTGAAACTATTCCTATTCCTTCATCAGTATTCAATTTATTTAAAAACCAAATAAAAGGTCCTGTGAGCGACAGTGCATTGTTCTATCAGCACAGAGGTAGCTCTGAAATGAAAGTGTGTGGCTGAGCCAGTTGCAAAATTGCTGGAAATAATTCAGTGATTGCATTGGAAAGAAAATACCCCAGGGCAGATCTTCACAGAGGGGGAATGCAATTCTGGTTCTGCTCAGGCCTCTTCGAATGAAAAAGGACTATCTGGATGGGTACCTCCGAAGAATAGCCAGAGAAGAGCTATAAATAAAGGTATTGAGCTACCTTTCACATTGGAAACTGGTTTCACTTGGAAGGATTTTCAATTATAAGCTACACTGCAGTGAACCTCAGAGATAAAGGCTCTGTGTGTGTGTGTGTGTGTGAGGGTCTTATTCTTAGAAAGTAACTTACACTTGCTCCAGTGTTACATCACCAACACTTAACGCTTTCATCTGTTAGCTCTTTTTATAATCCATGATAACAAAACGCAGGAGGATTCAGAGGCACATTGTCAGGCATAAGTGCTGGAAGGAAGGAGTCAGGCCCCCAGTGCATCTGCGAGCAGCTGCCCTGCAGGGCAATCTCCCCTTCTATACTAAGGCTGTGACTACAAGCACAGCTTCTGCAGCACTGGGCCCCATGTTTCAGAGTTTGTCTGGCTTCAGGTAGTCCTAGAGACAGCCCAGGGATGAGCATGGAGAACCTCTTGCTGACACTGAAGTAGCCCAGACACTTGCGTTAGTATCAGGAGAGTCTGCTGGCATTTGGGACCACTGGAAATTCAGGAAGCTGTTGTCAATTTAACCTTTGTGCCTGTTCATCATCATCCCTTTCACAAGTTTTGTCCTTGTGACTGCTGAAAGCTGCAGCCTGTGAAAAGAACAGAGTCTCGACCCAGACAAAGGTGGCTGCCTGGTCCCTTATCTCCAGCAGCCCAAAAGCCTCGAGCAGCTGATGTGCAGAGACAGCAGAGAAGTAAAGCAAAGACCATGCTGTTCCAGCCAATTCCCAGTGTGGCCAGAAGCCAAAGCAACACAACTGAAGCGCGTGCCCTGCCATGGGGGTGCCAGTGGGACATGGGGTGCTCACACTATAATGGCAGATTGTGTATTGTGGCAGGTGTGAAGGGGCTGCAGAGTACTGGCAGGCTGTGTCCATACCCCAGCTCTTCACCAAGGGGCAGATGGAGAGAGTCTGACACGTTGTGTTGTGTTGTGTCAACCCAAGCCCTGTGTCAGCCTGAGTCCTCTCTGTGCTCCAAAGTCACCAGGCACCTTGGCAAAGTGCTGGGTTGAGGGAGGTCTATGAGAACCAGGCCATCAGAATGGGTCTGAAAAGCATGGGATGCTGGGATGGTTTGGCAGAGTTCTGCAGGAGGATTTAACCTAGGGATTGCATATTCTTCACCCCAGCCAGAGAAAGGCTTGTTCAGCTCTCTTCAACATCTCTGGTGTTTTCCAAAAGCAAAGAACTAGACGGCAAGCTCATGGGGGTTGCTCACTGGGGACCAAGGGAAAGCAGCCATGCACAAAATTTCTTCATGAGGATCTTTTTTCTAGGCTCAGAGTGAAAGTGGGTGGTGTTTTGCCAGGTATACTGCCCGATGGGGCTGCCAGACCAGCCTGCATCACCACCTCCATTTTCCAAGCTCTGTTTCTGGAGGAAGGGGCAGCTGATAATTTATTTGTTTCTGCACCATGAACAGGATCAGGGGAAAAGCCTGGAAGCAGTGGTACAAGCTGACCCTCTAAGTAGTGATATACAGAGACGGACAATTTATGCCTGAAGCAGTGGAGCGGTTCCAAACATCTTTTCGTGTTCTGTATCCTGCCTTTCATGTCTTCAGCAGTAGGAAGAACGTTTGCTTTACATTTCTGCCTGGAAAAACAATCACAAATGTTGATTGCATTGACCAGGAGGTGGAACGGGAGCTGGCCAGGAAGGGATTTGCTTTGCTCGTAAACAGGAAGACTCAACCTTTCCCACCATTCTCCATGTTTTGGAGATGAAGGTGTTGTGAGGAGCTGGAAAATGGGACTTCAGTGGGAAAACCACCACAATGAGGAAATGAAAGAAAGAGGACAACAGAGCAAAGGCCTCGTTGCTGTCTCTCTCCAGTAGCAAACTGTGCTTCCATCCCGCTGCGGGGAAAAGCCGTGTGGAGGGTGCAGGCACCTCATCTGATCTTTGGAAGTTCTCCAGGGTTTTCCTGTAACCCAACAACCTCCATTGAGAGGTGTGGAGACATCCAGCACCCTCTCCCCTTCCTAAGTTGCAGACATCACATAAGACAAACTCTGAGATATACACAGAGCTCTGCACCTTCCTCACCTCCACCATTAGAGACTGATGGGAGTCCCATGAAAATGGATGTCCAGGGAGGAAACCCTTCTTATTTGCTCAGGGACACTGAATTACCACTCTGAAACCCAGTGTTTCTTCTCAGATCTTGGCACATAGGGTCTGGCTTGTTAAATGTTGAGCATTTTTATGAGAAACATGGCTTTTATAGTAAAAAAAGTGACTTAGGTTTTCCTGATTGCAAGTCTTGACCTTCGTCCCTCCGCTGAGTGCACTACCATGCAAGACTCTTTGAGAAAGTGAATTCTGCCATTCCATTCTCTGAAAGTACCACAGTTAGGTCTATTTAATAATTTTCCTCTTTTTTATACTGCACAATACTGTGCATTTATGTAACCTGCAAACAATTTCAAATCAATTTTATCTAAAACCACTGAGCACCTTCAATGTCCCCTCCAAATTATTTCAGTGTAAAAATGTTCTTTCCTCTCCCCCCCCCCTTTTTTTTGCTATGACATCTAGCTTCAGTCCAAGCTGGTGGCTACTTTGTCCTGTTTTTTCTCAGTGTAGAGATGCTGTCTGTTCAGGGAGCAGAGGGCCAGGGCCTGTTCACCATGCTGTGTATCTAGTAGCAGATGTCTGTGTCTGCTGCGCACATGGCAGTCATCCATCAAAGGTGTCCTCATGGTACCAAGTGAATACAAGTCCATGGTGCAAGCTAGACATTCAACCACTTCAGATTCCTGTGCAATGGGTGGAAATGTGCATACCAAATATGAAATCTGGTTATTTAAGTGCAAAGAAACAAGGCAAAGTTGCAGGTTTGAGCGTCCTTTCATGTTGCATTTCAGAGCATTTATTCTTGGCTCTTCCCAAGACTGATGGGGCTCTTTGATAGCACCAAGCAAGTAATTTCCCCTCACTTTGCTTCACTATTCTCATCTGGAAAAGCAGAGCCAGCAATATTGGCTTCTCCTTGAGGGTACTGTGAAAATGAGCTGGCTGCAGAAGGCTGCAGGATCCTGAGCTGGCACTGGTTAGATAGACCATGTGTTATTATTTTATATTGGATAAACAAAGTAATTTCCCAAGGGTCTTTAAGATAACATTGCCTTTTAGTGAGCGTTAATGGACTTCTGTGAGGCACCCACTTTGTCCTTGTGTTCCTTAATTAAAACCATAGCTGTATGGCCCCAATGTTCTTGGGACAAGGCAGATATGTTAAAAACCAAGTTTCCATTGTGTTCTTTTTGACAAAGGTAGTTTTTTGTCCTGTGAGCAGTGATTCACCGTGTTCGCTCCCCTTCCTCCCATGGAGAAGTGGCAGTGCCAGCCACTGACGTCTGGGATGTCCTCAGAAACAGCTTTGTCCTCCAGCCTCTGCAAAACAGGAACTGTTGTTGAGGTGTTCCGGGTGGGACGTGCCAGGGACCTGCACCTCATCCGGTGGCTGCGCATTCTAGCAGGAGAGGGGTAGAGGATGCTGTGCCATAACAGAGGTTTCAAAATGAAATCTAGAGGCAGTTGGAGCCTGAAGAGGCAGATGGGGCTGCAGAGCCCAAGGGACCAGGGTGCCACCTACCTCCACTATTTTCCAGAGCCCACAGACACCGCTTTGATTCATGGCCAGATTAAGATGGAAACACATCTCCAACAGCTGGGGATATTTGGCCATTTCTATGCTCTATCTCCCTGTAGCCTAAAGCTTTTGGAGGATATTCTGGAGCACGCAAGACAGAGATACTATCCAACCTTAGAAGTCCCATGGTAAAGGGCTGTTTATGCAGTCAATAGCTAAGGACATGCCCTGATTTGTAACTTTTGGGGAAGTACGGGTGGCTCCAAGTCCTGGGACTCCAACCAGCATTTTCTGAATAGGGAACAGAAGTGTCCTGGCACCAAAGAGAGCTTCCTGCCTGCAACTGGAAAGGAGGACTGCTACCGAGCAACCGAGACTCATTGTGCGCTTCTTGGGAGGCTCTGTCAGGGACCCTTTTCATTTTATGGGTCTTTTTCTTCCCTTCCTGGTGTTCTGAATATTCTTTTTTTGTGAAGCTGTGTGAAGAGCCCGGTGCCAGCAATGTCTTCCGCCAGCTTTAAATAGGGCTTGGTTGCTCCCCAGGATTGCTATGGGAAGAAAATTCAAACTCCCTGCCTGCAGAGTGGATTTTCCTTGGATGTACCCAGTGCTGAGACCTTTTTATGCCTTAGAGCTCAGCACCAACAATAACTGGGGAAAGCTGCCCTGTGCTCACCCAGAATCTCTGCTCTTGGTTTATATTCCTTTTATTGAGGCACAGAAAACATCAACCTTTTACTTTATCCCTTTATCCTCCAAAATTTCCTCTTGACTTCAGTGCCCGAGCAGCCTGAGGAATACCCTGGAGAACACAAGTCATTCTCTTTAATACGACTTGGGCAGCCCCGGGGCCATGCAGCCCTCTATCAATAAAAGTCTCCTTTTCCTGATGTACTTCCCATTAGTCACACATTGGGCATTTCTGGAGCAACAGCCTCAAGGAATATGTGATTTTTGTGGGGTGGTTAGGTAGATGGACCCACTACACACATTTTCACCATGAAGCCAAAGCAGGAACTGGCCTCAAGACAATTTGCTTTGGACACAGGACGGCTCCTCACAGACAATAATTTGCTCCCTGCCTGTCTTGTCAAGGTTGCTTTGCATGTATGGTGATCGTACAACTTTTCTCAGCTTTCTGACAAGGCTGGTCTTTGACAAAACACTCTTCAGATATGGTAAAAGTATCAAAATCTGAGTTTCAAGCTTGCCCAAGGTGCATTTCATTCAATTCCCTTGTGCATGGGTAATAGCAGAACATCCTCCTCTCCCAAGCTTCCATCCCTGGGAGTGCTGATCTTCTCTTCCAGATCTGTTGGATTTTCTCCCATTGTTTGTTTTCTCAGCTATTTGGATTGCAAAATCTTTGGACAAGGACCATGTCCCTGGTGATGTGTAACACCTAACACAGGCGAGATCCTGATCCTGTCTGGGGCCCCTGGGCACTGTTGTAGTGCAAATAGAAAATAATGATAACAATAACTCTCAGACATATGAAGAGAAAAGCCTCACGAGTCACCCCATAGCTGAGAGCCCTGCTGAGGTGCTGGGGGCATGGGCCACAAACCCATGCCAGCTTTCTAGCAGACCCCTGCAGTGAGTCCTATAAAGGGAAGAATAAGCTCATGTGAAGCCTGTGAAAATACTATGCCATATTTTGTGTTCTGTGCTTTCCTGTGTCCCTTTGGGATCAAGTGGGGATTTGCAGCCACAAGAGGTGAAGCAAAACCAACGATTTTAATATTGAACCAGGAGCATCTTTTCCTTCCGCTTTCAGCCCCTTCAGAGAAAACATGTGGGGAAAAATGGTGATTTGAGGAAGAAAATCAGGAGAAGGAGAGAAGCTAACACTTTTGTCACTCAAGGACATGACTAAACATGGCTTTAGCTTTTTGGCCTCGGGACATTTGCTCCTCTGTTGCCCTCACCCACTTTTCACTACTGACCACCAAGCCTCCAGTAAGGGATTTAGATCCACTGGGTGTTCAGGTTTTTTTGTGGAATCACAGAATCACAGAATCACAGAATCACAGAATCCCAAGGGTTGGAAGGGACCTAAAAAGATCATCTAGTCCAACCCCCCTGCAAGAGCAGGGTAACCTACAGTACATCACACAGGAACTTGTCCAGGCGGGCCTTGAATATCTCCAGTGTAGGAGACTCCACAACCCCCCTGGGCAGCCTGTTCCAGTGCTCTGTCACTCTTACAGTAAAGAAGTTCTTCCTGATGTTAACGTGGAACTTCCTATGCTCCAGTTTACACCCATTGCCCCTTGTCCTATCACTGGATATCACTGAAAAAAGCCTAGCTCCATCATCCTGACACCTACCCTTCACATATTTGTAAACATTGATGAGGTCACCCCTCAGTCTCCTCTTCTCCAAGCTAAAGAGACCCAGCTCCCTCAGCCTCTCCTCATAAGGGAGATGTTCCACTCCCTTAATCATCTTTGTGGCTCTGCGCTGGACTCCTTCAAGCAATTCCCTGTCCTTCTTGAACAGAGGGGCCCAGAACTGGACGCAATATTCCAGATGCGGCCTCACCAAGGCTGAGTAGAGGGGGAGGAGAACCTCTCTTGACCTACTAACCACTCCCTTTCTAATGCACCCTAAGATGCCATTTGCCTTCTTGGCCACAAGAGCACATTGCTGGCTCATGGTCATCCTCCTATCCACCAGGACCCCCAGGTCCCTTTCCCCTTCACTACTTTCCAGCAGGTCACCCCCCAACCTGTACTGGTACATGGGGTTGTTCTTCCCCAGATGCAAGACTCTACACTTGCCCTTGTTAAATTTCATCCAGTTTCTCCCCGCCCAACTCTCCAGCCTGTCCAGGTCTCGCTGAATGGCAGCACAGTCCTCTGGTGTGTCAGCCACTCCTCCCAGTTTTGTGTCATCAGCAAACTTGCTGAGGGTGCACTCAGTTCCCTCATCCAGGTCATTGATGAAAATATTAAACAGCACCGGTCCCAGCACCGACCCCTGAGGAACTCCACTAGTCACAGACCTCCAGCTAGATTCTGCGCCATTGACCACAACTCTCTGCCTTCTTCCTTTCAACCAGTTCTCGATCCACCTCACTACTTGATCGTCAAGCCCACACTTCCTCAGCTTATCTATGAGGATGCTGTGGGAGACAGTATCAAATGCCTTACTGAAATCAAGAAAAACTACATCTACCGCTCTACCATCATCCCTCCACCTAGTCACTTCCTCATAGAAGGCTATAAGGTTGGTCATACATGACTTCCCCCTCATAAAACCATGTTGGCTGTTCTTAATGACCCCCTCATCCTTGATATGCCTAGTGATGGAGTCAAGAATAAGTTGTTCCATCATCTTTCCAGGGATGGAGGTAAGGCTGACCGGTCTATAATTACCCGGGTCCTCCTTCTTGCCCTTCTTATAGATTGGTGTGACCTTTGCCATCCGCCAATCCTCAGGCACCTCGCCCATTTCCCACGACTTACCAAAGATGATGGAAAGTGGCCTAGCAATGACCTCCGCCAGCTCCCTCAGCACCCGTGGGTGCATTCCATCCGGACCCATCGATTTACAGATGTCCAGTTTGCATAGCTGATCCCTAACCCAATCCTCATCTACCAAAGCAAACTCCTCCTTTGTCCTGACTCCTTCTGGGGCTATAGAAATCCGGGGCCCTCGGGGAGAGTCTGCAGGAGTAAAGACAGAGGCAAAGAAGGCATTCAGCACCTCTGCCTTCTTTATATCCTCTGTCTCCAGGGTACCCACTTCGTTCAGCAGTGGGCCTATATTGCCTCTTGTTTTAGTTTTATTTGCTATGTATTTGAAGAAGCCCTTTCTATTGTCTTTAACCCGACTAGCAAGATTGAGTTCCAAGGAGGCCTTAGCTGTCCTAATTGCCTCCCTACATCTTCTAACAACTGTCCTATATTCCTCCCAAGCGGCCAGCCCCTCCTTCCATAATCCATAGATTCTCCTTTTCCACTTGAGTTTGCCCAGCAGCTCCTTGTTTAACCACGCCGGTCTCCTAGATCCCTTACTTGACTTCCTACTCATTGGGACGCTCCGATCCTGAGCTTGGAAGAAGCGGTCCTTGAATGCTAACCAACTATCTTGAGCCCCTTTACCGCCTAGTACACTTTCCCATGAGACTTCCCTTAGCAGTTGACTGAAGAGGCCAAAGTTGGCCCTTCGGAAATCCAGAACTGTGGCTTTGCTAGGTATTCTATTCCTCCCACACAGGATCCTAAACTCCACCATCTCATGGTCACTGCAGCCAAGGCTGCCATTGACCGTCACCACTTCGACCAAACCCTCCTTGTTGGCGAGTACTAAATCTAGCAGCGCTGCTCCCCTAGTTGGTACGTCCACCATTTGCATTAAGAAATTATCATCAATGCACTCGAGGAACCTCCTAGACTGTGAATGACTGGCTGTGTGAGTCTTCCAGCAAATATCGGGGTAATTAAAGTCCCCCACGACGACTAAGGCATGTAGTCGCGAGGCTACTTCCAGTTGCCTGTAGAAAGCCTCATCAACTCCTTCGTGCTGATCAGGAGGTCTGTAATAGACCCCCACAACTGTATCACCCGTGCCAGTCAGCCCCTTGATTCGTACCCACAGACATTCCACTTGCTCCTCATCCGACCCCGGACAGAACTCAATACATTCTAGTTGCTCTCTCACGTAAAGAGCAACTCCACCACCTCGCTTCGCTGACCTATCTTTCCTAAAAAGGACATAGCCATCCATGACCACATTCCAGTCATGTGAACTGTCCCACCATGTCTCTGTAATCGCCACTAGATCATAACCTTTAGCCCGCACACAGACTTCTAACTCCTCCTGTTTATTCCCCATGCTGTGTGCATTGGTGTACAGGCATTTCAGGGAGCCAGTCCTAGTACTCTTTTTCCCCTGCGGGACAGGGTCTAAAGAGCTATCCTTTCCCACAAGTGAAACAAGAGATTGATAGTCCTCCTTAGCCCGCCACCCTTCAATCCCTAGCATGTTCCTCTTGGGCTTGTCCCCAACAGGCCCAGTTAAATCCCCTCCCCCCTTCCTAACTAGTTTAAAGCCCTGTCAATAAGCCCTGCTAACTCCTGCCCCAAAACCCTTTTTTTTCTCTGGGACTGGTGTATCCCGCCTGTCACCAGCAAACCAGGTGTCCCATACAGCAACCCGTGACTGAAAAACCCAAACCCCTGCCTTTGGCACCAGTCACGTAGCCATACATTAACCTGCAGAGTCTTCTTATATATCCCTTCACCCTCGCTTGCAACAGGTATGGAGGCAAACACCACTTGCGCTCCAGACCCTTTAACCAGCCGTCCCAGGGCCCTGTAGTCTCTCTTCATTGCCCTTACGTTCCTCGTAATAATTTCGTCACTGCCAACCTGAAAAACCAGCAGTGGGTAGTAGTCAGACGGCTGCACCAGTTCAGAGAGCTTATTTTTAACATCTCTAATCCGAGCCCCAGGCAGGCAGCAGACCTCCCTGTGGGGTGGATCCGGTCGACAAATGGGCCCTTCTGTTCCCCTCAGAAGGGAGTCACCCACCACAATTACTCTTCTTTTCTTCTTGGTTGGGGAAGTTCTGAGGCATGTGGGTGAGTGACTAGCCCTGGGTGACTCACTAGATAGATTTGCCTCACCATCTCCATTCACCTGGCCCTGAATTTCCAAGACCTCGTACCTGTTATTCAAGGGCAACTGGGAGGGAGGAAGGGATTGTGAGGGTTTTCGCTTACCTCTCCGAGGAGGAACCTCCCTCCATCCATCCTTGTCCATTAAGCTCTCTCCTTCTGTCTGATGGTAGGAGGGAAGGGGATCCATATCTTGTTGAACCACTTCCCTCTGCCCTTGCCTTAGGGTGTGGTTCCACCAATCTATTTCACTTTCACACTCTCTAATGGCTCTCAACCTTTCTACCTCCTCCCTCAGTTCAGCCACCTGCCTGAGCAGGTCATTTATTTGCTCACAGCGAACACAAGCAGTGTCACTGGCTCCCTCCAATACAAGTGCCAGGCTCAGGCATTCGCTGCAGCCAGAGACCTGCACAGCTGCATGTCTGCAGGAAGGCTCAGTCTGGATACCCACATTAGTACTCACTACAGCTTTCGATCGTGTTGTAACCATGATCTATCTGGTCAATCAATCCGTCTACGTCCCTCAGCACTCCTTCCCCCTCCTGTACTCCAGGCGAGTCCTCTCGATGAGGCGGTTGGAACGCTTCCCTGCCCGCTCGCCTGCCCGCTCGCCTGCCCGCGCGAACTGCCGCGCAAACTGCCTCGACCCTCTGCCTCGACGCTCTCTGTTTGCCGGCTCTGTTAACTGCCGCGCAAACTGCCTCGACCCTCTGCCTCGACGCTCTCTGTTTGCCGGCTCTGTTCCCCGCGCTCCCTGGGAAGGTTTTTTAGCCACTCCCAGCTGGTGCCACTCCTCCTGGCTCCGCCCCCTGTGAGTCAGCCCCTCGCGGGAGCTGAGCTTCCGAGTCCTGGGCAAGTCCTGTTGAGGACTTGAGGCTCCCTCCTCAGTGGCTCTTGTCGCTCTGAGGTGAGGCTCCTGGACGCTGATCTCTCCCCTCTCCGCTCCGGTGTTGCAGGCGTCCTCTCGCAAGCTGTGATTTCTAGGCTTGATGGATATACAGGAGTCAGCAAGAACTTGTCTCTTCAGGAAGTTTCTGGAACCAGCAGTCCATTTCCAAGGCTTTTTTTGAATTCTTGACAGTTTGAAGGAACTTAATTCATTGTTGCAGCTAAAACTTTCAGAAGAGACTCATGAGGCCATAAAGTGCTCAACTGAGTAATTTAACTGGAGCTTAGTGGTTAATGCATGCTTCGTCAGTAGTGGGTGGAAGACAAAGTGAGGGATTTCAGATTGGAAATACTCTTCAGGTATTTGGAGGCTCAGTGTCAGAGCCATTTCAGCGAGCTACTCACTACTCCCTCTGGGTTTGTTTTTAGGCACATGGGCTCATATTTTAGTCTATTCCTCAGCCTCCAACTTTTTTATATCCCAGATATACAAAGGTGCATTATTTAAGAGTGTGAGACACAGCGTACTGAAAAGGACTTGAGCTTGCCTGGAGGGTCAGACGCATATGCAAAACTTTAAGGACTCACTATGAAATCTCTTCTTATAAGGCCTTCTACTAAGTCTATCAAAACGAGAAGGAGCTTTTCCTTTGATTCTGATGGGCTTTGGAAAATGCCCTGTGACACAGCAGGGAGCCCTTATCTAACAAAATCTGCTCTCCTAAAGCAAACACAGTGCTCTCACTTGGAGATTAGATACTCCATCAAACCAGGTGCTCATTGTTTTCTTACTCCAGTGGGATTACAGAGAGGTTCTGCTGGGAAAGGGCTACTGGAGGGACTGGGCTAGGGTTACTTAGTTAAGGAGCTGATGCAACACGGGAAGAGAGATGCTTGATGGAACATGGCCAGGGGAAGATTGCTGCCTGATGTCTTCCTACTTATCACTGCCACTTCAATCAATGCAATCCGTTAGCTATGCAAGGAGAAAGTTGAGGCATTTTTTTGCCAAGCTGTTGCGCATTTAGGGAATGGTGAGAACTGGAAAGAGTTGGCGATGCCCCTTTTATGGCTGCAAATCCAGTGCCTAGGGCGATGTAGAATAGCTACTGGATGATGTCAGGGCTAGTGGGCAATGACAAAGGGCAGGGAGGGCTGTGTGTGCCCTGGACTGGGTTGATTTGTATTGCTGTAGCTATGATTCAGTTGTCTGCCACTTGCTAATGTCAAAGTATCATTTCCACCAGCAATAAAGAAAATGAACAGCTTATGGAACACTCCTGCTTCCTATTTCCCCAGGAATAAACATCAAAAGTCACATAACTCCTCTTGTTCTTTTACACCTTCTTGTGGCTGAGCTAATTCAAGAGGTCGAGTTGAACACCGTAACAGTATACACCCTCCCTGAGACATGGACATCACCCTAGGAGCCAGACATTCAAGGCTATTTATAGACCCTGCCCAGGCAGAGAGGGGGCAAGGGGTTTGTTTTAAAGGAAAACAGGCAGGGACAATCAGAAATATCTGGGAGAGCTCTGCTTCCTGCGAATTCCAACCAACACCAGCATGGGGTTTTCACTGGAGCACCAAGAAGGGGTTATGAAAGAGAAGGTTTTTTTTTTAAGGCCTCTATCACACAACCCCAAAACTGAAGGGAGGTGAAGCAGGGGGGAAATGCGTCCTGATAATTTGTTTGTAAAGTACCTGAGATTGTCACAAACTTCTCCCTGGAGCCTAATGTTCCCGGAGCTTGTACAGCTGCCTGGCTATAAAATAATAGGGGCACGCAAAGAGAAACGTTTTGGCTTTTGGCATGAGAACAGACAGCACTATTTAGCATCCTTTTTCATGTGAGAATGAAAGCTCTAATCTGTATGAACAGAGAGAAACCTGGGCTCTGAGAAACCCGCCTAATACGATAGAGGAATTCCCACTTTAGGAGACTTCCTTTGCTATCAGATAGACATAAAATGCTTATATAGGCTGTGCTCCATAATGCTGCCAGCACTTTCAGTCCTCATAACTAGCACTGCAAATGCACGCGGTGCTTTTCCAGCTGGTACGGACCATGGCTGCATCCCAAGGTGCCCAGGCTGATGGTAACCCAGGGGCCTGCACATTGCTGGCAGAGGCAGTCACTGACGGGAGGACCATCTTCATGGGAAGCTGCACAGGAATGGTTTGAAAGGGCAGAGGGGAGATGCTCAGCGTGGGTTAGTTATGAGTGGAGGGAGAGAGCTTGAGAAGGAACATGGCGGTGAGCAGAAGGGAGGATTGGTGAGGAAAAAAGGACTGTAAAGAACAGTGAGGAAGAAGGAAAGGAGCAGAGCTGGGACCAGGTGAACAATGTGCTCAATGGAAGGGTGGAAGAGCAAAAGCCAAGGAAGGGGTAGCCTGCGGGAATACAGGGAAAGAAACAGGGCATCTAATCCTGAGTCTCCTTAGACACAGCTACAACCAAGGATTTGACTGGGAATGGCAGCACCCAAAAGATGAAGAATTCCATCAGACTGCATTTGAGTGAATTGGCTATGATAAAGAATAGCCCTGGGATCCACCATATTCACAGGGAGTGAAGGGAGGGCGTGCAGCCTGTGGGGTGAAGGGCATTGCACTCTCTCACAGGAAGACGCCAGGCAACCCTCTAACAGCACAAAAGGAAACACGCCTTTTGCAAAAACAAAGTCATTGGGATCCTGGACTTCGAAGCTCCACGCTACGCCCAGAGCCGCTTGTGGCTGTGTTCATGGTGGCTGGGAGCCAGGTCCCAGAATTAAGTGGGGAAAAAATGCATTATCTTGTTCTGCTGAAAACCCGTGTCAGTGCTGCAACGACAGCACCCAAAAAGCTGGAGTGTGTAGACATGGGAAACACTCAGAGAGATGAGTTTCCAAACGCATCAACATCATTAGGGGTGTGAGTCCACTTTAAAACCTGACCTGTGTAGAGCTTTGTTTTCCACATCACCTTTCTGAAGGTAGTAAGTCACACAGATGTGAGTATTTAGTGCAGCAACTTCCAAATACAGCAAAACTCTGAGCTGCAGGCTCCCAGATTGCTGGCACGTCTCAGAAAAGGGTTCCTCAAAGCCATTCTGCAGTTTCACTGGAGCTGAACGTGCAGAAGGATGGCTTGGAGGGTAGCATCTGGAAAAGTGCACTTCAAGAATGAATTTGTTGGGAGAGAAATTAGGAGTCCAGAATTGATTGAATACTAAAACCAAGTCCGCTTCATGTTCGCAAATGAATACAACTAAACTGCTGCCTTTCTTAGGCTGACGCTGTTCCCAAGGGCCTCGATGGCAGGCACATGGAAACATGTACTGATCCCCAAAGTTTATTTGTGGCAGCACGAATTATCAGTTTTCTCAAAATGTGCCACATTTTGCAGCATTCAGTAATTGTTGCCTGCAACGTTTGCATCAACCAGTGAAGAAGCAAAGCGTGGCTTTCACAGAGGCTGAAGCCAGTGCTTTTTGCCATGGCCATGCCATTTGCTATGTGTGCTTTCACAGCGGGTTACCACCACCCAGCTGATGTGCAGCAACTTGCAGAGCTGCAGTGACTTGCCCTCGTGCCCCAGGGTTTTCCAGTCATCAGTTTGGGCTGCCCATGTGGGAGCAGTGGAAGATGTAACTGTTCCCAGCTATCTGTTCACCCCTGTTCAGTCCGGGGCTGCAGAAAGGATGGTGAGCCTCCTCTTTCAGCTGCGATTCCTCACTTGGGCATTAACTGCAGCTCGATGCACAGGCAGCATGAGGCCGGCTCTGCCTCCTTGCTGCTGGGCACTCACCCCTCGTCACAGACACCTCTGCTCTCTGCGATGGAAATTGTCAGAACCCACAAATCAGAGCCCGAAGCCTTCAAACCTTGCTTGGAGTTCAGCTTACATTGTTCTTAACTGATTAAAGCTGGTGTAAGCCAGGCTAATAGGAAGCTAGATGGATGTTTGCAGAGGGTCTGTCTGGCAGCACCCTCAAATGTGTGCTTGTGTGTGGGGGACCACTGAGCGACCAGATACCAGCTGAGCACAGTGCCTCCTCCAGCACTGCCCATGCAGGCACACACAGCAAGGGTCTCAGTCCTGCCTGTAGCAGGAAGCAGCAAAATCCCCTGAGCAGTGAGCTCAGCCCATGTACCGGGTTGCTTTCGCTTGCGTTATCTCACCTCTGATGCTCGCTGTGTTACTGTTAGCACAGAGGTGACCAACATACTCCTGGCCAAAGCCTGTGCCAGGGAGGGTACAGGTAGAGCATAGCAGGCCCAGGCAGTGAGCCCTGGGCTGTGCTGAGCCCATGTACAGTGAGGTGAGTGTTGTGCTGAGCTTTCTGGGGCTGACTGGGGGGGAAACTGCTCAGTGGGGTAAGTAGAGGCTGCACAGTCTGGTGCTGGTTACTGTCGGGGTCATCCTCATCTGGCCTGGAGAAGGCAGGACCTGCTGGCTGCAGACCGGTACAAACTGTGTTAAAACAACAACTCCACATCGGTTCTTCTTCCTGTTTTCATCCTCTGATAACCAAGGAGGTGATAAGCTCCTCATTACCTCTGAAATACCATCCCCTGTCCGAAGAGCTTTACATGGCAATTGCACACTAGTTATTCCTAATTATTTCTTTCTGGTCACTGCTCTTTCCTCCAGTAAATCACAAAAAAGGTTGGTCTGAAGATTGTGCTTGCGGCAATTTAAATAAGCAGGTGAAAAGAAAAGGTTGAACACTAAAACCAAGACACCCTTCAGCGCTGCAGTGTGGCATTGGCACAGCCCTGCGGAGGTGCTTGCCATCCATCATCTCTCCAGCCACGGCAAACGGGGCTGGGGGCAAAGGGGTTGGAACTCGGTAATCTTAAGGTCCTTTCCAGACCAAACCGTTCCATGATTCTGTGATAGCCACTTGGCACTCCCCACTGTAGCTGAGCTGGGAAAGCCCAAATGACCCAGCCTTAAATGCAACCAAGGCTGCAGCTTCCTCTGACCAGACCCTGGCCAATGCATCACCTCAGAGCAGCAGGACAAGCAGCGGGATGAGCAGCGGAATGAGCAGTGGGATGTGAGAGTGGGGCTGACGGAGGGCACATCCCAGGTCTCTGACTCACAGCCCTGCCACTTTTAGCCGAGGAGGTTTAAACATCTCCACAAGGTGTTCATGCCTGCAGGTTCCCCAGAGGAGGTGGTAACCGCTTAAATCAGCGCAGCCAGGGCTTGGAGAGCTCATGAGTCAGAGGTGTGAGTAAATGTGAAAACCCTCTGCAGCAGAGCTCCTCTCATGGAACACTCCCTCTTTCACACACTTAGCAGATGATTTTTGTCTTAATAAAATCTAAATGAGTAGAACATGGTGTGAGCAACAGCTAAGGAATTTATTTGCCCATGTGCTTGCTACCTCTCTCGCACACCTCTATTCCTCTAAATCCCATGGTACAGATATGGGTGGAGTGGAGTGAGTATAGATAATCTTCTTCATGGGAATATGTGCTTTTTTGCATGGTGAGGCTGTGTTAGCACCTACTACTTAGCAAGGGAAGAAGGAATCACTCTGTGGGGACTTGCAAGAAGAAAAGCAGGTGAACGGTCTTGAAATAATAATGGCACCATGTCTTTAGTAGGAAAGTCTATATAGGCCTTAGCTAAATAGTCAGGCTTCTGTGTCCAAATCATAGAATCATAGAATCATAGAATGGTTAGGGTTGGAAAGGACCTCAAGATCATCCAGTTCCAACCCCCCTGCCATGGACAGGGACACCTCACTCTGAATCATCCCACCCAAGGCTTCATCCAACCTGGCCTTGAACACCGCCAGGGATGGAGCACTCACAACCTCCCTGGGCAACCGATTCCAGTGCCTCACCACCCTAACAGGAAAGAATTTCCTCCTTATATCCGATCTAAACTTCCCCTGTTTAAGTTTTAACCCGTTACCCCTTGTCCTGTCACTACAGTCCCTGACAAAGAGTCCCTCCCCAGCATCCCTATATATATAAATGTATTTACCTTTCCAGCAGTTATTAGCTCTGCTCATGGAGAAGGAAGATTTAATGCTCAGAGTTGCAAGCTGTGCTGTCTGTAACTGGCCTGCAACTGGCAGTGGCCCAACTGCACTGGTCACTGCAGTGTGCCAGGCTCCTCGTCGTCTCAGGTGGAGGGGGGGATTTATTTGCTCCGTGGGAAAATACAACAAGGACATGTCTTTAAATGGTGGTAGACTTTAGAGGGAGATTATTATGGGATCAAGGGAAAACATTGTGCAAAACGGGAGTGGAGTGGGTGCAAGAAGTGGTGAGGAGAGCATTGGAAATGACCCTCCTTGGAAAAACACTGGTTGTAGCAGCCCCAACCCACCTTCTGCTGCATCTCTAAAACAAGGGATCTTGCCTGTGTGACAATCCTCTCTCCTCTATGGGCTGTGCTGAGCCTCATCAACCACAGGCTTGGGAACGTTCCAGGGTTAAAAGGCAGCTCCAAAAGCATGTGTGGGCTCCTAATGTCCCCCCAGGAATGGCTGTGTGTGTCTGGTGCCCAGGATGGGCTTGGACTCATATTTTTGCCCCAATACAAATCCCCACAGAGAGCTCTTTTGACAGCTTCCAGGGTGAAGTTGCTTGTGTGATGAAGTCCCCACACATGAAGCTTCTCAAAACCAGGACCAAGGACTCTCCAAGATAAATCCAGCCTAGCAGAAAACAGTCAACGGTGCGAGCACACGGCAAAACTCTGTGCATCGGTATCTGGGTGTAGCTGGATTTAGGGATTAGCTGAGATCAGCTCCGGCAGCTGACTCTGGGGCGCCAGGGAGCTGTTTCTGTGGATGGTACCTGTGAGAACCGTCTGTGAATGACTCAGCCAGAGAGCTTCACCATCCTTCAGAAACCATCCCACCTCATCTCCCTGCCCAGCCGTAACTGCAGCTTCATTGCCACCCCCTGCCATGCGGGACTGTCCCTGGTTTGTATCAACTGGACCAATTGCTCTTTATTTTTACCCAAAGCAGCAACGGAAATGGTCTTGGGAGCACCTGTGCTTGTCTTTATCTGAGGTTGTGGGAGAGCACCACAGGCTGGGAAGTGCCACTTCTGGGTGTTCCTGAGCCTGTGCTGACAAGGGGGATAAGAGACAGAGCAGTGCTGAGGTTGCTGAAGGAGTGATTTATCTTGCTGCCCTGGAATTCTTCCTTCAGGGCTTTTGTGGGTGTATGCCCAACATTTCCTTTCAACAGCAGGCTGTCTGAAGAATCAGCATAGACAGAGAATTGTGTTTCGTCAGCTGGCTATTTAAAGAAGGACAAGAGAAGTCTGCTCTCTGTTCTTCTTATGCCAACAAGCTGAGGATGTAGTGGTGGTTTGAGACACTTGTTTTCTTCCCTGACTCATGTGGTCTCCCTGTTCACATTTGTTTGCTTCTGGACATGTCATGCTAGCTTGCAGCTTGGTTAAAGGTGTATCTCACCTATCTAGGAGGGGTTTTCATTGTTTCAGGCCATGGCCATCATCTTTCACTGCGCCAGAAACAGCATCCAGTGAGTGTGCACTGCAGGCAGCATCAGGCTTTGTTCTGTCAGCCTGAATTTTAACTTATTTCACATAGTTACGATCAAACAGATGAAAGTCCTGCAGCCAATGGGTCCTTTACAGGACAGAGCCCAAGGGAAAGCTGATGATGACCCGAATCATCCGACCATGTTAAAGCTTTGGAGCTTTTGTTCCTTTACCCTCAAGTATTTAATGAGCGACTAGCATCCCCGGCTTGGTTTGCTGAAAGGGAGGTAGATGGCAGTGTCTCTCAGTCCCTTGCTAGCGTGGAGAGCAGCATCACCAGTGACACAACGTGGAAGTTATCAACTGGCATGAGATGGGGAATCTCCTTACACTCAGACCAGAGATGTTAGCGCTTTTTGTTCAGCTGCCTCTGAAGCAGTGTAACTGCTCTGTGCTTGGAACGTGCCTGCTTTCTCCAGGGAGAAGAAAACCAGAGAAACACAATAAATGGAAAGCCTCAAGCTGTTGACATATGAAAGAGAATGGAAGCGGTACAAATTAACCTGTGACTAATAGGACACTATAAACATCTGCAAGCACGAGAAGGGTGTACACACCAACATGAAAAGGAAAGCAATTTGGAGAACATTAGGGTATAGTTAAAAGAAATAGAATGACTAATTGAAGGAAGGTGTCCTGAATGTCAGGAAATAATCCCTAACTGTGAGCTGCTTGGGGTGTGGAGCAAGCTAATAAGAAGAATGGAAATACAATTTCCTGGATCAAACACTCAAGGTTTGAACCCACCACTGACCTGGCAATAGACCAGCTCCTAAGCCAGCTGCACCTGAGCCTGAGGTTTTGTCAGTTATCTTAAAAGCAAAAATGTTGTTAACATCTATAAAACACAGCTCAATTTGCAGTCAGCCTTCACCACGGGAATCCTTCATTCCTTGAAACCCCTGGTCAGACACAGACCTTTGGTTCCATAAAACAGCAACAGAAAGATCTCAAACACTGATTGAGTGCATTTGCCTTGAACCTTTCCTTCTCTTGAAGTTAAGCATAAAGCTAAACAACTTCAAATCATGATTCTATCTTTATTGTCCACCCTGGAAGGCACATTTGTTTTCTGATTCATTACTTCTGCGATCCGGGCCATCTTGAGTTCTTAAATTGCCTCTCTAGGGAGCTACTGCCCATCTGGGAGGGGTGCTTCGGTGTTTTCCAGCTCTGCTGGGGCCCTGTGGAGCTGACCCTCGCTTGCCATTCCTTTCTCAATGTCCCCTGCTGAGCCCTGGTGAGCACAGTGTGCCATAGGAACAGGAAGAGAGATGGCCTCTTGACAAAACTTGCTATTGTGAAATTCTAAGCTCTGGCTGAAGACAGTAACATTATTGGTGATAAACAAAAGTAGCCCAGCACTCAGAGTTTCTGTTGATCTTGAGTATTCTCCAGCCCCTTGAGAAGGGCTGAACTTTAGCAGAAAACAGGGATACAGGTCCCAGGAAAAGAGCTTGAAGAAAGTGGCCATCCCTGCCTGGCCCCGTGCAGTGCCATGGTTAGGTGAAGAGATAGTATGGAGATGCACTGGGAGGGGGTTAAAGCAGAGTGTTCATCATATGCATCAAAATGGCCAAGATCAGGTTAAAAAGGAGGAGGAAATGCAATGATACTCGTGGGACCTGAATGCTTAATATCAAGAGATAAAAAACACCCATTATATCTTCCTTTCCATCCCTTGACAAGCACAGGACTGCTCCGCATGTCTTTTGCTGGTTTCTAAAGCTTCCTATCAGTCTCCTCAGCCCAGCAGACCACACTGGCAGGAAACCCCTCCGAAAATCCATCCCACCCTGGTCCTTGCTGTCCTTGCGGTACAGGCAGTGTGTCACACATCACGGTTTCTGGGAGACTCCTTGCATTTTGAAATCTTGGGGCAGGAAGGAGAAGAAGGATCATTCCCTGAATGGAAATTCCCTCCCAGACTGCTGAACGCTGCTGCCTATGGGATGTTTGAATTCCTATGGTGACTTCAGAGCAGTGGTAAAGGTTGACTGAGAAGTGTCCAAGAAGCACACACAGAGATGTCACTGTTTGTGGGGCTGATTTAGAAAACACTGTGCATTTCACAATGCTGCCAAAGTGGATGTATAAATCAGGAATGACAGGAGAGCTCCCTTGGGAAGGTGTGTGTGAGCACAGGCACACGAGGGGTGCTTTGACAGTTACCCCCAGATAATTCCCACCGCGCTCTGGTGAACTTTGCTCTGTTCACCACACGTCATAGAAAGAGGCAATTAATGTTACTTAACATTTGGCTGTTTTTCCCAGATTAGATGTTGTTGACTCGTTTGGTAGCTGCATAACGTCCTTGCGAAGGTTAAAGGTTCCAGATCAAACTGGCAGAAACAGAGAAAGATCACTACGCCAGTGGTGGACATAGACCTTCTTCCGACCTTCAACTGTAGCTCCTGCCAGCTCCCTCAAGCTGCTTTTCTGTTACTATTCACATTTTTAATGCCGAGTAACTCTCTTATAACCTCAGAGCTTAAATTCATTGTTTCTGGTCTCACTGATTTACAGCATGGTATAAAATTTTAATCAAGTTTTGAAGAGAAAAGGCATAATTTGGGAGGATAAATGAGTCACAGATCTCACATGTTACAAGTGATGAAGCAAGAGACTTCTACTCAGATTGGAAGGATGTGACAATGACATCCTTTTTTGCCTGCTACTAACTCAATAGATCAAATAAGACAGCTACAAAGGCTTTAGGTGAAAGTAATTCACAATAGTGGAAAGCAGTGTTTTAAGGAAAAAAGCTCTGGTCTTTCTATAGGTCCTCTTGTACTGCTAAATCTGGTTTCATCTCAGAAGTCACTCAGAGACCAGCCATGTGGAGACTGCGCAGGGCTGTAGTGGATACTACTCACTTGGCAGCAGCAACCACACGATGCTGCACATCACTTCCACCCGCTTCACTGAGACAGATTTCTGTGTTTCTTGGATCACCCATTCAGAAATGAGCCCTGCCTGTGGCAGATTGCTGGGGAATGGCACGTGACGCATGTCTGCTCAACATCTTGTGCCCTGGGTGCTAAATATATTCTTGGCACTCAACGCCAGTGCTCGGCACTTGACCCACCTCTGCCCATGTCTCTGTGCCATGTCACCCGCGGTCTGAGCACGTTTCTTCTCTACAGTGGATGAGGGCTATGCTGAGCTCACCAAAGACCTGAGCCCTTAATAAATGACAGGTTATTATGCTTAGGTGGCCTTGAACTTTCTGCCCTCTTGAAATCTGTAGTGCGTCCCATCTTGATAGCCAAGAATAAACCTAAAGCCCTTCACAAACACACTTGCAGAGCAGAGCAGAGCAAACAGCCCTTCAGCAGGAAGTAGGTTATCTGTCCAACTGATCTTTCAACATGCTCTTCTGCTTAAACTAGTCACCTCTTCCAGCTTCCCCTTGGGAGCAGCCGCTGTGATTTGGCCAAGGATAGTCTGCCTGTACCTTGCATCATCATAGAAACAGCAGATCCAGCCAGTGCTCCCAGGTGATAACCTGTGGCCTGCTCATCCCTCTTGTCCTAGATTCAGCTAATATACATTGGATCTGTTGATACATTAGTGTAAGGGAATCTGGAGAGCAGGGCTGTGTGCCTGGAGGATGAAGACTTCCCTGACCATGGCCAAGGCTCCAGGACAGTGCCAGCTTGTCACTCTCTGCTCTGTACATCACTGACACAGGACTTTTGTGAAGTGTTTCTTCAGTTATCACCTCACCTGGAGCTTAACATCACCATTCCATTTGTAGCAGGAGAGGCTGTTCAGCAGACGGACAGCCCAGGAGAGCTGCAGGTGCCTCCGTGCACAGAGCTGGTGTCTGCAAGGACCTGTCTTTGGCTTTGCCTCAGAAATCACAGAATCACAGAATCCCAAGGGTTGGAAGGGACCTAAAAAGATCATCTAGTCCAACCCCCCTGCAAGAGCAGGGTAACCTACAGTACATCACACAGGAACTTGTCCAGGCGGGCCTTGAATATCTCCAGTGTAGGAGACTCCACAACCCCCCTGGGCAACCTGTTCCAGTGCTCTGTCACTCTCACAGTAAAAAAATCCTCATTTCCTATCTCTGACACACCGTGGGTACTTCACATTCCTTCTCCCCTCCTTTTTCCCCAAGCCACAGCCTTCCTGGTATTGTGACTGGAAGCACTGTTCCTGGAAAGGTCTTGCTGGAGTCATCGAGGGACTGATTTTCAGGCCTCATGTGGGCACCAGTACCAGAGAAACTGCTGGCTGGACTATCTGTCCAGCTGCTCTGTTACCATAATTGTGTGTGTTTGCTCAAAAACCATGTGGCTCTCTCTGCTGGCACTTGCTCACCAAAACAAAACAAAAACTAAATTTCCAGGCTTCTATTTTTGCCTTCAAATGCTTTTGAATTTTAGTTCAATCTCTGTGTACTGTCCCCTCTGCAAGACGACTGTTCTTCACTTTCACAGCTGCAGCTCGGCACTGTGAGTGCATGATCCTCAGCAAAGCACAGAGAGGGATCCTTAGGAGTCGTGTCCCAGGTTGGGCAGTCATTAGCTGCTCGCTTGGAGTGATGCTGAGCTTTGAGTGGGACCAGGCTGCATCTGAGCAGAGCTGCATCTACCCAGAGCTCAAGATGTGCCAGCTGAGGGAGGACAGATGATAACAGATAGAGCAATTTACTAGGACAAACATACCCCATTTCTCAGCACTGGAAGCAAACTTAGATTGGCAGCATAAATCTGTGCTGGTTCAGGGATCTGCAGTGTGAGGCTATGGGTTCTCAGACCTGGTCAAGCACCCTAAAACTGTGTTTAACTCTTGAATCTGTGATCTCATGTTAGCAAAGCTATCTAGAAGGTCCTTTTGGGCTGTCACTGATCTCTTTGACAGCATCTCATGAAGCAGCGAGTTACCATTCTCAGCTTAGCCATGGCTGCGTGACACAGCAGCAGCAAGAGCCGTGTGGGCTATCGGCATTCCTGCTTCCTACAGCTGGCAGAGACAAGGGTCAACATACTGGATGGGCTGGAGGTGGCCTCTGAGTTCATGAGTGTTTCAGCCTCCCTGACCCTGCAGTGAAGTCTAGGTGAAAACTGCAGCCCATGCTGAGCTACTCTCTGTTCCTCAGTTTTCATCTGGTTTCTCTCGGGAAAAGATACAAGTGGTGGTAGCAGCGCTCATGTTATAGATTTCTGAGCTCCAACAGCCCAGCCTGGGAACTACACGAACATTTAGTTGCTCTGCCTCTGTTTCTTCCTCTAAAAATGAATTAAAATCACAGTGACAAGCCTACTTTATCAATGCTGGACGCTGGCCAGGGATTGAATATGTGACTGCTCAGTTATTTTCAGCTTGGAATCCCCTATCATTTTCTATCATGGTTCCCTAGACAAAACGCTGCATTTCAACATCAAGATAAATGCAAGCATGAACTCGAAAAGGTCTACCTTATCTTGTCATCATCTGTTAACTGTGTGATGAGAATGGCTTGACATATGATACTTGTGGGCAATATTTTTTCCAGAGTGTTCCTGTGCTTCCAGATGCTGTTTGTCAGCTACCCCGAGGAGTCCCTTGTGAGTGTGGGGACACACTCTGCTCTGAGCCACACCAGGATGTGTCTGAAATACTTCAGTTGTCTGTAGTAGCATAACCGGATTTTTATCAATGTAACCGAGACAAGATTCCGTCCAAGATGTTCTAATAAAAACAAGAGTCTGCCCTGGGAACACAGAGCATGTGATAGGTTTTTTCCAGCTCACTCAGCACTGAAGAGCTGAAAACAAGATGGTGCTGCTTACAAAGCCATGGAGGTGCTGACATTCCTCGTGCCTTTCACATTACACATCACAGCAACAGGGCTACATGAGGCTCCCGATGTCTTCAGGGATGGAGGTTTTGCTTGGAGATGAACTTTGATACTGATGGACTCTGTAACTGCCTGATGAAATATGGGGCAGGGGCAGGAGGCCAGTGAATAGTAGGGAAATGTGGGTTGCTGTATGTACTGACACTGTTGTCACTACAGTAACCAAGTGTCCCCACAGTTGCGTGCCACCGTTTCTAGCCTGTTACGGTGTTGGCAAGCCCAGTTCTGTTTTCTTTCATGCCTCTGGATCAAGAGGGGGCTGGTTATGCAGAGGTGGTATATATGGCTGGTGGTGACTACATCACTTGCTAGCTACTCATGTTTTGATAAAGTCCTCTGCCATGGCTTCCTGGTATTTTGCAATCCGATGAGCAGTAATGACCAGTTCAACAAACATGAACCCTCATTAAATCCACAAAACATGCGTCAGGAGCGTGGTCAGTGGGTTTTTGCCAGCCGTGGACCTGCAAGACATGAAACCGAAGTGAGTTGATGTGCAGATCAAAACATGTAATAGCACAGAGCTCGTGAATGTGTCTCCTCCTTCTAGACCCAGATTATCAAGCAAGTGGCTCCGCAGCACATACAGGGAGACACCAAATGACAGGGGTCTCACTGCCCCCCTGATGGGCTGTCTCTGTTTCCTTTGAGAACAGCTAGCTCTTCTCTGCAATGATCCTACATTGTAAGTCTGGAGATATTAATTCTGATGTGTCCCCTCTGTTCGTGCCTGTGATTTGGATGCAACCTCTGGCTCAGGAAGACCTTCAGCTGCTGACTGCCAGAACTGGGAGTGCCTCTGAGAGAAGGGTTCGTGCACGTTTTGTTCTGCTGCTTATTATCTCTTCCTGATCATCCTCAGTTGGTCACAGCTGGAGGCAGAACACTGGTCAAGCTGGACTTCTGCTCTGAGCAGCTCAGTTTTGTGTTTTCCTAAGAGATGTTTAATTTCCAGCAGAAGAAAATGAGTCTCTTAATGATACAATACGGAGGCTGTTTGACCAGGCAGAGCCTGGGTTTTTTTAACTTTGGATAGGCAACAGGTTAAGAACAAGGGCAGACCATACAGCTAGTCTGTGAGGAAGTAGAATGGGCCTCATGGATGAAAGGTGTGAAGAACTACTCAAAGGCCTGGAGGTTTGCCCAGCTATACCTATTTCATCAGCTAATGCTGAGCTTTGGAAAAGTTTTCCTCACCAACACTTTGGTCCATCCCTCTTGAATTCCTGCTCTGAGAACTGGCAAGTTTCACCTTAGGGATGGAAAAGGATCAAGAAGAGGCTAGAGAAGCAACAGCTTGTTTGAAGAGGGCCTGCAACCCAGCCACTGTCCCATTGCTGAGTGCCCACAGGGCAGGGATGATGAAACCTCTGGTGTTTACCTTCCAGCATGTCAGTGACCAAGGATTCACTTCTACTGGTGCCAAACCTGCTCAGTGGGAATTGTGTCTCTGCATGGTGGCTTCCATCACAATGGAGATGCTGAGACCGCCCTCGCTTAGCATGTTGTCTTTAGCCCTTCATTTGCTGCGTCGGAAAGCATACAGTTAGGAATGAGGTAGGAGGGACACGAAGAACCCCCCTGCACAAATGCCCTGAGAAGCCTCCAAATAAAGGGAACCCAACTTTGCTCAGAGGGAAGCAAAAAGTAATTCACCATTGTGATTACTGAGATCCAGGCATCTCTGGATCTCATACTACCCTGCTCTGCGCATCTGTGGTCAGCCCTTGGTATCTTCTGCCGAGTGGGATCTCCAGAGGGGAATGGTGGATGCCTGCCTTCTGCACAGCCTGAAATGGCCTACCCACCCTGCCACCACCCTTTGTTCCTCTTCTTGGAAAGCAAGCACCTTGTTGCGGGGGCAGGGAAGGGGAGATGACGGCTTTATTGCTTGAAACAATAAGTACCACATCCTGCTCCATGTAGTGAAAACTGGTTTGCCCTTTTCCAGAACTGCTTCGTATGTGCTCAGGTTCACAGCAGTTCAGCCTTGTCAGGTCAAAGGCGGCCAAGTGCTTACGTGCAAAATTGTTTCATAGTGGGAACACAAGCAGAAATTCAAGGGGATGGACTGACAGCCAGTCGAGATCAGTATGAGCTGTACTGGGGAAAACTGCAAGGAAGGAATTAACATTGCATGGGAGGTGATGGACAGAGACTGGATGCTCATGATCTGGGGGGAAATGATGTTACAGTGTAGGGGAAGAGAGCAGTAGGACCACTTGCACTCCAGACCTCCAGTTTCCAGGTGTGTTGCAATAGTGGCAATGCTGATCTTGCGGATAGTGGCTGACATGAGAAAACACCCAGCGAATTACCAGAACTTGTAGGCTTGGGCTAGACTGGGGAGTGAATACAGATGTTCTAGTATGGATATCCAGGTGGTATGGTCATGAATACGAGCTTTAGTGCGTGTCTACCTACTGCTGATAGCACACACACGATGACATTGCCTTGGTATCATCTAATACCAACACACACATCATATTCTGAGTTTAATTAGTGGGTTCTAATTCAGATCTAAACCAAAAAAACCTGCCAAGACACATTCTGTTTGCGTGGTGTTTCTGCTGATTCTTCTCTTAATGCCAAAAATCACTGGACACTGCCAACCCATCTGAAATAAAAAAATACATAAAGATTTTTCTGTTTCATCGCTGCATTATTGGGTCTCAAGGATCTACACAAGTTTTAAGACATGAAAGAATGTCTTCCTGACATTTCCAGAGTACATTATTCACTCCTGCACCAGACATACAGTGGTAACGTGGCAGTGAAGTGTCCTGGTTCTGTTCCTGGCAGTGACACTACTCTTAAGCAATCCACTCAAAAGTATTCTCCTGATCCCGTTCTCCCACCTGGAAAGTGTGTAAATAAGCCAGGGTTCTGTGATGATGAATTGACTCTCTTCAGAGGTTTCCCCATGGAACCCAGTCATTGCATGACAGATTCCTGAGGTCAGGAGGCTGTGAAAAAGCCTGTGATCTCATAAAACATGGCCAACATCTCTGACAAATGGCCAGATCCCGCTGTCCTGCTCTGGCAGCAGCAAATGAAAACAAATACAAAGGCTAACGCCTGGAAGAACGTGTTACCCTGGGTACAGTGGAGTGCTCTTGCTCTCTTCCTGCTGGGACTGGAATGGTGCCGAGCTGACAGGACTTTGCTGCCTGGTTCTGCAGCTTCAAAGCCTGTTGGTATTTCCTTTGAGTCATCTTGGTGAAGAAGCTGATAAGGTTGGGCCAAGACAGCGCGATGTTAGTGCCTCTCTGTGTCTGCCTGGGGGTGCTGATCTCCCCAGGGCACTGTCACTGGAGCCCACTGGAGCCTGAGTCAGGGCTGGAGCTCTGGCTATTGCTCCTACTGTGTACAAACACACTTCGATTTGTATTAGCTCCTTTTGGGAAAAGCTCTGTAGAAAAGGTTGTGCCAAAAGGAACCAGTTGAAGAACAGATCTCATGCAGTGGCTGGGGGGAGGATGTTGCAAGCCCTATATCCCACAGGTCCCTCCATGATGTTTCATGTTTCAAGATGAGGTTTGGTGAACATTTGGACCCCCTGAAGATGTGGGAGGCCAAGTGTGCTCTGAGCACAGGCACGGCACGGGCGCCATGCAGCAATCCAGCAGCAGTGGACCATGGAGCCAGGACCTCTATCAACCAAGGAGCAAGTGGCAGCAATACAGGTGTATGTGAATGGAAGCTTTCTTTGATGGATGAGAAAAATGTGGAATCTTGGAGTCAGTCTCAGATTTTTAACCCAAACACTGAGCCAGGACATCTGCGATCGTTTTGGTGCCTGGTTCGGGGAATTAATTTCTCATTGCCAGTCCTGGACCTGCCTGTGGCACATTGTCCTCACAGACAGACACGTTTGAGCTGAACTCATCAAAATTCAGGAGCAGCTAAGATGGGATTTACTAGGATTTTCCTAGAGAACAAACCAAGAAGCAGCCTGACCCATCAGCGCCTCTTCTCAGCTGCTTATAAAAGTGCTGTTTCCAAAGACCAAGATGCCCAAAGGCTCTGACTGACCACACATGCAATAAAAAGTCAGAATAGCCTCAGTGGGGCTCTGCAATGTGCTGCAATGCCTTGCTAATGCAAAAGAAGCTCTTTGATAATTAAGAGATTGCAATTTGCTCTCTCTTTTTTCCCCTTTAGCTCTCGAAATTAATCACCCTTGCCAAGCTGTAGCTATAAAGCAGTTTTATTTCAAGCCTGCCCAGCAGATCTCAAATCCTGAGTATTCCCTGCTGCTGAGCTGTTGGTGTGTAGCAGTGCTGGAACTTGCAGAGCTGCCATCGTCGGGGGATGTGCTGGGACCATCATGGGGTCAGGAAGACTGCTAAACTTTGATTCCTGAATAGACTTGGCTTTGCCACTGGCTCCAGTGCCAGCAGTGTGAGGCCAAAGTTGCTTGGAAAATCCCACTGCCAAAGTGAAATATGGTAAGCAGCGTATGAAGGTCTGCTACCTGGCTGATTCACCTTTAAGGACTTTTAAAGACAATTCAGTGGTCCCTGTCTAAACAAGTCAATTTACGTATGCAAAACATCCTGATAAAGCTTTTGAGTTGTATCCCTGTGCCTAAATCATGTTCCGGTTTTGGTGGAATTTCATCAGTTTTACAGCAAGAAGCATGCTTTGTGCTGTGATTAATGTAGCGGGGATGGAGCTATGACTTTGCTTTTTAGCAAAGGGTTAGTTAAAAGACACAAAGGGAAGCTGGAAGAGCAACAGCTTCCAAGGGGGATGGATTGGGGTCATTTCCACCAGTCACTTCCAACTTTCCCTGTGATTCCCCAAAGTTCTTCCAAGACAAACAAAACCCTGTTTGCTGAGGCTTTCCCAATCCTCCCTCTGACACCAGAACTCTCTTTAGTGCAGACAAATTCCCTGAAGCTGTTTGCAGCAAATGCTGCCTAATGACTATCATGCTGCCAGTTCCTTACAGATTACTTCAAGATGCTGAGCGATCCTGCCTGTCTAATCCAATTGGCTTCACTTTGGATGCCTACGAGAGATGAAGTTGAACAAAATAAATGTAAACCCAAGCAAACCTCTGCTGCACGCTGCTGAGGAATACTGCTTGTCATGTAAAGGTCAAGTGGTGTCAGACTGCTGCTAAATCACAGCATTTTCTTTTTCCTGCGTCTGAGGAACAAACTGAAACAATAGGGCAGACCCGCAGTCGGAAGAGATGCAGGTGGCATGTGGGGCTGGAGACGGCCGTGGATTACCCACCACCAGTGGATGCTCTGGACCATGTGGCTGGGTGGACCACCACCACCTTAGCAGTGGGAGAGAACATCTGAGGGCACACACCCAGCATCTGGGATACGGGACTTGGAGGCTCTGCTCTGCTACTGATTGCCTGTATGTCCTTGAGCAATTCACTTAGCCTATCCATATTTAATCTTCCTTTGGATTAAAAACAAAGAGTATCGATACTGTTTCTCTGCTTCTGCAGGGGGCAGTGAGGACCTTAAAAGGTGTTTTATATGCTTTGGACCTTGTAAGTCCTGTAGATGGACATCAGTTCAAACTCACGTCAAACATTCTACATGGTGACAAGCAGAGATTGAGCTTTGTGTTTGCTATGGAGTGGTCATCACAAAATTATGTATCATCCTGAACAGTGCCAGAAACTCTCGTTAGCTTTATTTCTGCAGCAAGGGGCTTTGTTTACGTCAGCATGTATAAACCTTAAGGAATCTTCAGACTCTCTGCACCAGGCTGGAAGCTTGCAACAAAACCCTGGGATGAGGCTAATATTGTCCAGTGTCCTGGCCAAATGTACTGTACAAACCCTGGAGTTTTCTGCACGTTCAAACCGTATCCAGACTAGTTTAAAATGTTCAAAATCTAAGAGACATGGAAGCAGGAATAATCGACAACATCAGCGGAACAAGGAGAAATTCATCATGTGTTCCCAGATGTCACCACCAAATAACAGAGGAGAAGACCTGCAGAAGCTCCTTGTTTGTCTCTGTGTTTTCAGTCTCATTAACCCTGATGCATCTGCTATCACAAACATTGATCTCTGGTCTCACCTTTCCTTAGTTTGGAAGAGGAAAATGAGAAATATGATGTATAAGGGTCCTTGACACTGAAGTGACACTTTATTTTCTTATAGTCTGAATAGTTACAAAGTCTTGTCTTGACATTCTTCTAATTTGACTTCAGTCGAATAAAAATAAATACCAAAAGCACTTTTCAGCAGAAAGAATATTCTCTGGAGGCACATGTGGAAGGATATCAAGGAGGTGTTCATAGAGCTGAACAAAGTTACTTCCACAGACAGTGTGAAAATCTATTTCAAGTGCACTGCATACCTGAAACAGGAGGAAACAATCTTATTTCTGTGATTTGTTCACAAAGCTATTACCATCTCCTTTAATAGGACTTTGGAAAGAGGAGGTCAGCACTAATAATCTTCATCTACATGTCACTCACATACAGTCTTATCATAACGAGGCATCAGTAATGCCTTTTTAATCTTGCCTTTACATGGAAAACAAACCTATGCTTGCTATATAGAATAGGCCTTAGCTTAGTGTTCCAGTTTTAACCCTTCTCTGTTTGTGTCTGAAGTAGGAAGTATCCAATTTTTACCGATTCACCTTGAAGGTTATGAAATGCTCCTCCTGGCACTTAGAAACCCATTCAGTTTTCCTTTTCTTGCTGCAAAAAAGAACTGATATAATCCCTATTGTAATTGAGTTTTTTCTTCTCTGTTAAGTGCTTTGTTTTCTTCAGGACCAGTAGGGTTGTATTAGAAAGGTCCTTTCTTTGCATTTTGCAATAAACAGCATCCCTCATTACCCATAACCACAGAGCCCAGTTAGCATTCCCATGTGTTACTCCAAGTTATAACTTTGAAATGTTCTAAGGTTTAGAATGCAGGCAGCCATTTCTCAGTTCACTGCACAGACACAAGCTCATTTCAGTGCTTGCAAATACAAAGTCACAAAGGATGCAGAATACAGATTTCATGTTGTTTTCTTATTAAAACAGCTTTGGACTGTGGACCTTAATACCCTATATGGTCAGATATGAAGACAATTCACTACTAGGAGCACTGCCAGCTTCTAGTAGTGAACAGACAAATGTCCTAATCATTCCTCTGCTGCAGTGTATTCCATCCCTTGAAAATGGAGTACAGTATGGAAAGTCGAAAGGATGAGTTGAACTTCAGTCCTTCTACCCTAGGGATGTCAGGAGTTTCAATTTCAGATTATAACTCTGAATTATACTGAGCGTAGAGCCAAGCTGAGCTCCACTGTGATGTGGGATTTTATGAATATTCCTAGGACACTAACTAGAAATACATCTTTTCATACTGTATGACAAGAATCTGTAATAGGATCCAACATGGATAACCTTTACTGGGGCAGAGGGTTCATCCATATGGAATACCAAGACCATGAGCTGTGGAACAAACAAACAGAAGCTTGAATGGTTTGTAAATTTAGGTGTTGAGTGGGCACTAACAAATTAATCTAATTATTAGACAACCCTGGCTTGGCAACATTGCAAAAGTTCTCTCTAATTGCACATTGCTCTTTTCCTCTTATTCCACCTTTTCCTCTGCCTTCACCTGCTTTGACTTCAAGCACCCAAGAAGAATCAGATCACAACTAAGATGAGGGCACCAGCAAAGGACCAGCTTGTTCCAAGCATGGAGGCCCTGCTGCCGCTGTTACAGCACCTTGGACATGCCCAAACACATAGGACTGTAGTTTGTTCTCGTTGTTTATGTTGTAGCTCTGCAACAAGCAGCTTCTTCCAGACAGGTTTATGTCAGTCACAGCTTTAGGGAAAGAAGCTGCAGGCAAACGAACGTTGTTTTTGAAACAAGTCATCAGGCACAACGGATTATGCACATGCACACCCCTCCAGCGTGTCCAGAGGCTGCCTGGTAAACACTAGTGTCATTTGTGAGCTCCCAAGGTTCTGGCTTGCATCCATGCTGTGCTGTATGTGTTGTTGATGGTGACATGTGTCTTCAGTACACGCGGTTCCTGCTCTGGCTGGCATGCGTTTAGAGACAGAAATGGAGCCTGGGCAGTATGGAGGAAAATAAATGAACCTTCAATCTGAAAGGAGGAAGCCCCACACATGCAAAAAAGAGGTGTTACTGTCTTGGAATTAGGTGAAAACATTTCTTCAGCAGCTATTTAGTTTCTTCCTCTTTTTTTGTCTCCTCCACCAGCATGTTTTAAAGTTTATTAGGGAATTCCATAGGCTTTTGGCAGCATGTCAGCAAGACTTTAGAAGGGGCTCAGCAGAGGGTCTTTGGTCCATATTAAGGCCAGTTTTACAAGTGCTTCCCTTCTGAAGCACTGCAGGGATAATAAAAGCTCTTTCCTCCCTGCACTGCAACTAGAGACAGTACATTATAACTTTACTTCACACCAGCAGTTCTGAGTCATCTCCACGCTCAGAGGCTTTCCTTGCTGAAGAGAAGAGGTTCATCAGCCATCAGTATATGCAGCAGCTACTCCAGCCTAGCCACCCAGGCTGTGGTGCTTAACACTCTCCATCATTTCATTTGCCTCTTCACATCAAATTACTGAAATTCTACATTAATAGAACTAGTGCTCACCCTTGGGTGGATTCCTTATTTTCCTAAATCTTGTGTCTTTACATTCCAGACCCTGGCTTTTCTGGAAGACATTACTTCCAGCAATGGCCCCTTAGGGCCGTTACTGGGCAACTGACTGCCCTGTTTAGTTCTCTTCTGACATCCTGAACTGTAAGAGCAAAAGAGGTTTTAATAACATCTCCCAGCTACGCTAAGCATGCTGCCAAAAGAGCAGTGTCGCATGTTAATTTGGGTGCAGGCAGATACATTTTTGCTTACATTAAGGCACTGATACATGAAGAAGTGGATGAGTGAGCAGTTGCTGGCCTGCGGCTCTCTCCCTTCCCTTCTCTCCCTTCCACTTCCTTTTAAATCTGGGTTTTCCCTGCATAATCTGATAATGGAACCTGTTTGCGTGAGTGAGTCAACAGCACCCCCACCACATGTCCCTTTTGGGGTGTCAGACAAGCAGCAGATGGGGAGACTGCAGAAGAAAACATTTCTTCCTGGGGAATAAGAATCCAGGAAATCTTTCCAGCAGTACTACAGAGTCATGGTAGCCTCCACCAAACCCATCTGTTTTCATCTCTTCCTGATCCAGGCAAACCTCATGCTGAAGAGGCTTCAGCACAAGAACAAACCAGCCATCACATTTACATGTCTTTGCCCTTTGTCTCTGTTCTTTCCCTGATGTACCAGACCGTTGTCCCAGCTCATGATGACATATTTATGAAGGACACTGACCTACTCAGTTCAACCCTTGAAAGACCTGAGATGCTGTTGTGCCAAACCACAACTTTGAAAATAAGAATAATAATAATAAAACAAAACAAAAAAAAAGGGGGGTAAAAAACCCCTCCCTAATCCTTCTGTCTTGGCAGAACTTAAAAACAATCTTTAATGCATGAGTCAGCCCCTAGGCATCTCCATACATCCTTTTTTCTCCTAGCCACCAGCATGATGATTAGAAACCTGTTTGGATTGTGCTTTGCTATGGCCTGCCAGGAGCCTGGGCATGGTCTCTGGGTGTCACCCCTGCCTGCAGAGAGGGTGCTGTGCATGGTTCTCATCTCTCTTTGGGCCATGAGCTGACAAGCACTGGTCACAGTGGCACTAAAAGGACTTTAACTCCTACCCTGGCTTTTAAAACTGCTGTGCCAGGTGAAAGTGAACTTGAGAGAGGTGTCCAAAGCTGAGGTTTCCTTGGGTGCTATCAGACCTTCTGCTGTACAGATAAAGGATGCTGCCAGTGTGCACTTCTGCCCATGTCTGGCTCTTAGTGTCTCCTCGCTGTGTGTCAGATGAGACTCACTCAAACCAAAGGCCATCCCACCGTGTGAAAGCAGTCTTTTAAGAGAAGCAAATCAGACCCGTTGCCTTCCACTGTCAGCTGGCAGCAGCAATGGGCTGAGCTATCCACGATTCAGCTCTGCAGCTGACATTAGATCTTTCTCTTCTCTTATTTCCTGGGAGAGCTCCCCTGACAGCAGAGCAAGCAACCACCCTTTGCTGAACAGCTGCACAAATGGGAGCTGTCAGCAGCATCCCAGACCATCGGGGAGCCCTGGCTGCCAATAGGCCTTTCAGAAACCCATGGTTTTTAATTTGCAACAGGAGCTGCACACTCATTTTTCCCCCCTTGGTGAAGGAACAATGCTGTGTCCTTATCAGCAGAAACATTCGCTGGGGAGTGGTCCAAGAGTGACTGACGCAAGGCTCTCTTCTGTGAAGTGCTTTGTCCTATTCCCAGATGAAGTATGCTCGCATCCAGTTAAATCCTTTGAGCTTTTATCAGTGGGTGTATATATAGATGTGAGTAAGAAAACAGTGATGGACACAGTGGTGAAAAAAATGCCATAAGGCTCTTGCATTCCTTATTCCAAAGTAATACATTATGTGGCAGATGACTAGCCATATTTGTGCTATGCTATTAACCACAATAACCATATGAAGCATCCACTTTCCTAGACAGCATCATGGAAGCAGGAGTGGATACCTACTAGTGGCATCCAGCAATAACAGAGAGAGGAGGCTGCAGAGATGCACAGACCATTTACACAGAACATGATTTGGTTCCACTGACAACCCAGATAAATTCAGTAGTGCTTCCACCAGTAGGATGGAGGGACTATATGAAAGCATTAAACATGTGCCATTTCTTCCCATCCTTAGGAGTGTGGGTTTCTAAGCAAGATCACAGGTCCCAGTGCACACTGCAGGTGTCTATGAGGTATTACATCTGCTCAGAGCAATACGAAGCTGGGATTATTGACCCTCAGTCTCAATCACCTGATCCTCAGTCCCCCTCATCTGCATTGCTGGCAGCCAGACAATGTCATTCACATCCTCACACCCTGCAGCTCTGCCAGAGCCGTAAGCCCCAGGGTGGTTTGTGACATGAGCAAGTTGGACACAGGTGGGAAAGTGCAAGACCATGGCTGCTGCTCTGCCAGGCTGACAATGTGTTCCGAGGGCTGAGGGGCTGGTGCCCCCCTTGCTTCATACCACTGCCATGTGTCCCTGGTGCCCAGGGTTTTCCTGGGGGAAGGTGAAGATGCTCTTTCCTTCTCCAGCCTTGCTGAAAATCAGTTCAGGAGTTCAGGGGAAGTCCAGAGCATGCAGGGAACCCCCTGCCTAGGAGGCACCTTTTGAGACCGCCAGCACTTTACCTGTTCCTCCACTGCATACCTGGTGCTTTTCAGTCCTTCTTCCTGCCCCTGCTCCGTGGCCCTCCCAGCACCCTGGCTGTGTGTTAGCCTGTGCACTGACACCGGCTTTGAAGTCACCTTCGGTGGCAGAGGAGCAGGAAGCTGGGGATTAACAGGAGCATTTCTGGTGAGGGGAAAATCACGTGCACAGATCGGATAGCCCTTCACATGCCAGAGCTCCTAATGAGGTGTTTCCCCTGTGGCTGTTGAAGCACTCATAATCAAGGTCCTGCCCTATTCCGTTTCCCAGCAGTGACCGTGGCAGCTGTCTGACAGAGGCCCTCTCTCACAAATGTTTCATTTCTTGCCCTCTCCTGTTGCTGCCCTTCTTAATCCTCCGCACCGTGTGTTGGGTACCCCTGCTCCCAGCCCTGCGTGGTTTTGGGGCTCAGTATGCAGGATCTGCTCTGCAGCACAGCCTCTCTTGATCCCACTCCAGTGCTGCGTCCCAGCACATCCATGTGGACCCATTGCAGCCATCCTGCTCCTCCAGGCCGCTGCTCACCAGGACACACTGCACGGCCACCCTCACTGCTCAACCACCTTATTTTCTTACAGGGTTGGACTGTTTAATTGTAATTAGTATTTACATAATGAATAGCGAAGCAACAAGCTTGTTTTTCATCGAGGCAGTGCTAAACAGCTATCATATACTTCTCATTTTGCCAAGCAAATGTGTCAGTGGAAAGTAGGTGAGTAAAGTGGAGATTTTACCTTTATGGCATACAGATGACACTGTGCATGGAGTGACATTGTTTAAAGGTGGTTTGGATGTCACACAGCAGCATCATATTCTTAAGTCTAAGGGCATCAAAGAAAAGTGTAATTTGAAACAGTGCTCCTGGAAAAGATTTGTATCTGAAGAATGGCAGAGGGGTTGGAACTGGATGATCTTAAGGTCCTTTCCAACCCTAACTATTCTATGATTCTAAATCCAGACCTCAGCAGGACTTTGCTGTAGTCCTGATGATGGACCTGAACATGAGGGTGAGGATACTGAGAAGTGGCTATGAATGAGGTGGTGCAGCCATGTAAAGGACACAGCGGAGGGGTTTCAGACTGTGCTCAGCTGCAGTTTTGCCTTTTCAGGGTTCCGTATGAGGCAGCTGCTTCCTGACATGGGCTCCCCTTCGAAAGACTTTAGCTTCGGAGAAGCAGTGACCAGGAATGAAAGAGCCAAGAGCTGGGTCTCATGGGTCTGGTCCAGATGCCTTTGTTCCTGCCCCACAGCAAAGCTCCTGTGAACTGGGGTCTCCCACATTTCCCACAAAATCTGCTAACTTCACTCATAATGATAATAATAGCACAGACTGCGAGGGCTGTTGAATTAATGAGCTTCAGATTCTTGGGGGAAAAGAAAGGTTCGATGACTTGGCTGGCAAAGTGAGTGATGGGGCCAGGACCTACGGCCTCTTGGTCCCACACTCGCTCTGAAGGAGAAGGTTGTTACTCTTGGCACCAGAGCCCCGTGAAAAGCAGCTGCTCTGTACGCTCTGCACTGCTTTACCTGCTTCAATAAACCATCCACATCCACCCTGGGGGCTGGGAAATACAACTACTAAAGTCAGGTTGACAGCAGGTGAAGGATAGGGGTGCTGCGCATTTCATTTTTGTTTATTTAAAGCCTTGTAATTACTTTTCACATGGCTTTATTGGTTATTATTTATTTTGGACTTCAAGCAGGATTTTCCCTTTTAAAATTGCACCCACTCAGCAGCTGCCTTAACTCATGCAATAGGAATGAGCTGAGATTTACAAGGAAAGGGAATACATACCTTCCTAGAAAATGTTTGTCTTATCAGGGTCTATCAACCACAGCCACACTAAAACTCTAAATCTGGAAAGGGACAAGGCTTTCTTCCAGATGAAAAGTCTGTGATATGCTGCGCAGGACAAGTATAGCTGATGCAGCGGACGCCAGACACAGTGAACCACCAGGTCTCCTCCACACCTCTGCTTGGCCTGTAAAATCGCCAGTGGTCTTTTAACTTTAGGCAGTCTCTTTGGAAGCTATTTAAGTTGTTGTGTAAACTCTTTAAAGGAGTGAGCTATTCTCAAAAGGAAGCCTTCACCTCAAACATCTACTGTGTTCTTGTGGCAGAAAGCCCCATGCTGCATTGACAGCTCCTGACCCACCTTAGTCTGCAGCTGAGTGTCAAACCTATTCAGGTGACAGGCAAAAGTTCCTGTTTCTGGACCAACATACCTCCGCCCTGATGTGCACAGCCCTGTGTTGTCAGCTCTGGGATGTGGATGCTGCTCCTGTGACACACTTTAGCCTTGAGAAGCAAAAGCAGCCGCTGTGCTGGTAAAGGGACAGATGGCCACCTTCCTGTGTCTCCTAAGCAAGCAAGAACCACACACACCAACCACTGATGGGGAGCTTGGAGGTCCCTGTGGTCCTGCCCCACCACTCTACTGCCTAATGCTGTGCAGAGCGAGCTGCTAGCAGTGGCAGGGATGCACACAGGTCTCCCCCTGTGAGTGCTTTACCCGCAGCACACGTACATACAGCTGGTTGCCTGTGGTTACATTACACAAACAGCGGTGACTGTTGAATTCAACAATGACGGGGCTAACAGGAGAGTGGGGAGCTGTGGTGACTCATGGAGAGGTTAAAAACTGGAATAAAACTCCCTTGTGCTACTGCTGGGAAACACATGGGCTCCTGTGCAAAGGAGGTGGGACAAGGACAAGACAGCGCATAAGCTCTCTGCTGGTGTTGGGGTACACTGGAGGACAACACAGAGGCCCTTCTAGCTGCTGGATCCCCAAGACTGAT
Organism: Lathamus discolor; assembly: GCF_037157495.1. NCBI lineage: Eukaryota > Metazoa > Chordata > Aves > Psittaciformes > Psittacidae > Lathamus > Lathamus discolor. The sequence goes on along the minus strand of NC_088893.1, from coordinate 10,350,682 downwards.
TCATTTTAAGAATGAAGACAAGTCATTTGACTGCATCTGCATTTATAGCATGTACAGCACCATGATTCCCATGCATGGTGCTCCTGTTTGGCTGCACAGCAGAGCTGCCAGGCACAGGCATGACCTTTTGGCAAGAGCCTTCAAACCCTGACTCAGAGGGACCTGGCAGCAGTGGGAAGAGCTCAGTATGACTTTCAGGGTAATGAGCATCTCAGTAGAGGAGCCAAGTGGGCTGCTAGAAACCCCATGGATGAAACCATAGGACTTCTGCCCCCTGAGAGGGCAATGGCATTTCTGCCTTCACCTCTTCCTCATCCTCAGCCAGGATCCATGTTTACATCTACCTCTGCATTTTGGAAAAGCAGGATCTCCCTCATTGCTGCACCAGGTCTCCATCAGAGGTTACACAAGTGATTATGAAACCAAATAGCTTTGACCTTTGAAATGAGAAATCAATGGCTGGGCAGGGCTCAATTCACTACAAAAATATTTCCAGGCACCTCGGGAACATCGCATTAGTTTCTTTCATTCTGGGGAGGTGGCAAGGAGCCAGCCTGTGTTACGCTTGATTCATACATTAAGATCTTCATTATGACTCTTGGTTTACCTGCCCTGGCCCTCTGCTGTGCCCAGCACAGCACAGCCTGGCTGCGGTGCAGAAGTCAGATGCATTTTGGGGGCAAAATGTTTCTAGAACTGGAAATATAAGTGCAGAAAACTCCTCTGGGGTGTTTAGCAGCATGGAGGTCCCCATGGCCTCAGGCGATAGGAGTGCAGGCACAGAGGTTGGGTTCCTGGAGAGTTTTCTGTGTCGACTGCTAGAGCTGGACCATCGCTGCAGCAGCATCTCCAGGGATGCAATCAAAAAAGTCCTTAAGCATCATGCACAACGATGCAAAAAGCATTCAAAAAAAGCTGTTGATACTTTCCTGGTGAACTGAGGGACAGCATGCCTGTTCTTTGGGAATGGGTAGGAATTTTGGAGGATACAGGGCTCTCAAAACGTTGTGTTTGTGCCTCCATTGAAGAGGTGAATAGCTTGAGCAGGAGGGAAAGCCCAGGCTGGCAGGTTCTCCATCTATTTAGCTAGTTGGACCTTCAACCGTGTTTTATCCCTAGTGCTCTGCAGTGAGCTGGCGGAAGGGGTGAATTAGACTTTGCCAGGGCTAATTTTAGTCAGAGACATCCTTACACCATTTCCCCCAGGGCTAGCTACATTAACGAAAATATAAAATCAACCGCAGATTAAAATCACCCAATTACCATAGTATAGCGAATAAAAACACTAGCCAGAGATGTAATCTCACGTGCTATTAAAATGCACTAGCACACAAAACACCATTCCCAGATACCATCTCCTAGATGAATGCCACACACAATAGCCCATCTAAAAGTGATTACTTACATTGTTTGGGGAGTTACACACGGTGTTTGTCCTGACATTCCAGAGTGGGCTGGGGTGGGTAAAGAGTCTGGGTGGTCGGGAGACACGGTGCCTTTCACTTCGTGTGCTGCTCTGAATTTAGCCCGAGTTCATTAATGGGCAGAGAAAGGGGGGACTGCCTGATGTATTGCAGGTGGGATACGAGCTGGAATTGTGCTGCAAACGTCTCCCAGGGCTAGGGAATAAGTTAAACAGGATTCACACCAGATGTCATGTCCAGGTTGAGTTGGGGCAAGTGATGCGTGAGCTATGGAGACTGAATTCTGACTAACTCTGTTGTATACATCACCTCGGCATCTTGGTGTTTACACTCTTCTTGCTACCAGACATGGTTCCCCAATTAAGCAAGTCTGTTGATGGTAACCAGCATAATAAGTATCTTTGCGTGTTCTGGAGATGTTTGTATTCAGAACTTCCAGCGTGATAAAAGCAAAATCCTCATGACAATTCCCACTGCAAATGTCCAATCTCTGTAAAACAGGCAGACTGGTGGCTACAGTCATACTGAGGCACTGCAAAGAAAGAAGACAAGCCTGGCTTATGCTAAGCCACTTCTGCACTGTGATTTCCTTTCTCTAGCAAGGCATTTAGGGAAAGGATGGGACCATGTATGTTGTAACCACAGAGAAAAACAACCTTTTTAGCAATATCTTGTGCAGTCCCCTCCAGAAGACCTGTCAGACATTAGTGGATGTCTTCTTTAGATGCCCGGAGGAATAAGGATTAATTAATTCTGCCTCACTGAAGGAAAACAGAAAATTAGGGGCACAATGACTGAAAAGGGCTGGGTGATCTAGGAACCAAACGCCAAAGACTATATTCTTTTCTCTGTGTGCATATTGACACTCCAGGTCTGGAGCCTCCCATACAAATGCTAAGCACTTGCCCAAGGGCTCAGAAGACATTGTGGCTCCGCAAGGATTGCATCCCTTTTGAATGATGCCCACAGAATGGCCAGGCAGCTGCAGGGCACCCATGCACCAGCTGTTGGCTTGGCCCAGCACGTGTTGGTGTACCCGCTTTCAGACCATGCCAACGGCATTCCAACAGTGGAAAAGTCAATTAAACTAAATTAATGTCCCTCGGGTTTGCAGCAGATGAAGATCATGCACACAGCACCCACCACAGCCATGCCACCCTGCAGCAGCAAGCTAGCAAATCCCCCTCTAGCTCCTGAAGCATCCCTCGGAGCCGAGGGAAAGCTTGGTCTGACCAGCAGCCACACAAGCTATTTTGGGTTTGATATGCAGCAGATTTGATAAGAAAGCTCTCAGGAAAAAACAAATTTCCTCTTTGACTCAGTAGAACTGGGCACATATTCCGGCACACACAGTTCCTTTTCCTAGAAGCTCATGAAGTAGCCTTCTAAAATTAGGAATGAGAGGTGAAGTTCTGGCCCCAATTCAAGCAGGAATTTCTATCTCCAGGACCAGGATTCACTTTAGGGGTACAGTAGACCTTCACTGATGGTGGAGAAGTGAGGAGGGGAGAGGCCCCTGTGCTTTCCGTGTTGCTTCTCTGGTGTGCCTCCTATATACAAACCTGTTATCTATGTGAAACAAAGGTTTCCATTGCATCAGTGTAGGTGCTTCATGCCTAATGATGCTGAGCATTATCTGAGATGCTTATACCGCTTTGAAAGAACAAGGGGTGGATGTGAGAAGCAAGTCACCTCAGTACAACCACAATTTAGTGCATCTGTGTTTGGGTCAGGCTTGTTTGCCTCACACTCTGTATGTGCAATTGAGTGTGGCTCCAGCCCAGGCTTCTGTGAAATTATGGCTATGTTTATGTAGCCTCATCTGCTCTGCAGCCCCGGGTGCCCATTGCACCTGAGCAGTGTCTCCTCTGAGCTGCTGGTTGGAGGTAATGGAGCAGAAGCCACCTCTGTGCTGATGATGCCTGAAGGATGGGGTGCATTTTGCACTCAGAAAACCTCTCTTCTGTGGCAAACTCCCCTGCTGCAGCCTCCCACCACATGGGGAAACAAGAACCTGGGCAGTGGACAAGAAAAGACTGCTGGTGGCATGGGCTCGGAGGTCATTGCCAGGGACAAGTAGAGAGGGAGGTGTGGGTTAGCGACAGTGATCTGCTGTGCTTATGAAAACAGCGCTCAATTATAGGAAAAACAGTAATGAGAAGGAAAAGAAGTCTCGATAGCAATCTTTTATCTCTAACTATTATTCCGATGCTCTCTTCTGTTTCCTCTGCTGCCCTCACGTTGTGTCATTTTGTAACCTATATTCACCATCAGTATTGATTTACACATGAGTAGTTCAGAATTTGGCCCAGAGACAATGAATCTCTGGTGTTCAGCTGTCCCAGCCAGTGTCATGTTCCATTTAAAGCACTTCAGTTTTCACTGGGGTCATTGCTCATATTCAGCAGTTTCCTTTTTCCTTGGTCTAGTCAAAAAACAATAAACAGTAACAGTCTTCCTCCAAATGCCAGTGCTCCAGAGGTTAAGAGCTGTGATCTCCCATACTCAGCAGATGCTCTGGTTGATGCACAGAGAGGACCAGAGGGTCCTGCCCGCCTTGGTGCAATGATTCCAGCAGTGGAATGATTCTCCCCCTTCAGTTTCCCTTCACACCTCCACAGCACCTTCACAAGGGAGGACGTGGGGACAGGCACTCTTTAGCAGTGGTAGCACATTTGGAATCATTAGGGATGCTCGTGTGAGGTGGGTGCTGTCTCAGGCACTTCACACCATCCTGCAGCCCTCAAGAGTGGAGGAGAGCCCTCCGCAGCCCATATCCCTGCAGAACACAGGATGGGAATGGTCCTTTGGGGCACTGGGGATGGGAATGGCTGCCCAAGGGTGGAGGTGGCAGCATCTCCGTCATCAAAGAGAAGCAGGAGTGCTTCTCTCCCTTCTGCTGTCCTCCCTGCTGTAGGTGGGGGCCAGCGGCAGCCCTGGGCTTCTCCTGCTGCAGGCTCCTGAAGCAAGCAGATGCCTCAGGGCTCACACCAGACCATGCAGGGAGCTCCAAGAGAGAAACAAGCAAACAAAGAAAGAAACCCATATTTTATCACTCAAACCTTAATTTCCAATTGCACTGTTGTTCCAAACAAGCATAAGCGAGAGACTAACGGAGAGCTGGAAGTCATGGGTGGCTCCCCCTCATGGCTTATGAAGCAAGAGAGAAAGAGAAATCAAAAGCCAGGAGGCTGCAGTGCTGCTGCCACAGCTAACCTGGGAAAGCTCCCTGACCCCTGCAAGCAGCCACAGAAGAAGGATGCTCCCATGCTGTCTGCAGGCTGCTTCTGCTGCTCTGCAGCCTCCCCGCAGCGACATACCAAACACTGTTATTTATCAGGTCTGTGCAAGAAGAGGATTTTACAAATTCCTCTCCTGCCAAACATTGTGTCAAAGACTGTCACTTCCCAGCTTGCCAAGGGCCTGATCTGGCCAGCTGCTTAACATCAGAGTGCCTGTGCTTTCCAGCTTGTGACAAGCATCTGGGCAGGCGGGGTTAAGGCCAGCATCGCTGCTAGTCACAGCCCTCGGGAAGGTCTTGCATGCCCGAAAGCCTGGCTGTTTTTTCCAATTATGTCAGTTGGGCTGATAAAAGTGATTACCTCTCGCTACCAACCCTGCCTCTCTCATTGATCCCACAGGCCGTTCTTCAAATGTCACCCAGCAAGGAGGGAGCACACATCCAATTATAAAAAGAGAAAAGATTAGTGTGATGACGAAGCAGCAGGGTCAGTGGTGCAGCACGAAACAAATGAGATGTGCTTGGTTTTGACATCTTCCAAGCTCAAGGAACCCAGAAGGAGGCATTTTGGAATGGGCTGAGGCTCTCCCTAGGGCCTTAGGCAGTGCAAGAAGTGCAAACTTGTCTTCCTCTGAGGTTTGGTATTGCATTTGTTTAAATAAGAAGTCTTGAACATGCTGGAAAGCCAATAACTACTCAAAATTGACCTGTGGTCACTAGTCCCACTTGGTGGGGGTCACCACGGCTTAGCCAAGGGCAGAAATCAGCTCGAGCCATGGGCCCACCCTGGCACACCTCACAGAGGTGGACAAAGATTGCCAACACAAGCAAGAGCTGCAGAATCAAGGAAGAAAAATCAGCCTTTCTCTGCTTCTTTCACCACACCCTGTTAACCAAAGCAGAGGTTCAGGCTTCTTTAAATGTAGTACAACAAAGACAAAACACCCAGATGTAAGCTGGGTTGGCTGATTTCTGTACCTTGGGCCACAGAGACTTCCAGAGGTCTGAAGCAGGCTCTTGGGAGGGATGGAGGACTGCTACTGGGGATGTGCAGGACATAAAGATGTCTTTGATAAAGCACTTGTTATGAAGCAGAGATTTGACTCTCTCAGAGCTGGTGTTTCCTACCATCCTCAGTCCTGCATCTCCTCTTTCCAAGACTCAGCGCTTCATGCAAGGAGGAACATTTGCATGGCTGATAAGGTAGGGGACCTAGTGCTTTTTGAACTCTTTGATTTGGTGTCGGAGTATTCCTACATGTTCGCCTAACCCATGGGAAACTTCACAGCAAACTCTGCAGGTTATTTCCAGAAACTCACCCTGAGCACTTTCTAGAGCCTTCTGATCAGCTCTTACAAAAGAAGGGGGAACGGGGAGCTGAGGACATGTAGTGCCCAAATCTTCTCTTTTTCCTGCCCCGTGGCTCTTTTGTTCACATCTCTTCATTTTCAAAACCTCTGAAGTGTGCAGAGTGTGGAAACAGCACGGGGAAGCCACTGGTTAGGGAAGATCCCTGCCTAGACAGAAACCTCCTCGTTCCACTGAGCTGCCTTTCATCTCATTTCCTGATTCCAGCACCTCATTTGCCCCTCTGTTTAAACCACAAAGCTTCCTCCTCATACACTCAGCTCCTCTATACTATAAATAGCCAGGCACAGGCTGGTGCGACACGGACACCCAGCGGGCTGTAGCACAGGGCTGGTGGGGTGAAGGCTGTGGCTTTGCTGTCTGGGAGAAACAAGGCAGAGTTGTGAACCCCATGGGGCTCCAGCAGCCAATGTGTTTCAAATGAGAATTAACATTAGCGACTGTTTATTTGCTAGTGAAGGCAGGAGTCCTCCACTGCCTCAGCCAGGGGAGGGACATAGCGCAGCACTCAACCAGACGCTCCTGGTGCAGCTGGAGGTTTGGAGGTAAATCCAGGCAAAAGCAGCTCTTTCTTTTCTCCCATTCTGTGACACAGGGCAATTTCAGAACCACAGCCTTTAGGCTTCGCTGTCACCTCCACAAGCCCCTGGGGCCTGCAGGCAGCGTGATAAATCTCTGTGGGAGAGCAGCACTAGGCGGGACAGTGGCAGCACAGAGCAATGGGCAGAACTGAAACTCCAGCAGCAGCGTTATCTCCTGTTAGGCTAAAAGGAAGTTTCCAGGATTCCTTAGTCCTTATTTAGCAAATTTGTTTGCTTTGGAGGGAAATACGTGTGACTGATAGTGTCCAGGGCTAATCACATGCCTGGCTGCAGCATGGGGGACTGTGGTGCGTGGCAGTGGCACAGGCTCCCTGCCTGCCTCCTGGGGTAGTCGAGGGTGTCTATACCTTTGACCAGCTCTGGATTCTGGGGCTGGACTGCATCTCCAGCACTCGGATGCATCCCACCACCCTGGATGCCTGTGTGCCAATGGGCTGGACTGGGGGTAAGCCACAGCCATGGTGCTGGGCTGGGGGCTGGCAAAGCCAGACACCTGTGTGTCACAGAATCATAGAATGGTTTGGCTTGGAAAGAACCAGTTCCAACCCCCTGCCACGGGCAGGGACACCTTCCACCAGAGCAGGTTGCTCCAAGCTCCATCCAACCTGGCCTTGAACACTGCCAGGGAAGGGGCAGCCACAGCTTGTCTGGGCACCCTGTGCCAGCGCCTCAGCACCCTCACAGGGAATAACTTCTTCCTAATGTGTCATCTAAACCTAGCCTGTTTAAGTTTGAATTCATTACCCCTTGTCCTGTCACTACAGTCCCTAACGAAGGGTCCCTCTCTGGCATCAGTGTCACTGGTGAGGATGGGGGCTCTCGGGAAAGGCAGGCTCCGACGCCCAGCACCTGCGTCCCGACTATCTCCTTAGTGCCGTGTGTGCTGGAGGCACCGCGGGCAGGGAGCGCACGGGCTGCAGGGGGGCGAGACACGGGGACACCCCGGGGCTGGGGGACACGCGTGGGGCGGGCGGGCGGGGTGCGGAGGGGTACGGAGAGGGGGGTGCGAGGTGCGCGCGGGGCGCGGCGCGGGCCGCTATTGGCTGTGTGGCGGTGATGTCACGGCGGGTGTCGCTATAAGCTCTGCGGCGCCTAACGGGCTGGGGGAGTCGGGCGGGCGCGCTGCCGCCGCGACGGGACGGGACGGGACGGGACGCGCACGAACAGTGGGGAGCGGAGCGGTGCGGTCCCAGGCACGCTCGGCGGCAGCACCCCCGTGCCCAGCCCGCCCCGCACCTGCCGTCCCTTATGCGCGGCGCCCAGCGCGGCGCTGCCGCGGAGCAGCTCTAGGCGAAGGCGAGCCCCCGCCGCCTGCCTGAGGGGTTCGCTGCGGGGCCATGGGGGTGGCAGGCACCGAGCTGCCCGGCGGCAACGTGAGCGCGAACCAGAGCGCCGCCGACCCCACGCTGTCGCGGGACGTATGGATGGTGGGCATGGGGATCCTCATGTCGGTGATCGTGCTGGCCATCGTCTTCGGGAACGTGCTAGTGATCACCGCCATCGCCCGGTTCCAGCGCTTGCAGACTGTCACCAACTACTTCATCACCTCGCTGGCTTGCGCCGACCTGGTGATGGGGCTGGCCGTGGTGCCCTTCGGAGCCTGCCACATCATTATGGAGATGTGGAAGTTTGGGAACTTTTGGTGTGAGTTCTGGACCTCCTTGGACGTTCTCTGTGTCACAGCCAGCATTGAGACTCTCTGTGTCATAGCCGTGGACCGGTACTTTGCCATCACCTCCCCTTTCAAGTACCAGAGCCTGCTGACCAAGAGCAAGGCACGTGTGGTCATCCTTGTGGTGTGGGTGGTCTCTGCCCTCACCTCCTTCTTGCCCATCCAAATGCATTGGTACCGGGCAGACCGTGACGAGGCCATCCTGTGCTACGAGAAGGACACGTGTTGTGACTTCTTCACCAACCAAGCCTATGCCATTGCCTCCTCCATCATTTCCTTCTACCTGCCGCTCGTGGTCATGGTATTCGTGTACGCCAGAGTCTTCCAGGTGGCCAAGAAGCAGTTGCAGAAGATAGACAGGAGCGAGGGAAGGTTTCACACCCAGAACAAGGAGCAGGAGCAGAAAGGGGGAGCTGGACACCGCCGTTCCTCCAAGTTTTTCTTGAAGGAGCACAAGGCCCTCAAGACCCTGGGCATCATTATGGGCACCTTCACTCTTTGCTGGCTGCCCTTCTTCATCGTCAACATCGTGCACGTCATCCAGGATGACATCATACCCAAGTACGTGTACATCCTCTTGAACTGGCTGGGTTATGTCAACTCTGCCTTCAACCCTCTGATCTACTGCCGGAGCCCGGACTTCAGGTATGCCTTCCAGGAGCTCCTGTGCCTCCGCAGGTCCGCCCTGAAGATGTATGCCAACGGCTACTCCAACAGCAACGGCAAGAGCGACTACAACGAGGAGGACAACGGCTACCCCTTGACATCGGATAAAACCTGCGAGCTGCTGTGCGAGGAGGGTTCATTCCCCCACCCCGAGGAGTTTTTGCACTGCAAAGGTACCGTGCGGAGCGGGTGGAGGCTGGGGGGGGGGGCGTGTGCTGGTAATTGAGGCTGTGCAGAAAGCTCGTCCCCGGACGAACTTCCTGGCAGTGGCCGGTCTTGAACTTGACCTTAGTGTAGGGACCGGTAGCGGGAGCAGGGCCCGGCTGCACGCCCCGCTCGGCGGCAGCGGAGTCGGGTCCCCTGCCGGAGCCTTCCCGGTTCCTTGCTATAACCCAGCCGGTGGCCGTGGAACGCCTCCCCGGGCAGAAGGGCAGCCTCGGGCGGTGGTGCCGGTGTTGTCCAGACCAGGGGACAGCGCGGAGACAGCAATCGGTGACATCCCCCTCCCCCCGAGAAGGGATGCTGTGGGGCTCGGTGGGATTGTGTCCGATCCGCTGCAGTTGCCGTCGGTGGGACAGTTTAAACAACACCCAGAAAGAAGGAATGCTTTCCTTGCCAAGTGCTATAGGACTTTCGGCTGAAATAATAATAATAGAAATAAATGGACCGTTTGCCCAGAATGTGATAGTGTGACTGTGGGACTCAGGAATGTGACGCTGGGAAGGAGGTCGGGTGAAATGCTGCTACAAACCATTCTTTCGTTGAGGTTCCAACCAAAGCTTTTAAACTGCCCGGCTTGTTTAAGCACAAGTCTCCAATGACAGCGAGCCCGATGAGGTGGGAAGGGAGGAGGTGGGACGGGAGGAGCGTTTGTTTTCCGAGGCTGGCAGCGCAGCTCCGGCCGCAGGACGGCCGGGGGTCGGCCGGTTTGAGGAGGGTTTCCCCTGCGCAGGCTTTGCTGTTTGCTCCCGGGCTGGCGGCGGGCGCCCAGTGCTGTCAGCGGGGAGACACGGGCGGGCAGGTGCCGGGCGGCACCGGAGGGTGGAGGGTACGGCAGTGGCGACGGGGACAGTGACCCTGCACGGCAGCGGCACTGCTGCCATGGGGGTGTTCTCTCCAAGTCCCTGGCTGGAGGGAAGCAGCGATCGGGGCGAGAGGAATGGAGCTTCCCCCTTCCCTGCACCCAGGGCTGCCATGTAAAAGGCTGGACCCGAGGGCCTTCTCAGAAACAACCGGGCGCGGTGGGGAGAAACGGTGCTCACGGGACATATGGAGCCGTGGTGTCCCGCAGAGAGATGGATGCTCAGGCACCGCTTGTATGAGCATCCCCTCCACGTCCCCCCTTCCTCCCGCATTTCCACGCACTTGCCCTGCAGAGGGCTTGGGGGGGGGAGGGAGGTGGGTCCTGCGTTGCTGCTGGGGCCGTGCCGTAGTCGGTATGTGGTGTCTGGGTGTCGCTGAGTCCTCGGGGAAGAACTGGCTTTGTAAATGCGGGAGTCCCCAGGGCTGGCACCCCCCGCTGCAGGCGGCAGAGGGGCTTTGGGGCAGCGCTGCAAGGAAGCAGCAGGCACCGTCCTGGGGAGACCAGAAGCTGAGGGGAGAGGGATGGAGAAGGGATTCTGGCTGCCGACACCTCTTTGCAGTTCCCGCGTGGCCCAGGCTCTCCTGGCTTCTCTGAGAAGGAATTGCCCCACGCGGTGATGCTGAAAGGGGCCGCCCCAGGGAGGGCTGGAGGGGCGCTCCCCCGGAATGGCAGTGTCGGGGGGTGTTGCTGCTGGTCTCTGCTGCGGCTGCTGCAAGGTGCAGGGCAGTGACAAACTCCCCGGTCTCTCACACCCCTCGCAGTAAAACCCCACCTGGCTTTTGTGGGGCTGGGTTCTGGAAACCGTTTGTGCTCCCTTCTTTTTTATCCCAAAGAGGTCCTGATCGTGCCTGGAAAGAGTGCTGTGAAGGAGGAACAGCTGTAAGAGCCCTCTCCTCCTCTAGCCCTGTGTTGGGTGCTGGCTCAGCTCTGCTTGCCTTTCCAGCTCAGCACTACAGCAGGGAATGTGCCTGAGAGCCCTTCCTTCCTGCCTCTTGCTGCCTCCTTTGGTGCCCATTCCTGCTCATGCCCATGCCCTCGCCTCCTGCCTTGGTGGGGTTGTTGGCAGTGCTTGAAGTCCTCTGAGTGTGAGCCACAGGGGCAGAGGAGGGTGTGATGGCATGGTGTGGTGTGCGAGGCCCCAGGTCAGCAAAACCCGTGCTCCTCAGATAAACATTAACAGGCTGTTGGAGTACGGGAGATGCAGCACAGGACCAGACCTGCAGTCAGGTGCTGTTTGCTTCCTACTGCACAAGGACTGGAATGCTGTGTGTGCTGTGGTGGAGGTACACTGAGATGCACTCTAGCTTAGAAAGGGCCGTGACTCGTATGTAGTGTTCAGGGGGAAGTAAAAATTAACCTCTTGATTGTAGTGATCGATATCTCCTCCGTTTTTAACCTCGCCACTTGCTGTCAGTCACTTGCTGTGTTCCACAGCACCCAGGGGCAGTGTAGGCTGGCAGGTAGCAAGGGCACAGAGGGAAAGGGTGTCCCGCAGTGACAACTCGTGAGTAGGGGTCACACCAGCCTCCAGCAGGTTCAGCAGCCAAACTCTCCTGATAGATTGGGGCACAAAGAAACCCAGTGTCCACATTTCAGTTGCTGTCTGTGGTTTTACTGTTACTAATTATTTGCATTTCAGCAGCATATGTTGTGGACCAGGGCTTCTTGTCCTAATAATTGCTCTATTTACTTGGCTGGCTGTGTTCCTGCTTCAGATGTTGCGGCCGTATGTAGCCAAAGCTGAGAGATGAGCAAGTGTCTTAATTGCAGAACCACTGCAGCATCCAGAGTACATGGATGTGGCAGGGACTGGAGACATTGGGCTGTTGGCACTGGGCAGCTGACCTCGGTACTGCCATGCTTAGCTATGCTGTTAGGTAACCTCAGGCTTGCAATGAATTCTGAGTATGGAAGAACTGATTTCTTTCCTCCATGGCAGTATCAGTAAAACTGATGAAATATGAGCTGCACAGTTCTCAGGGCAGAGGCAATGGAAAGGGGGTAATATTGAGGAAAAAAGCTGAACTTGAAAAACCTTTCCTGTTCCATGGTTGAAAAAGAAAAGCTGTGTAAGGAATCCTTTGGCCTGTTTACACATTTGATAACCAAAGGATAGTTTTATAGGCATCAAAAAAATGGAGCACTGAAGTCAGGACAACAGTTGCTTAAATTGATTTAGCGTATTTAGGATTTCACCTGAGCAGACCGTTGGCTCAGGTTAAATGTATCTGATAAAACCCAGAGAGGTGACTTAATTTGAGGAGAATCATTGTGACCAAATGCCAAATTCTTATAGCAAACTGAGCTGGCTACCTGCTATGCTGCTGGTTTGTACCTTACACCACTGCCACAAAGGTGAATGGAGCGAGGGTGGGATACAGTCCAGCCTGGTGTCAATGTGTACAAGTAACTGGAGCTCTGCGGTACATTCCCTGCTTTTAGCCGCTTTGGCCAAACAGATTGTTGTTTTTAAAGTCAAGAGGAGCGTCACGAATGCAGCATTTGTGTTGTTACAAAATACTGACCTCGCCGTGTGTCCTGCTTGTGATTCAGGCAGCTGTAGCTTTCACATCAGGGGCTGTCTTTGCTTTGTCCTCCAAAACAGGCAGAGTACTGAGAGCTGCTGAGTTATGTTGGTCCTTCTCTTCCTGGGAGCATTCCTGGAGAGCTTTTGCTTTCTGGGAAGCCAGGCCTTGAAATACAACCCGCTGCTTGCTCTGGCACTGGGGAGGTGTGGAAGTGCAAGTGGAGCTGGCAGAGGGAGCAGGGTCTGGAGGCAGACCCCCACCTGGGAGCACGACTTCAGCACATCTTCAGGACTGGCCATTCCCAAAGCACCTCATATCCCTGACTGCTCAGCAATTCATCATGTGCAGCACTGCACATCACTGCATATCCCACTGCCGGGGGGTGTCGGGGTATGCCTGCCCCAGCCTCACTGGTGAAGCCAGGTCCATGCCTGTGGCCTCCCCTGTGGTGCAGGTGAAGGGAAGACCCTGCTGACAGGGGACACTGCTGAGGCAGTGGGTACAGCGGGTACAGTGGAGAGGGACGGAAGAGCCTTAAGTTACCAAATGCACCCAAATGTTTGAAAATAGGCCAGGGTTTGGTAGTGCAGGAAAAGAGCCTGGCTTCTCTGGAAAGGGAGCAGATGTGTGAGCAGGCACACAGCGTGCTCTTCAGCTCTCCCACGTCACAGCCACTGAGCTTTTCAAAGAGCTTATTTATGTATTTACTTACTATAAGGGATGTGTTTTTGCTGTAGAGGGGAGGGTATTGACAGCGCTGTCCAGGAGTAAACATCAGGCTGCAATCTGTCTCCCAGCATCTCGTGCCCCTGTGGTATGTACTCATAGAATCATTTAGGTTGGAAAAGACCTTTAAGACCATCAAGTCCAACTGCTAACCCAATGCTGTCAAGTCCATCACTAAATCATGTCCCCAAGTGCCTCATCTACACGTCTTTTAAACACCTCCAGGACTGGTGACTCCACTACTTCCCTGGGCAGCCTGTTCCAGTGCTCAACAGCTCTTTTGGTGAAGAAATTTTTCCTAATACCCAGTCTAAACCCTCTCTGGCACAGTTTGAGGACATTTCCTCTTCTTCTATCACTTGCTACTTGGGAGAAGAGACGGACTCTCACCTTGCTACAGCCTCCTTTCAGGTAGTTGTAGAGAGCAATGAGGTCCCCCCTGAGCCTCCTTTTCTCCAGGGTAAACCCCTCTCCCCCCCAAGTCCCTTAGCTGTTTCTCATCAGACTTGTGCTCCAGACCCTTCCCCAGCTTTGTTGCCCTTCTCAGGACCCACTCCAGCACCTCAACACCTTTCCTGTAGTCATGGGCCCAAAACTGAACACAGGATTTGAGATGCAGCCTCACCAGTGCTGAGCACAGGGGGACAACCACTTCCTTAGTCCTGCTGACCACCCTATTGCTGATACAGGCCAGGAATCTGTTGGCCTTCTTGGCCTCCTGGGCACAAGCTGCTCATATCACCCAGCTATTCACCCCAGGTCCTTTTCTGACTGCAGCTTTCCAACCACTCTTCCCAACTCTGTAGTGTTGCATGGGGTTGTTATGACCCAAAGGACATGGCACTGAGCCTTGTTGAACCTCATACCAATGGCCTTGGCCCTCTGAGACTGACAAGTCTGCAGTTCCCTGGATCCTCCTGCCAGCCCTTCTTGTAGATGGGCAGCACATTTGCTGATTTCCAGTCAGCTGGAACCTCCCCAGTTGGCCAGGACTGATGATGAGTGATGGAAAGTGGCTTGATGAGTCCCTCAGTCCCCCTGGGTGAATCCCACCCAGCCCCAGAGACTTGTGTGTTTGTCTGGAGTAGCAGCTGGTCACTGATCATTTCCCCTTGGGTTATGGGGACTTCTTTCTGCTCCTTGTCCCTGCCTTACAGCTTAGGGGCTGGGTATCCCGAGAACAACTGTTCTTGCTATGAAAGACTGAGGCAAAGAAAACATCAAGCATCTAGATGAAGTTCTAGCTGGGCTTTGGCCCTTCTGATTTTCCCCCTTCATAACCTCATGACATCCTTGCAGTTCTCCTGAGTTGCCTGCCCCTTCTTCCAAAGACCATAAACTCTCCTTTTCTCCCTGAGTTCCAGCCAACATGTCTCTGTCCATCAAAGCCAGTCTTCTTCCCTGCTGCTCGTCTTTCGGCACATGGGGACGGCTGCTCCTGTGCCTTTAATTACAGTGCTCCAGCTGCCAGGAGTCTCAAACACCAGCAATGGCCAAGGGAAGGGCTTTTGTCCCCTCCCTTTGCCTGTCCTCTGCCTCTGAGGGTTTGTTTTCACTGGTATGATGAATCCGTTTCCCAAGGAGATGGGTTTATGAGCACGTTCATTCCTCTGGCAGGAGGGAGGATGGCCGGGCTCGCACGTTCTGTGCTCTGCTTTCTGTTCAGCAGATAGCAAGTGCCACCCTTCCAAAAGCAGCAGGGAAGCAAAGGTTTGACCTGGCTGACCATGGCAGTGCCTGGCTGTGCTCCTGGGATGAAAGGGGGAGCAGGGAAGGTGCCTGCTGCTCCTCTCACCAGCATCACCCCAGTCTTCCCCCTCCCCAGCTGCCTCTGTGAAAGCATCCATCCCTGGTAAAGCACCTCATACCCTGGCTGACCGCAGCTTTTGCTAGCATCTAAGAGCAGTATCGGTGCACGCACTTGGGGTTTGCAATGTGTGTGGTACCCAGAGTGGTTCTTAAGGTTCAGATGAGCAAGGGCTGTTTTGAAAAGCCCCTGTGGCCTTGGGTGCTATTCTCAGCAGAGAGGTGCTGTGACCCCAGGCCCCCCAAGATGAGTGGTTTGCAAGGATTAAGGTTCCTTTCACTGCTGTTTTTACACTTGTGCTTGGTTTCTCAGGCCCACATGTAGAACTGCAGCCACTCTTTCACATCTCCCTGTGCCACATCAAGTCTCTTGATGTGAAAGCTTGTCTCTTTCTGAAACTTGAACCCAGCCACCTGAACACTTCTTCCCCTTGTTATTCTTTTATTGGAGCTGTTTTGAAAGCAGGCATTAGCCATAACCTTTCTATCTAGGGGCACAGAGAACATTTTGCAATGAGCACACATCCCGGGCTGTGAGGACACCGTCATTTGGCATCTGGGGTAGCTACACCCTCGTATCAGACACGTTCCTGTGGGGTGATCAGCTGCATGGGGCACTCATGGGAACCTGTTGGTGCTGCTTGTCCCACTGCAGAGTACAGCACCAGTATTTCACCCATCACTGCCTCCTGGGGAATGCACTATGGCTGTTCCTCAAGCTCCTGCTGGCGGTATGGGCAAACCCTGTGGTACAACTGCTGCCTCTTGCACCCTCGGCCAAAGGACCGAGGTTTGTCTTTGCCTGACACAGAGCAAAGTACATCCAGCTCAGCCGGGAGCACAGATGCTTCCCCAGGGTTTCAGTGACACAGCCTGGGTCTAGACAGAGCAGCTCACGCTGGAAGCTGGAGTTCACACAGATCTGGGAAGGAGGTTATCTCTCCTGGTAAGTGTTGTAAGAGCAGGACACAACGCTGATTCCCCTGGATTTGGCAGTGAGTATCTGCTGGAATTGCTGTGTGTGAGATTGCTGGGAGTATTTTGAGGTGGTATTGAGCCCTTACAATCTTTGTCATGAAAAAAGTGGATTTGATGCTTCTCCACCCATTCAATTTCACTTTTTCTCCTGTTTTGTTACCCTCCCAATGGCAGGAGCATACAGCTGAATTTCAGTGCAATATTGCCAGCGCCAGTGAGAGTGGGTTGGGAAATATTTACTTGTTTACTGTCCTTGGTAAGGTCATTTCTGCACAAGTGCATATATATTTAGCTATTGTATGTATCTACATCTCCATTATCTGTAGACAGCACCATACAGATCTGTGTATAAACAGGGAAACTGGAAGATGTTTTGTTGTGCTAGACAGATAGATGCATAGATGAATATCTCTAAGTTCAAAAGTTTGAGTGTTTATTGCAGGCCCTATTGACTGACATTGTGGTTGGATAAAGAGTATTTATGGTATGTTTGTAGTCAGGTGTCCTTGCTGAAAGCTGTTTGCTGGCTGTATTCGCACCGTACTCTCAAAGATCCTTCCAGTTAATCCTTCAGGGATCATTAAAGATAGCCAGCACCTGAACGGTGCTGGTGGGGAGGCGCACACAGTGGATGAGGATTCCCTTCATTTATCCGGTGGTCTGAGCCCTGGAAGTGGTGAGCAGGATGTGGATGCTCAGCACCTTGCTGTAAAACGGCTTCTCTGGTTTTCACCATTTACACCAGGGTTTGTAGACAAAGTGATTTTTAAACCTTCACCTGCTTTTCTGCTTGTTTGGACTTCAAACAGCGGCAGACTTGGATGGTTCCTGTGCTGCCACTCCAGAGCAGGGCTGCTGCAGAAGCATGGATGAGTACAGCTGTGGGCTTTACTCCTCTATTGCTGGTCTCTGCTGCCAGCGTTCCCTGGGACTGGGAGGAAACACAGATGTCTGGTACGGAGGCTGTTGGGATGGGAAACATGAAACACTGCGCAATGGGTGCAGGGCTGGTCTGCAAAGCCCGGTGCTGTCACTGCTCTGTTCTGTCCAAGAAGCAAGCCACAGCACTCGCATTGCAGCAGAAAGGAGTGAATGATGACTCTGCTCCCTCTCAGCTTTCGAAGCAAGGTCTTACCTTGCTCAGGATGAGCCCCACACTGCAGGACTCCTGCACCCTGCGCTGTAGCTTCTCCAGCTGGTGGTTTGGAGCTTGGGCTGAAAGCAGGCATGAATTGCCCTGCAGGAACAGGGGTAACAGGAGCACATTGTGGTAGGTCACTGCTGTCTGTCCCAGGTTGCTTTATCTCCTACTTGGGATTATAAAAGCTTCTGGGGGGGTGTCTTTGGAAAAGTATCCTAGTCTCTTGCCTAGTTCTCTGTTACCTGTTGCTCAGCCCGGTTGTCCTGGTGCACCTCTTACTGCTTCAGGTGGGGCTGAAGAAAGAGCATGGTTGGTGTAAAGTAGGATCCCAGCCCAGCGTGTTGCAATGACAAGTATTTTGCATTCTTTATGGCACTTAAGACCATGATGAAAGTCTTGGCAGCAGAGGCCAGTGTGTGCCCGGCATGTTTTGAAGCTTCCCCTTTCCAGAAACAGCAGTGGGGAGTCACTGTGCAGCTTGGACAGGGAGGGATTACACCAGGCACTTCCAAAACACAGCAGATGCCCAAATTATAGTAATTTATAGGTTTGTAACTTTGTGCTTTCAAGGGATAGAGAGCCCCAGCTAGAAACACAAGCCATTGCTGACTGAAGGGGTCCTGATGAAGGGACACATCAGACCTTCAGCATCTTTGTGAGGACCCTCAGCTGCCATCCAGCTCCCCCATCCCTGTTTTAAAACAGGACTGGTGAACATTTCACATCCCACCTTGGAAAGGTGCTTGGTCCTCAAAGATGCTTAGAGCCCAGTCCCTGCTTCCCAGCACGTTTGTGGCTCTGATGCTCCCAGCACCCTCTCCTGGCTCTGGTCCTCCAGTCATGCAAAGGAAAGGCATTAGAAAACTGCAGTGGCCGCTGCCAGAGGTACCTGCGGTCTCACGAATGACTTCACTGCAGGCATAGGCACCGGAGCAGTGGCAAGAAGATGTCTGACCACCAGCTCTAGAGACAGTCTGAACGCAGCTCCCCACTCTCACCACCTTCTCAGCAGCTGGGGGTGGTTCAGGCTCCATCGCTGAGCTCCACAGCCCCAGCCCAGTCCTGGGAAATGCATAAACAGCAAACGGCCTCTGGGGAGCCCCTGCCAAGTCCTCGCTCCCTCATGTAAATATTTTTTCCTCTTAAGTGGATGCGAGTGTGAAAAATGGTTCCTTAATCTTTTTTCTCCCCATCTGAAGGAAATGTTTATTCATCTCTGGGTGGGGGCTGCCCTCGTCTTGAGATTCTTCAGCCACCGGCCCAAGCAAGAACCACACTGCTGAAAGCACTTCTTACCACCCCCAAAGCCATGCTGCTCTTCCTGCCTCCCGAGCTCGCTGGCATCAGGTCAAATGGTGCTTACCACAATGGATGCCTGTCAGGATGT
This sequence comes from Lathamus discolor, assembly GCF_037157495.1. NCBI lineage: Eukaryota > Metazoa > Chordata > Aves > Psittaciformes > Psittacidae > Lathamus > Lathamus discolor. The sequence goes on along the minus strand of NC_088893.1, from coordinate 10,332,059 downwards.
TACATTGCCTAGTGGCTGTTGGATGGAGGTCCTGTGGGCTGCAGTTTGGTTAGGCAGCACTGAAGGAGCCTTCAAAAACAATGTAAAATATCCATAGGGTTGCAGGGTCCCTGCTCCAAAGCCTGAAATTCCCATCCTATTGTATTGGACTAGTGTCTGGAAACGTGGGGCAGTTTTTTCTGAGGAAAACTGGAGCAGAAGCCCTTGATGCCTGCCCTTGGGAGCAAAGGGCTCAGGGGGAGATAGGCTGGTAGAGAGAGGAATGTAGAGAAAGGAAGTGTCTGCATGTAGCAGGGGCAGTAGAAACCCCAATGTATCTATGCACACACAGGGGAGTAGGAGCGGAGGAGCTGCTCAGGTACCTGTTCACTGGGGAATCTGTTCTCATATTCAGATGTTTCATTACTGTCCATTCACCTCACCTGGTGTGTCCTGCTTGGGAATGGGTGGAATCAGGCATAGGCTGTCACCCCTCTCTTCCAGCTGAGATCTCATGAAAATAGGACATCGCTGCTGGTTTCAGAGAGGAAGTGTGTCAGCGCAGTGGGCAGCCTCTCACAAGGGAACGATGCTGAGATAAATCCGCATCAGCCTTGACTGTAGGTCTTCTGTGGTACCTCACCATAACCTAGATATTGCTGTGATACTCTGCCTTGACATGAGTCTGGCTGAGCAGGGGACTTTATAGAGACAAGTTGAGGTCAAACACTGGATTACAGAGCTGCTGAGTGGGACGGGCTGTACAAATGGCTTTGTAGCTAAAGAAGAGGAAACAAATGGTTCTCTCATGCTCAGATGAGAAACACCTTTGCATCAGCCCACTAATTTGATATGGAGAGACATTGACTTTCTAGGCTGGGCTTTAGGATGGTCTTCCAGGGGGTTCTGCTGGGCATTGCAGTGCCTTTCCTGCCGCTGTGCCATGCCTTGCAAGGCTCTGTTTAAGTTGCCTGGTTCAAGCAGGACCTCTTTCCACTCCACTTGCTCTGCGTCAAAGATCCATGTGGTTAAACCATCAATCACAGACTTTCCACTGGGATGTGTGTCTTCCCAGTCCTGCAGTGCCACGGACAGTGGTGTAAGCCAGAAGATAATGTGTGAAATTGGTTGTGATGGGGAATCAGTCAGCACTCTGCATGATCTTGAAAGCCAGTCTGTAGCTACCACAGAGATCTTTGGTGTGGAAAGTGGGAGGCAAAGAGAGATGCTTGCCTGGTTGTGCTGGAGGGATAGGTGCTTTCACCAGCCCTTTGAAGTGCTGTGGCTCAGAGACACCCTTCCTGTGTCTTCTCCTGGCAAGCACAGGTTGTCCTCTGCTTTTCAGCTTCATGACAGTGGAGTCATTTGTTGAACTTGCCAGGGTTTTGCACCATTGTTAGCACTCTCCCTGCTGTAGAAGATGGAGCCCTGAGCAGTGCCAGTGGCTGTGGCAGTGGCTATGGAGAGGCAATGAAGGCAAGTCCCACCCAAACCTGGAGGTCCTGCTGTATCCAGCTGAGATACAGTTGCAGAGAGTACAAGTATATAGACTTAGGGGATATGGTAGTGAGGAAGGCACTAATCTGGAGATGCAATCCTCCCCTATTGGAGTTGATTCGTATCACTTCGGCACAGCAGCTGAGGCAACGGGGAGGCTGTAGAGGGAATACCCATGGGGAGAAAATGTGAGAGCAGAACCACAGAAAGATCTTTGTGACTCAGAACAAGAAGGCCATTCCTCACCGACTGCATAGCACGATTTGTTCATCTTATTGAAAAGCTGGCTGTGTGCTTCCACATCCCTCTGGGGCTCCCTGCTGCAGAGAAAGACCCTTCTTAAAAGGGGATCCTCAGGGTACCTATTTATAGCGTGGAAACTGCTCCAGGGGAGTCACCCAGCCTCGAATGAACACCCCCCTTCCCTACCCGCAGAGTGATGCACAGCCTGCTCCTCCTGCGGCCCCAGCCCCTCCTTCACGGGGCGCAGCTGACATTTGCTAGCAGACTGTACGGGACAGTTGTGGACACCTCTCCCTGGCACGGGAGGTGATGACACCACGGCTGCCACCGCTCCGGGCTGGCGGCGGCAGCAGGAGGCAGGGAGAGGGGCAGGGTGCTGGGCTGCTCCAGCCGGGCTGCCCCTCCATTGGCACTGCAGGGCCATCAGGTGATGGGAGAAGAGTGCTGCTCCCAGAAAGGAAAGGTCAGGGCACAGCCCCGTGGCAGGAGGGATGGGGCCAGGGGTCTGGGTTTCGAAGCATGGCTTGTGGATGGTGGCCAGGAGGGACAGAAAGGGGGAAAGGATTGCTGAAGTGAAGCATGGGGCTCCCTCTGCCCAAGTGCTGGCCAGGGGCACGATGAGCTCTCCCTACCAAGGCCCCCCTGGACCTTAGAGGGATGCTAAGCGGGGGGGGGGGGTGTGCTGGCATTGCACTGGCTCAGGTTTGGTCTCAGGCTGGGCTGATTCCAACCCTCCCTGTTGAGGACAAGCCACTTGGATTCACTTGTTTGGCTGAAGGATAGGATTTCAGTTTGCTCCAGTGACATGGCAGAGCTTTGGGGATTTTACTTGCTGATAGGATTTGCAAAGCTAAAGGCTTATAACAGTCAGAGTGATTTTGGGATGTTTTCTTCATTTGCCTAAGAATTCTCTTTAACACGCAAAACTCAAGAGGGGAAAGATAATGATGAAACCAGATGGAGCCAACTCTTACAGCATAGGTTTGGAAAACCGCAGCTTGCTGGGGGCCTGTGTCTGTAAGGAGGCTTTCATTAGCTCTGCCATTAAAGTCATAAATGCAGTACAGACTGGTGGTAGATAGAGAAGGACTTTAAGGAGAATGGTTGAAAGGACAGATGGAGGCAACCAAAGAACAGAGGCAAAATGAGAGTGTGAAAAATGACAAAGAAACAAATGAGATGAGAAATCAGTCCTGAGGGTGACAATGACTCAAGCAGGAGTAGGAAACTCAGGTTGGAAAGCAAGAGGCTGGATCCCATGGGACAGGAAGGAGAAGGTAGAAAGGGACTGCAGAAGAAGAAACAGGGCTGGAGAATGCCATGACAGCAGGATTTGTATTTCAGTGCAGGCAGTTGGCTGGTGCCTCTTCCCTCCTATGTTAGTACTTCCCTTGTCTGCTTTCAGCCAGTATGGGTTTGATTTAGTGGATCGAAGCAGCAGGATGAAGGGAGGGTGGGCAGCTTGTCAGTGATAGGCTGAGGAAGTTGGGGCTGTTCAGCCTGGAGAAGAGAAGGCTGCATGGAGACCTCGTAGTAGCCTTCCAGTACCTGAAAGGGGGGCCTATAGGGATGCTGGGGAGGGACTCTTCATCAGGGACTGTAGTGACAGGACAAGGGGTAATGGGTTCAAACTTAAGCAGGGGAAGTTTAGATGGGATATAAGAAAGAAGTTCTTTACTGTAAGGGTGGTGAGGCACTGGAATGGGCTGCCCAGGGAGGTTGTGAGTGCTCCATCCTTGGCAGTGTTCAAGGCCAGGTTGGATGAAGCCTTGGGTGGGATGGTTTAGTGTGAGATGTCCCTGCCCATGGCAGGGGGGTTGGAACTGGATGATTTTAAGGTCCTTTCCAACCCTAACTATTCTATGATTCTATGACACAAACTTGCGAGGGAGCAAGGATGGCCACTAGTGAGGCAATGCATGCACAGTGTGTTCCCGGCGCAGGGGGAGTTGTCCGAGGCAAGTGGCCAGCCTAATTTATGCTCCTAGGGCCAGGAAGGTGAGTGTTGGGTTATTTTTAAAGACAGCCTCCTCTGCCTTATGCCGTGCTACCTCCTGCACTGGGTTTCCAGTTTCAGGAAGAGCAGGGGACAAACAACCCCAACCAAATAAAAGCGTTCTGCTTTTACCGTAAACAACATCAGAACTTTTTGTCTCAAATCATTCTCTTCCCTCCTGCCTGACAGAGCCAGTGCTGGAAGCCCTGGCCTTGCAAGCTGGTGCCTCATGAGGATGGCCCGGGCAGGGATCAGGCAGGCGGTGGGGCAGGTCCTGGCACAAGGCAGTGGGATGATGTTTAAACACAAATGACCCGAGCGGTCAGCACAGTCAGAGCACATCGTGCCAGTTAGCTTTAGGCCTCACTGGGCTGAGCCATGCAGTGGGACCGTGCTAGGGAACCGGTGACAAACTGGAGCTGGAGCGTTTCCACCCAAAGCAGAACAAGCACTCAATTCACTGAGAGGGCTAGTGAGAGATAAAGGGAGGTGTTGTTTGAGCACTCAGAGGGAAGGCAGGCTGTTTGACAGGCTCTCCTTTCCCTTGTCTCCAATGCCTTGCGCAGGGATCGGTTCCTCCTGGGAACGGGAGATGCTGAGGAATAGCTGGCTTACTGTAAGCAACTGGTATGCAAGAAAAAGCAATGTGCATCTGCAGACTGCAAGTAAGGATTTAAGTGGCCCAAGTTATGTGTTTGAACACAGTGAGCACAACCCTGTCCCTGCCAATGATCAAATAAATCAGCTGGGACAGGGCATTAAGACCAAATGAAAGGATGTGGAGGTGATTTTCACTGGAGATGGGTGAAAAAGTGACAGCTGATCCTCCTGTCCAGTAAAAATCCAGCAAGTCCTGGCCCTGGGCATCCAGCCTGGGTGTCACCTTCTCACTGTGCCATTCTCGGGGCCAGGGATCAGAAGACAGCAGTATGAACCCAGTCTCTAGTGACGTCCCATCCTAGCCCAACACTGGAGAAGGCACGGAGCATGTCACACCTCTACGGCGCTGCTGAGGTATTTTCCCCTACCAGCCCAAACTTTCAGCAGGCTCATTACAGCAGCTTCAGGGCTCCTTTGCACTGCTGGAGTGGGAAGAAAAGCCAGGGATTTTGTCATGGGAGGAAACTCCCACTGCAAACCTGAGATGCTCCATAAGCAGCTGGATCGTTTCTGCCTTCAGTGCTTATTTTCCTTCAGCGTAGGAAAAGAGCCACATCTCGGCTGACAGGGCACTGCAGAGCAGTCCCACACCATGGTGGTGTCCGAGCCAGAGCAGGGATGTCCCTTGTGTTGTGCTCCTGATTCCAGCATTGCCCGCAGGACCAGACTGTCTGTCCTGTGCCTTGGTTTTGGATGCGGGTGTCCCTTCTCTGTGCTGCATATTACGGTCCTGATCCCAGTATTTCTTTCTCTTGTCTTGTTTTCCAGCCAGTACAAATGTGATGATAGGCACAAGGTGGCCTAAATCTGACTTTGGATTGCGTAACCAAGAACTCCAATGGATGGGATGAAATGCTTATAAGCATCCCCAGAGCACCACAAATCAAATGGCCTGAAAAAAGAGTCCCTACCAAATGCATTGCTTTCTGAATAGAAGACATATCTGGGGTGAGCAGCATCTTGATTTGTAAACAGGGCCAGACAGGCCAGTGTAGTGCCTGCTTGTTCTGTGGCTGCTGCTAGCTGTGGTTTTCAAGTTCTGATGTCCAGGAGTGCTGAAAGAATTCAAGGTGTCTTAAAAAAGGCATTTTTAAATGTGTTTTCTATTGGAGACCTCCACCTGCAGATGGAGGTGCCCAGAGAAAACCAGTGATGGACAACAGATGAAGAAAGCCTGGCGTCCATTTCCAAAAACATACTGTCTACCTCAATGTACCATCTTTATTTGCCTTATTTTCCAGCCCTCCCCTTGTATTTCCAGCATCCTCTTCCTTGTAGAAGACTCAGAGACAAGCTCATGCATTTGGAAAGTCCCTTTCCAGTCCTTGGCGCAGGGCAGGACTGGGTAAAGCAGTAACTCCCAATTTCCTCTGAGCCCCGTGGTTCCTTCCTGAGTGGCTGAAGCTCTGTGTGGAGCGATGATGGCCTCAAAACGAACAGCAAGCTCGCTTCCTTCTGGGAGGCTGCTCTGCAGCGTGCCAAGGCAGGACTGGGAGGGTGTGGAGCAGCCACGCGTGCCTTTGCAGTGAGTGTGGCTGACAGGTATGGAGACAAACCAGGACAGCCATCTGCCTGCCCCGGCGCAGCGATGGCCTTGGCGATAAGCGGGAGATGCAACCGCAAGGTTCAAGTGGGGAGACGGGGTTTTCCCAGAGGAGAGCCATGGGAAGGGGTTGGGTGCCTGGGCTTTGGCATCAGCATCGCTCCCACAGGTTTTGCTGCTCTTAGTTTGGCTTTATTCTTTATGTGTCTTTGTTTGGCTATCGTGGGGTGTCTCTACAGCAGCTGTGGTCTGGAAGGGACAGGTCAGTGTAGCTCACCTCTCCTGGTATGTCCATCATGCGCACTTGTCAGCGGTGAAGGGGCTGCTATTTGCAGTGCCTGCGGTAACACGAGTGCGTGCCATGTGGCTAGTGTCAACGCTGCTTTGCTAAGATGGTTTTGCCATGAGCAGCCCCAGAGGACGTGTGGAGGAGCCCATAGCTACACTGCTCCCCAGGGAAGGTGGGAGCCCAGCAGGAACGGAACCAGGCAGGACCCTGGCTGTATTAGGGGTGTAAACTTATCCATGGTCCAGAGCTGGAGCAGTCCTGCTGTGCAAGGCATCCTTGGAGTGACATGGAGATGCCCCCAGTCTCCACTGTCCATAGCTGTCCCTGAAAAGCAGTCTGGGTTATATTGCCACTGGGTAGAGATTGTTCTGTTACTGAAATACATATGACTCAGTAGTGCCAAGATGTTTGTTCAGGCTTTGCATATAACCGCAAGACCTCAGTCCTCTCTGATGTACAAAGGCTTTTATGTGGGGTGCTTTTTGGGTTGCAGGAACAAATACAGCATGAAAGTGTCACTCTGTTCCACAGTGACAAACATCTATGATGCAGGACCCAGATTAGAAACCAAGAGTGCTAGGCTCTGCACTCTGCTGCAGTGACTTGTCTCACATCAGTGTCCCTGTGCACTTGCCCGCAGATGGAGCCTGCCAGGCAGACGGTGCCTGGAAGGGCAGCATCTGCAAGTGGTGTCCAAAAGTTTGGAGAGAGGATGCTTCATATCTGCCAGATACTGTCATTTCTTGGCTTCCACAGCAGGAGTCTGAACCTCAGCCCCATCCAGATTCACTTAATGATGAAACCCTTTTCTTCTTCTGCTAGTTTACCTGGAGTGCAATGAGGATGCATGTAAGACAGCTACCATCAGGTCACTGAGCCTTACCACTGAGAGGGTGAGAATGGAGCTAGATCCCCAAAGGAAGAGACACAACCTTTTGCACCAAGAGGGCAACATTTGCTAACAGCGTTAGAAAACCATTCTGTGTTATATCTTCGACTCATTCAATCAACCAGGTTGGAAAAGACCTTTAAGATCATCAAGTCCAGGTTATATTAGCTGGACTTGAGTGATCCTGTTTAATTTGAAAGTGACTGCATCCCCTGCGAATGAGACATTTCCCGTTTTCCTTAACCCCAAGTTAAATTTCCTTCCTTCAGCTGATGACAAAAAAAGTTGTTTTTGCAGAGAACTGTCTTCCTTTCTCTTTGCTTCTTGCATGATTCACCCAGAGACCCCACATTCCTGTGTCAGGGGATACAAGAAGTGAGACTAAGGAGGCAATTCCATCACTAACATCAATGCAAACTGGGCCAGAGAAGTCTGCCATGCTAACGGATATGTTTCTGTACACATGCTAATTATAGCATCACCAAAGCCAGGTCCAAGCTATGGCTTTGCCTGAGGAAATCCCCTGTGATTTTAGCTACGAGTTCCAATTACTGTTTGTTACAAGTAAATGACTAATAGAAACTAGACCTGTTAGGTCATCCTGTGCATTTCTGAAGGACTCCTGTGCTGTAGTATAAACACAAGGATGGGTATATTGTGCTCAGAAGTCACTCAAGTTTTTCATGCTGTTTGCCCTGTGCAGGTCAATGGGGTGCCTTTTCCCTGGACAGAAGAGTCTGAGCCCCCCAGAGGCACACCTTTGCCTATGCCTGTGTCTCCCCTGTTTTACCTCTTTGCTCCCAGCAATTCTGTTTGGATCCTCCTTCCTGAGCTCCCTGTTCAAGGAGCACAGCAGAGGCTCTTTGCACATTCCATGCCTGTGCCATGCTTCTCACCGTACGCATCCTCATCCCCAGCCACAGCTCCTACAAAGGATGGTGATGCAAATAACAAGCACTTTATTGTTAATTATAGAGTCAATTTAGAGATGAGCAGCTGAGTGATTAAAGGGCTGGCTGGACTGGTTTTTGAGGCGAGAATAATAGAGCTGAGGAGATGCATGCATCTAGCCCTGCTCCACATTTTATCTTCCTTACATGGAAGTTGTTAACATTTGACTTCCAGTAATTTATGAAAAGCTCAGTTATGATTTCCACGTGGACTCCCTCTGGATGGATTTCCATGCCACAGAAACCACTCTTTCATTGCACATCACGGGTTCTTTACTGGCCATTTTAGCACGCAGTTGGAAACACTATGATCCTGAGCCCTGCTCTATCCTCCCACTGTCACAGCGAGCCCTTGTGTCCCAGGGTCCAGTGTGGAGGAATCAGACAGTTTTACAGAGCTGATGGTCACTCTATAAGAAGTTGGAGGCTTTCAGATTTCAACACCGTTATGACTATGTAACTGATTTAAAATACAATAGACCTGAAAGCCCTTCCATATCAGACCATCAAAGGGCTGTAGATGAGCTGCTTCAGCCTTTTGTAAATACCAGGGCTGTGATTCCTGCAGAAGCTTCAGGACCACCCATTTTCAAATGGGGCTTCAGGTTTCAGCTTCACATCACAGCCTGTGATTGCTGCAGGGTCATGGTGCTGTGAGGTAAGAGTTGGGCCTTCCTAAAGAGCAGGAAAATTGCAGTAAATCAGTCACTGAAATGAGAACCTGGTGTCCCTTTAACATTCTGGCCCTGCCGTTTCTTCATGTTCCTGGAAAGGTTTTGCTGGGCTCTCCTCTAGCTAACTTCTGCAAGGGCTGTCTCACTTCCAGCCCCCTCTCTGGAGGCCAGGAGGACAGGTCTTGCTTTTGTGTTGTGTGCGGCTGAGATTTGCACTGGGAAGGATGGGTTAGGCAATTCAGGTTGCAAACTCATCTGAAGACAGGAGTAGCTGCTGCTGATGGAGGGCAAGTGCAGGGGCACATGAGGAAGGGGAGCATCCATCAAGTGCAGCAGGTCACCATGACTGAAATCATGAGATCATCAACATGACAAGCTCCGCCTCGCAGGGAAGTCTTTTTATATCTCAGTGGCAGATGCCAACCATTTGCTCACTCGCTGGAGAAGGCGCTTGCTGGAGAGCAAAGCACAAAAGCCCCTGAGGGCTGCTGTGGTGCAGTCACCAGCTCCAAGCCTGGCTCTGGGAAAACAGGGCTTCTTGCTGCGGGTGTTTACCCAGGTGCCATGCCTGTTCCACCCATGGATTCCCGGCCGCTGGCTTCACACTGTTTGTGCTGCAGAGCTGGGTGCTGCCCGCTGCAGGGCTGTGTTGTGTCTGCCTGGGATCCCATCTCAGTGTGCCAGCCGCTGCTATGGCAGCTCTCGCTTTGCTTTGATGAAGGAAACCAAAGCATAGTGTGAACCCGGTGTTTTCCACACAGCTTCATCCCTATAAACCCTGGGAATATTTATAAGCCCTGGCACAAACCTCTGTGCTCCACCCTTTGATGTGGATGAACAGGATAAAGGAAAAAAATTGGACTTACTCTCATCAAACAACATCTGTTTCTGAGTGAATTATCCAAGGCAATCCTGGAAACGAGACTTAAGTTCCAGAGCTGCTTTTGAAAAAGTTACTGGAGATCTATTGCACAAGAGAGAAATAAAGGATGGCCGGGGCTCCACTTCTCCCTGCCCACAGTTGTGTATTTCTAATAGGGTTGCCACTGATTTAGTCAGATGACAGAGCCGCAGGCCTTCTCAAGAGCAGTGTCCTCCAAACAGCTTCCCCGAGCCACGTGTGTCCTGTGGGACAGTGACTGCGCACCATGGCTGTGGAGAAAGCTGTGACAGGGATGGCCGTGCTGCTAACGCTGCTTTCATGTTATTTACATACTGTTAGTCAGAGTCACCGCTGCCACCGGAGGGGAAGGACTCGCAGTCTCCAGATGGTTTCTTTGTGCTGAATCACTTACATTTACGTAAGTGCCTTTTCCCAAGCGATAGCAGACCAGTCTGCTTCAAGGAAATGTCCAAAACCTGTGGCTTTTCTTCCTTCTCCCTCTTCGGTTTGCTTTCCCCTGTTCTCTTTGCCTGCTCCCTTCTGAGCCATCAACATGCATGCCAGTGTCGTTTTTGAGCTGCTGTGCACTATCCCAAGGGGCACCAGCATATCCTTTAGTTCCCAGTGGCAGCAGCATTACCTTGCCAGGTGAAATGCTGTCAAAATTCAAGGCTCTAAAAAAGAAACCCTGACCTTTACCAGCCCTGTAACCACCCCCTGAGAAGAGAGCGCGCTTCCTGCACCGCTGCAGCGGTAACGTCTCACCAGTTTCTCTTTCTGCTTTGATTCCCATTCATCACAGGAGCTTCTCTTTCTCCCCATGCACCTACTACAGCCTGGGTAAAAGGCAGCCTGAGCCCTGAACAAACCTGATCTGACCTGGGCAGCCCCTGATATATTTCCACATCTCTGGGTGCAGTTCCAGCAGAATGGGAGCAGAACAGAAACTGGTGACTTCCTCCTCCTTCCTTCCTTAAGGATGCTTAAAAATACAGTCACCAAAGTCATGTTTAGGAACAGCTGCTTTTGAGCTGCCCCATGGCCTGCATCCTCTTGCCAAATACAAGTTTGTGTAATACGATGGAGTGGTTTGAAATGGCAAGAACTGAATTTCTCCCATAATCACCTCTCAGCTGCTGCCCTGTCCCTTGTCCTCTTTGCCACGTCCCAATCCCAAGAAGTGAAGCAGGTGGATAACACACAGTTCTGGAGGATATGTTCTTCTAAGGGAAAGGAAGAGCTTTGTTTGAAGAATTTTATTTGTGGGTAAAATGTCATCTGCTATGTCTCTGAGTCTAAACTAGCATCCATGGTACCTCATTAGTCACATTAGTCAGCAACTAACATTGGTGTTAGCTCACACATTCAGCAGGGGATGTCAGAGCTGCACAGAGCTGGCTGAAGGTCGGGAGATTTGGAAACCAGACTTGTGTCACTTGTGGCTCTGGCTTGCTAAGCAACCTTGGTCAGATCCTAATCCCTTATCTGCTGTATGGGAGAGATAACACTGCTCCGAGATCAGCCGATGAAACACACTGGTTTGAAAAGGGGGGAAATACTTTAGCGCTGACGCAAACAGGCAAATGCCTTCCTGTCCTTCCTCCTGGTCACCTCCAACACCAGCTGCTGGCTCCACACCATGAAGGAGCTGCAGGCAGGAGCACCCCTTTCCTTCTCAGGGAGGGTCACAAGAGCCATTTCTGCTGTCTGGCCTCACTTCAGACCCTTTCTGGCATCCCATGGGGTCAGCGCTCAATGCACGTCACACTCTGGCTTTAGTCAAGGAAGGAGAAGAGCAGCACACAGGCGGGCTGGGTGGAAGGAGCATTGGAGGTGGGTGGACACAAACCACCGTGTCCTTCCCTGATGAGGCTCTGCTCCTCCCCAGCAGGAAAGGAAACCCTAGTGCCCACCAGCTCCGGGTGTATGGAGCAGGCTGCGGTGGCTCAGCAAGGCACAGAAACCAGTAAGTGTGGTGACAGTGTCTCCCTGCACTCTGCGTAGCCCCCGGGCTAGTGTAGGGTTTGTAGGCTGCCTGAGGATAAGGGACGTGGTTGTAAACCATTTCCCACATCCTAGGCCGTTCCACCCATGCCCTAGGGATCATAGATCATCTGCATTGGAGCTTTGCATGGGAACAGTGCCTGCGAGAGAGACAGCCGCAGAGCTGCACGTGGGAGATGGAGGGAGAATGTCCTCTGTGTCTTGCACTCTCTTGTTGCCTCTTTCCCCCAGGAAGAATCTCGAGGGAACCACAGCAGCATCACAAAAGCTCACAGCAAAGCACAAACAGGAGGGGTGTTCGGTCTGTTTCTGCAGGGGGAGATGGTAATGCCCGGTTTCACCTGTCTTGAATCCCACGTGTCCCCATCCCTTGTTCAATGTTGACAGCTATCCTGGAAGGCAGTATTTAGGTGAGAACAACCTGGGTAGGTGTGACTGTCAGTTATGGCGGTAGGAAATGCATCAGATTCCCTTAAAAAAGGATTCTGTGCTCTGACGAACCACGGGACAGCCGGTTTGGATGTTTACTCATGAATTAGAAGCAGAGATCTGAACCTTCATCCCCATTTCCTTATCTGCAGCTGGCTCACTGGTTGTGTATTAAGCCTCTGAATCCAGCTCAGTCCCTCTTCAGTCCCTCTTTACTAGTGATGATATGCTAAGCATGGAAAAGCTTACCCTTTCCTCTTAATTCAGTAAAAATGAAGCCTTCTTCCAGGGAAAAGGAGCAGATTTGCTTTTGCTTGTTACCTGTTGGACCCTTGTACCAATAGAGCATGGAGGTAGCATGAAGGTGATGGCTTCATGCAGCTTTGAGGACACTAATGGCTTTGTTATGGATTCACAATGGCTTCTGTTAAGCCACCTGGCCTTGCCAGTTTTACTCCTAATTTCCTGAGTTTGCACTTTCAAACCGGACCTTTAAGAGCCATTTAGCTCTAGAGGGTTGTGGGTGGCTGCTGCCATCTCATGGAGTCCCTCAAAAGAGCTGAGAAAGATGGAGTTGTGTGAGCATCTCCCCATGTCGCAAGGCAGTATGGAGAGGATATTCTTGCTTTTTGTGACAGAAAACCAGACCCTGGCTGAACACTCGGTGTGTTCCCAGAAGGCTGCCCCTGACTTTCTGAAATAGCAGTTCTTTGGCATTTTCTCTGGCCCCAGGTTGTCTTGCATAGAACAATTCAACAGACCACCCAAAATCCATTTACAAGGCTTCCCACAAATCCTCGAAGCATTTGAAGCAGTTGGAGGACATCAGTCTTCAGACCTGAATTCCACAAACCATGACGCTAAGTCTGGATTTTCATTGCTTGAAGCCAAATGTCCACAAACATTTACTTCTTAAAACGCAGGACTCTTTTTAAGTGTGAAGCTGATCCAGGCAAGCACTGAACGACCTGCTGATGTGACACTTCTGTCATGTTTGTCAGATCCCTGCCCCTTTCTCATCCACTGTTTGCAATTCTCATCTATGAATTTATATCTAAAAGCAGGGCAGGGAAGGCATCTGGGTTTAATCTCTGTCACAAGGCTCTTTTGCTCCTGGTCCACCTCTGTTAACTGAGGCTGGCAGTCTGTCCCTTCAGAAACTCCTGGGCCAGAAGGAAACCAGTGGAGCCTTGGAACAGCTTGACCCTAAGTGTGATCCCACCTCATCAAACTTGAGAAAACAACCATGCTCTGCTCTCCCATCAGAGAATTGGCTGCCTTCAGCTTGATTTCCATCAGTGGCTGATTCTTTTGATTGTTTATTTGCAAGTAGCCTACATGGCCACAAATCACAGTGTAGCAGGAAAACAGAGAACTTGAGAATTAAAGGGAAAAAACACAGTTGTAAAGAAGTCAGTCTTGGGGCGTCTGACGTGGTAATGCCAACGTCACCATCACATTGCTACTCAAATGCCAGTGACACTTAACTGAAAGGTCCTCCACTCAGCAGTGCTCCTACCTGCTATATTTCACAGGACTGCAGATCGTTAGGGGCTGGAAGGGACCCCTGAAGATGATCCCACCCAAACCCCGTGCTCAAAGCAGGGTTGGTGAGAGAAAGTTGCTCAGAGCTGTGCCCTTTGTGGCAGGAGGGGAGCTGAAATCCTATACCCATTCTTTGGTAGGGTGCGGAGTACAGAGGTAGATAGAGGATGAGGATGCTGTTTGGGTATTCTGTTGTTCCTAAAGGGAGAAGGATGTTCTGCTCATTGTTAACTTTTTTGGTTTGGTTTAAAGCCCATATTAGCTGAAATAACTGCATAGGAGACTGGGTGTAAGCCCAGCTTAAGGACAGATATACATTATGTTGGCATCACACCAGGAAAAAGAAATTACAGTGTGCCACAAATGAAGACAGAGGCATTGCCTGCATTACCTGGCATGCAGGGCTCTGGTCATAACAGCACACTTACCTCTGTCATCACTTCAGGTCTGCAGAGCACTGAAAGTATGTGGTTCTTCATGTGGCCATGAAATCATGTTTCTTGTACCTTGAGAGCATAGTGAGATCCCACATGCCGGCTATTTGACATTTACATCATGTGTACATGCAGCAGCTCCTGTTTCAGAATAAAACTCCTCCACAAGGGCTTCAGAAACCATCATCCCTTTCTACAGTCCTCCCACTTGCCCTTACAAGTCACAGTGGCAGGATTTGAGTGAAGTCTATCAGCTGCAAAGAGTCGAGCACACAATAGCAGCACATGCCCTGGCGCATTGCGCTGTTGTCAGGAAAACACAGGGAGGAAAATCATTATTTGCCAAAACCCATAAAACCCCAGAAAAGGTTTACACAAGGCTCCTAACTCTCCATCAAGAGCTCCTGCAGGGGAATTGTGGGATTTTACAGTTTGATTTAATAGTTTCTAAGAAAATTGTCACTCTGTTGGGAACCACTTTCAATCTCTTCAATGGTCATAAAAAAGCAAAGCAAATAATGTCCTCCTCACTTCCCCAGAATTCAAAAAGAGAAACAACCACCACCCCCCCCCCACCCCCCCACCCGGCCCCGAAATGCTGGAGCAAGCAAACGAGAGAGAAATAAGATAACAGAGCTTTTAAAAGCCTGTTGCTTTGCAGCTGTTCACATTCTGGCTACTTTCCAGTTACTTTGGTGATCCTCTGCCAGGAAAAGAAGAAGTCCTTCAAACCTAGAATTTGATGAGGACATTATTTCTCAGAAAAGTAAATGAAGATCCAGATTTAGGATTTAATGATGGGACTGCAATCTGCATTGATTTAAGAGTCAGTGATCATTACCAAGACCCTGGCATGATGAAGTGTTATCCTAGCGGTGAGAGATGCGTGTTCTTCAACTGGTGATACAGGACAAAGAGGACTTGGGTCTTCAGAGAAGTTTGATACCCAGACAAGTGAAGATGTGAACTTACAGTGGTTCTTGGCTAGTGGGGAGCAAGCTGGACATGTGGTAATAACTGATAGTAACTGGGAAGCTGTGTCAAAGTTTGGCTTTGTTGCGTTGGCTGCTGGATCCTTGTCCCATAGGAGAGCTCATGGGGAGGGAGTATAAAGTAAGCACAAACTGGTTCAGGGGAAAGTGACCAAAAGAAATACTACCCCTGAGCTGATGGATGCATTTTAAAGTGTGAAGAACCACTGCCAGGCATTCCCGAGGCCATGAGCTGTAGCTAAGAGAACGCTGTGGTGAAGGAAAGATGCTGTGTCAGAGCCCTGCAACAAAACAAGGAGAATCATCATGTGTCACCCAGAACATCACCTCATTCAGCCAAGTACAGATGCCCTAAAGCACAGATTTGGGTTACAGCAAACTAAAAGGGCTGAGACATAACTTTTTCCTTTCTTTAGTAAGTATGTACATACAGTTGCCTAAATCTGGGATTGGTACATTTTGGGTTTTTTTCTGCCCTTACGTTATACCTCGGCTTCTTATCACACATTAATTGGTTCTGCTTTTACCTTAATCTGTGAAGAAGCAACTGATGGTTCATTTCATGTTGTTGTGCCCTAAGACTCTTTTTTATACTCTGCACTCTAACATATGCTATTTAAAGGTTATAGGAAGAATTGTTGGCAAATGCTAGATGACAGGTTGCTGAAACATGATAAAATAGCAAGAGTTTCCAATGAGAGACTGAAGAAGCAGGAAAGGAAAGAGGGTAAAATCCATAGACAGTCTGTGCCAATCTTTACTAGGTTGGAAGACCCCCATGTAGATGCAGAGACTGTGCAATGTAAGGCTGACACTGTCTCGTTTGCCTGGAATGCAGGGAGGCTCTAGAGTGAAACCTCATTTTGCTCTGCCCTCACTCCATCCCAAATCCCATTGATGCTCAGGGGAAGAGCTGCTCACCTGCCTGGCAGATAGCTATATTAGCCTGAGGACTGGGCTTCTAAAAGTGCCAATTTCTCTGGGCAGCTAGCTCAGATGGAGATTTCCACAGTGTACGTGCCTCAAATTGAATGAAGCAAGTCTTCTAAGATTTGCAAAACCATTCAGCAAACCACTAAGACAATCTACTGCCAACCTACAGCCTGGGGCCAGGGAGGGAATATTTTCCTTCTTCGTCTTTTCCTTGTGGGCTATAGTTGATTCCCATTGATTGAAAAGGTCATTTTTTGCTTTCTCATCAGATCTTCACCCTGCAGAATGGCTGCCCTTAAGCCTGGGATGTGTTATGACTAATGACCAAAAGTGATTTCATTATTAGTCTTCCACCTCTTCTAGGGCTGTACTGAAACAAAATAAAGGAATGTAAATCAGTTATATCCAGCCGGATTTGTAGTTAGCAAGATGAATGCATGCGGCCTGTCTCCACACATCCCCTGCTTTGTGGGATGCGGGTGGTCCACCCCACTCATCGTGTTTGTCTGATGAGCAAACCCAAGCTGCCCACAGGTGAACAGGCACTGCTCAAGAACAGAGGCCGCAAAGTTTCTTCAGACGACTTCTGGTTTGAATATTATGCTTTGACTTGTGAACCCTGAGGAATTCAGATCTCAGGGCAGAGGAAATGTTGGAAGAGGTCAGCGCCGTGCTCCCTCTGTGTTACTCGGAGCAGCAAATAGCAGGCGTTCCAGGGCAACATCTGATTTTCTGCTTTTATGAGGCAGATGTTTAGGATAAGTGATCTGCTGTTTATTTGAATTGCCATCTTCCAAACCTCCTTCCTACGTGCGCACACACATTCGGAGACCATAAAGAAGGATTGTTCAGATTATGCCGCTATTTGGGTAGTTAGCCCTGTCTTCCATCAGTGCCTGGACAGGACTGTGTGCTGCAAACCCAGTTCCCCTTGCACATCAGTTTTACAGTGGTGTAAATCAATTGGGTCTAATTCCTTTCTCAATGACACTAGTGTAAATCTGAACTAGCTCCACTGACGTCAGTGCCATAGTGTCAGTGTAAAGGAAAGTTAGACTCCCTTGACTTCAGAATGTTGCTGCTGATTTATACCAGAACAAGAGCAAAAGTCAATGGGCTCAGCATGTCCTAGCACTGTGTTACTGAACAGCAGGCCAGGGTTTGCTCTGCGATACAGTGGTGACGATGGAGACAAACTCCATCGATTTTGCTTCTATTAAGTTGAGAAATGAGTTGGATCTTCACTACAGTTTGTGTGTCAAAGAGCTCCATATAGTCGGTCATTGATGAAAAGGATAAACCAATGCTTCTGTATAAAGTTATTAGTCCCGTTGCCTGTTGCTATTCCAGGAGAGTCATGAAGGGATCAATCTGACCATTTGGCTTGTGTTGTGATGATGATGATGGAGCACAAGGCAGTATATCCTCCTTACATCTTGATGGACACCATGCAGGTGTCCATGGAGGAACTGGTGGTCCAGCTGACGGCAGAGGGGCACGTGGAGGAGCTGCCCTTGCAACTGGTGCTAAGAGGAGTGGGAATGCTGCCTGCACTTTTTTCCTCTGAGAGGACACAAGCAGTTGTTCAGGCATTCTGTGCTGGCATCATTCAGGGTGTTAATCCTCACTCACTTGTTTCTCTGCATTTTTCTGCCTTGTCTCTAAAGGGCTTGACGTGAAAGCCTGGATGTAAGAGGGGTTCTGGTCCCTCTTTCTGCTCTGCTGCGGATTCAGCCTGCAAACTGTGGCTCTGAGCAGAAGGAGATGAGAAGTGGATGTTTCCTTCTGAAGCTGTAGGGCTTCCCAAACAACCTTGCTGTTTAAAGAGACTTTGGCAAGGAGGGTCTGGATTTCCGGAAGCTGCGCTTTTGGAAGTTAAGAGAGCCCAGCGGTAGACTCAGAGTCCATCAGCCTTGCTCCATTAAGCCGTTGGAGACAAGCTGATTTACACCCTTCTTCTGTGGGCATCTGGCCAATCTCCTAATTGTTCATAAGTGACTTTCCTTTCCATAGCACATGTTTGCTCTGAGTGGCTCCGTCTGCACACAGTGAAATGCAGCCATGTGTGGAGTAATTGCTTTAAAGCCAGCAAGTCAAAACAGGGTCCATGTGAATCACCAGGTAGCCTGGAAGTGCCACAGAGCAGGACAGGATCCATTGACTTCTTTTGGACCCTTGGGAAGAACCAAGTCAAGACCTTGGGGACTGGCCTGTGCAGGATGGGAGTGGTCAGTAGCACCACTACAAAGACCAATTAGGAAAGGAGGCAGTTAAATCACAGTGACTGAGGGATGCAGAGTCAGAACATAACCTTGCTCTGCTTCATGGCTCTCTTTCCTGAATGTAGGCATGCAATTTGTTTAGAGAATTCCCTCCTCCTTCCCATTTGAATT
This sequence comes from Lathamus discolor, assembly GCF_037157495.1. Classification (NCBI taxonomy): domain Eukaryota; kingdom Metazoa; phylum Chordata; class Aves; order Psittaciformes; family Psittacidae; genus Lathamus; species Lathamus discolor. The sequence goes on along the minus strand of NC_088893.1, from coordinate 10,313,726 downwards.
CTTTACAACAGTTGGCTTTGCCCTGGGAGCTTACAGCATGGTTCAAGTTTCCTCATAAGCTTACAAGCTCCATCTATAGGATAGTCGAAGCAGAAGCTTTTGGCTTCAAGCTGATGAAAAAGGGCAGAGAAGCTTCACGCAGAGATTCCAGGTTTGTTCTGGAAGAATTCCAGCAAGCTTAGCATTCCACATTGCAGAAAGTCACTGATCTCATCGCTGTTACTTCATATTTGGGTACAGCTTTCCTCCCCCATTAAACTGTCAGTCCTCAGCCCCATGCAGCATGATTGTGGGGCTGTTTGTTGCCTGTGGAAATTATTCCTGGAGTTGTGGAGCTGCTATCATTCCATATGCGCAGTGTCAGGGGTTTTCTAAAGAGCTCCTGACCTTCAAGGTTTCTGGGCTACAGTTGTGACACCTTTACATAGCCCACGGTGCCCCATTGTATTGGGTTTGCAGGGCAAGGTTTTGGTAGTGGCGAGGTGCTGCAGGGTGGCTGCTCTGAGAAGCTGCTAGAAGCTTCCCCGATGCCCAATGGAGTTGATGCGGTTCTAAGATGGACCCACCACCGGCCAAGGCCAAGCCCATCACTGACAACGGTAGCACCAATGGGATAATGTATCTAAGAATGGGGGAAATTTACTGCACAAGAGCAATTGCAGTGGGAGGGAGGAGTGAGAATATATGAGAGAAACAGCCCATGACCCACAAGCCTATAGTTATATTCTGTCTCCCCTGTCCAGCTGAGGAGGGCAGTGATAGAGGGGGTATGGAAGGAAGAAAGAAGGAAGGAAGGAATGATTTGCACAAGAAATGCAACTTCATTTTGGATGCCCAGAATTCTTCTGAGAGAGGCACTGTATTCCCAAAGAGCAGCTGTTTTTTCCTCTCTGCAGATGCATTCTGGTTTAAATGCTGCTTCCTCTTCCTCCGCACACAGACCATAGTCTTCAGCATGTATTTATTAAAATACCACTTTCAAGTGAATAAAAGCACAGGCATATCCAGTACTTGTTCTTTTCTCCACCTAAAGATAAATTTCCCGTTTTTCCATCTAACATGTCTGTCATTTGAGTATCTCCTCAATCAAGAAAAAGCCCCATTTCTTCCCTGTTGTAGATTCACAGATATTAAAACCAGAAGGAAATGTGTTCCCATCTCCTGGGCAGCTGACCTGAGTGTGTATGTAGAGATGCATCTGTTTATTCCAATTACTCCATGCAAAGAAGCTTTGCTGTTTGGTAGCTACTGTGGGAAGATCAGGTACTAAAGCACCCAGTTGTCCAGGGGCTGTTTTGGGTGGTGTTCGGTAGCTGGGAAGGGGCCCTATGGATAAGATAGTGCCAGTGGGCATGGTGTGGACTTCTGGGGAGGTGTAATCTCTCTCCTGCCTTCAGCATCTGAATCCCTCGTCTACCCAACCTCTACCAGGCTGAACTGATGGGTTTTTTCTTTCTTTCTCTGTCCCACAGAGATCCCTGGGTGTCCAGGCATGGTCGAGAGCTGAATGGGCTGACCTCTCTTCCTCACCACCCTGAGCTCATGAGGGCTCTGAAGAGATTGAGTGGGATCATGACCTTGCTTCTCTGAGCCTAGGGATGCTGTGGGAAGTGATTGCCTTGGCAAATGTCTTCATCCCAACCCATAGCCCATCGTGCATCACCTGAAGGAGAAGCTGATGGATAACCAGAGGACCAGGAAAGGCTCTACTAGCCTCAGAGGACACAGATGGGGGACCGGCACTAAGAGAGGCACTTTGCAGGAGCCACTGCATGTGAAACAAGCTCTGCAAAGAAGCTACAGGAGCCCTGTGAACTGATGGAGGGGAACGTCCAAATCACCACAAAAGGCGCAGAGGGCTTTCCCTGGCACAGCATCCTTGGAAAGCACTTTCAAAGGGGAAAGGGGTGTCCGGACCACATGGCTGTCTCCAGTGGCTGGTTTGGAAGAGGCACAGCAAGGTGAGGAGAAAGCAGGATGCGCTCTCATTGCTGACTGAGGCTCCAGCCGGAACAGGAATCTGACCAAGACTGAGAGAGAAGGAGCATGGAAGATTGCTTTGATTCATTCTGTGCTTGTTTCTCCTTCTGCTGTCTTCTCTGTCTACCTCTTTTTCTCCCTAGGCCTGTGTGTACTGCATGTGGGGCCCAGACCCTCACAAACAAGTATTAGCACAGGGCAAATCTGTGCTGCCCAGTGCAGTGCTGTTGCTACGTGGGGCTGACTTTGCACAGTGCGGATGTAACGTGGCCTTCATTTGCTCCTAATGCCAACAAATCTGCAACTGTAATGCCTGGACTTCAGACTGGAGAAAGGCTTGAACCTGGCAATCTTTTTACTTGCAAGCAGTCACATGCTAGCATGGCCACCCACACTTGGGAGACAAGTTTTAACACCCGAGCCCCAAAACATTATAGAGCATCCTTCCCTCTCCTATAGGTGTGGACATGAGCATGCTAGCAGGCTGCACACTCATCTGTTCTTAAAGCTCATTCAGCAGAGAAAGAAACAGAGTGATGGGGGCTCCGGCAGAAAATAGGAAAAACTGATCCAAACCCATAGGAAAATGTGCACCTCCTAACGCAGCTGTGAGCCCAGCCGGGCGGCTGCAGGTCTCTGTTCACTGAGCTGCTCCCAGAGGCCTGGGCAAAACTTGCTGGTACCAAGCTGTGCCGGGAGCCCCATCTCAGACCTTCTCCCCGGGGCTTCCAGCTGCACACCCCCTCCCTCACGTGCAATCCTATTTATTTATTTATTTTCTTGCTGTTTGATGCAAAGCTGCTAACGAAGCACCCTCCCCTCCGACATCCGCAGCCGAGAGGGGCCGGAGGGAGGGAGCGCGTGCTCTGTGTGTGTGTGATGGGAGCGGGCAGAGGGACGGGTGCATGCCTTGGGCGGGCACACGGGGTGTGCACATGAGGCAGGAGGAGAAGGCTGCAGTGAGCCAGAAATGCTTTCCCTGGGGTAAATGTGCGATGCTGATCTTTCAGGAATTGCAGACAGGGTGGGGAAACCTCGGCTGGGAAGGACGGAAGGGCAGCATGAGCTGTGCTGTGCTCCTCTAGCCAGGTTTTCTCCATGCAGCTGTGTGTGCAGGGTATGAGTCTCTGTGCATGTTTCCGGGCCGGATTGTGTCCTTCCACTGCTTGGAGCTGTAGTGAAGCGCGTCCACATCCACTGTGTGGGCATCCTGGCTTTGGACACTTGCGGGGAGCTGTATCCCCATCCAAGGAGGTTCCCACCAGTGTGCTCACAAGGGTTTAGTACCTGGCAGCCTTTTCTGCTCTGTCCAAAAGAGATAACCGTGTACAGACTCACTTAACGCAGCCAGCTTGAGATCAGGGGCAGGAGCCTCTCTAGACAATGCTGTAGCTGTAATGGTTCACGCTCAGCAGGTGGTTGGAACTAGATGATCCTAGGGTCCTTTCCAACCCAAACCAGTCTGTGATCCTATGATTCTATGGCTGTTCTTATCCATTTTGCTAAAAGGCTGGCACACCAGCAGCATCCAGGTATCCCATTTTGTGGAAAGCCTGTGTGTCCCAGTGCAGAGGGGAGCCATTTCTCTGGGAGAAGGGCTTCTCTGGTGCCCTGCTGCTCTCCCGCAGCTCCCATGCTTAGGAGGGAGCCAGGGTTCCCGGACATCCCTGGCAGGGCTCCTGGCTGCTCCAGGGGAGCCTGGCTTCTCCCATACCCTTCCCTCTGAGATGCCCCACCAAGGCTTTGTCCAAACCTGTCTGGCTGCTGAATCGAAACATTTCCCAATCAAAACCTGTTCCTCAGAAGGTTCCTGGCTGCCTCTAGTCACTCATTATGTACCGGAAGCGCTGCCCTTGGGACTCGTTTTCAGGTTAGAGACGTGCATGGGATCGTTGTAGTTCTTTTTCTCACAGATCCTCCGGTGTGCAAGAGCAGGTTGCAGTAAGTGAAATGGATACACTTGCTCTGGTAATCTGCCAGCATGGCCCAAAAGCAGTGACCTGCTTATTGCTGATTGCTTCCTTGCAGAGTTGTAAGAGTTGGAGAGAGAAGATGCGTATTACAAATCCATCTGCCTATGGCCCTTCAGGCCTGTTCTATGTGTTACATTTACTGGTGGTGTGCTGGGTCTATTTTTAAATGCCCTGACACCAGGGTTATTGTGCTGTCCTTTGGGAAATTGCTCTGTAGTCCAAGTCAGAAGCTGCTATTAGTATTCCACCTGCATTTCCTCTTGAAACTTCATTCCGTTATTCCTAGTGATGCTCTTCAAATACCTGCTGCTCATGTCCCAGCCAGGCTCCACCACTGTACTCCTCTTTCCTCCTCCAAGAACTTCTCTGTATCCCTGATCGCTGCTGCTCCTTCCCACAGTTTGGCACAGAATGAGCCTGACAATTCAGCCGTGCAGTTTTACCAGGGATCCGACTGACCAAGCAGCAGCCAGGATCTCTGGCAATGCCTGGTCTGTGGAGCTGCAATCCCCTCACTGCACATGGGATGCAGGAAAGGGGCAGGCACAGAGACGTTTCTGAAAGCACTGGTAACGAGCACTCCTACCCTGCTGGGAGTGAATGGCTGCCAGGGACAGGACACAACAATGCCTCCATCTCAATAAAGCCCAAACTGGGCAATGGAGGTGGGTGCTGCTCTAGTATTGCCTGTGCTGCTGTACCAGGGATGGGTGGGGGGCAGAGGTCTGTGCTGTGGCAGGAAGCCGTGGTCTGTCCTGCCTGGAAACCATATCCGTGAGTTGGAGCCGCAGCTCTGCACGGAGGGAGCCCCATGAGCAGCACGGGGGCTCATCGGGCTCAGCACACGCTTGGGGAGTCTGTGTACAGCACTTGGCTGGAGCACATTGTGATTGTAAGAGCTCTGTTCTCACCGAACAAATCGTTCCTACCAATAAAGAATGAAAAGTCCTCCTTGTCTTTTTCTATGCTATTCCGTGCGGCACCAGAGAAAGGGATGGCACTGGGGTGGTGGGAGCAGAATGTCACTGTGCTGCTGCAGATGCCGGGGCATCTTGTGGGGAGGATGCTAGGGCTACCTGGGGCAGAAGGTGGATGCAGGCAGAATATCCAGGGATTTGAAAACACAAAGTGCTCCAGAGCAGGTTCCAGGGCTTCTCCACAAAGCCTGCTGCTGCTGATGGGTTGCAATATCTCCAAGCATTGTGAGAACAGGGCTGTGCAACAAGGCTGCAGGGGAGCTGAGCAGCAGCACGGCAGTCTGCGTAAGTGCCTGGAGGTACGGTAGAGCAGAGCAGGAGGGGAGGATACACCACAAAAACCAAGGGGGAGAAAAAAAGACAGATGAGAGTGAAGAGACTTCTGAGGGTTTTGCTGGATGACAACAGAGGAATCCGGACTCTCCATGGCAGTGTGTCCTGAGGGCTGGTTCCTTGCTCAAGCTTCAGATCAATGATAGAGCAGAAGGTTCCTTAATTCCTCCTCTCTGTCCTCCCCAGTGATGTGGGGCACAGTGGCAGTGACAACATCACAGCTTTAAGAAGCAATTGTCAGGGGAAGAATTTGGTCCCCAAACAGCGAAAGAATCAAAATGACGCATTTCCAACAGAATTCATGATTAGACGATTAATCATCCCAATTTAAAACATGGGAGGGCCTCGGGTGCCCTAATGCACAAAGATATTCAAGGCAGTGGTTGTGTATGCCTGTCAGCAGCCTGTTCTCTGGCTGCCAGTGAGCGCGGGGCCTTGGGGAACCCACACACTGCAGGACCACTCTGTGGGACCTGCATGCAGAGCTGCCAGGGGGATCTCGTATGGCTTTTATCATACCAGAGACAGCCCTGAACTGCTGCATGACTGTATGCAGGTCTCCACAGTGCCACAGCTCCAGTTTTTAGTATGAGTGTGAACCACAACACCTCAGCATCTCATCCCTGCTTTCTAAGGACGTTGCCAAAGTCATTTATGGCTCAAACACGTGCCAGCCATGTGCACACACAAGTACTTGCCCATCCACATCAAAGAGGCTTGCCTAACCTCTGCAGGCCTCCAGCAAGCTAAAAGGATGGATTTTCTCCATCTCCCAGACTTGGTATCTGGATTTATTGAGCCCCGGGGTCAGCCTTGGAATCTGGGACTGGATAAATCCTGAGCCTTATTTGCCAAGGGCACACGCAACCACACTGCCTCCAGACATCCCAGGATGTGTCCAAATACCTTCCTCAAGTTCCTAAAGCTTTAAAACAATCCAGAGAGAAGAGCTGTGGGGAGATTACTGCAGCACATAACTGCAATAAACCTTTTCTTCATCCTTTCATGGTTAGAGGCGTGAACATGAATTATGGTAACTGAAACCTCTTGAGAGCAGTGTGTAGAGCAGCTTTCTCAAATGGCTGGTAAAGGACCTTGTTAAGCTAAGATGTCAGCGCTTGCAAATGCCGCTGTCTGAATGAGGTGATTTTATGAACCAGTTTAATCCTTTCAGGAATCAAATGACCACACCAAGCAGCACATTCACTCTTTGATCCTGGTTTTCTGACCTGTTGTTCATTCAGGGCTCTGGCACTGTTACCTCTCGCAGCAGATGAGATCCCTCATAACTTGCAGATGTGAACAGGTTAATAAAAAGCTCCACATCTGGCTGGCTTTTGTGCTACCTGGCAAATAGCAGCAGCTGCAGGGAAGTCAGGGGATTTTCATGTGCAGCCAGCAGGAGGAAATCAATGTTCGCTTGCTCCAGCTGTAACTTTTAGGGTTGTTTTTTTAGCTGCCACACAAGCAGGGCTCCCAGTCCCCATAAATCCTTGTAGGATGCCTCCCTGCAGTGCCCTGTTGCTTCTGCTCCAGGATACCTGGAGGATGGAGGAGGAGCTCTCAGTTCCCTGAAAGCCATGGTCCCTCACAGCTGCAGCCACATCCCTTCATTCAGTGGTCCTCCATCTCTTAGCATCCCTTTCGAAATCACACACTGGGCATAAGCAACACGTACTTTCTTTTCCTGCCCTAAATACCTTCTGGAGGATGTGTCCCTTTCCCTGGCCATGCTTTCTTGGCCTGACACCACCCCAAAGGGTGCTGCTTCCACAGCACTGATACTATCCCTGAGCCTTTCTGATACTACACCAGCCCCAGCTGGTAGCACTCTGCCTTCCCGAGGCAGAAGCTGATTTCTGGGTCCCCCAGACACATTTGCTTTCAATTCTATAGGCACAAATCCCAGTAAATGTTGGATTCAGTAACTTTGTGCTGGTGATTTACCATAATTTTTATTATTATGGGAGAACATTTAAATCCCAGATGCTCTGTTTTGGTCTCCATGGAAATTGACAGAAGGGCTCACCTTTTGATTGCAGAATCCTGATGCTGAGGGGAATGGTTTTGCCCCATCATTTGGAGAAGTGATGGGGGCTGGGTTATTTTGTCAGTGAAATTCATACTGAAAATAGGAATCTGCAGGCTGTCACCTGACATCAGGAAACAAAAAACAGGAAGAAGGGCTGTTAAAGAAATGGAAATTATGGTAATTAAACCACAAAAATAACAGCAGAACGTTGGCATTACAAACACCAGGCTGGTTTATCAGTGCTGTTTCCCTAAAGACTGTTGTGACTGGAAGCTGAAAGAGTTGAGAAATATCCAATGCTGTTGTTAACCATTAACTATTTTGCCATTAGTCTTCACTGCAGCCTGCATGGGGAGCGGTTTTGAGAGTTAATCCTCATTCAAAGCCACCCAAGCCAATGGAAAGGCTGTACGGGATGCAGGGCTGCAGATGACTATGAACTGTGTTTGCAACTGCAATAGCAGCCAGGCAACTGAAGAAGAGAGCTCCGTGGCTCTGGGTATCACACAGCCCACATGGGAAAGGGTCTGGTCCTGCAAAGCTCAAGATCTAAATAGGCAAAAAGGAATAAATAGGAGAGTAAAAGCCTGGCAGAGGAGACATCGCAGGGGTAACAAACAGCATCTAAGTGTATACCCTGGTTAAGCAGAGGTCAGCTAAACCCCAGGGAACTATGAACACCCTATGCTGGGATAAACTGCCTTTCTATACCGGCTATTTTTCTACCAAGCTTAGAAAAGTGCTTTGGAGTAGCTCAGCTGGAGACATCTGCATTTATTCAGACAGATCCTGGCCATTCCCTCTGCTCTCTGCAGCCTTTCCAATGGCCCTGCACTGGTATGGGAGCGGGGATCTGGCTCTGAGGCAGGGGTGTATTTTGCCCCTGGTGCCAGCGTTCCCAGCGCAGGGAAGACAGCGGTGCCCTGCTCTGGGGAACTGCACATTCCCGTTTGCATCCCCACAGATGCCTGAGTGCTGTGCAAGCCTGGCAGGAGCATCAGGCGCTGCTTCTTGCAAAGCAACACGTGCAAAAACTGCAGAAGCAGAAAGCAATTGCACAATGAGCACCCAGCTCGCAAGCGCAGATTTTGGGGAAGTTTCTGGAAGGTTTTTTAATAATTTAAATAATTTAAAATCATTTCAGATTCCTTTTAAAAATACAAAGAACTCGCATTTTCATTGCCACATTCTTCCCCTTTCTAATGCTAAATGAGTGCACTGACCTGCTGACGGTTGCGCTTTCTCCTGCACTTCTTCGGTTGGAGAAGTTTTGTGCTTTTTCTTTTTAAAGCAACCAAGGAGAGGGAAAGGAAAACTGAGAACACCCCCAGCATCATCTAGATAAGGGCATCTGGGGACAAAGCAAACGAAGAGGAAATTAAACTTTTCAGTTTTCTTTTATCATCAAAACCAAAGCAAAATGAATGCGTCGATGCAAAATGAAGTTCACCACATTTCAGAGATTCCCCTATGAAAGTGTAACCTGAAATGACTGGGTCCTTGAGAACGTGGTTTTGATGGAATCTACCTCTTTGATCCCAAAATTGTGGCTAACCACAGCTAAATGGCACTTACAGCTCCCCATCCTGTGGCTGTAGCTGAGTACTTCCCACTGATCCTTGTACAAACTCCAATGGTTTTGGTAAACAGCCAGAGAATCTCACTCGGCAATTGAGCCCCTGTGCCACAGATATCCCACACCCCGCTGGAAGCCAGGCACAGGAGGAAGAGGGGGACCCATTGTTTGCCATCTCATACTGCTCCCTGCATCCCAGCACCAGACGCACCCCAGCTGCACCTGGCAGCGAACCACGGGATAACAGCAAGAGGAATTGTGCTGCTTTGCCCGCATCAAGCTGTGCTTGTTGGTTGCGGTGCCCAGAATGGCACCTGTTGCTGTTGAGGCTGGTGCTATTTCTGGAGCATGCTTGAGGGCAGGAAGGATTAGCGTGCCCCACGTTCAGGAGAGCCGGGCTTATTATGAGCAGAGAGGGCTCAGATTTGCTCACCAACAAGGTCTGGGGGCAGGAAGGGCCCCCCCTGGTCCTCCTTGGGCTTGGAGAGGGCCAGTCCAGAGCAAGATGCTCAGATCTCAGCCCTGACAGCACTGGGGAGGAGAATGCAAGTTTGCAGCAATCCTGATATAGCTGAAAGGTGGCAGGCGAAGGCTGGTGGGGGGATAGAAGCAGCCAGGTTTATCTGCAAGGTGCCACTGCAAATGTGTCAGGGGAAAAATTTCAGCAGATGCAGAGCTGGGGAGCTGCAACGGTGACGCTTCAGCACATGAAGAAATCCCGGGTACTTCTCAGGAGCAGCAGAGGAAGCCTGTCCCCAGAATAGAAATGAACGCCCATTTCATTAGCAAAGACTTCCCTGGGCTTATTTAAGCATCGATTCCTGCAGTGGTTGTGCGCTTGTAGCGCAGATTAACAATCACAGAATGTACCAGAGCAGTGTCGTCACGGCACAGCTGGGAAATGCGGAGCCGACCGGAGCGATGCTGCGTCAACTTGGCAGCTGCATCTCCAAGGGTACCTTTAATAGGAAAGCACTTGCTGGATAACTTGGAAGGAAGCAAACATGGTTTAAAGTCAGGTTTATTCTGTGCTTGAATTCCCCTTAACACAGCATCCCAGCTGCTTGATGGAGCAACTGCCTGAGCACCACCTCCCTTTCTAAGGTGTTGTGTCTTCTTGCTCTTCACTTTCTGATAGATCTGTTTCCTCAGAGCCCATCAACACCTCCATTTCTTTGCCATAGGCTGCAGAAGGAGCCTTCCAGCTCTGTGCTGATCCCTGCAGCCTTCTGCATGGCTGGTGAGAAGAAACAAAATCTCTGCCTATCCATGGGCATGTCTTCCATGACATTTCATGTCCCCTCCTGCACATCCAAATGATGGCTTAGGTACTCCTGGTCCCAAACTCCGCAGGCGTCCTAAGCACTGAAGAGGACCCATTTGGGGTTATGTCCTGTCCATTGGGAGGCTGAGCTTCCAGATTCAGCCAGAGGAGGGTATCAGAGACCAACGCAAGGGGGGCTTCCCTCCACCAGCGCAGCCTTCCTGCAGCTTTCCCACCTTCCCATGGCCGGAGAACCACCCTGGTGTGTGCAGCCTAAAGGCTCCCCTGAATGAATTGGGATCAGCCCAGAATACAACCTGGCTCTCTGGGTTTGAATGCTGCACTATTATTAACTTGGCTGAGGAACAGGAAAACCTTGCACATTTGGCCAGGGCTTGCTTGCTTTGTGTATTCCCCCATCTTCCTCTGGGACATCAGGTGCCACTATCAGGGCCAGGATATTGGCCTCAGTGCAAAGGTACTGTCAAGTCTTCCTCTCCTACAAGCTGTCCTTTTCCAGAGAGGAGCTTTCATGCAATACCACAGCACTGGGTTCCTACCTCCCTTCAAGCAGGGGTTTGGACTGTAGGAGCCTGTATCTGCGGAGGTATGGGTGCTTAGAGGTCCCAGCAGCTCACTGTGTCCTCCTGGCCTGCCTGCAACACTGCTCCTGGCTGTGCTAATGCCACACGGGGAATGCCGGCATTTCCAGAAAGATAAAATAATGGCCTCATGACTATTCATTCCTTTGGTGCCGACTCTCTTGTGCCCACGTGAATCCTAATGTGCTGATAGGGTATTCATGTGGGTGCCCTGGGTGTCCCTGAGGAACTGGCACTGATGCAGAGTGTTAATAACTCATCTTCATTTCCACTGAGGTGTTGTTATATGTGGTGTGCCTTGACTTTAACCTGCTCTGAACAAGCTGTTTTTATAGGCTGTGGTTTCTTTCTGCGGATGGCAGAGGCTGGCTGCACTGGGGCAGAGAAGTCCCACAGGGAGCCTGGCACTGAGGGGGCATGCCCATGGTAGAGGGGTTGGATCTAGATGATCGTTAAGGTCCCTTCCAACCCAAACCCTTCTATGATTCTATGCCAGCACTGCTCACTCCTGATGGAGAGCCCCAAAGAAGGGATTTGAACAGCCCACTGTATACATCCACCTTTTCCCCATCTGTTCCATGGTGCCTTTATGTAAAGCAAGGCAAAGATCTGCTACCCCACCTGCCCAGGCAGGCAGTGCTCTGCAGAGCAGGGCTGGGTACGGCCAACAATGCATCCCCAGGCAGAGGAAGCGTGGTTCATCCTCTGGTTGCTCATCTCATGCCCTGTTTATAGTCTGAAACCTGGGGTCTGTTTGTCTGCTCCAGCCCCACAGGCTGTGAGCTTCCTCGCTCTGATCCAGGCAGGCAGCTGCAATGTGAAAATGAGGGAGTTTTAATTAACCTCAGAAAAAAAGAGTCAGGCAGCATCTCTGGGGAAGGAGAGAAAAGAGAATTTGCTCTGTTGGTTACAGAACTGCTCCTGCCAGCTGAGAGGTGTCTGGGACAGCAGGGAGGTGGGGAAAAAGACTTGAGAAGAGACTTCCAGAGAGACCTGGACCTGGAGATGAAACACTGAATAGAGTGTATTTTACATGTAAAATACCTGCCACTGCAGGAACCCGGGCTGCTAATTGGATTGACAATCCCTTTGATCTTAGATATATGTCTCCTGGCTGATTCATGCTGAGACATCCTTCTGACCTTTTGAATATTCAGCTTTTCTGGGGGAGAAGCAAACAGGGAGCAGCTCTCTTTTCACAGGCTGAGCAATAAGGCAGTCACTGTAACAGTCCTCCTCATTTTTTTCAGCATGATGTATCAATATCTGACTAATGAGCGTAGTCAGTAGCTGAGTAACTTAACCTGCCAAGAGCGCGACTCTGCCACAGAAAGATGGTCTCCCATGAACAGCGGTGCTAATAAGCAAAGGAGCAGGACCAGGCCTGACGGGACAAGTGGCAGCTGTTGTTGAAGGTCTTCAGCAAAGGTGACTTCATAAAGTGTGTGCTGAGATGAGCTCTGCTCAAAGCTGGGCACTGTCTATAGCAGCAAAGTGAGTAACAAGGTGAGGAGAAGGCAAAGGCACCATCATCACCCAGCCCTCTGGTGCCTCCTGTGGATGCAGAGCATGGAGCCCCTGGAGCATGGCTGCCATCTCCAGCCCTCTTCCCCAGGCAGGGATGTAGGTGGCAAGTCACACCAAGGTGCATGCACCTCGAGGGAGAAGGGTCTGATCCTCACTGGCAGCCCTGCTGTACAGCCCCTATGTAGATGGGTCTCTCAGTGGTACTGTCACATTGTCCCCTGGCATGGTATTTACAGCATGAAGCATCCACTCATGTCTCTAGGGGAGGACCAGGGAGCTGGCAGACTTGTGTGCCCTCTTGGCATGTCACAAAGGTTTGTTTGTCATGGGAGCTCCTAACAAGCTCCATCAATGTCCCCCTGGGAGAGACTGAGGCTAAAGTCTTTGGGAGATAAACAGAGCTTCTGCCAGGATGAAGGGATTTCTTTTTGCAGCAGCAATTTATCCTTCATGGCATTCCCAGTACTTATTGCCTGGCTTGTCTTCTTCTGGAACAGAAAAACTCTGATGTGGGGACTTCTGCAGGAGCTCTGTGGGCTGGAAGGGTGCCCCTTTCAGAGATGCTGTACCCATACGCATATATGTTTATTAGGGTAGTGTTTCTTGATAAGCCACATCCAAACTGGCTCTCGCCTCTCATTTACACAGTGTAAATCCAACCCCACTGCAGTCCCGGCAGGGCTCAGACCAGCCAGGCCCTCCAGAATTACTCAGGTTTTGCTTTTCCCAGGACACCTCCACTGCTCGCGCTCCCCCATGACCTCACATAACCCAACCCCAGCTCCCAAGGACCCTTCTTGCGATGGTATTATTAGAGGGGAGAAAAAGGAGCCTGACTCACCGGGTCCTGCTCCCGCGGCTGAGTTTCCTTCCTGCCTCGCTAGCAGGGAATGCAGGTTCACTTCAGGGCTGTTTTTCCATCCCCTTTTCGGGGTTGATCTCTCCAGGGCTTTGCCTGCTGAAGGAGGCTCCCTGACTCCTGCTGCAGGCAGACGTCTGTCTGATGACAGAAGTGTCCTTCACGCCTGCCCATAACCTTCATCTGCTGCAACCTGGTCCCCCAGGGGCAGGTAGTGGGGACACAGCCCAGAGGGGAAAGCAGCAGCACAGGCAGAGGTCCTCAGTTCTCCCATTCACCCACAGCTTGAGTGGTGCATGCAAAGAGATGGGAGACGCAGCAAAGGGCCCTGCTGCTTTCTGCCAGAAGCAGATGGACAAAGCTCAAGCTTCACCCATATGGATTTCCCCATTTTCTACCATTTTCTCCACCCTCAACGGTTTCAAAAAGCAAGGAAAAAACAGGAATTCTGAGTGGGAAATTTCCTTCTAGCCCTGGATGCAGGGGCTTGGGATGTATCCGTCCTCCCTGCTAAAGTGCAGGGATAAATCTCAGTGGAAGATATATTTCTGTCTTCTAGTGATTAGTGCAGCCTTCAGCAACATAAAATGCTTCTGCTGATGGAACAGAATTTATAAGCAAAAGGATCATTTACTACATTAGGAGCTGAACCACACGTCTTTCAATCCTCCCCATAACTAAATTCAATAAATGTGAGTGACCATTCTCCCCCATTACAGGGGCTCCCCAAGGACTCCTCCACAGCAGCTGGGATGGGGACAGACTTCTCCAAGTAGAAATCTCAGGACACACTCATTCCCAAAGCAATGTCAGCCACAGAGACTGGGGACTTGGGGAACAAAGACTAGGCTGGCATGCGAAGTGTAATGCCATTTGCAGAGTAGGGCTGGTGTGAAGGTGCTCCCCAGGAGCCCAGGGTCACCAGCAGCACAGAAGGAGCGTGTGGGTCACTGGGAGTGCCTTGCAGAGAGCAGCCATGAGCAGCTTTGACAAAGAGCCAAACAAACCAAACTTCCTCAGCCATAACCCTGCAGCTCAAATCATCTCCAACTCCCCAGCCAAGGTGTATGAGAAACAAACTAAGGCTTTATACCTGGGGCTGCCTTCCCTCCACTCCTGCCATCAGCTGCCCCTGTGCAGATGAGTCTTAATGTACCACAGCTGGCCTTAGCATGCAGCTCTGATTCTTGTGGCTGAGCTGTAGAGGAAACAGGAGCTCATGCTCTGTCTTTTGAAGTAGCTCTGCAGGTGAGTGAAAGAGGTGTGATAATTGGGGAGCTTTTAAATCCAGAGGCAAAGGCTTAAGGGATAGAGGTGTTGCAGGCACAGGGAGAAGGAGAAGGAGAAGGAGAAGGAGAAGGAGAAGGAGAAGGAGAAGGAGAAGGAGAAGGAGAAGGAGAAGGAGAAGGAGAAGGAGATTTTTTTGCCTCTTGCACAGCTGGAGTGAGGGGTGTTATGAGACAGCACCTACTGCTGGTGTGTGTGGAGCTCATGCTGGCTGTGATGGTTGTTTTGATAGTTCTCAATCCTTCAGAGAAGGTGAGCTTGGAGAGAAGAAGGTAGGGTGGGAGAGCCTGGGAGGATCTCCAAGCAGCGAGCTGCTGTTGTGCTGGCAGTAGTGAAGGAAAAAGTCTTTCTCTTTTGTTTTTCCTTCCCCTGGGAATGTGATAGTGAGCAGTGTGGCAGAGGGCTGGGGCCTTGCACTCAGGAGCCAGAAGTGGGTTTGAGGGGCTTTTGTTGCCTGATTATCTACAGATGCCTTTAAAGAGCTGAAAACCAGGCCTAGCAACGCCATGTTATGTGACTGGAGATGTGCTTGCTAGTAAGCATGGCTCTATTGGAGTCCTCATCAACCAAGCCATCTGTAGGAGTAGCTTTGCTGCTGCATCATCAGAATGTGACTGGCTTTGGTCTTGAGCTCCCTATCCAAAACCACTAGTGGGTTTGAAAAAGCCCACTCTTTGGCATGTAAAGCTCCCTGAAGATCTTCCCTGGATCTAGTATGAGAGAAGAAGAAAAAGCCTGAATTTGCAACTACAATGATAAGGCTGGAAGCAAAAGGTGGATAATCTATCCAAACCCAGCTCATGGCATGGCTATGACAGTACTCAGGGTTCACCGAGCTGGTCAGGCATCTCAAAATGAAGCACTAACTCCTTCCTTTGTGTGTTTCTTACTTTGCTTCTGTTTCTTTCTCACCTTTGGGTTTTAAGGCTTGTAAGTGAAATGCATCTCATGTCATGAGGACTCTGAGAATCCCTTAACTTTGTAACCTGTTGGTGGGGAGCTAGCAGTGGAGTGGTGACTTCCTCTATGCAAGAAAGCAGGATTTCTAAAGAGAAAGTTATCCTGAATCAAGCAAAGCATGATGCATCTGCAGTGCTCCCAACCACCGCTGACTTGATGGGCAGGCTGTGCTGGAGCCTGACTGCCCATTAGATATTCCTGTGATCAGCTTAGCTCCTGCCCCTCAAAACTAGGGAATTGTGACCTATGGAAGTAATTAAGGAAGATAAAAAGTGCAGTAGTTCCAGAAATAGCTCTTGTGGAAGAATATATCTAGTCACTGTTGGCTTTATCCTGGTGCAAAAGGTTGGAGCCAGGCTAGAACACTCTAAATGCATGAAGGCTTAGAGGGCTTTCAATCTCTCAAAGGGCTTGACACCCAGACCCACTTGTGAAACTCGAAGCATTGTGCTTTAGCAGGTCAGAACCCAGCTGCTTTGCCTATTTGTATATGACCAGCACACAAACTGTTTCATGCATTAGGGGAAGTCTTCATGTGTAGTCACTGAATTCATTTCCCTTCTCACCCCTCTGGCTCTCCCTGTGGGAGAAGATAGCATCTCAGTTTCGCAAGGCAGAAGCCCTAACCCTCTTCCTGTCCCTGGGGATGGATGATGCTTGAGGTGTGCAGCTGGGTCCAAACCTGCATGTGGAAGTTCCACGTAAGATGCCAAAAATAGACCTACAGAGTCCAGGCTGGAGCTGTGTGTGACGAGGAAGCCACTTTCTCATCCAGGCTTTCCACTAAACCCACAACTTTCCATGTGCCCTGCTCCAGCAGACCTCATTTGACATGATGTGAGCTCAGTGCACATGGGGGGAGGCACCAGGCAGGAGGCCTCTTTCCTTAAATATCCCTGACAGGTGCCTTAATGTCCTGGCACCAGTGTGACACCGCTGAGCGAGGGCTGTTAGAGATCCCAAAATGGATTTCATCTCATTGAGTCTAACCAGATGCAACCCTGGACCTCCGGGTCACTTTTATTTGTCCATCTTCTATCAGGCAGAGAGACTTGAGAGCAAAAACATGCCCATGACATGCATACATGGCAAACATCTCACTGCTAATGCACGTAGGTTTGGGCTGCGGCAAGCATGCATATCCCCATCCCAGTACCGGCAGAGCGCCAGCTCCTCCTGACCAGCCAGCCCTGGGAATTGCAGGGCTCTGCTGCTGCCTGCAGTGGATCAGTCTTGCTGAGCTGCAATCTGCCTCTCTCTGCTGCTGCTCACAGGGTTTTGTGCTTTTTCAGGTCAGGGCTTTTCTTCCTGAATCTGATTTCACGTCTTCTTTTTAAACTGCCACTACCTAGTAAAAACACAGCAATTTCAGCAAGTTCTCACCCTGTTCTCCCTTTCTTAATTTGTGTGGTCAAGACCTCATGTACTGTCTTAAAGATAAGGCAAGAAATAAATGCACCAGTTCACCTGCAGCTGTTGCCCCAGATATATGCAGTGATTGTATCCTGCTGGTCCTATGTGAAAACATGTTCCCCCTTCAGACTTAAGTCTGGATGTTTCCTACAGAGGCTAGGAATCTGTGATGAATGGATGGACTCTTTGATGAACTATTGGAAGGCAAAACTGCACAGTGCATTACACTGGGGTTTGGGGGTTTTCTTCCCAGCACAGCCAAGAGGATCTTTGGAACATAAAATAGACTAGGCTGGAACCGAACCGAACCGAACAGAACAGAACAGAACAGAATAGAATAGAATAGAATAGAATAGAATAGAATAGAATAGTTAGGACTGGAAAGGACCTTAAGATCATCTATTTCCAACCCCCTGCCATGATATTACTTACCTGGAAATTGATATTAGATGGAAACTATTCCTACCAGATTCTGTGCCTAACTAGAGTATCGTATGGTGGAGAGCATAAATGAAACAAGAGCAGATGCACATTGATATAAAGTTTGGCTTGAGGGACCACAACTCCTCACTTGTATGAATGGACCATCAGAGACTCCAGAAGACTGCAAGGCATGTGTTGGGGGATGAGAAGCAACACAGCTGAGTTAAGGAGGAATTTTGCTTGGCAATTTGCTTTACTTTTTGAGGTGTCACCCTTATAACTGGAAAGAAAGTCCTAGATCCCCAGTCCTTTGCTACACAGCTCCTTCTATGTTACAGAAGGAGTTGTGTAGCTCTGTTTGGTACACACAGTGTTTGAATTAGTTGCCAGCATGCTCACTAAAGAGCAAAACATGTCCTGCTCTCAAAAATGTGTCATCTGAAAATCAAGCAGAAAAGCATGATGATTACATACCCTAAAGTGGACGCTTATGGTCTGTATGGTCAACTCTGCAGGCTCTGCTGACTGGATGCCTGTTGACTCTAGTGGGAATACAAACACTCTGCATTTTGTCTTTTGACTTCCTCTGTAAAGGCGTGAAGTTCTCTCTAGGACAAGCACTGGGTTTTGTGATTGTTGTTCTCCCTATCCAAGGAAGCCCTAGGGATGCCATCCAGAGATCGGTACTTTGCAATTGTCTGCCTTCACTGGGATGTGTTCTGTCCCCTGTCCTCCAGCCTGGGGGTTCTGGGCATGGTCAGCTCAATGGGCTGGACCTGCAGGAACTGCTCTGCTTGTGATGGCTGTGGGGGAGAGGGCCGCAGAGATGACTGTGGGGCATGCAATGCATCAGTTGTCTGATTAAGCAGGAGGATGTGAATGCCTCAGAGATGAAAGCTTTTATTAAAAGGCAAGAGGGTAATTCTTCATTTGCAAAATGACACAATGTTCCACAAGGCAAAAAAAAAAAAAAGACCAGCAACGTAACTGAAAACAACCCACCCAACCTCAAAACAGTAAATCCAATCAAGCTTTCCTGTTAAACGCAGGCTTTGAAGAACATTGTATTTAATCATTAACAGTGCTGAATCGATAGGAATAATGTGAAGCGACTCTGAGCAGCAGGGGCAGTTCATGTTTACAAAGAGATGAATACTGATGCAGCCATCGCAAGGGCAGCCTGAATGCTGCAAAGCAAGTACATGGGGTGATGACAGAGGACATGGGCCACTGGGGACGGGTCCCCACAGCTGAATGCAGAGAGATGTGCACTAAAGATATGTAGGAGGCTGTTCTCTGCCAAGTGCAGACCCAGGCTGTGCTGTTGTGTAGGAGAGCCCAACACACAGTTGTTCTACATTCCACTTCGTGCTGCTTACTCTAGCTGTTAACGGAGCACATTCGCACCACCGCCCAGGACTAAGTGATATTCTCCCTGTCCTTCTGCAGGCTCAGCTCCCACGATCAGGCAGTTACCTCATCTGGACCTGCTGCCCACGCTATGGTGACAAGGAGATAACTCAAGGCAGATTGTGACCTGATGACTTGTGCCGGTGGGACTGCGCAATGAGCGAGATGACAAGTGTACTCTCGCAATTTAAGCTGCACTTGTAGGTTTAGAGTATCCTGCCTGCCTTCAGCCCTAGCTTCTCGCTGGCACAAGGGAAGTCCTAGGGCATTAGAGTGATGCTATCTGCTGTGAATCATTTGGTGTAGAGAGCAGTGGTGGGTGGGTGTTGCTGTGTGAATCACACAGCTCCTAATTGCAGCCCCCGCTTAGCAGGCAGTGCTCAAGATTTGTTTAGTTTTGTTTTTCCTTTTTGCCTGCCCATTTGACAGTGGCTATTCGTTAAAACAGTTTGTATTTGGACATTCTGAGAGCCCTGGTGCCTTCGGCTCTGGGGTGCCAATAATTTTTAATGAATTCTCATTACTTTCCCCCAGATGGAAATGAACAGAAGAGCCGGAGGAAAGGGTACGATTTGCAGTTTGTGGGAGAGCTTTACACACAACTCAGATGATTAAAAAAAGACAAGGGTGCTCTTTTAATAACAGGTTTTGTCGGGATTCAGCCAATTAATTTCAAAGAAAAATGAGCCATTTTGTTAAAGCAGCCACTTGAGCTTCCTCTTCTGTTCAGCTTCTCTTCAGCTTCACCATGCCTTATGGCTACAGCATCTAACACAGAGGGTTTTAATAGGGGGAGCAGAAGAGCCCTCAAATTCCCACTTGTGCTTTGCAGGGGAATGGCTGTCATTACTGCCGTGCCATGGCATTCCATGTTATAGTGTTATAAGCAGAGAAAGAGATGCTTCAGGAGAGGGCAAATGGGGGTGACCATGAGATCCAGAGCTCACCTGGGCACTGCTGGAAGGACAGCATGGCTCAACCCTCTCTGGTAGCAGCCATCACACAAGCCATTGCCCCACTGGCACACCACAGTATCACTGCCATTTGGGCTGAAGAAGCATCACCCACCATCCACAGGGTTGCACTGGTGGGAGAAGGTTCAGCTACGGGATAACCAAAGGAGAGATAAAATGCACTGAAAATATGTAGGAGGCTGTTCTCTGCCCAACTGGCAGCGCTCCTTCTGCACCCACGGGTGCAGGCAGCAGCAGCCCTGCTCTGCCAGGTACCGTGTTCTGACGTGAGCAGTTCAGAGCTGCTCATGGCTTCCAAAAGTTTTCCATCAGAGCCCCCAAATCCCTTCTCTCTCTGACATGGTTCATGGCTACAGCATTACCCGGCTGCCTCGCAGTACACAGGGACCAGCACCAATCATTTCTGTCCCGACTTCTGTGATGATTTTATTCCCTTTCCTCTGCACGGGTCCTTCCCCTCAGCACTTCAAACTTGGGGGAAAAAAACAAAACAAGCCGAAAACCATGTGTCCTGATGAAAGAAATAAAATAATCAATCTATCTTACTCAACACCATTAGCTTGGCGCAGCTTGGGCAATTGCATTCTCCCCCACAGATGTTTCCCAGCCAGCCACTGCCAGTGCTGAGAGAGAAGATGCATTTGTTGAAGAAAAACCAAACAGCCCAACTCAAGAAGGTTGTTGGTTTGTTTCTGAGGGTTGAAATGAGCTCTCTGTGCTGGGTTTCAAATTCTTTATCCATGTTTTTCCAAATGCCTTATCTTCCCCGCCCCCCCCCCCCTGCCCCCATTAGCCAACATGTTACAGTACAAGAAGTCAGGTTTGAGTTTAGAGTTTAGCTAGCAATTCCTGGTGTCTCTGTTCCTAAAAAAAGGCATCAGAAATGAAAAAGAAAGCTGCTTTAGACAAAACATTAACGCAAAAACTGTCATCTACCTGGAACTAGCGGTTTAATCCTATATCTCTTGTGAAAATAGACTGTTTTGATGGCTTTTCCCCAATCTGAAATAGTTAAGGGCAGTATTGATCTGGGAGGACAAAAAAACCCTAACAAAAATCTAGATGGCAATTGGCAGCTCTTTGAAATAAAACTTTCCTAGCTCTCAAATCTCCCAACCTGCAATCACACAAGTAAGCTTCGTTAACTGGGGGGAAAAATAAGTAAACCACACAGCTTCAATGAGGAAGTTAATAGAGTGATCAGTGTGCCTCTGTGCTGGTTTCTGGGTTTATAGACTTAAATAAATGACAAAAGGCGAACATTTACCAAAACTGTGTTTTGCTGATTGTTAAGAGAGGTGTTAAAGACTCGCTCTACAGAAACAAAAGGAGGTCTATCAAATTGGCATACTAAAAAGAAGCTCATACATGTGGTTTGCATTGCCTGTACTTAGATGTTCCACAACTTTTCCTTTCCTCTGCCTACCGTACTGCATGGATGCAGTGTTGTTCCACGTATCGGTGCATTTCACCACATCCCCCTTATCTTCACAGCTTTTGGCATGTTTTCTCCTAGTCCTCAGAGCTCTGATTAGGATGCTGCCCTGCTTTTCCTGCATGCGCTGCTCCTGCGGGCTTGTCCTGGGTTGAGCAGCAGCAGTCATTCTTCTCCTTCTTAGGAGCTAGTACAGTGCTGTGTTTTGATCTTTTGGCCTTGGAACAGTGGTGATAACGCCGATGTTTTCAGTTGCTGCTCGAATGTTTGGTCTGGCCAAGGACTTTCTGAGCCTCATGCTCTGCCAGGGAGGAGGGGAGGCCGGGAGGAAGCAGAGACAGGACACCTGACCCAAACTGACCAAAGAGGTATTCCATACCACAGCACGTCATGCCCAGGGATGTAACTTGGAGGGACCCGGAAGGGTTGGGACGGCAGGGTTGGAGAAGGTATCGGTCGGTGCTTGGCTGGGGGGAGTGGGGTGAGTTATTGGTCGGCTGGTGTTGAGGTGTTGTATTCTTTCCTCTTGTTATTTCCTTTAGCACTATTATTATTGGTGGTAGCAGTAGTGATTTGTGTTATACCTTAGTTACTAAACTGTTCTTATCTCAACCCGTGGGAGTTGCATTCTTTCTGATTCTCCTCTCCGTCCCTCCAGAAGCAGGGGGAGGGCAAGAAGGGGGGGGAGTGAGTAAAAGAGGTTTGTGGTTGGGTTTAAACCACGACAGGGCTATAGGTAGCATCCCATATACCAAAGTCCTTAGCAATGCAGTCAGCAAAACCTGATGCTGTCTTGGGAAGACAAAGCACTGTAACTCCAAATGTACCCCTTCCTTCTTCCCCCAGATGTATATGCATGACATACAGAATATCCCTTGGGTCAGTTGGGGTCAGCTGCTCTGGCTGTGTCCCCTCCCAGCTCCTTGTGCACCCCCAGCCTACTCCCTGGTGGGTGAGGAGCAGAAAAAGCCTTGACTCTGTGTAAGCACTGCTCAGCCATAGTGAAAGCATCCTTGTGTTACCAACACTGTTTCCAGCACAAATCCAAACCATAACCCCATGCTAGCTACTAGGAAGGAAATTAACTCTTCCCCAGCCAAAACCAGCACACCAAGCCCAATCCCAGTTTTGGCTTGGTTTCCCTTGGTCCCTGATCAATCACATGCAGAGAGATGCCAGTGCTGAGAAACACAAAGGCAGCTCTGGCAGTGGATACCCAGGGAGCTGGGGATGCCCAGAACCTCTCACCTGCACACAGCTGACAGCAAATAATCAGGATATTACATTCAGCAGGTTCTGCCTGAAGATGAAACTGCAGGTTAGCTTGCACTGTAATCTGCACCTTGTTTAGAGGCTGTCAGCAGGCTGCTGATCTGACCATTCCATTCCTACTGACCTCCCCTTGTTGTATTTGTCAGTTTTGTGCTCAGCTTCTGCTTGTTCCCCACGTCCTCACTGGGGAATGAAGAGATGTGTTTGTACCAAATGGGTTTATTGAAGTACTAGAAAGCACAAATCAATTTACAAACGAAATTATATGGTACCCCAAGAATCAAAACTGACAAACACAGAGATTGGCTGTTAAATTAATAGCAAGCCAAGATAAAAGGCAATGCAGACCATAACATCAGTCAGGTACAATATACTCCCTAAAATTTAGAGCTCACAGGCACACTGCTCTGTTTCAGAACTAAAGAACCAGAAGAGGGGTTTTAAAAATCAGTGTTGCAGGCCACATGGCAGAGCAAATTCCATAAAGCACTGTTTGCATTCTGCAATGAAGGACTTGCTCCTACCTTCCCTTGTCCCCTGTGAGCCTGGGACAGCACCAATGTACACACTGCCCATGGCATGGGCTGCAGGAGAGCACTGATAGAGCTCCTGCAGCAGGTTCTTTCACTTTTCAAATAGGTTTGAGCAGAGGCAAATTCAGCACTGCCTGCTCTGCCTCTTAGGTAGAAGCCGAGGACCTCGCTGTGTTCTCCTCTGTCACTGGTGGGACCAAGAGCTGGTTCTTCCCTGGCTGGTTGTGGCACAGGACTGACAGTGTGCATTGCTGCAGAGCTGGGGAAATGCCATGTGTTCAGTATCTAAATTAACAGGAGAGATGAGGCTGGCAGAGAGAGCCCATGGCAAAAGAGGATCAGCGCAAACATCACCTAACACATGACTAATGGGCACCTTGGCTTTCCCAGGGCAGCACAACCCAGCTTCAGCATCATAAAACTGAGGAAATGCTGGAAATCACCCTTGAGGGCTGCAGGGCAGGTGTGCCAGCATAGGACACTCTGGAGATGCTCACTTTGCCCTGTTCTGCAATGAGGAGGGTCCCTGCTGAAAGCCAGGGCCACAGCACACTGCTGATGGTCACCCTTGGACAGGAGATGCTCTCTGGGCACAGTGCAGCAGCAATGCATTGTGCTAAGTGTATTTACCCACTAATAGAGCTGTCCTGGCCTGGCACAAGCATCAGCCTGTGCCCCCTGTTCATCCTGAACGACAGGAACAAGATGCCCGAAGCGTGGCTTTCACACAGGGCAGCACCTTGGGCTTTGCTTTCTGAGCTCATATGGCATTTTCACACGTTTTGCAGGGCTTCTACCACTTGCTTTTCTGTCCTCTAATTAACTGAGGGGACATACGATGAAGCATGACATGCAGAAGACATGACAGAGCCATTAAGTGCTTCAGTGTGGCATTCCCCTCAGGTGCCCTGCAAAGCAGCAAGTGTGAGGCAAGCTTTCAGAGCTAATGCACTAATATACATTGAAATATGAGCGCTTTTTAAAGTGAGAATAACACGTGTGAAAAGAGACTCAGAGCTCTTTAACCCTGGGTGCTCCTGCATCCCCAAGTAGCCAGTGCTGCAAGGCATCAGCAGGAGAGGTGGGAGATCTCTGGCTTCTCTGGGAGTCTGCCTCTGGTTAAGGCAGCATGACACATACTTCCGAAAGCTGCCATGAGCACTTGTATCCCAAGGATGTGAGCTAAAACTCTCCTGGAATGTTCCAGGCTTTGAGCTAATAAAGCTATTCTATGTTAATTAACTTATAGGTATCTGATGTTAATCTCTTTGGTTTTCATTGCCTTTTGTTTATGAAACTAAATATGCTGATGCCTAATAATAATAATTAAAGATTGGCCGACGAGCAGGAAATCAATCCATGTCTCCTGGGCATCCACTGAGTATCAGTCAGTCAAAAACTATGATGTTTTTTATAAACATGCAATTATGGTCTCACTGAAACTGAATTAACAAATGCAGCTGATACGTGCCTGTATGTAAAGCAGCTCTGGCGGGTGGCAGTGATTTCCAAAGGCTCCAGCTCAGCCCGGAAGAGGTCCAGGCTGACCCAGCACAGCCCTGCCTGGAGGAGTCAGTGCCCTGTAAATCCTGTTCCCGGCCACGAGCAGCTTTTCCACCTTCTGGCCCCGACCTGTGTTTATCTCAGGCAGACCCTGGGTTTCAGATGCTGTCCCTCACAAACCCAGCCCCTGGGCCAACCTGATGAGTGCAGATCCCAACCTTCCCATTACAGCCTGCCTGAACCCTAAGAAAATTAAGAAAATGCAGAAGGGCCTCTTCAGAGTGAAGCTTTCCAGAGTGAGCATGCAGAAGAGAACACAGTGAGCTGATAGAGGGCTACCCCAGAAACTGCCTGTCTGAACGTTTCATTCCATGACGAACCAAGTAAGCCAATGTCTCAGCATCACTCGTGCTGCTCGGACACCCCAGCACGGCTCTGACAAAGGGGCCGTGGGACATCTGCAGAGTCAAACTTCCCAGGTTAGCTTTAAAATCTATTTCATTATTTCTTTGGTGGTGTCAAACTGCCGAGAGCTGCTGAATGTGGGGGGTGGGAGGTACAGCGATGGCCAGGCTTGTCCACGGGTCACTGAGCAGTGATAACGAGGCCGCGGGTACTCACGGCACATTGCTGGGAGCTGCAGTCACAACCCTACAAGCCTGGCATGAATGATCGGTCACAGAACAAGAGCCAAGAAACGGGTGTGCTGATTGTTCCTCACCCTCCAAAACCATCCCCATCAGCAGTTCTCCCTCCACATCCCATTCCTCCCCTGCTGCTGCCTCTGTACCCCCAACCAACACCTTCAACCAGCTCCTGCCCTTGTAAATGGCTTCTCTCATTGTCCCTTGTCTTACATAAGATCACAAAAGCTTCAGGACAGTCTGAGTTTCATGGTATAAACTCGTCATCTTGGCTAGCTAAAGGTAGCCAGGAAAGGGTTCCGTTTATTAACCAATGGAACCAAACATCAAACACATTTCTTTGTATATGGGAGCAAAATCAAAACCAGCAAGTGCGAGAACAATCTGAACTGCAGAATTCAGCCAGTTTTGGAGAGAAATTATCTCTTCTCTCCTTAAAAAGCTCCCTTGGCACATATATAATAGTTACAGCCCTTGCTGAGGTGCACTTTATATGTAAGAAAATAAAAAGGGTCTGGCAACCTGGGCTTGCAGTAACAGATTAAAAAAAGATCAATCTATTCCTTTGAAAAAGGGAAGGCAGATGGGTAACTTGATTACAGACTCTAAATGCCAGCCTGGGGAAAGCTTTGTGATGATAAGGTATTCAACTGAGTAGCAGAAGACACAGGCAGATCCAGAGCCTGGAAACTGAAATGAGACAAATAGGAAGCAGGGTGAGAAATATCAGTACAGCGTGCACGGGATGGAGTGATTCACTGTTACTTGCAGGCTGTGAAAATCAGCTCTGAATGTCTGTCTAAAAGGCTAAAGGAGGAGATCTAGGGCCAATAGGAACCAAAGTGTTAGTGCCCTGGGGAGCCCAGACTGGTAACTTCAGAATTAATTTGATTAAAAAGTTGAATATTGAGGAAAGGTTTGGGATTTCGGAAGGTGGGACAGGGAAGTAGCTGAGGCTGTAACCCAGCGGCTATGGGTTACACATATGGGTCCACCACCTGCTTTCAAGACCTTTGGAAACTCCATCCTGCAGCAGGGAAACACCATGGATCAGTCACAGTGATCCATGCTGTGTGCCACGTTCACAGCAGATCTGGGCCTGCCAGCCTGAAGGGCACCTCCTGAAGCACCTGTACCTGGTTTGGGGCTGCAGTTCGGTCCCTGCCGCTTCCATATCCATAACAAAGCACACAAATAGCATCAATTACAGCATGCATCCCAGCACACAGCACAGACCACGGAGGCTGGCCCTTGGTTGCTCACAGGGTGAGGCTGGGCAGGGAGCAGAGCCCCTTGAACCAGTTTCCTGCCATCAGGAATTGCTATCCACACTCCAGGGGTGAGGACACAAGTGTCTGGGCTCAGTGGGATCAGAGGAGTTCCTCGTGCCTCGCTGGATGAGCTTTCTGGGGTCCAGAAGGGTAATTGAAGTGTTTACACAATCTCAGTGTCAGAACCTGGTAATGACCATAATTTACTGCAGTCTAATTGTACAAGAAGCAATGCATAGACAGTTACTCGAGACATGCTTTGACTCGAGGTGTCCCTTAGCTGAGTAAATCCAGCTTAATTAATGGTTCTTAGAGGAGAAAGGGACAAGGCTGGCTGTGTGCCATGCTCCCAAGTGAGTTGAGTGTTAGCTCATCTCTGCATCTACAGGCTGCTGTGGGCTGAGATCAACCGGCTTACCTCACTGCAAGAAGCCCAGGGCAATGAGGTGGTGACCTACGGCTCTGTCCCCTGCTGCTCTCCATCCTGCCTCTCCTAGGCAGGCACCAACACCCCATCACATGGTGACACCACAGCAGCTACCTGCAGCCCTCTGGAAACTGCTTGTGCTGCATCTTTCCTCCACTGAAGCACTGCTGGAGAGGTGACCAAGAGATCTTCCATCCTAAAGGAAAGCCGCAGATCGTCTCCCCACTAAAGACATTTTAACTTGCTTGCACTTGATTTCAGGCCAGCATTTCTCTCCATGTACCATCCCTTCCTGGTTGTGAGCAAGATGGGACAGAGCAGGAACATTACCTGCTCCAAAGCCCAGTGTGGATGGGCTACCAGTGAGCTGAGCAACTCAGCGTGCACGTCCCAGGCAGCTCCCTGTGATGACAGGTACAAATGGGCTTTGCTCCTGGGCCTGAAGGCAAGTCCAGGAAAGGCTGTACTGGAAGGTGGATGGACGCCAGAGCAATGCTTCAAATCCCCACAGCTCCCAGGAGTGAAGAGTCCATTTCCCTTTCTGCTGCCTTTATCCTCTTCTTCTCACACAGATACTGGACAGCGTTACCCTGCATTAACCAGCCCAGATGTGAGCTTTTTGGAAAGAGACACCCAAAGCAAGGCAGTGAAGCCAGATGTAGGGAGAAGAGCAGGAATCCAGATGTGGGATGAAGAGCTGGCTGTCAGGGGACGGAGGGGACCTCCGGGAAAGCCAGGGGAGGGGAGGAAAGGCACTAAAGGCCCTGCTCATGACAGCAGCTGGCCCAGCGACTGCCTTTGTCCTCACCATGGTTCATGTTTACTTTTCGCATCAGCCAAGGCCTCTCACCCTTGTTTGAGGGGAAGGGAAAGGAAAGGGCTCGTTTCCCTCAATCACACAGGAACAGCAGCTGTTGTTTGGCAGGGGATGGGTTCAGGATGCCTGTGAGAGCAGAGCTGTGACCGAGAGGCTGCTCGAGGCTGCCTTTAGCCTAGAGAGCAGGAAACGTTAATGAGCTGTTAATTATTGCTGAGCTTCCCTCCCTCTCGCATGCACCCCTGCACACATGCACCCTCACAGGTCCTGGCGAGGAGGAGTTGGCAAGGTCTCACCATCCACAAAGGTGCCTTCTCTTTGCTGTTTTCTTTCTTCCTGGTGGTCCTCCCAGAGCCACCTCCCATCATTTCCCACGTATTATTCTGCCGTCTGAGCAACTTCATCTCTTCCTTTGCAGAGAAGCTGTGAATGCTTCCCCTTCCCTGTAGTTCAGGCAGTGCAATCCCCTTGCAGAAACACCGTGTCCTGTAATAAGTATTTACACAGTGTCTTTTGCTGTGGACACTTGTTCCAGCCTGGCAGGAGGCTGGTGATGGGTCGGAGCAGTGCTGCCCAAATTAGACAATGCATCACTTTGCTCTCATCTACCGGGATGCAGCCCTGCAGCCTCCGAGTCTCCTGTAATCCTGGGAAAAGCCAGATACTGGCCATTTCAGATTGCCAAGTCCAGCAAACCCAGGCCCCCATGGCAGCACACATGGCAATATGGGCTGAGGAATAGGAAACAGCATCTACAGCTTCCTCCGTGCCCTGCCCTGGACCAGAGCAGAGCTGGCTAACAGCATGGAGTGCACAAAGCCATGCCGCTTCCCTGCTTCCTCAGGCTGAAGCACTGTCAGGGCTCAGAGACATGCTTGCTCCCACAGGCACAGGCAGCCAGGGCCAGGAAACCCAACCAGGCAAACAGAAAACAAACAGCACCCAGAAAACAACAGTACCAGCTTCCTAAGGCTTTCCACTCCAGAAAGGAAACGTTTAGCAGTTGGGCGTTCTTCAGAACACAATGGGGAGGAAGCCAAACTGCAGCAAGAGCAGCAGTGTTACAAGCAGAAATGGGCAAAGGCTGCATGTGCTGCTCGCGGCTCAGAAAGATCCCTCAACATCCCACTGCAGAAGTGGTAGGTAGGCATGGGAAAGGCTTTGTGTCTGCTAAAAACCAGCATCAGTGAGAGCATCTTATCAACAGCTGTGATCCAGGGAAACATCCAGTTGTGAGCCTGGAAAACAATGGATTTGCTTATGGATGAAGTTTACCTGACCTATAATAAGACAATCCAGCCTTCAGAGCTGTGTTTTTTAACTACAGAATGGGAAGAGGGGAACTTGAGTGAGAAAGGGCACGTAGGGGCAGGGTGACTGAAACAGGATCAGCAATATTCCACAGTCCAGCAGAGGAAATGAGAGAAGGAAAGTAAAACACGTCCAAGAGAATATGCAGAGATAAAAAGCAGAAGAGAGATAACTGCAAAGAAAGGTCTGTGGGTGGCGCCGAGAAAAACACCACAATGGAAAATGATGTGCGTGTGGTTCCTGTACAGTCACCATGGCAAAAGGAATTGTTATTCTAAAGCTCGCAGGGCACAAAAGCAGGGGAAAGAGCCACCCTGTCAAAGCCATGACTGAAGGTTTCTGTTATACCCTCGGGTGACACTGCAGGTACTGCAAATCTGAGAAAGGAGCACCCAGACTGGAGCAGTCAAAGGAAGGCAGCTACGTGCGGATCAGCCTCAATGTCAGCCCCAGCGTCAAAATGGCACCAGGACATCAGGGCATTTGTGAGTCAAGAGAATCGTCTTCAGCACTCTGGAAGTGGAGATGGCACAACCCAAGCAGGCAAAGCCACACTGAGGTGTCTGCGCTGGCACAACCACTGCAGGAGCTGCAGGGTGGACATTCACACGAGGCCATCGGAAGCAATGCACTCAGAGACTTCAGCAACACCACCATCTCACACACCCGGTGCCATCAAACCCCAGAGGAAGTCTTTGTGTGCTACAGGCAGAAGAAAGGACACAAGGAAGTCCCAAATGCAGGTGACATGCTGTGACATGCCTCTGCTAGCACAAAGCGCCCAAGGTGGATTTCCAGGAAGAGGAGCTTACAGAAAAGGTACCAGTAAAAAGAAAGGAATTATGCATGCAGCACAGTTCTACCCAGGGAAGATGTACCGCAATGGAAGTAAAAATAAAGGGGGGAATGAAGTAAATAGAAAGAGAAGCCACTGCACTAAGGAGGCAGAGCTTACCATCCATTCTCAGTCCTTCGTGTAACATTTTCCTTCCCCATCAGCCAGACGCAGACACAAACCTGAGTTAAAATGCAAGTGGAAGAACAGGACTGCCAGCAGCAGGGCTGGCAGGGCAATGCCACAGCAGATGACATTCTGGGGTAAGGCACTGACCCACCAACCATCACAGCCCTGGCTTCGGTCTTTGAGGAGAGGCAGGAGGAGGATTCAGCTTGGACAAAAGCAGAATGAAATTTTCAGTAACTTTCAAAGGCAACAGCCTTCCTGCCAAAAAGCGAACACAAATCACCAGATGTCCCTTCAGAGACTAATGAGATTTATAAGGCACCCCACAGACACTCTTGCCTAAGTGTCCCTTTACCCATTTTATCCTTCTGTGTGAAAATACAACAGGTAAGCAGGATCAAGAGATTTCCAATCTGAGATTAATACTGAGAGCACAGAGGGACAAGGCATCAAGAAAATAGACATGTGCCAGTTTTCAAGGCAGGTTTGGGAAGAATCTGAGAACAAACCATACTGTTAGTGCTCATGTCTACTGGTTCATCAAGACAGCATCAAGGAGATTTAAGAAGATGTAAATCCCAGACAAAGATACTGTGAGGAGGAGTTCAACAGGACACAGGAGGAAAGCACTGCCAGAAGCCATAACGGGCTCATAACCCTACTCAGTAGAAGCAGCGAGGTACAAAGCAGAACCTGTCATCTCCAAAAACTGGAGCTCCTGGAGTGTCAAATAGAACATAACATGCTGCAGACACAGAGGGCAGAGATGACTCAGAAGGCAATGACACTCCTGCCTACTTTGGCTGCCCAAAGATACACAGCATCCCTGCAGGTGCCTTGCACCTCAGCAGTGCTCCAACATGGTCTGTCCCAAAGGGAGCTATTACCAGAGCAGAGTTTATTCTTCTGTCAGATCATGAGATGGACAAGATGGGAAAGCCCAGCTGAGGGGTTAGGGGAGTCTGCAGGAGACTTCCGAAGAACAGAAGCCTGACACACTGGAGTCACATCGGAACTTCCGCAAACCCTTCCCAAAGCACTGGAACAATGGGGCTTAACATTGTACTACTTTCAGATCAAGCAGAGTTTAAACCTTGGACAGCAGTGAGTAAAAGTCACGCTGCAATTCAAAAACCAGCTGCAAGGAACTGAAGGTGTCCCAGAGAGAATTAAACCTTAGAGTCAGGACATAAATGCTGCAGCCGTCGCTCCCCACACACTAATGTGTGTTTATGCATTCTTGTGTGGCCCCAACACCACTCTCAGAGCAGGTGCAAAAGAAAGAATGAACTCAAAATAGCATGGCAGAATAAACCAACCACCCCATAACGAGTGCACAAAGGGGATTTGGTTATGTAAGAATTTATCCTTCCTCTCTCAAAACTGTTGGATGCTCAGGGGCTTATTTCTTTGTATTCATCCCCATTCCTGGCCTGTATCCCAACAGCTTCCATGGCAGCCAAACACAGGCTTTTTAATTTTTATCCCTCTCCTGCAGTGTGACAGGAATTGTTGGAGCTTGTGCTGTTTCCTACACTTGTCTCCAGTGCTGCAAGGGGAGCCTCTTGCTGCCAGGTTTCCTGCCTCTGTTTCCCCTCTGTTGGGACAGCATGCAGGAGCTGGGGAGCTATAACCAGCTTAGCTGGGACCTTTAGTGCACCCTGGCACCATCATGCTTGCCTGCGGAGCTGGAACAAGACAGGAACATGGAGCTCTTTGCCCATTAACAGGCACACATGGTTTCTACCAGCTGTACACTTGGAAGGGATAACGTTTTCTGTACCATGTTTACCAGTTCACTCTCTCTGCCCTCTCCAGTCCCAGAGAGATGTTTTCCCTGGCAAAGCCCAGCACAGCATCCAGCACTTGGTCTCCCATCTATCCTGCCAATGCCCATCAGAGCAGAAAGTGACTCGAGATCACTGCTGGTGAAACCTGGGGATATCTGGGTGTCCTGTGACCACTGAGCAGAGATGACAGCTCCAGGGTTGACCCATGCTTGATGCTTTTCCCCTCTCCAGGGACACAATAAGCTCTTGGGACAGGGACACCAGCAGGGTGGACATAGCCCCCTGTCTCAGCACACACAGATGGGCTGCATTGCCCTGCTGCCCACCTTACCACAGTGCAGGGAAGGGAAATTTTGTGTGAGCACATGCAGATACAGTCAGTGACTCTTGGCTGTTGCTCAGCCTCCCAGCATCAACCTCTGATGCGCCTTCTGGCATGCATATTTATGATCTCAATTATCACTGAACAAAACCCCAGGTTGCTGTGAAAATAAATGACTTTTAATCTAAATTGCCCAGTTTACATACTTCACCCACCTCTGCTTAGCACAACAGCTGGTGTTTACCAACTTTTCATTACTATTCCAAGCAACACAAGAAGATATGGGCTGGAGAGGACCAGCCGCCTCTGAGATGAGCTCAGGTTTACCTCTGCCTCAGACTCATTGCTCTTCCACATCACTGATGAGCTTCCAGCAGGGACAGGCTGTGCTGGAGAGCAGCCCCTGCCAAAGGCCATGGTTGATAGAGATGGATAAAAGATGTGACATCCATGGACACCAGCTGTAAAACCTGGGCACTGAGCTCTAAAGCAGCTCTGCACAGCCCACAGTATGTTTTTAGCAGGGGTGGTGCAGCAGCATCAGCTGTGGTTGATTGCTCTGGTTAAAGGTAAGCCCAGGTGTGGGACTTTGAGATGGGAGAAGTGGATGGTAAGGAAGAGTAAGGAAGGTCTCGGAAGGTCTCTCCATCCAGCGCAGCCTCTGTCCAGCACAGACACAGTGAAGATTTGCAGCACTGTTCAATGGAGGAATGAGGAAAGATGTCTGCTGGTAATCATTATTGTATTTCTGCAGGAAAGACTAGTCTCCATGTAAACCCAAATAAGTGTAGCTGTCTCTACACTTCTGTTCATGTCTGTATTTATAGTTATCAGCACTTCCTTTTCCCTAATGACTCAGGAGGCTCACACCAGAGCTGAGACGATCCAAGAATTATTCTTATCATGGTATTTCCACTCTACGAGAATGAGCACATGTTAAAGAAATCCAGTCCCTCTTTATTCCAGGCCTTAAATGTCCCCCCCTGAAGCATTGAATAAAAATGGGATCAGAGTGCCAGCATTGGCTCTATGGTGGGCTTACATCAGGACTGGTAGTATTGGTGCCTGGACAGTTGCACTGATGAAAGATTGGAGTGAGATGGGTCAGCACCAGATCCAGACACTGATACCCAGATGCAGCACAGCCAAAGCAATGAGGTTCCTACAGCACCTTTCACTCTTTGGAAGTGCTGGAAATGAAGGTGCTGCTTTGGCAGCTGTGTGAAGGCATGTGCTGCTGCACGTGGTCCACACCACTCCTATTTCCAGCTCGGCTGTCTCAGCGTGGAAGGAAGGAAAACTCCTGGGACTGGGCATGGAGCTGACAGTCACATGTGGCTCAGAAATCAGTCACAACCCACAGCAAGATAATGATACCTGGAGTAAGAGGAGACTTGATCCTTCCTTTCCCCTATTTCCTCCCCTGTCTGTTTGAGCTGACATAAGTGCTGGTGAAGGAAGGCTGCACACTGGTGGCCTATCCTAGGCTAAATAGCTCATGTGTTTCTACAGTCCTGCTGTTCTTGGAGCAGCATCGCAGCTCTGGCCAGGCTCTGCACCCTGCAGCACCTTGATGCGTATCCCTTACATGGTCCCTGTGCTCCCCCCCTACATACACACGTGGGTGCTCTCTGCTGCATCTAAAAGACAGACAGCTCCAAGCCCCAGGAATGATGGACAATATCCCTCCACCCAGGAAGGGGTGGAGGATGACAACCCCCAGCCTGGCTGCCCCAGGACCTGACCTCTTCTGGCACGAAGTCCCAGAGGCATCTGTTTCTCTGCCCACAAAACTGCACTGGCGGCTGGAGGGAGGTTGCATCCTCACCCTCCCTTGGGCACAAGGCCCAGAAGCTGCTACACACAACCGACTGCTCTAAGACTTTATTTCCAAGTATTATTGCAGGGCTTAATTAGCCCTGGCCACCCTGACCCCTCATCCCCCTGGAGAACATCCCAGCTTTGTCACAGCATGGGGGAGCGGGCAGGCAGGCAAGGGAGAGGGGAAATGATGTTTTATGGGATGTTCCCAAGGAGCAAGTCTCTTGTTTTAACTGCAGGCACCACAGATTTGTTTGCTGTGATTTAAAGAGGACACATTTGGTTAAAACTGATGGGCCAGATCTACAGTCCCTGCAAATCAGAACATTGTTGTTTGACTTCATGGGGCTTAACTGATTTAGACCAGCTGAGACACTGACCCTCTGTGTTTAAACAAAGCCTGCTTTTTCTCACTGGTGCTAGGCAGCATGGCCTCAGCTTTGGCTCTGGAAGGGGTATTTTTGCAGGGATGTTCTCTGTGTGATTCATCCTCCACTGGACTTAAGTTTGGCAAGAGCCACAACAGTCACTGGCCACTGGTGTGGGTCTGGGGGCTCTGCCACAGATATAGAGGCACAAGCACAGAGCCCGGGCAGTGGTGCAGCACCAGCCTCTACAACCACTGGCAACAAAAGCATCACTGGGATCCCTGGGCAGCAGCAGTGGTGGCCTTGAGCCTCCAGTCATCACAGGGACCTCAAAGGGCATTTCTGGGGACCAGACAGGCTGGGTACTGCAATCAAGCTACCGTGGGGCTAGGCAACATCCCTAAGTGAGGTGCTGGGGATGGCACTTCTCAGCCGCCTGAACTGAGAACAGGCAGCCCTGTGGAGCGAGGCAGGAAGGTTCTAGGAACTGGTTCTCCCCTGAGCTTGCTGTGTTCCAAATGGGACGAATATTTACCTTCTCTGTGCTCAGGGCTGCAGCTCCCTAAACGCACTGCAGGAATGCCTGGTAAACAAGCAGTGAACTATTCATTGCCCCAGTGATGGATGCCTCGCAGGAATTAGAGGGGAAAATGAAGTCAGCATTTGCAAAGAGCAGTGAGGAAATGAATGTTCTGCATTTAGCATTTCCAAGCAGAGGACCACGGCAGGGAGGTGGAAGGACTGGGAGCTGGGTCTCCTTGGGAAGCTCCACTGGGCCACTGGTTGTCAGAGCAAAACCTGCTCATTCTTCATTCTGCACCAGTCAAGACTGAAAACCAAAGTCAGCCTTAGCCAGGAAGCAGCACTTGCCCACACGAGGCTGCAAACGTGGGCAGTTATTGCTCTCTGGTGGTGAGATGGGCTATGGAGGAGAGCTGCTGCTGCTCCTGCTGCTTTCAGAAGGCTTCTCGGTGCCTCCTGCTCCTCCTGCTTGCTTCACAGAGGAGCTTTTGCTTCTCTCCAGCCATGTAGGTCAGGGCACTTGAAGGCAGCTCGCTTGCTGCCTGCAGGCTGCTGGCTCCTCCTGGGGCTGGCCACGGCCCATGCAAAGGCTTTGCAGCTGCCTCTCCCCGCAGAAGTCCCCCTGTGTCCCATCAGCACCCTTGCCCAGGGGCTGGATGTGTGCCACACAACATCATCAAGTCCAACTGTTAACCCAGCACAAAGTTCACCTCTAAACCATGTCCCCAAGCATCACATCTACACATCTTTTAAATACCTCCAGGGGTGGTGACTGCACCACTTCGCTGGGCAGCCCGCTCCAGTGCTCTTTTGCCATGCAGGACCCGCAGTGTGCTCATGCTTTAGATGCAGAAAGCGCACATGGGCTGTGGGGCAGAAGAGGCCACCACAGCTGCTCCAACATCACTGCTGAGCTGAATGGCAGGGCTGGAGTGAGGGTGGGCTCTGCCTGCCCCCGGGCTCCTGCCCACCTGCAGCCAGGGCTTGTCCACAGCCCCTTTCACTTCTCCTTTCCCGAATTCTGCCTCCCACTGCCACAACCTTTGGTGGTGCTTTGTACCAAAGAGGTCCAGGGCTTTACAGAGGTATGGGTCACAGACCTGTGCAGAGCAGACGACAGAGAACAGGTAGGAATAAATAAAGGAGTTACTATTCAAGTTAAAACACATTTGGGTTGGGCTGAGCTGCCCCATGGGACCTGAGCTGCGTGTGGCAGCTGGTGTATGGCAGCACTTTAGTGTCCCCACCCAGGCAGGGCACCCACACTCCAACTGCCATCTGTTGCTCATCCCCACTGCACTGCAGGCGCCAGCACTGCTGCCGGCTCCCCATCCTGCCCAGACGCCCAGCCTTGATGTACATCCCTGCTCCTGGAAAGTGAGGGCAGGGTTCCAAGCGCTTCACCCCTTGTCTGTCGGGGACAAGAAGACCAAACACTGCAGCTCCTTAGGATGTGGTGCTCTCCGGGGCCGGTTGTCCTGCAGAGCATGTGGACCCATGCCAGTGGCACAGCACGATGCTGTGTGACAGCTCACAGTGGAGTCCCCAGGTTGTGGTCAGTCAGACGACGTGGCCACCTTCACTCAGCCACCTGGGCCGGAACGTGGCACAGCCCACTGTGCCCTCAGGTCCCTGCAGGGCACCCGGGATGTCACCCAGCTTGGCGCGGATGAGGCCCTGCAGCCCCTGGTCTCCCAGCTCGGTCGCAGCGGCGAGGGCCAGGAGGAAGTAGGCTGCTGCATCCTGTTCATCCTAACGGTAAAGGACAGGGCAGGCGTTAGGAAGTGGTTTAATTGAGGGTTGCGGGGAATAAGGGAGCTGGAGTAGAGCCCAGTGGTTCCAGGCAGAACACGGTGACACCTGACTTCATTGAAATGGGGCTCCACACAGCCACAGCCAAGTGCCAGCACCTTTTTCCAAATTGCTTTTCCCCCTTCAAAACTTGGCTGTGCCCATTGTATGCATTCATTCTAAAGCTGCAGATCGGATGGAGAGTCACAGGATGCAGCTGCCTACACGTGCAGATGTGATACTCTTACCTCCAGCTCTCTGTCAAGACCAGAGTGCTCAACACAGCGTCATGGAAAGGTTTCCTACCTTCAGTTTGTGCAGGGTCAGGTTGCCAAGGTGGCAATACACTTTGCAGTAGTACAGGGCCTCTCCAGAGCACTGCAGCAAGGGGGGACGCAAGGCAAGGGTCTTCAGGTAGCAATCTTCTGCCATCTCATACATATGCAGGAAATAGTAGACTGTAGCCAGGCGGTGGAATGCAACCAGCTCTTGTAATTGATCTCCTGGAAAAGAGTTGCTGATACAGTCTCCCTGCAACAGCTCACCACACATCCCATGCTGAGCTGCTTGGGGGTGCATTTGCGCAACCGCCTGAGGCATGGATATCTTCCTAAGGGGACACTGCATCAGTAGGTGGTTCAGAGAAAACAGAGCTGTGGGCAGGGGTGCTGATACCAATGCTGGACAGATTGTCCAAGGAGTAAATCATTCAACCAGGGGATTTCTTTGGTGCTGCAAAGGGGCTATTATGAGACTGGTTCCATCTCAGACATTTATGCTGGCGTTTTGCCCATTCAAACTATTTCTGTAATGGGAAGGGATGAGGGTATCAGAAGAGCCAGGGCAGAGAGGAACTGTTCAGTCCTGTGCCTTCACCAGACTTCCCGTGCTTCGGTGTAGCAACAACCCTCTGCTCAGGCGGTCCCACCACCATAGCAAAGCACGCCCATGTGCCTGTCATGCAGCTTAAAAAGGGAAGCAGCCTTAAAAAGATGTTACCAGTTAGGACAAGAATAGGTCAGCAGTCTCCTGAGAGCAGGAGATCCCCCTTTCACATGCACGCAGAAAGACAACCCCGTCTGCAGGGAACAGCAGTCCCTGTACCCTGTGCGTGTGCGTCACTCACCGACCCTGATGCTCAGCCTGGCTGCCAGTGTGGCAAACTCCAGAGCCTTCTCGTAGCCCTGCAGCCTGATCTGCAGCTCTGTCAGCTTATTGAACAGCTGCAGCTCTGTCTTAGAGGCCTTTAGTTTTCTGGCCAAGGGCACAGCACCTCCCTGAGGAGAGAGGACAGTGAGTCCAGGCTGTTCTTGGATGTACCCGTACAGGACTGCCCGCAGAGGGGTGATAGAACAGCAGCACATGGAACAAGTGCTTGACATAGCAGGCAGATGATGGAGGGGTTGAGTGCTGCAGTTTCAGGTCCTAGCTCCTTCTTTCCCTTGAAAATTGGTTTCATATCCCAGAGCGTGGTTCTCAAAACCTGAGCAGCACATCTCTGCCCTTATTCTGACCCTGAGCACGTCCCCAGGAGCAACCAGCTCACACCTAACACTGCCAGGATTTATAACGTAAGGATCCTGCTCCCACCTCCCAGATGATCTCTGGGGTGAGCTAAAGCTGTTGCAAAGTGTCTGTGCTCCAGGCTTGCCCCCTGCAGCAGTTTGCACTCTGGCACACTCAGAACCATCCCGGCCCTCTCCATCCCTCCAGCCTGTCCGCACAGTGCTGCAGCCAGCCCAGAGGCAAAGCTCCCCACAGCCATCACCTTGCGGGGACACAAGGACAGAAATGCCTGGGGGGATCAGTACCCTGTAAAAATCCACTGCTCTCTCTCTGTTTCGGCTGCCATTAAAAAAGGTATCACCTGCTTTTTCATAAAGATCCATGGCCAAGGAGATGTTCTCCCCTTTCAGAGCAGTCTGAATGGCTGCCTAGAAGGAAAATGAACTGGAGTGAGACTTGGAAAGAGACAGTTGTACACAGAAATTTGTGTGATTAAATAAAACCAATCCATCATAAACATGAGCCCCAGTGCTCCAAACAGCATGGAGACAGGTTGGCCAGCACATGCGAGTAGCTGGGTAACAGAGTGAGGACCCAAAGCATCTTCTTTGTGTGTCCAGGCTGGTGCTTTGCTCAATACCCTAGCACAGCTCAGCCTCAGCAGACTCAACCAGCTTTCTGCTCTGCTGACTCAGGGCACTTGAAAGGATTTCCCATCTTTTAATAGAAGCTGCTCCCCAAATGGAGCCCTAAGATTTTATGACCTGCTATTCCATTTTGCAGCTCAGCTGCTAAAATAGAGCTAGAGATGGAAAGAAGCCAGTAGTCTTCTACTACAAGAAGTCTGCAAGCACTTCCCTAGCATCTTACCCCTTATCTATGTGTGTTTCAATGGGAGCTGGTCACCTGGCACCTCCAGCTTCCTTTGGCACTCCTACATCGTTTTCTCACTCAATAAACTCACAGGCTCTCACCCAAAAATCCTCTAAACCCAGTGTATGAAGGCAAGATAGGAAATATAGTGCTAGATAGCGCGTGAGTGTAAGGCAACAGCTCCTCCTTCCAGCAGCAGGTTTATACTACTCATGAGAACTTTTTCTTCCCCGTCTTCCAGCTGCAAAAAGCTCCTACTAAGGAGCTATGATGGAAATGCAGCTAGACAGGATGGGTATGGGACTGCTTCAGCCACCTCCTCCATACCTGAAAGTACATTTCCACCAGCTCATCTTCCTGCATAAGATAGTAGAGCCTTCCTGCCTGCAGCCAGGCCTCTGCTGCTTTCACAGTCTCCTCAAGGTCAATGAAGATCCTTAGACTCTGTTTGGTGCAGTCCAGGGACTGTCTCAGAGCCCTGTGATGGAAACAGGGAAAAATCCATTATAGGGAAACCAGAGGACACCTCCAGCAATGAGCTGCAAAGCTACAACACCTCTCCACTGGCAATCCTGCCTTCTGCAGCTGCCAAAGGTTAGAGACAAACGGACAGCTCTGAGCAAGAGAAAACTGTGCAAGTCTCCATGCTTTAGTGCATGTGTGCGTTATCATCTGGTAACCTCAGACCAGCCCAGGATCCCAGTGCTTAGCACAGCCCAAGGTAGCTCCCAAAGGCGCTGCTCCCCACCTCTGCTTGTTTAATCTGATAAAGAGAGTTTTGCCCACGTCATCTGTAAACCCTATTGGTCCCCTGTGCTAAGCCTCAAAGTCACTCCCGGCTATAAGACAGGGAGAGCTTGCACCTAAGTTTTCCATACATCATCTGGCACCCAAACCCACATCCCTGCCTAGTGTCTGTCCCTCGGTGCAGTCGAAGAGGAACATCTGTGGCTATATGTGCAAGACCTCAGAGCCCCTTTCCAAGCCCTTGGTCACTGGAGGACAAGGGGACAAGCAGCAGGACAGGCAAGCAGGTTGGACACACTGCCTGCAGAAGGCAGCTGTGGCCAAGGGAGCGCTGGGCACTGCCCAGGGCATGTGTGTTTGCTTGGTGTCTCGCCTGCTGGCGACTGGGCTCCAGCTGTCCTTGGAG
Source organism: Lathamus discolor (assembly GCF_037157495.1). Taxonomy (NCBI): domain Eukaryota; kingdom Metazoa; phylum Chordata; class Aves; order Psittaciformes; family Psittacidae; genus Lathamus; species Lathamus discolor. Next base: position 10,273,813 of record NC_088893.1, on the reverse strand, counting down.
CCCAGGGAATGGGGTGCTTTGTGATCTTAAATAGCATCACTCACATGACAGGCGTCTGCTTCCTAAATACCTTCCCTCTGAACTCACTGTGACCTAGCGAGGCAAGGTTAACATCCAAGTTAATGACAGCCCCTGCTCATTTGTCCTTCTGGAACATGGGAGCTACCTCCACTATTTGACACACTTGCCTTCAAAGTCTGAAGAAAGTCTGTGGTCTGTCCAAGTCTCCTCTCCCCTCCCACCTAATCTAATCAGTCACCTGCATGTGTCAAGCAGGAGTTTGAAAGGTGAATTGATACGGGGTCTTAAGTACCTCCCTGGGGAAAATATTTCAGCAGAGATAGGAAAGACAGACTCAGCAGCTGGAGGCTGAAGCCAGACTTACTCAAATAACAGATAAGGAACCTATTTTTACTGGTGAATGGTGGTTGATCACTGGAAAAAGCCTCCAAAGGAAGTGATGAAACCACTGTTGCTGAGTCCCCTCTGATCAAGGCTGGATATCTCCCTGGAAAACTGTGTTTGGCCAGAACCCAGTTCTGTCCCAGCTAACAGCCACTGTTCCTGCTTTGAGTGAGCACGGACCCCACTCTAGCAGCATCTAGCAGCCACAGACAGGACTTACTCAGGTGTGCCCAAAGCCTGGTAGAGCTGGCTGAGGGTCTGCCGGATGTTGCCTTCCAGCTCCCTGTCCTGCAACTGCTGTGCCAAAGATACCCAGTGCTCATGGTAGGTGATGCAGGCCTGAAGATTGGGGGACACTTTGCTGTAGAAATGGCAGAGAGACTCAGTGATGTGAAGCTGACCTGCATGGTACAGGGGAGGGAAAAGGACAGGTCAGGGGACTGCGTTAGGTGTGCACACAGAGCTGAACGCTGCCTTGGCTCCCGCCAGCACGGCTGTACTCACTCCTCACGTTATGCCACTTCAGGGCAAAAACCAACGCCAGTTCATAACAGAGTTTGCCATCCTCCATCCTCTGCCTGTTCACCATGACCTGCGCTAGCCACAGCAGCACCCGCACCAGCTCCATCTCCAGGTCTTCGCTACCCTGGAGCTCAGCATAGAGCTGAGCTGACTGGAGCAGGTAGAGCTCAGAGAGCTGGTTCGCCCCATGTGAAAGGCTCAGCTGCCCCAGGTTAGCCAGGGCGATAGCCTGGTTCCTCTTGTTCCCAGTCTCCTTGGCTTTGTGCAGGGCCCGGAGGTAGTTCTCTGCAGCTTTTTGTACCTGCCCTTCTCCTTTGAGGGCAATGGCCAGGAGATTGTGCACCGCTCCCCCCTGAGTCACGCTGTCTGTCCCATGCAGAGAGCGCAAGAGCTGCCACATGATGTCTGCAGCAGGTCCCGGCTGGCTGTGCAGGAGGTACATCCACCCCAACGACAGGGAAGACTCAAAAGCCTCCTCCTCTCCCATCAGTCTACTGACGGTTACAGCCATGGCTGCGTAGCAGACCGCCCCATCCAACACACCATGCTGGAGGTACATCCTGGACAAGATGGTACACAGCGTCCTCTGGATGGGCACCGCTCTGCTCTCCCCAGAGAAATGCAGTGCTTGCTTGAGATAGAAACAGGCCAGTGCTGGGATGCTGCTCCTCTCCAGCTGGCTTCCCAGGAGTCTGGAAGTATTTTGGAGGATAAAGCCAGCTCTCCAAGTGGGTGTCGGTGTCCCCTTGATGCCAGTGGGAACAAACAGTCTGGCGGAGGCCAGTGCGATATTTGGCAGATACTTCTTGTCATACAGGTAGCTCAAGATGGGGGTGGCATCCAGTGGCATAGAACTAGTGTCCGGGCTGAATAAAGTGGTGGCGAGACACTGAAGATGCTCAGTAAAGGGCAGCACTTCATCATTTTTGCCGAGTTGTAGGAAGAGCTTGACAATAAGGAAGCAAACCCTTGCCTCCAAGGGAGCATTACCCACAGCAATGGCTTCCCTCAGGACATACATCATAACCTCCAGCTCGTTCTCAGAGCTGAAAGAGCGGTCAGGCAGGCAGACAAGCAAGGCCACCATTTTTCCCAGCAGGGAGGAGAACTTGTGCTTCATGTTCTGCTTCAAGTAGATGGAGGCAAGGTTCACATGCAATGCAGCCAACAGGGGCAGGTCCCCAAAACCCCTGTCCAGGACGCTCATGGCTTCCTCAAAGTAGACTCGAGCCTGGGAGAACTTGACCTTTTTGATGCAAAGCTTACCCAAGAGGAAACAGAGCCTGACATGAGCCCAAACTGAATGAGTCCTCTTGGCCCAGTTCCTGGACGCCTCAAGGTACAAGATCAGTTCATCCTCATCAGAGAAACCGTAAAAAGTGGAGTTGAGAAAGGAAAAACTGAGATCATAGAGGCTTTGAAAACTGGGCACGTAACTGTCTTGGTTAAGGAAGGTCAATATAGGGTCAAAGACATCAGCGTCTTCCATGTGTCCAGCATTCAAGTCAATGAAGAACTTGGGATCATCAAAATCATCCAGCTTCTCCAGGAGAACATCTTCCAGTGTATGAGGGGCTGACTCACTCCCTGGGCTAGACAGCTCAGAGGTGCTATTGGTAGCCAACTCATTTATTTCCTCCCAGGACTGTAGCAGCTGGATATCTTTACAGCCACGGAGAACAGCCTCTGGAAGGGACAGGATCATAGTGAGATGTTTCCCCATGTCAAAATTCACCCTCAGAAGTTATCATAAAAGCAATGTCCCTTCCACATACTCACCTGACGGCACTTTCGGGAACATGGCTGTAGGTTCAAAACCATCTACACAAAGAGACAAACAGAAAACAAAAAGCAAGGAGCTCTCTAGGCACTGCCCAGCACTGCTCCCCATGGGCAGCCGTATGGCTGGACATGTAAGGAGAGGGGAGACTCACCCAGCCGGTACACAGAGGTGATGTCCGTGCGTGCCATGTCACTGAGGAGGGTGGTGAAGTGCTGCTCACCACCATTGCAGGGGATGCGCAGGAGCGGGGACTTTTCTTCCTCGCTCAGAAACACCAAGCCTTTTCCCCTAGGTTGAGGCAGACAGGAGAGAACAGTCAGCGCCTGCCCGTCTCCTGACACGACAGATGCCCTGTAGGCTGGGCTGGGCTTTCCCACTCCTCCTCTTCCTCCCACCAGAAAAGCTCTGCTGCAGATGAATTCTGTCGGGACACCTTCCTCATCAAGGCTCCCAGATCCATGCTCTCATGGAGGAACCTATGGGTGTTAGAGGGAGTAACCCATCGGTCTGTTTTGTCTCCGGAAGCCCTTTGTAGATCGGGGCATCATCTGATCTCTCTGTTCTCTGTAGTATGAGAGAAAAGTGCCAAAGACTTACCCTGAGTGCACATGACCCAGGAAACCCAGCAGACCTGGCAACGGGTTAGGACCTCGTCCTCCCGCATACACTCTTGGAGGAGAAGCCTTTTTGGATGGGTACTGAACCTGACCTATGTCTTTAAGCCACCAACAAAGACAAGTGCCCAGGTCATCAGCGCGGGGTTGTGTCACCCTCCCTCCCTGGACAACTTCTGTCTGTGTTCTTGGGAGGGTGTTTAACTCCGCTCAGGGAGGAACTGTGCCAGCGGTTGTCTGCCTCCACCTCCCACAGAAAGCAAAGGGGCAGGAGGAAGCAAAGCAGGACTTGGTTTTTTGGCAGTGACCGCACTCCCCACCCTTGACACACTCACAGCTCCTCAGACAAAGCCACGAAGTCAGGAACATTTCTAGGTGGAACTGTGAAGCCAGTTTGTCTGGTACACAGATCTCCTGGGCTTCCTTAGCACGAAGCCAGTCTTAGCCCGGGGCCAGATCTGTTCCTCTCCAAGAATCACCTGAGACAAGTGAAATACGATTGCTTTGTCTGAGCAGAGCCTCCTGCAGCCTGTTGGCAGCACAGCCTTGCCAAGGCTTCTGGACAGACCTCAAATGAATCCTCTGTGAAGGCCTTGCAAAGCAAATCACCAGCCCTGGACTCTCACATAGCCTTGAGTTGGGACTTGGAGTCTTCCCTTCATTTTCTCCTGAGTTTAATTTAATTGACATGGTAGCAGTAAACTTACAGAGGTTCGCAAGCCTTGGGACTTATGTATTGAGCTGGGACAAATCCAATGCTCCCACTGCTGAGGGATTTGCCCACAAACCACGGGAGTCCTGGAATGAAGAAGCCAATGACTTCTATGCTGTCTCCTTTGGAGAAACTCAGTTCATCCCATGCTGCTCCTCTATGGTCCTTTGTGGCTGTGCAGCTGCCTTTGACTGGGAAACCAAGGCGAAAAAGGGCATTTCAGTGTAAGGCCACTGTCAAAACCTCCTCACTGGAGAAGACTTGGGCAAGGAGACACTGTGATTTCAGCTTGAGAAGGTTACCTCCCTGTCCCTTAAGATTTATTGTGCTCTCGGAGTCACATCTCTTCTTGAGAAGAAGATTATAACAAAATACACAAAAGACACGGACAAAAGCCACATAGCCAAATAGTGAAACCTCTGAGAGCTGCAGTATGGAAGGTGTCTGGAAACACGAAGTTTCATAGAAGCTGAACTGTCTCAGCTCTCTGCCAGGAGTGAATTCTTTGGCAGTACAAATGTCCATCACACTACATGCCAAATTCACACCTGCAGTGACTTCTCAAGTCCAACATGCACTCAACGATGCCCATATGTGGGAAGGAGTGGCTTGGAGAATGGTGGGCACAGATTTCATATGCACATTGATGGGAGACTAATTATATAAAACTTCAGTTCTGAAAGAATTAAAGGAGTGGTAAAACTGCAGTAGAACAGGAAACTCAGTGGCAGGAGGATACCACCAGCAGCCCTCTGTACTCTGTATTGCTCAGATCTTCCTTCTAAGTACATGCAACTTGCAAGCTCTGTTCTCCATTCAAGAGAGGCCAAAGATGCTGTTTTCCCTTAAAGCACCTTGCAATGGAGTGTCATCAGATCAGATGGGTCCTTTGCATTTGTGGCCAAACCCAGGTTTGCAAGAGCTGTACCCTTCCCTGGGAAGGGCAGCTGTGTTACACGGGTGTCACTCACCAATTGGCTCGGTGCTTGTCCCACTGATGTCCTGGGAGATGCCAAAACTCACAGCATAGTTCCTCAGGAACCACCTGCAAAGCAAAAGGGAACCACACTGGTCCTCTCCGAGCAGCCCTGCCCTCAGGCCAGCACCAGGGGTGGTCTCATGCAAGCAGGACAGACATTCTTTCCCCTGGAAGTGCCAGAGCTGCTATGGAGCATGGCCAGTCTAGTAATGCCTTGTAATGCTGTTACTGGGCATGGGAGGCAGTTTGCATCTCACAACTGCAGCCTTACAGCCCATGGTAAGAGCAGGACAAGAGGAGCTGAGGGTGTCTGAGGCTCATCCATGTGTTCAACATGAATCCACACTTTGACTGGCTAAGGCTTGGGTTATGCTTTTTCTCCCAGTTATTCACATGTAAACCTAAATAGTCTCGTGTATGACCTAAATCGATATCGTACAAGAATGATATCTGAAGCATGTCATTGCGCTGTCCCTTTAACAGGACCTGAACTGGTCCCAGTGGTTGTCTTTATGTACAATGTATATCCTCACAGAACTGTGCAGCTCTTGACCCCTGCTAGAGGCAAGAGCAACTTCTCATTCCAGGCTTGGTGCCAGCTCACGCATCAGGATCAGGGAAGAATCCTGGCTTGAGCTCTGTTAATTGTCCAGTCTACTTACTGGTAAAATGGGTGAGGTATTGGCTCTAGAGCTGTCACAGGCACCAGTCCGCGCTGACCCGTCAGTAAGGACACCCCTTCCCACTTGGACTCCTCCCCAACACTCTTCACGTGGATCAGTTCGTTCTTGCAGAGCTGCAGGGCTTCCTCTCCCTCCTGCTCCGGCTGCCGGGCACCAGGAACTGCTCTGGAAAAAAAGTTACCTGCAGATAGAAAGAGTCGTGCCCAGGTCAGTGGCATGAGTGCAAGACATAGCCCAGCACAGGGCTACAACCCAGCCCAGAGGAGATGCTTTTGAGGAAGTCTCTACATATGCAGTCCCTCTCACCTTCCTGCAGTAGCAGACCCATATATATGGTGGCCAAGCGATCTTCATCCACAGTAACTCTGATCTCTGTGTCCTCCATCAGAGCACAGTTTAGCCAGTACTCCTGGTCAAAGAGAAGCTGTTCCAGGCAGCTGCCCACATACCCTATGAAACCAAGAGGGAAAGTAGTGTTAGCATTCTCCATGGGGCAGGATGAAGTGCTCTTTGGGTGTCTCCCAGCCTGCCAGCTGCAACCATGCTGTGAGGCAACAGCCTCTAATTCTGTCTCCATCCCCAAAATGCTATAGAGGGATTACCCAAAAGGCATCCTCCTGGGTATCGTTCACTGATGCAGACAGCGGTTTCACAAATCTGTAGATGGACACCAAGGCTTTCTAAGTAATATTCTTCGTCTGTGCACCCTGTTACATTACTGGTTTTCTGGTGACAAAGACTATCTTCTTTAAAACTCCTCCTCACACTGTCCGTTTAGGTCTCCCACACCTTGGAAACATTACCTAAAGTCAGATATGTGGAAAACTTCCAGACTTCTTCTAGGGTTTTGAAGGTGAGGACGAACCGATCCTCCTGTGCTTGCATGCAGACCAGCCTGGCTGACAGCTCCTGAGCATGGAAGACAAAGGAAGATTAAGGGGGTCTCCTTTCTCAGTGTGGGAATAATACTACTCCCTGGAATGAGACTAGGCACTCATTTATTAGCGTAGTTGAGACCGAAGCTATGTGATTTAGTTGCCTGGGGTTAAGGGGATGGTGCTGCAGTCGACAGCTCCAGGCAGCTCAGAGCCTCCCATATGAGGCTCCTGACATGAGGCTCAGCTTTGCATCTGCCTCTCAACTGTTACCAGTTCATTTCCCTCATCATTCCACTCCCTTACAGAGTCCCCACGTGCAGAACATACCCTGCAGCAGCCTTGGAGGAACTTCTCTCTCTCAGCTGGGTTTGGTATCCCATCATCACAGATCCCATCACACCAGGACCCTCCCAGTACACACTCTGCCCTGCCGGCTGGGACACTTACCTTAAACAGGGCACAGACATCTCTGTCATCACTCTCTAGGGCCCACAGCTTCTTTCTGGCTGCTTCCTGGAGCTGGGAATTGAGGCACCGGGAGGAGCGGCTCTCAACAGAGAAGAAGAGCGAAATCTCTTGAAAAGGAAATGTGCAGGGATAAGGGGGAGAAGGAGCTCCATGCACCCAGAGCTGCCTCCCTGCAGCCAGCCCCACCAGTGCCTCCAGCCTGGTTGTGATGCTCAAACAACACAAACGCAACCCCTCATCCCCCTTCAGCAGCAAAGCTGAGGAATGCAAGGGATGGCAGGGGGTCAATTAACTGCAGTGCCAGGCCTTGCTGCATTCAACCACAGAAATATGGGTGATGCCAAAGGCAGCATCTTACCTTGAGGAAAGCTCTCCCTGGCAGCCAGCAGCACCAAGGGGGTGTCTGGAGAACCTTCTGCTGCCTCAGTAGCGGGGTTGCTTGGCTCTGATGCCCCAGCCTTACCTAGCAAGGGGGGCACACACAGAAGAGCTGCTGTCAAATTTTGTGGCAGAGGTCTAGGATATTCTGCTGTTGTGGTTGAAGCCCAGCCAGTAACTCTGAACCCAGGACATCTGCCCAACCACACCACCTGAAAGCAAAGCCCATGGGTTGCCATGCAGATCTGGCTGGTGGTTGTCTGAGTCTCATATCACCCTAAGCTCGCGCTCAGGGCTGAAGTCCAGATCTATGGGACTGATGTGTCCTAACTATATGATACACTTGATACTGACTTACTTCCAGCACTGGAGTAGCTTTGAAGCGAGGGGACTTACTTACTCTTGGGACAGACCCTCATTGAGCAGATCTGGTAGAAGGCGGTCACCCCTGACACAGAGTATTTTGGAGGAGGCCTTAGAGCGAGAGAACTTCCCCAGTGCAGGAGAGTTTGCTCATCAATTTGGCAGTCAAAATGAGATTTTGCTCCCTGCCTACTCTGCTCAATGTCTGAAACCCAAGCTAGATTCTCTGTGCTTCACACATCGTCAGCTATTGCCATGAAGGATTCAGGAACTGAAACTTCAGCTGGTAATTGTGCTAATGAAGGCTGAGGCACATAAAAATCCAGCTTGCTCTTCCACAGCTGTATTGGCTGTGGAGGGGTAACAAGATTAAAAACCAATTTCTGTCAGCAATCAGCTTGGACTTGTAAGATAAACACGTACCTGGAGATCTGGAGCTGGAACACGCAGCGGCTTCTGTAAGTCACTTCTGTGACCATAACTATACCCTGCTGTTGTTTTTAATGAGCCAGCTTTGCAAATCAGTCAAATAAACTGTTATTTGCACGCAGAATTATAATCCTTGTTTATAGTTAGCAGTAGAAAAGAATGGCCCAAGGCTGGACCTGTAATGAATGAGCTTTTCTTTGAAAGAAAAGGCTCTACATTTCTCAACAGCTGATCTGAACACACTTGACAAAGGACTTCATCCAGCAACTCACATCCCTTCTACACACAGGGGAAACGGAGATGTGGAAGCGAAATGAGCCGGAGGCAGAGCTAAATGTGAGCTGGCTCCTACGGCTGGGATGGACGGGGCTGCTCCATCCCTCCCTCACCTCCCGGCATCCCGGCAGACCCTGGTGGGCAGGAGCTGAGCCCCCTTCCCCAAGGACAGGTACCTGATGCCATGGTCTTGTCCTGCCACCATTTTCCCTCCAGGCGGTCCCAGCGGGGCAGGAGCACGGGCGAGCGGGGACAGCAGGAGTCACACTCTTCCCCTGGGAAAGACAGGAGGTGGGGAGAAGCATGCGGATCCCTGGCAGGATGCTCCCTGCCAGAGAGGTCTCCACAGGATGTGCCAAAGGAGGAGGCAGGACAGACACTGCTGCCTGCGGCATGATAAAGCATGCTGGTGGGTCTCCACAGAGCCAGGCAGGGACCAGGGCTCGCTTGGGTGAGAGGAGGCACGGGTTTCCTCCCGCGGCACGCACCGATTTGGTGTTTATTTCTGTTTGGGCCAGGCTCAGAAAGGGAACTGGGAGCTGTTTCAAGAGACCAATTGCAGCGGCTGGCGAGAAGTTGTCCCCAGCGGTGCCAGTGACTCATTCACCTCCCCGGTGCTGAAATGTTTTGTAACGGGGGACACGAAGCAGGGCCAGCCCGGAGCCAGGGGCAGGTCCCAGCACTCAGGGCTGTGGTGCTTGTGGCACCCGCTGGCACCGGCTCACCTGGGGACGCATGGCTACAGCTGCTGGCCCTGAGCCACCTCCCTCCTGCAGCCCATTAGCACAGCCCCCTTAGGTCATCTGGGCATTTCAGCACGGGAATCGCTCCTCAGGGGCTGGCAGCACCCCATGGGCTCTGCAAGCCTTGTGGTGTTGGGGTGCTCCTGGGCAGCAGTGGCAGCAGGACACGGGTGGCAAGGGGGCTTCTGAAAAGCCAACACCATGGGAATAAACCACCCCCTCCCTTAGTCATCCTCTCCCCTCCCTGGCCAAAGTGCCCTGCCTCATTCCCCACACCCCCAAATCTAGTGACACAAGTGGCCAGCAAGAGGAGGGGACACCAGCGGCCATCTCAGCAATGGCAGGCGAGCAGCCAAGTGCTCAGCTCCCCAGTGGCCCCATCAGTGGTGTGAGCTTTGCAGCCACAGGTCTCGCAGTCCTGCCGTGGCATCCCCAGGGACAGCTTACCTGTGCATCCCAGGGACAGGTCCTGGTGCCAGGGGATCTCAAGGCAGCAGCCCATGTGTCCAGCAACACCCGAGCCCCAAGCTGGGGGCTGGCGGAGCGCTGGCAGGGGGGAGTGCACTGCTCGGCACCGTGGCTCAGCCCCGGCCACAGACACAATGCACAATGCGCCTTTTGAGCAGCACCGTCTGCCCGCGAGGCGGGGGCGATAGGCACAGAGCATAGAATGGCTTGGGTTAGAATCACAGCATCATAGCATCGTTTAGGTTGGAAAAGCCCCTTAAGACCAAGTCCAGCCATTAACCCAGCACTGCCAATACGCTCACCACTAAACCATGACCATGTCCCTCAGCACCACATCCACACATCTTTTAAATGCCTCCAGGGACAGTGACTCCACCATTTCCACTTAAAGACTTTGTTCCAAGCTCCCTGCCATGGGCAGGGACAGCTTCCACCAGAGCAGCTTGCTCCAAGCCCCTGTGTCCAACCAGGCCTTGAACACTGCCAAGGATGGGGCAGCCACAGCTTCTCTGGGCACCCTGTGCCACAGCCTCACCACTGTCACAGGGAAGAGCTTCTTTCTTTAATCTAAATCTCCCCTCTTTCAGTTTAAAACCATTTCCCCTTGTCCTGTCACTACTGGCCCTACTAAAAAGCCTCTCTCCGCCCTTCTTATAAGCCCCCTTTCGGTATTGAAAGGTTGCAGTAAGGCCTCCCTGGACCATTCTTTTCTCAGCTTTTCTTCCTAGGAGAGGGGTTCCAGCCCTCCAATCATTTTCATGGCCCTCCTCTGGATCCCCTCTGACAGGTCCATGCCTTTCTTGTGCTGGGGGCCACAGAGCTGGATGCTGTACTCTCGGAGGGGGTCTCATCCCACTGACTGGCATTGCTACCCTGTGCTGGCCCCACCATTGCCATTACCCTGGGCTCCTGAGAGCGTGTCACCCAGCCCACGTGGCACATTCCTGTCATTCCTCCTGCCAGCCAAGGCATGGGAAGCCCCATGGTTTGCCTGAGCTTCCCACTGGGCTCTCCGGAGAGCGTCAGCACTGATCTCCCCTCCTTCCTAAGGCAGCCCTGCTCCTGACTGCAGTGCAAGCACCTGCCTTACCTGCAGAGCTGCCCCGCTGGGGCTCGTCCAGGATCCTCCATCCAGGGCTGGCTGTTCCTGGACCACCTTCCTCCCGGCCGAGCTGCTGCTCTCCCCGTTTCACAGTGAGGGTGGCTGGCAGCACTGCCTGCTCCACACCGACCTCAGCAGAGCAGGGCTATGGCCAGGCAAGCCACAGGGGAGCTCTCTGCAAGCACAGACACTGTGGGCTCCTGCAGGGCTAGCAGGGCTCATCTCATCTCTGGGATCAGAACTGTCTGAACCTCAGGTGTGAACACCAGGAGAGGCTGATCTGGTTGCTGTTTGGAATCCTTTGGGCTGCACAGGATGAAATCTCATTCCCTCTTTGCTCACATGCTCTGACCTTCCCCAGCATCCAGGACCAGGACTCAGGACCAGCTGCGTGCTCTCACTGTGCTATGGGTGGCTGGTGTCTGCAGAGGATCCTTGGGCAGAGCAACACAGCCCCTGCAAAATAAAAACCAAAAGGTCTATTGACAGAAGTCACAGATAGGGAGGTCTTCAGCAACCAGCAACCAGCCAATGCTGGTGCCACCACAGCAGTGACTTGTTTGCTGTGGAGTGCTCCAGGAGCATTGCTGGCTCTTTTCAGCCATGCATCCCAATGCACAGCAAGGCCTTGAGCTTCTCCAGAGGAGTGAGTAATTACCCCAGTGAGTAGTTTTTCACCAGACAGATTCCTGTGCCATGATGGGGGCTGCCTGGCACCACTGCAACACCCCTAAAGAAAAGGACAAGAAGTAGCCAGATGTGGGACAGGCTGTGGCAGGATGGAGTCTGTGCTCACGGAGCTGACTGGGAAGCCTCCAAGAAAAGCCTGCCTGCCCATGAGCAGCCTGAGAGCACGGGGGTTTCTCGTCATCACCAGGAGAAACCAGATGTCAAAATGTTGGGGTTGGCTGGAGAAGGGAGCATCCTCCTCATCCTCCTCCCTGCAGCTCACCTGACTCCTGAGCCCCAGGGTACAAAGTGCTACGGCTCTGTCCTGGTGTGCTAAAGTCAAGCTGATATGTCCTGTGCAAAGCTGTGCCTCCGCAGGGAGCTGCACGAAGGTGAGTGCTGGGACAGGCCAGCCCTGTCCTCCCTGTGGCAAGGACCCTGTCTGTTCCTGTTGCACGCTGGGCCTGGAATGCTCCGAATTTAGAAAACTCCCACAGTCGACCTAAGGATGCTCTGAAGGTGCAGGAACACGAGGGTTCTGTGATGGAATCTGGCACATCTTTACATGAAAGATGTTGCTGGTTTGGGCCCATGTTGTCAGTGGGGTTGGTGTTTTCAGGTAAAGCTTTTTGCTTCCCTCAGAATGCTGTTGGTTTTAGCAATAGCTCACCAATTCGCATCAAATTCTTCTACCCAGTGGACAATATTATTTCTTTTAGATCAAGTGAATGTTATGTTTCATTTCCTAAACAAGGATGGCTTCCTTTGTGGTTTTGAAATCTCTTTTTGCTTTTAAGTTTACCTGTGTAACCCAGTGACCAAACCCGACCCCTACAAGCAAAGGTATCAGGCTTCTGTTTGACCTGAAGTGGAATTTTCCTTTTGGCCAGCAACTCAAAAACTTCCCGTTCCACTCCCTACCCCTCCGCTTACCCCCCTGGATCTCCTCTGCTGAAGCCCTCATCCTGGCTTCCCTGGGAAAGCCTGGTCCTAGTAAGTAGAGAAGCAATTTCCCGGGGGTCTCTGCCTGTGCTGACTCTCCAGGGTCTTTGCTCCGTTTGTGAACATGGTGCAGCCATACCAGCCCCTTCTGCAGGCAGAGCACCAGAGCCTCACGCTTCCCTCCCCAGGGCACAAAAAAGGAGGCAGGGTGACTGTCAGGGCACCCTTGTCTGTGCAACGGAGCTGCTGTAGGCACTGTTGGTCTCCAGGGCTGCCACACAGCAGCACCTTTCCTGGTCCCAAATCCACTTTGCTAAACTCAGTGTGTCTGCTGTGATTTCTCCTTCCCTTCTCCTGTCAGTTCCCGGGTACAAAGGACCCAAACCAAACCTGTCCTTCCCCAGTGTGCCCGTCACCATCTGAGCCTCAAATTCAGCCGGGACCAAAAGTGCAGACTTTCTCCCCCAACCTGTATTCACGCAGCCGTGTCCCTGCTCTGCACTGCTCCCAGCCCCTGCGCCCCGGCTGTGTCTGCTCAGCCGGGGACGAAGGGCGCAGGCATGCGACCGGCACCCAGCCAGAGACACCCAGCCCAGCGGCTGCAAGGGCAGAGCGGTGCGAGGCTGTACTGACCTGCTCCTCCGCTCTGCTCCCCAGCACCGCTTTCCTCCAGAGCACTCTTGGCCACGAAGCTCCAGCCTCTGAGAGCCGGGTCCCCGGGGGACCGCTGCCGGTGCCGGGACGCGGCGCGGGGCTGTGTACGTGTTCGCAAGGCGGGCGAGCGTGCCCAGCGCCGCCACTCCCTTGCGAGGAAAGGAATTTCTTCCAAGAGTGGCTTATCATCTTGGGAACCTCCGCTTCCCAGCACAGGTCAATGAGTTACCCAGAGGTATGCTATAAACAGGCTGCCGGCTCCCGGGGGGAAGCATGAACGCCCTGGGGACACCTTCACCCCGGCCCCACAGCAAACAAGGGCTGGAGAGGGTGACCATGGTCAGGGCTCTGCTCAGCCTGAGTGTGACCACGCTGACCACGGCTCCCTCCCGTTGCAAGCGTTGCATGAGCAGCTTCTCCCATACTGACCTGTCGCCTGCTCCCAGCTCCAGCGCTGCATCCTTGGGGCTTGGGGCCTCTGATCCTTGCTGTGCACCGGCTGCCTCTGATGCAGCAAACCCCAGGGAGAGGCTTTACCTGCACCCCGGTGAGGTGGCAGAGGCGCTCAGCTCTGAAACCCCCTTCTCTGGCAAAATGCAAATACACACGCACAGAACAAGAGATCTGTGGACCCAGCAGTATTTATGCACCTGCCTCAACTCCACAAACAGGGCTACCAGAGAGAAAAACAGGGGTTATCTTGTTTTTCTTTTGAAAACAATGAAAGAGTTAATATCAAGCTTTTCTAATACCCGCGTTTCCTTCTGGAAGCCCTCTGCAGTTCACCATTCCTTGGCAGGTTCAAAACAAAGCTTCTTGCTTCTCACTTTGTTATTTAAAAACGAACGTGAAAGAAAAAGGAAGCCAGCCTAAACCTGCCCTCGGGCAAGGAAAGCAAGCAAACAAACAAAACGAAATGTTTATTTCCAGGTTAAACAAACTCCCGTTTCACGGGTTCGATTCTCCGAGGTGGGTGGGGGCCCGTTTTGGTGCTGGGTGAAGCAGTGCTTTCCTCCCCTCCTCCTCTTCGCCCACCCACCCCGGGCACTGCCTGCAGCCAGGGGCACGGCCAGGAGCAAGCAGGGCCAGCGGGGACATTTCCTCATTCTTGCACTCTCTGCTTTTGCTTTCACCCTCTGCAAATGGGTGACAGGCACCTGCCTGTGCCACGGGCCTGCAATCCCGGGCCCTTCAGGCTGCCTGCTTGGGTGGGGGGACAGGAGAACGGCAGAGAAGGACCTGCCCCCGTGTACCTTCACTCATACCCTTGCATGCCCCAGACTGGGTGGCATCAAGACAGCATCTTTCCTGGAGTGCCAGCAGCTCGGGAAGCAGGGTGTCATATTTGGCTGCAGGACATGGGAAGTGCCATGGTTTTGCAGCAAAACCGGCACGGCAAGTCACTGAAATGCAGGCAGACAGGCCTGGCTTTGAGATACATCTTTTCATCCATGGCACTCATTCAAGATTTCCCTTCCACCGTCAAGACCCTTCTTACCTTTCTCCATCCTGTGCAGCACATGACAATCCATAGCTACTGCCTGCACTGGGACATTTGCTCCATCCCACAACTATAGGGTTAAGCAGGCTCCGGGGCTGAACTAAGCTGAACTCAGCAGTTACTTTTCAGTAATGCTGAGGCCTGCTGCTCTTGCATTGTTTTCAGCCAGGGGCAGAGGAAGTAAGTGCTCTTGGAACATGGGCCCTGTGTGTCAGCAGTGCCTGGGTGGGTCCAGAGGCTGGGACCATGCTTTGGCACACACAGCCCTGGGAAGCCATGCAGGGAGCAGCCCAGGGTGCTGATTCAAGGTGTCCTCCCTGGCACTGGGGTGTGAACCCAAAGCATCCTCCTTGCTCCCCCCGAACATGACCACTGCTTCAAAGGAACAGTGTGGCGTCACCACCCAGGGGAGCCTCCAGACTGCCTGGAGACACAGCCAGGGAAGTGCCGGCCACAGATAAGGCATGGGAAGGAAGAAGGAAGGACCAGAGCCAGCCAGCTGAGCTCCAGGGTCTGAAGATCGCTGCAGCCCCTGCCTGGCACTGTGTTGCTGGAAGCATCCTTTAGTTCAGCCCTGTGTAAACACCTTGGGGTTTTTCCAGTTCAGCTTGCAGGAAGGTTTGAGGCACTAGGGAAAGCCCCACTGTAATGATCCATGTGCAGGTGCCTTAGAGGCACAGGTTTCACTACAGAGAGCTCGATGATGAGGTGTAGAAGAGCAACAGGAATAGCAGTTGTGAGCGTACAGCCTCACAGTGCTGTATCTCAAGGCCCCTTCGAACTCTTTTGGTCATTACCTCCCTTCCTCGGCCACCCTGCCCACCACAGTCACTGCTTCAGCACACTGCCATGCTTGGGCATCCTTATACAGGAGCAGGCAGAGCTATGGTACCTTCCAGCACCACCGCTGCTTTGGCAACGGCTGCAGGTTAAACAGCCACAGCATCACACATCATAGCAGTTCTTAGGCACAGGACCATCAGGGAAAATCTCTTTCTGCCTCTAGAACAGCTTTTCCCAAGGTCACAGAGGTAACCTGGACCTCACATCCTCTGCCAGATCTGAGCTAACAGCTCGTGAAACCTGCATGCACCCTCGGGATACTCCTCCCAGCTCCCTCTGACTCCTGTCAGTTCTCTCCTGCCTGCTCCATGACAAGGTTGCAGGGATGAGGGGTGCCAGGCTCTCAGCCCCGTGGCAACTCCATCGTGCACAAGGACACCTGCACCCTGGCAAAGGGCGCAAGGGGACACAGAGATGTGTCATGAACCCCTGACGTTCCCAGCTTGTTCCATGGGCCCACACCATGCACCTGTCCCAGGAATCAACCCCACCAGGATGCACTCACAGCCAGCAGTCAGATCCACCCCATCTTCACAGTAGAACAGGGTCCCCAGGTGGTGGAAGTGTCTTTTGGCCATCTGATCTCTCCTGACTGATGGAAGAGCTGCTGTAAAGAGGTCCCCCAGCTCCTCCCTTCCTGCTGCCCCATCCAGTCATGGCTTGTCCCGTTGGCCTCTCATCCCTGCTCTTCTCCCAGACTGGAAGTATCTCTGCCCAGCACTGGCCAGAACATCAAATGGCCTTAACCCTATCAATAATGCAGGAGAATTGATGCAGGTAGCTTGTAGACTGCTGACAGCCTCTAAGGGGCACTAAGACCTCCCTGAGCATGGCCAGGCAGGACCTGAGGGCTTGATAAACGCCTGCAGCCCACACTGGGATGCTGAGCTCAGGCAAGATCTGGCTGGGAGCCCTCCTGCCTTGCCCACCTCTCTGGATCTAGCCCCAGTTAGTCCACAGCTATGCTGGGACAGCAAAGAAGGGTCTCTCTGATGTGTCCCCCGTGTGTTGGGGAGATGCTGCTAAGCCAGAAGCTGTGCTATTCCCATCCAATCAACTGGAAAAAGGTGACGCTGTGCCTTTCTTTGGGAAGGTGCTTGGAAAGCCATTGTGTCAGGGCTGTGTGCCCATGAGAAGTGAACCTGAGCTGGTTTCCTGCAGATTGCAGACTGGTCTGGGACCTGCTGCCAAGTTCACCACTAAACCATGTCACTAAGGGCCTCGTCTACACAGTTTGCAAACACTTCCAGGGACAGCTATCCCATCACTGCCCTGGGCAGCCTGTTCCAGTACTCAACAACCCTTTTGGTGAAGAAATTGTTCCTAATATCCAATCTAAACCTCCCCTGGTGCAGCTTGAGGCTGTTTCTTCTTGTCCTATCACTTGTTACTTGAGAGAAGATCCTGACCCCCACCTCACTACAACCTCCTTTCAGGTAGTTGTAGAGAGTGAAAGCATCACCTCTGAGGATACTCTCATAGGCTTTGAAATGGCAGTGTCCAGCCTCTGCCTTCCCCACTGTGACCAGTGTCACCTTAGGGGACACTGTGCTGCTTTTTGGGCTCAGTGTACCCCACTAGCCCCACCAGAGCTCATTAGCTGATCACTACCAAGCCCGTGGAGCCAGGCAGTGTGCCGGCTCTCCCCATCCCGAGTATGAATAGTCAGAGCCATTAGATGGCAGCAGCTACCGCTCCTGCACTGTCCCAAACATGGGAAAAACCGATTTGGAGCCAGGCCCCAGCCCGGCTGCCCACAGCACCAGCACCAGCAGCCTCAACCTGGTCCACATGTGAGCCATGGGTAGGGAAATAACGCTGGGGTGGGACTGCAGAACTGGGCTTGAATGGAAAACAAGGGAAGGCTCCGAAATAGGGGACCTCTGGAACAGCAATGTTAGTGGGGACACAAGTGCGACCATCCAGATCTGGAGGACGTGTGCACACAAGGTGACTCTGTGGAGTCCATCTGCAGGGGGCTGCTGTGAGCACACAGCTGGGAACCTCTGGTTGCTGACTTGCAGAAGCATCCTCAGTGCAGGGCGCTCAGGAGCAGCCAGCAAAGCCACGCTCATTGCCAGCAGGGGTTTTACTACCTCTGTGTTAAAGACACCTTGGGTCAGGTAACAGGCAAACCCCACCTGGGAGGTGCAGCCAAGGTTCGTTCAGGTTCTGCGCTGGGGAGAGACAACTGAAAATCAGAAAGAAAAGCTGCCCGGTTTTGTTTTTCTCCTTGGAGAAGCTTCTGCAAGAAATGTGTTTCATTTGGAAATATCTCTAGCAAATCAAGCTGTCCAAATAT
This sequence comes from Lathamus discolor, assembly GCF_037157495.1. NCBI lineage: Eukaryota > Metazoa > Chordata > Aves > Psittaciformes > Psittacidae > Lathamus > Lathamus discolor. The sequence continues at coordinate 10,256,099 of NC_088893.1, read as the reverse complement.
TTCATTTTAATTTCTCATTTCCCCTGTATTTCTCCCTCCCAGTCTCTCTTTTCTTCTATTATTCTCCCCTGCCTTTGCTTTTACCCTGTTCTTATTTTGCCATTGAAACAGAAATGAGCAGGACGAGGAAGGAGAATGAAAAATGACAAAGTGAGCACAACTCCCCAGATCTCCAATTTTTCATTTTTCAATTTCACCCACAGTAGGAAAATGGTCACAAACCCGCGTTTTGTCCATCTTTAGATTACAAGCATGTATAAAATTCCAATCTCGGTATTACTTTTCCTTTCAACATCCACAATATGAGTTGCAAGGGGCTCAATTGCCATCTCCTGCACATGTAACACCAAGGGCAAATCCAGTGCTGCTTTCCCCACTGGCAGCCCAGCAAGTGTTGATATGAGCAATGCCCATCACGGAGCCTGAGCTGCAGCGTGATTCATATGAACCACTCCATCTAATTCACACAACTCAAGCTCAAGTTTAACCACACAGTAAAGGCAACACATATACAGAAATCTTTTGATAATTTGGGAAAAAAATTAATATTTTTATACTTTCCTTTAGAAGAAAAAGAGGAAAATTGATTAAGATATTAATTATGCCTATGCTGATCTAGGTCTTTTTTTGAAGCTCTTAATGATCCAAGCTGCTTGTAAAGGTGTTGGTCTTGATGCCATTTCCTTTTAGAAAGCAACAAAGCATCCCAGCGAGGCTAAGCATCTCGTTTTGATATTTTCAGTGTGGAACAATTTGATTTTCCAACTTACAAAGCTTTGCTGCTTTAATTTTTTTGTACATCAAGCCGAGGCAGAAATCAGAACGAAAGCTTTCAGTTTAAGCTAATTAATCCAAAGGCTTTGATCCAAAGCCCGTTGTGTTTTCTCAGTTTTGTTCTCTGGGAATTTATTTTCAGTGTCTGCATTCCATTTATAGACTGGGGAAAAAAACAGCTTTCCTAGAAAAGAGATAACCCGCTGCTTACCCGGGGCTGCCCGTTCCGCAGCATCTCACATGCTTAGAGGAGTAAAAAGAAGTTATCTTTTCTTAATTGCATTGTTTGGCCTCCTTCTGAACAGCATCATCTGGAGACCTGGTCTGACTCTGCTACTGGTCCCCCAGATTCTCCCAGAATCACCCTGACTCTCAGTTTCCTCATTAAATAATATGAGGAACAAAAGGAAAAAGGAATTATCATGATAATGCCACTCCAGCAATGAAAAAGAAGCAGCATTTGCAAGGCAAAATCACTCTTTAAATCGCTCTTTCTGAGGAGGTGATGCTCCCCGAGGAGCTTTGGCAAGATGGGAGCTTGGGCAGCCAGCTTCCATGAGCAGAGGGTTCCAGGGGCTGCCTTCTCACAAGGGTCTCGTGATGGGCAAGGCTGTCCACTAACAACGTCTCAGGATCCTGACCTAATGGAGGGAGGATGTTTCTTCCTTCCACCAGTCCTCACTGCTTCAGGGCAACTTAAAAGGGAAAACTAAAAATAAACCCAACTTCCGATGACCTTTAGTGGGTTGAAGCATACTTGGCAATGGGAAAGCAGGTCAGGTACCTTGGGGGCAGAGCTGCAGCTGGTGTACATCTCCCTTTGCATCGCTCTGATGATGGTGCTTGGCAGGGGCCAGGTTTTGGGGGCAGCTGTCCCCGGTGGGTCCCCACTTACCCCGTGGCAGGGCTGCACAGCACAGTGCACACCGACTCAGTTACACACACAGACGGGAAATGGAGCAGCCTCAAGATGCTCAGTCTCAAGCAATAAGCCCTGATACTGCCTGGGAGACCCAGCCTTGCTGCAAGCCACAGCAGAGTGCTCCTTGGCTGTTCTACCATGCTGCTGTGGCAGAGCTCTCCTGAAGGGCTGGAGAGTGAAAGACTCTTGCAAGTTTTAGGACAAACACTGGCTTCCAATGCCCCAAAGCCTTTGCCATCACCCCTCCCTTTGGCAGATCATGCAGCACATCTCTTCTCCTGCTGTCCTGATCTTTCAAGGGAAAAGGTGACGGCCCAGCACTCACAACATGCAGGACCAGAACTTCTGAAGCACTTGTTTTCACCCATGTGCTTTTGATTTGGTAATGTTTGTTGTAGGGACTTAGCCCCTGTGATGATGTGATGGATGATGCCAGAGGACCTGTAGCTCCTGCTGTGCATGGTGTACTCATCCCCTCCTGGCCTTGCAGCATAGCTACAGGTTACAGATGGGCTACGGTGCACACCAGCACTGCCTGGAGCAGATCCAGCTCACGACCATTCTCCACTGTCTGGGTATTTCGGGGTTTTTTTCTGAAACTATTTGCACAGCACTAAAATTAATGACTGAAAATGTGAGTTTGCTTGAAAACAATCTATCATTTGATTATCGCTTTAATGCAGGCAGCCTGGGGAACATCTGCCTCTGCCTGTCTGTGCCTTCTCCTGCCGACACGAGGAATTGCTGGAAAGGGCTGTTGCACTGCTTTGTAAACTGGAAGAAAGCCAAAGCACCAGCAAATGACTTGGTGGTTGCTGTGACTGAGGAAGAAGAGTGGGGTCCTGCACTGGATGAGGCACAGGTCCCACCATAGCCTCCCAGGGCCCCCTCTTAAAACACCAGTTCACTGCCTCTGGTCCCAGTCTCCATTTTCCAGGCACTTCCAAAGTAAAATGCTGATCTCCATCATCTGGAAAGTAATTCCGTCATCACTGGATGAGTGTGCCTGGCTTTGCACTGGGGCAGCGGGCAGCAGCATCTGACCACTCCTGCCTTTCCCTCTGCCACATCCCACCTCACAGGGGAGGCAGGAGACAAGAGAAAAATAGGTGGGGAGGTGTCCAGTGAAGCAGAATTTCCTCCATCCCATGACGCAGACCATGTGCTGTGCTATAATGGGGTCTGCAGACCCCTTAGGCTTCTCTGCTGCCTTTTGGGAGCATTACAGCCCTGGTCTTTGAGGCTTTTTGTGGAAAATGTCACCAGCTTCCGATGAGTCAGAGTCCTGCTTCTCTGCAGCCTGCCCAGTGCCGGGCTGGGGTCCCCATGGGTGTCTCGCTGCCGTTGTTTGGACTTAAATCTTCCTGAGAAAGGAGAGGCTTTGCTGCCAGCACACATGCAGCAGGGCTGCGGGAGCACGGGCTGGCAGGGATGCGTTTGGCTGGTGCCTCTGGGACAGACATGTCGATGCTACGGCGCCCAGAGCAAGGGCAGCAGCTGCGACCTCCAGCCAAGGCATTTCCACTCCTCCTGCAACCGTGATTCAGGGAAGGTTGCTCACCAAGATGATTACCAGCTGAAGGGGAAAGGAAGGGGGTAGAAAGCTTGGGGTGCCTACAAAGAGACCTCTGAAAGCTGTTTCATGTGACTGTATGTCTGTGTGTGTCTGCAAACATGTATGTGTGCATGTGTCTGTGCCTAGGTGTGCTGAAGGGGATGTTATGGCTTCAAGTAAACCAGAAATGCCAGAGCTAAGGCTAATGATGAACCATCCCCGCAATGTGTTTTGAAGACAGAGATGCTTACATGATCTTTTAACTCTCTAACTTCCCCTAACCCTGTCTCTTCTGGCCCTGGGACCTGCTATCTGATATTTCGCTTGCAGCCTCAACTTTCCTCCCCAGGTCACGCAGGAGTGAGGACAGACACCCTTTTCCAGGGGCTTTCCCTAGGCACCCTGCTCTGCAGGAGTGGGACGGGGCTGCCCCTCCAGCCCTGGGGACCAGCATCTCTTCCCAGGGACAGTGGCTGAGCACAGCCTCACATGGAAACATACAGCCACTGGTAGGAGATGCAGTGATCCCGATTTATCTGAGTTCCTGCCGTTGCATAGCACATTTTGGGCCCAACTCCTGGTGATGCCAGCAACCTCCAGCTCTCACATTATTCAGCCAGACAGTGTTCAGGTCAGGCATCAGGGAAAGAAGGAGCAGTTATCAACTGAGTGGGCAAAGTCTGGTTCAGATGACTCTCAGGATCTCACAAGGCCGTGCAGGCAGGGATGAGAAACCCAATGTCCAGGGAAGCCATCAGTAAAAATAAATGAAATTAGCACCTTGCTTTCTTCTGTCCTCTTACCCCCATCTCCACCAAGTCCCTTTTCACTGAGCAATGCAGGGTCCTGAAGGCAGCAACTTCCTCTGCACAGCCCGAGCTACGTGGTACATGCTGGGTACTGAACGAGGCAAGAGCCTTGTGGGAAAAATACGCATCTAATAACTGCTGTGAAAGACTGTGTTGCAATGCACAGACACAAAGGGATGAAAGGAGGCTGCCTTAACATCCTGACATTTCCTCATTTCTGACTTCTCCTCTCAGGCATCCCCAACATCCTTTTACAGCAGCTTTTGCAGCCAGTTTCCTCTGTCAAAGAAAAGGAAATGGGATTTCCAAAACACCCTGGGACAGTGCTGACAGTGATGGGCTCTGAGCAGTGCCCTGCACCACAGGTCCCTGCGTGGGATCTGGTGGCTGAGGCAGGGAGGTGATGAGGGTCAGAGCTTCCTGCTGTCAGCTCACCAGTGCCAAACCCCAAATATCCCCTCCTGAAGGCACCTGAGGCCCTGCCCTGCTGGCAGCACCCACTCCCCTGCCCCATGGCACAGCTCCACTGTGCTGGGATCACCCATCCGAAAGGGGATGAAGGGGAAGAAGATCTGCGCTGCTGCCCCCTAAGCTCACCGGAGCACCCCATCCGCATCCCTCTGCCATCCCAGCCTCCCAATTTCAAGTTGTTCTGAAGGCAGCAAGTTAACAAGATTTGCAAACCAGGTCAGCGGAAGAAGCTTAATTAGCTCACTGAACCGTGGGGACCAGCTCGCATCGTGGCTGCTTTATTGACTCTCTGAATGGACGTTATCGATACAGCAGGTGCGAACCTCACCCTGATGGGGTCCTGCGCTCTCCCCTTGAGGACGGGACACACAGGCACTTGTCAGGCAGAGGAAAACTTCATAAAAGGCCCCAAATCAACACCGTAGGACGGTCCAAGCTATCCGGCCATGCTGTATCAGCAGCACTGCTTTCCCCTCCAAGCCCTGCAGGGATCCCCACTGCTGGTTCCACACTTCTTACCCACTCAAGGCCTCTGGGAGTGAATAGAGCCAAAGGGGACAGGCAGCAGGGCTTGCAGTGAGCTGGCTGCGTCACCGGCAGCACAGGCATAGCTCATATGACCTGCTACCTGTCTTGTCATGTCACTGCAAACATCTGCTGCACGCATAGAACAGCGAGGAAAAGGGAAAGCAAAAGGCCCTCTCAGAGCAGCATTCCAGCCCCAGGAGTGGGAGAGAAGCGGTGCCTGTCACGCCGCATGAAAAAACCCTTTATTTAGTGGCAAGACTGTAGCTCGCCTCTTTGAATCTCAGCACAGCTTCCCAGGCAGAGCAGCCACAGCCCCATCTCCCCTTGCACCCCAGGAGCAGGTCCACTGGGTAAGGCTTTATTCTGATAGATAGTGTCTCACAAACAAAACAAGGAGCTAATGGCTTTGAAGCCCTTCCAGGAATCCTGATGTGCTGCCAGCAAAGCTGCTTGCTGATCATAGGGGGAAAAGCCCCCCTTCATCCTGCAGCCAGTGCAGGCACCCACAGCCCTCTCCCTGCTCCCAGCATGGGACAGGCAGCAGGCTGCAGGACAGGCAGCAGGCTGCAGGACAGGCAGGGGTGTCCAGCCCGGACAGTGGCTGGAGAGGAACCGTGGCACGAGAGGAAATCCAGATTTCAGGATCAGTTGCACACCCCCCGCCTCCGTCCTGGGACAGCATTCCCTTGCAGCTCAGCCACCACAGGCCAAGCTGGAGGGCGAGCAGTGCGGGACTGCAGCCGTCCCACCAGCGCTGGGTGGGCAGCGAGCATCACCAGGCAGGAAAGGGCAGCGGGCAGGGAGCGGGCAGGGCAGGGCAGGGAGCGGGCAGGCGGTGCCCGGCAGATGGCGGCGGTGCCGGGCCGGCGCGTCCCGCAGCCTTCCCCCGGGTGCGGGCCGCCGCTGCCCCCGCCGCTGCCCCGCTCCGCTCCGTTCCGCTCGCCGCTGCCCCGCCCGGTTCGGCCGTCCTTGGGCTGAGCCGCCGGGGCGGGGCGGGCCGAGGCGCTGCGCGTTCCCCGCCGCGGCTCCACGCCCGCTATAAGAGCCGAGCCGCGCCGCGCTCCGCAGTGCATGGCCGTGCCTCGCCCGCGGTACCGCGGCTCCGCCGGGACCCTCCCCCGGGCCGGCCCCGGTGTCCCGCCGCGCCCCCTCCCAGCCGCAGCCACCCTTGACCTTGCTCTTCGGGAGCGGCAGCCGCGGCGGGCGGGGAGCCGGCGGTGCGGGGCTGCGTGGGGATGCGTTAGGATGCGTTAGGATGCGTTAGTCGGCGGATCGCACAGAGGGATTCCTGCCGGGAAGGAGAGGCAGCCTCCTCCCGCTGAAGGGGGCGCGGAGGAAAAGAGGATTTAAAGAGCATCTTTGCCCCCTTTGTTGGATGAGAAGGGCAGAGGAGGGACCAGCAAGATGAGCACTAGCAGTGAGTATGGCATTCCCTTGCCATGGCTGTGGGAATGGGGCTGATATTTGCACTGGTCTGGCTGGGAGGAATTGGAAAGAAAATGTCACAGCCGGGTTGACAAGCCTAATGGGATGGATTTTTGTTATTTCCTGCCTGGTTTTTGCTTTCTGACAGGCTCTAGCATTGCTGGCCCTTCTTTCATGTGGGCAAAGCCATGGTGCTTATCTCTGCTGAGTACTTTCCTTGGCTTGTATTTCTGGGGTTTGGAGGGCAGATCATGGAATAAAATGTTGATACGCAGCATGGTGAGAGGGAGCCAGGAGTACTCTGACAGGCAGCAGGCTCGCTCGCTGATGCTGCTGCCTACAGATAAATGGACATGGGGGAGCAACCGATGAGGAAGAGCAGGGTAAGGAGAGACCCAGAAACCAGGGGCCTGAGAAAAGCACAGGTGCAGCATTGAAAACCATGTACCTTCTGCAGCTGGGGATGTGGGTGTTTCTTTTGTGTGAGACGGGGACAGAGGCACTCATGCAGTATGCATGAATTCCTAAAGCAGAGCTTGGAAATGTGCTGCGTAAGATGGGAACTGGCACCTGGAACTAGTGTGGCTACTTCGGGTTTCGTGTCCTTGTTACAAAGTCTGGAAAGATTGATCAGGTTTGGTTGAGTCACACTCAATTTCTTAAACCTTGCTGATGCGATGTGTGGCAGTGGTACCCACCTCACTAGCACAGCTTTGAGCTATTCCTTTAAAACCAGTGAGCCCCCAGCCAAAGGTGTCGATGCTGATGACCACCTGAGGGTCGTCCTCCTGGGATAACCTGCCTGAGGAAGACGTCCTCCCTTCCCGTGGGCCCTAGAGGCTATATGAAGACAGGAGGACTCCCCCAGGCAGAGAGCAGCAGGAGCAGTGACTTCTCCATTGCATTGGCTGTTGAGGTTTCTCAATCCGAAGGCTTGGGGTGGTTCCCAAGCAAAACACCGTGAAAAATGCCTTGGCATGCTGCAAGGCAACAGAACAGGTGATTCCAGCTCTGTTGGGCTGTGTCAGAGCCGAGAAAACTTTCCAGGTGCCCTCTGCTTCAGCCACGCCTGGGACCAGGAGCGAGCCTCCATCCCGGGGGAGCGGGATTGGTGGTGCCCGGGTAGGGAACAATAGGGACTGATTCTGCGCCTGCTGGGTGCTGATAACAAAGGCTGCTCCTCTGCCTCTCTGGGCAATGAGCTGTGGCGCGGTGTGGAGGGCTGGGATGTGCTCGCTGGGGTCAGTGACCACAGTGGTCAGGTGGGACAGTTAAGCTTCCTCTAAGCCAATTTTAACAAATGCACGTTGGTTCCTTTTGGGATTCCTTTCCAGCCTTAATAGCCAGCTTGGCTGCTGATAGTGATAAGGGCTGTTTATGGCACTGGTGTGTTATAACTATCTGATTGTGCAGCAGAGCTCCCTCGCTGAGTCCTCCCCCACATGCAGAGAGGTGCCAGCAAACCCAAATATGCTGCCTGCCTGTTGCTGTGACATGACTCACGGGAGGAGGCCACCGGCTATGCAGCAAGCACAGGGCTGGGTGTCTCTTGGGTGGTGCTTCTCTTCCTGCCACTGCCTTGCTCTGTGACCCTGGGTACATCACTGCTGTGCCTCAGCTTCTGGATTTGCTGCCACCATGGCTCTTGCTCAGCCCTTTGGATGCCTTTGCCATCTTTGCCTAAATATTGCCATTACTTCTAAGTAGCCAGGAGTTTTAGTAAAGGTTTGGGGACTCTGTAACATCTGCTGACCACTTCCTGTGCTGTTGATCACTTACGGATTGCTTAAGATCCATTTGGGACCACAGGTGGTATGAGGGCTGTGCACTGCCTGGAAGGCAGTGGGCTCTGCGCTTTTGTGCCTCCAGACTTTTTCCCAGTAGCTGATGGGTTCAAACCAGGACTTGCTGTACCCAAATGCTGGCTCATGTCTGTTCTTAGCTAAGCCACGATCTCCTAGCTGGTTCTGTGAGCAAGGCATGGGGTGCCGTCTCTCCCATCAGCATGTTCTGTGACTGGTGTGAATGTTGCCAAGAGCTGTCTCCTCACTGCCGCCTCACCCAGCTCTGCAAATCCTTACCCAGCCTGTATCCCTCAGGTTTGTGTGCCTGGGAGGCAAAAAATGAGCTCAGAAGCCTTGTGCCATTGCCATCTGTGTTATCTCTGTTTCACTCTGCTGATGCTACCTGGTGGTGACCTGCAGTGGCTTTTGCATCCCTTTGCTAGTGGCCAGTGGCTTAGGGGAGCTCGGTGCCACTTGTTGGTCAGTGGCTGCCCTGCTTGTGGCTCTGCCTCCCAGGCATGGCCAGCTCTCCTGCTCTGGGCACTGATTTTTGTTCTGGCTTTTGCCCATTCCCTGCGGTGACCAATGGCTCAGATGTGGTGGGATCCAGCCAGCAGCTCCGCTGCACTCCAGCCCCTGGTGCACAGCACTCTACCTGTGCAGATGGGAGGAGAGAGGAAGACGCAGGAGGAGGGATGATGCAGCCAGATTGTGCATGGGTTGATCGTGTGCAGGTGTATCTATGGCTGCAGGACCAAGATTTTGGGGCTGACAAATCAGATGCACAGCTGAGGATGAAATGCCACCATCTGATCTGTGAATTCCCACTGCTCCTTTCCACTTCACTTGGTGCATTTAGAAAACACTCCTATCCCATCTGAGGCTGACATGAGGCAGGAAACCTGTGGCTGAGGGCCATGGCTGGCCCCAAGCCATGTGGTTGTGCAAAACTACCTGTGAGGCCTCCGGGGCGCTTTGTGCAGGATTTGCTGGGCTGTATAGCTGTATCTTTGGACATGCTTTGTGCACATCACACAGGAGTCTTGCCAGCCCTTGTTGAAGGGACAGAGGCTTGCTTTTCACCCTGGTATGGGTCCCAGGCTTGGAGGACCCATGTTGTCATCTCTCCGTGATGCAGGAAGGCAAAGCCATATGGAAATGTGCTTTTAAGGTGAAGAGGAAAAGGCCTTTGATCTTGAGTGTAAACTCATATCCTGAGGCTGCAGATGAGACTAGGTGGCCCTGAGGGTGCAAGGGTTGTGCTGCTTGGGAAGGTGGCTTCTCCTCCTGTGCTCCCAGGTGTGCAGTGAACATTTGGAGGGCACAGTGTTGATGTTTACATTGGTGCTGGTATTTATACCTCCCACTCTGCTAAGAACTGCTAATTGGTTGCAAATGGATTCATACATTCATAAACAGGTCAATCAGCGCTGCTCTGCATCTCCATTGAAGCTGGATTCTGTAGCAGAAACCTTTGCCCGAGAGAACATCCCTTAGGATCACTGCCTGAAATCACCTACATTCTGTGCTCAACCTCTCCCTCAGATTGTTCTGGTGCAGGGATTTTAACATGACCAGTGCTGCTGTTTGTGCTCATTAAAAGGCAAAGGGTTGGAGCTGTCATCTGCCATGAGGATTTAAAACTCTGAAATAAGCGTGAATAATTCCTTCTGCTGTTTTGAAGGTAACCATCAGGTTTGGGTGCTGCGGGTCCATGCAGTGAGTACAGGCTGTGAGTAGGGGCCATGGGAAATGGCAGTTGCACACTGTCTCTTTTGGTCCAGCTCTGTTGGGGTGGAAGGGGATGCTGCCTGCAGGTCTTGGCATGTGTCTTGTCAGGAGCAAGGTGTCCCTGGTTGTTATAGTCACCCTGGTCTCAGCAGAGACCTGCACAGCTCCTGGGGGATGCAGGTTTGGCAGGCTCTGGACCAGTGTTGCAATGGCTGATTGATTTCAGATTGAAACTGATTGACACACTAGAGCTCTCCAGACTCCTTTCTGTCTCCAGCATGTACTGGAAGACCAGAATCTGCCCCCGTAATAAGCAAATTCAGGGTGGGGGGAACTGGTACCGTGTATCCCACATTGTGTTCCATCTGAGCAGCTGATAGCCTGTTGGAGCATGGAGAGCTCTTGCTTGGTATGTGAAGTGGGAAGTTGCTCCAGACCATCCCAACCCCTGGTCCTCTCAAATTCCTGCTCTGAGGCTTCCCTAGTTGCAGAAAGCTGGGGAAGAAGACATGAGGAAAGGCTGGCCAGTTAAGCATTTGATCAGGAAGGCATCATGACAGATACTGATGAATGCAGCATGTTTGCTTGGTTGTTTTTCATTCCTAAATCATGCTCCCTCTTACATGGTGATCCACTAAGCATAATTACCCAGTAATCTCTAGGCACATGTGGTTACAAGGTGTTTACCAGCAAACTCTATTAAGTCCCTGTGTAATTAAAGAGGAATCACATGGTACTGCACATCTCTGGGAGCTCCAGCTCTGCTCTGCCCCAGGCAGGGTGATTTACCACGTCTCACCACCCAGTGAGGTGGGACCAGCTGAGGAGGACATGGGGTTTTTTTCTCCTATGTTCAGAAGTGCAGTGAACCCAAAGGGATCAGCCTGTTGGTGTGATGAGCAGTGGTAGTGTCTCCCCTGTGAGGAGGCTCTGTTTTTTGTGGGGAGACACCAGGCCTTGGGGGTTTATGCTACAGATGAACCTTTACAGTCATAGCACTCATGGTTCCGGGTCAGCACTGATTCCCATTTCATCTTTGCAATGCTCAGGCTGCCACAGGCAGGAAGTGAATGGAGGACAAAGCACATCTCCAGTGAGGGAGGACCCAGCAGAGTGAGATGCTGACTATGGTTATGGTGCTTTGCCTAGTCCTTGGGGGTTTGAGGTGGGCTCTGGATAAGCACTCATGGTCCTCACCCCTGCTCCCCTGATCGCTGCTGGACAGGCTCTTCACATGCAGTGGGGAAAGAGGCAGGTCTTCAAGTAGAGCTCTTCTTTCTCTGCAGCATCTCATGGAGGAGAAGGAGAGCTTCCAGAAAGGCTGGAGTAGGCTCTGTTCAAGGTGTGGGTGCAGGTGGGACAGCGAAGAGAGGAGGGATACGGATACAAGAGAGTTTTTCCTTCTATGTTCGGAAGTGTAGTGAACCCGAAGGGATCAGCGTGTTGGTGTGATGAGCGGTGGTAGTGTCTTCCCTGTGAGGAGGCTCTGGTTTTTGTGGGGTGACACCAGGCTTGGGGGGTTATGCTCTTAATCATTAGATTAAAAGCTACCTTCCTAGCATGTTCTCTCCAAACCCAGCTGTGAGCATTACCTAGGGTCCATGCTTCCTCCATGGAGGGCTCTAGCCCTGTGTTCTGCAGGATTTGGGCACCAAGGGGACCTCTGGGCTTGCCACCCACATCTTGGTCCCCTCAATTATCACTCTGCTGCCACAAACAACCTGATAGAAAAGGTCCCCTCTGTTCTCCTGGGCAGCCTAGCAAAGGGATAATCATCCATTCCATTCACTTGGATGCCAGAAAGTTCAGAGCCCCAGCAGCTTCTCCCTGTCCTGGGGCGGGTGGATAGACTCTGTCATCCCACCAAGCTCTGTTCAGGCTCTCCTGCAAGCCATCTATCTTGGCAGCTTGCACTTCGAAGAGCAGAAGCCATGGAAAGTGTCACTGCAGGCCAGTGAAGTGCATGCTGTAAGGTCAGTTGAAGCAATTGAATTAATTCAAGGGCCTACCGCCCTCTTATAAAATAGCAAGTTTTCTGATGACAAAGTGATGATCAGTTTAGCCAGATAATGGTATTTGTGATTGCCAGCAGGCTGGGCTGATGACAGACTGTCCTGTTATCAGCAAGGAGTCAGTTGTGCTGCCTTTGCAGCAAAGCTGTGCAGAAGTGAAGGCAAACCCACCAAGTTCCTGCCAGACCCTGCAGTCCCATCCTGATGGTGCTGTAATGAAGTGGTTGGAACATCTAATTATGTATTTTTAGACCAAATACATCAGCGTTTCTCAGTTGTGAGCACTGCAGCACCTCCAGGAAGCATCCTGGGGGTAGACTGGTGATGGCGAGGGCTCAGTTGGGAAACAATGGGGAAAGGAGAGAGCTTTGCAGGATGAAAGGGGGCTTGGAGTGACCACAGTAGGCATAGGGAAGGCAGAGCCCAAGTCGAGACCCAAGAAGTTTGCTTGTGAGCAGCTCAGGGTAAACGTGGCAGGATAGGAAGGTAGCTCTTTCTTGGGGGGCACCTACCTGTCCAAAGTCCTCCTGTGCCCATTGTCTCTGTCCCTTGCATCTGTAGGCTCAGGAAATCCCTGGGGAAATAGAAGAGCTTGAGTGCACTGATTCACAGCCCTGATGGACATGCCTTCTTTTCTAGAAAAGGGGTATCTGCCACTCACCAGGACCAAACTGATGGAGTGTGCAGCAAACTGCTCAGTCCCCATTTATTCCATGGTGGGTTGGGTTTTTGATGGGCTATAGTTCACACCTGCGTTTTTAAGTTTGGGTATAGTCTTCTGAATGCTTTATCAGTACCGGCCATAAGCCCTGGGCTGGGAATTGGTGTGCTTTCACCACTGCCTGGGGCAAAGATCTGAAACAACAAGGAGCTGGTGCTATGGTTTCCTTATGCAGCCTGACCTTCCTTTCTTCTTACACTTTCTAAACTGGCAATGTCCTCTGAGCCCCAAGCATCACTTGTTTTTCACTTCATGGATGTTTTACTCTGCTTTCATTTTGAATCATTTTGGTTTTGAGACTTGAACAACTGTGAAAGTCACTGGGAAGAATGTTTCTCTAAGGAAGAGGACAGCCTAAGAGGGGAGCATGTAGTTGAGGGTTTGAAGCCGTCCTGTTGGCTTCTGTGTTCTTACTTAGCAACAAGTGGTATGTTTTGGAGAACATTGCACTGCTGTGGGGCAAGAAAGGCTTTTCTAGTACAATGTCAACCCAGAGCCCTTCCTCAGCCCAGCTTGAATCCACTGCAATCTGAACTGAAGCTTCAGGGTTTGACCTGTTCTCACAGTGGTGAAGTACGTTACTTCCTCAGATACATGCAGCCAGGCTGCATGAGCCAAGCTGGATGAGACCTAGACCAGAACCCAAACTGTGAGCTCCCAACGTGCATGTGCCAGGCTCTGCAGTTCAGCACCCCACACAAATGCACTTGCAGCATCTTGCTTGAGAAGGCACATTGCAAGGCCCTGCCCGTTCTTCCCAGCATCTGTGCTTTGTACTACCTAAATCTGGGTGAGGATCTTCCTGCTTTTCTCCTGGCATCCATCCCCATGGGACCCCTGCACGCTGCAGTGTCCCAGCAGCACTGCCCAGCCCAGGGGCCCTTGCTTGTGGAGCTATTTTAAGGCAGCTGAGGGACCGGGTGGGTTGTTCCGCGGCTCAGCGGCACTTGCTGGGACATGTTGGGTGCTGTGATGGGATCTCCCAGTCAGCTGCTCCCCAGCCTGGATTCTCAGTGGAAGCAGGGAGTGTCCCAGTGTTTTACTCCTAATAAAGGACTTTTCCCTGCCGAAATCCTCAGAGGAGCAGGAATAGGGAAGGAAGCTCTGTGTGAAACCCATTTCTGCTTCACGTCAGGAGCTGCAGGCCATCCAAGCCGTGTGAGCTGCCTCTCCCAGCAGCCCTTCTCCAAAGGAAGGGGTTTCCTTGCCTTGGCCATGAGGCAGGGCTGGATCAGGGCTTGTCCATCGGCTGCTGCTGCCCTGCCTGTCTCCTGCTGCTCTGAATCAGCGTGCTCTTCCCCTGTAAAATAACCTCTGGCTGGCTTGGCTGCAGCGGTGCCCGGCTGGGTGGTGAGCAGCTTTCTCAGTGTGGTTGCAAGGTCTGCGTCAGCCAAGGTGCCTGTGTGTGACTACCTGGGCCAACAGGTCTGTGGTCTGCCAGGAAGGACCTGCAGCAGGTCCCTATGGTTTGTGCTTGCCCTGCAAGCTGGAGATCGATGCTCAGGTGCTCAGTACAGCACAGGTATGGAAAGGCTCTCCTTGCCTAGCCTGAAGAAATGAGGACTAGAGCAGGCAGAGGTCCCAGAGCTCCTCTGGAGGTGGTGCAGACCCCACTTGCTCTCAGCACCCAGCTCATATGCATCCCGTGTGGGGCTGTGGCAGCCAGGTCCAGGCAGCACTGGGCAGGCAGTGTGCCGTGCAGTGCCGGCTTCTCCTGCCATCTGACCAGGCAGCTCTGCTCCGGATTTTCTCTCTCTCAGCTCATATCGCGGCAGTCCTCAGAGTGTGATAGAGCACAGGCTTCCCGCTCCCTCATCTGCGCTCAGATCACGGCTCAGCGCTGGTCCCTGCAAACCCCTCCCTCCGCCTCGGCTGTGCCGGGGGCTGCGGGGTGTCCTTCCCCATCGCCCCGCTGCCCCCTCGGCACCCGCTGCATCAGCTCGCAGTGCTCGGAGGATGAAGAAGGTGGAGCAAGGTAAGATGAGCTGCCCCTAACCTCCTCCTGCTATAAATAGCCGCGTCACCCAAGCATCGTCTGGGAGCGATGTGAGCGCGTCCGGGCTCCCGCAGACCTGCCTGTGTTGCAGGCACACCTCGCACTTGGTCAGGAGGGCTGCGGCCGGTGGCACGGAGCGTGTCATCGCATTAGCACACCACGGGACACCGCTCAGGTTATGCACAGCTTAATCCCGTCTGGCAGCCGCCGAGGCTGGCGTCCTGTGGCTGGGTCAGGCGTGCCCGCACCTCGCTGGCAGCGGCACTGACACAGCTTGCATGGGAAACCTTCCTCCTGCGGTAGAGCTTCAGCAGCTTTGCCCTCGGCTCTGGCCGAGCCGTGCCCGGGTGCTGGCATGGATGAGGCAGGGCAAGGAGGTGTCTGGTGTGTGTGTCAGTCTCTGGGCAGAGCTTTGGTAGGGAAGGGGAAGGCAGCTGTTCCATAGGGAATAACCAGGTCAGGGAGAGAAAAGTGGGGTTTGTGGTGCTGGTGCGGCACCTGTGCAGCTCTTGAGTGCTTCCTCACTCCATCCAAGCTGTGTTGGAGGTTGGGGTTGATCAGGAAAATCATGGTCCTCTATTTATTCCGGCTGTTGGCAGAGATGCGGTTCTTGGGGTAAGCTGTGTCTTTGGAGGGAGTTTTGCCGACAGCACCAACATATCCCCCACCCCTTGACCTTCCGCCAATGTGGGAGCCAAGCAGCTTACGTGAGCCGTGGGCATACAAATTGAAACACAGCCATCTTCTCAGCAAGGAAGCCCTCCTTCATCTGGTGGCGGATGCTAAGGCACGAAAGGGGATGATGCCCAGCTCACAGCCTTTTATTCAGTAAGCAAACCCATCCCTTCATACACCCACAGATGCTACTTGAGGGGACTTGCACCATTGTCCCACCATCTGTCCCAGTTGCCACCCTGGGAGAGGAGTGGGTTGGACCTGATCCTTCCCCTTTGGGATGGGAGATGCCTGACAGTGCTGGCCAGGGAGAGCTGAGGATGAGCGTGGATGTTCTCCCTTCCCCTGCTTCTGAGAAAAGGAAAGTCACTGCCTGCATAGTGAGTTATGTGGTGATGACTGCTTGTGATGGGTTACATATAAAATCCCTTGCATCCCTGAGGATGCTACCAGTTGAAAGCTTTTATGGCATTTTAAAAATAGCCACAGGGGGAGAGAGAATGAGAAGATGGATAGGTAGGTGGATCCCTAATAAGGAGAGGAGAGGAAACAGCTCGAGAGGGAATGGAAAGACTTTAGTGAACGGCATGTGAGTGATTACTGAGGGAGGGGGTGGTGTGGTCATACTGAGCTGCGTGCCCAGCGGGAATGGGGAACCCTATAAAAAGCCTGGCTGTGAGATATGCTTCTTGCACGTGTGGGGAGAGGGATGGGGCGAGCATCAGCTCTGTCTGTCTCTCCTGTGGGCGCTCGCTGTGTTCTACAAGTAGCCGTTAAAAATAATCCCTGACTCTTGGATGCCTGGGCTGGGCTGGCTGCTTCTGCTATTGCGTGATTCCCCAAACAGCTCCAGGCTCATCTGTGCTCCATTCCTGCCTCTGGGCTCTGGCTGACAACTCTGCCTGGGAGCTGATGGATGAGGTTGGTCCTGGCCCTGGCTTTTCCCAAGGTGGCCTTTCCCCACCTGGGCTGTGCTCCAGGAAGGATGCTGAGAGCTGCCTCTCTGCTCTGGCTTCTGGCTTCCTGCTGCCTGACAGCTTGCAGCACCTGGGGGCAGGATCTGGTGATGGGGCTGTGGCTGGATGAGGATGCAGTTCCCCAGCGCCTGGCTGGAGTAGTGGTAGCAGGGCTGCTGGCAGGAGGTCCCTTCAGCAGGACAGCCCTGCTCTGCCTTGTGTCACTGCCAGCACAGCATCTTCCTGGTCCCGGAAAGTGGCTCCAGGCCCTCCCCTGTGCTTGTGGCAGCTCTCCCCATCACTCAGGGAAGATTACACAGAGCGTCTCCAAGAAATGCTAATTGCTTTGGCTTGTGCTTGGTACAGCAGAGCCACTGGGCACTCAGAGCTCTTAGTCAGCTTAGAGACCTGCCAGATCCTTCCTCTCCTTCCCCTGGAGAACTGGTGGAGTTCTGCTATGGCCATTGCTGATCCCCACATCCCCGGTTCTCAGCTGAGCTGCAGGCTTGCACCCAAGCTGGCCCAGAGGTCCCAAATACTCAGTGGCACAAGGCAGGATGTGCTGTCATCAGGGCATCGCAGCCTCAGGGTGAAACACCCCAAGCTCAGCCCCCGGCAGGCACAGTGCGCAGGGTCAGATGCACCCCTCCTGCTGGAGGAAGGGTGGCTGGAGGGGCAGTGGCGGTTTCGCACCCTGTGAGATGCTGCTGGTGCTGCTCTGTCCTCCCAGACCCCTCACTGGTGCTGCCCACCCCTGCTCTGCCAGAGCAATTGAAAGCTCGGTGCAGCTGGGCTTGTTTGGTGCAGGCTGCTGGGAATCATTCCTTGGCTTTGCCCCCGCTCGAACTGCAGGGAGAAAGCACTGCTAACAAGACTCCTCTGTCAGACTTGCCAGCCTGTCACATCCAGGCTGTCTCCCTCTTGCTTGCTTGTCTTTTTTTTTTTTCCCTTCCTCATAAGCTAGGCAAATACCCAGGGAAGCAGCGGCTGGGGATGGGTTATCCCTGCCCAGCTCCAGGCTGGGCAATGGTGATGCTGGAGAGTGTGTGCTGCCTGGTCCTTGCACTGGCCTCATGCAGGGAGTTACCACTCATAATGCGCTGATCTCGCTGTATGTCTCAAGCCCACAGCTTGCTTTAATGCTGTAGCGTGGGAGTCGAAGTGCAGCCACCCTCTGTGGGTGCTGAGGTCTCTACCCACCTCCTTTGCCAAACCCTGGGGCAGCCCCTCACCTGGGGAGGGTGAAGAGGTGCCTCTTACCCTGGTTGGCTTCTCTTGGCTCCAAGAAGTTTCTCACTGGTCTGAAATAACTCCTGGAGGAGCAGGAGGTGGTTCTGAGCCAGCAGCACAGCCCATGAGTGCCCATGGCCGTCCTCAAGGCAGGGATACCCCCAGCCCCTGCTCCTGCCTTGTCTGGGCTGCTGTGGGAGCATCCTGCGGCATGTGGCAGAGCAAGGGCCTGCCAACAGAGGTCATCTGCGGCTGCCCTGGCCTTCAGTCCTCGCTTGGTTGGTCAAAGGTGGCACAAAGGGTCTGGTCTGGGACATAATTCTGTTCCTTGGCAGGAAGGTTTTGGCTCATTTAAGCCAAAAGCGTGCGCAACAAAGCACATGTTCATTTTCCCTGTTGAAAGGGGACTTGTTCCCTCTGGAAAGTGCCAGCTCTGCTGGGCCTGCTGGGTGCCTGTTAATTGTCGCTAATGAGGAGCTGGGAGCTGTGGTTTTCCGAGGCTGTTGGGGACAGACCATCGGTTCAGCCTGGGAGGGACATCTCGGTGGGAAGGGAGCCGTGACCTCGGCGCGGGTGAGTTTTGCTGCGCGACTGGGTTTGTTAGTGGAGAATGCCCCAGTTCCTGTGCCTACAGCACAGGGCAGCAGCGCTTAGCCCTGTCTCCAGAGCGGAGAGCGTGAAGGGTTAAGAGGATCTCTGATGCTTACTGTACACAGATGGATTTACTTACGTGTATACATAGCAGAGAGGTGGGATGGGGAGGGCTGAACCCACCCTGTCTGGGAGGGAGGTTGAATCTCTGTGGCTGGTCCATGTCAGGAGCTGGGCAGCAGGACGTGATGCCAGGGCTTGGCTGTTTGCCTGCGGCCTGATGGTTGAAGGCTGTTCTTCCCCTGGCTCCAAAGGCTTTTAGCAGGAGACAGCTGCGTCTGCCTGCCTGCCGCTTCCCGCGCTGCAGCCCCTCTGTTTGAAGTGGGGTTTCTGGGTGTATGCAGGAGCTGAGCAGAGCAGACTGCGGGGAGGAGGAAGGGACAGGATTATGTCTGTGCCCAAACCCCTTGTCTGCTCGTAAGTTTATTGTTCTGGCTGTGCCTTGTCCTGCCGTGTCCCCAGCCTGGTTTGTCCTTGCCCAGCTCCGAGCCCTGCTTGTCACTTGCTGGCCCCATTACAGGGCTGCCCCATGTTCTTCCATCCTGGGCTCAGGATGTGGCTGGGGAGATGATTAAGCTCCCTGAGAGTGTTGTACTGTATGAGCACTGGTGCCAGGGTTTGCTTTACGGCCTGTGCTGCAGGGGGGACAGGGGTCCTCTCCCACAGGTGCCCGTTGCCTGCTGCCCTGCTCCAGCTCGTCCTGTAGCATTTCTGCTAAATACCTTGTAGTTCCTTCACCTTCCCTTTGCTAAAATGGCTGAGCTGTTCCACCCAGTGCTTTTCCCAGGAGTTTTCTCAGTTTTCCTCCTGTTGCCGTCAGGTTCCCATGTACAACCAGCCCAGCTGACCACCTCCTGCTCCCCATGTACCCTGCTCTCATCCCCATGACCTGTGGGCTGAGGCACCACTCTCTGTCTGCTGCAAGAGGCTGTTTCTGTGTTTACTATTCAGCTATCGAGAGGGCGACTCAGCAGGGGGGAGCTTCCCTCTGAGGATTTGTTATTTCATTAGAAAAAACCAGCCAAAGTGGGATGTTATTTTTCCATTCCAGCTGAGAGAGGCTGTAGTTGCTGTTTTCTGACCCAAACCCTGATGTCTGTTTTTCAGTTCTCTGCCTTAATGAAGTGGGACAGGGAAGCAAGAATGGAACATGCTTTGGCAGTGGATGCACCTTGTGTTCTCACAGTTCAAGGGCTTACAACAGTGAATTTTAGTGGTTTGGCCTCAGCCTCTTACCCTGACCTTGGGTCAGGGGTTCAGGTGAGCCCCAAGCCATGCCACAAAGTGTACTTTGCCCCTACTGCTTCCAGGGTCCTTTCACAACCAGCCATGGAGGTGCCCACTGTGTCCTGGAGGGACCTTTGCTGGGGCTGTCACAGCAGTGCCAACAGACAGCATCTCGGTGGTGCACTCAGTGCACACCCTGGGTCACCTTGCTGAAGGTCATCTCAAGGTTGGCACCCTCAAGGCAGCTTTCTTCCATAACACCCGTACTTCCCCATCCCATCACTCCCTCCTGCCCCTAGCCTTTACCCTATGACTTTAAACTGTTTCCCTTTCCTTCTTTTTTTGTCCACCACTTTCCTTTTTCTCTGTTTCTCTGTCAGCTTTGTTCACTCTGCTGTGTATCGGGGTTGCCATGGCGACTGCCAGAGCATCTCTCTGCATCCCAGACTAGTGGTCCTGCACTTGCCCTGGCCATGATCACAGTGTCCAGGTGCCACCTCCTCCCAGGGATGGGGGTCCCTGGGACCATCCCTGTGACACATCCTGGGGTCTGGGGAGACGATGGATCAGGACATGGGGTGGCCTCACCAGGTCAGGATGGGGTTGTGCAGCAGCTTGTGCAGGGGGCTGGGAGGGGAGCTGGCAGGGCTGGCTGCATGGCACTGCTTCATTCTCCTCTTGCTGCCAGAACTGTTCATCTTCAATAAATGTTGGGGTTTTTAGTGTGCAAATGCTACTTAAGGAAAACGGAGGAGCTGCTGCAGCACAAGCAGTCCCTTTGGGTTTAATGTGCAAGACAACCTGCCAGCAGAGCAATATAAGATTGTATAAATATGAGCTGTTCCCCATTGCAGGACATGGGCTTATTCCCAAGAACAAGAGCAAAGATGCACGTTTTTCCATCCTAGGAGCCATGCTCCTTCTTCTTTCGATTATCATTACCTGTAACCATGCCAATGACTGCAGTGACTTGACCTTGCCTTGGCCAGGCTCAGGGCTTGCAAACCTCCCTTTGTCTTTGGGCAAAGCATTGTCTGGATCCCAGATCCAGCCTTTGCCTGGGACTAAGGCTGCTAGTGGGGACTTGGAGGCATCCCCTGGCCGTGGCCTGGTGCTGGAGGACACAAGTGGAGTGTGGCTTGGAGGCAGAGCGTGGCTTGTGGCCTTCTGGTGCTGACAACAGTGTTATCTCTTGAGTATTTGTCAGAGCTGCTGTGCCCCTTTCATGAGATAATTAGGATGACATGTTATTAGCTGATTAGTGGGGAAACATATATTTACTGAGGATTTATTCTGGAAGCAACATTAATCTCCTGTATAGTTGCTAAACCCCCATAAATAATCTGATTTTGATAATCAATTGCTATCACAGCCCCCCCATAAATCTTAATTAAATGCACATTTAATTCACATAAAGTTGCCAAATTTGCTTGTACATTTCTGTCCTGCTGTTTGCCTCAGGCAGATGTCTGTGTATGTGCAAGCTGAAGTCTGTTTATCAGGCAGCCTGAAACCAGAATATGGTTTGCCAAGGCGGAGCAGTAACAGCAACACTTCTCTCCCGTGGCCCCACATGGAGATCCCAGCACATCCCTGCTTCCTGCTGCTAGAGCTGCTCAAACACAAGTGCTTTGCTCAAACACAGTCGCTGTGCAGGGTCCTGCCCTGGCTGTTGGCTGTGCTGGGGCTTATAGGGATGCACTGGATGTGATCCTGTGTAACCTGCTCGTGGTGGCCCTGCCTCGGCAGGGGGTTGGACTGGGTGATCTCCAGAGGCCTCTTCCAACCATAATGATTGTGTGAGGGCAGCAGAAGCAACTGTAGGAGACTGCACCAGGAGAAACCCGGCTTGCCCAAGGCACACACACGGGTGTGCTCATGGAGGGGCAGGGAGGAGAGATGTGATTGCCAAAACCCATGCAGAGGCTTTCAACAGCGCTGGCCTGGCGTGGGAGCTGAGGTCCTGCTGGGCTTGGTTGAGTCCTGACCACCCTTGGCCCAGCAGCAGCGACTTCAAGCCTTAGTGCTGGTGGATGGGTCGGCGGGGAAAGAACTGGGGACACGCAGGGAGAAGGTGACTGGCTGATTCCAGTCATCAGCTGGGCTCTGTGTGTTGTAGGGACCACATTAGTAGTGTGCACCCCAGGGAGGGCTGGGCTTCTTGTGGCAGGGCTCTGGAGGTGCTGGTGATGCGGATCCATGCTGGGGGACCTGGCAGGAGCGTGGGAGGCCTCCCACTGCCTTTCATGATGTGGGGTTTCATCCATCATGTGCACTTCTTGGGTACTGAGCCCCATAGCTACAGGGACTGATGCTGTTTGGGGTGCAGTACCTCCATCCGTGCTGCCTTTGCCGAGAGCGTCAGCTTGGGCTGTGATGACCTTGGTGATGGGGGCTGCACTAGGGGAGCCATAAAAGAAACGATGAAGCTGTTTGAATTGCTGGGAAGATGTCTCTATGAAGATCTCCTCCTGAGCCTGGCTGGAGCCCAGCCTGCTAATTATTGTGGTAGAGGAAATACACAAACATACAGATGGCAAGGAGAACAAAAACTGCTGTCTTTTAATATCGAAACTCAGTTTCCATCCAACTGAAACCGACACACGGCAGAAGCTAAACACTAACAGCTTTGGGTGAGCACCTCAGCAGCCCGTGCAGGATCTCTTGGGGCTGTGGCAGAGCATAGAGTGGGATCTGCCTTTCCCAGGGCAGAGGATGGACGGGAGCCCATGGCAGCTGCTGGTGGAGGAGCGGGGAAGCCAGGCCGTGGTGGTGGCTGGCTGTGCATACCTGTGTGAGTGCACACCTGTGTGATAGGAGCCAGCCATGGGCAGGGCTTCAGCTGCCGAGAGCCCCAGAGTGACTCTGCACCAGGGGTGACCTGTGACTACTCTGTCCCAGGGACTCCTTAGTGAATCCCTGCATTGCAGAGGAAGTTCCTTCTTCTCAACCCACCTTTAATCTCTGCGGGGTGGCTCGGAGCCTCACATGTGGTTGTCTCCACTGTCACTGTGGTTGGCTGGCTGCCCATCATGCTCAAGGGTGCTGCTAATAGGGGAGCATCCTCTCGGGGGCATCTTTCTGTTGACCCTTGCAGTGCCCAGGGGCTGTGCTCTTCATAACTTGTACAAGATGCACTCTTGCACAGGGTTTTACCCTAACATAGGCATTGAGGATGGGACTGGTGAGCCAATGACAACCAGCACAAGGTGTTTCCTAACACCATCCTGAGGAGCCTGTGTGTCAGTGTCTGCCTGTCCTGCAGTGCTTGCGGTGCCTGTAACTTGCTGGGGGCCATAGGGCTCCCTGGCATGGTGCTGTACCCCACTGCCTGCACAGCCCTGGTGCCTGCTGTGCTCCCCTCTGCCACCTGTGCATGGCCAGATGAGCTCCGTAGGGGGTGGGCCCAATCTTTTTATGGCCACTTAAAGGTTCCATTTGGTACCTTTAACAGAATTAGAGCGGGATCACAGTAGCTTAAGAAAAGCAGTAAACACCCTCTGTGCTGTGTGGTACTTGGCTGCAGGGACCTGTTGTGGGATGGTCTGTGTGAGTTGGCTGCAGGAGTCTGTTTTGTGTCTTCCAGCAGTGTTTGCAGGCAGTAGGATGGTTCAGCAGGGCTCCAAGGGGATGTGGCAGTGCTCTCCATGCTGCAGCCCTGGGCTGTGTTGCCCCCCTCCAACGAGCACAGCTGATGAGATCCCAGTTGTTTTAGAAAGCACCTTCCCAGGATATCAGAGTGGATACAGGAATTTGGAGCCTGCTGGGGAAGCTCCTGATGGTGTCCTGCCCCCAGCCCCGAGCTGTAATTCATCCCCTGGAATGGGCCTGGCTGGGGTCGGCTGGTCTTGAGCCTCCTGTCCCTCTGAGCACGCGTTGATAGCATCGAGACTGCTCTGTAACATATCCCCCTTCCATGCATCCTATTTATGGGGAGATTGTCCCCTCTGTGACGCCGGGGCTTGCTTTGCCAGCTGTCACCTCCAGTCCAAATTCCCATTTCATTGCATTAATATCTATACAGTGTCTCTGGATGGAGATTTGATTTCAGATACCTCCCTGGAGTAGAAGGAGTTAAAAATAGCAAATCCAACACCCCTCATTCCCTGGCGATGACGCAGTCTCTCAGGTTGGAGTTACAATGCTAACATGAATGTGGTTTAAAATAAAACAAGTGAGTGCACTGCACTCTGTAGAATAGGAGAACAAGCTCCAGTGGCATGGAGTCGTCCTCTGGTCTTCTAACCTCTGCCTGCAAAAGGCAAGAATTCCTCTTCCTTGCAGTGCTCGTATTGGCCAGATAAATGATGCTATGCGCAGAGTGATTAGTGGAGTAATACAGGAGGTATTCAGCCCATCAGGGAATCAACTGATTGCAGAAGAAACCAGAAAGAAATTAGCTCAGTGCATTATGGTTTGGGCTGTCTTTGTAGAGCATCACACACAGACCACCTTGCCAAGTATCGGCTGGATGGAGTGATGGGGCCAGAGAGGTGCTGGGCTCAGCAGCACTGCGCTGGGTGCAGGCTGACCCCATGGATCCTCTCCAGAAGTAGATACCGGGCTATGCAAGCAACAGTCTGCTGCAAGGTGGCGGGTTGCCAGCCTGGCTCCATCTCTTCTAACAGGGCTGTTTCTCTGATCTGGCATAGAAAATCCTAAATCCCCACATTTTTCACTCTCCAGACACTGCCCTAGTTTAAAAATGCTGGCTCCTGGCTTGCTTTGTAACATTTTAAATATAGCATCCTTTATGTTATTGATGCATGTACCATAAGTTTTGAAAACTGCAACGAAATCCATTGGGCTTGTGGGTGGAGGTTAAAGGGAAAAAGCATTTCCATACGGGAAGCCGCAAATACAAAACACAGCAGCAAACAGAAAATCCTGCCATGCCTCAGCCAGGAATAAGCTCCTTTCTGTCCCGGCTGTCTCCAGCGCGCTTGTGTGCGTGTGAGGAGCGAGCCTCAGTGTTTCCATTGTGTCAGCTCCAGTCCCGGACACCCTGGCACTGACTCCACAGCCCCCTCCAAGGCCCAGCGGGAGAAGCCACCGTGTCGGAGCCCATCTGACAGCTCCTTTGCCCTCTCCTTTCCTCAGAAAGCCCCGTTGCTGCTTTTGGTTTTGGGGGTTTTTGTTGGTTTGGGGGTGGTTTTGTTGGTTGGGATGGATCCCTCCTGCTGAAGCTCACCCAGGCTGCTGCATCCCTGGCTGCTGGCCACGGGTGGGCTTTGGCAGGGAGGAGAGAGTCCCCCTGTGCTCCTACGCAGCGCTGCCTGCATCCCAGCACTGAACACAGACTCTATTGAGCAGGGAATCTGGCCTCGGCAAAATGATGAGCTAATGGTTTTCATCTCCTGGCCGGGACCTCAAGTTTAGTCTCTTCTGCCGTGCACATCTGGCACCCCTTGACTCCAGGACCCAAAGGCATCCTCTTGCATGGACCCTTGAAAGCTGTCCAGCCTGGTTAGAGCAGGAAATAGCATCGTGTGGGCTGGGGCTGGGTCCAGCCCCCAGCCAAGGCGTGCTCTCCCTGTGTTCTCGCTGTGTGAGCTGTTTGTAGCTCACCCACTTGTCACGCATCATGAATAAGATCTGGGGGAGGAGATGGGCTCTGGCCAGTGCCTGGCTGCCTCCCTTGAGACCACCCAGGTCCCTTCCCCAGCCAGCATCACCCCAGGGGAGCAACGGGAGAGGCTGGAGTGGCCCAAAGCTCCTGCTGGGGGTGGCAGTCCTGGTTTGACCCCACACGTGGAGGATGTGTGGGATGCAGTGGCCATGTGTACTGAGGGAGGGGAATGCCACAGGATGCTGGAGGAGGGGATGTAGAGAAAGCTTTTGTATTTGCTCTGCAGCATCTCACTGCAGTGGAGATTCAGGGCTGAGGCTGTGTCACCCCGTGGGGCACACATGCACTGGGGATGGCAGGGTCCAGCAGCAAGGCAGGAGGCTGCTACAGAGGTGTCCTCCATGGAATGTGGCCTGAGGTGGCTGTCCTGCACCTGGATCTGAGAGGGCCACCAGGAGCAGCCATGTATCTCTGTGACTGCTCAGGTTGGGTTTGTGCTCGCCCAGCTCCCTGTCCCAGGGTAGTCCCCAGCCTTGCTTTGGGCCGCAGGCAGTGCTCAAGCCGTGGATGTGTGATGTGTCTGTGTGCAGGATGCACTCATCTGCCTCGCACGCCCTCGCTCATACACAATTTAGTTGTATCTGTAACAGCTCGGGCAAGACTCTTATTAAGCTGAACCAGATGTAAGGATGAAATCCCATCTTCAGCCTCTCAGCAGGGATCCCTCCTCGCCTGCCTCAAATAAACCTTTCTGCAGCTCAAAATGCTGATCTCGGAGAGTGCTGCGCATCTGCTGGCGAGGCAGCGGCTGGTGGGAGCGGTGGCAAGCGCTGTCGGCAGGAGCAGCCCCGGCTGCGTGTGGCAGGCAGGGGATGCCTCTGGCTGTGGGTCGGGGCTGGGATGCTGCAGAGAGCTGCGAGAGGGCAGGAGTGTGTTTGCTGGCTCTCACCATGTCCCTTGTCACTGGTGTAAAAGGGGAGTTTGTGCAGTGCTGTAGAAGCCTGGTATTGTCTCTCCTGGAAGGAGCCATGAGGCTCTGGGTCTGAAGGGCTGTGACCCCCTCAGTGCAGGGCTGGGATGCACAGCACGAAGCCAGGGGCTCTCCGCAGCTCCTTGCTGGCTCCGGTATCCCTGCATCACCCTGGGCTTTGCTCCTGCTGCTTATTGCTTCATCAGACCTTCTAAATTGAGGCTGACCCTCTGAATCAAGAGGCAATCCCTCAAGAAGGACCTGTTCTGGCTTTCTGGGCCCAGATCCAACATCTTAGCTGATCTGAGTAAGGACCGGATCGCAGGTATGCAGATGTCTGCTTGGGGCATCCAAGTGCATGTGTTCACCGTGTTGGTAGCACGCCTCTGTCATCATCTCCTGAGGTGAGAGAGAAGAGCTCTGGGCAGTGCGTATGCTCTGGGTTCATCCCCTGGGGATGCCTGCTTGCTATCTGCATCCTCCATCTCTCCTTCAGCTCACGCACACATGCCCCTCGCATGCTCTCCCCCATGGCTTCACTGCTCTGTTTTTCTTGAAAGCAAAGCAAATCAATAGTTGTCTGCACTCCCAGGCAGCTCCACACAGCTCCCCAGCCCTACACCATGCACCAAAACCACGACCCAAGCTTGGGCTGAAAGTGCCTCTTGTGCCTGGGACCTCAGTGTGGCTGTGCGGAGCTCAGTGGAACTGGGATCTGGTCCTAGAGTGATGCCCCAGGGCCCTGCAGGCTTGCTTGTGGGGCTGGAGCAGCTCTGATGTGGTCCCCTCAGCCCCTGCTGCACTTGATACCTGTGCCAGCCGGGCTGCTTTCCTGACCAGGCTGCACTTGTAGGGAGACCCAGCAGAGCTGGCAGCACAGTTCACCTTGTAGTCATTAGGGGATGGAGGTGCTTATCCCACATGCTGCAGGAAGCATCTCACTTCCCAACACTGCTAGTCCCAGGTCGCTGATGACTTCATAGCACTACAGTGGATCTGGATAGCATTTGGACAGGCAAATACTGGGGAGCTGCATCACCAGGGAGTGATCCTGCTCACCTCAGAAGTATGCTTGGCACTGCAATGGTCCTTGCTGGTGCCCCACTGAACCTGTGCTCTGGCAACCAAAAGCCTCAGCCACCTCTGGGCATTACAGCCAGGGCTGGCCATGCGGTGTCTGCTGCTTCCCAGCTTCACTATGGGGAAGCTTCCCCTTCACCGGGCTGTTTTGGGACTCCTTCAGGACCCAGATCTTGTGTCAGAGCTCCAGGGCTGTGAATAGCTAATGTCCTTGCAATGGTTTTAAGAGAAAGAAGGAAAGTAGCTGCCTGGCTTGCAGAGGTGAGGAGCATCCTTGCTCCTGCTGGGGAGTGGGCAGAGGAGGATGCTCACGGCTGTCCCGATGGAGCCACCTCAGAGCAGGACCCAGGACTCTGGCTCCTGGAATTGCCATGCTGTCCCCTTCTGTTTCAGCATCACTCCTTGCTCCGGGCTCACCGCAGCTCCTGCCCTGGGCAGCCATGCATTTCAGCCATTAATTAAAATGCAATCTACCTTTTCTCTTCCTGTCCCCGAGACACCAAGAACTGCTGAAAATATTCTCAGGGATAATAGGGAGGGGAATTAAATGGGAGCTGTGAAATTCGAGCTTTGCCTTTTGGAGATTTATTGCAATTCCTAGAGCCTGCGGTTCCCTGTTGAGTGCTACATCTCCAGCCCCGCGCTGGGTGGAAACACTATGCCTGCCTGTGAGACTGGGCACGCCGTTGAGATGAACATGCAGCTGCGGCACGGTCAGCCTCAGTGCAGATATGGTGCACCAGGTGCTGCGGGATCTCTTTTCCATGAGCCACTGCAGGGGCTGAACTCCCCATCTCTGCCCTATGTGGTTATTTGCAACACGCGGTGTCAGCTCTAAGATGCAGCCTGAGGTCCCTATGGGACAGGCACTCTGGGTGTGATGCTGCATGGTGCGATGAGAACATTATTGCTTATGGAGGGCAGTGCTGGCGGGCAATTCCAAGAGGATTTTGCCTGTAGCTCTGAGCACTGTGTGCAGGAGGCTGACTGTGGAAGGAGCAGCCCCAACCCTTGCCCTGCCTGTGAGGGGGATGCTGGATGCACAGCCTTCCTTCTCCCACATCTCCCAGGCCTTCCATCCCTCCTGCAAATTGCTGCTGGGAAAGGAGCATGTGCAAAGGGTCTGAGCAAAGGGAGCACGGTGGCAGGGGTCTGAGTGTCCCACAGGTGCTCAGAGAGATGAAATGGGAGGAACTGCCTGGTGCTGTCTGTTAATCATTGCAAAAAATACCCAGGTCTCGGCTGCATCCCACTTAGGGAGCAGATTGGGCCTGGCATGGAGAGGCAGCATCCACCCTGCCTTGGGGGTCCTGCTCACACCCAGTCTGGGGGTCTGTGTAGCCCAGAGCTCTGCTGGAAGGGGCTTCCATGATGCCTGCAGACAGGCAAATGCGCTAGCACCAGGCATCCTGCCTGTGACTGCAGTTCAAGGAGATCTTGTTGCCATGACAAGCTGTACAAGTGTTATCTGAGAAAAAAGACCCTGGCAGCACTTGCTGGCGATGGGGGGATGCAGACGGTGCAGAGGGCACGTACATAGATACCATGCCAGCCATGCAGATGTGTGGCTGCAAGAGCAAGGTGTTCACCCGCACACACTGAACTCCTAACATGCATTACCTTCCAGTGTTACACCCCCAAGACCTGCTGCCTTGCTCCAGCCCCCTCCTGAGCTCTGTGCTCCTCAAGCTCCCACACACAGGGGTGCACAGACATAGTCCTGGTCCCTCACTGTTCTCTAGTCCGTGTGCAGCCATCCCAGGAAAGGGAGGATGTTACTGCAGCTCTTGAGAGGTGCCAGCCCTGTGCTGCAGTGATTGCATGGCAGTACAGGCTTGTGCCCCTCAAGCCCTCCCCTTCTTCCTTTATTCAGTAGCAGGGGCTGGTGAGTGAAGATTAAACTCTAAAGGATGGTTCTGCTGTTAAATACCCCAGTGCCAGGACTGGGTGCTGCTGCTGGGGTGAGAGCATCAGCAGTGAGGGGTGCAGCCCAGCTCCGGGCACACGCCCCATGGCACAGAGCAGCGTGGGGCTGGGAATGCCCTTTAGCCTGTGGCAGGGTGCTTGTCCTCCTTTACCTGGAGAGTGGCAAAAGGACCTGTTTCCTGGATGGTGCTCTGGGCATGACTGCTGCAGCCCTGAGGATGCCATGCACAGGTCTGTTCCTTGTGGTGCTCCCTGCCTGCTACCAGGCAGGATGGCTGGGGTTGTCGGCACAATGTGCTCCCTGCCTCGCCAGCCCAGGGCGTAGCTGTCAGGCTGGGGAGGTTTGTGAGCACTACACAAGGCTTCCCGTTGTCCCGCTGCTGTGCGCTGAGGTCTCCACGTCTGCCTGCAGCTGCAAGAGCTCAGAGAGCAGCTCCTTCCTCGAGAATCTGTAAGGATCACAACTGCCTTCAGCAAAGCAGGGACGCGCGGGGCCCTGGATGCACCAGGGGAGGTACAACTGCTGCAGCCCAGCTGGCAGCGGGGTCTTGGGTTTCCCCTGTTGCAGCCCTGCCTGCTCCAGGGAAGCAAACATCCTGCGGGCAGGCAGGGCAGCAGCCGGCAGCGGGGTCAGCGCGGGGAGACAATCACTGCTTCCTCAGTGCTCGCGCTGGGAGAACAGTTTCCATGAACGCAGCCAGCAGCAAACTCTGCTCCATGGGCAGGGCCCTCGCTGGTCACTGCTGCAGCTTTTCCCCTCCTGCCTTCTAGCCTCTTTCTCTCCTCCTTCTTTCCTTCCCTCTTTACCCTTGTCCTTTCTCTCTCCCTGTGTTTTTCTGATCTCCTTTCATACCAGCAGCAGTGTGTGTCCTCCCACGGTCCAGCTCCCACCCCAGCACATGGTTCTGCCATGCCTTTGCTGTTAGCACGAGGCTTTGGCACCCATTTGAGCACCTTCCCACGCCGCTGGCCAACCACAGCAACTGCCACCACTTGAGGCTGTGTGACAGTGACAGTTTGCTGCCTCCTACCAGTTCCAGCTTGACATGAGCTCTGGGGAACTCCCCAGCATGGGGGAAGCCCACTAGCACTGGCTGCTTTGCTTCCCAGGATGGTGCTGGGAGCATGGGGAGCAAAGCAATAGGAGAGCCTGGTTGTGCCCCCTCCATCCCTCTGCATGGGTGACACTGCCCATGTGGTGCAAAGCACAGTGCTGTCAGCTCTCTGTGCTGTGCTCACAGCCCTGTCCCTCAGCCTTCCCTCCTGTCATCCCACCAAGGCAGGGCCTGAGCCTTTGAGCATCCCAAGGCAAGGTTCAAACCCACAGTGAGCACCAGGATACAGGGACGGAGCAGGACGAGGGTGCATTTGAGCTCCTTGAGTCTGATGCAGGGTTTCTCTGGCTGCCAGCCCTCCTAGGAGAGGTTGTGGAGCATAGATGAGCAGGGCAGTGGCACATAGGGAGCAGTGAGGGTGCTGCAGGGTGGGAGCATGGGGCTGGCACCTCTGCCCTGCACCCTTGACCTATTTCTGCACAGAAAGGGCTTGCACAGACATTAGCTGCAGTTATTCTCTGTGATACCCAGCCATGCTCGTTCAGGTCTTCCCTGCGATACCCAGCTAAAGAGGACTCTTCCCTGTCCCGTGTGATGCCAGATGCATCCCTACCCCAGCATCCCCACCCCAGCATCCCCATCCCAGCGCTGTCCTGCTGCTGCAGCCTCTCCCGCACTGGCTCTGCTGCTCAGCTCCAGTGGCTGCCATCCTCGCGGCACCCACGCTTTGTCTGTGTCCTGTGTCACGCCAGGGAAGGTGATGTGGTGCAGGAGTGACAGCAGTGAGGGGCAGGGGGACAGCATGAAGCAGGTGGAAGCGGTAATTGGTTATGATCTAATTAGGGAAGCCAAGGGCTCGATTAGGAGCTGTGGCTCGGTGGAGGGGTTTTAGCTGTAAGTCGCAGACGGCTCTGCTTAGGAGCTGCGATGGCAGAGGAGAGGCTGGCATGGACTTGCCAGGGGCTTGTAATCCTGCCTGCACGATGCTCAGTGCTGGTTAATGGGACTGTTTCCTCATGGCTTGGACATACCTCAGTGCCTGGTCTGCGTAATGAGGGTGGTCCCCATTGCTCCCAGCCACACTGCCTCACTCCCTGCCAGTACCCATCACAGCCCACTGCTGTGCTGCACATGTGGGGACAGCAACAGATGCAATGCAAACATCAGGAGAAGCAGCTGGAGCCACTCCAAGCTCAAACTGTCCCGCAGCAGAGCCATGGTACCTGCCCTCAGCCCATGCCTTTATTGGAAGCACCCAACCTGCCCCAGTTTAAAACCATAAATATTGGGTAAGGAACCGTGTGACATTTCTGGCTTTTCCTTAAGGGAAAGGTCAGAACAGAAAACGTTTTGACCAACAGTAAATACGTAATTTTCTCCTTGATCAAAATGACTTTTATCTGCGGAAGCTGGATGGAAAGCAGTGGCCAGCTGCCTGAGCAGCGCCGTGGCCTTGCAGATGTCACAGCACATGTCAGATGTGCCCCTGGAGCTGAGCATCCTGACTGCTGGCCCCTTCCTTTATCTCAGGGGTGATTTTGCTGATCGTGCAGCTGGGCCATCAGCACTGGCGTGGCAGGGTGCACGTGTCCACATTGTGTCCCCAACCCACCTACCCACTGCCAGCAGCCCCCAGCACCTTTCCCCATTGTCACCACCACAGCCTGGCACCCACACAGCTGGAGCAGGCTCATTCCCACATGTCAGGGTTGGAGGCAGCCCCACAGGATGCCTGGCTGCAGCAGCTCTTCCACACCTGCCTGTAGCACCCGCATCATTTGGCTCCAATCCCATCTTTCCCTTCCTCCCCAAGGGGTTCTTATGGCTGTGGCCGAGCTGTTTGGCTGCTGCAGGACAGGAGGCAGGAGCCCTCAGGCCTGCTGCTGATGAGAAACCCATATCCCACGGCTGCTGGAGCTCCCACCCTTCCTCCCGGCCACCCTTGGGGCACAGCACAGCTCCTGAAGGGGAAATCCTTGCCCTTGCCCTTGGGGCTCGGAGTTGGCTGGGTCACCCTGCATCCCTGCTGCAGCAGGGGGATTTGGGGGGCTGGCTCCCAGCACCTCTTTCTCCCTGCATCCCAGTGGGGTTTCTTTTGCACCCCCTCACTCTCCACCCGCAGCCCAGCACACTGTGTCCCATCAGCCGTGCTTCAACCCAGCCTCTCCTTCAGCCTCCAGTGCTTCCAGCAAAATTCCTTTCTGGCCAGTCATTGCCGCCCCTCGGCCTCGACGCCTCCGGGGCCGGCACAAACTGATGGGGCTGGGCTTCCTCTTCCTGAGCTGCTGCAGCCCCCGCCATGCTCCCAGCCTGCTCCTCGCCTTCGACCATTGCCATGGCATCAGCCTTCCCTAGGGACACGAGGGCACAGGGTCTGCCTGCCCAGCCCACCTCGGTGCCCAGCGGGGTGCCCGGCTTCTATCGTCCCTGCCAGAAGAGCCACATCCCATGCATGGCACCCCTGTGCATGGGGATGAGGGTGAGAGGATGATTCACAACCCCACTTAGAGCAGGGGATGCGCAGAGAATGACTGTGGTCAATTGCTCACTGCAGGGAGCAGGGAGAAGTGGGAGGCAGCGGCTGCTGGAAGAGGGCTCAGCCCTATGGAGGTGTGAGAACTCCTGACGGCATCATCTGCCCTGACACCCTGCTGCTGCTCTCCCTCAACCCCCGGCAGCCATCCCAACTGCCAGGCACATCCCCAGCACCCATGAAGCTGGATCCCATGCTGACACCCACAGCACCCAGCAAGGACACCTCCCCTACGTGCAGCCTGCATGCACTTGCTCACATCTCACTGCACGTGCCAGAGCTCAGCCCCCGGCACCCACCCAACTCAGCTTCCCACAGTGGCAGCACCTCTCGTTATTAATTAAAGTCTGAATGCTTTGCTCTTTCACAGTCTCCTTCACCTGTGGCTCTCCAAGCATTGTGCAAATATTAATTACCGGTAATTAATTAAATCAGGCCTCCCCATCCCCCTGTGGAGATGCTGTCTCATAAACATGCTGATAGCAAACAGGGTGTCAGGGCAGACTCTCCCAATTACCTGTTGCTAATGATGCACACTCCACCTGCAGCAGTTTCTACCTAATTGATCTTCTGGAGGGCTGATGGGCTGGGAGGAGGAGATAGGTGGGAAACCAGCAGGACCTGGTCAGATCCCAGGAAGGGATAGTGGATGGTTCTTTGTAAATGCCCCTGGGTGTCTTTCAGCTTGTGCACCTGGAAGCTTGGTCCTGGTTTGGTGTTGGTAGAGTATGGAGCTTTCTTTGGAGCCTTTCACCTGTAAGATGTTCTGGGGGCTGTGCCCTATTACTTGCATTGGTGTTTAGCTGCTATCCCTTTGTGATGGGGATCATCTCCCATCAGCCCCATCCTCCTGAAGGACTCAAAGTGTTTCAGAGGCAGTGTAAGTGTTCAGTATTCCCCCATCCTGCTGCTCCTCGGTGGAGGGCAGGCAGGAAGAGGATAGGAAGGCAAACGAGGCTGTTGACCCCCCTGAAGCAGCAGGTGGGTGCTCTGGGAATGCAGGAGGGGGATTGCCCAGGGATGTGCAGCAGGAACGTGCAGATCGCTCCCTGCAGTGTGGCTGGGAGCATCTCCTGGGCAAGGTCCCTCTTTCCGCCTGGGGGCAGAGCTCCTGCATGCTCCTAGGTGTTGCTGGGGGCACTGTCTCCCCCCTCCCAGGTCACAGGCTCCCTTGCTTACGTATGGCTGCCGCTGTCTGTCCCTAAGCCCATGCAGGGCACGGATCCTTGACCGGAGCTGCCACCGTAATCCGGATCAGTGGGAAATCTGTTGGGTGCGCAGGCAGCCCTGGCTGCACCCGCAGCAGATCAAGTACCACACAGGACATGGGGCATCCCTGCAGGAGACCAGCCCTGGGCAACCTCTTGCACTGCACCGTGGTGCACGAGTGCATTAACTGCTGAGCGAAGCCAGCTTAATTCCCACTACAAGCAATAGCAGCAGCAAACTGGGGTGAGATTAAGGCATTCTTTGGGCAGCTCCCTCGCCCCAGTGTATTCCAGCCTGCAAGGCCACTAATGCTACTTACATTATTACTGGATTATTTGGGTGTAATGAGCTTTGCCCCGCTCAGCCGTCCCCCCGCTCAGGGCTGTTGTGATGTGTAATACTTCCTGTGCAGGGCCACGAGGCGGGCAGCTGCCTGCTCACAAACAACCAGAGCCCCAGCAACACAATGCGTTAATGTTCCCAGAGCGAAATTCCAGCGTGGACCGGAGGTTAATCACAAATCAGGGAGCTTTCGGCATAATGCTGAACAAAGCTGGCAGGCGGGAGGGTGACGGTGCCTAAGCCAGGTCCTGACCCATCTCCATGGGTACAAATAGGAGTGACCATATCAGTTCTGGCTGTGCCAGTGGTGTAAGGCAGCTATAAGCATCTCTTCCATCCTGGCTCCTTTTCCTCTGCCTTCCTTCCCATCAGAGCTGCCAGTGCAGGGGCTTGGCAATGTGTTGCTATGGACACCAGGAAGTTTCCCCTGGAGACCAGAAGCCCGGAATAAGTGATGCCTGCATTTTCTGACATTGATTTTTTTTTCTCCTTCCCTTTTTTGTATTATTAATGTTTGTTTAAGTGTTGATTAATTCCAGCCTCTCGTCCCACCTCCCTCCTGCTTTCTCCTCCAGGCTTTGTGGATTGCAATGGCTGTGTCCCAGGGCTTGGCTTCTGCTTCATTCTAGGCAAGGGTGTGAGCATGGGCTGTGTGGGAGGAAGCTTCAGTGCTGTAACTCTTGCTCTGCTGGAGACCCCTATAGAAGAGATCCCCCCCCTGCTTTATCCCAGACATCCCGTTGGGATCACGCCTGGGTCTTTCCAGGCTGCTGCAGAGCTCATGGCAGCCACCACAGGAGGTCCTGCACCCCTCTTCCCAGGGATTGTGCCTCCCTGTTCCCTTTACAGGTATCCCTCATCATACTTAGGCTCCCAAAGTGATTTAGACCTACTCTGGTTAGTGTCCCTGCTGGCCTGAGCTCCAGACCTGAATCCCGTTTGTAGGCCCTCTGTTAGCACTGCAGTGCCCTTTAGTACCTTGGGTACCTCTGCTGGCCTCTGAGAGCTGCAAGAGCACGGTCAGGAGGGAAGTCCCAGCAGCTCTTGGAAGCTCCCATTGAGGAGGAGCTTTGCTGAGGGGCACACAGGAAAGACCTCAGCTTTCCTTGCAGCCCTCAGGTCGGACTGGGCAAAGCAGGATGGAGCTGGAGTGGTCAGGGAGGGTCAGCCCATTTTCCCAGTGCTGCACGTCCCCAGAGCGTGTCTCTGGGCGCTTGGCACATGGGATGAGGTTTTACTGTGAGGCAGTCTCAGTGTCACTTTGACTTTCTTTGCTTTTGAAGCCAATAATGGGCTGTTTCTGTTCCCTGCCACATGATCTGTTCCCCCCCGGTGAATGAGGAGCCTCTCTGATGAGTGATCTCCTCTGTCCTGTGTCCTTTCCTCCCTGCTCTGGAGGGAGTTCTCATACCAGGTTTCAATCAGCTGCTTCTCTTGTTCCTGGGAATGCAGTTCAGCACTAGGTCAGAAAGTCTCTGCTCCATTGAAATCCTGCCCTTCACTGCTCGAGCTGCCCAAATTGCATCTCCCTCTCTGACATCTTACACAAGCAAGTCCTTTGCTGCTTGGCCCCTGCCTGCAGCGGTTAGCATGGTGTCATCTCCTGCGAGCAGCCCGTGCATTGCAGGTGGGGCAGGGAAGGAGGAGCTGCTCTTTAAAACGTGTTCTGTGTGTCTGGGGATTGCGCTGGGGCAGCAGAAAGACCTCCTGCTCCGTACGGTTCCTCCGCTGGAGCGCGGGGTGAAGATGCCAGGCATCAGCCCTTCGTGGTGGTCTGCGGAGCTGCTGCAGGAGGTGAGAGTGGAGGTGAGACCAGCACCATCTGCAGCAGGAGGTCGGCTCTTCCCATTGCTCCAGGGACCTGTGTTCCCCTGTCCTCCCCTGTAGCCCCCAGCTCAGCACAGAGCCTGCACGCGCCACGGTGCGGCTCCGGAAGGAGCAGTGGGGCTGGGAGTGCTGCTCCTCACCGAGGAGGTGACGGTCCCACCAGCGCCAAATGCTCAATTGCTGTGGTGTTTGAAAGCTCCTTGAAAAATTACTTCTTTGTCCAGTTCTTACCCAAACAAGTGGAAGCTCCACAAAAACAACAGTTCCTTCCCGTGCTGCTGCCAAATCAGCGCTCGCTGGCCTGTGGCTGAGCAGGTCAGCAGCAAGCCAGGACTGCCTGAGAGCTGAGTGGAGCAGAGCCGCAGGGTAGCCGGTCCATGCGTTGTCCTTCTGCACTTGACTAGGAGATAGGAGAGTGTCTGTGGAGCTTTGTGCGGGTTTGGGGTGATGGTGTGGGTGACCTGGTTATCCATGCAGGTGACGTGGTTATGCACGCAGGGACAGGGAGCAGTGCCTGGGCACTTAGGGCTGCAGACCTGTGAGCCAGACACGCGTAGTGGTTCTCTTGTGGGGACAGGGAGGTCATGAATCCAGACAGGAATATGCACTCAGCCTGGAGTTCCTGTGTGCCAGCACAGGCTCTGCTGTCCTTGCTCTGAGAGATGCCTTGATGTCTGGCACTGTGTCGCAGTCACTGGAGGGCTCCTCTGCAGCCACCCGTGTGGGGTCAGTGCATGTCCCGAGTGCTGACAGACCCTTCCTCTCTCTCGCTTCTCTCCTTTCGGCCAGCAGTTCCCTATCAGCAGAACTCCTACACCCCTGGGAGCAGCTCCACCGTCATCCAGTGCTACCGCTGCGGGGACACCTGCAAGGGCGAGGTGGTGCGAGTGCAGAGCAACCACTTCCACATCCGCTGCTTCACCTGCCAAGGTAGGAGGGTGCTGCCCCAGAAGCTGCTTCCCCCCCAGCCCTGGGTGCAGCCTGGAAGGCAGAAGGCTGGGGGCAGACATACCTGGACCACTGGGATGTGGTCACATACCCAGGGGTGGCCATGGCTTGGTGCAGGAGGGGAGGTAATGGCATGGGGTTGCAGGGGTGCAGGCAGTGTCCCTGTGTGATGGCAGAGCCCCTGGGAACAGGGGTGACCAAAACCTGGACACCATCACTGCCCTCGAGCTACCTGAATGTCAACAGCCCACACTGTGCCATTCCCAAACGTTCCCACAGCCCATCTGGGATCTGGGGGTCCCTGTGTCCTTCAGCCTCCTGCCCCCATGTCAGGAGGAGGAGGAGGTGATTCCAGCCTGGCTGAGAGGTAGCAAGGTGAGGGAGATGCCCTGAGTGGCTCCTGATGGGGCTGGGGGTGGGTGATGGATCACTGCCACTCGCACATGGGATGCGACCGAGGCGCTGTGGGATGCAGATTGCTGCAGCAGGGACACCGCAGCCCCCAGGGGCTGGCAGATAGAGAGGCTGCTTGAATCCTCCCTGTGCACAGGAGCTGCAGAGCTGTAAAAGCCAACGGCCCAGAGCTGATGCTGAAGGGCTCCTTAGCGTGTTTATTAAAGCAGCAGCTCTCAACCAGGCCAGTATCTGCTTCTGTAGGTTGTAAAGCATCCCATTACCAGGGCTCTGGGCTTCCAAGATCTCAGCACTTTGTGCTAAGCAGGACATAAATCCCCATCCCCTTGGTCATGCTTTGCTGCTCCTCTCTGGGGAGCAGGAGGTTTGGCTGGAGGGGACTCTTCCCCAGGGCTGTCCCCTCAGGTCTCTAGGAGGAGTGTGGGTCCCAGGTTGCCCTTGGGGCTGCCCCATGTCGCAGGGGCTTTGCTAAGCCCCTTACCCCTTCCCAGCTTGGACAGGAGGGATAAAGCAGGAGCTGCGCATCCAGACAAAGAGCTCAGACAGCCTCCGGCTTCAAAGGGTCCAGGAGCCAGCAGGGAGAGCTTGGCAGCACTCGCTGCCCGATTTCCAAGTAAAAGGGAATACATAATGAGAGGAAATCCTCCTGTCTCACCTTCGCTCACAGCTCTTACCCCGCTGCCACCTCCGGCTGCTGCCAGCTCCCTCGCCAGCCCCACGGCTTGTTCCTGACATGTCCCTGGGAGCCTGGCATGGCTGGTGCAGCCCCTGGGGAAGTGTTATGGCTCCCAGAGCACACAGGGCCCAGACCTGCCTCGTTTCTTCTTGTTTCTGCTCCCTGGCACTGTCCCAGAGCTGGTGGCCTGTCCCTTGTCACTGACAAGTAAATGCATGCAGGCTGCTTTAGGGAGCAGTGGGTGAGGATGCTCAGTGGGAGAGGAACTGCATCTCTGCCCCATGGGCCCTACAACAGTGGGTCTAGCTCTGCCCGGGTGGGGCAGGAGGGTGGCTGCTGTGCGGGCTGGCCCGTGGGTGAGGTGTGCAAGGGCAGGACCAAGGGGTATGCGGGGATGAGGGGTAAAGCAGAGACCAAGATGTGCTGTGCCAGCGGGTACTCAGTTGCTTTGTAGTTTCCCCTTCCACCTCCTCACCTTGCAGGATGGGTGATGGACATCATACAAAGACCCCAGGATGCCTGTGCCACTCCTGAGGTGCCTTCCAGGGGCCGATGCTCTTGAGGTCTCTCTGTAAATGGAGAAGACATAGGAGGGAAATGACACTAAGGGCCAGGGCTTGCCACGTCAACTTGGATTACCCTGATGGGCTGTGCACCACCCATGGTTCCCACAGCGGGGAAGGAAGTGAGGTTGAGCTGGTCACCTAAGGAAAAACAAGCAGTGAGAGCGTCAACACCAGTTGCTCCCAGGACCTGTCCCCAGCTTCATGTCCAGGTCAGGGAGCAGAGATGGCTCACCATGGACAAAGCCGTGCCCCAGGGTGTGGAGCAGAGCTTTCCCCAGCTGTCCCTAGGGCATGCCCCGTTCTTTGGCTGTTCTGTACTGGGCTTCCTGACATTGTCAATGTCAAACGGAGGGGCTGAACCCAGCCGGGTGCCATGGGTCTAGGAGGGGGATGCCGTGTGCTGTCTGTGGATGGCGAGTGGGAGCTGCAGGGTTTCCCTGTGTGAGCCCCAGCCCTGGCTGTCCGGGCAGCACCATCCTGCCCCCCGCTGCAGCCCAACACTGACATCTTGTGGTGCTGGGCGAAGGCCCCAGCGCGTCCGGTGGGAAGGGAAACCCCCTGAGGTACCTGGAGAAAGCTGCGTCTTCAGGGATGCTGCTGCAGGGGCAGAAGAGGTGGGCTCAGAGATGCCCGCTGCCTCCTTGACGGTGCGTGTCCCCCCTGCAGTGTGCGGCTGCGACCTGGCCCAGTCTGGCTTCTTCTTCAAGAACCAGGAGTACATCTGCACGCACGACTACCAGCAGCTCTATGGGACCCGCTGTGACAGCTGCGGGGACTTCATCACTGGAGAGGTCATCTCTGCCCTGGGCAGGACCTACCACCCCAAGTGCTTCGTCTGCAGCACATGCAGGTGAGTTCTGCCATCACCAGGGTGCACGGCCCCCTGCAGAAGCACTGTGCACCAAGGACAGGGCTGCTCGCTGCCCTCATTCCCTGCTCAGCACCTCAGCAGGGGCCTCCTCTGGGTTTTCTTGGTGGAAATGAAACGGCTCTGACCCTTCCCATTGCGCCCAGGAGAGCTGCCGTGGTGCTGCTGCCCCAGCTCCCGTGCATGCTCACTGCCTCCCTTGGTGGCCCTTGCCCCTCAGCACCATGGGTCTTGATAGCCCTGGGGAAGGAGCTCACGGACAGCCCCAAGCACCGCATGGAGGGGAGCAGCAGCTCACACCTCCCCACCTCTGCTTGGCCACAGGAAGCCGTTCCCCATTGGAGACAAGGTCACGTTCAGCGGGAAGGACTGCGTGTGCCAGAACTGCTCCCACTCCCTCATCAGCACCAAACCCATCAAGATCCACGGGCCCAGCCGTAAGTTGAATGCTCTTGTGTTATGGGATGGTTGCAAGAAGGGACCGTGTGCCCCTGGGTGGTGCTGGGCTGGGCTCTGGGGCCAGTGTGCAGCCCTGCACAGAGCCACAGGCATTCACAGCGGTTTGGAGGAGGAACAGGGCAGTCCTGCAGCTCCACCTTGCAGCTCACCGCTGGTTTTGGGAACTCCCTTGGCCTGTCTGTGACCTGGACCGGGGCCACCAGCCCAGTAGGAGCTGTCTGAGGCAGTGGGGAGGTGCTGGAGCCGGGTTTGCTCTGAGGCAGTGCCCAGGTGTTTGTGTCCAGCTGCACCAAGGTCTGTGTCCAAGTGCCAGCCCCAGCACTGCTCACCTGCTGTCCCAGTGCTGCAGCTACTCACTGCTTCTGCAAGCGCTGAAAGGCTCCTTACCCTCATCCCCTTGCACTGATGAGTCCAAGCAACAGGCAGGCTCTTTTAGATAGATTTGGCTTTGCTTTTGACCCAGGTTGTTCCTTGGGATACCTTTTCTTCATGCCATGCTTTGTTCCCCCAGTGTTTCTGTGCTGGTGGCTCTCTGCCCCAGGCCACTGCAGATCATCTGTAGGTGCTGTGCTTGCGGGCTGGTAGAGCATCACTGTGGCATGGAGCTGCTGCCACCCTGGTGGCACTGGTGGGGCTGTTTGGGTTGAGTTATGAGTTGGTGCTGATGGGTCCCTGGGAGCCCTCCCAAGCTGGCTCCCGCAGCTCTCACCATGGCCTCGATGGAGTTAGGGGATGTGGCAGGGTTTGAAGGAGCCCCAGCCAAAGGGCAGTGCTTCCCCCATCTTCCTCCATCAGCACCTGGAGCTGCCCAGAGGCAGGCTGTGGCCGGCTGCAGCGCCCTGCTGTCTCCCATCGCAGGGCCGGGGCAGCAGGCAGGGGAAGGGCAGCCACATGCTCTGCCTCTTCCTCTCTCTTCCCATCCCCTTCCCAAGAGCCCAGCGCTCCCCCCTGCCTGCAGGGGGGGATTACCTAAGGGCACCGTGCTTTATTCATAGGCAGCAGCCAGATGTACTCTGCTGCCTGCATGTGCCTCCTGCTGCCCAGGTGACCCTGGCAGGGAAGGTTTGCCTGTTGGAGGCAGTGCTGATGTACTCCACGGGCAGGACATCCCTAGAAGATGCTCATCCTCTTCCTGTGAGCAGCTCAAAAGCCAGCAGGACCTGTGTGAGACGGAGCAGATCCTGTCTCAGGTGACTTGGCCAGCCTGCTTTTGCCAGGGGTCAGAAATCCTCCTTCCTTAGCTTTGTCCAGCGAGCAGTGACTTGGTGCAGAGCTGCCTGGGATGGGCTGAGAGGCGAAGTCTGCTCAGGCTGCCAGTGCCGTGCTCCTGTACCCCCCTGGTGCCGCAGTGGAGAGGGAGGTGGTCGGGAAGGGGTTAAGGAGAAACCCCATCCAGGCAAACCTGCTGCCCAGGGAAGAAGAGGACAAGGAGGAGTCAAGGTCAGGGGTCCATGTGCTTCCTGCTCCCAGCCTTGGCGGGAGTCAGGGGAAGAGGGGAAGGAAGGGAGTCTCGTCAATACTGCAATGGGGCCGGACGCGCCTGCCGGAGAGCACAGCCCTTCCTCTGCTGCGTGCACTGCCGGTCGCTTCCCAGTGCTCCCGCCTGGATGGGAGCCCCTTGGGACCTGCCAGGCAGCGTGGCCCTGCCAGCCCATGGTCTCGCCTGGTGGGTGCTTGGGTGGGATGGCTGGGTGCCAGTGGTGCTATGGAAGTCCCAGCTCCAGCAGGAGGCTTTCCTCCTGCCTCCTTTGCTGGGAGCAAGCAGGGATGGCATATTCCCATGAAGAAATGATTCCCCATGAAGAAATGCTCCCCAAGAGGCTGCCCCTGGAGTGGTGTCAGGAGCAGGGTGTTTATAGCGGCAGAATCCCTGGAAAAGGGTGTCCTCTGGGTGCAAGGGCTGTGCCAGGTTAAGCAGCTGGGGTGCCTTGGTGTGGGTCAGCAGATGTGGGTGTTCTGCTGGGGTGCTCCCCACAGGGAGCTGCAGTGGTCCCACATCCCACTCTTCTGTCCCCCCAGACTGCGCAGGCTGCAAGGAGGAGATCAAGCAAGGGCAGTCCCTCCTGGCCCTGGAGAAACAGTGGCACGTCAGCTGCTTCAAGTGCCAAACATGCGGGATCATCCTCACCGGCGAGTACATCAGCAAGTGAGTGCCACGGTCCTGGCAGCAGGCTTGGCTGTGCTGGCCATTGCCAGGCTGTGCCCCTGGGGCTGGGGCTGAAGCAACG
Organism: Lathamus discolor; assembly: GCF_037157495.1. Classification (NCBI taxonomy): domain Eukaryota; kingdom Metazoa; phylum Chordata; class Aves; order Psittaciformes; family Psittacidae; genus Lathamus; species Lathamus discolor. Next base: position 10,213,962 of record NC_088893.1, on the reverse strand, counting down.
GGGTGCCCAGCCTTGCTTACCTGCCCTTACCGCCTTCTTCTCCCTCTCCCAAAGGGATGGCATCCCTTACTGTGAGTCCGACTACCATGCCCAGTTTGGAATCAAGTGCGAGACCTGTGACAGGTACATCAGCGGCAGGGTCCTGGAGGTGAGTCCTGGGGCTCCAGCCACTCCATCCCAGTCTGTAATAGGGACCATGTACGTCACATCTAAAGGTGCATGCTTTGGGGAGGTGTGGGAGCTTCATCATCCTGTGCCCTTGTAATAACCTTGATCTCTCAGGGCTTTTCCTGTGGTACAGTGTGATCACCTTCTGTGGAGGGTGGCAATGGGGGAAGGAGCACCACCATGCTGCAGACCTTTGGAAAGGTGATTTGGGTGCCAGAGTTAAGCAGCCAGAGCATGTCGTGGCCTGTGTGAGCTGGGACACATCTGGAGCCCAGGATGTGAGGACACAAGCCTTAACCATGCTGCTACCAGTGCCCAGCTCTGGGGGGTCCCCACCACGCTGGTCCCAGCCTTCCGAAGGCATCCTGTGCAGGCAGCCTGCTGTTGCCTTGGAAACACATCCAGCTCAGCTGCTGCTGCGGAGCCTGGGCGAGGGGCTGTAGCACCCTGCCCATGGGCAGCATCCCCATGGCACATCTCCTGCAGGGCAGCAACCAGAGCAGGGGTTCCCTTCCCTGTGCTGGATCCAGAGGGGTTTTACTCATCACACTGGGGGCAGCAGGAGCTGCTTCAGCAGAACCACTGAGGGATGCAGGGATCCCACAGCAAGGCATGGGTGCAGGTGGCTGTGGAACTACCTACCAAGAGGTGGTCACCCTGCTGGTCCTGATGGCCTGAGAGCACCCAGCCTGGCTGGGGACCACCTCCTGAAGCTGGAGCCAGGGCCAGGAGCCCTCCAGCATCTTCCCCCTCTTCAGAGAGCAGCTTCTGTTGAGGGCTTTCTGCTGACTCCAGGCTCCGGTGGCAGCCCCAGTGCTGGCTGCTGTTAGTGTGAGCTCAGCACTGCAGCACCTGCCCATCATGGGGCCGCTTGATCAGCAAACATCCGAGTGGAGCAGGGTGAAGCCAGAGGCTCCTGTGATGTGGAATCCCTGCTGCTGCTCCCTGATAACCCTGTTCTAGGACAGAACATCCCCAGCCACCCCAGCAGGGCAAGCAGGCTGGGTGCACATGATGTGGGATGATCAGAGGAGCCAGAGGGAACCTGGAACCAGCCTGGCAAATGCCACTGGGCACTGCTGCCTCTGAGCCACTTGTTGCACTACTCTCAGGTTTTCCTTGCTCGGTGCATCCACAGTGAAATGAGGACAACCATAGGTTGTTCCTGCAGCTGTGTGTCTGAGACAGAGCAACAAGTGTGGGGTAGCAGCCCTGGGGTGGTGAAAAGGGGACCGACTTCCCTCCTCTCCCATACGTCTGTTTCCCCTGGCTCTTCTCCTGCCAGTAGCTCTAGTTCTGTCCACCTCCCCCTGTGCCCTCCTGCCCTAGATCTGCTCCCAGCATCTGCCCTTCCTGGCTGGAATGAGCTGACCAAAACCCACTGAGACCCCATGGGAGCCGAGGTGCTCCAGGAAACAGTCCTCTCGCCTTAGCACTTTGCATGCTGCACCCGTGGCCACACACGGGACCCCTTCTTGTGCAATGGGACTCTGGGCTAGAAGTAAGGTGCTTTGGTGCCAGGGTCACCATGGGCAGAGCCAAGGTGCCACCTCCTTGCATGTACCATCATGGAGCCAAGAGGAGCGTGGATTTGGGTACCAGAGAGCAGTGCTGGGAGAGCATCCCTCACCTCCCCATGCTCCCCAGTACGTGCCTGCTCGCAGTATTGAGTGATGTGTAAAACCAGAGGCTTTAATTGTCTTCTCTGGCAGAGCGTGAAATGGAAAGGGTGCCCTAAAATAATTTTAGGCTGCAAGGAGCCTTCCCATGCTATCCCAGCAGCCTCCAGGCTTTTCCAACTGCTCCAAGCTGTGCAGCCAGGCTCGGATGATTAATGAGTCTTGAAGGGACCCCAAGTGATAACAAGCAGGTCTCTTCCCTTGCAGCTTTTTATGAGCTGTAATATTAACCACTATGAAAGGAACAAGGTTTGGTCGTGGTCTGGAGAGTTGCTCCTCCAGAAGGGGTGGTGTGTTTTGAGATGCTGAGTGGGTTTTGGTGGTCTGCATTGAAATGGGAGTTGGGAGTGGGCTGGTAAATACCACTGGGGGAGCAGCCACTGCCCCCCTGCATCCACACCCCCGTCTGCAAAGCATCCCCTTTTGGCACTGTCTGACCTGTGACAGCAGCCCATATAGTCTAGATAGGAAAAGATGTGTATATACGGGTTTGGTTTTTCCCTTACTGTCAGCGCACCAAGCCTCTGAGAGTACTAAGAGGGTCCAAGAGCACCAAACCCAGCCCAGATTTAGAGAGGGACCAGGGAGGGCAGCACGTCAGAGCCCCACATCTGCTGCTTTAGCTGCCTCTAGCCAGCTGGAAATAGAAGCAGTGGGAACTGCAGGCACACTGGCTTGAAGCGTGTAAGAGCTGGATTAGTTTTCACCCCTTTCCCTGTGTTTGCAGCCATCTCTTGTTGATGCAGCTCAGGGTGCCTGCTGTGGGTGCTGCTGCTGGGTACGTGATGCAGAGGGTGCTGGCTTCTGCTGCAGTGGGCAGCTCCAGGCAGGGCTCTGAGCACAGGGCATGGGGCAGAGCAGGAGGAGCTGCTTGTCCTTAGGGAGCGTGGGGCAGAGCCTGGTGGTGGGTGACCTCTCTGCTCCTCTCGCTTCACAGTGGGTCTGTCCCTGCAGCCCTCTCACCAGTGACTCTCCGGCCGTGTTATCAAGCTCTTGGGTGTGAATTGGGGGTGTTTGGGCTGTGGGCTCAGTCGAGCCGGCTCAGTAGCTGCACTGCTGCAGCTGGCACAGGGAGATGCCTGTGTACGGGGCTGCCCCTTCCCCAGACTGGGTTGCAGTGCAGTGGGTCTGAACTCTCCCACTCACCTCCCTTGTCTGCCCTAAAACCTTCCACTCTATTTTGGCATAAACTAGAGGGGGAAAAGCTGCTGGCTGCCATCTGCACCGCCGGGACATTGAATTCCAGGTTGATTTTTATGGGCAATCAACTGGCAGATTCCCAGTTATTCTCACAGCAAATTTTCCTGTTGATCCTCATGTCTCAGACTGGCTCCAGCCCCCTCTACCATAACCCTCTTTGTCAGCAAGAGCCTCATCTTCCCTCTGTTGCCTTAAATCATCGTTCCTCTTCGTTTGGATTATTATGGGAGTAAAATGGCCTTCGGGGTTGAGTTCTGACAGCGCAGCCCAGATTCCTCCTGCCTTGAGCCAGCTCCTGCCTCCCAGCCCAGAAAACGAGCCTGTAATTGAAGTGCAGGCAGACACTTTGAGTGGAAACAAGCTACCAATTAAAGCTATTATCCCTGTCAAAGAGCAAAGGGAGCAGCCCAGCTCCAGCTCAGCTGGGGAATGGCGTATTTCTAGCACTGAAGTTTGTGCATGGCTTTGTAGGAGGAGAAAAGTTTCTTGATGGAGAGGGGCTGGCAATGGCATCCAGGGAGGGTCTGACGGCTTTGTGAGGTTCGTCACTGGGGCCCTTCTTCTCCCTTTGCTGCTTCCCTGCTGTGACATCCTGGGCCAAATCTGCTGTTTCTCTTCAAAGCTGTAGTAGGGAAGGAGCACACCTGAGTGTTCCTGCAGAGGGTCTCTTGTTTCCAGAATGCAAGGGCGGTTTGTTAGGTGTGAGGTTTGTAGTGGCATCGTCCTTGGGGGTTTGGGACTTCTGGCTGTGCTTTCTTGTGTGTTGGACAGCTCAGGGAGAGCAGAAAGCTTCCAGTCCGACTTGTAGTCCATGAGGTCAGAAGATGAGTGATGAAGCAGTCTCTGGTTTTATCCATGCATTGTGGTAGTCCCTGAGGCCACCCTGGGCAGTTTTGCCCCATTCACTTTGTCTGCTGCAGTGATGCCAGGGCCACTTGCCCGCAGGGGTGTGAGCAGGTTACCATGTCCTGCCTTGATCAGGAGCCCCTGTTCTGTGCTCGCCTCTGCAGGCAGGAGGGAAGCACTACCACCCCACCTGTGCCAGATGTGTCCGCTGCCACCAGATGTTCACGGAAGGAGAGGAGATGTACCTCACAGGTAGGGGTCCTGCAGTGCTGAGGAGGAGCTCCCCTGCCCTGCATGGCTGGGGGGATGTGTGTGCTGTTTGCCGGGGCATTTGGGGTTTGGGTGCCCATGGAGATGGGTGCCCAAGGAAGGGTGGCCCAGGACCCCTTCCCCACTGCCTCCAGCCTGCCCAGGGTACGCTGGGATCAGCACTGGAGGGGTCAGGCTTCTGCTGCGCACAGCTGAATGGTTTGGGTTTGGGTTTTGCTTCAGCAGGAGCTCATTCCCAGAGCACCCTTAGGGGATATTTCCAGTGCAGAAGGGAGGGTTTGGTCTGCTCAGTAACCCGTGCTTGCTGTCACCCTGAGTCGCTAATGATCCCATGGGTGGCAAAGGGGGAATTGTGCACTGGGAGCACCCAAGTGAGGGTCCCAGCACGGCCCCATCATGGCAGCAGGATGGGTGCACTCAGTGTACATCCCAGGGCTTGGTGGCTTTGCTGGCTCCAGCCGTGAGGGAACTGCCGCAGGCTCAGTGTTACCCCAGGTTTAACCCGCAGGAGCTGCCTCGCTGAGCGCTGGGGCTGTGCCAAAAGCACCCCTGGGTTTGCTGTCACAGTTTAATAGTGCTGGCCCCACATCTCAGTGCTTGGCAGCTGTTGCATTTCGTTTTCCCAACGGGCACATGGCTGTGGTTACACCGGTTACAGGAGCGCAACCTGTAGCTGCAGTACAGCTGCTGCTGGGGACGGGGGGACCACAGGGTGCAGGTCAGTGCTGGAGGTGGCAGGACAGGACAGGTCTCCGCCACGGCAGGGGCAGCAGGACGATCCTGGGCAGCAGAGCTCAGCTGTGCATGGAGCTGATGAAATGCTTTCTCTTTGCTGCGTTACAGGCTCTGAAGTGTGGCACCCCATCTGCAAACAGGCGGCCAGAGCAGAGAAGAAGCTAAAGGTAGGCACCAGGGTGATGGGCATCCCCCAGAGGTGGCACCGCCCAGGGGGTGTTGCCCCTGAGTCCCTGCTGGAGGTGAACAGTTGTGGCACTGTCCAAGCCCGAGGTGGCTTCCTAATGCTGGTAGAAGCCATGTCCCTGCTGCCCAGAGGAAGCAATCTGCTTGCTGCACCCAGCACTGTCCTGTGCAGAGGTCCCTCCTTGTGCTCTCATCCATCCTCTGCTTTTCTGCCTCCACAGCACAGAAGGACGTCAGAAACCTCCATCTCACCCCCTGGTTCCAGCATCGGCTCCCCGAACCGTGTCATCTGTGTAAGTACCACTCTGCCCATCTGTGTGGGGCAGGATGGGTGCTCTGGCCACAGGGAAGAGAGCAGCAGTTCCCAGTGCTGCTCTGCAGTGTGAGGTGTCCCCCAGGGACACAGCCCAGTGTGTGGGGCCAGCACGGACAAGCCGTGTCCCCTCTGCAGCAGCATGCCATGCTGCCAGGGCGACTGGCACAGGCCGGGAGCACTCAGAGGGTCACAGTCCCCACTCCAGCTCCTCTGCCCCTTCCCACTTGCTGCCTCTCATGCATCTCCTCTCACCTCTTCCTGCTGCTGGGGTGTCGGTGGGCTCCGTCTGCTCTGTGCTGGTTCCACACTGTGCACTCCAGCCTCCCCCTTTCTTGTCTTGTCTTCCTTTCTGTCTCTGTCTCTCCCTCTCCCTAGGCTAAAGTGGATAATGAGATCCTTAATTACAAAGACCTGGCAGCTCTTCCCAAGATTAAAGCCATCTATGAAGTGCAGCGTCCTGACCTCATTTCCTACGAGCCCTATCACAGATACACATCGGATGAGACACTGGAGAGATATAGCTATGGGGAGGTACTGAGTCTCAATGCACCAGCTCTGCAGGGAGCTGGGCCCCACTCTGAGGCAATGGAGAGAGCTGCATGTGGGTTCACTTGCTCCAGTAGGAATACTGCAGGGAGACAGGAGCGGGGGTAAGACCTCTCCCAGAGGCTCCCCATCAGTGGGAAGAGGGCCAGAAGGGTAATCTTTACATTGCTGCTATAGAGTAAGGAAGAAACCAGTGACCTTATCAGCTGATGGCAGTGCTGCAGGCCCAGTGTGCTGGGACTGGCAGTGCTGTGCAGGAGGCGATGTCACCCTCAGGAGTGAAGTGTCAGGGAGCTCACCATGGCAGCCTGAAGCAGGAGAGGAGAACGGCACACGGCACACGTGCATCCCTCTGGGATGGAGGGACAGATGAACAGCAGGCTCTGCCCATAGCCTGGCCACTCGGCCCCAGCACAGTGTCTCTGGAACATGCAGGGCTGCTCCCGTTGGATGCTGGTCCCACAGCCAGGGGAAAGGGGCTTGGTCAGTGTGTTTTGTAAGCATGTGATGAGATGGTGCTCAAGCAGCACATGGCACGGGACTGCCCTGCCCCACTCCCCTGGGCAGACTGGGATTGATGGGTGATTTCAGCAAGCCTGTGGAAGGAAAGGTTCTGAGCAGCTCAGAGATGGGACCTGAGGTGGACCTGGAAGAGGACTTTGCAATGGCCCACAGCAGCATCTCTTGCGTCTCCATCCCAAGGCTTGTCACAAGCCTGGTTTCCACCAATGATGGTGCATGCAGTATGGCCATGGCCCGCTGTGGAGCACCATGGGGCCAGCAACCACGTTTTCCCCTTACAGCCACTCCACCAAGGTCTCTGAGCAGGGATGCAGGCTGCTGACCCGGGAGGTTGCATCCTTTCACCAGCTCCCCTCCTGGCCAGGGGCTCCTACCCGTGTCCTGCCACAGTTCAGCTCCGGCTGTGCCACCAGCTGGCCTCACTACCTGCAGTGAGGCTGTAACGTGGGACCCCAGTCTGCCACTGCTCCCTTTAACCATGTGCTGTCTCTCTCTTTCTCTCCCCACCTCTCTTTGCCTCCTGCTGCCTCCAGTCCCTGGGAACCCTCTCCCTGTACTCGCAGGTAATGCCCCAGCAGGCGCTTTGGGGTCTGCCACCTGCTGCCACTACAGAGTGTCCCTGTGCCCAGGGACCACTGGGCTCTGCTGAACATCCGCTGCCCGGGTGGGGATGGGGGGACCGGGCCCAGCAGGGTCCTGTCCTTTGGCCCCCGGGGAGAGCAGTGTGCAAGCCCTGCCTGGCAGAGGACCTGCCTCGTCCCTCATCCCGCCGCCTCTAATCCTCTCTCTCCATGCGTTTCCCGGTCCCTAGGACATCTATGAGAGCTTTGACACACGGCAGAGGCGAGCCTCCAGCCCTGGCTACATCGACTCCCCCACCTACAGCCGCCAGGGCATGTCCCCCACCATCCCGAGGTCCCCACACCATTTCTACCGCTCAGGTGAGGATTTCAGCTGCAGTCCCAAGGCTAAGCTGAGCTCAGACCCCCAGATGGAGTCGGAATCACCAGACTGGCCCCTGCTTATCCCAGGGGACCTTGCTGGTCTCTCCTGGCAAGCAGGCAGGAGGCTTGGGGGGTCTGTGGTGGGGCTGACAGCAACAGGATCTGTGGGGCAGTGACCAGCTCTGCTGCGTGCATCCGCTGCCTCCCTGACTCGTGTGAGCTGTGAGAAGAGGCCATAGAGGCTTTGTCCTGGCTCAGGTCTGAGCTGGGGCCCACGGAGGATGCAGGGTGGTAAGCCCCAGGTCCAGTGAAGACCCCTTGAATGGCTTGTTGCCTCTGGGAGAGATGTGCATGAGAGCGCTTACGCCCAGTCAGTGCTGTAAGGGGGGTCCTTACGCACATACATGCACATGTGCACACGTGTGCATGCCCTGGAGCATGTCGGGGGGAAGCAGAGTGTGTCTGTGCCATGTCTCCTGCCCTTCGGAGCCAGGGAGGAACGACTGGGAAAACCCGAGGTCAGTAAGCCCAGAGGTTCCGCATTCCCTGCGCCGTGCTTCCAAGGGCCCGTCACTGTTTGCCTCTGCAGCGCGCTCGGCTTTCCTCTGCCAGCAGTGGGGCAGCCCTGCACAGCACCCACACACGGGGTTTCCTCTGCATCCCGCTGCCTCCAGAGATGCGGGAAATCTCTGCTCCATCATGCCCCATCCTGGACCACAGCCTGGCACACGTCCATGTCAGCACATGGGTCACCCTCTGCTCTTCTAACACTGCTGCATTTAACACCCGTTTTCTTCTGCCTCTTCTCTCTCTTGGTCACTTATGGCTGCTTCTGCTCGGCACCGCGTAGGCACCGAGAGCGGGCGCAGCTCCCCCTACTATAGCCAGTTAGATGTGAGGTCCTCCACTCCAACCTCATACCAAGCACCCAAGCATTTCCACATCCCAGGTAGGCTCTGGGGTGCCCCGGCCCCAGGGAAGCGCCGTGTTTGTGGCATGCCAGCATGTGCCGTCCCTGCTGTGTCGCATGCGTAGCTCCGCCGCCTGCCTAGAGCCAGCTGGCAGCAGGATCTACCCCTGGTAGAGGCCATCCATAAACAGGACCTGCAGCTTGAACCCTCCTTCCTCCCCATCACCACCCGGATGCCCCAAAGCCGCCCGGAATCTGCTTGATCCTTTCAGTGTCCCTCTTATCCCTTTTCCTTTATCTTCCTCCACTCCCTACACGGAGATGAGTCCCTTGCGGAGAGCCTGCCCCTTCCCCTGCCTCCCTCCCAGGATCACAAGCCGAAGCGTGTCTCTGGAGGCCTTTCCGCACCCATCCGCTACAGATGACTATTTTATACTCCCCATAGGGCCCGCTGCTCCCTCCCCCCAGAGTCTTCTGGGCTTGCCAGATGCCTGCTCCCCTTCTGCAGGGATTGCAGGGGGACACCAGGTAAGGGCCACCACCCGCTCCCACAGAGCCCACGGGGATGGGGATGGAGGGGCAGGGAGGGAAGCAGGCAGCTGCCCATCCATCCTTCAGCATGCGCAGGGGGGCCAGAGCCCCGCAACACCCTGCTCAGCTGGAGCATCTCCTGCTGCCTGTGTCCTCCTCCATGATGCAGAGCTGATGCCCTGGGACAGCACCATGAGGACACCCAGAGGATCCCCACCATGGTCCCCTGCTCCCATCCCACCCCTGGCAGGGTTCGGTCCCGCTGCCGGTCGGTGGTTTATGGATGGCCCCGTCCCTGCTCCGCTGCCTGTCCCCTGCGCAGGGGCCGTAGCTCTCGGCGCCAGGCTCCAGTTGCTTTCCCTCCCGGCTCGCTCTTTTCTCTCTCTGCTGTGGAAAGAGGCTTTGGCTGATGTGGTTTTGCCCCAGGCAGCTCGCAGGCCGTTGTTCCCGGTGCTGGCACCCTGAGGAGCTGCAGCAGCAGCCGGTGGCTCCTGGCTGTGCCGCTCCCGGGGCTGGTGGTGCATGCTGATGCCGGGGTGTTCACTGCATGTCCTCGTGCGCACCGTGTTTGAGGGCAGCCCCGGGACCGACCTCCTGCTGCCCATCCTGCAGCCTGCCGGGCACTGGCCTGGTGCTGGGCTCCCATGGGATGCGTGGAGCCAGAGGTGGTAGTGTGATGGAAACGTGGCGTGGGTAGCATCTCCTGCAGGACCTGTGTCCTGTCAGCACTCAGCGTGCCCACACTGACATCCCCTTTTCCCTTCTTTACTTTCTTCCCTTTCTTTCCTCTACCAGCTGCCGGCGAGAGCAACATCTACCGGAAGCCTCCCATCTACAAGCGGCACGGTACGTGTGGTCTGCATGCTGTGCACTGGCCTCAGGACACGGGCAGGGTACCAGCTTGGTCTGGCTCAGTGGCATTTAGGGGCAGGGTGGGACATGGGAGCAGGCATCAAGGTGTGAGATGCTGGGGTGCTGACCGGGTGAGCTGGTGCTCCTGCTTCCCCTCCAGGCAGCAGTTGCAGGGCTCAGTGAGAGAAAAAGTCAGCTTTGGACTGCATCCTTGTTGGGAGAGATGGAGGCGAAGGCTGTCAGTGGGACTGGGGTCAGGGATAGCTGTGGGAGGGGGAATGAGGCTGTGGAGGGGTGGCAGAGGGTGTCTTACCCCCAGGAGCATCACTTGCTGATGCCAAGAGCCAGAGCAGCTTCAGGAAGAGGATGAAGGTAATTTGCAGTTTGACATGGAGCACTGGAGAAAAATCACGGCTTATCCTGGATGGATGCTCCAGGGTGCAAAGGGCCTGGGGGGTGTTGAGGCATGGGGTGGTTGGTGCTTCAGCAGGGCTGGGTTGCACCGTCCCTGCTTGCTTTGGTGTGTAGAGGGACAGCGGCTCCCCCCAGGCAGTAACTTCTGTGTCTCCTCTTCTCTCCCTGGGCTCTCCTTTCCCTCCTGCCCAACTCCCACTGCCCTGCTGCTGGCTGCACCCGCTGCTGTAAGTAGCTGCCATTGGCAGGGTCCCCTGTGCCTGCTTGGGGTGGTGGGATAGCACTGCCACATTGCCTGGCCTTGGTGCTCCTTCCACTTCCCTGCTGCCTTCCCTGGCAGTAACCCACTGAGAGCCCTTTCTCTGCTGCACTGAGTCTTCTCCCATCCCCTCCTGCCTGTGTGGTTATAACCCCCTCCTTGGTGATGGGACAGCCATGGGGAGGCTGGTGGCACTGCTGGTGCAAGTGGCTGGTGTGGACACTGCAGGAGCCGAGCTTGCTGTGGTGCTGTGAGCTGTGAGCCATTCAGGTCCCTTCCCAGCCACATCAGCAACAGCCCCTCTGCTTGTCACCATCCCCACTACCTGCCTCTGCACCCTTGTCTCCCCGAGGTGTCAGCACTTTGAACATGGATTATTCCTGTGCTCTTTGGTGGCCCTTTGGGGAGAGGGGAGGGAAGAGCATTTGCCTTCATCCCGGGATGGATCTCTGCAAGTCCTGCCAGCGGGACTCGGGGTCCTCATTGCAGCTCTGCCTGCTCCTATTGCAGACAACCCCCCTGCAGCCACGAAAAGCAAAACCAGCGAAGACATCGCACAGTCATCCAAGTACAGCCCTGCCTACTCCCCGGACCCGTACTACCACTCCGAGTCAGAGTACTGGTCCTTCCAAAGCTCCCCCAAAGGTAACAGCCCCTCATTGACCTGGGGGAAAGGGAAACCCATTCCTGCCCCATAACCCAGCCATTCTCTAGGGGGGAGCCACCCCCAAGTTGGGTCTGGACCTGAAGGTGGGGTTGGGCCATGATACGTGCCAAAGTGACCCCAAAATCCTAGCCCCTGGGACTCTATAGTCCCCACACAGCTGAGAGCTGCCTGCTCCCAACCTGCCTCCACCTTCATCCCCGTCTGACCCCTTCGTTTGTCTCCTTGCAGCCCCCCGGGCCCGGAGGTTCTCATCTGGAGGCGAGGAGGACGGGTACGACCGGGGCATGCACAAGGTGAGCAATGCCCTGGCAGGGGAGAGCCAGCAGCAAGCTGCCCCCATGGCAGTGGGCTCTGGGGAGGAGACCCAGCCCTGCTCCACCACCCAGGAAGGGGCCACCACCATCCCTGCTTCCCTTGGCCATCCCCAACATGGGGTCTGAAGGGGGGTGCGAAGCAGCCTTTCCCCCCTGCCCAGATCCAGAGCGGCATCGGCCGGCTGATCCTGAGGGAGGAGATGAAGGCTCGGTCCAACTCCTATGCAGACCCCTGGACACCCCCTCGCAGCTCGGCCAGCAGCAGAGAAGCCCTGCACACAGTTGGCTATGAGGGCTCCCTCAACGGCTGTAAGGACCCTGTCTGTCTGTCTGTCCATCCCACCCAGCAGAGCCCCTGTGGGAGGGAAGGGCAGAGGATGGGGAAGGGATGGAGTACCAGAGTTAGACCTGGGAGGCTCTTTTCCTTTCTGCAGGGCTCCATCCATTCCCTGTGCCCTGGCCAGGATGGGGCACTGCCCAATGGGGGTTGCAGTCTCTCCAGCAGGCTGGTGAAGGGCCTCATGGGGTGGTTGGTGGTCCCTTGGGAATCTCACAGCACAGCCATGCTGGGCTTGCTCTGACCTGTTTTGGACTCACTCCTTACGACTGGCTTCAGGGCTGCCATCCTTGCTTGCACTGCTCTCACTGCAAAGCACCCAGGGCACGCAGCCCTCAAGTTCCAAGGAGGGTGCTGGGGAGCCTGACAGCACAGCTCGCTCCATGCTCCCCCTCCTCATGGTGCATCATGGAGCTGGGGTTGTCAGAGATGCTCAGGGAGCCCCAGGCAGGAGCCATGGGGCTGGCAGCCGGGCAGCTCTACATGGTGTGGGGTGCCCGGTCATCCCTGACGCCCGGCTCTGCTCTCTTTGCAGCTCCCCGGATGCACTACCTGGCTGACAGTGGTGAGTGTGAGCCTGCAGCCCTCCACTGCTGGTCCCCTGGCGTGGCGGGGTCCAGAGCCTGGGCTGGAGGCGATGCTGGGACCAGGGAGGGAAGAAGGGGAGAGAAGAAGGAGGCATTGAAAGGCCAGGGTAAAGGTGAACCAGTGCAGAGCTGGTGACAAAGAAACTGAAAGAGATTGTGTAGCACTGAAGGGGGAGGCAGGAGGGCTGCCATGGGAAAGGGATTTTGGGCAGAGGAATGTCCGCACAGGAGGAAGCCAGGCTGGAAATGAGTTGGAGCTGGAAGGAGGTGGAGCTGGGTAGCCACATGGGAACACAGGGGTAGGGTGGCCCAGAGAGTGCTCTCCCAGGGTGCGGGGCTCATCCCTGCTTTTTCCCTTATGGCACCTTGGTGGCTTCTTTGCAGATCCCCTCATTTCTAAGTCGGCCTCCCTCCCTGCCTACAGGAGGAATGGGCTGCACCGGGTAAGTGCCTCCTGCTGCATCCTGCTGCTGCCACACATCTCTGCACCCTTCATCATTCTCCGCAGGCTCCTCAAAGACCCTGGTGTGCCCTCCTGGGTGTCTGCTGCCCGCTTCTCTGCTCCCCTACTGTCACTGCTGGTCTGTGCCAGTCCAAATTGACCCTTACTGGGGACCGAAGTGCCTTGTCCAGGCAGGAAGGAACCTCCTGCAGGGCACATTCAGAGGGTTGCCAGTGTTACTTCCCAGTGCAAGAGCTTTGCTTTATACCCTGGGGCACTGATTACTGGGGTGCCTCAGTGTGACCTGGGTTTGTCACTTCACCACCTCGTGCCTCAGTTTCCCCACTGCCAGGAGTGGGGAGCAGGTCATGCTTTGGGGTGGGTGGGTGCCGTTCCCCCTGGGGACATGGGAGGTGTTGTGCTGAGCATCTAGAGTGGACCCCTCTTATTCCTCCCTCCCTGCATCCTTCCCGCAGCCTCCCAGTGCCGAGCTTTTCCACTACGACAGCACGAATGCCGTCAACTGGGGGATGCGAGGTAAGGCCGTGGGCCAGGGGACCCTGCAGGCACAGAGCCAGATGCCTGGCTGCAGAGGGGCCAGCATGGCTCATGTCTCTTGTCTTTTCTCTCTCCCCACAGAGTACAAGGTAAGATGCTGCTGCTCCAAGGGGTGGCTGCCAGCTGGCGGTGCAAGTACCAGAGTCCCAGAGATGTGTCCGTGTGTCCTCAGGCCCTTTAGGAGCGATCTTTGCGCTCTGCTCACCGTGCCCTACCTTCATCCCCCTCCATTCCCCACCTGACAGCCCTGTCCTGGGACTGTGGGGCTCAGACCACAGTCCTTCCCCTCCTGCCAGGGTCCCAAGCGCTTAGCTGAGCAGAAGTGTCTCCTTGGCGGGGAGCAGAGAAGGGTGGTAGTGCTGGTGGTTCCCCCACTCACGCTCATCCCCGGGTCACTGCTGGTTTCACAGTGAACAGGCAATTCCAGAGCCACCGCAGTGATTCAGTGTGGATCAGGGTCACCATGAGAGCAAGTCCCCCATTTGCTTTGTCCTGTCCAAGCCCTGGAGGCAGCTGTGCCACCCAAACCCTGCTGAACACGGCAGGAGGAAGCTTTATCCTGGTGGCTTCCGCAGCCTCATTCCCAGGTATGCCTCAGTATGTCCCGTGGTCTTCCTGTCCCTGTGCAGATATACCCCTACGAGCTGCTCTTGGTAAAGACGAGGGGAAGGAACCAGCTGCCCAAAGATGTGGACAGGACTCGGTTAGAGGTGAGAAGAGCCTTTTCCATTGGGGATAATCTCTTCAGGGCTCAGAAGGATCCCATCCCGTGGGGTGTCCCCTTAGCCCCAGCAGGCAGTGTGGGGCTGTGAGGGGCTCATGAATGTGTGAGGAGCATCTCCATGGCTCCCCAGGAGCACACATGTGCCAGCGCACTGTCACGGTGGTGCTGCTGCTCCGCTGGCCAGGCAGCGCTGTTCCCCATGCCCACAGCATCAGTGCATTTAGCAGGCGAGAGCCGGGTGCTCTCCTCTCCCGAGTGAGCACTGCTGGGGGCTGTAGCACCCCATTGCGCACAGCAGGGCAGGGGATGCCATCGGACCTTTGCGGGGTGGCTCTGGTCCCCATTCCTGGCCCAGCATCCCATCTCTCCCCAGCGGCACCTCTCCCAAGAGGAGTTCTACCAGATCTTCGGCATGACCATCGCCGAGTTCGACCGCCTGGCGCTGTGGAAGAGGAATGAGCTGAAGAAGCAGGCCCGGCTGTTTTAAATGCAGTGCACTATAAATATATACATACCTATAAATATATACATAGAAAGATCTCTATCCTGCAGCTCTGTATGATTCTCGGTGCTGTACGTGGCAGAGGCGCCCTCTGCACCCCTGAGAGTGAATTGGAGTCTCGCAGATCATTTTATGCTCTCGGCTTCCTTTTCTTTCCCAACCCTGTTACTGTGTCCGTTCTTGGGTTCTCCAGGGGCTGAAGCCACAGGGCCCGGAAGCACTTGGTGTCTGTCACTGCTGAGGTGGGGATGGCAATGCTGCACTGGTGACTGCTCCTGTCTGCTTTAGGGCAGCAGCAAATGAACCGCTTTTATTTATAATGATTTTACTCCTATAACCTGTGTCTCCCTAAATCAAGCTCAACCATTCGTGGATATAAGAAACTTCCATCTCCAGCAGTAGTTTCAGTGATAAAGCCTGGAGGCTATTATTAATAATAACACAACGGTGGGAGTCTTTTCATTTTCAAAGCATTTTAAGGACAGTAACTGTTGCCCATAACTACCAGCATGGCAAAGATGGGGAAACTGAGGCAGGGCTCAGTGCTAGCTCTCAGGGAAGCTTCTCCAGCCCATGCTGTTCAGGGGCAGCAGGGGTGGGCACAGGGGATGCAGAGGGACCACTGACTCCCAACTGTCCTGTGCTGAGTGCCCCAGATGGGGAAGCCCTGGAGCCCAGCTGCTAATGCACGTCTAATGGTCCAGTTTTTGCTTTCCCAAGTGACAAGTGGGTACGTGTGAAACTGAATCACGTTTCTGCCACAGAGGGCTCCGCTGCAGGTCTGAGGTGGGTGCAGTTGTCCTGGGGGTGCCAGGAGTCATTGTCCCTGCTGCCCCATGTTCCCTTGCACACCCCACCGTTCTCCCAAACCCAGCTCTGCTCTGAGGTCTTTGCTGGGGAGGGACAGTGACAGTGACATGAGCATCATGGCCAGCCTGGGCGCACGACCGGCACCAGGAGGGAGTGGATATGAAGGGGTTGTGGGCAGGGACAGCGCAGGTGAAGCAGGGAATGAGATGCTAATGGAGAGCTGTCCTTGCTCACTGGGATTGGGGAATCAGCCCAAACCAACCCGCTCCGGACCCCTGCTACTAACGGGGGGGATCTGCGGGTGCCGGGGTGCTCAGTGCGCGGTGTGGGGCAGCGCTTGTGGGGCTCACGGGCATCCCGGGGCACCCTTGGCGGTGTAGGGAGGTGTGTGCGGGGCTGGCCGTGGCGGGGCACCGGCTGGGGGCAGCCCCGGGCGGTGTGTCGGGGCCGGGCCGGCGCTCGGCGCTGCCGCGCACCGGGGGAGGGGCGGACCAAGCGATTGGCCGCTCCGACGGCGAGACCCGGCCCCGCCGGGCGGCTGCTGCCGGTGACACTCGCCCGTCCGCGCCTCCCGGGCCGGCCGGTGCTGCCCGCGGCTCCGGCACCATGGACCGGCTCAGCGGTAAGGGGCGGTGGGACGGGGCTGGACGGGACGTGCATCCCCTCTCCCTTCTGTGCCGGGCGTGAGGCGCCCGGCGATGCCCGTGCGGAGCCGGGGGACAGCGGGTCGCGTATCCCTTTCCAAACCGAGCGGGTGCACCCACCGGATCGATGCGGGACTTTGTCCCCTTGGTGCCTTTGCCCCCCACCAACCCTGCGGCAGGGCCAGCAGGGACACAGACTGGTACCAGTTTCCCTTCGCTGGTCGGATGGGTGAAAAGCCAGTGGCTTGAAAGCAAGTTGATGGGGTGTAAGCACTTGTTAGGGGCAATTATGGTCGTAGAAAGGGAGGTGGCTGGTGTTTCCAGATGAAGCTGGCCGGATCCAGAGTTTCCCTAGCTGGGGAGGATGCCGGTGGTCTCGTAAAGCCATGGAGGACCTGATCCCCACCCTGCTGGGAAGAGGCTGTGTTCCCACATGTGTGTGATTCCTGCCTGCAGTCTATGGCATGGGGCTCACGTAGCTGTCGGGCTTTGATCTGGGATATGAATAAACCTGCCAGGGCTTTGGGCCAACTTTGCAGAGAAGGTCTGGGCTTTCTGCTGGGGCTTGCAGGT
This sequence comes from Lathamus discolor, assembly GCF_037157495.1. NCBI lineage: Eukaryota > Metazoa > Chordata > Aves > Psittaciformes > Psittacidae > Lathamus > Lathamus discolor. The sequence goes on along the minus strand of NC_088893.1, from coordinate 10,197,426 downwards.
CGCTGAAGGGAGCAGAGGAAACTTTCGGGCTGGGGGTTTGCTGCTCGCTGCTGCTGAACGGTGGCCTGGGGCTGCAGGTGATGACATGGTGTAGCATGGGGGTACTGGCCCTTAACCAGTTCTCAGAGGTGCCACAGAAGCACCAGCCAAAAATTATAACGGAGGAGGGCAGGGGCATCCCTGGCTCTGGTGGTTGGGACCACGCAGAAATCCCAGGGTGGTTCAGACAGTGCTGGGTCTGCAGCTCTGGGTCAGCACCAGAAGGACCCGAGGGTCAGGAGTTCCCCTTCCCGATGTAAAAGGATGGGGTGGCGTTTCCGCAGTGGAAACTCAGTTATTAGGAGTTTGACTCCTGGGCTGCCGCTCACGGTGTCTGTGCTCAGGGAGCAGTGCCAGTGCCCAGCAGCCTGCGAGAGGACAGGACGGTGACAGGGACAGCCTTCCCCCGCTGCTGCGGCTCGCCCTGCCTGCCAGCCAGCCAGGGTGGCTTTGCCAGCGCTGAAGGAGGGTGCTGTTGCTGGAAGCTGTGTTGTCAAATGACATGTGATGGCAGAGCTGTCTTTCAAGGTTCCAGAGGGCCTCACTGATGGGGAGAGAGGAGAGCAGAGGGTCTTTGCTTCCCATCCTCCTGCTGTGCAAGCTGGTGGGAGGCCGCCCAGAATCAAACCAGGGGCCAAACCGCATGGACGGGCAGGGGGTGCCTGGGATGCTGCAGAGACCATCCTGGAGCACCATGCAGACAGGCCTGGGCATGGTGTAGCTGTTCTGCAGGCTGACCCTGCTAGAAGAGTGCCACTGGTGCTGTTTTATCCCCCTCATTGGTGCCTGCTGTGGTAGTGGCTGCAATGCCTGCTTTGCTTTGTAATGAGTTGCTGTTAGTATCTGGATGGCTCTTTGCTAATGTAAACCTCCTGCTCATCACCCTGAACTGCAGGATCACTCTGTGCCTCACAGAGGGGAGGTGTGCAGGTCTCACCAGGCTCCCTTCCCTAGCACAAGGGGTGCTGGATCTGAGGTGGGTAGGAGCTCTGTGTCCTATTTCCAGCCCCTACCTGCCCTCTGGCAGCCCCTTTCTTCACCTGGAGCTCCGGTCGGGCCCTGTGTGTATCCTGCCTTGCTCTTGCTTTATGATCTGCCAGCTCCTCCATCTCTACCCGTGCTCCACCTGAGCCTGCTGCCTTCCCAGTGCAGGGCTCAGCTCCACACCAGTGGCTGCCTGTGGAGCTGTTTTGGGTTGTGCTGATGGAGAAGCGCACACGTGTGTGGTTTGGGAGGTGATCTGTGCCATGAGCTTTTGTTCTAGCAGGGCTGTGCTCACACACGGCTTCTCCTCATTAGTGACTCTTCCCTGACCTTTTGTGCCACCAGAATTTAGCTCCTGCACCAAACTTATCTGGGGTCTAAATCCAGCAAAGCCAGTGGAGGTGTGTCAGGGATAAACTTGGCTCCAGCTTGCCCACAGGAATGGGGAGGCCACGGGGTTGGTGGGAGGGAGCCCGGATCATTCCTAGCAGCCGGAATCCATGCACGGAGCCCGGTGGATGAGGGTGCGGAGTGGGTGAGAAGCAGGGATCAGCTGCTAGCGCCAGGCAAGTGCCGAGCTCTCCCCCGCATTGCAGCCATTCCTTCCGCTGGAAACCCAGCTGCTTGGATCCGCCGCCTGTTTATGGCGGGGCGCATGTGGGGAAGGGGCTGAGCCCACCGTGGGCTGCCCAGGCCCCTGCATGCTGGGCAGAGCAGTGGGAGGATGGCCCCAGGGGTGCTGATGCCAAGCGGAGCACAGCGACACTGGAGTTATCTGTCCTGTATCTTCCAATATCCTTCTCTGCGCCACGCTGCCCTTAACCAAGGGAAATGGGCCTTGCTGTAGGTCCTGGATCACTGTTGGAGCCAGCCTGGCTGCTCCAGAAGGACTTTCCCTGTACATCACGGGTGCATGTTACAGCAGGGGCTGCTGAAGAGCACTGGTGCTCCCAGCCAAGGTAGTGTCCTCCAGCCAGGGCCCCTGGGGACTGTGCTGGGCTGTGTGGAAAACCTGCCTCTTTCCCACGTTTGACCTGGAAATGCTGTTTTCCGGTGCAAATGTGCTGAGCTGCGAGGCTGATTCACCCTTTGCTATGGAGCAGCGCTGAGCCCCCGTGTACCTGAAACCCTCCTGCCTGCAGCAGACTGGTGGCTCTTATCCCAGCCCAGGAAAACTCTGGTTAAGGCTTTGAAGAAGTTGTCTCATCCCAGCAGTGGGAAGGCTTTTCAGGGGAGGACAGGGAGCAAAAACTGAGCTTGACGCAAGCTTTGCGTGTGGCTCAGTAGCCAAGTAACTTGCTGGGGACAGAGAGAGCGATTTAGCAGAGTAGAGGCCTGAAGTGGTTTCTGACATCCCAGACTCATGTTCTATCCTCTTAACCCTTCCCTACACCGACTACTATCTAGCTTGGCACAGCCAAAGCTCTCTCCTAAGGAACACACATCTCTTCCTACATGTAAGGAACCTTAAAATTAAGGGCACAGCTGTCAATTCTGCGAAGTATCTACTGAATGCCACCCTTCCAGGGCAGCAGCAGGACAATTGGGTTGGAAACCTCCCAAGGTTGCTGCAGCCCCTTCCATTTTTGTTCCTGATATGCCTCCCATCGCATCAAAGGCAGGCTCTTTGGCAGGCAGGGGAAAACACTGATATTTCGTAAGAGTTTAGAACGAAAACAGATCTTTGCTGCGAGGGGTTTCCATGCTCAAAATGCTTTTTTCTTGTTCTGTTTTTGAAGTGGGTTTCATGCGCGTGTGATCCTGGAAGTGATAAGAGGGAGCCCCGGGAGAGGCTGGTATGTTCTGATTACTGGCAGTTAGCAGGAGATGTGGAAGGAGTGGCTCAAAGAATGGCTTTGGCTTTCTTCTGGGTTTTTTTGCACATTAAACCCATCCAGCTTGGTAATGGGGGGAAAAACCCTTTTTGGTTCCTTGTCCACTGGGTGCAGCCTCCCATTTTATGTGATCTCAGTGTCATCTTACGCCTTCGGAAGCTAAGGTTGTAAAGAACAGAGCCAGGAATTTCCTACCAACAGGTTTGATAGCTGGCTTTTGTGTCCTGCAGTTAAAAGCAGATTTGGTGAACCAGTCCTGGCACTGAGGGAGCCATCGGCAATAACCAGAGCAGTCGCATCTTCCCCTGTGCTCCAGCTCATTGGCTTTTCCACTGGGATAAACTGGTTTTCCTGCTGGGATAAACTGGCTTTCCTGCCTCTCCATCCCTGCCCTGCAGGGGTTAAGCGGGTAGGAAATGCTGTCGGCCGGTGGCCTTGCCACTGCACCTGATGCTCCCGGCGGAGCTGGGCAAGGGAAGGAAACGGAAGGGCTGTTCTCAGCTGAGAAAATACGCTTATCCTGCCTTCCGAGGGTCCTCCGGGGCAGCACGGCCATGGCCCCACACACAGACACCCTCTGCCTTGCCCTGCCTGTCCAGGAGCATCACTGACTGCAGGGACAGGGCTGAGCTGGCCACTGAGAGGGTCCCAATTCCACTGCCGGGCAGGGCGGACTCAAGCCCAGCACAGCTCCCAGCTCCTGGGCATTGCCAGGTCGGGGCAGGGATGTAACACAGGAGGCTGGGTGCTGTGTCCTTGTCTCCCTTCGACTCTGTGGAGATATTTCCCCCACAGAAGGCCTGTGGTTTGTCCTCCCACTGCCTCTGAAAAGAGGGGTCCACACTGTGCAACGTGGCTGAAAGCATTTGGGAAAGCAGAGCTGGCTGGTGGCTAATCCATTAGCTCCTTACAGCAAATCCTGCACCCATATCCTGCTAGATGAGAGTCTCATACCCTATTATGCTTCTGAGGGTCCAGTCACTTTCACAGCCAATTGTGTGACTCTTCCTCCTAAAAAGATGTGTCGGCCTTGCCAGCCTTCCCACATCTCACTCCTGCGGGTTGGGTATTGCACCCAATGTGTTTTGGATCTTAGTTTTGGGGAAGGACACGGAGAGCAGCCTTTTGGGATGCAGAGAGCTGGGATGTCCATTTTGGGGATCGGGGGGCTGAAGGACCCACCTGGCCCTGGGTGTTGACATAGCTGTGCCTGCCCACGGGCAGGGCAGTGGGGAGAGCATGCCCACAGGAGAGCCATTATCAAGCACTGGGGTGCTGAGTCAGCGGGTTTCCCACCACGGTGCCTGCAATTAGCTGTAATTCCTGCTGTTGTGCAGCCTGAGGTTTGGTGGAGACGAAGGGCTGCAGAGAGGTGAGAGCTTCAGGTCGCCCCAGCTCAGAGACAGCAGCAAGGTGTGACGGGGGGAGGATTCCTGATGCTCTGCTTGCCACAGGGGGTGGTCACAGGGATGGGTAAATGCTGTAGCACTGGTTCCAGGGCCAATCCCAGTGTCCGTGGGGAGCCCAGGCCAGCCTGCTGCTGCCTGCGCTGCAGAGTTTGTTTGGAAAAGGCAGACACCAAAATTCAGGTTGGAGGAAGCAGAGTTTATTCTGGTTCTGACTAATGCTAACATCTCCCCTCTGCCTGCAGCTTGTTCTTTATACATTACTCAGCAGGTCTCGCCCCTGCCTGACTATTCCTTTAAAGGGCATCTCAAACCTTTCTTTTTCATTCATTATTTAAACGTATTCTCCAGCCAGCAGCCTCCAAGCCCCAGGCTGGTCTGGCCAAGCATCCTGCCATGCACCCGCTGAGGCTGGCACTGAGGTTTGAAATGCAGCCTGGAACTACTGAATCTGGTCCAGGTATATTTGCAGAGCTAATTGTGTTAACTGGGCTGAGCTGTGGCTGGAAACTACTTGTTCCTGGGGTTAGGAGGCCCCTAGGAATCAAGGGCAGAACAGACAGGGAGGAGGCTGCCCATGCACTGCCTGGGGGCATGAGCAGGGTCAGAGCGATATCTCACCTGGGTGTTTTTATTTGCTTGACTTGTTGCTGTGCTCAGCAGTAAGAGGGCAATGGAGAAACCACCCACTGCTCCTCTGGGGTGGGGGCAAATGCAGCCTCTTGGGGTTTAGAGGGGTAAAGTTTGCTTTCGGAGAGCTAAAGCAAACAGTCCTCTCCAGGAGGTGAGGAAAGAGCTGCTAAGCCATCAGTGGAGGGGGATCAGCCCCTGGAGAAGTCCTGCTGCAGCATGGGGCACTGGAGGGTGGTTATCTGCCTGGGTCACAGGACATGGTTGTGGGTAATTTAATCAGGCTGTTAATTATTACCTGCACCACTTGTGAAGCTGCTCTGCTTTGACGAAAGTTGCTGTGTGGAAGGACATACCCTGCAGCCCAGCGAGAGGCTTTCAATCCTCATGGCACTGTTGGAGGCTCTATGGGAGATGCCATCAAGGGGACTGGGCACCAAGCAGAGCCCTGGACATGCAGTTGCTGCTGTTGAGGGGTTGATTTTCCACCCACAGCCATGCTCTGAGTATGAGCATCCCCAGGAGAGCCTGGACCAGCTTGGGGCTGCAGAGCTGCACCCTTCCCTGTGGGCCATGCTGAGAGGGGTGCGCTGCCTTCACAGGGCTGGGTGCGAAGGGAACCACCACCATCCCCTGGTTCTCCAGTTCCTCCTTTAATCTGGTTACATACAGAAGAGGCCTGACTGGCCCCACAGCAGTGAGGGATGGGTTTTGCTGTGTATGAGCTGGCAGGGGCGTGAATGCAGGTGATAATCTTTGCCCTTTGCAAGCTCTGTCAGCCTGTAATTACACATCTTTCTATTCAGGACTCTTGTTGTCTAGTTTAAGACTGTGACAAGGATGTGAAACTGTCTCTCCTCTAGAAAATAGTGCACTAGGATGGGGATGTTTGGAGTTTTCTGTGACCAGTTCCCTTGTGCCTGGCTTGGTGTGCTGGGCAGAGCAGCTCCCCTTGTTCTTCTCCCCTTTTAGGTGGTGATGAGGACTGAGAAACCCATTCTGTGCAGAGGGACAGGATAAAGGGCCTGGGGACAGCCTGGCTGCAAGGACAGCTCTGCTGCCCGGCCTCAGGTTAGACTTGCTGCTTGGCTGGTCTCTGCTGGGATGTGAGCTGCTGGGAGCCAGGCCATGCGATAAGGCTTTCTGCAGGGCTATTTTTACTGGGGAGAGGAGCCGCTGCTGGCAAGGGCACTGGGGCAGATACAGGACCCTTCACACAAGCACTGCTGAAAGCTGGAGCTGTGCTGGGAAAGGCATCCCCTCCTGAGCTGCTGTCAGCATTGGGGTGTGCATCTGGAAAAGATGGGGCCACAGATGAAGGAGGCATAGCCAGGGCAGTTTTCTTGCTATTTAACCTCTCTGGTTGCTCATCTCCCCTTTCTCAGGTCTGGAGTGGGATGGAGGGGCCCCACAAACCCCGTGGGCTCCTTCATCTAAGGAGAGAAGCCAGCGGGAGGCTGTGCTGGGAAGGAGAGCAGGCAGGGACCTTCTGCCCCCTCGAGCAAGCAGGTTTCACATTCATCTCTCGCGATTGATTTTCCAAGGTTATCAGCTAAGGATATTAGTTACTGTGAGGTCAGGATGATGAGATCCCAGACGTGTCCCTGCCTGATGCAGCCTGGCTGTGCAGGCTGTGCTGTGGGGAGGCAGCAGGGAGGTGCTGGGAGTCTGGGGGACAAGACAGAAGGTTTGAGCTCGCCTTGTTCCCCACAGCACTGGGGATGCTGCTGCGGTGCCGGGGGGGAGCAGGGACGCTGCCAGGTCCTGGGGCTAACAGCAAGGTGGTTAATCACAGTGAGGGGTGGGAAGAGGCACCGGCTGGAGCAGTCGGAGAGCTGGGAGGGTGGAGGGTTCCTGGCCATGCAGGAGCCAGCCCCAAGCACTCAGTCTCCTGATGGCACTGTTCGATGCAGACGTGCTCCCCCCATCCGCCCCACTCAAGGGGCCCTTGTTTCCAGGAGGAGATGATTCATGTCCATTGAGTAGCCCCTTAGCAAATCTTCCACTGTTACGGGGGGGGGGCAGAGTTTCAGCGTGATCATTAATGGTTGGCTTTTCCCTAAATACCCTCTGGGCTGGAGCACGATAAGCTGCTGCCACAGCCGTGCAGGGAGCAGGAGGTACTTTCCAGGCTGGTATTCCTGGCCCCACCAGCTCATCCCAGTCATCCCAGTTTGCACCATGCCCAACTGGTGACGTCTGGCCGGGAGGCTGTGCCTGGCTGGCAGGGATGCCCTGCTCATCCCTGCCGCCTCTCGGGGCTGAGCGCTGCCCTTCCTTCCCCCAGGGTGCCGTGCCCTCGCCGGAGCAGCAGTGGCCGCAGGCAGGCACTGGCGTGTCCTACTCCTGCACAAAGGAACAATTCTGGGATCGCTGCCCCCGCCAAGGCGCTTCCTCACCGGCTGCGCGCCTGCCTCCTCCCCGTCGGAAAGAAACCTCCTTGGGAATGGGAACGGGAACAGGAACTGCCCCGGGAGCTCAGCTCAGAGCTCAGGAGGCCACGGCTTTCCTCCAGGAGCAGCGGTGGGGGAAAGCTGGCCCTGCTGGGGTGGGAAGCAGCGCGCTGGACGGGAACTGTCAGCGTCCAGTTAAGGCATCCCCCCTCCGCTGATGCCCACAGCCTGTGCTGGGACAGGCAGTGAGGGATGGAGGCACATCCCGGTGCCTGGGTGTCGCTTGTCAACATCAGCCCATGGACAGGTCAGAGTGGTTTGTGTGCTACAAGCAAGGCCCCCAGCAGCGCTGGGTCTGTTTGTCCCATAGGGCAGGTGACCCCCCCTCCTGGGGCTGGGGTGTCCCCTGCTGTGCCCCCTTCCCTGGCCCACGCCCCAGCGATTGATGGCATCCCAGGAGCTATAAACGTTTGTTTACCGGTGTCGATGGCTCTAAGCAGCCCCGCGCAGCAGGCAGAGCATCCCAAGGCCCGCCCGTGCCAACAGGAAGGGTTTATTTTTGCTTGGGCTTTATTTTAGCTGCAAACAATGGTGGTTACTCCCAGCATCCGATTTCCCCCTCACCCCCAGCCTTCACCTGGCGCTGGAGGAAGCGTGGCCGGGGGCAGGAGGAGGACAGGAGAACCGCAGCCACAGGATGGAGGTCCCCATCCACCTCCCACTGCAGCAGCCTCGCAGCGTTAGGTGCTGTGAAACAGCGTCTGCCCTCCCCGGGGCTCTCTTTCAGGCTGCAGAGCCACTTTCCTTGGGGGTGACAACTCCACATCCATTGTCTCATCCCCCCCCCCAAAAAAAGCTGTGTCTGAACACCAGGAAACTCCTGCTCTGGCTTGGCCAGAGCCTCTTCCTCCTCCTCCTCTTCCTCCTCTCTGCAGGTTGCTGGAGCAAGACCCGATTCCTGCTCTGTGACGGAGCAGAGGCCGAGGAGGGGGAGAAGGGCTCTGCAGCTGCAGGCTGTGCCTGGACCCTTATCTCTGTGCTGTGGAAACAGGTCCCTGGGGTGGGGGGGAGTGTTCATTGGGTCTAAAAATAGAGCTGGCCTGGGTGCAGGGTGAAGAGGGGTGGTGGGCGAGATGCAGCTCCTTTGCCAGCATCGTGCTTGATACCACTGCCAGGGCAGCAGAGCAAACACTGCCCTGTTGTGAATAGCAGCAGCATCCTGGTGCTGGTTCCCGGCTCACCCCACCACAGCAAAGCTGCCCTGGCTGCCCCCAGCCCATCCAGCCCCACTTAGTTAATGCTAAAGCCATCTGCTGCCCCGGCTCCTGGCCTTCCCAGGCTCAGGGACCTCACTGACATCTCCCCATCCCACCACGCAGCAGGACAGGCTGCAAGCATGGAGAGGAGCGAGTTCCTGGGAGGGGAGGCTGGCTCCGCTCCCTGTGTTGGGATGCCTGTGTCCAGAGCCTGACCCCAGCAAAGCAGTGCGATCCCACAGGATGTCAGTTGTAGGAGAAGCCGCAGAAGGAAGCAGGTGGGAGCCATTTGTCAGTACCAGAGGTGGGTGTGAGGCCGGAGGTGTCCGTGTCCCATCAGCGGCTACTGCAGGAGCAATGTGCCATTCACACATGACCAGGTGACTGTGGGTCAATCACATCAGTCCCCATCGCCCTCCTGGCTGGAGCAATCTCCCCTTAACTTCCTGTAGCCACCCCATTGACCTAATTTACGCTGAAAGCCTAACGAGTGTAGGAAATGAATTTCTTCCCTTCCTGCACTGGCCCCAAGCAGGGCTCGGCTCTGCAGCTCTGTGCCCTCCTGCTTTGCAGGCCTCTTTTAGTGCCTTGTGTTTTGGAGGATGTTTAACAAGGGAGATGGAGGGGACAGCTCAGCTGTGGGGAACAAAGGAGCCTTCAGTGCTCACCCTGCCTTGTGTGCCCAGCTCAGCACTGGGTGCTCAGGACGCTGTGATGAGCTCACCCGGCTGCCATGCTGGCCACAAGCCTCCCTTATCAGCCACTCTCATTCCTTGTGTGCAGCAGGGACCCCTTGCTGCCTGCTTTGTCACTATTAATAGGAACCTTCCTGCCCTTTTGCTCTCAGCTGGCCTGAAGCCTTGACACAAGAGCTGGTGGCTGTGACGGGAGATGTCCTACACAGGGCAGGGGATGGGGATGCTGGTGACCACCATGGCCTGGGCTTCCATGTGCTCTGTGAGGCTGATGTAGGGAGTGCACGTGGTCCCCATCTCTTCTGTGGGAGCCTGTGGTTAGCTGAGAGCATGCAGAGCCGGGGCAGCAGGAAGATGGGTGTCTCCTTAGATGCCTGCAGGTGCTGGGTGGACAGGGAGCATCTTGCTTTTTGTCCAATCTGCTTCCTTGCTAGTCCCCTGCCCTGCCAAGCCCTGAAGGGGAGGGCATCTGACCTGGGCTGGAGACCACCACCACATTGCTGAGCAGGAGCCTGCTCCATTCCTGCCTGTGCTGCACTCTGCAGACATCCTAGGGAGCACTTTCCCTTCCTCCCTGCCTCTGCAGAGGGGCAAAGAGAGGGCCATGAGAACTGAGTGCTTACCCTCGGTCATCATGCATGAGGTTCTTGCGTGGCGGAGCAGGTCCCCACCCCAGGAGGTGCATGGTGGAGAGTGGCAGTGAGCAGAGCACCAGCAGGACCTGCATCCTGTGGCTGCCTGTCTGCTGTGCAATGCTTTTCCAGCCCAAGGAGCAGGACCTCCGCTTCCCTTGTGGTTGCCCTCTATTTTCCTATGGGCTGGGGGATGCTGTCAGCTCCTTCTGGAGCTGTGCTGAGGCTTCTGCTCCCCGACTGAGGGTTACCTGTCCTGCTTTGGCCTGCCCACAGGAGATGAGTGCTGGCAAAGCTGCTCTTGCCGAAAGGGCTGAGGCTGCTGTTTAGGTTGGCGCTGGGGAGGGAGGAGGAAGCAGAAGGTCTGCGGAGATAGAAACCCATCGGCTGGGGCGGCAGGAAGAGACTTGTGAGGCGCATCCTGCCTTGTGTCCTGGGGAGGCAGGGATTTGGGGCTGGGCACACTGTCTCCTTGCCCAGGGGCTCATCTTGGCCGGGTGCTGATCTCTATCAACCCACTCACATTTGGCTTTCCTTCAGCTGAAAACAGCAGTTGGTTTGACTGCACTGTCCCTGCTTTGGGCAGCAGCTCCAGTCTGCTTCCTGCCACTCCTGGGAGGCTCACTCCATGCTCTGTGTCGTGGCTCGAAGGGTGGAAGGTGGGCACCCAAACTCCTGGGTCAAACTATAGCAGCGCAGTTTTAGATGGGTGCTGGACAGAGTGGATGTGGTGTTAGGGCCCAATAGAGGGCCTTAAAGAGCATGAGTGACGAGGATCCCGTCAGATGCAGCAGCGCATTGTGCTCTTCTCCTGCGAAATACACCCCATGCCAGCCCTCACTGCTATGGGATCCCAGTACCTGGTGGTGGGGATGGGTACAGCCCAGACAGGGTGTCCCTGATGCTCCATACTCCTGGGCATGCTCTCCCCTCCTTGCCAGCCATCCCCATCAGTCGGCACATCCAATCTGCCCCTGCAATCACCTCTGTCTCTGCAATCTCCTACTGTCCCTGGAGACCCAAAGCCAGCTGCATGCTGCCCAGCTGTGCCATGATGACTTTTGGTTGCTGCCAAGGGAAGGGATCCTGCACACACTTGCACTGGAAGAAACCACAGCTTTATTCTGCCCTCTGTGGCCTCCAGGGCTGCAGGTTTGCTGGTGTCCCTGAGCTTGGCCTCTCCAATGCATCTCCAGCAGGCACTGCACCCTGCAGGACCACCCTGGGCATCTGGGTGTACCCATGGTCCTGGGTAAAACAGAAACTTGGCTTGAGATTTGGCTCAGTTCTGTCTTATCCTGCTCAGAGGAGATTGGTACAGGAAGAGACCTGGGATGAGGATGTGGTGCACTTGCAGAACTGGGGGTGTGGGAGCTCAGGAGAGATTTCAGGTCCTCCCCATCCTTCCCATCTCTTGCTAATGTGTTGGTCAGCCACTGCCAGCCCCATAAATACTGCTTTCACTGATGAAACTGTTTATGTAGCCATGCTCTGACATGCAAATACCCGAGTGTTTTCTGGACCCTCACTGCGTGGGTAACCCCACAGCCGCTGGGTGCTAAAAAACTAGCCCAAGAATCACCACATCAGAAAGGAGACCAGAACTTTGTGTTGTGCTTGTGATGGTGATTTGTGGCAAATTCTCTCTTCCTGCTTTTTGCTGGGCTCTCCCTGTCTCCCTTCTGTCTGCTGGGATGATGCTGTGCTCAGGTGCAGCAGCAGCCCAGAAGCTGGTGGGTACTGGGACTGGTGATTGGACTTGGTGATCTTAAAGGTCTTCTCCAACCTAGATGATTCTATGATTCCCACACATCAGAAAGCTGATGAGCTGTGGCTTCTGCTGCAGCTCCTCTTTGCCAAGATTTCCACTGTTCTCTTGGCTGCACCTTGGGCTGTGTGTGTTGGACCAGCAACACAGAGCTGGGTGGGGAGAGCCCCTCCATGCTCCCAAGCACCTTTCAGGTGCCTGTGTTGGGCAGGGACTGTCAGCTGGGGCAGGGACTCCATGCATGGAGTGAAGAGTGGGGTGGTTGGAGTGGGGTGGATGAGCTGCAATGATACAGGGAAGGAGTGGCAGCAGGGCAGAGGAGCTGCTGTTGGTGAGCCTGGGGAGGAAGGCTCTAGCCTGTGTATGGGCACCATGTGGAGGTGGGCTGAGCACAGCAGAGGAATATGAATGTCCCCCAGCTGGAGGTGGCATTGTAAGGTGGCTCTGGAGATGGCATCTGGGTTCCTTTTCCTTCCTCCCTTTCCTTCCCTCCTTCCCTCCCTCCCTTCCTCCCTCCCTCATCGTCACCCAGGGCCTGTCACAGTGAGGGGTTACCAACAGCAGTGATTGGTGTCGGGCAGACAGAGGTGTAGTTTTATCTGATGGAAAAATATGTGTCCTCAGCCCTTTGATACTGGTCCAGTAGCATGCAGAGCTGGCGTTCCCATTCACAGGCTCAGCAGGCTGCATCCTGGTGTCTGTGTGCAGGTGGAAGAGCTTGTGCATGGAAGGAGCACGTGTGCATTTAGCAAATGCCGCCTGAGCCGTGATGGGCCAGCTGGGAAAGACCCACGTCCTGGGGTCTTCCATACGTTCCAGCCCCTTCTGCCTGTTTTTAACAATACCAACCTGGCTGACGGGCTTTTCCCTGCTCTCTCCAGTGCTTGATCAGCTCCTGCCAGAGCTCAGCGTGTTGCTCAAGCTGCTGGACCACGAGTACCTGAGTGCCACCACGCAGGAGAAGAAGCTGGCCGTGTCCACCATCCTGCAGAAGCTGCAGCCGCCCGCAGGTCTGTGTCCCGCTCCTGTGGTGCTTGCTGTCTGTCCCCAGGGCTGGCAGCTGCCCCACAGAGATCCTGGCCAAATCCCCAGCAGGGCAGGAACACGTTCTGCATGGCAAGGGCGCTCTGCCTCTGTGCCCAGTGCCGAGCACATGCTCAGCCCCCTCGGGGCACTTTGCTCCCTGGTCCTGCTTCCCATCTTCATCCCACCCTGGATGCAGGGGCCGGTGTCAGCCCTGCCATGGCTGCAGGGGGCTGCTCCCTGTGGAAGCGGCTCTCCACAGAGGTCTTCCTGCCTGCTGAGTGCAGGGGTTTCCATGGGAAGGCCAGGAGGACCTGAGACTTCACAGCCTTCCCACCTTCCTGCCCTCCTGGGGAGGCGGCGGCAGCCCTGGGGATTCCTGGGTGCCTGCTCCAGAAGGGTGCCCCATGGCATGGTGGGGTGAGCTGGGCTGTGTCCTTGGGTTGGTGTCTGCGGGGAGGAAGGGTGCCAGTGCTTGTCCCAGCCACCCCCAGGCTGAAAGCATCCTTCTCCTCCCAGGGAAGGACGTGGACTACATGTATGTCAACACAGCATCCCTGAGCAATGGCACCAGCTTCGTGGAGTCTCTCTTTGAGGAGTTTGGTACGTCTTGGGGCCCCTGCTGACAGCAGGGCTATTGGGGTGCCCGGGGAAAGAGGGTGAAAGCTGTATCCTTGTGTCTAGCATGGGCATCATCACCCCAGGCACTTGCTCCCACTCCCCCATCGCTCTCTGGGGCCTGGCCATTGGGGTCCATGCAGCAGCAGTGGTTACCAGCAATGCCATCACCCAGCACTCTCCCAGTGAAGGGCCATAAGTGCTTGCCTGGCGGTCCCTGGAGGCATGGCCGGGGAGGGCATGGGGTTGGGGTTTCCCACTCCCTTCACCCTCTCGCTTACCCCGGGCAGACTGTGACCTGCGGGACCTCCAGGACATGCAGGAGGAGGAGGGGGACATCGGTGAGGGTGCTGCAGGGGAGGAGCTGGCGAGGACCCAGACGGCGAAACCTGTGAGTGCCTGAGTGCCCCGATGAGGTCTGCTCTGCACCCGCACGGGGAGCTGGCGGTGGCCGGGGCTGGGGCCCCTTCCTGTCCCGTGTCACCGCTGGGACCCATCATGACCCGCTCTGCTAACGCAGTGGTGTCTCTGCCGCAGGTTCCTGTGGACCCTGCCCCACCACTGCCCACCACTCCCCCGCCTGAGGATTACTACGAGGAAGCCCTGCCCCTGGGCCCTGGCAAGGCCCCCGAGTACATCACCTCCCGCAGTGAGTCCTGCCCTGTGCCGGGGCGGGGGAGACCCGAAAGCTGCCCTCTGCACCCCCTGCCTGCCCGCCTGGCAGCTGGTCCTGGGGAAGGCAGCACCACTGCTCCCACCAGCGCTGATCCTGTCTTGTTCCCCTCCCATCCCGCTGTGCTGTTATTGCAGGGAGTTGTATGCTCTGGTTTGATAGGGAAGGGAGTGATGGGGAGAGGCTGGATCCACAGGGAGCCGATGTTGAGATGCCCTGGGAAGCTCATGTTGAGATGCCTCGGGAAGCTGCGCTTCGCTCTGCCCTGGCTCACAGCTCGCTGCTAAGAGCATCCTTGGGGGAAACCAGCCCCTGTCAGCTCTCTAACAGCCCCTGCTGCTCCTTGCTTACTCCACAGACAGCTCCAGCCCCCCCAACTCCATCGAGGATGGCTATTACGAGGATGCAGACAGCAGCTATCCTGTCACCAGGATGAACGGGGAGCAGAAAACCTCCTGTAGGTATCTGGTGCCTTTGCTTCAGCAAAAGTCCAGCCCTGAGATGGGGCTTGAGCACTGGTCTGGGGGCTGGTGGGGTTCAGGCTGGAGAACCTCTCATATCAGAATGTGCTGGCCAAAAAACAAGGAGCGTGTGGTGCTGTTTGTCATGGCAGCAGAGTCCTTGTGCTGCAGAATGGGTGTAACTGGTGCCGTGTCTGTCACCATCACGGGGTGGACTGTGCAGCTCTCATGACCTGTGTGAGGTGCCTCTGCCATGGCAGAGGAGGTCTGAGACACCAGTGCAGAGCCCTGCTCCTCCGTGCCCTGTGTGGGAGGTGTGTGCAGAGGGCCAGCACGGGATGCTGTGATGCAGGTAGAAGGTTTAACCCAGGCTTTCAAAGTTGGAGCCTCACACAGAAATAAGCCATCCATGGGGTTTGAACAGATGCACCTGGGACTGGCCTTCAGCCCATGAGCATCCTGCCTGGTTTGGAAGGGAAGTTGAGACTGCTCAGGTCAAAACACTGCTGTTTGCAGAGGATGACATGGAGTCCTTCCATTCCAGCACCCAGCCCAGGCTCTGCCCCAGAGCAGTGTGTGGGGGTGCGCAGCAGGCAGGACCTGGGGTGCCATTCAGGGTGACTCGCCTGCTTCCTTCCAGACAATGACTCGGATGCGATGAGCAGCTCTTACGAGTCGTACGATGAGGAGGAGGAGGAGGGGAAGAGCCGGCAGCTCACACACCAGTGGCCGTCGGAGGAAGCCTCCATGAACCTCGTGAAGGACTGCAGGATTTGTGCCTTCCTGTTGCGCAAGAAGCGCTTCGGACAGTGGGCCAAGCAGCTCACCATCATACGGGACAGCAAACTGCTGGTGAGCCCAAAGCTGCTGTGGGACAGAAACCTGTCAGTGGGTTATGAGGGTGATTGGGTCCAAGCTGAAGAAGAATAGCACTATCCAAGCCAAGACCCTGTCCCAAGGCTGCCACTGCCCTACAGCACATGCAGAGGCTGCCCTTGCTTCTTTTACTAGCAAATGGAGGAGTCCTCTTTTCTGGGACCCCATGGAGTGAGGGGACACCCTGCAGCCCTCTGCCACTGAGCCTGGCGCAGAGACTGAGCCATCTCCACCTGTGCCACCCCAGAGGGACCCCAGCTCTGCCAGTGTCTGGGCCCTGAGCGGTTCCCTTTGCTTCCCGTAGTGCTACAAGAGCTCCAAGGACCGTCAGCCACACGTGGAGGTGCCCCTGGGCTCCTGCAACGTCATCTATGTCCCCAAGGACGGGCGGCGCAAGAAGCACGAGCTGCGGTTCTCGCTGCCGGGGGCCGAGGCGCTGGTGCTGGCCGTGCAGAGCAAGGAGCAGGCTGAGGAGTGGCTGAAGGTACCACAGCCCTGGGAAAGGTCTTGCCCCCTGGAAGGGGGCTTTGCTCCTATCTCTTATCATCTGGGGGGTGGCCAGATGCTTCCCAGGGCCGGGGCGCCTCCGGCGCTGATAGCCCCCGCGGGTGGGGATGTTTGCTTTCCCCCTCCTTCCCCATGGCCCTTTCCTGCCTTTGTTCAGGGGCAGGAGGTGGGGGCTGCGGGGGGAAAGGAGCCTCTGAGCTCACCACAAACGCCGCTGTTGCCCCACATGTGGGAGAACAGGGTTGTTTTACAGAGCCACGCTGTGCCCGCCTGTAAAGCAGGGGGTCCTGGTGTGCCCTATGCTGGCAGGATGAGAGCGGCTCGGCACCCACGGCCCTCGCCTCTGATTGACAGATTCCCAAAGTCTCTGCCAAAATCTGCCAAACCAGTTGCAGTTGAAGGGGCCAAGGTGTGGGTCACACCTCAGCAAGCTGGGCTGGTGCCCTCAGCAGGGCTTGCTGGCCTGTTCTGCAGAGAACAGGACACATCCCAGGGGTTCAGCCTCGCGTTGGCAGCAAGATGGGAGCATGCTGAGCCAAGCGGAAAAAGCCCTGTCCCTCGGGTCCATTTTGAGTGTCTGCTGGGGGCTGTCTCCACAGGTGATAAAGGAAGCCAGCAGTCCGGCCGTGGGCGGGATAGAAGCCCCCACCTCCCCGGTGATGCCCTGCAAGCTGGACCTGGATAAGGTGATGGTTTCTAACCACCTCACTGAAGTGCTGCATGGGGCTGCTGTGGCCAAGACTGGGGAATGTGGGGCTGGAAACATCGAGCTCCTGGTGCTGGGCAAGGAATCCTTCTCAACCCGCGCAGCAGCTCTGTGGGGCTTGTGGGGCTTATGGGGCTCTGTACCCCTGGGGATGGGGAACAGGACTCCCCTGGCACCATGACACATCCTAGCCCTGCACAGGAGAGTTGAAGGGCTGGTGGTGGCTGTTGCTTGGGAGCAGCACAGAGGGATGCTGCTGACAGGGGGGATGCTGCTGACAGGGGGGATGCTGCTGACAGGGGGGATGCTGCTGATGGGGATGCTGCTGACAGGGTCCTTGCTCTGCCCTCCCACAGCGTCTGTCACAGGAGAAGCACACCTCTGACTCGGACAGCGTGGCCACGGGTGAGACCAGCTCCGCAGCAGCACGCAGAGAGCCTGGCGAGCATGGTACGGTCCCTGCCCCAGCCATGCTGGCTGTCCCCCAGCCAAGGGTCATCTGTGCGCTCCACAGCTGAGAGCATCCTCTCCTGGTGAGGTGGATGCCATGAAACGCACCAGGGGCACACAGCTACCCTGTCCTCCTTCCAGGGAAAGGCAAAAAGAGTGGCTTGGCTGACCTGAAGGGCTCGATGAGCCGCGCGGCAGGGAAGAAGATCACCAGGATCATCAGCTTCTCCAAGAAGAAGCCTTCCCCCGAGGACACGCAGACCTCCTCCACCGAGGAGGACATCCCCTGCTGTGGTTCGTGTGGGCTGGGGCAGAGAGGGCTCGGCTCATGTGGGGCTGGGAGCAGCAGGGAGCAGCATCCTTCCTCCCATATAGTGGGCAGGCTGGGGGTAAAGGGGCAGTGGGGAGGGGGAAAGGGCATGGAGCTGCTCCAGGCCTGTGATATGCCTCAGGCTATGAAATGGTGCCCAGCCCCAGTTCTCCAAATAGCTGTGGTGCATGGGGAACCACGTTTCACTGTTACCTGTGTCCAGAAAACAGGCTTAGGTCACTGTGTGGCACTGAGCTGGCACCTCACCTGGAACCAGGGTGTTCCTGATGGCTCTCTGCGGGGAAACTGAGGCACACAAGGACCAAAGTAGTAGGGAGCCATGCTGTAATCTCTGTGCAGCCATGTCTGAGACCCTTCCTTTGGCCCTGCCACCCCCAGGCTACCTCAGCGTCCTGGTTAACCAGTGCTGGAAGGAGCGCTGGTGTCGCCTCAAGGGCAACACCCTCTACTTCCACAAGGACCGCACCGACCTGCGGACACACGTGAACGCCATTGTGCTCCGGGGCTGCGAGGTGGTCCCGGGGCTGGGCCCCAAACATCCCTTTGCCTTCCGCATCCTTCGCAGCGGGCAGGAGGTGGTGGCGCTGGAGGTAAGCAGGCACTGGGGTGGGCAGGGGGTGCTGGGGAGCATCTCCTGTGATGATCCCCACTTGCATCCAAGTAGTGCTGTGTTTTCCCCTCCCCTGCATGTCAAGGAAGCCCAGGGCTGGGGCTCTTGGGACCTCCTCCATGTGCCTGCGTGCTTTCTCATATGGATGCTCCTAAGTCTTGCACACACGCTTCATGTCAGAAAGCACTTCTCCACAGCAGGGCTTTGTGTTGGGAGACAGGAGTGAGGACGAGAGCTCGGGAGCTGGGCATGCACCCCAAACCCTTTTCTCTCCCATAGGCAAGCTGCTCCGAAGACCTGGGCCGCTGGCTGGGTCTTCTCTTGGTGGAGACAGGCTCGCAGACAGCACCAGAGGCCCTGCACTACGACTATGTGGATGTGGAGACCATTGCCAACATAGTGACGGCTGTGAGGCACTCCTACCTGTAAGGCTGTCCTCCTGCTGTGCTGCGGGCTGGCAAGGGGCTGTGCTGGGGGCAGAGCATTGGGCTGGGGATGGAGATCCTCAGCCCTTGTGCTCCCTAGAAAAGGCCCAGACTGGGATACTGTTTGTGCTGTGATGGTGGGGAAAGCCAGTGCCCCAGAAGTTGGGCAGCCCAAAGCAGGGCACTTTCCCTTGTAAAGAATGGAAAGCATAATGTATTTCATCAGTGTGGATGAAGGACTCAAGGGATATGTGTGGTAAGGCAGAGTGAGTAGGGCAGAGTGCTCATGAGTGAAGCTGGGAATGCAACGCAAGAATCCCTCTGTGATGAAAGGGCTCACTGCGGGGCTGGCAAATGGAAGTGAAGACCCCATCTCTCCTCCTGCAGGTGGGCCAGCTCCTCCCAGGACCACCAGCCAGACTCCTCCCGTGTGGTGTACGATGATGTCCCCTACGAGAAGGTTCAGGTGGGTGAGGCTCCGTGGCTCGCCCTCTCCCACCACTGTGGTCGGGCTACAGAAGATGCCCTGTGATGGCCCCGTGGGTGTCACAGCACGGTGTCCTCCTGTACCACCGCAGGCCGAGGAGCGGCCGGCAGGCGCGCAGGTGAAGCGCCATGCATCCTCCTGCAGTGAGAAGTCGCGGCGGGTGGACCCACAAGTGAAGGTCAAGAGGCACGCGTCGAGTGAGTGAGGCCCTGAGCCACAGAGCTCCATGGGGACCCTGGCCAGGGCTGGGGGATGCTGCTTCCACAAGGGGGTCTGCAGCCAGGCTGGGGTTGACCGGCTCCGGCACACGGGTGATGGGTTGTGCTGTGCTGGCTCAGCTGGCATCGGTGCAGCCAAACCCAGAGCCTTCCTGACAGGGTCTCCTTGGGCATGCAGATGCCAACCAGTACAGGTACGGGAAGAACCGGGCGGAGGAGGATGCCAGGCGATTTCTGACAGAGAAGGAGAAGCTGGAGAAGGAGAAAGCATCGATCCGCAGCGAGCTGGTGTTGCTGCGGAAAGAGAAGCGAGAGTTGCGGGAAGCCATGAAGAGCAGCACGGGTAGGTTGGTGCCATCCAAGTGCTGCAGCTGCGGCTGCTTGAAGGCACTGGGGACACTGGGCTGGTGGTGGCACTGTGGCTGTGGGCTGGGCTGGCTGCAGCACACTGCCAGGCTGGCGGCCCCATCTAGTGTCCCAACCCAGGAGGATGGCTGGCTTCTTCATCCTCGGGCAAAGGCGCTGAGCTGGTGTGCTTGTGCAAGCAGGGCCGAAGCTGCAGGAGCTGGAGCAGCGGGTGGCGGTGCTGGAGGAGCAGTGCCGGCAGAAGGAGGAGGGACGCGTCGACCTGGAGCTGAAGCTGACCGAAGTGAAGGAGCGGCTGAAACAGTCGCTGGCGGGAGGCCCGGCCCTGGGGCTGGCTGTGACCAGCAAGGCTGAGAATGGGGTATGCGTCCCTTCTTCCTGGCTCCAGCTTCCCCTAGCAGTGATGCTTGGGTGGCGGGGGAAGCAGCACATGGAGAAGAGGGGCTATCCCTGCCCCTTTGTCTCATTGTGGACAGAGGTGGGAAGCGAAGCATCAGTTAGGTTTGGCCACATCAGTTTTGACCTCAAGACAGTTTGTGCTTTTTCCTCTTCCTGGCTGTCCTTGTTCCCTGGGTCTCCTAAATCCCTGTCCTTCTTGCTCCCTCTTTTCTACAGGAAGCTACAAACAAGCCGAATGGGAGCACCCCTGAGCACTTGGTCCCTGTTAACTGTGCAGCTGAACTGAGGAAAAGAAGTCCCTCCATACTCCCTGCCAACAAGGGGAATGTGCTGCGGAAGGCCAAGGTCCTGCTTCACTTTCTCTCTGCTCCCTGGCCCCATGGGAAATCTCAGCCTTTGTTCTGTCCCTTTTGCTTGATCATGAAATCGAGGGATTGGGGATTGGCTCCGTACCCTAAAAGCAAGGGGTACTGCCAGGGTCCCCTGCAGCCAGGCTGACCCAGCTCAGAAGCACTCACTGCTGGCGTGATCCCAGCTTGCAGGCAGATTTGGGAAGTGCAGGCTGGGTGGGCAGGGACAAAAGCATTGCTTTTACAATGCCTAAGGCAGCGGTGACACTGAAGTGGCCCAAAGCCCCCAGAAGGGAGGGATGCCTTTGAGCTCAGTGCTCGCTTCTCCAGCAATGTCTCCTCATCCTCTGCTTTTTGTCCTTTCTCTGCAGGAATGGGAGAAGAAACAGACTTAAGCCAGGCTGCAGGAATGCCTGCCAAGCCCCGATGGACACTGGGGCGCACAGAGGAGCTACAAGCCCCCTTTCTCCAAGGCGCATGGGGCAAGAGATGCTGTCCCACACCCCACCACTGCAGCACCATCTGCCTCGTGGGCAACACTATGAACCATGGGGAAGGGGCGGGAGGGGGATCTGGGAGGCGGGTGGGGAAAGGGGAGTCCTTTCTGGATCAGGGTCACATACTACTGGGAAACCCATCTCTGGGGGAGCCTCCCTGGGGCAGAAGTTCAGCACAAGGTGCATAAGGAAGGAGAGGGGTGTCAGTCGGCACTGCCTGCGTGCACTGTGATTTATCAGGATCAGCGTGTGCCACCCTGGGGATGCTGGCAGCCAGTCTAAAGCTTTCCAAAGTGACCACGGACTTGTTGGGGTTTTTTGCCCCCTTCAGTGTTGGAGTTCATGAGCTGCTCAGGACCGGACATTTTCGAGACGCCGATCATTTGCCCTGCTCACTGCTCCCAGCTCCGCAGGGTCTCATCTCAGGGTTCCTTATATCTCAAGCTCAAATGCCGTTGTGCAGTATTTCCTTCTTGTCTTGCAGGCAGTAAGGGTGAGGGCATGCTGGCTTCCCTCAGGAATGAACAAAACTCAAGTGTCAGCATTTGAAAGCAAATTAACAATGGACACTTTTCAACCTTGCTAAACAGCTTAGAAGTGCTGCAAAGGGCTGAGGCTGAAGGCAGCCCGGCTCTCTCTTCCCTAGCCCCATGCTAGCTTTTGGGGGCAGCTGGGAAAAGGGACGGGGCTGTCTCCCAGCCAACAGCACATTCGCACTATTGCTGCTGCAGTCAGACACAGTTTGCCAAGGCATGTGGTCAAAATGGAGTGAAGGGAAGTTTAAACATTAAAACAAAACACAAAAGACCAAAAAAGGTGCTTTCAAATGAGGGGAGGAAGGAGAAATGGAGGAAGGTCAATTAGCACTGGCAGAAATGAGGAATAGGAATGAAAAGGAAAGGTCCAGGCTGTTGTGCCGGGAACAAGGGAGCAGGCCAGTCACCCACTCATGCTAACGGCTGCCACCATTAACCTTTGGAGCTCGCTCTTTCAAAGCCCTCTTGTTGGTAACCAGGTAAGCAGCTTTCAATAAACACGCTGGCACTGGCCTGCCTGCACTAGCCCTGGTTATAAGGGCAGGGTGGGTAAAATGCTTCTCCATGGGGAATGGGGTGGGCTCAGCACCCCTGCAGCACTGCCAGGGGCCAGGATGGGGGAATCTCGGATGCTGTCAGCTCAGAGATTTATCTGCTGCCCAGGGATAAAGTACAAGAAAGCCCTGTTCCTGATGTGCTTGTACTTGCTGTCAGCTTCCCTGTGCTGGCTGTCATGGCTCCTGTCCCCTCCAGGCCTGCAGCTGCACCTCCCCATTTCCCATCAGAAGAGGGTGAAACCCCTCTGCTCTAAGCTTCACCTCTCCCACTGCGGAGACAAGGAGCCTGTGCCCACAGTGGGCAGAACTGCAGCTGGACCACTACAGGTATATAATAGAATCCCAAACTGGTTTGGGTTGGAAGGGACCTGAAAGCTCACCCAGCTCCAACCCCTGCCACGGGCAGGGACCCCTTCCCCTGGAGCAGCTTGCTCCAAGCCCCTGTGTCCAACCTGGCCTTGAGCACTGCCAGGGATGGGGCAGCCACAGCTTCTCTGGGCACCCTGTGCCAGCGCCTCAGCACCCTCACAGGGAAGAGCTTCTGCCTAAGAGCTCAGCTCAGTCTCCCTCTGGCAGGCTAAAGCCGTTCCCCTCCGCCTGTCACTACGCTCCCGTTAGATCCCCCCACCTCTCCCGCGGTCAGTCAAAGGCACACTTCGCCTCCGTTTTGGGGGGTTTTAATGTTTCTTTACCAAGAGGTAAGAAGCACCATTTCCTCCACCTCGGGTCCGCCAGCTGGGCCAAGCCGCTTGGTATTTGCTGATCAAGAGCTGAACCCACCCCGCTATCCCCCCATAGCTCACAGCTGATGCACCGCACCGCACTGTACCGTACTGTACCGTACCGTACCGCACCGCCGAACACCCCCCGGCGGCCTCCGCGGGCCCGGCCCGACCCGGCCGCGCTGCCCGCCGGGCCTCGCAGGGGCTGCCGGGAGCTGTAGTCTGCGGGCGGTGGCGCTGCGCTGCAGGCAGCACCGTGGCTGCGCGGGGCCATGGCCGCCCGCTCCGTGCGGCGGCTCGGCAGCGGGCTCTCGCTGGGCGGCGCGGCGCGGCGGGGCAGGTACGTGCGGCGGTGCGGGTGCGGGAGCGGCCGCGGCCCCGGCCCCGAACCCTCCCTGCCCGCGGAGCGGGACGTGGCAGCCCCGGGCCTGCCGAGGCGCCGCGGCGGGGCCGGGCCCGGAGCGCCCGGCGGGCTCCATACCCTGGAGGGCTTCGGTTTCCCCTCACCGGGGCCGCGGTGCCCGCCGTCAGAAGGCCCGAACAAAAATGGGCTCGCAATAATCGATCTGTTGCCTGGAGAGTGTCGTTTTGAGGAGGAACTGATTGTCATTCCTAGCGAGGGGCGTTTCTGTGGTCAGCGAGCCGCGGTGTGAGGTTGTCTCCTGCCGTTACACCTCTCCACGGGTGGTTTCTGCATCTCTTCCTGCCTGTCTGAACCATTTGTTCATGAATTACACGTTCCGTGTGCTCCTCGGGTTTTATCCTCGGTAGTGATGCGGCACCTGTGCTCTCAGCGTGCGCTGCGTGGATGAGGGAAGAGGATGCGTTTAACTGGGTCAGTACTGAGACAGAAAACCCAGTGTCCAGTCTTACCTTTGGGCATGGTGGGATATGGCTTGTAAAAGGGAAATCCGTAACGGGTGCTTTGGTTATGGGACTAGAATGTGGGCAGGAGAAAAGTCTATTCTGTGTTAGTTTATTCTAGAAAGGGGGTTCCTGTGGAAGAAAAAAAATTAAAAGACCATTTAAATGCATTAAAATATTTCTGCAGCGTGTAATAGGAGCAGCTGTGTTTGGGACTAGATGTAAAGGTGCGAAGTGAAAGTCATCCCTTTTTTATATGCTCATATATATGTGAAAACTGTTCTGTTCACACTGTGCACCAAGTTTGAAGTAGGTGGCTTTGATGGGAGCTGATCCACAGAGGGTTGCTTGTTCAGCCTGGAGAAGAGAAGGCTCCGGGGAACCTTAGATCAGTTCCTAGTGCCTAAAGGGGCTACAAGAAACCTGGAGAGGGGCTTTGGACAAGGGCCTGTAGGGACAGGCCAAGGGGAATGGCTTTAACCTGCCAGAGGGGAGACTGAGATGAGCTCTCAGGCAGAAGCTCTTCCCTGTGAGGATGCTGAGGCGCTGGCACAGGGTGCCCAGAGAAGCTGTGGCTGCCCCATCCCTGGCAGTGCTCAAGGCCAGGTTGGACACAGGGGCTTGGAGCAAGCTGCTCCAGTGGAAGGGGTCCCTGCCTATGGCAGGGGTTGGAGTTGGAGGAGCTTTAAGATCCGTTCCAACCCAAAGCAGTCTGTGAGTCTATGGTTCTGTAAACTCACTGCAGTCGGGAGCCTGCTGCCCAGTTTAAGTCTGTCCTGTGTTAAGGTGCAGTTGTGTTCTCCAGTTCCATGGGAGAGGAATCCACATAGAATTCATCTCTGGTATCACTTCCTGATGAAACTGAGCACAGTAATTGAGGTACTTAGGAGACTTCCTGCCAAAGCAAGCTCATAGAGTTAAACCACTGCTAATGCAGATGTTTCTGTGTGTCTCAGCACTTGCGTGCTTTGTCATGCTAATTTGGGAGGAGGAGGGAGTGTTTAAGGAGAGGTGTGGTAGGACCCTTGTGTTCAGAGGGAACACAACAGTGTCTTGGAGCATTTCACCATCGTGCCTATGCTCCAGAAAGAGGTGATACTGTTGTTCTAACCACAGAGGGGTATTCTCATCGTTTAAATTCTGATCTTTAAGGACAGTTGGCTTAAGCCGTGTGGCTACAGTCAGCTTGTCTGCTACATCTGTCTGGCTTTCTGTGACATCACTTTGTAAATCTTTCTGTATCACCAGCTTACTTGTATAATCCCTTCACATGCTCTGGGACTTCCATGTGTCTGTCACTTTAGGATGTGTCAACTTCCTCCAGGGGGATTTCTGCCTATTTTTAGGGTGGCTGTGATCAAGACTGTGTTTTGAAGATGGAGCACAGTGCAGTGGACGGACTGTAAATAGCACTTGCCCATTTTAGTGGCAAGGAAGATGTAAATTGAGTGGCATTTTCAATTCTGCATAATAAGAATTCCCTTTGGAGTCAGTCTGTGGTGCTTGTGACCTGCCCACAACTTTTAAGGGAGCTCGTCTGAGCAGCAAGTGATGCATGGGGCATGGGGGAATGCTCTGTGGCTCAGTTTCAGGAGCTGGAGAAAGGAGTCCATGCAGGCAACTCTCTGCTTCACGTAGGCAGGGCCCTGCAGCTGAGGCACCAGCTCATTCCTGCCCCTCTCCTCCTACACACCAAAACACACCCATTGGAGCAGTGTAAATCACTTGCAGAGGGAAATGACTCACCTTTGCTTCATGGATGCAAGAGTTAACTCATTTGTGTAGCTTTTTTAAGGCATGGGAGTCTAACCTGTGAGGTGCCTGCCAAGGCTGCTTCCTCAGCTGCACTTCAGGTTCCTTGCTTCATCTGTAGCACGGCCAATTTCCATCCCTGCAGCTCTTTAAGTGAAAGGTAAGATGATAAAGGACAGAGCTTGTAGTTGGTGCTTACCACAAACATACCTTTTATTTTACAGTGGAAGCTTTGCAGTTGTTTAAAGCTTCATGGATTGATTTTGAAGCCTTGGTGAAGGAGGTCCTCTGTCCTCACCTCCAGTTTAGTCTGATTTCTGTAACTTAGAAAAAGTGCTGTGTAAGCCGGTCAACGCACAGATGTGGCAAGCATCTTAGAAATCATTCAAGATGGGGTCTTGTGCCTTAAACTGATCTCTGCAGCCAGGGATAAAATATGGGGTTATCTTCTGTGTTGGCATTCCTGAAACCCAGAACTGCAGTGGCTGGGTAGCTCTTTGAAAAAAGGCTGGTGACAGCCCCTCTCCTGGTTCTTTAAAGATTAAGTGAGAAGAACATGCTATTCTAGAGCAAGTGTAGGTAGCAGAAGCACTTTCAGATTAGTATTTGGCATGCAGCGTGCTGAAAAGGAATGGTTTGACATACAGATCGTGTTTTAAGTACTTAATAAAAAATGCCTTCAGTTGGGAAAAAGGAAGTTTGTCATTAGTGCTGTGAGTATTTAGCAGCCTTGTACTAAAGATACACTGAGGCGACATCTGGGCTGTTAAATTTGGGGTGATGGGAGGTGCTTGGGCACATATAAACCTCTTAAACTGTGCTTTGGTCAAAGAGCCCTGGCTGCCACCCAAAGGGGGACACCTCTTCCCTTCACCATATTCTCCTTCCCACATCTCACCAGGCTTCATGTCTTTGTTTTCTCTTTTGTACTGGCACTTGCACTCATCTGATCTGTCAGCAGACCTATTCAGGGACACAGACAGAAAAGTCTTTTTGTTTTGTAGGGTTAGTTTTCAGCTGGTTTAACTCCCCACAGCTTCATTCTGCACAGCTCTAGTACTGGTATAAGGGGAGCAAAACATGTCCCTTCCAGTTGCTGCTGTAAGCTCAGCTTAGCTGGACTGCTGAACAGCACTTGGGTCTTACGGCCCATTTGACAGACCCAGAAACAAATGCTGGACTCCTCTGTGACATTGTACCTGAGCAATATAAGCCTTGCTGAAAAGTAAGAAAGCTTTTAATGGTGCAGGCCTGGTAATGTGAACTCACCCTATTGGTTCTGGAGCCTGAATTAGCATCTCTGGGCAGTGTTGAATTGTGCTGTATAAACACACAAGTTTGAGTCGGTGCCAGTGCAGTGATTTCCGTGCCATGCTTCATTTGACTCGGTAGATGTGCACTTAGTATATGCAAAACCCCTCTATTAAAGGGGATGTTGAAAGCCCTGCTCAGAGGAAGAGCTCAGGCGTTCCCAAAAAAGGAGACACCCTTCCTTGTTAAGTGTATACTGAAGTGTTTCCTGAATGGAGCTGGTCTGGAAGGAAATTGAACTTTCTTCTGCAGACCTATTCTAGGTCTAGACCTGTATAAAGTCATGAGAGGGGAGATGGGCTGAGGCTTTGGCCTCATGCTGGCAAGAAGGGGTCCTGTCTAGGTCCATTTGTAAAAGTGGTGTAGGAAGGGGTGTGAAAGCTCTTGGTTTCACTCTGGCAGTGACAGCGTTGTTACTGCAGGTGAAGGACTTTTGGAAAAGAACAGAATGAAGTGAAAGGTATTTTGACGCTGGGTTTTGATCATCTTCTGACCTAACTGTTTTCAGCCAGACTTCTATTATCCAGTTTTTGGGAAACCTGTGGGGTTGTTACTGAGGCGGTGTTCTTGCAGCTCAGCCCAATTATCCACCTCTGTGGTGGTTTTGTCATCTCACCTGCAAGTTGTAGAGTCAACTCCTGGGTGCTCCACCTGCTGTACCAGCACGACCTCTGACAAGTGTGCTTTTTAGATGAAAAGCATACTTGGGATGAAAAAGTCACTGCAGATAAGGTAGGCTTCAGCACTTGGGGCTTGGGCTTGTTTTCGGTTGGGTTTTTTTTGCCTTTGGGACTTCATTGCCAGTAGAGATAAAAACAGTTGAAGTGCTTAGAACTGTTGGAGAATATTAGGGACAACTTTCAGTTGGCATGCTCAGTCCCTTTTCCAGAGCTAATGGAGCTGTGAAGGTCCTGGCAGAAGGCTCCAGAATATTTGGGATGTACACAACTTGGTCATGTCTCTGACAGTTCTCTTTCGTTTCTCAACCACAGTCGATGTGAAGGCTGGTTCAGTCTAGCGAGTGCTACTTTGCAAGAAGAACTGATTGGCAAAAGCTTCAAGCTCTCTTCCTCTTTTCTCAGTAGGAGAAAAACTGAATACGCCAAATACTGTGTCTGTCTGGGGTTTTCTACATCACTAAAACCAGCTTTATACTGCTCAACTCCTCAAGACTGCCTTGCAAAAACTTGCTGAAGTTTGCCATTTGGTATTGACTGCCTGTACTGGGGGTCACCAAAAATGCAGCCCACAGCTTGTTTTCGTGTGAAAACTGGAGTCGTTGCAAGGTGTGTCAGGGAAGTGTTCAGCCTCTGTAGTGACATGAGTGTAAAGTAAAAGAAGTTTTCAAAACATCTCTTTGTGCTTCTGTGCTGCTTGTCTGTATTTCCTGAGAGGAGCTAAGATTTTATCTAGAACGTATGTGCCCTTTGTAAGAGCTGCTTTTAGTAACAGCACTAAACTCAAACTCTTGTTGAGCCTGTTGTTACTTAACTTCCCTTCTTTGTCGTTAGTTTATATTTCAGGGGTCCCCCCCGTGTTTTCAGCACTGCAGCTCAGCAGAGAAGTACAGGAGACGAGTGCGGCCCAGAAGATCCTCATGATGAGCCCAAGCATCCCCTTTCTGACTGTGCCATAAAACACAAAGCCATCAAATTGGAAGAACAAGTCCGAGATTTAACTGTGAGTATGCTGCTGGTGGCATCATCTCTTTCATTCAGTCCCCATGACTTGGTCTGTCTTTCACACCCAGCTTTGTCTGTAAGCCCTATGCACATACACAACACCACTGTGCTGTGGCAGACTTCAAAGCAGCTGTGCTTTAAGTGTGAGAGGTTGCACTGTGGAAGTACAGTCTGCCTTCCGCAGAAACGCCATCTGTCAGTGGTACCTAGGAGCAAGACACTGATAGTATGATCTTGACAGGCAAAACTCTGTGTTGGAGATGGTCCGGTCAATTCTTTCACAGCATTGTACAGAGGGAATGGCAGTAGCTTTGTCGTGATTAGCATCACATACTGTGTTGCACTAGATCGGGATTGTCTGAGAAGGAAAGTCCTCTATAGTGACAGCAGTGTGGTGGAGATGGTGGGGATCATGTTATTGGAACTCTGAAGAACAGATGTGACAAAGGAGAGGATTAAATACCAGAGCACCAGGCAACTCTGGAGATAATCACCCTGAGAATACTACTGCACCAAGTGATAAATCAGCCATTTGTGGAGCTGTTGCTGAGACCACCAGTGCCTGCTAGAGGAGGGAGTGTCTCAGTAGTTGCAGTGAGACAGGCAAAAAGCAGCAGCCTGACTCTGTGATGTTCAGTTGAGCTGTACCCCAAATGCTTCTGGCCTTCACTTGGGTCTTTTGAGGTAGTTGCATTTGTGCTGATGAATCAGCAGAGGGACTTGGGTTTGCATGTAATGAAAACGAGGAGCCCAGCACAGCCTTCTGATGTGAAGCGGGCTCTATTTAAAGCTTAAGGGATTGCCAGCTGTCAGGAAGTGGGTTTTATCTCTTTGTTTGATGTCTCCCCTTGTGATGGTGGTTACAGGAACGATACCGGAAAGCTTTGGCGGATTCTGAGAATGTCCGGAGGAGAACACAGAAGTTTGTGGAAGATGCCAAGCTCTTTGGTAAGTGAAAGGAGGCAGAGCTGTGTTTACTGCACTATCCTGCCTGTCTGAGTATAAAGCACTGATCAGCAGTGTTTCCTGCGCCTATTCTGGACTCAGTCATTGTAAAGTCTGGCATGATATTTGGCCTGGACTCTTGGTGTCTGGGCTTGCTCACTGAGTTTTCCTGTGTGTCCAGCAGTGTCTTGTCAGGGTTACCTCAGTGACTCTTCTGTGATTTTTTTTTTTTTTAATTCTTATTTTATTTTATTTTTTAAATAAAATAGGCCCAATGCAGCTGAGTGCAGTTCTTCTGACTTGGTTGAAATTACAGGCTTTTCTGCATGCTGAGAATTGGCTCTGGCAAGGGTGTATGACATACTCTTAGCTGTGTTACCAGGTTGTGATCTCCTTTACCATATTAACAGTTCCTCTTCTGCTCTAGCTTTTAGGAGGTAGATCCTGCCTGGGACAAAGGTTGTAAGTTCCTAGATCAGATGTTCCTTAAAACTTCTATAAGAAATATTTTAGCATTAGTGAAGAAAGCTGGATTTGTAGCTTTGGCAACATAAACGATTCTATGAGCTGGTTGGTAATCAGTCTCCTTCTGTCTGCTCCTTTGTTGCTTCTCCTTCATGCTGCTTTGTTCTGTGCATGTTTAAACATGTATGTACAGCTGTAGACAGAACCTAACTATTGTTTCTCTTTCTCTGTTTTCCTAATGTGTCTTTCCAGTAAGTTCATTACAGCATCTATATAACTGAGGGAGGCTGCTTTTCCTGACATTTCTGCACTGTGTACTGCGCCACTTCTGCTGATGTATACAATCTAACCCCTTTTTTCTAATGAAAAAGACTGCATGACTTTTGACGACCAACCCAAGGACCATTCTGTCCAGTCTTCCACAGTGGTTTTAACTTAGGAATTAAATTGTGGTTGTACTTTGGAATGGTCATGTATTATTTTTACTTCCCCCATTGTATTTGTTTCCCATGTGCACGGGCATTTGCGTGAGTGGCTTGGCAAAATATTTGTCTGTGGGACCATGTGAGAGGGTGTGGAACAGTGTCCTAAATGACAAGTCTTAATTGCTGGAACTTCTTGGAGTGAAACACTAATGCTCTGCTTTGTCAGGTATGCTATATGTATATGCGTGTATTTATGGATGTACCTTTCCTGCGCACACCTTGATCAGGGGAGTCTCGATAACTACCCATGTAATGCTAAAGCTTTGGCTATAGGATACAGAAGACACTGTCTGCTCTTGCTGAAGTAGCAGTTCAGTTAGCAGCTTTAAGGGGGCTTTCAAACTGCTGTGGCTTTGTGCCTGTCATCAGTGCTGTAGCTCTGTATGTTCTACCCTTCATTTACTTCTTGCTTCTTTGTGCCCGCAGGGATCCAGAGTTTCTGCAGAGACCTTGTGGAGGTAGCAGATATCTTGGAGAAGACCGCTGAGAGTGCTGCAGAAGAAGCAGAGCCTAGTAATCCAAACCCAACCCTGAAGAAAATCTACGAAGGTCTCTCTCTCATAGAGGCCAAATTGCAAAGTGTATTTGCCAAACATGGCCTTCAGAAGATGAGCCCTGTTGGTGGCAAATATGATCCGTATGACCATGAAATAGTCTGCCATGTGCCAGCAGAGGGGATGCAGCCAGGCACGATAGCACTGGTGACTCAGGATGGGTATAAACTCCATGGTCGTACCATCAGACACGCGCTCGTCGGCGTGGCAGTAGAGTCACAGGAATGACGTGGGCTTGCCCACCAGCATCTGGGACCTTGCTGGGCTGAGGACCCCTCAGCACCCAGTGACAACTGCAGCTGCATGTCTTTACTTATTTATTAAGCTAGGTTTGTATTGTATGTTGGCTTCTTTATAATGTGTGCAGTCATTTTGGCATTCATTCTAAGGTACTTGTATATTTAATAATCCTTTTTGGAATATGTGGAGTAAGTAGTACTAGGAGTCCTGCTATTTGTCAGAAACATGGCACTGTAGCCCTTTTCTCCATTGCTTATTTCTCCATTAAGATTAAGACTTGTATGGGGAAGAGGGGAGATATGGGAGAGAAAGGGAATTCTCTGAGAGCTAAGGAATCTTGTCTCCTGGCTCCATCTCTGAGATGGATTCCTGCAGTGGCCTTCAGAAAAGTCACTTCTCTGCCTCAGTTTCCATATCTGTATTAAGGGAATATAATAATACTTACTGACCTACCTCACAGGGATGTGGTGAGGCTTTTTCTTTGCAAAGCACTCGGAAGAGAAAAAGCCCAAAGGGCTGAGTATTATTATCAGGCTGTTTTGGTGTCTTCCCTTGTCCCCAGACCCCTCAGGTGGGGATGAAGATCATCACTTGAAATGACATTGAGGGGCAACTTTTTCTTCTTTTCCATTCAACTTCAGGAAAAGAATCCTGAATTAATGAAATCTCTCTTGTACTACAGTTCAATAGGGATGATATTTTGAAGAGAATTCAGTTGTTAGGTCAGGCTAACGTGTTCATATTTGTTTTCCAGGTAAAATTTCAGCTTACCTCCTTGTTCCTAAAGGTAAAACAAGGGGTAGTGGTTCTTGGTGGAGCCGGAAAACTGTTCTCAAATATCTTTTTCTCCAGCAAAACCCTGTATTTTAGAGGAGAGTAATTTCTCTTCCCTGATGGGTATTTGTGCAGCGTTGAAGCATGATAAACTATATGCTCTTTGTTGCAGCTGCTGGCAAAATGGAGATGTGCCCTTAAGCAGGAAATCTGGACTGTTTTCTTTTCTCAGCTCTCCAATAATGGTACTCAGATAACACCAACTTCCAGTTCACATTCAGACTCTACCTTTGTGTGCCCGCAGTAAATGTTAAACCTTTGGGATTTTGATGCAAGAAGAGAAGTATTTTCTACTAGAAATCTGAAGTGCCCTTGAACCAATTTTAGCAGCGGTGACAAGAAAGCAAGAGAAGCAGAAGGCTGAGGAAGTGAAAGTTGACCTCAAGCCGTCCTCTTAGTTGCAGGCATGTTGTTGTCACAGCATGGCATATGTATTTCCCAGTGGTCCTTTTGCCTGGGAGTCCATTTATCTCAGCTGAACGGATGCAGTCACTGAGTAAGATCAGAATTTAACCCTTTACAGAGATGCAAGCAGTACAGCGACAGAAGAGTTTTATAAAACCAGCCTGTGGTCTGCACAACACAAAGCCAAGGCAGGAATGGTTGTTTTCAGGTTGATCCTTACTGATTCATTAATTCCTGCCTTTTTATGTGCTGGAATTGGATCCATGGCCTGACAGTTATTTGATACCCACTTCCAAAAGCTCTTTATTTATTTTGGATCCCATCACTGGTTTGGAAGGAAGCTTATTCTTCTCCCATTCCTTTGCAGGTTTCAGTTGCATAATCCTTTTGTGGTGGACTTCAATATTACTGCAGCCTTCACTTAGCAGCTATCGACAGCCTGATCTGGAAAACTCTGTGACTGTCATTCCAGAAATTTAAGGAAGATGCATGTTTTTAATATGCTTCATGCAAGCTGCTTTGGTGACAGCTCTATGTGGGTGACTCGGTAGCAGATACATTTGAAGTGCAGTTTTCTGCCACTGAGTAGTTAGGTTTTCAGGCAGGTACTTGTGATTTCAACACTGAAACAGCGCTTCATGGCAGCATTAGAGCATTTTGGACTAACCTCTTGTTCAGTGCTCCTGTTGTAATGTGGTGTTGGAAGGCTCAGGTATATGCAGGACCTCCTGTTCATTGTTTTGCTGGTCTGCATGCTGACTGGGCCGCCAGGTCATGCTGTTACCCAAGACAAAGAACAGGTAAAATATGAGACGTGGCAATGCAAGTCTTGCTGTTCTGCCTCAAGACTGTCTACAGCCTGTTTGAGGAAACTGTCTTCAGCTGGAAGGAGCACTGGTTCTCTGCTGCTTCTTCAGCCTCTGCTGTATCAGCTGAGTCTTTTTGCAATATGAGGGGAGAGCTGGTTATGAAAACTTAACTTTGAATGTAAAACTTTCTTTCTAAGGAACTAAAAAGCAAAGGCATTTTATACAACAGGTGGTTTTCTGTTGTAGCAAGGCTGCAGCTTACCTGAGCCAGATTTAGAAGTCATGTATGACCAGAAGTGATGGGATCCAAATCCTCTGTAAATAGACCCACAGAGCCACTTGACTGTGAAAGTATTCTGTGGCTGCTTGGTCTACCTTCAGACTATTTGCCAACCTTCCTGCCTCCTCAGCTTGTATTCACCCATTTTTGCCTTAAAGAAATATCCTTAAATGCACTCCAAACCTTCTGTCTGTACTAAGAGCTTACTGATTCAGCTTGTGTGTGTGGGATCTAGTTTCACTGAGGCACTGCTGTGTGGCTAGAACAGGAATCTGAGGGATCCAGTTCCTGTGCAGTCTTTCTCACCTTCCTGCAGGCCCTGTTTAATTTGGGCCAAGTTATTTTCCCTGTTTTTTTTCAATCTATGAAACTTCTCCAGGATCATACCAGGCTTTTATGCTGATTCCTGTCAGATGTACCCATTGTTCAGAGACTTTTACAGATGTTACCAAAGAGATAAATACTGTAGCTATTGTTTGTCCTCGTTTCTGCTTCCTTTGAATGTTGAAGTGAAAATGAAATAACCAAACCTGGATTCCATTGCAGAATCCAGATTTCCTAGGCAAAACTTGATTCACTTGCCTTTCAAGCACACTTATGATCTCTTTTCTCGTGGATGAGATTGCGTACGGGTGGATCGAGTTTCTCTGCTGTAGGTGCTTGCTCTGTAGGTCTGCCCTGTTTGTGTAAAGCTTGCACACTCAACACAGCAGGGCAGCGTCCCCACTGCTGCGGTTCCATTGCAGTCTGCAGTTACACCAGAGAGGAGACCAGCCCATGAGCTTTTTCTCTCCGGTCACTTTATCCAATGACTAGTAAAACAGAGGATTATTAGCAGGGATGGGATAGAGGAGAGGAAGAGGACATACCTCTTAGTCACTTCCACTCCATTTGCACAGCCACAAACTGGAGAGCTGGGAATGCAGACAGCTAGGTGAGACGTGCAGGTGGTGTTGGTGCATGGACCTGCATTTCTGCTCTCAAGAGGTGGCAGCCCCACCAACAATGGCATTTGCCTTGTTCTGTGACCTTGCTGCACCCGTCGGTGGGATGTATTTGAGTTGAGCTCCCAGATGAGTCTCCAGCTGTGCTGTCTCATGAGTGCAGCGGCATCTGAACTCTGACCAGGAGCAGTGTAGAATGTGAATGTTGCTTTGTGAACCTTAAATTCTCAGTGCTTCATCAGCAGAGCTGCTGTTGGGAGACAGCTGTGATAGATCAATAGCTATTAGCAGTCCTTTAATTTTTAAACCCCCCTGTATTTAAGTTTTATTTTGTGAATATTGTAGTATTATTTTATTTTCAAACTTGAGATGCTCTGATGTTACTTGCAAAGGCAAATGAACAAAGCGTTGCTGATCTCCAAAAACCTAGGTTCTTTCAGTTGCTGGGAATCCTGTATATATTGTATTGTTTTGTGTTTCTGTGCTCTTTGTTTACCCAAAGGTTCTGGTGGTATGAAAGACAAAGACTGAAGTATGGGAGTGGTGCAAGTAACTGACAACAACATTTAATGTTGGAAAGGGCTGATCTCCTTTGGATGTCCAGATACTGTCCATTTGCTAATAAAAAAGCATTGCAGTTGCTTCTTCTTCCTTTTTTCCCTGCCCCAGACTGCTGCTTGTTCTGATTGGGCAGGCGTGCAGATGAGAGATTTGTTGCTGTTCTGATCTGATGGTTCAAACTGAGGGCCTTTGGCCATGTTGAACATTTTACGAACAGTGCTTTAGGTGGACTCCCAAAAGTGCATCTGGATGTGTGTGTGCCATGGGTGAGTTGTTGGGTGAATCGTCAGGGATTTCTGCACTGGTCAATGGTCCAGGTATGTTGTTGTTCCCTGGTTCTCCTGTGCCTGCTTCTCTGTTCTGAGCAAGTCCTCTGGTGAACCATCCTGTAGGGAAACGCTGTCTGCCAGCCTTTGTTGACAGCTCATTCTGCAGAACTCTGCTAGCAGTCGAACTCTTGATGTCTGGTTTTGCCCTTCTGTTCTCACAGCTTTGCTTTGTTGTGGTTTGGGTGTTCTGTGTGTGATGTGCCGTAGCAGGCGTGCTGTAGGGCCTGAGCGCCGTGCAGGATGGCTCAGTACACAGCGTGTATTAATGCTTGGGATATCCGCGGGCGGGTTGTGATTTCAGGGATTTGTTGGAGAGAAGAACAAGCTTTCCCTGGAGGGTGTGATTGCAGCAGATCTCATTGTCTGCAAAAATAGCTGGGCCTCCATTCCTGGTTTTGCCTTAGTCTCACTGGTGCTGATAGGTATTGATAGGCCTTGCTTGCCTTCGTCCTCCTGAAACTTGAATGCCCCTGGGTACTTCTCACTGGAAAAAACCTTTGCGAAATACCATTTACAAACGGCCCTTATGGGGAGAGAGCTGTATTTGTGTGCCAAAGATCTGCCAGCAGGGTCCCCTTATACTGCAGAGGTTACATCCCATTGCAGGGGCTCTTTCTCGTGCCCGAGGTGTGTGGGCACGGCTCCATGCTCACTAACCGGACTAGACCAGGAAGCAGTGCTGCCTGCTGCTGTGTTAGTTAATTTCTGGCTCTGCTGGTTTTTCTCCACGGCAACAGTGAGAGTTGTGAGTTCTCAAACCACAGCTATCTGCAGAAAAGCATCGGAGCTTGTGAGCAAAGGGAAGAGCATTTTGCTTCTGGCACAGTATTGCAGAGCACCTGCAAGCAAGGGCACAGTCTGCCATGAGAGGGAGGTGATGGGGAGCGGTGCTGACCCGCACTCTTGGAGCCAGATTTCTCATCGCCCACAGCCGGGGTTAAATCAGGCTGGTTAAGTAAGAGGTTGTTAAAACCAGAGGCGTGCTGCACAGATACTTGCGTGCTGTGCTTTAAGCTGCTTTGGGAATGTCTCCTCCCCATCCTGGTGGGTTCATACTGCCCATTGTAAGGACTTGGGTGAGCTGAGCAACAGGAGTTTTTGTCTGTCGTTCCCCCCCCCCCCCCCCAAAAAATGTTCATGCCTGAGTTTCTGGGTTGCGTGTGTGCCCCCCCATGGTGGGACCTGGCTGGGGGGAAAGGAGGGAGCCTGTGCTTGTGTCGAGTTTCTCCTGAAACAAAGTTCAAATGACGATTCTCGACCTAGATTGTGTCACTTGGTCTGGAGCCAGTGCTGGGCTACAGCAGGCTCCAGGTCTGCAGTTACATGTCCTACCTGTTCTAGAGTTTCTGCTCAGTCTTTGCTGTCCTTTGTAATCTGAGCAGCAGCAGGCTCCCAGATGGGATTCCCATGGCATGAGCTGCCTGCTCTCAGGCACCTTGTTTTGCCCAGGGCACAAAGTACAAGCGAAAGCTTGAAATACCCTTGGTGATGTGCAAGCCGTGCAGGACCTAGCCTGCTCCCCTCAGCCGGGTACCGAGCACCATGTGCCATTGCCCACGTGCAGACTGAGCACACTAAATGCTGGGGGAAGCTCCTGGCTCTGGGCCCTTGGTTCACCCGTGGGTTGATAGCGAGTGCGGTGCTGCTGAAGGTCTGATGGCAGCGCAAGCCAGTGTGTGAGGGACAGAGGGCACCGAGGATCCCGGCTGTGGCTGTGCCGGTGGCTGCTCATGTGCTGCACCCGGCGCTTTCGCGTCTCCTCCCACCCTCATGGTCGCTCTGGGGGTAGCTGCTGGAGGTCGCTTACCGCAGGGGCTGTCGCTACACCGGGGCTGTGCGCGCCCGGCGCTGCCCTGCTCCATCCCCTCTCCTCGCCGCCGGCAGCCGCGCTGGCCCCGGGTCCCCATTGCCCGGGCAGGCCCCCTCCTGCCCGCCGGCAGCCGGGGCGGGGCGCGGCGGGGGCCGGGCTGCGGCAGGGGCGGGCCGAGCCGGGCCGTGCCGGGCGGGCGCTGCCGGGCCCCGCTCTCCGCGCCATGGCCCCGCCGCCCGCCGCGCTGCTGCTGCCGGCCCTGGCCGCCCTCCTGGCCGCGCCCGCCGCCGCCCGCGCCCCGCCGCGCAGCATCGGTAAGAGCAGAGGTGGGGGGTACGGGGAGGGCAGGGCGCCCATCGCGGTACCGGCGGCGCCCGGCCTCCTCCCTGCCTGCATCCGCGGTGCGCTGCCGCGATGGATGCATCCCCGCGGGGAGCCGGGCGGCAGCGGAGCTCTGACCCCGCCGCCCCTCTCCGCCGGCAGCCGTGGTGGGCGCCGGGCTGGGCGGCTCGGCCGTCGCCTACTTCCTGCAGCAGCAC
The DNA here is from genome assembly GCF_037157495.1 of Lathamus discolor. Lineage (NCBI taxonomy): Eukaryota > Metazoa > Chordata > Aves > Psittaciformes > Psittacidae > Lathamus > Lathamus discolor. The sequence continues at coordinate 10,160,167 of NC_088893.1, read as the reverse complement.
TTCGGGCCGCAGGTGCAGCTGGATGTGTACGAGGCGGCGGCGGTGGGCGGGCGGCTGGCGACCCTCACCGTCAACAAGCAGCAGTATGAGAGCAGGGGAGCCTCCATCCACGCGCTCAGCCTCCACATGCAGGACTTCGTCAAGATCCTGGGTGAGTGCCGGCGCCCCAACACTTGCGTGGCCTCCGTCCCCGAGCATTGTTAGCTCGGGGTAGGGGGAGGTCGCTCCCAGTGTGCGGTAGTGCTGTCCCTGCACCCTGGAAGAGAATGGGATGGGGCAGCCCAGCAAAGCATCAGGGCAAGGGGTCCTGGTGGGATGAGGGGCGGTTGTTCATAAACTTTCCCCAGTTTGACCCACTAGCAGGAGCAACTCCATGGGATGCGCCACCATACCGGCTCTGGCTGGGGTCCCACTGCCCCAGGGTCTCACACTCCCTGATGCTCCTCCAAGAGCATCTTTGCCCATATCCCCACCATGTTGGTGTTTGGTGCTGGCCTTTCCCAGGAGCCAGCTGAGCACAGCGGGGCCCCCATGCTCCCCACAGGCCTCAAGCACCGGCGCGAGGTGGCAGGGAAGAGTGCCATATTCAGCGGGGAGCACTTCGTCCTGGAGGAGACTGACTGGTACCTGCTCAACCTCTTCCGTCTCTGGTGGCACTATGGCATCAGCTTCCTGCGCCTGCAGATGTGGGTGGAGGAGGTGATGGAGAAGTTCATGAGGTAGGAAAGCCCATGGGGCAGGGGAGGGATGCATGGGGCCTTCCCAAGCACCAAGGACATCATCCTGTCCCCTCCAGGATTTACAAGTACCAGGCGCATGGCTACGCCTTCTCCAGCCTGGAGGAGCTGCTGCGCTCGCTGGGGGGTGATGCCTTCATCAACATGACGCAGCGCTCGGTGGCCGAGTCCTTGCTGGAGGTGGGCGTCACGCAGCGCTTCGTGGACGATGTGATCGCGGCCGTGCTGCGCTCCAGCTACGGGCAGTCGGTGCTGGTGCCCGCCTTTGCAGGTGAGACCAGGACCGCGCTCCTCCCCCTGTGACTCCTTCCCTGTGCCCCCTCCATGGGCAGGCTCTTGAGCCTCCCTCCTCTTCCTCTCCCAGGTGCCATGTCGCTGGCGGGGGCCCAGGGCAGCACTTGGGCAGTGGAAGGAGGCAACAAGCTGGTGTGTTCAGGTCTGCTGAAGCTGACCAAAGCCAACGTCATTGCAGCCAGGGTGACCGGCATCTCTCTGCACAGCTCGGGTGAGCCTGGGCACAGGGTCTGCTCTGGGCGCACCAGGGCAGGAGGTTGGTGGTGGCAGCATGGGGATGCTGGAGCAAAGAGAGAGCACTGGGAGGCTGGAGAGCATGCGGGTCCTGGTACAGCATTTGGGTGAGGGCCCTGGGGTCTGTCTGTCTCCTCGCGTTGTCTGATCCCATGGGAGCCCTGCAGCACAGACCTCAGCCCTGACGTTCCTCTCTCTCTGTCCTGAGGTCCCTCAGGTCAGTTCTCTGTCACCATCCTTGTTGCAGGCTCCCCCCATTCAGCACAGCAGAAGGGCTGGGTTGTGGTGTTTGGGGGTGCACTGTGCTGCCCCAGTCCTGCTTGCCCCACTAGGCTGGGCTTCTCTGGAAACTTATTCCACAGACTTGATACAGTCTTCCTTGTGCTGCCCTAAAGCATCAGCAAGCAGTTCATCCCTAACCATCAAATGCTATGGTCCAGCACTGGTTTGTACTGGGAAACCGGGGGATGGAGGCCATGCTAGAAAAAAGGGGACCAGGGCAATGCTGCATGGCTCTCAGGGCTACTCCTAACCATCCACCATCTCTTTGCAGAGGGGAGAGCCCTGTACCAGGTGCACTACGAGGGCAGTGAAGGCCAGGGCTCAGCTTTCTACGACATGGTGGTTGTGACGACTCCCCTGCACCCCAGCAGGAGCAACTTCACCTTCGAGAACTTCGAGCCGCCCATCGCTGACTTCCCTGGAGCCTTCCAGCCCTCCGTCACCTCCGTGGTGCACGGCTACCTCAACTCCTCCTACTTCGGCTTCCCCGACCCCAAGCTCTTCCCCTTTGCCAGCATCCTCACCACCGACACCCCCGACCTCTTCTTCCACGCCATGGACAATATCTGTCCGGTCAACATCTCGGCAGCTTTCCGCCGCAAGCAGCCCCAGGAGGCCGCGGTGTGGCGCGTCCTGTCCCAGCAGCCGCTGGACAAGCAGCAGCTGAAGACCCTGTTCAGGTCCTACTACTCGGTGCAGGTGACGGAGTGGCAGACGTATCCCCGCTACGATGCTGCCAAGTCCCTCCCGCCCATCGTGCTCCATGAAAACCTGTTCTACCTCAGCGGGGTGGAGTGGGTGGCCAGCTCCATGGAGATGATAGCGGTGGCAGCCAAGAACGTGGCCCTGCTGGCTTATAACCGCTGGCATCAGGACCTGGAGAAAATCGACCAGAAGGACTTGATGCACAAGGTGAAGACTGAGCTGTGACACCCAGGGGAGGTGGTGGGCTGGGAGCTTCTGCGTGTGGTAGTGTGGGGAGTATTTATTGCTGTGGGGACACCAGGGGGTTTGGGGCTGGAGGAGAAGGGATGGGCTGTGTCCCAGGTGACTTGAACATGCATTACCTTCAGGAATACAGTCCCTGCCCAGTGTTGCTGTGTGTGCCGTGTGCCTCAGTTTCCCTTTTACCCCTGCCTAGGCTCTACTTAAAAGAAGCTTGTGCCTTTTCCTCTGGAAAAGGGTCACTGCATCTGTTTTGGGGAGGGACCTCAGGGGGCTTTCAAGGACAAGGTGGCTGGCATTGGCACACATGGGTTCCCCCTGGTGAGCTGCCCAGCTTCCACCTTAGTCTTCTGCCTGGATTTGCTTCCAATAAACTGGGTGGTAGGGCCGGCCCAGCCAGGGCAGGAGATCTTGTGGCCTCTTCCATGCCGTGTGTGCCTGGAGCCTAGCCCCACTTGCAAGCCTGATGCCCCAGGGATGGGCATGCAGAGTGGGCGCTTGCAGGTTCCAGCTTGCAGGGAGAGGTGCTGCCGGATGCTCCCTGCTTCCAGGGTTGTGCAGGCTGTGTTTTAGGGATCAGAAGAGCCTCTCTGGGAGAAGACAGAGCAGCACCCCCTCACTGGGCAGGGCCAGAGGGGCAGCATGAAGGGCCGAGGCAGGGAGCGGCTCAGACAGGGGCCAGTGATGCGCTTTATTGAGGACCTCAGAAGCCACCCAAACCCCCATCCATTTGCCCCACTCCCTGGCCCAGCACAGAGGAACTGGTTGGTGCACAGGGGAGGACTGGGCACTGCTGGAGCTGTTGCCCCAGTGGAGCAAATGAAGGCAAACAGGGGCTTTGGGGATGGAGGAGGCCGGATCCTGCCCGGGGGGGAGACCAGCAGCCCACCCTGCTGAGCAACTCCATGGAACGGAGGGGTCTCAGGGGGGTGTCTGACTGCGAGGCTGGCCGGGGGACTGCATAGCTGGTGACTGGCAGGGGCTGTCACTGCAATGGGTGTCCCCAAAGTGGCTGCTTGGGCTGAGGCTGATGGAGCCTGCAGGCAGATTTCAGGGAGTGCTTGCAGTTGCCATCACCTCGCACAGGGTCTCCCCTCAGCCTGATGCTCAGCGAGGTGACCCTCTCCCAGAGGGCTGGGCAAGCTGGGAAGCAAGAACAAGCTGGTTAGATGCCCATAGGTAGCTGCAGGGGTTAGCTTTGCTATCTCAGAACATGCAGGTGCAGCCCACAGCAATGGTCTCCATGACCATCTGGTACTTCTTGTGACACTTCTTCTTCCCAGAGGGTTTGTGCCCTGCTTCTCCTGGCACTGGGCAGAGCAGCCTGCGGACAGGCAGCCGGCTGTAGATGGGAATGCTGGCCATGGTGCGGTCTTCCTGCATCGTGAAGGGGTTGATGCAGCCAGTGCAGAGGCATCGGGCCTCGGGGATGTCTGCTGGGATCCGTGTTGCGTCGTGGTTTATGCTGGAAGGGAGGGAAAGGGAGACATGGTTGGAGAGACGGTGAGATGGGGGGCAATGGGTGGCTTGGGATGGGCAGGGCATTGCCTCTGCAGGGTGATGTGGGGTGCTGCGTTGCACCACACCACCAGCAGCCACCGCAGCCCTGTACTGATGGAGCTGTAGCTGCCATGGTGCTTGCTGGCGTATCCCCCAGGTCCCTGCCCCAACTCACCTGTATGCCCAGGGGGACAGGCTCCTCCGGTTGGACCTCCAGAGCCTCAAGTTAACCTGGCACTTGGTGTCACCTGGCTCAGAGCTGTTCCTCAGCTGGTGCACCATGTCCTGGATGCTGCGCTCGTAGTCTGCCATGGTGGTATAGGGGTCATCCGGGGCCCAGGCGAGGGCAGGGGTGGCTGTGGGGGGCCGTGCCAGGGCCCTTCTCCTGCCCTTGGCTGCCTTGCTTTGGTCCTTTGCTTCGGGAACCAGGACCATGGCAAAGGTGAAGATGCAGAGGAGAAGCTGAGGAGGAAAGAGGGATGGTTCATGGCTCCCCTTGAAGGGGAGCTTTCCCACCTCCCAGGGGTCATGGGGTGATAACATGACCGCTTTGACTTTGGAGGGGCATGTGCAGTCTCCGAAGAGCAACACCAGCCTGCAGGGTGAGACCCATGGGAGCACATGAGGGCAGTTTGCAGGGATGGTGGGCACACGGTTGTGGTGAGCCTCCAGGCCAAGGCCCAGCTGATGCACGTGGCTGCAAAGCCCCTTGCCCTGGCTTTTGCCCGAAGTTTCCCTGCCCGCACTGCTGGAGCTGTGCCTGGTCATTTCCCTGCCCTCAGCTCAGGCTCTACCTGGGCATCCCAGGTTGCAAAGGAGTTTTAGAGGTGACACAGTCAAGAACGGGATCTTTATCCAAACCTTCCTCTCCCTCCCTCTATGCTCGGGGGACGATGAGAAAGAAAAGAAAGATGCTTTTTCCTTCCCTTCTCGCTCCAGCCTCGCAGGGCCAAGCTCCCCTGTGCCGACACCCGGCAGGCTGCCCAGTGGCGAACAAAGTGGCTTTCTGTAGTCCTGCTCCCTGCTATTTGTGTCCCTGCAGCCGGCAGCTCCGCACCCTGCCTGCCGTCCTGCAGCCGTGCCCTGAGGTGTGTGGCCCCAGGGCAGGGACCGCTCGGCCGGGGCTGTTTTCCCCCTCCCATGCTGTCAGGTCACACTATTGCCTCTTTGGTCTCCGAGCCTGTTGCATCCTCACCATGCCAAGCATGGGAGAGACGGGGCTGGCAGGCCACAGCATCTCCAAAGCAAACAAACCCAGGTAGCCACCCGTAAACAAGCGTGCAAACGGTTCTATTAAAGAAGGCAAAGCAGGAGCAAGCCCCGCGCCGCCGTGCAGTCACCTACCAGGTTTGGAGCCCGCTCCATCGCGGCGGAGGGGCTGCCGGGCGCCGTCCTGCAGTGAGGCTGGCACCAGCGCGGCCGGGAGCTATAAAGGGAAAGCCCCAGCCCCCGGCTGTGCTCCTCGGGAGGTGTGTCCGGTCCCCGAGGTGCCAGCGCTGGCAGGGCAGGGGCCAGCGTGGTCTGGGACTCGGCCACCCGCCGCCTCCCCGGGCGCTGCTTCCATCTGCGGCTGCGACAGCGGCGGGACCCCGCTGCAGCCCGGAGGGGTCGCTGGGCAATGCCCTGCCCTGGGGACGGGGTTTGGACTCGACCCCGGTGGTGCCACCAGCTCAGGGACACGGCGGCTGGGCTGGGGGAGCAGGGGTGAGCGGGGCGGGGATGGGCTGCGTCCTGTGCCACCACCAGCTCTGCTGTCCCCAGGAGACACCAGACCCTTCTGCCCACCACTGGGGCAACAGCACCCATCAATTCCTGCACCCCTGGTCTGTGGCACCAAGCCCTTCTCCTCCTGCTGTCCTCAAGCCTGTCCGCAGCCCCTAAGAGTGGGGACAAACCAGAGCAGCAGGGTGGCGGGTGTCAGCGGTGGGGTGCTGAGCACCGGGACGCAGGATGCTGGCGTGGGGGACGCTGAGGCTGTGATGCCCTGTCCCTGATCAGACGGGGCTGGCCTTGGGCGTGCGACGGGGGCCGCAGCATCTCGGCTTTGCAGCCCCCTGCCCTGGGCTGCCCCTGTCCCCGTGGCCAAGCAGCGGCTGTGCCACACGATGGTGCTGTCCTCCACTCAACCGCACCGCCAGCCCGCCGTCTTCCCGTCTGCATCCCTCCTCCGCAACTTCCCTCCCTGCATCCCTCCTCCTCGCATCCCTCCCTCCTTTCCTCTTCCCCTCCATCCCTCCCTGCATCCCGGCCACGGGAGGCGGAATGCCCGGTGCTCTTCCCCTCGGTCCCGGACAGCGGGGTCTGCCCTGCTCCTTTGGAGGTGCCCCTTGCACTGTTGCTCCCGGAGGGGATGCTCCACCTCTCTTTGGTGTTTTCTGCCCCTCCTGCTCCCACCCCAGCACCGCCAGCGTGTGTGGCAGCACCAGATGCCGAGTTTCCCTCTGACTCCTGACTCGCTGTTGATCCCCAGGGGGTTGGAGGCCCTTGTGCGTTGTAGAGCAGTGGGAAATTTCCACCTCCTTTTCCCAGCCCATGAACTGGGCCTCTAGAAAACCCTGTGAATAGGCTAAAACTCCCTGCACCCCCAGCTCATACTGTCCTTCTCCTCCCAGCCCCGCCATCCCCTGGGATGCAGCAGGGAGCACAGTCTGGCTGCTCCCACGCACAGGGCAGCCCCACGCTAACACCCCCAGAACAGCATTTCTGGGGCTTTGCCATGCTCCCGGATGAGGCCTGATGCTGTGCACTGAGCACAGCGTGTCCCTTTTGTCACCTCGGGGACCTGGCCATGGCAGGGGCCCTGCAGCCACCTGCCTCTGCTGCGCTGAGTGGCTCAGCAGCACTCATCCCTCTGCCAGCAGCCCTTCCTGGGGTGCTGAGCCGGCCCCTGCTGCACCCCTGTTCCATGATCCCCCGGGAAGGGGCAGTGAGCAGCGTGGGCACCCGGAGGGTGCTGCAGCGCCTGTGTGTGCCGCGGCCGCCTGCGTTGTGTCAGCGCTCGGCAATGCTGTTTACACATGAGAGAGGCTCAGAGGCATCTGCACCGGCAGCCAGTTACCCAGTTTTGATCTTTTTTGGTGAAAAGGAAACCAGGGCTTTCCAGACATGGCCGCATTTGATAAGCTGGGGGAGGCGGGGGTGGCTTTTCCCCATCGCCTCGCACAAGGGAAGGAGCAATGTGTGTGAGACCGGCTGGGTCACAGCCAGCCCCTGCCTCCCGCCTGGGATGGCACAGCCGGCACGCTCAGTTTGCCAGGGCCAGCTGCGGTGCTGCCCCGGCGGGAGCAGGGTGTGCTGGGGGCATCCTGCTGCGGGGAGGCAAGGGGGAGGGCGGCTGGAAACCCCTGCATGGCTTCCACAGGGGGGATGTGGTTTGGGGTTTGTTGTAGTGCTCATCCCTGCTATCTCCCCCCACCACATTGCCCCACTGTCGCAGCAAACGTGTGGTGTCCCAAGCAGGACAGGAGGGGCCATGGAGATAGATAGGTTCTACCTGCCCTGAGTAAACTCTGGCACATATTTCCCAGAACCTGCTGCCGTGTCTCCGGCCAAGCTCAAGCTCCCAGTGCAGAGGGATGCAGGGTGGATGTGCTGTGCTTGGCAGAAGGGACATGCTGGCCAGGGAGCATGTGGCAGAGCACACAGTGAGAACTGCAGGTGAGGGAATGGTGGCAATCAGACCCCAGCTCCCACACTGGCAGAAAACAGCTCTCTGCCCCTGTCACAAGCAGGAATGTCCCTGCCGGGGTGAGAGCCGCTGGCATGGCGTCTGTGGTCCCTCCAGTGCTGGTGCCACACTGCAGGGCAGGGCCGCTTCCCAGGCACCACGCTGCTCCAGAGCCTGGATCCTGCACAGGGCTTGTGATGCCCCAGCACACCTGAGCACACCGGGGCAGGCAGGAGGCTCCGGCACTGCCGCGGTGGCACCTCCTGCCTCTGCATGAGCAACATCTTCCACTCATCAAAAGTAAGTGTGCTCTGGCCTCACCCCACCCAGCCCCACACCGCAGCGGGGAGGAGGGCTGGCATCAGGGCCCCCCCAGCAGGTATCTGCCATCCGAGCCGGCAGCACGGAGCTCACTCACATCCATATTTGCACAAAGCCCCGCGCAGCGCGTGAGCACTGCAGAGACACCCGGGCCAAAAAGGCTTATTTTGAGCTCTCTGGAAAAGGAACATTGTTTGGTGGGAATTAAAACTCCTCCTTCTCAAAAAAGGGAAAAACAAAAAGTGCTGAATTCTGGCCCAGCTGGCGAGGGCGGCCGGGAATTTGGTGCTGGCATCGAGCGGGGGGGGTGCCCTCCCCTCCTGTGCCCCTGTGACGCTGGTGCTGTCCCCAGAGTCCCTGGTGGGAAGGATTTTCCTATAGGAGAGAAGGGATAGCACCCAATGTGGGTGCTTGTGGCCATGGAGCCACCCTGAGGCTCTGGGTCGCCGAAGGCAGTAGGGGTGACCATGGTGGCTGCATGAGGGGCTGGATGAGCTGTTGGCAGCCTGGGGTCTCGCTGTGCCTGGGGCGTACATCAAAGGGCAGTGTTATTTATACAGCCTTAATCCGGCTGTCTCCCCGGGGTGGGGGGGAGCTGGGTGATGCTGGGGGCTGTCTGTAAATCACGCCCTTTGGATCACGGGCGTGAGATAACAGCCAGGCTCCGGGTCGGGAGGCAGGGCTGTGCTGCGGGGCCAGCAGCACCCAGGAGGCTCACACGGGGCCGGCGGCGTCGGGAGAGCTCCATGACGGGGGTGGGGAGGGAGGGTGCGGGTCCGGCACATCCTGCCGCCGGCACATCCATCAGCAGCCCAGCGTTTACAGCACGTCGCCGGTTACATGATCCAGACGCGCAGGTTCCTCCTGCCCTGCTCCTCTCCTGCCTTTTGTTTCCCTTTGCCTCCTGCTCCTGGAGACAGAGCACCTGATGGAAAAAGCCTGTTCTCCCGCTTCCCATGACGGACACGCTCGCTTGCTTCCGCCTCTGCTCGGCACTGCGCCGTGATGGATCCCTGCTCCTGCTGCCCCACCTGGCTCACCCTACGGTGGCAGTGGGGAACAACCAGAGAGGCCGGGACAGGAGTATGGCAGGGACAGACCCCAGACCCAGTGGGACCCCTCTGGGTTCTCTATGTGGGGCAGTCCCTGACCCCCATAGGACATAACAGGGCAGAGCCATGGTGTCCTCTAGGCAGAGAGGCTGCAGGGACCACTGAGGCACTACCTGGGCACGTGTTCCATCAGCCTGCTAAGCCCAATGGGCACTCGGCCTCATGCCCTGCTCCCTCTGTGTCCCCTGTGCTTGCCCCAGCCCTTCGGGCTCCTGGCCTCATCGTGTGCCCCATTGCCCGCCAGTGCAGAGCATGGACAGGTGATGTGGGGCTTCCAAATAAGTTGGTTTTGGTCCCCCTTGCAGCTGGAAGCAGCCAACGCAGCGATCAGTCACTGACCCCTGAGGACTTCAGAGGGGTGGCTGCATTTCATGATACATTGCAAAGGTGAGACATGGTCCTGCCAGGATGTCCTCTGCATCCTGGCTCCTGGCCATGGGAAGGGCTGCTCCTCCAGCTCCATGCAGGACACTGGGCAGCCTGGAACCAGCCCCGCTGCCCTCCCTGCAAGGCCACGGTGCTGGGGGGAGCTCAGGGCAGCAATGCCATCTGGATCTGCAAGGAGAAAGCCTCTCGTTTTGAGGGCTTTGGTTGCTTTTGCTTGTGGGCAGGCGTCCAAGCTCCCAGTTTCCCAGGGCACAGCAGAAGGCGGAGGTAAATGGAACGCTCAGCAGTGACAGTGACGTCTGGTGCGTAGTGCTCAAATCAAACCTCTCCTCTCCACAGCCCTGGGCATGGGGACACTGCCGCACGAGTGGGTACCCAGTGCGGAACGGTCACCGGGTGGGATCTGGTGGTTGAAGTCAGGGCAGAAAGCCCCTGCCCTGGTCCCCATCCCTGCTCCTGTGCTGCTGTTTCAGCAGTCTGTGGTGGGAAGGGATTTACAGAGCAGCACAGGCCAGCCCTGAAGGTCACCTTCGGAGCACAGCTCACCCATTCATCACCGTCCTGCCCCTGCGATGGAGACGGTGAGTGCATGGCTGCCTGCTCTGGGGTGTAATGATACACTCAGGGGCTGAGAAACACCCAACAGCACCCAGCACCCCTCTGATGTGGGGCAGCAAATGAAAAGGCTCTAAATAGGGTGTGTTTGGATGTCAATAGGGCTCATGGGAGAGGGGGTTCTCTTATGGCTCCCTGGGCTCGCGGGAAGGTGGGAGCAGCCCTCAGAGCCTGCCCAGGGCACCCTCTCCATCACTGCCCCACAGCATCGCCCACTGCCTGCAGTGGGAGCTCCGGTCCCTCACACCCAGCCCAGGGGCTGGAACCTAGCAGCAGGGTGGAAAAAAAGGCACTTTTGTGGAGATCCCGAATGTGAATGGCGGTGAGGAGGGCTCGCTGGGCAGCATCTGAGCAAAGGAGCAACGAAAACAAACCCGCGCCAAGGAATCCTGCTTTGCCCCAAATGTTTTTCTTATGGAGTTGTAACAAGACAAGAGTTGTAAAGATAGTAACCTCCTAAACATTACCTTATTAAGGCTTCTCAGAAACCACAGGGCACGACCCCTCTGGGTCATGGAACAAGAGAGCAGCATCCAGCGAACAAACAGAGGCTAACGTTACATTTTTCACTTCATTTAGGAAACCTGGTTTCTAATTATAGGGCTTGTTTCATGGCAGCAGTTAGTTGTGTCTCACTCAAAGCCAGCCCACCGAGAGCAGGGGCTGCGTGGCCATGTGGAGAGAAGGGATGGGGTGGCAGGGAGATGCTGGCTCCCTGCTGGCTCCCAGGGAGGCTGCTGGGCTCACAGGGCAGGGGATAGGGATGAGCTTAGTACATGCTGGCATGGGGTGCCTCGCATAGTGAGGGGTACAGGGGTCAGATGTGGTGTGGGAAGACTCTGTGCCCCGGAGGAGCCCCAGCGTGTCCTGGGGCCATGCCACACGTGCTGTCCTAGCTCTGTGCCATGCACCAAGGCTTATCTGCAGCACAGGGGCCGCGCTGTGCTCTCTGCGGTTCCCTTTGATCGTCCAGCCTAGCCTGGCTTGCCCTGTGCCCCGGTGACCACAGGCAGACCTCCTGCAGGCTCTCTGCTCCTGGGCTGTAGCAAAATCAAGGCTTGTCCTGCCATGGGCCACTGGAGCTGTGTGTGTGCAGGGGTTGAACCAAGCAGTCAGGGTTTGCTGTCAGCAGCCCCATGAAAGTCCTTCCTGTTCCTGGCCAGGTACCCCAGTGGTGGCCCAGGCTCCTTGGAGGACCCCATCTCCCTCTGCCCTGGCTTTGGCCATCCTGTCACAGGTCCAGGCACTGCCACCCCAGTCCCTGGTCTGCTGGCAGATGCTGAGCATCCCCCATGGCCATGCTGATGGCTGCTTTCCAGTGTCCTGTGCTCCCCGCACCGGGTTGGGTCGCGCTGGCCTGCAGCCCTGCATCCCCATTGCAGAGCAGGGCTGAGCACACGCTGGTTCCCCTATTTGCCCATTTTGTGATGCAGGGTTCATGGCTGCAGGGAGGAGACGGGAGTGCGTGTGTGTGTGGTGGTGCAAAAAGCACACTCCAACTCCCTGCTCCTTTCCAGGGCAGAAACCTCCCAGACGACTCACCCTGCCCCTCAGCTGGACCCTGTTGCTGGTACCTCTGCTCCACACTGGTTGTGCTCCACACTGTCCCTGCTCACACCTCGAGGTGCCATCCCCAGAGCTGGCTGGCACAGCTGGGTGCTCAGCAGCAGCCTGGCCACCCGCTGCTGCTCCTCTTCAGCCCTTTACCTCCCAGAGTGACTTCCCCATGCTCCTTTCCAGTGGTGGGTGATTCTCCATCAGCTGAGCTAAACCAGTCCAGCCAGTTCAGAGCTGGCTTTGCCAGCTGTCCTCCACCCCCAGGTGAGCTGCATGACCCTGAGCACCCATCTCCCACAGGCAGCAGGGCTTGTTCCAGCCCTGACCCTCCAGAGATGCCTGCAGCCACTGGGGGCTGGTTTGCTGGGACATGGCGCTAGCATGAGGAGGGGGATGCTGGTCAGCCACAGCTTCAGCATGAGGGGATGTCCCAGGCTGGATACAGGGGGGCTGAAAGGACATTCAGCTCCTGTAGCAGAGACTTTGGTGCTGAGGTGATGCATAAGTCTAGGAGGAGCAGGAGGAGCACCAGCACTCCACAGCATCCCTGTACAAAGCCTGGCATGATGGCACAGGGGCCCTGGTCCTGGCTTTGGGGCTGTGCCCAGCTCCCAGGCTCAATGCTCTGGGGACAGTAGGACCCCTCTCCTTTCCTGGTCCCTCCAGAATGTGTTGCTGATGGAAATCCTGCCCTGCCAGGCTCTTACTCCACCTTTGTCCCCACCGAGGCCAGGGCAGTGCGTTCACGTCCCAGGCCCCAGGAGTGCTCAGCAGCGCTGCTGTGCCCGTGCTCAGCTCAGGATGAGCTCCTTCCCGTGAGCCAGGGGAGCTCTCTGGGCATGAGACCCCCCCCACACCAGCCCTTTGCTCCCCCCAGGGAGCGACACCAGCTTGGAAACCCCAGAGGAGAAGCTGTTGGTTCTCCCCTTGCTTCCCAGCTCTCCCTCAGTCACCGCTTGCTGCAGAGGACCCTTCAGGGGCTGCTTCCTCCTCTGGAGTCGATCTGCTGGCTCCAGTGCCCCAGGAGAGCCCAGCACAGCCCCGGGGCTCAGGCAGGACAGCAGTGCTCAGAGCAGAGGCCGTGCCTTCCTTGCCATGCCGGGGGCTGACGGCCAGCGCAGGAGGATGAAGGCACATCGGTGCCGGGTGTTTCCCTCCGCAGCTGCCAACTGGCTGCTCATTACCGGGGCCCCAGTGCCGGCTGGAGGCCATACATGGACTCATGGTCCATGCAGAGCCGGGAGGGGCTGGAGCAGACGCAGCCCTGCAGTGATGGAGCTCCCACACCAGCTCCCCGTGGTGCTAAGACCCGGGGAAAGGTGCCACGTGCACCCAGCTTTGGCTTCACCATCACCCTCCCATGCGGATCCCGGCCCCAGCGGCGCTCGGGATCTCACCCTGCACGCACAGGCAGCCCCGTGTCCTCCGAAACGCCTTTTTTCCAGGGCCAGATGGAGCCTTTCAAAGCGATGTGAACCACGGGCCGCCTCCAGCCGGGCCAGGGAGCATCTCCGCTTCCTTCCCCCGGCCGGCCAGCGCCGGCCCCACGGCCAGGCCGCCCCGCCGGACCCCCGCCCCACCGGCGGTGGGGTGCGCGTCAACACCCCCCCCATGCCCGCAGGAAGGCAGCTATTGCAAACAACTTTCTCCGGTCGGGATGGCCTGGGTTCCCAGCCCTGCAGCCCTGGCCGCTCTCCTCCCCCCTGCTCCCCCCATAGCCCTCCTTCCCTCGCTCCCCCTCTCCGCCTTAATGACTTCCACATGGGCCTCTGGCATCCCGAGCCAAGCCTCCAGCATTGTCTGAAATCTCCAAATTTAGAAGAAATATGAAAATTGTCAAGCGGCCCTTCCTTAGGGGGTAAAAGCAACACTCGGCTGCGCGGCGGCGGGTCGCGGCAGCGGGTCCACGTGACGGCACCCCAGCCAATGGATCCCCTCGGCGCCCCTGACAGCGGTGCCCGTCGCAGCCTGGCCTCCTCCTGCAGCTCATATAAGGTAAAAACAAAAAGGTTTTGCAGCTTCTGAGCAGCCTGGAAGCAGTTTTTCACCGAGGGGTCCCGTGCCAGCTGCTTAAAAAACCCCGGCTGGCAGCGCCGGGGTCCCAGTGGCGGTTATAATGTGCCGGGAGGAGGTGGCGGGGCTGTGCCCGCATCCCGCGGTGCCTCGTGTGGCGCAGCAGGTAGGTGCCCGTGGATGGAGGGAGCGGGAAGGCGCGGGGTTGGCAGCGATGGGCGCACGGGGTGCTGAGGATGTGTGGATGCTGGTGCAGTGTGAGTGCTGCTGCTCTGCCTTGTGCCTGCCCTGGGTGTGTGCAAGGACAGGCAGGGAACAGTGCGGCTCCTCCAGCACCCCTCCAGCCACGGGATGCTCGGCTCAGCCAGCTTCGAGGAGGTGGGCAGGGGTGCTTTGGATGCCATGACTGAGGGAGGCAAGCGGAGCAGGGCCTTGGGATGCCAGTAGGGAAACCCACTGGGCATGGAGCTGGCAAGGAATGGCCAGAGCTGCCTCGGGACCAGGCAGCCCTGAGCTAAGAGGTTCCCCAAAGTCTGCCCCTACAGCTCCGTCCTCGCCCTGGGAGAGGGGTTTGTTGGGGCCCACCCAGCTTTGTGGAGGTGGGGAAGTGCCCTCCCAGGGCTGGGGGAGGAATTGCTTCCTGCTCTGTTCATGTCTAGGATGGGAAAAATGGGAAACCGGTGGGAGGCAGGCTCCTCATGTAGCAGAACCATGGGCCGCTCACTCGGCTCTGCTGCCCAGCCATGATGCTGCCATGGTCTGGGGGAAACAGGCTGGGAGGAGAGGGGGCTGGAGCTCACCACCAGGGACTTCCAGGGTGCTGAAGCCACAATGACCGAGAGAACCCCACAGCCCACAGCTCTTGGGACCCCAACGCCAGCCCAGCCGGTGCCGCTGCCTCGCTCTGTGCCCCTTGCTGCAGCCCATAGCCAGCACACTGGTGTGACCCCAGCCGCTGGCATCGCCCGGCTCCATCACTCACTGGGTGAGCGGTTGCCTCGTCCTCCTACCCTGGCGGCTCTGCAGCGGCTGATGAGCGAGGTCACCCTTTGGGAGCCAGCGGCTGGGCTGGTGGGGACAGCACAGGGCGTGCAGCCGGCAACGGCAGCGCTGCGATGGCTTCAGGGCACAGGCACAGCTTGTTCCTAGACAGCCTCGAGCTGAAGCATTGCAAAGGCTCCCTCTGGGTTGTGCCTCCTCCCTGCCCATCCCTTGCAGGACGTGGTGCTGCCTCTGCCTGGGTTATGGCTGGCTCCGTGCTGTCCCTCTGCTCCCAAGGCACCAGCAGTGGCTGTCCCCTCCCAGAGAGTCACCTGAGGACACAGTGCCCCACGGGCATGTGGCAGCAAGCTGCCATGTCCCTCCTGTGCAGGCAGCTCCCACCGCCGCAGGGACAACCACCAGCAGGGTCCTCCATGAGCACAGTGGGTCCAGCCAGGGCGAGTGACATCCTTGGGGTGCAAGCTCCTGTATGGGCTACGTGTCCCTCTGCAAAAGGACAGTGACAGTAACCAGGCACCGTAAGCTCTCAGGGCAGCTGTGGCCACCACGGTCCCAGTCTGTCCCCATCCCGCTGTGTTTCAAGGGATTCCCACTGTCGCTGGCTGCTCCTAAGGAGTTGCAGCATCTCAGCGCTGGGATGGTACATGTGGGGATGGAGAACCACCAGTGTGACATGGCCGACATCTCCGTCCTAGAGGCAGCGTCCCCAGCATGGAGCTTATCCTGGCTATGCTGCCCCAGCTCTCCGGCCTCTGCGCACTGGCCAGGGTGCTGTGTTGAAGGGCAATGGCATTGCCTCCCCATTGCCTGCCAACAGGAGAGGAGTTTATTTCCAACAAACACAGGCAGACGCCTCCGCCAAAGATTTCCCAAGCAGTTATCAGCAGGAATTCGGGGACGGCTCTGTCTAGACAGGCTGCAGCTCTGGGTGGCTGCTGGATGGAGTGGCATTTCCCTCCACGCTTGTCAAGAGGCAGTCTGGAGATGATTAAGGGCTTTTTTTCCTTGCTTTTCTTTCCCTTTTCTCAGTCTCCTTTTCTACCCAAGAACCAGCATTTTTCCTGATCAGGCTTTTCCAAGGCTTGTTCTTCTGTACCCCCAGTGAAACCTGCCTTTGCTCATCCCTGGCATACCGCTGCTCCTCTCCTAGGGCTGAGCTGGGTTGAGCCAGGGCCCAGTGTGCAGCCTGCCGCAGCTCCTTGGTGACCATGGCCACAATGAGCCATACTTCAGCCCATGGCACTGCTTTGCCTCCCAGCAGTGGGGCAGGAGCAGCAGCGGGCAGGATGCTGGGCACTGCGCTCAGCAGTCACTGCCATGCTTTGGTGCCGGTGATGGGCAGTGGCGTGGTGCAGGCAGGAGCACAGGCAGTGCAGGGGCTGAGCGCTGGGCTGGGGTC
Source organism: Lathamus discolor (assembly GCF_037157495.1). Lineage (NCBI taxonomy): Eukaryota > Metazoa > Chordata > Aves > Psittaciformes > Psittacidae > Lathamus > Lathamus discolor. The sequence goes on along the minus strand of NC_088893.1, from coordinate 10,144,102 downwards.
CCCAGGATGGCCCCAGTGCCTTAACCTGTGCGGGGCAGAAGCAGCAGGAGCGAGCCGCCGTGAGCAGCAAGCAATGAGGCAAGAGGCTGGAAATCTGAGCTCTGGGGACGTTTCACCATCCTTTGACCTTGGCCGGGAGCACAGACACGAGCGAGCAGATCCTGCCCTGGGGGAGGCTCCAGCCGGGGGATGAAGCCCAACACACATCCTGTGGCTGCAGACCGGTGGTGCTGGGGGGGCATGCAGTATTGCTGGACCCCAAACCCCTGCAGAGCCAGGGTTCCCTGGGGGTGGTGGGGGGAAACCAGACCTCTCTGTCCCACACCCCAGCAGTGCCAGCCTGGGCAGTGAAAGGGACAAGCGGGTGCTCTGGGCTGCCCCAGGGACAGGCAGGGACCCTTCCAGCAGCCAAATCCCTGCTGTACATGCAGCCTGTGCAGCTGCAGAGCTGCGCGTGGAGCTGCTGTGCCAGCACCGTCCTGGGGCAGGGAGAAGCAGCAGCACCAGGGCCTCCGCAGGGCAGTGCACAGGAGCCCATCGCAGCTCTGGTGCAGTGGGGCTGAGCTCCAGCGCCTGGGCTGTGGTGGCTGTGAGGCAGCACTGGGCTGAGGTGAGGGGCAGAGCTGCTTTGTGCTGGCGGACAAAGTGGGGACGGTCACACTGCCTGTGGGGATGGGGAGGAGGCTCTGGAGGGCTGGCAAGCTCCTGGAGCCAGTCCAGTGCTTGCATCAGGTGTGTGCTGTATGCGGCTGTCAGCGAGGCAGGAGAACAGACACACATGCAGCCGGCCTGCCCAGGCTCTGTTTGGTTTCAGATATTGAAGTAGGAGGTGCTGAGCACCGACGTGTTCCCTGTCCCGCTGGGAAGCATGGTGCCACGCAGTGCCAGAGCCACAGGAGATGGTTATGGTGCTGGGATGCAGCGTGCTGGTGGGCACCATCCCACTCCGGGCAATCTGCCCCCTGTGAGCCTCATGATCTTGGCCCCAGCTGAGGCTGTGTTGGGATGGGGACCCGGCAGTGCTGTTATGCCTCTTCCCCAGCTGCTACAGGTGGGATGTGCTGCCAATGCTGGGTGCTGCCCACCCAGGGCAGCAGGGTCTGTGGGTGATGGCCGGCAGCATGCAGGCAGCCAGGTCTGTGCCCCAAGACCACTGTGAGAGAGCACATCTGACCTGTGGGGACATCCCTGTCATGGTGGCAACACAGGGCTGGGGGTGGATGAGCAGCTTCCCTTAGACAAGAGACAGCAGCGGGCAGGGCCTGGGATGGGGCTGTGGCACTCGCCATGCTGTGTGTGGTGCAGACGCTCCATGGTGGCCAGCAGGTCAGCCTGGTGCTCGCTATGGGACTGACTCGCTGGTTGCTGGTTCACAGGGCCACGTCTCTCGCTTCCAGCCTGGCCTTTCTTACCTGGGATCCCTCCTTGTGGGTCTGTTCTTCCTTTGATCCCCTCCCCTTCCAACCTCGTATTTTAAATTCCATTTTCATTATTGCCGCCTCCATCCCTCTCAAACCCCATCACACCTGAGCAGAGGAGCTGCACTGCTCCCACCAGCCGGGTATCAGTACCCTTTGTGCTCCATCCTTTTCTGCATCTCATCTCCTGCTTGCTGGGAGCTCAGCCCATTTAGGGCTTTTTCTTTTAGTGTCTTTTACTGCTCAGCTGGGTGAGCAGCAGGCAGGGCTGGGAACGCTGGGGCCTGCAGGGGATGTGAATTACTAACTGGGGTCCTCTCATGTCCAGATGATGCTGTGCACCGCACACACCCCCCACTCCCAAGTCCCCCTCTCCCTCATGGAGCAGAGATAAGATGATAAGGGCTGGATAAGCAGCCAAGAGCACTGGCAGCCTAATGAGCTCCAGCCTCTGCTAGAGGAAAGGGAGCCTCGCTGCTCCCTGCGTGCTCCAGCTCCAGACTCTTTGTTGGCCTCATGAGCTCCTGCATGCCACTATGCCAAGGCGCATCCCAAGGAGCATCCCCTCCACCAGCTCCTCCACCAGCTCCGGCTGGAAGCCACGCAGGGTCTGGGTGAGGAGCAGAGCCCAGGGAGCAGGGAAGATGCTGGAGCAGCCTCCCCGCACCGCTTGGGAACAGCGTCCATGGGGAGCTCTCTGCGCAGCGCTCTGGGTTCCCACCAGCGAGGGCTGGCGGCCGGTGACGTGATGGCCTGATCCCGCTGGGACTTCACCCCTGCACCACTTCCTCTGGACCGGGAATGTGACGTGTAAACAGAGCGGGAGGGCTGGTGCCGGACCGCTCCCACGCTCCGCATGCCCCGGGGCCGGCACCGGGACACCAGGCATCGGCCTTGGGCTCAAAACACCTTCCAGTGGTGGGCTGCGGAGGGGGCCCAGGGCTGCGCTGCCCCATGGAGCGGGGGAAACCATCTAAGGATGGGGACATGGCTGTTGGTGGGCTGGGGGCAGCGGGGAAGGGCTGCGGCCGTGGGAAAGGCGATGACCGCACTGCTGCGTGCCTTGGCCCTTCCTTAGCCATGCTGCTTCCTGCTCCCCCTGCTCCTCCGGAGGCTCTTTCTCTCCCCCAGACCAGGCTGTAGTGCTGCAGGAGGGTTTCAGCCTCATGGCACCAGCGGCTTTGCAGGAACCATTGGGCTCTGCGTGGTAGCACAGGATGGGCATCACTGGTCCCCTGCCCCGCGCTGATGTCACCTTGGTTTGCAGCCTGGAGGTGTCAGAAGCCTCGTCTGTCCCTGGGCTCCCTCCTGCCATCCCCACCCTGTATCTCAAGCCCAGCTCTCCTCATAGGCACCAAATTAGGTGATTTCTCCCTCACTCCACACCAGGAGAGAGGTCGCCTGCCCCAGGGAGGAATGAGCACAAAGCAGATGCCCTCTCCCCTCCTCACCCATCCCTGCCCCAAGCCCCCCAAACCTGCTCCTTTGTTCTTGGCACTATAATTTATCCCAGCACAGCCCATCAAGGAGCACCATCCCCCGGGGCCCCCTTGGCTCATCCCCAGCATGGGAGATGGGGGCCGCCCGGTCTCCAAATCTGCCTTTTTGACCATAAAAGGGTTGGAACGCCGCGGCCGGTGGGAGGATGGGAAAGGGAAGGCAGAGCTATTTATAGCCCAGCATCAGGACCTCAGCCTGAACCCGGGGTTAATCAGCCTGCCACCAGATTAGGATCTCCCTTGGCCCCTCCACTTTCTCATAAAACCTTTGATTTAATACCAGTGCTGGTGAGGGAGGGAGGGAGGAAGGGAGACAGGAGGTACCTCTCCTCTGTGGAGGCTGCTATAGTCCATGGGGACCGGGATGGAGATGCTGGGAGAGCTGGAAGGCCCCACTGGGAAGGGGCATTGGAACCGTCCTGCCACCAGCGTGTGCTGCCAAAGGACACTGAGCAGCATCCCTGTGTGACTGCTGCCTGTGAGGGACATCCAACAGGCAGCAGAAGCTGCCCTGGGGTCAGTCCCTTAGGTTTCTATACAGCGAAGTGAGTGCTTCCAGTAGGAGCATGTTCCCCTCCATCACCCAGGAGGAGGCACCTGGTGGAGGGGTCCTGGGGCAGGATTCACCTTGCTGGTGTCACCCAGCAATGAGTCCTGCAGCTAGCGGGAGGTGGCATCAGGGTTGCTTGGGTAGCAGATGGCCAAGCTGGGTCAAAGCTCGTCTGGGGCAATGATGGAGCCCCAGGTGCTGGTGGAGATCAGGCTTTTGGGGGACCAGGAGGAGCAGAAAGGGTGCACACGTGGGGCTGAGCATCACCCAGTGCCTTCCTCCCTCCTTCAGGGAGCAGGGCAGAGCCGAAGGGTTCAGGCTTCCCTCAAAAGCAAGGGCCTGGCCTCCCAGCTGGCCTCATGGGGCTGGGGAATTTGGAGGAGGAAACAAATCCCAACTGCTGTTAAAGGGACATTTCCTGCAGCTCCGGGCTGCCTGGAGAGGGGAAAGGGCGCTGTGTTGTAACCGCGGGGAGGGCCGAGCTCTGACTCAGCCCCGCGCCGCCGGGCAGGCAGCTCATGGCCACCGAGCACCCACCGGGGGAGCGCTCAGCAGAGCAGGAGGCTGGAGGTGAGCAGCGGGCAGGGGCAAGGCAGCACCAGCGGTGCTGCTGGGAGCAAGGAAGGAGCCGGGCACTGTCCTGGGCACGCACGCTGTGCCCCGGCAGCCTCGGCCGGGAGGTGCGGTGGTGTTTGGTGGGAGATGTGGTGGTGTTTGGTGGGAGATGCGGTGGTGTTTGGTGGGAGATGCGGTGGTGTTCGGTGGGAGATGCGGTGGTGTTTGGTGGGAGATGTGGTGGTGTTTGGTGGGAGATGCGGTGGTGTTTGGTGAGAGATGTGGTGGTGTTCGGTGGGAGATGCGGTGCTGTCTGGTGGTCCCCACAGCATTGGCAGGACCTCGAGTCCAGCCATTTGTTATCCTGGTGTCTTCTTCTGGAGCTATGGGGAGTGTTTGCATGATGCGAGCGAAGGGACAAGCAACCCCGGGCTGTAGCTGTGCTGGCAGACACAGCTTGGGACACACTGGTGTCCCCTGACACAGAGGTCCTCCAGCAGCAACATGAGTGCTGGGGAGCAGAGCGTGGTGGCTGTGTGGCACGGTGGTGGCAGCCTCCTTTCCTTGGGAAACCAGGACAAATCCAAGAGTGGAGATGGGGGCAAGGGCAGGCCCTGAAGCACTGGCTTTTCTATCCCATCCTGGGGACATGCGCTGGGGACATCAGAGGGAGGATGGGGTGCCTCTTTCACCCCAAGATCTCCGCTGTGGCAGCCGTGGGTGAGCCCTGCAGATGTTTTCCCTCCATCCCGGCGGGATGCTCAGCCCAGCGCATTCCTGCAGCCCTTCCTGGTGTTTCTTCCCCACCACCACCTCCCTGGGGATGGAGCTCAGGGCTGTGGGGGCAGAGAAGGCTCCGTCCTGTCCTTTCCCACCAAGGCCAGGACGCTGACAGAGGGAGGACAGGGGCCATCCCCAGGGCCCACTGCAGAGCTCCTGCAGGGTGACCTGCAGCTACCACCAGGAGAGGGGAATGTGTCCCACACACACATGGCTTTGAGCAACCAAAGGGAGGCCTGTAAGTGACTGTGGTGGGGTTTCTTGTGTGCACAGAACCGTTGGCGTTGCCATCCTCAGTCCCATGGGGTGCTGGGCCCCATAGCAGCTGCCCAAGAAGGGATCCAAGAGCTCCACAGCAGCCCACACTCCCTCTGCCCCACCACGCTGATTGCCACCCTCTGTCTTACAGGCTCAGCCATGGGTGTCCCTGGGGACATGGGAGCTGCTGAAGGCACGTGATGACTGCTCAGCCCCAGGAGCATGGCCAGCGGCGAGGGACGGGCAGAGCCAGCAAGACAGCAGCTGCCAGCATGGGCACAGGCTGTGGAGGATCCTGCCCCTGTCCCCACTGCCCCACCGCACAAAGAGGGGCTGCCTCCCAGCACATCGCTCCTTGCTGACAGCAGGATGGTCCCTTCCTTGGGGTGTGTGTGGGGCTGGGGCGCTGCCTGGCAGGGCCAGCAGTGGGGCAGAAGCCCTGCAGTTGCATGTGGTAGCAGGAGGGTCCCTGCAGCACCTCCCCTGGTGCTGTGTCCCTGTGGCCGTTTCCACCCTTGGCGCAAGCTCAGGGCTGGCCTGGCCATGGCTGGTATGGAGATAACCCCACGCTGGCCAAGGCTGCTCCCAGGCCTCATTCCCAACAGATGGATGCAGCCAACTTGAGGCACTGTGGGGGTCTTCTCCCCACTCTTTCCTACCAAGAGCAAGGGGCAGCAAGTGGGCAGCCCGGCCCATTGCACGGGGTGCCTTCTGCCCCAGTTCGCAGCTGGGTGCACCCGGCCGGGGGCCGATGCCGGATGCAGAGGCTCAGTGGAGATGCAGCATCTGCTTCTCGTCAGGCTGCTGGAGCGCGGGCCCCGCTCTGATAGATGCTCTGTTTATCACGTTCCGGCTCTGCTCAGGATGTTAATGTTTGCCTGCAAAAGGCATTTTTGGATTCGGCTGCTCCCTCCATCCTCCCTCTCCTCCTGCTTCCCCCCGGATCCTCACCCTTGGGTCCGGATGGGCTGAAGCCTCTTCAGACCTGGGAGTGAAGGTCCACGGCGCATTCATCCCACAGCCCCTCATCCCTGCGGATGGGAAGGGCTGGTCCCAGCCCTGCCACATTAGGAATGGATGTGGATGGGAAGCAGAGGTGCCTGCCAGCTGCAGGCTCTGCCCTGATGGGGACTGGGACAGGGACAAGGGCTGGAGGGACAGCAGGAGCTTTCACTTGCTCCTCATCCCCTGGGGCAGGGAAGGGGCAGGGGGGTATGCGCTGTGTGATACCCATGGCCCCACACTGTCCCGGGGTGCCCTGACCCTGCTGAGTGGCAGCCCTGGGGGCACTTCCGTCACCATCACCCTCTTGCCCAGCTCCTCACTAACTCTCGGGGAGGTGGGACACACACACACACAATGCTACCAAGCCCAGGTCTGTCCTGCCAAGGTGTTGGGGCTGGGCATGGGGGATGCAGACACACGGCTCTGGAGGGGGGGAATCTCTGTGCCTGCAGCCAGCCAGGCAGACACACAGCTTTCCTATGGGATGAGCCATGGACACACGCCAGCCGCAGCGAGGATGACCACGGGCTCCTCCATGTCTCCCAGCCCAAGGTGCAGTGCTGCATCTCTGGTCAATTGGGAGTCTGAGATGAAGCACTGTAGCTCGGGAAGGGAGGAACTGCGCACCCTGAGACCCCACAGGATGTGAGGAGAGCTGACCCCCGTGTCTGCTCAGGACGCTGGCCTGGCACTGGGCACCAGTGGGAGAGATTGCAGAGGAATGTGGGAGCCTCGTGTGTCAGGGGCACAGCAGGGATGTGGCAGCAGCACCCCCCATCAGCCAGCAGTGAGGACACACGGGGCTGGACCAGAGCCCAGGTCGCCGTGCCCTCAGGGTCCAGTTTTCCCAGGAATCCCTTGGGTGCTACGTTGGGGATTCCTGGAAATACTGTTCTTGGGGCCGCGGCTCGGCGGCTGCAGAGGGCCCATCCCATGGGGAGCCACAGCCTGCGGAAGAGACATCCACCAAGGTATGGGGCCACCTGGGGGGCTGCAAGTGGGAGGGGGGGCATGGCTACCTCAACCATGGGGAGGTGGGCAACCCAGCACAGGCAGCCCCAGCTGTCCCACACTGGACAGTGATGGATGTCCCTGTGGACATCCTCACTGCAAGAGGATGGGGCTGGTGTGCAGACGACCGGTGCACATTGCTTCCATCCCGCACCTCGCTGCCCTGGGGTCAATAAAGGTCTGAGCTCCAGACTGACTCTGTCCTGACTGTTCCTTTGGGGCTGGGAGCAGAGTGGGAGCCCATGGTCTGATGCCAGCACAGTCAGGGGCAGAAAGGAGAGCCCGGAGCCACCTGTGGAGCAACCCGGGGGCTGCTCTCTCCTCCTGCCCTGTCCTCCCTTCCACGTCGCACAGCTCCCAGCCCCGCCGTGCTCCTGCCACTGGCGCTGATGCACTGCCCCTGCTGCGGGCTGGGCCGGGAGCTGGGATCTCTGCCTGCAGGCTCCGGGCGCTCAGGTCCACCCCGCATGAATCACAGCCCTGCCGGCACCGGGGCCCCGGCCTGCCCAGCTGAGCCGACCCCAGCCCGGGAGCTGCGGGACAGGGGGGGGTGCGGAGAGGCACCACCGGCCTGCTCCTGCCTGCACATGGATGGAGGCAGGAGATGGCAGGGGCAGCAGGCAGCAGGTGCAGGCAGCAGGTGCAGGCAGGAACAGGCAAGAGCAGGCAGCAGAGCAGGCAGCGTGTCCGGGCAGGGCGGACGGCAGGTGGCGGTGCTGAGTAGGTCTGAGCAGGCAGCGAGCGCTGCCCGCCCTGCCTGTCCTGCCCGGTCCTGCCCTCCCGGAGCGCTGCCGGCCCTGGAGCGGGAGCACGCAGTCACCGAGGGGCAGCCGCTGTCCCCTCCTTTACCACGTGCCCCCGCTCCAGTTCGTGCCCTGCCTCCTTGGATGCCAGCGATCCGAAGCCTGTCCAGGTGGGTGCCACAGGGACGCCGCTTGCCCCCGGTCTGGTTGCGTTCACAGCTGAGCAATGGATGACCCCCCCCGGCTCTAAGAACAAGTGCAGGGTGAGGGGCAGCACAGGGTACAGGGCTGGCAGCGCTGGTCCGTGTCTCCCAGCCGGAACAGACGAGTGTTCCTAATCCCCCAGCTACTCCCACCCCCAAATGCAGCCAAACAGACACCCACAGCAAGGACAGGCCCCTGGGGACAGCCGTGCAATGCCAGCACAGCCACCATGCTGCTGCCACGGCACATCCCGCACATCACACAGCCCTGATCCCACCCAGCCCATTCCCAGCTCATGCCATAACGCCCCAGGGCTAACTGAAACACCCCAGCGCTAACCAGAAATGCCCCAGGGTAACCAGAATGCCTTAGGACTAACTGAAATGCCTCAGGGGTAACTGACATGTCCCAGGGCCAACTGCCTCCCCACCCATACTGCTGACTCAGCAGGGTGCAGCCAGCAGCACACCAGGCTGGGGCTCGCTGCTGACGCAGGGCCCCATCACCCCATTGCCTGCACTCCCGGTGCCTGGCACCACCCTCCCATGCGTGCTCCTATCCCCTCCTTATGGCTGCCAAAGGAGAGATGGGCAAACCCATGCGTGCCTGTCTGGGGACACGGAAGGGGCACTGGGCTCTTGCCATTTGGTTCCCAAGGCTCCTGGTGGGGTTTGGGGTGTCTGCGATGGGACAGGGACAGATCCAACCCTGAGGGACCACCCCAAACCCAGCCGGGAATGGACAATGATGGGGAAAACCCTTCCCATCCCGCATAAGTAGAAATCACAAAACCTCTCTGGAAATGCCAAGGCAAACCCCAAACCCAGCCTCCCCCCGTGACAGCGCTGCTGGGTTGCCGTGGCTCCAACTGCTCCATCTCAACCTTTTCCAAGCTGACGCCGGTTGTTAGGGGGTTACACGACATGCCGGTGCAGGACGGAAAGTCATGTCTGCCTCGCACACACCCAAATTAAAACAACACGGCACTCGGCTCAGGAAATGCCAGCTCAGAGAGCTCTGATTGTTTCCTTCTTTCTCTTCCTCCCTTTTCTCAGCTGGGAAATCTATCAGGGATGACCCTGTCCCTGAGACATTTAGGTTTGGACAATATTGGTGATTTCTGGCCCAAAAATGCCCTTTAATTGAGGAATTCCTGACCTGCCCCAGCCTGGGGAGGCACCACTGTCCCCATCTCTCACTACCAGCTCCCAACCAGGACCTTCCTGGCGGCAGCACCAGCACCATCAGCAGCAGGGGATGAGCAGACACCCTGCACTAGGCAAATGTCCACCTTGGGACTCGCTGGGTGCATCCCCCAACCCCATTCATAAGGGTTACCAGCAGCTCTGTGCATAAAGCCTGGAGCACTGAGCCATCTACTTGATAGGGAAGCCGAGGCACACATCTCCTGCCTGTCCCTTACCTCAAGAACAACACAGCCAGGGCTTTGCTACCCACCACAGGGTCACAGCATCCCAGCCTGATCTGTGTTGGAAGGGACCTTAAAGCTCACCCAGCTCCAACCCCTGCCACGGGCAGGGACCCCTTCCACTGGAGCAGCTTGCTCCAAGCCCCTCTGTCCAACCTGGCCTTGAGCACTGCCAGGGATGGGGCAGCCGCAGCTTCTCTGGGCACCCTGTGCCACAGCTTCTTAAGATACCACCTCAGTCTGCACTGTTCTGGTTTAAAGCCATTCCCCCTTGTCCTATTGCTACATGCTCCCATAGAAAGTCCCTCTCCAGACTTCTTGTTGGCCCTGTTAGGCATTGGAAGACTGGCCAGGGGAGGAAGGCCAGGCCACATGGGATGGGGGCAAAGCCTCATCGCTCCATGAGGCTTGTCCAGGGCTATGGCAGTGCTGGGGTGAGCAGAGCTGGCACGGGGCAGTGCTGGGGCCATGCCACTCTGTGCCAAGGACAAAGCGGTGCCATGGTGCCCCGGCAGCAGCCACAGGCGCTGCACACTCCCTGCCTCAGTGTCCCCACTGTGCGATGGCGCTGGCACAGCTCAGCACAGCCCAGCGCTGCCATGGCCCAGGCCTGAGCCGCGCCGCTGGGTGCCGGGCCAGGGCTGCCATGCGGGAAGGGAGCTGTCCTGAGTCAGCCGCAGCACCGCTGGCACAGCCCTTGCCCGCATGGAGGAGGGAGCTGGCAGCAGCCGTGCTGAGCAGACATGCTCATTCCTTCCTTGCTCCCAGCAGGACAAGCCCCCCCCCGGTGCCTGCTCTCTGGAAAGCACCCAGGAGGGGAGGCTGAGCGGCCACACTCCCTTTTTTGGGCAGCTTCCCCCATCCCAGAGTCCTGCAGTTATTGTCTGTGCAGAAACTCAGCAGCCATAAATCCTCCTCTGCCTGCAGGGGCTGCCTGCCTGCGCTCTCTGCCTCCTCTCCGTCTCCTCCCAGAGCCGCATGTGGTGCCACAGCCCTCTAAAGCTGATACTGGGGGTCCCCAGCACAGGGACACTCGTCCCCGCGGGTGCCCAGGGTGGAGGTGGCAGGAGGGTTCTGTGCATGTCCCACCAGGCCACTGAGCTGCAGCAGGGCAGGGGCTTGTCACCATCACTTGTAGAGACCATCTGCGTGATGAGCCCTGATCTGTGGTGGCAAAACCAAATGGATTCCCTGACCCACCATGGGAAGCATGGACAAGTATATACTTACCAGGCAGCAGCGATCGGCTTAAAGCTAATCCCTGTGTCCTGCGCTGGCCTCAGGCAGGGCCCCGCGGGGCGGGTGATGCCACCACTGCCAGGGACTGGAGAGAGACAGGGTGGGTTTAACAGGGGTTGGTGGGTGCTGGTGTGGCAGCCCTGGGACAGCCACTGGTACCCACAGCCCTGCGCCCTGTCGGCTCTCACTGGCACACAGATCCAGGCATCCCACTGCCCTTCCCTGAGCTCCACAGCCTGACATGGCGTGACCAGACCCTGGTGCCAGCCATGAGTGCCCAGCCCGCTCGGCACCAAGGCCCCCACAGCACTGCACCACCACGCTTCAGCACATAGCCCCAGGGAGGTGTGGAGTATCCTGGTTTGTTTCCTGGCGAGGGCAGGACATCCCCGCGCTGGGCAAGGCTCCCGGGATTAGGGCTTTGTGCATGTGCAGGGTTTGAAGAGCTCAGCAGGGCTGTGATGAGGCGAGGGCGTGTGAACATGCACTCACTCACGCACACAGTGAGAGGCAGATGAGCAGCAGAGCCCAACCGCGTCCCCAGGGGCCCTGCATGCACCCCTGCTCCTGCCTGCCCCGCACAGCCCTTCCATGGGCCCTTCACGGCACATTCCCCTGCCCCACGTCCACCACCTCTTGCGAGCAGCCCCCCGGGGCCACACTGCTGAGCCCCCCGGCGCTGTGCTGGAAGCAGGGATGCGGGCAGCACTGTCCCCCCCGGCCCTGGGGTCTCACAGCACCGCAGGGTCCCCAGCTCCGGAGCAGTGCCTGCACCCCCAGCCCTGCCCGGCCGGGGCTCAGCCACGCCGGCTGAGCTGCTCCGGCTGCTGCAGCAGGATGGGATTAATGCGTGCAGGAAGCCGGAGAGGGAGCAGGAGGGGGCAGGCGGGGCCCCATGGGAGCCCGGGCGTGCAGGAGTCGCGCAGGAGGACGCCAGCACGGGGACGGCTCCAGCCCGTGCACAGGGCTGGGGATGCGGGTGTCTGTGCCTGCTGAAGGGTTCAGCTCGCCCAGCACCCACGGGTGCCCTGGCTCCCAGCTTGGGCTCGCAGCCACCCGCCCTGCTGAGTCAGCACCGGGTCGTGTTGGTGCCTGAGCCCTGCGAGGCTGCCAAACCCGGCACGCAGGAGCTCAGCGGCCCTGGCCTGGTTGAGCAAAGCACGGGCAGGCAGGGCGCTGCCCAACCCCGCACCTCCGCGCCCCAGGTACCCTGCTCACGGTGCGGGCAGCACGGGGGTGTCGGTGGGACCCACGCAGCACAGCCCATGGCTCGGAGCCGCCGGTGCCCAGCCCGTGCCCGCGGCACCAGGGCGCAGCGCGGCGCGCACACCCAGCCCGGCGGCGCTGCCAGAGCCCCTCCGTCGGCAGGGCCCGGCGCGGCAGCTCCAGACCTGCTCCGCGCGGCTCCGCACCAGGCCGGGCCGGCTCGCCCTGCCCCGCTGCCCCTGCGGAGCCGAACGCGCCCAGGGAGCGCCGCGGCAGCGCCAGGACGTTGCCAACGGGGCGGGCTCCCACCGCCGGTCCCTCCTGCCCGCGGGCCCCGGGCACGGGATGAGGGCTGGCTTTGATCCGCCCCGGGAGCAGAGACCGTGCCCGGCTCGCTGCACGGGCGGTCCCACAGGGCCGGCTGGGACTGCCCTGCTCCGCTCGCCGGGATCGCCCGTGGGATGCTGAGAGCCAGGTTTGACCCAAGGAGCACCTCAACCTCAGCGCTACGGGCCGGGCTCTGGTTCTACCTCGCCTCCTCCTCTAGGGAAGCAGCCCAAGCACGGGGTGCTGAGGCACATTAACCCCTACCCTGGGGCTATGCTGCTGTGCTTTGCCCACTCTAGACCATCCAGGTGCAGGGTAATGCCATAGCCAGGCTGGCAGGACCCTGAGCTATGGCTTGTCCTGCTACAGTAGACCCCTGCCTGGGCAGGGAAAGGTCCTATAGCCGCAAGCCAGCTGTGGTCCCAGGTGGACTATGGAGCTTGAACAAGGGCTGCAGCTGGCTCCTTCCATCTGCATTAATCTGCATGGAAATGGGCAGGGAAAGCTAAACACACACATATGGAGGCTGGGAGTATGAGCCTGTGCAGGGCAGGAGCTGCCAGGATGAGCCCTGCGGGCTGTCCCTGAACCCCCTTTCAGCTGAGCAGCAGCGGGCTCTGCACAGCACCACGACAACAGCCCACAACGAATGTGAAGAACAAAGCTCAGTCCCCTCTCCCAGCACAGAGTCCTTGCTGGGGTCTGCACCCCTCATCACCCAGCACCAGCACCAGCATCCCTGTGCCCAGCAGTTGCGAGGGCAGGAACACGCACAGCACTTGCTCCCCCTGTGCCATGGGGTACACAGAGCCCCGCTCTGCCAGAGCCGGGTTCCTCCCTACCTCCCAACAGCCACAACCCAGGCTCTGCTTTTACGATCTTCCTCCTGCAGACCAGCAAGGGTTGGGCGTTCACAGACTGTTGGGAGTCGGCCCCAACCTGCCCTCCCCGGCTCCACGCACCAGCGACCAGAGTCCTGGGGCTGGAGGCTCCAGCCAGAGCCGCTGCAGCAGCCAAGGAGCATTTCATCACTCAGCCTTGCCCCAGGTCGCGCAGCTCCTGACGTGGGTCTGTCCAGCCGAGGAGAACTGGAGAAACAGAGCAACTTTGTACTTGCCCTCAATTAATGAGTGACCTAATTTAGAGGGAAATCTGGGCTAAGTGGGATGAAGAAGCTGGAGCCAGCTGCTTAGGGGTGCCATGGCACAAACCAGGCTGAGCCCGTGAGCTCCAGATTTGCATAGGGCAGGGGAGCCAGTTCAGAGCTTTGAGAGAAAATGCCCTAAGGGTTTTTATAGCTGGAAACAACCTGACGCTGCAGCCTCCCTCCTGAGCCCACCAGCAAGAGGACATCCCTGCTCAGCCAGCTCCAAGGGAGGTGGAGGGACCAGGGACGGGATGCAGGGGCAGCGGGAGGTTGGGTCTCAGCTCCGCTCCCGAGGCCACGGTGATGCTCTCAGCCGGGAGGTGGGAGCAGCGCAGACATTCCCTGGTGGGTGGAAGAGCCGGAGAACGCATTCGTCTGGTGAAACGCTGCCGGCAGCGGGAGCGGCGTTTCAGCTCCGTGGCAGCTTTGAGGGGTAGGCGTTGGGCCTGCCCAGCCGGCCGGGTGACAGAGGTGCTTATCTAACAGGACCTGCAAGTCCCGCGCGTGTATCTGCTCCTAGAGACGGCACTGCCCAGGCTGGCAGCCTCCCCTCCCGCTCCGGAGCCTGGGAAAGCCGGGACCAGCCCCGCAGGAGCGGACACGGTACCTGAGGCCTCTCTGCAGGGAAGAGACTGGGTGCCAGCTCACACATTTTAAGCCAAAGCACTTCCCACGCTGTGCTCTGCTTTGCATCAGCAACACCTCCAGACTCCAGCTATCAGGCAAAGCCAGACTAGACGCTAGGGATTTACCACGCTCCTCCTGATGCAAGCTGAAGCAACGAGCACGTTATTCTCGCCCCATCTGAGGGAAAAGCAGTGCTATTTCTCAGGCTGGACGGTGGGGACGCAGGACCGTGGCGGGTGGGTTGGAGAGGGCAGCCAGGCTGAGCTGCGTTACCCAGCACCTATAAACCAGGCTCTTTCAATACTGCGTTTTGAACCCGTGTGCAAAGCACCACAGACACTGCCTGTGCCCCAGATGGCAGACATGGCTGATCCTGCAGACCCAGAAAGGAGGGAGCTCTGCCCCAGCTCTGCTTGTGCTGCAGAACACACGTGTCTGCTCTAGGGGCTCTTGGAGCAAGTACAGCACCAACCCCCCTGCACTCAAGAGTGCTGCAGAAAACGTTTTTCTTGGAGAGAAAGATGTGTGTCAGGTCCCCCAGCAACCGTCCCTCCTGGGGCACAGCCCCGGCAAGCGGGCACAAGGGTGATCTTAAGGCTTCAGCTGCTTCGTGTTCACCTAATTCATCCATGGGGTTTTAGCAGCATCAGGGCTTTTCCCAACGAGGCTGCTGGCAGCGGCAGGCTCAAGGACAGCAGGACAAGCCCTGCAGAGGCCATGCCCAGCACTCCCATCCCCTGGGATGGAGCCAGGCAGGCTGGGAGCAGGCAGAGCTGCTGCAGCACTACCATGGGCCATCTCTGCAGATGCTCCCAGGCAGTGAGGACCCAGCGGGGCAGAGGGGAGCAGGGTGAGGATGTGCCCGAGCCCTGGGCTGGCCCAGTGCTATGGAGCACACTGCAGAGCAGACGCACAGGTCTGCAGACCGGCGGCACCCTCAGGCCGCACGCAGTCAGCCCCAGGGCAGCCGGAGAGCTCTCGGGAACTGACGTGGAGCTGGTTCAGCCTTTAAGTCCCCAGGGTGCTGGCAGAGAGGCTGAGAGCAGGACTTGAGCGCTGGCTCTCCATTACCACAGTGGGACTAAAAGCAGCCGTGGATGCACACAGGAGGCTGCCCTGCCCTGCTAGAGATAGGATTCGGGCACAAGCACTTCTTCCCTGGAAAGCATTCCCTGGGCTTTGGGATTCCTTCCGATCCCACAAAGCTCCCCTTGCAGCACTGATCCCGAGTACCCCACATTCCCACAGCTCAGCCACACTAACAAACACCAGCAGCTGGCAAGCTATTTAGAGCAGCAGGATTGCTCCCAGCATCGATTTCTTCTCCCATTACCCTCCAGAGCACAGCCTGCCAGCATGGCAGCCCCACATGTGATAGAACCTCGCAGGCTTGCCACCATGCTCCACACAAGCCCCCATGTCATGCCTCGGGAGAACCAGCCTGCAATAGGCTTGTCTGTGCCCTGCTTGCTCCAGTGTCTTGCATTTAAACTTCTTCCTAGAGATTACAGGGAAGCTGCTGTGAACTCCGTGTTTGATAGACAGCAATGCTGCAGCTCCGGAACCCTCTGCATGGGGCTGGCCGGCCCCCGGAGGCTCAGCACACGGCTGTTCAGCTCCCTCCTTGGAAAAGCCAACTCAGGAAGAGCTGCCCAGCTGAGCCGGTCTGGCCAGTGCAGTGATTCCATCCTCCACAGCCACTGATGGCGTCTGCTCACACAGCTACCCCGGACTGCAGCCCTGTGGGACGCTTCAGGGCAGGAACGGGAGCAGAGCGCAGACAAACGCAGCAGTCTTTCACTAGGAAAGGCTGAGCAGAGCAGCACAGACCCCACAAGCTGTTTGCATGTCGGGAAGCAAAAAACAAGCCACTTCCAATCAGCATCAAGCTCCCAAGCCCATCCTTTGCCTCCTGGGAAGCCGCTGGCAGCACTCAGCTCATATCCCACTTGCGAGCCCTCCCCAGCAGGTATGGGAAGGGCAAAGGTGCAGTGTGAAGAGCTGTTGATGAGCGGGAGGTCACTGTGTGGTGAATTCTGCCCTTAATCTGGCTGTGGGATCTGTTAACAGCGGGAGCTCGGCAGGGCCGCGTCACTCGGCGTTAGCACAGCAGCACCTGCCCACGCCGGGCGTGCAGTGCAAACAGGGTTTATTGGTGCTCCTCAGCAGCGCAGCACCAGCCCAGCTAATAAAAGCCATCAGTTAATGCTCCCTGGGCAGCCCAAGGGGAGAATGGCCGCAGATGGGCTCCTCGCCTTTCGGCCCCCAGAAGAAAGGGTCTTGGGAAGGAAGCCGGGCGCTTCCAGGATGTGAGTCAGCGGGGGATTCTGGCCATAGCTGCTGTTCGAGCAGTGCCATGCAGGAGGAGTTACCCCAGGTCCGACTGGCATAATGCAAGTGCCAGCCCCCAGGAACATGAACACAAGCTCCACTGTGCAAACACTACAGGTGCTCCAGTAACCCCAGCCTGGATGGGTCTGGTGCAAACAGTCCTGGCCCAGCACCAGCAGCCACTGAGAAGGAGGAATAAGCTGTGCACAAGCTGAGCTATGCCAGGGAAGGCCTTCAGCACGCAAGAACCAATCTGTTTGCTGCCCAAGTGATTCTTCTCAGCTCAAAGCACTGAAACCAGTCTCTAGCTTTACTTCTCTGCTCTTGGCCTGCACTGCCTGAATGTACCTGCCTGTCCACCAAGGCAGGCAAATGGTTCCTTGCTCCTGTCTGCCTGATCTGGGCAAAGCCCTACCTATAGCTGTCACCAGATGAAGATCTGGCAAATCCCATCCACAGAGGCTGGTCAGCTTGGTCCAGCAGCAAGAACCTGCTTTAGAACCCAGCCGCAAGCCCCAAGCTGGTCCTGGGGCCAGCAGCAGTGGTGAAACTTCAGCCCTTTTAGTCATGCAGAGCTGGGCTCAAGGACCTTTCAATTACCCACACTGCCAAGAAGCAGAGTTACCAGTTGGTGTACAAACCCCATGAGCAGCACATGCAGCAGCGAGGGCGAGCCAGACACAGACAGAAGGGTGAGCGGTGCCAAGACACCAGCCTCTAATCGCGGGGTTCTCAGTTACACACACCCGATGGTCTCACTTGGGAAAGTCCCAGAGCGCTGCTTTGTATGTGCCACAGCAACAAGGGAGGGACTCTGCCTCCTCCCTTCCTCGTACCTTGGCCCCTTTGCTCGCTGTGCCCCTGTTGTGGAGGACCGGGAGGTGGCAGGAAGCAGTGAGTCACGCAGGTACCACCACCCCACCCCTGCAGTCACCAGACACCTGCCCTGTGCCTTTACAGCGCTGTAAAAGGCAAGGCCCAGGGTCATCATTGCGCGCAGGGGCTCTGGGTGCAGCAAGGGAAGCTCACAGCCTGTACGACAGCATGGACACTCCTTCAGGCTCTTCTGATGATCTAGAATTGCTTGCACTCACAAAGAAGTTCCAAGTCCATCACCTGAAAAGCAGCGTAAGGCTGTTATTTCACAGGTGGTGAGAACAGGGAACCAGGAGCTGGCTCTCTGAGACACAGGGAGTGCACAGAGCAGCATATTGATGCTATCCTTCAACTCGGAAAGGACATGGAGTTCAGACCAGCTGTGTTCACAAAAATTATCCACATTATCAACAGGACAAAATGCTCCTGGAGAAGGCAAGCAGAACAGTTAGAGCCGAGTGTGCTCAGGTACTTCTGAAGCAGACCCTGGTACCAAAATGCCAAGCTGTTCTCTAATCACTTTGTGAGAATACTCCTTAGCGCCTTCTGACTTCCAGCTACCTGAATGCAGCATTTGCAACAGTCACATCTACAAACATCTCACACAATGCAGAAAGTCAAGTTAGCATCTTAATCTAAAAGATTTCACACCTTTAGTCCTGAGCTTTGCGCAGCAGCTGAGCACACTGCAGCTGCTTTACAAACACGGTCAGAGCCCTCCCTTAGCACAGCGCATTTCCCCATGGTGAAGGACAATACTCCTGGCTCTATTCTCAAAAGCTTTGTTAATGCAGCTGAAAACAGCGCCTGTCCTCATGCTCTAGCACCACAGTCCACCCCAGCTCTTTGCATGCAGGCCTGGTACCACCCTCCCCCTTTCCTGATTAGCCCTGGGATTACATTAAAGAGCCATTTCCACATTAGAACACGCCACGAACGCAGCCCTTCCACTCAGGCCCTATTAGGAGGGTGGGCACTTCCTCTGTGTCATCCCTCGCCTCATGTTTCCAGAGGCATTAGTGCTCAGAGCAGACAGCTCTTCCTCCCAGGCCACTATTCCTTTTAGCCTGGAGCCTGCCATGCTCCTGAACTTGCATTATGACATCAAGCTGATATGATATCATGATGATTTCACTGCAATTAAGGAGCAGATGGGGCTGATGGAGCCAGCTAAGCAACAAATCTAAATCGGAAAATGCTGTCAAGAGAAATTAGAGCCTGATGCAAAAAAAGCCAGCCTGGGATCACAGAAGAAATCCAGCTGGAAGGTACTGCAGGGAGGCATAGAGCACAATGTCATGATCAGAGCAGCACAGCTCAGGGGCCTTCACCTCTGCTGCAGCTCATGTAGGAAAGGCACGGCACACAAAGCACATGCAAGTCCCTGCAAGTTGTAAGCAACACACCTGAAAGAGCCAAATGAGAGAACAGGCAGAACAACACAGCAGCAGGACACGCAACCTTGAAAAAGAACCCCACACAGATGGAATTCAACAGGAGTCAGCAGAAACAGAATTACAGTAGCGCACACTGGACAGACTTGACACACCTACCAGAAACACCCAGCCTTCAGCCCGACTGCTCTCAACACAGCCAGGGCTTGAATTCATCACTTAGTCCCAGTGCCCATCACCACACAGAACAGGGGCAAGGCAGAGAGAGGAACATTAGTAATGTCACCAACAAGTGATACCTACAGAAATCTGTCCTTCTTTCACAGCCTTTTATGGGAGAAAAGGTTTTCAATTGCTTTTAACAAGGAACATCTTAAATAGGTTAAAACTAATGAACCGGTACACTGCACATAGGAGCTCTTCACAATCCAAATTAAGCAATCCTTTTGCAAGGTGGCCTTAGAACGCCCCTCAAGAGTTGTTATAAGGAGGTTAACAAATTGCTTTGAAACCCTGTACACAGCTTAGTAAAATGACTAAGAACCTGTTGTCACAGCCTAATGTCATTACCTGAATTCCAGCACTTTCCAGAGAGCACCAGGTTGTAGCTCTTGCCCTTTACAGCCTCTGTTATAATGATAATTACTTGTGAAGGGCCTGGAATTGCTTGCAGAAGTTTCTGACTTTGCATCAGGACAGCAGATAAGAAGAAACCTCCCAACACAAACCCTTTGCAAAGCTGCAGCCAGAAGTCAAGGTCCACATAGTTTTTAATGCTTTCAGTTGGAAGTCTTTGTTACAAACCAAATTGATTACACAGCAAATGAGTGTTCAGTATCACAGCATCTCTTTAAGGAAGGTTGCCATCTCGTGCACTGCTCACATGCCTGCTGCAGGCTGGCTTTCTGTAAAGCAGCACAACAAGGCTGACAGTTCAAGCTCACACCTCTGCGCAGGAGTAAACTCTATTGAACACCACATCTGAAAGACTAACTGGACTCCTTGCCCCTCCATAGGACAAGGCTTGCAGTTGTAACAACTACAAACAAACGCATTTTGACACTCCAAGCACATGAACTGCTCTTACTTACAGTGCTTATCAAGGGCAGTTTTGTTTCTGAAGTTTGACAACCCTCCTCAAAGTCATGAGCAAATTTAATGGACAGAGGAAATAATTTCTTCTCCTGAAACCAAATCATTCCCTCCAACTTTCAAATATTTCATGTCAAAGCAAGAAAAGTGGTGCTAAAACAATTCCGAGCAGCCACTCTGAAAACAGCTGTCAAGAAGGCATTTCGTTGATGCTTCTTCCCCTTCCACCAATGTATGTTGTCAGAGGCATTGCCTTGACAGTAGAAATCATATATAAGGACATAACAGTATTCTAGATACCAGTTCTTAGAAACATACCAGTTTTCATATGAGGCATTGTTTGTAAAGCATCCTTATTCGCATAGGGCAATACTTGGGTCTGGAAGAACATCCTAGCCAGAACGAGCTTCTTCCACCTTCCAGGTACCAGAGAGAGACTGCTCTGACTCAGAAGAGGTTTCCAAATGTGCACCGCTATCTCTGAAGCCCAGCAGACTTTTTGCTGCCCTGTACTCCCGGATTATCTATACAAATGTTTATTAGCACACAATGTTCTCCACCTAAAGTTTAACATCTTCTCAGGGCAGATCCTTCTTGTAAGGAGAGTATGCATAGTGACCGCACAGGAACACGGCCTTGATCCAGGTAACCCCTCCATGAGGGCAGAGGGTGCACAGTGTAAGTGTTGTGATCTTCGAGAAATGGTTTTCAAAAGGAAAGACCTTTTCAAACAGTAAAAAGATGAGTTGTGAGCAGGAACTCTGCTACATGCATGGAAACTGTCTAAAAAGCTAACATACAAACAACATTTACACAATAGGCATCTGGCAGCATTTTCAGACATTTTTTTTAATTTATTCTGACATGCTATAAAGGAATAAATTACACTGTTAAAGAATTACCAGCAATAAAAGTATTTCTTTCTTTCAGCTGGGCTAGAATAGGAGTGAGAAGGAAGACAGCCTGGGGCAGTAACCAATGTGAACTCTGCATGGTGCAAGGCTGTCCCCGAGAACAAGAGTAAATCTGGTCATATCCACTTCACAAGAACTTGAAAGAAAATGCCTTGGTTTAAAACCATCCAAATACTCCATCCAAATTTGTTTGCTTAAAATCAGCAATCCCAGGTCAGTCCAGCCGGTGCGGGACATGGCAGCGCTTGGTGGGGGGCTGCCCGTGCCGGGTCTGCAAAAGATGCCATTTTGGTTTAAAAAGCTCCAATCTTTAGTACAGAGGGCTGGTCTCAACCAACAAGTTATAAAAATGCAAGACTGCCCCTTCCCCCTGAAGGAAAAAATACAAAATTTATTTAAAAACAAAACGAGGAAGAGTTACAACACTAAATCTAAAATGATTTAGAAAGAAATAGGACGTCTTTTGCTTAACAAATGGCCTTGCAACTTGGTTTAAAAACAGGGTAATGCAGATTTCTTCAACTGAATTAACAAGGCAAATTAAAAAACCTCATTTCCTTACAGAAAACAGTTTTTAGTTTTTAATGAACTTGTAAACAAAAAAAGCTCCCGCTTCAAAATAAAAACAAAATCCCAGATCATATAGATGTTTACAGTGATTACATTTATCTAAGCAACTTACATACAGGTTCAGTTGTAAGATGTTAACTAAATTTCGTGACAAATATGCTGTTTTTCCTTTTATACCAAGAACATTATAGAGTTAATGCAGAGTCCTAAAGATTATCTAGTAGTCGCTAAGTTTCTCTTAAGTCTTCACTTTAGATGCTGTTATTTCTAGCACAGGTAAGCAGGCAGAGTCTTTCATACGCTTAAAAACTGGAATCTTTGGTTACTACCATGTCAGCTGGCTTGGTATGTTGCACATAGAAGCCAACAACTTTAAGAATGTTTTAAGTGTACAACTTTCAAAACCCAGGGAGGAATAACCAGAAAAGAGTGCACAATTGTGAGCATTTACAATTATCACAACTGTTGCCGAAGACTGTTCATGCCATTCTTCCAAAACAATGAGATCTCATAAGCAGTGTAGTTCAAAGTAAAAAGGTAACAAAAATTGGCATATGCACAATTTTCTCCACTTGTGTGTCAACCATTAGTCAACTTTTCCACTTGAAAAAAATGCAATAGAAAACTGGACACCATGTTTCACTATCTCAGTAATATTCACAATTACAGCTGCTACAACTCAAAGTGCAGCATCACTGACACTGCCCAGAGCCAGTTTATACTGATAGTAAGTTCTTTACACCAAGTAAATGGTTGCCCACAGCCACTGGCAAGTGTACGTATGAACTAAAATTTCTAGGATTTGGGGAGTGACAAGTCCTGCTCCGATCTGCTCTGCTTTGTCCCATCCTCGCCATGCTCAGAAACCTGCAAGATAAACACAAGGGCAACTTACTGATATGGGATGGAAACAAGAAACAGCCTTCACAGTAGGAGAATTAAGCATCAGTTATGGTCATTCAAAGGGGAAAATGCTGCTGTCTCAGAACGGCAGAGTTCCTGGTATCCGTTTCCAAAGCTAACCAGCATTTGCCACCGCCCTTCAGCTCAAACACACACCTCTCGCTCACACCTACTACCACACTGAAGAAGAGATTTATGTACCAGCTGGATGCCACATTCCTCAAATAGGAATTCAGACCAACAGTTTGAAAACAAGATGTGTTAGTGCCACTAGGAAGCAGGATGTAATTTCATAGGATTGTTTTCTACTTGTCTGCAGTGTCTCATGTTTATATCCTTGAATGTCAAACTGTCATCTGATTGCAGTGGTGCTTTTCAGAGAAGCAGTACAGCAGTGTCACACAGACACAAGGAAAAGGAACAGGAATAACTTACCTTACAGTAACTGGTGTTAGCTACAAGCTCACATGTACGACGCTCTGGGCAACCAGAAGTGTGAACCTTTGTCAGTGACTAGGAACCCAATATACCTTCTGTCCTTGGAAGGACAAGTGAAACAGCTCATGTGACAGGGGAGATGGGGTGTCAGGAACAATCCTTTCAACAGTCAGTACTCCAAATGACAAATTCAAGACATTGTGGAAAAGGGAGAGTAAAGGAATACATACACACATCTCCAAGAACCAGTTACTGCAAGCTAAGCCAGTCTTCATGTGACTGCTTATGTACTCATTTCTACTACTCAGGTAGTAGCACTGTGCTTTAAAGAGGTAAAAGGAGCCTCAAGCAAAGATGACTTTGCTAAGCAAGTTTCCGTTCTGGATGCCCTCCAAAGGCACAGTGTTCTGGTGATGGATGAATTCATCTGAGCAACAGCTCTGAGCTTTAGCAACAGCAATCTCTTCAGTGAAATACAAAGCTGACCTCAGCTATAGCTTGTGCTGTCATCCAGAGAGAAGCAAGTGCAAACAAGTCTTAAACACAGCCTCACATTCAATCAAAAAACGTATCTGGACAGTACCCAGAAGACAGCTTTAAGTCTTCCAAAATAGGCTACAGGTAATTTAGAAGAGATTCAATAGCTTTGTTTGAACTGAGACTTTATGCACTGAAGGACAATTCTCTTTATCCGGCACTAGCAATTAAAAATAAAACTCCTGCACCAGAACTAGGACAGCCATTCCCACTTGAGTGCAAATTCTCACAGAAAACTCAGTGATTCCCTAGTTCCACTGGCATAAAGTTGTCCATAACCCTCACTTGATGCGTACAACTGAAAGTTACACTGTTTTTCCATATAGGGTGCTCAGCCATGAACTCTGATTCATCATTTGAAGCACTTTCTCCATCAAAGCAGCCAAAACTAAGTCAACAAAGGAGGAATGCGCTCCCAGCGTGGAAACTCCCTGCCTCAGAAGGCTGGACCTTTCAAATGAAAGCAGGATCCTGAACCTGAGGACAAAGGATTTGCTAACAAATGACTTGCTGCTGTTAGAGTACCTCAAATCCAAGGTATTATAGGCAAGAGAATGTCCGACTATGGAGCACTATAGGGAACTGGATTCAACCCACAACATCCCTTGCAAGTCCTATTAAGACTACACAGAGATGTTCCCAAACACCGCACAGCCACAGCTGTTCAAGTGAGATGTTGACTCATTCATGTAGCACACAAGACTTTGCCAATATGAAGAACATGCTGAGGAGTTTATGCCAGCACCTCTCTAACAAATGTTTGCTATATACAAGACCAGCTTGAGTCTGCACATTGATCACTCCTTGTCCCCCTGGGGTAATACCCAAAACCTCAACCTCTATGCTATGTGAGAGATACCAAGATTGCTTTATTATTACCATAGCTGCAGATCTGATCAGCAAGGGTAAAGTAACTATACTGCTGTACTCCAAGAAGCTTCTCTACTTAAGAGGTGTTCAACCTTTTTCTCTAATACCTGCAAACAGAAGTATTTGGTTGTCAACTGGCTAAATCTCAAGAAGTGAACTAATAGTCCATTCTGAGAAATACTGCCACGATCACAAGCTAACGGGGCTAATGGGGCTGCTGACAGACTTACAGAACTCAACATTGAAGGGAATTAAAACATTTCTTGCAAATGGAACTGACAGGCTTTATCCCAGAGTTTGACTGCTTGAGTCAGTTTTATGACCGAGGGAAGCTGACTGTAAGCGTTGCTACAAATCACACCTGAACCACTGCACTGTCAAGAGATCAAGAGCTGAACTTCCCTGTGTCAGCAGAACAGCTCACTCTGTTCACATCTCCCAGGTTCAAAACCAGCTGACCTTGCTGTTACAAAAGGCACAGCACACAGTTCCAGAGAGGGACAGGGAGGGGAAAGAAAAGGCCACTGACGGGACAGGCTGCCCTGGAACCACACAGAATATTCAGCCTGAACAGCCTACAGAACTCAGTGAGATGGTTTAATATGGATCCGAGACAGGAATGTTGATAAATGAGCACATTGTTCAAGCACTCAAAGTCACAGAAGTCTCTGTACTTGAAAGAATTCACATTTCACCACCATCCCCAGGTGCATGCTTTCAATAGTACTTGCACTTTATACGGTATCCTGTGAGGATTTAACCAATAAATGCATCTGTGCATTGCTATTTCCAGTACTCTTGTTAAACTGGATGTGGTTACCAGAGGGATATAATTTGATACCACGAAGCCTTTTAAGCCACTTCAGCATAGGCTTTGCTACAGCAGCTACGTAAGAATTTAACTGAACTCTGGGGAAAAAAAAATTGCCAGGTATTTCATTAGTCTTCGATGTGACAGCAACTTCTACACACTCAGCAACTCATACAGTCTCCTGCTTGAGCTTAGCTGGTTTCAGAAAAGCTTCATTAACAAGCAATATTCCCCACATAAAGGCATGTAGGATTTTAGAAATCTGGAATCTTTACTTGGATGAAGAGACCAAGATAACTATTTTAGGACCTGGGGAAGTCTTCAGATGTTGGACAAGCACAACGTTAACACTCTGCTGACATTACAGCTTGATCAATCCAAAGGTCACAAGCCTTTTCTTCATCATGGGGAGGAAAGAGGAGGGAGTCATTCCTCCAAAGGCTGTTACTCCATGCAAGCGTCAATGAAATTCTGCTAGACCAGCAGCACCTTCTCTGTAGCTATAGCTATGGCTTTATTATCAAAGAACAATTGGTAAGGAACGTGTCAAGAAACAGAAATGGTCTGTAAGGTTCAACAGCAAGACAGCTTCCCTGTACTCATGCTTGTCAGTCAGCTGCCACTTTGCACTCTCACACTAAATCATCACTACAAGGTGGAGGCAGATAATCATTATAATGACCTTTTCTTCACTTAAGGTATAGCAGTTGAAAAGTGAGCCAGGAGAAAAGCACCTTAATCCTCAGGATACCTCACCAGCAAGGCAATATTTTAAGTGCATACAACCTGCTTTTCAGGGCACTGCCCATTTACAGATCATCACCTCCTGTAAGAGCTTCACTTTGAGCACCAGCTGTTGCAAAGAGTGCACTGTTGCTCAGATGATTTCCTCCTGCTCTAACCACCAGCCTCTCCACACCCTGACACAGGGCTGGGTTCAGCACTGGGGGCTGAAGTTCAGGAAGCCTGGGTGCTTAATCACTGGTTCTGTATGCACTGGGGTTTCGGCTGAGGGAACTGGTTTATGGCCCTCAATGTTGTAACACCAGTTGGCTCCTGCAGAACAGGTCGGACTTTCAATGCTACAAAGAACCTGACATTTTAATGGTATCCTATGGAAATTTTTCTTCAAGAAATCATTTCAGATGGAGTCTTAGGAAGACCAGCATTTTTCTGGATGCATTTTTCTGGATGAAGTGTTGTATTTTTGGATAGCTATTTTGACTAAAGTCACCTGATAATGTTTGAACGCAGCCACAATACATTAATACCAATGTTCTGAATTATTGTAAACACTTGTGCATTTCTCAGACTTTCAAGTCTGCCAGGTTAGCTTCATATATTGTTTTATACATATAAAAGTGATAGTTAGCAAGAATGTACTGAAGAGCAGCAAGTACTAGCAATACCCCAGTACATAATTTAAGCCTAGCTTCTCTATTCTTACTTGAACAACCTTATTAGCTTCAGTTTTATCCACAGCTCATCTTGAGGAATCAGTTTTATTACCAGGCTGCCTGCAGTAGTCACTAGCTGTAGCAGTTTCATTCTAGCAACCTAAGAGACTTAACGCTGGGAGATATACATAACAAAAAAAGCACTTCTAGAGAGAATGTGTAAAAAAACCCCAAACAATAAATCAAGTAATTCATATCTGCCTTCTCAGAACTCAGTTTTCAATTCTTACACAATTACACCTTGAACATCTCACAACATTTCCCTTTGAAACCATAACCTGGAAACATTAAAAATAGTCAAGAAACCTGAAGCCCACCCAGGTGTATCCAGACACTTCAGAAAATTGTGATTTGGCAATCCCCATCAGCTCAGGGTTACTCCTTGGTTTAGGCAAGGCATTTTGAGCTCACTGGTCCTCTCCTTTAACTCTGGACCAAATGTCTCAATGTAAACCCACTGGAGGAAGCCAGATCATTCACAATTTTCTGTTTCCAATGTTTGAGGTATACAGAACAGATGCAAACCCACAGCACTACACCAGCTGGAACAGAGTAGAACCCAAAGTCACTAGATCCTTGTCTAGTTAATGAGATTTACCTTTGGAGAAGTGTTAGGTCTAGGATTTTGGATTGTATTATATATTTATATATATATAAATATATATATGTGTATATATATATATAAAATAAAGATGTCACATTCCCAACACCAAGTCAGTTTCTTGTTTTTGGAAAGTGGTTAATGCGGGAGCAAAAGATGCAGTGGTTAAAATGACCCAACATCCCCAGAAGAAATGATATGAAGAACAAGGACATTTTGGTATAAAGTTAGTAGTCAAATTCTCCAAGGACGTCTTTTGGTTTTGGTTTGTTTGGTTTTTCTCCAATTAACAGCCAAATATGTTTTTTTTAACCACCTCCTTGATCTAACACTTAAATTGCCAACATTGTCCAAATTAGTGTAATTTTTTTTTCCTGTAACGTCACTTGGTTCTTGGCTACTAACCTTTCATGTTACTCTTGGATTTGTCAGTTTGCTTGCCTGTGGGGGTTTGGGCCTGCTGCCCCTGCCCACTGGAAGAGGCTGCCTGCTGTGCTGCTTTCTGCTTTAACATTGTCCAGTCGAATGTGTAGTCATATTGGTGGTTCAAGGTCCTAGAAAGAGAGTGAAATACTTTAACACATCACAGCTTCCTTACTGCTAATACCAATCCTTTGCTGAAACCCTGGAACTACAGGTTAACTCTTTTTGTAAGCTTAAAGGCTTTTGTAACTTAAAAAGATTCCTGAAGCAAGCCCAAATACCATCGAGCAGTGTTTTCATCACTGCTTACACGAAAGTCTGCATTTGTAACAGCATTATTTCCTCACAACCCAGCTTACCTATTTGCCTGCACTGAGGCACTCAGCTTTTCTATCTTTTAATACACAGTTTTAAGGACTGCAAGATGATGGAATAAAGATTACTTTGGGTTCCAGAAACCTGGAGTGAGATCCTTGGGATATCAGTACCAGCTCTTTTTTTTGACAGATGCTGTTCACTCTACAAGGTTGAGTTTATGTTCTGGTTTCTCTAAAAAGCTCAGCCAAACAGCACTATTCCCCTCCACTGAAATTCATCCTTTGAGCACCACTGTTAGTCCCATCACCAATCTCCAAACACAAAGTTTCAAACCCATCTATTGAGTCCATTTTTAAAGCTACCTGCAACAGAACTTGAAGCATGGGCTCAACCCTCTAGCATTAGTGGTCAGTTTCTGCAACACAAAACCAAGAGAATCCTTGCCTTCATGTTTAATATTTAAAGGATCTAAAAATATTGCTCAATAGCTTTTTGAACTCTGAAATGAAAATAAGTCCCAGAAGAACTCCCTACCCCTCACACACACGAGGCAGCTTTCTGCAGTGCAAATCCCAAACAGCAGTTAACAACTGGTAAAGCATTGACAGCATTCCTGTACTTTTCCACTTTGAGACTGACCTGAAAAGAATACGGAATAATTGCCTCAGATACATGTAATCTGGTGCCTCTTCAAAGCGCAGGCCACGACAGTAGTTCAGATACATGGCAAATTCTGCAGGGAATCCCTGTAAATCAATAGTGTTAATCAAGCCACAGCTTGCAGCAAAAAGCTTCTAACAACCCTGTAATAAAGGCAAAAAGCTGTATTTCTGTCTATAATGGCAGATAATAACTGGTTGAAGATTCGTAAGTGTAAATTCCACTGAGCCTCTAGTTATTCATTTATACTGTATTTCAGAAAGTGGATTTGATCAGCAAGTCCCCAGTACACATGCCTTCCCTAGAATTGTTACCTGATGCATGTTTCACAATCACAAGTTCTCTACCATCAAAACCCTTAACACAACGTATTTAAAGCACTTCATTCATCCTAGTTAAAACTAGTTCTCATTAACTAGGTCTCTGAAATTAGTGACTGTCTCTTAAAAGATTCCATTCCTTGTTTCCTTTACAATCTACTTCAGCATACTAGAAGCAAGGTCAGTTACTACTAGTAAGTGTGAAGACTTGAACCATGGAAATCTCCTTCAAAGATCCTCTGCTTTACGTATCTGTACATTTAATGCTATACTAAAGCCAACATGTAAACAGGTAATAGCATACAGCACAGTGCTGTACTGCAAGAAAGAAAATGGAATATAACAGTTCAGCACTCTGAAAGATGCTGTCAGACTGTAAGGGTATATAAGTGTGCATGACTAGAAAGTGCAATCATTGCTGCTGCTGTTCTATGTGCAAAGACTACCACATGTTCTCAAGGACCTTTGCTAACAAGTAAATGGCTGCCACAGTTCAAGACCCAAAAGTATACTTTGGGTCTTCAGATTTCTCTTGAACTGTGGCAGCTCTGGAAAAACGTTCTGGCTCTAAAGGTCGTTTGGGGTCAGAGTTATGATTGGAAATAAAGAACACAATATGAACAATCTTGAAGAAGCAGAAGTGTATATAGGCAAGCTATACAGCTCTATCTTGGTTTGCTTTTTATCCAAGAGGGCACATGTAGAGCTTTCACTGTAGAAACTTAAGAAATGAGCAAGCCTCACCCAAGAGAGCTGGAGAGCTTGCACAGCTGACAGGCACCAAGAACTGGAATGATAGTGGCATGAACAATGCCAAGAAACAGCAACAATTGCCTGCCCTGTTACACACATTCACAGTCTTGCTGGGTGGCCAAACAAGGCAACCATGACTGCCAGAGAAGTATTATTCAGCAGCAAATACCGTGTGAAAATACCTAATACATTGGCTCTAGTTAAAAACTACACACCAAAACCACCACCCTCCCCCTGTCTAAAGAAAGCAAAGATGTTCCACTTCACAGTCTGACATCATTTGGAAACTCTTACCTTACACAAAACCTCAACAGGAGTGGACATTTTCTTTTCACTAATCTTTTCATACTTTTGCTTCTTTGTTGCAGCCTGTGGAACATGCAGGTCACCATATGAGAGATATTGTGCAACAATGGATTAACAAGGACAGTAGCAAAAAAACCCCACCAAACAAAAAACCAGAGACAAAAATCCTTTGGTCAACCATAAGCATTTTGTGAAATCTCCAAGTCCCACACACTTACTGCAGAGAGAATGAAGGTCAATCTGGTATTAAGATTTGGACACAGTTTAATACCATTTGTCGCAGTCTAATGCCTCCATCACATGGCACAGCTCGTGTAGTTCTAGCTGCTGCTTTTGTCCATTAAACAGACCAGACTTACATTTCCATTTGCCAAAGTTCTATTAATTCCCACTCAGCACCCCATTCAAGGGCTGCCTGCATGTTAGAGCAAGCAGCCATTACATTCATTTGCAGCTGAAGAGTTCCAGTGTTACACAAGCAGCTTGCCTGTACAGAGACCCTGCAGCTGCAACACCATCTGAGTTACACAAGTCTTACATGGAGGAAGAGTAATAATTAAAACATGAAAACAAATCACTGAAGTCCAGAGAACAGAAATATTTGCCATGCTTTTAGTTGGCAACCATACATGAAAACCACTCAAAGTAATTCTGTTGCAGCTACAGTTGTGCCATAAACTGGACTGAAGGTATCACTAAAGCTAAACTTCCTACGCAAGAGATTATTTCCATGCTCTCCACTAACAATGTAATTTTCTGCTTCCCAAGGGCCTCAGCCTAAACAGGACAATAATAATTTGCAAAGATGACGAAAACTTATGCTGAACAATAGCTTACAAGACAGTCAAACAATACACATTTTGCCTGCTGCACGAGAAGCAGAAAGACCCTTTCTTCTATATTCTATAAATATCATGGCCTTGGGAAAAGCCACTTTGTGTAACTGAAGCTTAATATTATATAAAATGACCTCTCCAGAGCACCAGAGGAAAGCACCATACCCAAACATGAAAAAGAAGAGGAAAGGAGGGTGTGGAGGGAGGGGAAGGCAACTTAACATACCTTTAATCCTTGCCAAGGCAGACTGGTTCTGTTGAAGTACATCAATACATAGCCTAGAGACTCCATGTCATCCCGACGACTGGAGAAAGAGGAAGAAAACACCAATTTACACAATTGGACATTTCACACTTGATTCCAAATAGTGCAAGTATTACTTTTTATTTAAAGAGAGAATAATTAAGGAATAAAACCTAAGCTTTGGTGCAAAGGAAGGTCTCTAACACAGCTAAGACATCTAGGTGTTCAGGATTCCACTGGCAGGCATGCAAGTCTTCACAAGCAAGAAGTGCTCCTATTCATTTTCCAAGTAAGGAACAGTCAGTAGGTACTGTGTGTGGTAAGTTTCCATCTGTAGTTACATTAGAATAATTTGGGAAACAAAAAACTTGGGAAAATAAGAATGAAACATTAAACATCTTTCCCATTTAATTAAACAGCTTGGATAGAAGCTCAAGTTTACCTGCAGGAACCACAGAATGCATTGTACAAAATACATGGTATTAGCTTTAACTTCATTAACTTTTTCCCTGAACCTTGCCTCAATCTGGGACCAATACCGAACATCCAGCTCCAAAAGGGCATAAATGCTTTCTTTCTCCACTCTGTTAAAACACCCTGAATTGTCTTTGTGACTTCTAAGACAAACAGAATTTAGAAAGGTGCATGCACCCATATGAGAAGAGCCTCTGTTTTCTTCCCACAAGAAGTCTGTTTCAAGGCACTTAAAGATTTCCACCCATGGACCTCACTGAGAATTTGCATGCAAACTCATCTAAAAAGCTTCAAATGTTTTCTGTACTGCACAGGCTCCACATCCATGCTTCAGCCACATGAACACCATCTACTGAGCTACATGGCTTTGAAGGTTACTAGGCCTAGTACAGTTCACTGAAGTGGAAAAAATGCTCCATGGTCTTTTTTCCTCTTGGCAAAGCTGCCTCTTCCCGGCTGTGGTAGAATCAGGTTTTTCCTCTGACTGCCCCTCTGCAGCTGTTATCTATTTAAGAAGGGACACAAAAACAACTGGTCTTTCTCCACCCAGCCCTCTTATCAAAAGAGCTGGACACATATTGCTGCTGCTTTGCCACCCAGGCACATCTACAAGAAAAGCATTTAAATGGTGGCAGGAAATTGAACACACTATCTGCACAAGGGCACAAAAGGCTGAGAACAGTGTTACAAACAGTACTACAGGAGTGCATGAGGGTAAAGCAGCTTTTAAGTGGAAACAACCTGCAAGAACCCTGTCAGATCTATCTCCAGATCCTGGTATGAGAGGAAAGAAATTGTAGGCAATGCTTTATGTTATAGCCAACCCAATACAGGCACTACCAATCACGAGAATGGCCAGCCTGTCACCCCCTCAACTCATGTTCCAGTTCTCTAACCCTTTGGGGATCCAGTTCAGCTATCCCAGAAGAAAACCAGCTTGGCTCCCTAAACCAGTTCACCACTGGCTGTTCCCAGGGGTGAAGCAAAATAAAAGACTGGTTCTCTCCTCTTGACAGCAGCTAGCTCTGAGGTCATCTCAGCTGAAACACGAAGCCACAGCCGAAAACAGAGGGATGAAAAACGATACCAAGACTACAAGCTCCAGCCTGCAAAACTTGCTAATTCTGTTAGAATTGCAGATTTTAATCATCAACGGGATTCAGTGAACCAGTATGGGGTCATAATATAAAATTACATTTTCCAAGAAGGCAGTGGTAAATTCAGAAGCAATAAAGGGATTAATAGTTTCCATCCCCCATTCAGTTCATTGCTTTAATGTTTAATTTCATTATTTTGTAGTAGGAAACATTTAGTTCTGTAAATCTGTAATGGACATATTACACTGGAGCATATGAAGTGATTTTCAGGACAACACTCCATCACTAAACCAGAACACGGATAACATTGTAAACAGCTCCTTGCGAACAGGAAAACATGTTCTGTAGCAGTCCAAGCACAGCAGTAACAGCTGAAATATTCTGCCATAAGCTTCAGGACTGGTTTCTCTTTATTACAGGAATATATTATTTGTTTGCCTCACCACTGACTTCATCTAGACAATTTAATGGCTCTTAATATGCACCAAGCTACATGTTAGAACTCCCAGTACCAGCAGAGATGGTACAAGACCTCCAACTAAATTCAAAAGCATCATCCTTTGCAGCTCCTCCCCTTTACACAGCTATTCCCTTACAAGAACAGCTTAGGTTCTATGCAATGTACTGACCTCAGAAATGACCTTACTCGTCCCATGTCAAACAGGCTTAAATAATTATACTGACAGATAATAAAAAAAACCACTTAAGGAAACTTAAGGAAATTAAAGCAAAAAATGAAACATGAAGCATTTTAAAAGCACCATGTATTTGTTAAGTCACATGTTCTGTTGAAGCTGACCACTAGAAATTCAGTCATTCTCATATTGATTAAACTGAAGGACAGAAGCAGAGACATTCACAGCAGCTTTAACTATGTCTAAGTGACCTCAGCATCATGTGACAGAGCCACACTATTACACTTATACAATATCTAGGCATATAGGTAAGGAAGAAAGGCATCACTTCGTGTCTTAAGAGTACCTAACTATACTTCCAATCAACCTGAATTGTTATCTCCAATGCACTGCTGCTAGGACACTTAAATAGCAATATGCTTTTGATCCAGATGATTAAAGCGTGTTGTTGATTAAGCAAAGCTCAAGCATATAAATATATATATACGTGTGTGTATACACACACATACAGAGCCACTGTGATTGCGTATACCAGAAACCAAAATATAATGTGAGTGAAGTAGAAGATCTTTAAGTCTTGCTTGCAGGCAAAAGGACAAACCACAGTTGAAAGGACAGTGAAAAAGCAGAACACAAACACCAGCTTTAGAATACTCCTGGCTACAGAGCTGCATCTCAAGCCAATCAGCAGTGGCATCAACAGATACCAACACAGCCAGGAAAGTACGCCTCTTTATTTGTGAAGGTCCTCTGACAGATCCACATGAAAGTATAGCTTATCCTTTAATAAAAAGGAAAACTGTATGCAGAGCATCCACCTCATGCCTTCAAGACTTCTAAGTCTCTTCAATAAGAGAATCAGATGCTTGGATTTTTTTTTGCCCTACCCTTACACAGGCAGCCAAAAAGAAAAGCACTTGCAAAGGGATACATATACTTCTTCATATAACATTAGTTCAGACACTTCAGAAGCTTACAAATACGATCATCTTACAGCCTTCAAAAGCACAGCAGTAATATCCTTGAACTCACCTCTGCTCAATGCCAAGATGTGCATTGATACTGGCATATCGAGCTGTGCCAGTGAGATTTTTGTCTTCTCTGTATGGTATGTGTTGCCTTGTCCTGTTGTCCCGGTACTTTTTGGCCAAACCAAAGTCAATAAGGAATAACTTAAAGAAAAATGAAAATAGATTATATTCCTATACAACGCAAGGAATCCCCAACCTCTTTCACTAGGCCTTAGTTACATTTTAAGACATCCACACAATGTAACAGCCTACAGTTACAGAGGAAGCAAAGTAACAGTGCAGTGTCACAACTAGCTTTAACTAGCCAGTTAAAACAACTTCATAGTGAATTAGTTCAAGCTTTTTCTCAGTCCAGTGGGATAGGTTAGACTGTGCTACTCTGCATCTGTATCTCAGACCTGCAACTATTTGAAGTCGCTATTGTAATTTGTATCACATTAGCTCAATAACTACAGTGCACAGTTTAGGAAGGAAACTAGTATGTGCAAAAGCACACTTCACAAAACCCCATTCACGCTACAGCAGTTTACACATACAGAGAGTTAATGGCAGCTCAGCAGCTTAATGCAATGAATGCACATCCTGTATTCTTCTCCAGGTTTCAAAGAGCACTGGCCATTCTGCAGAGCATAAGGCCAAAACCTTCAACAGCAAACAAGACATCTTGCTTTCAATCATACGCTCATTTTAAGACTACCAGAACACTATCACAGCAGCATGACGCACTTGCTGATAATATTAATACAGGCAGGAAGCTACAGCCTAGTATCTGGAATCCAATTTTAGTCTCTAATAACCAAGCTTGCCCAATGGTTTGATATTTAACAACAACTGAGTGCGTGTTGTTATTAGTGTGTAACAGCCAGCCTACGTACGAAGGTTAATGCAGACTGTACCTTCTTGTGACAAGATTTCAGGACTAGGCAAAAAAACCTGAGGCAGAAATATGTCAGGAACACTTCAAATTCTAGCTATCAGTCTTGTAACTACAAATCATCAGGCTGAGATCCCAGTTCCAACACTGGATTAACGCTACAAGATCAGGAATGACAACTCCTACAGATTAATGAATACTGAGAAAGTAAGGGGTGGTGGAAGGCTGGATGGAAAGATAACAAAAAGGTCAAGAAATTCCCAATAAAAACCTAATCATCTTAAAGGTGATTCCAGAACAGAAGAGGCAGCTTTAAATGCAAACAAGTACTGGAGATTGATATGAAGGTACACCTGCATCCAAAACTGGAACAAAGGGTCACTCTGGCACATTGAAACACTGAATTATAAAGCGACACGAGGTGTATCAAAGACACTGAAAGACTGAAAGCTTCTGAATTGCATGTAAGGCACATCCTAGAATTCTGGTTAAAGATTTTCTAACTATAATAGTCTCAACAAGAGAAGCAAAGCTAAAACCCTCTTAAACTACCAATGTCAGAGCAGAAAACCTTGAATTGAAGTCTTGCCATGATTTATACGCAGCCACAAAGCACATTTGCTGTTTTGGTGAAGGTCGCCCTGAAAGCCCAGAATGCTCAGAGCAAGAGCACATAAATCCAAGTTTTTATATCAACTATACTGGTCAGACAGTTCAGTAAACTGGGGGTCTTGGTAGCTGTGTCAGTGCAAAGACATTAGAGTCAGTTACTTAGTGAGCATGGATGGATATGTTCTCCAGCTACCAAGCAATAAACTAGGTTGATACTGAACTCCTAATGTAGACAGTACAAAGCTCCTATGCAATTACTATACTGCAAATGCAACTTTCCTAGAAGCAAAGGCTGAGCTCAAATGCAATCCCTTATTTTCTGATTAAGGCTTTCTAACCCAATGACAGCCTCTGATGCACGGTTTGCACCAATTACTTTTGCAGGGCCTCTGCCCCTTATTTTAAGCAAAATACTGTGACTTGAGAATGGAAAACCAAATGCACATCAGTCGAATACTTTCACTGCATATTTAGCTACAAACTCTTTAAACAAGTCAAAGCCTTCATGTGCTTTCTGTCATCCTGGTGATCTTGCATTTAATCGCATGAAGAGATACAGTTCACGAATCAAAATAGTTAACACTGGAAGTGTGCCTCATAGACAAATAACTGGTGTCCAGCCCTGTTTAGCACAGTAATGGTAAGACCACTTTCTTCAAACAACTTAAAAATGATGCTCTGCCTCTTCCCTAGCATCTACAAGCTCTCAATATTAGACCTGAACAAGGGAACCCCAAATTCTCTCAAGAGGTATGGGTAGAACCCCTAAGAAGAGAGGAATCAATTCAGCAACGCAGACCTGTTTTACACTAGTCAAGTAACTGGATATTATTTACAGCACTGATGTTACTGGGGAAGTTTACTCTGTTCCCTTGCTCGGGGCCATTCTGTACTTCCCATTCATGATGAGCGGAAGGCAAAGCAGCAAGTCCATGTTGCAAAGAATTAAGTTGGAAGACACAGCTTGATCTGGACGAGCACAGAAAGTACTAATGCCAGCCAGCAGGAACACAAGATGTATTCCCACAGATAACCTCATACCACCTTAATTCTGTTTGTTGCACGATCAGCAGGAAACTGGAGAAGTAGGGCAAGATTTCTGCCAAGAGCAACTAGAGAAGTAGATCAAAGTCTCTGCCTTGACTGATAAGAAAGTTTCAGAGGCAGACAACAGAAGCCTGTCAGCTTGCATACAGCAGTGAGCTGCCTGGGATTTAATACATGAAGGCTATCACTGTGGAAAGCTACGGACCGATTCTATGGCCAAACTCCTGAGCTATGATTCATACTCAGCAATTTCCAGCTGTCCTGCTACAAACTGGCATATGGCTTCATTCCTCTCCAATTTATCTTCTCTTAGAGAGTCAGGAGTAGTACATTTAGCCCTACAAGATAAACTCATGCTTCTCCGTGACATAGCCTACCGGAGTAATTTCATTTTATGAGCACAATGGATGAAAATAGGAGTCCTCATTACACATTTGGAAAGATTTTGAACAAAAACTGCAAGGGAAGGAGTCTAGCTGAAGCAGTAAAAGAACTTCTCCACATGCATTCAAAGGTATTGCAGGAACCCTACAGAAAGGCAAGCAGACAGCCCTACCCAGAAGCCCCACTATTTCACTAGGGTGGCACATCTATCCTTCAACACATTCAACAGATTGCCTTTGAGTTTTAAAGGACAAAAATACAACCGTTTCTGCATGTGAAATCAAGCACATACATTTAGCCTTTTTTAATACCCAGTTTAGAAATAATTCCACCATTTAAACAAGCGCCACAGGGAAACATCTTAGTAATGTTACATGTTTGCCAAGTATGTCTGAATAATGCCAACATAAGAGGTGCTTTTGCAAGGTCTACATTCTCCAGGAAATAAAAAAAAAGAAACAAAACAAACCAAAAAAACAAAACAAAAATAAAGCACATGAATTTGGGGTTGAGGTTGGAATAGGAGACAGTTCAGACCTGGTTTAATCCTGAGAAAGATGGGTCCTGAGAAGTACTAACAGTCATGCTTCTTTTCCTCTTCCCCACTGGAGATTCTAAACACTGAACAAACAATAGAGGGTGGCAGTGCATCAAACAGTATTGCTTACATTGCAACAATGGCCGGCGCAGACAGGCAACACCGAGGCGTTTGAGAAAGAACAGGGTAGCCAAATGCCATCCTTCTTCCACCAAGCACTGTAGTTCGCAAAAAAACCAGCTATGTTCACATTGAATTTTTAGGGTTTTTTTTATTTTTTTTTTTCCTCCAAGGAGAAAATTTGGAAGATGTGACAAGGTCAATTTGAACTGTGAGCCGCTCCAACATGGCACTGCCTTGACCAGGGATAGCAATGGTGACATTTGGCTCTATTAAAAAAGGAAATTGGAAGTTTTGCTTACAAAAGCAGCCTTTTGTTCCACAAACTGCCCTTCCCCCAAGGAAAACATAAATCTTCAGTAAGGAAGAGGTAGAAGGCATTTAGTCACCTTAAACTTTACTTTCATAAGCATGCAGGGCTGATTTCTAACAGAGCTAAAGATTCGTCTTTTAAAGGTGGGAGCAAAATTTCTCCCCTTCACTCAATTCAAATTTGGAATTAAAAAAAATATGTAAAAAAAAATCATTTTTTTAAAATACAACTGACAGGAAGCTACTGGAACAAGATTACCATGCTGCTCTAGTCCTGCTGGATGGTTTGCTTTAAACTGGGTACAGTCAGCTCTAAAAAATCCCAAACTACACTTAGTTACAATAAAGAAACAAGGTAAATACTGTATAGTGGCAAGTGTTCCCTACACAAAGCACTTGGTTCCAAACTGAAGCAACCCATTCCTCAGTTTGCTCATGTAAATCTATCAAGAACTATGTCCCTGATCTCTAAAACCCTGCAACAGTAAGGCAAGCCTATGCCCACAGACTGCTCACCACCAAATCATTGTGTGGCTCCCCAGCTAGGCTACTAATGGGAAAAAGATATAATGGTTTACAGGCAATTTTGCTTTTCATTTCAGTTGATGCAAATCTAATGTGTTCCTCCACTAAAGTAAGCACAGCAGCAATTTCTAGGCCATTAATCCACATCAAGATGAACCAGAGTGCAACAATGCCAACCTAGCATGACTGTGCAGAAGTCTGGAAAAATGGCCCAAAAGAACAATTGGAAATCAGAAACTAAAACTAGAACAAAAAATAAAAATCAAAGTTTTCAATTTGTCCTCTAAGTCATGCCAGAAAATTCAGGAGTGTAACTGCTCAACACAGCAGAGAAAAATAGAGCTCTACAGAGTGAAAGTATGAAACTTGGGAACAAGCAAAGTTTAACAGCAACAGGATTACATAAAAAATGCCTTTCAGCTGGACTTACAAGCTTTTCCAACAATGGTTGGATCTAAACATTCAGTGCACTGCACCTCTTCAGACAAGAGCTGTTATGTCATGTTAATCAAGCTTTCCCCTTCTAATGTTCATGGCCCTGAAGTTGGCATTCATACAGGCAAACAAAGGTAAACATTTTAAATACTAGTAGTGCCTAAAGAGATGAGACATTCCTGAATGGCATATAAAGAAGATAAGTGGGAATCTTGCTTCCAATAAACAGCTTGATCACATACATTTGTCCTGAAGTTAATTTCTATTAAGTAGCATGCTTAATGCATTGCCAATGCTGCCTGTCTGCCCGAGCTCGACATACAAATTGCAGGATTAAGCATATTTCACTCAAGAGAACTACAAATAAAATTAAAGTTTTCTTCTATATAAGGTTTTCAACAGGAAACATGCACTTCTGACTACATTTACCCATCCAAACAAGTGCAACCTCAGGCCACCCCCCTCCCCTGCTTTTTTTTTTTTTTGCCCCACACAGTAAATTGAGAGCAGTTTTTGTTGTATAACATATTCAGGTACTATGGTCAACATATCTGCATAATTTCATTGATTATAAAGGCAATTTATCTATGTATTAGCTATTAGCTGTATCTGATGGCTGAAGAGTTCTCTTTACCAGTCTGTCATTGCAAGATTTAATGCCCTGATGACTGGTAGGTCAGCAGCTCCCACATTGGTATGAATTCTTTCCGTCCAGGAAGTCAGCCCCAAAGCCAAAGATAAGTTTTGACTTTACCATTGAGGAGAAAAATGCTATTTATAACAGTTCTCAATACTGAAACACCATCACTGAGAGAAGAGTAGTAAAATATTCTCTAGGGTTAGTTTATCATATTGTTGCAAGATTATTTCTAGGCTTGCAATCAAGTGCATCTGACATGGTGGGTCAGAGACATGTATGCCACTGCACTTGGAAGCAGACACTGAGAAATCCAAGTTCTCATGTCAAGAATAATGTTTAGCATCTAAAATATCAAAATTAGCAATGAGTTTTAAAAAGGTTGTGCAGCTTGAATCAAGTAACATGCCATTCCCTTTGGATCTTTCAAACAAAGAACATTAGACTAACCTTATTACAGTGACGCCCAATACCCATTAGGAAGTTATCTGGTTTAATGTCTCTGTGTATAAAATTCTTTGTGTGCACATATTCAATTCTACTGATCATCTGTAAAAAAAAAAAAAAAAAGCAACAAGAGAACAGGTGAGGTTTCAATGAAAGCAATACAATTCACTTAAACCTGCAATGACAGCATGAATTTTTAGTGTTACCTTCCTCTGCAACTTATATATTTGCTTAATGAAAACCAAGTCTTGTTTTTATGCTGTTCAAATAAATTTGGGGGGGTGGGGGGGTGTGTTTATGTGCGTTCTATGTTAAAACTTTGTAATATTTGTCAGGACATAGCAGATTAAATACCTGAAACTACTTTCCAGATATTCAAGTTCATGTTCTAGCTATAGTGACCCATTAAAGAGTAATTTCTCTTACTTCAAAGGTCTTCTATACCTGCTATAATAGAATTTTAAAGCTCTTTCCTTCCCCCCTGTCCCAGTTACTCATTCATCTGGTTATTCATTCATCCATCATCAAGCATCACTTTTCCAGGTAACAGTTTTCACAGAGCAAGCGAGATTGTGGCCCATAGTGTCATATCTAGGCTGATCCAGGAGTGTCAGCAATGAAGACTCAAAGAAAGTCTGGCAAATCTGTATCATCATAAGCAGTCATGCAGCTTCCTGCGCATGAGATCACAGCACAGGCACTTACATGGTGCAGCTTTCCAGCCACTACAACACCCCTCACACAGTCCACAGTGATTTGAACTGTTACAACACCATACCCTTGACAGCTGTTCTGTGGCACCACGCCTTAAAAGCCAGTTCTGTGTAGAGATACTATACATCCCATCTATGTTTCCCAGATGGCAACTAATTAGTGTTTTATCATCCAAAGGAATACTGCATAAAAACTAGAGGTTCCCTGGAGATGTTCTAATACTGAGACTCCAGGGTGTTAGAGCAGGCAAATGGCTTTCTAAAGACAGTGTACCACTCAAGGCATCTGACAACAGGGACAGCTGACCCTGTCTCCATACAAATGCCGTGAACTTCTTTGGCCAAGAGCCTGGGATTCTACGAGCATCTGGCTAAGTGACAATTTGGTACTAACATCAGTTATGAAATATTAGATGAAATTTAAACCACCATTGAAAATGCAATGGCTGTCCATTTCAAATGCTGTCATGTACTCGCATGACCAAGTTGCAAAAATATCAGTTGCTAGAGAAAGACTTAACAGACCTCAATTTTACAGGCCCTGATTAAGTTTGAGGTGGAGTGGTATCTCAACTAACAGCTTTAAGAACTGCCTTTAAGCACCACAACAACCAAACCAGTATTCATTAGTTCATGGTCTGGCACCAGAAGTTACAGAAGGTTGTGAGTGCACAGTGAGATTCAGTAAGAACCCACATGCTTCCATGCTGCCCACCACAGCAGCTGGACAACAGGTTTCCATTGAACCATATCAACCATAACTGAAGACTGTTTCAGACCTTGTATCACCATCCTCATGGCTGATACTGGGCTGATATATGACTGACCCGTGCTAGCCTCGACACTTTATAAAAGTTGCACTTGTTAGATCTGCAGCATCAAGGAGGTGGTATCTGTGCTGCCACATTCCCATGCTGCCCATGTTCGTTTTGTATGACACAGCCAGTCACCATTACTTCACTCCTACGTGGGTCAAGTCTTCACTTGGCTATATACAACACTACCATGTTAATTAACCTTCTTAAGAATTACCACGTTGCAGAAAATACTTCAGGGTTTTTAAGTTCCTCACAGCAAGCTCTGTACATACCTGGTCTGCTAACATAAGTACTGTTTTCATCGTAAACCTGCGAGAACAGAAGTTGAATAGGTCTTCAAGGCTGGGACCAAGAAGATCCATAACTAGAACATTGTAGTCCTTTTCTTGACCATACCACCTGCAAAGAAGAAAAAGAGAATTAGCAGGAACCCTAAAGCAGCCCAGGATACCATTAATCCTCTTTGCTGCAAGGGCACATTGCTGACTAATGTTGAATCTTGAGTGCTAACTAAAAATTAAGGCTGTAGAATTGTATTTTTCCTGGAAACAAAGTCTGAGGACAAAAGAGGACACACAAATTGGCAAGTGTGAGCATATTTCATTTTCCCTGAAGAGGAAACACTACACTTAAGCATCAACTGAAATACCAAACACCAAAATCAAAATGCAATCAAAGCAGAAGCCATTACATGTCATTACAGTGACATGTGTGTACAAAGTCTGAGCTGAAACTCATCTGCAGGACTCCTTATGCTCCCATCAGTTTCCTGCATTATTTAACTCCACATCCTTCAGGCTTTGTTTTCAGGCGACTTTGCAACAGACTAAAGCATCTCATGCAGTTAACTCCTTATTCATTCATCTAAATTTAACAAATGTCAACCAAGTTCCCGTGTCCTTTTAAGTAGGAGATGAGGACTCTTCACCAGGTTTTCAACATTCCAACTGGAAAACATTTAGTGTCACAAAAGCAAAAATACAAATGTAGCAAAACATCAACTGCAGCCAGGCTATTATATCCACCTTAAGCCCTGATGTATCACAGAATCACAGAATCCCAAGGGTCGGAAGGGACCTCAAAAGATCATCTAGTCCAACCCCCCTGCAAGAGCAGGGTAACCTACAGTACATCACACAGGAACTTGTCCAGGCGGGCCTTGAATATCTCCAGTGTAGGAGACTCCACAACCCCCCTGGGCAACCTGTTCCAGTGCTCTGTCACTCTTACAGTAAAGAAGTTCTTCCTGATGTTAATGTGGAACTTCCTATGCTGCAGTTTACACCCATTGCCCCTTGTCCTATCACTGGATATCACTGAAAAAAGCCTAGCTCCATCATCCTGACACCTACCCTTCACATATTTGTAAACATTGATGAGGTCACCCCTCAGTCTCCTCCAAGCTAAAGAGACCCAGCTCCCTCAGCCTCTCCTCATAAGGGAGATGTTCCACTCCCTTAATCATCTTTGTGGCTCTGCGCTGGACTCCTTCAAGCAATTCCCTGTCCTTCTTGAACAGAGGGGCCCAGAACTGGACGCAATATTCCAGATGCGGCCTCACCAAGGCTGAGTAGAGGGGGAGGAGAACCTCTCTTGACCTACTAACCACTCCCTTTCTAATGCACCCTAAGATGCCATTTGCCTTCTTGGCCACAAGAGCACATTGCTGGCTCATGGTCATCCTCCTATCCACCAGGACCCCCAGGTATCAATTCAGTGCAAAAAAACTTCAATGTTACCAATGCTGTGAGGACAAGCAGGCAGCCTCACACATGCTCTTCCTTTCAATCCATGTCTATCTAGCATTTCCACCATCGCACTGTTTTATATTATCTGCAACTGCAGATAGTAAGTCACCACCTAAACTACCCCTGAGAAGACCTGGAGTCACAACCTTGGCTTCCACATATTTCAGCTGTGAATTTCCATACTTTGGCCACTGAAAGACATAACCTGAATATTATTTTCTATGGTCCTTCTGTACATTCCAGATACCTACAGTTAAGCTAGAAGTGCATGTGAAAAACCATTTATGAAGCTGTGCTGAATTCTAATACTTTGTTGTAAAGATTCAACACCTCAATCAGAAGGGTGCATTTTGCGTTTCCCAGGCACCCAGTCCTAGTACCAGCCGTCAGGGGATAATGCACTGACCAACTCCTCTCCTGGAGGAGTCCTGAAGTGCCAACAACAGGGGTGCAGAAAAGATACACCAAGAATAGACCCCATAATAAGAGCATGTAGATAAAAAAAATA
This sequence comes from Lathamus discolor, assembly GCF_037157495.1. Classification (NCBI taxonomy): domain Eukaryota; kingdom Metazoa; phylum Chordata; class Aves; order Psittaciformes; family Psittacidae; genus Lathamus; species Lathamus discolor. The sequence goes on along the minus strand of NC_088893.1, from coordinate 10,100,495 downwards.
CCAAGTCTCAGCTCAAACACAGTGTTAGCTGGGGCTTAAAGATGTGTATAGACATTTTATTTCCACTTTAGGCAATGACTCCAGGAGGCTAATACACGGTTGTCTGGAAAATAGTTGCACTAAAAAAGCCAACAAATTCATCGGTACTCACAGGATTCCAAGCTTTGCCCGGGTAGTAGAGTCAAATGTTTACAAAACTGCAGAGAAAAGACTATATTTGGATTTGCTTCAGGAACTACTGGCTTGTACCTTCTTCTAGTAGAAACCTCACACTTTGTAATGCGTTGTTGAACATCTTATAAAAGTTGAGTATGAGCCATGGCTCATATATATTGTTTTACTGGTCAGTGTAGGACCCTTATTCATTGCCTACATCAGGAAGGGATGTAGAAAAATGTATTTTGAAAGCAGTCATCCAAATGGCATGTCAATAAAAGTTTTCTCCAAAATGTTAATGACCATACCAATACTGTAAGTACTATCCATCAGGTTTTGCCATCTAAAAATTCACTGAATGTACTATTATGTACGAAAAAAAAAAAATCCCTTGCAAGTGACTCAAATAGGAAAGCATGCTGATGGTATTATTTGATGAAGCCTGTAAGTTATGGAGAGGTTAACGTTCACACTGCAACCTGATACTGAGCCATGAAACATACACATTTTAAGACCTGCCTAGGGCCCTTCTAAAGACTGGTGAGAAGGAGTTTCAACTGCAAGAGTAACCAAGAGGAGTCTTCTAAAAGTGCAATGCAGAGATGGAGGAAAGAGTCAAAATGAGATGCTGTTGAGAAGTTTAGCAATCTCCAAACCAGATTTGGTTCAAGAATTACTGACTATGCCAGTAAATCTACTTCTTGGTTACTATCAGTCACCTATGCAAATGGCTGAGTAGTTTTGACAAGGCTCTATGAACAAGTCTGTAGATCACAGTTGAAAACTTATTATCTAGCATAATGAAAACTGGACCATGTGCCCTGCCTTGTTATTCTGTCACATGGAATTTAGGTTTATTGTGAAAAAGCCTAAAGAACAATGAGTAGATTTGAAGATTCCTAAGAAGTAAATCAAGATCTAGATAAAAAATGTTCTTCAAGAAACGGAAGTCCAATACTGATACTGAGTGTAATGGTTCACCACAGTAATGGTTCAGTGCCCAGGAGACTGCACTACAAGGGAAAAGGATCAAAGATCAGTCTTCAACCAAGCTAAGAAAATTTAGTTACAGCATCACAGAAAAAGCAAAGCTGATGAAAAGGCAGCCTACCCTGGGAGCTACATTCTAAAAAGCATTTGGTTCCTCTATAGGGATCTCTCTGCTTCATAAGCACAGTAATTCAGGTTGATTGCACAACCTCCATTTGGCCTACTTCTACGTATGCACAAGAAAACTTTAATCTCCTGACCATTCTGCACTGCTGGAACGCAGGATCAGCTCTGCAAGACAAAGAAAGAAGTCTGGCCCTCAACATTTTATTTTCATGTTTACCTGCCTGTAATTCCTCACAGGATTCCTGAGAACAGACACTTCTGCTGGGGTATTGGAGTAACCTGTACTTTATTTACTTTGCTAACACTGCAAGTAAGTTTTCATTTCCCTTGGAACACTTCCAGGGAAAATGGGATTAAGAAGTAAGGCTACATCACGTCCATTCAGTCTTGTAGCTGCTACTACTGGCAGCTCTAAGTAAAAAATGTCTTGGCTCTTCTTAGTAAACCTTGGATATAATGATACATAAGAGCTTGGCAAGTGCTCCTTACTCCCACATTCGCATAATCAATGTAAGATGGCATAAGCACAGGTTTTGGATGAGCACAGATTCAGAGCACTTTTAGTGCTTTGTGTGTGTGGTTTTTTGGGAGGTTTTTTTTTTTGCCATACTGCCCAGTAGTGTTAAAACCTGCATGCCAAACTGGTGTCTCAAAGAAAAACCCAGTTGTAATACTGCATTTCTAATTCAAGTTTCTAATAATGAAACTTGGATTGAACTACTAATATGAAGGAATGATGCCTACAAGGCCCTGGGCAACTATGACAACAGCATCTCAGAACACAAGTGTCCCACGTTTGTTTGAGCTCCATAGACTTTTTTTTTTTAAGCACACTTAAGTACTCTCTAATGCTAAAGCTGAGGAAGCAACAGCACCAGTACATTTTAAGGAGGGAGTATTTTGGAGGGGAGTGGAAAATGGAAGCAAAGGATTAAACAACATGACAGTTCACTTTGGGTGGGTATTTCAGATTGCTATATACAGTGTATTACTTTGAAAAGAAAAGCTAAACTACTAATCTAGGAAAACTTATTATTTCTCTAATTCAATCCCATAGTGCTGCATGTCCTATTAGGACATATTTCCTAGAGCAAGTTTTGATTCTGTAGCACAGGTGCATTTATACCTACTTAAACCAAAAAACCCCACACAACATAAAGATTATTAGTAGCTTTCCTGAACAGCAGTTTACTGAAGAGCAAACAAAACATTAAAAGGACAATATTATTATGAAATGCTAAGAGTTGCCCTTGAACTGGTAACATCTGATACAGCTGGTAACAACACTAGGCCATATTCAAGCTGTTAGGCGCACCCAGGCTCATGCAGGCATTAAAATGCTTCGTCACTCTCCCTTGCCTCATCTGTTTAAAGCTACAGATCAGTGAGAATACAGTAAATATCTTTATATCTGTCAATGCTCGTTTAAACATTGAACAGTGACCTTAATCTGACTTCAGCAACTTGTCTACTTTGAAAGGCCAAGTCTCACCACGTCAACAAGTTTCCAAACCATGTGGTTTAGCAGTCACACACACAGAGATGAAGTTCTGTAACTTCTTCAGTATCAACATTTGTAGCTCCGTGCTCAACAACTGAGTCACATGGCAATGTCATTTGAAAGGATTCAGTTTCCAGCTCACATACAGTACAATGGGGAGGATGCCAGATCACACAACAAGTGAATGCTTATTTGAACTCATGCAGGGTGGGGCTTTTAAGTCCCTTGACTAACCTTGAGACAAGCAAGTGAAGCACTGGTGCACCTCTAGCACTGGGTGGCAAAGACTATAGTCAGTTCTACCCGAACTTAAAATCCTCCTCTGTTTTTATAGCTGCAGCTTCCCAAAACTGTATGATGTACATTTCAGCAACTGCATATTTTGTAAATAATGCCAAGGACAAAATAAATGTTTGAGAAAATGTTTGTTAATAGCTTGTTGATTGGTTTGTTTTGTTTTTAACTGAGAGAACATTTCATTCAGACATAGGACATGAAATTACAGGCCAGGTTCAGACTCCTGTACCACTTAAACAGCATTCGTTAGTAGATCAGCAGCAGTTTCATCCATTACACTGGCACTTGTAATTGCTACAGCAAGGTAACAAAAACGTCACAATTATCAAAGTGTGAGCTGTTCATGTGATAAATAACAGTATTCAGAAGATTCACATGAAAAAGAAAAATCTCAAATTCAGATCAAGATGAACTGAATTACCAGTGATCAACAGCTCTACAGTCCTCAGTAAAGAAACCCCAAATCCCATGCATTCTGAAGCCATGGAGTAAAGGCACTGCCACCATTAGCATAATGGTGCATCATTTGGTCTATAGCTTATTATATACAAACCAAAAATCAGTACCATAAAAAAAAGTGTTCCTACTACCAGGGCAGCTCTACCCAAGCTATTTTGTATCAATTTAATAAAAGCTCTCCTCAATCAATGCCTGCTTTGCCAGGTAACCTATCCTTCACTAAAAGCTTCTGTCAACTCCATCACAGACTGTTCCATTGGAGGCTGTGGCAACCTGGAATTACAGAAATAACTGCAGAAGGTCATGCTTTCATGAGACAAAACACATCTCTTTATTCCTCACTGTAAGGAAGTGCAATGCTTCTATGACAAGACTTGAATAGTTCAACTCAAACCTTTAGACTTGCAGTAACCTTTCAGTCACTATAAAAAGAAAAAGAGGCAGGTCTGGACTCCTTTGACATTACATAAACTTCTGCCACTTCCCTAATTCATAGTATGCGAACCTATGATTACTCTGTGTAATCCTACACAATTTAGCTCCCCAGCACTTGGCCTTTCAAACCACCAAGCAAAAGAGTTCACATGACAAAAATTGAGACTGTCAAAACCAGAGCGGATAAAAAAGCTGTTAAAACAAAAGGCATACAGTGAACAAGCAAGCTGGAGAGAGCTTACTACTAGAATTACCTGAGATCACCTTATCAGTAAGTTTGACAAGTCAGCAGGAGCATGGGGGTGAATATGCAAGTCTGGAAGGCCTCATGAACACAAAGGATTCAGACATCCTACAGAAATCCAAATGACGCTGAACTGATGCACATTTTAGAACTGTATTCCATTTCTGCAAGCATTAAGTAATTTATACAAAAGTGTCTGAACTAGGCATTAGTCAGATGATGTGACTAAAGAGAAACCAGACGTCCCTATAATCATTTAGTTTTAATATCAGGCATCACTGAAAAATAATAAGCAATCCTAACCAGTAAAAATACAAGTGTTCTACACAGACTGTGAAGCAATCTGTACCAAAGCTCAGCACTGACGTGCAAACCCCGTCACCAACATTCAGGAAAGGAAATTCAAATCAAGAGGGACAGAGACTTTCAAGAAAGATGGGAAATACTGTAATAATTTATTCAAACAGCTCAGCAAGGCAGCTAAGGAGTTACACAACTATTCTTTACAGATACAGGAGGAGTGTAACAGGCAGAAGGTTATCAATAAAAAGAAAGATCACAGAAGAAATAAATAGGAGCTGAATGCATACAGATACAAGCATTTAGCTAGGAACAGAGGCATGTTCTCTGTATAACAGTCATAAGCACTGCCGTGCCAGCCTAGAAAGTTTTGCCACTGCACCTGACCAATGCACAGGAAGAACTGCATGTTGTCCAAAACAGGTGATGAATGTGGACCAAAGGGGTCCCTTTTAGTCCCACGTTCTAGACTTCTCAGCACAGACAACTCTTGACATAATCATGTTTCAAACAAATTGGCAAGTATATTCTGCCTGTTAAAATATACTAATTTGAGTCTTAGCAGACACTGAAGCAATGCACACAAGAAAAGTAATCTATCATCCTAAGATCCATGTCTAAATTGAGACATTTTATATTGCTAGTTTTATCTCCCCTGAAGCTGGAAAAGCACTTCTAAACTGTTAGCCAGCTAGAAGTAATATAAATGAACTTAACATAACATGGCATGACTGAAATACTGAAGTGGAATATTTAGCAGATGTCATCTAACGTTAGTTGCCATGGTGAGCATGAATTAGGCCACCCAAGCACTAAATAAAGAAACGCAATGAACACCCTACGCTATGAAGTTAGCTAGACTCTATAAATAAAATTCTGTATCACTTTTTGTACAGTTATGAGAGAAATATGAATGTGTGAAGCACACCAGAGCAACTCATCTCCTAAGCAATAAGGTCATTTCATCCGCCAAGTGTTATTATGTTGCATATATACTTCCATGTAGCTGACTTGCTGTTTTGCTAGCTGGTTTATGAGGTGCATTAACACCTGGTAGGAAGGAAGGAGCAACTAAGCCAAGTTTCTTCCATAAAAGTCAGAAGGTTCAATTGAGAAGGTAAAGCCATTAATCCACAGTAGGCATAGGAAACATTGCTGAGCTGAAGCATTTCAGTAATACCTGTTCCAAACAGGAGTTACACTGAACTTCTGCAGCTGTTTCTGCAAAGACTGAGCTAAGGCAAGGATTAAAAAGGAAAGAATCAAAAAGGACAGATTAATTTGTTTTCAAACCGTGGTCTCTCTTGGATGCTCCAAAGGAGTCCACAAAGACTGATTAAGACAGAAGTTTAGAATGTTATAAAACATGAAATAGGTTTTGTTTAAAGACATTCATTCTCTCAGTAAAGAAACTGTAGGCATCAAAATACTTGCTGGCCATTTTAGTCTGAGCTACCAGAACAAGAGGCTTCCTCTTACCTACTAAAGTGGTTCTGCCCTTCAGTATGCAGCCTTAAGTAATAACAGAAGGTTAATTAACATAAGGCTCTATTGCTAGAACCTTCCTCCTCATTACTTGCAGACCTACATAGAAGTACCAGTCCTGGCAAAGAAAATAAAAGAGAAAACTTTTCAGACTATATGACCAATAGTTTCAGGATTGTTTTGGGGTGTTTGGTTGGGTATTTGTTTGTTGGGAAGAGCATTGGTGAGGTGTTGTTTGTTTGTGGGTCTGGCAGGTGCTTTTCCAGTGGTGGTTTTGGGGTGGGTTTTAATGCTGCAGAAAGTTACTGGGAAAACAGTTCAGAACGAAGGTGTCCAAGAGGTATATTTACAGATTTTAAGCACTGCTTATAGAGATCAAAATCTGAAGTGCTCAAGGAAAAAACTGTTGTGAGAACAACCCTAAAGCTATCAAACTTGACCACATTTTTCCATTACATGCATTACTCAGTGAGATGAATGCAGCCAGAGTCTGTTATTAATACATTATCCAACATGGCAGTCAGCAATCAGAACAACAAAAAACTGTAGATACTTTTGTAGGTCTTTTACTTCTTGACAGAAACTTGACAATTCCTTCACTATTCGGAAGATTGCGCAGTGACACATGGGTGGCAATACTGAATTTCTCAACATCAAAATCTTTTGCAAGAACATACTGCATTGAAAAGCTCAGAAATGGAGGGATTTAGTTGCTCCCTTTGCAAGAGGATGTGGCAAAAATATAAGCACTGCCCACTCAGTAGCTTTTGGTTTTTAAACTTCCAAATGACTAAACTTATAAACTATCACTTTGCTCAGCCTCACATGCTCTACAGCATCTCTTCAGCCTTGCCCAGCCCAGAATACATGCAATATGTTTCATATTCACTAGGTCTTCCTGCTATTAAGTGCAATAAATCTAATACAACACCAACAGCCAGAGCTGTTTTCAGCATAGCTGTTTTCCATCTCAAACTGACAATAACAACTTATCCCATAATATTGCCAGGGTAAAAGTCTGAAGCCCACTTTTCTTTTAAAAGTATGTCTGAAAGAGTACATAAAGGTAGAAGGAGATGAGCAATAGTTGCTAAACACCATAAATGGCAAAAACCAGAAGTGCTGTCACAGGTAATTTGACCAACTGCTTTTGTCAAGAGTGCTGTAACAGTTACACTATGAACAAAGCACCACACACACATCACCAAACCCATTCTGCTGCATTCCTCCAAGCCAGAACCAAGAGTATAGGGATAAAGGTAGACAGTGCACACTAATAGGATCAGTGCCCAGTTAACAAGATTACAGCTAAAAACGCTTTGTCACTGAAAAAGAGAGGAAAAAAGAAAAAAGACAGCTGGTGGCTGAGAACAATGAGAATAAGCCCAGCAGAATACTGCAGGCTCTGCATTGTGTCCTAAAGGCAGATCACATTGTTAGAACATGAAGCTTGGTTCAAGAGCTTTTTGTGAAAAATGAAGGTAATAATTCACCAAAATTTGTACATTGACAACAAATTACAGCTTAAAAAAAAAAAATAATCTCAGAGTCATTCCATGAGGCTTTTTGAAACTCCAGAGACAAAAGTTCAGAAACTTTGCTGCTCCTCCAGGAAGCAATAAGCAGCAAAGTCAAAGACTTGCAAGTTTAAAAGGGTTTAGAACATTCAGAGAATAAGGACACTCCCATCTCAATTTTTGCTATTTTATGTGCAAACTGCATGTTCTGTTCCAGTGAGTACCACCAACCCTTGTGGGCCCTCCACAACAAGCTCACAGTTGATCCCACAGAAGCAATATTAAAAACCTTTGAATTCAAAACTGAGATTTTGCTCATTACCTTTCCTGCAGTCAGCCAGAAAGGCCATCAAATCAAACTGAAAAGCTATAAAGCCAAGTTGCTTGGTTCTGAATTAAAGTGACACTCCAGATACACTATCTTATCATTACTAAGTTTGCAATCATATCTAAAGGACAGAATTCAGTTTAGGAACAGGTGCCCAGAATGAATGCGCAATCCATACCTCACCTATGATTTCAGCTTTGTGAGTCAAAGAACCACAGCAGACCACTTTAGTGAGGCAAAGACACGTAACGCAACTTCTAGTACGTTGATCTTGGCTGCTGCATTACTTAATGAGATGAAAAATAGAGAACAAGTCCCTCATTCTTAAATGATGAATGCAAGATTACAGGCCTCCATTTCCCAGACGGGGATCACAGAGAGAAAAATGATGCTGAGCCCAGCTTAGCACGACAATGGGAAAAGCTTAGTGATTTCTTAATTTTCTATCAAATGCTCTGAGCTGCTGTTGTTTAAAGGTGTCACAGTACAGAAGTCTCTTAAAATGTATCAAGTGATTTTCCTTCAACTTGATTCATCCTTCTACATCCACTGAGCCAAGAACAGCTTATTCCAACTTGACAGCATACCATTATAAAACAATGGTGGAAGGAGTATTAGCAATTACACATGCAAAGTGACCTAAGTACAAAGTCTCAGCTCAGCTGCTGCTGAAAACACACATCAGAAAAGCTTGAACTGTCCGAAACAATATGGACAGTAATTTCATCTTGGTCTTACTCTTTGTAATCACCTATTCAAAGATGCATCATTGTTAAGTAACCACAGTGATACATCTCATCTGGTCAGTCAACTCCTCCCCCTCAGATTCAGAGAGCCATGGATTCTACTTCTACTGAGCACATGCACTTTTGTAGCAAAACCTGTGCTGGGTACCCTGCTCAGCTTCCTCTTAAAGAGAAAAATAATGGTTGGGATTTCTTCAAGCATCACCAGATGTCATACAGGAAGAGGACAACTGGTAACAAAAGCCCAGTCAAAAAACCTGTCAAGCAGTGTCTGATAGATGTAAATAGATTTCAGTGAAGACAAAAAAAAAAAAGTATTTATATAAATTTTCTGAAAGAAACTTTAAGAAAAATATTTGGGGTTTATACAGCAAGAACTTGAAAGTGAAAAACTTTAAGACTCACTAACATTATCAAATAGATCACACACCCTGAACATCAAACAGAGAGGAAAAAACGCCTTAAAAATGACTGCTACAATTGAAGCTGGAAGTAAGAATGCAAGATTGCTTCCAGTATTCCAGCTTTAAATAAAACTCTCTCAGGGTATTTTCACCAAATCCAAGAACTCAGCAGTTCATTTCTGTTACACGGAAAAGTTGAGAAAATTCCAACTTGGGCCTCATTATAGCATCAAAAAAGAAAAAAAAGTAGTTGAAGAATGCCTGCTTTTCCAGTTCTGCGATGAAACACCTGATATCTGCTGGCTTTGGCTGTTTTCCCAGTTTTCCTTGTTGTAGCATGTAACTACACTGGGATAGCCTTCCAAAATGCACTTTCTAGTCTTTCAGTTGTGAAAGGAAGGCAACCACATTTGAAGGAATAAAGGAATCTGTAGTCTAAAATGAAGACTAAATATGTTTTCACATAAGCAGCTCCATGTAAGCTGCAAGTATTCTGATTAATTCAGAATACAAACAGAATATGTTTGTCCTGCTCCTACACCAAAAGGCTGTAGTGAATGAGGCCAGATGGCCACGACAACACTGTCTCCTCCACCATACAGCTCCAGCTTACAAGCAGGACTACAGCCAGTTGTGGTTGGGGCAGGCAGGGAAGAGGACAGGGGGAAGCTATTAACCTCGGAACCTTGGTTTAGGCTTTGTTAAAACTAAGACACAATCTACAATAAGTCATCATCGTTACCTTGCAATAGACCCTACAGGCCACTACTCATATAGGTGCAATACAATGAAGTCAGGGAAGGGTTAACAGATTGCATGGAATCGTCAGTTTAATGGAAGTATCTAAACTGAAATCATTGCTGCAGCTCAAGGAACAAGATTCCTTTACGCCATAAGTGTATTCTGACTTTGAAAACAATCATTAACAAAGTCTAAAAAAAATAACTTATTATACGAAGTCTTTCTGAAGAATATTGAAGTTTCACATAAACTGTTCTGATTAATAGACTCAGTAGTTGGGAACTAATCCAGTACTAACACCTCAATAATCTCAAGAGAAAGAACTCCTCAGAGTCTGCTGCACCAGTGATTTTCTTCCAGATCAGGAAATTATTAACCACCACTGAAAGTTTCAGAGTATGGAGCAAGGATCTGCATAAGCAGCAACTGGGAGAGATTCATCTTGGCACTTTAATTGCACGGAAACCCGAGTGACGCATCTGTTGCGGGTAACAGAAAGGGGGCTGCCATTTCGTTCCTGGTTGAGGTTCTCAAGCCTCGCAGCACATAACTATGAAAGGAAAAGATACATGCCTGAGCACGTCCCTTGTCCCAACACGAGAAGGGGGAGGGTTAATCACGTCCATCCGCCATTTTCTGAGCGGAGGAGGAAGACATGTTGGAACAAAAAAAAAAAAAAAAGCAACAAAAGAAAGCAGCCATTTCCAGAGCCGGCTCCAAACTCCAGCCCCAGCAACACACCGGGGCAGGCCCACCCTGCTCCCATCACAATTCAGGAGCTGCTGGACATCTTGCTTTCAAAGCACACTATGTACAGGTAAGAACAGGCAGCAAGCCAGTTGGGAGGATACCCAACTAGTTGTACAGCTTGGAATGGAGTATTCCCCCCCCCCCAACAGCTCAGTCCTGCCCAGGTAAATCTCCTTTTAATGGTGGTGCCCTGCCTCACACTAACATTCAAAGTACTGGCACATATGAAGGATTCCTACCGTATATGTGGGATGCCAACTCCTCCCTGCAGAATCTTGTATAGTTTGCTTTCATACAGCAGCTGGGGATGTCTAGCCTTCTGAGACTCCAACTTTACAGCAACTTCCTACAGTGAGAGGGAACAAGGAGTCAGACTGTCCACCAAGCACAGCTTTGCCACTGAGGTTTAAGGGGCACAGCACTTCAATATCCCCCACACAGCCCTGCTGCAAATGCTTTGAGGTGTAATTTTTTTTAAGCTCTCGGTGCTTAATGTCCTGTTATTTTGTTGCTTCTTCAAATAAAATCCATATGGTGATGATCTGTACACAAACATCCATCCCAGGTCATGCAACTGAGCTGGAGATGTAAAGTCTTCAGATCCATGTAAGTGAGGAAGAACATATGTGGGTGTTTCTTCTTTACAGCTCACAGCCGTGAGGGGGAGGAAAGAAAAAAAATAAGAAAAAAAGAAAGAGCTGAAGAAACAAGGGATCTTCTTTGTTTCTATTACTGTTGATGAAATCGAGCTAAAGTGTTCCCCGGCTGAGAGAAAGGGGGATAGATGATTGGTGGGAAAAAGACGACTTTGGCCACCCATAAAAGACAAAGTATGTTTGCCCACAATGGTGGCCTCCTCTTCCTGCAACACACAAGTGAGCTATGCAGCTGCTGGGTGGGGGACACGACGACCGCACGGCTCTGCCCTCGGGGATGAAGGCTCTCGAGGGGCTTAGCCCCCCAACCCTGGGTTATGCACCTTCGCTCCCCCTCTTTGGCGAGAAGGGGCCGCCATAGGGAGCGATACCGGGGGCAAAACCAGGCCTCGGGAATGTTATCGCTGGTCGTCGGTTCTCCCCGAGGTGCGGGAGGGACCCCGCCGATGGGGCCAAAGAGGGAAGAGAGTGCGAGCCGCGCTTACCTCCCCGTTGGTGATGTTGATCGCCAAATAGATGTCCCCGAAGGAGCCCGACCCGATCTTCCGCACCAGCTTGTACTTGCCTCCGACAATGAACTCGGCCTTGGAGCCGCTGCTACTCGCCATGGTGAGGGGCGGCTGAGGGGCTCGAGGGGAGAAAGAGGGCTCTACCGCCGCCCCAGAGGAGGGGAAAGGGACAGGGGAGGGAACAGAGGGGAGGGGAAGGGGGACAGAACAAGGAAGCCCGGTCCCCGCTGCTCAGCTCCAGCCGGGCCGCTCCGGCGGGCGCCCCCTTTCCAGAGCTGGGTCCCGCTCCGCTGCCGGGCGGCTCTCGGAGCCCTCCAGAAAGACGAGAAGCGGGGCCCGCGGTTCTACAGGGGTAGGGAACGGGAAAGGGCGCGCTAAGCCCCCCGGGTCGCGGCCGCCGCCGGCCCGTCACTCGGCGGCCGCCGCCGCCATCTTGTCTCGGAGCCGCTGCTCGGGCGGACACAAAATGCCCCCAGCCTGCGGCCGCCGCTTCTTCACCGCGCGGGGGACGCTGGGAGCGGGGCGGGACGGCGCACAGACCCCGCCCCTCCCGCCCCGCCTCGCGGGGTGGGGGCAAGAGGGCGGTGCCGCGGGTGCGCATGCGCACATTGCGAGCCCGTGCACTGCGCATGCCCAAGAGCGCGCCCCGCCCTCAAAGGCGATGACCAGGCGGTGTTCTCCACCTTCCCTCTTAAAGGGGCAGGCGACCCCTCCGGGGGAGGCGGCTGCGGGTGTCCTCCCCCGTGACCCTGTGTCCCCGTGTCCCCGTCAGGGCTGTGGGGTGCCGCCAGCCATCAGGAGATAAGGCTGGAGCAGCCGCTGCTGTGACGCACGGTTCCATGTGGGGCTGTGGCGGGCGCTGGTGCAAGGTGCTTATCGGCTCCACACCCGACGTGCGTGCTCGGCAGTGGTGCGGGTGTCAGTGTGAACCCACAGCAGCGTGTCTCCCGTGCTGTAGCGTCTGCAGGCTGTGGGGCTGAGGGGATCGCGGTGCCTTCCCCACTGCCGGGTGCACGCCACATGTTCTTCACCACCCATGCTCATCCGACGTGTCCAGTTTATCCCTCGCACCTTCAGCCTCGGCTCACTCGAGGCTTGAGTTCCTTGATGCAGTGAGGGTTCAGCAGGCGCTGAGGGAGCTGTGACCCCTCACAAGGACCACACTGCGGGCACAGGCACCCATAGTGGCCGCATCTCTTAGCGCTGCAGCCCCTGCCTTCACAGGGCCGTTACCCTCGTGTCCTCCCCTTCCCCACACTGCTGTGACCCAGCAGCTCACGCTCTGAGCGCTGTTCCTTGCTGTGTGTCAAACCCAATGGAAGCCTCCTCCGTTGCCCCCTCGCTGGGTGCTGTGAGCTTTGCCTTTGCAGGAACACAAACCTGTGAGTTCCCGGTGACTCATCATCGCTGCCTGTCAGAGCGGCGTCTTTGCTCTGCAAGCCTACATTGGGGAAATGATTCAGTCTGCAGGAGAAAGCTCCTACAGGAATGCAGCTCATGTATGTACAAGCAAAGCCTACTCATGGTGTCTGCCTTTAAGGGAAGCAGTAGGAGAATCTGCTTTCCAGCTTGCCTGCTTGACACCCAGGGCCATGAGAATAATAAAAATTCGATTTTAAGGCTGGTCTATGCAGAGATTTATTTTTTTTAATCGTTAACTATTTTGGAGAAAAAAGTGCAATGAAGAGGTTCAGGTTAGGACACTGCTATATTGGTTGGAAAGCGTTCATAGAAAGTAAAGGAGTTCTCTGAACAGCATTCACACGGTGATAGAGGCTTGTGTTGCACTCACCATGTTGCTTTCTAGCTTGGTAAAGGCACTGCGCTACAAACACTTTCTGTCTGCACAAGTGAAAAAAAGTCCTGGCTTGTATCCACCTGGCTGTTAGGCAGCGAGGGAAGTCTGTGATTTGCCTCTGTTTCTTCCTGTGGTGGACTCAGTCAGCTACAGGATGACTCCATAGCGAGACACCAGGAGGAATGGAGAGGGAAGATTGGCAGCCAGAAATCCACTGAACAGCAAATACCAGTTCCAAGTTCCCCGTGTGTTTCAGGGAGCTCAGATCCAAGGGTTTACTACAGGTCTCTAATAAAAATAAAATGTGAAGGATTCAAAATCAGCCCGGCCTGTGCCAGATGCACCAGAATGAAAACGATGCTCTGAGAGCACACTAGCCTCCAACTCATTCCCACCTCAGTTCTGTCAGGGAGCATTTGTTGAAGCAAGAATATCTGCACCCTTGTCACTCAAAGGGAATGTAGATCTTGTGCGGAGGAGCTCAGATACATCGCACACTAGTTAAGGGGGCTGGAGTTTCGAGGGCAAATGAGGTATCTTTGAGCATCACACTCGTTTCTAAATGCAGAGCCCCCGTGTCCTCAGTTGCCCCCACATGGCTGTTAATGCTGGTTTGCAGACTGCTCAGGACTGATGTGCACTTACCGGCCTTTGGGGTTTAGTTGTTTTTAATGGTTGCTCTGGGTGGGATTTGAGCAGTTTGGAGGCTTTCGGCTTGAGTCACGTATCCTTGGAGGAGCTGGAAAAACAGGTCTGCAGCTCCTGGCGAGTAAATAGACCATGCATGGGGATGCAGGAGAGCAGGATCTCCTGGGCTATACAATGCTGCCACCTCCTGCCTTCCGGGGGACATCTCTGTGTCCAGGGAGCACTGCTGGTGCCTTGGGACGGAGAACATCGCACAGGACAAGGACTGGCTGAGCTGATCTGGTGCAAATGCACCCAGGCGCGCATCTTCCCCGGAATGTCTGCAGTGTGTCTGCAATCTAGCTGGGTGTTGTGCAAAAAGAGATGGCCAGCAGTCAGTATTTGCTATCTTTTGTCTTGGTTATTTTTAACATCCATTCACTAATGGGTCCTGCAGGAAGGATGGGAATGGAGAATTCAGAGGAGGACCAGACTAGGCAACGTGCAGGTTGGAGGAAAGCAGAGATGGCAGAAGTCAGCCATAAACCAGGACACAGAAGAGAAGAAACACCGAGCAGTGCAGCTGCAGCTCCTTCACCCCTGCAGGAGCAGTGAGGATTCCTGCAAACACGGGACCAGGAGTGCAGTGAAAACCTCCACCACTTCCAGCTCGGGCCGCTCCATGGAGGAAGATCCGGGGAGCCCCGTGTGCAGCCTCCCACCATGTGCCACACCGAGATGACCTCAACCTGCTTCCCGTTTCCTCATTCCCATGGCTGCAGACCACATCTGTTGAATCCTACCTTCCAGATTCACACCTCAGCCACTCCAGTAGCAAGGAGAGCTTTGTTCTGTTTCAGAGAAGAGGGAAGGTACATGTGTATTTCTGGGTGGGAAGAATTTAACCCGATGCATGAACACCACTACTCAGAGCATGAGATTGGAGGAAACTCTTAGTCTGATAGATCCTAGTTGTCCAGAAGCAGATCACATCTGGAGGTGGGTCTTACCTGGTGTGTTGTCCCCTCCTGTGTCAGGACAAAGTCCACCTGTGCAAGAGCTTTTGCTGTTTTTATTTTGGCCAATGGATGCGTTCTGTCTTTGTGACAGGAAAATTCCCCTTCTAGCCCCTTGCAGAAACCACATCCCATGGCACCATGTTTGGGGTTTGCCTTGCTGAGCAATGGGGATACTGACAGTCTGAGAGCAGTGCTGGCCTTGTAAAAATCCTTCCATGGCCTCTGCCTTGGAGTTTGTGTCCTGAGTCTTTAGGAAAGCTCAGAAGTTGGTGAAGACAAACACGAACAATACCAAGAGTTGCACAGACATAATGGAGACACTGATTGGATTTAAAAAGATTCATTTTTAAATGAATAATTAAAAGCTTTGAAAATGTAGGTTGGGAGGGGAATTTCAGGCCGTGGTTTCACAGCAGCTGGCTTGATCTAAGCACTTAACACAGTGTTCTCACTTCTGCATCCTTTTCTCCTCCTACTCAGCCCACTCTCAGTGCCCAGCTCTGTGGCTTGTTGGACCCTCTGTGGTCAGTTTGTCTCTCCAAGCCTACAGAAGATTGTCCAAATGGTCTCTCTTGGTGTTTCGTGTTTCCTCTGGGTTAATGTTCTCACAGACAAGTGACTTGAATGGCTCGAGGAGCATCGGGGGACAGTGCAAGGGTTGTCCCCTGCTGGCAGTGACATTGTCAGACAGAACACCAGATGGGAGCAATCACAGGGGAAGACTGAAGAAACATCCCCTGCTACCCAGAAAGGTGCTCTACCCAGGAGAGAGCATGAGAATCATTGCATTCAATGCTAACAGGGAGAACACCAGCCTCAGCACCACTGCCAAAAAGGATGGGGTGTACTGGAGAGCTAAAGTATCCTCAAGGTATTCTTTAGCTCCTGTTCGTTATTATTTTTCACAACTTTCAGGGACACCAAAACAGTGAAAACACGTTTATAGCTGCATCACTTGGTAAAGTGAAAGGAATAAATTCCCTCTTTTCTCTTTCCAGAAGATGGGCCAGAAGTCTTGCTGCATGACCAAGCCTCCAGTGTAACCAGCCCTCCTTGATCCAAGTTGCTCATCTCTTATTTGTGCCTGCTTTGCAGCTGAGCATCTCCAAACCTCTTAATTTGATCCCAGCAATGGGGAGGAGTGTTTCAGTGTAATAAACCAGCTGCTTGATGCAGCACTGATGGAGCTTTGCATGCTTGTACCAATGTCAGCAAATACGTGCTGCTGTGAAGTTGGTGCAGGAGGGAACTGCTCATCCTCCTCTGCAGCAGGGATATCCTGGGCTCCCGTCTAAACACTTCTGGGGAGGGAGGAACAGTGAAATGACAAAATCATGACTGAAAAAGTCAGAGGGCATGCAGTGCCTCTGCTCCAGAGCCATCAGCTCATGTTCAGGTCAAGTCAGAGTTTCAGAGCCTCTCCAGAGTGGAGCTGACATCATTCAGGACTTACCTCCTGCTGCTGCGGGTAGGACCTAGGAGCACCAGGGATGCACGCCCTGAGCGCTTCTGCAGTACAGACTGCAAAGGGCCAAGTTACCCACCACAGAGAGCAAAATTACATGCCACTGAGCTGAGCTGAACTGAGAGATCCCATCCCCTGCCCATTCCAGCTCCCTCCTGGACAGCCACTCCAGCAGACTGGCCTCTCGCTGAGCCCAGTGCACCTCCTAACTTGGCAGATGATTCCCTTGTATTGCGGGCTAGTTTTCTGATGGTTTAAGGAACCAAATTGTCTCATGGCAAGGTTGAACAAAGCTGGTGCTGATGCAAGGGGAAAAGAAGAGTGGGAGCAGCAGAAGCCGAAGATCTTAAAAAATAAACCTGCTATCCTCTCTCTTTTAACTCGCTGCCTAGCATCAGCCCCTCTCCAGAGGGGCAAGTTCACTCTGTGTAGCCCGAAAGAGCAAGGTCCGTTATCTTTAACCCGAGGTCTGTTCTGTTTTCTGAAGCATTTATTGTCTCACAGAGATGGAGAACCCAAGGCAGTTTCCCCCAGATTTTCCCTGAAAGTGGGCAAAGCCCAAGTGCAGTTGAAGAAACCAAGAGACCACCTAAGGGTCTCACTGAGTCCTGGGCAGCCAAAGTCATCTCAGTATTCCTTTGCTCTTGGGCAGGAGGGGCTTCTGGTAGGGCTGAAGGATTTGTGTTTTAGATCAGATGTGGTTTGCAGGTCTGTAGACACAGCAGGTTGCTTGTCTGGGGTCATCTGTTCTGCTTTATCATCTCCTTGCACTCCCCCTGACCATGCTGTTACACCTTCACACTGGGGCCTTTGCCCTAGCTCTGAGCCCTGGGGCTTTGGCTCTGAGCTGACCTTAGCTGATTCTCCAGCCAGCTATTGTTAGCGGAGCTTACAGCACTTGGGAAGGTGACTGGAGAGGAGCAGTTTGTGCCGGTAGGAACCAAACCAGGCTGTGCTGGGATCCCACGTGAGGTAGCTCACCTTTGGACGGTCCTGTCTGTGTGCCCAAGGACACCTCACAAGGTGGCTTTGCCATGCTTCTGGCCAAACCCTGCTCCCCCGCAGGCTGAGTGGGGATCACCAGGGTGTTGCAGTGGGGTGGGAGGGATCCGGTCCCTCCACATTCCTTGGGCAGTCTCCTGCCTGACACCCACCCATGCCAAGGGCATCTGCAGGCACCAAGGAGGTGCTGGTGGCCACTCCTGCCAGGGCCATTAGTCCCTGCCTTGCTGCTGCTCCCTCCCCTGCACTGGCAGGACAGTACAGGGCTGTGGGGAGCCAGCACAGGGAACTGCTCCAGGTTGAAAATAACCCTGTTTTTCCGGAGCAGTCTGACACCGGCTGCATTTGCCAGGCTGGATCTCAGCGCACAGCTTCCACGCCAGTGCTGGCACAAGGCAAGAGGCACCATTGTGTTTGGCAAGGGTGCCTGCGTTAAGTGTTCGCACATAACCCTCAGAAAGTTGTCTTCCCTCATAGCCCAGGGTTACAGCCAGCACAGGCGATGCTTTAATGCATCAGAAAAGATATGAGCAGCCGAGCCATGTCCAATCTGGGATTCTGTCTCCAGCACTGTTGCAGGAAAGGGGCAGCAGAGACAGGCAAGGCGTGGTGAGCCTTCCCCACCTATGCCAACTCCTTGCATTAGACCACATCGTGTCTCCAGACAGACCCCACCATCTGCAGCCACGACAGTGTGGGTATAGCATCGTGCCTTGCTTGTCCTCCAGCAGGGAAGGGACATGGGGGGTCCTGGAGCTGGTGCAGGGCTCTGTCTGTTTGGGCAGAGCCTGGAGCAGGGCTGGGACCAATCTGATTCTTATGGCACTTGAATTGCACCAAAGGTATCTGGGTCCAGGGAGAAGGTGTCTGTGAGGTAACAGCACCATTTTTGAGGCTTGCATGAAGTTAGAGGGGAATTCTTCAGTCTGGAACATTCGTGGCTGTTTGGACAGAAGGTTGGGGTTTTTAAGTACTGCCAGAAAAGGGGGATTTTCAAGCAATTTGGGTGATTCATAGGAAACTACGTTAGTGTACAGCTGAAGTTCTACTGAAGAACTTGTTCCCTGGAAGACAGGGGTTTATCTAGTGGACACGCTAGTGCCAAGCAGCAGCATCTGCCGGCTGCCTGGATTGCCCCGGCTCTGCTGCAGACCTTGGACTATCCATCCAGGCAAAAAGGCTCAGAGACATGAGATCATTACAAGTTTCTTTCTTGATGGAGCTCATCTGATTTCCTTTGGGACACCTTGCTTTACCTCGCCTTACCTCTCTGAAATGCCATGAGATTCCCAAAAGCAGGTTCCTTCCCTCATCCAGTGCCAGCAGGCTGTGCAGCTCCAGAAGCATTTGCATGTAGGTGGAGGAGCTGCATCTCCTTTCCTTTGGCACAGTCCCTAGGGACAATTTGCTGAGCGGGGGTGAAGCTGAGGTCCAAACTTTCCAGTGATGTCAGACTTAAAATTGCTTTGGGTACTTGAGCGGATGCACTGGGAGCTGAGGCGAGAGACTGGAGCAGCCAAAAAAGATGTAAATGGCAGCACAGCTGATTCACTGCATGTCAAGTGCTGTGGATAAGACTTCAGCGGCAGTTTCAGTGGTGCTTTTGAATTAATTACCCTGCTAGTGCAGAGCTCTGGTAGTTGGCATCCAAGGCACACTTCCTCTGTGAGGCTGCTTAGATCCAGTCAGGTTTGAATTACTGAGGTGAGGCTCTTCTCACGCAAAGTAATTCAGCTTGTGGATGATGGCTGGTACACCTGGGAGTAAATCTTCCCCCTAAGAACAATTTCTTCAACTATTTTAGGGAACATGGGTTTTATGCATGCCATGTGCTGTGGTTTAGGATGCTGGGGAGGATAAGAGGAGTGAAAGTAGGTGGTGCAGAGTGTCTGCTGCAGCAGCCGAGCAAGAGCCTGCCTGGGCTGCAGGATGTGGCCAGCTCGATCCTGCCTGCCCAGTGCAGGCTTTGGGTGTGCTGAGTGGACACTGCTGCTCTCCCATGGCAGGAGCCGGCAGAGCAAAGTCCATCAGAGCGGGCTCCCCATCGCCCTCTGCTTGGGGTGCTCTGGATCTCTTTTTGCGCTGCGGGAGAAACGACACGGTGCTGAGAGCAGAGACTGTGCCCCGCTGCCCCTAGGCCCCTCTGCAGCAGGAATTCTCCCTCTGCCTCCCACCTCCTGAATCTTAAAACACTTGGAGGCTGCCTCTGGATGAGGATCAGCACTCGAGCAGATTGCAGACGAGGGACGCAATCAAGTGCTGCTGAGTTCGGTGATTTTATCTCTTACAGCACATCATGCGGTGGCTTTTTTCTGCACCTCCTCAGGGGGCAGGCAGTCAGTGCTGTGGAGTCAGGGCACTACAGCTCCTTCCATTCTTGCTAAAGCAAGTTGCTTCCTCCCTAGATTGGACAGAAAAACATGTCTGAGAGCGCCCCAGAGGGCCTGGAGAGCAGGGTGCAGCAGGAAGGAGCCCACCCCTCCAGGGGCTTGCTCTTAAATCTCTCTGTGGATTTTAACATCACGTTTCCTGGGCCACCCTCCTGATTTCTAAATCCTGGGAGAGGTTTGTAGGAGACGAGCGTTGATGGATCCTGAGTGCTGGCCCGTCTCCCAGGAGCCATGCACAAGGGCATGGCACTGGGATGCTACAGGGCAGAGCACCCAGGATTTAGACTCAGGATGCAGCACCTGATTCCAGGCAAATTGTGGCTGGAAACTTGGGTCTCCAGCCCCTTTGTTAGCTTGTCCTCCTGGGGGTAGGATCCATTTGTATCTTGTCCCTGCCAATAGTCACCTGAAGGCCTGAATATCTTCTTTTCTCAATGGAGCAGCTTTTCATGACATTCAAAAGTGATTCTTGCTGAGATTTATAAAGAAAGGAGACAAAACCATGGGCTGAGAGATGCTGTTTGATTGTGCCTGATTTTTTTCCCTCCCAGGCTCCAAAGATCGTCACGAGCTCTGGTTCATCAGCGCCTGGGGGAAGTACAGGGTGCAAACTGCCAGATAAGGGGAAAGGCTCATCACATGTCATTGTTGCCACAGCACTGGAAATATCACTAACAAATCTATCAGCCCCTTGATGCACAAGGCCCCGCGCCACATCTCTAGAGCAGCAGTCACGCACGTGGGTCCCCCTTTATCATCTGAGGAGCAGAGCCAGCAGATGGGGTGCAGGCTGCCCTGCTTTGATGCTCTTGAGAGCCAGCTCTTTCAAGGGCTCCTTTATTGATGGGCTTTGGGCTAATTTTAGCACCAATGAGCAGCAGAGCTCAGCACAGCACAGGGGAGCAGGGGCTATGGTTTGCAAAAGCAGGGGTCTGTGTTAGACGCTCCAGACACAGAAATGGCTCTGCAGGATCTCACAGCAGTCCTGAGCTTGCTGTGCCCGTGCTCCAAACTAGCCAGGGACACACCAGCTTCAGACCCAGAGCTGGGAGGCAGTGAGACACTGTGGGGACAGCTTATCGCGGGCTCTGTGACACAGCAAGGCAGCTTTTGGACATGGTGTTTCCTGGCAGCAGATTGAATTGGTGTCCTGATGCACAGGACCAGTCACATCTCTGCCCTGGGAAGCAGCTGGGTGCCTTGCAGAGCAGGGTGCTTCACTGAGCCCATGATGTGAATATGGGAGCATCATAAGCTAGGGGTGAGCCTCCCTTT
The DNA here is from genome assembly GCF_037157495.1 of Lathamus discolor. NCBI lineage: Eukaryota > Metazoa > Chordata > Aves > Psittaciformes > Psittacidae > Lathamus > Lathamus discolor. The sequence continues at coordinate 10,079,275 of NC_088893.1, read as the reverse complement.
GCTTTGCACTGACTGCAGCTCCAGCATGAGCAGCACAAGGTCCTGCTTCATTGCCCTCTGCCAAAGGGGAGTGAGCGCTGGTGGTGACTGATCCCTGCTACAGAGCAGGAGGGCACCTCCAACAGCCTGGGACCAGACTGAGCTGCAGAGCAGCTCCATGATGGGAACACAGCTCTGCTGCTCTCAGCCTGCTCTTGTCACTGAGGCTGAGTGAAAATACAGGAGTTTCTATTTATTGCTGTGTGAGGCTCTGTGTGCAGAGCTCTCAAACCCATGCTCCTTCCTGCTGACGTCTCCTTTGGGTCTGTGAAGCCACATGTGTGGTGGGGGGTGACACCTGGCGCAGGAATGGCACACAGCAGGGATGCCTCACCCTGATTATGGGTGCTGCTGGCCTGTTCCAAAGCCCACTGGAACCTGGGGAGCAGATTGAAATCTGCTGTGGCTCAGGCACAAGACTTGCCACCTCTCTCCCAAGCGAGGCACTTCCCTTGCTGTCCCAAGGTCTCTTGTGGTCCTGCCTCCAGTGGGACACAGAGTATCCTGGGTCCCCAGCGGAGAGGAAGGTGTGTGGTGGCCACCCAGGTTGATGGAGCCATGCTCCTGGGATGACATCCAACCTGCCACCTGAGACAGGCCATTTACACCCCTCTGAAGCTGCCCAAGAAAATTCAGATGTGTAGGACCTGCATCCCCTCTGCAGGGACACAAAACATGGCCTGAGGCCAGAGGGGAAGTAATGAGTGTCTGACATTCACCCAAGGCTAGAGAAAGGATCATTGCCCCTGAAGTGTGTTGCTCACTGCCCAAGGGTCACGTATGTGCCACCGTCACGCTGTGACTGCTGTGTTAGCTCTGGAGCACATGAAGCCCTGTCAGTCACCTCTGAAAAGTTATCCTGAGAATAAATGTTTCTAAAAATAGACATTTCTCCTCATTTCACCTCTCCTGGACCCTCTCCCAAGTGACAGAGGGGACAGACCAGAGTCAGATCTTCCCAATAAAGCTGATGGAGTCACATCCTCTGTACCCAGCAGCTGGTACCTGGCTGCTGAGAACTGGTGCATTGCAGGGAACTCCAGGCACATGACAGCATCTTGTGTGCCCTTGCTGTGAGGTTTGCTTTATCCCCCCAGGGAACTGGAGACGATGATCTGCAACCTTCAAACTCAGACTGGATTCAGCAGATAGGGCTGCCTGCCTATCACAGTGATCAGGTCACATCAACTGTGTGGCAGCAGGTGAACAGAAGACGCTGGCGTTAGCTGCTATGTCCCAACAGCCAGCTCCTGCCACCTCTGAGCTGATCACAGCTCCTGAAAACATTAAGCAGTGGAGGGAAGACATGCACACAGAGAGTGAGAGGCAGGACAGAGTCACAGCAACACAACTTTTAAGACTGATTTTTTGCAACCAGAACGTGTGTTGTGGCTTCCATGAATTCCCAGACTCTTTTCCCCTCCTCTCTCTCAAGGGCATCACCAGAAGGCTGTTAGCAGCAGAAGTATTTGCTTTCGTTAGGCTGTACGTATGCTGCCTGAAAATCCAGAGGAAAGCAGGCAGAGGGATGTTCCCCGGGTGAGTCATCCCCCAAAACACTGCAAGAAAAACAGTGAACGTCAGTTGATGATGATGAACTGTTCTCTGAAAGCCAAAGGGAATGGGAACATCTTGTGATAGCATGGCTGGTTCGGCATGTGGCACAGGTTGGGATGAGCCCCCCATGTGGGGCGGCCTCCCTATAGGTCCCGGCCTTCCCTTGGGTAAGGAAGTGGTGTGCCGTGTTCCTGGGAGCTGCCTGTGCTGTGGCTTCGTCCCAGTTTGACAAGACGCAAGAGCCCTGTGACAGCTCATCCAGATCAATACCTTGGCTCCAGCTGTGGCCAATGGCAGAGGTTTGCAGAGTACAGGCACAGCAAGACTTCCTCAGAGCAGTCCCTGAGCTCCCACCAGTCCTTCAGCCGTAAGGAAGAGAGATGGTGGTTCTTTGTATTTGATAACCCAAAGGATTTTTCTTCCATGAATTCATCCAGTTCCTGTTTAAATGCTTTGCATCTGTCACATCCTGTGGCAAGGAGCAATATGGTTTAATTATAGGTTGCACCAAGAACCACTTCCTTTTCCTTGTTTTAAACTTCCCTCCAGGTAGTTTCATTTGGAGCTTGTACTGGAACATATGGTGGCAATCCCCCCTCCATGCCCTCACATGCCTCTCAAGATGGTGCAGATCTGTACCACACCCCTCTCCATTATCCCTTTTCCTGGCCACGGAGCCTTTCCTCACACAAAGGTTGCACCAGAGCTTGGTCATTCCTGCTTCCCTTCTCTGAGCCTCTTCCATATCCCTGTAGAGATGGAGGCAGCAGGGAGAGCCAGACCCACACATAGCCCCCTGAGCACGGGCACATCGCTGCCTTACACAGTGGTAATGCTTCCTTTCTCGGCCTCTTGTTTCTTTCCTACTCACTTCCAATGTTCCATTTTCTGCTTCGTCTGCTCCAGACATTTTGGAAACCTCATTTAACATTACCAACAATATCTCCTTTCTGAAAGAAGATGCACCGGTCAGAGCCCATCACTGGGCTACCAGCACTAGGACTGGGTTTGTGGGTTTGTCTTTGCCCCAGTTTCCTTGGCTGCTTTACTGTCCCACTGCTTGGGGAGGCAGACCTGGCAGCTCCTCACAGCCTGCCCTTCTCTGCTCTGCTCTGAAGTACTCAGTGCTGATTACAGACACGGTCACTTTGCTACCCCTGCCCTTTTCAAACCATTTCTGGGCACACTCAATGGTTCTCTGTGGGTAACACCCCTTTGCTGTGAAAACAAACCCTTGACTTCAGTCCTTCCTTTCCTGCCTGTATCAACGGCTCTGCCCAGCAGGTCTTTCCTCTCCCTCCCATACAGCACCACGACCCCAAGGGTCTCTGGTGGGAGGCTGGCTGAACATCTCACTGTGCACCCCAGCAGACCACAGGAACCAGGTTTCCCTCCCCACATCCTTGCTGGATCACCCTGTGATGGCTCTTGGCTGAGAGCAAGACCCAAGGCTTGGCAGAGAGGTCTCTAAGTGGAAGGTGCCAAGGCTGGAGGCTCTCCACCATGGTGGCCTGGGGAGGAGACCTGCAGCTGGGGCGTACACTGGTGAGTCAAGGCGGGTGGAAGAGCTGGAGGTGGCATCTCATTTACGCACATTAGTGATGGAGACGTCCCTCTGACGCTGCAGCCATCCTGAGGCTGGAGGGAAGGAGATGAAGCAATGGCTGCTGGCAACAGTGGAGCTCTGCTTGCGGCAGAAGTGACTGACGGGCAGAGCATGCTTTGGCCGGAAGCCCCATGTTGCTGGAGCCTGGGTAACCTGGCAGGTACAGGGGGTGCTGAGCCTTATGGTCTGGGGCTTTTTGTGCCCATGCTGAGTGGCAGACAGTGCCACCAGCGCCTGGGACTCCTGGCCATCATTTTACATTCCACGGTATTAGCTGATGATGTGTTTTTCCACAGCAAACTCCTCCCCAGTTAAACATCCTCCTTGACAAGTGGTGAGGAGGTGGGTAGAGGAGGCCGTGGGCAACACAACGAGCTGGTCCTGCAGCCTCTCTGCTGCTGCTGGGGCTCCAAGGATGCCTGGACCTCTCCCTCCACCTCAGCCTCTTTTCAGCCTTTGTGGGTTTGCTCGGCCACATCCCTCTGTCTTCTCAGCCTTGGCATGTGGCAGCCCCAACAGCACCATGCTGCCAGCGATCTGCATTCAGAGCTGCATTAATGCTAGGCAGCTGCCTCCCCCAGCCTTCCGCAGCCTCCAGGGGAGATGCCTGGTTTTCCTTGCTTGGTTTATCTGCCCACAACATAAGAGGAGACCCCAGGCATTATACTGCACCCTGAAGAGCCTTTTGGGATTCTCCAGCCCATTGCACAAAGCTCAGGGGCTGTCCCCCCCTGCCCTCCCTCCAGTACATGGAACTGGTGGCCTACTGCAAGGACTTTGCTTCAGGCATCCTTACTATGACACAGCACACCGGCTAGGATTCCTGGGCTGGGTGTCTGCCTTCAGTACTGAAAGAAGCCCATGATGATGCCTCTCAAGGGGGCAGCTTTTAGGCTTGCCTGTGGCAGAGACACAAGCCCCGTCATGGCAGAGGCACTCCCTGTTGCATCAGTGGAACACAGGATGGAGAGCTTACGCATGGACTGGCTTGGCAGCTTCATAGGGCTGCTCTTGCCTCCCTCCTCCTCCTCATTTCTCTCTTGAGCAAGAGATGTCAGCCCCCGAAACATTCCTGTGCACTGCAGCTACTGCAGTGACTCCAGAATAACCCCTTCCGCAGGGATCTGCCTGGAGAAGCAGGTGCTGGTGGGACTCCAGAGGTACCTGATCCCCAAGTGAATCTCAAGGGGCTGCACCTCTGCTTATCTTCTCACACCCTCACCTTGCGCAGGAGCACACCTGCACTCCGGGGTGGGTGCCCGGCGCTGGGGTGGCCCAGGGCGAGGGTGTGGGGAGCACTGGGAGGAGGTGGTGGTGCTCACGTGGAGCTCAGCGCCGCGGCGGTGGGTGTGATGAGTCGGCAGGAGCAGGAATTGCTCAAAGCCAGGCAGGGAGAAGATGCGGGTTTGATCAGTGGAAACGGCAGATCAGCACAGACCACCAGAGCCTCTTCTTGTCTCCCTCATGTCTCGTTCCCTCCTCACTGAGGGTGCTGGGTGGGATGGTGCACCTGCCCTGTAGGATGCTTTGGGCAAGGAGCGGTGCCACTGGCACTGCCCTTTGATGGGGTGTCAGTGACGTGGGACACATGGGCGAAAGGCCCAGAGTCACCAGCCCTGCGAGAGAAATGGAGATCTTGGGGTAGGAAAAGCAGTGCAAGGCAGCAGGACTTGATGGCGAGAGGGAAGGACCACAGAGGCTGGTGGACACGAAGCTTCAAGCACTAAAATATTGATATAGGAGACCTGAGCTGCTGTAGCCTCAGAGAAGCCAAGGGCAGTTGAAGACTTCTCCATGAAGGTCTGACTAAGGCCCATAAATAACCCTCTTAGAAATAAAGAACTGGCTCCTTATTCCGCTTGGATCAAATTCTATCTGCTTATTTTTAGCCTGTGCTGTGCCTTGTGGTGCAGGCAGTGTTCCCCGGCCATGAGGCTGGAGCCTGCAGCTCCTTCCAGACCACTGGAGCCAACATGGTTTCTACCTGCCCAGGAGCAGGCCCTAGGCCAAGAGCACGGATGGGATCACCCCTCCTTGCCTCCCACAGAAGATGGAAGCACAGGTTAGGTTAGCTGGGGAGGGAAGAAGGAAGAGAAAGGAATGACACCCAAGTGGTTTTTCAGGAGCTGCTCATGCTGATGGCCAGCGTAGCAGAATGAAGACCTACATCGCATGGGTTGTTCCCCCATTTCCCTACCACCTTAGCTCAAATTGCCCCACAGCACACACAGGCAATGGTGTTGGAGGCAAAGTCCACTTCCTAGACCTGCAGCGTGGGAGGAAGTTCAGTGATTAGGACGCACCTGCAAGCACATTCTTGAGCTGCTGTGTTTCTCCCTGTGTTTTCATTTCCACCATGAATGGCTGATAGCGGCATGGGGTCACAAAGTCCTTTCAAGACGGGAAAGAAATCCAAAGAGCAGTAATAATGGAAAAGATTAAACAGAGGAAATGTAACTTTCCTGTGCAAAGCTGCTGCTCGGGGAGGAGCCCCTGCCTGCTGTTATTAGGCACAGCCTGAACAGCCGTGCTTTGCATGGCTCGAAGTTGTGTTTATTTTCTGAGCAAGCCCTGTCTAGCTCAGAGCTTATCTGCTGTGTTCCCAGAGAGCCCCCTGATGGCTTTAGCTTTCATCCCTGCAAGCTGAGCTTTAACATTTTGAGTAGTAGGAAAGCTCTGATGGCAGCAAAAGGCGTTCCGGGAGCCAGCAGAAGTTCAGGGTAAGATGTAGGGGGGCAATAACCACCTTCTGGGCTGAGATTGCTGCGTACACACTGGGCAGCCACATATTCCTCAGCTTGGCTCGGGCAACCATCAGCCTCCTGCCCTGCAAACCTGTCTTCTTCTTGCTGATGCTTTGAGCTGGAGCCCAGCACCATCAAGCAGGTGCTTCTCCAGCCTCTGGACTGGGCCTGTGGTCCTCACACGAGGAGTATCACAGAGGGACCTTGTCCCACCAGCAGCTTGGGTTGGTTTTTGTTTAAACAGTGCCATAAAAGAGCTGCCAGAGCGCTTCTGCTGTGGCTGGGCAGTGCTGTGGAGGATGCTCACCCTTGCTCTGCAAGAAGCACCCTGTATAAACTCGAGGTTACACAAGCCTGACTCTGCTGCGGGTGAAGGCAGTCCTGCCTCCCTGCTGCTCCCCACTGCAGGGTCCCACCGCCTGCCAGGTGCCGCGTTGGCAGCGCCAGCTGCACACACTGGTGCCGATGCCGAGTGCCAGGGGAGAGCTCACCCCACTGGGACCCTTCAGCTTGGCTCAACCTGATCACAGCACCTCGCCCTGGGACACGAACAGCCGAGCTGGACCAGCCGGCGCCTGTTTGCTTTTCCTCCGTCAGCAGAGCCAGGCCGGGGCAGCCAGCCTGGTCTCGCCTCCCTGGGGAGCCCTGGGGTGGTGACAGCGCTGTGACACCGCTCCTACCCCCGTGCCACCCAGGCAAAGCGGAGCCACGGCAACCCCAGCCCCTGGGCTGGACGGGAGGGGAGCAGCAGCATGGCAGAAAGGAAACGGCTTGCAGTGGGGAAGAGGAGGTGTCAGCCGCTCCCCACTGGGCTGCGAGCAGCTCGCTGGGGGCAGGTTATCCAGCGACTGAAAAACAGGATTGGAATGGGAACTATGCCCAAGGCAACACCCGTGACGTGGGCCGGCCGGGGCGGAGCGGGTGGCCTGAACCCTGCCTGCTGTGCCGGCCCTTGTGGAGTGAGGACATGAGGACACCATCCAAGGGGCGCGCTGCCCTCCAGGACTCCATCAGCATCCACTGGAGTGTGGGTTCTGCCCTGGCGTGATAAGCAGCAAGATGCTGGTAGGAGCAAAGCACCGGTGACGTGCCTGGAGGGATGATGGTTTTGTTGGACACAGCAGCGAGAGTGCCTGCCCAAGGACAGAGCTGCACAACTCCTGACATCAGTGTGATGCCAGCCCGAAGGCTGCTTGGCCAGGCATTTCATTGCTTCACAAAGTGCCTGAGCGACGACTGAATCCCTGCTCCCACGTGCAAGGGAGGAAGGACAACATCTGTGTCCCCAAGGCCAGGTAAAGCCTTTGCTGCCCAGCTGTGTGCGGGTCTCTCCCATGGCCACGTCTCTCCCTAAGCCCGTATGATCTGGGTCAGCCTGGGAACCATTCTCGTGGGGAGGCTTTACCCCAGCGAGGGGACATTGCTGTGCGTTGGCTTTCCCCCAGGGACCTGCAGGGACATTAATGCTCCTGCCTCTTCGCATCCCTGGCTCCTCCTGCTGTGTTGCTGGCCAGATTATCCACTCACAGCCCCTCTTGTGTCTTGCAGCATCCCTCCAGCACAGGGGTGAGGGAGAGAGATTTCATGCTTTTAGCTTGTGGCCCCTCGGCACAGCCCCATGAGCTGCAGCCAGCCCCTCTGTGGGTAGGATGGGATGCAGGCAGGGAAGGCGGTGGGGCAGGCTGGCCTTCCTGGCATCAGCACTGGGAGGGAGCCAGTGGAGCAGATGCGTGCAGGCCCCCATGTGCCCTGCCCAGCCCACATCAACCCTGCACCTTAGCTGGGGGGCTGGCTCACTCCCCTCAGCAATAGACCCAGAGGGAAGTGCTGTGCCAGAGAGCTCTTCTTGGCCACAGGGATGTTTGTCTGTGGGCGCAGACACCAGCTGTGACCTGTGTGAGTCACTGACTCACAGGTCCTTTTTGCTGTGACAGCTTTTGGACAGTGTGGGTCAGCCTGGAAACCTCATATTCCACCATCCCCTCCCTGTGGCCACGCTGTGGCTGAGCTCCAGTGGCAGGAGCTGGCAGCAGATCAGCTTCTCTCTTCTAATAGTTGTTCCTAACAATGCGAACACCTCACCAGCGAGAAAACAACTTCACACCAAATAACCAGTAGCTCCCGATGGCCCGATCCGTGCAACCACTTCCTCAGTTACATATTTTCATTTCTGTTTGCTCCTTTTCCATGGCTAAGCCGCTGGGAAGCGATGGCAGAGGGGCATGTGGCATATCCCGGATTCCCCACGGGATAACTCAGGGGGAATCCTGTTCCTTTCTGGATGGGCTGCGGGAGCACCCAGCGCACCAGCTGGGCTCCCCTTGGGGCAGCAGCCCGCTGTAGCCATAGCAAAAACAGCCCCAGAGGACTTTCCCCTGTTTCTTTACGGCAGGAGTGAGCCGGGGCATCATCCCCTGCGCTCCAGCCGGAGCTGCCGCCGGCTCAGGACATCACGGCACTGGCGCAGCACCAAGGCTTGGGGGTGGAGGGGCGGAAAGGAGGGTCCGCGGCTGCCGTGCCGGGGGTTAGCCCAGACCGGGCACGGCGCTGGCGGACCGGCGGCGTTTGCCCGTCTCTTGTCCCCACCTCCCGGCCCCATCTTCTCTCCCAGCTCCTCTCCCGCCGGTTCGGCTGCCGGGAGGCGGCGAGCGCCCGGTGCCAGCCCCCCCCGCCGCGGCCGGGCTTGCGCAGGGAGCGCGTCGCGGCTCATCTGACCGCGCTGGCGGGGCCCGAGCCGGGCGGCGGGCGCGGGGGGGTCCCGCCCTGCCCGGTCCCGCCGCGGGTTGATCATTAACGGGAGCAGCGGCGGCAGAGCGGCCGCGGCCGGGCCCGGCTCCCCGGCGCCAGCCCCGGCGCCTCCGCAGGTAAGAGCCGGGGCCGCTGGTTTCGGGGCGCGGGGTGACCGGGGCAGCGGGTGCCGGGGCTGCGGGCGCTATGAGCGTACCGGGGCCACCGCTCCCCTTCCGTGCGGGTCCGCGGAGGCACGGAGCAGCAGTGACATGTCAGAGGCAGGCAGCTGCCTGGGCGGAGAGCCGGGGAGGGAAACCTGCTCCTCCTCTCCCTGCCTGGTCCAACGCTGCGCAGAAACGCTCCTTATTCGTGTTGCCCTATTCTCCTGTTCCTCTGATGTTTCAGGCCAGGGGGGTAAGGGGAGGGAAAGAGGTTTCCCCAGCTTGGGGACAACCCCCCAAAGCAGCAGCGGGCTCTGGGGGATGCTGGTGCAGGGACCAGTGACGCACTACTGCCTGCATGCTGCCAGGCATCTCTTCAGGGATGTCGCACACCAGGGCTCTCCACCTGCCTCCATCGCAGCCCTTCCTCTGAGCAAGGATTCTGCTGTCATCCCCAGGCAGAGGGCACTGGGCTTGTCCAGCCGTTCTTGATGGGTATCCTTCTGCCTGGACACCTCGGAAGCACCCAAAATGACACAGGAAAGCGTCTCCCACTCCGCATATCCCATAGCAGCCAATGCCATGCCACAGGCAGGGGTGGCAGCCAAATGTGCAGAGGGCAGGGATGACAGCCGGCAGGGGATCGTGCCCCGGGAAGGCAGGCAGAGGTCCCATGCCTCGTCATAGGCATTGGCTTGCTGTGCCAAGCCCAGCTCTCCTCCAGCGCACACAGTGCGCATGTGCCAGGAGGAGCCGTTCATCCTGCCCGATGCTCGCTTGGTAGCTGGACCCTTCTCCAGGCTCAGGATGTCCTGCCAGCCCCTCTGCTCCCGCTGCAGGTGCCCGGGGCTGCAGCCTCTGAAGCAGGAGCCTGGTGTGTCCCGGTCTGGCTGTGGGCTGGCACTGGCTGGGCAGGCTGCAGAGGGCAGTGCTGCTGCTTCTGCCGTTTAGCTTTTATCCTGCCAAGCCACCTCGTCCCTGCCTTCGCTCTGCACTCCTCCACGGGCAGGCGGCCTGGCAGCATCCATCCCTCCCGGCCCTGGCTGGGGTCTGGATCCAGACAAGCTGTGCGCTGCGCTGGTGTGGGCTGCGCCATGCCTGTCTCTCAAGGCCTCCTGCCTGAGATCAGCGCTATCTGTGGTGCTCTGGGAGCTGCTCCATCCTCCTCAGTATCGGTTACAGCAGAGGATGTTCCCTGGGAAGGAAATGGCATGAATCAGCTCCAATTTTTCACGCTCTCTGCAGGCAGAAGGGAGCGGGGAGCAGGCTGTGCTGGGCAGGGCACAGGCACTGCGCACCAGGGACTGGGAGTGCTCCTGGCAGAGGCGCAAGCAGCTTCTTCCCCCATCCCCGTCACTATTAAACCATCTCTGCCTGCCACAGAAACGTCTTTTGTTCGAGCACTGCAAAAACACTGTTTGTACTTTGAATAGGCCTGTTGAAGGCAAGGCAAGGTGCCAGGCGCAAGCAACCACAGCAGGGAGGGAGCAGCTTGCCTTGGGAGCAAGGAGTGGGAGCAGAGGTTGCAAACACCACTGAGCCCTGGGGAGCAGTCCTGCGTAGTCCCAGTGTGGGATGAATGCTGCCAGGCCGCTGCCTGCAATGGAGCTCCCCTTGCCTGCACTCTGGCCCTGCACGTGGTTGCTGGAGCTTGGGCATCTGTGTGTGGCAAGTCCCTGCCTGTCTCACGTGGGTGCTTGCCCTCCGCAGCCAGCCTGCTCCTGCCTGCAGCACTTTGTGGTTTGTGGGTTTGCAGTGTCATCCATGACCTGCTTGTAAGCGCATGTGGATGGCTTGAGTGTCCCTGGGGATGTGCTGTGAGGTGCCCCCAGCACAGGGAAGGGAGCACGGGCACTGAGCTGGGTTGGGCACTGGAGCACTGGTCCTGGGGCTGCCCTTGTGTGGGCTGTCCCTAACACCCTCTGCCTCCTGCAGTGTCCTGCCAAGATGGCGAGTGACCCCAGGGCAGAGCCTGATGCTGAGGATGCAGCCGAGGCTGAAGAGGGTGTCTACGAGGAGGTGATGCCCTCCGACAGGATGGAGCTGAGCCAGCGGCTGGCCGTGGAGGAGCTCATCACCACCGAGGCCAGCTACGTCCACAACATCCAGCTCTGCGTGTTGGACATCCGAGCACACCTCCAGAAGAAGCAGGTGAGACAGGATGCATCCCCCTACCCAGGGGCTGGGGACTGCAGCATGAACCTATTGAGAGCTGCAAGATGTCCAAAATCACTGCAGGGAGGTAGCCGCATGCTCACCTTCTACCTTCCTGGTCTCCCTCAGTCAACTAAGGTCTTGGGTTGGCTGGACATTGGGTCAGACCCAGTACAGCTGTCCTATGGCTTTGACCCTGCATCTGTAACATGAAGGGGCCTCTTTGTCTCACTCAAGAGCACAGGCAGGTCTCAGCGTCCCCAGTGCTCCTGAAACAGAGCATCGCTCCAGCTCCTTGGGTGTCATGTGGGGCAGCTGGAAGGACACGAGTGCTCAGGAGGGCATGGGTGCCTCCAGAACACGTAGTCCACCTCTGCCTGATGTGTTTAGCTTACCTTGGGGCACCTTTGTTCCCTTCAGCTGCCTGACCTTGACCTGGAAGGACTCTTCTCTAACACTGATGACATCCTGCACATGTCCAGACGGTTCCTGAAGGGTCTTGAGGACACGACCACGGCCACCAGTGAGCACGAGCAGCTGTTCTGCATCAGTAAGTGGTACAGCACGAGAGCTGACCTGCGCTGTTTGGCACTGCTCTGCCAGCTTCACCCTCCCAGCAGGCTGGGGAGAAACCTCTGCCTTTCCCTGAGGCCACAGGAAAGGGCCATCCTCTCCCACCTTGCTCTCCATCCCCAGGCACACTGTTCCAGGAGTTCAAGGAGGAGATGGAGACCACCTACAAGATCTACTGCGCCAGCTATGAGCATGCCCTCCTGCTGGTGGAGAGCTACCGCAAGGACCCCAGGCTGCAGGAGGAGATCCTGGACACCCTGAACGCAACAGTGTAGGTACCTGCTGCTGAGGCCACTGCTTCCCTCTCCCTGTTTTACCTACTGGCCTTGTCCTCCTTCTGTCTGGACAAGCGGCTGCATGGGCACATGCCACCAGGCCGAGTCTAATTTCATGGCCGTTGCCTTTTTGGCACTGCCTGGTGCAGTCGCTGGCAGCCTGTCCTGCATTCTTGGGGACACTTGCCGGGTTGGTGGGCTTTTATGGTGGACCCCAAAGTAAGGGATGGGGTGGCACCCAGATCTCCTGCCTGCTCCACAGTCCAAGAGGCTGTGCCCACATAGGACACATGTCCCCCAGCTTGACCAGAGGGACAGGCTGGCCCTGGGTGACCTGCCAAACCCCTCCTGAACTATTTGAGGAGTCACAAACATCATCAGAGAGTAGGACAGGAGAAGCAGGAATGACCTCAGAGGAGCTGCTGGGATCTGCTGCTCTGTTTCAGGGCACAGGCGGTACAGCTCCCAAATGAGCTATGCCTTGCGTGCAGGTAGAATGCTTGTCCTGCCTGCAGCCTGCCTGCACTTTACCCACACCCTCCCACCCCATTGCCTCTGGAGCAAGCTCTCATCCTGTGCCTCTCAGCTAGACAAGCACGGCACTGTTTAGGGAGCACTGCTCGGGGCTGGCACTGATGGCATCCCCTGCCAGCGGCTGGCAGGGAGCAGGGCTCACAGCCAGAACCCCCCCGGCTGCTGGGCACAGCTTGCCTGTGGGTTCAAGGCAGCAAAGCTCCCCTGCAGCTGGAGAGGTGCTGCTTTCCCCCTGGAATACTTGCAGAGAAGCTGGGGGAACAGCAGAGCAGGGGGCAGCCCTCAATGCCAGCCCTGAGCGATCCCCTCTCCATCAGGCCTCACACTGGTGCATCGGACCTCAGTTTCTTCCTGGTGATGCCGGTGCAGAGGGTCACCAAATACCCGCTGCTGCTGGGGAAGATCCTTGAGAACACCCCCCCCAACACCAGCGTGTACTCGGCGCTGGAGGCAGCCGTCCGTGCCGTGGCCCAGGTGAACACCAACATCAACGAGTACAAGCGGCGCAAGGAAGTGGGTGAGTGGTTGGGGCACGGTGCAGGCAGGGGGCACAGTGTCTGGGCAGCCCCAGCCCAGTCCCAGTTGTCTCCCCTTGGTGTTGCACTAATTCCCACTTGAATCAGTTCAGACCCCTCCTGCCCTCCACCCGTCCTACCTGTGGAGCCACAGCCTAGTGCAGGCAGCTCCTGGCATGGTGCAAGCAGCAGCCAACACTGCTCTGGTCCTGCAGATGCCAAGCTGGGCAAGACCCAAAGGGTGCAGGAGCAAGGTGGTGGGAAGTGGTGGGCACAAAACCAGTGTGTCTGCATTGCTGGAGATGGGGAATGGGATGGAACAGTCGTGCCCTTGGGATAGAAGAAGTCAGGCTCCCCACAAAGAGGAGCTTATTCTTCTTTTTGGTTTTGCTCGCACTTGCCCCGGGGCTTCCCTTTTTTGATGTGGGTTGTGCTTATCCCGTTGATCACGACTTGTCAGCTCGGGGCCTCATTGCCCGCTCGGGCTGCTGAGGATGCTGCCCTGAAGTTTCCTCCTCTGATCTTTTCTTCTCTCGCCCCTTGTGCCCCGACCCGAGGCAGCAACCAAATACAACAAGGCCGAGCACCTGACGCTGCGGGACCGCTTCGCCCGCCTCAACACGCACTCCATCGCCAAGAAGACCTCGCGGCTGAGCCGGCTCTTCATGCACGAGGCCGGCATCGTGGCCAAGGTGGGCAGCCCTGCACGCACGGACCTGCTGCCTCTGCCCGGGTTGCCTCTGCAGCGGGACGGGAGAGCGGAGCCGGGTGGGGTGGCCGATGCTGACCCCCGGTGGCCGGTGCTGGCATGGGAGCTGCAGTTGCATTTGGAGCCCGGCTCCCGATCCCTCATCCCAAGCAAGGGCAGGAGGGACGCAGGTACACACCTCCCTCCCTGCTTCAAGGCATTGCAGGGGAGCACTTTGCCCTCCAAAGGGATCTTTGGGCACCCCAGCAAAAGGAAAGACACCCCAGTGTTCTCCAGCAGCACCATAGCAGAAGCTTTGGTTCTAGCTGCATCCTGAGCACACCAGATCTCAGCCCTTTTCAGATTCCTGGACCCTCTCGAGGTCTCCCCTGCTTGCCCCCAGCACTGTGAGCTTCAGGCAAGATGCTGTTTGTGTTGGCATTCAGTGAGGGGCATCCTCTCTGTCAAGGCATCACCTGGCCTGCCCAGGCTGGTGCTAAGCTGTCCCTTGCCTTGCAGACTCGGGACAAGGAGTATGATGACCTGGAAGAGAAGTTCCAGTACGTGGTGTCTGCTGTGACCACACTGAAGGAGAATGTGGCATCCTACATGGGCCATTTAGAGGTAAACCCTTGACCTCTTTCAGTCCTCAGGACCTATTTCTTGGGGTCACAGAATACTTTCAAGCTCTGTGGAAGCCCATAGCAGTTGGGGATGTTCAGGGAGTTGCATCTCTCAGCTGAAGGGCACTGTTGTGCTGGTGACTTGCACAGCATCCAAATATTGCTCAGGTCCAGGGGAGCTTAAAACAAAATGAGGCTTCGTCAATGCAGTCTGAGCTGGGTGTCATTTGAGGATAACCTGTCCTTAAAATGATCATTATTCCAAGGTGTTAAATAGCTGAAAAGGCCAAGTGTTGTTCAGCCAAGGAATTGCTGTGTTAATAACAGGTATGAGACAGAAATGTCCCCAGATCAGGCCTGATGACAGACTTCCCCTCCAAAATCACCTGCTTCAGTAGCAGGAGAGGCAGGAAGGAGGCTGCTGCCCAGGGTTAACATTAGGGCAAAGCCTCTCAAAGCTGAGGTCTCCTCCAGACCGTCCCTGGCCGGTTTTCTTTCCCACCAGTCTCACTCTCATTGCAGAGGCAGGGAGAAGGCTTTGTTCACAAATACAAGAAGCTCCAGAGCTGCTGGAGCACCAAACCCAAATGCCAAAGCACCAGGCAGCATCAATCTGGGGCAGGCTGCCTGGGGCCAAAGGGCAGCCTTGGCCACCTTGTTGGGGTAGGAGTACTTGAGCAGGTACTTAGCAACATAAGACCCCTGCTTGGGCAGAGATGTTTGTTAACACCCAAGCAAGTTCCCTCTCTTGCAAACAGGAGTAGCACAGAGCACCCATCCCACCGGGCTGCAGAGCACCCAGACAGGGACGCTAGCATGTCTTTGGGAACACAGGGCCAGGCTACAGACAGGTTAGCCAGTGGTGACAGACTCTGCAGGTCAGCTCTGATGGCTTTCTCCCTTTCAGGCATTCCTGTTGCCCACCCCACACCAGCATGAGCTGGAGCTCACCGAGGGACCTGCGCAGCAGCACCGCCGCTTTGCACAGCACCTCCATTGCACTGCTCTCCCTGAGTTTGTGAGTGCTCCTTCTGCCAGGCACTGCTGCCATGCCTCCCGCCAGGGTAGGTAGGGCAGCCAAGAGCTGAGGGGGATCCCAGAGCAAGCGGTGTCCTCACCGAGAGGCACACTCCTCTGGGGGCTGAACACTGCAGGCAGAGCCAGGCAACAGCGTCATCAGCAGCCTCAGACACATGAAGTAAAGAACCAAGTCCAGCATCCAGCCAGGAAAAAGGAGGCAGAGCCAGAGACATGGCTAGAACACAACTCTAAAGCCCATCCAGGGCTAGAGACAAGCTGCAATGCCCAGCTGATAGGTTCATCCAAGAGCTAAGCTACCTACAGCAGGGATCCAAGGCTTAGCTAAAACACAAAACCCAACACATTCAGAGCAGTAACAAGGAGAAGCAGGAGGCCTTTAAATGGATTGTGAGCAGGGTGGAGGCCCCAGGTGAGGCTGGTTTGGGCTATTAAAGGCTGTCTGCGCCTTTCAGGACCCTGAGATGTTGATGGCCAGCCATGCAGGTAGGGCTGCAGTGGAGGACAGGGTGGTGGAAAGCCCAGGGGTACAGTTTATTTGGCTCACACAAGGCTTCAGCTCCCAAATCCAACCTACCCGTGCTTTGTGGACATTATGCTTATGTCTGAGGGCCCAAGACCCTCCATCTGTCTCCTCCTCCTACCACTGCTTGGTTGTCCAGGACTCCCTATTGGGTGGTGGCTGTTCCCCTGCATGCCATTGGGGAAGTTTTCCAAGCAGTGAGGAGTGTAGCAGGACAGCCTGGGTCCCACATCTGGGTGCCAGAATCCCCAGGGAGCACCAGCACAGGGAGAGGGTGTAGCTGTGTGGGATAACCACATGAGTTTGGAATCATGGCATGCATAACTGCTCTCTACTGGGGTTTGGTTTAGTTGGGGAGGATGCTTCAGATGCTCCCCTCTCCATACAAGCCCTTCAACAGGTCCCCAAGTCTTTTCCTCTCTGTAAGAGCAAGCCCCATGCAGGCAGCCTGTCCTGTCTCAGGGCTGACATGGATGCACGTGTTCTCTCGCCCCACAGAAGCAGCGTCTGGACAAGCTGGTGTGCCAGCCCCTGTGCAGCCTCTCAGACATGCTGGTGGGGCCGCAGCAGCTGGTGAAGAAGCGCCTGGACAAGCTGCTGGACTACGAGGAGATCCAGGAGCGGAAGAGCGAGGTGGGCAGCGTGACGTACGACGAGGAGGCCGCCATGAACACCTACCTCGCCATCAATGCGCTGCTCGTGGCCGAGCTCCCGACATTCAACCAGGCCGCCCTGCAGCTCCTGGGGCAGATCCTGCGCTCCCTCAGTGCCCTGCAGGGGGACTTGGCTGCCGAGGTCCTGCACCAGGCAGAAAAGGAGCTGGAGCAGGTGAGAGTGACCCCTCGGTGTGCGTGCCCAGACTGGCACACGTGCTGAGCCAGACCCACTGCTTCAGGCTTGGGGCATCCCTTGGACATCAGGGCACTGATTTGCTGTAGCCCAAGCCCGCTCATGCAGACACACAGCTCCTCCCCTAGCATTTGTAGGGGTCTCTCCTCTCCTTTGGCTGGGAGAAGCCAAATTTTCTCTTCTTCGCTGCCAGGAATTGCCCTGCTTTCTCTTAGAGGACACCACTGTTAATTTATTGATGTGCTGCCTGAGAGATCAGTGTTAACTCTGAGCTCCTGAGAGCTCTGTGCTGGGAAGGCAAGGAGGAGAGAGACAGCTTCTGGACTGAGGAATGAGCATCCCTTCACCCCATCCACTGGGAGGTGTCTCCCAGGACTCCCCACCACGCAGTACTCCCTAAGGCTGGCGTTTGCAATTGCAGTGGGTCAGGCCAGTCCACAGCCCTGGGGTAGAGCATGGCCCTGGCCTAACCCATGATCAAGACAAGAACAAGGTGCAGCCACATGGAGGCAGCTTTCATACACACCTGGCTGTGAGGTTGGATTCCTCTTGTTCAGTCTGGAGTGCTCATGCTGCAGACATCTACCCTGGAGCTACATCTGCCCATCTCCATTTATAAAGAGGGAAGGGCTGTGGCCTCAGGGCAGGGCAGCAGGACTCAAGGACTGCTCTGGTGAGCTGGGGCCACCCCAAGAGCCCCATGTGTGATGGTCCTGCCCAGGGAAGGTGGCTCTAAGCTAGAGAGGAGCAGCTTTGATCCTAGACGCAAGGTGCATCTTTAGTGGCTGGGTCTGTTCTCTTGCTTTCTCGCCCCTTTTCTTCTTGCTCCATTTCTTTTGACACTACCAGCAGCTCTTCCTCTGCGGGGCCCTCTCTGATCTCAGTCTGTCTCCACAGATGCCCCATGGCCGCATGCCCCTGCCCAGTTTCTGGAAGATGGTGGAGGATGCCCTGCAACAGTCTGGTGCTCAGCTCCATGCTTTCGAACAGACGTTTGAGACCGTCGCACCAAGCCCTGTGGCGCAGGTAGGAGCTGGGAAGGGGATGGCTCAGGCCACATGGATAAAGAGGAAGGGCTGTGGCTTCCCAGTGCATAACATCTGGCTCAGAAAGTGGCGTGGGGAAGGCTCCACAACCACTGTCTCAGCTCTTCTGGTTTTGGACACTCATCTCCAAACCCTGAAGCAGAGCTTCATGTGAAGGAGTTTCCCCTCTAACCTCTCAACCTGTGATCCTGCAGAAAGCAGAGCACGTGTGCACGCCTCTGTCTCATCAGGTGCTCCTGTGTCTCTTGCTCCCCACCAGCCTCTGACCCCTGCTGAGGAGCGGAAGGTCCTTTCCCTTGTGAGCAAGCACGGCCCAGACAAGCTTTACCAAGTGACAAGCAACATCAGTGGCAGCAGAGACTTGGACCTGACCTTGCAAAGAGGACAGGTTGTAGCTCTGCTGCAGAGTGTGGACACCAAGGGGAACACGAACAGATGGCTGGTGGATGCTGGAGGTACTGAGAGCGCTATGGGGAGCCTCTCCCCCCCTCGGCGCCAGGGTCAGAAACCAAACCCGAATCACCTTTTCATATTGGAAGAAACAGTGGGCCATTTCCCCCTGGGTCTTACCCTCCAGGGCTTGCTCAGCCCAAAACCACCTTCGCTTTGCCGGTTGCACCCGTAGCCATTAGCAGTGAAGTTCAGGTTTCCCCATTCGTTCCCCAAAGAGCACTCTTGTTATGAAGTGTTGTGGCTGGGAAAGGAGAATTGAGAATCCCATGCACACAGAGACATCTTGAAATCCCTTTCGGGGGGTTTTGCTGCTGGATAGCCCCAGCAGGGCCTCATGACCTGTGTGTGTGCTTATTCTCCAGGTCCCCGAGGGTTTGTGCCTGCTGGAAAACTCCAGCCCTACTGCCCGGCACAAAGCCAGCAGCCCGGGATGCAGATGCTGACCCTTGAGAGTGGCACAGAGAGAAGGAGACATTCGTATGCATCACCTGCAGCTCCCAGGCCACAGGTGCCCACCTTCACCCCAACCTACCAGGTAAGACTGGGGACCATTCCTAGCAACCCCACCAGCTCTGTGCTAGTCCCTGTGTGTGCAGGCGGTGGGGGGGAAGGTGGTGTCTGCTCTGTTGGGACCTGGGGATGGACAGAGCTGTGCTTGGTGTGGTCCCCAGTGTCCCTGCATCCGTGGCACTGCTGCGCTGCCCTCTCAGGGGTGGCCTCCTGCCATGTCTGTCCTTTCCCCCTTTCATGTCCTGCAAGGGCTTCCTCCCTCCTTCCCCTGCCTTTCACAGGTGGTCGCTGGCTTCTCCTTCGCAGCCAGGAGCCCGCAGGAGGTGACCCTCCAGGCAGGGCAGCCCGTGGTGGTGCTGGAGCCGCACGACAAGAAGGGGAACAAGGAGTGGAGCCTGGTGGAGGTGAATGGCCAGAGGGGCTACGTGCCCTCCAGCTACCTGGTGACCGTCCCCGTGCAGGAGCCCACGGGCTGGAGCTTGCCCGTGTGAGCACCCAAGGGCATGGGCTTCACTGGATGAGAGTGGTCTGCCTGGCACCTGAGGACTTGTTGAGGGAGATGCTGGAGGGGGGTGACCCCGGGCTGGGAAGATGGTGGGAAGGAGCTGGCAGAATAGGGCCCAAGGGACACAGGTGTGAGGGATGGCAGTTGGGAAGCACTTTTCGATGGGTAGGCATGAGGGTGCCGTGTCCCATGTGTGTTTGTTCAAAGGGAAGCAGCACGAGGGAGTGAGGGCAGGCAGCTGGTGCTTACCAGGGGTTTGCTGAAATCCATGTCAGTGACAGGTCCCTCGGGAAGAGGAGACGGCGTTGTCCTTGTCCCCAGTTAGGTCAGGATGGAGCTGCAAAGGGTGCAGTGCTGCAGAGGGGTCTTCAGCCCAGTGGGGAGCAACTGAGGCTCTTGGAAATGGGCTCTTGGGACAATGCTGATGTAAGTGCAGAGACTTGAGGTGGAGCAGCCCTGGAGACACAGCTCCTGCTCCTCACCAGGCTCTGCACCTGCCTGGGTGCCCACCCCGATGTGCCACTGTGGTCCCTTTGTCAGCACAGCCTTCACATCCTGCTATGAAGGGCACAGCAATGCCAGCCTGCGCCCGACCGCACTGCCAGCGGTGGAAGGTGCCAGGCTGGGTCCCCCCAGGCCCTCCTGGCCACCAAGCATCACTCCTGGCCTTGGTTTCCCACCGCAGCAGGGCCCCACTTGGAGCACTGTGTACAGTTCTGATGGCCTCAATGTAAGAAAGACGTGGAACTGTTGGAACAAGTCCAGAGGAGGGCCACGAGGATGGTCAGGGGACTGGAGCACCTCCTGTATGAAGACAGGCTGAGGAAGTTGGGGCTGTTCAGCCTGGAGAAGAGAAGGCTGCGTGGAGACCTCAGAGCAGGCTTCCAGTGTCTGAAGGGGGCTATAAGGATACCAGAGAGGGACCCTTCATCAGGACTGTAGTGATAGGACAAAGGGTGATGGGTTCAACCTTAAACAGGGGAGACTGAGGTTAGCTATGAGGAAATTCTTCCCTGTGAGGGTGCTGAGGCGCTGGCACAGGGTGCCCAGAGAAGCTGTGACTGCCCCGTCCCTGGCAGTGCTCAAGGCCAGGCTGGACGGGGCTTGGAGCAAGCTGCTCCAGTGGAAGGGGTCCCTGTCTGTGGCAGGGGGTTGGGACTGGATGATCTTCAGGTTCTTTCCAACCCAAACCATTCTATGATGCTGCCGACCCATTTGGGAGGCGCTTTCAGCAGTGGTGGTGAGGAGCGCTCCGTGCACCCCAGGCGCTGACCTTACAACAGCTCAGACCGGGGCTCTGCCGCGCCGCGCCGGGGGCCCGGGCCTCGCGTGGGGACCGGTCGTGTGCCTGCGCGGCCGCGAGGTGGCAGCACCGCCCGGCCACGGCGGAGGGGTTTGTGCGCTGCGGAGGAGCACGGACCCTGCGGGAGAGGCTTTGGGGGGAGCCGCTTGTGTCAGTTCCTGACCTAAGGCTCGGGGTGGGGATGAAGCCCGCGCCGCCTCCCGCACTGCCTGAGGCGTCACAGCTCTGTGCCTCTGCTTCCCTACGGCTTTCTCTGGTGCTGTGCTGTTCCGCGGTGCTGGTGGGGCTCAGGGCAGCTGGGTCCACGGTAGTGCTGACACGGTGTCAGAGGGGAATTCTGGTTGCAGCCCTGCAGTCCGGGTGTTCACCTCTCGCTGTCCGTGGGCAGTGGGTCACAGAGGCAGCTGGTGCAGCAGCCTGACATCGTCCTGCTCCCCTTGGGCTCCTACTGATTACTGCATCAAAGGTGCCATGGCCCAGCTGGCGAGTGCTGGCATGCCAGCTCCCGAGCCCTTCCCGCAGGGAAGCAGCAAGCCTGCTGCCCACGGGCCCTCTCCGGCGGCAGGGTGGCTGTGCCGGTGCTGCTCTGTGGGCTGGGCAGAGGGGCAGAGCTCCATGTCCTTGCTGGAGCTTGCCCTGTGTGGGGAGGGGTAGGGTGGGTGCCAGGCAGGCAGGGACAGGCCCCAGGCACTGCTCTGCTCTTGCTGTGCACCCCACACATGGCTCCAGGTGCCTGCTTTGGGGCTCACCCTCCTGCTGGGTCCTGGGGCTTTATCTGCTGGGGGTTTGGTACCGCTGCCATGTAAACGTGGGAGGGGAGAGCAGTGCTGGAGCAGGGACATTGCCTGGGGATGCTCCCAGCCTGGACGGGCTCCTCGGGACAGGAGGGCGGGCTGCGGGGATGAGGGCGGCTGGGTTTCTGAGGCCGCTCCTCCAGCTCGCTGCTGGTGGCTCCTGCAGGCTTTTCCGTTCCTGATCAACTCCCATCAGGTCAGATTTCCCCCCGGGTCACCTTCCTGCCTGCATCGTGCAGGTGCGATCAGCCCTGCGCCGGTGCAGGAGGCCGTGGCTGGAGCAGGTCCCGCTCTGCAGCCGCGGGTGCCAGGGACCCTTCTGAGGGTGGAAGGTGACAATGGGACAAGGAGAGCACAGAAACTGCGGCTGCCTGAGCCCTGATCTGCCTGCATGAAGGAGACGTGGGGCGGGCAGGACTTGACAGGCAACTGATAAAACTGGTTGTGTGCTCTCTATCCCACTCATCAGGGCTCTGGTTTCATGTGTTCTGGAAGCTCCCCTTTCCCTCTCTTCAGACACAGGCAGTGCTGCCAGTGTGGCCAGAAGGAGCTCTTTGCCTGCCTGCAGCGGGCACAGTGGGTACAGGCTATTGTGAGGTGTCCCAGACCCCCACTGCCTCCCGTGGGACGGGCTCTACCTGTCCCATGTCCATCTATCGGCGCTTGCTGGGGCTGACAGGCGTGAAGGGCAAGGTGGAAACAGCCCATGCACACCCAGCAGGAGATGGACGTGAGCCACACACCGGGCTGCGCAGGAGGTGGCAGCGCACTGGGGACACGCTGCTTGTGGCAGGCGCCGGCTGGCTGCCCAGCGCCAGATAACGCGGTTGTGCTCCAAGCTGGGTGCAGCCGAGGTGCCACGAGGCTCTGTAGTGCGGTGCTGAGCCAGCCAGCACCCTGCCCAGCGGCGGTGACACCGGTGTCCGGCCTACCCCAAGGTCCCCGCAGTGGCTGTGGATGTCCCCACTAGGAAGAGGGAAATGAGCTCATGTGGCTCCTTTAGTCTTTGGACCCAAAGGGGTGAGCGGGGCTCTGCTGTATCCACTGGTCTTGCTGCTGACCTCAATGGCCATGGGACATTCCCCATGGGGTAGAACCTCAGGACGCTGCCTAGTGCTTGGCTGCAGGACTTGGAATGCCGACATCCCTCACTTCTCCCACGATTTCATCCAATCTTATTGCACCCGCTGCTGCCCCACGCCTGGAAGTGCCTTCTTACCGGAGGGTATGGGGCTCTTCCAGCCTAAACACGAGGGGGATAAAGGGCACAAGTGTGCCTTTAAATAGCCGGTGAGGACAGGCTCTCCCTGGAGGAATGCTCTGGCTGGCCTGGTGGAACATGCTTGTGGCCGGGGGCATGGGGGGACAGGCGGGCAGGGACGGCTCCTCGCCGGGAGGTCAGGTCAAGGTGAGGCATTGGGTGCCGCTGTGCCGTGGCTTGGCACCACGGGAGCGGAGCCGTGCAGGGGGTGGGAAATGCATCCCATGTTTGAGGGCATGCCATGCCCGGGGCTGGTCTGCAAGGTGGCAGCAGATCCGGGTGCTGCTGCCAGCAGCCTGCCCATCGACCTGCACAGGGCCTGGCAATGGCGCAGCCTGGCTGCAGGAGCAGTGTGCCAGCAGCTTGGCTTGTCCAGGAGCGGCTGCTGCGCTCCTGTCCCGGCTGATTCATATCCTGGACATGCAGGCACTTGGATAGCATCCACCTGCGGGGTGTGACAGAGCACGGCCGTGTCCCTGCGGTGCAGGGCACCAGCCCGGCCGCGTGCTGGAGAGCAGGAAGGTGGCAGCTCACACTCGGCTCTCCCCTGCCCTGCCGGGCTTGCTGGTCTCTGGGGATGGCACCAGCAGTGGGCAGGGTATGGAGCTGCAAAGCACATCTCCAGATGGAGGCACGTGGATTGCAGGAGGATGGATGTGCTCTGGTGTCAATGTACCCATTGGGTCTGCTGGGGCACCCAGGTCTGAGAGGAAAGTCCAAGAGAAGCTGCAAACCCAGACCCGCCATGCCCTCACTGCAGGGTGCCAGAAGGGGAATAGGGATGCAGTAGGGATGCAGAGTGCAGGGAAGGAGGGGATTGGGGGGGAACCCAGCAGGAGCTGAAGGGCTCTGCCAGCCGAACAGAGCCGTGCTTGCAGGCATGGTGCTCCAGTTCACCACCACTGTTCCCAAGCACCCGTCCGTGTGTGTGAACAGCATGGCCCATGAGAAGCAGCCCCCGGCAGCCTGCCCTGCTCACTGTGCTGCCAGCCGTGATCAGCGTGGTGCTGCATGGCCTGAAGGGGGGCTGAGCCCCACTGAGAGCAGCCGTGGGGCTGCGGAGCAGATGCATCAGTGTGAGCAGCAGTGCTTGCTCCAGGCTTGCGCAGCCGGCACCTGAATTGTCTAATAAAGTGTGAAATTGCTTTCATGCTCTGCTACCTTTGCTGAGATGGACTGCCATTACGGACCCCCCTTCCCAGCTGGCAGCCGGCTGGTGCCAATGTCCCTGCTGTCGTGGTACTGCCAGATGAGCCTCTGGCTAGAGCTGTGCCTGGCACACGGATGAGCATCCCTCCCCTCCTCCTCCTCAGCCCCTCCACTGCACCCACCCCATGGGGTGCATCACCCTTGACAGGGATAAATCTCTGCCATGGGGCTGGGGGCTGCAAACCCTCTTCCTTACCCTGAATCAGATGCCCTGGAGTGCAGGGATCAGCTCAGGTCTGAACCCTGCCCTCTGGCTGCTGCCAGAGCCCTGCTGGTGGGGAGCGTGCCCATCAAATACAGCTCGCAAGAGACAGGGCTCCCCTCCAGCTGTGCCAGGAGCACCTCAGACCCCCACCTGCATGGTGAAGGGCTCCCACCTTGGCAGCAACAGAGGGACAACGCGGCCCCCCCCCGGCTGGTGGGTGACTGATTGCTGCTGAGCCACCTGGATGTGCACAGGAACTGTTCTGCAGCCTTAACAACAACCATCCATCATCCTGCTCTGGGCTGTGGAAGGCTTTCCAGGGCTAGGAAGCTGGGGGGGGGACGACACTACTGTGGTGCCAGCGGGGAGGCTCCCCTCGAGGGGACACGAAAGTCTGCTCTGGCAGTGCCTTTCCTCCTGTGCTGCCTTTGCAAGGGCAATCCCTGCCCAGGTACAAGGGGAAGTGCCAGCTTCTCAATGCTGGCAGCGTGCCGGAGTGCCTGGGTCTGTGCAAACACTGGTTTGGGGGGGAGATGGGGCCAGCTGGGAGCCCAATCTGTGCACGGGTTCCCCCTGCCCCAGAGCATCCTGAGTGCCAGTGAGCTGCTGAGTGGGGCTCAGGAAAAGAAACCTCCGTTGGGATCTCCGCAGGGATCAAGATACTTTGCCCCAAGGAAACGGTGCCATGTTTTTCCAGCCATTGATAAAGTTAAACCCTTGATCTAGTTAAAGATTTAGCCCAAAGGGCACGCCTGGGTAGAACAACGCTGTTAGCGCTGCCACTTGCCCCGGCAGGGGGGACTAACCCTGCTGTGCCCCCGCCTGCAGCTCACCGCCACTGGCAGAGCTCATCCCCACAGCCAGGCCCTGCTGTCAGTGCCCAGGGACAGACGCCATGGCCGCAGCCCTCACAGCCCCTGTGCCTGCGTCCTCAGGGTGACTGCACCCGGTTCTTGCAGAAGTACTTGAGACTGCAGCAGCTTCGCAAACACATCCCTGCAAAGTCATCCCAAACACAACCCTTGGAGCATCTTTGTGGGGCTGGTGACCCCCAAGGCTGCAAAGGCAGCTCTGCCTTGAGCCATTTGGGGCACCGGGGCTCTGGAGCTCACCTCCGCTCATGTCCCGGTGTGAGAGCAGATGAACCGCCTGCCCCAGGGAGAAGCTGTGTGTGTGATCCATGCGTGCCACCAGGCTCCGCCATCGTCCCCTGCTGCAGCCAGAGCTGCCATTGCTGACCCTGCTCCTGAGCCAGCCTGAGCCCTGTGGCTGCAGCCTCCAGCCCCGCAGTTCCATGCCCAGGTTTCCTTCATCGTACAGGAAGGGCTAAAGGTGCTGCTGAGCCCCAGAGAGCCTGGGCTCTGCTCTGCAGGCACCGTGGCTTGCTCTCAGTCAGCTCCCAGTCGTGCTGGCTGCTCACCAGAGGCATGGCCCCACTGTGGCTCTGGGGAGACCCCGAAGGCAGCCCTTTGCTGGAACAGAGGCCACCAATCCAGCATCAGGAGCCATTCCAAAGCTCTCCCCTTGCATCATGCACTGGAGGCAGACAGGCTGCTTGATTCCCACCTCATTTCCCCACTGCCCAGAGCCATCCCATCTGCTAGAGAAAACCAGGCTCCGGGAGCAGCGAGGCGAGCAGCGCTCTAACCCAGCAGCATTCCCAAGCCCTCCTTCATCAGCATTCCTCCTCTCCCAGCCTGCACAGCCTGTTCCCAACGCCCCGAGTGTTAATTGAATTGCTTCCCCCAGAACTGCCGCAGCTTCAGGGGCTCGAGCATCTGCACACATCACGGGCAGTGTGCTCCGTGCTGGCTCAGCCCTTCCCTGCAGGATGAACCAGCCAAGGGAAGGGGAAACGGACCTGGCAAAGGCAAGTCCAGGTTGGTGTGAAGGTGCAAATGGCCCCGTGGCAAAGACTCAGGGTAAAGGGAAGGGAGTCAAAGTGTGAATCAGAAGCCCCAAGAGCTGTGGGACCCCCCAGTACAGTCTGTGGGTTGGAAACCTCCTCCTGCTGCTGAAGCCATCGCTGCACCCCCTGTCAGGCAGCAGTCCACCAAGCCGTCAATCCGAGACATCTCTACTTGAAAGAGGTGATTTGTGAGTCTAAAGTTTGCCTCCTCTGGGCTGCACCCAGCTACAGCTACAAGCTACAGGCATGAACCCCCTTTGTGTGCCCAGCCCGCATCCTGGCTGGGATTTACCTCAAACAGCCCCGGGGAGGAGCGGCTGGGCGCGGATGGGGGAAGGCTGTCTGGTGTTTGTTCTTTACTAATGAAGCCCCATAATCAAGTCATTTCAGTTTTAATTGTGAAGCCAGCAGGCAGATTTCTGTCTCCAGATGGGACGTGATAGGAATAGTGGGAGGCCAGGCACTTTCTGCTGCTCACCTTAATACTTGGAACAAAGCTGATGGGAGCATTCCTGGAGAGGTTCCCACCCTGCCTCGGAAGAGCCTGGTCCCCAGGGGCTGCAGGGACCATATGAGCCGCCTTGGCATCATTCAAGCAAACTAGGGAGAGAGGGGCTCCTGCGCTCTGAGCCGTTCCCTGGTGGAAGCTGAGGTGCATCCAGATGCAGTGCCGGCAGAGCCTGGAGCTGTGAAGCTGTACCGTAGCATTGAGATGTTCCTTGGAGCACCAGACCAATGAAACAGCATCCCACCCGCACCAGCCAGGCCCAGACCTTGCCTGGTCCAAACCCCCCTGCGCCTGTGGGCAAACCCCAGCAGAGCCGTTGGGCTTGGACAGGAGGTGACAGCTTTCCTAAGCACTTGGGAGGCAACGTGGCACTTGAGCTGGTCAGACCCAAAGCTAACCCTGGGGAGGATGTGCTGCCACTGTATCTGAGATGTTTCCCCTGCTTCATCTCCCGCCTCATGAAATCTATTTGTGGTTTCCACTTACAGCCTCATCTTTTGGGTGTCTGAACTTTGGGAAAAGAGTAAAATAAAGAAACTGGGTCATTTTCTATTTATTTGGAAGAGCTGAGATGTTAGCCCTCCAGCTGCAGAGCTCTGCTCACATCTCTGCAGGGCTTGATGAACTTGGAAGCAAGTGATGGGGGAGAGGAGAAACCTCACCAAAGAAAATGTGTGTTTTGCACAGCTTTTTGTTTAGGCTCGGGGGGAAACAGGGTGCAGTGAGATTGGGATTGCCCTCCCAATCCAAACCAGCTAATTCAGGCTAAACACATCTGTTTGTTTCTCGTGATGGAGAAATGCAAGCAGGAGGGGCTGGGCTGCTCTGGGACTGATTTAACAACCCCAGGCTGGGGCAAGGGATAGGCAGACACAGGTTCCAGCTGGAGGTGGCAGGGGAAGGAGGAGGCTTCCTCTCCTCCCATCAGAGAGGTTTATTCCTCTCCGAAGAGGACGAGGTCAGAGGGACAGGGCAGTACAGCACGATCTGGGCTGTATAACATACCTAGCGCTCCTGTTAATGCAATTGCCATAGCCATAATGGGACAGAGCCATCTCTTATCGGTGATGGATGCTTCTCCTTTCACCTCCCCAGGCTGCTGCCCTCCTGTGCCCACAGTCCCACTCCCATTGCTGACAGCATTTCTGGAATCTCTTGGATGGGATCCAGGCTGGGGGACTTTGGGCACTGAGCAGCCACCAGCATCCCTCCGGCCGGGTCTCTTTGCTCTTATCCGCTCTCCCTTTTCGTGCCTGAGTCATCAGAGACAAGAGCATCAAATCAGAAATAAAGTCATTAACTCACTGAGCAAATACAGATCAAAACCCTCACTTCAGCTTTTGAAATCGGAGCCCTGGCTACTCGGGGCTTTAAGTAGCGTCTTCCCTCCTCCAGCCTTCCCATAGCCATAGGTCTGCTCCAGCCCCATACAGGTTGCAGGGGCAGGAGTGAGACACGGGCACCCACCTCCTGGAGCTCAGCTTGCCCTGCAGCACCCTATGCACTTGCTGTGGATACAGCTCTCCAGCCGGGATGGCACAGCCACATGCGCTGCTGATGGGCTGCAGCTACATGAAACCACAGCAGCATTCCCAGCCAGGCTTGGGCATGCTGTGCACACCCAGCAGGAGCAACTTGTCCCTCTCCTCCCTCTGCAGCACCCATCCTTGCTGCCAGTGCAGCACCCTCTGCCCAGGGCTGGGCACATCCCCAGCATGTTGTGCCTTCCACGTGGCTGCAACTCACTCAATCCATCCCAGCTGGTCCATGCTGATCCGTGCTTTCTTTCCACCATGGGGAACTGGCCTGAGGCCCCTAAGCTCACCCTTGCCCGCAGCTGCACCGGGGCTGCAGGCAGCGTTTCACCACCGGCTCTCCCCAGCGGCTGCCTGTCTCCGGCTGGAGAACCGCAGCGGTGCCCGGCGTGCCGCTGCCTGCTCCCTCGTGCCGGCAGCCGCGTGGGAAAGCGGGGCTGGGGTTAAACAACCGCACCAGGACACGCGCCAGCAATTGCCTGCTCATGTGAGCGCACGAGGAGCCCCAGGGCACCGCTCGGCTCCTCCTGGGGTCCCGTGGCTGCACCGAAGCCCCAAACCCGTCACAGGGGGTTTATGGGGTGTCCGGGGGTACACGGCTGCCTGCAGCCCTGCCCCAGGGGCTGAGTGTCCTTTGGCACAGGGGCCGTGTGCTGTGGTGCTGAAGGTGGGCTGGGTGGATGCCCAGGGCGTGAGGCACCATCATGAGGGCATGGGAATGAGCCAGGAAATGGGAATGAGGTGGCGAGGGGGGGGGGCACCAAGAACCAGTGCAGGGGCCAAGTACGTGAGGCTGAGGATCCAGGCAGCCCTGCATGACCCACTGCCCCAGGCAGGGAGGAGGCATCACGGGGGGCTGAAGCCCAGTGTGAAGCCCAGTGGGTTTAGGCCCCCACAAGC
Source organism: Lathamus discolor (assembly GCF_037157495.1). Taxonomy (NCBI): domain Eukaryota; kingdom Metazoa; phylum Chordata; class Aves; order Psittaciformes; family Psittacidae; genus Lathamus; species Lathamus discolor. The sequence continues at coordinate 10,050,528 of NC_088893.1, read as the reverse complement.
AAGGAGCAGCCCCCAGCTACCATTCCCCCGGGGATGGCCCCTTAGTTGTAGGAGGCAGGACAAGGAGAAGGAGGGACGCTGGTCGTGTTGAACTTGCTGGAAGACTCGCTCCTCTATTACCCATGGAAAAAGCCCAGGACAGTGCCTGTGGACAGCAAAGGAGGGCAGGCATGTGCATGCCGGGAGGGATCAGCTGCTGGGAATTTAAATGACCGCTTGTGAATGCTGGTTTTGTTTTGTCCCAGCCGTGGCTGCTCTCTGCTTTGGCCAGGCAGCATTCAAACAGCCGAAACAGGGCCCGTGCCTGCAAACGGGGCTGGTTTGGAAAACCTGGGGAGAAACTGAGCTTGAGAGGAGCCCTGGAGCAGCATCCTGCCCTTGTCCAGCTACGGAGATGGCCAGAGCTGCAGTGGCCTGGAGCCGGGATGGGCTGTCCCTGGGACCTCAGGTAAAGCTTTACTCCCATCTGACTGAAGGAAAAGCAGAGGAAGAAGAGATGCTCAGGAAATGAGCAAGGTGTGCTTCCTGCATGCTTCCTGCATGCTTCCTGCGTGCTTCCTGCGTGCTTCCTGCGTGCTTCCTGCTCACTTCCCGCTCCCCTGCTGATGGGACACTGCCACGAGGCTTTTCCAGGGACAACCTGGGCATGAAGATCCCAGCTTGGCTGCGAGCCTGGGGCATGGAACACTGCCCCGTGATGCACCACGGCTCCTCAGGCAAGTGGAGATGTCACCAGGAACCATAGTTTATGGTCTCAGCCCTGCACTGCCTCAATGCTGCCAGATCCATGCCCTAGAAATGTAGTTTCATCTGGACAAACAGCATTTCTTATTGCTGTTGCTAGCGTGGTATCTGTGCACTGCAACACAGGTATTTTAATAGCGCATAGTTCTTTTGATGAAGCGGCTTTAACAAACTCCTTCCCAGCATTGTTTCTGTCATATTTGCTCATTTATGCATGCAATAAATTAAATGAAGGGTCTTAAACATTTAGGAAGCAACAAGAAGTGCCCCTGTGTATTAACCCCCCCTGCACACCCACGCGCTGCCGGATGTTTCCTCCTCTGCCCATGTGGCAGTGCAGGCTGGAGGGGGGTTCTGCCAGCCCCACATTCCCGGGAATGCCGGCAGTTGTGACAACCACTGCAGGTTTATTTTTACCATCCCGACAATGCCGCTGCTTAGCTCAGCTTTTATTAGACATAAATCATGCTTTTAAAGCAAAGCTGGCACCGGGGCAGCAAACAGTGACAGAGGCCGGGGAGGCGGCGCTGGGGGTGATTCATGGGATGTTTCCAGCATAAAAACTGCAGCAGTTCTCCCATGACGAGGGCTCTGTCAGGGAGCGTGGGAAGGATGGAGGTGCTCAGTGCCACTTGCAGCCTGGTGGCTTGTCCTCAGGGGACACAACCCACACGGGAGGGAGGTCTGACTGCAGCCCCCTGCTCGCCCAGGCCAGGCTTTGGTGGGCATGTGCATGGAGCCCTCCCAGCCCCTGGCTCTGTATCCATCCCTCCTTCAGCCGTCATCTCCCTTGCCTGCCTCCAGTGTGCCCAGCTGGGTGATGAACCCGCTCATCTCCAGGGTAGTTAAACAGGGCACATGGTGTACCCTGATACACGGTCTAGGCTGTCCCTGGGGCTTCAGCAGTGCCATCGCAGCATCACTCTGCATGGGCACAGAGTGGCCCAGGCCCATTGGTATCACATATGCAAGCTTCCCTTGTATCACAGCCTGCAGGATGAGGCTTGTGGCTGGAAGGTTGTAGCCCTTCGCTTGGAGCTCATCCAGACAGCACTCAATGCCTGAGCTTTCTCCACTTCCTGCTCACAGCGACCAGAGGGAAGAGTAATGAGCAAAGTCCCAGGCAAACATTTTGGGAATCAAAAACCTCACTCTCTGAGTGCGGTTTGGCTGAGCAGCTTGATGGGGGATGGTGCACGCTGCATGCACAGATCGGGAGACAGAGATGCTGCCCCACAGAGCTTGCGGTGATCCGCTCCATCAAGGGAGAAAGTGCTGCCGCACACTGCTTTGCTCCTTTTATCCTGATCCCTCCCCTGCCTTTCCAGGCCACAGCGTTTTCCAAACTCTGCTTTATCCCATCTCTGCTGCCTCCTTTCCAGCGCTAGCAGCATCGCTAATAATAACATCTCTAAATTCTCCTCGCCTGGCGCTCAGCTGGTGTCAACGGGAGCTGTGCAGCCTCGCTGCCTCTCCTGGTGCCTCCGTTTGGACGACGTGTGTGCGCCCTTAAATCCTCACCACTCCCTCCTCCCCCCACTGTGCAATTGGGGTGTTTGGATGCAACATCCAACCCCCTGGCTCTGTGCTCATGAGAATATCATGCCCTCCCCGCTGCAGGCAGAGGAGCGAGGCGGCTGTATTCCTTACCTCTCCAAGGAGCCGGGAGTGCGGAGTGAGCTGGAAATAGCCCTGGCTGACACAGATACCTGTGCAGAACAGCAGGGCCCTGCTCTTGCCGTGGTAATTGCATACTGCATGGAGATGAGTCACCCGCAGCCCCGCTCCGGCGGGCAGCACGCGGCCTCCCTGCTGCATGGCGCGGGCAGGATTCGCCGTGCTCAACTTGGTACCATGTGCCCAGGAAAGTGCTGCACGTTGTGTCCCCCCCCAAAGTGAGCAGTGAGCAGCAAGGATATCAGGGAAAGGATGGGAATGAGAGCATCTTGCAGCTTTTTAAGCTCTTGAGATGCTTTCAAGTGCCAGGAAGACTGAGCGAGCTGTGATTTTGCTGCATTATTTCTGTTGCTAGCATCTCTACACAGGGAGCTCCTGCATGCAGAGTGACTGCTTGCTGCAAGCAGGCGTTTATGCACTGCCTGGTCTTGGGGAGGGCTGAGCATCACCTGTAAGAGACTAGGGACCACTCTGGGGTGGACCCTCAACCCTTCCCATAATGGGGACCAGGGGCCTCTGAGATGGGCCCCCCTTGTCACAGTCACTGGTATAACCATAACCGAAGCAGCTGGAGAAGGAAGTGATGTGCTGGCTCACCATGAGGAGCTCGTGGTGAGCCACAGCAAGAAGGCCCCATCAGCATCCTCCTCCTCATCATCCGCCCCATGGTGGGGGACTCAGGGCTGCCTCACTGCTGGCAGTTGCGCTATCAGGAGGACATGAATAAATAATTAGCCAGCAAACTTCCACTGGGGAGCTTTGTTTCTTCTCCTTCAGAGGTGCTGTGGGTTCAGAGATCAAAAACCAGGGGAGAGCGGCTATCTCCGGGCAGACGGCCTGGAGGGGGTGGCATTTTCCCTGCCAGGCTGGCAGCTCCCTGAGCTCCTCTGCAGCTGACTTCACATATCAAAGGGATGTAGGAGGGAGGAGGAGGAATAGGTAAAATCAATGAGAACCTATTTGGCGGGATTAAAGACTGTGGTTTTATTTATAGTGCTGGCTGGAGCTGAAGTGCCTCCTGCCCAGAGACATGGTCCTGAGGTGCTGAGCAACAGCAGAGTGGTGTCTGCGCACGTCCAGGAGATGTGCCAGTGACTGCTGCCTTGGCACCCCAGCTTCCAGCCCCACTGAGCACACAGCCCCATCCCCAAAGTGCCGTGGGCAGCTCTGCTCACCAGGCTGGCAAAGGGAGCAGGAGGGGATGCTTGGCAAGGGGTTTGTGCTCTAACAACAGTGCCTGTGGTCAGGGGGAGCCAGGATCTGACAACCAGCCCATTCCCATCACTGGGGCCCAGGCTGGGGGTGCAGTACGTGGGGACAATGATGGCCAATCACCATGGGGGTGCTTGGGTAGCTGGTGAGGAGGGCAGGGGATGTGGTGTGGAGAGAAAGCTATCGATGCGGGCCCGGGGACAGACAGGGACAGCCTGGCTGGTGGTTGCCTTGGGCTGGGAGCCACAAGGCAGGAAGATGCCCATGAACATCCCTGCCAGCAACGGCTGCTTGAGGAACAGCAAGTCCTTGCTCGGCAGTGCTGGGGATCCAAAGCAGCTCCCTTCACTACTTACTCCCTTGGCCAGCTCGGATGGTGCAGGGAGTTGGGATCCACTCTGAGGATCATGGCGTGCCTCCAGGAGAAGACAGTTAAACAGAAAGAGGAAGAGGAAACTGTGATGGCAGCCCCCAGACTCTGAGCATCCTCCAGGGAGAGGCAGAAGGAGTCACCTTGCTTGGAGCCAGCATCAGCAGAGGAGGATGAGGTCGATCTGGGTCTCAGCCAGCCTCTCCCCTGCCCCTTGCTCTTACCATGGAGCAGAGCAGAGGAGTATCCGGCAGCAGGAACATGGGATGGAGGAGACACCCCAGCTCCTGGTGCTAGGCAGGGATGAGCAGGGAGGAGAGGCCCAGCAGCACCACCAGGACCAGAGGCAGAGGGACAAGGCAGGCCAGTGAGGGGACAGCGGGGTGGCATTGATGTGCTGTGACAGACACCGTCAGCACAGTGTGAGAGCCACCAGTGACACGGTGCAGTGGGGAAGCCGAGTTCAGCCACAGCAGAAGAGTCAGCACAAGGGGCACGTGCCGTTTGGTGCAGCGCCCTTTGGTCCCTGCATGCTGGTGTCTGGCTACAGGCTGGATTCTCCATGGAGGGATGTCAGGCAGTGCAGAAAGAGCCATGCAGGGTCTCTGACAGAGCGTTTCTTTCCCCAGATACAGTGAGGGATGCTACTGGGCTCTCAGCCCCAGGCAGAAGGGCCATGTGCTGCTTCCTGTGGCCAAGTGAGTCACTGGAACACCATAAGGAGTCAATGGGCATCCTGGTCTCCTGGCTCATCCTGCACTGCTGGTGGGCAGCATGAGCCGTCACGCAGGAGCCTTCCCTGTGCTGCCTGGACTCTGCTGCTTGCTCCAGGAAATTCCCATCTGTTTCAATAGCTCATCCACAACCCCCTTCTTACTCCATTGCCACCACATTTCTCTCTTCACAGCTTTCCTCTGCAGTAACTGCATGGCTTTAGCTCCACAGCAAAAGGCTGCAGTTTTGGGAGGAGCAGGCCGCAGAATGGGGCAGAATAGAGCCCTGTACCACATCACCCTGTGTGTGTCTGTCTCCAGCCTCAGTGCTGGCCATGGGCTCCTCTGCTGGGCTGGAGCAGCCTGAGTGGGTCTCTACTCCAGGCAAAGACTGCTGTGGCAAGCCCAGTTTGGTGACATTGGATGGAGAGGGACCCTCTGCCAGGTACACTCTGAAGAGGGGAATGGGAGTCTCTCCATGACGTAGGCAGATATGATACCTGTGAGTGCCTGCACAAGCGGCTCTGCTGGCACAGCAGAGCACCGCTCCGGATGATGTGCAGGGATGCTGGAATGGGAATGGCAACCTCTGAACGAGCACAGCCCCAGCTGTACAAGCTGAAGCTCAAAGCCAGGAGCCCAACCACTTGTACTCTGAAACCACTCTTTTTTACCCCGAGTCCCCTCCAGCTCAAGAGGCCACATTCTGAGCCCTGTGGACGTCAGCCTGAGAGCAGAGGGGCAGTTTCCACCCAGGCTTGTGAGGAGCGAGGGGCCATGCTGCCCAGTGATGCATTCCCGGGGGTTCACTTCTTGCTGGCACTAAGCAGGACAGAGCCCTCCTGTCACAAACGGAGGAGGAAGGGGAGGCAGGAGCCCCCAGGGAACACGGCTGATCAGGAGCCACCAGACACAGAGAGCACGGAGGTAAAGCAACACAAGGTCCCTGCGCTGGGTGACTTCAGGTGAAGGACAAGGCTGAGCCGAGTGCCAAGCGGGGCTGAGGGGAAAGAAAACCAGAGCTCGTGGACAGGAGCCAAGCACAGCAACTCAGTGAAACCCAGTGGCACGGCTCTGCTAACCACTCCTGCCCCGTGGGGAGCCGCGCCTCCCATAACGCACATATGAATGAAGGCTGCTTTAGGGGAGGACTTTGGGAAAGCCTCGGGGGCACCTTCAGCTCCGGCTTCCCCCGGCCAGCACAGAGTCCCCTTCCCCGGGTCCCACACAAGCTCTCCCTGGGCCCACGTTTAATGTCGGTGCCACGGGGCGACTGTCCCAGCGCGGGGGGCTGGTGGGGACCCACCATGTGCGAGGATGGTGTAACCCGGAGGAGCCCCATTTGCCGCTGCCTCTCACTGCCCGGTCCTTACAACATTTTCGCATCCACAAACAGGGGCAGCTGCAACACGAGAGCGAAGGCGGGAGTTTGCACAGCGCGGGGTGTCTCCTGCCCAGCCACCGCTCATTGGCTCCTGCCCCTGTCCTGCAGTTGGCCTTTGGCAGGCGAAGGGTACCTTCAAACCCTGTCCCCTCCTGACCGCTGGCCTAATGACATTACTCACTCTCTGCTGGTTTGAAAGGGCAGTTGCGGGCTTTTCCTGTTATATTTTACCTCGGTAACATTATCCTCGGCCTCTCCGGGGTTAGCATCGTGTTGCTGCGGCTGGCTGCAGCGCCGGCACGGTGCCATGGAGCGCTACGGCTTAGCCAGGGCTTGCATGCAAGGGGTGGGCACGGGGGGACTTATTCCTGCCCAGCTGTGGCTGACACCTCTGTGTGTATACAAACACAGGGAGCAGCAGAAGCCGGAGCTCTGGCAGCTCTCCTGCTCACAAAGCTCAGGTCTGGGCTGGGAGGAAAGCTGTGAGCTCTTAGCCAACTGCATGCTCCCTCTGTGTGCACACAGGGAGTATAACGTCCCATCCACATCACTGCTCTGAAGTACTGGGGATCAAACGCTCCCTACCAACGGTGGGTATTCCTGAGGCTGCCACATGACTGCCTTCTTAAGGAAGTGGACACAACACCAGCTATAACATCTTGTCCTCCCCTTTGCCTCTCTCTTGGTGCTTTTGAAACCCTTTTCATGAGTGTTATTCAACCAATCCCCCCTGAAGCTCCAGGGCACAGGGAAGTGGTGTGATCTCTGTTCTGTAGGTGAAAACCCCCCAAAAGCACCGAGCTGTGCGAAAGTCCAGAGCAGTCAGGAGTATAAGCTGGAACCAACTTGCAGCCACGTCAGCAACTGCACTTCGTTCTCCAGGACTCCACTGAAACCCAGAAGTAGCAGCACATCCACCCCACTGAGATGCCCCTGTTCCTGCCATCCTCTGGGCTGGAAAGGGCTCATCTTCTTGGGTTAGAAAGCAAGGAGAGAGGAATTATGCTAGCACACACACCAGAAAGGAAAAGGTATGTCTGAAACACACAGCTATGCATAACTTGATTTCAGAGCAACCATTCACTAGTAATTCCCATGAATGGTTACTTCCTATTTGAGTACAACTGGAATAAAGGAAATCACGAGATACTCAAGTAAGAACCTTGCCTTTTGTGCAACAAATTCCTCCTGAGAGGCCATTTTTACAGCGAGGCCTTCCACTCCTCTGGTGGGGCAAACATCCCTCCTGTTCCCAGCCCACCTCCTCTCTCCACAGCAAAGGATGGGCTACGGGGAAAACGCATTCCAGGTTATTGGCCAGCAGGGTCAACTGGGAATTGGAGCCTGGTCTGCAAGGAGTTGCACGTGCTCCAGAGCAACGCAACTTCCCTCTCCAGGCCCTTCCGATGCCGCTCGGCAGCACTAGAGCCACACATCCTGGCAGCGGGGCCGCTGGGCCCAGAGCTTCCACCCCTGGGGAGAGGAGCTTCCTTGCTGCAGCTTGAAAGCACCTTGGGTACCTGCTTCAGTGTTTCACGGCAGTAATCAGCAATGAGGAAGGGCTGATGGCAGCTTCTTTCCTGCTTTATCCCATCCCAGCAGCCCCTGCCCCCAGCTCACAGGAGCCAAACAACACATGCTGCCTGATGACATCTTCTGGTGCAAGGCTGAGGATCACCAGGGAAAACCCAATGTTGCCACATTGCCTGGTGTACACAGCATGTCCTGAGCCAAAGGGAGGCCAGAGGGCTGGAAAGAGCTCTAGTTTTGAAACACAAGCAAGGCAAGAACACAGAGAAGCAGCAAGCCTTTCCTACCAGGGGAAGAAGCACCTTCTGCTCACCCATCACAGTCTGACACAGCTCTCTACTTAGCTCACTCCACATCACTTTACTTCACTAGCCATTTACACTGATCCTGCAGGCCCATCTGAGCCACCTGAGGGGATTTAAGGATCTGGAGCCATTAAGCTGTAGGTGTTGCCACTTGGTTCATCGTGTATCGTCTAATTCAGGCTGCAGGGCCAAGCCCTGCTCTTTCCCATGTAATTGCTGTGGGTAAGTAAATAGAACATTCATGAGATTTTTGGTGCCATCATTAATTATTTCTGAAAGGGCTTTTAGCACACATCTCAGAACCTCAGGCAGAAAAGTGACGTGCTCAACAGTAAGATGCTAGCAGCAGCAGTGGGCATCGAGAAGAAAACAAGGGAAACCCGAAGATCTTTTGCTTCTTGTTAATCTTTGCTCTCAGTTACCTGGTCCCAATCCACTGCAGACCCATAGAGCCTGGACGTGACCCTCAGCCCAACACACTGCTCCCAGGGTTTATATATCTCATATATATACATATATATATAAATGTGCAGTGATGTAGGGACTGTTGGGTGCTGCAGGGTATCCCCGCTTTTAAGGGCTGTCACTCCTAAGGTGTACACAGTGGTGCTTAAAGTGGGCGCACGTCCCATGGGAAGCTGCCCCGCGTGTCCGCCAGCCCCACGAGATGACCCCCCCGAGCCTGGATGTGACCCTCACCCCGACGTGCGCACACAGGCTTCACGCGGCTCGACGGGGCTGACCCAGCGGCTGCCGGGGAGCCCCCACGTCCAAGGGCCGGCGGTCTCTGGGTGGCGGCGCGGTGGGCACGGGTCCCGCGGGACGCTGCCGGTGCCCCGTGCGCACCCCGCAGCCGCGGGGGTCCCCCCGCCCCGCTCCCGCGGCCGGCGGGCGGGGGCTGCAGGCGGCTCCGCCCCACCGGCCGCCCGGCTCCCCGCCGCCGCCGCGCCTGCTGCATGCTCGGTGCCGCCTCAGCCCGAGCCGGAGGTGGAAGATGGCGGAGCCGGGGCCGGATTGCAGCGCTTTGCTCGACGAGGAGCTTTCCTCCTTCGTCTTCAGCTACCTCGCTGACAGCCAGGTAGGGCGGGCGGGGCGGGGGGGGCTCTGCTGCCCGGCTCCACAGCGCGGTGCAACTCATGGAACGGGGGGGGAACCGGCGGCCCCCCCCGCTTCCCGGCGCTCCTGCGGGAAGAGACGGTGTCCGCACTCCTCCGGTGTAGTGGGGTGCAGGGACCGGCTTTTCCCGCAGCAGCCCGGAGGCTCCGCGGGGGTCCCGTTTGCTCCGCAGATGCGCAGAGGAGGGCGATACAGGGTGGGGGGGAACGCGCGGAACCCTGCCGACGCCGTGGGTCTCTGCGCGCCCCTCCCCGTGGCTTCGGGGCGGCCCCGGCGCGGCACCAACCCCGCAGCCCCAACGGCGCTTTCAGCACCACTCGCACGTGGACTCCCGCGGCCCCCCCCCTCCTCCCGCTTCTGCGGGAAATGGGGGGTGGGGGGGGGGGAAAGAGGGAGGAGAGAGAAGTTGATGGGTTGGTGGTTTTGGCACACTCCCCCCCCCCCCCCCTTTGCAGCACCCCCTTGCAGTGGTGGGGAGGGGGAGGCCGCGGTGCAGGGCGGCGGGGGGGGGGGGCTCCGCAGGGGTGATGGAGCCGGGCTGTGGGATGAGTCATGCCGAGCGTCAGTTACACGCATTCGGGCTGGGATCCTGGGGGATGGAGGTTTGGGGAGGGGGGGGTTAGCAGGGAGAAGGGTCTCGGTGCTGCCAGTCAGCGGCCCCGAAATCTGGATGTGCTCCCTTCTGGATGGAGCTGGGTATGAAAATCAGATTAAGGCTCCTTGGCAGCTCGCGCTCGATCACGAGAGTGAGCAGTGCTGGCTATAGGGCTTGCATGCTTTTCCATTTTGGGGGGTGAAGAGGCACTATACAATGAGCCGGGCAGCCGCGAGAGCCGGCGCTGATCTGGGAGCCCAACCGCACATTTTGCAGTGGGATTGATGAGCCTGGTGCAAGTGGGAAGAGTTTTCTGTAGTTATATATCATCCCTCCAGCCCTTCACTTTCATAACCACAGATTACAAAATAGCTTCGATTGTGAAGCTAGCACATTCATCCCAACCCTTGCTCTCTCACCACTTTAGCTCCGAGATTGCAAACAGCAGGAATGGGACAGGGACTAATCCTGCTGTTTGGGTTCAAAACAAATAAGGTCTCAAGACTTGGTAAATCAGATTTGCCCCTGGTGCGTGTGCCAGACAGAACCAGGCAGGTCTTGCCACCAGCTAGATTGATGTAGTCCTGACACCTCTCCTTGCATGCACCAGCTCCAGAGCGCTCCAGCTTGGCATGGGAGCGGGGCATCTTGCTTGGGGGCAGAGCGGGGGGCAGGCGGCAGGTCCGGTGGTTAACGAAGATCTGCTGACAGGCTGATTACAGCACGGGGGTCAGCAAGGGTGAGAAGTGGGCTGAGAAGGTTTTGTAAGCGGTTTGTGTTTTCTGATGTGGACGGATTTAGTATTGCTGAGAGAACTGTTGGCTAGGGGAGAGCAGGCTGGCTGTGTGGGATGCCATCCCCAGCAGAAAGGCTGCAGCTCCCACCAGCCCCATCGCTCCCTGTGCAGGTGAAAGTTCCTGGCTTCACTTCCCTGCAATAACCTGCCTGTTCTCCGCCTGCTTAGCATGAAATGAAAAGCTCGTAAGATTGCAGCACGCATCTGAAGGCTTGTTTCTTTTTCTGCTTTTTGGTCAGCATTTGATGTGCCAATTTAGGAATCTTATTCTAAAAAGGGACTGCTTGGGGGGGGGGGGGGGGGGGGGGGAGAATAATCCTGCAAATTGTCATCCTTCCTGGTGCAAAACCACCATGTTGTGAACATCCCCTGCAAAATTTGGGAGTGTGAAATGGCCTGCGATGAAATAAGACTGTTTTTATGGCATCTCCTGAAATAGGGTTTGCTGTGCCTGTCCCTTCTTTCTCTCTCCCTCTCCCATACGTGCATTACATTGCAGGGAGCAGCGTAGCTATGCACTGAGTTAGTGCTGGTCTATGCCTGTAGGTGCATAAGGTGCAGCACAGGGCTCTTGCAGCCCGCCGCAGGTTCTCTCTGGTGTGCAGCCAGTGTTTGCTCTCCCACCCGGCGCCTGCTGCTGATAATTGCATTTCCTCTGTCCCCACGTGCGCAGGGGGTTAAAAGCCAGGGTGAAAAGAGAAGAAAAAAGGGTGAGGAAAGAAAAAAAGCCTTCCCCCAGCGATGATTTGCATACATTTGCTTAAGAAACGCCTGAAGTTGTAAGCTGTGTTGTGCTTGTACCTTAACCTCTGATGAAACTGCAGGGAAGGCTCCAGCCCTGGCTGCTGTCACATGCCTGGTTTATAACTGGGAGCGGGAGGCGGGCCGCACTGCCTGCTGACGTCTCTCCCCATTACTACTGTACGAGCCTGTGCTTACAACTGGGTTCCTGACTTCTCAATGAAGCCTGAAAGCTGCTTCTGCAAAGACCCCAGTGCTCGAGCACAAGACCAGGCTGTCCTGAGAGGCTGCAATGTCAGGAGGCCACGAGATCATCAATCGCCATTTCCTTCATGGAAATCTTGAGGAACGCTGACTCTCCTCCTCTCTGCCTCATGTTCCTCCCGTCCTTTGCTTTTGCAGTACGTTTTGAGAAAGGCACAGTTGGGTGCTTGTAGCTGCCCGATGATCCCTTCCTCTCCAGGAGGGCTCTTGGGGAGATGCATGGTGAAGGTCTGACATAGATATTTGCATCGGTCCCTTAGTTATATGGGCTTGTGCTGAGGATGCTTGCTAACCTCTATTTACATATTGAGGACAGCGATGATTCACGTGGTACCTGCATTGCTACAGAAGGAAAATCAGGGTTTTTCACTTGGCATCTGCCTTTCTCCTGTCAACTCCTTCTTTGTTAACAACAACAAAAAGAAAGTGACTCCGTTCTGCTGCAACTCAAAACGTGTCATTTCTGGGCCTGCTTAATCCATTTTGTGCAACTCCGCTGCTCAGAGGTATGAAGCTGGTTGTAGCTGGTCTGTCTGCTGGCACCAGGCGCTGGGAAGTGCCAGCCAGGCAGCTCTGCCGGGAGCAGCCAGAGCCTCTCAGCATCCCTGCGAGAGGCAGGAGCAGTTTGACTTACGGCTTTGATTTGTTTAAAAACCCCAAACAAAGTGCAGCAGGGGCGAAAAAACAACCAGGCTGCTTCTCGGCGAGATGTTTAAAGATCACAGGAACTGAAATACAATATTCGCTCTTTAACTTCTCAGCCTCCTGCTAACAGCTTAATCCATTGATGAAGGCAAGAGGCACAGTGAAGCCCTCAGTGGAAAAGAGGCCCATTGGGTGGGTTGTCACTGCTAGTCATGAGGTGCGGACTCAGGCCTGATTTCTAATAGTGCTCATCAATCAAACCAATGCTGCCTTTGCTGTAGCTTCTTTGTCAAAGATCTCTGTATGTGGGGGGGTGTCTGGGTAGCCGAGACAGCCCAAGGGCCTGTGTAGAATGCGTCTCTAGCCTGGCAGCATTGCTGCTACATTGCTAGGGCTGGAAACCCCCTTGCTCTCCCAGGAAAGCACTGCAAGGTGGCTGTGGCACGTTGGCAACACGTTATGGATGGTGGCAGTCAGCAGTGGATACGTTTGCAAAGCAGGGACGGTGGTTGCTGCAGCCGCGGCGGGAGACGGTGAGCACCGTGTGCTGCTGAGCCTCAGCAGCAGGGACCGGTGGCTCAGGAAGAGAGGGCTGGCCTCAAACCTAGCCCCTTGGAGAGCATTCACACACCCCTGCCCGTCTTTGCCCCCTGCTTCCGACCAGACACCCCGGTGCTCCCCAGCCTGGCAGGCCCAGGGCTGCCCCACGCCATGGGCTTTCCGAGCTCCTGCCTGTGCATCCCTGCTCATATCTCGTGCCGTAATGGAAAGGCACCTCTCCAACAGGTGAATAATTAAGGTCTCAATCTAGTGCCTCCAGCAAAGGGAGCTTTGTGAGGGAGACGGATCTCTCTCTTACATTAACCTTTCCAATGTCAAAAGCCTCTTTGTAGCTACAAACTCCACTTGCTCTGGCACTTCAGGGCTGTTGGTTGTCCTATGAAAAATGCCCAGGGGGTGCCCTGCCTGCCCCAAACTTCTTCCTGGCTTTGAGGAATGGGTCTGTGGGGCTGGGGACAGGGACGTTATAGGCTGCCTCCCGACAGCTGGTTTGCTGTGCTGCTGACCACTGCTGCTTGCTGCTCCAGAGGTGCAGGAGCCCAGCAGGCTCTGAAATGCCCTTTGGTGGGTCTGGGTACTGGCTTGTGGCAGAGCATGGGAGCTTGTGGCAAGGCCACGCTTCCCCATGGCCAGCATGTGCCAGCACTCCTAGGAGCTCAGGGACATCACCCTGGGGCAGAGGCATTCTGCAGGGGCAGTCTGTGCCTTTGCTAGTGCGGTGCCTGCGGGGCAAATACCACCGAAGCCACTGCTGCTTCTGCCTGCTCCTGGCCTTGGGGAGATGGTGTCCCAGAGATCCTCACCAGGATGAGGGGCTTGGGGAGATGGTGTCACCGGGGTGAGGGGCACCATCCCTGCAGGGTGCTCTGAGCTCGAGCTCCCCATGGGGCTCTGCAGCACGGAGAGGGGCCTGGCTCTGCCAGGGAAGGAAAGGGCCGTCCCCAGGGGTGAGGCTCCACCAGGACCACGCGTGTTGCATTCACTCTCCACTGCAGAGTAGCAGGGGTGAAAGGAGCCAGGGGCACGAGGTGCCGGCAGAGCCTCGGCTGGGGAGCGCGTTTGCCAGAGGGATCGGCTCCGGTCTCCCGCAGCCGAGCCCCGCTCCATGGCAACCCTGCGCGGGCTAGCGCTTCTCGTGACTGCTTGGCAGCCTGAAGTGATTTCGCGGAGGGGGAACTTTGTACATGCACAGGGCCAGCGTGGCCGCGCAGGGCCAACCGCCATGGTCCTGAGTGCGCTCCTGCGCCCGGGGGGACACGGTCTGGCAGCCCCTTGCCTGCACCCCAGAGCGGGCAGTGGCTCCCTGCCTGCATGCTGTGTGGGAAGGGCAGGTCCCCCCCACCTCCTTGGTGAGCTACCCTCTTGTGAGTTCCTGGAAGAGGATGTTTGAAGCTGCCTCTGCTTGTAGTAACGAGCCAGAGAGTAAAGGTTGAAGTTAATGGGGCGAGTGGTCAGGTGAGGTAGTGACCTAATTCTAGGGGCAGTCGTGGTGGTCCAGCCAATGTGTTTCCCTTCCCTTATCTCTTGGCTGTTCTGCTTTTCAGCACTTTTCCTGAACCCTGGCTCACAAAACTTTATTTATTTATTTACTGTGGGTTTTTTTTATAATGGGAGCTTCTGAGAAATGCCAAAGGACTTTGCACAGATCCGGCTGCACTCACGGTCTCATCACCCTGCTCTCTTTTGTCTTTGCTGTACCTCCTGGGCAGAGGCAGCAGCCAGGGTTGAGCTGCTGTAAATTGCTGTGTTAAAACCAATTCACTTCAGAATTCAGACTGGGAAAGAAAAAGGCTGGAAATCTCCTTCGGTCCTGAAAGAGCTGGAAAACCCCCGGGAGGGGTTCCCCGTGCAGCAAGTCTGGTATCTGCTGGTGGGGAGTGTGGAGACTCTGGCAGCCCTGGGGGCTCTTTGGGATGGCCCCATCCAGTAGCCAGACTAACCTTTGATCATGACTGCCTCCTGGGCAGCAGTGTGGGGCTTAGGGAGAATACTTTGCTTATCTTGCATCCCTGCTGTCCCAAGGCAAAGCCGGCAGGCCCCGAGTGCCTCCCAGTGCCCCTGCGCCAGGAGCTTTGTCAGGGAGCATGAGGAGGGTCCTGCTGAAGTATCACAGGAGCTTTATATACCTGCCTGTACCCACCCCGCACCAGGCAGCGAGCAGGCAGGCGTTTGCCATCGCAGTGGGGAGCAGGAGGCCTCTGCCCTTGGTGAGGGGCAGCCGATGTGATGGGGCTGAAGCGGGTGAGACCCCAGAGCAGCGGGAGGGCTGATGTGACACTCCTCCCCTCCCCAGAGACCTGGCAGAACATGCTTGATATGGATGTTTTTGTGCTGAGGTGGCAGAGGATCGGATGAGCTCTCTCAGGGACCGTGGTTTCAGGGCAGCCTATCTTGACTGAGATGCATTTTCTAAATTCTCCCTCTGCTCCTGCGCCCTGCGGTCGCTGCCTGCAGCGGCAGGGAGCCGGCCCCAGCAGCCCCTTGTGCTGAGCCAGCGCCGCTGGTCAGGCTCCTCGGTTCCTGTTTCAGTTTGCAGCAAGTTCACCGCTGCTGTGGCTTCTGCTTCCTCGGCCTTTGTGTGGGGGGGCTGCAGGACCCTGCTCAACCCCACGTACGGGGCAGCAGGCGAGGGGTGTGGAGGTGTCGTCCTTCCCCCCCCCCCCCCCCGCTGGAAGCTGCCTTCCCCACCTAGTCCCCAAGGAGCCCTCATTTCCTAAATTTTCGTGCGCATCAGGAGCAAGGAAATCCTGTGGCGGGGGGAGATGGAGGGGATTGGGCAGAGCATCCGCAGGCTGGTGCTGCAGCCGGAGCAGCGTGCTGGCCGCTGCGCCTTGCGTACGGAAGGAAGCCTGGCTGCCGCTAACCGCGTTTGTTCTGCTCCCTCCTGCCTGGATGAGGGGGGAATGCAGGTTTCCCCGCATGCAAGTGACAGCTGGGGACCTGATTCTCCTACCATGAGGGGACACGTGGCCACAGCTGCACAAAGAGCTGGGGTGCAGGGGAGCATGGTCCTGTCCCCATCTTCTTGCCGAGCACTTTCCTGCTTCGCTTTTAGCCAAAGCAGGAGCAAGTGATGTTATTTTTGTTAATGAAGAAAGTACAAATGTAGCCGTGGGGTGTTTCAGGAAACATCCCAGCAGGACACTGCCATGACCCTTTGCATGCACGTGAGACTGAGCCCCCCCAGCAGCCAGGCTGCGTTAGAGGGCTGATTGCAGCCGGTGTGATGGTTGTGCATGTGCTTGGATAACAGCAAGGAGCTGGGGGTGCAAAACGTGGCACTCACACAGCTCTCCTTGGAGGCTAAGGCAGGGGCAGGCTCTGTCTTCTCTTTCCCCTGCAGAGGCCACCCCTCTGCGAGCATCTCCTGCTGATGGGGTAGCCATGGTGCTTTCCTTTGGCTCCTCACACATTGCCCAGGCAGAGCGGGCATTCTCCGGGCTGGCAGCACTGGGAGAGCCATGGCCTGTGTGCCGGGAGGATCAGGGCTGGAGGGTGACAGGAGGCTTTTAAACCTCCCCTTGTTCAGCACAAACCCCAGAGCTCTGCATAGCAGGAGCTGGAGGTTTAATCCAAGCAGCTTCATTTCTCCTTGCGAGCGAGCTTGCACACAGATAGTCACGACCTGACTGTGCTAATAATGAAAAGAAAAAATCGCAAATGTTCTTCTTAAAAAGGAAGTTTCTGTCTCTATGTGGGCCCCTCCAGGAGACTGGCACATATGGGTTTTATGCTAAAACCCATTTCCCAGGTAACAGCTCTCAAGCCTGTGTACGAGAACTGTGTGGTTTTCTCAGGCTGAAAGGTCGGATGGTATTTGAGCTGCCTTTTTTTTTTCCCCTCTTGTGGCCATGTCCTTTTAGGAGGGAATAAGTGTGTCTATTTATATGTATTTTGAAAACGAAAGCACGTGGTACGTGTCCCCAGAAACTCCCATGGTGCGTGTTGTCACCCGGCTCTGCTGGGGACACTGCTTCGCTGGTGACCAGCAGCCAGCCCTGCCCAGCAGCTGAGCTGGGAGCAGGGGCAGCCCCTGCCCTGCAGCCCTGGGGCTTGGGGCGAGCAGTGGTAGGTGTCTGGGACACGCTCCTGCGTGCGTCTGCGCTCCTCATGGGACCAGAGGCTTCAGGATGTGGAAGTGGATGCAGGAGGAAGGAAGTCAGCAGCTGAGCATGGAGGGATGTCGTGGGGGCACTGTGAGGACAGGCATGGACGGGGAGGGCTGGAGCTGCTCAGTTTATTTACTTCTGTTGACTCCTCCTGCCTGTGCTGCCTGGCCTGCCTGCAGTGTTCTCTGCAGTGCCTTCTCCGTTCCTCTCTTAGCACGTCCAGGATGCAGCACATTGACAGCCCCCCTGCCCCTGCCTCCCTGCAGTGACCAGGGGCTGCCCATGAGGGTCTACTTATCCAGGCTCCCTGGTCTCAGCTTGCACTGCTTGCTTGCTGCCCGTCTGCCGGAGGAGCTGGAAACCCATCTGCACATCCAGCTGAGATGAAAATAAAGGCACGTTATCGGGGAGAGACTGTCCCCATCCCTGCTGCTCATATATGGCAGTGCTAGGACCTGGAAACACAGCTTTGAAGTTTTGCTCTGTATTTATGTAACCCAAAGTAACTCTTTTTTGGAAAGAGCCACTTTGCCTCATTTAGATACCTAAATATAGCAGCCACTCAGGAGGGAGGATTTGCCTGCGGCTGCCCTGGTGGGTATGGAACCTTTGTGGACTGGTGTTAGGGGGAATTTAAACCTCCTTCAGTCAGACCCAGGGGGTTATTCCCCTGTCATTAACAGAGTGGGCTTGCAGCCATCCTGGGGCAATGGGGAGCCTGTGGCGGTGACTGGGCTGCACAGGCTGGCAGGGAGCAGGAACCTGTGGAGATGGGGAATGCAGGGCTTTTTCTAAATGTCTCAATACCTTTTGAGGCCAGAGCCCATCTATGCCCAAACATGCTGTTTGCTAATGTGCCATCACCTCCCCTTGGAGGAAGGAACGGTGCTCCAAAGCGCAGAGGCAAAGCTGAGCTGTTTGGTGAAACCTCCGCCTCCTGCCTTGCCAAAGGGCTCTGTGGGGCTGCAGCTCCTCGGGGTGGTTGTTCAGGGGTGCTGGAGCAGAGGCACTGCTGCGATGTGGGGAGGCAAGGAACGGTGAAGGTCCTTCTGCCTTTAGGTGTGTGGGGCACCACTGGCATCAGTCCTTAGAGCTCCTTCAGTGAAAGGTGTCGGACTGAGCCTTTGGAATGCCGAGGGACACCTCATGGGTGCCAGCTCCCCTTGCGAGGCTTGTACTCTCCCCACCCTTATGGGCACTGGGGCCTGTACACTTGGCCAGTGATGGGAGCTGGGCACTGTGCACATCCCATGGACCCGCTTCTGCTGCTTCATACGCACAAGCCCCCTCATTGCCTTTGGAGTGAGCACAAGCGATGGGTTTGCCTGAGCGGTCTGACCACCTCACTGGCTTACCCATGTAGCATGTTGGGGCTCTCTTGTACCACCTTGGATCAGCAAGGCTTGCACATTGCACCAAGTGTTGATGGGACTGAGTTTCTTGGAGGTGCACAGCATGGCCTTTGCTTTTGCCTCCTGACATCTCCAACTGCCCTGCGATGAGGGTGCCGTTGGTCCTTTCCAAGGAGCTGGGGAGCTGATGCTTGTGTTTGTGCATGCTGGTGTCCCAGGGACTTGGGGCATGGGACATGTGCTGCCTGAGTCCCTGCAGCTGGCTATTTATAAGCGCATGGAGAGGGCACCCTTGTGTGCCCCTTTGCTTCTGCCTGCTTTGCAGTGCTGACAGAGAGATCCTGGCTCCTGTGCTGCTGCAGGGGCTCCCTGACCTGTCTTGTGGCTCGGGTCCTGATGGAGATGCACAGAAGCTGCCTTATTCTGCAGGAAAGCAGAGGGTCCCTCAGCTATTTGAGCCTTCATCTCTGTGCTTTTCTTGTTCTTTCCTCTGCATGTGGTGGTTCTGTCTCTCTGCATGCCCCCCCAGCTTCCCATCCCTGCCCCTCACCATGCCCTCTGCCACCCGTTCCCATCCCACCAGGGCAGGCATCACCTGGCTAAACAGTGGGACCCCCAGGGAGGTGTTGGTGGACACATACATGCTAGCGTCAGATAATGCCCTTGTACAGCCTTGCAAGCCCCAGTGTGATGCCTCTTGGCTCCCATCGCATGGGTAGGGAAAGGGCAGATTCAGCGCTGAGCCATGGCAGCCCCCCAGTCCCTGCTAGACCAGATGTGGCTGGGGTCTGAAGGAAGGGTGCTGCCTTTTTGGTGATGCCTTCCTCAGGCCTGTGATATTTGGCCCTCGCAAGGAGGTGAAACAAAGGAAGTAAGGGCTGTGCATTGAAATGGGGGAAGGCAGCGATGTGGAGATCCATCCGGAGGGCTCACAGCATCCCCAGCATCCCCGGGCTGCTTGGGCAGATGGCTGCAGCCCTCCCGCCCTGCTCGAAGGAATACAAATGTGCGGCAGATACGGTTACCCAGCCCCGAGAGCAGTGTTAGCTTTCATCTAGATCGATATCCCTGCCTGCCCGTGTCTGAGGGAGCACTCAGCTGGCAACCCAAGCCTGGCCAGGAGGAGACACCCGCTGAGGCTCTGCTGCCTGCTCCAGACCGTGCCTGTCCGTCTGCCTCGGCGTGAGGCAGAGCCAGCGCCGACCGCAGCGCCGCTGCCGTGCTGTCGGACTCCATCATGCGTAAAATGTAATAAATAGGGCCATAAGCCTTTTACGAAGTCTATTTCCACTCTTGGATCCGGGATTTAATGCATGGCTGCTTAGAGAGGCTGAGGATTTCAGGGGTCAGCAAGGCTAATTGCACTGCTGGAATAAAAGGGCAGGATCCTGCGGGAGGAGGTGCTGGGGGTCCCAGCCCTGCATGCTCCTTGCCAGCAGCATGGGAAAGCAGTGGCCACGTGCGGTGGCTTGGCAAGGGATGTGGTCCCTTGGGAGCGCTCCTCATCTCGGCACTGGTGGCTTTCGGGATGGGGGGACCGTGCCAGCTGGGGAGTCATGTGCTGCGGGTGTTTGGTTCCTCACTGCTCCATGGTGTCCCTCTGCGTCTGCTTGAGCACGTCTGGCTGGGGCGTTTGGATTACTCTGAAGCCAGGGAAAGCCTTGGTGGAGGCTGAGGTTCAGGGATGAGGATCAGGGATGTCCTGGTGCAGGCTGGTACTGCTGGGCTCGGTCCCAGCCTGCAGCATCTCCTTGAGCTGCAGAGGGGAGCTGGGTACCCACAGTGCCTGCTGGCCCTGACACCATGAGCTTGGGATGTGAAGGGATGTGTGTGCTGGGAGGTGGTGCTGCCCGGCACACAGTCTCACCAGGAGTGGAAATGCAGCGCTGGGGCGAGAGCCAGGGCACAAATCTGGCTGGGTGCTCTAGTGCTGGATGTGCACCCAACCAGCACAGGGCTGGGGATGAGGACCTGGGCTGTGCTTCCATGGAGGTGTTGGGGAGGGACGGATGGGATGGGCAGGCTTCACAGGGACACCCAGCAGCCAGCACAGCCCTGTGAGGCGAGGAGGACCCAGATGCCCGGAGGCTGCCGGGTTTCACCCTGTGCCGCCGGCCGCAGCAGACGGAGGATGCCAGCTCCGCTCAGTTACTTCCCTGGCTGATCCTGTCATCTCCATCTCGCGCCAAGTGCTGAAGTCGTCATGGAAACCGGCATGGCGGCAGCATCGCCAGCGGCTCCCGCGGGATCTCGGCCCTGCCGTGGCGGGTGCCTGGCTCCATCGGCCACTTGTTGCTGGCCCTTATTCCTCGAGGGCATAGCTCTGGTGCTGGGCTCCAGCGCTGCGCACACACGGTCTGTTTCCTGGTTGTAGCGGGGCCTGATCCATTAGTGTTCACCAATCACAGAATCACAGAATCCCAAGGGTTGGAAGGGACCTCAAAAGATCATCTAGTCCAACCCCCCTGCAAGAGCAGGGTAACCTACAGTACATCACACAGGAACTTGTCCAGGCGGGCCTTGAATATCTCCAACGCAGGAGACTCCACAACCCCCCTGGGCAACCTGTTCCAGTGCTCTGTCACTCTTACAGTAAAGAAGTTCTTCCTGATGTTAACGTGGAACTTCCTATGCTCCAGTTTACACCCATTGCCCCTTGTCCTATCACTGGATATCACTGAAAAAAGCCTAGCTCCATCATCCTGACACCCACCCTTTACATATTTGTAAACACCAATCCCAGAGAGCCCCGCAGAAAGCACAGAAAAAAGAGCCCCATAGTATTGCTATTGCTTCAAAAAGTTATCTTCAGCAGCAATGTTCCCACCTTCGTTCATAACAGCCATTCCACAGCCTCATTCCTCTCCCTGCTGTTCAAGTGGCTTTGAGGTAATAATAATATCCTAGGATCCCTGCTCACCCCGTGCTTTCATCGCTCACCAGTGTTTCATCTGGCTGTGGAAAGAGATGGTCTGCAGACCTTTCCCCGTAGTGGGAAATGGAATGGGACTTTTTTTCCAGGGTTAATTTTCCTCTGGTGACTGAACTCTGCTTGCCTTTGCCTCTCCTCCCACGTCGCTCCTGTCCAGTGGGGCTGTGTCATGCCAGAGGCTTTCTCCCTGGAGTGTCCCTGCTGGAAGTCCACTCTGGTGCTGGGATTTTGCTTGATCAGTGGTGGAGGAGTGCCTGAACTTGACTATCAGGGATGGAGTACTTTCCACTTGAATTTCAGTGGGTGTTTTCATAGGTTTCAAGCTGTGGTCTTCCCTTCCTGGCATCTTATGTCTTCAGAGCTCATGCAGGCTCCTGGGAGGGAGTAGGGCTTTGAAAGGGCTTTCAAGGGTTCAGCCCACCGCTTTGAGGCAGCATCTCTTGCCGCAGACAGGGAGAGGCCTATTTCTCCTGTTCTTGAGCTCTGCAGTCACAGAGTTCCTCGGGTTCCTGGGCTAATCTGTTCCTGCCTTTAACGAGCTGCCTCATTAAAGTGCTTTTCCCTAATAACCAATCCTCCAGGCTGGGTGAGAGGCTGGTGATGGTTGACTGTAGACAACTGGAGACCTGCAGGCTGCAAAGGGCTTTTCCGCCTGCTTGCAGCGGTGCAGAATGAACACCAGCCCTTTCCTCCTGTGTGCTGCCAGCAAGGCTGTGAAGGGGGCAGCAGCCCGAAGCACCCCGAACCATGCCTTCTCCTGGGCTCCAGCACCAGATTTACTGGACCCACAAACCACAACAGTGCAGCTGAGTGGTTGCAGGTTGCACTGGGGAAGGCATCTGCCCTTGGGGTGCAGTAAACTGGGGACACTGGGGATAAACTGCCCTGCTGTGGTCTTACTGCATAACGTGCTTACACAGTGATGTGCTGCGCTAGGGCTGCTCAACATAACCCTATGAGCCAAACTTGTGTGTGCATGCTGCTGTGCAGGCATGCCTGTGCGCCTGCCGAGACATAATGAGAGGTTTTGAACTTGGTGCTTGGGAGTTGGGGCGGCTTGTTTTGATAAATGGAAGTGGAAATCTCCCTCCTGCCTGGTGTGGAGGAGTACACACGCAGCTTGCAGTAGAGGCCTCATCCACCCTGTGGACGTCGGTCCTACCTGGTCCCCTGCCTCTGTGGTGAGCAGGGTGCAGGGCTTGGAGCCTTCAGGGTGATGGCTGTGAAGGAGCAGATTCAGCAGCGCCTCTGGCAATGTGGCAGCATTTCAGGGCTGCCACAGCCCAGGCTGAGCCAGCTTGTCTCCAGGCCATGGTTTTTAGGGTGGCAATGATGCAAGGCAGGAAGGTGCAAGGTACCAGCGCTGCTGGGGCTGCTGTGTTTATATATAGCTGACCCACTTGCTGAGCGGGGGCTGCTGGTCCCTCCTGGTGCTGCACTTGGGGGGTGTGGGTGCACTGGGGCTGCACCAGCACTGGGAGCGCAGGCAGCAAGTGCTAGGGCTGCAGCATGCCCTATGGAAGGGCTGCAGACACTCTCTGCTCCCAGGCTGTAGCTGTGCCGCAGCCTGCTTCCCCAGCACCCCTCCCAGCCTCACCCCCCGCTGGCACCCCAGCATTCCCAGGGAAGGAAGAGCTGCTGGTGCCCCAGCAGAGGTGGGAGCAGGCAGGAATTGCTGCTGGAGAGACCAGCCTGAGGTTTGCCTGGCTGTGCCTGAGCAAAGGTGTGATCCCCAGCCTAGAGCAGTGCTCAAGCCCCCATCCCGAGAAGCAGCCCCATGTCCCATGGTGTTATCCTGTCTCCCAGCCATCCTCTCCCTTCCAGGCAGGCCGGGGTGTTGCATGCTCAACAGGCTGGGGTTTGAGTGCTGGAGTAGCCGCATGGCTGCTGGCCTCAGCTCTGCATGGGCACGTGTGTGTGCGTGCACTGGTAAGGCAGGAGCTGCAGCATGCCTGCCAGGGCCAGCTCCTGCCACACGTGCTGGATGTGCATGTAGCCAAGCGTGCCCTACACCAGTGCTGCCTACATGCACTGTGTCCCATGCCTGTCCTGCTCTGCTTAGTGTGATGGGGCCTGAGACCGTGGACAGGCAGGAGTACTGGAGTGCTGGGATGGGATGGCAGAGGTGCAGGGACCCTGTCCCTGTGCCCTGGCACTGGGAAGCTGTGCTGCTCCCCAGGGGTCACATCATCTCAAAGGCACAACCTAGTGCTGCGTGGTGGCCTCCCAGACCTGAGTTCCTGCAGGGGACATGGTACAAGATGTGGCTGAGCAGAGCAGGCGGCAAGACGAGAGTGGGCTGTAAGTGAAGGATGTAGCTCCACTGTAGAACCATAGAATCAGCTAGCTTGGAAAAGACTTTTAAGATCAAGTCCAACCTTTACCCCAGCACTGCCAAATCCACCATGGGATCACGTTCCCTTGGGCCAGAGGGCCCAGGAAAAACGGGAGCAGTAAATTCATGCCCTGAACTACTCTGAGCACAAACCTTGTGTCTCCTCTCCTGCTTGGTACTGGTGGGGCTGCTCTGATCTCCAGGCACCCCCAGCTTACCTCTCCAACTGCCTGCTGCTGTTTGCGATGGCTGCTGCCAGGGTACAAAAGGCTTGGAGGAGCTCCTGGAAAGCACTGGGCTGCCCAAGCAGTGCCTCTTGGTGCCAAGCACCTGTGAGCCAGCCGCTTCCCCAGGTCGGGAAGGAGATAATTAAATCCCCTTCTTGTGCTGCTGGTGGAACACCACATGTGATAGCCACGGTGAGAGGGAAGGAGAAGGCGCTGCTGCTCTGAAGTCTGCACCTATGTGGGCCTTTGGCTCTGGGATGGTATACATGGCCTCCTGCCTGTACTGTGGCCATCCTGGTCATGGGCAGCCATGGCATGAAGTGGGAAGGACTGACCCCTTCTGGGAGATTTTGTGTTGGAAGGGGGTGAGCCAAGTTGGACTCATGTTTGATAGGAGAGGAGCTGGAAGCTCGCAGAAGCAGCAAGTGTCAGAGCTGCCCCAGGTGATGTTTGGAGCCACTCCTCAGGCTGACTCATCAGTTTTGTGCCCACCCTGAGCCCAGCACTCAGGACAGAGCATCACAAGGGTGCTGGTAGGAGTGAGGACAGGGTCCGGTGCCGAATCACCCATCCCGAGGCTGCAGATGGCAGGGTGCCTGAGCTCTCACCCACAGCGAGCTGCTGTGTGGCGAGGTGCTAGTGCTGGCATGGGGTGGTGGGTTCCATAAGAGCCAGGGACATGGCAGAGGGTGGTATGGGTGCATGCAGAGTGGCCTTGGAGAGACTATGGGACTCAACCCCTTTAACCCTGCAGCTTCCTCGCGAGGATCAGGGCATCTGGCCAGGATGCTTTCCCGAAAAGAGCTGCTATCCATGTGTAGTTGCTCTGACAGGCTGGAGGGGACATGGTGTTCCCATCCAAGGGCCTCTTGAGGTCCCTTTGGTGGGGTGTTTCCAGGGCTGTTGTGGTTGGCACACCTGCAAAGGCAAGTCCCCAAGGTAGGTCAAAGCAAAGCGCTTGCTGCGGAAAGGGAAATTAATTATAGGTGCTTTGCTGCACTCAGAGCAACTGCAGAGGCTGATGTTTGTCCTGTTGGCCGATAAACTAATTGTAATGACAAAACCTCAACAAAAGCAACGCTCTTAAATGCTTTCTTAATTAATAATTCTCAATAATTATTTGACGTCAATGGCCAATACAAATTTCAGAGAAGGGAAGTTGCTGTTGAGTGCCCGGTACCTTTGCTCCTCCAGTCCCTGCGCCTGGGTTCCTGCTGCCTGATGAATCCCACAGAAACGCTCAGGGAAGGCCAAGCCCAATGTTTTTAAAGGAAAACATTAAGTAGCAAAATAGTGATTATTGACGTGTGTGTCCACAGGGAGGAGAGAAGGGAAGCTGAGCCATTGCTCAGCCCTGCTGCTCCCTGCTGAGCAGCTAGCAAAGGATGGCAACGCTGACAGGCAGGCACCCAGAAGGGTGGCACCCATGGGTGCCCCTTTCCTGCCCTTCCGGTGCTGGTGAGCCCCCAGTGGGATGCTCTCCTGGGGACAGCATGAGGGAGAAGGCACTTTCCCAGGGAGTCCTTGTTCAAGGGGTCTTTGAGACCCTGCTGAGTGTCCTGCACCCATGGAGGGTCACCTCCCTCCCACAGGCAGCTGCCACGTGCCTCTTCCTCCTCCTCCTTCTCCTCTTTCTTTTCCTCCTCCTCCTCCTCCTTCCCACGGCCTGAGGGCAGCATCTCCCGACCCAGCACTGCCAGGCCTGGATGCGTCACCAGCTGCATTGTACTGGGTGGGAGTCAGGGGGACCCTGTCCATCTGCTGCTCAGCGGAGCCTTGGGAAGCCTGCCATTCACCCTCCCTGCAGTGCTCCTGCCTGCAGCGCAGTGCCGGCAGGGTTAATGTCCTCCTCCTCCTCCTCTCAGCTTCACAGCCATCTTAAAACCACTGGAGCCGGAGCTGTGCAATCCCTGTTCCCACTCCTTTTACAGTATGGGCTGCTGGCTGGCCAGGGAGCCCAGCCGGCTCCTCCACGCGTCCGACTCCTTTCCTTCTTTGGATGTCCTTGCGCTTGCTGCCCAGGCGCAGCTCGCTCCCATGGGACCCGTGGCCCTGGCGAGGGTCGATGGCCGGGGTGTGGGGCAGGGGGTGGCAGGCACGGGGGGCGAGTTTTGCAGAGGTTTCTCCAGGATGGCACTGGATGTCTGCCAGGATGGATGCCAGCGGCTCCCGGATATGGTTAGCACTCAGTGAGCCCTTTATCCTGGTAAATCCCTTGGCAGGCGTTAGCAAAATCCTCCTGCAGGGAAAGGTGGGAGAGGGTCACTGTCAGTGGAGGAGGGTGGCACAGCTTGGAGACATGAGCTGGTTAGGGTGAAGAAGCCTGTTGCAGAGCATCCCATCAGGGCTGGGAGCAGCGCCCCCTCCAGCAGGACCTGGCACATGTCACCATCCCAAATGAGCTGCGGTCCTGGGTGGCAAAAGCGGTGGTGCCATAGGAGACCCCCCCAGCCCAGGGAGCTGCAGGCAGGGAGGGCAGAGCCTCCTGCAGCTCTTCCCCCATCTGCTACCCCTCACATCTGCACTCAGGGGTCCCGGGGGTGTTTGCTGGCGGCCGTGGGAGAGTTCCTGGAGCATGTGCTGCTGCTGCTATCCTGACAGACAACAGCAGCACGTGCTTCTGGCTCAGCATCCTCAGCGCTCCCTGGCCTGTTACCCAAATACCAGCTGCTGCCCAAGCATTTATGCCCCCGTGAGCATGTGGAAAGCAGGGGAAAGGCCTCTGAGCTGAGGGGGGAGGCAGAAGCAGGGCGTCCGTGTGTCCCCTCTCTGCTGCTTCAGCACATCAGCACAGGGGGGCGGAGGTCATCCAGAGATCATATTTGGGTTGCTGTAAGTCTTTGTGCACTGGATGGTCCCTAAGCGGGGAATGAAAAGAGAAGGGGGAGCAGCCCCCAAAGGCATGAGGAGGTCTCTTGATGTGCTGCCTTATGAGCCCAAACATTCCCCCCAAAAGAAGGGCTGTTGCCATCTCTAAGGTCTGGCTGAGGGATGGCTCACTGGACTGGCCAGCTCACCCGGAGTGTGGGGATGTGGTGAAGGTTGCCAGGGCTGGGCTGAGGGATGTTCATGGGCACAGGGCTCTCCCTGCCGTGCTGCTGTTGGTACTCATGGTGCATTGGCAGAAACAGTCTTGCTGCAGCCCCCATGCCAGTGGGGGCACTCCACAGGCATCAAGGACCCATCAGTTGTAGGGTGGCTTTTCAGTTGCCCTGCATGAGCGCAGTGGGGGAAAGACCATCTGTGCTGGTGAGCTGGGGGCTGTTTCCTTTGGCTGGTGCCATGGGCATGGGGCAGGAGTCATGGCCGAGGCCGGCAGTGCTGGCAGCAGGGCGCCCTGGCCACCCAGGAGCGGGTGTCCTAGTGTGAACCGGCCTGCCGGGAGCGCCGGCGGCAGGAGGCAGGATGCCTGGAGTTCCCATCCTGCTTGGCCCTGTCTCAATGGGACTCAGTGCCAAGAGCTGGGGGGATGGCTGCTGCGAGCAGCCAGCAATGCCTCGGCCCAGCCTGGCTTTCCAGCTGCGCAGGGGTAGTGGCTGGCTTGCAGTGCATCCCCAGTGAGTAAACCCCCTCATTCTTCCCAGATGTGGTGATAGAGGTAGCAAGCACACAGGCTGGGGCTTGATGGCTTAGGCAGCATGGCTCCCTGCCCCTCCTGCCTCTTGCACAGAGCCTTTGCTCTGATATCCCTGCTGGAGAGCAGCAGGAAAGGTCCCAGGAGCTTGCTCTGACCGAGCAGGAGGCTTGTGAGCAGCTCACACCAGCTCTGCCATCTCCTGGGGTGGCTGTAATGGGATCATAGGCTGGGGTCAGTGCTGGGATTTTTGTGGCAGCACCTTTGGGGTCCCACTGAGTCCCTCCCCTCGAATGCTCCCCCACAGGAGCTCGGGCAAAGGAGCAGCTTGGTCCAGGGTGTGAGGCTGTGCAGGGCAGTGTGGGGTCTGCTGCCAGGGCATGGTGCCATGGCACAGCAGCTCACAGCTGCCTGTGAGTGTGGGCAGCAGCCGGCAGTGTTTTACAGTATCCCGGCATTCACCCTCTTGCTCCTGCCCGTGCCTCAGCTCCATAGCAGCTGCCTTCACACCATGTCCCAGAGCTGAGCCTGGCAGGATTTTGTGCTCTTCTGGGCATGCAGGATGCATTTTCCATCCTCCTGTGCCTGCCCTGCCCTGAGCATCGACTCATTCCCCCAGCACCACATTTCCCATCAGTGAACAGGGTCTCTCAGGAAAACCTTGGCAAGGTATCACAGAGGCTGCAGGTCCCCAGCAAATTTGGGGCATGCCTCCTTCCCTCTGGGATGTGCACAGAGGGACAAATCCTGGTGTGACCTGAGTGTTTGGCAAAATCAATCTCTCTCTTGTAGTCCCAGGGAGAGAGTAAGTGCAGCTGGGTCGAGCGCTGGCATCCGTGGCTGGTT